>NC_061782.1:7873671-10273671 GCF_022458985.1 Mugil cephalus
ACCACATCCCCACCTGCACGAGTACCTGCTGGACCCCTATATTAACCTGGCCCCTGGCTGCAGGTCCCTGTTCTCCGTCATCGTCAGGGTGAGGCTCCCATCACCGTCTTATCCGTCACGGATAGAAATCACTGCTCTTTGTGAATCCCTGAACTAACTTCTTCCCCGTGCAGCATCTTTGTATTGCACCAGTGCAAGTCCTCCCCTGAAGCTCATTTCTTAAAGATCACACATGCTGCTACTTGACCTGCTCATTCCTGAAACGCCTCTCTGGATGGTTGTTGCTGTGAATCAGTCCAAGTGCTTTTATTTGACACATTGGAGCACATTGAAGCAGGGAATCATGTTGATCATCTTGTTTGTTCCTGTCGGTTACGGTACTTTCTTCAGTAGGGCTGGCATAATCAAGTCACAACATTTCATGCTGGTCGAGAGAGGAATTAATGCAGTAGATGGACTAGGGATGGACTGTTTTACTGTGACGATGAGTGAATATTGTAGAATAATCTTATAGTAGTAAAAAAAAAAAAAGGTGTGCATGACCCTGTATTAGCACTGTGTGCTGATTAGGAAATATCAGGACATTTACAGATAAAAAAAATAATAGTTATTATGTTTTCATTTATTTTGACATATTTATTCATATTTAAACTTCTGTATCCATGTCTGTGATGTCACTAGCAGCATGAATGGCTACTGTAATAATTGTCGTCTGCGTGCAACATTTTTTTTTTCTCATTCATAAAAAGCTAAAATTGGGGACATTTTGAGGGGGCGGGTTTGGATCACGTCACAGGAACTTCTATCTTTGGATAAGGAGTAATGCTTAAAATTAGAAGTACATAAAATTCAGAGCACAGCAATTTGGAGTACATAAAAAAAGCTGCACCTCGTTAAAAATTTTGTCCGGGGGACAGGTCATCCAAAACAGGGACTGTCCCCAGAAATCAGATGTGTGGTCACCCTAAAAAAAGCCAAACAACCAACCTTTTTTTGGCCTCTCGTTCTGTCTTTCTATTTATTGGACCTTTCCATCTTCACCGCGCCTCCTAATTGAAAATGGTTCGACACCGTCCAGCCCTGGTCCCCAGTGACGTTGAACCAGTAAATCCTCTCTGCACGGAGACGCGCGCTGTTGTCTTTTAGTAACTGTTTTGCGTTTGTCAGGTGGTCGGAGATCTCATGTTGAGGATTCACCGCATCCCGGACTTCACACCCAAGCTGCTGCTCGTGAGGAAGAGATTACTAGGCCTGGAGCCCGAAGGCATCAAGTACGTGCTCCTGCAGGGCTGCCATCTTTTCTGAGTTGATTTATCGGGACGCGCTCACCTCCTCTCGCCTGTCTCTCCGCAGCATCGACCACGTGACTCTGCTGGAGGGCGTGATAGTGCTGGAGGAGTTCTGCAAAGAGCTGGCAGCCATCGCCTTCGTCAAATACCACGCAGCTGCCTCATCCTCGCCCTCGCCCTAATCTTCCTGCTGTTCCTCCATCTGCCTCGGCCAGGACGGCAGGTCTGACTGAAGCTGGGCCGCCGGGGCGCGGTGGCATCGGTGGCACAGGGTTCGGCAAAAGCATCACCACTAACCGGTCATCCCCCCGCACGACTGTTAAAAACCCACACAGATGGGTTTCATCACCCTCTCCCTCCCTCCCCCACACACACATCCCTTCCTCTGACCTCTCAGGCTCCACCATAATAAGTCTTTGGTCTTGTTCTGGAGCAGGTCAGAGCACAGACACTGCCCAGCCGGAGGAGGAGGAGGAGGAGGAGGAGGATAGAGATGGAGGTGCAGAGAGATGTTCACTGGACTCTTTTCAGCCTCTGCAGTTTCTCTCACTGCCCCCTTTTCCCATCGTCCTTTTTCACCAGCCAAACATGAACAGCCCCTGTAATTATTATTATCAAGCAGAAAAGACGCTTGCGTATTTATTTTTTTCGGTCCCATTTCCACCCATTTGTAAATGTCATTGCCTTAGTGTGGAGTCACACCTTTCAGTTCCAGAGAATTGTTTCCTTTTGAAACATTTTTATCTTTACCCCTCACGTGTTGTCTGTTTGAAGACAAGAGGCTGTGGAGAAGAAGAAAAAAAAAGAAAAAAGAAAATAACCTTTGATCCCTATATGTACCTGTAGTTACAAAGAGGTGTAGTATTTAAGATACTGCGCTCGTGTTTTAAATGCCAAGTCTTCTTATTTATTCGTTTGCTTTCAGGTTGCCTTTTTTTAAAGTGACGTCGTGTTGAGATAAAAGAATCGAAGCAGTCAGAGCAACGGCTGACTGAGCAGATCGATCCCCTCGGCTTGTCTTTTTAAGTGCTCGTCTGTAATCACCGTCATCCAAAGATGTCACCATCCATCACGTTTTCCTACATGAAATGGTGAATTTGCAAGTTAATGCGAATTTGCACATGGACCTCACTTCACTGCGTTGCACTTGTTACAGTATGAGTCGATTCACAGGGAATGTCGTGTCGGCATCAGTGGAGAGAGACGCCTCGCTTTGGATTCCGCCTTTTTTTTTTGTTGTTGTTGTTTATTTTTCTTATGAAATGTCATTCTCCAGACCCAGTGTTGCATTTATTACAAACACCAGTGTTGGTTATACCTAGTGTAATTGTTCTGGCACCCTCTCTCAATAATTTATTTGCTTTAATCCAAAAAAAAAGAACCATATAATGTTATCAAGTAGTGTCTTAAGCTGTTAACGATTTAATGAGTGATACTAACGTCTCAATTAAAACCTGAGAAGTTAGTATTTGATGCTATTTTTTTTTATTTGAAATTGTCAAATAATTTATAAGAACAACAGCAAAGATTGTTTATATAGAATCTAAAAGAGAAACCTTGAATTACAGGACGCCCCTCACAGGATATCACGATGCCCTGCGAGGTGGTGCGTTTACTTGCAGTATTACTATTTCGTCTTAATCTTCAGCGACGAGAACGTGCTCTCGGTGCTGTGTATTTGCTGGAACAGGTTGTATAACGCCTGCGTATATATTTCTGGGTGGGGCCTGTGACTGATCAGTTATTCATCACATATGATTTGATTTCTCCGTGTGAATGTTTGCGTGTAATCGAGGTTTTATTTACCTGTGTGTTTGCGTGTGTCCTGGTAAAGCGATGAACGGACGGTCATTCGTTGAAGCCATGAGTCTTTTCTTTTCTTCTGATCCCACCTCAAACCCGTCACTCTCCCGAAGCACCTAAAGCGACATTATGCAACAGCTTGCATGGAATATCAGATTTGCACATTGTCTTCATCCTTGTTTGTACACACGTTTTTTTTTTTTCTCCAAATGTTTTGTTTCCTCAACCAAAAAAAAAAAAAAAAGTTAAGGAAGTCCCAGGAGGAGGAGGAACATTTCTATTTTAACGGGAAACACTTTTTAAGTTGTCAATCATGCACATTTTTAAATCGAGTATCTTTCCAACGTCGTCTGTACAGTTGTATAATGTCTGTGTACAATAGCAATAGAGATATACTACCTGGTGTAAATGCATGCTTTTTATTTTTCATTGCTGTGAGCGGGAGAGAGAAAAGGCGGTTCAGACATATGTGATGACGTATTAGCTGTCAGCACTTTGGTCTGTGAAGACACTGAAGGGACGATGCCTTACTCTAACTGGGGATGTCTTGAATGGATGTGAGAGGGGTTCAGATTCACTGCAATTAATTGTGATTTTATTCTGCTTATGTTACATTGGCTTTTTGTTTGGGTTGATGTACAGGACTCTCAGTATAAAAAAAAAAAAAAAAATGCCAATTTAATTTCTCTCGTCATCTCAGACCAATCACTGTATCATGTCGCATTTCATCGCTACTTTCCTCAGAAGTGGGACGAGTCTCATTGCTCTTCTCTCTCATGGCCAGTCTGATTGATTTTTTTTTTTTTTTTTGGTAATTGTACAGTGTGTAGAGACATTGAGGTAAGGTGCATGCTCACTTCTCCTGCGAAATAACCAGAGGCGATAGCCGCTGCAGTCTCATGTGCACTCAGAGGCAGCGGCTCGTTTGTTCCTCATCGGCCGTCTCCATCGCTGCTGTTGAAAGACACATTTATAAGGCTTCATTCAGGACAGCGTGGGTTTTGTTTTTAACATTTTCCGTCCCCATTAAAAGAAAAAGGAAATGTTCATCAGCAGGAGATGTAGTCGTTCTTTGAACAGTTTCATCTTGTTTTATTACAAAATGTCTGTACAATAAAACAAAAACAAAAAAAAAATACACAAAATAACCTTTTTCTTTCAAGGTGAAAGCCACTTTTCAGTAATCCCGTGTCAAAAGAATATTTCCGAATGCCTGTCTTTTTGTTTTTTTTTTCCCCGACATACATGATCGCATGAGCAGAGAACATAGAGCATGAACGTGACCTCTCTTAACTGAGCAGCAGTCAGTGTGGGAACTTTATCCTCTGTCCGGTTTCTCTTTGGCTTCAAGCCTGCCACACTCCAGCCATCCAGCTAATTCTGGAGTCAGAAATCTCACTCTCTCTCGGGGGCGCGGCACAGGATTGTGTGTATGACAGGTCCAATGTCATGCGAGATGCTCTGGAAACGGGCACGTCTCCCTTTACCTTGAAATGGTTTCGAAATCAGCCATGGAACAGAGGCACTATGGTGCAGAAAGAAGGCTCTCAGTCTAACAACTCATTCTTAATGCTCGCCGAGGTACACACTACGGTTGCAGTCAGCTAGGGTCTTACAGTTAAAGGAGTATAGTAACATTTTAAAAGCACCAGAAGTCACTTCCCAAATTAAAAGATCCTTGTTCTTAGAAAAATAGTCATTACCGTTGTAATGCTGCAGCATTTAGACCAATAACAGAGTGCTTCCACACAAGGAACTAATGCGAGTCTATACAGTGTCATTACTCACTCTAGTTAAACAGGAGGTTTGTGTCCAATGCCTCGACTCCTCGTTAGTAGCATCATTACAGTTACAGAGCAACAGGTTTACAGTGGAGCAAAGTTAATCTATTTAACCGTTGGAATAAAAAGGTTTGTAACCCAGAGGTGGATGAAGTCGACCATAACTTAAATATCATCGTACGGTTATTAACTGCTCATATTTCTCCGATTTGACATTAAAATCTGACAAAAAATTATTCCCTTCCGCAGCTTTAAGAACGTGTGCACTAAAAATCTAAACTCAGGGCTTCATTAGAAAACCAATCATGTAAAACTGATATGACACCAAATGATCATACCATCATCAGCTGTTGCACTTAAGTCTTCCTAAAGAGTACGTCAACAGTAAATCGAAATATGAAATATCAGGGGACAGTCCTGCAATTGTCAAAAAAAGTAAAGTAGAAAAACATCCAGCGTTCTTTTTCCATCTCGCAGTGAAAACTCCCAACAGCGTGACAGTATATCAACATGTGATGGTGTATTAAATTAATTTACATTTACATGTAAATAATTCATTTTCTTTATGCAAATAATTTTCATGTACATAAAAAAAAAAAAAAAACACTACGTAAAAAACAACTACATGCCGTTGCACAAACGTAACCAGGCTAAAAATACAAGTCAGTTTAAAAAAAAAAAAAAAGTTATGTACATTTCCAAATTTTTTTTTTTTGTATATATATATTTTTTTCTTTTTAGGTCAATAAGCGCCTTCCCGCTCATTTACAAACTCAAGATATGCGTGCACACACAGACACACGCTTGTGCACGGATTGCTCACACTGGAACATTCAGACAAACAAATGTCTCTTTGGCTGGTGTGAAGCTGGTGCACTTTGCAGTGTGTGTGTACATGTCATTACACATTTATTTTTCAAAAAAAAAAAAAGAAAAAAAAAGACACGCACACGCGAAAAATAACACCATCTAACAGCATAGAAAATAGGTTCCAACAATGGATATAGTGATATATCTCCTATGCATTTGCGAATATATATATATTTATATACCAAAACATACTGTATAAGGGTCTGCCACACATATGCCCTTGATTGTGTGTTTACATGTACTTTAAAGTCACATTCAGAAGTGTGATGTGAAACTGTAGGAAGGCATCAATAAATAGAGATGTCAGTATGTGTGTTTGTGTGTGTGTGTGTGTGTGTGTGTGTGTCCCTGGGTGTGCCGTGTTAAACAGCTCCGGCCGTCCGTCAGTCGCTCTTCGAGTTCTGTGCTGCGTCTAGGTTCACCACCTGGAGCTCCGTCAGGTTACTGCTGCTGCCGCTCGACTGCTGGCCAATCACCATCTGGAACGGAGCACAGCTATGTCAGGAGATGGTGCACGACAACAGCCACAACACCCAGCACAGATGGAGATCCTGCTACACTGTCGATCATGGAGGGGTGTAAAGCTGCGACAGATGCTGATGTTTTCTCTACTATTTGGGTCGTTTACTCCATGAAACAGCATTAAGAGCTATTAGGTTAAATTAAAACATTAGACCAAATATAACCTTGGATTATTTTACACTAAATTCTCCAAATAGTCATCACGACACTGAACTACAGTTCCATGCACTGGTGTTCATCAACTCTACCACATGTGTAATCAAGATGCCAGCTGACCATTCACACTCACAAAAAATAAAACACAAACAAACAAAAAAACTGTGTCACTCTTGTGGCCTCCGTGTGCCAGTGCTCTGTTAGGATGCATTAGTGCAGACACGTGGCATGCTGGTTGCATAGGGAATATGAGAGTTTCACTTGTAAAATGCAGATCTTGCCGTACTGGGTGTAGCTGCACTGCGGAGACGGGGATCTGCACCGTGCCTGGAGGTGCTGTGAGGAACACCTGAGGGACAGCACCTGTGGGGGGAGAGACAGACTTTGGTTTCAATCGACAAAATTCATTATTTTCTTGTGTTTTATTTTAAAAGGGAAATGGAATGTACACATACTGGTCCTTGTACTTCTGACTATATCCGAAAAAACACCTCTGCTAAACTCAAATATTAAAAAAAAAAAAAAAAAATCTAACATATTTAAGAAGTTGATTTTTGGTCGTTTACACACTGCCTGCTAGGGAGTCGCCATTTTGAAATGACGTAATGGAATACGTCAGGTGTTGGTTGGATCCTGGTTGGATCCTTCTGAACGCCGTTGGAAATGGACGATCCCGGTATAAATCATATTGACTATGCATTTGAACCGATACGTGGCGTGGAAACCGAGCAGTAGTATCACTAAGAGTGGGGGATGAAACTATCTGGTGTCAGCTGAAAGACGTCCGAGCGGAAACACTGCAACGCTCCGTTTGTAGGAGGTAAGCTAAGCTAGCTGGAACCACACGTTAAAATATATGATATGAAACAAGTGCACGCTACATTTATCCGACTAAAACGACACGTCTTCCGCTATCTATTTCCGCCGTCTCTTCCCTCTTTCACGCCTACCGCGATGGGAATCACCAACCCCGTGACGTCAGGGGCGGTAATACGGCAAGATAGCGGCGCCCAAGTTAAAAACCAAACAAACAAAACGTAACGACAGCCGTTTTCTTTTTATGTATTGTTGATAAGAGCGGAATTCCGCCTATAAAATGTAGTTTTGTTGATTGAGGAGCAATCGGTCTTTGTCAGGTGATGTCGCACTCGCAAAGCCACAGCGCATTTTGGGTCATTGGCGCTATTTTAGTGAGTAAACATCAGGGTGAGTTGCGGTTTTCGTGAAAGGATGCAATAGAAATTCAAACGGTAAAAAAGTTGATCTTGGTGTTGGCTAGCTGCTACAGATGTGGAGGAAACTAGAAAAATAGCTCACAAACCATAGTTTAAAGATATGAGAGCTGAGTCAAGTTTAAAACTTTATTCTTCAAAATCTATATACTCAAAACATACAGAATAGTATATTGACATGTGAAGCGACTCGTTTGGTTTTGTGTAGTACACCTACAATGTTTGAGTTTTTAAAAAAATTTGAACCTGTTTTAACAATAAAGTGTATATATGACATTTAACATAACTCTGGCGTTATTGACTACTGTTCAACACTGGCAAGTCAACAGTAGATATACATCAAATGGAAATGAAATTTAAAGAACAAACTATGTATGACAGACTGAAAATTATGCCATGGTCATTAGAGTATCATTACATGATGATGCTGTTCTGCCTCAGAGCTCCAGCTGCTTGCCCTCAGGTAAAACGGATCGATATTATTTATGGTAACCAACTTGGCCGAGTACCTGTCTCCGGCATCTTTGCCGAGTTTGTCTTGGTATCCGCTCGCTTGACTTCTGTTTTTCCATTTTCCACTTTCAGTGAAACCTCCCTTGTTTTCTGCTCACGTTTTGTTTATATTCCACCATCAAAAATTGCGATGGGGGGCGTGTCACTCAATTGACTGGTCATATGTGGTATTTCACCTGTGTGATCAGTTAAAATTTAGCTCCGCCTAATTTCTCTTGGCAAAAAGGTAATTGCTCGGCAATTAGTCATGTGTCACAAAAAGTACAGGTCTTCAGATTTTGTACGGGAATGTCTCCACAGACACCCAGTTCCAGAAACTACAAATGATAACATTTCTGGCAATAGCTAGTGAATCATTTTGAGACCACCAGAAACAACAATGACAAACAAAATATAAACTGTGTAGGGTTCAAAGCCTCACCTGTGTCTTGGCCTTGTGCATGGGACACCTGCATGGCCGAGGTTCCCTGGGAGAACGCGTTGAGCACAGCCAGGCCCCCGTCGGCCAGCGCTGGCGTGGAGGCGTACATCACCGTGTGTGGGCTGGGGTACATCATGTGACCCGCCACGGATGTTGGCATCGACGAAGTGACAATGGTTGCTGGGAGACTTACCGTTGCTGGAAGGAGAGACAAAGAGCATGTCACACGCTGGGAAAGAGTTGGCCAGCAGATGGCGCTTCACATCTATGTAAATTCAAACACAACTTCTACTGATGAAATGTGTAGTGGCACAGATACTCTTTCCTGTGGGACCCATCTCATTCTAAACGGGAGCAGAAAATACAACAGATTCTCATCTTAAAGGATGAAAAGGCAGAAAGTGGGACAGTAACACAGATCAGGAGATTATTTCCATTCAACTTGATGGTGTAGATTTGCATTTTCTGACTGTGACACGTCACCCTGTTTTCACTGGATTCACCAATGATGCCATTACGTTCCGTTTTCACAATCTGGGGCGCCGGTGTGTTTTTAAATGGGAAATCCATAAACTCATCAAGGTGGACTGAACTTACCGGTGGAGTTTGTGGAGGTGTGGGAGATCTCAGGGCTGCTGTCACTGTTTGAGGTGGACTGGGTGTTATGATGTACTTGAATAGCTTGGAGCTGCTGGGGGACCCCTGCTCCTGGAGACACACAGAGAGCATAAGGCCATTACAGCAAGTCATTAAACACCTCACCCGGGGAACAGAGGTAGTGGAGGCTGGGATGTGAGGGGGCAGCAGAGAGGGTGGCATATGGTAGTACTGTCAACCGAGAGAAAAAACGAGTCGTCGTGCAAGTAGCGTTAGTAATTCATTATGTGCATGATCACAGGCAGAAGAGGTAGCAGTATTTGCAGCGGCAGCTTTATGGAGATAAGATTAGTAAATAGGCAGGCAAAGTGGTGGCAGCATGCAGAGCAGGTCACCTGTGAGGGAGACAGCAGCAGGGAAGCGGAAGACAGCCTGCTGTCCCTGCTGTGGCTGCGGGGCGGCGGCCAGAGCCTGACCATGCTGCCCCTGGAGGGCCAGGGAGTGCTGCTGCAGCTGGCTCAGAGGAATGGTGGGGGTGCCGGGGGGGAGAGGAGTGCCTGCTGCCGGGGTACACACACATACAGGAGGGATAAGACTAAATGTGAAAGGATAGTACAGTTTGGAAAAAAAAAAAAAAAAGTGGCAAAAGGTGCTCTCCAGGCGGAGTACATGATCGCTGTTGGAGGAATCATCGATAAAGTTGTGAGAGACAGGGCAAGGTTCATATTCTTAACACACCATATGGAAAATTTAATTTCTCCCATCATTGGCTAGATGATACGACTGGAGGAAAAGCTGGGACGTCACGTATAGGATTGCTGAAGAGGAGTTCTGATCTCAAGCCGTCGCCATCTTGGCAGCGTCTGACTCCATTCAACTGTCGGCTAATTCGGAACTGGGCTAAGCTGAGGCGAGCAGCTAGCAGCCTGTGAGGGTACCCACATGTCACTAAGAATGGTTGCATCTTCCTTCATTTGTTTCCTGTAACTGCTTGTCCTCTAAAGTGCCGTGGGGGGGCTGGAGCCTATCCCAGCTGTCATCCCAGACCCTGAAAAAGTCTGTCGCAGGGCTGACCACATCTTTAACTATGCATAAATTAGCATTAATTAAATGGGTGAGGTAAAGAAACAAAACAAAATCACCCCTCGTACAGTTGGCATCAATGAGGAGATTAGCTACACAGACCCAGGTTTTAACCTGAAGGGGAGCTCTATGGTGGCGGACTTGCTTTTGGAGGTTTGCCTCAAGTGGCCATTTGATGAACTGCAGTTTCTAGCACTGCTGCTTCCTCTTTGAAGCTGTTGGGACACAGCTATGACACTGACACCAACTGTCCATCAGGGAAACAGCCTGAAAGTGATGGGAGGGTGTTAATTGTGCCACTTGTGTGTGTATTAGTGGATGTGCACAACCCGTATTAGTTATGGGGGGCTACTTTTAAAAACATCTTCAACTGGTCAGAAACTCCTGCTTTTATAACGGGTCAGTGAAGTAATACAATAACAAATTTAATGACATGACTGAGACTAATATTAAATAGGACACTTTAATGTTCTTTTAGGCACCCGTGCAGATGTGTTCAGGTAAAAAATGTGAAAAAGAAACCTTGTTATGGGACGTGTGATATAAATATTTAACTGAAGAATTATATATGTGTTTTGTAAATGCTAAATACTTTAAATGTTTACTTGTTTAAATGCTCCATTATCAAAGTGTTCCATCAACAAATTGCAAATAATTGCTCTCAGAGAGTGAATCTGGACCCAAACCATCACATTTGCTCATATGCTCTGCAGACAGTTGCTGCAGCAGGGTGGGAAGGCCCTTTCAAGCTGTCAGCTGAGGAGGTTTTAGAGTGGGAGGGTGTGTTGTTCCACCTGGCGCTGCCGCTATGTGCCAGACAGGTGGTGAAGAGGAGAGAAGGGAGCGAGCGAGCAAGAGAGAAAGCAACAGAGGGAGGGGGTGAGGGAGGAGGCGGCAGAAGGAGGAGAAAGATGGTGAAAGAAAATAGAAGAGGAAAAAAAATAAAAAATAAGAGGGCAAATGAGACAGAGTCACTGTCAGTCAAAATAACATATAGGACCCATTAGTGGCCATCATGTGTCTGTCCTTTCAGCTGTGGCACAGCGCAGATAGCCAACACACTGCAACAACTAGCAAGTGACATTACTGCCAGGACCGAGAAACACTGACGAGCCTTTGCAACCTACTCTCGTGATAGAACATCACGCCAGTCAGCACTTTAACAGACTTGAAAGTTCCAGTACCCTGAGCTGGTTACAAATAAATTCTATCGATTTGAATTTCAATGTTAGCCCTATTTGCATGGGGTTAGTTTTACCCGGGACATCGTGTGATTCAGAAATCACCCCCTGACGTCATGTGGCGCATTTACGAGGGTATCATCAATTCGTTTTACTCAAATTTACGATCAGTTGTTATGACTCTGCTACTTTCTGCCTCACTCCATTGCATGTCAGAGACAGTTTACGTTACTTTGCAAATTATAATGGATGATAAAAATATATTTTTGATACTATTAATCCCGGGGAAGAGATTACCAACGACCTGGTGGTATTTAGATGACCTCCACCTTTGCCGATGAACAAATTAATGGTTAATTCAATGACTTAATCAGTCTAAACGGGTGAATAGTTCAGAAACATCTCGACTTAGCGCTCTAATGTCTGTCTAAACTGAATTATATCACATCCTTTATGATTCTTAAGGGACAGAAAAGAAAGCTGCAAATCAAGCAAAACTCAGGCCTAAATCACAGAGATGTCGATTCAAACTGGATTTTATCAGAGGACGAGAATTATGGTAAGTCACTTGCAGTGTAATTTTAACTTTACAAATCAGGGATATGGCCGATTCGCACGGGATTAAGATCATAGACGAACTCTGGGATTATTACAAATTACCAAAGGTCCCCAGGTAAAACTAGTTCCATGCGAATACGGTTTTTGTCTCATGCTTTTTGGGAAATTGTGATCTCTTAGTGGGGCTTAGACGCGATACCTGTAAGTGTAATGAATAATTACTGGAAAGGTAATTTAGAGACCACCAAATCTGAACCTGCAGCTCCAAAGTCCTCGCAGAGTTGGGGAGGTTACAGATCCCTTGTGGAGCCACTCTTAATGAAGGGTCATGTCTAGTTCAGGGCCACTCCGTCACGAGGCTTCGACTCCACGAAGTACAGCTCAATTATAATTTCAGCACAAGCCACCGATCCAACATTGAATATTCATGACTAATTATGGGCCTTGTTCATCAGCCCTCAGTGCCAGGTCTATTGTGTCCCTCTCACCTAATTATTCTTGTCCCCAAGAGACAATCAAAGGCAGGGACAGTCGCCAACAGACGTGGCTCCCCTGGATACTGGGGGGGCCTTTGTTAAACCCGAGGACGCTGAGTGTTGGTGACTGGCTGTGAAGAGCTGTTGCGTGATGTAAACAGCTCAGAGAGAGAGGCACGACCACCCTGAGATGACAGCTGAGGTCGCATCACAGCGCCATTCAAATTCTAATCAGCTAATAAGCTTGACAACATGGTGGCATTAACAAAACATGAAGGCTGGCTGAAGTGTCATTTCTACTCCAATGGATGAGGTGAAGAAAAAAAACAAAGAAAAGAAAGAAAGTAACTCTGGACAGTGAGGACAAGGAACCTCATGTTGTACCGGTCTACGTACCTGGCATGAAAGTGAAGCCACTCGGCAGCTGCATGACCCCCGTGGAGGCGGAGGTTTTGAGGACGGTTCCATTGGCGCCGACGTTGCTGTTGGCCGAGACCGGGGCCAGGTAGTTGGTGATGGGGAACGAAGGTCCAGTGCTAACCTGCATGGTGGTGGAGGTGGTGGGCACCGTGGACTGGGCGCTGCTGACGGTGCCCGGTAGGCTGGCTACCGTGAACGTCGGCTTCAGCGCGTCCTGTGGTGGAAAAACCGAAAGCTGAGAGCTGTAGGAAGACAGGTCCGGGAGATTTGGTGGAATTAAATTAAAATTTGCGAAGGAAGACGAAGGAATTGAGTGGGGAAAGCGGCAGATTAGTTTTGCACTTCCGAAAACACCACATTTTAGCATATTGTCGTGCAGGCTTCAGAAGGCTGGGGCCTCAGTCAAAGCAAATAAATGGAACTTGGGCACTCCATTGATTTTAGTTTGTTTGCCTGAAGGTTGCTGGAACCAAAGAACACTGAATCCCACAACAGCAGCATCATCACGAGGACACCTAAAACAACAACTTTAATGGGGCTTTTCCTCTTTCAGCAGCTGAATGCAGGGTAGGGTGGAGGAGAAGTCTTTAATTCTCACAGCGTTTCAGGGATCAATGGTTGCCTGATAGAAACCAGAGCGCGTTTTAATAGTCACAGGGTAAATGACATAAACAAAGCTAGAGAAACAGGCTGCGACCCCACTAATTACATCCGTATGTTAAATACGAAGCAGCGCAGGAAGCCTTTCTCTGAACAATGCCACTCCAGTCGCAAAGCGCAGTGGGTTGTATTTACATTTCAGTGCTAGATGGCTTCAGAGGAATAATTAAAAAAAACTAAACAACGTTACAATGTTGCTCCATAATGAAGGAAAAATATATAGTATTATCAGCAACATTATAGAAACATGCGCATCTTCGGCGAGTACTGTGACACCAGAAAACTCAGCGTCACCTACTGCCGTTTATCCTGCAATTAAAATCCAGCTACTGTGCCACGGCTCTCTATGCTCTCCAGGAGTTACTATGACAACTAACTGACCATGTAACCTGACATCTTTGCAAATTGCATGGAATTAAGCCACAAGCTCACATAAACTAAGATCAAAAGGAGGTTAGACGGTAGCATCGCAGCATACGCCGATGTGAACGTTCATTGAACAGGCAAACAGGATGTGTCGGTGAGTGGGCTGCATGATAAGAAGCAAGATGGGTGTTAGGCCGCGACTATAACGCATATCTAAACCCACCGTGACTGTTTTCACGTACTTGCACAAACACTTATCACGTGATACTAACGATCTTATGTAGCAGAATGGAAATAAGCCTGAACATTAGAAGGTATTTAAGAGAGTCGACAGTTCTCTGTATATATCTGAAGGTTTGATTCCAGGCGATTAAACACAAGCAGAAAAAGGAGCTGCATGCACATCCCATAGCAAGCAGATCTTGCACATATCCACAAGTGCAGAGGACATCGTAACGTATGCCAATTGTTGCTAAGAAATGCTGCCTTCTGTTGCCAGAATTA
The DNA here is from genome assembly GCF_022458985.1 of Mugil cephalus. Lineage (NCBI taxonomy): Eukaryota > Metazoa > Chordata > Actinopteri > Mugiliformes > Mugilidae > Mugil > Mugil cephalus. The sequence continues at coordinate 7,888,104 of NC_061782.1, forward strand.
GGTGGAGAAAACATCCTGCATCCTTTGCTGTCCTCAGTATTATTTAAAGCATTGTGCATCACCCATCTCCTTTATTTACGGCTCTACGCGCACTGGGTCATACACACACAGAACATTATGGACCTTGTATATTGTTTTGTATTGAATGACCTGAATTGCACTATAAACTCTAGAATTTGTCCCAGTTGCCCAGTGTCCTCTGCATTTTGCCAACTATTTTGAGGGCAGCTTCCTGGTGACAAACTGTCAAATATTTGATGTTATGAATCAAAAACTCCCACATTATTAGGCACAAAGAAGATTAAGGCTGAGCCTGAACACGGCTCCTCACTCTTTAGGTGGCCGAGTGTTTTTGGAAGCCACAGAACTGGGACAAAAATTATTAAAGACGCAATGTGAATAATGCATGCGTCACATCAGAAAGGCTTACACGCAGTAAGCAAGTCAGTGAGGTGTGTTGCTTCTCACAAGATGAATGGTTCTAATAAAAAACATCAAATCTGTTATCAATAACACGTAGAAGCAGGCGAAGCCAACTTCTCTTAGCAAAGCACTATTGGTTTTTATATGTGACTGATTACGTGGGTGAGAGGTGGAGGATCCAGCATGGACTCTGCTGATAAGGCCTCCCAACCACACACTGCCATGCAAACATACAAATGGAGCTACTGTAAGGATTGGCTTGTCGTTTAGTGCCACACTGCACCCAATCATATCTTTGTATTTACGATAATCTTGCAGCGTGACTCACCGTGATGATTCAAACAAAAGTTTCATTTTACTTTGAGTTAAACTAATGAATAATCACCAACGCCACAGTTAAGTCACACTATTCTGGACTTTGTCGGGGTAACAGATGGAGAAACAGGTGCGGTCTTATAAAAGAAAAAAAAAAAAAAAAGTAGCTCTGAATCACAAGAGCATGCAAAACTCGAACTACTGCAGCTAGTTAGCTAGCTAGCTAGCTAGCGTGCAGATCAGATCCAGGCTCTGCTGAAGTTCTCTGACAGTCCAAGGTCCTTTACCTCTTTAGTTAAACAGCAGCTTGGGAGCAGAAGGGGGAGGGCCACACAGATTACTCACAGTTGTTCTGCCCTTTCAACCAAAAACGAGAACTGAATAAATTCGCACGAAGAATTATCTACCGGGCATTTACAGCTGTACAACCATCAGCTGTGTCATTCATCAGAGCGGTTGCTGACAGTCGCTGACAGAGTGTGACACAGCTGTCACCACGACGTCATTCTTCTTTCCAATCCATGTTCATTAAAACCGCACAAGACAAATCGGAGTAAATTACCGGAGGAGTTACAGGTAGTATAGTACGGCAGGTATAAAAATATATTAAATAAGATGGCAACACCAGAATCAAACCAACAGGAATTTAAATACTCAAAAAAATAAATAAATAAAGAAAGAAAAGATAACAGCTTATGTAGCGTCACGGTGCAGTGACAATTTGCCACTTTTCAACCACTGTTTTAGCCCGAATGTGACTATGTGTGACCACCTGAGCAGACTCGGACCTGTGTGAGGTTTGGGACAGGGGGCAGGGGACATAGGACAGGAGACAGGGGACAGGATAGGGGCGAGAGTACAAACAGCTGAGGGTACAGACAGCTGGCAGGAAACATGAGCACCTCTGAGGGGAATTAACCCTTTCCCCGCCAGCTGAGGCGGCAGGAGGCCACGTGCGAAGACAGCCGCCATCTGACACTGAGCAGCCTCACCATGGCTCTGCACAACACCACTCAGTTCCTGTAACACATAGAGATGCTCCTTCTTGTACAATTGTTAAAAGAAGAAAAAAAAAAGTAAATGGGACAAGGGACAAGGTCACCGTGTTCCAGCTCGCTAAACTGCTCCGTGGAGAAACGAGCGTCTGCTCCAGCTTTTGCTGTCGAGATCCAACTAGGACTGTTTGGCTTTGCAACATGTGTGACCACCCTGATTCTAACCTGTGTGGTAAATCAAAGAGTCTAATCTAACTGCCACTATCTCTGACCTACTTAGCGAGCTTCTCCTGACCCACTGCTTTGTTTGACCATCTCTTGTTCGACTGGCCCGTCTATAAACGGTGCTGGCTTTTATTTCAGAGTCACGGCAGTGCATAGTAAACATAGGCCGCAGTGGTGTCATGCATTCCTTCAGGCCACAAGCGAGAGCAGAGGATCATCCTGGTGATGTAGCCAAAACCTCAGCTCTGTCATTTCCTCCTTGAGTCCTGTCCATCCCCTGCTCCTCTTAATACGCTATCGTACATCAACTCCCACCATCCCTCTGCCGCCTTACTGGAAAACATTTGGAGTCTAATTAGTCTAGGAAATATATTTTACCAGAAACAACTGGTCAGTTAGGGTTAGGGCACTGAGGCCCATAGGACCCAAAGGCCCCTATGGGCCTCAGTGAATCATCCCACAGATACCTGATCTAGTAAATTTGGAGGCCAGGTCAACACCTTTTTCATGTTTTTTGGGGTATTCCTAAATCATTTGCGCGTATCTGTGTCAGGTTGCATCGTGCTTCGGCTGGCTGCTGCCATCCAGGAGTGGGTGTCTGGTCTGGTCTGGTCTGGTCTGGTCTGGTTGGTTGGTGCATGTCTAAGTAACATCCACACAAATGCCAGGTCCAAATGTTTCCCAGCAGAACAGTGAATTGTCACAAGATAATTATTTACTTCTCCCCGTCAGTGGTTTTAATGTTGTGGCTGATCTGTGCATATTCTTTTATTGAGAAAATTGGTAGAGGAAGCCAGACGAATGTCCCTGCCCACAAATTTGTTGTGTGGGAAAATTGGTCTAGGACTCATCTGTTTGGCGCTGGTTATGGAGTTAGATTTGTTAACACAATGACGGACTGTCCACTGCTTTCAGAGGTATTTTTTCCGTCATATTGGATTAAACACACCTCTTCAAGTAAATGATGTGCAACCGGATTCACATTTTTGAGATAGTTTTACTTATTTTCACCCTAGTTTACCTTTTTACAACAAAACCTCACTACCAATTGGGAAAAAAAAAGAAGTGTCAAGAGTCTGGTGAAACATACCACTTAGTATAATGAGACACAAGAATGGGGCAAATTAAGATACAATTTATAGTGGTGCAAGTGGAGGGCTGGGTCTTCTTGAACAAGCAATAAATCCTCTGGAGTCAAACTGAACAGCCACTGAGAGCGCCATCCGTAACCAGTTACGCAATCCATTTTGCAAAAGAGGGACAATATTTTTCTAGTACATCTCAAGCCTCCTGTCCCTGATATTTGCACAATGAGCATATGAGGAAACCTAATAGGCAAACAATCAGTATATAGAACTCAATAAACTTTGAGAACCACAGCGACACACAAGATATCAGCCACTTGGAGCCCTTTATAAGATCTATTAGCATGCTGCTGTCTGAAATGTTCATTCTTTAAGGTTGTAAATCTGATATAAGATTAAAAACAAAAGTCGCCTTCCTAACATCGCAGACATCAGATTTAGCGTCGGAGGAAACGAGACAGTAATTAAAAAGAGAAGGACGCAAATGATTCCCTACTCATGAGGGATTAATGATTCCAAACTGAAGGTGACAACTGGCAGACCCGCGCTGTGTTGTTTTGAGAGCCCATTGTGCAGTTTACTGGTGGCTGGCCCTAGTCTAATCTCCCATTTGCTGGCTCCCATCTCCCAGTCTGTCACCCTGCCAGCAACATGGAATTTGCAGCTCCATTTGGGACTGCTAAAAAAGGCAAGGCAGCCCAAGTGGAGGAGGTGCAGCCAATGGCGGCTGACCTGTCCAGTTGCTTGCAGTAAAATAAGGGGGTGGAAGGGAGAGGGGGTTTAAAGGGAAAGGGAGGAGAGGGTGGGGTGGGTGGGGGGGCTGACATAACGTTGCCTTCCTCCCCCCCTCCAACGCAGCCATCATGCTCCGTACACGTTTATAGATGTGCAACATGCTGAATAATGACGCCGTCAAATCGGTCATGGGATGTGTCCAGAGCCAAACAAACATGGCAGCCGTCGGTCACAACAACGGCCTCAGCGCGGAAGGTTTCTGGTCAGTGTTGCTTGACAAAAAATGTGAACTGCGATAATGAGCGGAGCGGCAAATAAACTTCAACGACAACAGCAGTGACACTGACGGGGGGGACGGAGGGAGAGGGGGATGAAGTAGAGGAGGGGGAAAACCAGACTGTGATACTGAGAAATCGCAACTGATCCAAGAATGAGTTGTGGGATTTGTTATCCCCTCCAAAAATAACCCAAAAAGCATAAAAACATCTGTACGACAGGCTCGTCTAGGATTGAGGAGTAACCACAGACGAACCTAAACTCTGATGGGGGCAAAAAAAGAAAAGCACAAGGAGACAAAGTCTGTGCGATTCAATACTTGAGTATTGTTTATTCTATTTTATCTTATTATTTATCTTTTATACAGTCCACTGTTTTATGTTTGCTGTTGCAAACTGCAATTTCCCCATTGTGGGACAACTAAAGTTTTTCTAATTTCTCCGACAATGTATTTTTTGTGTATTGAACATTACATCTCCCAGAATTCTTTTCAGGAGCTCAACTTGCTGCAATCGTCTGCAGAGCAACAGCAAAGTGAAGATTTTCCAAAAATAAAACGAGTCACGCACTCTAAACTTAATAATGAGCTCAATAAATGGACTCTTAGAGGAATAATAAACTAGATGTTATCTGACGGACTTCTCTGTTTAAATGCTCTAGACCGCTATTATCCTCAAGGACAAACACTAAAATGTGTTTTTAATATTTTAAGCTGCTGCTCCTTTGTACCAGTGCACGACTCATTATTCACATTATTGAATATTATTAACAATTTTGAAAGTTGGCGCTTTCCGATGTGTAAACAAGGAGGAAACGGTTGCTATGGTTACACTGAAGAATATCCACCTATCAGCACCTTTAAAGTCTAATCTGTGTATGTGTGTATGGGTGTTGGTGTGGGTGGGGGGTTAGTTCAAGAACTTTCTCGAAGTTTCTTGGCTGGATTTAGTGTCTTCCTTGACTCTTGAACAAACCGGCAGAGTCTGCCTCCTTCTAAGAGTCTCTAGTGGTTGCCAGTAAACCCCCCAGGACTGAAAGATGACGCCAAGGTGGAAGTGCCAAAAACTGCAGTTCTGCCAAAGGTCATTCGAGTCTGGCTCGAGAAGAGACTCGGTCCCCCACAGACCTCAATGTTACCATGCCCCATTTTACAGCATAAATAAACTCGTTTACGGTTTTGGTCTCTATAGCTAATTTCATCATTTATGACGACTGTGCTCATACAACTCAACATTTTCTACGATTAAGGTCACCGTCTACATGAAATCCACCCAGCTCCACCTCTTTTTATCAGTTATTATTAATTAGTGTGGAGTTACCTTGAGTCAGGCCCTGCCAAGGTGGGGGCAGCTGGAACCACCTTGAGCTGCTTCAACACTGCTCTCTAGCAATACGATGGGTGACCTCACAGTGGGTTCGCCCATAGTCGTAAGGAAAGGGCTCCGCTAGCCCCCGTCTTCATCGTGAACTAGACTAATCAGAACCAACCGCACAAACAAAAGAGCGACAACCATCGATGCAAGAAGGAGAATGAGTGCACTTCCAAACATTAGTAAACATGCACGCCTTATATTAACAGTTCCTGATTCAGATATTTTTCCACTTATGTGTATTTTTTATTTTTTTTTCCTTTGACCAGTGTCTGTTTTACAGTATCTCAGCACCACAATCTTCTGCTCTCACGTGACTTGTATGAGCAATGCTAACAGCAACAAATCATGTCTACTCCACATATCTCCTAAGCCTCCTGCTTCTGCTTCTTCCCCCCACCGGCCACTGCGCACCCTGGATTGTTTAGACTGGCTTGGACTGTATGCATTACATGCTACTCTTGTGATGAATATCATCCAGACGCAGAAGAGGTTCAAGCAGCCACCGCGCGAAGGACCTACTGCACAGAAAGAACCCCATAAAAAAAAAAAATAATAATAATACTACTAGTAATAAAACAAGGTTCTCTGTATCCACCTGCTGTGTATCAACCATAACAGTGCTGATCCCGACATGGATCAAACACTGGCAATTTCTAGTGTCTCCCGCCGTTTGCAGGGTTCATGGGCGTCCATGCTGGTCTCCCACCCTCGTAACTGCAGTGGGGGGGGGCGGGTCACAGCGTCGCTGCTGCTAAACAGACATCACATGAAACGGGACAAGAAGTATTGCTCAAACGTTTCCCCTCCACTCTCTCATATCTACGTCCATACCTCCCCTCCATATCACTAAATGAGTGGTGGTGGTGGTGGTGGTGGTGGGTGGATGGAGGTGGGGTGGGGGGGAATCACAGGACTCCAAAGACAGCTGCAGCTTATAAGGAATGTGAGGGGCCTCAGCCAAGAGTGCAGGCAGGGAAACCATACCATATATGGCAACAGAGGCAGAATCTAATTTTTATCAATGAGCGGAGCGGGCATGAGAGTGGCTTAACGTGCAAAGGTTGATCCCCCATCCTTGACGGTGTGTGGTACGTGTCGGTTAGCACCCAGTCAAAGCGGCATGCGGGGCAAAGAGGAGGAAGCGTCCGTCATCAAAGCGGCATACTTGAGCTGCGTAAACAGTGGAGGGAACCTCAGCTTCTAGCACGTGATCGTGCAAAGATGTCAATAGTGAAGCGTGTCCGCTGCTAAATTAAAATGTTTTCCGTCAAGGTATTTCGGCTTTTAGATGAGTTAAATTGCTGTGGTGGAAAGTAACTTGTCACGAGCAATGAGAATTGGTCTTTACGTCCGTCGTGGTGATTTCAGACGGTTAACAAAAACAAAATGTGTGATATTCTAATGTTTAAAGAAATAAAAGTTCTGTTTAACTAGCTGAAGGTTTCATCCGTGAACATAAGACGGCTTAGTCCCAAAATCAAATATAAACAGCAATGTCCTCCATATCGCAGGCTGCGTGTTTCTCATCCTAACACAGCCCAGGCCTGCTGTGATTTATCTGTCGGAGTGTTACGAGGCTTTCCTGGATGAGAGGTCAGAAAGGTAAAGTGTAGACAGTTCCCCTTCAGAGCAGAGCAGGATAATTCTCCACATCTTATCGGACTCTCCCTCCAATCTGCAGTCCTTTGAAGGACCTGCTGAGACTTTTTTGGTTTCATTAAAAAGTGGTTTGGTGCTCAGAACCAAACCCGGACCAGGCCCCAACCAGGAACTTCACGTGCAACAGATGAAGGTTCAAAACTGTGTTTACAATAGGACAAAGATTATTTTCCACAGCTGCTTGTGGGTTTGATTTATTTGTCCTCTTTGTATCCTGGCCTTTTCTGGAGGGATTTCTCACTCCATCATTAGTGCCTTTCTATGTGCTCAATCAGTTTTTTTTTTTTTTGTTTTTTTTTCCCACATTCGCACTGCAATTTGCATCCGTTGCTTCTGATCACAGGGGAGAGGTAAAGAAATGAGCCCATTCAAGTTTAGGGGGTTCACAGCTGCAGCCTCACTATGATCTTTCCAACATAAACAAGAGCTCACTTCTGCCTCGAGCACCTGGAGGATTGGTCTACAATCATTACGCTTTTTGATTCTCACCTTCGAGTCACCCATGCTCTCTGACTCAGACACCTGGTAGGTGAGGTCCGTCTCCTCGAAGCCCGTGGCGCTCATGCGCTGGTCCATGGAGGGGTCGGAGCGGGGCGGCGAGTCCGGCGAGTTGAGGCACGTCTGGATGAGGGCTTTGCCCGTTTCACTGGTGATCATGGGCTGGAGTTTGCGTGTGGCGAAAGTGTAGACGTGTCCCGTTTCGCTGGCCACGAGCAGGAGAACCTGGGTTCCCGTCAGGGTGGAGAGTTCATAGGCCTGGACGAGAGAAGAAGAAACGAGCCAGGAGTCAAGCTAAAACACCAAAAAGATATAGTTCGCCAAATTAGGGCTTGGATTACATTCACATCGTGCGCAAATTAATCTCAACAAGAGAGCTTCCAAACATGAATCTTGTGGAAAAACGCCAAGAAAACACTGGAATCTATAAATACTCCTGTAGCGAGCTCTGACGTATAGCACATATGAACCTAAAATAACACCAGATAAGTCTCCCAGAATAGAGAGTGTGATATAGCTGAGAGACTGATTACAGCAAAGGGGCTGATTTGCAAAAGCGGGGGGGGGGAGTAGAAGTAATGCGGTCTTGATGGAGGACATGAGGAATCGTTCTCCTTTACACTCAGAGGTAGCTGGCTGTAAAATGCGAGGCCTCCATCGCGCTCCGCAGCCTTGTCATTTATTAAACAGCGCGCAGCAGATGCTCGCATTCAAACTCCCCAGAGTGAAGGGGGGGGGGGGGAGCACACCGAGATTCGAGCTCCATCCAGCACAAACACACGCGCGACCAAACGCATCCCGACGCTGCACTCGGAGTGAACTCCTAAGAAGGTCTTTTTATCTAAATGAGTCATCAGTTATGTGGATTCTGGTGCGGTGAAGGCGCTGCGCCATTACCATCACCTTGGCCAACGCCGTGCAGCCGCAGCCAGTTGACAGATGTGCCATTGTGAGCCGGGAGTAATACTCCGCGAGCGCAGCAAAGAGGAAGGGATGAATCACATTCAAATTAAAAGGATTTTATTGAGCCCTTATAAAACCGCATATTTGTCTGCTCCACCATGCTCTTTTAACACTGCGTTCATTATGCTCTGGTCCTCATTATCGGCAAGCTGACCATATAATTGCCTTTTGCGTGTCCTAATAAGGTGAAAGAGACCATAAAAGATAATGATGACATCTATTACTATCGTGGCGCAAGCACACTCCGTGTTTGTTTCCCCCGCAGCACTTAAAAACTTCAATTACATCGCGCTTTTGTTAAGAACAATGTTAATAGCCGTCTCCGGCTGGTTCTACAGTTCACCTCGCCGAGTGCTAATGCAGCCTTACAGGAGCAGGTAATGAACTGCACATCGAGTCGCCCTCCTCCGCTGCCATTTCGTTTGATTAGCCGAGGGATCTCCAACAACGGAGCCTGATGTTTGGCCAACATCCAAGACAGAAAAGGGGCTAATTTGTCAACTTTAAGTGTGCTGCGTGGCAGCACAAACCCCGACCTACACAATGCTTTAATAAGTTTCCCTGCTCTGCTGATTTTCACATAAATATTTATGACTGCAGGGTGTGTGGTGGTGGCAGCGGCGGTGCTGTGTCTTTGACTGTAATTGGTTCCTCCGCCACACAAAACATCCCGACCAGGAGTATTTATTAATAACAAAGGAAGAATAGATGCATTCAACCAACGTAACAGGTTCAGTATGTAGCAGCGCTATTAAAATATTGTTGTTTGTCTGCAGCCGGCCAGAAAAATCAGTCCCAAACTTAGCCTTAAGAGTCGAAAGTTTGGAGTTTGAATGGCTTGAAAACATCCGTCGCAAAGACCTCAAGCAAAGGACGGCTTCACAAAGCAACTTATTGGTTTTGTTAGTATCGATCAGTTGACTCGCAGAAATGCAAAAGAAAGAAAAAAAAGAAAAATAAATTATAATCCGTTAAAAGCCCAGAATCTCAGACAGATTTAGAATTCATGTGTGTTTATATATGATTGTAAATTGAGGTTTTGAGTGCTTGTTTGGACAAAATGAGATGTTTTTTAAAGGATCATTTAAAATTAATCCCAGTAATTTCACTTGAAGCTGCAGCTTATTTAGAATGCAGTAATGACTTAGTTGTTTGCACCAAAAATGAACTAATTGTCCACTGAAAGTTCCTGAAAACCGTATAATTGTTAAATACCACCAAGTACATTTTTTAAAAAAAAAAGGCATAAAATAAAGCGGAAATGAGTAAAACACTTTAAGTTTTCATATAAAAAGAGCAAATACTTAGAAACCATTAATGAATTATCACAACTGTTGCTAAATTAACTTTGTGTTAATCAGTACTAGACGTGTCAAAGCGGAGAAAATCCAGGTGAAAACAATAACATAGCTGCGCCCCATTTAACCTTTGCACTGTGCCAGCTGGCTGCTTCAACCTACATGGAACTGAGCCATAGTTAAGGTTTACCAACACCTGCACACATCCTGATATTACAAGTCAACTTATCTGCTGTCTACAGATCATCAAAAATGGAAACATGACCTATTCTCGACAAGAAAAAATGGAACAAACAACAGGTACTGCGAGTATTAAGTGAGTAATCCTGCAACTCAAAACGTGGCGACTGTGCAATGGACGTGGCAACGCGCACGTAATCTACGGCATTTATAAAACGAGAACAAAAGAGGCCTACGCTGCAGTCACTGCATCCTTCAAAATGAAACTGGGTTCATCCGAGAAACTAGTTTGAGATCGAATCTACTATGAGTCTTCCCACTCCACCCACCTGTCAATTTCTCTGATGGGTTGTCATAGTGTGGGCAACGTTTTCAAAGATCTCCATCCCCACAGTGTGTCAAATTGTGTTCATGTTGCCAAGAGCCTACATAAAGACACCTCAGTTTCCACGACAACAGTCTGGGATACATAAAAAAAAAAGAAAAGAAAAAAAAAAAGAGAGAAGCACTGCAAGTGCGTTGAAAGTAACGCGGGGACAACTAAAAACTCTGGTGCCGCAATAAAGCACGGCCCGCAAGTGTTTATTTGAAATCATAATGAAAAGTGGCCGAGCCTGCTGCACAATAACTGCTGTGGCCGGTGGTCAACAGCTGCCCCTGGGTCTCCAGATCATCAACTTCAGATCACTGGATGCCAAACACAACTGCTGCGTTACAGGAGCCGTGTGAGGGGGCTGTAAATTTGCAGAGGATTTAAGCTTTGTATGAAGTAGACAGTAATGGAGGCAATTATGACTACCGAGGAGCGAGGCTGTTCTCCTCTAATGTCGCCCGCTCCTGTGCCAGACTCCACTAACCAAACCAAAACCAAGAGAGAGGCCGTCACTTTGAGGCTGGATGCTTCCGTGTCCAGCGACACACCGCGTGTACAGACGGTCCCCAGGTTCTCGCTTCTGTTTGAGTGCTCTTTGACCGTCCTCTGATCTGTTTCCCCCCGGGGTTTAGTCAGCTGTTGGCACATTCAGGCCCACTGCTGCTCACCGCCACATGGCCGCCGCCGCCGCCGCCTGCAAGCAAAGCCTGGCTTCGCAGTGACAGGCTGCGCGCTGATGGTCAGTCGGTGTGTGAAAGGTCTTGGGCGGTTGTGTGTGTGTGTGTGTGTGTGTGTGTGGGTTAATTTATCTGGAAATCTGCGTGTGGTAGTTGGGGGGTGGGTACGGTCACAAATAGAACTGTCATTTGCTCAAGTCTATTTAAAGGCCACAGCTTGTCATGGACGTTCTGACTTCCTAACATCCAACTGAGACACTTGGTGCCACAACCGTTTTGTCTTTCAGGGGAATTTCGTTGACACTAGATTTGTCAGCATCGCATGAAGGAGGCCCACAACATAATAGATTACATACTTTCCCACCCCACAGGTGTTATTATTACTTATCTTCAGGTGGAGCTAATATGTGTGAATGAATGAATGCATACAAGAGAACATGCCGTGAGTTCTGCTGCAGGATATCTAGGCCAATCAGCATAACAATCTCAAATCAAACGTTAGCTGGATGAGATCCAGAGCCATCACCTGACTCACCTTTTTCATTATGCCCGTCTTCCTCTTGCTGAAAGTGGTGTACCGTCTCAACTTGTTGTCAATAAATTCCATCTTGATCTTTACGCGCCCACGTGTCTTCTTCCCCGGCTTTGCCCCGGCGACCCCTCCGGGCACCATGCCGTAACCCCCGGGAGATACTCCCACCTCCTGCCCCGCCACCGCGGCTTCCATCTCGCCTCTCTCCCGCTTCACCCCTCTCCTGCTGTCCCCGAGTGAACCCACTGGGTCATCATCGTCTCCGGAGTCCGAGTCGTTATCCGAGCCGCTGCACAGAGGAGCGCACTCCCGGTCCGGCTCGAACCGAGCTACGTGCGGCAACACGACCCCCGTGTTCAGCCCCACCATGTTGCTTTGGACGGCGGTCTGCAGCGGGTTCACTCCGGCTCCGTTCCCCGGTCTCACACCTCTCGGACCACCTGGACCATTGGCACCCAGCATCCCGGCGGCGTCTCTTTCCCCCAGTCGCCCCGCGGCTCCGGCGCTCTCGGCGCTGACCCCCGGTAAAGCTTGCCCTGCTCTCACCAAAATGGGACGAATCCCGCCGCCGACAACCCCCGAACCGTGTCCTGTGGTACCCCTGCCCGAAGCTGACCCGTTTCCAGATGGTGCCGATCCAACCTGGCTCGGTAACATTATATTTACTAGACCGAGTCTCTAAACACCAGCCAAAGGAGCTGGAGCAGCTTGTATCGTTAAGTGACTGATACAAACGCATACACGCCAGGGCCACAAGATGTAAACAAACCAGGCCAGTTGCGGGTTTAGAGACTCCAGGAAATAATACAAACTTTCGAAAGTGATGCTGCCCCCAGGACCCTTCAACCCCGGCTCAGTTTGGTTCACCCTCCTCCTCTATTTCCAAAACTCTGAGCACTTTCTCAAAAAGGAAAGCCGAACGACGCCCTCCATGCCGCTACGCCGAGCCGACTAGTCCGACTGTAAACCGAGAACAAACGCCGGAGTGGATCTTTTACTTTCACGTACGCAGCTTAAACTCAACTAAAATCGCAACATTTCTTTCTCCGTGGCTCGGAAACGTGAGGAAATATTTTAATTTAAGAAGCGAGGGCACGGCGGCGGAGCGCTACAACGACGGGGGATCTACTTCCCTCCTTATAAAGCGATACAATGTTTCCTTATTTGGTGCTGTCTCTCCTTATTTGGTGAGTCACAGCGTCGCCTGTCGATTGGCTGAGGATGATCTGAGTACGGCTGTGATTGGACGACGGGGCGCGCTTATTAGAATAAATACCAAAATGGTTGCGCTACCGACAACGTCACCGCGGACAAGCAGAGGCACCAAAATAACAAAACATTCAACTTTTTTTTTATTCCCCGCAGGTCCAGCTGTGCCACTCAATGCAATGTTTTCCCAAAGCTAAAATCCCAGAGCACTTATTTATGTATCCGCGCTGGCTCAGCGACAGATTCCTTACAGTAGATATTTAAATAAGGAAATCCGATCTCCAACAGGTCTCATATCATCCCAATAATCTCATGGATTAAGATCTCACTTTAAATTAAGCTTTAATCAATAATGGTAAAGGTGCTTTCAGGTGTAGAATTATTAGTTTGAGAAACTTGCATGCAAGTTGCAGCACGTTATAGTTAAGTGATCCTGCACAGCTTCTGCAACAGGCCTTTTTCCACATTAAGTGATTGAGCAGGACCAGCACAGGTGTTACTAATATCAATAATGAAGGCTTCACCCCTGCAGGCCAGTAGGCAATAAGCCAGACTGCAAAACGAAACAAGCATTATTAATTTTCCTAAATGAAAAGATCCTCCACAGGAAAATTAATCAGATGGTGCTTCAGCGCTCTCAATAAACTACGCTTGATATCAAACCCCACCCACGTGGCACTCCAGGCAGGTTAAAACAAATGCCAGGTATTATGGTATTTGAAAGTGTTTTTATTCACCCAAGATTTGATTGCACAATATAAACACGCATTGGCTTTTATTAAAAAAGAGAACTCACTGAAATGTAAGAAGTCAAAAACAGTTCTAAACTCACTAGTATGTGTTGTGATAAGATTGCATAAATAAACAGATCTAACGAAGCCGTATAACTCCAGTGCACACCGAGTGGCACATAAAATCTTTGTATTAGGGATTCTGTGTCTGTGTACCGACATGAGGTGCTGTGTATGCACAACTCTCACTATCAAAGTTTACAAGAAGCACTCCCTAAGTCAATTGCCCACCCAAAGCACAAATATAATTTTAAACAATGAGTCCTTTAACGGATGAATAACCTTCACCAGCACCAAACAAAATGCAGAAACCCCTCATTTAAGGCTATAAAAGGCTATGTTATCTTTTAAACTTTGAACATAATTATATCGAAAAATGTTTGGCACGCTCTCCTGTTTAAAACCTAAAGAACACCGCCCTCTAGTGGCCAATGAGCAGACTGGATTTTTGGATTAGCAACAAAAAGGGTTTGAAAGTATTTGTACAGGATCACACAAGTGGTTTGTGACTCGACAGACACAAATTACAAAATGCAGGTACTTCTTTTTTTTTTTTTTTTTCACCTGTCACTATTTTCAAATGCACGCCACTGGTTCAGAGACTGATTATGAGCTCACAACCTCTGTTATTTACATGCACTACTACAGTCACCTTGCAGAAACCGTTTGGTCAGGTGTTTATTTTAAGCAATGATGTTGTGTGATAATGCATTATATAATTGAAGTAATCATATGCATTAAAGTGGCAATCATCAATTCAAATAAAAATCTCCTAAGTTGTCAAATCAGATAAAATGGTGACTGTCACTGTCACTTGTAAAATTATATGAAAATCCTTGGATTTACAGTATTAGAAATTGTGCGTCTGTGAACACACTGGTTATCAGTTATTTTTCTGTCAGATACAGTGGGAGGAATTAATATTCAACTGAATGATAAGATTACACACGTGAAACTTTTTGGATCTCTGAGCAATTAGGTCCAAATTATACCTGCAGTTACCGTCTATGACAGTAGGGGTCGCCAAAGAGAGGGAACAACGATCTAAGAGCTTGCCACTATATTATGCAGAACATATAGTTTTTTTAGTTAAAAAAGTTCTTACTTGTAGCTGCATTACTAGAGTAAAATGGACTTAAACCTATTCAATTTTAGCGTATTAGCCACAATTCGATCTAAATTTCACAAAATAGTAGGAATTATCCCATAAACCTTCAGTATAAATGACAACACGTTGGATAAAAACACTGTGAACCTTTATTGACAGCAGCATGTATACTTTTGTATATATTTGTGATTACTGTGAACATTTGCTGAAGCAGATTAAAAAAACAGGTCTAGGTGTGAGTGCCTAGCATCATTCATAAAAACATTACACTAAAAACGTATATAAAAAAAAAAACAGCTTCATAAACAAAGGCCATTGCATTTGATTAGATAATGTAAAAAGAAAAAAACAAGAGGGAAACAGTTAAGATAATCCTTCATTTCTTACCAGGCACTTAAATGAGTACTGGTGACCTGCAGACACTCTTTTGACCTCCTTTTGTACTTTGTCTTAGCATATTCAGCCGGTTATCAGACACTGAGATGCACAGAGAGAATGAGTAACAGCTTAACTAGATCACAGAAGTACCTTTCTATTATAAACATAGTTTAAAAAAAAAAAAAAAGGAAAAGAAAAACAGGACCTTCATCATAAATAAACAGGCACCTGCATGTCCTTCTACACAACATGATAGAAATAAAGAGGGGTATTCTTTTAAGTGAAGTTAGTGCATGGCTTCTACATTATGTACAGATTGCCTGGTGTGATGGTCCACTTTGCAGCATTGCTGTGATTGGACCTCTGAAGATATTATGTCGCAGGTTAAACGTGGTGATAGGCGAAATCCCTGCAACTGAGACGACATGATTTCTTTTTAAAAAAAAAAAAAAAAAATTGATGCGGTACATTGGGTTATTCTCACCCACGACAAATAAGCACCTCAAGGTTAATACGAGAACAGAGCACACTTGTAAAAATGTATAAAGCCCACACTGGCACAATCTATTCAATATATTCCTTGGCTATAAAACTTTTATTTATTTATTTTTTGTTCCTGAAGTGTTACCATAGCATGGATTACTTTGTTCCACAAGTTCTGTTCGAACGACAAAACTTCATGCAAACTTCACTCCATTTCTTCTTCGTGAACAGTTCAGTGTGCACACACACAATTTGAGGGAATGGTGCAGGGTCCCCGGTGGACAGAGTAGGAAGGGTTCACCTAAAACCTTACGGGTGTTGGATTTTTTATTTTTTTTTAAAAATGATCTCACTTGACACACTTCTAAAGGCTTGATTTTTAAGAAGTTTCAATGCTGAAATCACCTTAAATCCAACGTTCCCTTCGACAAACGCTCGAGTTTTACGAGAGAAAAACTCGAAGAGGTGAACGAAAACGGCAGGTTTTATTTGAGCTCCTCTCTGTTGTTCAGACCCAGTCGAAGCGCGGTGTCTAACATCCCGACGAAGCAGTAAAAAGTTTCAGCGAGTGTGCGTGTGGAAAGGCAGAGGCACTGAGATCGTGAAGCGTCGTGAAACACAGTGTCTCTCACGGGTGGGACCACAGACACGGGCCGGAGGGGAGGGACTTCGAGGCCGCGGGTTAAGGCAAACTCCTGGCACAGCTCGCACGGAGACAATCACGCAAACGCGAGTGCATTTCCACTGATAAAGCAAAAGAATCCACACTCCCAAGTTTTTTTTGAAATGCATATAAAAAAAAAAAAGTGTTTTCTGCTCAACCCTCTTCCCTGAAATGTGTGAGACTAATAAATCCAGCATTCGCGTCTTTGTTTTTAGGGGAAGGGGGTTGGTACAAGTTCCCCTCTGCTGTGGGGTGAGGGGTCATCTCAGACTTTGCTGTCAGAGGGCACCTCTCCCAGGGCGTGGACGATGTCGGGGAAGGAGGGGCGCTCCTTGAGGCTTAGCGCCCAGCAGCGCACCATGAGCTTGTAGATTTTGGAGGGACATCCATCCGGAACGGGCAGCTTCAGCTTCCCTGTCTGCAGACCTGCAGCAAAGAACGGTCAAAGCGCATCAGAAACATGAAAGCATTGATTATTGAGATGCAGCCTGGTCTATAAAAAGCTGCTACAGCGTCACACTCACCTTCCAGCACCTCATCGTCGTTGAGTTTGCTATACGGCATTTCCCCGTGACTGAAAACTTCCCACATCAACACTCCGAAGGCCCACACGTCAGACTTGGTGGAGAAGTCGTCCTCAAACACAGACTCCGTCGGGAGCCAGCGCAGCGGGATCCATGCCTGCCTGTAGTGATAGTACTCGCTACGTGCGTGTACACAAGACAAATGAGAAGTTAGCCCCACACACACACACACACACACGAACATTACATTTACTCTAAGTGATGACTTGAAGACAGACCTGTTGTAGACGTCCTTGCTGAGGCTCAGCGCTGACACTTTGACTCGCCTCTGACTGCTGATCAGGCAGTTTCGGGCGGCGAGGTCTTTGTGAACGAAGCGGTGATTGGACAGATGCTCCATCCCATGAGCCACCTGGGCACAGATGGAAACCTGGAGGGAGAGACACGGACATGAAGGACAAAGGACGTCAGTGTCTACTGAGCTGTTTCTAATCTTTACTAACTTTTTTGAGCTTGTAAAGTGACGTTCACAAAGAGTTTTGCACTTGTCTGCTCCAGAAATTCCATGTATTTATATGTGTACACATACATTTATGGAATTTATGCTTCTGAAAATTGCAAAAAATTTGCATGTTTGTGTAACTCAGGTTGTGAGTAAGACATAAGACATTGTTTATTTATCCCACGTATGGGAAATTGCCTCGTCACAGTAGCACAGAATTAGACAAGAATATATATATATATATATAAAACAATGAGATAATTTGTGCAAGATGAGGCAGAGAAAAAAGTAGATTAATGTGAAAAAAATATAAATAAATAAATAAAAAGTCTCCAAACAACTACATTTCGACCATGTCTTTACATGAAATTCTCAGTCTTACGTTGTTCTTTTTGCTGATATCATAGAAAATAAGATAACTGTGTGTGTGTGTCTGCTGGGTGTGGCTGCTGCCATCAAGGAGTGTCATTACTATGGGGTGGGGGTGCCTGGTCTGGTGTAGGTGGGTGCTACATGTCTAAGTAACATCCACACAGACGAATGCCTCACAAGATGTAATTCTTGTCAGTGGTCATAATGTTGTGGCTGATCTGTGTATATCACCGGTATTGTAACCATGACTCTCACCAACAACACAAGTATTTGTCAAAGAACATAATCATGCAATAGTCAGCATGCAAATATTATTCAAGATGTGTTTGTAGTTGAAGTTGAAGAACCGGATGTTCTGCCAATGAAAACACAACATTCACTTACTTTGGTCTTGGTGCTGATAGGCTGAGACTTGACTTTGTCATCTTTGCTTTTGGAAATTCTCAGGAACTGCTTTAGATCTCCCTGGTTTCATAAAAGCAAAAACAAAAAAAGAAGAGAGAGAGAGAGAGATGATTGCATACTTTCCTGATATAATTGTCTGTGTGTGTTCTCCCTCTGTGTGTATGACGCTTCTTACCAGGTCGTAGTACTCTAGGATCATGTAGTGAGGCTCCGCCTCCCTGCAGAGGCCCAGCAGGCGGACGATGTTGCGGTGGCTCAGCTTGGCGAACATTTCAGCCTCGCGGCGGAAGTCGAGCTGGAGCTGCTCGTCCCTGGTCTGGAGGCTCTTCACCAGCACCACCGTCTCCTCCTCGCCCTCCTCAATACCTTTAGCTTTGGACAGCAGCACCTCACCGAACTCCCCTTTGCCTGAGCAAACATTCACGCGACGCAAAGCAAATATCAGAGGAGGTGCACACAAATCTCTCTTGTCTTAATAGGTGATTATGTTTCAGCTTTAACATCAACTCATTTTCTATCACATCAAAGATGAGACGTTTAAAAGCTGATTATTTAAAGTACCTAAAGTGGTGATAGTTTGCAGGTTTGCTCGAGGAAAGTGGAGCTTGTCGTTGTTGACGTGGCTGTGGCGTTTCTCCGTTGTTGCGATGGTACCCATGCTGGAGAGCGCCACCTCTTCCTGGATCTCAGCAGTGGTGTGACCGTTCTGTTGGACCGCCCCTCCTGATCGACACAACACACAAAACTTTAATATTTAGAAAATATTTTGACGTCCTGAGACCCTGCGTCCTCATATGGGGACATTGAGTTTTAGGTTTGTGGCAGCTTATTCTGCTTCATTTAGACCTGTTGTCCTCATAAGTGGACGCGTTGGTCTGAAATCTAGTGGTGGCAAAGGGTCATTCATTCATTCTAATCATGGGACAAAAGCGGACAAGGTACAAAACCTCATCATGTTTTACGGCTGAAACTTGTTTATATATACTCTAACTTTTCTAGTTTGATATGACGCGCAAATTGAACAACTTTAATAATACTAACGAGCGTCAATGTCACAAATTAACAAGTACTCATTTGAGGATGTTGGGACTTTATGGCTTGTAATCCTGTATTTGCACAGCAATGATCAGGTATTGAAGTAGGTTTTATACATTTGATGCACATTGGTGACGTCATTGTATTACACAAGAAATAATCCCTGTGTCTACATGAGGATCCCCCCCCCCAAAAAACTACCTCCAGTTTAAAGATGATCCTCAGTTCTTATACTTAGGTTCTGCTGATCCTAAATATCTTGGAGGATTTAAAAATGCGCTGCAAACTAAACTTTGGGTCTTGGGAGGTTAATGATATAAAAATAAGATTTAGGATGCAATACCCAGAATAAACACAAGGTGGCAGCAAATACCCTGAACATTCAGAGGATGATAAATGTGACAACCGCCCACATAATCTCCTTTCCAGCGGCCCAACCGTGAGTCTAGAGACATTCGTACCGTTCAGACACTCCATCTCGGGCTCCTCTCCGTCCTGGCCCTTCTGCAGTCTCTTGGCGTTGCGTCTCTTTTTGCAGTAGAACATGAGCCCAAGAACGACGATGATGTAAGCCACAGCCGCTCCCACCGACAGGCCGATGGTTTGGATCATCTTGTAAGGAGCCTTGTCCTCATCGTTGTCGTTGACGTGAACCGGTTTTTCTGTTGGGCACAGGGCAGCGATTATGGTCAATTTAAAATGAGTTTACATTAAGGAGAACTCAACGAGGAGGAGGAAGCGTACGACTGATGGATTTACGGCCGTTAATTGAAACGTGATCTTGTGGTTCTGATTTATACTATATTTTTAGTAACAATCTGCAGTGTAAGATTGATACGGTTAAACGAAAACTACTTCACAACCACAAGAAACAATGGAAGGAGGAGGTTCGGAGGAAACAAACTGAAATTCAAATTAAAGGAGACTATTGTTATACAGAATCATATCTAATACTAAACTTAGGGAGAGGTCAGAGGTCCTTGTGTGTGCACAATTAAGATCTGGTACGTTGCCCCTGGTGACTGAAGTGGGCAGGTATAAGGGTATAAGGGAACTGAGGACGTCCTTGTTCAAAAAAAGTTCAGGGAAAGAATCCCGATTTACTTTATTTACGATATGTTAAGTTGTTTCTTCAAGGAGGAGATTTATGTTTTAGCCAGATTTACTGAAAAGCATTAAGACAGATAAGTGTACTTAAGTAAGTATACAATTTTTTCATCATGGTTTTGTATATTCTGGGTTGACGGAGGGATAAGATTCATTCTTGTTCTGCTTATTTGAATCTTTGAATTGTTTAAATGTTTACTGTATAGTGTCTTGTCAGCCTGTGTAGTCTGGGCACAATAACATGCATAACACTTAAATAAACAAATCAATTAATCAAAATCAATCAAACCCCAGTTACAATCTGCAAAGTTCAACCCATGCAACATCCAACAGGGCTGTGTTGCCCTACTTAAACGTGGAATGTACTTGCACCGAACGTTAACACGGTTAAAACCAAACAGTCGCCTCATTCTTCCGAGTCGCCTTGTTTCTCCTCTTTGTTGGTCGGCGCTGTCACGCTAACCCCGACGAGCTGCGACAAACATCCAAATTCAATTGTCTCCGTCTTTTGAAGCTGGAATGTCATCCTGCTACTTTGGGAGAAAATGACTTGATATGAGACACTAGAGCAACGGTGTGACTGTAATTTCCAGCTTTAGACACAGAGCACACGAGGGGCCACAGAGCGCTGCAGAGGGTTATTAGATCTAACGTCTGCCCGATCCCGTCGCCTCGGTGACAGGCCCGAGACGTGGTTATTAACCTGTCGACGTGGATGACGGGCAGCGAGATGAGGTGGAGGTTTAATTAATGCCTTCATCCTGTACGTGTGATTGCGGCTCGCGCCACATGTGTGTGCACCTTTGTTCCGGATGAAGGAAGTCAGCGTGAGCGTGTTAAACTCACCCACGACGTAGAGCTGAGCCACGCGGTCTTTGATGCTGCAGCTGTTTCCGGCCACACACGTGTACCTGCCCGTGTCGTCTGTGGTGACATCTGTGATGACCAAGGAGCCGTTGGGCATCTTCTGGAATCTGGAGGAAAGAAGGAAGAGATGAAGGTGGAGCTCTGAATGTCCTGACTTCACAGGAAAAGAACAATCGCAACATTTCATGGACTGGAACTTGCACTAAGCTGCACTTCATGTACATTGTTACAGTGTTTACATTTTCTCTAGTGTTATTTAAATGTCCGTGTATTTGCCTTTAAGCCGGGGTTATGTTCTCATAGTGAGAATAAAGACTCTTGACTCTTGCCATCTTAATATCATCCACTGCAGTTTTTTATTTTTAAAGGAAAAAGCCATAAGTAGAGAGGGCAATGCTTTAATTTCATTTCTTTGATGTTGTTGCTTTTGCTTAAATTGAAGTACATCTGGCTAGAGCTGCACAGTTTACATGATCTTTATATTATATGATATATCATCTATATATGGATCTGTTATCGGATGTCAAGTTGTTATATGTGAGAATGCATTTCTTCATTGTTGAAGGATACCGTTATTTATGAATCATTTGTTAATTGGCCTGTTACAGACAGACCCTTGCTTGTCATTTGTGGTGCTGATGGACAGCTCCTTAAATGATTGATGGAGCTTCCAACATGTTTCTGTTTCCTGTATTTAGTTCAGTCCTTTATGTTCAACGTTCAATCAAAAAAAAAAGCAAAAAAAGTATTTTGAGGTTAATTACAAAGAATCTCCACTTGTGGATGTTTTTTTTCCACAGCGTTCAGAGATTTCAGAGTCTTTTAGAAACAAGTTCCATTTTATGACAACAAAAAGTAAATAAAACTGAGAGCACTTTGTTCCATGTGAGTTCTTGAAGTTGTATCTACAGCAAAATATCATTATATGAAAAATACACACACTTCTGATTGTTTGAAAGTCTGAGGATTTAAAGCAGACCAAACAGGCACAACGTAAAATCATCTACATGTTGTTCCAGAAACATCAGACTCTTTGTTTGTGGCTCTCTCTAACCCTTGTTCCTGTAAACCCTCTTAAGAACATAAACATGTCATAAAACATATCTATCAAAGTTAATACGTGCCGTCTGCCCGTCTATTTTTATTCATCGGCCTAAGTTACACTCAAGTAACTCAAAATGGTACTTGAGTGTAAAGACACAAACACAACAGAGAGACCACTGCTGCAGACAAAAAAAAGACAGAACAGTCCTCAGTATTTAAGCAACTAGTAAAGAAGACGTGAAATGTAGAGGTTCCCATCCACAAAAATTCCAGTAAAGCTAAAGAAAATAAATAAAATAAAAATGAATGCGAAGATACGATGAGGAGAGTATTAAGTTAGTTCATTTTAGTTATTTCATTCCCGTTGGCTATGATAACATATTTAAACCATGACTTCACTCAGATTATGTTATATTTGGCTTTTTAGTTGTGGTTCTTGATAAAAACAGATCATAAATTTCACATTTATGAGAAAGTACAACAAGATATCTTAAATTAAATCTTAGATTTGACCCTTTGTGTTCAGGTTTGTAAAGGTCTGTAATCACTAAGTGTCCTTTAAAGCAGTGCTTCTCAGCTGGTCTGGTTTCAGGACCTAACATCACTCCTTAATGACAAGCTGTGACCAAAATCAAAGAAAACTTTCAACTTCTGGAAACATTCTGCAGTTTAAACCTGAGAAAATGTAACGATGAACCCAAACGTCCAGCAAGCAAGTGGCGAAGCTAGAGAGGGAACTATTCCCTTTTAGACTCAGCTAGCTGCATTTGAATTAAAACTATTCACTTCAGTAACTTCCCGCCTTTTTTTTTTTTTTTACAAGTCATTTTAAAAGGCTCATGTAAAATACACAAAATAAAAAAGTGCTGAGAAATATTTTTCAAAAAACTCAAAATATGTAGCTTTATCTGAGAATCTTCAAAAAAAATTAATCTATAACAACCAACAATGCTCTATGGGGGAAAAAACTGTTTCTGAAGTAGTAGTTTTTAATGTGCAATTAAAAACAATTCAAGTATACAAAATTAACTTTTGTCCTGATTACCTTATAAGCAGGTAAATACTAAAAAATATTGTGCTTTGAAGTGCCAACACCTCGCACCACAAAACACAGCTTTTAGTCCTCCTTTGTCCTCGATATAAGAAAATCCATATCTCACATAATGTGCGTAGCACCTGTGTTTTGCCAAAATGCTAAATTAGCAGATGTAAACAAACTTTGGGGATCTTTTTCTCTCTCTTTTTTTTCACCACTCTAAAGCATGACGGCAAAGCGTCTCATTTACCTGTCGCTCAGGTTCAGCGTCTTGTCTTTAACCATCCAGTGGATGTGAGGCTCGGGGCTGCCGGTGGCCTGACAGTGCAGGATGGCCGTGTGCCCCTGGTACACGGTTGTGTCGTCTGGCTCCATCTTGAAGCGAATGTAGACTGCATGTGCATGAGAAGGCGCACAAAACAAGCAAAAGCTCATTAAGTCAACACTTAGACCGCAGCCCTTATAAAGAGTATGGAGGCTGTGGTTAAGATCCTTTTAGTTACTCTCCCCGACACAAATGTCATTCATTACTGGGCTATAAAAAGGCCACCGAGCACACGATGAATGGTGCTGCGTTTGATGAGACTGATGCACGATGAAACCACCCTCCCATGTACTGGGACCGCAAGTACCGATGACTAATACATCCTCCATGTCATTATTTCCCCACTTCCAGGACGATGAGTAAGCGCTTTACCGGCCACATTGAGGGTCACCGAGGCTTTGATCTCCCCCTGGCTGTTGGAGGCGATGCAGGTATAGTTTCCGGCGTCGCTGCGGGTGACTTTGGTGAAGTG
The DNA here is from genome assembly GCF_022458985.1 of Mugil cephalus. NCBI lineage: Eukaryota > Metazoa > Chordata > Actinopteri > Mugiliformes > Mugilidae > Mugil > Mugil cephalus. The sequence continues at coordinate 7,912,033 of NC_061782.1, forward strand.
GAGCTGCCCCTTCCTCTGGTTGACGTGAGGCGGCAGCTCTCCTCCGTCTGCAGGGGGAGACAGAGAGACAGACAGGCAGGACAGGGGGAGCGGTTAGCGGTTAATTTGACTCCATCACGGCCGATGCACACGAATGCGGGAAACGATGCGTGAAGATGAATCTTCCCAACACTCTGTTTGTTTAAGATCCTGAGCAGGTTTCTACATATTCTTGCGGAGGGGGGGGGGGGGGGGAACATTTGTCACCATTTGAGTCAGAGAAATGAACACTACTATTTGCATTATGGATGAGAGGCTGTTAAACAGTCGTTCCTTATCTGATCTAAAGCCGCCGTGGGAGAAGCCTTAAGAGGAGCCAACCTGCTTTGCTCCAGCGGATGGTGGGGGTCTCTCGGCCCGTAGCGGAGCACTGGACGGAGAGCTCTTTATCCAGCTCCAGGCACTGGGAAGGCTGGGGGGTCGGGGTGAACTTCAGCTTCTCTGAAACACACGTCCAAACACCGCACGTTACGCACACGTGGTTAGAAGTGAGGTGGGGGGGTGGGGGGGCACGTCAAAGCATCTTTTGTGCGACTGCAGATGAAACGACATCTAGCAAATCGTGTTCAGGCATATTTGGGGAAATGTGAAAACAGACGTGCATGAACACACACGGATCCGCAGAGTATAAAGATGTAGGCTTTTTTTCCTAGCAGAGCTCGTATCATGTAAACAGAGAAGCCGTCCAGACACAACTGTGACACAGCAGACCATCTATCACTAGAATGCTACAGTGGAAGACAGGAATTTATCACGGAGATAACGCGTTAAAATGGAGGCGAGAATAAAGCTGCCATGCATGAGTCATATTTTACACCTCTGTGGGTGTCCTGCAGGACGTCTGCACACACAACACGGACTCCTATTTTAGGAGACGTACACAGGCCCACAGGCATGACCACATGTGTTTCGCATTTTCTCTGAGCAATGAGTATTTCTCATTATATACCACGTCCACGACTTCACACATTAATTATCTCTCACTCTGGGGAATAACTTCCGAGTAGAATCTACTGTAAATAAATAAGTTTATCCATATTGATCAGGCGAGCGATTCCTCCGCAGCTTACCGAGCACGGTAACTCTAGCCTGGCCGGACAGTTGGCCGGCGATAGTCCTGGTTTCACAGCCGTAAATCTGTCCGTCGTACACCTCCACGTTGTTGATCCTGAGGCTGCCGTTGGGGAACATCTTAAAGCGAGAGTCCTGGTGGGGGAGAACCGCGAGACGACACAAGTGAAATTCTGTCACGCCGCAAAATCTTAGCCGAGCTTTCACGGGAACGTTGACACTCCGGTAACCGTCTGAGGTGCGAACTCACCTCGGGTGTGATCATGATGTTGTTGCGGAGCCAGATGACCTCGGGCTGAGGGTTCGCCTGAGCGTGACAGTGGAGGAAACCTGGTTTGCCCTCTTCCAAAAAGCTGTCCTGAGGCCTCGTCACCCACGACGGGGAAGCTGCAACACAACAACAACAACACAGACATGTCACACTTGCACATGAAGTCATTAAGTGCACATAATGGCTCTTCGGCTACATGGCGGCGCCCGGGAGGAATACACAACTGTTAATTAGCTCGGCCGTTTGGTCAGGCTAAATATAGACACAATTAATAATCCCAGAGTATCTGGTAGATGGCCCCAGTGTTCCCACCATGGTGCCGACATTAAAGAAAATACTCCACAACAAAATCCGTAATGACCTGGGCTGAGGGTTCCTTTACTTGTTGTTGCTTATGTTCTTTCTCAGCATAGCTTTTTAACAACCATCACAAGGTTTACTGCAATAATTATATACATATATAATCATTAGTGCAAACTGGTCGTCAGTGGCAACCTCTCCAGAGAAAATCCTGCATCAAGCTGCTAAAGAGATTCTCCTTAAACCGACATCTGGATGTAAATGTTAAATCGTGGGCAGATGAGAGATGACGCCGCCGACACAAAGCAAACATTTCCTGCTGCTGCTGCTGATTCACGTTAAAACCATTTAACGACTAAAACACAAGTTGAGTTTTAAAACGCATTAGTCACAGGAAATGCAACGTCTGTGTCTGCGAATAGAAAACGGGTTATTTTCATTTGAAATTTTGAGGAGCAGCCGCGGTGATCTGTTAGGTGAAGAGCTGCAGATGCTAACACCACCAGTTACTACACATGGCAGCTAATTAGCACTTTAAAAAGACTTATTTACACCATTTCAGTTTAGTAAATAATCCATCTATTTCCTATATATGTATTTAGACTATTTAGTAATAATTATGAACCTTACAAGACGCATATTAAAAAGGAATGATCAAGTTCAAGCAACCTAGACCTAAATCTAGACTTTGAAACACTCAAGGACTTTAAATAAACTGTTTCCACAGATGCTGCTTTGGATGTGTGCACCAAAAACGTTCTTACTGGCCACGGTGAATATGACCTCCTGCGTCTTGCGTCCGGCCTTGTTCTCGGCCACGCAGGTGTAGGCGCCCGAATCTGCCTCCTTTGTCGGACTGAAGACCAGGTCCAGGCCGTCTTGGTAAACCCTTCCCTCCGTGGGCACTCGCTGACCTCCCCTCTCCCACCACACCTCGGGCTTAGGCTTCCCATGCGGGGGGCGACACGACACCCGCTGCAGGCTGTCGGCCGTGAATACTTCAGGAGCTCTGGGCATCATGTCTTCTATCTCTGTGGTGGACAGCAAAGGGAGGGTGAACTTTCAGTGTAAAAAAAAAAAAAAAAAAAGCAGAAGAATCATCATCTGTGTTGAAATCCTGTGAAGTATTTACACTTTAGGAGCAGCCCTGTTGACAGACTTCCTGTCTACTCAGGATGAGTCCTCTTATTTGTATTGATTAGTGAACAAAGCCTACAGTCGGCAGAGTAAGAATATAGGTTGTTCTCAGTATGGGAATTAACTAGGTCTGTGTGAGGTGGGTCATATCAATATATGGCAACCTCTGCGCAGAAAGTGGAATGAGATCCGTGGTGCAAAGCCTCACAAGACCTCCAACCATTGTGAGGTTTAATACCGTGCAAGTCCCAAATGGAAGTCATTAATACTTTATCGGCCAACAACGCTCTGAAATCTGGTCAGCGGCTGTGACCTTCTGCGGGTCTAAGGTCTAAATCGATTAATGAGAACAGAAGAAAACACATTTCTCGGGAGATGAAAGAGAACTTGAGCCGCAGGAACGGGGAGGGCGAGGGAAATGAATAAGGTGGAGCTACGATGGAGCGACTGTTTAAACTTGTCCCTAAATTCTGAATTCTACTGTGACACAATCCCCTATAATGCCCGCAGGGATTACCATCAGATTAAGTGAATTAAGGTATTTAAATGGAGCTGTGGTTCACTGGGTCAAAGCTGCAGATACGGTCGTACCTCGTTAATCTAAAACCCTCGGGGAAGAGGGGCTGGTCGAGAGGAATAACACGCTCGGGACATTGAAATGCATCGAAATTCCAGCCCTGAGCTCATTCAAAATATTTGACTTGCATGCACTTGCGTTTCCAAACGCTGGTTGATTAGCAAAGATGGGAAGATACAACAGCTCGTTGAAGCTTTAACCTTAAGAAGTCATTAGGAAAATTGTTGTTTCACGAAATTATTTCTGAAAAGCGTGTTACAGGGGATAGAGCTGATGCTTTTGTGTGCGGTGTTAAAACAGCTTTGATGGGTCTGGACTTGTAAAGTTTTCCCGGCATGCATCAGATCCCAACCTGCACGCACAACCACGGGTTACATCTGCTGCAGAACTGATGCTTTACTTTCTATTATACAGGGATTTAATACACATTTTAGAAAAACGTATTCCTCTCCCTCCCTTTGATGTCGCATATATCAGCATTTCACGACTTCGTAATTACACTGTGAGTGAAGGTATGTTATGTTATGTCAGCTCGCTGAGTGCCAGGTGCTGCTGGAGGAAGCTCGTTGGTCTAAACCAGTTTGGAAAACAGCTGGACTGTTTAGAGGAAATAATGTGAAGGGGAAGTAGGGAAATGCAGAGTGTGTAGTGGATACAGATGGGCCGGATGTCAATAAGGGAATGTGATTATCATTGGAGGGATCTGGCTCTAAGTGAAAGGAGGAGAGCCGGCACGGGGACAGAAACGGAGAGAGAGAGATGTAGGGCAGGATAAATGCGTAACCCAAACTGCTGAGATTAGAGAAAAGCGGGTTTCGTGCGTGCGGTGGTGTGTACCTGCTATGAGGAGGGACGCCTCCAGCGTGACAGGGGGTCCTCGGAGGCCGCGGCCGACGCACTTGTAGGTTCCCGTGTTCCTGTTCTTGACCTGAGTGATCAGCAGAGTCCCGTTGGAGAGCAGGAAGACTCTGTGGAGAAGAAAACACTAATAACGTTCTGCAGATGTTCTGGGGCTATTTTGACACGGGTCTTTCTTTATTCTTGGCTCGTTAACAGAAAATGCTGAGAATTTGTCCACAGACTACAAAGGAAAGTGTCCTGCAATTTGAGTTCACTTTTTTTTTTTTTTTTTTTTGTTGCTTGAGGAGTCCCATCCTGACAGCTGGCCCCTGGCCTCTGTCAGGCTGATGGGGAGTTTTGGTGCCAGTGATGGACGGGATGAGAAGTAATTAAAGGCTGACCTTAAGCCAGCTCCAGGGATGATAGATATGGAGCTGCAGAGCAGACAGACAAGAGCTCCACAGACAAATCAACAGCTCGTCACAGCTGTACGAGAAAGTTGGATACGTAGAGAGGAATGGGTAATATTTAGCTACTCAGATGAAGGATAAATCAGGGCTTTCTTGTTCTGCTGTGGATTCCCTCAGGACATCCGATATTTCTGTGTCATCTTTTCTCTTCTTCTGTGTCCAGGAGTTGGAGGCAAATGAGCTGTGGGAGCCTGTGTGTGCGTACACCCGCGAGATGAGGAACTAGTCTGTGGAAACGGTCTAAAATAACTACAAAACAAAATGAACAGAGTCAAATATTTTTTTTCCCCTTATAGGTTATAGCTGGCTCCAGAAGTTTGACCCATGAGGCAGAATCTTTTAAGCCTGCATATGCAGTATATATTTCTTTTCCACATCTGAAAAACTAGAGCAAATATTTTATCTAGGGGAGGTTATCTAAACAGCGCAGGTGCAAAACAGATGATATGCCCGTGGGGAGCTGCATTCCTCTGGTGTTATAATCAGCCTAGATCAATAAACAAAATACCTGGGCTTCATTGGAATACATTAACCACACGAAGTACAGGTTTCTAAAGATACATTCTGCGCGTTTTTATATTCATGTTTATTCTCATCCTTCTGCTGAGTCATCGCTACGCCTCCGACGGGCTCATTGCACAAATGACTGACTATTGATATTGGAGTCCTCCGCCTTCCTCGCTCAGTGAGGTCAATAATCACTTTAAAATATCTCACTGTCCGCGTGGAACAGTCGCCTACATGGGGACTAAGCGCGAGGCGTTATGAACCCTGAGGGTGTACTTTGCACGGTGTATAGAAATAGGTTATTATCTGCTGCTTTTGTGTTTATAGGGGACATGCTGGTAAGCTGATTGTAGCTCAAGGCCCTTTTCTTCTGCTCAGTGAACAGAGGAGTCCTGCAAAGTCTCCCGTGATAGGCTGGAGGGAAAAGCCGCGTTCGAGTGATGTATAGTAGACTGCACGGGAACTTTACAGCTCTCTACTCCAGTAATAACATTCCTTTACGTGCAATTTATCTCGAGCCTGAGCTGAAACAGTGCACAGCGAGGCGAGGGTTCCACCTCATTGGGCTCGGAGGAATATCCTATTGCTGCGCGCTAAACTGACGCTTGTATAATGGTGAGGAGAGGGGGTCAGGATGAGAAGGTGGAGGGCGTACACACGGAGTTGCGAGATGCACGATGAGAAAGGAAACGGCGGCGCAGAGGTGGGGGGGGGAGGATGTTAACGCTCGACGTACCGAGTCTTGTTCGCCAGAAGCTCGGTCTCGTGGTACCACTCCAGCGTGGGGGCTGGTTCGGCGGTGAACTGGCAGTGGAACGCGGCCTCCTCGTTCCTCAGCACCACCTGGTCCTCGGGAGTGACCACCGGCCGCGGGAAAGTCTTATCTGTCGGAGAGGAGCAAACATCTGCGTGATTACAGCTGCAGGCATCGGACCGTTAAGCCACATCTGCGCGGAGGCTTCACGCCGATGCACTCGAGGCTTTTTATTAAAAGCTGCCAACGGAAAGCGTGAGCCTGGTGAGCAAGCGGCCTTCAGGTGGAGGTGTGTGTCAACACCGCGGGGGCCCCCCCCCCGGAGAGTTAATGAGGTCGGGGAACAGACCCCGCAGCTTACCTGGACCATGATCACCTTTTTATTCAACTCGGTACCTAATAATCAGGTTTAGGATTCAAATGAGATCAAGAAAGGTCTGACATACAGTATAACGTGGTTAAACAAAACACCGACTCAAAATCCATTAAGAAAGCTCCGACTGCATTTTTTCCCCTTTACTCACGTTCTATTGACCGTTTCTAACCTTTTGTTTAACGCTGGGCGAGGCTCCTCTGAGCTGCCATGACTACAAATCTGGTGCGGCGCAAACCCAGAGGAGGAGAGACTTTCCGACTCGTTGACAGAAACGGGACCACGAAAATACCCCCCTAATCCAGGTTGATGCGTGTAAGCATTTCAAAGCTGCGTGGCCAATGTGCGCTGCAGAAAGTACGGTGCCAGCAGCATTTTTTCGGGATATGGCTAAAGGAGGCGTGCACCCAGAGCCCACCGGGGCCCACCCAGGAAGTCAGCGGGAATTCAGCAAAACCCAAAGATCCGTGGCTAAGCGCTGAAACCGGACTAAATCTGTCAGTCTCTCCTTAAGGTGAAGTTCTATAGAGGAGGAGGGGGGTGGCGACGCCGTAACTGGAAACTCAACAATTATCCATTCTTCCTCCACCCAGGTGCTAACGTTGCGTGTCTGTGTGTTGCAGGTGGCTAATTAAAGTGGAACAGGGCATCAGGTTTCTCGCACAGATGTGCCGCTGTGTGTACTGTACTAGCTCTGTGGTGTACTGCCGGGATAATACACAGGGGGCACACACACACACACACACACACACACACACACACACACACACACACACACACACACACACACACACACACACGCACGCAGAGTAAACAGCAGAAATGACGAGAGCCCGCAGAAAAACACATAGCCTCCCTTTACAACAAACTGCAGTTACATTTATTCAGACAGATCCACAGAAAGACCCTCCTGCTGCTGTTATTGTTCGCTCTGTGTGTTTTATAATATTTCTCTCTGCGTGGGTGGCGGAGGAGGAAGGTGCTTTACACACTCCAAGGTAATTACATTAGAAACATCAGTTTCTCTTCCTGCTCTTTCACCACTAAGAGTCTTTATAAACCGTCCTCCTGTTATTTGACATTTCCAGGTGTGGAAATGCGGTGAAATTCATTTGGACGCTGACGACATCTGGTTAGTGATTACAAATCATTACAGGTGAAACAATGCGCAACACGCCTCGATGTGTGTTTTATATTATTATGTAATTTACCTCACATATACCGAACAGCCATAACATTATGACCACCTTCATCCACGTGAATGCCAGGTCCAAACGTTTCCCAGTCAAACATTGGATTGTCACAAGATAATCGATGTTACTCACTTCTCCTGTCAGTGGTCATAATGTTATGCCTGATCAGTGTTTAACACATTTAATGTATATCGAACCGGATGCAGACCTATGATGTTGAGAGTGAAGTTGACGTTGCTGCAGACGTGCCCAGCCGCGTTCTTGGCGCAGCAGTAGTACAGGCCGTTGTCGTCGGGGCTGGCGCTCTTGAAGGTGAGCGTCCTCTCCTTGTTGTTGATCTGATGGGTTTTCTCCATCAGCTTCACTCCGTCCTTGAACCACTGACACGTCGGCCTGAGGAGGAGAGGAGGATTGAAGTGGATGGGAGTGAGAGACACAAAGAGGAGAGGAGATGATAGACAAGGAGAAGGGCATGAGAGAGGCCGAGGACAGATGAATAATTTTTTGTTACAGTGCTCAGCGTGGTCCTTAAACGTGGGAGTTTGTGGGAGGAGACTAACCGTGGGTGTCCGTCAATGTGACAGCGCAACGTGACCGGCGCAGAGCTCTCGATCTCCCCTTCAGAGCTGGGCTCCTTCAGAGTCACGCCACCGCTTTCCAACCCTGTACAGGCAGAAACACAGAGGAAACCGTGAGTGGAAGGAAGGAAGGGAGGAAGGAAGGAAGGAAGGAGGGAGGGAGCACGAGATGACAGGAGGAATTACTGAGGAGAAGGACAGGAGAAAAAATCGAGTTAAGTGGTCATCTTGTCATCTGTCCTCACGGGACACACGACACCGCTAATGGGTGCAGAGCCGGGACCCATCCCTGTGACACAGGAACACAGGGATAAAGCAGCGATCGCTGGGTCAGTTTACATTAGCATACCATGAGCAGAGCAGAGCAGAGCAGAGCGAGACGGGCCCTCATCGGGCTTTTATGCACATTTAAAGGAAGTTAAAACAAGGAAAAAAACAAGCAACCAGGAAACAATGAGCATGTTTTAACATCGCAGCTGCTGTTTTGAAAACGCGAGGATTAGCATCCTTCAAAGTTTTTTCTGATTAGGTGCGTCTTCAATGTTGCACCGAAGGGGGGGGGGGGACGTCACTCAAACATGTAACACGAGACTCGGATCATTTGTGTCTGAGTGACAGATGAAGAGGAGAACAAATGAAGGAGGCAGATGCCAGGAAACTGATCCGCGGTTGTCAGTGAGAAATGAGAGGTGTAAAGTGGTTTTAACATTTGACCCAGCGCATGAGCTATAGATGGATACAGTATGAGCTACAAGCAATACATCACATCTCACAGCAGCGGAGCATTCCTCCGCTTTCAGTGCAGGATTCTGACGAACGTTAAAGGTGGACCGACACTGTGCGTAGTACACGGATCAATAAAGACGGCTGCAGTTCCCCCTGTGAGCTCACCTCCTCCATGCGGCTACAAACCAGTCAGAAAATTGCTGAATCTGATCTGCCAGACAAACCTACTTACCCCTCCCTGATATAATCCCTGCCAGCTTCACGGCCGCTGAAGACAAACAAGCAAATTTAAAAAAAAAAAATTCCGTTATTTAAAGAGACACGCGTTATCTCCTCCTCGGTGAGTGATACGTTGATGATTTGGCTCTGACGCCGTCTTGGTGAACTTCGCTGGAATTCCCCTCCTCCTGCTGGAGGTGTTGACTACACAAATACTTGTGTTTACACCGAACGAGAACAAGGGCTAATTGTTATTTATGCGATGACATATAAGCTGTGGTTGGGTGACTGTATGCGCCGTGTGGTTACTGGGTGCATTCAGAGCGTGGGCGTTTGGGCTGCCCCGGTTATATACGTGTATGCATGTATGTATAAATGTAATGTATATATGTATGTATGTATGGTGTGCATGTGTGAGACATTCCACAGGCGCTGAGCTTCATTCCCATGGCCTCTGGCTGAACAGCGCGGCTGCACCTCTGCCGCTGCGTGGATCGTCTATTAAAATATGCAAGGCATGAGGCCACCTGAGACAGCGGCGGAAAAGACGCAACGCCACTGCGAGGTCAGAGGGGGCGCTAGAGGGCGACCCGTCACTTTGAATTTACACCAGAACCTGGCAATGCACCGTACCCACCCGGGGGGATCACGGGAAACCATCTCAGCCCCCGTCTGAGCCGGGCGCAGCTCATTAGCTTCCTCCAAAAACAGATGCCCAACGACCGCGTGTGTGCGCACGACACTCCGCAGCTTGTTTATACATCTGTGTTTATATGTGGTGGGGTGTAGAGTGGAACGCAGATGATGATGCCTGCAAGCGTGAATGCATGCATAGCAAATGTACTCGAGGATGCACATCAGCCGCGCGTCTCATTCAAGGCCGTTCCACGCAACAGCTCCAGCAGCTTAGGGAGGGGGAGGAGGAGGAGGAGGAAGAGGACAATTCAGGTATGGGAGCACGGGGCAGACTCTCTATTATTAGTGAACTGAAAGCAAAAGGGGGTTGACGGAATGAGACGGGAAACAATGAGTCACTAAAGGAAGAGGAGGAGGCTGTAAGAAGAAGTTCGACAGAACAACAAACGGCGAGTGCAGTAAAAGCTGGCAGTCGGAGCTTCACCTCAATTACGAAAAGAAGAATTTGTTTTAACCTGTCTGCAGCAACAGGTGGGTGCTCTCAGTGTCAAGCTGTCGTCTTCGTGAGAATACAGCTGAGGTTTACAGTCGCTATATAAGAAATCTGTTACATTCCAGAGGTTTGGAAAAAAAAAAAAAAAGAAGAAGCCGAAAAGGTTTGCAAGGGGGAAAAAAAAAACATGGTTGAAAAGACATGTCTTCACAGTACCAGACACTATTTGACTGTTGAGTGATTTACACAGATAATTAGACACATTCAGCCTTGTGACTGTGTAAAGTTTCTACTACTTCTCTGACAGATTAAGGCGGATTCTTCTTCGCTTCCAATCCGGCCCGACTCTTTTGACAGCCGCACATTCTAAACCCGCTAATATCTCCATTCGCATTCACGGTTCAGGTTTCTGCAGCTGTCCACTCGACAAAACAGAAGGCACTCTTTCATAACCTATTAGAGGCAAATACTTGCCCGTAATCCCTCTCAGAATGCATGACTAAGTGTTGGTGCAGGTCTGGCAGCCAACGCCATAATTAGGGGCGTATAATTATCATGTTGGAGGCAGAGCAGGAAGCACTATCGACTACGGGGGGATGATAACGGATGAACTGCGAGGATATCGCCGAGGCAGACGCTTGGACAATTCGTCCCTCGCCGTGCCAAGGCAGCTGAACATGCGCGCGTCCGTTTCACTCAATGAGCTGATTTGTTGCCATGGAGAAGGTTTTCTGCGGCGCAGAGGGCAGGGTGGATACCGCGTTATGATGTCTTGATTGACAGAAGCATACGGGTATGGGAATACATTTGCTTCCCTCGTATTGTAAAGCTGGTTAAAATTAAGTACCACACATCACTTCTGGGAAACAAAACAGGCCGAACTGTTAAAGGAGGTGTCAGGTTTTATCAGCTGTGGCTGACAGGGGTCAGACGGGCCCGGCTGCAAAATACAGCAAATAAGAGGCATGATGCTGCTGCTGCTGCTGCGAAAAGGCAGGGACAGGAGGAAAGAAAGAGGGGATAAAAGTGGACACAGACACGGGGGTAAAGTCGCAGACTGTGACGGGTGGAGCAGAATTTTGACAGCTCACAATGGACATCTGAGAAAAAACAAAGATAAAGGAAGAATTACTAGTGGCCTGTAAGGATGGAAGCCCTGAGCGGCCATGTGTTCACATACTATTTTTTCCGTTTTACAATGATAATGACTTTATTTCTTCTGTTTTCTTGAAATATCGATATATTTAATTTGAGAGACTTACGTCATGTTGACTGATGAATGCCATTAACACTATAATGTGGTAAAATAATAGCCCAATGCAGAGGTCTTCAACATTTTTCAGGCCATGGACCCTCAGACTGATGGAGTGATTAAGTGGGGACCGCCTATGTAATATATGTGTTCTATATTAAACTCGGCCTAGTGCTATTTATGAATATATATAATTATGGATTCAGTATTAAACTATTCAAATAATGCACACGTTGAAATACATCTTTTTTTTATTTTAAACATGTGCCACAGTGGGGCAGCCATGCAACAGCCATAAATATAAACGTGCACACAAACATGGGATTTTACCTGGGGAGTGAATAGGTTCTCTTTAAATTTGTGGGTGAAAATTAAAAACATATATATATATATATACATAGAATGTCTAATCAACCAAAGATTTTGCGCCCGCCCTGGAGTACCTCCGCGGACCCTCTAGGGGTCATGGACCCCCTTTTGAAGACCTATGGCCTATTTGGCCTATGGAGTTAAACAAACTTTGGAAATAATTAACTCCAAAATAATATTTATGGCCACTTAGGGCTTCCGTATGTAAGGACGTCATGAAAAAAAAAAAAAAAAAAAAAACACGCATCTGTTGAACAAATGTAGGTTAAGGACACATGCTGTGTGACTAAGCCACGTCTACTGATGTGAAAGTGTCTCTCAGCAACTGAAACAGAAACAATCTCCGCTTCTTTTTTTTTTTAATGTTTTCCACATTGCAGCGAGCCACTTCCACAGCACTGTCAGTCTGCATCTTGAACCTTGAGACTCGGGTGAAGTTTTGCCTCCGGAGGCAAAAAATAACGATGGCTGAGTCTGACGCGTCTGCTCGGTCTGCACAATCTCTACGAGAGCGGACAGAACAAAAGAATGAAGTGGAGGGGGGTGGGGGGGGGGTGGTTTAAAACCGCTATTAGTGAAAACAGAGAGAGGGGGATAATTACTTTGAATAACTCAACTGGCAGGACTGGCCCACCCACCATTGAAAGCAGGATAAATTAACCCTCTCTCTTCATGGTGGGGGGAGGGGGAATAATGTACTCGAGGAGACTCCCATGTACAGTAGAGTACAGTACAGATGGCAGCAACACCCCCCGCCCCTCCCCAACACAACCCACATTTACTAGTAAGCACGCAAACTAGCATACACATGAGTGAATTCATATTCAAGATTAATGCCAGGGGGGGTCTTTACGATCAAGCTGCGTGCGGCTCCATCACCCGTTAAATGGATGTTGTGGAAATACGAGAACATCAGTCACAACAGCGCTCTGATCCACTTAAAGTGATCCGGAGGGGACCGGCCCGACCTCACAACGCAGAAACAAACGCGCTGATACGCACGAGCAGATGTGGCACAAGAACACAAGAGGTTAGGAATGATTTACCGCTGTGTGCTGCCTTACCTGGTGTGTTTAAAAAAGTGTGTGAGCTTCTCCGCAAATGATCTCACTCCTCCTTTAATGGAGGAGAGAAGACGTTCTGCAGTAGGTAGTTTGTTATCTGAACTTAAGCCAGAGGAATTCACTCGTGGTGCAGCTTTCTCATCAAACTGATACAAAGCTAATTATCTCACCATTCCCACAAGAATGTGTAGCGCATTACGAGCGCCACGTCCACTAATCTCAGCCTCTCTCTGCTTCATGTACTGCATAGGAGAAGTATTACTTCATTTTCCCAGCATTATACATAGCACTTATACACCGGACTCACTAAAAGCCTCTTTAAGCAACACATTTCCAAGGCCTTATCAGCAGACTGAGAGGCAGACGGAGGAGCCATGCATCTAATCACATACAGTCATTAACAACTCCACATCCTGAAACACCACGTGCATTTAATATTTTAGATGTGGTTAAGGACAACTGAGAAGCTTAAATAATATCAAAGCCAGCCGCTATGTATTTTGATGCACTGGTTAAAAGTAATTTCATTAAACCTGATTGGTCAAGTGCCGTTTCCTTGCAATGAAGTTATGCCATGTTTTTAACACATCTTTTATTCTCTGGTACGGTCCCACATTTTACCCCGGGGAAAGTCCCTGGACACGATTCCTTGAGGAATTAAAGCTGAAGACAAAGAAGAAGAAGCACCTTTGTTTGGGTGCTTTCTAGTTGTGTAGGAATTTTATTTCGCTTGAATAAGACGACCTACTGCATCTGAATTGCTAAAAACTGCAGTTCCTCTAACAGCCACTTGAAGTTGGCGCAAAAAACGAGTCAAGCTTCATGATAAACGTCCAACTTTACAGTAGAAATTGGGAAATTAGTAGAAAAAGTTATGTCGTTATGTCAATATATCGCAATATTTTTTTCCCATATAATGTCGATTTTAAAAGAAAAAGTCACGTTTTGGGCCAATCGTGAACAACATCCACACGTCCACCATCACTTTTTCTGTACAAGTGCAATAAACTGGAATGAATGAAGTATCACTGTCATCTGATGTACATGTAAACAATGTGTATTTTAAGCTGAATGTCAAATTTGTAGAATATTGCAATATCATAATATCGCAATAACATATAGTATCGTGACTCAAGTATGTGATATGTATCGTATTGTGAAGTCCTTGCCAATATCCACCCCTTGTAGAAATAACAAAAAAAAAAAAAAAAAATGTTTATAGTCTGGGAGGCACCACGTGTTGTTTAAAACCCAGGGACTTAAATGGAGTCAGACATTTCCAAGATGGCAACAGCCAGAAGCACCAAACTGAGCTTCAAAACCGTTTTTCAGGTGGGAAAAAAAAGCAAGTTTGTCCAACTTTATATACAGTCAAGGATCAAAACACATGAGTGAAGAATTAGATGACAATTCTTTGTGGATTTATTATTAATAAACACTTAATAATTTAATTAATTCTTAATATTAGATAGATGCAACTCCACTTAATTTCATGGACTTCCATGATAAACGCCGAACTTTACAGTAGAAATAATAATAAAAAAAATGTTTATAGTCCGGGAGGCACCAGGTTTTTAAATAAACAGGGAGTTAAGTGGAGTCAGGCATTTCCAAGATGGCAACAGCCAGAGGCTCCACACTGAGCTTCAAAACCAGTTTTCAGGGGGGAAAAAAAATTGTCCAACTTTATGTACAGTCAAGGATCAAAATACACGAATTAGATGAGAATTCAAACATTAATTTAATTAATTCTTCATATAAAACTTTGAAGAAAGATGGATTTGATTGATAGATTGATAGCAAGATAGATACTTCTCAGAAACCCATTACCGCTCTTGTATGAACACATGTTCACACACATTCTGACACTTAAATGAGATTTTTGTTAATGCATGTTCCTTCCTTCCTTGCAAAAAGGAAAAAAAAAAAAAGAAGCACTCTCGCGGGAATGTTAATGACTTTGCAGATAATGCGGTTTATTCTGGGTCACGGTGGAAGCTTTGAAGAACCGGTGCTTCGTGTATAACTTGTTTTTTTTTTTTAAATCTGTGGGAGTGTGTCAGTTGAGCTTTATTGACACACTAGATCATGTTCAATTGCTACATATAAGCGTTGCTCCTCTCAGATTAGACAAGGTTTGAGGGAAGCTGATGTGTCTCTTGGCCTGAAACTGTAAGCACCCAGAGATGGCTGTTAACATCACACACCACAAATATCCACTGGCGGAGACACATCAGAGAGAAGGGGTTAAACCTCTGCTCTGCCTGTCTCTATGTTTGCTACTAGGAGGTCTGGACGCTCATCTGTTCTCGTAATCAGCCTTTGTATCATCACCGCAAAGAAAAACCTCCCGGCTGAACGTAGCTAGAGAGGAGAACGATTTCCAGATGGAGCCATTTTTCACCAATGCTTTGCTTTATTCATTTTTTTTTTCTTTTTCTGCTGCCATCTCTACCAACGCCATGTTCGTAAGACAAAAAGGCTTTTCACTGGTACCTGAGGGCCTTCGACAATGAGCAAACAAGGCACAACACAGTTCCCATGGCTTCCTGTGAAACTTAAGAGGGTTTATTTGTGGGGGCTAAACAACAAAAATAAAGATACTAGCGTGCCTCTCCTTAATTGGACAAAACATTTGGAATATAACAAAGTGAAAAGCCTGTTGTGAATAAAAAGCTGGAGGAAAAGAGGGGCTGTGTTAATCTAAACCGTAATAATTACATGGCTAGGAGGTGAAGTACACCACTCGGACAAAAGCCTTTTGAGAGTATATGGGAAAAGAGAATGTTGCACAACGGAGGAAAAAAAATAAAAGATACAAGAAACACATGGTCGGTGGTTCACGTATCCGGTTTCCAATGAAGAGACGGAGACGAAGCCACAAAGAGGAAGGCAACAAGGTGGAAACATTCCTCCAGCTCATACTACCTGTCATCTTATACCGTGACTTTTGTTTTGCTTTTTTTTTTTTTTTTTTTCGATCCAGAAACTGGATGCACGGCCTCGTTGCCATTATGAAACCCTGCCAGCTGGTAAAAAAAAAAATTTCACTCAGGAAATCATGTCTGAAACCGAACACTCACACTTGATATTGAAGGAGGCGTTGGTGGAGTGGAGCTCCTCTCCCGTGGCCGAGTTTTCCGCGACGCACACGAAGTTCCCCGCGTCCAGGCGGCGATCGACGGCCGTGAACTTGAGGTTGTTGCCTTCCTGGTGGCGCCTCTCGTCGTCCTGCAGGGACTGCCCGTCGTGCAGCCATTTGTACGTGATGTCGGTCGGGTCGCTGACCTCGCAGCGCAGGATGGCGCTGCGGCCGTGCAGGGCATCCTGGGACTTGGGCTCCTTGGTGAACTGGATGGCAGCAGCCTGGATGGACAGAACTAGAGAGGAAGGAGAGGGAAAATAGAAAGAAAGAAAGAGGGAAAGTAAATGACAGAGGATTAGAACGGGCCCGCTGTTAACATTTTACTGCTTTTTCCGTTCATTAAGTGCACACCATAGCAACCACTTAGCCCTCTGGAGGAATGTGATGTTTAGACAATAATGGCTAGCTGTGAATTATTTTGTCGTAAAGTTATCGGACCCGACGCGGAGGAAAAAAAAATCCTTGTTCGGGCGGTCGTGATGTGAGCGAGCGCTCAGACGGTCACACACCTCGCGGTCACATGCCACCATCTCCCGACACAAGACGCGACGTGTTCCGCAGACGTCCTCACGCACACTTAAATCTTTTATTTCCCCGCACGCTGCTGTGAACACGCTCTGTCTGAGAGGCATGTTTTCTGCTCTATTTACCCACATCTAACTGGGACGGAGTGACTGCATTTATAGAGTGATATGCACTGAAGACAGAAAGGCTACTGTCCATTTTACTACCCGGTTGCGCCATTTACCACTAGAAGCAGACTTAGTCATGGGAAAATTAGAGAGAGGCTGAATGTATGTGTTTCTACAATTTAGTGCCATCAGCAATGAGATTTTTCGTTTCCAAATCCAACGCACAAACAGTTATTTTTGACTGATGATGGATGATTATTCCACTAAGAACGGGACTAAAGAGTCCAATGGGAACAAAAAATGCAATTGCATCAGATCGGTCCAGTCCAGACAGATTTTTATCACATGGTCTGTACTTATACACTGATCAGGCACCACCGCCGCCCTAATGCTGTGTAGATCTTCCTTGTGCCTCAAAAGCAGTTGTGACTCATTAGAGAGTAGACATGGGCCTTATTAATGGAGGCATTTGTTTCCTATGGGTCGAGGGGAGGGTCTTATGTGCCATCAAGGAGTGTCATTGCTGTAGGTGGATGTTACATGTCCAAGTACATCTACGTGAATGAATGCCAGGTCCAAAAGTTTCCCAGAACAATGAATTGTCACAAGATGTTATTCACTTCTGCTTCTCGGCGGTCATAATGTTATGCCTGATCGGTTTAGCATCCATGTCAATGCTTAAGTTTGGATCTCAAGTCATCAGTAATCAAGTGAAATTCTCCATGTACATGCAGCCGCAGTTTCAACCCACACTCTAACACATCCACACGCCACCAACGGACGAGTCTAGTGTCTACTTCCCGATAAGGACCCGAAAACGACTACACAGGACGGAGTCTGTTTGGGTGCTTCCAGCTGAAACTCCACAGCTGGCCCAGCTGCAGACAGCCGTCTTGTTTGCGCAGCCACCACAATGGACCAGTCATCTAGAACCATCTCCCCTCCAGAGGGTGTCCAGGCAGGCCCTCGTCAATGTTATCGCGCCCGACATCGGGGGTTTGTTATCATAAGGAACGGCCCGCCGCCAGAGTCAATTAAGCATACCTACACCTGCGTGACGGTGAGTGTGGTTGCGTGTCTGTGTCTGTGTGTCATCGCAGCCTATTGGTGGAATGGAGGCTGGTATACGGGGGGGGGGGGGAGGGGGAGGATCATTCAGTAATGTTAAATCAAGGAGCCTGTTGAAGATGGGCCAGAGTAATCCCCTTAATCTCTGACCCTCCTCTTCATCAAGTTCACCTTTGTCTCAGATGCAGGTGGTCAGAACTGGCCGACAGGAAAAAAAAAAGAGGTCGTTCAAACAAGACGTTCATTCTTAAGGGGCTGTGTATGGGTTGGGTGGAACGAGAGCAAACAATTTTCCCTCAAACGTCCCCATACGTTACTTTACACAGTCGAAGACAAATGGCATTGCTCCACTTCAAACAAAACAACGGCGTCAGGCTGGACTGCAGAGCGCCGTGACTCGTGTCAGAAAGATGGAAATCAAGAAATACCATCTAACGTTACACGCACGGTTGGAAAGTTGAGCAGAAACGAAGCCTCTAATCACCAGGGGAGATGAATTATGGATTCACACGCACGAAAGCCAAGAAGGTGGAGTGTTCTTGAGTGTTTTCACACGTAAAAAAGGTTGTAGCTAAGATAAGGAGAAATATCTCCTCGACTGAACACGCCCACACTGACAGGAAAAATCACCACTCTTTTGTTACGAAAGCCAAAAAACACACAGATTAATGACTTTTAGCTCAGTAGCAGAACTTAAAAGAGCAATTCAGACAAGGAAACATGATTGCCGGCTGCTTTGTTTAAGGACATTAATAGAGGGAAGCACAGAGACCGTAATCAGCGTGTAATGTTTTCCGGAAATGACAAATCCACAGTTGCAGATACGATACGTGGGATAAGAAAGATAAAAAGAACATAATGTGTGTGTTTGGAAAGCTCGAGCGTGTTCACTCTTGAAAAGGTCACAGAATGTGTTAAGAGCGGGTTTAGAGAGAGGTACTTGCGGTGTTGAAGACGCGAACATCAAACGAATGAATGAGGTGCTTCTCCAAAAAATACAAAGGAGAAGTAATTAAACACGTTGGAGCGTCACTAGAGCGATGAACTGCGCTGGTGTTGGTTTAATTTTTACACATGACACATTATCGGTGTCTGCTGGCACAGACAGACGGAGAAGTTATTAAATGCACCAGTCAGGCATAACATTATGACCACTGGAGAGGAGAATAACATCGACCATCTTGTGACAATTCAATGTTCTGTTAATTTGAGATGCAGCACCCACCTAGACCAGACCAGACCGGACCAGACCAGACCAGACCAGACGCCCTAAATATCACAAAAAACCTAAACATCGCAAAACCTAAATGTCACAAAAACCTCTCAAATATCGCTAAAACACTTTCATCCTCTCACGAAATTGTTCATCAGACATTGCAAAAGTGCAGCGGAAACACTTTTTTTTGGCACAGGTTATCACTGGAGATGACGCGGGGGTCATGTGACCTGTTTAACTGAAGTCTTGCATGACAGGAATTTAAGAAAATTATGAGATATTGACTCGAGACCTTACAAGAGTTGCAGCTCATTCGCAAAAGTCCCGTTCAATGCCCCCAGGAATAACTCAAATACACAAATTCCAATTCATCCATCCATTCTCTGATGATTCACAACGGACACAACTGATACACGATCTTAGGTCATAATGTTATGGCTGATCTGTGTATTTCTTCATTAACAGCTCTTAGTCACTTGAGTTTCAAGCGGGAACCACCTACAGACGCCTCTGACGAAAAAACCTCCCCTCCAGTCACTTAGACGCGGCGGGTGATGCACTCCTGACTTGTGGTGAAAACATCTTGTAGAAAATTGAAACCAGATCTTTGTTTTATCTTTGCATTTTGAACCTGGACGACCGAGAACCGTCAGAGAATTTTACCGTCTGGTTAAAACTGCTGAGGGATGAGGAGACGGTGGCGGTCGTATTATTCGCAGCGTGATGCACTTCACACCCGGCGTGGCAGCCAGGGCGATCGATGGCGTCTTTTGGGGGGGAAATCTATTTATTTTTCTTTTTAGTTTATTAAAAGGTCACAGCCCAGCGGCTTTTCATTTCGCTGTAAATACATTGTCAGGGAGAAATTTACAGGTTTCAGAGGAGGCACCTGCTGCCAGATGATTGGCTTTTGCTTTCACTTTATCATCTCAAATTTCTCATTTGGGATCAAACTTCACCTTTTCACCTCAATTTGAGGCCACGCCACTATATCTTACATCTGATCATTACTTATTAATTTTAGCTCTTCGTGCTTTCAAGCCGCACATCATGGTCAGAGGAGGTGCACGCACACATTTTATTCATTTCAAAAGTATTTTCAAACAAATGTCTGAATCTTCGAGGGGCATTTTTCCATTCTCTCCACAGATCAAACAATGACTCTATTAAGAGATTTATTGATTATTTAGATACAGTTCATAAATCATTCTCTCAACATCTGAGCTGCGCTCTGGTTACGAATGTTACACATGATTTATTGCGCGAAGAACTGCTACAACCGTGACTTTTCCGCACAAGCGAACCGGTCTCTCGCAAATTCCCTTTAGAGAGTGCGAATTTGTTCCATCTGTGTAAAACCGGGATAAAAGGCAGCAGATGGGCTGGAAACACCAGCTCAGTCATCCCCGACCTCCTCCTCAAACAATCTATCAAGCAATGTTCAGAGACGGAGCGCTGCCTCCGTTGCCAAGTCTACAGCTGGGCCGCGAGGTAGCGTGCCAGCTTCCATCACGCCGAGCCTCCTCTGCACGGCGGCGTTGCGAGGTTCGGCGGAGACGCGCCGGTGCTGTGGCACGCGGCTGATGGTTTCATTTGAGATGCATGCTGAAATACAGCGCGAGTTTGTGTGTGTGTGTGTGTGTGTGTGTGTTTAGATCGGAGAGCGGAGAGAGGGGGGGGTGGCAATGACTTCCGGGAAAATCCCAGCAGAGACAGCGAAGGCAGATAAGGTGTTTTCACATACCACAGGATGACAGACGTGAGATAGAGAGCGAGAGAGTGAGGCACAGTTCTATCACATCTGAGGACGCCTGCCAAGTTTACTGCGCCGTTCAAACAGAGATGGTACTGTGGCCCACATCTTTCAAACACGCTGCAATCTACAGCATTCGCATAAACACAGAAAAGAAAAGACCAGAGAGCGATATAAACAGCCACATGCGCAAAAGACGTATCCGTCATTCCTGTTACAGATGTGTGCAGGGGCGCTGCCGTCACGTTTGCGGTGAAATCGTAACCGAGTCAATTAGAGTTAATTCAGGTCGCGCTTTTTCACCGAGGCACACGAGGGCTGGGGGAGACGGGGGAAACCTTGGGCCGCGTCCACACGTACGGAAACCGATCCGGTTTTTCTTGGCGTCGTGTCAAGTATTTCTGCGTAAATGTCGATCCATTGCAAAACCGCATCTAGTTGTAGAAAGGCTGTAGTAAATATCCCAGGCCTGTGCATGGCGCCGTTTCAGCTAGAGACCTCAACCAAAAGAAAAAGAAGAAACGGCGGAGCATGCACATCAACCTTGCACACTGTACACAAAAAAACTGTCGAAAAATCCTTTTTAGCTCATCGTAGAGGTGAAGCAACAGTATATATTGGACCTAGTCACCCAAAGACGGTCAATATCTGATGCAGCACCATCACAAACCTGTAGTCTGCCATTAATGTTGCTGTTGTTATGACATGGGGGCGGCTAGAGGGTCGAGAATCATTGTGTTCGTTTCAAGCTGTTTACACCAATGACAGGCTCTGTATTCTTCTTTTTCACCCTGGAACCTGGATTCAAAAAGGTGCAGTTCCGGTCACAGAAATATACGGATCCGTCATTGACCGTTCAAGACGTATGCGGTTTCACCCAAAAAATTGGATTTGTGTAAACGTGGCCTTGGATATTCAGTTTCTCCAGAGAGATAAGCGGAGCAGACGAGATCCAAACTTCAAAGTGAGACGAGTTGAAAGGGAGAGCGGTAGATAACGGAACAAACAGGGAGCCTCTTAACAACACAGGATGTTGTTACGAGCGAAGCCATTCAATGCAAAGACTGAGTCACGCCTCCAAATGTGCCTTCCAAGGAGAAGAGCAAGAGGATTTGGAATGTAAACAAGGCAGGATTAAAAGATACCGTGAAATAATCCGCTTTGTTGGTGATATACGGGAAGATACAACCGGGAAATTCAGTTTAAGACGATGGATTTCACAAACCTTTATGCACTTAAATCCAGACTTAAATAACTTTATAGCAACGTTCTTCCTTTCATCACTTGTGTCACATTCATTCATGCATCCCCCCATTTATGCCCACGTTCACAACAGCCAATAGTACCATGGCAACAACCCTGCAGCCAATGAAACCCATCCGATATTAACATGTCGGAAATTCGAAGTCGGCGTACAGGAGGAGGAAGCAGACAGATGCTAACGCTGCCATAGCACTGTACACACTAATCAGTCTTAAGATTTTTAACGATCCTGGTATGATATGACCTGCTACCCCAAGTAAATCCAATATTTTAAAAACCTACAGATTAGAAGTCCACCAATTATCCATCGACTGCACTGCAAAAACAGCATCACTAAAAGAAGCAAAATATTCTTACATTCAATCTTGTATTAAGAAAAAGAATCTGCCAATGGGTTAAGCTTTTATTGCTTGAGAAAAACTCTTGAAATTCTTGTCTATGAATTAAATGTAAGATGTATTTCTTTGACTTGTCCATTGGACTTCTACTAACTTATTCAGTCTTTTCAAGAAGTCAGAAAATTGTGGAAATGTGCATTTTAATTGCATTTTCTGACAAATCACAAATCAAATTGAAAATAACATGAAAGACCCAATTTTTGCTTTAAAAAAACAATTATTGAAGTTTAGATTTGTTAAAAAAAACCCAAAGCTAATTGTGCGTTAAACACATTTATTGTATATTTTGGGAGCAACCATCTTTTCACAGACTAAAACAAAAAAGAGCAAAATCCAGGGGTTAGGAAAACCTCACAACTGATACAGTTACACACACGGATTTGCACCAGTCTGCATGAAATATTGATAGTTGGACCTTCAAAATAGTTCGAGTTGCCTTGGAATTCAATCAATATTCCTGGAAATAAGTTGGAAGGCAGAAAGTAGGTTAAAGATGGAGGGAGGGAAAACTGCTGAGAGGTAAAAAAAAAAAAAAAAAAAAAAAAAAGGAGATTCTCCTCCTCAGCTCCATGCACCACCGACCCCATTAAGCTCGGCTCGGCTGTCGGGGCTGTCAAGTGGAAGTCGTCTTTAAGTCGTCCTGACAGCCAGAACCCACCATAATGGGCTCATCAGCAGCCGACGCCTCCCTCGTCTCGCTCCCGGCTTTGTCTGGCGGCGCAGACAGGCAGAGGTGGTCGGGGCTGAATCGTATCTCGTGGAAGAACTGCACCTCAACATCAGGTGTGAATGTAAGGTGCAGGAGCAGGGTCAGAGGAGGAGGTTATCTGTGTCATTTCTGTGAGTTTGTGCATTAACAATGGAATCAATATCCAGATAAGAAAGCTGGTGGTGGATACACGTTGAGCTTAACACCTGTATGTTAACCCGTAAACGTTCCTCTGCGTCATATATGTGACAGCAGAAGTTTTTTGAATCAATCAGAGCCCTGTACACAAGTTGTGTTTGAGTAAATGCTGCATGCAATATGTAATTTTCTTCTATTTTCATTGATAAAACTCATAAGATCCAACCAACACATTTTTTTCAAACTTTGATAACTCAAGAACAACATCACTTGGAGTGAGTTTGACTTTTGTGATAGAAACGTTTTAAAAATGCTCATAAACACAATTTACTTTGGGTTGGTCCTAAAAAGGCGTTTTGTTTTTTATTTTTTTTGTTTTTTTTTTCCAAAAAGGTTGGGCCGATAAGAGGTTAAATATCAAAATGCTGAAACTAAGATCCTTAACTGTGTGAGTGTTTCCATCAGACCATCAAACACCCGTCATCTCTTGAAAGGTTTTTCCCCCTCAAACACGCCACCACAGTGAGTGACAACAACCAGGGATGACACACACGCCCGCGGCGACTGGAGGTTAAAGTGGAAGACGCTCACGTACGCGGAGGCGCCCACAAACACTTGACACCGGGGCACACCCACTGTGAGGGCTCAAATGGCCCCTATGTGTGTGGTTTTAACAGCTCCTCGGCCGACCGTGTCGAAGCGAGGCAGCTGCTCTGAAATGTTTTAGAGTGGCAGGACGGCAGAACGAGGAGCCTCGGCGTCGCAGAAGTGAGCGCCGTTCAACATGGCTGCTCCTACATATTTATCTTTAACGGTGGCAGACAAGAAATCTGATAACAACGAGTTTTTGTTATCTATTTTTCTTCTTCTTTTTTTTTTTTAAAAAAAGCACCAATCTCCTCCCTCTCCGCCGCCTTTCTTAATGAAGACACAACCGTCATCCGTGATTAATTAATTTTCATCAGCCCATCCCCTCTCTCAAGTTGCAAAGTTAGCATGACCCAATTAAGGATAAGAGTTGCAAGACACATAACCGCGCACACCGACAACAAACAGTGCAACTTCAAAAGACTATTACCCAGGCGAGATTAGGGTGTCTCCGATCAGATCAATTATTAACGACTCCAAATTTCACATAAGAGCTCCTGAAAGAGAGAGCTCGGCACCGCTTGAAAGCAGAACAAAAGAAAACATCTTATTTGGCCGACGTCGAACAGATAAAACATGTCAGCAGGGAACACTGATCAAAACAACTTCCATTTTGGCCGTTTCTGTGCCATCAGTCCATATACACTCACTCAACTTAATATTCAAGGGCCCCTTATGGATAACACTTAGGAGTGCATCCTTAAAGCAATCCATGAAACCGGGCAGACATGCCAGTAGTGGGAAGAAAAACAAGGAGCCTATTTTTAATTCCTCTGAAATATAGCGGCTGCAGCAGATTCCTACTGGGGTGTCTGTTTAACAGGATTAGCTTCACTCTAGACGGCTGGACATCAAGATAGAAAGATGCTCAGTATGGGAAGATAAACATGAGTCAATGCCTTAATGAGCTACTCAGTGCCTGTGGGTTATGTCCTGAAATGCATGGATGTATCTCAAGAAATGCTTTAGAGAACATTTTGTTAAAGCAAAGGTTTTTATTTAAGACTACGAGTAAAATAATCTTAATACTGGAAAGTTAGTTAGATCAGCCACATCATTAAAACCACTGAGAGGAGAAGTGAATAACATCTTGTGACTATTCAGTCAGTGCGTTTACATACAGAGCTTAATTGAGCTACACTCAGAATTCGACTTGTCCCAGTTAACATGCAACGGAGAAAATCGTATAACTGACGGGAACAAGTCTTCCTCCTCCACACTAGGTGGCGATATGTGTCTTTTCAGTGGGTTAATCGGCCCCCTTTCCGGTTAACAAGTAGAGTCTAATGCAGCAGCTCAGCATTTCAAACAGCAGGTAGATAATAGTTTCGCTTTTTTAATCTGCTACCTAAAGTGTGTCTACTTATGGTGTAGATAAGATGGTGCTATCCTCCAGGTGGTTCTTCTACCGGCTCTGTTTACCTTCTTCTCCTGCGACAGATTTTCTTGAATGCTTTTGTTCCGGGGTCATACGCCAGCGTAGCCTAGCGTGTGCACAAGCTTTGTCCAGTTAAAGTCTAATTAAGGTGTATACAAGCTGGAGAAAAAACTATTTCCAGCCGCATTATGTGGGTGTCTTAAAGGAATATGGAGAATTACGATTTTAGTCGGATGCATTTAAGTTGTCCAGTTAAAGTCGGATTAAGGCAATGATTCAGTTTTTCAGGTACATGTAAACGTACTCCATGTTCTGCTAGGAAACTTTTGGACGCGGCATTCATTCATATGGATGTTACTTAGACATGCACCACCCAGCTACACCAAACCGGGCACCTCCACCCCATAGCATGACACTGCTTGATGGCAGCAGGCATCTCGCAGCTGGATGCAGCCTGACAGTTTGAATCACAATTATTTTGGAGGCACAAGGGGCATCTGTAGGAAGGTGGTC
Source organism: Mugil cephalus (assembly GCF_022458985.1). NCBI lineage: Eukaryota > Metazoa > Chordata > Actinopteri > Mugiliformes > Mugilidae > Mugil > Mugil cephalus. The sequence continues at coordinate 7,937,763 of NC_061782.1, forward strand.
ATAATGTTATGGCTAACAGGTGCAACTTTTCATCTATTGGCACCAAGAGATGTTAAAAAAAAAATATGGAATTCTGAGACAGTACAATAGTTATTTTATCGTTTTATTGAGAAATGTTGGCATTTGCTGATGGAACCTAAGAGCCATCTGTCACGGTGCAAACAAGCGTGGTTTTAAAAGGTGAAGTAAAGGCTCAGGTGAAAAACACCGTGATAGCTTCATCTTCACGTGTGGACGCAGATGTCAGAAAGATAAATCTGAGAGGGGAACGAAAGGGCAAAGTCATGGGAAGCGCTGAAGCCTCCTGACAGAGCTTTCATGGCCCGTCAACAATTTACTAGATGTGTTTGAGTTTCAGTTTTCTGCTGACAGAGTTGCCTCCCCTGGCTGCCCACTTTAAAAAGTGCCTGGCAGATGATCCTCACGAAGATTGACAGCGTTTCTGGTCTAATAAACACAGGCTGCATCATTATCTGCATTCTGACAAGGTTGACTTGACAAACCACTACTTAAAACTAAAAGCATCGGTGTAAAGTTAGGGTGCAGAAGTGTTTCCAGAGAAAATACATTCAACACCAAAACTAAGATTAATTTTGTGGCATTAAAACCGATGCAAAAGAAAATAAATCTTTCGTCTATAAAAAGCACCGCTTCCAAAAAGTCAATGATAATTCATGCTTAAGTCATTTCTTGGTCCGTGTTTTTAACAATTCTGTGTGCCAGTAGTAGTTCTGGATCTCCAGTGTGAATTATAGGGAGAAAGCAGCAGTGCATGAAGCAGAAATGACAGCCAAACAAAGAGGTCAGGGTTCCTTATTTAACTTGACAGCAGAGACATTAAACAGATCAGGAGTCAGACCAGGTACCGTGTCTCTGTCGGAGAACTGTAACAAGAGTGACAGCTCAGTTCGCCGCACGACTCATCTCATTACACCCTACGGTCGGCCTTTGTGGATTTAACAAGGTGACTTTGTCCTGGAATTAATTCACGCAGGGAAATCGAGGTACAAGCACAGGTTATGTACTGGATGTACAATATGCCAACGACAATATGAACTATACAGTGACATAAAACAGACAGATTCTTTTGTTTTAGAAACGTCGTTTCAATGTTTTGGAGCTGCCTAACACTAGGCCTGTATGCTTGGGTTTGTACTCCTGCAAGGAATCTACGCGTTGCTCTGTTGGTATCGCTTTGTTATTGCGCTGCTAATATGGTACTCGCTAGTGAGCTGTGTTGACAAGGGGTGGATGTCGCTATGGTTTCTTCAGATAGCGGTGCCAAATCAGTGCCGGTGATTAAAAGGTGCCCAAATCAGTGCTTAAAGAATGGAAAACATACAAACTTTGTTTTTTTTTTTTTAAGGCACTGTGTGATGTGCAAGTTGAATAGAATATTCATTTTAAAGAAGCTAAGAACAAATATAAAATAAAATTCACAATAAGCTGTCATAATTATCATAATAAAAACAGTAGCATGGGATCCTGCAGGCTAAAGATGACTTTTAAAAAAAATGCATTGATGTTTAATCAAATTCCAGGTGTTACGTTCCCAATATGTCCTTCAAGCACTTGTTGCAAGTTGTCAAGTCTGCATCTTTTGAGTTGAAGAACAGCCAAACTTTTGACCATTTTGCCTGAAGTCTAATTTCCATCCATGCAGGTGAAGAAATGACGTGATATCACATGTAGCGTCGGCACAGCTTTAGAGCTAATGGAAGGCTAAACAAAAAATGCAGTGGCACCGAAATCTGCCTTGGTTTTAAGTTTGGTTACAACCGCTTGCGTCAGCACCGAGTACTGGCACCCATCTCCACTGTTGAGCTGCAATCAGGCCATCCGGAGTTCAGAAACTGACGGGAACCGTGCGGTGTTTAGGAGTTTTGTAATTGCTCATGTTGGAGCTGAAGTTGCAACACAAAACAAAGAAAAGGCATCTGAGTGACTAGCGCTCGGGGGCAGAAGGAAGGAGAGTTTCTTCATGCTTGTACGGCCACTGACAGACGATGAGTAAATACAGAGCAGACAAATCACAGCTGTTGCTCTCCGTGTTGCCGTGATGTGTAGCTGAGCTTCCAGGGAGGCGCCCATCAGGCTTTAGCATACCCACAGCGTAGATATGACACGCGATAATAAATCAGGGCTTACCTGGAGTCTCTGCAAGTTGCCTGGCAACATCTGAAGGTCAGGACTCGAGGAAGTCAGATACACTTATCTTACTCTCTACATGTTATCTAGCTTCTTGTCTTCATCAACATAAACTACTTGAGCGTTTTTTTTGGTGGTGGAAATGAAGCCAGAAACTCTTACTAGGTATCTCTAACGTGAACAAGTTAACATGTTACAGACCCACCTCGCTGTGTCGGGTAGAAATAAATCAAAGTGACACAAAAGAATGAGTCCCTGCTATCTCTTTCCAAAAAAACTGACCCCTGCTACTTTTCTTTTTTATTATTATTATTATTCTCAGCACAGCACACCTCTGTGTTCCTTCCACTTCTTCTAATTGAAAACCGTGTTCAAAGCAGCCGAGTCCACCCTCCGTTTTTACCAGCGACACCGGTATGCACACACGCTACCCAAATTCAATCGGCGCCCTCATTGTACCAGGTAATTGCTCTGTGGAGGGGTCTCGCTTCTGCAAAGGGACCTGCTCGCGTGAAAAGGCTGGGCTCATTATAACAAAGCTCCCCGAGATCACTATCAGTTCATGTGCGCTCCATCTCATAGCTGACGTCAGGGAGCGAGCTCTACACCAACTAGACAAAGACGCCCTTCCTCGGCTTTTTACTAGGCAACACTGGCATGGCAACCGTCTTTTTTTTTTTTTTTTTTTTTTTTTTTTAGCTTCGCTCCTCCATCAAAAAGCAGTCACCATGGCCAGTTTGACAGCTATTACACGTACACTTTTCCATCAGGATTATTTTTTTATGACCTGTACCACATGGAATTTTGGCACCGCGTCTGGTGCCCTCTCATCCCTCCTAACGAGCCGCTGCTTGCCAGGACACCTCTGCCTTTGAAACGAAGAAGTGCTCCATATGGTCTCCATGACAGGAAAAATAAAAACACTCACGCAACAGCGTGAGCGGGAGAGGGGGGAGAGGGGGGGTGGAGAGTTGGGGGGCACAGACGTCAGCCATAAATCTCTTAATAAGCACGCTGGGAGGCGGTCAACTGCATCAAAGCGCTGGCTATGCCCCACCCAAACGCTGTTCCAAGTGTGTTTTAACAGGCCACACAACGTCGCCCATTAACGTCTCGTTACTAATCGGGTGAAGACGCCTGCAGCAAGTTTCAGGCTCGGACTGAGGACGGGGACCAGAGACCTCCATTATGTCGCTGTTAGCTAAAAGATGCGCGGTCACAGCCTGCATCCGTCGAGTCTTTCATTTAATTTTGGAAAGATTATTGCAGCTCGTATTACATTTTCTGTTGCGGCCCCTCTTTTTTTTTTCTTGCTGCGGTTTCGCTGCATTATTGTACGACGTGTAAATAACCATTCGTGTTAGAGCGACCGTCTCGCTTCGCGCCAGATGGAGCTCCAGCAGGCGGAGGAATCGTTTCGGAGACATGAACCACAGTCGCTCATCAACTCCCCGGCTCCGTCCCTCGACACCAGGCTTCATAACTGTCATGCTGTATCTAAAATAGAGACATCTGAGCACCGGCAGGCTCGCAACCAATTTTCAACACCCACTCATAAAAGCCCGACTGTTGAAACACAGGCCGCATTTCTGCGCAACCCACGTGTCGCAGGAGGACGCGAACATGAGCCGGAGGAGGAGGAGGAAAGAACAGATGCAAGAAAGACGCACCGATAAGAGGTTATGAAATTTGTCCGGAACGCCCCAAAACGATGAAGATGAACGTCCACGCATCTGATCCCGGGCCGTGAAAGGGGTCCGTGGGTATTATTACCCACGGTGCACAGCAATCTGGAGCCACAGCCGTCCCCCGCAGCTGCGCTTTTTTTTTTTTTTTTCCGAGACAGGGAAAATATGGGAGCAATTATGAGATTAAGACAGATTAGGCTTTGCTCAGGTAAGGCGGGTTGGGTCATTCCTGTCTCTTTGGTTCTGAAAAAGTGGGCACTAATCCAGTAATGAGGCCACTTTTGGAGGGAAACTGTGGAGGTGGATAAAAAAAAAAAAAGACAGCTACTCCTGGGGATGTCTGTTTAGCTTCTTCAATATATACAACAAAGACTCTACACAGCGTCGACATGAAAGTCTGAGGCAAACTGTTTAAACAAGTAAGTGCTGTAACCACCCTGCAGAGGGCACGAGCAACATTAACACAGAATTTAGCATCAAACAAAAAAAAAAAAAAATATAAGGGAATAGTGATGTCAAACATCTGGGGTCACACTCAATATTTTTCCAACACTATGCGCCAAAGATGGAAGATTAACTCGCAGTGGAACAGAGGAGCTCAGCAGTTTGCAACCCCGGCTGATAGATGTTGCAGACTAAAGAGTCTGTTGTTAAAGTGGGAGTTGGAGAACTGAACCTGACTGCGTGGTTAAATCAGCCTCAACAGAGCAATACGACAGATATGAGATAAAGCAGAGCTGCGAGACGTGGGATGCTCTTTCCAAGTCTTCTGAAATGTGATCTGTGAGGATCTATGAAGACGTTCGAGGGATTTAAAAACAGAGGAGGGGAAAGAAAAAAAATAAAATTAAATAAAAAAAATACCATAGCTGCAAAACCCGAAGCCAAACATGCAGACCTGGTGCGGAAATCTTAAATAGTGCAGAAATCGCGGGACAATATGTCTCCGGGGTGACTGGGCGCTGCTTTTCGCATCAGTGGAAATAAATGATGGGTCCCTAGCTGGCTCTGGCAGGAGATGGGCGCCGAGTCCCTGGTCTGTCAGTGCCAGGCTCTTCTCTGCTCGGCTATGTGCAGACATTACTGCCGGCCAGGAATGTGGTGGCACTCTGCGATCCCCTGGCAAAACGCCCCGACGCAGAGGGGACCGGGCTGAGATAAGAAGACTTTCTTAATAAAAGGAGAGGACGAGGGCTTGAACGATTGTTTCCATCATCCTGCTGACAGCTTCTATTATTCCCGGAGTCATTTGGGCTTTTTGGCTCGGTTACAGCTGGAGGTAGGGCCTGCTGCAGTCATTACTCCATCACTACCTCGGTTTGAGCAGGACCGGAGGTGTAGGACACAGAAACCAATAACTGTGAATGTTGCAATTTCCTTCTAGGTGGATCTAATATCGGGTTTCTCAGTGGCGAGTACGCCAATTAAAGTACAGGTGATCTAATGGGACAAATTAGCCGGAGGAGAGGATGGAATACTTAATGATGGATGGATGGATGGATGAACGTGTCCATTCTTAGGAGTCAGATTCTTGCAGTCACTCAATGGGGCTCCCGAGTACAATAATTACCCCATTAAGCCTCCGTCTCTTTCTCGTTCCCACTCTTCTGTCTTTCTGTCTCTCCATCACACTATAATGGCACATTTGCTTCTGGCCTTCGGAAGTGTGTGTTTTAAAAGCTTCTTGGATCCCTCTGGTAAAAGCAGTTCACATTATCCTCGGCAACGGTGAAACACTGTGTTGTTTTAGTTCTAGTAAATGCGCCCTAAGAGCCTGTCTCTTAGTGAAGCACTCAAGAAAAAGAAAAAAGGAAAAAAAAACCAGCACCTTTGACACAAGGGTTCATCAAACCCAAGGCGAGGGTGCAGCGCGAGTCTAGCTTGGTTTATTTCATTCTCTTAAGACCTGGGTGGCCCCCCCCCCCCGCCCTGTCGTCCTGCTACACACAAACACACACACAGATGTTGATGCTGGCAGGAGAGACTCAAACAAATCTGGCGACCGAGTTGTTTCCAGGACCAGTCGACTCGGCGGTGTAGGTTTCCTAGCAGGGCTTGGCCGGCTCTGCAGAGCGAGCTTAGTGCAGTCGCTACAGTTTAATTAGCCACAACCTTTCCGGACAGACGTCCACTGTAGCTACGGTCGACGGGAGTTTCTCTGGATGTGAGAAAGCTCTCTGTGCCCGAGGACCGCATGGGCGCGAGCGTGCATTTTTATGAATATGTTGACTCTGTAAACACTGGAGCAGAAAGTTTTGGTTTTTAGAGATCTCTGCACACGCGTTAACGTACGCTGCCTAATCTGATCACACTACCCAGCTACGACACACGGATTCACTCATCACAGCAACTAACTTAAGAAAGGTCAACAAAAAATACACTGACACAGCTTTTTTGATTCAAAACGCCCAGAAACCGACACAAAAGGAACTAATTACGCCCCTCATGAGAATGTGTGTCATCTTAATAAAATCCGACATCAAACGCATCCCATTACGAGGCCTGGAGAGTGTGTCGTTCCAGCACCGATCTTGGCCCCATTCATGCATCCGTAGCCCAAATGATTATAATTAAGCTGTATTATCTTTTAATTAAGCAAGGCACTCCGTGACATCATGTTTGCAAGTGGGCAGGTGGTCTGTTAGCGCAGCCACGAGAGGGTCCATTACCCGATTAGTACACACTACTTTGGTTTCTTACAATTTACCCATTATCTTTGATGCATAATGATTAGAACCTGAGTGTTGATTGAATTTTTGACTCTATTGTGTCTCAAGAAGCAATACTTTGGACACTTCTCAGGCAAATACTACTGCTTATTTGGGACAAAAAACTGCAAGCGAGCACGCTACGAATGCTATCAAGTGGGTGCCAACCGCTGCATGGATTTACAATGTGCATATTTTTATGCGGCAACTTCAGGATCTAAATGCAGTTTCCCTTTTTATTACAACTGCAATACGGTGCAGTATATCTAAAGGACCATGAAGGACAAGTGACGCTTTTACAATCCCATGGGGTGACTTTGTAAGTGCCATAGGGGGTTCGTGACATTTGCAGCGGGTCTGAATATTTGAGTAACAGAGGAATGAGCAGGATGTGGCACACGCCCGTTGAAGCTCGCATTTAGCTTTGAAAGCAAAGTCAGCGTTTGTATTTGCATAGAGAGCATTTTAATAAGTGAATCTAGTCGAAGTGAGAGGAAAACCAGCGATGAGGGGAATAAAAAAAGAGAAGTAATCGGCCACAAATGTTTAGTGTTTTGTTAATGGCTAATGACATTGAATGCATATCTTTTTTGGGTGGTTCCTTCTATAATCTACGTCCCATTTAGTTACAAAAACTGCACAAGGTGTTTTCCAGGTCCATGTCCATTCTCTGATGAGTCACAACTGTTTTAGAGACGCAAGGGAGACCAACACAATAGTAGGAAGGTGGTCATAATGTTAGGCCTGATCTGTGTAATTTGACTCCTCATAGTAGAGAAAGTTGTCCTGCTTTTGTGTTTTCTAGTTGACTGTAATAGTTTACTAGGATACATTATAAACCTGAGCCATCATTGGTTCATCCGTGCTTTCTCTACCGGGATAAGTGAGAATGTTTGCTTTAAAAACAAAAAAAGACTCCAGTTTTTAAAATCAATCCAAGCAATTACTGCAAATGAGTTTGCCAAATGTCTTTGTTGTGCATTTAAATGCTACGCACTCTAGTACTCTTTATACAAGCGCCGTACAACCACTGTTATTACGGACCATCACACAAGTACTTACTGGCTGTGTTACTTGGCAACACAAGCCACTTGTCATGTTTCCACCCACTCGGGTTGAGCTGAACACGGTTCAGGTGATTATCTTGTTTCTATGAACAATTCAGCAGCTCAGCGTTCACCCGTCACACCTACGTGTAGAGAAAAGCGCTTTGTGTTCACATCACACACGGGCAATAAATAAGGCGTTGTATCGAGTAAAACTGGCTTACTCCAGACTCGCCGCCTCATATGCGCTGGAGATTAGAGGTCTCTGGAAAGGAAATGAAATGTTTGGTCTCTCCACGTCCTGAAGTGTTTGTCTGAGTGCAGGGGCCGTTGATAGGCATCTAGACACTAACACAGCGAGAGCGCAGATCTGAGATAGGACAGGAGGACGGACTTCCTTAAGGATAAGCGCGGCCGATAAAAAGCCGACACAAAGGGGGTTTACAGCAGCGGCTAGGGCTGCGCCAGCGCACGACCTTTCTCCTCAAACATTTTAAAAGGCGCAATTTTATCAGCAGGCTTTCACCTTCGTAAGATTCAGAAAGCTATCTACAACTTAAAGCCGGAACTTTAAGTGACACCTAAACAACAGGTATTTGTCGAGTGGTCACCTCGGGCGCTGAAAAACGAAGCCAAAGATAGTCCAGTTTCTCAAACGGCCACTCGGGCCTTGCTACAAAGGTAAGTTGATCTCCGTGTTGACCTCCATCATTACCGCCTCTCCATCACTTTGGCCACAAAGTAGAGCGACGGGCGGGGTGAGACGCTGCCGAAATGGCAACAGCCGAAAAAAACAAACCAAGCTTCAAAAATCAAAGGGGATTTGTGCAACTCAATACCTCGATTAGGCATAACATTATGACCGCCCACTGGAGAAGTAAATAACACTGACCATCTTGTGACAATCCAGTTCATTATCACACAGGATGAGATGTTACAATCCCTTGTGCCGAGATCCCAGGTTAAGAAGATACCAGCTAACTAAGCTAAGTGGGCACCTCCCTTCACCGATGTTTTGTTAAGTTAGGCCCACAACATTGACCACCTTGTGACAATTCAATATTCTGCCGTGAAACTTTAGGACGTGGCATTCGTGTGCATGTTACTTAGACATGTATCACCCTTTTTACATGTACCATAGCTATGAAACTCCTTGGTGGTAGCAGCGATCCCCAGCAGGATGGAGTCTGGACTAGACAAACCCAAAAATGGTTTAGGAACCAAAAAACAAACAAAAACAAAAAAAAAAGTACTGACCTGGCCTCTAATTCCACCAGATCCCAAACTGATCACCCATCTGTGGGATCATCCACAGAGGACCTTCCTCTCAACCCATATGATCTGCGTATTAATATTCATAGGAATTTAATTTGTCTGTTTATTCCACCTCCACAATAGGGAAACAGTTCAGACGAGATCTGCGCCTGGCATCCGTCTCCACATCTGGTCCACAAATGTCCACGCTGAACGAGTCCAAGTAGATGGATTGGAGCAGGAAAAGAAAGAGGTGGAGTTCACGAGAGAGAACAAGATGAATAGATCTCAAGGGAGAAAGGGAAAACTAAAAGAGATCATCTTTGTTGACGGCGGATACGCCTTTTTATTTGTCTTTAAACCTTCCATTCGGGGCAGACGGGTCACGACTGAGAAGCTGGTTTTCTTCAGGGAGGGTCTGGGTATTATCCTGGGGATCAACCGGACAGCACGCTCTCATCTGGACGGTCTGTTTTTGCTCAAGGCTCCGGTCTAATGAGGATGCCATTGTATGGCGTTAAGAGACGGCTGCCAGGCCAGCGGACACACTGACCCGCCAACTCAACCTCCATTCCCCCTCCGGGGACGGTTCCCTTTCAGACCCCGCCGCCCCTTTTCCGAATTCGCAAGCAGCAACGTCCATACATTTCATTATCCCGGCACATACTTAAAATACATTAAAGGACACTCACAAATCTATCCTGACAAATATTTTCCTTTTGAGTCTTTATTTACAAGCTGATGAATTCAATGCAAAATCTAATATATTCTAAGTAACAGCCTTGAAATTCCAACTTTAAAACTTGCACACAACAATTAGGGGCATGTTTATTAGCGACAACATTAATTACATTTATGCATCAAATGAACCGTGACACCGAGTGTCTAAAAGCATTACAGGCCGCTTTTAATGGAACTATTAAAGGATCTGTGGCCTTAATTTAGATATCTAATGGATTATACAACCACTTTCCTTTCCCTTTTAAGTAAGAATATCTCAGGATGCGGGGGAAGCCCCGTAGTCTGATGTCTCCGACAAGACGTTTAATGCACAACGCTCTCCTCTCATAATGGAGAGATGCTTTCTTTCTTTCTCTGAGTACGGGAAGTGCTCCGCTTTAGTGCACTTCCTGAATATATTAGAGAGTGAGTTTGCTCTGGTGGACAGTCGCAAATCCTGCTACACAACAAATAACACAAGATGCAGATGGAGGAAATTGTCTATAAATTATCCTAAGAAAAGGTCAACATTTGAGATTTTACTGATCTATGAAACCATCAGCCACACAATAACTCATTAATCTATAGGTTATTTAAATTAATTTGCCAATTATTTTCTAAGGAATTAATCTGTCAACTTAAATAACTGAATAATAAACTCGACTTCTACCATTATTTTTTTCAGTTCTTGGTGTTATTAGATTTAAACTTAGACTTTAATGAGGGAAATTACTTGGTCTCACATAAGAGAAACACTCTTAAAAAAACACAAGTAAAAAGATGAAATAAAATAAGATTAGATTAAAATAAAATATCATCTAGTTAAGTCAAATAAAAAGCAGTATAATGAAGATACGATCAGAATTTTCTTAAATTAATTTAAGTAATTTAATCAAAGCATGAATTCTATGGATAAAGAACCCACTTCCAACTTTTTATATATATATATATAAGTTTACTGTCTTAGCCATTATATTATATTCAATTTTAACATTTCTTTAATTTCCCACCCACACTGTACATTCTTTCATATTTGATATAGTGTTTTATTGTTTTTTGTATATATTTTTACCAAATTCTGCGCCACTGTGACAAGGTAATTTCCCATACGTGGGATAAATAAACGTCATCTTATGTCTTAATATTTACACGATGTAGATCCAAAAGGCTGGAGGTGTTGTTTGCTATATTCTGCTATTATCTAACAAAGACACTGGTGATTTAACTTGTCTTGTGCTATTTATCTGCAGAAGGTTGCTTTATCCCACTGAGAGCGTAACGTTCATGGCTATCTGCGTTGTTTGGTTTTATAGGTCCACGGTCTACGTGCATAAATAAACTGCCTCCAATTTGCAGACGCACTGGAAGGCAGCGTTATACTCAGCATCTGCTCTAACGAGTCTTTGTTGAGTTCTTGCCTGAGGAAGAACAGAAGAGGACACCGACCAACACTTGTTGTGATAAGTGTTTGTGCTGCCGTAGCAAGTCGCTGAATGATTTATAAAGTGGTTCTTTGTCGGCCATTTTCAGCAGGGCATGGTGGGAGGAGCCGGAATAATCAGGGATGAAAGTAAAAACTGTGACACGTCCACGCATCTATGTGCAAATCAACATATTTACATAATTGATGACGTTGACACGATGTTATCTCTTCCTTAAGTTATACGTTTTTTATTAATAACTTCATTAACATTTTAGTTTAAACTCTTAAAGCTTCAAAAGCATTTTTCCCATCATTTATAGGATGGGTGTGAAATAAGTTCAGCCTGCAGTACACACACACACACACACACACACACACACACACACACACACACACACACACACACACACACACACACACACCCGGAGAAGTCGATGACACGCTGGTTCCTTCGCCCCCTAAATGTAAACAGCATTGGAAACCAGTGAGGCCTGACCGGCACAATGGCCTCCCTCTGAGCGTACTGTCACTCACACTCTGGGGAGAGACACCTCACCGTAGGAGGTGGCGCGACCCCCTGAGACTTAATGAAATGACACCTTCAGAGAGACACACACAATCTCACGAGCACAGACGCACAATTATACGCTATAAGGCCCCTAATTGGCTTGCCTGGCTGTGTGCGAATACTAACAGGGTGCGGGGGCAGCAGCTGCTGTTCTAACCACTTCTCTCAAAGGTGAAGAGGGGAGGAAGAGGAAGAGGAAGGGCGAGGGAGTTCGTGTGTGCATGCGTGTGTGTGTTTTGAATAAAGAATCTGGGCTCACGCAGTGCCGTCTCCCGTGCCGACAGCCAATTACCTGTGTGCGAAGCCAGGGCCCTCCCTGTCTTTCTGTCAGAGGCCGTCTCGTCTTTTAAGCACCACCGGACAATGCCGTTTCCTGTCTGAGCTCTCCTGGCTGCCCGGGAGACCACGGTTAAACCGCTATCCCATAATCGCTGAGCTCTACAGATGCCCTGGGAGATTATATTATTTATTTTTTTTCTTTTTGTTTCCTCCACTCTTTAGTCACTTTTCATTTCCCCCTGCGGAGAGGAGAAAGTTTGTGCCATACTGGGGGTTTGGAGTTTCCCCGCGTATAGGCTGCGCTGGGCCGACTGCCCAGATGTATTAATGGCCACCTAAGTACATTCTGACCCATTTTAACTGAGGCTGAGGTTCTTAAAGAAAGTCTGACGTCGTGGTTGTGAGGAAGTGGCAGCCACTTTATGCAAGTTAGAAGCAAAAACTTTAACTCGACTTCTCTATGAGCAGAAATTTGTCTTACCTTTTCTAAAGTGTATTATTCCTATAATGGACCAGAGCTCCATTTAAAGTGCAATTTTACAATTTACAAAACAAAGACGTAAACAAGAAAAACCTATAATCCGTATTTGTTATCTACCAACAGCTTCAGTAAACAATGACTGAAGTGCCTGCTTTCAAAATAAAGTTAAATTGAAAAGAGCAGGATATAGACATGGAGTCTTCACGAAGCCAAAAATCAAACAAGCGGCTGATTTATCCCCCGTACATTTACGCTGCTTAATTTGCACATGAAATGATGTTCCCTCTTGTGTCTGTAATTGCTTTCTGCAGCCTTGACAAGTGAGTTGTCGCGCCATCTCTCCAAGTTGTTCCGTCAACCCACTGGGTTTGTCAGCATTTAATGTTTTTGATTATTCTGTTTAGAGTTTCCCTTTGTATTAAGTTTACTATTATAGACGTCAGTTTGTTGAAGATACTCCAAAGACGCCTAAAATCACAGCGTGAAGTTAGTTTTTTAGCCAGTCGAGACTTGAGGAAGAGCTCAGACATTTTCCTGTTCAAATTTGACAAACTAAGTGTGACAAGATCCTACTGATCAATGGTTTGCATTAATGTTCCTACCCCCCACGACAACGCAGAGCGTAAAAACTCTCTGTGTTGATTGGTTTGCTTGGTAGTAGTGTGTTTGTGCTTTAGTGTTTCCAGCCACTTCAGATTGATTGTTTTGGATCAATAAAGATGGAAATAATTGAGGAAAGATTAACTGAGGAGGTGTGGAGATGCGAACATTTGTATGAGTCGTCTTAAGCAAAATTTAGCAGAAATTTGGGCAAAATGTCAACGAAAGTGAAGCAGGAAGTAGAAACAAAAGTAGTAAAAGTATAAACGGCTCACACCTGCATAGGCTACATGCTAAGTCATGGCGCCTGTGTCCCGCTGTACCCAACATGAGTCTCAAGCAACGAGGCAAAGCTAAAAACTGCAGGTCTTACTATGAAGCCGTGAGCCGGGCATTTCCCATGACCTCAAAGTAAATGTGTCTGGGCTGCATATAAAAAAAAAAAAAAAAAAGGCAGTGGAAATGTATTTAAGCTTACCTTTGGTGGAAACGGCCACATCAGTCACATCCAAGCAGACATGAGGAGAAAAAAGGAAACAATAACATTAGTCACAGGCCCAACATCAACACAGACATAACGACCCAAACAGCAGAGGCTTTCTGTCGGGCCAGCTTCACTCCTGTCTTCAGTCGTTACCGAGTACGACCCGGAGGCGACGTTAACGTTTCTGCAGAAAGATGCTTTTCTTTAATGTACTTCTGGAGACACACAATAATGCCTGCAGAGGTGCATTACCTGCTCCATAAACCCTGAGTGCATCTGAATAAAATAAATCAATCCAGGTGTAAACATGAGTACGTCCATTCATCCTTCATATATTTCCCCAGCACAGAACGGCTATTGTGGGATTTACGGCCCATCGTTCCTGGAGGCATAAATCTCAGCGGCGGAAGCAGCAGCAGCGGGAAAGGTCTCGTGGGCCGAACCAGAGGAGCTCCTGGCTAATGCTTTCATCCAGGAAGAGATCGGTTCAGGTCAAAACATATTCCTCTCTTGCGTTCTCTCCGCCTCAAAGGAGCACTCTATGAAAAGCAACAACTATGTTTTTTTTTGTTGTTGTTTTGTCTTTTTTAAACCCCCCTGAGCGGTAGAACATAAATCTATTTTTTCCCCTTCGCTGCCTCCCTCTCCCCATTTACCCACGTCTCACGGTTTTGGGTTCATCCCGGCTCAGCGTGATGAACGCCGCACACGAGAGGACGTTGGAATACATTCGATACATTTTGCATCTTCTTAAAAAGGCAGGACCTTTGCCCTCGCGCTCACCCCGTGAACCGTACTGCTATGCCCAGAACACATTGCTTTATTGCCTGTAAAATAGACACAGTGGCCTATTTATAAGAGGATTAAGTAAAGAAAGACGGACAGCAGGAGGGTTTTCTGCCTCTGCCAGATCTCCCAGCCTGCAGGGGAGGAAGGACCCGTAACAAGGACACTGCAGCACATACATGTAGCCTTACGTGGCTCTGTGAAGCGTTTGGCCAAGGTGAACGTGTCCAGGACACCCTGTGGTTAGGGGGTACATGTGTATCCTCTACGAAGGAGGCAAATGGAAACGCACAAGCACAACACGTAAGCTTTTCTAGGTGCCGTCACACTGGATAGATTCAAAAGTTTATCAAGCAGATACACCAAAATATGATCTCCCTTGTGATTCATCAGAGAGTAGACAATAGGTCTTCTGAGGGTGTCCTGCAGTGTCTGGCAATAGGATGTCCTTGGCGGGGGTCCTTTGGGTCCTATGGGTTAAAGCGGAGGGTCTGCTGTGGATCAGACTTGTTCCAGTTCATCCCACAGATACATGATCAGTTTGGGCTCTAGTGAATTTGGAGGTCAGATCAACACCTTGTGCTGTTTTTCATGTTTTTTTTTTTTTTTAAGCCATTTTTGTGTGCATCTTTGTCATGCTGCATCCTGCTGTGGATGGCTGCTAGCATCAAGGAGTATTATTGCTATGGGGGTGGGGTCTATGTAACATGCACACAAGTTTCCAAAAGGTCCAAAAGTTTCCCAGTTGAACATTGTATTGTCACAGTCAATGCCATTTACTTCACCTTTCAGTGGTTTTAATGTTGTGGCTGATCGGTGTACAGAGGCATAAATAAATACAGAGGAGAAGATTATTACGTGTGAACAACTCTTCACAGCAGAATGTAAAGTAATGATGACTTATAGAAAGATTATTCCTTTAAACTGAATCTTCAGTAGATTTGCTTGACTTTGGGTCAAGTCCTCGTTGGATGAATTATGATGTGGTCTCCCACAAGGATTAAAGAACCAAAACGTCTCTGTTTTTTTCTTGTTTTCCACAATTCTTCCCCGTCATCTCTTTGCTGTCTACTCTCAAAACAAGGCAGAAAAATAATAATCCGCCCAAATCCCACTGCTTCATCTTTAAACACCTTCGAAGGACGGATATCCAATAAATCTCAGAAAGCTTTTGAAAGGTGTAAAGGACACCCTCAAGTGTCATCAGTAACCGCTGTGCCCCCCGCCCCCTCCCCCCTCCCCACCCGTGTATCAGTAGCACAAAGAGCACCTCTGCCCCTCTTCACATCAATGATGACCGCTGCCTCCAGACCTCTAGTGATTTAATGATTTTTCTCGGGCTTCAGAGGCCGGGCCGGGCTTCTGTAACCGATCCTTCCCTTTCAAACCGCCTGCTGCCGCCCAAATTATCTTATCCCAGCGAACACTGACGCTTTACTGGCAAACGCCAAACAAACAATGACGGATTGAATTACACGGTTAAACAAAGCGAAATAACAGGTCTATCTGCATGTTTAATTTCACTCACTCATCCCGCCCATCTCGGGCGTTTTACAAACAGTCACGTCTATCTTTTGATCTGGCCTAAACCCGGAAGCGATGCTAAGGGGCTAAAACACGCAGCTCTCAGGTGTCGGCTCTATTGAATTGAAGCCGGGAGGGATGTAGCACTGTGGTGAGTAACATCCCCCTCCCCGCCTCGAACTCAGGATCAGGACCAGTGGGACTTCAGGGAGGCGAGCTATAAAAAATAATAAAAAAAAAATATGGAGCAAGGGATTCCTGCATGAAGCCTTGTACACATGAATTGTTTGTTTCCATTCTCCATATCAGCAGGAAGTATTGATCCGCAGCCCCGGTGCACCTCCAGGTCTCGGCTAACGCAGACCCAGACATGCCCTCGTAATGGGCCGATGGGCTTACACAAGGAAGGGGTGTGAGCTGCATTAACAAGGAGGTGTGAGGAATTCTCCTTTGGTTATGAAGCCTGAAGCTCATCAATTGCTAAATAAATACGCCGCAAAAGGTTTGACTGTGAACGTGAGGTAGCGTTAAGAAAGGTGGGCTGGGACATATTAAAGCAACGAGCAACATCCTTCACGCATCCATACGTGTCTCGGTTACATCTTCCAACAGGCGTTTCCACGGCAACTGCGGACTGTACAGTGATCGTCCCTGGAGACGAAGACTCCGGTGGTCAAAGGTCAATTAAGGGTAATTTATTTTTTGCTGAGAGACGCAGTGATCCTTCCTATCTTTGAAGTAGCCATCCTCTGGGTGTGTGTGTGTTTTTCTTCTTCTTCTTCTTCGTCTTCTTCTTCTTTAAATGGAGGGTTGACTCGTTAAGGTTCACTCACCAGTGACAGATTCGGTCGGCTGCTGCATTTTGAAGCTTTCTGCTGACTTGGTAGCGTTTCATGTGTCACATTTCCATCAGATTATGTGCATAATACTATTCCAGTTTCTCTTTTTCCTCTCCAATGAAAAAGGCAATTTAAAAAAAAAAAAAAAAACCTCTGTCAAACCAAAGCAGAACAGAGTAGCTTTCTTACGCTGTTTGCACTCAATCCCCTCGGAGGCACTGCTCCATTTTTATGACGACGGCAATGCAAGCACAATCTAACCTCAATCTATCTTTTGGTGACCTGAATAGGCCCCCCCCCCACTCGAAGCGACGCCCAGAGGCCCTTTCACGTAAGAGACATCTAAGGCAATGTCGACTCTATGGATGTTAAGTGTTCGTCCAAACGGCCTCGCCCGTTCCAGACGTTCCCCTCCCAGGGTTAAAAGTCTGCAGCGTTGGAAAAGACCAACAAGCAAGACTGTTCGATGCCACATGAATGTTAAGGATGCTTTTGACAAAGCTGCACCGCTAAATTGACCCAACCTCCCCCTCCCTCAAGGCCAAGCAGCCAGTAGCCAAGCAGCTCAGAGGGCTCAACCTGTCCTCGTGGCTTTTTAAGCGCTGGCACTCGATCGGCGCTTCAAGAGGAATCACAACAGGCACAAATATTTCTCCACACCGACACAACGCAATCCACCAACATCATGAGATACTATACAGCTAATTCAGGCAAATGACATTTACTGAAGAGTTATTTAGATGCTATCGGTGGCTCGGGTCTTTGTGCTTAGGGGATTAGCGCCACCGTGCCCGGCGCTGAAAGGCGTCTTTGTGGCTGTAGTCTTTAGCGGGATGGGAGAGAGGCTCGGATGCCTGCGTGGAGGGTGTCAGTTATCAGGGATCCTGCCATGCCTTGCTAATCTCTGGCCCCGCAGAGTTCCTGAACCCCAGCCAGCGTGTCCTACGCCAGCCTCTAAAGTTCCCTCAGACCAGAGGGACAATGATAGGTATTCACGGGGAGAGCCACTGGACCGTCGAGCTCCCTCTCCTTGAGTGAGCGGCATAAGGGCAGAGGGAAGGCTCGGGCTGCGGCCGCGACGGTTCTAAAGAACCGCTGCTGCTTCAGCCACCAGGAACACTCAATGGAGACACGCTTCGGACACATATACTGGCACCGTGCGCTCGCACAGGCACAAACCGCCGTGATGTAATAAAACCATGACACAGGTTTCATCGGGGAAAGTGTCTTTCGGTTATTTGCCTCTAGTGATCGAAAGGGATTAATGCCAAGAACGGTCTCTTTCTTTGGTTCCTCTTCCACAGCAAGAAGGCGGTCAACCACGTTTACGGTCTGAAGGGCAAGGAGGTGATATTATAGGGGTTCTACTTTACAAAAGGAACCTAGAGGTGTACGCACAGTTGAAAAGATCTCCTAGTGAAAAGTCGAATTTTTTGGCTAATTCCACATTGGATCCAAACACATTAGAGGCTTAATCAGTTTTCTGACAACAATATTCAAACAAATGTAATATTAAACTCCTCCTGGGTGCACCGGTTAATGAAAATCTAGGTCAGGGAAACGCAGTGCCATATGTTCCCTAAAGATCAGCAGTGTACATACTCCCAAATACTCAATGTGCGTTTGTCTCTGATGTTTTAATTAAATGTAGATGAGTGGGAGGAAGGGAAAGATATGCAACGCAGCTGAAATTTTCCTTTCCAGGCGTCCCGGAGTTTTAAGAGTTTGAATAGTTTGGAGGGGGTAACATCGGGGGCGGGGGGAATAATAAGAGCGGTGGATTAGTGAAACCAGATGAAGAGATGATACGTTGAAATGTTGAATTAATTTGCGGCTGTCAGTTTCTCTTTCACAGTGCGGCGTTCAGGCTCTGCGGTGGCTACCCCCACCACTCCTCCTTGGATCCTACCTCTTCCTCCACATGCCTTGGCTTGGCCCGGCACAGCTTGGCTCCCCTCAGCCCTGCATGTCCCCTTTTCCACTCCACTGGGAAGCAGACATGCAGAGGACTATCGTAAATGCCCGGCTGCAAGACTTCACAGACCAGCGTCTCATCTCCTCCTCCTCCTCCTCCTCCTCCTCCTCCTACTCCTGAGGCCTCCCCATTGTTCTCGTAACCTGGTTTGCGGCCGGCGTGATGTGCCGCGGACCCCTAGCTTTCGGCTCAATCCCCGGTCCAGCACACAGCAATCGAACTCTTTGAAAAGTCGTAAAGAGCTAGGCAGATTTCGGTCCGGGGATGGTTTGTTACAGTGAGCCAAGTCCCTGCAGGCATCTATCCAATCAGCCCAACAGTTCTCTGGCTTCGCAAAAAAAAAAGAGCAATAAGAAGTCAGGCAGAAGATCAAGCAGCTCGCTGCAACAACTGGGCTATGAAGTAAGTTCAGACTCCGTGCTAACTGCTCTGAGGTGAAACACTCCGCAGAGTAGAAACTTACAGTGGAAGGCGAAGATTGATTCCGCTGTTACACAACCGAGCAGATTGGCCTTGACAGCGCAGGAGAAATGGACATTTCTTTCAGCCGGCGAGACTTGGGGACGCGACACGGTCAGGTAATCAGGGACACTGCATCTGTGGCGTCCCAACAACAATCCCCCACCACCCCCTCCACCCCATGTCTTTCTGGCACTGCAGTGGAATGTAGCTGCTAACAGCTCAGACCCATCCCAGTACAATGTCTCCAGCACAATGTCCTTTTCAAAGGAGACGCTCAGATAAAAGGACCCAACTTAATTGCCTTGGCTACAATAGAAACCTCCCTGTAAGGCCGTCCCATTTCCCCTGGCAATTAGGGCTCACTTCCCCCCCCAGGTACTTGTGAACAAGTAGTGGGGTCGGCGCTCCTGTGGCCGAGCCACGGCGTGAGGACCAGATTCCACCTGTCATCTGCTAATCATCTGCAGAACATAAAGGACGGTGTAGCTCCCCTGGGTGCTGTCACTACATGGATATAAAATAATCTAACAAATAATAAAACACAAGGTGCTCGTGTGGATTCTTCTGCCTGTAGCTGAAACTACGTCATCATAGAGTGACCTGACCACAAGGCTGCAATGGCTTTGTAAACTATGTTCAGAATAGTCGTCCCTCTTCCTCTGACCAACGTGAACCCTTTGCCGCTGCCATCGCTGTTGTGATGGAGCGATGCCAAAGTCCACCTCTTCCAACTCTACCGCCCCTGAGCATGGTACGATTGCGCTCACACAAGCCATAGAATCTGGACTTTTAGGGGGCAAACGTGCTCGGGCACGGAGCAAACCTATTGTGAGCGCGCCCTTAAAGTTTAAAGGGAGAAGTGTAACGACAGACATGTGGACGGTGGATGCGTCTGGCGTCCGATAACAGCGGATTTATCTGAGATATGTGGCACACTTTCAGACGACTCAAGAGCCGGTTGTAAACCGAGGGCATCTCAATTCTTTGCCTCAGTGTCTCTCAGTGAACAACGAAGCACTATGAGCAATAATTATATGGTGAAAACGCTGGTTAACCAGCTACAGGGGTGAAGCAGCAGCCGTGGAGTTTTCTCCTATGATTAAAGCGGAATAATTAGCTCTAATTACTTCCTGCTTTACACACCATCTCCTGCAGGTCATGCACACCGAGAATGAACAATGTTTTGCTTTTCCCAGGATTTAGTCTGAGGTGGGGGGGAGTTGAGGAAGAAGAGGGGGCTGGGGAAAATGAGATGAGTGTCTGCTTACCAGACTCTTAAGCGCGGATGTGTGAAATGTGCATGAACGCTCACTTGAACACAGGAATGACACACATATGCAGGCACACAGAGGGTTTGTTTGTCAGATTAAACTAAGAAGGAATTGAGTGACAATACCACCTATTATGGGCTCATTTGTATGTACATCACAGCCTCTCTTTGTATTGGGAGTAAGATGTGTTGAGGCGCGCTCCCCTGCTCCTCAATGAGAGAGTGACAGCCTTGCAAAAACCCCCGGCCCCCGCCTGCAAAATGCCCCCTGAATGAGATCCCTTTGGCGGTTCCGCTAAAAATCCTGTTCTCCATTAGTATGGGTAGCGGCTCTGTCCGGAGAGGGATGGGTAACACACATGGCATGGATTTTATATGAAAAAATAAATAAATAAATAAATAAAAAGCACCACTGAGGAAAGAGACAGATGAGCTCTAATGAAATGGTCCAATTAAACAGCTGCACTCCAGCAACCGCAATCATTTTCGGTGTAAAGACATAAGATCATTTGAATACATTAACGCAGCAGTTGTGATCACATAATCTGATCTATTATCACCGCCGCTGATCACTGGTGTCTCAGCCTAACAACACTCGATGCTTAAGTGAAATGCTAATGCACAAGAATGTTGGGCTCAGCGCACGGAGAGTGTCGGCATGTGAATGACGTGAATTAGCACTGAGCGTTTTCATGGTGCTCTCCTGTCTTTACGGCGCCTTTAATTAGCTGGACTACAACTATAAATAGCAATGTTGGTCATTGGGTCAGTGGGGAACGATGGCGCAGACCGACACATCAACGCATCACACTGACAGTATATAAAGACATCAGTGGTGCCTAATGAATGAATTCAGAGCTTGTATTAAGATCTGATCTGAGTTGTGCAGATCTGTCACGAACACGTGTTTTCACGCTCTGTATGAAAATAAACATTCATTTGTAAATTTTAGCTTAGATTTGTTTTTTAGTTAGTTAATAGGGACAGAGTATTTTAAAAGGCTCTCCTTACTAATGACTAATACAGAGTTTTTCCCTTTCAGGTGATCATTTATAATGACGGTTGTGTGTTTTTTGTATAGTCTGTGTATAGTCCTGTGAGAAATATCTGTCATAAATCCGTTTGCAATTTGCCTTTGAATGCTTTAGGTTTGTCGTAAGTTACGTTTTGTTGCAGTCCTATTACTTTTTGTTACCATTCATTACTTACTTACTATGCCATACTGTGCAATATTCGGCAGTAGACATCTTTTTTTGCAGTTCAAAATTTTTGGTTTGTCGTGCAACACTTTGTGGTACAATCCAATTACTTTCAGTTGCAATTTCACTTCTTTTTGTGTATATGCCAATAAATGTATATTGTTTGTTCTATTCTGCCTTTTTCATCTTATTATTTATCTTTTTACACAGTCCACTCTTTATGCTCTTCTTACTTTTCTGCACTAAATATGCTATTGCCAAACTGCAGTTTCCCCACAGAGGGACAAATAAAGGTGTTTTTCTATTCTATTCTGTTTTTTCTGAATGATACTGTCGAGCACGGCCGGTTTAAATGTGACTCAGGACACTACCGAAGGCATGCTGACGCATGTGATCCAGACTACTTCCACATGTGGTCAGAGATCAGTTCCTTTGAAAGCAATGCCAGTGCAGTGTGTTTTCACGCTCGTCTTTTACGTGATCGGATCTTAATGCAATGTGACTTAAAATCTTACAAGACTTTTATTTGCCCAAAACGGGCTTATGACTAAATTCCTGCAAAATGAATGGACATTTGCATTAGCATGGGCCGCTAACCCTACACCTAAGAAAAGGAACATGGTACACATCGTCCTTGTTAAACAATGGCATTTTAGTGGTGTTGCTGCAACCATAATAATAATAATAAACAATAACTTCACTAAACATCGCTGTTGTTGCTGCTTTTCTTCTCCACTGGGAAGAAAAAGGTTATTTAGCTGAAGATGATTCATTTGTACGCGCGGCTAAGCTCGGTAATAGCCATCCCTCATACTGTGATACATGAAAAAATTTTTAATGCACTCATCTCACAGTGGTGATCTACCACATTTGTGTTCGGCAACATCCTGTTCTTTCCTTGCAAATGAGATTTACCCACTAAAAGCCGTGGTGAGTCAAGGTCCACTGCGGAGCTCAGGTCTCTTGCTGACTCCCCATTTGGTCTCGGTGGCTGATCAAAGCCTTCTGCAGCTGAGATCTCAGGCTATCTATCTATTCTTCTGACCTCATGGCAAAACATTAATAAGCTTGGGAAACCACACTCCCACCGGCAGGAATGTCTCACAAACAATGTCTGAGTCTCCCACAGATCTTCCAGCTGTAGCAGCCACAGGTTAAGTGTTTCATTCTGCCGCTGTTTAGATGATGTGCAGGGGGTAAACATTTTAAGTGCTCATTAGCTATGACAAATTAAAAAAAAAAAAAAAAAAAAAGGAAGTCATGGTTTCGGTAAAAGGTCTTTGGTGAAACTCATTGAATCGTGTGAGTCATACCTGAGACTGACTCGACAACGCTTCTCCGTCATGCGTTTAGCACCGGCAGGGTCACGGCGAACGCAAACGAGAGCTATTCAGTGCATGCGTGTGCTTGCAGGGATCACCGAAGGTGGGAGTCCAGGCACCGTGACACTCATGAGTAATGGACCCTCGCAATCTCCTCACCAGTCATCCGCATCCATCAATGACACAGGAGGGGTGGATTAGATTGTATCTGTATCCATCACCTGACATCGCACACTTCTCCTGGAGGCTCCAGTCCGAAGAAACCAGACCTGGAGCATTCATTGTGCGTGTATATATATGTGTGAAGGTTTTCTCTTTTTTATTTTTTTTTTTGTACAGTGTACAGCTGGGCGCACGACAGGGAGTATACCAGTGAGCCAAAGGGAGGCACAACAGTGAGATGTGTGACCTGTGAAAATAAGGATCCCAGCCTCCATCTGTGGGAAATCCCACTTCAATTTACTAAACAACCTCGCCCACAAACAAACATTCACACCTGAGGAAACCAGGTGCGCGGCGGAGGAAGCGTCGAGCCAAGACCGAGCGAAGGTCTGATCCCAGGACATGAAAGGTCAGCGTTTCCGTGGCGGCAGAATTCATTTAAACAGGTTCAGAGAGACGCCTCTTGATAGCTTCAACGCAGCTCTGCCACCAGTGCTAATCGAGCTCTCGGGGGGGGGCTCTGAACGTTCAAAAGGGAAAGGGAGGGAAGCCTGCATCTCCTGACAGAAAGATGAGGTTCTTATGCCGCTGGAATTTCCAGTTTCTCCCAACACGTAGTTACTGTATGAAAAGAAGAAAGGAAAAATGTTTCGAGCCCTTTAATCTGTGTCATGTCTTTCGATTAGTCGCGCTTATTTGAAAAGGGGAATTCTAACACACAGAAGGGCACCAGTGTTTTCCCAACAATAAAGGAAACTAAATTAGTCCTGAGCTCGAGCGAAAGCGGCAAATTTGAAGCGTGTCGTCCGCGGGGGCGACTGATCTTTATATTATTAAAGGTGTTACCGGACCGCTCTCGTGATTGGGACACCCTTGACCGTGGCTCTAATTAAACGGTAATCCCCTTTAACAGACAGCAACAGCGACTGAAATCTTTTTATCCCCGCATGTCACCCCGAGGCTTCCCCCTGTAACATAAATCTGCCTCTCCTCCCTCCTCCTGCCCCGTTGAAAGTCGGAGGCTCTGAGAAGCTGGCTGGCAGCGGCTGCAGAGGGGCGGCTCGCGTTTCAAGACAAAGCCCGATCCTCTGACAGAAAGGAGACACTTTCCAAACTGGGCCCTGCTGCTATTTATCCCCACGAACCTGTTTTTCCGCCCGCTCCCCGTCTCGCACCTCTGCGCCGAAAAAGCCGCCTCCGCGCAGAGAAACACTAACACGTCGTCGGGAGGAGTCGATTTCTCTTTTGTTCGGGCTGATTGCACAACGTGTAGGTGCCGCCTAAATTACCTCCAGTCTGTCCGCTTTCCCTTGAGAGTGGTGCGTTCTGGTAACGGTGGGAACAAAGCAATCCGCCCGCGATGAAGGTATGCAAGGTGGCGCGGGCTTTGTTTGAGTTTCACGCAAACACAAAGAGATGGGTCGAGGTACCGCCGATGGCCGTCGCCGCGCTGGTTTACTGGAGTTTGGATAAACTGTGTTTTCTGAGGGGAGTTCGGCCCCGTAGCACAAAGAGACCAAGAATTTACATCCTGCAAGTTATCAACATTGCAACAGAGCGGCTTTTGTCCGCGTAAACAGACAATGCAGGGCAGCTGAGACTGTTTAGAGAAAAGTGACAATTTGTCATGGTTTAAAATCTTGTTTAAAGTTCGCAACGTGGCTGCAGCTGGTTAAGGCGGCGTTTCCTGTGTGAAACGAGACGTCGGGGATAATCAGATAATGAGCCTGTAAGGAGCAGATTTTCCGTGTTTAAGGGTCAGAGGTCACGTTATACAGAAGTCCCAGTGTTTCAGGACCCGGGAGGTTAAAACACACGTTTCGACCTTTCGTCATAAAGCTCCAACTCCAGGCGACGCGTTTGACGCCCCCCGGGTCGGGTTGTAAGTGCGGGAGGAGGGGGGGGGGGGCCCGTGGCTCACGACGGAAGGTCAAAACGCACGTTCTCCTACGTGGAGTAACAAAGAGCCACTGATCCCGGCGAACGAACTCGAACGAACGAACGAAGGCACGCCCAAGCTTCCCCGCGCGGCTATGAATCCACACAAATACCTTCCTGACAAGTCTGCGGCTCACGGCTTCAATTTAGAAAAACATCGCACCTCCGAAACTTAACACTCCGCAGCAGAAAACAGATAACTTACACACAAACTAAACTTCTCCTCGCAGCAGATCGCATCTTGAAAAGCGAACGAGCGACTTACAAACTAAAGCAAACATGAAACACGGAGGGAAAAACCTGCGGGGTCCTGGAAAAGCGATGCACGCAGTGCTTTGTGTTTGTTTTGCATCTGAGCCTCGCATCTGAGCCTTTATTTCATTTGGATTACCGCAGCCCTTTTGGGACGCCGCCAAAACAAACAGTTCACTTGTGGCGTCTCCGCAAATACCTCCAGCCAACCTATATTTCACATTCATGCAGCCACCTGCTCACGCTGCATATGTTAATCGAGTCAGGAGTAAAACGGCGATGCAAGCAGAGCAGCGTTGTCTGAGGAAGGGACGGCAGTCAAAGATGCTCTTGTCTCCGAGGAGGATAATGATGTTAACAGCGGTGTGATAAGACCATGTGCCACAGGCCTAAAATCACATGAAAATTATCAGCGCGCGATATCAATCTCATCTATCACTTCTACCGCCCGCCTACGACTCAGCCAGCGAACCGAGTCCAAGAAAAGAACAGAGCCGCAAACACAGACAAAACAACAGAGGTATTCATTTACAAGCTAGAAAAAAAATAAATAAATACCAAAAAAAAAAAAAAACCTACGACGTTGCTTGAAGCGTCTTTGAGGCTGGTCTTTGTTAAACACTCATATTCCGTCATAAAACGCCGAGAAAGGGGGCCATTGTTTACGGCGCGTACTGAGTAGTCTGGCAACACTATGTTTAACAAGACCTGAAAAAAAAAAAAAAAAAAAGGAAGAAGAAGAAGAAGTATTTTCACCAAATAAGAAGCATATGGTTTCACATTCAATTACAGCGATTTTTTCTCTCCAGGCTCACGTTTAAAAAGAACCACTTGTTCTCTGCTGCGCTGCGTCGGGAGGAATCATCTGGCCGCGGCTCGGGGAGACCTCAGCCCCCTCGTTTATAAAAAAACAGACCTTAGAGGGACATCAGACGCACACCACAAGATCCTGTGAAACGTCTCCCTCGCAGCTTTTTAAACAAAAAAACAACCTCACAAGCGCTCATTCGTACTCAGGACATAGAAACGGTAAAAAAAAAAGGAAATATATGACAACTTAATTTAAAAGGTAACAAATGAAAACTAGGTGTGGATGTGAAAATACACGTCTATGAAATATTTAGCCAGCTCCTCTCTGTAATTACGATACAAGCAACTGTCTCAAGAGAAAACAAATTAGTGCCGTAATTTATGATCTCAAAACCGCAAACTGCGCTGATCTCATCGTGACTATCGGCTGCCTGGAAGCTCAAACCGTTCAAGGTCAGAAACGCACGTCAGCCACCTCCACCTGTCTGACTGGTTTCACTGGGATCACAATCACATGCAACATTAACATTCGGATGATAAAATTTAATTTATAAAATTTAGCTGGGGGAAGAAAAAAAAACAAAAAAACAACCTGGCACCGTCGCGCCACATGACCCACGGGGGAAATCAAATCAGTATCACAGGATCGAGCTGGTGAGGGCCAACAGGACAATCACAGAATCACAGAGGTCCTGGACGGACTAGATGTTTTTTTGTCCATTTCCCTTCCCGAAGCACGAACCTACGCATGAAAGCTTCCACTGAGGTTCAGTTCAGGTTGGTCAAGGCCGGCGCATGTTCAGCGTCCAAGCATCAGTTCACACCTGGAACGAGTTGAGGCTCCACATTTCCTTTTCGCAGAAAACCTGCAGCATCGTCTCCTCGAGCACAAACCCTTCACGGAGCAAATCTGGAGCAAATTGATCCTCCGTGTGTCACTGACCTCTAATCGTTCATTACGCTTTTAAAACACATGGGAGCTCACACTTCCATCTGCAGCGTCCCTTCCTCGCCCTAAATCAAGTTAATGCTTGTTAGAGTCCATCTGCATTGAAACCTGAGCAGGTCTTTTTGGGGGGCTCGGCTTCTCTGTGACCCCCTAACCTCGTCTCCCTCTCCTCCTGATGTCCTCCAGCTGCGCCAATTGCTCAAACGCTCCCGTCTGAAATTCAAGTTTTCTCTTCATGAGGACGATTTTAGGAGCCTGGTCAGATTTTACAGACTAAACCCACAAACAGCACAACGTAAAAAAAAAAGAAAGAGTTTCACTACCAATTCCATCTGTGGCGCGAGGAAGGAGGGTGGGGGCGGCTCATGTCGATTATTTGCGGTTGTCGAGTTGGTGTTTCGATTAAAGTTCGTTGTTGTTGCTTTGGAGAAAACAAACCATTTTCCACGACCGCAACTAATCGGACGTGAAAAGCGAAACTTTGTTTTTAAAATCAATCCGATGATGCCGTAATGTTTGTTTGCGCCAGTTTTAGAGTTCAATCAAACTTTATTTGAATGAGCACGAATGCACTCATGCAAATTTATGAAACAGCCTCCAAAGACATTACAGCTGCTACTGCCACAACACAGTGAATGAGCACTTTTAGCAAATAGCACAACAAAAGAACACCTCAAAAATGAAATACAATTAAAAAAAATGATGCAAGTTAACGGGATGTGCCACCCCCGATGTGAAATAGTCACGTGTTGGATAAGTGAGAAAAATGTTTTTAAATCGGCCCGGACATAGTCCTAATCCAACAACGCAGCTGTTAGCTTTAGCTTAGCATCAGCACAGTAATGTAGTGCTGCCAATTTGCCAGTCGTCCGCATAAAGTGATAAATAAACTACAGAATTTTCCTAATTACTTCTTGTGACCTGTACATTCACATATACTACAAATGTCAATGCAGTTAACACGAAGGGATGGTCTAGGGCAGGTATGGACTTGGGACTATATTACTGCAAAAGACACCACGCAGCACCTGAAAACATCCCCCAACTTGGTTTTCAGGTGCTGCATTTATCCAGCTCTGGGGAATACTGGGGTGGCGTCTACCCCTTTAACATTAACGTGTGTTTTTCCATGACTTAACGCGCTGGCACGTCCTCCGAACGTAACTTTTATACAACACGATGATGCCACCATTTACAGTTTTACATACCAAGCCAAGCAGCTCGCCCGGCTAATCTCGCTCCCTTACGTAAACCTGTACGTATTACAGTCATGTTTCCCAAAGTAAACAGAGCATTTACGAGAAACTGAAGGACAAAGCATCGGCTTAAGAGAATCCTCGACCTCATAATAACAGAGCGCGGGATTGCGAATGTGTTTACTGAAGGAAACGAGGCGCAGAGTCCAACGTCTCTTGGAGGCTTGGGTCCGTTGAATGGCTTTAATACACTCCGCTCGCCCTGAAAGTCTCTCACCGTTTCCCTGCTCTGGGGATCTTGCTCATGTTTAATGCTTTTTGAACGAGCGCAGAGTTTTTAGGAAGAGTTACAGAGTGCCAAAGTAAAAAAAAAAAAAAAAAAAAAGAAAAAGGAAAAGAAAGATCAAACAAAGGAGGAGGGGTGGAGGAAAAGCTGCAGGACATCCAAGTCTCTCTCCGTCTCGTACGAGATGAGAAACATTTGCGCCTATGAATAGTAGAGCCTGTTTAATTCATGACCAGCCTCTTTTCCAGGAGGTGCAGCCGAGCGCAGCCTCAGAATATGAAGACTTGCTTTTCTAATCGGTGATGTAAAGATGGCTGCAGCTTTTCTTCAGGATGCTGCGACGTTCCCGCTCTTGGAAGTGGAAAGGTGAAGCATTTCCCCCCTTTCAAAAATGTCTTTCAAAGTTGAAAAGGGAACACGCAACAGCTACCTTTTGACACACTTTTTTTTTTCTTTTTACTTGTCGATAAAGAACGGAGCTACACGCGTTTGATCGTCAAACAAGACGCATCAAGTGTTAAAAAAAAGACATTATTTCAAAGCACGCAGCGGGAACCCACCACTCTTTTTTCATCACAGGCACCGTAGTTTTCCCCGTCACAGCACGCCACCGTCAATGCGAGCGCTCAAAGAGGAGCAGCAAAGGGAGGGTTCACCGAGGGCTCATGTGTCACCTGACCTCATTTTAAGAAGGACCTGGGAGGTTGCGGGGAAGACAGAGGTGTAGCTTTCACTGCAACCTTTTCTTTGATTCCTCCAGAAATGACAGGACGGAGAGGCCCACACAAAAGCCAGAGCAAGACGCCTGCCTGGAAACCATCCGCGGAGAGAGAGAGAGAGATGAAAGAGCCCCGGTGAAGTCATGGCGCAAAAACGCAACGGGCAAGAAACGCAGCGCGCCGTCTCTGAATAATGGTCGAGAGCATTACGCCCAAAGATTAAGCCTCACAAAGACTGGAGGGTGACGGTGGATATCGTCTGACGTGATGGTGTAATGCAAAGTGGATGATTTGTCGGTAGCCGTGCGGCATTCGTCATCTCAACGCGATATTATTTAGAGCCGAGGTTCTTGTTGAAAGCAGCAGAAATAGGATTCAGGGTGTGATTATGAAGACAAAAGTAAAGCCTTTAAGAAGTCAGTGCCGACTGAGGACACGCAACAAAACGTTTAATTTGTGATTAAGATTTGAACATTTACCCCTTAACATAAAAAGTAAAATTAGTTCCTAAATACTTTTGTTTGCACTCTAAGCCCATATTCATCATAAAAGTACAACCTGAACACACCGATCAGGCATAACATTATGACCACTTTCCTAATATTGTGTAGGACTCTAAAACAGAGGAATGACATGGACATTTGGTCCTATCTGGTGGTATCTGGTGAATTTGGAGACCAGGTAAAAACGTCTTTGTGACATCTCAAGGGTATAACTAACTTTCTCCAAACAACTCTCTCTTCCTGTGTCTCACCCGTCTTACATCGCTCCCCAACCTGCAGCCAACAGCAACGGTGCCGTAATATCAGAGTTCAGTCACACTTTGGATTTCGTCCACCGGTGAGTTACGGTAATTCAAATACCGCAAGTGTTTTTTTTTATATCCGCAGGCGGATGTTTAGGTCTTAAAGGGTTAAGGGGTGAGCCAACAGGTTATTTAAAGCTTTGTCTGTGTTGACAGCTCCAAAGAAGGCTTAAAGAACCATTCGAATAGAAACCATCCATGCGCTGCACGGCGCCGTATTTGTGCATAAGTTTCATCCGCTCACTTTTACCCCGTGAAGCAATGAGCTCACTTCATATTTTATCCGAGGGTGAACAATCGTCAGTCAGGCGTGACAGCAAGTCCAACGGAGAAGGGCAAATAAAAAGAGAATCAAAGCGTGAGCACGGTTTGAGTGAAGTAAAGGTCCACATTTGCCCAAAGCTGTGCTAACCCACTTCAAGACAGATCAACAAAAAACACCAACGTGGTCGTTTGGTTTTCTCTCAGCATCGATGATGATGATACACGACAAAAACACACAGTGATTGTTCAAGGACGCATGTGCACAAACCCCAAGGCAGTACCAAACCGACACATGCGCCTTTTGTACACGGCATCCGTTTACATATTTTTAAAATTCCAGAGGCCGTAATAGCCGCGTGCGTTCATCAGCGCCGGGTCCACAAACGCACCGCAGGAAGTCAACAGCCAAACAGCCGCTGGCCTCCTCCTGACACAGCTGCTGCCCAGACCCTCGGGAGCCCGCGGCCTTTTGACGTCCATCCTGACAACACACGCACACACACACACACACACGCCACAGCCTGGACCCGCTTTGCCACACGGTGCACGGCGAGGAAAGACGGGAACGCGGCCCTCCGTCTGGGTCCTAACCTGGATGAGGACACAAAGCGACGGTGAAAGCTGCGGCAGGGGACGAGGGAGGACACGGCGGAGATCCTCATCCGCTCTGACGCAGCGGCGGGAGGAAACAACCCCAACAAAACAGCCACTTCCTCTGCCGCGCGGGGCCCCCGGGGGGGGGGGAGAGCCCGAGACCATTGTCAATTGTCAGACACAACGCGGGCATTTCTGTCCGTCGTCACCTCGGCCGATAAGGACAGGAAGCGCTGTCCTGGTGCTCCGTAATCAACAAGGTTGTGTCAGCTGGCTGCACCTGCACAGAGCGGGCCATTGTGGTGGCGTGTATTATGTTTGTCCTCTGCGGGGACCGGCTACCGTGGAGGCTGAGGGGAAAATACCGACGGCGTTGACGGAGGCTGGAAGCGGAGGAACTTCACCCAGAGACAATGGACTTTAGAGGCTCGTGATGTGGAGCTGAAATGATCACGCAGTCAACACAAAGTGGTTCTGTTAAAACAAAACAGACTCACAATCCTAGTAGGCTAGTTTATGCGTCTGCATTAATTTGATGCCGTAGCCATGGCGACAGCGCCAGAAGAGCATGCGCAGTAGCAGCATGCTCAGTAGGTGTACCTTCCCAGTAGGAATGGGTGATAAATTTTGCCATTCTGGTGACGACGATGACATTTTTTTGACTCAACCTGTTGCTACGTTCTGTCTTGAGAGCCACACCAACATGGCTCTTGGGTGACATTTACTAATTATAGTCAAATAAGCTGCTTAACTCCAGGTTTATGTGGCGCTTATCACACAGAATGGACCAACTATGACTATATTTACCGTCATACTCCAGCTTCAGGTGGTGGGATAAATTTGTTGTGTTGCCATCCTTAGCCACTACCGCAGCCATTAGCTCGTTCCACATCCACCTTATGATGTCAGGACCAGTTATTATTGATGAGGAGCCTACGTGGTCTATGTCCCGCTGCACTCTAGAAGAACCTTCAGGGTCTTTTAGGAAAAATGTGCAAAATATTATCAGGCCCCTCTGGTTTCAGCGAGACTTTCTTTTAAAAAGCTTTAAACTCAATACTTTTGGTGGCTGCACAAACCAAACCAACGTTCCCCAAAATTAGAATGGGGCCTCATGCAGGAAAAAAAAGGAGGGGGGAAAATCTATTCTTCAGAACTTCAGCTGCTTCAAGTAGAGACAGAATGGAAAAAAATATGGGAATTCAAGTGATTTATTTATAGAAAAAGTTTTATTCAAATGTGGTGTTTGCCAGCGGATATCTCCTTGCAGATATTCAGTAACGTTACACTTGTTATGTTCATGTAAAGCAATCCCTTAAAAAAAAAAAAGAATACATGAATCAGATTTGCCCCTCTAGACTTTTTATTCTTGGCGCTGGGGAAAATCCTTTTAAAAGTGTTTTTCAGAACCGTGGAGAATTCTCCGTGGAAGGAAAACCCAAAATAAACATGAGCGATGCCTTAAACAGACTGGACAGTTTTTATGAAACGTAATGTGGAACACACACAAATCAATTTTAATAGAGAAAAAAAAACAAGAGAAGAAACCTAAATGAATCACATCAGTGTCCACAATATAAAAATAAATAAATATGCGGCGAGGACAAACGGAGGGAAGGAAGACAAACAGGAAGAAGGTTCCTGCAGCAGATGCTGCTGGACTTAACACCAGCGGGAAAAACAGGTCAACAAACGAAGAGTTAAAAACTACCCCCTGACGTGACACTTAGCTGTCAGACATTATTGAGGTAGATGCGGGATGAAAGCTGGAGAACCAGAGTAGCGTGAACAGATTTGGGAGAGGAAAGACTGTCTGTTTATTCCCCAAAGCAGCCGTCTGAAATATAACAACCGTGAGCTTATTTCTGCTCCGTAGCTGTCAGGAGAATCTCTTTCCAGACATCGCACAGAGAGGCAAGAGTTTTAACCGAAGCCCTCCTCGCTCTGCTAACCTACTCACTTATTCTACCCGCGCTGTGCCATCCCTCTGTCGGAGCTGATTTAAAAAAATAAAAAAAACACAGAAGTCAAGCTCAAACAGACTCGGAGGGAGGTTCAGATAGAGGACAGCGGAAAGGAGGACAGGGTTTTCTAAAGGGATTCGCTTCTTGGTGTAGTTGGTGAAACTGGATCGAGCAGAGGAAAACGAAGATGAGTGTCGGTGGAGCAGCAGCAGCAGCAGCAGAGAGCAAATTAGATGAAACTGGGGAGGCTGGTGAGCTTGTTTAATATAATTAAAACCCACAGAAAATAACAATGCTTGTTGTGTAATGAGCTTCTCTCTGTGGTAGCAATTAGTCTCTGCTAATACAGAACAATGCAGGCCATAATGTGCTGATGCTGCGCGCGTGCACAGGCGGCAGGAGAGGAGACGCACGCACATCAAACACGGCAGCAGATCTCTGGTCAGCGGAGGCTTCGCTCGCTAATTAAATGGCCAGTAAGTATATGTAGTGAATATCTGGCTCCGTGATTACAGTGTAAAACAAGCTACTGAGTGAATACTAGAGATGATCCCATTAAATTTTCTTTTTGTGCTTCCGATTCAATCACGATCGTTTAATAATGAACATCAGCCGATTCAGTCGTGTATAAATAGAACCAGGCTTGACAGTGCAATAAGGTTATTTTAAAGCTTTTTAGAGCAAAAACAACTTGAGCTGTGCGGCCTTAATAAAATAAATAACCAACTAACAGTCCCAGCATTTAAAAAAAAATGCCCGACCGGCCTCAATATCCCGATCAACATGATCAGACCAGGACCAGGCATCTGTCAACCAACCAACTGACCGGGAGACTTCACCAATATTTATTCACTCTTTCAATCCGTCTTACTCCTTCAGGTAAAAACCATTTGGTTAGACACCAATCAGCCATAACATTATGACCTATTATTGTGTAGGTCTCCCTTGTTCCGCCATAACAGTTGCGACTCATCAGAGAATGGACATAGGTCTTTGTGTCAGTGTCAGGCTGCATCCTCCTTCCGTCCATTAGTGTCATTGTTATGGGGTCGGGGGGGTCTAGTCTGGTCTGGTCTAGGTGGGTGGTACAGGTCTAAGTAACATGCACACGAATGGCAGCACATACAGCAGAACATTGAATTGTCACAACACGGCCGACGTTATTTACTTCTCCCGTCAGTGGTTTTAATGTTGTGACTGATCAGTGTATATATTTGTGAGGGTGCATGTGACCAAATGACTCCATGCAAAAGCCACTGGTTTCCAGTTGTAGATGTAAACAGAGCCGATGACTGGTTAAAGAAATTAGTTTTTCCACCATTGAGCAGTTTGATTTGCAGGCTAGGATGGGTTTTTTTTTTTTTTTCTCAGTTGGTCGGAAATGAAAACATAAATGATCTAAAAAAACAAAAACTTTGTTTCCACACAGACCACTTCAGTGGAAAACTAAGCCCGAATGGATCCCATCATTCCGAGAAATGGCCAACTACAAAAAACGCAACATTAAAAAAGAGGAGAAGGAGGAAAAAGTAAAATTGGACAAATTACACTTAGTGTAAGCAAAGCCAGATTGGGAGAGCGCTATTTTTTGACTACCAACAGTTTAAATGATATTATTGCCTAACAACTGTTTTCAGTTTGCAGAGAGTCAGTCTTAATCCGCCGTGCAGCCCGGATCTGCCAACATTTCTTCAGGTTGATTTCAAATACAGAAGAAAGCCCTAATTGAGACATCCTCAAAGTCTCCATCCTCATGTTTCTTTCAGGAACAATATCAAAGAATAATACTTCCTAGAAACGCAGTCGCGGTGAGAAATTCCTCTCCGCGAGAACAGCTGAAAAGATACATCTCTGCTCCGAGGCCTGCGAGCGTTGTGGTGCTTGGTTCGCATCCAAAATGTATGAGAGAGGATTCAAAGGAACCAGGAAGCTCTAAAACATTCACAAGCCTCCCGCGCCAAGAGCCGTTCAAGCTGCCCCGGCGTCGGTCGTGCATCGAGCCGGATCCCGTCATGTGCGGCAAATCCCGGCCGCGCAGGTTTGCTCAGGTACCGGGACCGGGAGGTTAAAGCCGTACACGCTGCCATGGAGACGGAGCGGGCCCTCCTGTGGCCTTTGAGCTCGGCTGCAAAACCGCGATAGAAAGATGAAGCAAAGCTGAAGCCAACACAGAGCACGTGAAAAGACATGCAAAAAAAAAAAAAACATGTCCTTATCAGGCGAACCCCCCGTCCCTCTGCAGGGTCACTTGTAACCAGCTGACCCCATTCATCCGAACATCAAACGGAGCCTTTCTCATTAAACACTCGTGGCCTCGTCGGCCTGTTTAAATTTGCTGGTGATCCAGGGAGGAGCTCGGGGCTGATTGAGGGCTGCCTGACGCTGCTCCGCCTGTGGCCTGTTGCTACGATGAGTTCATTCAGCCCTCAGGACACAAAGAGTTAATTTCTGTTGGGATTATGCAACGGCGTGCCAGACGCCTTTCTCCTCTCCTGCCCTCCTTTCTTCCCTCCTCCCCCCCTTCAAACGGACTCGAGCCAAATTAGGCATTCCTTCACGTTTCAATCAGATGCATTTGAATACTGTGGCAGCGCCGCACATGCTCCGGCACCAACGTGGGAACAAAACAGGGGTTTTTTTGAGAGGTTTTTTTTTTTTCTTTTTTCACACTCTGAGGATTTTCCTTTACCAGAGCCTCTCATCTACCCTGCAGGGGGAAAGTTGTAGTAAGGATTTACAACTGTCTGATTGGGTCGTATCTACGGCGTCGAGCTAGTAAAAACAGCTGTCTTTCATTCTTAACGTAGGTGGTGGAGGTTGAAGACGGTCAGAGATCAG
Source organism: Mugil cephalus (assembly GCF_022458985.1). NCBI lineage: Eukaryota > Metazoa > Chordata > Actinopteri > Mugiliformes > Mugilidae > Mugil > Mugil cephalus. Next base: position 7,973,316 of record NC_061782.1, read on the forward strand.
CGCAAACGAACTAGACAAGATTGTTTTATTAGATTACTCCGATCTTCCGCGTTTTTCCTTGGATCCGAGCTGTAAACCGAGCTGAAAGAAATTTAAACCGTGTATCTCTAATATTACAAGACAGGATTTTATGTCTCTCTAAGCAGCAGCAGCTGTTTCGTGAATTTGTCGCGGCGACCGTGAGATAAACAGCGGAAAAACAGAATTCATTAAAGGATTATCTTATCTTGTATAACAGGAATGTGTGATGGGAGCTTTTTGATCGGCCTCTGTAGACACAAGATCAAGGTGAACTGCGGCGGAGTCCTGGTCTTTTTCATGCTGGATCATGTACATTGTGTTAAACTGATTGATAAAACTCACCACTGGTGCCTTTATTTGAACTATTATTTGTTTTATTTATAAAAAATGGAAGCGGTTTGTGAAAGATACCCATGGAGATGCTTTCAGGTGTCCCCAAAGATTGTAACTTCAAATGTGCACATGTACGACCAAGGACTACGGATAGGCACCGATCAGAACCGGTTCCAACTGGTTCAATTCATTGACGTCATTAGCATTCATGCTCATGGATTCCCCGTATCGATCCTTTTCGTTCTGAATCTTTATGTCCCAGTCCAGCGCAACATGCAACTTATGCAGCACCGTAATTTCAATCAGGGGCGGGAACCCCACCAACAATCTGAAGCATTTGTCGACGACGCACGGCGTTAAATACCAAGAGTTCCATGTGTTTGTCTCAGCAGAGCAGCGCTAGTCAGTATCCAGAGACCAATTTCATATTTGTTTAATTACACAAACCCTTATCTTTTGTTTAGAAACCTCGATAAAATTGCTTTTGCTTACACAAAACCACTAATGCTTACTTTTTCTAAACCAAGGAACTGATAAGGGAATCTGATCAATAAGCAGAATCGATAATGGCATCAAGGTATCAAAACACTGAAACAACTTTTGAATTAGTTGCTTTTGAATTAGTCGCTTTCTTAAGACGCTTATTGAGCAATTAAATGTTTGGTTTAGGAAGAGTTCGGGACTCCGCGTGCAGACTATCCCTCTGCAGCATGGGAAAAAGTAATTAGAAACACCATAGAAGAAGGGGGGAAAAAAGCCGTGGGTGCACGCTAACCACTCCTCCAGCCCAGACCGGAGACAGAGCTGCGGAGGCACCGAGTCCATAGATCCTTCCAGACGGAGGGGCTGGCAACCACGAGGGGCAACAGACCAGCTACAACGAAAAAGCAGGAAAAGGGAGACGGAGATGTACGAGGGCTGATTCCAATCACAACCACTGGGTCCTACAGCAGAGCCAGCGAAACCACAAACACGTGAACCGGCGCGCATGCACTCCATCACACTGCAGTTTGAGCACACGGGTCATTAGGTGCAGAAATCATCATTTAAAGCGAGCAGCTCGGGTCCACGCAGCAAACCAAATAAACAGCAACTACTGTTTATTTGGTTTTATCGATCACACGGAGCCGACGGGGGCCTCAAAGAGGTCATTACGAAGTTTGGTTATTTTCCAGTCGGAGAAAAACAAAAACGGAAATCGTCAGGCGGATTCCGTCTTCCTGCAGAAATCAGCAGGTACGCTGCCTACATGCACATACCAAAGGTTTAATGTCAGCGCCTGGAAAATATTAACCGACGCAGAATCTTATAATCTCCCACATCCATCGTTTTCCCATTTTTTTTTTTCTCCCTTTAATTCCTCCCTCGGGCTGCGGAAGGTGTTGATTTTGGCAACAAATGATCCATTACTTCAAAACGACTCCACTCAACGCGCTTCAGAAAAGCTGGCGAGAAACTGAAAAGAAAATGAACGATGCATTTTTTTGTTCTCCACCAATTTATTTTTTTTCTCATAGGAAATATAACCACAACAAAAGAAAAATTAAGAGCGAGAAGAAAGGTGGAACCGTTGTTTTCTCTCAATGTGCACCCAAGCGTCGAGGTAACACACATTCGCGAAATCGCTGTGACAGTGTCGCGCAAGACCAATTCAGCCACATGTGCGTCTTCCCTCCTAAAGCCTTAAAGAGGCCCCCCTGTCTGATTCTTCAACATCCTCAAAGTTGGCAGACCCGGATCAGTTTCAGGGTCACGGGTTCGGGGAGGACGGAAAACCCGAGATGACGAGGGCGCATCAATTTAGAAATGACAAGGAGCCCATATATGAGAGGGTGGGCAGCCATGACTGTAACCTCTGAAAGAGTGCAAGAAGATCCTCCCCTGGGAAAAGAGCACTCCATAATGGAGTGAGAGCAAACGGTGCATACTGTCCAGGCAAAAAAAAAAAAAAAAAAAAAAGAGAAGACTCTCAAGTTCAAAAGAACCTGAATAAACACAGTCTGATAAATGACCAGAAACAAGAGCCGTAAAGGGTCTTGAGAAACCCTCCCTTCCCCCATTCATCCCACAACTTACAACCGGTCAAATTATCTGATGAGCACAAACATCAGCGAGGACCCAATCCTGTTATTTAACTCTGGTCATGCCTCTACCTTAAAAATAGGATTTCTAACGTGTGTGCTTAGGTTAACATTTAACATTGAAAGACTTAAACATGTCTTTCAATGTCTGCTACTTCTGTTTAAAATTCATTAATGACCAATTTAAAGTAGTTTCACTTAGGTTTTAAACCCCGTGTCAACGCCTCAGTGCGCGACTCAAACATGTCTTTCAATGTCTGCTACTTCTGTGGAAACCATAGCAACAGAAACGGAGTAGCCTTCAACAACTAGGAACAGAAAGAAACATATGATGAAAAAAAGAACCTTGGTTACAGATGTTGAATCCAGGAGTTACAAATGTAACACAGGTTCTATGAAGTCATTCTCTCCCGGTTAGGAAGAAACAGGACCAAAGAAGCATCCAAGCAAAGTAATGCTACAGATAAATAAAAAAAAAATGTAGCCAGAGGGATACAGCCTTTCCATTACCCTTAGAAAACCCAAATATCGCAATAAACAACTGGTAATGGAAACACCTACAATTCGACCACCGAGATACTCCGCTGTGTGATTCCTCTCACTGCCAGTAGGGGGAGATTAATGCTCTGCGCTGTAGCTTTAATTTAGACAACAGAAACTTCCTGGTAATACTGTGTTAACATCCAGCCCCTACACAAACTACACTCTACAAAAAATACTAAAGCTACAACCCCCTCCCTCACGCTACTTTACCCAGAAGAAAAATAAAGACAGCTTAAAGTGGTACGGATAAAAGATATAGCGTGTCAAAGCACTGGTGTAGGAGATTAGATGTTGGTAATGGGCCGCACAGATGTTCATACAATATCCACAACCCTGCAGCACAGTAACACACACGCAAGATCAGAGGGGAAGAAGCAGAACATAAGAAGACAGAGACGCCTTAAGAAAACAAATCATCTCATACAATATGAGAAATATAAGTATGTTAACTGCAGTTTAGCACATACGCAAAAGCAATCTTCACGCTGTACTGCACATGAGCCATCAAACCTAAATCTATCAATGTATATTGTCCAGAACAGCAAAGCAAAACCACTGTGCATGCACCACCTCAAGACAAATTCGGCCTCACGCAACATATTCCAGTTTATTCAGTCCGCATCCTTTCATCCCCTATGAATACGAGCATTCAGAGAATCGGGACCAAGCGCGCAGCTCAACATCCTGCGGGCACAGCAGGGTTAATAGGAGCGTATGGATTTTAAAAATGAAGCGGCGGCAGGTGGGTAAAAAAAAAAAAAAAAAAAAAAAAAACACCTCCTGAAAAAAGCCCTGCTCTGATCGTCTTTGTGGACCTCCTATTAGAAGCAGGGAAACCACCACATGGGTCGATTCTTTACACAGACCATGGTGTGTACCTCCGAGTGAAACAAACACTGTCTTTTTTTTTCTTTTTTTGACAGAACAACAAATCAATTACACAAATCTAATAATATGCGCCGTGGTTTTCTTCTCCTGCAGTTCAGTTACATTGTGTTGTGTTGCACAGTCGGTTATGAAACGAATAACAGATGCAAGAAAACAAAAGTCTGGAAAGATATTTGATTTTTTTTTTTACATTTTTTTTGCAGAGGCATCCAAATTATTAATGTGCAAAGAGAGTTGAAATGCAGATCTCCTCCAGCTGCCCGTGAGGATGAGACTGAGAGAGATGAAAGACGAGGGTCTGAGGAGAGAGGAGCGCGTGAGGATGCTACTTAAGCATTTTCACATCTATCTCAGCTTCTCTGAAATAAGCTCAGTCATTTTTTTTTTCCTCCCTCGCATGAATATTTCAGGTCTGACTGAAACAGAGTGGCTAAGGGAATGAAAAACCATCCAGGCTGTAGGCAAATAGGTACGCCGAGAGGCTCCGCATTAACATGACGGACATGACCTCCACAAGAGACCTCTGTTTACTCTAAGAGCTCCCACGTTAATAGCCGGCTGCAAATAGACGACGCCGGGAAAATCAAAGAGCGGAGGGGAACGCTTGAAAATTGTTTTTAGAAGTTAAAAATAAAAACGGGTAAATATTTGACCACAATGCCCAGATGCAGCAGATCACAGAGCCTGGGCTTGGTGTGGATGGCTTCATGTGGGAATACAGTCACCGTTTCTCATTTTTGTGGCGTTTTGGGGGGTTTTTTTTTAGAAGAAGAAGAAGATTCATATAAAAATAGGCCATTCCTAAAGCCGTCGTGACACTACCTGGCTCTACTCATACATGTTATAAACACAAACCCAATAGCTGCCTCCTTCTCCCCTGCTGCCTGCGCACAGAGGACACATTCATCTCAAAGTGGGCACCATGAGGCGACCGGAGAGGAAGGGAAGGGAAGGAGGGAGGGAGAGCAGACGCCACTTCAACTTATAGGGTTTTTTTTTTTTTTTTTTAGCCACTTCGACTTTCGCTGAAGACAAACACAATCTGCGGTGATCAGATAAAACTGACTCGGTTTTGACATGATGAGCGGTGAGTTAATGAGCCTGATCCCTGGCAGGATAAGAGCATTCCTCGCACAAACCAGGAGGGATCTCTCCTCGGCTTTCTCTGGAGCCGAGGTTGTGAACTTTGAGAGGATTCGGCGGTGTGGGAGGCCGTACGATCAATGTTCATTTCTCATTTTTTTCTTTACGTATATATATATATATATATTTTCCAGCTCTCGTTCTTGTGGGAAAAATCTCAGGCGAGGCATCATCGCTCGACACCCTCACACACGAACAGCACCTCGTAGCAAAATAAATATATAAATAAATAAAGCGTGCCAGAGTGGAGCTCTTGGAGGCGGTTCAGACATGCAAACATAGTTATGAATATGATAATCCAAAGTGGCGTATCCTGTGGATGTGTAGCGTGAGGCTGGGAGTTCACTCATGGGAATACGTAATGACAAGGAAGGGCTGCTTCAGTGACACACAGAAACTAAATATCATCCCATCATCGCCCCAACTCCACATCTGAAACGTAATCGCTGTGGAAATGGGGGATAAGATGAGTAATCTTTTTACATTTTTTTTTTTTTTCCTTTTTCTAAAAAGGGAGTATTTACATATTCTTTTTGAGTTCTGGTAATTGAATCCAGGAGCTTTCTACCATTTCAGAGCAGAAAATTCCAGTTGTTGTTGTTTTTACCCCCAAACTGGGGCCAATGGGGAGGAGGGGGGGAGGGGTGACCCCCACCACCACCACCACTACCCCCTTCTCTTAACTACTGAGCCCCTTTCCAAACAAAATGCGCCCCTGAAGTTTTTAACCACATACAAATGTGGAAATTAACCAAACAAGCCTTAACTTTCTCCTCCAGTAGTTTTCCTGATCTCACAATCATAGAATAATAAGTTGAACCAGCAATAAACACGGGGGTCAATGTCGAGGTCAGTGGATGTCTGTTATTTCTACCTTTTTGTCTTGATTTGCAGCATCTGAATTAAAAAAAGGTAAGTCCGAAAAAAAAGCGTTTTTGGTACCAACCTTGGAGGCAGATGAAGCCGACGGCGAGCATCGTATCCACTGGGGCTTTTCTCCGGTTACCGCTGCCTTCCCTCCGCCGGGTCTCGCCGCCTCCTGGTGGGTCCATGACCGCCCTGTGGTGCTCTTGCTCCGCGGCTCCCCAACACTTTTTTTTTTGTTGTTGTTGTTTCTTCCCCCCTCTCCGGCTCCGGCGGCTACCGTGGAGCCGTAGCGCGTAAAGAAAAAGCAAACAAACTGGGGAAGCGTCGAAGAGGTCCGTGCGTCACGGCGTGCGTACAGGTAAAGTACAAACCCGTCGCCCCGAGAAGCTCCTCCGCCGGGAGGGAGGAGGAGGAGAAGGAGAAGGAGGAAAGGCCGAGACGGTCCGCTCACCTGGCTCTTGTTGTGGAGACTAGCGAGAACGAGGCAGGAGAAACATGTGGGACGAACGCAGCTCCGGTTCACAGGCCGGCCACGCGCGCGCACACACACACTACACTACGCTATACTACACTACAATGCAATACAATACACACACACACACGGTCGGCTTGTTCAACACGGAGAAGAGAAGCCCCCGCGGAAAGTTTCACGCTCGGTTCGAACTTCCAGGTGCAGCGCAATTCAGGAGTGAATTCAGGCTCCGGTGGTTCATTACAAGTCCGGTCTGTGTGAGCCGCTGTCTGCCTGCGTCCAGAGCCGGAGCGCCTCAGTCCTCCACAAGAGTGAGTTTGGCTCCGCGGTGTTTCCAAGTTGGCTTCCTCCCACTCCTCGCCTGGGAGTTTTTTTTTTTTTTTTTTTTTTTTTACACCAGCATCAAGTGGGCAGGTCGGTGCAGGTGAGATCCGGTTTGGACTTCAAAGTAAAAGACGTGGAGCGAGCGTTTTACAGCTGCTTGTATACTAACTTTTATTTTTTATTTATTTTATTTAACTAAAATACTCGATTCATTTCTGTCTTTTGTGTTTTATCTTTTTTCCCATCTATTTCCGGTTTATTTAAATATTTACTTTACGGTTATGTTTTCATTTTAACACAGCAAACACCATTGAGATAAACACCCTAAATAATATGCGTGTATATGTAGCCTACCGCCCACTTTAAGTTTACATTTTCAGTCTACAGTTTATATTTTATTTTATCTCAGGTATACACACACACACACTTATAAACTGCGTGCGTTATGGGTAATTATTACTGTTTTTATTGTATTACTTTTTCTTTTTTTTCTCCACTGGATGCAGGTAGAACAATACGTTTGACTGTACTATGTTTAACTGCCTGTGGAAAATAATCACCAATAATGAAAAAATATCTTATTTATTTTATCTTATTTAGTTATTTCATGATTACCTTATTCTATATTTTAGATCATTAGATTGATAATTTATTTTGAAGCCACAGCCCATCCCTGTTTCCACATGTGTGTTTACGGTGGCTTGACGCGTTATTCCCTTGTCTCCATACCCACCTACCGCGCCGCTTCCGGTGGCCGTGCCTGACCCGGGATAAAGAATACAACAGTGCGACCCCCTGGTTCAACCTGATCACTGTTCCTGTTAACTGAACACGTCTATAACACATTTATACTGCAAATACCTAAAAAAAAAAGTCATGCATTTCTGCCCTACATGTTAGAAATATGTCATTATGTGGAATAAGCTTAAAAAAGTGGTTAATTTTAAACAAATTCATCTATTTCATATCTATATCCAACATGCACATGGAGACTAATAGTCAGTCATAGTGTTTTCTGGAGAATCACTCATCAAACATACCACAGCTCCACCAAGAATAAAAACACAAAAGTCCTGGTAGTTCGCACCTTCTGTGAGTTCACATGGCCAGGAGCACATCACCCTGACCAGATGGTGACGGCCCCTGCTGGCACCACTGCTATTACAGTTTGTAGGACTGCGTGGTGCCATGTCGCCGGTCCAGCTGCTCCAGATAACTGTGGCTAAAAGAAGCACAGCGAAAAAAGGGACTATAACTGTGTTGAAATACTAAACTAGACGGTCTGTAGCTGTAAAATGAAATTCTAACTCCTTCAGAAAAAAAGCAGACAGACGTCTCCTCTATGAATCTGTGATTTTTTTTTTTTTTTTTGAGGAAGCAGGGGCCCTCGCGCTCCCATTTGAAGTGCGTGCAGGCACGGTGTCAGCTCTCATGCATCTAATGAACTCTGCTGCCGACTCGCTGTTTGCTTCGAGGCAGCTCTCTGATCAGCCGCAGAGCGCCATGAGATCGCTTAATTCAAAGCTCCACATTAAAGCTGCGACATATACTGGGAGATTACCAGGGAGCAGAGAAACCTCGGGATGACTTCCGCCGACAGGAGGAGGGGAAAGTCAGACGCGTCCTGGCAAAACATTAATCTTTGCGGAGTTCCCACACTCCGGTTAGATCCCGACTTTTTAGATCAGACTTGGTGGAAAGCGTAGAGGTGTAAATAGCAGGGTTATATTCAGTACAATACTACAAGTCAGACTGGGAAGGTGCTGCTGATACAGACGTAGGTTTTTAAGCAGATCAACAAATGACAAAACAGAGCTGTGAATAGAAAACAGTTTGTTTTATTTCTGCGTGGAGGTCAGATAAAATCATTTAAAAATCAGATCCAACCTGATGCACATTCAGCCTTTCACCGCTCCGTTCTACTCCTTCTATGGATTTGTGATGATTTGTTTTATACATTTATTACAAAACAATTAAAAATAATTACAAGACATTCCAGTTTTTCTTGAGTAGCTTCACTAAAATCTATTGAGAATTGTGCAAAAGAAAGAAAAAAATATATCTATCACCATCGCACACTCTTAAGATGTGCTCACAGTTTGCGGCCGAGTCTTCGCATGGCACCAAAGATCATTCAGCGTGGCCAGTTCAACCCCAATTATCTTTATATACACATACATTTTTATAAAGCAGATCATTTTCATGGCCACATTTTCTCCGCAAGAGAACGCTAACCCTCATCTCAAAGCTGTAGATTTAAAAAGCAGCAGCCACATACCGGCAAATTTTGACTAATTCACACGAATCAGATCAACGTCTCAGCCCGTTTCCCAAAGCTTTAACCGACACCTGCGCATAAATCTCAACAGGCAAACGTGTCAACAAGAAGAAGGTAATTAACTTTCCATGGCGTGGTTTAAATCCCAGCATGTCTATTTATTATCTCTCTATTTTCTTAAAAACTAAATCTACATTTATTTACATGTAGAATAAAAAAAAGAAACTAATAAAACAATCAATGTCACAGGAAGACAGAAATAATCGAGAGATCACAATACACCGGCACAGGGGAAGTTATGGCGACAGGTGAAGTCAAAGTGCGGAGTCACAGTGATTGTGGTGGAGGGAGGAGGTATTTGGCCACATTTAGGAGGCACATAAGAGGAAGAGGAGGAGGAGGAGGAGGGGTACAGCAATCTGGCAGTGGAAGACACAAAGTTAAATTTAAAAACTAACTGAGGGAAAAAGAAAATAAATCACACACACTTGTGTCTGTGTTTGTCTTGACGAGTGGAAATGTCTTTGCTTTTCAATCTGAGAGGACGCGCGTCTTTGGGTCAGACACCGACGTGCGTGTTTTTAGAGATGGCGTCCGGTAGTGTTGTTGGCGATCCTCGCGGCTCAGACAGAGAGCCGAAGGAGGGAGCATCTTTGGGTCGGTGTAGAGAGGCGCCCGCTGCTCAGTTTCCGGTGTAGAGGTCCACGGTGCTGGAGCTCAGGCCCCGGCTCTCCCTGAAATTGCTGCCTCTCCGAGGCTGACGAGGAAAACGAGACACAGACACACGTGAGAGGTCCGGAAAAAAGGAGAACAACTCTGCATTTAATTAGACTTTCACAGAAGCCGGTCTTCACCTGGAACTGGTCGTCGCTGGTTTTGTTCAGGTAGTTCAAGGAAGCCGCCCTCTTCATGCTGTTGAAGCAAGTTCACACAGTGTTTGAGATCAATAATCAATTCGTGCAGTTAACAAAAATGCCTTATTTGCTTCTTCGGTTATTACTTGGTGTTGCGGGGTTCGGGGGGCCCGTTGCCCTGCAGCTTCTTCACCAGCAGCTCGCTGCTGCGCCGCAGGACGTCCCTGAGCTTCCCCAGAGAGCCGCTGCGCTGGAGGGCCCCGGAGCCGTCCTGCAGACACACACACTCATCAACACATTCATTCAACACACCTCTGGACTCCTAACGTGCCACTTCTTCTTTGTCTGGAGATGCATGTATCGCATTAGTTGTCGAGGAGGTCAGCTCTATTTTTAATGGCCGGTTGCAGCCAAATAGGATGAAGGAAAATGTAATTAGCTGATCAGGTGGTTCATGTTTAGCTGCATCTGGGAAATGTGTTAACGACAGCGTCATGTCATTTTCTGCTAAATAATTTGATTTTCATCCTGAAACCACCAAACAAGCACAAAGTAAACTGAACACATTAAAGTGTATTGCACATTTGTGATCCAAATGTTGGTTTGTGTGACATTTCTCATCTACGTCAACAGCTTAACTGATCAACAAAAAGAATCTGCTACTTATTTATCCATCTTTACATCGTCTCAGACACAAACTGCTGCTTTTTTTTGACATCCTATGACAGTAAATTGAATAATGTTGTGGTTTTAATCTACTGATTCAATAAGAATTTATCTCACCGAGCATCACAATAGTTTTCAGGACATTCGCCACCGCACTGTGTATGTACGTGTGTGTGTGACCATGATTACATCAAAGTGGAAAAGATAAGAATAACCCAATTCACATTTTCAGTCAGTTTGTTATAGTAATTTCACCATCCATCCATTCATTCATTATTAGATTAGTATGTGTACCATCCTCCTAAAACTCTTGCATAAGCTGTGTAAATGTTTGTGCTGGTCATAGTGTGGTACAGGCTTTTTGCCAGCAGGGGGCAGTGTGGCTAAATGTGAGCATTGACGTGACACATTTTTTGTAGCACACACAAATTATCACATTTCCATCAGACACAGAGACAACAAAACAGACTTCACAAATGAAAAACTTTATTTGAGAATACCAACAAGTGTTGATGCAATAATCTTCACAATGCAGAATGGTAAATATAATGCAGTCCTACTTTCTAAGATAGTGCTTATAGACCTTACCACTTAATGTTCGTCCACTTTAAAACTGAAGTCACACTATATATATGTCGAGAGTAGACAGTTCAATAAATAAGCATTCCACTAACACAACAATATTGCCATAATAATGTGATGGGCACGGTCGATTCTTTTGAGTTGCGTTAGAAGTATAGGCGTACTCGTTGGAAGGAATGAAGAATCAAGGCAAGTAGCATACCGAAGAGCCGTATAAGTGAACGCACCTGTCAAATCTATAAATACACTACAACTACACTTCCAGGATGTTAGAGTCATTTACATTCAGTTAGTTAAACGTCTGAAATAACAGGGTGATCTTGAGGAAATACTCGCACTGTACTCTGGGCGGCTAAAAAAACATGATTCACCACTTGCAAAGCGACTGTGCGGGGAAACGAGAGGCAACACACTCTATTAAGCTTTGTGTTCAAAATACAGTCGGAGCGGGGAAACCGAGGCCGATCCACCGAAACATACACAAATACACACTAAAACCACTGTGGTGGTGGGGGGGGGGGGGGTACAGACTTGTGTTGAATAATGCTTCTTGCTCTTACACCAACTCTTCAAGTCGTTTTTTTTTGGAAATCTACCACCGAGTCGGTCTCCGCCGTCATATCAGCTCTCACCCTCTGTCGCCCAATTCCCTTTGTAAATGTGAGCCAGCGTGCACATGCTCTGCGAACGCTCCGTCGAAAAAACCCCAAGGACGCTGAATCTTGAAACTAAATCGCCATGGCGACGGGAGCTCTCTGCGGTCCGACCAATTTTGCTGCGGGTTCGACTCACGTCGCGAAGGTGTCGTCGACACATTGACTCCTCTCATATTCAGCCGTAAAATCATATTTAGAATATAAAATAATAAGAATGTAAACAATATCATACAAAAACGAATAGGAAATGCGTCTATAAAAACGAAAAAAAAACTGACATCGCTCCCTTCTCATTTCTCAGGTTGTCGGTTAGCACGTCAAACTATACAGTACCGTTGGTTTCAAAACTGATGTTTGAGCTTTTGATTGCAGGCGTTAGTTAAAAACATAAAAAAAAAAAAAAAACACATAATAATAGGCAAAGAATTTTAGTAAAAAACTAAAAAAAAAAAAGAAAAATGGCTAAATACAGGCACCAGGTTGGAAGCTAGCTCAGAGGTCGACTTTCAGATTCCGATCAATCCGGACCAACCGTGGAAATTTTCACCTTCGAATAAATTACTACCCTGCTCCTCCTCCATCTAGCCAAATAAATCTACTACGCCCATATGACGAGTCACGAATGGGTGTCGAAAGAGAGGACAAAATGTGCGAGTGGCTTCCTCACAGGGAAAAAATTACATACACTTTTATGTTAAAAGTCAGAGAAAGAGCTCAAGTAAATGACCGGAGAGGGGGGGGGGAGAGGGTGACACGGTTAGTGAGAGGAAAGAGGATCGAGAGTGAAAGAAAAGAGAGGAAAAAACAGCAGAGATGAGAAGACCAAACGTCCCAGCAGGAAGGGAGGGGGGGGGTAGCTTTCTGAGTCTCTGCCGCGCGGCGTGTGGGGAGGGGGGGGCGGGCACCGGGAATGGTAGAGGAGCTGTTGGCTTGTTGGGACAGAGAAGGCCAGAGGGAACGACAACACACATCCTTTTGCTATTGTGCTGGGGGAGGAGAGAAGGATGGAGGAATAATCTTGATGGCTTAGGCCTGATAAGAGAAAGAGAGAGAAACAAGACAAAAACAGCACACATTGTAAGATCAGGAGCTCGGGGCGGGGCCTCCTACGCTAAGACACCTACCTACACCCTGACAAATCTGAGCTGCTTTTTCCTTCACTTGTCCGTCCTGGCACCAGATCTACTCTGTTAACACCTGCAGCTTTGGAGTCTGATGACAGCGTTTTTAAATTTGAAAAAAAACGACGGCCGCCTCAGAGGGAGCCGGCCGGTGATGCAGCAGCGCTTGCAGTCACCGTGACTCAGCCCGTTTCGCCCCCCCCCCCCCCCCCTCCCGGGGTGCCGGTGCGGCCCGACTTGGCACAAAGGACCCAGACAGTGACTGTGCACTGCAGACGTGAGACATCTGCAGGCATCAGCACTGGAACGGGGGAGCCGTTTTTTTTATGTCGAGGCACGCACGGACTACGGCGGCATGAATTTCACTTAAGCCAAATTATGAAAACATAACCTTTAGTCTCAGAGGCCGGCTTAAACTTGAGAACACATGACTGCACAAGTGATTATCTAGACTAGCCTTAACTTGACCTGTGATCTACTACAGCAACACACGGCTAATCATCTAACCTACTCCCACCCAAGCTTGTTTGTGTGAAGTTCAAGAGAGAGTACAATCCACTGGGTGATGAAAAAAGGAAATTTGACTGACAGGCTGATTGGTTGTCATGGCGAGAGGAATCAACGAGGAAGCAGGTTAGTGACACAACACGAGAGGAAAGGTGAAAACTGGGAAACATGCAGGCAGCGCGTTAAAAAGCCGTTGGCACCAACGAAGCACTTTACGGACACACGTACGTTCATATTCATGCATAAAGAAAGAAGCACACATGAAGCTAGTTAACCTGACAGCGGTCACCTCGTTACTGTCATTCCCTCGCGTTCTGGTTAACAGAGCTCCTTGAAAATGGAGCGTTGAAATTTCTTCTGACGTCTAATTTAGAGTACGTGAACCTCGTGGGTGATTTTCACGAAGGAGATGAGCACAGTAAAACAGTAGGTGAGCGATAGCGCTGGCATCCCTATCACATGATCACTCAGCAAACATCTACACAGAAGGAGATGGTACAAGACTATTCTCTAAAACACAAGGCGGCTGAGTTGTTCACGTTTGCAACTTTGTAAATGGATGGATGGATGGATGGGATATGTTAAACAAACTCATAGATGAAAGCAAAAAAATCGACTCGACTAGCTTTCAGGAACAATCAGCAAAAAGCAGGAGAAAGTCATAAGTGCGCTTTCTCTCCTACAGCTATGATACGGATCATTAAACACCAACACACACACGCACGCACACACACACGCACGCACACACACACACGCCCTGCAATCTTCTGCATGCCATCACACGTTCCAGAGACAGACAGGTGCACGCCGGGATGAACGCACATGCCGTTACATTTGCTGCGGTGAGCGTCTGAAGCGGTGCTGCGTGCGCGGTTGCGTTATCGCGTTGTGAGGAAGGCGCAACAGTTACACAACAGCCGGGCAAACAAAACAAAACAAAAAATAAATGAATTAAAAAAAAAATAATTAAAAAAAAAGACCCATCTGTCTACGTAAGGGAGGGAGAGCAGCAGACACCAGGTTAACAGACGGTTCTCAACCATGTGAAAACACATGGTCCATTAGTGTGCGTGTTAAGGGGGGGAGCCCAGCAGGCCGGCTTTGGAACATGCGTGTTCGGACTGGGTTGGCGCAGTGAAGGGTGTGGCCGCTGCACTTAAGTTGAGGCACAGGCTCAGACGAGGCTTCCCTGTTGGCACGATCCTGCCTCCTGGCTCAACGCTCCAGTGGCGGAAATTAAAGTGCTTACAGAGCTAAAACCGGTATCGTGTTTTCATCTCAATAAAAAGAGAGATTGAGGAAAATGGAAGCGCTGTGCAGAAATTAAAGCCCAGCAGTGAAATGACACATTTTTATTTTTTTATTTTTCTGGTCTAACGTTGGTGTTATAATGAGGCGATAAAACAACAAGAGACGAGCGTGGAGGATGTGAGCGACCTCGTCGGCCGTGATTAATGGAGGAAACATGAGCCGTCCTATCAGAGATCGAGACGGGCCGTATCCTCTGCGATTCCCACATGAGCACGTAAATATTTTATACGTTGCCAGGTTGCCACGGACTGAGCTTGTGCCTCGTTTGTTACTTTTCCGCCCGAACGGAAGCGTTGCCGGGAAAAAAAAAAAAAAAAAACAAAAAAAAACACACAAATCGAGACGAGATGTTAGGCCTTCGTTGTCAAGCAATGAACGACAAAAACGTGAACAGGTGAGTCCGAAAAAAACAAACGACAAACTCTGATGCTGTCAAACAATAAACATCAGCGTGCCAAGACACTCAATCAGCGGTACATTTCACAAAAGGGTATTTCCTGGTTAATCTCACGGGAAAAAGATGGTAACTACAGCGAGGTGATGGGCTGGTACAGATCCAGTTTACTAATGTTCAGTTTGGATTTTCATAAATATTCATCCACTGATTATAAACATAAAAGGGGGTAATGCAGATGCTTCAGTGCAGTCTGAGCACAGTGGAGATTCCTGAGCTTCCTGTGAGGTGGATCATCTCGAGCAGCTTCCTGGCTGATAATTTAGGTGCAGGAGCCAGAGGAGGAGTCTACTTCCTGCTTCCTGCTCATTGGTCATCTCGCATAACAAGCCATTATCTTTTATGTGGGATTCTGCTGGACCAGTCCACACTCTCTGTGACGTTACCACCTCGTTCTTTCGAGATAAACCTCCGATTGCGCTAAATAGACTGCAGTGGATTTGTACTCACCCCGTTCCACTCCACGCCCATACTCACTTCCTCGCCGGTCTCGGAGCCGCTCTCATACTTAACGCTGGTCAGGCTGTCCCTGCTCCTCCGCCTGTCGCCCTCTGTATCTTTCAGGATCTCCACCACGCGTGTCTGGTGGATGGGGTCGATGCCCTGGCGGATACAGCGACATGAAAACGCGATCAGATCAGGGGCAGAGTTTGCCAGCGGACGTGGGCGACAGTGTAAAGTTATATGGGGGGGGAGAGGGTCGGATTAAAGTGATTCCATGCTTCCCGTCTCTTTTAATGCATTCACAGCACTGTCGCCGAGACACGTTCTTAATGATGTGAGATGTTAGAGGAGAGCGGCGGAGGCTCTATGGGGGCGATGAGTTGGAGACAAACCACTTACTGTGTTGCTCTGGATCCATAGCAATAGCAATGTAAGGAAAGGGAAAGAAACAGGAGCTTATTTCAGAATTTACAAAAGGAGGAACTAATAAGTTATGCACATGTAGAAATGTTGTTTTTTTTTTAATTAGGAAATGGCACTGACCTGCTTGCGAGACCTCATCGCGCACTCTTCCAGGGTGTCAGCGGCCTCTAGCTTCCCCTGTCGGCGGTACAGGGCGCCCAGGTTCTTCAAGGTAGTGTTCACTGTGGGGCTGCAAACAAAGGAGACACACATGAAGAAATTTGCTCAAAAGACCCATACGAGACATTGTCTGATGCTAACAAAACAAATATCGGGGGAAATGCTGAGAAACCTGCACGACTAAGCAAACAGTTCTCATTCAGATGCACTGCATAATAAAGTGATTCATTCCCGGACTCCTTCGTCATGACCGTGCTGTAAAAACAGGCTTATCAGTCTCCACCTCACCTGTTGACTTTGCAGGCCTTGTACCAGCCTCCGTACTCTCCGTACGGAGTGTTGTCTCTGTGTTTGCCCTGGAAGTTAACAAGAGAGAAGCGGAAGAAAAAAAGCAGTGAATGGGAGTGGTAGCTAAAAACTGGATCTGCTGCATTTTGCCTGTGTTTACATGTAACTGAAAGATATCCCCTCTGCGGCTTATATCGTGTGTGCGCAGGACTTTGCACCTGAAAGGATAGAGTTTCACTTTCCAGGAAGTGTTTTTTCTTAATGTTGCTTTTCGAAAGGGGGGTTTTCAACTATTTTTAGCTTGCTTTCGTTTCGGGAAGACGCAAGAAAAACGCTCACCTTGCTCATCTCCTCCCTCTCCTCCGCGTGCATCCAGATGGGCTTGTTCTCGGCTGCAGACAGACAAACATGGACATGGTCGACACGCTGGACTGGAAAGTAGCTCAATGGCTTGACGTAACAATTCAATGTATCGAGTAATTTAGCGGGCAGAAAACTGCAAACAGTCATTGAGAAATAAAGTTTCTTTATTCAATTCTACCTGCAACTTCATCTTTTTGTTTTTTTTAACACATGGAAATATTAAATTATTACTATATTTAACACAATAGTAAGATAAACACTGAATTAGCCAGAGCATGTTCCTGAGCTAATTTAGTAATAAAACACGGAAACATGGAGAGAGACTTACATAAACTCTCATTTGCTGATTTAAAGGCCACAACAGTGATGCAACATAGACAAGGACAGGACATTATCCCATAAAGTCTATGTCGTTATCTCCTGGATTATGTATTCTCGCGTATATATGAAGCAAATAAATATGCCTTTGTCACCCACAAACACAGCCCCTATAAACATAAAAAAATATATATATTGCTGATTCACCTTAACCTTCAACTCCCCAGTAACTTTAAAAAGAAATAATAATTAAATCCAAGCACTTTTGCCAAGTGGGTGAAAAAGAAAACTCTTAGAAAACAGGAGATGCTTTCCATCCAAAGGTATCAGAGGAGCCCATTGTGCCGAGTCACTTTTTATTCCCTTTTCAAAGCAGTCAATCTAATCCCTGGAGAAGAGCCAACAAAGGGCTCAGCTTACGAGAATAAAAGAGAATAAAATTGCGAGAGTTCATCTTTCTGACTAGCAAACTCTTTATTTCTTCAAAAAGGTTTCTCTTTGAGTCGCCTCTGAATGAACGATGAAGGTTGGCTTTAGAAGGCCGTCCACTTTTTAACCATCTGCCCGTCACTGACTCTGCTCGCTGGTGTGAGACAAACATCAGACGGAAGATGAGAGATTCGGTGGAGGAAAGGTGAAAACGACGATAAATAAATCTGCGTACTCCCAGGGGGCAGTTTAACGGGGACACGCCGGGACACCGTTTTTATTGGGACTTTAAACTTATTCATCGGTTGAGTTGACGGAATAAAGAGCCTCCACCGCAGCGGTGTAATAAATAACCCGACAGTAGCGACACACCGTTAGATCTACTTTGAGGGCTTACCATCAACAGATCCAAACTCTTTCTCGTGAGCGCGGGTCAGAATCTCTTTGTACAGGATCTCGGCCTCCTTGTATTTCCCCTGTTTGAGAAAGCAGGATGCCTGAAGAAGAAACAGAGCGCACTTTAGTGTTGGATCAAATGGGCTTGTTGACTCAAAATGTGCCCTCTGAGAGAGTAGGAACAGTTTTCCTGCATATTAGCCCTGCACGCTATGGCTTGTGAATAATTATATTGTACCACAGAGCCTCGCTTACTGCACATATACACTCTGTATTATCTGTGAGACAGGATGGAAGCAGGTAAAATATCCTTGGAGAGGCAGCAAACAAAGACATAAAAGCCTGATACACTTCATAACTGAATCAAATCACCTCTTTAACCTCTGAAAGTAAAAAGCTTGTTAAAGAATTTCAAGCGAGATCTCGACACTCACAGAGGCCAAGAGGAGGTTGACACAACTAATAAGTGATTTTGTTCACGATAAAAGTAACGCCCGCGTGTGTTTACCTTGGTAGAGTCACAGCTCTTTAGCTCTTATCAATATTAGCAGTAGAAAGAGAAAGGGCGGCGGAAACACAACAAACTTCTCTCACCAGGTTGTTCTTGGTTTTGGCCACATTGGGATCATCTGGGCCCAGCCGGCACTCGTAGATCTCCAGGGCGCGGCAGTAATAGTACTCCACCTCCTCGTATTTGCCCTGGTTCTGACACAGCAGGGCCAGGTTATTCAGCTGCTTGGCCACATCTGGGTGGTCCTTCCCCAGGACCTGAAGGAAATCAAGAAGCAAATCTTTGGTTTGAACATTTCACGATTGCCTTGCCTGCTTCAGTGCATCCCTCCAGTCTATAGCTCCATATCCTGTTGCTACTTTCGCCAGACGGCAGGTCAGCCCACCGTAGGCACTCAGGAAGATCTAATAAAAGGCTGGCTGATCGATACAGGGTGCAGAACACAGCTGCTTTCAAGCTTTCAGGCAAAGAGAAACTCTTTGCACCATGCTGAGCTCGGTACTTTGTCACGTCTCTTTACCGTCTCCTGCCTCGCTCCCCCAACGCCCGCTATCCATTTTCAGCTGTGCTCTCAATTAAACCCCTCAATTCCCCTCCGACAAGAGAAGGGCCCCCGGCGGAAACTTCACAGACTATTTAAGAAAACCATTTGCTCTTTTTCCTATTTATAGTAGCGGAATTACGGTGGCTTCGGCTGACATTTTGGAAATATTATCACGGTTAATTACTTTACTCCAGTGAGCTGGCTAATTGTTCGCTGGTTTAGTCTTGAGACGAGGCCTCGATAGCAGAGCTGTGAACTGCTGGTGCAGTCTAGGGATGTGGCCTACCTTTTCTCTGATCTCCAGAGCCCTCTTACACAGAGGCTCGGCCTCCTTGTACTTCCCCCTCTTTCCATACAGCACAGCCAAGTTGTTCAGCGTTGCAGCGACCTGGACAGACAAACAGAAAACTTCAAGACTACGTCTGCTTTGGTTTACTACTGACAGTTAAGATCCGCAGTTCACATCACTTGTATTTACTTATTCAGTTTTAAAGTGGTCACTCAAGCTGCGTCCTCAAAAGGCTCAAAGACACCCTGGTTAAATAGGGAGCTGGTATTATGTGCCTTGTAACAAGAGTGAAAATGCAGAGTGAGAAGGGTCTGCCTTTCAACAGCTTCCACGACGCTCTATGAGGTGTTTTACAGCTACAGTATAAATCAATCCTTAAAAATCTGCTCACAACAGTGAAAGAAATTGGGACTTTTAATATTTTCCCACTGGTCATCGTGCAATGATTCTGTGTCTTGGTTCGGGGCGGATGTACGGGCAGACAATGAGCAGACCTGATTGATTTCAGGCCTGCAGGCCCGTGGTCAAAAATCTATAATGACATAGCTGGAAAAAAAAAAAAATCCATATAGACCTACTGAGCAGAACAGTAAACAGAACACTGTGTAGTTATTGCCTCCCTGTTGGCACAGTCTTGGAGCAAGTATGCATCAACACAGGGTGTCTAATGTGATCTGTCCAAACATGGATCTAGCCATGTGTAAATGTGGTTGCCGTGACAACAGTAGAGCCTCACAGCAGGGTGGTCTCTGCCCAGGGTCTTCTCGCGGATGGATAGAGCGTCGTTGAGGAGATGGGCCGCCTCTTTGTATTTGTTCTGATCCCTGTGTGGGCGAGAGACAAAACAGGGTGATCAGAGTCAAAGATTTAAAAGTGAAAGACGTTCAACGTGATGTAAAAGAGAAAAGGGGAAAAAAAAAAAATCTAACCTATAAACCAAGGCCAAGATGTTGAGCATGGTCGCCACGTCTGGGTGGTCATGTCCAGAGGTCTTCTCCAAGTCCTCCAGAGCTTGCTTGCAGAGGGGCACGGCCACTTCGTACCTGCCCTGGGAGGCGTACTGGATCACCAGGTTGTGGAGGGTTCTCAGACGGGCTGGGATCTCGTAGCCTCCCTGCTGGGCTGCAGCCACGGTCGCACTGTTGTGTTGGTGCTGCACTGAGGGCGGCAAAGGCCGAGGAGAAAAGGTCAAACTGGCTGCCAAAGGGTGGAAAGTCTGACTAGGTTATATCAGTAACAATATCAGAACGTTATCTGCACCAACACCATCAGTCATGAAAACGTTGACTTACTTCCTTGGCCATGCTCCTCCTCATCATTAGGGAAGAGGTCGTCCAGGGAGTCCTTTGGTGTTTCTCGGTCCTTTTCCTCCTGCTGTTTAAAGAAAACAGAGAGAATGATGCACAGCAGTAGAGGAAAAATTGTTATCGGTGATATGCATGTAATCGGCGATAATCAAACATTAATCATGTAATCATACATTTAATTTACAGTGTTTTAAGGTACCTCACAAACATAATACTGCTTCTATAAAATACTTATACACAACTAGTTGTATACATTTGGCTAGCTCTATGAGATTTCCTTAAAACGGGACACATTTTAAGTTGATTCTTACTCATCAAAGGGCTGTATTAATGCAGCAGATTGTTAAAAGCTGGAAATAAAACACTAAAACTTCCCCCAGAGCCAGATCAAAAAGCTTCTAGCATCATGGGTTCCTGCTGAGTTAAGCAGTTAGTGGACACGGGCCATTACAGCCTCTTTTTGTCACTAAGAATGCTGTGAGAAAACGCAGTGATTCATCTCCACCCCCAGATCAATGAGGACCCTGTCAGAAGGGCGCATTCTCGGAAAACCGTGCAATTTCTTATTCCTGCCTCAAACAACAACGTTGTGTCTTCTCCTGTAACGGATAGCTCTGACAATGGGTCATCCAACGGAGTTTAAGGAGATTCTTACGGTCATATCCGTTTCACTGCTGAGGCCAAATCATGCAACATGAACTCTTCCAGATTTACAGGAAAGGAAAACGGGACTGTGTATTTATAGAAACCTGAGCCAAATCAAACAATCAAATTTTATCTAGATTTGCTATAGCGAGTGAACGCCATAATTCTTGTTATTAGGCCGACTATCACTACTTACAGTGGGTGAGACGTCCTCGTCGTATTTTTTGAGCTGGTTCATGAACTCCAGGTGCTTTTTCTCCTCCTCCAGCTGGGCCACGCTCTGCTCGCTCTTCTGCAGCTTCTGCTGGGTGTTGGCCAGCTCGTCGCGCAGCCACTGGTTTTCCTGACAGAGCCTCCTCACCTGTGCACGCAGCTTCTGCTTCTCGGACTCCACCGCATTCAGGTGGTTGGAAAGGGCCATCATCACCTGGGACAGAGACAGCATTGAAGAGCGCTGATGTTTGACAGGGACAAAATGCTGAAGCGACGCGGCAGCAGGATACGAACGGAGGCGGATTCTGAATGAATCATGATCACCACACACACGCTCAGTATAGAATGAGGAAGCAGGAATATTTCAAGAGGAAAACAAAACTTTTTGTATATCATTCACCAAACTGTTTAACCACCTTACCTGTGCCTCTCCCAGTCCTAGTTCAATCATCTCCACCGACTTGCGGAGCAGATTGGACTTCTCATGCACCAAGTTGGCCTCTTCATCCTTCTTTAGGCACTTGATGGTCTCCAGGAGGCTGTGGAGAATGGAGTTGTGCTCGTTCTTCAGGGCCTCCAGACCCTGGATCACCAGCTTTGTGTTGGAGATGATCTCCTCCTGAGAAAGCTTCTCGAGCTTCTCTTCGCGTGGATACACCATGGTCGACATCTTCTCTGTAGCTCAAGGAAGCCTGTAAATGATTGGAGAAACAACGTCGACATGTGATGTTAAGAGCCGCTGTGGGGAATCTGAAACAGCAGAAGCCGCATCATTGAAAGGACATTTACACAGCAACCCTTCAAAGATACAGCTGTGCTTGTTCAACACTGAAGTTCCCAAAATGAGACTTGAGAGTGAAGACGATTTGGCTCAGCTGAACTGCAGCTGTCAAACCATGTGCCGTGACTTTTCATCTCTTTAACCAAATGTGTCTTTAGTTTCAAATGATCATAACATGTTTGAGTCATTGTGAGCTTGTGTGACACGAGAGAAGCTGCTTTCCATTCCCAGTTCAAAGATATCAGTGTCTCACTGGGTAAAGACCTCGCTTGATGCTGACAGACTCTGCGTCATTTCTGTGCTCCATTAATAAGATCATGGCTTGATAATGCAGCAACATGACGGCCATAGGAGAGGAAATGAACTCATATTTTATCACCAAGGCTGAGGTCAGGAAAGACGCTGGTTAAACAAGAGACACATACTCCCGAGATTACAATTTGCGGTTGAATTAATGGGCAAATAAGAAGCAAAAGACATGCAAAGGTCTATGCACAGCTGAGGATCACAGTCTGTTGGGATTTGGCACCTATATTAAGCCCTGCCTGGGAGTGGGGCTGCAGCTTGCAGTGTGACACAGGCCACACAGATGCTGCAGTGTGGATGATTTCTGGTGCCAACACCCAAACAGAGGCACACCATGCTGGAGTCAAGGAGAGGATGACCTGACAAAAGCCTAAAGCTCCACCGCTGGATAAGTCACAGGAAAAATAGTAATAATACCATAATACTGAGCTCCAAAAACTGTCAACCCTTTGGTGAGTGCATGGAACATGTGCTGTTTTCCCTAAACAGTCCAAAGATAATCTATGACTCAATGAGCCACATCACTGTTGGCTGTGTCGCACAAATGACAGTGCAAAATGTGGCCCTACCCTTCCAGCTAGAGTCCAAGCAACTTTATACGAGTCCCTTCTGTATTTTAGCAGCAGTGAGGATACAGGGTTGTGGATAAGGGGGCTTTAAGAAATAAAAAATAAATACTGAGAGCCATCTGTCATTAGAAACAAATACAGCAGCATTAGCGAGCCACTCCCTGGTTGGCTGTGTGCTTCTCTGTAACTGTCAATTAAATCGGACCAAAACCAATAAAGATTTTCTTCGATGACCAACGAGGGCAGATAGCTACGGATTAATTTATTTTTGATGAAACACAGACAACGCAACCGAGTGGGTCCGCTGCTGGTATCCAGTAATTGCATCCCTTCTGTGTAATTACACGTGCCTCACCGTGCAATCACAGCTGAGCCCTTTCTGTCATTTATTATGCCAATATATATCATGACGGACACAAAACAAGCATCCAGGATCAGCTAGTCAAGTAGTGGTCAATTGAAAGCTAATCAACCTGAGGAAATTAGCTATCATAAGGGTCACGCTGGAGCCAGAGAACCAACAGCTAGAAACTCGATCGATATGTGTCGGGTAAGCCAACGTTACTGGGTGTATGGAGGAAGAAGTACACATCCAGTGAAATCTTCTCTGTGCAGACGTATATTATTATTATTTGCCCTTCTCCTTCTCTCTCGCTCTAGAAGCTCTACCATCATCAGATACATGAATGAGATAATGTGGAAAAAATTGCACAGTATGCAAAAAGAAAAAAGCCCAAACCCTCTGCAACGCAAAGGGCGGAGTAAGACGGATGACAAGCAGGCAGCATCGTATTTAAGCTCTTTAAATAATGGAGCAGTGCTGGCTGGTTAAAACTGGGTATATTAGATATTGAGTATTTCACAAAAGCTTTTGTGGCATTTTATACACAATTGCCAGTTTTACTATAATTTTACAAGGATAAACAGATTGAGTCATCGTACTTATTTGTAGAAGATCCAGAAACACACGCAGTCTTTCTGACCTCCTTCGACAGTTATCACATCGTACCTACCGTGTTTCCAAATTTAAAATGCGGGCATGAAGCAGATTCATTAGAAACATGTTTTTTTCATTACCGTCACAACTGCACATATTTTTTTTATTGCAGACACAAACCAAACCGGAAGACTTGTAGTCATGTGTTGCAAGCACGCAGAAAATTAAATTAGCTCCCGTTAATACTGATCAACCGACAAGAAGTAATTCGTTTTGTGAGAACTCGGGGTAACACTTAAAATGGCTTTAACCAATACAGACAGCTGACAAAAACGCCGTCTCAGCACTTTACACGAAAGTCTAACCAAATCAAGCTTGGCTCTCATTTGCATGGTCAGAGAGAGGACCGTTTTCTTCAGTGCATGGCATTAAGCTGCATTACACAGTCACAGACTATATGGATATTATGTAAAAGGCCTAAGTGAAGTCAAGGTAGGGATTATAAAACTCTAACTTATCATGGGAACATGTCAGCCAGCTTTGCATAGGAGCCTGGAGTACACCTCTCCCTGATAAAGTCTGGCATGAACCTCCAAGGCTCTGTGAATGCAATATGAAATGTTTTCTTTGAAAGATCAAGGATATTCACAGATCAGACAGCTTATTACCCTGCAGAGTATCTGAGTCTCAGCCCATAAACACCTGTGTGGATGAAAGACCTGACTAGCTAGTTATACACAGTAGTTGATAAAGAGAAGTTCTTTCATCTCAGCCAGCATCTTGTCCTTGATCAAACATTCAAACACTTGTGTTGGGTTCTCTTCTTGCCTTAGACAGATGAAGTTAATGTTTTCCCAAGTCTTTAAAAAGAGGTGAGGGAGAGGGAGATAAAGTCCAACAGCCCTGTTGTTTTCCTCTGACAAGTCTGCCCTTGAATTAATCTTTAACATTTACCTTTTCTCTTATACCTTAGCCTCGTAAAATCAGTTTCTGAAAGACCAGAAACACGCACTCATGACGTACATGTACACTGCAAAACTGTACATATTCACTTGATTACGGCCTTTGTCCAAGTGCTCTCATGATCAGGTTCAGAAATGATTAGGATCATGTATTACTCAAGGATCAGAAGCAGAGAGTTACGCTAGCAGCAACATGGAATGATGTTGGCTCACTTATAATGAGCAGAAGTAAACACGGGAACACGAGGAAAGCATTCTCAAGAGGTCCCTCAACCCACAACTACTTGACCGGTCATTTTTATACACACATAGTGCAGATAAGACTTGGAACACTCGCAGATTACAAATAGAGTTTTACAGGCAAAGCATTTCTATTTCTATTTTTTCTTCACAAAGACAAAAAACATGAAGAACTGAAAAATCCTGAAAAGGGTACAGCTAACACCATGCTGAAGAATATTAAATCCACCAAATAACTGCTTAAGCCTTAAATCATCTATCATTTACGCTGTCGGGGGTGTATTATGCTTTGCGCTCGCTGCTGCTAAAGCTTGCTGGACCAGAAAACAAACCTTGATTTCAGTGGCAGATCAGAGAGACCTCATAGTTTGGCATGGAGAAAAACTGATGAAATAATGTCTCCTCCTCCAACAACAGAGGCAACAAACTGCCTCGTAAAACTAGAGTCCTAATCCAAAGAAAATGATATTCTGAAAATTCAGACGGAAGGATGCGAATGGAACGGAAACGGGGACGGTCATGAGAGAGACGAGTGCTGATGCAGGGGAGAGGAAGACGAGGACTGCCTGCAGGATGATGGTGACCTTCCCACTGCTTTGTCAGAACAACCAGCATCGGCTCAGGGTGCATATCAAGAGATGGGCCCGCCCACAGCGGGAGGAAAACAGAGGAGTGCACAGGAGCGAATCGGATGGGGGAGGGAGGCATCCTGATCTAGACTCCTCTCCTCTATACTCATCAGACACAAAGGAATAAGCCTAATGAGACACATTGGAATAGGTTCAATTATGCTATGTACAGTCTAAAACGGGGCGCAGCAGATACCACCAGTGCAAAAGGCATGTTCTGCGACCTTTAAACTACACATATATTCAGTTGACTTACATGCAGGTCCCAATCACATATTCTCTGCTGATTTTTGACAACATGATTCAAACTTGGTTCACTTTAAAGTAAATCGAGCTGGGACAGAAGGAGTTTATGTAAAAACAGGTATGTGTACCGAACAGCTTCTAATCGTTTGTGAAGCTGCATTTGATAAATATTTCAAGAATATTTTACTGAATTCATCAAACCACACAAATCCCTTTATTATTATCATGGAAATAAAATGAATGTCCTTTGTTTGTTACAGTTTTCATTTTGTGGACCTTTTATGGACTAGTTAGATTACTCAAACATGCAGGGGGCTCAAAGGTCACATGATACTGCAGCAATAACGACACCTTTAGCCTAGAAGCCCATATAAGTGTCCACGAGAAACAGAACATGAACAGTTCTGTTTAAATGGGCATCTTGGTGGACTGACTCATTTCCCATGACCGTTATGCTCATCCAAAGACAAGTCTCCATCTCCAGAGAAGCTTCATGTCTCACATTATTACATCTCTGGCTAACACCATCACCTCTCTGTCCCTCGCTAATCTCACGAGAATCACACACTTGGCTCCAGTGCTCTCCTAACTAATCCCACGTTTATTTTGATTCATTTGAGGAAGGGTGTGATTTGTGTTGCGATTATACCAGTAAATGAGAATGGGAAATGGAAACAGACAAACTGCGGTGGATGCGTAAACAAGGCGAGGGCCAAACACTGTGCCATCTCCCCAAAGAGGCATTTCCTGTCCACTTGACGAAGTGTGACACCACCAGATCGCTAAATCCTCCTCCTGTGTTTCCTGCACAAACAGCGATTCAACACAGTGTCTGTATTTCTGCCAGACACAAAGGAGAGGCAGCCATCTAGGAGGGTGTGGTAGGTCGCGGAGCAGCCAGAAGGGAAGTGCCACTGACACTGTCCTCGGTCATCCATCACTCCACCAAAACCAGCTGTTGGAGGCTGTTTTTCCCTCTAATGGTTGTCTGAAAACCCCTGGTGCCTGAATACTGCCACCAATAAATGAGGGATTTCCGCTTAAGCATCTGTTTAGAGAGCATTTTATTGAAAATGACACCCGTGTCTACACTTTGGATCTCCACACAAATATGCAAGAGTCGTGTAAAAATAGCACCAAAAGTCTGATTTAATGCCACGGTGGCTACATGTCAATCTCTCTCGCGTTTGAAACAGCTTCCTGATCATTTTCAAATTACCACGGAGCTTAAAACAACACATCAGCCGTTCTATAATGTGACGCTGCTCATTATCGGATTCACGCGATTTCGTTTTTGCCTTCGCAGATAACAAACGAGCTAAGGCGCGCCACTTTCGTCTACCGCGTTCTCAATAAACCCTGAGGCCACATTTCAGTGACATTAAATCCCCTGGGTTAATTGCGACGGGTAAAACTCAGAAATATAGCCTTTCTTCCTCGCGAGGCTCGCTGTCTCATCTGTTTAATGCTGCGGTCGGCGAGCAGCTAACCAGTTAGCATCACCACTCCCTAGCTCAGACAGTTGCGAGTTT
Source organism: Mugil cephalus (assembly GCF_022458985.1). Taxonomy (NCBI): domain Eukaryota; kingdom Metazoa; phylum Chordata; class Actinopteri; order Mugiliformes; family Mugilidae; genus Mugil; species Mugil cephalus. The sequence continues at coordinate 8,000,948 of NC_061782.1, forward strand.
ATACCATTCAAATCGGCGAGCTGATAACTTCTACGCATATCATCACAAACTGATACAATTTAACAACAAGGTCACATAAAGTATTCGGAGAACTGAGATATATGTCAATGTAAAATACAGCATTTACTTACCGAGAGCTAGGACTGCCGGCTAACTCAGCCCCTTTAAATCCAAAATGTCTCCAACGCAACAATATTTTCCCAGAAGCCTTTGCGGCTGACTAATTGTATAGTGACGTCATGTTTTGTTTTCGCAGTCATTCTCAGAAAAAAAACACCCGCATGTGTTTTTTCAGATTCAGATTTTGAAAACTTTCTTTGTCCCCAAGAGACAAGCGCACTCAGAGCAGACACCAACGACATAACACTGAGAATAAAAGCTTAGTTAAAAAAATAATGAATAAGTAACATAGAATAAACAAATTGGAATAAATAAAATTAATGAAAAAAACACACCTGGTGATGAGTAGTGCAAAAATGAGCAGCGCAGTTACTGAACATTATATACAATGTATGTATATATTGTTGTTGTTTTTTTAATGACACCGTTTTATTCAGACAATCACTTTATATATAAATGATTTACGACTGTTGCGTTTTGCCTGAAGTTTAATTGTTACTTTTATAGACACTGTTATATTTAAACAAAAAAATAGCCCCATAAATTCCATCGTCAAAAATGTGCAAACAGCGTATAGTGCCATCTAGTGGCTAACACTGACAGGGTACTTTCAACCTCTACAACAATGTGATTTAAATTCTCCATAAGACTCTGTTTTATCTCTCTTTTCCTCTATCTACTACCTCATATATATGTCTATATTTTCTGTTTCTAGTTGTATCACGTGGAAATGTTACAGGGCGTACTCATACAGTCTATAGGCTTACAGTGAAATATCCAAAAAGCGTTTAAAAAAGCAACTGGACTACTTGTTGAGTTTTGTTGAGAACCGAAGAAGCTACTGAGTGGCGGAATGTCCTCTCAAAAACTCTACAAGTCGAGTTGCTTTTTTGAATATACCATGACCTGGATGACTCGGAACCTTGACCGAGATATTACTATGGAATATACCCAAAATAAACCAGTCGTCATAATATAATCAAAGCTATCTCAGTTTTATTTGGTCACAAACTAAACATACGGATATACTTAATATAACTTAACATAATGCTCTTCTGTTTATAATACTGGTTTAATGTGGCCAGAACAAAATATTTTAATACGTAGCAAGCCTCATTAAACGTCGATGCATGTGTGAGACAAATAGTAACACAGTTATATCATCATGTGAGAAGGGAATGCTGCAACCTAGAGGCAAACGGTTACCCTTTAATGTTGTAAACACGTAAATAAAATTATAAAACAAAATGTATACTTCAATATGCACACGATATTCACCATATAATCTTTCAGTTTCTGCACGGTAATTGTAAAAAAAAAAAACGACAAAATGATCTAGGCGCGTTTTAATATACGTCATCAGCACGCGACGTAGCGTGCAGGACTGTGAAGGACGCTGAGAATCCGGGGATGAAATAAGTTAAATTTAAAGGTTGGCTTAATGTTAACGTTACATTTGGTTATGTTGGATATTTGACGAGAGACATGTGGTTAGTTCTGTGTCATTTACTAAAACAAACCTAAAGACAAATCCGGTAATGAAGTGGAATTGATATAAATACCAAAGCTAAGCTAGCGATAGCTCACGTTTGATTGCCATCGGAAAGGTTGGAGGTATAACTGCATCCAGGCAGTTCAGACAGAAATACAGTCAGAGAGCTATTCAGAATGTAGCAGACGCGTTAATTTGTTAAGCATTATCTATTAGGTTCTGTTAACACCAGGTAGAGGCAAGACAAGTTTGTACTGAAAACAGCCAAGCTAATATTAGAAGACACGAAGCGAAGAAAACAACAAAATCTCAACAGCCTTCAACAAACCTTCTCTCCTCTCTGTCAGCAGGAAGTTGCTGTGATGGCGGTGTCGTGTCTAACTCGAGCTCTTCGCTCCCTGACCCTCTCCCAGCCTGCTCTGGTCTCCTCGCAGGTAAAAAAAAAATAAATAAAAAATCGCCCTGTCAGCCACACTAACACTTTCACAATCACAGCATCCAAACATGCTCCTTGTCTCTTTCTTTTACTTCAGCAGTTTGTTGCAAAGACCGAGCTGGGAGCTCAGCTGGTGCCCAGTATGATCGGACAGTTCAGGGGCTTCCTCACCACGGCCTCCCTGGATCAGAACAGGACATACTGGAAGAAGATGGAGAAGTACACCATCAAACCCATGGGAATGAAAAAGACCGGTGGTAGAGATCACACAGGTAATTACTTGTCCAAGCACGAATGGAGGAAGTTGAAGTGTGTTTCTAATGCGTAGACTCTTCATTTCTTGATCAATCATTCATCAATCCAAAACATGCAACGCAGCACAATAACACGTTCATGTTGGTAGTACATACGGCACTTTTTAAAACATTTTAGAAGTATGTAATACAAAACGTATGTTTAAAGGGAAATGGAAGAATGGGCCTAAGAAGCAGCTGTGCTACATTATTAGACACAAATTGCAAACAGTAAAATCACACACATGATACACAAGGACAGACTAGTGATCTCCTTGGAATATTATGGTGATGGAGTCCAGTCGGATAAAATATGAATAAAGACCAGCTGTTTGTACAGAAGATTAAAAATTTGATTTATATGTAATCGTGAAATGGGTCTTTTTCTCCCATTTTTTATTTTTTCAGATTTAGTAAAGCTTCACGTCTGACTTATTTTAGTCCAAGTCTCATTAGGCTAATCAAAACAGTTTTCTTAAAGTAGTACTTAAAAGTATGACAAAATAAAGGTTTCTGGAAAACAATATATTTTATGTGTGGTTGCAGTTTCCCTCATGTTTAACTTGTCACTTGAAACATTCTAGGATGTTGCTCTTGTAACAGCAGGAATATAGTAGTACTGTTCAGGGCTAAATTAAAAGAGATGCTCAGATTCCTATTCGCCTTGCAGGAACAATACGTACACGAGGCATCGGCGGTGGCCATAAGCAAAGATACCGGTGGATAGACTTCCAACGACTGAACTATGAACCCAGCAAGGAGGGGAAGCCGTTTGAAGAGAAGGTTGTTGAAGTTCGATACGACCCCTGCAGGTAAGCTCAGCTTCCGTCACATGCAGGACTTTCTCTCTCTCTCTCTTTATATTCACCTGTTCCTCCATGTTTGCATAGGTCTGCAGACATCGCCCTCGTGGCTGGAGGTAACCGGAAAAGATGGATCATAGCGACAGAAAACATGAAGGTCGGAGACGTCATTAAAACATCTGCAGTTATTGGACGCATGGCAGGTGTGAGAGCTACTCCTCAGTTCCTCCCGTTAAGCTGCACTGAGATGACTGGGTTCATGAGAAGTAATGTTGGGAATCTGTACGCTTAACATTTTGTGTGTGTTTTGTTGTCATTTGCAGTGGCAGCCAGAGAGGGCGACGCCTACCCGCTGGGAGCTCTTCCCGTGGGGACGCTGGTGAACAACCTGGAGATACAGCCGGGGAAGGGGTCCGAGTACATTCGTGCAGCAGGTAATTCACACAGAAAACATTTTGTCTCACAGTAGGGAGGGCATGCGTGTCTTAATTGTGGGTCTGATCAGGACGCTAGATGGAACTGATCCATCAGAAATGAACCCGTGCTTTCCAAAAATTAAAATGATTCCTGTGAAATACTTTTTTTCCATCCATTATTCAAGTACAGATTGAGCTACGTAGTATGTGAATAAAGAATGCTGCTCCAGAACTGCTTTGACTTTTATTTTTTACGTTTTCTGGCAGTATTTTAGATTTGGCCACTCGTAATGTTCACGTTATGTCTCTGATGGACTTGTGTGGTTGGTCTGTTTCACTTGCATTCAAAGATCCTTTGAACACATGTTAATGATTGACAGCCTTTCCAATTGAAATCAACTCCAGACCTTTTGCCTGCTTAATTTATGAAAGAATATTCCACGTACGTCAATGAAACAGCTTTTGAGTTGCCTAATAACTTGAAAAATAGGGAGTTTCGTGTTAAAGAGCTGTAATTCCTTTGCTTCAGTTTCGAATGTGAACAGCCTACGTTCATTATAAAACTGTAACTGGTAAAATAAACCAAATGTTCTTTTTTTGGTTTTCAGGCACAAGTGGTGTTTTACTGCGTAAAGTGAACGGAACCGCGATCGTCCAGCTTCCTTCGAAGCAGCAGGTTCAGGTGAGGTTAACTCGACGCCTGCAGACTTTCAACCGTCTTTTCCTTCAAATTAAATGTCGCCTTGTTGACACACACACACGACAGGTGCTGGAAACCTGCATGGTGACGGTGGGACGCGTTTCCAACATCGACCACAACAAACAGATCATCGGGAAGGCCGGGCGCAACCGCTGGTTCGGCGTCCGACCTTCCAGCGGCTTGTGGAAGAGGAAGGGAGGCTGGGCCGGACGCAAGATTAAACCGCTGCCTAAAATGAAGAGTTACGTCAACCTGCCCTCAATCTCCGCTAACTAACTCAGCATGAGTCGGGACATTGTCTTTTCCTTCGTAATCTCCTTGGAATATTACGGTGATGGAGTCCAGGCGGATAAAATATGAATAAAGACCAGCTGTTTGTACAGAAGATTAAAAATTTTATTAAACACAACTGCTTGTGAGAGCATGGAAAGAAACAAAACAATATAAAAATCCAAAACATATTTACAACTATAGTAAAACATGCAGAGTAACCCATATTTTTAGTGGTAAATTTAAAAATACTGTCATGTCATTTAAAATAGGGTTTGTGCAAAGACACTGGGCGGCATTTCAAGTAACAGGAGCAATGAGATGGCATGATGGAACTGGAGTTCGACCGGTAATGAGGGAGTTAACACTGACGTTGGTTAGTTCTGTGTTAAGTTGTGGTGACGGGGTGAGCATGCCTGCTCATTGATCCAGCCTTGTAAAACACCCCCATGCTACCTCTGGATTTAGGGCAAAAGAAACAACAAGAAACCTTGAGGTCGGACGCATCGAAGTACGTTTCATTTAGTATCTCAAAGGCCGACCTGCGCGACAAATTCCCCCAAACAACTCTGCCCTGGTTAACACTCGGCGCAGTATGAGTAAGGGCCAGCTGAGCTCCCGACTGAGAGAAGATGGTGAACCCTTCAAAAAAAATAAAAAACAGGAGAGGAAAAACCTGACAGAACATTCGCAGGCAGACACGTATGGTGGCAGCCGCAAAAAAAATATAACTTCTAAAACATTTAAGTGGCAAAACATTAGGTAACAGGCGACCTTAATGGTTCCTCCGACCTCACAGGGCACTTGAACCCGTCAACATAAACACATCGTCCATATTTTATTTCTTTTTAATAAAAACAAAAAAAGAACATCAGCCTTCTCTTGACTATAGGTAGTGGTTTACATTTCAAATATCACACTTTATCTCTCAAAGTGTGTCCCAATTTGAGCTACAATGTGAATAAAACCACATGAAAGTGCATTACAAAGTGAGGGAAATGTATGAGCAATGACATACCTAATAGTGTTTGCATTGTACAACTTCATAGTTAAGAGTTTGGGAAATATATTTGGCATTTATGTCAAGAAATAAAGGTACACCATTTGTGCTTTCAATTTAGTGGGATCGGGGACAAGGGGGATTCACAATAATAGTATAATTTGTATATATTTATATACAATACTACAAAAGCCAGCCTATCAAAGCTCGTAAGTCTTCACTTTATAGAAAAAAAAGCAACAAACTCATACAGAAGGCCCTTTGTCCAAAGGTTTCCTATTGCAAAAGTTTCACGTAACACTATTCAGGAAGTACCATCACACGTAAGAGCACACCTACACAGACACACATAGGCAGTGACTTGGACATCTGGCGAGACTCCATACACTTGTCGTCGTATTTTAAAAGCATCTCAGCACTTGCATTGCGCTCGACTCTACCGTCGGAGCATGTTTCAAGTCAGTCAAACTCATTTGTAATTTTCCCGTAACACGATACCGAAGCGCAAACCCAATCGGCGCGTTTTAGGCCCGGTATTATTTGCATGTCCAGAAGCTCTATTTAAAAAAAAAAAGGACACATAGGTTAATTTGCTCATTTTAGGATTCGCACCCCTCTTGTAAATGCTTTTACACGTTTGGCCAAATGAGAAGCGCTAACTGGTACATTTATCACAATTAATAAAAACTCGGTAATATTAATACTGACCTCCATGGAGACCACGAACACATGTACAATTTTTAGTTTTCAGTTTCACACCAAGTTTGGCCGAGCCGAGAGCTCCTGGGACTGGGCCGTCAGACAGACCTGACTTTGGCACATCACTGCACAGTCCAGTATTTTTGCTAAGTTACTGCAGGTCTGCGAGACGCCCCCCCGTTCACCAGAATAAAGCTCTGCTGCGGCCTGACATTAATCCGAGGCGGCCAAAATTTACAACACAGGTGGAAACTGCAGCTGTGAAACTGTGGGGAAAAAAACAAAAAAAAACAAGACGACAGTTCATACAGTCGCAACTAAATTTGGCATTCAGCTGTTGGGAGTTGAAATAAGTCGTTACCCTGCTTCTAAGTGGTTGTTACTGTACAGTCTGAATGTACACTAACACCAATACAAAAACATCAGCACTTAACAATAATGAACTGACTCCATGAACATGTTACAAATGTGTCATAGCTACATTCATCATAGCTACCTTCAAATACCTTGCTTGTTTTTTTGTTTTTTTTTTGTTGTTGTTGTTTTTTTTTTTTTAAACGTATGTCAGGTACACAGTGTGCTTAAAAGCAACGAGGCAAAGTGAACTTAATGTTCCTTCCTATAAAACTTTCTGAGAAAGTAAAGGGACGAGTAAGAAAAGTGAGCACTGAGTTCGAAGAGAAGGATTCCATCTAGATTCACAGCAATATTCCAACTTTCAACAACAAACACGGACACGGTCTCCGACAATCTCACGCACGCCACTGCACGTCACCATCACACTCCTCCATTGTCTATAGAGTAACAATAAATGTAGGATTTCACAGAAATAATAAAATGTTAACAAAAAAAAAAAGAAGAAAAACAAAGTGCAAACACAGCTGCCATTATCGAAATGTGGCAAATTGTCAAAAAACCTCAAAATACTTCTGAGGCGGTAGCACAAATCTTACAAAATAGTACTTGTTCGTTTTGTAGTGTGTAAAAAAAAAAGAAAGGAAGAAAGAAAGAAAGAAAAAACAAAACAACAACACCCAACGACATTAAAAACATCCAATAGACGACATGAAAATTTTGTGTGTTGAACACGTGGTTGTGAGTCAGTAAGATTTCCACAGGAAAACTATTACTGCCGGGCGTGGGGGGGGGGCCTTTCGGCTCCTCCTCTACTCCTCTGAAGCCTCTCGGTGAAACAAGTGCAGCGGAGAGTCTGGTGGTTGAGTTGCGGGGAGGGAGGGAGGGGTGGGGTTGGGGTCGGGGGGCCGGGGTCACACAGGCTTCGTGTAACCAAAGATTCCCACCGGGAAGTGCTTGACATGCGTTGGCCACTGGGCAGCGAGCTGGAAAAACTTGACGTCATTCCACTCCACTCCGTCAATGGTGACTAAGGACGTGAAAGGAACAGCAGCACTGGGTCATTTCCACTGACAGCACGGGAGCGAATCTGTTTACATGAGCACGTAACGCCTCCACTAGGTGGCGGTGCGGCTCCAGAGTGCCTCTTACCTCTCAGCATGGTGTGCTGGTGCTTGGCTGTGCAGATCAACCTGCTGATGCCATCAATCACTTGGCTCTTAGAGTCCAGCTCTTTCTCCTTCGGCTTCTTGCTGAGAAAAATCACTGGGAAGGGAGGTACAGCGAGCAGAGTCATAAATATTTCTATTTTATTCAAGTAGTTTTTTTTCTTTGTACTGAAAGGGGAGCTCTGCTGCGTTTCCAAACCTAGGACTGTACTTTGAGATGCATTTGGAAGGAAAGTTGTATCGAGCCTGTTTTGTCTCCGGAGGAAGCTGCGTGAGGTCTCACAAAGAGCCTTAAGCAACCTGAGTCGGAGCTGAAGAAGCGAGCTAACTAGACCTTTCTCATCTCTACTTGAGACCAGAGGCTTGAGGCTACAGTTGCTGCTGGTAGCAGACACGTATAAAGTACTAGAGACCCAGACTAGAGTACAAGTACAAGTACTCTATCAAAAAAGTGACCCGAGTAAAGTTGAAGTGTTCTTTAAATACCACACTTAAGTAGAAGTACTAAAGTATTCAACAATTTTTGTACTATTTTAATATTTACTACTCAAGTACTGAAAGTAAAAGTACAAGTATTGAGTTATGTAGTTATTAAAGAAAGCACTCAAAAGTTTGAATATCATTGTTTACATTATTTCAAAAAGGACAGGAATGTACAAGATAGAGTACATGTACATGTACAGTAACTAGCCTCAGGTAGGCTGTCTATTCACAAGATGCAACATGAAAGATGAAAACAAAATAAGTTTAAATTGCCTGTTGGGACGCTATGTTCATCTTGGATGTAAACTGATGAAACACAGCGTTAGAGAGCTCCCACTACTGAGACCCAAAGCAACAGCTAAAGTTAGCTGGCGAACGCGCTAGCTAGCTAGCTGGCTAACAAAAAGTTAACTAGCGTTAATTAAACACTAATATTACCAATATTCGCCAACAGTAACCATAACTATACAGTTTTGTATATATGAGCGTCTTGCTAGCTCGAAGTTAACTAGCTAGCTATCACTATGGCTTTACCCGACTCTACCTTGGAGCAGACGTGTGCTTGTTTATTTTCTTGAGATTTAGCAGGGACTTCCGCAATATTTGATCCACTTAAGCCTCGGCTCCGGTCGTGTTTTCGGCTTCAAGAAGAACACGACTCTTGGGGAACCGTGCCTGATCACACCGCTTCACCATTTTGGTTGTCGGAGGTCGGCAGCCAGTTTGTTTACATAGTAACGGTTGCTAGGATGTATGATTGGACGGTGGCCGTTTGGGGGCGGGGTTTTGCGAAAAGTATTAAAGTCATCGAAAATATGTAGTGAAGTAAAAATGCGAGAAAAAATAATACTCCAGTAAAGTATTGTTAGTACTTATGTACATAAATGAAGCAGTTTATGACCAAACTGTCTGTGTTCAGCTTGCATTGAGTAACATAGGCCTAGTTTTTAAAGTTTTTAAGCAAGAAATATGTGTTATGATCATGTTATATTTGCAGCGCTAAACCAATGGACTACTCCTTTAAAACCTCTCCAGTATATAACAATTGCAATTGTCCCTCATCTGTCTCATGCAGAAAAAATATAAAATTAGAATTAGGATCCTTAAGTGCAGGGTAAAATAGTGAAATGCAATCCAGCTACATACAAGAGACTCAGTTGTACCTTTCTTGTTCTTCTCCTTGGTGACTACAGTCATGGCCATGCTCGGTGGAGGGGTGAGCTCTCCTCCACAGGGGAGCCGGCTGACTTGCAGTGAACGGAAGTTACTCTTCAGGGTGTTCTTCAGTCCCACGTCTCTCTTCTCGCCCTCTTTTTTCTTCTCTGGGCCTTGCCACGTCCAGTAGTCCACCTGGAGCCCCATCACCTCGCTGCCCGAACACGGAGAGCTGCAAAGAGAAAAAAGGGCAGAAACTTCGTCGCTACGACGTCACAGCGCGAGAGAAAGAAAAATACCACGTGTTCTTATGGGAGTCTTGTCCTACCCAGCTCCAGACAGGGCGGTGGACACGGAGGGAGACTGTGGCGGGGTGCCCCCAATCTCCTTCCCATACGGACCAGCCGACGGGGGCGTTGGCGAGGAGAGGATGCTTGTGTTGCCACCCATCGCATCATCTGAGTCCACTGTGAATTGGGAGAATTTTTTATTTTTATTTTTTTGGTGGTTATTGGAGGAGCTCATCCAGTTAGAGGTAATCATTTAAATTAAGCGAATGAATAAAACATCAGGGTGCTGCTGTCATAGTCTTCAATATATACACCAATCAGGCATAACATTATGACCACCTTCCTAATATTGTGTAGGTCTCCCTTGTGCCTCCGAAACATCATTTCTATGGGATGGTGAATGTTCCTTACTCCTCCTGTCAGTGGTCATAATGTTATGCCTGACTGGTGCATAGTGTAAAAACTCTTTCTTACCTGAGGTGGAGAGGCTTTGCTCCACGATTCCCACTTTCACAACCTGCGAGAATGAAAATGTTTCGGCGTAAAACGAACGTAAACACAGGACGAATTAATAACGGCGTCTGGCACCTTTAACAAAACTCATCCTTACCCCAATAAAGGGCACGAATTTCTGACACGAGTCCTCGTCAGGGCTGTGAACAAAAAAAAGAAAACAGAACGGAAGACTTGTGAGAATGACCGGAGGTGGGACCGTACATTTCAACACTCCAGAGGTGCACATGAACACTCAATGGTCCTGGAAGGGCAGAGATGGCAGCGGCATGGCCTGCACCATGTACCACCATCGCAGTGGAAATGGCACATGACTTGGTTTGGGGTGGGATGGGGTCATCTTGGGTGGGAGGAGAGGGGAGGGGGGGCACGTTACAATGAAATGAATGAGGGAACCGCTCCTTACAACCTGAAGTAGACGGTGTCTTTCTTGTCAGCCAGAGTTGGGAGATCTATTTTTATCCGTGTTGATAAAAGTTTGGGCTCAGTAATAGTAACGGTGTGGCTACTTTGAAGTGTTGTGCACTTCCCTTGTTCTGCAGTTCATATTTGTACAAAAAACAGAACCCTAGTATTTGTTACTCAAAGGTCAATACACACACACACACACACGCACACACACACAGAGGACAAAATGAAAAGTGCCCAAAATTATTGCTTAAAAACTGAGGTAGTGTCATATTTCTGCAAACGCCTCTCGGAACCAATACTGCAACATCAACTGGCCGGTTTCATGAGCCTGCGATTAACGCTCCACCCAGAACAGAAAAGGCTGATCAGCTGGGCTCACTTCCCAACGGCACACACACAAAATCCTGTCTCTGTTCCACATCATATCATTATATTCCTGAGATGTCGCAACGCAGACCACCACTGAGCAAAACACACTGCGACTGAACTGCACCAGCTGCTTGTAAAACCACTGTTAACTTTAAGTATCAAGAGATTTGAGTAACAACCAGCTAGTTTCATCACACGATACAACATTAAAACTTGAGTAATGTCTTAGCTGGGACGGTGATTGAAAGCTCACGAATCAGACGCTGGAAAATGTATATCATACATTTTATTATATTTACACCAATCAGCTGCAACATTAAAACTAGGTCTTGGTGAAGTTAATAACACTGACGATCCCGTTACAATCTAACGTGTCTCTGTAAAATATGGCTCCTGGCATTTATGTGGACGAATCCTTCGACTTTCCTGCTTCTCCTGCTCCTGACAACAGAAAGGCATCGAGAACCAGTTATTTAAAAGATCCTTTTCCGACTGGTTCAATTCATCGATATCATCATTGGCCTTCATGCTAAGCTATTCCCCTTATCGATTCTTTTGGCAGAGGGAGACTGAAACGGTCCAAAGTGTGGCTTCACTTCACCAGAAGGGACTGTAACAGTGCAACGTGAAACCTATGCGACACCGCCAACGTGCTGAAGCATTTGTAGACGACGCACTAAATACAGAGAGTGCCATGTGTTCAACCATCTCCAGTCATCAGAGCATCGCTAGTGAGGATCCAGAGAACAATTTCCTGTTTGTTTTCTTACATGAGCTCTGATCTCTTGTTTAGATACTCAATAAAATTGCTGTTTTTTTGTTTTGTTTTTTTTTTACACAAAACCACAAACACCTACTTTTTCTAAACCAAAGATTTGACAGGAGGAATTGATAAGAGAATCAATAAAGAAACAGGTCGATACGCAGAATTGATAATGGCATCGGTATAAATAACAATAGGTGACAACGCGATGCATCCGCTGACAGGTTCAGGGACGACAAGATAACTGGCGGTCACTGGGCATGGTGGTCCTAATGTTATGGCTGATCAGTGTATATGTGTACATGGAATGATATGTGTGTTAGTAGTTAGTAGCGTTTAATGCCATCTTTGCTTGAATTAACATTAAACGTGTTTTGTTCATGTCAGATGCGTTGATCAGATTCTGTATTATACTCAAGTTAAACAAGTGATATATTAGCAAGCTAACGTGGAGTTTATTTATTGATTCAATCAGCAGCACTGTTATTACCCAATGAAACAGGGAATGAAAATGTATTTAAAAACCTAGTTAATTTTATTTTATTGATTCCTAAAATTCCAAATAAATGAACGTACAGTGGCCTCGTCCAAGCATTAAAAAAAATAAATGTTTCGACACAAACCAACTAAATGTGACTGGTTTGCTTTGGAATCTGACATTACTTACAATACCGCCACTGTTTGATCCATGTGTGAGAACATCCTTCGTCTTTGTGTACATTTTAGAGGTTGTTAGGCAAATCATCACGGCAACAACACAGAGGACAGAGCACGAATCAAACTCACACCAAACTAAAGACAGCGTCGGGACAAGAGTGCGGCGTGGGGTTACGGTGAGTATCGAGTGTGAGGAGGAGAATGTTAGGACACAGCAAGGAGCCAAATGAAGGAGGGAGAATAAGGAGGGCGAAAAACAACGAGAGTTGAATTAGATACCTGATATAAAAATCAAAATACAAGCTTCTTTTCCTTGAATGCAAATCAAAGGGGAAAGGAGGGGGGAGGAGAAGGAATGCAACAGTGTTAAAACTGTGGTGTATTTAGTACCTTCTGACCAATAGGAAGCCGCTCGTACAAAGAGGGGAAGGGTTTGGTCAAATCTCAAAAAGAAAACAAGCAAATGCAACAGAAATGCAATGGGCCGTCAGCTGAGTGAGTCAGAGTTTGTGTCAGTGGCTGAGACGACTCCCTTTCATATCAGATTTAATAATTAACCGTAAGTCATTTGTGTTGATGCAAAGACAACAATGAGAAATCAACTACTTCTGGGCTTGTTCACATGTGACGATGAATAAACGTGAGTCGTCTGTTAATACGTATCACACATCACAGCAACTTGTGTGTGTGTGTGTGTGTGTGGTTTCAGCGTATGCGCTTGCAGTTGCATGCTTGCATGTTCCTCATGCAGGTTAGTCGACTTGAAACATCCTAAACACCATCTATTAGCTCCAAGAGAACTTTAGCATCAGTGCTACAAGTGTGAAGTAACTGGAACAGAGAACAAATAGCACAAATATATACATGCATATACACAGAAAACATAAGCAAAACCCAGATAATCGAAGTTATTTTACCTCTTCTGTTTGTAGGTGAGCATGGCTTCTGAGATGGGGAACTGGTGGGACACGTTGGCACCGGCCAGATACTGAACGACCCGTCCCGCTACGTCTATGTTATCTGCAGGCGAAGGCAGAGAGACAGACGGTTAACAACGCGGCTCTCCCGCTTCGCGTCTGACTAACAAGCCGAAATTAATCATTTACATTCCACTGAACTGAGGAGACGGGGCTCGCTGAGTGTAAAAATGTCATAAAAAATGTGGGTGAAGTCAGCCATTAGACACACAAGACAAATTGCGTGTCAAACATGAGGCCTGCGGGCTACATGCAGGCTGACATGCATTTGTCATCGGAAACCTGAGATGCGGATTGGATTTTTAACACCTGTTTATTTTTGTCTCAGCCTTTCGCTTCTCTGCATGTGAAACGAGTCCATCTTTTCGAAGTCGTTCCGATCGGAAACCGCCTACTGTTTAATTAATAAGACAGAGGACCCCGATTTTCTTGCATTTTGTCATGTAACTTTCATGTAACTACTGTGCCCGTGAGGATTTAATGGAGTGAACAGATAGGTGCGGATGCATGAAGATTACCAGGCTTGTTTGGGGAGAACAAGCGATAATGGAGGTGCATGGGAATTTTACAAATTAAATTCAAATCTAACAGGAAATCCTAAAATACACTGATTAATAATGCATTTTGACTGCTCTGATTAATTGTGCATTTAATTAGTTTACTGGCATCACATTAATTGGCTGCAACTGGCTCACGGTGATTTAACTTTTAAAGCTAAAAAAAAAACAACATTTTCCAAACAATATTTCAACATTGGAGTCTATGTGAAATAACTTTTCAGTGTGAATGAGCCTCCTGACAGTCTCCTCCTGGTGTGCAGGGACGAGAGATAGTGCCACGGTTTAAAACAAGCCGTAGCTGTCTTCTGCAATTGGAAGAAATCTCTTTTTTTTTTTTCCCCCCTCCATTCATCAGCCCCGTGACCTGCGCTCTGACCCCATTTCTTCCCCTTTCAAGTCAGCTGCACATCTGACACACACACTTTGCGGCCAGATACAAAAGCCGTGCCTCCCACCTGAGGCGGGCCGCTCTGTCCTGCAGAACAGCTCCCTCCACGCGGTGTCCATGAAGATGCTGTTGAACCGGCTGTCGAAGGAGGCCACGTACTTGGCCAGGGGGTGGGAACCTGCAGAGGCGCAGAGGATAAAACTCGGCTTATGAAGCAACGCTAAAATGAGAACCAAGAGTTTTTGCAGGATTTTGCTGGAATCCCGGATGACTCACCGATGGGGATCACCAGAAAGCGTATGTAGCTGAGCCAGTCGGGCGTCTTGTTGGCCAGCTGCTCCACAAAGAACCTCAGGATGGTGCTGAGGTAACTCTGGTCACCTGCCACCGCCACCTTCATCGTGGGTGGCGTCTGCGCGTTGCAGTTGCAGCTGCAAAAAAAGGGTTGAGAGAAGCGGGGAGGCAATGAGCAATCAAGAGAAACAAAGCAGAGATCCAGGTCAGGAGGAGTGTGAGTCAGACGGGGTGTGACAGAGAAATATGGGTCACGGAAGGAAACGTTTACCCCTCAGTAGGATTTTCCTTCTTTCAAAGCTGGCCTTACCCTTCCTGAGAGTCAGGACCTGTCATATGTCATAATTTGCAATACTTGGTCCTTGCGGGGGCTTGCAAGTATCTGCAAGCCTTTCTCAGGTTAGAGCAAATATTGCAACAGCTTTCATCCTACAGCGCTCAACATAAAACCACTTTCATCTCTGAAAGGTGCCTGAAACTCAACTTTCTCTTCAGACTTAGGAAACTTAAATGCGTCGAGGTTTCCAAAGCCGTTTTTAAAAGTATTCAGAATTTAGCGTCAAACTAGTAATTACACGCTGGGAGGACACCCAAGGACTCTCTTATGGGCTTTCTAGATAAATGCTTCAAGACTTGAGTCATTGTGTGAGATTCACTGTCCAATAGCACAACAGGGATTTCACATGTGTGGAATTAAAGCGTTTTGTTTACTCCCAGTGACGACATTGGAGAAAAATCATGCAGCCAGCTGAGGGCGGTGACAGCACGGAGCGAGCATGTTAACATCAGGGATGTGCGCGGCTCTACATGACACGGGGCTCAGCTCGAATAAACACGTCGACCGTGGAGCAGGTGCGCGAAGCGGCGAGGAGCTGCAGTTCAGCTGGATTAGGAGGGGAAAACAACTTAAGCAGAAGCGGTGCGGCAAACTGATGAGGCCTCGTCTCCCACTGACATGACATCCCGAGGAGAGGACGGCCGAGCGGACGGATCCAGGAAGCAGAGACGGCTCGAGCTGAACTCGAGCTTTTCATGGAAAAACAGGCGAGCTCTGATAGAATGGGTTCACAGACGGAGAGCACTTGAGCAGCATGAGCGATAGAGTCCTGGAATTCTCTGGCGAGGAGCCACCGTAAACAGACATAGCGTGTGCGGAGGATCGGCCCGAGAAACACAATCGCGCTTTCTGATGGCCTGTGTCATTCAGCCGATGTGTGTGTATGCATGTGACTCACAATCTCTGGATGCGAGTAACGATGGTGTTGAAGGCAGCCTGAACATCGGCAGCAGAGCAGGTGGACACAATGGGCTGGGCCTGTTCATGGAGCAACTCGGCCACATACTGCACAGAAACACACATGAGAGGGACCCGATGGGTTAATGGATATACGAGAGGCAGGGCTGATTGGATTGGAGAGAAAGCAGGGAAAACATGCCGGAGGGATGCGCAGAGGTCACACCCAATACTGGTCTCTTTGCAGTAATGTCGGCAATGCAGCATGGCTAACAAGTAAGCCCTATGCATGAGTTTCTACTGCATGTGTGATCAAATGAGAGTAAGGGAATTCGTGACTGAGGCGCCATCAATAAAATAACACGCACCTGTCCTTGCCACTCCATAGTGTTGATGAGGATGATGCTCTCTGGCAGGCGCTCATCAGAGATGAGGATCTGGTTCAGCTGGTCGTACACAGACTTCCTGGGAACCTTTTTAGACAGCAGCACAGAGTCTGACACAAGCCAGCGAACCTCCACCCCAACTGAAAACCCCTGAACGGATCCGCGGCTTTGACGCCCCGCCGCACCACATCTGTGAGCGGTTTACCTGCGCGATGAGTCGCGAGTCTGGGGAGCACTCGCTTTCCATGCTGCTGGTCCGGTCGCTCTGGGCCTTTGAGTTCTGCCTGTCCTTCATGGAGGTGCTGCGAGGACGTCTCTGCAGCCTGTTCTCCATTTTACTGAGGAGGACATTAAAACAGAGTCAAGAGGAGACTAAAGACCAGGACTCAGGTTATAACAAAAACAATCATTCCGAATAAGACCCTAATGCAGCGTAAAATTCATGCGGATGATGACCTAATCAGTACATTTACATGCATATGAAAAAAAATGAATTATTGCCTTAATCCAACTTTAACTGGACAACTTAAGCACATGTAAACATGTTACTCCGACAGAAATTGGAGTTCTTCTTATCCGATTAAGACACACAGATAATGCAATTGGAAAACGATTTTCTCTGGCATGTATACGCCTTAATTGGACTTTAACTGGACATCGCGTGTGCACATGCTACACAACCGCTGACTATGACCCAGAAAGAAAAAAACATCCAAGAAATCTGGTCGCAGAAGAAGAAGAAGGTAAACACAGCCGGTAGAAGAACCACCTGAGGTGTAGCGCACATCTTATCTGCACCATAAGTAACACACACATTATTTACGAGATTAAAAAAGCTGAACTATTTCCTTCTTGCTTCTTGTTATTTGAAATGCCGGTCTGCCGCATGAACTACTCCAGTTGTTAATTATTTGAAGTAATAGGTCAACCAGAAAGGGGGCCATATTAACATGGTATTAACCAGCTGAAAAGACACATATCGCCACCTAGTGTGGAGGAGGAGGAGGACGTGTTCCCGTCAGTTATTCGATTTTCTCCATTGCATGTAAACTGGGACAAGGATCTGCATTCACCGAGCATAGCTCAATTAATCTGTGCATGTAAACGCACTGAATGACTGAAGCTATACTAAGGGTCAAGTGTAGCGTTGAGCAGTTTACCTGGGAGACATGTGGTTTTGGGACTCCGTCTTGCAGAGCTTGCCAACAGTGCTGGTAATCCGTTCAGTGTTCACATCCCAGCTGCTCACCTCTCCTGGCCCTAGCCCACTCTCTTCTGCCTCTGGCTCCTGAACCAAAAAAAGGGAGGGATTGTAAGAGGACAATGCTTGTGTTTATCATACAACAAAGGGTCTTATACATCCTACATAAGCAATTCAATGCCTGTAAGACCCTTTAAATAACAAATAATGAATCAACTTCTGAGGGCCGCACAGGTCAAAGCACTACGATAAATAATGAGACCTATAATTACTTTACGCGCATAAGAGTTCAAAGTCACATTTTTATCAATAATTCCAAGCTACAAATAATAATAATTCCAAGAAACGTCAATTAACATGACCTGGAGGAGATATGGATTGCTGAATCTGACCTTTCATATCCCTGGGAAGTGACTCAAGTATTAATTGCTTGAAAGTCATGGAGTTCAGTTAAAGACAAACAGGACGATCAAAACAAGACAAAAACAAAAAAAAAAAAGAAGAAGAAGAAAGAAAGCTAGAGAGGAAAAAAGCCCAGACAAATGTTACCATTTACAGCAAACAAAAGGGACAATTTAGACTTTTTAATGCTGCTTTTTAAGAACCTTTCAGAAACAAACTTCAGTGCTTTTCAGGACTGTGGTGTTGTGTCTCTTTCAGTGTTGTAGTGCGTGTGTATACAGCTGAAAACACAATTTTAAAGGCAAGAGAAGAGAGGCCTAAAGTGCACAATGAGGTAGAGCAGCACCTGCTAAATAATGGAGCTCAGTGTGAGGTTGGAGATAATGATGCAAGCCCACCACGACAAAAGAGATAAAAAACTTATGATCTCTCAGCAGGGGGCCGGGAACACGCTACTCCAGCAGGTTGGATATTCAATTCAAACTGGGTTAGTGGGGCGCTGCGCCGAGGCCGTCTGCCCGCGCGCTCAGAGGGGAAGCCGGGGCTGGATGAACAAGGTTACACTGACCCGGCAGCACAAAACCAACAGCAAACACCCCTCGTTCGATTCTCATCAGTCAAGGTTTATCCGGCGTGGAGCTGCCTTGTCGGCTCTACTGATCCATAACGGATGACTGTGCCGTTTGGTTTAGCTTTGGTTTCTTGGAAAACAACTGAAACCCAGGGGAGCAGAGCAAAGGGCTCTCAAGTTCAGAGGGTAGAGGGCGGGAAAAGAAAAAAAATGTGAGCAACAGATGCTCAGGGGATTTAAAAAAATTTTTTAAAAAAATTCCAAAAACATACCCCGGCGGTTGTGTCCGCGATGCTGTCATCCTGATATCGTCCGCCTTGCACCTTACATCTGTCCACAGTCAGGAAGTCTCCACTCTGCAGGTCAAACACACATCCGCAGACATTAGATCATTTTAACCAAGCGGGTCACGTCAGCGGGGGATATAAATGAAAAAAAAATAAAAAATCTCAGCGCTCAGAATGAAAGTCTTCAGGTCACGACTGACCACTTACAGGATGTGTTCCTCACCACTTCCACAGAGTTAAGCCCGGCGACACCGGTAGAGCTGGTATAAATATCTCCTGAAGAACATTTTATTAGAGCTGTCTATTAATAATACCCACATCACAAGAACAACGGGCCCATTTGTGTGCTCAGGTGTACTCCACTGGAAGTGTTTAAATGCATCTGGTGAGGTCTACTTTAATCTACTCCAATATTACATCAAAGGCTTTCCATTCTGGCAGCAAGGCATGTTTATGAAGTCCGACATTAACCGAGTGAAATGGAGGGCTATACCAGCCTGTAATGCTCTGGGCTATTTTATTACGAGCTAAAATGGATTCCCAGATATTTATAAACACCCCCCCCCAACTGACCCCACCCTCCCCCATCACACTCAACACGTCTCTCCTTCTCTAGCCTTGTTGTTCCAAGGGTCCATAAATCTCAGAGTTCAGGACTGCTCCATCCAATCTCCTCTCCGAGCATGGGAGCATTTTTGCGTTGTGTGTGTGGAGATGGTGGTGTAAAGGTCATTTGGTGTCGGTCCCTATAAATACTGAAGGGGCTGCAGGGGGTGAAAAGGGTAAGGACTGCAGGCTGACGTCCTTTTTTCTTTTTCTTTTTTTCTTTGCTAGTGCCCTCATGCTCAGAATATCTTGCCCGTGGTATCCTTGGGAATCCCTGAACCACAATAAACACGTAGGGCTGCCAGACATTTAAACACTGGGGAAATTCTTTTGCATAACTCCGTTTACAAGACCAACCTCAACAATTAAGAAGCAGCGGGAGTTTGAGGGTTAACGGTGAGGCTCAAAGGCACTGGGAGTTTAGACGGAGCGCTCGGAGAACAACTTACGGGACACGACAGCTCTCTCTGTTGGCTTTTTTGGCTGTGTATGCTTCCAATCTCAGTCTGAGAACTGGAGTGAGACATCCCTTCAAAAAATGGCCTGGAGACAAAAAAAAAGAAAGAAGTAATTAGAAAAATAGAACTGCTTTCACCGTTCACAGATGCAATGCAGTGAACTAAAAACAGACCGGTCATTGCACAGCTCATGTTAATATGGAGCATATGAGACAGCACGGTGTAGGCGAGTCTGCATTTCAATGGAATGCACTGCAAAAACGCAAAATATTCTTATATTCAATCAAATCATCTTGTATCAAGAAAAATAATCTGCCAGTGGGTTAAGCTTGTTTTGCTTGACAAAAATTCTTAAAAATAAAAGTTTAAAATAAGCACAAAGTTCTTGTCTCTGAACAAAATACAAGATGCATTTCTTTGATAGAAGGATTTCTTGAAATTCCTTTTTCGCAGTGTTATGTGCAATATGTGCAGGGATGGGTATCGTTAAGATTTTATCCGATAATGGTGTCAAACCGGTACTTCTGGAAACGGTGCCGTTGCTTAAAAGTTGCCCAAACCTTCTTAACAAGGTGCGTAGAAAACTTGAAACTTTGTCCAAAAATGGTGCCTTTTTATTTTTAAGGCATTTTGTGACGTGCAAGTTGAACAGAATATTAATTTAAATGATATAAATACTAAGACTAAGAAATAAATTAACCAATATAAAATAAAATTAACAACAATCTGTCTATATTATCATAATCACAAGAACCACAAGAGGCTGGGACTCTCCTCTACGAGGATGCTGCCGACTCCGTTGACGGGACATTTCTCGGCTTTTTAAAAAAACATTACGCGCTGTCTGATGTTTAATCAAATTCGAGGTTCTCCCTCCCCTGCACAATATCACCTTGGAGCACTTGTTGCAGGTTGCAGAGTCTGCATCTTTTGAGGTAAAGTACAGCCAAGCTTTTGAACCTTGAACATTTTGAAGGTTCACTTTGAAGGTCTGGTTACTACCATTTGCGTCAGCCACTATGGAATCCCTAAATATATTCACAATTTCAAAGATAGAAACTGAAACCCATCGAGCAAACAGTTGTAGAAGTTCACACAAAAAAACCCAAACAAAATAAAACTGAGCCAGTTTAGATCAATTTATGCAAATCACTGAACGATTACAGCGACCACAGTTCTGGGTGACACAGAAATACAACAAACCTAAACTTTGAGAGTAAATTTATCAGAAAAGGGCTTGAAACAAAGGAAATCTAGAGTGGCCAAGTCACAGATCAAAGCCTTAACGCATCAGCAACTCCTGAGAAAATGACTCATTGCTGCCAAAATAGGTCAGATCAATTATTAAATGGATCTGTGAGGGAGGATTTGTGAATCTATAGATCTACCTTTAATGGTTCATGGTTGGCAGTGAAACCACATCCAAACAGTTAAATATAAAACTTTAAAGTTTTAAAAATATGAGACCATTTATGAGACATACTTGAGTTTGGGCTTGGGAGTGCTGAGGACGCTCTCGTTGTCCTCCATCTCGGGCCCACTGTCACTCTGATTGTACACCTCCAAACTGTCGTAGAGTAAGTCCAGATCCTCCTCCACCTCCTGGGTCTGGTCTACTGGGTCAGAGTCCAGCACCTGCCACACGGGACACGAGACATTCATCATCATCATCCTCATCCTCATCGGCACGGTGACGACCACGGATTAGTAATCACGGATTAAATAAGCGTAGAAAGTGACTGGTGATGTGCATCAGTGAATCACTCCTCTCACAGCAGAGCTAATGGACCTTGAAGAATGAACAAGAACAGTGAAGGCTGCGAAAATGAGAAAATCCATGCCATAAATACGCCCCTGCTTTGGGTCTAAACAGGGTAATTAAAAAGGTAAGTGAGTGTTAGAGCTGAGGTGCTGAGTCTCGGCTCTGCCAGCAGAACAGTGGGGATGTATATCATAGGAGCTGCACACGGGCAGGGTTGGGGACTAATCAGGTGATTAATGCCACTGCATAAGTGCAGGAGCTGGCAGGGCGCAGATAAACACAGTCTGTCCCCTTCTCCTCCTCCTCCTCCTCCTGGCTGTGTATTTATAGAGCCGTAGCCTTTCACACTGCCCAGCCACAAGGAAGAGATTAGAGACGGGGGAACGTGATAAAAGATCATCGGGCCACCTGGAGCGTCCGGAACCATCCAGCAAAACTTCAATAAAAGCATCACCGCTTAAGTCAACGACACAGGCCTCAGTTAACTAAACTGTAAGACTCAGGTGTGGTTGTTTAGACTCTAGAAGGGGACTAGAAAACGGAAACGTGGGAAATAGATGCGCCAGTTGCTCTCAGATAGATTTTGCATATCAACCATAACTGCTGTTATTCCAATGCACATGCGAGGGCTGCTGCGCATGACTGGCCGACGTCCTGCTGATGACCTGATTGCAAGCCATTATGTCAAATCCGCAAGAGCCATTTATCCAGAAGTACTTAAGAAAGGAAAAACCTAAACAACACATTCATCACAGCGTTAAGTGGTACAGAATAGGGCTGGTAATGGGTTCCACACATGAATCACCGCTAATGGAGACGCATGACATCTAACCACGCACACGACCACGAGCAAAGACATTATGCAGCATCACAATGACGTTCCAGATCCTATTGTGGCTGAGATTTATTTATTTATTTATTTAATGTTTACTGGTTATTCCTCTCCGGCCAGGAGCACATTAGCAGTGATGTAGGAATATGGCTGTTCAGACGGTAGTTACCGAGATTGTTTCTCGTCTTCCTAGAGGGCGATTTAATAACTGTACGTTTCACAGCTGACTTCGCAACAGACGGTCTGAGAACATCCAGGTACGTGCATCGCGAGGGTACGCTGCACCCCTCATTTGCCTCGACATTGCGCGCGCTCTCGCGGGTGTCAGTCACAACAAAAAAGCAATTATCTCCTCCGCCACTCACCTCGTCCGTCACCTTGAACCTCTTCAGCAAGGCCACGAATTTCTGCTTGAAGTTAGGTTGCTGTAACAGAGAGGAGAAAAAAAAATTACAGAAAGGCAACCTCGAGAAAAGGAAATGGCTGTCATTATGAAATAAACACCACAGCTGGGCTCGGGCTTACAAGTTCTCCAAGTAGCCGTCCGCTGGATTACTCATTCATTTCATGTAAAGACCATTATAATCAGCCCAGTGAGCCCACACTGTTCTTTTACATGCACGTCGTCCTAATGGCTTGAACAAATGGAGCAGAGTGTGTGCTTTGCCTTACACAACAGCAAACACAGGTCTTGAGTTTTCCTCGCGGTTAATGATTGGCGAGCATAAAACTCTACGCGTGGGAAAAAAAAGGGGGAGGGGGGCAACTGACCCTGGTCATGGACGTGGTCCGGATCATTTTCCTGCGAGCTTTCTTGGGCTTCCTGACCTCATCGTCTTCGTCGTAAAGATCCTGAAATGCAACAGAAAATTGGCTAAATATCTGAAATCTCCCAGCGCCCCCTCTACTTCCCCGACCTTAAAATAAATCTGCCACTGAGAAAGCTTCGCGTACCTGGCCGTGAACGGCGTCATCGCTGGCTTCCTGCTCTGAAGAGTAGCTGTCGTCGTCATCTTCTGAGTAGTTGTCCATGTCTGGGGAGCGGTCTGAGGGTAGGCCGGCGACAAACACAAAAACATCACAACACTGGCAATTATTTCTGGCATTAAATCTGCACAATTATTAAAAAACAAAAAGTTTTTCAAATAAAGACTCGAGCCTCGTGTCGTTGAGGATCTGCAGCCGAAAGGCAAGAAGTGTTGAATAAAGAAAACACTATCATAATGTCAATGGCATTTTCAGTATATTGAGCCCAATGGCAATTTTGCAATTTGCGCCAATGAAGTTGCTTAATTTCCTATCCCGCTCTGTTTCGACTCGTCCGTAATGAATTGTTTTGACAGCCTGGCAGGAATAATGAACAAACCACATGTATGGTAATGTGGAACTTTTGCCGAGCGCGTAATTAAATGCTAAATTTGCTGGATGAAAAGCAATGAAAACTCTTATTATATGCAAATTAGATCGCGGGAGCTCCCTCCGTGATCCGCGGCTCACGCTGTGATTAAGTTTTAATGATATTTCAGTGGGTGGAACGTTCCTGTGTTGTTCTTTAGTTTTGTGTCAGGTTTTATCGCTTCGAGCAGCCACATTCCTGAAGAGGAGGATTTTACCGGGTTCGACAGACGACGGCCAATTAGGCGATAAAAGGTCTTCTTTATAAAACCGGCTCCTTTTTTTTGCCCGTGTTCCTACACGGGATGGACGCTATTAAAGATCGCCACGGAGATAAGAAACGTAAACATCTTTCGTTGCCTTGGAGTAACACGAGAGCGATGCCTGGTGCATGAGCTCATCTGTTATGTTTGACTCCTTAATAACATCCAGAAGAGAGAGGGATCAGCGCAGGAGGATGAAGGAGGCGTGGAGTCCGAAACAGGGCCCGATATTTCCCCCCCTGGTCCAGAATTAGAGCAGTGTAAGGTAATAGGCCCTACATCTGTTCAACTCTCACATCAACATTACAGCCATAGCTGAAGAGAATAACATATCAGTGGTCACAGGAGGGCCCTGGATTAATGGACTTTATTCTGTCCTCAGATGGGAAATAGGAGCCATGTGGAAGGAGGCCTGGGCAGGGAGGGCTCCGGGACGAGGGCTGAAATTACAGACGGGATTTTGGCCCGGGCGGCGCGGGTGCAGGTCCGTCTAACAGACCCGCCGAGGGGGTGGGGGGGGGCGGGAGATGACGGTGCCCCACCTGACGTTTTGGTCTTGCGGCCAGCTTGGCCGCTGCCGTCCTCGTGGTCGATGGGCTGGCTGGACAGAGAGTACACGCTGATCTCCGCCACACGCACTGGCGCCTCCTTCACGTTGCTATGGAGACCGAGGATCTGTCCTCCGTCTGTCGGGTGTTGCATCACCTGGAGACGAAACGAACATTGAGGCCGGATTTCAAATTTAGCATCAAATAAAATTTTAAAAAAACATCTTCAAATCAATGCATTCAAGATTTTTATTATTATTTTTAATTTTATGTTGTGTCTTACATCCTCCCCTGCACAAATGCAACACAAAAGCATTGTTGTCTGCCTGCATGTTTTTTTTTTTTTTTTGTAATTGCTGTCTCTATCAGTAATCGCTCTCTAATGCCACGCGGGAGCAGAATGGAACAAATATCACAAACGCCGCTTCAAGAGAGGAGCAAAAATGAAGAAGGATCTCATCCCTCTTCACCGAGGCGATAACGATCCAGCGCAGATTAAAACGGGTTCCGTTACACCGCATTCTGCTCACAGAGATTTACCGACTGATTACAAGCTGACAGCAACGCTATCTCTAAATAAATCTTCGTTAGCGCGGCGCCGCCGCTTCACAGCTCCGAATGTCTAAATGAGCCAAGCCAATTTGCACATATCATCCAGTCAGACGGCATAAGGCAGTTTACGGAAAGTGTTCCGAATCAGACGAGAGGGGACGAGCTTTCATTTTAAACCCTGTCTGGGGGGCGCTTTCAACATTTCACTTGACAAATTGCTGCTCAGGGAGCAGTGCTAATTTCCCTCAAACACTGGCAGGGGTGCACCGCGGTGCTCCCTGTAAAGTCCAATAAGTGACTTCCTCCCACTCAAAGCCTTAGCAGTTTGAGAACGAGGGCACGGGAGGGTTCGCTCCAGAGGAGACGACGACGTAATTGCCCGACAGCATCCAACGGCGGCTGATTTGGCTTTACTCGTGGCGGTTTGTGGTGGGTTGTTCCACTGAAGCAACCGCAGGAGCAACACTTGAGTGGTATTTTAAAAATACAATAACGCATTAGCTCTTCGGATGTCAATCAATCCCAGTCCTCGTCAGCTGCTTGGAATTACAAATGAATAAATGTCACCGGCGTTTCTCCGAACACGTGTGACGCCCGATATCTCTCACACACAGACACCAAACTAATTATGTCCGGAACAAGGCATTTTACTGATCTATATCGATTACATACAGTCAGCTTCCAAACACCACTCCAGCCTCTGGTGCTGGGCGGTTTACCGGTTCATACCGAATATAGTTTTTTTCTCGTTATGAAATGAATTTTTATTTGATTACACAGCGTTTGGAACAAAACAAACAGCAAACACACATGGATGAAGATGGAAAGATCTGAAAAATTAAGGGGTAAAAAAAAAAGGTGCTGTGTCAGTTTGTTTTTTTAGGGTGACCAGACGTCCCCGATTTCTGGGGTCAATCCCTGTTTTGGATGACCAGTCCCCCGGTTAAAGCTGTCCCCGAAAAGGTCCCCAATTTTAGCTTTTTATGAATCAGAAAAAAGCGGTTGCACACAGACTACAGTTATTACGGTAGCCAGTTGCCCTGCTGTTGACATTATAGATATAGCAGTTTAAATATGTTTAAATATTAATAAATATGTCAAAATAAATTAAACTGTTCATCTTGATAACATTTGATTCTTTTTATTAAAATTGTTTTACTACCAGTGTGGCATTATTCTACAATATTTACTCATCATCACAGTAAAATAGTCCATCCTTAGTCGATCTACTGCATTAATTCCTCTCTCAACCAGTAGAAAATGTGGTGAAAACGTGATTATGCATGAAAAAAAAACACTGTGATACCATCAGAATTTAGAAAAATACCTTGATGTACATTTTTGGTCATGTATTCTTCCTTAAGAGAAGCAAACAGAGCCTTTTGTTTTATATAAAACTGACATGCCGACATCCCAGAAGCCAAACACGAATAAACCTCAGTGATATGTGCAGCATAATAGAATTGCAACGTCCCACCTGCGTGTCCCGCTGACACTAAATGATCCGAGTTAGGGCAAAAAAGTTAAACACAATCGTATTTCTCTGCTTCGATGGAGCTTCCCACCCGCTGTCATGTCTGCGGCGCGGCACGGCTCAATGCACCGTTTTAGAAAAGCACATGTGAGGGGAGCTCCAGATGGTCCATAATGTCACATAGCAAAGCAGTATGTGCGATGAGTGAATCATCTGAAATCATATATATATATATATATGTATATCTCACACGGGGCCTTCTCTCTGGCAAACAGACCTTAATAGCCATGCCAATCACTGTCAGAGAGGAACGCAACCCACGAGCTCGGAGCAAAGCGACACAACACCCCCCCACCCCCCTCCCCAGGAGAAATGAAACGGCTGACAGTGAAACAAGAAAAGAAATGATTGAAGGGAATGGTCCCCCGGGCACAATACTCTACCTCGGCCATATTGATAACTCCCACAGCCAAAGTTTTGTAGCCCAGGATGGTTCGATTCTTGTAACGTTTCCTCCTCTGCAGCATGATCTGCAGTCTGTTGGCGTCCCTCTTCAGGAAATGGGGGTACTGAAAACGAGAGAATAAAGTCAGATCAACGGCGTTATGTAATCACCTTCACATGAAAACCAAGGCAACGTTTTCCTTGCTTTGAATATTAATACCTCAATGAAGAGAAGACCATTCAAATAATAAAACTAAATTGTATCTTTCAGGTAGCTTACTTACGTAACCTCAAATGACACTATTCATTGTCCTGTG
Source organism: Mugil cephalus (assembly GCF_022458985.1). Lineage (NCBI taxonomy): Eukaryota > Metazoa > Chordata > Actinopteri > Mugiliformes > Mugilidae > Mugil > Mugil cephalus. Next base: position 8,028,292 of record NC_061782.1, read on the forward strand.
TAGCTGTAAGATTTCCAGCAAAAGGTCTCTGACTAAGTGGATTTCATTGAATCAACCGGCAGCAGATTAGTGTGACCAAATGTAGCACATAATGTGGCCCCGGCTGTTTTATTAAAGCCATCAGACATTTCCAGCGTTTCGCCAGCCAGAGCGCTCCTCACAGCGTTCCCGATTCGCTCAGACGAGCAGGCAAGAATAAAACTTCTCTCCAGTGGCGCCTGGGGACGTGTACAGACAAACTACTTCTTCTTTCCTGTGAAGTCAGGATGTAGCCTCCTTCCTCTGGAGCTGCACCGTCTCCGAGAGCCGAGAACCCGACCTTCACACTGGCTACTCTAGCCTTCTTCACCTACAACATTCACCTAATACTACCTTTGATCATCACCGCTGAAGCCTCCAGGTGCAACACCGAGCAACCTTTTTGCAAAGATAGCTGAAACCTTTCCGTCTGAAAATCCATAACTGTTCTCTACAACTCGTCCATTTCTTTGGCTTAGTTCATCTTAGCAGCTGTGTAGCTTTTCCAGGCAACGGGCAACAAGAAGGGACATGAAAATAATACGATCATTCGACAGTGTATCATAAAACAACTCCACCTAATTCACCAAACGCTGTATTGACGGTGATTCACCGTGAGTGACTATATCGTAATAGAGGGTACGTGCACGTGGCGACGATGTGGAAGTCTCCATGGTTACGGCCGCTGAGTGACAAAAAGCAACAGTTGAGCGTGGAGATTAGCTGCATTAAATTGAATCATGGGCTTTAATAGTGTCTACATTACAAAATTAATTAAAAAACGACTGACTGAACCAACAGATTAGAAAAACAGTTGGAGATATCTGTAAAAAGATTTCCAAAGAAAAGACAAGTAAATGGATTGTTGCATAATGAAGACACAACTGGAATCCAGGCGCCGAGACCTGGTGTTGTGGTTCACATTAGATGTCAGGTTATATTAATTGATGCTGTATTTTTCTGATGAAGTCATACCTTAAGTTAGTTCTTAAGTTACGTTCTGGAGGGCTGTCAGATAAGTTTGTGGATGTTGTTGTTGTTTTGATGTAGTTACGGCCGACAGTAACTATTTCAGTTCCAATAATAAATGGAATATTTGTGATCACTCCTCATCGTCCTTTTAACGTCCAGTCAGACGCTACAGTATTGTATGGTTAACGTTACTTCTCAGTAAAGCTCTTAGCGTTAGCATCTTTTATTTAGCTACATTTATCTTAACTGAAATGAACTTAAACTAAATGAAACTAACTGAAACTGAGGATAACCAACTTTTCCAAATAAGGGGATGGAGCTGGAGTTGTGTTGTATAAAATACTAAAAGTTCATACTTTAGTTTAAGTATAGTGTTCCCCGGCTTTGAAATCATGTCCATGTAAATATGAGGAGAACTTATTTCTGGCCACATGTCAATGTTTGTGGACCATTTGATTTATTTGGTGGTTTGTGTGGATCATTGTCGAGCTCAACTGTCCTTAATTTGATCTGATAATCCACATTTTCCCCGGTCTCGCTGCATTTACTGCTACATTTCACCATGTTTTTGCCACTCAGTGGGAATACGCTCTATAGTTTTGATATGAAAAACAACATTCATAGTAACAGAAACTGAATATTCGCAAAAAAAACACTGGAATTTGAGCAACTCTGGGAACCCTGTATAGAGAAATCTGTTTTATTTATGTGTTTTTCTGAAAAAGGACAGTTAAAACCTGTTGCGCAAAGACTAATCCCACCTCTGTTTTTTTTTACAAAAAGGACACGGAAAATATGCTCTGTGTGGACATCTTTCATTTCGCTGTCTAAATTCAAGCTGCTTTCTGGTCCTGTTTTATATTTTTCTGCTTTTTTCTTTGAAAAACAAAAAGAAAAAGGACATTAACGCCAAAGCAGGAAACGTGGTGCAGCGGGGGTGCACACGGGCTTCAACACAATCTTGCCTGTCAAGCAAGTGTCACATCAGTGTGAGAATTCACAGTATCATGTCTTGCCTGTAGTGAGAATGTGAGCTCCAGATCCGTCTCCATCAGTCCGCTGGGTGGGAGGACGTACTCGTTTGACCTCAGAAGACGCTTAGAACCCTGGAGGATAAAGCAAAAGCAAAATGTCAGTGTATCCACACAAAAAGCGTAACGTAAACTATCGTGCACCGAGGACGTTCGCATGCTTTAATCGCTGCCTTGGAAACGGTGTAAGCCTCCTTCCAGTCGCATTCATTCGTCCTGCAGAGGTGAGCTGCTGCAGTGCAGCCGTGACATTTTCCGTACATTACCCAGAGGAGGTGTATGCGGGATCGCAACTGCCCGAATCAGTTGGACCGGACACTGCGCAGACTTTTCTCCTGCCAGATCCCAAGTTTAACGTCTGTAATAACAGACTGGGCGAGTGTAAAGAGTGGAGCAGGTAGCCGTCCAGAGAGTTCAGCGAGCGCACAATGTTGATGATGTTGGCGACGTTTTACAGAGCGTAGCGGCCCCCGTGCTATTTTTCTGCTCGTCTGCACGCTGCTTTACACGCAATAGTTGATATTGCAAATGAGTCAAAACACACGCAGTACACGTGTCCTCCTCTAGTGCGCCTCAACCCACAGGGACAAAGACACAGCTGGTGACGGTTTTTCCAGTAGGTGAGAACAAGTCCGAGAGACAATTTCTGGTTGTCTGCTACATGTGTGAAAAACCACCTTCAATTTTTTAGATTCGACTCTCTGGAGTTTTTGGTGAAGCTTTGGTGAAGAAACACAAAGAAATTCAGGATACAGATAGAAATAAAATCATTAAATGTTGCTCAGAAGACATGAAAATCTCAGTGTTTGCATAATATTTTAACAAAAAGCTTAGCTATAATGAAAGCCTGTGTTATCTATAGTTTTGACAATAATATCTGGTTAATGAGCTAATACACAACCTGAGCCAAACATTTTAATAAATGGCTGATAAGTGGATTCTTGTTTTAACTGTTCTCCAATGATTTTTTTTTACTTACAGAAACATACGATCTATTTTATTGGCTACTCCAGCTAAAGTCAACCTGATCCTGGAGCTGAGGGATCAATATGCAGCTGGTACTTACTTCAATATATGGACAACAGGAACAATCGAACTGAAGTAACTGGAATCTCCAAGAAGGTTATAGAGTTCTTACAGAAACAAGTCGAGCGAGTTTCTGATGGGTTTTTAACCACAGAGTTTCCTATTTAAACCTTAACCTCCCACCGCTTCTTTATAAATGAAGAAGCTAATCGGATGAGCGGTGAAACATCTTCTCAAAAGTCCTACACGTCCCTTTTTTAAATGCTTTTTTTGGTTATAAATTCAGTCTTTTGTTTAAACTGCTCTGAACACATGTGGTTCGGTTTTGTGGTCATTCTGAAGCTGGTGCTGCTGTGATGTGCTGCACTATTACTCAGAAGGGTTTCTATGGTTTCGTCCACCGTGTTTACAGTGTCACCGAGAGTAGGCCCAATATCATAACATTCACGGGGGTGGGTCAAGACGTACTGTAAACCTGCGGAAGTAGCAAGGTGGTAAACAAAACCCTAGAAATCCCACGTGTCACATCGTTTCTTAAGCAGATATCTAACCAGGCAGCAGCAAGAGAGTCTGCGAGCCTTGTTTTAGAACCAGCATGCTTCGCATTCACACAGCGATGCCGATTCACACCTTGAGGCGGCCCAGTACAAACAGTCCTGTGCTGCTTCACTGCTCTCTAGAGAATCGTGCTACTAACACAAGAGGAATAGCCGGAGATTTGTGTCTGGAATAAGGGTTCAAATCAATTAATCATAAGCTTCCTCTACTCTGCATCTTTAACTAGCTAGGACTCCAGAAGAAAGCTTAGATATTACATGTAGGTGTTGTGCTGCATTTTGTGGTATAAGATGGGAAATTAACAGCCGCTGTTGAGATGCACCAAACTCAATTTAGTTTCATTACCTAATGTTTGCTATTCGCATGGAGAGCCTTTGCAATTCCGGCTTAGAAAGACTCACCATCTAAGCTAATTCTGGGAGCTGGCGCAGAGTTGTTGTGGTCAAACAGCACAGGGATTTCTGTGCCAAGGGTTGCGTCTTCCAAATAGAAGGACACCAACTCACAGCCCGTCCTCCAGAGACCTGTCTCAGCATGTTCCCGTCACATGCCGTGGATTAAAGTCTTCGTAGTCAAGTTACAGTTTAGTTCTTCAAACCGAGCTTCTTCTTTTTCAGGCAAAGAAACTTAAGTGCGTTTGCGTGGAGACAAACAGCTTGTCAACTCCTGGGCTCGTGATTTTACGTCAAGCTGCGAGTGCTGAAGACAGACATCTGTTGTGTAATATCTTTGGCAACTTGTCGGCAGTTATAAAAATTTCACAAGTCCGCAGAGCTTAGTTCAGGTATCTGCGATACCTGCCAATAGAAGTGAGTAAGACTTGGTGAGGAGCAAGGAGGGCCGAGGATATCCTTTAACTCACTACTCTTTAAATGTCCGACGCGGTGGCTTGGACATTGGATCCTTATGTGATCAGAGCTGCCAAATCATGTAAGGGACACCAAATAAAACGGCCTGGCGTGTGCTGTGGATTCATCACAGGACACCGGAGGGGTCATCTTACATCGCAAATATCCTCAGGTCAGGTGGCCTGTGAACTCTTAACTCCTCTTTTAGGTGCATGTGTCTATGTGTTGTCCTTGTGATGGACATGCCCCGGATTGTTTACCTAACACTTGTTGCATCAGACACCAGGCTTCTGCATAATCACAGAAGCTGGTGTCTGATGCACAAAATACGGGAGGCATCGCTGGAGAACATGATGCTTCTTTTTCTGTCCCTAGTACTGAGCAAGCAGCTGCTATGATACAACGGTTTATGGACGTGAGCTAAGCTAAGTATTATTTGTGTTAGGGTTGTCGTGGTATACTGGCATTGGCGCCAATCGTGGTATTAAAAAATGAAATATCAATACAAATGTGCATATGATAATATGATAAATCATAGGTCTTCAACGGGGGGATCCATGGAGGTACTGCAATATCTTTGGTTGATTGCACATTTTTCATATATTTTTTATTATATATTATTTCCCCCACAAATTTACATTTCTTTAAATACACATTAACATGAATCCAACATATTTCAGTAAAGGGATAAGGGGTAGGTAATATTGAACACAAAATAATAATAATAATATTTTAAATAGCACTAGGCCCAGTTTAATATAGAACAGATACAGTAGGTAGGGGGGTCCCTACTTAATCTCTTTATCAGTTTGGGGGGTCCTTGGCCTGAAAAACATTGAAGATGCCACTTGGGACACATTGTGTGTTTTACATCTACACCCTGTTTTCCTCCAGTCTATTGTTATTTTGAGTGTAATTCCAAAAGAGAGAAAACCACCCGAATAAAGTTAAAGATGCATTTCCTGGATTTTGTCATTATTATTTACATTTTTTGCTAAGTAGTTCACCAAACACTCAAGAGGTTTCTAGCCTTCAGCTGCAAAAGCATTAGATAAATGTTAAAAGTTGACCCGAGGTCAAAGAATATTTGGCTTTGCTGACACGTCCGCATGTAATAAGCATTCAACGGAATTGCTCAATATGCTCCAGAGAAGGACACGCTGACAGTAGCTTACAGTAGCCGAAGCCCTTGTTTTGTATATAAAGGAGAGTAAAACAGAGGATAAATCTCAGAGTCTGACCTCGTCACTAACTTCAGCTCCACAAAGAGGCCTTGTATGCACTCTTTTCTCATGCTCAGTGGCTAGCACAATGAATCAAGGCACAAAAGCAAAGCACTCTGAAACTGCATGACATGCATTAACAATACAGAGCCTTGGCAAGGAAAGCTTGCACTGAATGTCCTTTGGCCCCCTTTCTCTCATCCTCTCTCCCCTGCTACAAGCTCGCTGTCTTTCTGGGGCCTGATGGGGGGCAGTTATCCCTTCCTACCAAGCTTTACAACCCCGTGGGAAAAGAGTCCAACCAACATTTTTTTTTAAAATGTACCGTGTTCGATTTTTCTAAACTGGCACCCATGTTTTGCAGCAAAGACAGAAAGCGATCTGGGGTCAGGACAAGGGCTCAATGCAGAATTGTATTAAAGAGGTTTTTAAAGGCGATCTGAGGCTTCTGCTTTCATCCAACACACTCTGCTGCAGACACGCACAGACGCGTAATTGGATCATATCTAAGTGTACTGCAAATGGAAGTGCTTTGGACAGCGGGCTCGCACTGAAATGAGAATTGCACGCCTTCCCGATCATAATCCAGCTGACATTAATGTTCGGCTGCAACCTCCGGCAACAGTGCGCTGAAAAGACAAGGACGGAAAACGCATAATCACATAGCGCGCGGCAGCGTACCGTATTAATAAAAGAGAATGTAGGTTGGTTTGAGCCGTCCTTGGCTACTTGGAGTGACCTAGCTGTCTCCAGGGTGAGAGATAGAGGACTATCTCCAGGGAGCACAAAGCCTTCTGCAGACTAAATTGCAATCTCATCATCCCCACTGTTGTGGTTTTAGGAGGCCATCCAAACGGTTCGCTATCGCAGGAGTTGTCTATGCGCACGTAGGCCACTCAAACTGATGAGCCCCTGAGATATCCACTGACCATGCTGAACGGCGACATGCGGTAATGAGGCTTTGTCATTCCCCGTCTGAAAACAAAACCCTCCCATTCCTCCGTCATCCTCACCAACTGTCTCTTTATCCCCTCAGCGCCTCTGTTCCCTCCCAAACCAAACCTGCTGGAAATTGCATTTAATGCTCCAGTTCCGGAGCCGCGGCGAACACAGCTTTGCTCGGCTCTCCTCCAGGCGGCTCAGCAGAAACGCCGGAGATTTCACGCTCCGGAGACAGCCACACTCGGTTGGTTACGTTTTCCTTTAGGATGACGGCGTTGGGAGGGGGCTTTGTTTATTCTTCAAATAGAAACGTCCTGTATCGCATGAAATTTCAATTAAATTTCATAATGAGGGGGCGAGTGCTGAGAGCGGGGCAGAAAAATGGTCAATTACTGAGGAATGACAATAGAATCTCTGGACTGAAAACCACTGAGAGATCTCCTGTTTACAACGGTACTACAAGACACTAGTCGCATCTCGTTAGTTTGGAAAGTAGGTTGATGCTTGAACTCAGCCACAGCATTATAACCACATGGCTAATGTTATGTAGGTTTCCCTTCAGCCTCCAGAACAGCTCAGAGAATGGACATGTGTCTGGTAATGGGATGCTGTTAATGGGTCCTGTGGGTTGAGGGGAGGGTCCTCCATGGACACGGCTTGTTCCAGTGCATCGCACAGATACTATCGAGGGAATAGTGAATGTGATCTAGGGAATGTATTAGCTACAATGCTAATTCTACAAGCAGAAAACTGCTACTAGCTGCATCTGACATTTTTTCCCGTCCATTACTCAGTGTAAGGGTTCGTCCACGTCAGCACAGAAACGGTTAAAGTTCAACAAATGTGAACATTTGGTTCTGCTCGCCACATCTGGACGTGCTCACACACGTACATAACGCCGGAGGAGGCGCAAAGCTGTTCGTCCTTGATAATGTGAATAATCCTTGACCGAGGTACAAGTTGTAAAACCTTAAGCTCGCGCCTGTTATGTGCGGTGTGAATTATGTGCTATGCGGAGTATGAAAATGAAAGAAACATTTGGGGAAAACAGAACTGGTCAGCCGCTGGTCCAGCGGGTCGCTGTTTCCACTTCATCTCTCTTCGCCGCTTGATGTAATGAGCTTGTACAATAAATTAATCTTTAAAAGCATATAATTCTGTGGTTAACCGCGCCTCTCTTCCTACTTCAGTCTAATTCTCAAAGTCTCTTCTTCTGAATGGATTTTCTGGGCAACTGCAGCAGCACAAGCTGGAACGATTGTTTCCTTTGAAGATTATTTCCACATGGCCACGTCAAAGCGGTGCATTTGGATGTGTGTCCAAGTACACTTAAGGTGTACTCACAGATCTTTGTTCTCTCACACTGTCAACACTTTCAGAGGCCGTGAGCCGTCATCTCTGCATTCACTAACAGGCTTTTCGCCTGGGCGTGGGTTTTTAAACTGTGACTGCACTGTACTGAACGCACTGCAGATATATGACACGGCGTCACGCTGACTTCTTGAAAAACTTTCCACTGTTCAGAATCGAAGTGTCTCGGTGTCTTTACGTAATCTCAGAGAGAGATCCCATGATACTGGGATCAGAGCTGCGTGATCAGGGCCGCACCATCTGTTACAGGACTCGTTGTCACTGAAAGGTTTTGGGTCCTTGTCACGGTGACGAACAAATTTAGGATCATTCGGATGTCCTCCCGATGAAAATCCGTGAAGACAATCAAATCCCAAACCAGAAAATGCAGGGCTCACTCTGGTGTTTTTGTGTGCTACTATTTTCCATGTCTTTCCTATGTAGACGCATGGCTTGTTAATTTCCCTTTGCCCCATTACATTCGCTTTCAAATCTGACATTTAATGATGAAACCCGACAGCACGATGTTGAATAACAGCCCAGAGACCAGGCAGCGCGAGCGCGCACAAGCAATCAATGCAAGACGCACGATCCGCCTTAAGGTGCTAATGCACCTGCTTAGAGCGGCAACGCCAGTCCGCCGCATAAAGCACCTGTGCGGTGGTGAGTCACCCCAGGTTCCTGCGCGCCAAAGAGGGTTTTTATCATCCGGCGGGATTAGCGAGCGCGTCTTATCGTCTTCTCGGCTTTGTGATTACATTCAACAGCGGACGGCGAGGCATTGGGAAACAGTGAAGCACGGGCTCCAGACCGTGACGCGCCGCTATCGAGTGTCTTGCAACGTAGCCTGTTTTTCCAGTCGCACTCGGAAGATTAACTCACCCACCTGTATTTTGACAGCTATGGAGAGGGAGTTCAGCTCTTTATCCAGTTCTTTAAGGACGACCAGCTTTTTCAGCGTGAGGCTGCAGAGCCTGTGGAAAAAGGAGACGAGAGAGGGGTTGAGAAAATGAAACGTAGTTGAAACATGTTATTTTTTAGTCAAGTCCGCGTCTATGATAGTAATGGACGGCAGAATCCGGGGATGAGCACTGCCAAAGGAAAGTGAGCGAGCAATCAAGAGAACAACCGAGTAATCAAACTGCGGCGTCCCGCCTCATCAAGAATTGATGACTTTTTGTAAATGGATGAGACGCAAAAGTGCTGGTGCATCAGGATTTATATTGTATGCTTTCATGAGCACATTTTCGATGGGAGATGACATAGCACAAATGCTCCGACATCCCACAGAGCAGTAAAATATCTCCAGTCAGCCCCGTTTCGGCATGCTAATACACTTTAAAACGCAGAGCACTGAGACCTGCATGACTCACTGCCATCTGTTTATTATTAAATTAAGCAAGCAAGAAACATACACATGACGCTAAATAGGTTAAATGGCTTTTTACTGGCACACTGGACTTTTTAAAGCGAGCGCGCCGTCGAGCCGCAAATTAGATTGGGCGAGGTAAAATGAAGCCATCGAATACAGTCAAATAAAAGTGCACTTGACGATGAAAACACATGCGGTCCCAAAGGACCCCTCTCGGGTCAGGCCTGAGCCGAGGCAGATGAAAAGAGACCCGGAGCAATGCGAGATTTAAATCCACACCTCTTTCATGGTTTCGCAGCACCTTGTATCCTTTCCCCAGTACCCCTCAAAAAAAATCCCCCTCTCTCTTGAAAAGAGACAGCCAAGTTTAGTGAACTTCCTCCTGACCCACTTTTCCCTCCAGACCCGTTGCATTAATGTGTGATCAGACTCAAATGGGAGGGAGAAAGGCAAATCAAACAAACAGCCATCTGATCACTGGCGTTCCTTGAAAGCGTCTATGCAACGCTCTTCATCAAGAATGATTCACAAAGACTTGAAGCACCGAGAACCCTGGGGGCGACGGAGCGTGGCACATGATGAATTTTCAACGTTTACCATATTTGAATCTTATTTAGATTCTTCTCATTTGTGCAACAGCCTAAAGGAGCATTTAAGCTGTGGAATATAAACATCTGAAAGGGACTAAAAGGAAAGTTTAAATTACAATTGTGTAATAACGTCATTCTTTTCAGAAATCTAATTTAACATGGTGGGATATTTCTGATGCGGTTTTATTGGAAAAATGGAGTTTCCCCGACAACACAAAGCAGCCGGGGCCGATCATTAGCCTTAATTTAGACATTAAGTGAAGCAGATGGTCATTTTCAATTTTTATTTTTCAATTCCAGCCCCAAACGCCTGCACTCCATCAAAGATATTGCGCTCGCAAGACAGTTTATTAGGTACACTAGTGAAAACAAATGCATTGTAATATAAGGGTCCCGCTCTAAATCCTCCTTTATGGCCGTTATGACGAACCGTTATATGTATATCTATATCTATACCGCGTGGCCCAGCCCAATGACTAAAACGGGGCTGTCAAAATAATAGAAACATGTGTCTTTACAACACAATAAAATGTAATAGTCCTACAAACCGCAGCCTCCAAAATGAAAACAGAGTTGAATCAACAGCTCTCCCAGGTATCTTAAACAAATGCTAAATACTATAGCCTCCACAAAGCTAGGATTTAGTGCACGACTGCCACATTTTAGAAGGCTTTTGTTTCTGCTAGATCAATGTGAGGTGATTGTACGTTGCAGTTTTAGCTTTTAGTTTCCATCCCACTGCCTGGTTTGTTCCTGTTTCTCAACAACAAAAAGGAAATTCACAGCGTAGCAGGACAAGGAAAGAAACCAGTCAAAGGGAATTAGAATGAGACAGAAGGCCACGAGAATATATATTTAATGACGACGACAGGCCAGGAACTTCATGCCCCTATGCAGAACATGCCCTTGGCCCAGACAGACGGGCGACGGCGCAGTTCTACGTCAGTTTACGGGAAGCATCCGAGCGTGGACTGCCAATCCAGTTTGCTGCACAACAACCTCGCGTGAGTTAGAATGAACGACTCCAATATCTATCTGAGGGGTGGACTAATTAAATGTTAAATCTAGTAGATAGAAGCATGGATCCAGCTTTGCTTATTGTCAGGATGAGTCACCAGTCAGCCACTGGCTCTCTGTCAGGAGGGAGGGAGGGAGGGAGGGAGGCGGGGGGGACAAAAAGACGAGCTGATGGTTTAACGTCTCTATCCCATCACAGCTCTCTCTCTCTGTAGATTCACATGTAATTAAAAAGGCTGCAGGCGCTGAAAGGGTCGCTTACGGCACCATTTTTTATTTTTTATTTTTGGTTATTACTACAGAGGTGTTATCGCCACTCCTGCTCGTCACTGCGTTATGTCGTAAGTGAAACTCGTGGCCATGTGTCCTGGCCCGGCGCCAGGCACGTCCCCCCCCCGTGCTCCTACCTAATGTCAGCTCGCTCGGCCACACAGACAGCGACAGACCAGGTATTAACACAAAACCGCTCATCACCGTTCTCAAGGAGGTGGAGTACACACAATAATTCAAGCAACATGAGGAAGTATCGCCAGCAGAGTGATACCGCGCACCGTTTGTGATTACAGGAATACGGGGGCGGGGGAGGGCGGGGGGGTGTTATTTGCAGTGTGGTCTTCCCTCCACTCAGCAGACCTGGCACACACTCAAGATCAAAATAGGGGCTTGCAAAAGCCCTTGAACTTACGCATTAATCCTCCACTCTGGCTCGTCACTCCCACATTCCCAGAAAGACCCTGGGGTGGGATCAGAGCCCTCCACTCTGTGCCAAACAGGACCACCAAAACAAAACAGTCTTATCAATCCGCAGAGAGAGGCCCTGGGTGGGTGGAGAATCCATACTACAGTCTCCAGTCCAATATTACTGTGAACCGACGGTGGAAAGCAAAGATAAGTGATACATTTTTTTCTGTCTGTTTCCCAGCTGATAAGAGTCGATGAGGGAAATCCCCCGCTTTCGTTTTGGGCTGAGCCAATTCACACAGCCCGGTAGGCTCTTCTGATTGGGTAATCATGGCTATGGATTGAGTTTATTGAGCCTGAAATGCCAGTTAGAAACCGGATTAGTGGTGGTTTTGATCATCCTTAGCTAAACACCAACGAGGAGAGAAACCGTAGCTACTAAACTGACCGTTAAGTTGTATCAGTGCTTGTTGACGAAACACAGAAGAAGCTACTTAACCTTCTCAAGTACTATCCTGCATTAATTTTAGCTGAAGTACATGCTTAGTAAACCGGCATTTCAGTCAGACAGACAAACTTCTATCAGTGTAAATAATAAAAAAAATAGCTTATCAGGTTTCTAATCGTCTTTGTCTGTCAGTCGTATGATATATAATGCTTTCATACTCAAAACACACCTAAAAGCTACAAGTGTGGATGTAAATATACAAACAAATGCTACAAGTACCAATTATCCCCATTGCTGATTAACAGCGTGCTAGCCCACAAAGTGTCAAATAAACAGTTAAAATATCTTTCGCGTGTCTCATCTAGACAAACATAAAAAAAGTATTTCCATTTATTTATTGTTTAATCAGGTAAAAGCTGCAGTTCATCAAGTGCTCCAACACTTTTAGAACGGATTGATGAATGAATGTGACCATCATTTTAGCTCTAATAATGCCTAAAGGTGGGAGAAAATACCAACATGGCAACATATCACGATATTTTTTCTCCCAACACAATATCGATTTTGAATGTCTTAATATCGAATTTTGTTTTTAGCTGATCGTGAACGACTGAATTGGAAATGGATCGTTTGGATTAATAAAGCTTTTTGAAATTGCAATGCAATTTGTCCAATGAATTATCACTTCCATCTGATGTACATATATACAATGTGTATTTTAAGATGCATTTAAAATTTCTACGCAGAATATCGCAATATATCACAATAACATAATATCGCAATAATGTATCGCATCGTGGCTCAAGTATCGCGATACGTATCGTGAAGTCCTTGCCAATACCCACCCCTAATAATTTTCAGACTTTGAGCTGATGTTTTGAAAGTGTCCTCACATTATCTAATCTGTAGACGCCAGGCCCACCTTAAGGCGATGGAGGAGTCTGAATGCTGTCCTCCCCCAGGCTAATTACATCAGACACACAATCTCTTTTTTGTATACATCATCTTGCATTACTGACCCAGAGGTATGAAGAAACTGGCAGTATGTCTTGTGATGACTAGTTACTGACTCCGACGCGTGCCACCCATTAGGAGTGTGAGCTAATAGGTTTAGTGTATACGGCGTGGCTCACAGCGGCGCGAGTAGCGCGGCTCCATCTAAGCCCATTAGTGCGGCCATGTCGTCGCTCTCTGCGCCGTCACTAACTGTTGACCTTTCAGGCCTCCGAGCAGAAGCAAAGGCCACTGGATTACTGGGTTGTTTCCGCCTTTCGGGCTGAAAACAGACTGCTTCCATTTAAGGGAATCAAAACAACATGACAGACGCTTCCTTTTGTGTCAAGTGAGCAAAAAGGGTTCAGACAAGCAACGTGATCTATGGAGAAAAGCTTTGCGGCGACACCCCTGCAGCTGACACGACAAGCATGAAAAGCCTTTCAACATCAGATCCGACACATACTAGCATAATCCTCATCCTTGATTTCTCTACCAGAACATCGCTCCTTTATTCTGGGATAACTGAGTCAATACAGGTACTGCAGGGGGGAGGTTGCAAAATATTTGGTTGATTTTTATATATTTATTTTAATTTTCCCCCACAAATTTCTTTAGAGGCACATGAATCCAACATTTTTTAATAAAGGGATGAATGGAAGCGGAAGATGTTATCTTTCATCTTTCACTCATTCAGATGCAGGAAGTGAGGCAGAGCGCCACACGAGACCTGTCAATCTAAGCCTCCTGTACACAGTAGGCCCCGCCCCCATCGCTGCCGAGCCAATCACAAGGCTGCATATCACACACTGAAAAATAGAGATAAAAAATGAATATTTGAACATGTGTGTTACTTGAATAGCTTAATATTGAATGCAGAATGACAATATTAATGTATATTTATGAGTTGCACTACGTCAAGTTTAATACAGTAATCTCTCCATCAGTTTGGGGGTCCTTGGCCTTAAAAAACATTGAAGACCCCTGCATAAAAAAATGAATTAGAACCACCAACAGATTTTCAGTTCACTCCTTCTACCATGCAGGTGTGCACTAGCATAACAATCTGCAAACTGCACCTCTTTATTACTGTTCTACTCTGCATTTACTCTAAATTCTAGGCTAATTATAACGGCTGAACATTCTTGCACATAAAAGCAACTGACGGCTACTGTCGCCGAGTTATGAAACTTTTTATCTGTGCAAGACAAACAACTCATCAGGCAGGACGCGCAGACAGCCGCGGTCAAATATTTGGTTTCAGATAAGAGTCCTGTGATTGTGGGTTATCTCAGAGCTATGTAGAATCTTATCCTGCTTCATCCATTTTCTCTCTGCTAACAGCAAAAACAGAGAAAGGTAGAAGAGCAACACATTTGAGACATACTTCTGTTTTTCCTTTTTCTTTTTTAGATCGTACAGTCCAGCAAAGCATGACATCGCTTCCTCTCCCTCCCAGAGCTGACTGAATAACTGTATCAAAGCGACGCTGGAACATCAGAGGAAACCAAATCAATCGTGGGAGGTGGATTAAAGGTGGGCAGCCGAGTGGAAGTCAGGGACACACACACACTCTGCCTGGCGTTACCCCCTTTCTGACCTCACCCCTCCACTGAGTCGGTCTGGCTTTCTTTAACTCGGAGAGGGCTTCACGCAGGTTGTTCGGGAGTCGGGTCTCAGAGAAGACTTCTGGCCGGGAACCAAACCTCAGTCACTCGCTGCTTGTGGCTCTTCGGCGAAACGATACGTTTGACTGGAGACTGCTTATGTGACGCAGTTTGTGTTACACCGACATCAAAAGGCATTTCGAAAATGTAAACCACGAATCTGGAAGGCCTGAGTCCTGAGCCCCGCGAACCAGGTTTGATAGCAGACGTTGCGACTGGAAACATGTGAGGGGACGATCATTCGAGATGAGCACCGAGACCTGAAAGACCTTAACTCTGTTGATCGGTTGTTTTTGAAAAGTCCAAACAAAGCCCGGACATGGACAGAAGACGATTCACACAGACATCTTTTCTTCATCGTATATTAGTATATATACTTTTGCTGAGGTTACTCTGTAACAAACACACCAACCACCACACAGACATAACAACATCGGTGAGGAGTTTCTTGCATGTGCGTCCATTCTGTTCTGCATCAACGTCTTTCAAAGCCGGAGCCGTGGTGCCATGTAAGAGTACATGTGGCTCCTATCACTGTGCTATTTCTGGGCCTTTCTGTGATAGCAGCATCTCAAATAACCTGGCGATAGAGACCACTTAACCCTAAGAGCGTACAAAGAGACTGGCAGCCACCGGGTCCGTCAGCTTCTTCGTGTTGTACATTTGTCGCGGCTTGAGTGAAACATCCACTCCGGTCAACGTCGTTCCTTCCTCGTTTTTTTTTTTTTTTTTTTTTTCGGCTTTGAACGTTTCACCGAGGTCCGTCAGAAGGTTCGCCGGTGCAAACGCGGACTGCAAATGGATGCGCACAGCACTGACACGGACAGAGTCAGAGAGAGAGGCCAGCAAACCCTCGAATTTAACAACATACCGCCCAAACAAAAACACACTTTTGTAATTCTTTTTCCTCGGTCAGCATTCTAGTTGATGCTTTGCCAGTCCCATGGCCTCGGATCACTGCACACCAATTGTCAGAGGCACAAAGCAGAGGGAAGTGGTGGATGGAGGATGAGTGATGTAAGAGAGTGCTGAATGAAAAAGGGACTGTCTATGTTTGGTATGTGCCGGGAGGGCTTCCAAGCTACTTTGAGTAATGCTTTTAGTGCTCGAAGCGTACCATTTTGTGTATTCTCTGCTTGAGATGTGACTGCGGTCACATTCTCTTAATAAAGCACGCTTGAGAACATTGCTCTGTATGGATTTCTTAAGGTTGTTATGTATGGCACTAGGGGATGTGGGAGGCAGAGAAAAAAAAAACAAAAAGCTGCAGTCAGTCAAGGTCCTTGTTGAGGAAAAGCCGACGCTCGTCGTCCTTTAGCGATGCTATTATTTGTTCATGTTTAGGGTACGCTTAGCCTAAAAGCCGCTTCTGCTGAATATTTTATTCACTTACAGCAAAAGCAAGGACACGTCTATTCATGGCGAGGGCTAGTCTACGGAACGGCTGGGATTCGCTCAGGCAGCAGAACCTTGAGGTTTCCTGTTTTGTTTTTTTTTGTATTTTTTTTTAAATATTTTATTCATAGCTTTTCAATCAAACTGCGAACACAGAGGGAAAAAAAAAGCTCAACATTCCCCACCCACACAAAGTGTTCTCAATAAAGTAATTCCTTTTTATTTTACTAGACAAAGATAGGAAGGGAATGGAGATTGCAAAGCACTTTGGAAAGGCTGCAAATGCTTCAGAGTTGAGGAGAACGCGATTTTAGAAGTAGCCGAATTCATATCTGAATCCAATCTGCAGCGATTAGGACGGGGTTTGTGTTTCAACAAGTTCACACTGTAGGATGTGTCATAAGGGCTTAGCCTGCACTTAGGCTTGCATGCAAAAGCTATTTTAGCCCCCCAAATATCTGGTTGTGTGTGCCAGATGGCCATATGCTGGTTGGGCTTTAATTCCCTGAATGAAATCTTCTCATGGTCACAGTGAAAGAGCAGGAAGAGGCTGTGACCAGGGTAAACAAAGAGAACAAGAGGAAGCTATTAATTTAGCCAAAACAGATTTCTGTGACGGCATGGCTGAAGTGTCAGACAAAACCTGTGGTGTTTAGCAAGAGGACTAAAAGTCAAAATGAAATCAAATAACCTAGAGACATCTTTATGCATGCAAAATGTTCTATAGTTATTCTACATTTAACATTAGCCGTCAGCTTGCGCTTGACCAGAAACGAGTTGATTAAGCTACAATGTTATGCAGACATAGGCTTAAACCTTTAAGCCGAACCTCAAACCTCTGCACGCAGGGAGGCTTACTCATCTTGAATTAATGTGAGTAACTGCCCCAATTTTATGGCTGCAAAAAAAAAAAAACCCCAAAAACAATCTGACGAAACATCTAAAACATTCCTGTAGGACAGAAGTCTCTTCTTCTTACTGGAAGTCTCACATTTATATGCAAAAACTTCCTCATCAACCCTTGTTCGCCTTCACATTGTTGGAAGAAACACAAGGAGCTGAGAAAACCCGCAGAGACACGGCGAACGCGAACCACTTCAAACCGCTCGATCTATTTCTATTTGGCATCATCACCGAGGTATGCAACCAATCCGAAAATTAGGCTTTGAGGAGAAAACTAGACGAGATAAACAGACTGAGACTGAGAGGGAAGAGGATGTGATAGCGGCGCTCATAACCATGATAATGCTCTGTAATATGATGGAGTCATGGGTCTCCCCAGGGCCGTGATTGAGTTTCACTGTTGTCGGGATTACCGCCACATTTTATGTAATTCTACACTGGAAGTGGTGAATAACAGCCCTCTGCCAGATTTCATTTAAATTTGGTCATTTAAGCCACTGCTTATCCTCAAAAAGGATTAGTACGGGCGAGCATCAGAGGTTTGACCAGCGTGCTCTCGTCTGTGGTCGGTTTACTAGGCTCCTCGCAGATAATAGAAGTTGGATATGTTTCCTATTACCCAACGTTCAGATGAGGAAAAAAAAAAAAAAAAAAAAAGCCTTGCTCAAGTTATGGCAAAAACGTGCTGAGGCTGCAGTTCCTTCCCGACAACAGGAAACGCGAGAATCTGTCTTATACTTCATCATCGGAGCCGAGGATGAGCTGCTCCTAGTCCCGCTGGCCGCGAGCCAAATTAACAGACGAAGGAGTCTTAAACATCTTAACACAACCCAGTGACAAGATTTGTGAGTCAGTAAACACAAGGCCTCTATTCATAGTTCAGAATAGTCCCTCTTCAAACAAATGCCTTCAGATGCACATGCTCCCGCTGAGGCCCGTCAGACCGCTTATTCAACCATTTCGGCCTCCGCGATGAAAATTAAAAGTGCGACACCGCGTCGCATTCGGGCGCTTCGGCGCGTTGACAGTAATTTCCAGGAACTCAGCGCACGGCGCGCCGCGTCCTTTGTTGCCGTTTTCTGCAGCGGTAAACATCTCTTTTGTCTCTGCCTCCCGAACACAAACCGATGAGGTCAGCAGGCCGGTGTTTGTAGTGGACACGCTCAGACGGGGCCTGTTGACAGGCAATACCGGAGCCGGGGTAAGACGCCTCGACCGGTCACAAGACAGGTTACACCTTCTTACACCGAATCCCGTTTACAACAGCCGGCCCTCGTTTTCCCCCCACCTGCTGCGTGCAAGGATTTCACAATGAGTTCTATAACGTATACAGGTGAAGCCCCGTGAGCGTCGCCGCCCCAGACGTCGTTATGAATGAGCTTTAAAATCCTATTAAGGCGGCTTGTCGGGCTGACGGGAACGCTCCTTCGCTCCGAGTCTACTGCTGGGATCAAAGGCTCCAGAGCAAAGCCTCGTTTAAAACCGCCTCTCGCGGACCAATCAAGACAAGTCTAACACCCTTCGCAGAAGAAACAAAAACACGACCAGTTTATTTATAGGGCTGATTTAGCTGACCCAGAAAACAAATGCATTTCAACAGTGCTGCACTAAATTTGCCTCCTTGACTGTTGTAACGTTCAGTTTGTGTTGCAACAGTGGAAGGAATTAGGTAACGCAACTGTATGATCATTGAAGAGGACGTAGTTTGTGGTGCTGCTGAAGTGGATTGAAATAAATATTAAAGGATTTTTTTTTTGAATCGCAGTTAAATGAACAGTTTACGCAGTTATGTGAAAAACACGTGTTGAATACCGTGCATTTCTTAAGGCATGTTTTAGTGCAGCATTGTTATTTTATCGCATTATGTGTTATTAATAGGGCAGATTCTTTGCGGTTTGTCATCAGCCTTTATCATGAAGCCCTGCATATTAACGTAACGTAACAGTATGGCGGAATCTAGTATTTATAGCTTGCAGAACATGCGTTGCTTAGCCTTTTTAAACCCACTTAAAATCTTAAAAACTCTCGATGAATGGGCTGCACAGCGAAAGGATGGAAATGGAAATGTGAAAGGGGACGGCGGGGGAAGCCTGCCAGGCCTCCGCGCCGACCCCTGGGAGCTTTGACACATCTGAACATCTGCAGCTCCCGGGCAAGTCCAAACAGACCCGATCTCCCGCTCGCGCGAAACACCGCTCACGTTAATGAAGTCCCACAAAATACAACCTCCGGGACGCGAAGCTGCCGAGACACCTTTAATTTGTTTGTGGATGAGCAGAGTGAATGTTCAGCCGTCGAGGGCACAACCAGGTGTCGGGTTTCGGCTAAATTTAGACGGCGCTGACATTTCATCAAGAGGATTAATTTAGTTTTACTATACATATTTCATACTGGCATATGGTGCCTCGGTTAAGCATCAGACAGGATTAAGTCTGCCCTTTAACTCCTGCAGCCTCCACAATCTTGTCCGTGCGTCTGCCCTCATTAGCGATCGCAGATACTACAAACGCCCTCAGCTGCCGGTACACAAAGATAGAAAACATCTCTATCCAAGGTTACAGATGCGTCACATTTGTTTTTAGTTCAGCGGTTTCAGATTCGGGGGGTGCGATTAATCCAGTGTAGGACATATTAACAGATACTACCAGGAGAAACTGTGCCCTGACTTGAAACTTTTGTTCTGCACACTAGACAACAATTCCAGAAAGAAAAAATGTCAGCGACCCCGGGAACGGTGCAGTCGATGAATGCACAACGGTCGACCATCAGCAGATATCATTTGGCTCTATTTTTGCGAAGTGGAGAGACGGCGTCGTCATCTATGTATTGTCATCGTATCCGAGAGTGCTGATAAAACAACTGGCGCACGTAGAAGAAATACTGTTTTGGCACGATTACTTGAAATGAACAATGGCAGCCCAAAGGTGCCTGCTGACTACTCCTTTCAGTTCACTCCCCCGGCTTAATACGTCCAAATGACTAATGGACTGAACGAATCCAGCCTCCAGTTCTCCAGAGATCCTGCACACGGACCCGACTTTACTCTGCGTCCATGCGGGAGTAATTTTAAACCGGGGCAAGTGAAAATGAAGAGTTGGAGCTCATTGGGCTCAGTGTGCTACCAAATAACAGGCACATTTAAAGAAATAATAATATGACGAGGGCTACTTGGAAACAGAAATGAAGAGAAACAACAACGCTGAGTAAAAGAGACCTGTTCTGGAGTTTATTTTATAGACTGAAATATCCAAAGGTGCCTTATCAAACACATTTAAAGGGAAAAAACACCAAATTTCCAAACCTAGAAACCTTTCATTTCCATAAATCTGTGCTTGGGAGTTGTTTTTTGCACTCAAACAGTGGGATATCTGAATTGCGGGTCAACTGAGCAAAAGACACATGGACAGAAACAGGAACCCAGACAGTTCAGGCCGCTTAATCTGTGATTAGAAAAGTGGGCAGGGCACCCAGCTCGATGCCGCCTGAGTGTCAACAGCGCGCGGTTCTTACATCCCTGACGAGACAGCAAAGATGGGCATATTATTTAACCCGAGACACGGGCGACATCTCTATTAGGCTTCTGAGCGGCAGCCAGATGAGCGCGGCCGTCAGTCGCAGGGAGAGTAAAAAGTATCGACTACAGATAAACACGACCGCACTGTTTACAGGAGCAGGCTCTGCTAGAATGCAGCACAGGACCTCCGACTGCCGTGACGATGGCGCTTCGCAGGTTTCAAACGGTCCGTCATGTGCGCTCTCATCCGTCCACGTCACGAGCGTTTTTTTTTTTTTTTTTTTTTTTTTTTGAAATAATGGCCTCTGTGTTGCTGCTGGCATATACAGCTCAGGAAATGCCTGAATGGGAGAGGTGGGAAATAAGCAGCGCAAGAACAAGAGAGAAAATACGAGCTGAGAGACACTGTCCACAATGCGCTTATTTTGACAGGATCCTCCCTGTATCAGAGGCGTTTCCTCGCCTCGCTCGCTGGCTCAGGAAGCTGGATCTCTCTACGAGCTGAGACCCCAGTATCCGCCCACACAAGTATCTGGCCTTTCTCCCATTCTGAGGTCCACGCAGGGGGAAACAAAACCTTTCTTCCCTTTGTGAGGAATTCAGCATGGAGCATTCAGCACATGCCTGCAGAGCTCTGCGCCAGTTCGGCAAAGCTTTTCGACAAGGTGGGCAATCCGCGGCTCCGGTCCTGCACAACCCCACTCCTGCACAACCCCACTCGTGCACACCCCCACTCCCCTCCCTTCCCTTCCACGGAGCAGGTTGCTGGTGAACAGCAGACAAAAAGTGTGGGGGGGGGGGGCAGCCTGAACGTGCGCTGGAGCAACCTGGCTTTTCAGCGGCTCTCCAGCGCTCTTGCCAGGAATGTGAAATGCTTCCCAAGGAAATTCCTCCTCCTCGAGGAAAGCAGGGAAGGAAACCAAGAGAATTTTGACACATTTCGTGCGGTGGGAGTGAGCATGTAAAAGACGGGAGCGGAGGTGCTGATTGGTCCACTGTCGTAAAAGTGTGTGAACAGCATGGCAGAGCGCGAAGCCAAGCAAGAGTCGGTTTCATTCGAAAGGCAGAAACCAAACCAACCAAAAATGAACCACTGTTAACGTTATCATTTTAAAACAGACTTTAAGAAAGCCCTCGTGGAGTGTTTTTCTTTTTTCTTTTTTTATACTGCCTACAGTAAAGAATAAGTGACCAATAAGAAGCTAGTATAAATAGCTCTAAATTTAATTATCACCACAGCTACTTCCTGGCTGTTTTACAAATACATCCGCCTTTGAGGGAGATGTTATCTGGTTAAATTAAATTATCTGCACTGGGACATTTTCATTTATCCATAGTATGGGTATCTTCTAAGCCTTGAAGTCGAATAATGCCACAGGATTATGTTTACAATGCATTTACTCTGTGATTTAACTTCAGAGCTCGGTTACTCTGCAGCATGTCAAGCAGCTGGTTAGATTTCAAATAGCATCTTTGCATCTTTTGCACACTCTCAAAGGTCTTGGAGAGTGTGCAGCTGCAGCAGCAGCAGCAGCGGCAGCAGCAGCGGCAGCAGCCACTTCTGAAGCTGTCAATTTTGTCGGTGTTGCCGGAAATAGATTGTAAACACGATGCGGGCGGACGTGGATCGCTGCGTCACAATCCTGAAGGGCACTGGAGATGGCCGATGGGGTTTGTTTATGATTTCTAAAGGAAGCAGGGGATTAAGCAGACAGCGTCTGTGTGCAGCATCAGATTACCAGCTCCTCTTTTCCTGTTATGAAATCAGATTACCAAAGCTCCCCCCGCCAGGAGAAACAATATCCACGCCTCGAGATGCAGGGGGGTTATGGAAGAGGTGAAAGAGCAAGTTAAGCTCATATTATCTGACCTTTATTTGTATCCTGATTTAATGGTTTCATCTTAGCTTCACTGCATATAAGAAAATCAGAACTTAAATCAAAGAGATTAAGAGCACAGACGATGCAAAAAGATTGCACACATACAGTTCCACCTTCAGTATTACAGCTTAACGGTGCCTCATAGCAAAAAGAGTCTGTAGCTGCTCCATCTCCACTGACCCAGAACAAAGTAGACACAATAACGTCCCTTCAGTCCAGCTCCGAGTTTGTTTCTGTTTTCTCGTCTTTATTTGCCGACATGCAGCACAGATCAGTCCGATGCGCTGCACAAGAGTCGGGGGCTCAAGAAACAAACATCTGAGCAGAGCCTGCAAAAGAACACTCAATTACCGGGGAGATAAGGCTCCGTCACTCACGGGAGAATAAGGCCAGCTAGGGACTCGCATGAATCAAAGTGGCAGAAACGAGGATGCTCTGGTCACCAGAGATAAACGTCACAGGAAAAGAGCAAAGATGTGTTTCGGAGCTTAAGAGGCACCTCTTTGAACTTCAACTTAAAAGACGGACTTTCATAAGCACAAAAAAAAAAAGAAAGAAACATATCGCAGCCTCAAAATGTCATGCAAAAACTATTTCCAGATCCCAAAAACTTAAAGAAGGTATTTTATTTTTGGAAGGTGTATCAATAGCCTGCTAGGATTAATAATTAATTTTCAGTGGGAGGGACAGGCTCCGGCTTAATGGTGCACGACTTTGAACTAGTCCGACCTAATGGAGACGGCTACGTGGGACTAAAGTTTTTAAAATCTACCGAGCACTGACTTGGAGTCGACTCCCAACTCGTCCCCGGCAGTCAGCAGTCACCGGTGTAGTTCCATTGTGCTGAAACCAATGACCAAAAACTTGAGCCTAAGGTTTACAATTCACAGCTGAACAAACAACAAAGCGTCAGGACGCTCCATTAGCTTGGACACAGCAGAAATATAGACAGGTTCTAGTTGATCTGCCTCAGCTTGGTTCTCGGTAAATCAAAACAATCGGTACACTTTTATTGAACTTTTTTGCGTTTCGGCCGACTACAGCTTCCCGACCATTTGAGAAACAATTAAACTTGCACGACCAAACGACTTTGGCCGTTCCCCTCGCGTTAGCGACGAGGCCAAAAGGTCACAACTCCCGACCCCCGAATCGCAACGGATCTTTGAACTTGGTGAGGAGCCAACCATCTCACCCGGCTACACATTCTTTATTGTTAGAAGATAAACATGGCACCACCCTGACCCCTGCATTAGTGTCATTCCTGCAAATACCACATCATACCCTCAACAAATGCCTGCCTTGCCACAGATAGAGGCAGGCGAGCCGGATTCCTGAGGCTGCCAAACCCCCTCGCATATGCTGCATGGTCATTAACTCTTGCCGTTTTTGCTTTGTAATCATGTCTGCACCTTCACCAAACGTTAAAATCAGTCACCAAAGTTTTCTAACCATCTACATCCTTGAGCACCAAAGATTAGCAACACTCACTGGTAAGTCTCATTAGTTTTAATTTCCTCTAATCTGAACATGCCTTGGTTTGTGGAAGGGCTTATTCTTGCAGGTACAGTACCTCCCCCTTCACCTCATCTCCCTCAACGAGTAACCTTGTCTTTTGTCTCATTTGCATGAATAGTCAGAAGAAATCCATCAATGAATCCTGCGAGCAGTTTTACATCACATCATGACCTTTCAAACGTCCTCTTGTGCCATTTATCCCTCAGCTCGTTCTGCATTACTGTAGAACACAAGAGAGAGACGCATCAGCTTTATACGAAATAAGCTGCAGTGACAACAACATCACATAGTAACTAAAACCCCGGAGGGTGTCAGACTGGCGGGGATAGCGGCGCTGGAATCAAAACAGCGCTCGCCCAACTGTTCCAACAAGCCTGTTATGGATGAAGCTGCCACATCAATTGTCTGGGAGGTAAAAAAGCCGGGCCTGGTAATGCACCATGCGCCGCGCAGGCAGTTCAGGCTGCACGCTCAAGCTTGTAATTCATTGAATTTAGATGCAACACGCAATTGACGATGAGCACGAGAGTAAAAGGCTTTTTATGTGGATAACAGATACGTTAAATATTTATACGAAACGAGGCTGACCCAGTTGCTGCATGTACACTGACAGTAGCATTCCTGTACGGATCAGAATAATAGTCGGACTAAAAAAGGCCTCATGTGACCACCTCAGTAAGAATTTTCAATTAGACCGAGGAGGGTGGTGTAAACATTTGGATAATCCTTTCGACAGGGATCATTCTGATCATTTCTCTACGGTGGTGAATAAATAATCAAATTCTTCTATGCTAGTTTTCCCCACGAGGTAAAAAAAAAAAAAAAAAAAAAAGCAGGTGATGTGACCAGTTTTCAGGAACACGAATCGCTTAGAAATGTGTTTGAAACCAGAAAAAACAAAAATCTTCTTCTGCTGCACGATGGGCATATAAACATATATGTCTTATGGATTTTTATTTAGCATCCACAGTTAGTTCAGGCTGAATAAATATCGTCCCGTCATCAAAACTGCTGGGAACAACTCTGCGAGGACCTGCAAGTACTGACAACATATTTTCTGTTGTGAATATTTTTTCCCCCTTAAGCCTGCGTTTCTGTAGAGCTGCAGTACTTAAGGATTACTATCTAGTGATTATAAGAGAATAGCAGCTGTGCACGCCGTTGCAGAGCGCCACAATAAAAAAACAGTCAATTAGCAACAGCACTATGCCCTCATTTAAAGGCATGCCACTTAGCTGGACAGCCACATTCGCTAGCGGCCAGTGGAGGAGCAAACAGCTGCACACAAAATGGCCCAGCCCCTGAAAGAATGCCAAGGGAGAATCCCCAAAACAGGCCTCGGGTTGGACCGAGGACTTTTCACACCCACAAGTAGTCTAATAACACATCGGGCCAACACAGGCATGGGAAGCTACATTTTCCAACGTCCGAGAATAATTAAAAAAAAAAAGGACTCTGCGGATTAAATAAACAGTTATGTCACGAATCACTACAGACACCGACTTTTGTTCAAAACGTCTTGTATGATGAACAACAAAAAAGGTGGGTTAAGCAGCTCCTCTGGTCTTATGCTTAACAATGACCGGTAAACCCCCCGACTGTACGCCTCATTAATAAACCATCGTCATCCTCACTCATATTCATTTTTAATACGGCACCTTGTCTCTCATCCTTTGCAGAGTGGAGGAAGCGAGGTGGGAAGCCAATGCAGCGTGTACGGTAGGTTTTGTAAAAGACATCCCTGAAAAGCTTTTTCTCACCGGCCGCTCTTAAAGCGCAACGCATGCAGCCATCTGACACATGTTTGCTCGTGTCGTATAGCAGGAAACAGCACTTATAGCTGCAGTAAGGTGAATTTCTGACCAGGAAAACCGCTCCACGCAGAGAGCGGGTTAAGATACACAACTGTCCTTTCTTTTTTAAGAAGAAGGACCACGGCACAAAGGGTAGCGAGCTGTCAAATTAAAAAAGCAACGCTGTCACTTCAAAGGACTGCTCCTCCTCATTCCCGTCGGCTTCAAAACGTTCGAGCCATCTCAGCCAGAACTGAACAATGTCGAGGCGTAGGGGTGTAAATTATCCATGCTTTCCACATGCTATGATTCCATTCACACTTACATACTCATGCAGGAACCGAAGAGACAGGCAGGCGAAACACACACACACGCGCGCGCTCGCACACAAACACAAACACACATCGACTGTAGAGGAAACCCTCCCCTCGCAAGCCCATTTCTAACCCAACGAGTGGAGCAGATCTAGGTCAAAGCTGATTAATGTGCCCACAGCTCCCCAGAGGTTTCTGGTCAGGTGGCAGCAATGCCTGCTCACTGACGATGAATACTAATGCAGAGCTGAATGTTACCGCTGCGCTCGACATTAAACATTAAGGGAAGAAAAAAAAAAGGTGTCATTGCAATAATGTTAAGAGAATGGGGATGGCTGCGGGGGGAACTGTGCACGCACACACACAAAAAGAAAGACGATTTGCCAGCTGGTGTCAACACTACGAGCGCTCCTGATTGTGAGTAGATGGCTGAACTACACGCTGAACACAAACACAAAGCAGCACACACACGGGGGCATGAACGAGAATATGATGTGGATTCCAAACAGCCAGCCAGCTGCTGAACTGCCCGCTAACTCAAGACAGCTCATGACACACGGCTAAAGGATGAAAACCACGTCTGCTACTTAGGGAGACGAATGGCATCTGTGCCACTGTATATATAGATGGTTAACGCTGCTGTTGGGTGGCATGCGCTCCATAAATCTGAGTCCAGAGCTCGCCTACATGGACATCTAATAAAAATGTTTACAGGGTTTCTGCAGGTTTGAACAAGTGAAATTTGAGACTTTTTAAGAGCGCTACAGGTTACATTCAAGACCCACGTGACGTATGAAAAATAAGGAAAATCAGAGACCAAGAATTACTTTCAAAATAATTGGTACAGAGCAACGAAATGCAGTTCAGCATCTAACCAGAGGTGCAATAAGCAGTAAGTGCATGTAGCATAAATAGTGTGGTATACAAGAGGTATGGTACAGGTGGGTTTTATGGCATGTGCTCAATATTTACAGACGAAAACCTACGTACATACACACGGGTTAGTGAGCAAGACATGATGATGATTGATTGAGGTACTTTGAACATATTATACAGATGGATTAGTGTGTTAAATGTAAGTAGGCTATAAACAGGAACCAATTTACACTAGAGGAAATGAGCAGGTGATATTTTAGACTTATTAAGACTCTGCAGAAACCCTGGTTTAAGGCAGAGGATAAACAGCAGCGGCCGCTCTGACTGATCTGACATTTTTGTTAGGTGACAAAAATTAAAAACAACAACAATATTTCAGATTTAGAAACCTCGTCAAAGCATTTTAGATGAATTGGAAAGTTTGCAATTTTTAACCGGGGGCTTGTTGACTTGGAAAAATGAGAAATTTGTACTTACTTATGTGCTGTTATGTTATGTTATGTTGATGTCTGTGTATGTTTGTGTACAAGCTGGACACTCGAATTTCCCCCCTAGGGAATGTATAAAGTATTTTCTATCCATCTAACTAGTAAAACACACATTGTTAGTCTAACAGCATAATTCTTTAAGTCATTTTTGACTTACTGTTACAATATTAATAAAAATACCAATGTGCTTGCTAAAATAAAATGTGTTTTTTTCTTGTTTTTCCCCAAAACATTCAAATATGACTTGGACAATTATGCCATCAGGCTCACTGCCAAATTTGCACCCAAATGTATATATTACATATAAGTCCAGTCATTGCACTGCTCATTTTTGCACTACTCATCACCAGGTCTGTGTATTTATTTTATGTATATATTTATTCCAGTTTGTTTATCCTGTTACTTTTTTTTTATTTTTTAACTGAGCTTTTCCACCCTTGTCTTGCGTCGTTGTTACCCGATTCTCCTGCCCTTGAAAGCCCAAATAAAGTTTTCTGAATCTAAATCTGAATTATGCTAAAGACACAGCACAACAACATCAGAGGAACTCGAACACCAGTGCTATTTACTAGCTTTAGCATTAGCCACCGCGCTAGTTAGCTTGGCACTAGCCGACAGTGTTTTGAAAATGTGTGGCAGCGTTACACTGAGGCGAGGGCGTCGTTTACCAGCACTAATATTTATCCACCGACACGCAGATTTTGCACACAAATACGGCTTTTAGGTTTTCAACGACAACGCTGCGATGTTACCTCGGGACGCAGCTCGGGGATGATCGGTCAATCTCCCAGGTCGCGAAGAGGTTCATGGGCACAGGCATGCTGCCGGAGCCCGAGCCCAGGACCACAGCCCCGGCTAACGCTCCGGTCGGGAGCGCCGTGGGTGCCGGTCCTCCGCCGCCACCACCGCCGCTGCCCGGGTTCAGGAAAGCGGCCCGGACGCCTCCTCTCTCTACAGCCGCCGCCATCATCACCACCGCCACTGCCTGGGGAGCAGCTCTAGCTAAGTGTCGGATGATCGCCGCTGAACTCTGTGCTGCCTGCTCCTGTTCCTCCTCCAGACTCCCAGCTCCGCTTCACTGGCCGGGGATGCTGATAGCAGGGGCGGGGCCAGCCGCCACTGATAGGGGGCAGCACGTCCCCACGTCCAGGGTGGTAGCTTTTTAAATTGCACGAGTTTGGCATTTTCCTCACACCAAAATATTCTGGACGGACTTCAGCAGATTTTGATTATTGATCATCGCTGTAATGATTTTTGTTTACGTTGGCAAAATACAGACACTGTATTTTTGTGTGTAGCAAATGCACCTTATCATACACATGCACACACCTTTTGTATTTTATTTTATTTTATTTGTAGTTTTATACGTCTATATAGCTCTTCACTGCCATCAACCAAATTTATTTACCACCAGTGTCGTTAAACAAGCAAATAAGACATCTCCCACCCAGCTAACCATCCTTTCCGCTACTTCCCCTGTGGTAGCTGACTCAGACCACAGGCTACCCATTTCAAAAACAGTTTCTTCCTCACAGCTATTGCAACTTTAAGCTCAATATGATATAGCAAGGACCTAAACTACACCTACATGTGTGGGATTCTACGTATGTATGTCTATATGTATGCCTGTAGTAGGGTTGTTGACAGATCTATCTATCCATCTGAAGAAAAACATACAATATCTCTAAATTGGTTTAGTTTTTTTATACACCGGGCGCATACAGTCCACTTTCTTTCAATTCTTGTTTGTGACTGACATGTGTCATGTCACACCCCTGTAATCTGCTGATCATTTGGGCTAAGTTAAGTCAGCCCTCAGCCGTTGGTTGACATAGACTCTCGGCTGCAGCTACATAATTTGAGTTTTTTTCATTTTTTTTTTTAAATATTTCTCAGTAGGGTTAGGGTTGCACTTTTTTTATTTCATGTATTTTGCACGAAAACACCAACAGAGCGTTAAAAATAGCTGTTAATGAAATGTTTTGATTGCCAATGTCAGTCTTATAATTAATGCTCGAATGAATGACTGAATAGGACATTCAGTGAGTGGGTACTCAGCTAAAGCTACATATTTTGAGTCTTGTTGAAACAGCTTCTCTGTAGTTGGACTTTTTCATTTCGTGTTTATGCGCGAAAGCATTGTTGAGCCTGTTAAAAAGAAAGGCTTAAGCTACTGAAGTGAAGAGTTGTGGTTTTAATTAAAATGCAGCTAATTGAGTATAAAAAGCAATAGTTCCCTCTGTAGCACTTGATGGTTGTTTCGGTTTATTATTACATTAGTTGTTTGTGTGTTTTCATACTGTGATGTGAAATTCTACTATCTCAGGTCCAAACTGTACAATCTCTCATTCAATAAATTTAAGAAGTTGAAAATTTTCTCTGATTTGGGTCGTGGCTTGTCACTAAGGGGTGATGGTGGGTGGATGGTAGCATAATATAGGCTTTGTTCAAGTACAATTCATATAAATATAAAGAAAGAATGCATTTAAATAAAAATAATTTAAAATAGTAATGCCAAGGGTATTTTTAGACATGATGCATGTCTAAGCGAAACATTCCTAATTGCCCACTTTTAGCATAATTTGTATAAAAATCACATCCTGTTTATCCTATTAAGTGTGTGTGTGTGCTTTTTAAGTTAGGAATGGTAATTTTATGACAATAAATGATTGTGTTTTCCCCCCGTACAATCTAAGTCAAAATTAAAATGCCCATAGTCATAATTTCTACTGCTACATTACATCTATAATGTCTGGAGGGATGTTCTCTGTACACATGCAAAATAAATCAGCTAGCTCATTTACTTTAATACAGTGTCTCTAAATGTTCTCTTAAATTTAGTATATGAAATGGAGCTGGGTGTAAAAAAAAAAAAAAAAAAAACGTGACTAAAGATGCTAATTCAAGTTATACGCAAAGGTTTGGTCTCCCCTGAACCAATTATACATAGACATTAAATGCACTGGCTAAATACAGACCCTGCAGCAAACATATTAGAAATTGAGCTTCATGAAAAAGAACAGCTGTAACTGCGACACCCTTCTGCTTTAAAAGTCTCAGAATTAACTCATTAGGTTGAAAATGGTCAATTTCAATTAATAACAACTGTTAAATAGTAATAATAAACCCCCTTAAAACTTTGTGATACATAAAATCCATGAGCTCCTCTAATATAAACACACTGAAGAATAGAACCATAAAAAGTCCTTGTTGTCTACATACTGTGTTGTAACACTGCTGACACAGAAAGGTTCTCATGGTCATGAAATAAAATTCAAGTGAGCTATGAATGCTTACTGATGGCTTAGTCTTCGTCGTTATGGAAAGGTTATTATTATGGGACTCGAAAAATATTGTGACTGAGTCAGTATTAGCTACGTCTGTAAACTCTTATATACTGCTAAGTCTGTCAGAGCAGTTAAAGCTAATATTTTTTTTCACCGTTTCTGATAAACAGTGCGGTGGAAAAGTTTCAAGCACTTTATGTTTAGGCCCTGATCCAACCAGCATGGAGCCATGAATTCATTCTGCAGCATGGCAACAACCCGGCGTGTACAGTCGGAGTCATAAATAGCTGCCACGGAGAACAACAGATGGTATGGCTTTCACTGAGCCCTGATCTCAACATCTAGGAGTTTCACTGAGCATTAAGAGACAGAAACAACTGAGCCTTAAACCACAGCAACTGTGGCTCTTCTAAGTTTATTTTACCACTTCAGTATTAACATTCAGATTATATTATTATCATTATTAAGAATTATATTTAATCAGCTGTTGTTGATGTGAAGTATATAAAATAGTCTGCTGCATATTGCATCCCTGCAGTCAGTCATGTCATAGAGTAGCAGACTGCACTGGTTTTACTGTACTAGACTGATTTATGGCATTGCTTGTGTCAAACACGAAAAGTAATCTTTGCACAAAACTTCTAAGCAGCAGAAACATCAAGGCTTGTGTGTGCATGTTATCGCTACTAATGCAATTTCAAATCTGCTAATGTAAACTTGGAAAGTGGGAAGGACCCGCTTTTGCAATCACCGTCTTCCCGTTAGTGAAGACGCATCATCGTTTTTCAACACATGACGACATCTGATGATACGTGATTCAGTCTCACAACACAGGTGTTCTAAAACCTACAGAGTGAAACTGTGACTAAGGGCTCAAACAAAGCCGACTTGACTTGACATGCTCCGTGGGGTTGGGTGAGGTGTGTGTGTAATAACCTGTTTAAATTAACGAGGTGGGGGGGAAATATGAGGAAATACTTGTTCTATTTTGCCGTTTCGTTTCTGGGTTTTTGAAATCATCTGTCATTACTGCGATGCAACATTTTGGGAAAACCCTTCTCCTCCATCTGCTGACAAATCTTCCTCCTTTGCTTTATAGACTTTTCCCATTGTTTGTTTGGAGCAATGAACCGCCTCTCGCTCAGACACACGGTTCTTCTTCTTTCTTTCCCGGTGCGGTCTCGTGGGGTGAGTGCAGGGCCAGCTGAGAGCGGAAGAAAGACAATCTTTAATCACTGCTCGACAACTGTGCGCACCTCACAGCAACTAATCTTCCACAGCTAATGATGCAATTTCAAAACATGTTTATTTTAACACATATGAATAAAATGACGCTGGCATAGAGTTGATTAACCGTTCTTGGCCGCCAGTTTTCACTTTGAGAGGAAGATTCAATGTGCTTTGAATTAAATGGAAAAGAAACTAAAATATTCTTAAAGATGGGAAAGCACCGGCTTTTAATTGACACACATCTTGCTTTCCCTTTGAGCAGTCTGGAAATGAAACCCATTTTTTTTGTGAGTGCATTGCCCCCTAGTGGCTGCAGAGAGCGGCACATCAACAACTGAAAAGCTCCTACTGCGCGTCGCGGTTCATCCTATAGATGGCACTCTGTCTGCACGCTTGCTTGAATATTAAAAGATCAACTCTTTATTTTCCTCTTCAGTCTCCTTCCTCCTCTCTCTCTCTCCTCCTCTCTTTTCCCTTCTCTCCCTCATTTGCTCATCCCTCCTGATTGAACCTCCTCTTCCTACAAGTGTGAGTGGGTCGGCGCATATATTGTGACACCGTGACACCGCTGATGGCTCCACAACACAACACTTTGACAGTTCATAAGCCAGCCTTTCACCTTTATTGAATTCCGGAGGAGAGAATAAAATACCCAGCCATCAGAGTGTCACAAACCACCTGCTCAGTGGCAGCCTTCCTCCCACAAAATCAAAGAAGCTGTTGGATTCCTAATATTAAACGAACAGAGGTCTGGAGGAGAGGGGAGGGGAGGGGGGAGAGATGATGCTGATGCTGATGCTTTGAAGAGGTTTAGAGGGCATTTCCTGTGATTAGAGCGAGCTGACAGCCTCCGACAAAGGCAGCCGAAAGAACACTGAAATGCATCTGGCTGACGTCAGCGAACGCGCAACGAACAATACGTCGCCTGTTAGGTAACGCCATCTTATTCTTCCGCAGACAGATCCTCCTAATTCCAGAGTGACAGAAAGTGATTGTGAATCCCGAGCTTTATTTTTTGGGTTTTAGGAGCTGTTGTTTTGGGGCTTGCGACATTGTTCCCGCGCCACCTCCACGCCATCAAAGTCAGCCCATTTTGGAAAAAAAAAACAGGCCTTTCGTTAAGAGCTAAAAAAGGTCCTTTTCTCAATTACCGCCACAGACTGCAAGATCCTGGTTTAAATTTAGAGCGTCAAGGGCGTCGGATCTTTGTCGCGTGTTTGTTAAACTCAAAGAAATGTGGCATCCACCAGGCGGTTCTTTTCAGTTCCAGTTCCTTAGTAGATAGTAGGGAGGGAAAAAAATGTACAGTCTGGTAATATATACAGCACTAATGAATCAAATCTGATAAAGTGGCCATTGTTGTAGCAGAGAGAATATATTAGTACTCTCTGTTTATTGGTGCGTGCACGCAGGGAAATCTGGACCATGTTGATGCATTAATAAGAGGCACAGGAGAAATTATTGCCAACCATATGTTGACCCCCGAGGAGCGCAGTGTGCTGCAGATGAGCGTGGATGCTATGGATCCGCAGCACAGCGCACTGCGTGGGAGCCGCATGATACCTGCAGTGTTTATTTGAGTCGGTGCCTCCGGAGGCAGAGTCAACATCTGCCTTCCCTGCTCGGATCTTACTTAGAGATCATAGAGACGTTGAGTTGAGAAGAATAAAAGCGACAGGTTAAATAAACAACAACGAAAAAAATAAAAATTCATTCATTTCGACCGCAACCGCAGATTTTTTGTTCAGCTTTTGCTTTTCACAAAAAAAAAAAAAAGATGTGAACGTGTACTTTCTGCCGCTCGTTTCCCCCAGGTCTCCGGCGTTCAAGTGATCTTTGAAGCTGCAGTCGCCGAAAGAAACGGTTAAGTTTCCGGTCCATCAAAGCCACCCCATTTAACACGAGTTCTAAAAGACGGTCCCATTCATCAGGGGGAACTGTGCGCAGCGTCACTGTGATGTTTCTCATTTCACACACATATTACAGCCGGCTCTTGTCTCAGCGCGCGGTGATTGGTCTCTGGTGCGCAGTCAGACACAATTTAAAGATTCGTAATCTGCTGGAAAGATTGCCACATGTGCTGATACACTGGAGCAGATCAATCCAAGGCACATCTCTTTCTCCTTCATAAGCTCCCAGCACACCTCTCACTACTAATCACACTTCAAAACACTAAGTCTTGCAGATAAGCTGCCGATCTAATTAAGGTTTTGCCAGCGTAGCACATTAAGGATATTATTTCTCGCAGATTACATCGTTCGTTAAGGCACAATCGACGTACAATTTCCAGAATTTTGATTTATCCCAGGTATTATCATTACTTCGTTGTGTGGTTTGGGCTGCGATGCTTATTCCGGATGAGCAACATACTGGAGATGAGGTGAAATTGAAGCCTTTGAATCCGGACTGTAATCACAGAAGAGGATCTCTGGGTAAAAAATCTTCGAAAAAGCAAGAACAAAAACTCTGCTTTCTAGATGAGTTTCAACCCAAGTTACAACACTCACCACAAAATCCTTTTCAAATGCATCTTTAATCTCGGCTCAGTGGGATTCTCAGCGAGAATAAAAAAATCCATGTAATGCAAAAGAACGACCTCATTCTACATCTCAATAGCCAACCTTAACCAGTCGATGCAGTTTAGCCTTAGCAGATAACATCCAGCTAAAAGGTCAGCAGTTAAAAGTCTCGCTCTTTCCTTACAGCAATAAAATATTATACTCCTCTGCCCTGATGTTATGTGGTGCGAATTCTTCCAAAAAGTTTCCAGGGTGAGGTGAGCTTTTGCAGTTCGAATGGAAAAATCGTGAGGTTTTCAAGTTCAAGCTCTTTTGAACTTGTTTGCCGTGGGTCACATGGCTGACACAACGTAACCATGCAGGGATCAGACTGTCTGATTATCCTTTGTAGCCAGTTAGGGTTTTTTTTTTCACCTTTAAAGTTCTTTGAAGCGATGTGTCCAAATACAACCACTCTCAGATTATCAGTATCAAAAAGTGTGCTATACATCAATCAGCCACAACATTAAAACCATTAAAACATGTCCATTCTTTGAAGAGTCAAAACTATTTTGGAGGCACAAACAAGACCCACACAATACTATGATTAAAAAACTGAAGCTAAAATAAAAGTCCACCTGGATTTAACTAAGCAAATGGGTACGAGCTTCCTATTGGATAATTACTGCATGGATGATTATCTTTCAGCTGGCAACAAGTTATTTAGCTTCTCATTTCTACAACCGCAACCAAGCGATGTTAGTCTGTTTGAGAAGAGTGAAATCATTGGCATGCATCAAGCAGAGAAAACTTTTAAGGAGATTGAAGCAGAAACTGGAAGGACGGTGGGGAATCATTGTCTTCGAGGAAGAAAAGTGGCCGCAAAAATATCCTGATTGATCGTAATCGCTGACCGCTTACACGTTTGGTGAAATCAAATCAAAAGGAAAACAACAGTAGAACTTGTGGCTATGTTTAATAGTGAAAGTAAGAGCATTTTAACATGTACAATGCGAAGGGAACTCAAGGGATTGGGACTGAACAGCTGTGTAGCTGCAAGAAAATCACTTATCAGTGAGGCTAACCGGAACAAAAAGGCTTCAATTTTTTAGGGAGCATAAAGATTGGACTCAATGGAAGAAGGTCATGTGGTCTGATGAGTCCAGATTTAATCTGTTCCAGAGTGATGGAGCATCAGGGTAAGAAGAGATGCAGATGAAGTGATGCTCCCATCATGCCTTGTGTCTACTGTACCAGCCGAGGGGGCAGTGCTTCATGCAGTTGCTCAGGTCTAGATTCACCGTCACTATGATCTCAAAGAATGAGGTCAGCTGACTACCAGAATATACTGAATGACCAGGTTATTGCATCAATTGATTTTTTTTTTCCCTCCCTGATGGCACGGGCATATTCCAAGATGACAAAGCCAGGATTCATCGGGCTTAAAATTGTGAAAGAGTGGTTCAGGGAGCATGAGACATTATTTTCACACATCGAGAATCTTTGGGATGCGCTGGCGGAGGCTTTGTGCAGTGGTCAGACTCTCACGTCATCAATACAAGATCTTGGTGAAAAATGAATGTTAACACTGGATGGAAATAAATCTTGTGACACTGCAGAAGCTTCTTATCGAAACAATGCCACAGCAAACGCATGCTGTAAGCAAAGCTCGATGAAATATTAGTGTTAACTTTTTTTCTTTTTTTTTTTTGGTTGTAACTTTTTTTTGTCCGGCAGTGTATTATATAGCTCTCTTCAAACTCATTTATCTTGCAGAATGGAGGCAGAAACTTCTGATCTACTGGTGTTTGAACCAGTTTAGTATTACATGCGTTAACTGTAGATGAAGCAGCAGAAAAAGACCAATGGTTTATTGTAGATTACATGAGAGCATAGACTGAGGTAATGGCTTCAGTTCCCAGTTGGAAAAGCCTGTCGGACTTCAAGGTAAATCCATGGCGATATGAGTTTTTTCGAGTAGGCCTCGTTCTAGGTGGTTAAAACAGTTTTTTTTTTGCCGTTGAACATATCAATTCATTGCTCAGCCTCTCTGCCGCTGCTCCTTCTTCAAACTAACCAGCAACTGCTACACTGACTTAATAAGTACGTCATACAACTCCACTTCAAAGAAACAGAAGTATCACTATAAATTTGTTGTCCTAATATAATACATACAGAATAAAGGATATTCTGTTTTCTCTGCTTTCTCCATACAACATACTTCTTTACTCTCTATAAACCTCATCTAGCGGAGTACGCATGATGTTTCAGTGTCTTTGCGTTTTCCTGCCTCAGAAGCAGACTATACGTTATCTAATTTACAGACTTTGTAATTTCACAAACCCCGGACGCGTATTTTCATTTCAGGCCCGCGACCAAACCGAGACCCAGAGGAACGGGGATCTATTTGAAACTTGCTTTCATTTCGCCACCTACCGCTGAATTGAAAATTCCATTTGAAGGTGATCACTGAAATGAGATTCTTCAACGCGAGCCCTTTATCCTGTTACAAACAAAGCACGGAGAGGAACGCACCTGCGAACAGAGGTACAAAAAGTGCATTTAATGTGTGTTTGTACTCAAAAGACACACGCGTTTCCATTCAATCAAGACACTGTGTTTTTTATTTTCGCTCGTGTATATGTATGGAAACTCTCCTTCACGCAGAGGAGCTTTTTGAGCAGAATAAAATCAACCCTCCAGTTCCTTCTCGGAGACATCTACACATTTGCACTAATAGGCGCACACTCAAGAAACACAGTTAGTGGAGAAACGAAAGGAGGGGATGGAGAGAAGAAACACAGCCGAGGGAAATGAAGAAGTGATGGAACGGGTTGATGAAATCCCATTAGATTCCAACGCATGCAAATTCAGGAGAGACAACATGTGCCAGCCCCTGTACGCAGCACATGAACTCTGCATAAAGCGCGTTCAGGGTTTTCATCCATCCGGCGGTTTACAGGCGCAGCTCCATTGATCTCTGAAGAATGTACAGTACGAGCTGATTCCCCTGACGCTCGTTGTCTTCCCACTGTGGACAAGAAAGACGAGAGGGACGGAGCAGCGGGATATACCGCGGCGTCGGCCGCAGACACCACAGATGAGCAGGCAAGATGAGAAAACCGCAGGACTCTCACAGCATCTCATGTGAGAGTCCAGCCGACCTCAGCGTACAGGTAGACTCACAAAAGACAACTCTGGACAACCGCCAACATTAGGGGGGAAATGTTCCGCTCCCATTTAAATTCCCATTTAATGCACCTGCCAGCTCGCTCTCTGTCCTCCCCGTCCCTTAATATGCTCAGACGGGATCCTTTGTTGAAAGGAATCATTTTGCATTTAGATTTCCCTGAGTAAAAAGAGACGCAGAGGGTCCCGGCTTGGCCACGTGTTTCTCACAAAGAGAGAGAGAGAGAGAGAAAAAAAAAAAAAAACTCCTAATGAGTCGCTTTAAGCTTCGCTGATTAGTTTCTGCTTTGGAGTTGTAGCTGCAATGCCAGTACATGTTTTTTCCACCATTAACCCAGATATCCAAAATGGCAGCCTTGGGGTACGTTTGATTGCTCTTCCACAGTCCTTTGAACTCCACTGCAATCAGACAAGCCAAACTTCGTCTAGTCCTCGCCGTGAAATCAAAAAGGTGTCTGTCTATCGCAGCGTTCCCCGAGGTCACGTAAGCAGACACGAGTCTCGAAACAAGTCCTGTCATGACATATCTGGACTGGGATGTCACTGAAAGGCCCTGCCTGCAACATCCTCTGCATCCGTCTGTGTCGGACATGGATACACATGGATGTGTGTCCATTAAGTGAATTATTTATCACTCACATCGAAGGGTAGAATACAATATAAAATGTGAGCGGTGAAGGCTTCATTGTGATGACTGATTCAGGAAAGAATAAACGGCATTTTAATTGGAGTAATTAAGATTCTGTATATATAACAAATAATGTCAATGCTCCATCTGCTTTATGGAAATCTCTCAGGCTTTTTTTTTTTTTTTTTCAAACCCAAATAATTGGGTTTAAAGACTGGAAAACGTATCAGCATATTTCAAAAAGCACTACAGAGAGCAACTTCTTTAAAACCAGCACCACAACTTGACATTTCCATCTGGCCTGAAATCATTTGACATTTTGTGGCTCTGGGTAAAAAAAAAAAAGAAAAAAAAAAGTGCAGTCAGACGGTTTGCTTAGCAATTCATTTTTCATACGGACAAGGCCATTTTGTTGGGGAGATACTAGAAAGTGGTGACAGGGGTGTGTCAATTATCTTCACACAGCACTGCAGAGGCTTGGGTTCGGTCCTTGACGGTGATGCATCTGCCGCGGTCGAGCGTTTCGAAGGGTTAGTGGGCGGAAAGGGATGAGGGATCGCGCGCCTTCACTTCGATAAGAGATGAAGATAACAATGACGGTGATGGTACTTTAAACTACTGCAACAAAACCGAAAAAACTAAAACCAAGATATTCAGTTAAAAAAAAAGGGAAAAAAAGAGAGATTTCCTCCAAATAACTTCACACTAATGCTGCACATCCTTGTGTCATAGTTTTGTCACCAAACAATATAGGATACATAGGAGTCAAAGACCCATACAATGTATGTGGAGAAGCTCTAGATTTGAACACAAGTGCAACCTGAAGTCCTGTTTAGTCCCACATCAAAGATTCAGAGCACGCGGAGCACATTACCTGTTGCATATCCTCCAGGCGTGGCCATTAAACCAAATCCAACTCCACGAGCAGAAGATCCGAAATGTGACCTGCAAACAACCAAGCACAAACTAGGGAGGCCTTTAAAGACCAGTTGACGATGTTATGGATCCTCATTGTCAATGTTCTGTCAAGCAGTTATATATAACAGTATAACAGCCCACTGAAAATAGATCCTTGTGAAAGCAGAAAACCACCTGCGCGGCCTTGGGTTCCCAGCAGTACACCGTGTCAAGTGTCGATCGGATAAAAGGAGCACATATGCACACCGGGAGTTTGTGTGTTCACCCTGTGTCTGGTACTCCAGCCGCCCCCCCATGAAATGTCTAGAGAACATGAATAGTGAACGCACACAGACAAACTCCTCATGTTATAGTTATATAAGTGAAGTGCTGCACTTTGCTTCAGGCCCTCCAGCTCTGTACACACCGATTGGACTACGGTAAAATGAGGGATGGGTACTTCAAGGAAAAAGCACAACTGTGAAGTCTGACAGAGTCTTACCGTTTCTTCAACACTGCCCGCACCGTACACTGTATATGATCCACTTATCCAAGTGGCCAGTTGAAGCTGATGCCACCAAGAGAATATGCTGGTAACACTCGGTGGTCATTGGATTGCTTCAAGTTGTCCTTCAGCGACCACTGAGCCGTGACAGGAAGCATGCAGCACATTCTGAATGTTATTAGGCCACACTTTGAACTCACTTTTGTCCATAACTTGTCACAGATCTGCCCACGGACGGCTCAGGGCAGCGTGGAAAAACTGACGTATCTGAATTTCACCGTCGGAGCGGAACAGGAACAGGGAAGGGATCACTTTGCAAACTCCGCCTCAAGGGCCGCAACAGGAAAACACTGCTGACTTTATCTTGTTGGTGAGCTTTAAATGTCAGGAGCGTCTTTTCCCATGACCCCTGTCGAAAACGCTGCTAAACACTGTCAAAGTGAAGCTGTGCGTCGGTGTGTGACCTGTATGTCTTCAGCATCAGGTTCAGAGAGAATAAATGCCACACACTTTTTAACTAAGAGTTACGTTTTAGGGCTGCTGTGTAAAAATTGAAATAAACTGCAAATATATTGCCGCTGTCAAAGCAGATACAGTAAAATGGACCATTCAACCACATCATTGCTTTTAGTTGACCTTGTACGGTGCTGTATTTTCTGTCTGTTAGTTTCATGATACAAAAGCATAACTATAAAAACCTCAAAGTGTCATTTATTTGAAAGGATTTGTGCTGGAACTATTTTGTGACCAACTTCCTATAAGTCAAAATGTCAAACTATTCCTTTAACGTGGCGGGTTTGAAATTTAAAACAGGTTCAAACATTGTCAACGGAATGTGATGCAATAAGAGATGTTAGACATTTCATCTATTGAAGTTGGCATCCTAACCAGCTGGTGCTGGCCCACTGTGTCTTATGAAACCTCTTTGGGATGGTGAGTCAACGTAGCACCTTGTGGGCCTTGAATCCAACATAAGAAGGAGAAGGGGGAGCTTTCCCCAGAGCGAGCATTTCTTTTATACAGTCTAAAACTTGCTTCATGTTTATGAGAGGTAGCTAAACTCAACAATGGCTGGAGTTCAATACTAAACAACCTTTGAAGAACAGTTTGCTTTCTTTGCAGCTCTTTCTCCTCCGTGCACAACATCCCCTCCACCACTGGCATCAGGCGACGCCAGGGTCTGGAGACCCGGAGGCCTGGTCGCCATAGAAACATCACATACGGTAGCTTGTGTATCAGATCTGTACGCACACTCACCGTCTGATCGTTTCTATGCTGTAGCAGTGTCTGGTTATGATCGATTGATTCGAGATGCAAGGCGGCCTTATGCTGCATCCACAGTGGCAGACGTGGAAGTTTAGCTGGCTTCCACTATTTAGGATCTGGAACATATTTTACCGCTGTGATTAGTTAGTCGCTAGATTCATACCTGATTGTTCCTTACCTAGGCTCCTGTTCTAATTTAAGCTCACTCTGAGTATTTATGCACAAACATAAGTGGTGAAAAGTGGCTTCAGTGTCTCTCAACAGCAACCCAGCAATAGATAGACAGAGAAGTGCCTTTCTTCTACATCCAAACACTAGTTTGAAGTATACTTTTGTTATTATGTTTACATGGATTGACAACCAACTCAAACCAAACTAGGAATTGGTTGTCCAGGGATCTAAATTCTGGGAGAGTACAGGGTCCCCAAAGCTGATTTTAACCCAGGACCCCTAAGAAGTTTAATCCTACCGCCGCCCAAGTAGCTCGGGAATGTTTGGTGGTGGTCGGAGAGGCCGTCCTATTGAGGTAGTTTACCACCACCAACACCACCAACACCACCACTTCCAGGAATTTCATCTTTCTCTGATTTAAATTATACAATTTATGTCCAGAAAACAAGTCAAAACAAGGCTGATCCGATGACATCTAGCAGTTTGTGTTTCATATAGTTTGTGG
The DNA here is from genome assembly GCF_022458985.1 of Mugil cephalus. NCBI lineage: Eukaryota > Metazoa > Chordata > Actinopteri > Mugiliformes > Mugilidae > Mugil > Mugil cephalus. Next base: position 8,069,882 of record NC_061782.1, read on the forward strand.
AAAGTGGAATTAAGATGCGGAAACAAACCGCACCATGAAAGCAACCACACAGACCAGGTAAAATCAAAGCATCTTTTTTCTTTTACTTTTTCTTGTCAGAAACCACAACTTCAGTAGTTTCCCATAGGGATGTTTACCCAGATACGTGAGCTGAATATCTGAAGCTGCATGATATGTCAAGCCGGCATGCATTATTAAACCACATTCTGTTAATTCTACACAACTGAGGTAAAGTAAGCAGCACATAGTCATAGTCAGGTTGCGTATTTTTTTTTTTTTTTACAGAGACGCCCACACAAATCATCATATGGTACAGTGAAGCTGCAAAGTTGCTGCCTCTCCTGCTGGAGGCAGGATCCTGCTCACATCAATGGTAACAGTTATCCTCTTGATTTATTTTGTGCAGTCTTGGTTAGCTCCAACAAACACATATAAGCTTTTGGAGTTCACCTTCAAGAACGTTTTTTGACTGAGAAGTTATATGTGTGTGTGTGTTTACAATGTTTCTTATGCTGTTTATTTTTCAGTTTTTAAGGATAAGGTGAATTGTAAGATGCTTGCTGTAATTCTATATACCATGGGTTTGTTATGTTTAATGTCTTGCGATATATAAAACACAAATGTGGCCAATTTGGAACCTTACTTTGTCTCACTGGTAAATTCTGCTCGTTGAAAGCCAGTATGGGGGAACAGCTGTGGATGCTTACACAAAATGAGCCTTGTTAATTTTTGAAGTTTTTGGGGTCTGAGAAGATTAACAGTCTGTGTATATGCGCCTGTGCAGATGATTACTAGAACGGCTCTCATTGGCCGAGGCTGAGGGATTAGAAAAGCGTAAGAAACTCCAAATGTAAAATGGACTGTTATCTCATGCCAGGGGAGGAGTGCGAGGACCAGATGTTATCTTTATGCGGGTAATGGGTTATCACATCTTGGGGCGCAGATTACAGATTTATTGTCCTTCTCTCGCTCTCTTAGATATTACTGAAGTTTTCATTATCTTGTCCACACACTGCCACCTCAATGACTCAGCCTCTGCTCCGCAGCCCGGCGTGCACTCAGAAAGCGGCTTAGTTCCTGTCACCTCATTTACCCTCCAACACCAATCTTAATAGCGGCGTATCATCATAAACATATCATTGAATTCAAGCAGCGGCGTTACGGTTATTAACTTTCACGCCGCCGCGCTGAGGCTGATGGGAAGATGGGCGAATTTTTATCAGGCCACAGTTTGAGGGTGAGAAATGGTTAAATGGTTGTTTGGCTTTATCTGTTTGGAAGGATATTCTGAAAGAGCCGAGTCAGGTGTGAGATATGACAAAGAATCTGCAAAGGCAATCAAACTAGAAGCTTCTCTCTCTTTGCTAGTATTCTCCCAAAGGCCCATTTAACCGCTCTGTCACATAAAACAAGCCAATACAAAGGAGGATGGATATCATATTGACAAATGGGTGAATTGCTATGCCTACTCACAACCATTAGTACCTTTAATTACGCACGTATTTAATCAATATGAATGTCACAAGAGCTTAATTACTTAAATAACTTTACGTTGAGTTATTGCCTGTCTTTGCCCAAGCCACCAGGGAAACAACAAGAGAATAAACTGGGATTAAAATACTGTGCATCCCGTGGGCCTATGTAAGCTGTCACATTATACAAAGCGTGAGTGGGATCATGTCAGAAGAGTGGAGCGCCTGATACTCCTAGTTACATAATTATCCGAGAGCAAAGTCCAAAAATGTGCAGCTTTCCGACAAAGATAGTTCTGCTTGTAGCGAATGTAAAGTCTTTGATCACTAAGATTTCAGTAGACATGTATAGCCTCTGATTTCAACAGAAGCCACGCCAGTATTCCCCCGCTAGAACAACACAACCGTCCTTCAGTTTCTGACGCATTCCTCAGTGTAAAAGTTGCAAGGCTTTGGAGAATTTCCCCCTTACAACATTTCATGGGATCCATGACTGGGCTTCAACCAGGCCCCTTCAACAATCCTCCATTTCTTCTTTTCAAGTCATTTGTCGGTGGATTTTCTAGTGTGCTTACGATCGTTATCATGTCAAAAGGTTCAGCTTCACTTTTCAGGCATAAGACCTCATGAGCACAGTTTGATTCAGATTTGTTCATTCAAAGAGACAACAGTCATGCAAGTAGCTCCGTGAGGCTGCACTTAAGGCTCTTTTAGGACATAGAAGCTGTAACCTACGCACATAGAGAACACCGGTGCGAGTAATTTATAAGTGTGTGCTCGTCAGTTTGGCTAGTTCTGTAAAAACACAGCGTGTTTACTGATCCAAAGCAAACAAAACACAACTACTGCAGTCTGCGACACTGCATAGTTAAATTTCTGGGGAGGCGCACATCAGCAGCTATGGCGTCAAACTGCCTGTTATAGGTCCAGGTAGTAGCGTATTTTCACTTTAATATTTGCGTCTGCTTCTCCTCCATGATGTTTGAATTGTTTGTTTTGGATCAATGAAGTTGTAACACATTGAGCAAAGGTTAACAGAGGAGGTCCGTAGATGCAAACATTTGTATGACTCCTCTTAGGCAAAATATCAGCGAAAGTTCCAGTCGCCATTGTTGAAAGCGAAGCAGGAAGTGGAAACAAAAACTAAATGCCTTGCACTGGCGTAGGCTACATGTGTATGTTGCGCCCTCTATGTCCCACAGTACTCTAAATTAGCCTTATTGCATGCAGCATAGGTCTTCAACAGGGGGTCCGCAGAGGTATTAGCAGCAATCATTAGCATGCATTCAGAAGATGCAAAAAATCCCTTGTGCCAAGACCCGAGGCAAAACGCATTTAGAAACCTAGTCCAACTGTAAAACCAACCAGCAGGCTAGCAGTCAGCTACCACTAGCAACCAACAAGAAGACACCAGCTAACTAGCCTAGCCAACAGCAGTAGTTAGAAATGTAAGAAATGGTGGGATATGCAACTGCATGTCAACCAACACTTCCCCCCTCTCAAAACACGAGGCAAAACACATTTAGAAACCCACCAGCAACCAACAAGAAGACACCAGCTAACTAGCCTAGCCAACAGCAGTAGGCAGTATGCGGCACTACTGCTACTACTACTAAAACTACTCAGCTAGCCTTACCTTTAGCATGCTCCCCAGCTTAGGGTGTTTCCTCCTTAGCCACAGCCACTCACTTGCTCGCTCCGCAGTGCAGCTAGCTCTAATCAACATCCATTCATCCAAGGTTAGATAAGTTGTGTGTTTCTGATCAGGGTCAGACATCACACTAATGTATGTATGCCATCAGATGCCTCAGTGATTTTCTGTCCCTACTACATTTAGCTATGTTTAAAGGTAAAACTTGAATTGAATCTGTGAATTACACCCCCCTACTGCTGCACACATTTGAAATAATAAAAAATAATATTTGAACCTGTGTATTCTTTTAATAGCTTGATACTGTATGCGAAATTATGTATATCTATAAATAGCACTAGGTTGAGTTTAATATGGAACACATATAGTAGGTAGGTTAATATTTATATTGATATACTTAATATTTCCATCACTTTGGGGGCCCTTGACCTGAAAAACCCTGGTATACAGAGTAGTGTTGTGAGCTAAATGCTAACATGAATATGCAATCAATGCTTATTATTCTATTTACCAAATAACTGAGCAGCACATTAGCATGCTACCTTAAAAACTGTGTTTAAGTGATTCACCGTTTGTTATAAAAGTGTTAGTAGTAGTAGTTATACACTAGAATGCATGACAAAAAAAAGTAATCACCAAAGTAATGATGTATGATTCATCTTCTGAGAGCCATGAATGGTTTTTCATTCAGATAATTCAGTCATAACCACAGTGTTGCTTACCATCCCCCAAGCTATTCCTTGAAATCTGTAGGAAACAAATGGGTAAATGGAAAAGACAAAAAAATCCATAAAAGCCAATGGTTTGTTGCTGCATGCTTGACTTGCATTCGAAGCAGTTAGCTGCGTCACTTCTGTCAATACAGTGGATGGAGATGAAGATGTCGGAGTTGCGGAGGACAAAAAAACTCCTCTGTCCTTTTGTTCCAGCCAAATGTGGCGAAACAAAAGAGCCGAGCTCATGAAGAACGCAGATTATAGGAATTTAGAAGAAGTAACCACAGCTTGCCAAGTGTTTCAGTGTTGTGCGTCTGCCCTTCACAACATGCATTATTATCCAAAAGTGTCAGAAAAGTGTCAGAAAAACATTGCAATGCGGCAAAGACTGGAGTTGTATTGGATAACTTTGTAGAGATGTGTGGGGGAGATGGAATTCGTAGCGTGTCCTGTCCACGGGATCTAACTAACGCACCTAGTGATCCTGATACTGCACACACCCATCAGCCCAGAACTCTGTGCAGCAGAGCCTTCCCGTCATCTATTATCAAAGAGAAAGCCTCAGTCTTAACACCTGAAGAACAACCTCCGACTGGTTTAAATCCATTGTCTGAACTTGAGGCTAATTGTCTGTCACTGGATCTGCATTTGCATTTATCTGATGTGAAAATGTTGTTGGAGGGAGGGGGAAAGTTTTGGAGTTGGCGCTTCCAGTTTGTTCACACATGAAAAATGCATTGAAGTCAGCAAATAAATACTGTGGTGGTGCGTTTTTTGTTTGTTTTTGTTTGTTTTTTCCAACGTCAGCAGCCATGTCACAACTGTTGGGCTGCGTTCACTGTAGAATCATGAGTGGGAATCAGGATTATAGTAAAGTAACGGCAAAACAAGGCTGCAGAAATATACCAAGTAAATAAATAGTACCGCCAAGGCTGGATTACTAAGTACCCCTGAGCCCCAGGCCCTGAGGGGAGCTTGAGGGCTCTGTTAACAAGTGCCAATTAGTTTGTATTTTGTAATTTAATGAGACTTCAGAGACAACTTTCATTTAAAATGTAGTCTAAAAAACTTCTATCATGCTTGCTTGGTGCAGACAGTACATGACAAACACATATTCACACATTTGCACAACCTCTAATCCTCTCTGAAACAGTTCCAACAGATGACATGACATACTCGAACAGGGGAAGCACAAGGGAAATTAGGCTTTTTCATCATTTATGCGTCACAACTATCAAGAGGTGAAATTATTATGTGGAAGAATGCAACACACAACCTTGGCTCTTCCATGGAAAATTTGTTAGAGGGGTCTCGTGTGTACTGCTGGTGCATTGTTGTATTCTATTCATCATTACTTAATGGGCTTAATAGCGTTCACACAACCATTATCACTGTAAAAGTTCTAATTCTAACAACTGTCAATTTGAGGCTCTACAGCAAACGTCGGTCTTTGTCTGATGAGCACGGACATCTTCGCACAATTTCTGTCTCGCGCCGTAGTTCTGCTCCAACGCTTTGTTCTGTTGCGCAGGAGGACGTCATTGCCGTTTCCCTAACGGGTCAAACTTGTGCACTCTGTCTGATTGTGGACAGAAAGAGAGTGCACGGGGGTTGCCAGCGGATCCTGTGATGAAATTACAGGGCTTGCGGAGATTTCTTCCTAATAAATCAGAGGAATGATTCATGTTAAATAATTTGGAGACATCTTTAAAAATGCTTCCCGGCCTCTTTGTCATTCCCGACGGCTTCAGTGATCTCTCTGGACCTTGGCATGAAGATACCACACAATTCAATAACAAAGAGAACAGCAGGTACTGGATGTCAGAGGTTTATGAAATGAATGTAGAGATGTTCTAATCATTCACAGCTAATATGGATTCTGGTTTTATGGACTTCGAGGTCCACCAATGAGATTTTTTTTGTGTGCCAGGCTTTGGGACCATATGGGCGGATAGGGACACAGTGTGTGACAATATCCAGTGCTGAGAACAGTCCAATATAATATATCAGCCATATAACTGAAAAAAATAATCACAATACAATTTTAAATTCTTAATATGAATTATTAATGAATTAATTATTAATTAAGCCCCAATACTCCAGTAGTAGTCCCAATAGTCCGCTTTCAAGTTTTTTCTCATTTCGCCCTTTTTCTCAAAGTACGAGATGGAAAAAAAACTCTACCTCCTCTAATTATTTTTCTCATGGGTGGCCCTAATACTCTACAGTATAAATTACTTTCTCTGCATCACTTTTTTTTTTTTTGCATTTATTCAAAGTACTAAAATATCTACAAAATGCCAGTTTATGTTAGTTTGTAATCTTCATCTTGTAGGAACTGTGTCTGCGTCCACATATATGCTTCTATTTCTTTCACATGACTGTAAACTCATCATCAGACAACTGCAAATACAAGGTCATGGTGAGGTAAGACCGGGAAACAAAAAAGGCAATAACTAAACCTCACAAAAGCCGGAACAAAAAAAAAGCGCTGCAGGTAATTTAAAAACAGGTGAAGACTAAGACAAGATCTCAGGAGAACAAGGAAGCGAATGGTAGGATAAACTAAACAGGATTATACTGTTTGTACACTCGCACAATAACGAGAGGCAGGTGAGACCAACGACAAGGACAAAATACACAAACAGACGAGGTCTAATCACAGAGGTGGGAACAGACAGAGACAGAAAAACCTTCCCAACTCCAAACCGTGACAGCAAATCCCTCCTGTGCGATGAAAACTCAGATTTAGAGGAAGTTTTTCACCCAAAACTATAAAATGTAATCCTCTAAAACACGCCTCAACGTAAAAAACAAAACAAAAAAACAACTAATGTAGTGTGCACCCAAGTCTGACAGCTAGTTAATGATGTTGTCACTGTTTTCAACGCTACTTTCCGATACTTCGTAAAAAGGCAGCGCGGCGCCTAAAAATCCAATATGTTTCAGCAAAGCAAAACATCACGGTAAAAGATAAACAGACCACGCAGCACACTGGTGCTGGTGTGTGCACGTCTCATCCACACCAAAGAAATCTCATGCATGTCCGTCTTTGCTGCTCTCAAATCTCGTTCATGTGCGCATGTTTCCCTCTCAAAGGTCCTGCCGTGTATAACGGAGTGTGTAATTTGCCACATGGCGTCTAGCTCCCGCTTTCTCCCGGAGGAGGATGTTTGTTGTCCGTATGGAGTCGGATAAGCACATATTTCCAAAGCCATAACAAACCCTCCATGTCCGGGATCGATACAAATGGACTTTTATTTGATGTGGGTGGGGGAGGTTATTTGGGGACTTTTCAGCAATTGGATAACTCCCCCTCTACACAACACAGCAATCGATCCGAAATCACCATGCGGCCGACGCAGTGAATTTTCCGTCTATTTCTCATTCCACTACATGATTCCATACTGGCCTGCTGTGCCCCCCCCCCCCCCCCCATGCAGAGGAGGTCTCAGTCTCCACCTGCAGCTTTTTTGATGTACGCTCAGAGACGGAGAAAATCTGCTTAGCTTCCTCCAGCTTTAGCAGGGTGAATCCGTGTACGGGGGATCCTCGCGGCGGCACACAGATCTGATGTATTTGGCATCCGCCTGTCTAGATGCAAAGTTATCTCGCATTTTCAACCGCAAATCTTGTCTTATCCCGGCGAGCCAGGTGTTTTGGCTTTTCCATTTGTTTTCTCATTCGCGAAGGCATTCAATGCGCCGGAGCTGCATATTGAGGAGTCCAATCATGGGGCCCCGTGCGCGCTCATAAGACTGGATGCCATGAGGACAGATGATGGCTCTCGCTGTACACACTATAATGGTCGCTGAGAGTATTACATGTCATAGCACCCGTTCCATTTTGGAAAGGAAAGAGGAGAGGGTTAGGGAAAGGGGGAGTGCACTCATCCGTTATCGCGCTGGGGGAAGTAAATGTAGAACCTTTTCAATCAAGACATAATTCTTCAAGGTCAGTTTATAAAAAAAGAAAGCAAGGATTTTTTTTTTTTTCCTGTATAGAAAATGGAGATTGACAGCAAGCTGAAGCCGGTAGACTGCCTAAGTGAAATTCATTTCCCCCAGTACAGACTTGCAGAAACTACGCGGAAGCTGAATTTGCCCCACATCTGTAATGAAAAAGCAATTTTTACCGACCCATAAAGTGATTCTAATGTGAAATGTGGTTTGTTTTGAAATGGTCCTGAAATAATTTTTATGAAACATCCTGATCTTGATGGGCACGGAGCGCGTTAAAAGAGACCTTTGAGGTGCGGGAGAAACATTTCACTTACCAACGGCTATAAAGCAACGCGGCCCGGTGTGTTTGTGCTATTAGACAGTTTTATGACAGCGGGGGCTGTTGGTGCACCTTTTAAATGATAATAAGAGCTGAATATAACAGGATGGAATTACAGTGTTTACTGGTCTGAACTATAAGATCTTGCTGGGCAGATTTCAGCGATACGTATATATCATGCAGCAGGGGCTCACGTCAGACAGTGCTTTCTAACATGTAAGATTACGATACTAAAAAAAACAACCCAGAACACAGCTGTGCACTGATCTTTTTAATGTATACACATCATAAACTGCGTGGTGCAAATGGAAGGGACGCAAACATGTTTATGTTCAATGCATTAGCTTATTAAATACATTTACAACTGTTTTGCATGAGTAAGAGGTTGTGGAATCTGCATTTCCACAAAAAATGAATCTGGTGTAATTTCATCTCATTGAACAGCCTCACATTTCAGTCTTTGTTCTGTTTTCAAGCACGGAACCGCTGAAGCCGCTTTTCAGGTAAAAAATGCAGCAGCGATAATTACAATAAATGATGAAAAAAAAATTGAAATATTTTTGCCACATTTTGAAAAGGCGGTTTTGAATCTAAACCACGTTTGCTGACAATTTTTGATACTTCAGTCATTCGAGGTCATGTAGGAACACAGTGGAAACACCATTTTCACATATTCTGTATGATTGTGTCTGTCTGGTTTTTCTGTTGTTGTATTAGCTCGGCTTCAGAGTTTAAAATAAATAAATTACTCTGATGTCTTGTTCTTTATGAAGCTATGATTTGAAATACACATTTTTTTAGGTGTACCAGACGAATTAGGGTGTATTTACACAAAGTATCGGTATCTGATCTGTGTATATATATATATATATATAATGTAACCTTTGCATATCCTTCTACCTTTAAAAAGTGAAGATTAATTGCTTTGCATATCTAGACGTGTACATCTGTTTGTGTTTTAAGCGTCTTTGGGTTCTTGAAAAGCATTTATAATAATATTATTATTACCAATGCATGGGTGTATATCAATGATGACAATTCAAACGTAGCATAGCTGGCTACTGAGTCACTCCCAAATCTCTGTAAGGTGGATAATTTTCTCCGCAGACACACAAATCACTAGTCTGACTGGTCACACACTGTTACGCTGCTAACAACTATAACTATCAGATTTCAAAATACCACCGAGTCTCAGTGATGCTTGGATTATGATTGTTTACTTGAGAGCACAGTTTAAATCTAATCACATAGTCCGGCAATGCTTGCATATCAGAAAACGTAATACAAATAGTAAATCACATCTCTCTTTGAGTGGCTGTGTCTTTATGTGTTTCAAAAAAAACTCCCCTGAATGAATATGAAACAGGCAGAGTGAGCTGTCATTTGTTATCAAGGCGGGCTACACTTGCATCCTCCTCTCAAGCAAAAGTAGTTACTCGAGCCATCGGCCGACATTTCCAAACTTCAAAGAACTCCTTTCACGCCCACACTGAATCAAATAAGAGATAGAGTATAATTGCTGCGTATGAATAATTCAGTTGCGGGATTTATGATAAGACAAAATCCTTATCAGGGCTTTCCCTTAAGGTCCTACAAGACTTGCTTTTCCCATTTTGTATGGCTGGCTGCCTGTACAATGTTCTGAAGTCTCCATCTTCTTGCTCTCCTGCTTCCTCTCACGCAAGGAGAACAAAGTCAGCAGAATTCACACCGACTGGCACCAAGTCACTCCCAACGTACAGGCTACTCGCTCTGCAGCAGCGTGTCTCAGCAGATTAAGACTTTGCCCTTCACATATATAACATGAATGAAATTTTCGTTTTGATTAATCATTGAAATATGACACCGATCTATCCTTAACAAACCATGTTTGTGGTGATGAGGAGCTAATTGTTGAACAGGCTGGAACAGAGGATGCAAATGGGAGAACACAGTTTGCAGGACAGCTGATGCCGCTTTGAATAATTTGTATAACTGTACTGCGAGTCGGAGCGGGCGGAACAATAAGACTTCATTCATGCAACGCAGGAAAACGACGCAGTTCTTTCTTCTTCTTCTTCCCTTTGAAAACATCTGTCATGAAAACGGGCATCTGTGAAATCTTTAGCACTTTAAAGCCTTACAAGAGTTCTCTCCTGTGTGCACGTTTTTTCTGACTGTAAAGTGATTTTTTTTTTCCCAACCACCTCCGCTGAATCTATTGTTGTGCAGCCTATTCTACAGGGTTTAACAATGACCTCAACAAACTCCTCTTTCCCTGGCTCTGTGCGTCTGCTTGGGAGAGTTACTTTGCAGCTTGCAGCTTACTTTACTTCAGAGTTGTCTATCCTGGGTTTATATCAAAGGGCAGGAGCTTCCTAACTTCTGCTCGATTTTCTCAAAAGTAAGAAAGAAAAAATCCCACTACTATTCCTTACAAAGAAAAAAAAAGTGTCATGCACATCAAAATTACAAAGGTGTGTTTCACAAAGGAGGAGAGAAGTGGTGCACTGTCGTTAATGTGGGTACGCCTGCCTTGAATTGATAGATGACAGCTCTTGGAATTTATCGTTCAGGATCTCACCTTAGACATCAAATCTGTCCCTGCAATCCGAAAGTTTGCAGTCATCCCTCGCAGATGGCTCTTGCCTTCAGGCTACTCAAAGGAGATCACACACAAATCTGAGTCAAATCCTGGTGTTAGATGGACTCTAAATCTATTTCATTTTTGGCACCGTCTGTCAGACATCTTTGTCCTGATATGGAGGCGTGACCTCGGCAGTTAAGTGCCTGAAATGACGGTGGGAGTCAGCGCTTTTAAAACAGTCACACTACAGAGGGACATCTGCTTTATGTGTAAGGTTGTCCCCACATGCACAGATGCACACAGTAACCCTCCACATTGGACATTTAGTGGATTTATTTGATGAAACCAGACATTTTATCACAGTTGTAGCCACTGGTCCTCTGTGGAGTCTGTGATGATATATGGTTTGACGTTTTAATAGCACTATCAACTACTAAGACTGTTCTACCTAATGCTTCCAGTTACACAAAAAATAATACAGATTTAACGCATGGATTAACTGTTTGGGATCCTTACACATGTGAAAACCAGCTTTTTTTTTTTTAGATGTGTTTAGTCTTTTTAATAATTCACACAAATCTTTCACCAGGCATAGGAATAATTTGTCATCATTGTTGCTCTAAAGGCAAAAGAAACCCAAAACATGACAAGAATATCTTGATTATCCTGGTCGTGTTTGTACCAACTGACCAACCAACCAACCAGCCAGCCAGCCAGGAAATCAACCAACCAACCAACCAGCCAGCCAGCCAGGAAATCAACCAACCAACCAACCAGCCGACCAACTAACCAATCAACCAGACAACCAAACAACCAACCAATGAACCAGCTTACCAGCCAGCCAACCAACCAGTCAGCCAACCAACCAACCAACCAACCAACCAGCTGACCGACCGACCAACCAATCAACCAACCAACCAGCTAACCGGCCAACCAACCAATAAACCAGCCAACCAGCCAGTCAATCAAACAACCAGCCAGCCAGGAAAGCAACCAACCAGCTAACCAATGAACCAGCCGACCAACCAACTAGTCAACCAACCAACCAATGAACCAGCCTACCAGCCAGCCAACCAAGCAACCATCCAGTCAGCCCACCAGCCGACCGACCCATCAACCAACCAACCAACCAATGAACCAGCCAGCCAGCCAACCAACCATCCAGCCAGCCAACTAACCAACAGCCTTCCAAGAAAGAAACAAATACACTCCTGTTACAACAGTAACAGTAGCAATCAAGGCCCAAAATGTGTCATACCCAGGCCACGTTTTGTTGATTTCTTTTAGGTTTGTTTTTCCTGTAAATAAGACATTATAAAACACATGTTCCAAACTTAAAGATCTTTTATAAATTGATTCCCTTTTTTTCAGTAATCGTTTGCACAACATGCACGTTTTCTCTTGGATTTTAGGCCTTTGTGATTAAAAGGCTTTCTCCCGTCTCTACAGTCTTTAGTTTCCTGCACAGATTCTTGAAGGGATTCTCCAAGTCACGGGAGTGTTTGCTTCCCATACATATGCATTAGGATGATTGCTAAATGCTCAGCTGAGTTTATTGCTTATTTATAACACAATAAGCTGGCAACGGTAGCCGCTTTTCCTGGCCTGAGCTGAGAGACCATTAAATGACAAAAGCTAGTTAAGCTATATTAACGACGGCAGGCAGTTCAGAAAAGGGTTTTCACACATTCGAGTGGACATCAATATTGCAGTAGCAGTAACATGTCAAACTCTTTACCTTAGCCCCAGGTGGGCTGTTGTGTTCTGCAGGATATCCCACGGCAGCAGACAGTTTAAGGCGGCTGTCAGACTCTATATGTTATTCTGATGCCTCTGCTGCCCAAGGCCATAGAAGCAAATGCCTGTGTTTGCTTTTAGCACTCCAAGGTCCTTTGGATCCTTTCTAAAAGTGAAGAGCTGGACTCTCAAAGTGTTGACCCGTGTTGGTCCCTGGATATGCATTTGAAAGCACTTCCTGCCTTCTCTGTGTAACCCCGGTGACAGGCCCACACTGCGGTATCCTGGGCCAGAGGCCTTGACAGGAAAGGGCTTGATCTCCCGTGACATTGTAGATTTCATTCTGACTCAGGTGCCGTATGGTTCACCTGACCCCTTTACACAGGAGACTGTGATCCCAAACTTTTCCATTATCAACTTTACAAAGACATGACACATTCACAGCTTTGCACTGAGCCATTCAGTCATTCATGCATGGTGAAAGAAAGAAATCAAATTCCAGGTGAAAACTGCGCAAGAAAGACAGAAAAGGCTCACTGCACAAAAGCAACAATGGACGTCATAACCCCTAACAATGACAAGAAATAAAGTGGAATGCTAGAAAATGAAAAATTTTAAAAATGATTGGTGTTGTCCAGGGACTCCAACTAGGCTGTAGCTCAACACAATAAAGCACAAACTTGGCAACCACTTAAAAGTTTCTTCTTTAAGTCATCTACAACCGTTTCTTAAATCTGTAACATCAAACAGCCGCCTCTAATCTTCATTTACAGTCAAGACTGCTCCTCTGTGCAAAGTTCTCCCCTTTTTCAACATTTTTGTGATCATTTCGTTATTGATTTTCAGAAAAATAAAGTAGAAATACTTGGCCCCGCCCGCCCCCAAAATGTTCTCAATCTCCCTCCAGCAAGATCTCTCGATAATAACATTAGATCTGTATGTGCAAAGTAAACAGAGCTCAAACTTAATTAGGTCACACGCGGCACTTTTTGAATAATTCAAATGATAAACAAAAAGGGAAATGGATCCAAGTCCATACAAATTAATATTTCAGAGTCTTAGAGATAGTTTAATATGAGTACAATATCAATTTGATGAAACTTCTTCTAAAGCTGAGCTATTTCTAGTCAACCGCAGCGCCTTTGCACGAAGCAATTTAATGAAGAAGTATAATAAAAATACAAAAAAAAAAACCCTAATGGCTACTGATGCTGCAATAAAAGACTCGAATCAATAAAGGGACACTTCTTGGCGGGAGTCCAACTCTCAGCCACATCTCTTAGATCAAACCACTCTCGTTCAAAAAAAAAAATAAATAAAAAATATGAGTAGACGGTCTAAAGAGAAAGCTAAGGTCACATCCCATAAACAGAGAATTGGCTCGCTGTGGATCTGGACATATAACAACTATAACTGGGCGGCCGGTTTAAGAGGCTGCTGAGGCTTCTTAAATACACAAGTAATTAATACACAGGGGTTAATGATTATTATACCAAAGCTGGCATTTACTTAAGCTACACATAAAACATTTAAACAAAAACACACACACTCACCAGCTATTAGAGAGGAAAAAGAAAACTTTGACAAAGGTTTGACACTTGGAGCAGATTGCAAGTCTTGTATTTGGTCTGAAGGGAGCTGTATGAGACGTCGCGCGACGACTATTAGCATTTAAGGTGGCAACCACACAGATTACCACTGTTGAACATGGTGCAAACGGATGAGCTCCCCGCGTGTTAATGGGAGCTCAGCGGAGGGTAAATAATTGAAGGCAGCGCTGCATAATGAATGAACTTCCTTCAAACGAGCATTGTTGAGCGACGCCGAATTGAAGGAGGATAAGGAGGCAGAACGAGGAAGTTTGACAGAACAGGGGCCCCCAGCGTGGGACTGGGGTGGCCAAGTGTGCCCAGGGCCTCCCACTGCAGGCAGGAGATCAGAGGGAGAAGTCTCACATGAAAGAGGGTCTGGCATGAGGAATGGGGGGACACGAAGGAGAGAGGAGAGGGGATGCATGGAGCGTGGGGAAAGAAACTTCGGTGTAGCGCAGAGGTGTTTGGCTTGGATGTGTCTGCCTGATGGCTGGCTGGTTTTTCATCTTAACACTAAAGGAAATTGGCAGGGGATGCGTGCACGGCCCTTGGGCACAAGAACCCCTCAGAGACGAGGCTGGTGTGCCTGATATTTGAACTATGAGTATAAAAATCCTGCTTAAATAATCATAATAATAATAAAAGAAATGGATAGAAATAGCCTGCTTCATAGCAACTGCATCATGCGTGCATGTGAATTTGAAGGTGGAAAATGTATTTCCAGCACATACTGTATATTTAATTCTAATGAAGTGCAGTAAGTACTTGAACATTTCCATTTTGTTCTGCTGTACCTTATAATTTTAAAAAGCTTATAAAATATGATTCATTTTATTAGATTCAATTATACGATGATTACATGAAGTGAATGTAGGTACTCAAAATAGGCTCCATAAGCTATAGCATTAAAGTACATTATTACTGATGGACATGTACCACCCACCTTGAACAAACCAGGCCCCCCCACCCACCCTGTTTTCAGACACCACAGGACACCCTCAGAACACCCACGTCCATTCTCTGCTGTGGAGGCACAAGGGAAACATACACAATATTAGGAAGGTGGTCATAATGTTATGCCTGATCGGTGCACAAAATTGTTTCACATTATTTAGTATCTCATATCATAAACTAAGAAAGCATTCTCTTTTTGGTTTGTCCATACCTATGATGTGTCACTTGGACTCTGTGATGAACTGACATTGAATGAAATGTTGATTAAATATTGTGTAAATATCAATAAGGCCGGAGTTCAGTTTCACTGCGCCATCTTAATGCTCTGCACGAACCCTTCGCTCTAAACCAGTGGTGTCAAACTCATTTAATCCAGGTGGCAGATAAGAGCCCAATTTAGCCTCAAGGCAGGCAGACCATTCACGTACAGTAACAGCACAATAACTGACACGAAAAAACACAATTTCAAATGTTTCCACTTTGTTTCAGTGCAAAGAATAACAAGCACATTATTCAACCTGAAAAATAAGTTCATTTTCAGCACATTTCTGCAGTGTTATGTTAGGTCCTACTCCAACTCTGACTAAACTCAGGTCCCTGAGAATAAAATAGGATTAGCTGCTACTTTTAATGAAACACTGCAATTAATTAATTTTCACTTACTTTACCAAGATTGGACCCTCTGGCAGGCCGAGTTTGGGCCCCTGGCTGCATGTTTGACACCCCTGCTCTAAACAGTGCTGTATGTGAGTCCGTACATATGTGGAAATAAACCCGAGTGGTTGGTGGGGACATGCAGCAAAGAGACAGTAATTGTTTTTTCTTGGTAAATGCAACATGTGTATGCATGTGCATCAAACTCTATTGTGTCTGGCTGCTAAACAGTTCCCTATGTTCACAACCTAGTTGCTACCTTTTACAATTTCCTTTTTTTTTTGTGCAGGGCAGGTGACAGTTTTTATCTTCATACTGGGTGTCAAATGAGAACACAATTATGCAGAGAACACTGCATACAGTTAAAGTCGCGTACCTTACTGCGGTATAGGTTCAGGAAGGATGCTGGTGGCGGATTTTAAGTCTGAGCAATCCTCTGTCGTTGACGTGCGACTCCTTTGAAGCACGCCTGTGGAATATAAAACACGATGGACACGAGTCATGAGACGCAGAGATCAACGTTGAGAATAATACTCATTACACATCAAAACAGGAACAGAGAAAATCAGGTCACGATAATTCTCCGAGGATTTTATAGAAAGGCATGGTGCCAGTCTGCCAGGTTGTTTGTTCGCCTCTTGTTTCTGATCATGTTTCTTTTATCCTCTCTGTTTTTAATGCGCTCCGAACTTGAAAACAAGCTGTCCCCACAGATTCCACGGAGTGTGATTTCCAATATTTAAATCTTACATGCTATTTTCTTTCTTCTTTTTTTTTTTTTTTTTTTACTTTTTAGCAGACCACTGGTTGACTTAATGGTCTTGGATTTGTTTTATATCCCTATTTTAATGCGCATGTTCTTGCTGATACTGCAGCTTTCAAGGATGGCCTTCCAGAGAGGGGAAATAAAAGGCTAGTTTATGTTTGAACTGCTATCCAAGAATCTCTCTTATGCTCCGTGTTCCTCCTTAAATGTGTTGATTTTATACATCCAAAACAAGCCTCTTCTCCTTCCTCATATGTGTCGTCCTCTTTGCCAAAGACTGAGACACGTTTTTCAGCCTGAAAAAACACTAATTGTCTTTTCGTAATTTGATGACACATTCTGTTTTAATGTAATCAAATGGATGAATGAGCCATCCAGCAGAAAAGTGGCAGTCTAACATGAGCCTTACTGTGTTTGCTATTATTTCTCTGGGTGAATGCAGTCAGTTTGGACTATTTAAAGCACCCGCCTGTGGTTAAGCTGTCAGGAAGTAGTCATTCTGCGGCCCATGATGTCCAAAGATATGCATTTATCAATGCTTGTTTTCCAGATAATGCAGGATGAGTAGTTTCCCTCGCCACAGTTAATGTGCCGCTGCTTAGCTGTGCATGAATTCCTAATGAGAGCCAAAGCAAACTTGTAAAAATGTTCAGAGGAGAATTAGCTGCAGCAGAACTGAAGAAGTTTAAGAGCCAATCGAGGCTTAAGAGGGGAATCATTTGAGTAACTCAGAACCCAGAAAAGTGAAACTATAGAAAAGCAAAATTAAGGAATTATGGAAGCCATTTTCAGACCGGGCAATGCTGAACCCCTGGAATCTAATTTCCCCTGGAGCAAATGTCAGAGTTCTGCTCCAAAAGCACATTTCTAATGAACTGTAATTACCTCTGATACACTTTCTTCACCCCATCTCAGGTGTGGCTTTCAGTTTCTTTCATTAAACCCTTACATTTTCATTCAGCATGCTATGTTTAATTTACTCTGACCTCTGCTCTGCAAAACAACCTTCAGTTTCAAACATGCAACCATTAATCTTCTTATTTCACAATGCCATGATAAACTGTGCATGGCCACCTACGGAGCCAAATGCTTGTGGTAGTGCAATTAAATATTTATTTATTTTGAGGGGGGTGTCTTCTTCTTTGTGAGCTTTTCTTCCAGACCAATCAATTTTTCTAATATCTTTTTTTTTCCCACATACACCTCCCTTTAACATTTCAAAATGATTTCTTGAGGGTGCAGTGAACCTGACTCTTCCCTTTCTTGGCATTACCTTTGGGAATAGCTTGTTTTACCAAAGCATAAATGTGACTTATGCTCTTAATGGATCCTCACCAAAATTGTTCCACATGGACTGCTGTTACAAATCTAATCCGATTTCATTTCATTTAAGGATTTACTCAACCTGTAAGATTCAAGAATCATTTATTGTCATTAAGTGTAATGGAATTTGGGGCTAAAGTAGTGCAAATATAAAAAAACTGTAGAAGAAGCACTTCGAAATAAATTAAAATAGAGCTGTACAGATATATACATACTGGATGGGAGGGAGCTGTGTGTCTGTGTCAGGAGTGTGTGTGTGTGCAAGGGGGCGGGGGGGGTGATTGATTTCACAGCTCTGGGATAGGAGCTGTCACTCATTCTGCTGGTTGTGGTTCTGATGTTTCTGAATGATGTTTTATTTATGTCTTCCTGCCTCCATATGAACAGTGCCTTCTTGTGACCTCATAACTGGGAGTTTTCTGAGAGGTTAGAGTTCATGAGTTGTCATGTATTTGCTGATATTTTCAGAAGAGGTGACACACTGTGATTCAGTCATACCTATCTTTTTCATAATTTTATAATACGACAAAGGAAAGTCATTGACTTGCTAAACTGTGTGGTGTTGTTGCTACTTATGGCTGATGTCACCACTTGAACAGGAAGGATTTTGTGTGCACGACGTCCTATGTCACGACCACTAGCTCAAAGATTTCATTTGAAGGCATCATCTGTTTGCTAACCATGAAGCTAAAGGCAACAGACTTTTAGCTTAGCCTAGCATCAACAAGGAATACCTAGGCTATTGTACAAGAAACTGAGACCCGAGCTTTTGTTTGGTATGCATCTTTCATTTCTCCAAGGTATCTGGGATCAGTAGGACCCAAGACGCATAAAAACTAAGCATCATCTTTGAACAGGAAGTAGAATAAACAGTGTATGTGGACAGTGGACATGTGGACACTGGGATTATTTCACTACTCACTAGGCACCAAGTCACCAATGTGTGACAAAAAAATATATAACTGTTTATTTTAATACCTGTACCTGTGGCTGAGCAAAACCACAATTGCGAACAATGAAGTCCCAATGTGCTCAAATGAGCACTTGCTAATTAGCGAGGTTGTAGCTCATTGCTATTGATAAAAATTGTTTAATTTGCTCGTCATATCAAACTAGAACCATTAATAAGCGTAAATAAATACGTTTTACCCATAGAATTTGAAGGGGTTTTCAATCTATGATTCATGTCTTTACTGAGTGTATTGACCCTTTGATATTACTAGATGGCAAACTTAAGTGTCCACTAATGAGGACAATGGGTTTAAATGAAGCAGAATATGGTGCAACAAAAACTTAATGTCCCCATATGAGGATGCAGGGTCTCAGGAGGTTAAGATAGAAAGATCTTTATTTGTCATTTAAGAAAAAACATTGACAGGTGCACACATGAAATTTCATTGCAAATGCGCTCAGATAGCAACACTTAAGACACAAGTACTTAAAAACTGAATCAAAGCGAACAGTAAAAAGTATAAAACAGTAATAAAGTGCATAAGAGTAAGAATACGACACTGGATTATTGCACTTGACAATAGATTACTAACTTTCTGTTGTGCTCAGCAGTTTTATGGCCTGAGGTATGAAGTTGTTCCACAGCCTGGCTGTTCTGTAACAGAGGCTGCGCTACCTCCTGCCAGAGGGAAGCACAGAGAACTGTCCGTGCTGTGGATGTGTGCAGTCTCTGATGATGTTTTCCTCTCATGACAGACAGCGTTTGGCAACCATGTCCTTGACGGAAGGACGGAAGGTCCCGACAATCTTCTCACCACCCTGGAGGCCCATCCAGTCTGCAGCTGCACAGCTGCTGCACCATAGAGAGATGGCGTTGGTCAGTATACTCTACATGGAGCCCTGACAGAAAGTGGTGAGTATGTTGGCAGGAAGATGTGTCCTTCTCATTCTGCGAAAAGGAAGTGCAAACGCTGCTGCACTCGCTTTATCAGAGATGTGGTGTTCTGGGTCCAGGATAGATTGTTAGTTATGTACACCCCCAGGAACTTGGCGCTTTCTACCACCTACACTTCTGTGTTGTTAACACTCAGTGGAGGGTGCCAGGGTGCGCTCTTCCTGAAGTCAACAATGAGTTCTTTTGTTTTGCCAACATTCAGGAGAAGATTGTTCAGCCAGATGCAGCACCTGGTCTCTGTAGACCCAGTCGTCGTTGTTCCAAATCAGGCCCGCTACTGTAGTATCATCTGCATGTTTTATAATGTGGTTAGAAGGGAACCTGCCAATGCAGCCGTGTCATCAGTCAGTGCATTTACATGCACGGCTTAATAAACTTTCTGAATACAGTCCTTGTCCCAGTTTACACGCAACGGAGAAAATCGAATAACCGACGGGAACAAGTTCTCCTCCTCCACACTAGGTGGCGATATGTGTCTTGTCAGCGGGTTAATATGGCCAGCCTTTAAAGTACTGAGACCCTGAGGAGAGCCAGTACCCGGAGCCTGTCAGAGAGGAAATCCAGGATCCAGGATCCAGTTGCAGCCCAGGGGTACCAGTTTGCTTACCAGATTTTGGGGAATGATGGTGTCGAGTGCTGAACTGAAATCAACAAACATTTACACACAAGTGTTCTTCTCCTCCAGGTGGCTAAGGCTCAGGTGGAGTGTAGATGAAATTGCATCCTCAGTAGTAAGCAAACTGGAGCTGGTGGAATGTGGAGGGGAGGTGGGAGGTTATGTGCTGCCTTATCAGCCTCTCGAAGCTTTTCATCATTACAGGAGTCAGTGCTACAGGGCGATAGTCATTTAGGCTGGTTATTGGGGATTTTTTTTGGCACTGGTATGATAGTGGTCTGCTTGAAACATGATGGTACAGTGGCCTGGTTCAGGGAGGTGTAATAAATGTCTGTCAGATCCGAGGCCAGCTGGTCCGCAGTACTCCCTGAGTACTTTCCCAGGAATGTTGTCTGGCCCTGCTGCCTTATTAAATTCAATTCAATTCAATGTGGAAATATAATAACTAAGATGTTTAATTAGTTTTTTTTTTCTTTTTAGTCTGAACAGACTATGGATTAACATTATTTATTTCCCACATTTTTTAATTTTATTCAAAACCAGCTAATCCTCATCTAGCAATGAGCCAGACTATGTTTACATTTTAAGCTAAAGTCAGCTAACACTTTAGCTAACAAGGTTTTCATAATGCTAAATAGGGCAGTAAGCTGGGATGTCTAATATTAGAAAATATAAATATAGAATATACAAAAATAAATAAAGATTTCCATCTTTCATCCATTCATATGATGTTCACGACACTTCGGACTCTTTGAAAAGGAAGATTATACAATTTCATGCCATTAGCATAGCTGGTAATTTGGCGTCTTTGTGTTAGAGGATATTTGGCAATATAAATCTTCAGTTTCTGTTTCCCAAACTCTTGGCAAGAACTGGGCTAGTCTTAAATCCAAGCATTTTAAAGTGTTCCTTCATGTTTCAAACGACAAATAATACTTAAAAGTTTCAACGTCCAAACTTTTACACATATAAATTTTTAAAATGGCGGATAACGGCTTCACACAGAGCCTGATGGCCGGAGGAGCCCTGGAGTCTTGATCCTCGGGGACTGTGGAGAATCAGTCTGACATGCCTGCGAGCTGCACAGTGGGAAAATCTAATGACATTGTCCTGTGCATCTCCTCTGCTTCACTGGGAGCACCGTGAGGAGGTTGCATTTCTTCAGCGCGGCTCTGCGCCCGCTGTGATACGTAGACTGTTTCTCGTGTAGAATAGTCACAATAACAAGCGATGTGATTGGCAATTTGATTCCCAGGCTGAGCGATTAGCAGCGTACTGTCGCAGGCTGTATAAATATGTAAAGCCTCACAAACTGAGAATCGATAGAGCAAATACGAAACTGTTCCTCCGTCTAAAATGTTGTTTGCGGTGCGTCAGCTCTCTCAAACATTACAAAAAGGCTGGGTGTCATTGATTCCCACTGATTCTCTGATAAAATTTCAAATCCCAAACATGCTACCTCTAGTCTGACAAGCATTCATGCACAGCGGTGATAGTAGTTACTCGCAAAATTATTATTCAGAAAGAGTAGAGTTGAATGACGCACATTGTTTAATGTTCCTGGTAGAGGTAGCGGCCCCATAAAAAAATTCTTCAGATGAATTGTTGCTAAAAAGAAAGAGAGATTTTAAAAGATATATTATTCCCCTGTGTTTTATAAGAAAACAGGAGCAAAATCCTTTTAACGATTTTAGAGGTTAGAAAGATAAACATGGTGCCAAGAGTTCAGCAGTCGCTCACTTTCAAATTACAAAACAGCAAAAGCAGAAATGAGTTACCGCCTTATCTGACGACTGAAGGCTGCAGTCTTGACGGGAATCAAACAGATCCAATCAGATTGCACCTGTCCCCAGATCACAGCGTTGCCCTTAAAATACAAATCCGGTCAGACATGAACCAATGAGGCCTCAGAGATTATGTGCGTGTGACACAGCTGAAAGCAAAAAAACATTAAAGCTTACATCTAATATAAAAAATATTTTTGTACTTTCTTTGGCACTGTGGGCTCAAAACCTGCATGAATATCAGAATTGCCGCACGTATCGACTATTTGACCCTGACAGTTTTTCAGGAATCCAACTTATGGGAGCAGAAAAAAAGTCAAAGGGAGCTGGCAGCACAGGAAACGTAACAGCAATACATTTTTAAATACGCAGTCCTAAGATGAAAAAACCTTGCCGCGATTTTTGCCAACCGGAGCAGCATGGCTGGTAAATGAGTTTATCGTGAACGTAATGCTAGTCAATGTGTTGTCTTTTCTTCATTCTTATTTATTCTCTTTGTGCCTGCGGGGTTGGTTTGCAGGAGCAGCCGTGCCAACACATAAATAACTAAATCTAAAAAGAAGGATGTGTAAACTCCTGATGTCGACCCCATGTAGGGATGATATGAGAATTTATCACAACCAGAGAGAAGCGGCAGGATTTGGTGTTTACAGGATGGTTAGGCGATGATACACAGATCAGGCAGAACATTATGACCGCCTTTCTGAGGTGGTTAAATCAGACGTACTGGTGCTGATTGGGCTCCTATTTTATAGAATACTGATGTAGACAAGTTCCAAAAAGTCAAGAGTTAAGAGGCAGAGCAGATCTACTGGGGTCAGAAATGTCAAAAATGAAACACGTTTTTTTGTTGTTTATTACTAACAATTATTAGCGAAAAAAAAAATTTGTGGTTGTTATGTCCATATGTCACTTAGGAGAATATGTATGCACAGTTTACGCAATCGCACACACATGAAGACAATAATAAAAGACAGAAAGGGGTGGGGTAAAGCTGAGAGACGTACGGATGCTACTGGGGAGATGCTTCTGTCTACGCGTTACTTTTAAAAAGCAAAATCAAATGTAACACGTTTATTCAGCGACTGAGGTGGGGGGAAGGGGGCGACGGTCCTTGAATGCCCCACCACAGCACCGACCCTGTGAACTCCTGTGTCACCCTGCGCTGTCGACCATCAGCATCCACCAAAATGGATTGTGGTGTCTTTATTGATCCGATGCACTCTAGATGCAGCTCCTCAAGATGAGTGACGAGTGTTAAGGCGGGACCTTGAGCACCAGAGAGGGGGAGAACTAAAAAAAAAAGATGCCTCAAAGAGAAAATATGCATACTGCTGCAGATTTAAACTTGTGAAAACAAACTAAATCAATAAATGTGTATATATATTCGCACATCCACAGGTCACTGTGCAGTGTAGAGTGTGTGAATGACAAATATTATGCTGCATATATTTAGTTACATTCCTCCAAATTCTCTAAGTGTGCTTTTTTAGCCAAGGCGAGGCAGCATCGTCAAGCCGAACTCATTCATGCTGAGTTATGTCGGTGATCTCGGTTGATATGGAGAGGGAACCTCAGTTCAAGCAGCAGAAGAAGCAGCAGTCGCTGTTTATTAAAGATGAACTCGCCGACTTGCAGCGCGGCTGAAGAGCCCATTAAGTCATGGTGATGTGGCATTTATTGAGAGTCCCAGCGGGCAAAGGTACAAATAAGCTCGTAGGCGAGGTAGAGCCACCGCAGCCTGTACTTTTTATGCGTTGGTTAATGAGCACGTTTCTACGGGTGGTCAACGCAGGACCAAGGTGCGAGCCTCGGCACACCCGCCACATCCAGCAGATGCCTCAGCAATGACAGCTGGTGAGGCAAATGGTCCAGAGTGCAAACATTCAAGGTAATTATGGAGTAATTATCCAGCATTGCTGCCATATGGAAACCAACTGAGTGTCGTACATCTTATCTTCATCGCGGAATGGCTCGGTTATTCATACGTCGGGGGGACGGCGTCTTCACACACAATTTGAGGTGGCGGCGATCACTGGAAAGCATGACCTCTTTTTAAATGTCTTCGGTGTAACATCACTCTGAACTTGCGCACAGTAAAAAAAAAAAGAAAAGAAAGAAAAAAAAGACGTGTTCGTGGCAAACGTAGCCTCAGCCCCGTGCTTCGTGCCTGGATGGATGAGTCAGTTATGCTAAATATACTGCTCCCAGATGGACAAATTATTCATGTGAGCCTTAAGTTTTGTCGCAGTGGGAGGATACAGGATGTATGTTCGTGCTGACAGCAGACTTGTAGCTTCATCAACAGGATATGGAAAATCTCGAGAAAGCTGTTTCCGTCTTATGTCAACAAATAGGCTTTGACATCACTATTAATATTCACAAACCACACGGGGAAAGAAAAAAGAAGAAGCACAATCCAATTAATAAGCTCCTTCTTTTCCATTTCCCAAATGTTAACATACTTCTATTTCCATGACCTCTTCTAACCTCCTGCAGGCTCTTGTTTCATGTTTACTGAAGAATTTCTTCACATCAAGTGGACATAATGAACACACCACATCAGTGCAGTGATTCATTTTTCACACTTCTGGCAACAAACCCTCCAGTGAGAACAGCTGTAGATATAACCCCTATCATTGATCTTGCAAGGCGTAGCCGGAGCTCTCAGCTCGCCGAGTTTTTGATGTTCCTGCGGTCTTTCCACGCTGCAGAAATGTTTCAACTCCCCCTCTCTCTCCCCCCCCTCCTGTCCCCGCCTGCGGGGTTGAGGAATCACCTGCTCCACGGAAACCAACACCTAATCGCTTATCTACGCTCGTCATGCGAGGTCCGCTACCTTTGCTGTTATTTCTCTTTAGATCTTCTTGAGTATATATATTTTTTTCGTGTGTACACAAACACACGCAAAAGGAAGCATTTACACGTTCAGTGATAAGTACCGCATACTGTACAAACTATAGACACAAACACACTCTTATATAACGCAGTAGCCCTTAAGGTGTTAACTCGTATTAAGATGCGCACATGCACATGATTATAAAAAGGTGAACTTAAGGTGATGCAAGCATTAGTTTCTCACGAGAACACTGTAAAAAATGGTTTTCTGAGCCCTCGAATATGTGGCTTACCTCATAAATGTGAACCTTATAGCCATCTTGTTTTTTTGGGGGGGATCCAGATTTGACGATATTTGGACGAGATGGTGGGGGGGGGGCTGTGGAGGAGCGAGGGGAGGATCTGACCAAGAACTCAAAAACAACTTGTCAGTCACTCTAGACCAGACATGTCAATCAAGCCAGGCAATACATAATTATGACTATATGTGGAAAAAAAATGTGTTGACACAGAAGCTCATGACATAAGTGGGACATTTTTTGAAGCCTCATCTTATTGGAGACAGATTTTGGTTTTTTGAAGCCAGCAAGTAGAGACCATTAGATGGTTTTTATTTTTAAGATCCTGTGGCGATGTCTACATTTTATACACCAATCAGCCATAACATTATTACCACTGACAGGTGAAGTAAATAGCATTTACCATCTTGTGACAATGCAATGTTCTACTGGGAAAGTTGTATGGATGTTACTTAGACATGTAGACTAGACCAGACCAGACACCCCCACTCCATAACAGGGACACTCGATGATGGCACTTGATGGCAGCAACCATCCCCAGCCTGACACAGACACACACAAAAACGGTTTAGGAACAGCTGAAAAAACAATGTGTTAACCTGCCCTCCAAATTCACTAGATCCCAAACTGATCAAGCATCTGTGGGATGATCCACAGAGGCCCCTCGACCCACAGGATCCCACTGACAACATCCTGTTGCCAGACACCACAGGAGACTCTCAGAAGGCCCATGTCCATTCCCTGATGAGTCACAACTGGTTTGGAGGCACAAGGGAGACCTACACAATATTAAGAAGTTGGTGATGATGTTTTGCTCTGTACATGGTTTACGATGTTACCACGCGATGTTTCAAGATCTCTTATCCATAGAAAGAAAATATACAATTCTACCAATCCTGGAATAGACTGGTTCTTTATTCACAGAAGGAAGCCAGATATGTGCAGCGTCTAAAACCGTCTATTAGTGAACGACCCGGCTCTCGATTTTTCCCCTTGTAGCATAAATAAACAGCTCTCCATTTATTATTTAATCTTCATGAAAAAAAAAATGAAAAAACACCATTAGCAGTTGTTTACTTGGGGAAAACTGCTCATTTGTTCTTTACTGGATAGAACTACCAATGCTTTATCTGCGTCAAAAAGATCAATGTTATATCAGCACACGGATCAGGGTTGATCCAAACGGAAAATGTTTGGAATGAAAAATACTTTCACCAACGGACCGTTCACGACTGCCTCCTCCCCTGCAAAGCTCTGATATATTGTACTGAGCATCTCACTTATGGAAGGAAAAAAAAAAAAAAAAAAACAGCAAAAAAAACTGTGTTCTCTGAAGCTTCCTGTCACTGCATTCATCACTGGTGCATTGGAAGACGCCGACCTTGATTGATAACTGTTCGTAGAGGACGGAGCCCGAAACAGAGACGCAGCTTGTTCACCGAGGGAGCCCTGGGAGGTCCCTATCTGATGAGTGAAAGAAAGGGGACAAGCAGAGCGAGCAGAGTGGGTGCAGATAGTGCCGGAGATACTGCAGTGTTATTGATGTGCTGCAATAAAACAACAGGAGGCCTGATAGGGTGAGTTTAAGAGCTTGTCTACATCTCCTTAACACCAATCAATCATAATTACCTTTATAGCCAATTAATAGCGGCATCACGGCTAAAAGATGGCGTCGCATTTTCCCCTAAAAAGGCCTGCGTCTGGAAAAATAAGTGCCTTAATAACTTGCATAAATGGAGGGTGGAACTTCAGCACTGTCACGCTCTGCTCTCTGCTGGGAAAGGTGTCTCACTTAATATACGGCAACATCAGTGAGACCCTTGATCTTAATTTGTTAATAATTAATTCAATGATAATTCATTATCATGCTGCTCAACATTTGCAGTAATAATAGATGTTACATGAAAGGACCAGAGGGGAAATCGCTCAAAATACTAGATGGATGTCAGTGGGGTGTAAGATTAATTACGGGCTTTTAGGGACTTTGAGTTATAGGTGGGTATATATATATGGATCTTGTCATACAGTAGACAGATGCATTAGATCGGACGTGAAATTGCACAGCACTTAAAAAAGGAGATAAAAAAGAAGCTAGGAATGGCGTAAAATGTAATTACAGTGATTTTAAAAAGATTGGGACAAAGATGACACAACACTGAGAAAAAACTGTGGGCAAAAATAACAATGAAACTGGAATTGGAACTAATTTGATTAGTTAGAAACAGATCAATAACAAGATTGGGCATGAAAGAAGTATTTAAGTAGTAAGTAAAGATAAAGAGGAGTTTCTGAATGTATAATTGCAAAGTATTTGTGGATTTCATCATCTAAGGTGAACAATACTAAAAGATTCAGAGAATTCAGACACATGTCTATGTACAGGGACAAAAGTGAATGGCGCTGATCTCTTGGAAAAAACTGTGGATGCATCTAAAAATATAAGTCAGAACCCTACTATGCTAAATATGCCAAGAAAGAAAAAGTAATTTGAAGTATTTTGGGCTTAAAATTGTCAAAGTGGAAAGGACTTGGTACACAGTTCAAAACTCTGCATCTGTGCATGTTTCAAGAGTAACTCCCACATCCATGAAGGCACCATTGATGCTGAATCATTGTAATTTACACCAATTCTTACTCCTCCAATTCGTATAGTATCTCACAGATACTTGATCAGTTTGGGAATTAAGATGCCAGGTCAACACCTTGTGCTGTTTTTCATGTTTCATCATTGCTATGGGGTGGGGGCTGCTTGCTCTGGTCTAGGTGGGTGGTACATGTCTAAGGAACATCCACACGAATGCCACGATGAAAGGTTTCCCAGCAGAACATTGAATTGTCACAAGATGGTCAATGTTATTTACATTTCCTGTCAGTGGTCATAATGTTGTGGCTTACCTGTGTATATATATATCCTTGTCCTAATCATATAGTCATATATTATCATTTAAAGTTGGCATACATGTTAGTTGACATTACACACATCCAGCAACCTTTTCAATATTTTTTTAATTAGGATCTCGTTTTAATGTATCTGTTGCTCGGGAAACGAACGTTAACAACAAGTTATTAAAAAGAGGAATGCTGTTTATATCAAACTTTGTAATCTATCCAGGGCTCACTGGCTGAAAATCCATCTGACGGAGAGAATTACACTACCTTTTTACTAATTAACTCTTTGATTAAAATGTTGATAAAACCCTGTCTTGTTCTTTATCAAGTGTCTCTGATTTGAATTAATGTGGATCAGGAGTCAGATTACCTCGATGGGAATTAATCAAAACTTTCTGGGAGAAGACAAGAGTCAATGAATCAGTCACTCTAGTCCTGGACTCACACTTCTCCCAATCTCTTAAGGACCCTCAAGGACATCTCCACTCCTTTCACCGCAGGCTTCACTCTTGCTTTGAAGGTGGAACTAACTAACAGCCAGCATATCATTGATTTCTTACTTCTTATTGTCAGCAAAATACTGTATGTTATGTAATGTAGACGCTACAGTGTTCCTCGGTTGAAAGGCCAACAATGCTGTTTCCCTTCCCCCTTGTTGGCATTGTGGCGTGTACCTACCATCGACGTTGCTTGTAAACTTTCCTCAACTTTCACTGAAAAGAGGTGATAAGACTTATAAAATGTCTTGCAAAACTATTCACATCTCTACTAGTTCAGATGGCTTTCATTGGAATTCTTTTATAATTCTATATTTATATAAGTGT
This sequence comes from Mugil cephalus, assembly GCF_022458985.1. Taxonomy (NCBI): domain Eukaryota; kingdom Metazoa; phylum Chordata; class Actinopteri; order Mugiliformes; family Mugilidae; genus Mugil; species Mugil cephalus. The sequence goes on from NC_061782.1 coordinate 8,098,750, forward strand.
GCGCGTGTGTGTGTTTGTGTGTGTGCAGAAGTATAAAGGGAACTTGTGCAAAATGATGAATGCCTTCAAGGCGAGACTACCAGGGAGCCTGCATGTCAATTCTTAACTGTCAGTAAGTACTAAGCTTGTCTTATACAATTTTAAGATATGTTAAATATGTTCAGATGACACATTTCCTGAACTTCTGAACGTAGGGTCTCTGGCTCTGGAAATGCATTTTTCTGATCCATGAAGCAGCGCATTTCTTCCCAGTAAAGCTGTGTGTTTCTTATCTATGGAGCCACATTGTTATTATGTCTAAAGCTTGTGTTACTGATTTGTGAATCTGCAACTGTATTATCGCTTAAGCTGTGTGCTTCTATGAAGCTGTGTTTCTTTTCTGTAAAGCTTTGTGTATCTGATATATTAAGCTTTGTGTTTCTGATCTGTGAATATTTGTTTCTGATCTGTGATGCTTTGTGTTTCTGATCTGTGAAGCTTTGTTTCTGATCTGTGACGCTTCGTGTTTCTGATCTGTGAAGCTTTGTTTCTGATCTGTGACGCTTCGTGTTTCTGATCTGTGAAGCTTCATGTTTCTGATCTGTGAAGCTTTGTTTCTGATCTGTGACGCTTCGTGTTTCTGATCTGTGAAGCTTTGTGTTTCTGATCTGTGAAGCTTTGTGTTTCTGATCTGTGAAGCTTTGTTTCTGATCTGTGACGTTTTGTGTTTCTGATCTTTGAAGCATTGCGTTTCTTATTTGTGAAGCTTTGTGTTTCTGATCTGTGACGCTTTGTGTTTCTGATCTGTGAAGCTTTGTGTTTTTCATCTGTGACGCTTTGTTTCTGATCTGTGAAGCGTTGCGTTTCTTATTTGTGAAGCTTTGTGTTTCTGATCTGTGACGCTTTGTGTTTCTGATCTGCGAAGCTGTGTTTCTGATCTGTGAAAATGCATGTTTCTTTTCTGAAAAGCTATGTTTTTGATCTGTGACGCTGTGTGTTTCCTCTTTCTGATCCACTTGTTTACTGCCTGCAGCTGCCAGTTACTTCTACCTCTTATTCATCTTATACTCACACATAATCATAACCTGTAATATTACACTCTTCTTAGCCAATACATGCATGAGCACACTGTTGTATAATTATTACTTTGATTACTGACTCTATGTTAATTGTTTGTATGACACATCACCTACATATTATTTAATCTTGTTAGTGTCATTATAATTTCTGCATTTATACTTCATCCAGCTGTGTATGAATGGATCTCACAACATGAGGTTTCTTCCTGTTAAATGGGAGTTTTCCCTGTCACTTAGTCCTACCTCCGGGGGATTCTGGATCTGGGTCATGTAAAGCATCTAAATTTGGTTGCGATTGGTAGCACATAAATAAAATTGAACTCAACTAAAATCCCTTTCCTGAAGACGAAAACACTGTTTTTGCCTGTTGTGTCGTGTTGGTCCCTGTAATGCTTTCTTTATTCTTTTTCTTCTTCAGTGAAGAAACTGCAACAACATTTTTATTTGTTTTAGTCCCTGCCCAAGACACATATATAACTATATATAGGGGACCGTGGGTGGGGAATGCAATAAAGCATTTTAAATTTTGCGTGACTAGCTTTAGGCATCAATAGCATTTTGGTTAAAGTTTCAGTTTCAGGTTCTAAAGTAAACTTGCTGCAAGTACAAAACCTGTTTTTAATAGCAATGACATATTGTATTACAACCTTGTATGGATTGAAATTTGATCAAACTGGGATTTTCTGACCAATAAGATGATGGCCAACAGCTCAGCCATGGAAACATTTCTCCTGAATTCATCGAGCGATGCTATAAATCCACCACCAGTGTTTCCTGCAGGCTGTGGCTGACTGTGATGACTTATTCACTTCCAGCTGAGACTGGGATCTTAAGGCAGTGCCAAAATAATGCGGCTCTTTTATTATGTACTATGATAAACGCACGCCCAGATCTGCCCAGACTGTAATTATTAGCCTCCATCCAATAGAAATATCTAATGAAAATATGAATCACTGTTTAAGTATTTTAAATGTTTTTATTAATTTATTTTATAGCCTTTGCGACTGAAATGTCTTCCAGCAGCAGTTGTTTCCTCGCAGAAAACACCCTCCTCCTCCTCGTAGAGCAGGTGAAAAATGTGATTAGGGTTTCAAACTAGAGCATAACATTTGCAATGGGAGAGATGTCAGCAGCTGGCGAGGAGATCCTCCAGTCATTGCTATTGATCAACAACAGTGTCAGCTCTCCTGCGGATGGATGGCGGTCATTTAGTGCTCCGGGCCAGTTTAAAAAAAAAAAAAAAAAAATCTTGGGTATTGCTCTTTAAAATGTGTCCAGAGCTGGACGAGAGGAGCCTACAGAAAGAAAGAAAGAGAGAAAAAAAATCTCAGAACGGGTGAGATGTGGATGCAACGGACAGGGAGTGAGATGTGAGTGAATTATGAAAGGAAAGGTTGGGAGTTGGGTGATGGACTCTGTCTGGGCCTTGGCCTCTCCAGTCACTCGATGATTGACGATGGTCAGACGTGACAGGGAGGCTGGAGTAGGCGGGGAAATCTCTCTGATTTGTTTCCTCCTACTCTGCTTATTCTTCTTTGTTAGGGGTGGGCGATACCGGGAATTTCGGTATCAATCCGGATCCGATATCAAGAAAATTCAAGGCTAGTATCGCCGACACCGACACTTTCTATTTATTTTACTTTTATGTTTACTATTTCTAGCAACAAAGCCATCTATTTTGGCCTCAGTAGTTGGCTGATGGGAGTGAGCTAAACTGTTAGCTTCTCTTCTGCTAATATTGCAGCGTGCCTATGGCCTTGTGATTGGCTCAGCAGCGATAGGGGCAGGTTTAGGCTTAGATTGACAGGTCTAGTGTCCCACTTTTCTGTTGAGATTGTTCCGGTATAAAAATTAAATAATTCCCGCTTTTACTACACGCAAAAGTTTTAGAAAAAAATAAGAAAAAGGAGTAATAATGTAGCGGAGAAACTGTAAAAAAAAAACAAAAGCATTGATCTCATCACGCTAGTATCGACATCATCACACTAGTGTCAATCCGATACCGATACTAGCCTTGGTATAGATACTAGCGATATTTAGATCGATATGCCCAGCCCTAGCATTAGTTAAAGCACCGCGGTGACAAAATAGACGATTGTGTCCATTTCAGAGTAATACATTCAGTTATTTTATGACCTAATCAATACCTATCATTTTTTATACTGTCTCATTTACATCTAGGCCTACATAGCATACTGTATATAATTGTAGCCTTCAGTGCCGTCTGTCATTTATAAGAAGCAGTGTGTGTATGTGTGTTTTTGAGAAAGAGGGAGATCTAGATAGAATTACACACCCCTGTCATAACCACCAGCAGGACTTCTTTGACAAGGGCAGCAGCCTGTAATTTATTCTGACGGCTCCCCCCCCCCTCCCTGCACACGGCTCTGAAGGTCATCCTCCGCGCCGATAAGAAAGCTGAAAGAAAAGCATTTTGCACGAGCGATAATCAACTGCTTATTCCTTCAAATGCCATGTCAGAGAAGTGGCCCGGCATGATTTCTCCGTAACACAAGCTGTCGGGGTGTTTTTTTTTTGTTTTGTTTTCTTTTTTTCTTCGTTATGTGTGTCACTCAGGGGGGTGGGGTGATTAACTGCTGTGAGGTTTCATTCGGAGATTGTCGAGCTGACAATTGATTGAGGTTGTTTCGGTATAAAAGAGATGAGTCGTAAAAACTGATAAACAATGTCCGTGGAGAGGAGAGGAGAGGGGGCAGCATTTTATAAAACGGACAAATTCGCTGAAATACATCTCCAGTTTATGCCCGAGTGTTCGTTTTATAGCCGGTGTCACATTCATCCTCATCCTCACTGTGTGTGTTTTTTGGAAAAGTTATTGGCTTCAGTCAGATGCTGTGCTATCTAAATATTTATCTATATGCTAGCTGTCAGGAGGAATGGCAGCGTATTTGAAGGCTCCTCTGAACAGTCTTTTCTTTGGGCTGGGTTTACAGCCATGAGAGCAGAGAGCTGTCTTCTCGCAGCAAACACAACTGTGTAGATTCGATTCAGTATCGACTGCATAAGGACCACAAAGCAGCAAAGCAACTTCAAAGAAGAAGGCAGGTGAGCTACGTACAGGGGAGGATAGGGAGAAGAAAGGATTCTGGATGAAGACAGGCTGCAAGTAAAGGATGCTGGGGATACATGCAAGTTATTCCAGGAGGTGGGATTACTTTTGACTTCATACATATTAACCTCTTATAGCAGTTTTTAGAACCATTCTGGTTCCTTGAAGCCGTTGAATCCGTACAGAATTACCAAGTGGTAAACTTAAAACCTCCTCAGACTTGGTTTTTATCATCTCTCTAACATATAAAATATTTTCACGCATGCTGCTTTAAGCCAACTCTGGACGTGCTTAGGTTTTGGTTTATTTAGCTGCACTTTCACATGACTCTGCATCGGAGAAACTTTTTTATTTAAAGTTTCAGGAGATGAAAGTTCACAAAGGGATCACTTCATGGCCACCGTGCCTGATGTTGCCATGGTGCAATAACCACCCACTGAAAGGCGAGGCAAAATTTCAGCAAGTTTTCGACCAGGTCACGTGTCAATATGCTCCAAAATTACCCATATGAGTGTTTTAGAAATGCCTCATCAGCTTTTTCTTATCTTATCTGTCTCCATATGTTAAGGTCTGGGGAAGTATAGGTATAGCAGCATTATGGTAGTGAAAAGTAATCTGTGATGTGGCGCAGTAACACTCTCTCTTTCTCAATGAAGAGCAATCTACCACATTTGCAGTTGTCCTTTTGGCCGTCTTACAGAGGACTATTTTATAACCGTGGTCCGTGAGTTAAATGGTTTTCATGCCTGGGGTGGTTTCTTTAGCCTGACGCGCCAGATGGTTTGCCACACTCAGCCACCTGGGAAGTCGTCCTTGGAAACAGTTTGGAAAGGGCAGACAAATGGAAAAAAAAAAAACTTGGAAAGTGATTGGATGAACCATCTGTCTGTAACCATCTATCACAGGCTAACTTGAACCAATGAGATCTGCAAACCATATAGACAGAGTGACCAAGGAGGAAGCTTGGAAGCAAGCAGTGCAACTAGCTATCTAGTTAGACCATTCTCAAAGGGAATTTGCCATCACACCCAAAACACTGTTCCTAATAAGACATCAGTCACAAACACGTAGCTTGAACCCTGGTAAATGAACTGCTGCGTAATCCTAGGATTTTACAAATCTCTTGAGAACCCAGCCGCCTCACAAGAGTTTTTAGATTGCAATGCAGTAAATGACCACTGGGAATAACTGATGCCACAGCCAGCTCTATACGCATTAAGGAAATACAAAGGAGTGGAGAAGTTACTCTGGAAGAAGCTGTGCAGTGTTGCCAGACCAGATCAAATACATGTGGTTTTGAATTTTATTGAGTGGGTGAACGAAACTTTGAGCAGATTTGGAATCATTTTGGCATTTTTTCTAATTACATTTTAATGCTTCCCAGAGAGTCAGCGGATAACGTGTCAAAGATCCAATTAAAAGTCTAATGGCTTCATAGTCGCCAGATGTGAGTAGCTGCAGTGGTTGGCTGCTACAGTTTGTTGCAGGATGTCTAAGTTTCGACCGCATTTAAAAGACGGACAAATGTAAACAATCTGGAGGGTCAAAGTATTAATCAAAGCATTTTTTGTAACATTTTTGAACCATGCTCTATGATTAAGGTTTACATTTTAAGACGTTACCAAGAAACCAATCATCTCTGCTGAAAAAACACAAAATGTCTACTGCACAACTTCTGGTATTTTTCCCAAACACATTAGTGATGCTCAGGCACAGTCAGTGTAAAAGCATCCAGCAAAGAGCTGCAGTATTCTGTTGTAGGACTGTACATAAGCTTGGGATAACAAAACGCAAAAACATTCACCCTCCCAGTGGAAATGTCACGGAATCCTACTTCAGCATTGCAATTATTCTGTGCTGCATTTCATTATTTTACATACATCTTGATGAAACCCATGAGAGCCAGCTTGCACATTGATTAGTACTTATTTGCGGTCATTAAGACTCTCAAGCGGCTCCCACTTACAGTTTAAAAGGCTAAATAAAGGGCATCACCATTAATTCTGAGCCCGTACTGCAACTATTTCAGCCCGCTGGAGGAATTTCAAGTCAATTATCGTTTTTTTTTGCAGCAAGCACTCTTGATGTTCTTTTGATAGCAACACCTGGAATGAAAAGTGTGATAGCTGAAGTATGCCTCACAGTCAGCGGGCGCTGCCTTGCTGCTCCATCTGCAGCCAGGTGAGACGTTTGAAGTGGAACAGGCGAGAAACCTATGGCATATTTTTAAGCTGTGACAAATATTTCTATTTCCAATTTCTGTGTGCGTGATGATTCATTGTCTAGAATCTTAAACACAGCTCAGGTTTGAACTGTAAACCTGTTTATACTGCTTACAATATTCTTACGTGATAGAACTATAAAAGCACGGAGTCAAAATATTGTGACACGCAATATGAATTAAACAAGTGTGCGGTATGTATATATATTATTTCTTAAATGGAAAAGCAGCACTTGATGGACATTCACTGGCGATTTTCATTTGGGTGGCTACAAAATAAATTGCTTTCCAATGAAATAGCAATCTTGAAAGTCATTTACGAGGACAAATAACGTGGAGTGGCAGGCGTGGAAATGAGTTTGTTTACCACTCATGCTCGCACATACATAGGTTTCAATAAAAGGACCGTTTAAAGGGACTCCAACTCCGCATAAAAAAAAAAAAAAAAAAAAAAAATCTTCAACATCTTCAATTTGTTTTTTGTCAGCCCAGGTAAATACACCTACAACATTCATAAAATTCTCCAAAGTGACATCTCTTTCCTCGCGTACAAGTTTTATTCAGGTACTTCAAAGGGACGGCGGCAGAAAAGAAAAATCCTTTTATATTCTGGCTAAAGTGGCACACCGTCAAGTGTTCTGGGGAGTGAGAGCTTAGCGGTGAAATAAAAGACAAGCCACGGGCCCTTTCGCAGCGACGCAAGCCGCCCCCCCCTCACACACACACACACACACACACACACACACACACCATGCTTTCCAATCTCTTCTCTCTCTGCAATCTTCTCTAAAGGCTTTCGGCGGGATGTCCTCAGACCGTTTGTGATTGGCAGCACTCCACGTCGGAGGCCACGTTCCATGTCTCAAGGAAATGAAACCAGTAGAGTTGTTTCTCTAGCTTCTGATAGTTTCTCTCACTTGTAAAGAAACTCTAGCAGTTATATCAGTGTCAACAACAACAACATTGCCTTTTGCAGATCTGTTTGTGTCTCACCAAGTTTGTGGGCTCAACTCACGATACAAGGAAAGTTATAATGTACTAAAGTTTCTGAGGATGTCTCATATGATGGAGCAGACTTCACAGGGGCTTTTCAGACTCCTATATTCTCCCCAGATCTTTGACATAAAGGAGCCCAGCCGCGTCGTTTCAGAGAATTACATGTCAGAGCGGTTTGGTGGAGGCCGCCGCTACCTCGCACATACCAAATCAAGCCTGTCAAACTGGAGCAGCTGGAGTCCCGGCCAGTCCCAACTCTCAGCGTGTCGGCACAGACAGCTTATGTGCGCTCTAAGCTCTGTCATTACAACACGGTCAATATATACCGACAAAACCTACACTCTGATATGTCCAGCAACCAATCAGCATCTGGGCTGAAGAGCAATAAATGAATGCGGGTTCATAGATCACGGAGGATTGGTGTTTTAATGGTTTTAAATAAAATGAGTCTTGCGGATATTGAGCCGCTCTTAGAGAAGACAAACCCTCACGGGGGTTTCGTTTTATGACTGCGCGCACGGCGCTGTCAATAATAACGATTGTTCTTCCTGCAGACAGCATGTGGAACTGTAATTGTCTGTCAAACTCCTGTCAAGGTCACATAGTTTTAGATGAGCGTTAACAAGTCCCATGAATCCCGCTGTCAGGAGAAAAAGCAACAGCACTCGATGGATTTATTGATTGAACAAAGGATAAGAAGCAGAGCAAATGTATGTGTTTCACGTCTTAGTCAGAGGGCTAATATTCTCCCTGCCTCACCGACAAACCCCGCATGAACTGGCAAAACTAAACTGACAAAACTATACAAAACTTATCCAGCGTCAGATTGCACAGGTGTTCCTTTTAAAGTGCTCAGTGAGCGTAATAACCGATACGCAAAGGTGATTTTCGTTTGGCAGCTGTTTTGTTCCCCATCTCGTCTTCCTCGTTCTTAATGAGACGATTGCAATACCGAATGTGTGTAGCTTTCATCCATATTCAAGACCTAATTAACAATTTTGACTAAGAACTGAATTGGTTTATTCTTTTCTCTTTTTTTGTACCAAAAAGTACAACGGATGTAATCGAGGGTCAAAGAATATCCTGTTTACCAAGGTGTTGCAATTGAATATTCACCTTGACCTATGAATAATTTAAGGTGGCATTTAGTTTGTAGTAAATGCTGCAATTTGTATTCAGAACTTAAACATAGATTTTGTCTGCAGACTTGCACGTCAACATTGAATCACATACTGGGCTGTGACTGAGTGGGCGAAAACATCTGAACACCAAAAGAATAAACACTCGAGTTTGAAAGTGGATGCTTTCAAATCATTTAAGCTTGTTTAACTTATATTTGTATAGCGATTACATTAGCAGTGACTTAAAGCTGCACATCTCCTCCCATTAAAAATTTCTACAGACACCCAATTCAAAATAAAAATATATATTATTATATCATATATTGTAACACAGAACAGCCACAACATCAAAACCACTGACAGGAGAACTAAACAACATTGTCCATCTTGTGACAATACAATGTTATGCTGGGAAACATTTGGACCTGACATTTGTGTGGATGTTACTTAGACACATACCACCCTAACCCAGCGTTAAACAGGCACACACACACACAAAACACTTCAGAAACAACTTAAAAAAACTTAAAGAACAGCACAAGACGTTAACCTGGCCTCCAAATTCACTACATCCCACTGATAAAAAGTAAATTAACTTTACTTACAGAATTAATGTTGTACCAACAAAGACTACTCATGTTTGACCTGCGGGATAAAATGATGCAAAAGGGTGCCTTACCTTTTTTTCAGTAGATGCAGCACCATATTTTTTCTCAGTGCATAGCCGACTTACAGCTAAAAGTCCATGCTAACGGCTAACCGGTGTTTGCTAACGGCTAACTGGTGTTTGCTAACGGCTAACCGGTCTTAGCTTCATAAGCTAACGTTATGTAGAGGAAAAAAACATCTCTGCTAACTTTAAATTATAGTCAAACGTTACCTTGAAGTTGTATTTGAATCAAGCATTTTAAAACAACTTGTTAACATTAGTTTCAGATAAAAAGTCCTTTGAAGCCACTTGCTATTGTTAATTCCAAATTAATTAACGTTACATCACGATTCTCCAGTTATTTTAACGTTACTTATTAATTTCTACAACAATATTAAACTTGAAAGACTGCAGTAATTAACCAACTATACCACTAACATTAACTTAATTCTTACCTTAAAGCCCAGTTTCTTCTTTTGCAGAGCTGGTTGTTCGGTGGGATATATCCAGAATTCATTATATCAGGCTGCAGTTGGAGTTGGAGTAAATATAACAAGCAAATTGTGTGTTGTGGTCTTCATAAGATTTTGTTGAGCCACTTACATATAGCTTGTCAATGAAAAAAATCAAAATGACTTTGTATTCTGACCAAATGTAGACGAATTTAATACATTACATGTCAAGACAAAGTTTGAATTTTATTATCATTGTCAATGTTAAAATTACATATTCTTTGAATAACTTTTTTCGGTGACGGCAGATACTCAAAACAAGGGTTCATACTTTCATCATCTATGTACAAATGCTTCATGTTACTAAATAAATAGGTGCACACGTACAATGTTTTTGTCTAATTTGTTTGATTAAGTTCTCTTCAGATAGTAGACTACTATTGACAAAGTTCACAAACATTTTCAGCGGCATGTTATATCCATTTTGACTCACTTTAACCAGTGGACCAGCTGTTTGCGTTGCATTCTTACTCAAAGAAAGGGAAGAGAAGGAAAAGTTTTAGCAGTATCAGAACAACATAGGATAGACTGAAGTTGGTCTGTTTCAGTCTGGGTCAGCCGGCAGATAAAGCGCGTGAGATATTTGCTACAAGTTATTGGCAACTGATATCTTTGTTTCACAACATTCACTCACTCTTAATTTACTCAGGCTTCGCTTCTCCATCCGGGAGCTCGTCCAAAACTTTCTGTCCTTTTCAGCACATATTGAACTTCATATAGATAATGTAGGCTTCTTGCTGCTGCCCATGTCTGTTTTGGGAAAAGTGGAATGATGTTTGGCTTCTCACCAGATTTGTCTCCAGCCAGATCTCTAGTTGTTAATGACCTGGGGTTCAGTGTGTTGTAAAGTCAGGCATTTCATTTATTTGAGGAAAACACTAAATTCAGTTTATAAAGTGAAAGATAAATGAGAATGACAAATCGTATACAGCAGTTTCTCATTGTGTCGGTGAGGCCTGATCTGATATTTTATATTTATGTTTATGGATTTTAACAGCAGAACACAGAACTAGAAAGATTTGAGAGACAATTAATAAAGTATCATCAGAACTTTGACAAATAAGTCAATATTATTCAGGTTTTAACAGGACAGAGACTGCCCCTCAGCCGATTGGTGAATTTGAGCACTGTTTGTAATGGAAATAAATAGGCAAGAAGGAGAGAAAACAACTCCATCTAGTAAGAGATTTATATATATTCTTTGATATAACATACCAGGAAGAGAAGAATCTACACAACCTCATGACAAGACATTTTCATGAGTTGAGATATTTCCAGAAAAGATGGAAGTGAATGGTAAGTTCATTAATGGTAGTTTAGATAAGTTTCTTTGTAGTTTTATGTTATAAAATGAATTAAATACTGATATTCCCAACAGTCTCACGTTTCGTTCGTCTCTATTCTCATAGTTAATTGATCGTTAGCTTGTTAAGTGTTCGCCGTGATGGTTCCAAGATGCCAACAGTTGCAGGTCTCATTAATTGGGCATAACCACAACATCACAAATTTAAAGGCAGCAGTAGTGAGTTAGTGAAAAGCAGTAATAAAAAAATTATTATTAATGTTATTTGCTTCTCCTGTCAGTATTGTGTTGTCAGTGTTGTGGCTGATTGGCGTCTATTGCTAAACTCTGTTCAGTGTTTATTTGGTGTCCAGGGACAAAATAATGTTCCATATCCAGATAACTAGATCAGTTGAGAGGGGTCTCTAAACTAATTTCAGAAACATACAATAATATTTGCCCCATCACTTTTTGCATCTACTTTTCAACAGACACCCCTTAGAGGTGCACGGAATAATTTAAACAATACCCCAGAGCTGCTTTGGTATGAGCAGTTTCCCATTCAAACTGAAGTATGCCTCTTTAATTTGGAGGACAACCTTGTCTTTATAGTGGTAATGAAGAGGCTGACCAACAGATAATGAACTGTCAGTAGATGAAACAGAGGCATCTCCACGCTCGTTTATGTATTCATAAACAGGAATGTGCTTATATGTTGCTTAAAGCCTTAAAGCTGCTCAATATTCAACACGCAGCCTTAGCTTATTTCCATTTTTGCCTGCATTAACTAACACAAACAAACAAGTGCGGTGCTAGTTGCAGGAAGCTGATGAGTGTTAACGGCACGAAAAGAGTCAAACCTGAGTAGAGTGTGAATGTGCGCACAGGGAGGAAGAGACAGTCAGAGGAAAAACAGAGGAACATCTTTCATTCAGACCTATTTTCTTTGCGATCTTAAGGCTCCTTTGTGGGATCGCTCTGTCAGCTCTGCTCCAGTTTTCTGTTAGCGTAGCGAGTGATAAAGAGGATCATATCCATCATGATCTATCTTACAGCTTGAACGTAACCTTGTATCACCGAGCCACCTTTTGTGTGGCTTTTCAGATTAAAGTAGACGTGTATATGATCGGGGGGAGCACTGGTAGGACAAGCGAACCAGGGGATTGTTGGGCCCAAGTAAAAACAAAAAAAAACAAGGGTAGATGGTGACTTTCCAGTTCATTGACAATATTTCATAAGGCCCCATTGCTTAATCTATCAAACAACAAATTTCATATTTATTAAGTTTGGTTTGGGCATTTGTTTGCATTTGCCTGGGGCCCCAGAACCACAGCTTATAACTTAAAACTAAAGGGCATAAATACTAAGTCTATACTGTCTAGTGGCAACAAAATCTGCCACCCAGCTTCTCTAAAGCTCATTAATTATGACACATTATCGTGTTTGTTTAATCTCTACAAACACCAAAGAGCAGAAACCACAAGCTGTGGTTTTAAAGGGGGTTACGTAGCGGTTTATTTCATCACCGCCGAAAATCTACAGAGACGCTGGCAAACGGGGAGGGGGGGGGGAGATGTATGTGTACGTGCGTGTGTGCAGATTAAACAGAGCTTTAGATTGTTAATTAGTGGGCTTTGGAGGTGCTGGTGGGCAACAGTGAAATTTTCCAACAGCAAACATGCAGGAATGTTTCCAATTAAGCAGTTTTCCGTCTTTGCGGGAGGAAAAACGCCGAAAAATATACAGAGGAAGAGCAGATCTGAGGTTTAAGATGGGGCGAGATAAGAGCTTTGGAGTGCATAAAGAGGCTTGTGTTACAAAGCAAGCTTAAAACTTGGCTGATGTTAACGCTGATAATGTATGAGACACCCGCATGAGCTTTTGTCTCCGTGCACGTCTCACAAGAAGTTCTGAAACCTATGAAAGGCAGGAGAAACATTTGAAATGAAGACAGAGAAAAAAAAAGACAAAAGAAGAACTGATAACAGGATTTAAAAAGAAGTTAAAAATGTAATGAATCTACTCAGGGCCACGGAGACTTTGTTCTTGGTAGCGACAAACTCTAAACAAACTAAATCACAGCCTCAGAAAGTGGAAATTGATTGTAGAAAAGTCCATCACCAAGCCAGAAAATGGCAAAAGCAGACCCGAGCAGAAACACACAAACTGAGCTGGGAGATAATGTTTGGAGTGTGAAAAAAAATAAAATAAATAAAAACCCTGATTGTTTGAGCAGAATGTGATGTGCTAGCCTAAATCCCACTTTGTGCTTTTCATTGATGTTTAGACAGCAACACAGACACATTGACTGTCAGGATGCACGGTTAGTTCCTCTCCCCCCGAGCCTGATGCACCTGATTCCTTAAGTTCTTTAAGTTTTATGTAAACAAATGAAATGAAATATTCACCTTCAACAAATTGGTTCTGTGTGGGGGAGAATAACAGAGAAGGGAAAAAGAGGGCTGCATTGGCTGGCTTTCGGGCCGCATGCATTTCACTTTTCACTTTGTGTAGGTCTTCTTGTCCTCCAAAACAGTTGTGGTCCATCAGAGAATGGACATGGACCTTCTGAGGGTGTCTGGAAACAGGATGTTATTAGTGGGGGGCCATTGGGTCCTATGGGTTGACGAGATGGGCCTCTGTGGATCATCCCACAGATACTTGATCAGTTTGGGATCTAGGTCAACACCTTGTGCTCTTTTTCATGTTTTTTAAATTGTTCCTAAACCATTTTTTTCCTCCTGGGGATGACTGGTGCCATCGAGGAGTGTCATTAATATGGGGTGGGGGTGCTTGGTCTGGTCTAGGTGTGTGCTACATGTCTAAATAACATCCATACAAATGCCAGGTCCAAAAGTTTCCCTGCAGAACGTTGAGTTGTCACAAGATGGTCGATGTTATTTACTTCTCCTGTCGGTGGTCATAATGTTGTGGCTGACCAGTGCACATCCCTTAAAGACAGTGACTCTAGGCAAACGACACTATGCCCGGTGAGGTATGAGTGTCATGAATGCTCCATGCACTCAGAGTTTACTCGAGAAGTTGGGGTATTCACGCTCAGGGATTATGGGCTCAGCCAGCACGGCTTCAAAATATGCAAATCTATCTCATGCCTAACACGGGAGCTGTGCGTACATTATTATAACAGTTTTATGTTCCTCCTCAAGGTTCACTCCTTCGCTGCCCACTCAAATTAAGCAGACTTGGCACGGGTTCGGCTTCTGAAATGCTCAGCAGACCGTTCTCAGCCTGCAGGGTCAGGCGAATTTGGAAGAATGTCAAGTGTGTTGAGAAAAAAAAAAAAAAAAGTCTAATTCCGTTCATTTCAATCTATTTAGCTTGATCATCTTCTCCCGACCCATCGCTACACTCCCCGAGTTCCTCTCTGAGCATGTGAGCTCGGTCCATCTGTCCCAGAAGATGCATTTCTTTTAATTTTGCGCTACATTTGAGCACTTGAGGGTTTGTTGCTACGGAAGTGCATGAGTTGGATTTGAAGGTAAGGAATGGAGCTTTCCTATCAGGACTCCCTCCCAGAGGAGCAGCAAGAAACCACTGGACATCATATACAGGAAGCTGATGCTGATTTAGCATTGAGACATTCACACAGCACATACTACTGGACCATTTTCACGGGGGAAAAAAAGTTTTTCTTACCGTAATAATTGAGATACATAAGGGCAGTTTCAGGATGACCTGTCAAGCTGTGCTTATTGGAGGGTCATACGCTACTAAAGTATTAGTATTTCTTAGTTTACGGTCAGATGCATGGCTTCAGACTCTACGGGCGGACACATTTCGTTGGCGTTTACATCCTTCTCTCAGCGGACAACACAAAGAGACACCATTAACGAGAAACACAATGCGATGACACGACCCATGTTGCTACGCAACTGACCAAACAACCATATCGGACACTGTTCTGCTAACTATTTTTGTATATTTTTTTAATAATTCTGTAAATCTTTTGACTACAGCTTTTTATTTTTATTTTACTTTAATCTCATTTTATCTTTTTTCTGTTTACTTTTACATGCAACAAAGCTACGGTGACAAAGTAATTTCCCTTGTGGATCATTAAAGTCTCAGTGAATCTGTTACTTTTCTTGTCGTGATTGACAGAAGCCACCATACTTTTACTTTCTGTCACCAAACTTTAGGCGACAGCCCGCAGATATCTTGGCTCCATGCGGTGTGACTACATGAGTGTTGCTATGCGGCACGGTAGTTTTTAATGAGGAGGGTGAAATGTAGAAGTTACAGGCGTTGTGGGGAGTGCAAACAAGGAGAAAATCCTTTTGATACGGAGGAGAAAAATTAAATAACAAAGAATCTGATGGGGAAAAAAAAGGCAAAATCCAATAAGTGATGCAAGAAGAGCAAATGATCTTAAGTGTTTCTTTTGATAAATAAGGCAGAAATGAAAGATGTCGCGAGTCATTTGGCCTGCTGCTGAGCCGTTTTTCTAATCAAAATCCTAATCTTTGAAGAAAAAAGAAAAAAAAAACGTGGAAAAACCTGAACAAATATGTACCTCTCCGGTCCAGATGTTTGACACAGAAGAATTGGCTGGTGTAGCATTTGGTAATTGCTATTCTCAGCGTGAAACAAAAAGGTCGGTAATTTTCGTTTTCAGCGCGCTCGCGGCCCATCTGTCGCGCCCTGGAACGGCTTCAGCCCCGACTGACCACTATCACAATAAGGTGACACACAGGCGTTACCTGCTCTTGCTGACAGACCGTGACAGTGGCCATTATCAGCTCCCCCGGCACTGTCTGAATAGCCGGCGCAGGTTATTATCTGGTGGAGTAGTTGGCTTTTGGCTGGGAGGGGAAAAGGAATTTCAGACTACACAAAAGCCGCGGAGGAAGACACTCTGTTTCGCTCTCTGAATAGATCTGTAGCCGAGGGAGAAATTGTTGCAGTCGGAGCTACATGAGGCATGCAGTTAGTCTCATTTCCTCTAGAGTGTTTACAAATTTACCTTCTTTACCGGGAAATAGCTTAAAGATGGGCTGTTTAAAAAACTCTCACAGGCCTATTTAAAGTTTCCGGCTGATGGATGGTGAGCACTGTGCACTTCCGCATGAGGAGGGAAGAAAATAAAGGCTACGAAAGTTCACGTTTGGTTCAATATATTCAAAATTAACCTTCAAAAGTCAACTGTTGCTACATAATGGATATGATATCCATGAGTGAGAATTACGCGATTGTAATTAGCTTTTATTCATCACTATTATCGCATTATTTCCTTTTTTTTCCTCTTTCTTTGACAACATGTTTCTCAAGCGTTTATCATAATGAGCTACTCATCAAGAGCGTCTTCAAGGAGCGCCGTACGTATGTACGCGGGCCGTGAAAAACGGGCTGGTTGTTTTTCTTCACGTCTCACCAGAATCCATTTCTCCGTTGAGCCTTCTGAGAAGACGTGGACCTGGAATCAAAGATAAGGCCGCCTTATCGGCCGCTTTCATCTCTTTAAAGGGAGTTCTGAAAGGTAACACCGCGGGAATTCAAATGCAGCGCTCAGACCGTCCTCTCCTCCCGCCCGAGAGAGAGAACGTGCCGCACACATTCGCCGTCTGTCGAGCAAACGTCGGCGCCTCTTCTGCTTTGAGGGCGCTTCAGTCGTTTGCGAGGCTCCTTCTGCCACCTGGAACACTCTTTGCAATATTATCACAGTTTACATCAAATAAAGCCTTATCTTCATAGTGTGTATGAAATGTGCCCCATGTCCAGCTGTGTTTCTTTTTTCATAAGCATACATTTAAGGTGCATGTGCTATTTACTCATATGCAATGTGTAGACAAAGAATTGCTAAATAACATAAAACGCCGATAAAAATGGTTCCAATTGTTGCACCATTTGTTGTTAAAGCTGCTGAAATGTGTAAACAGCGGCAGGGGTCGCGTAATATTATTATTCACAACTATTCCCTGCCTTGCTTGTGACCACAACAGTCTTCCATTTCCGCTGATTGCCGATACCATCAATCCCAAAACCAAAATTGTATGACAAGGAATGATTCCCAGGGCTTTATATTACAGGTGCTTAAATTGCTTCTGCCTGTGGCTATTTCCTGGTAATGAGTATAAATGAATTGAAAAATGTAGATAGACTCCCGAGCCGCCGGTGGAGAAATTGATTCCACAGTGGCTGACATCTCCGTGGCTGAAGGCGGGGACGGAGTGGAAAAAAAAAAAGGGTGGGGGGCTGAGGCTGCGGGGAAGTCTGGAGGAAGGACGCCCGCCCCGCCCCCTCTACGACCCCGCCGCTCCGTTGCAGGATGTTTTTTGGATTGTGGGACACTCAATTCCTCATTCCTCATTGCAGCTTCCTGCCTTATCCCCATACTTTTTTTTTTGGCTTCGCTTCAGTGCAGCTCTTCTTTAAAAAGCACATTTTTCCCATTACTAATATCAATAAATGTAGTATTTAGTATGTAGGTCATGCATGATTACTTGACATTTATGTTTTCATCTATCTGCTCATGCATGAATCCACATTCATTCAGTGCAGATTAAACCAAATTTGAACACAAGGAACAATAATCTATATAATGTTTTATTATTTGTTCCCGAAATGGAATCAGGCCTTTTTTTGACTGCAGCAATATCCAACAAGTTAGGCCAAATTGGACGTATTCCCATGAACTACTTACCTCTGTATATTTATTGTCAGGGAACCAAGTCAATTTTCACCCCCATCTGCCGAGAATTCCTCAATCTGACTCTGCATTTATAGTCTTGTAAGAGTGAAGATTAATTTTGTCCGGCCGCTCTCGCATAGATACTGCATAATTATTGTCATTCAGAAGCGCGACACACGTCGTACTTCTAAAAAAGGGGAACCACTGGCTTAAGCAGATCGTCTGATCTCACTGACACTTGAAGGGAATTTTTTAGTGAAATAAGAGTAATTAGTATCAGTTTAATATTAGTAGTTATCTTAATTGGAAAAAAAAAATAGAACTGGGGCAGGTCTGGTCTGATATAAAAAACACCTGTGATTACTTTTATCCGTTTTTGTTGACTGTAGATAGCTTTCCAGACATTGCCATCTCCCTAGCAACGTTTTCCTGCCCATCGTGGGGGATCCCCGGGCAAATGAGACATGAATTCCCCTCTAGAGAATTCTGGGTCAACCTCTGAGTTTCCTCTCAGCGGGGCTTTTATCACACCTTTCTAAAATATAATACAGAGTGGCCACCACGTTCCAATGAGGAGAGATGATTCTGAAGTAAAGAGGCCAAATATTGTGGTAGTTTGACTCTTAATGAGAAGCAACATTATACAGGAGACTCCTAGATGAAAGTGGTAGATAGAGGAAGACAGGTGTGGTGGTGGAGTACGTAGGTAAATGAGAGACTTTGTCTGAGAGCTTCTGAGGTTAAATCGGAGAAAGAGGGGTGCATGATAGACGGCGTGAAGGGCGGTGGTTTTAAATAGTGGGTTGAATTGGAAAATACACTGATCAGCCACAACATTAAAACCACGGACTGGAGAAGAGAATAACATCGAACATGTTGTGACAATTCAATGTTCTGCTGGGAAACTTTCGGACCTGGTATTCATGTGGGTGTTACTTAGACATGTAGCCCCTACCTAGACCAGACCAGGCCCCCCACCACCCCCACCCCATAACAATGACACTCCATGATGGCAGCAGCCATCCCCAGGAGGAACAACTCAAAGAACATGAAAAACTGCACAAGGTTTTGACCTGGCCTCCAAATTCACTAGATCCCAAACTGAATCAAGTATTTGAGGGATTATCTACAACCCAATGGCCCCCGACTAACAACGTTGTGAGAGAGCTACACAATATTAGGATTAGAATATTGTGAACTTTATTTACAATTGAAAGGATGGTCCAAATCTAATATTTTGTGAAAAGTGAAATATATGTCTCAGCCTCTCCAACACCTTCCATACCGTCCTCTAGTCTCTCATTAATGTGCTCATTAACAGTTCATAATGTTTTGCCTGATCGGTGTATATGCAAACAGATCATTAGGTAGTACTGAGTTGTGATGTTTAGACTGAGAATACTTTATTAATCCTTACGGGTATTAGTTGTGTTGCTGTTGCTCCCATAAAGTTACAGCCCCAAGGTGACAGAGTCAAATACTAAATAAATATAAGAAAATATATATAAAAATATGAAGGATAAAATATAAGATGTAAGGTACCTAAAAACCAATACTGCACAAGTGATCACAGTTTAACAGAGGTCAATGACTAATTCATAAAGCTCTCATAAGCTCCATTCAGCTAATCAGGTTATTACAATGTCAGAGAGAAAAACTAAGATTAGCGAATTCTCACAACTTTAGAGAAGCTGAGAAAGCCTCAGTCAGTCAGACACTAGGCTAAAACTTGTTTTTGGTGGACTACAGAAGTGTATTTCATAAATGAAAGGGTTCGTCTTGGCAGCATGTTAACTAGTCTATAAGCTGCACGATGCAGATACGTGTAGAAAATCAGTGTGGTATTCTGCTAATTAACGTTAAACATGGTATTGACTTGATGCAAAGAAAAGTCCTGCCCCTCCTCAATAATAACCTCCAAGTAATTTGTGCATACTGGATAAAAAGTTTTTTTTTTTTTTAACTCAGTGCTTCGTGATATTCTGCAGCTCACTTTAATTCCTGCTATCCAGAAAAGTAGCACAGCACCAAAGCTCCATTTCATGAATATGATATCTGATTGTGGGCTGGCAACCGCATAAAGTTGGCATAATATTTCTTCTGATTGGGGTCAAAGAACTGCGCAGAGGCTCACAGTTGAACGAATGTGAGTTTGTTCACCTGCCCCTGAGCTGGGTAGTAGGAACTGCCGAGCAGCTGGGGAGGGGGGAAGGGGAAGGAAGGGGGCGCTGAGATACTTACTCTCAAAAACAGAAACACACGTGTGGAATAAAATATGACTCCGTTACATACATACACGCGGTTTTAACGGCGCTGCTTCCCTCGTCCAACACTTAGAGGATTAGCAGATGGTGAAGTGCTGAAAGCCGGCGTGAAGTTCTGTGATTTAGATCGGCGTAATGCACTTTTTCACTTGGCAAGAGGGGTTCTCCGGGCCAGAGGTGAGCCCATTATAGATTACTCATAACAAGAAGGGCCTCTTTTGAGTGAAAACTCTTCTTCAGTCAGTTTATCACTCCCGTCTCATTCTGAGATGTTGGTTCATGCAGGACTTAGAAGCAGCGTGAAAGCAGATGTCAAACAGATGCACATATTTTAAAGGAGCTAGAAATCTCAAGCTATGGACATTTTTAATGCGAAGGAAACGTCGAGCGAATTCTTTCAATGGACGAGAGGAACCGAATATTCAGTGTCTCTCTGACTGGGAGCCAGGGCGATGGCAGGGAGCAGAGTCTTTTTATGCTGACTTTCCTTCGACGATTCATTCACGGAAAACAATAAGTGAAAGCTCGGAGAGTCCATCCAGACAAAGAGCCGCCGTCTGCAGCGCGGGGCGGGCGGACGGGCAGACAGGCAGGATCGCTCCCTTCAGGCCAGTTGATGCAACCTAAACGGCAAAGTGTCAGGAAGGGTAAAACAGTATCCTGGGGAGATTTGGATTGAGGACACAACTCAGACACTTCTATTTCTGGGCAGAATGCTAAATGTGAAGTGTGCTCGTGATAAGTTTTTTATTTTATTTTTCAGTGAAACCAAAATGAGGCTCTTTTGTGGCGCTGCAGGAGTAATGAAAAGAAGGAAATGCTTTGTATTTTATCTGCAGGGCAGAATAGCCTGTGCTCCCCTTCGGCATCATTTTGAGCATTAGGAACTGAAAAAAAATGTAGGCCAGGCCTCCTTTATAGTGTCACCCTCCCTCCTCTCGCTGCATGTTTTGGGCTGAAAAAGAGGCGTCCAAACGGCACGAGCTTTTCCTGCGTGTCTCTTCCTCGTCCCCTCACGAAACGGGACTAAAAGATTCTCCAAAAGCTCAAAGGAGCTGAAACAAAGCAGAGCTCAATCAGACGTTGCATTGTCGCATTAGTGAATAATAAATCTTGTTATTCGCTGCACACAGTTTAAACCCTCACAGCAGGTTTCTGTCCCTCAGTGCACCTTCTCCCCCCTCCTCTGCTCCATGTGTATCTATCCCTTATCGGGCCAACACCAAATGCCTCTGGCATGAGACAATGGAGATTGGGATGGGCGGTCGAAATTGCTGCATTGGCCCGGGCACCCGTCTCATTTTCAATTCATTTAAATATGCTGCATCGCGGCCAAGATCCACACAGGCCGTGTTTGCGGACGCGTCGTAGAGCTCGCGCCTTTAGGTGGCGTCTCCCCGCCTCCCCCCCCCCGCCGCCTCTCACGGGACTGCTGGCGCTCACTGACCCAAATACATTGTTTTGAGCAGCGGTGGCACATTTTCAGTGAGGAGGTGACTCGCGCGTCACGACTGAGCCACGGCCAAATTGCTTGGTTTCGCATTGTGAAGCTCGGGCCGCTTGTCGCTCGGCTCCCACTGACTGGAAAATGCTCGGTTTTAAAGGTGAGATCATATCTCGCAGATTATACAGATCTTCTTGGGTCCTGAAACTTTGTTAATCACCAGCTGTAGCTCGGCGGAAACCTGACCAGCAGCCGAGACCGCCCGCTGACTGTGGCTGCTGAGGATTTCGAAGCTCACTCCGTTGCCTGTAGATTTCTGAACAGGCTCCCATGTTCCCTCCCGCTCTCCCTCCCTCCCTCCATCGCTGGAATTGCACAACACACATTTTTGGCTTTCCAAAAACTCACTGTCTACTCCGTTTTGAAACCAAATCTCCCTGTCTGTTGGAATTTCAAAGCACTCTCAATCTTCCCCCCCCCCACCACCTCCTCCTCCTCCACCTCCTCCTCCTCACACCATCTTGCATCTTCTCCCGCTTAACGGCACGAGCCTGAGAGTTTTTCAATCGTGAGCCAAAAAAAAAAAAAAACACATGAAAGAGAAGTGTTTCTACAGTACTTTCGCACAGTGATACTTTATCTTCTCGCCGTTGAATTTCTGCCCCAGTTAGTTAGCACGCTTTCTGAGAGCCCGCAGTGTTTACTTTAAACCAGAGAGCGTAGATCATGAAAGATGAGGACGAGTCTGTTTTTATTGGCCGCTCTCTCTGGTCTGCGCAGGGTTTGGATTTCTCCACATGTTGGACTGGCCTGTGAAGTCCACTCCATGAAGGCCACTTTTATTTCATCACCGCGTAAAGGTTTATGGGTGAAATTAACTGCTTTGTCCGTCTTTTTATTAGATCAGGTTCTGACATTCGAAGCGGCACGCTGGCAGTGCAAACATCATTTACCCTTCGACCTTATTCAACCTCCTAAAGTCTTTAGTATCATGACACATTTTCGAATTAGAGATCGGTTTTTGCTATACTCCACAACCAGATTTGTGTTATGTCCATATCTTTCTTACATAAAGGAGAGAAGTTTTAAAAAAAAAAAGTGTAAAAGAAGCGATCAGTGTAAAATTGGAAGCCACCTCTCTGAACAGGGCTTAAGGTTATCAGCAATACCTTGAGCTAGCGAACGGCTAATTGGGAAAAAGAAAGTTAATGTGAACAAACTCCTCTGCTTGTGGGTGAGTATTTGATTAACCCACTGATGGCGGGTGAAACGGCTCTAAAACAACATCACAAACAAGTCCAGCTTCTCTTGTTTCAACTTCTTTTTTCCTCGCTACACATGACCTGGAGAACTTCATAAATGAGACACGATTCACGGCTGAGGGAACCTGAGGTAAACACTTAGCGCGCATTTTTCATTTAAAAAGGTCGATCTCTGTATTGCCTGGAGCCGCCGGCTGGACTTCTGATTTACTATTACTTTTTGAGGCCGCGATGCCTCTCTGAACGATATGTCGCACACGACAGCGGCTTCAGTAAAAGGCTCAGCCAGACCAGTTGTCACCGCGCACACAACCTCTCCATGTACCCAGCGATACAACCTTTAAAAAAGAAAAAATAATAATAAAAAAAATCCCCAGAATGTGTCACAGCCAAGAGTCGTAACAACCAAAGCACAGCCATGGCTGCAGCCACAATCACAGTGACAGCTGTGTCATCCCAAGTCTGCAGTCGTAATCAGATACAGTCTGTCTCTGCAGTGTTCACTGAGACAGATGGTGAACCAGGTCCTCCAAGTAAAATGCTATCAGCACCGGGAGAAAAGCTGAGTTAACCTACACCTGCAGCGGCTACAGCAGCAGTCACATGGATTTAGTTTAGATTTTTTTTATTTTTTTTCCCCCTGAGAGGGTTATACTCAATGATACTAGAACAATACTGTTTAAACTCAGCATATTGAGGAGTACTGGAGGCAGGACACAAAGCGCTTCTTAGAATGAAATATGCACAGTTTGAACATGAGCCAAAAATGTCTCTAGCCACTGGATAGTTCCAGCACGTTCCTGAGACCTGATGGCAATTTTTTTTCTTGGTGGGTAAGTAATAGAAAGAGTAGAAACTTGTCTGGAGTTGTAGAGTTGTTGTTATTGAAAGAAAAAAAAAACTTTTTGGGCTACAAAGGTTTTTTAAATTGTTTCTTTTGCGCATTATAATTTTTTTTTATTATTATGTGGGAGTGACCAGTGGGACAACAGGCTCATTATAGTCTTTTCAAATGGGGTTGTGTTTACCGTGTCGTGATGCTTTTCCCCTCAGTACTTGCAATTTCCAGAAATGTCTACCCTGATTGCTGACATTTTCCAAAAATATCAAAAGCCATGGAAGTCATCAAAAAAAAAAAAATCTCATTTGCTTTTTCTAATTTATCTGAGGAAATGGTTTAATTGCATCAGGGGTCTGCAACGTTTTTTAGGCGCAGGACCCTCAAACTTATGGAGAGATTGAGTAGGGACCCCCTACCTACTATATGTGTTCTATATTAAACTCTGTTTATAAATTTACATTGTTATTATCATTTGCATTGAATATTAAGCCATTCAAATAATACAAATAATACACATTTTTTTTTATTTCAAACATGAGCAAGAGTCTTTAATAAAGTTTTAACTTTAATGTTCAGTATTTAAAGAAAATTAAATTTGTGCGAAAAAATTAAAAACTGTATAAAAAAATGTATAATCAACCAAAGATTTAGCGACCCCCCTGCAGCACCTCTGCAGACCCCCCGGTTGAAGACCTACACATTACATAAATCAATCAATTATCTTGCTAAACGTTGGTGGCTTCTAGATATTTGGGGAACGTGGCTTCTCAGGATTTTTCAAGACTTTCTGTGCTGTAATCACGAAGCTCCATCTGAAGGAACCTTCAACGTGTCCACGATGAAGACACCAGCCAACATCTGGCTTGGTACATGCAGCTTTACCCTCTTAGCCTTTAACATTAAGACAGCCCGAGGCGTCGTTGTTAACCAACACAACGTCCTGGCCGTCAGCTTAATTAGCTCGCTAGCTGACAGCCGATAAAATCGCCCCGTAAAAAAACGGGTGGCCGCTGGCTTTAAATGAGAGACGTGCTTTTCGTCTGAAATCCGGGACCCGTCGCTTAAATCAGCTCTTATCAGGGTAAACAACACGGATTTACAAGTGCAGAAGCAGGAACACGGAGGCCGGACATCCTTCCCGCTAAGAGCCATTCATCTCTTATACAGTCCTCTTGTAGAATTTCACTTAATAAAACTAATTTAACCTCCATGGTCTAGATTTCTGTATCTCCAGTCGGTCAGAGTTGATTTACGAGCTCGCTAATATCCTTCATCTACCTCAGCTCATTACCACTATGCATAGATTTTTGGAAAACATGTACAATGGTAAAAGCTCTAATGATTATAAAACAAACCCATCCTCCGCACACTGAGTGATTAATGGCCACTGTCAGTCATGGCGCAACATTAGTGCAGCCATTTACCAAGAGCTGCGTCTTTGGAGAGCTCCGGAGACACGACGGCACACACACACACACCGCTAACGTGTCCTGCTCTCAAAAGGTTACACACCGTCGCGCCTTTACACAGCGGAAATATCTCGCGCCGCAGTCGTTTGAGTCGCTATTGTACACATGTTAAGGCGCAGACTGCCTGCCACGCAACACCTGATAACACCTTCCCAAAGAATATACAACTGCATTCAAGAGGAAGTTTCCCCAGCGGACTCGGCAAAACTTTTATCTCTACCGTTCTCAGCGAACGCCCGAATAAACACTGACGCAGAACCGCGCGCACAATCCCGCCTCATTAAGCTAACTAAGCAAGAGTCCACGTGAAGTAAGGTGAGCCAGGGCTGTACGGTTTCTGCCATTTATACAAACGACTTCCCCAAATTAGCCAGGTCCCCTGCGAGGAGAGCGGGAGAGAACAAGCTGCTGAGAGTGTACACGTTGATGGAGAATGAACGCAGCCTGCTCTGAAAAGGAAGACACGCGACCTGAACGTTCGGCGGCGATGATGAATGTGGAGATAGCGTTGTATGTGGAGCCTGTGCACAAACGTAATGACGCCAGCTGGAGGGCATCATTTGTTTGCATTAAGCTGATGTTTTGGATTTAGTTTTGCGAAGCTTTTCTTTTTTTTTTATTTTCAAACCAGTCCTACGCTGTATTTAATGGTAATCAACAGGGGTGATCTTAGGTTCTGTCAGGCCCCAGGCAAAGACGGAACGGGTGATATCCCATCGCAGTGTCGCGACCCGGCTCGAGGGCCGCAACACAAAGTGGAGACGCGAAATGGAGCTACAAAAAAACGCGGGTTTGTTTCATTAAAAAGAAAACTGGAAGGCGACAGGTGAGACACGCTGAGCCTCTGCGAGCTGATAAGTGGTCCCTCAGGCCTTTTCAGCGGTGCCCTTTTATTCACATCTTTCCAGGTGTGGCCGGTACGGTAATTAAGCACAAGCCAAACACACTTGCGCTGTCACTGCAAGGCCAGCGGAGGTGCAGAGGGGCGTAGCAGGCAGATGGAAGGAAGGCGGCCCCATGGGATGCGCGCGATAAATCACTACTGGATGTTCTTTTCGGCTTTAATTCATACACGGAGGTGATCCTGGGTTCTGCGGGGGCCCCAAGCGAAGACGTTGCACAGTTAACAAGTGTTCAAACTAAATTTACATAGACAGGCCAATTTTGAAATCTATCCCGGGGCGTACAGTGTTGTCAGTGCATTGTAGGTCCTTCCTAGGTTTAAAGGGTTTTATGGTTGTCATTGCAGAATATGCCTAGAGGTAGCCATCTGGGGACCCCTTTTCTCACATTTGTCACAGCTGCTTGGTTTGCCTGTCACTGCCTGCACACTGCACGGGTTGAGGCAGCGGTTAGGCAAAATAAAATAAAATAATAATATATATTTATGTATATATAGAAGTACAGAGCTGTGTGTAATATCGCCTTAGCTGCAAATGACCTTGATGTAGAACCACGTCGTGCACAAGTCTTCAGTCTGAGCTGAAACTGTAGGTATTTTAATTGATTTCACATGTATGTAAGCAACCTGAAGGAGCCATGCATATACACCAGTCAGGCATAACATTATGCCCACCTTCGTAATATTGTGTAGGTCTCCCTTGTGCGTCCACACAGATACTTTGAGATCAGTTTGAGATCTAGTGAGTTTAGTCAGCACCTTGTACTTTTCTTCATTTTTTAAGCGTGTGTCTACGCAAGCTGCACTGCTGCACATCACGGAGTGTCATCGCTATGGGTTGGGGGTGTCTGGTCTGGTCTAGGTGGGTGCTACATGTCTAAGTAACATCCACATAAATGAATGCCAAGCCTGAAAGTTTCCCAGCAGAATATTGAATTGTCACAAGATGGTCAATGTTATTTACTTCATCTGTCAGTGGTCATAATGATATGCGTGTGTGTGTGTGTGTGTGTATTATGGGTAATGGCCACATCACAGTTCTTCTGTATTCAATTAATCAGACTGAGGAAACCACACAGAGGCCAAATAGAAAATCCATGGATGATTTCAAGTCTAATAAGAGTGTAGCCAAATCACAGTCCCACACACAGTCCATCCCATTTACTCAGCGCGCTGTTTATCTTCCCATTTCTTATTATACAGTGATTTTCCTTTCTCAGCTCTGTAAGGCATTGACAAAAAAATTGATTCTTGGACACGCGCGCAACCGCCTTCATTTAGTTGAAAGAGTCTTTACGGTTGGCTCAAAACCTCAGCCGTTCTATTTCCTTCCTCCGGCGCTCGGGCCGCGCTGTCACCGCCGCGTGCAGGCCCATCAAAATGCATTTCGTGCACGAGCCGCGGACGTAGACAGGTTAACAAAAAACCTTTTAGGAGAATGCGCAGCTAAATTAGCTCATCAAAACGCAGCATCCCTGAGTGACACTAACTCCACCGCCGCCATCATCCGAGCGCCGGCTGTAAATAAGGGGAAAATGCCAAAGGGAGAAGTTTAAAAGAAGCACAGACAGTGTTTTTTAATTGTGTTTTTTTTTCTCAGAAGGTTGCATTGTCATTAAATATTCAATAACAATCTCTGTATTTGTACGCGTAGTGTGTGCTGAGGTCCGTCCGCAATTAAAGACGCGTTCAATCCTTAGTTCAGTATCGTCATGCGCCTCGTTCATTATTTGTCTCATCTGTGAAAATATGAGGATGTGACTGATTGCTGTGTCACTCGGAGGCCACCGCGAGCTTCGTCATTATTAGGGAAGAATGAAATTTAACGCCGCCGCCGCCGCCGCGACTGTCAGTAGATTTTATTACCGAAAGCAAGGCCAGAGACGGAGCACCTACCCTCCTCCTGGATTTATGACACAATGTCCTATTCTGGTGTTTATTATTATATTTATTCAAATAAAAAAAAAAATGCTGTTCGATTGCTCCGACTTGACCTGCGAAGGGGATTTAGTCTGCCCATGTCAAGTGAGTCTCTGTCTTGTTTTTCTCTGGCTGAGGATCTTTGTGCTGGACAGACATACGTAGCATTTGCATGTGCTTCACCCAGGATCTCCAAAGCTCAGGCTAAAAGGCGCCGTGAGCCACCATGAAGGACGTCCTCACACAGGAGGCGGCTCATATAGATGGAAATGTTCGCTCGTGAGCAGCGGCGATAAGCTCTGTCAGGCGTCGTTTGGAGATAAAAGAACCGTCTTAAGATCACTTAAACTTTAAGGGTCTGCTGTTTTTTTTTTTTGCACGTACGTGGTGGCGTGCGGGACGTTCGAGTGGACGTGCGAAGGTTCTGGATGACATAAGCCTATGGTGAAATGTCTCTCTGTTGATTTCCTGACTGTGGTAATAATGTGGCAATCATTCTCTTCCCCTCTTTTTCTCAGCCCACCCACACGGGACCCTGAAGGAGATCAATCGAATGCAAATACCGTTAGATCTGGGTCTGCTTTGTAGTTGTCAATCCTCTGCAAAAAAAAAAAAAAAAAAAAACAGTCGACTCTCCTTTGTCTCAGATTGAACCTGATGTCACATCAGATATGACGAAGACATGTACTTCTACTCTTTCCTTGTCAGCAGCAGTTAAATATCATAGGGCATCCTGCGCCCCGTGCCCCGTGCCCTTCCTCCCGGTTTAATTGCCCCACAGGGAGCTGCTAAGTCCATCCACTTCATGATTCCTTTTGGTGGTTAGAGCCCCGATGGGGATGTTTAAGGACGGGAAGCCTTAACGCCCCCATTTGTTTTCCTGTAGGTAATCGATGGCAGACTCAGGGTTACAGCTAATGTGATTTATGTGTTCTATTTCCACTGTTATGCTTCATGTACAAATTGTCTTTGGTGATGTAAATTCCCCAATCTTTTCACAACTTGCTGACACTGAATCCCGGCTGCCAAGCCCAAGCGATTAATCCACGTTTGTGTCCAGGGCCTTTTTTTTTTTGTTTTTTTTTTTGTTTTCTCCTCCACTAAAACACCCTGCAAATCACGACACGTCGTAACAATGAAACTTGATTCACCGCTTATCTCTGTGTGTAATGTCATTAAATCTAAAGATGGAAATGTTTTACCTGCATTCCCGGTAAAAAAAGAAACAACAAACAACAACAACAACAAAAAGACGCACGGTGATTCTAAAGGATTTCTGTTTTTGGATTTCACGTGGCGCAGCGCAGGGAAATTAATCATGCTCCACTCTTGACTCTTAAGTAAATCATCTGCAGTCTAAACACAAAGCAAATCAAATCAGCCTATTCATTCAGTGATGCATACCCCCGTAATTATGCCACTACCTGCTGCACTTAGGTAGCACATTAATATCTCCTCTCACTGTCGCTTGGGGGCAACACTGATGCAATAAACATGGATTGTCAGAAAACTGTGCCGCGTTTGAATGTTGCATGAGAAAACCTTTGTCGAGTGGGCACACAGCGCTGTTATTTGTGACAGACAGACGGGGCCCTTTGACAAAAAGCCTTGAAGACATTTGATTTCTTGCAAAAAAAAATACAAAGCTTGACTGTTGACTGCTAAGAGGAAGAGGAGATATGAACGGTGAGCAACGGTGAGGAGAAGAGAAGAATAGGCTCTTGATTGAACTAACAATTGCAATCAGCCAAAAGGAGAAACTGTTCTTGAACGTTCCTACTCCGAATGAGGGAGAGCATTTTTGTCTTTGCCCCGGCTGCGATGTTTAGAAAACACATTTCATGCCATTTAAGCCGCGCTCAAGGTGTGCAGCTCGCAGTGCTGAATTCCTCCCCTGATGTCCTTTCTGACAAGATGAGAAAACATCTTTGTCAAGCGGCTGCGCTTGGTTGTCAAGGGAACGTTTCTGAGAACGGAGCGCTTTATGGTCTGAGAAAACACGCTCAAATATTTGCATAAAGGCAAATACCACATTTAAAGGTGAGTGGATCGAGCGCCACATTTTATTTTATTTTATTTTAGATTTTTTTCTTTTAAAAAGCGGAATGAATTCATCCATGGCTCCGAAAAGCCAAAAAGAGAGGACTCTGATTTCTTTCATTTTTGAGTGCTCCGATTGTTTCCTCGGATGATGTCGTGGAGACTGTGTGGCTCTTCTCCTTCTGCCCGTCGTGCGTCAGGCCGCCTGGAGCTGAGCAGCGATGATGCAGTGCCCCTGCCCAAAAGACAAGGACGGCCCCTCTGTAGGAGGGAGTGCGAGGCCTGATGGACGAATAAAAGCGGGCAGACGAGACTCCTGGATGTACTTTTCTCGTCTGAAACCTCGTAAATCACAAGCGTGGAGCGCTGTGCTGCTGTAACTTTATAATTACATTAATCAGGGCTGAGAACTTTGACGGCACAAAAACATAAAAATGTGCATAAATCCCCTTAATATAAAACAGACAATAGCCTTAAGAGCCAGTGATGTGATTTCCTCAGCGCTCATGAATTACGAACGCGGCAGACGACGGCAAACGCTGAGTGCGTGTAAACGCACCACCACGGGTTTCAAAGTCCGGGTCAACTTCCTCTTTTAAGGGAGCGCGGTCTGCGACTCCATTGTATATCACAAAAGGCATGTAAATGAAGATATAAATTATAGATCAGTGGATGAGATGCGGAGGGAATAACAAAGCGGATAATAGAGGCACTGTATCAATCTCCCATACTGATTTTTTAAGGAGAGTGAAACTACTGAGATGGCAGCGCTGCTCCCCCGCGGAGCGGACAAGCCATCCGCTCATTTCCATTCACGACGCAAGGCCATTTAGCTGACTCCGTTTCCCAGAGTGACTTTGAGTGAACTGGGCGAGCAGGTAGCGGTTTAGTGTCCGGCTCAAGGACACGCGGTTGTTAATGGGCACGCTTGCCTGTCACGGGAACCTGACCTGTGACCTCTCATCACAGCGCGGCGATTTCCGCCTTCTCCAGCAGCCTGTGGATGCAGGAACGTTTCCAGTTGAACTGGAGCTTGCCATGTGTTTGATAATGGCTGTCGTGGAAAGGAGGACCCAACTTCACAGTTTGCAAAGAAGGCCGTAATTCATAGGCGCACATGTCGCGGCTCAATTACGGTCAATAAATCCAGGGGAAACAGTCAATAAGGAGGCAGCTGAAAGGTCATTTTTCAGACATGAAGCCTCCATATGCTTCCATGATAAAGGCGTGATGGAGGCCATAAAGAGCCGCCGTGGCAGCTGTCAGCTGATCCGCAGCGGGTAAATCCACCATCCATTCATGGCCGCAAAATAATAATGATTAAAAAAAAAAAAAAAAAAAATCTGCATGATTGATTGCAATTATGTTGCAGTCGTCATTACGCAGTTGGATGAAAAGTGCAGCCACGCGGCTTTGGAAAATCAGTACTTTTGACTCTTCAATAACTGCAATTCATGAAGTGAGCAATAAATGGCTTCATACTGTAGTAATGAAAGCAGTTTGGTTCCTCTGAGGAAGGATTACCCCTAATTGGCCCAGCTGGATAAACAGAGCTAGCGGTGTTAGCATACTGCACGGCAAAGCAAACACGCCAACCTTCTCCCACCTTTATATATTTTCGAATAATCTCCCAGGCCCTCTGCGGACAAAAATGTTCCCTTGGCATTTAGTCCTGCCCTGCACGTGTCCCGGCCCTCTGTAATTCTCTTCCCATCGCACCACCCAGCCTCCCCCGACCTCCCCCTTCCCTCCCTCCTCTTATATTTTATATTTTCCTTTCTCATTCGGTGCCTCCACATCTCCCCCCTTTGCCCCTCATCTCTTTTGGTCTCTGGCCCCGTCTCAGTCTCCTGATTCACTGCTCTGTCGGTAGATCAATAGAAAGGCTCTCTGTCAGGAGGAGCCACCGCACGCCTTTGCCCCCCCCCTCACCCGCCTCCCCCGCGTCTCCCCAGACCGCAGACATACAGCCTTCTGGGGATATGCTGCCTCTCCACATCCCCAAACTGGAGAGCATCTCCTCTCCTCTGTGGATCACTTTTTATGTCTTCCCCCCCGCTCGAAGAGAAATATCTGCATGGCGCCGTAATGGGCTTCTTCTCGAGGCGGAGGGGGCTTTTTTTTTTCTTTTTTTTTTTTCCTCTAGGAGCCAAAAAAGAAACAGCCTGAGAAAATAGGATATCAGCACAAGACACAATGTGGAAAGAAGAAGAGAGGGAAGTGAGAAGAAGAGGGGGGGAGAAAAAAAGAAAAAAAACACGCGTGAGAGAGAGAGAGAGAAGTTGTGCATTCAGCTAAGCTGCAAAACACTGGCTCCCCCATCCCACCCCGCCTTTCTCCACCCCCTGGAAAAGTGTTCTCTCTCCTCTCTCTGCAGCTGTGGTCTGCTGAGCGTCACCTCCACACAGCAAGTGCCTTTACTTGAGCAGAAGAGGGAGAAGGAAGAGGAGGGTATAGCTGCGAGAGAGAGAGAGAGAGAGAAAGAGAGAGAGGGGGAGGAAAAAAAAAAATCCTAGGAGTGTTTCTGAACGCACCAGAGGAGCATCTCTCTGACTTCGGAGAGGGGGGCTGAGGAGCACACACACAGATAAAGACGGGCGGGCGAGGCGAAAGAGAGAGGCAGGCGGCGTTGGAGTATCACAGCGCTGGTGGTGCTGGCAGAGCACGCCGAGCGGAGACAGGGGGAATCCACTGGCGCTGCTGATCCCGGTGTTGTCCCTGGCACAAAAAAAAAAAAAAAAAAAAAAAAAAGAAGAAGCTGCTTGAGCCCGAGACGGAACGCGGCGGCAGCAGCAGCAGCAGCAGCCAGGAACTGGCCGGGGGGGGCAGCATTTCACAGCGACAACGATGCGTGGAGACAGCTGAAGCCTGCACACACACACCACACCACCACACACACACCACCACCACACACACACACACACACGGGAGAACGCACATGCGAACAGCTGAGCGGGGGAAGGACGCTCAGACACGGGCTGCGTCTAAAAGGTCGGCTTCAAACTTACGCGGGGAGCAGACGCTAAATGTTTCGCCTTCTCTTCCATGGATGGTGGATGACAGAGGGGGAAACTTCTTGAGAGGAAATTCTCTTTTCAGCAGGACTGACTGCAGAGGTTTATTTTTTATTTTTTCACTCAACTTTTTTGTTTTTTTTTATTTTATTTAATTTTTTTTTGGAGTTGGGGCTTTAAACCCTCTAAGCACAAGACAAAATAACCTCTATTCTTAGTTGCGGAAATTGAGAGCTGTCTTTGAGACCATTAAGATGCCGCCTCCTGATTCAGTGTGAGCAGTGAGTGGATTATGACGACTATATTTTGGGATTTCTCCTTCATTTAAAAAAAAAAGAAGAAATAAAATAAAATAAAATAAAGAAACCTATTCGTGACTGGTGGATTTATGTCTGTCAGAGAAACAGAGGATCCCCTGCGTTTTCTCCTCTCTCCTTCTGTGGATTACAGATGGGCTTTGTGATCCCCCAGTGCAGTCTCATGGATGATCGCTCGCTGCCAGTCATTAGGATAAAGTACAAAGAGGGACACAAGTGAGTATTCAGCTGGATTTCTATCTCTGAAGCTTAAGCTTGTGTGAAAACAAGAATGTCGAGAGGGGATCTGTGACGAGAGCACATCGCGGCAGCTTCTTCTTCTTTTTCTTTTTTTTCTTCTTCTTCTTTG
Source organism: Mugil cephalus (assembly GCF_022458985.1). Lineage (NCBI taxonomy): Eukaryota > Metazoa > Chordata > Actinopteri > Mugiliformes > Mugilidae > Mugil > Mugil cephalus. The sequence goes on from NC_061782.1 coordinate 8,132,129, forward strand.
CCTTTTAATAATTGTAACTCACTCGGGCTCGGTGAATGATTACTGGGGTGTAAAATCAAGGCACATCCTGAGCTTTATCCATTTTTTGGGCAAGCGAACCTGTGTGTTTACAGACCATTTACCAATGAGCATAATTTACTAAATGAGGGGTGCCGTCTACCCGTCAGGTGGCTTGGGCACGGGCAGAGATTGATTGAAGTGATCTGTGTGAATCCTATTAATGCATCCTGGATTGTGGCCAAGACAGAAGCAATGGAGGGGAACACCACTGTCTAGCAGCACAATCTGATCTGCCTCCTCACTGGACAAACTGAGGACCCTCTGCATTTCCTCTTCAACGCCACTCCTCCTCCTAATCCTCCTCCTCCTCCTCCTCCGTCTCCTCCTCCTCTAACTCTCACCCAGGCAAGGATGGTACCCCCGCCCCCCACCAACAAGCCCCACGTGTGCCTGTCCACCATCCTGATCATGAGCAGCATGGCGCTGATCGACGCCTACCTCGTGGAGCAGAACCACGGACCCCGCAAGATTGGCATCTGCATCATGGTGATGGTGGGCGACATCTGCTTCCTCATCGTCCTGCGCTACGTGGCCGTGTGGGTGGGCGCCGAGGTGCGCACGGCCAAGCGGGGCTACGCCATGATCCTCTGGTTCCTTTACATCTTCGTGCTGGAGATCAAGGTCTACTTCGTGTACCAAAACTACAAGGCGGACAGGAAGAGCTTGGACGCGCTGGCGAGGAAAGCGCTGACGCTGCTGCTGTCCATCTGCATCCCGGTCCTGTTCGTGGTGCTGGTGGCCATCGACCACATGGAGTACGTCCGCGCCTTCAAGAAGCGCGAGGAGATCCGGAATCGGCTCTTCTGGGTGGTGGTGGACCTGCTCGACATCCTGGACATCCAGGCCAACCTGTGGGAGCCTCAGAAGAAGGGGCTCCCGCTGTGGGCGGAGGGCCTGATGTTCTTCTACTGCTACATCCTGCTGCTCGTGCTGCCCTGCGTGTCCTTGAGCGAGATCAGCATGCAGGGCATCAACATCGTCCCCCACAAGATGCTCCTGTACCCCATCCTGAGCCTCGTCACCATCAACATCATCACGCTCTTCATTCGCGGGGGGAACATGATTCTGTACCGGGACGCCAGGGTGTCCGGGATTCTGATAGGGAAGAACATCCTGGCCATCATCCTAAAGACCTGCAGCTTCGTGCAGTACAGGAGACAGTTGCAGAACGCTCCTCCCGCCTTCGGGGTCGAGCTGCAGAAGAACTCGGTGGCTCACGCCCGCCCTGCCCCCACCCCTCCTCAAGTGGTCATGCAGGACCAGACGCCTCTCCCGGAGGTGACGACTTGCGAACACACATGACGGAGCGGCGCGGCCGATCCTGGAAATATCAATACGATTATGTATGAGCCTCAGGATGTCGCCAGGGCACAGTGATCCACACCTTTTTTTGGGAGGGCATGTGAACACTCATGTGAGAAAAAAAAAAAAAAAAAAGGAAAAGAAAAAAAAAAGATCATCTCCACTGATGCTTAAAGGCACACAGGACACTTAGTGAGGATAGAGCAGCGCTGTATCCAAAGCCGTCATGGTGCAGAACATAGTATTACTTGTGACTTTTCCCCTCTCAAGTGAATCCAGCTAACTGTGTATTTTTTCTAATTGTACAAACGGAGTAGGAGGGGAGGGGCGGGGAGCGAAAAAAAAAAAAAAGCAACTACTGCAAGATTAGAGGATATATTTTTGAATTGTGTGTGTTGCATTCTAATCTTAAAACTTAAGGGTCTGTGTGCTGTGGTGTGTACTTTTCCGTTGCTCGAACGTTCATAGTAGTCGAGGGCTTTAATATGTGGAAATCAGAGGGAGCAACCGATGAGAGGGGTTAATGAGGAGGAATGAAATAAGAGTTAAAGCGCTCTCTCTTGAGAGAAGTGTATGTTTTATATGTGATTCTTTGATAAAGTATTGTGTACAAGATAAAGACTTTCCTGCTCTCTCGCTGACTGTAAAGGGATTTTTTCTTTCTTTTCTTGCAATCATCTGAAGGTTATTGGACCAGTTGAGTGTATTTCACTTTTTAATTAAAATTCGGCAAATGTCTTTTAATTAACCTGGGTTACAAGAAGGAAAAGATTTTTTATTTCCTCGCTCTGGTTCAATCCACAATTAGGCGACACTTAATTGCCGAAGTGGTGGCTTAGTGCTGTCATTCATCTCGAGTGTGATCGTTACGTTTCCGTGGCTCATTCCGAGCGAGGACGCGACCACCTGGAATAAAACCCCTCAGTTTCAGTCACGAGGCAGTTTGATCACCGCAAAGGTTTGACTCCGGCTCTGTCGACCATACGATGGAAGTGCACAGCTGGGGGTGGGTGGCAGCGCTGCAGATGGATAACTGATTTCCAAACAGGGAGCCCTGTTTAACATCCTCCTCAGGCGCACAGCGACTATCTGTGCTTGTGTTTAGTGGCAGCAGCGGTTGTAAGCGCTGTCATTTTGTTCCTCATGCACAAAAAAAAAAAAAAAAGACAAAATGGATACTTTAGTCCAGCGATGGGAAACAACAACAATAGCCGCGAGACATCATGTTTTCTAATATGACAAGTCTCTTTTTAGCTCCAGCTTTTTCCTTCCCTCCATTTCTCACCACCAGTTGAGTCAGAACTTCACTGGCATATTCTTATTATATTTTCTAAACAACAAACAAAAAAAAAATGGAAGAAAAGCAACACTTCCCTCCACTGCTAAAGAGTTGGGGGTGTGAAACCGAACAATAAGGCCAGCTGTTATAAATAGAAGCATCGATGTCAAGAGGGAAATAAATAAATAAATAACACAAAAAAGGCCCCCGCTCTCCAGAGTCAGGTTAGGGTTCGTTTGCATAATCTGTCTCTCACCGCTGACTACACGCATAATCCAAAGCACACAGTTTGCTGAAACCCTGAGAGCGCAGGAACTGGTCCAACATCCTCATCTGTGCAGGGTTTGAGCTGCGGGAGAGGTGGCATCGCGAGGTACCACAAACCAGGCCGTCCCATTAAGAATGCTGCAGCCAGCACTATTTAGTTGGCTCGTAAAGTTAAGACATCAGCAATTTAGACTTTATAATGCACTGTTTGATTGTATTGTTTTTAAAGAACGGTGGCACAGAAAGGAAAACATTCATTGTGTAAAGCTCAGTTGAGTGTGATGAATGAACAAGTCTGTTGTTTTTTTTTTTGTTTTGTTTTTTTTGCAGAAATGGTTGTAAGAATTCTGCCTGAAACAATGTACTCCGACGGTGCTCTATGAACAATTCCAATTGTTAAGAAGGTTTGCACAGTTCACAAATACTTCTCTTACTGGGTCTTGCTTAATAAGGTTTTCAAGTTAAAGTGAAATTTAGTGGTGCCGGTCTTCCTGTAATCCAACTCTGCCTCTGTTTTACGGCACAAGTAACGTGTTAATTACGTAAAAACTGCCAAGTATCGGCCATTCGACAAAGCAGAGAGCACACACAGTAGGTACTTAGCTGATTTTATTTAGCGAAAGGGAAAATGCAAATGAGACATGACATTTATTCTACATTTTCCATTCATCTAACAAGTTTATTTAATGAACAAAAGGCGCGTTGCCTAGCCACAAAGTACGCTCACACGTTCCCACTCAGGGTCAAAGATGGGCAGAGAAACACGGAGAAGTCCACTCAACCTGCTGACACTGAATCACGACGCACAGCCGCGTGTTCGGTCGCGAGGAGACCGAAGCACCTGAAGCCGAAGAGAAGAGAAAAAACACAACAACAACAACACTGCGCGTGATGCAAAGTAATGCTAATGCTAAGAGTCAAAGCCAGGCCCTTCGTGCTTTGATGTGACAAGTGAACCCTGAAAAACATGCCCTCGTTCATTTCACCTGAGCTCCGTGTGAAAAGTTGCATGTCTTACACGGTTAAGCTGCTTTACGCAAGAGCGACACGGGATTTTTTTTCTTCTTCTTCTTCTTCTTCTTCTCCTTCTCTTGAAATTATGCATTTCCTGAGTGCGGCCAGATGATCCACTACAGTCTCACAGTAAAAGCAGATGGCTGAAGAGGTGATAATGAGTTGGTTTTGGCTCACTCCACAGGCGTTTGTTTTCTTACAGAGTGAAGTCTGTTAAATCAAACATATGCAGGATGTCGGAAACCGCGCTACATCTCTGATAATTGTACATTTGACGCTTATATTTAGCACAAGACATCGTGCGTCTTTTAAAAACACCTGCACATCAGTGTTCTTTCACCGCCAGATCCTGAGCTAATGTTGCATTCATCCGGACGACCGTGCCTTTTGCCTTTTTTTTTTTTTAACTCCTGCACACTCTAATGTTAATAAACTAGGAAGGCTGCACCTCCACACTTACCACATTAACACTGACAGAGCGCCCTGTGCCAAGCGAGCAAGACGAACGGTCGCAGTAAATTCACGGCTCGACCTTCGGCAGTCTGGGCTGGGCGACGGAGCCGGGTAACAAATGTATTTTTCATGGGAGACATGTTGGAGCGCGAGGAGAACAAACCGGCGCGGAAAATTAATGCTCATCAAGTATCGATCGTCCTGTCCGGAGGGTGACTAACATTAGATTTAAAAAGACCACTTTCTAAAAAAACAAATAACGAGTGGGCTTTCTTTTCACGCCGCTGCAGAGGGGAAGCGTCTCTGCGACGCTGCGACTTAGAGCTCCGCGCGGTCATTCGGTTCGTGTGATTGGAAATGCTTTAATCCACAATTAAGACGCTGTGCATGTGTGCGAAGAAAAGAAAGGTCAGAAAAGTTGCTCTGCAGAGTCCTCGTGCTTGCTAAACATAATACACGCGCACAGACTTTCCAAGGACGTGCGCATTAGCTTTGAGCAAAATTCCACTTTGCCGCACAGTCGCACTTATCTGGTTCTCAGTCAAAACACAACTTTTTCCCCCTCCCCTCCCCCGTCCACTCAATCACCATATTACCACTAGTGCAATCACAAAGCTGTTTCCTCGTACACACATCTGACGAGTGGGGGTCTGAGTGCGGAGTTGCTATTCGCGGCTGTTCCCCTGCAACAGGGAAGGTTTCACTATCTTGCTCATGCAGAGTTCAGTGAGGATTAACCGCAGCGGCGGAGGTGTGGATGGAGCCTGTGACTCCCAGCCACAGTACGATCTTTCTAATAATCAGGTCACCCTGCTGGACTGCCAGGAACTTAAAGTCGACCCGACGGGGAACCCGGGTGTCGGAAATGAGAGCCTGTCGCTCAGAGCGCCGAATGTAAATGTGAAATACGGAGAGGTGTTTCAATATTTAAACTTGTCGGCGGCCCCCTGAGATTTATCTTTTAAATCCGAGCAATTCTGCAAGTTTTCTCTGAGGCGTTGTTGACCTATAAAACATTCAGATGGTTTATGATTCCCTCCGTTGCTTACAGGGCTTTTTCTCGGGGCGTCCATTTATACGTGGGGGCCTTAGTTAAAGCTAAAGGCCTAAAGATCAGAAAGAATATTTGCTCTGTGTAATTCCTATTGGTAAAGAAAACACTGAGCACAACTGTGGTTTCTACTGGCGAGAATTTAGAGAATATAAAAGCACTTATTTTTTTTTATTATTTCTTGTTTACCTTGATTCTTTGCTCAGACTTCAGAAGGGAGCATTTCACCTTGTGGCAGGGAGCATATCTTCAGTTCAACCCCCCCCCCCCCCCCCCCCCCCCCCCCCCCCCCCCCCCCCTGCAGCTGGTCAAGTCTGCTCTGTCACTCAGTTTGATAAGTTGTCTCCCTCGACACAGCATCCAGCCCAAGGCTGCGGAGAACAGCATCAAAAAAGTCCCCGCAGGCGTTAATGAAACAGATGGTGAGTGCAGGCGGGTTTTTAGGGGAAAACAGGAATCATTGTCGTTGCAACCTCCCTGTGCTTACGCGGTCGTGAAACGGCCCGAGGAGAATAACTTCAGCTTAAAACCCCCTGGGTTTTATTGAGGAGGATGATCCAGGTCCTGGTGATAGTTAGCATTTAAATAAAGCCTATTTCTCCTCCATCAACTATCAGGTTGAACGTGTGTTGGAGTGATCAGGCGTTCCACAATCTTCCACAATCACGGCGGCGTCGACCAGGCAGTTATGAGTGAGAAATTTACTGTTGGTTGAGGGCGGTTCTCAGTTGGGTCCTGAAAGATTAAACGGAGCCTCGCGGCGGAGGCTGGATATCTTTTATAACAAATGGGCGAAAGAACTGATGAAGTCAGCTGTGTTTTTCAATCGTTATTACGGGGATAAAAATGTGCTCGGTTCAGGTGGAAGGGGACCTATTATGCCCGTCCCTTTATTTCTTATTCTAAGGAACAGCTTTGCATGATTCACTGTTTAAAAAATACATCATGTTCCCTCTTTACCAGCCTCCGCCTGGAAGTGAGCGTTTTTAGCTGTGGCCTCTGTGTGGCCTCCTCCTTCCTGAAGCTTTCTTCTTCTTCTCACTGTCCGGCTTTGTGACGATCTTCGCACACCTCGTCCTCTCCTGGAAAACAAAGTGACGGTGCTCTCAAGTGGAACTCGCGAGCGTGTGGTTGGATCACATGAAGTCGTGCTCAGGCGGCGATCAAGTGGTAACATCAGCCAAGGCCGCTGCTAGGCAACCGACGGCGTTGAGTAGCTTATAAAAGGAGGCCGTGATAAAAGGAGATGAAACCAGGAAAAAACTTCTTTATGGCTAAATTACAATATATTTCACTAGTTATTAAACTAAAACATTCAAGTTTTTTTTTGTGTGTGTGCCCCGTAAACACAATCCTATTTGAAGGCAACATAAAGTAACGCCAGGATTGGATATGGCAACATCTCTAATATTTGAATCAAAATCTGTTCCAGATTACGAGAGTGGACGTACAGCAGGACATGTCAGTTTTGATAAATGTCTCATTACTGTGAGACAGTAACTGGTGATTTCATTTGCATCTGCTAAAACTCATTTGAAACATTTAATGTGAACATTATATACGTCAGACACAGTAACATTATACATGTACACTGTAAGCGTTGTCAGAGATATGGTTTAAGGTGGAAGCGTGAGTCAACGAGCATCTGGCCGAGAAAGGATTAAATGTTTCAGCCACATCAGATTTGGTGACAGTGTTTGAGTCAGCGTGTCTGTTCGCTGACTCGTTATTACATTGTTCTCCTGTGGATACGGAGACATTTCTGGGAGCTGCATTCGGTTTTAAAGTGATTCAACTTGTTTGGAGAGACTGATAATACAGAACACATCAACGTAATGATTGCGAATAAAAAATGACAGCTAAATACAATTAAAAATGATTTCTACCACCAAAACAACAACAAAAGCCCAATTTGATCTCAATGGGTTGGACCAGTAAGATAACAGCATAATGACCTATAAGTAACGGCAACTCCAGATTTTTTTCCATTTGTTTTACTGCAAAGAGCAAAATTTTTGCATTCAATAAACTACCCTTCAAAATAATGAAATATATTTTCTAAGAAAAATAAGTGGTCTCCTGTTTAGTCTCAGTGTCGGTCCACTTCTCTTAGTAATAGCAGTTATTTTTATTAAAAAAAAACTTGCACTCTTCTATGTCATTTTTGCACTTTGCAAATTCAGCACGGACCAGATTAGACCCTCTGGCGGTCTGCTTTTGGCCCGCGGGCCGCATGTTTGACACCTGAGCTCCAGGACAAAAAGAAAAACCTAATTACTCAGACTAACAGATAAATCTCCATCTAATAATATAATAATCCCACTGTACTTTACAAACATCAGCAAATTTATTTATTTTTTGCTGACAAATGCCCAGTACATCACTATATGAAAATTGAGCTGTAGTAAATCAGACGAGGACATTCATTCATTTTCCACGGCGGCTTGTCCTCTGGAGTCTATCCCAGCTGTCACTGGGCAAGGGGCAGGGAACAATCTGGACAGGTCATCTATCAAGCATTTACGCTCACACGCTGACCTGCGGCCAGTTCAGACTCACCACTCAAACACGTCTTTTGATTGCGGGAAGAAGCCGGAGGACCCACACAAGACGGGCCACAGCCGGCCGGTGGGTTCAAGATGTCAGACGTCCATAAAGACATCACCCTGTAGGAAAAAAGTCATAGGTGTGAATAGAAAAAATAATTGGGGCTGGTTTCCATTGAGGTGTTTTGCTTTCAGGGTCCTGTATTATAATCCCTGGTGACGGATGAAAGCCGTCATTAATGGGATTTTTCCCACTGTCACATATCATAATGTGTCCTGTGACAAAGGCTTGTTTTTGACACGATTCCCACTAAATGTGTCAGCGCCAGTAACAGAGATCTTCATTCGAAAAATACTATGACATATCTATTGTCAGCACTGTCTCTGACCCACTTATGTGTCTGTAGTTTTATGAACTTTGTGTCTTTGGAAACTGCTCATCAACCGGAGGTTATCTTTCTGCCTGAAAGGCCGTTCAGCGTTCAGCTGAGTGACCACAGGTTGGGATCTCGGAGGTAGTTCATAAAAAAATAAAATAAAAAAGAGATTTCTGAGAGATAAAATGTAATTAACTCACAGAGCTGATGTCAGCTTAATTAGCTCTGCAGCTAAATGTGTGTATTTAAGGCAGCCAAGTCGACCACCTGCCGTTTTAAAAATTACCGCTTTTATTCCAGTTCTGTCAGTGTTATCTATGGGCGGCTGCTAAATAGGGGAAATTGGGGCGATGTCCTGCCAAAAGGAGAAAGACAGGGATTTTTTCTTTCACATTCAGTCACAGTGTCTGGATAGCTGTCGGTGAATGTCACCAAATATCGTCCAATCGGCCTCAGGCCGTGTTCCATGGAGCGCTGCCGGCCCGCCCCTTTGGGTAATATTAGCATGGCTGAAAATCACCCAGATTGTTCTCCCTGGGCATTTATTAATAGCAGGTACTTGAACTTCAGACGCGCGTACGTGGTTGTTCAGACTGAGCAAGGTTGATTGCGAAGTACAGACTCTGGAGGATGGTGAGGACGGTCGTTCTGAAACTGGAATGGCTGCATACTTAATGATGCCTGCGATGGCGCGATGCATTCTGGGATACCTGGCTGCACCAAGTCACAAGACACTTCCAGATGAATCCTCTATAAAAACAGACAGGGCGAGTACACTTCCAGGTATTTGGACTGTGTATGTATTTGGCCAGATACGTAATTGTCATCGTAACCGTACTCGGGCATTTGACTGATGATGTTTCATACAGAGAGAGACGAGAATGCATAATGACACCCCCAGACTCTTGCATTAAGAACAGAAAATTGCAGAGCAGTCTCAATGACTTCTTAGAGTGCTTGGACTAACTGCACTTGTTTTGTCGTCTTCTGCAAGAGACAGAGTCATAAACAGGATCTGGGAATTAATAAGAGAAATAAGTCAGGGACTTTTCCATTGAATTTCTTGTATTTCATGTTTGAAGTGGAGAAGTTTGAATTCACTGCACACGATGAACCTCATTCTAGCGTTTTTTTTTTTTCATTCTGCCTTGACCTTAAACATCACAGCAACAGATGCCCTCTCTGAGAAATTTGGCAGGAGCCACCACTGCTGTTATCACTGTGAAACACTGTAAAATTGCAGCGGGGGTAACAAAGGAAGCCGGGGCTTAATGAATCGTTTGTTAGATACAGAGTGTATAAAAGAAAGTAGATAAGGACTCTGGGTATGAAAAGTGAAGCCAGAGGGATGTGTGTTGAACATCTAATCGTTATAATGGCCTGCAGACAGAGCTAGTTTCAAAAAGAGATGAAGAGATTTTCCGGCGTGAAGTGACAGTTTCTTGAGTTTAAACGAGGACTGAACATCTGAAATGCAATAGTATGTTTTTAAAATTTTGAGTAAAATAGATAAAACATACTCACTTTATGATGTGGCTTTCATGCGGTTAACAAGCTGCTGCCAACATGGCAGGATGTAGCGTCCTCTGTAGCTCAACCCTGTCCTTAACTTCCTGGTTCTGAAGATCCAAGATGGCGTCGACCAAACTGCAAAAGTCGAGGCATCGCACTGGTTGGTGTCGCAGAGGTAGAAAACGCTCAGAAGTCACATTTGCCATTGACAATTACACCAACAACTAAACATACACGTGTTGTTCTCAAGGAGTAGAGACCGAATCAAGGCGACCATTCAAGAGTAGCTTCTTCTTCTCCTCTTATATAATGGCGGGATACAAACTTTAACTTTACAAACTGTATCGGAGTAACATTGTGACTTTTTAAACTGAAAAATGGAAACTATAAATAATCATATTCTGGACATTAAGTCTGTTTTTCGTATATATCAGGGGTTAAAAGTGTGGGATACTGATCCTCAAAAGCACGCTTGGTTTTTAAACTTTGGTGCTTAGTTTTAACTAACTAACTAGCACCTCTTTGCAAAGAACAGTCAGTACGTTTACATGCATGTGAGAAAAAAACCCAAAACAAATTATTGCCTCAATCCGACTCTAACTGTACAACAAAAGTGCATGGAAACATTCCCATGAAGCATATCAAAACTTAGTGACCAATGGTCACTCAACGGGTGGTGGATGTCCCATCATGCATTGCATCTCTAGCGGCACTCGCATTGTTGTTAGTGAGACACATTTAGAAGTTTCGTTTCAAAAATATGAATTTTTTTTTTATTTTATTTTTTATTTCATGGACATCAAACATATCTGTTTACGAAAATCATCACGTTTTAGTAAGACTTTGAAAACCGCTGATATATATATATATATATACACTTAAGAACTGCCCTTTGTACCTGCATCTGTTTTTCGCCTACTTCTAAAAGCCCTTTAATACTCCATTTCCCTCCCTGTTTTAACCACATTATCATTCAGCCTTTTCCTTTCTATACAAGAGTATGGCTGGATCCCTTTTACTGCAGACACTGGGTTGTAATTGGATGGTCTGGGACTGAACCGACCAATCAGCAGGCTCAGACAAACAGAGGTACACACATCAAATGTGACTGTTATGTAATATTCATCTTTAACAAACTCACAGCAGTTCCCAAAAGTTTTGGTCTAAATGTCACAGCTCGACGAGAGGTGAGTCCATTGTCAACACTGTCAACACAATGTGCAGTTTGTTTCTTTTTGTGCTCGCAGATTCATCGCTGCTTAACTTTGTCAACATCACAAAGGATTCAGTCTCTAAGACACAGCAAGTGTAAGACGCTGTGTCTTAAGAATATCAAAAGCAACTCACAGGAATCACTTTCACTGAGACCTGTGAAAGGAATTTTAAAACTGGAAGCTGTCTGAAGACATTCAATTTGCGTGACATTCGCTCATACGAATGCTTAACGAATTCTACACTTTCTCAAAACCAGTTGATTTTACAAGCCAAGGCTGCCTGGAACAACTAGACCTTGATATATATATATTTTATCCTTGAGCTGGTGAGGACCAGAACAGAACTAAAAGGTCAGTGAATATTGGACCGCACCTCTACCTCCGTGCCCTTAATTTTCACTGCACTGCATGAACTATGAAAAGATCATAACTCATTTTTTAAGTCTGCAGAACTTTTTTTTTTTTTTTTTCCCCAAACAAAGGTTTGGTGCAGTGCATTGTACCCTAGAATTACACTGAATACAATATGTCAGAGATAAATAGCGGAGTAGTAATTCAGTCTGTTTTAGCCCCGGTGCTTCTGTTCAACCAATAATTGTTAGAAACTGATTCCAACTCTCTCTGGGCCAATCCTCCACACCAATTAATCCTCAATTATGTGGCGATGCCTCTTCCACCCTGGAGTCTGTGAATAGGCGAGCGGATTTACAAAATAATAGAGCAAATGAAAATGGATGTTTTGTAGAATTTGATCAAATTCATTTTAACAGCGTGTAATGACTGTGGGATAACGAGACAATCACTGTAAAGAATTGGTTTGTTTGCCTGTGCCCCTGCGTTTGTTTCCAGCGAATGGGGATTTGATTTGGTGTGTAATGTTTAGGAGAGACTCACGTACACTGTTCATACGTTACAAAATCAGACCTCGTTCGTATATTCTGCAGTGTTGCAGTCAGATAACCATGTCGCTCTGCACTATTTTACAAAAAGACTGTTTCTTTTTTAGTGCAACATCATTATAAATTTTCTCTGTGACTTCATTTGAGCAAAACTCCAGATTTAATGTTGTGTGTTTAGTGCTTACATCTTTTGTCTGTGGAATAACCAAAATGTCACTGGTTTACTACGTGTGCAGGTGAATAGAATCCATCTCATGTTACTCTTAGACTTGCTAAACAAATGTAAAATGAAACAGCTTAAAACCTGAATATGTTACTGTCAATGTATTTACAGGGTTTAGGGAGTAAAACACTTAAAGGGATTATTTTTTGTTAAGCCTACGGAAAAGTAAAAGGCATCAGAAAGTCCTGCTTTAAAAGCGTCAATGTATGTTTACGAGCTAGCGGGTAAGGCCTAAACACGACCCAAGACGTTTCTGAAATTAGATAATAAATTCACACTCAGAGTGGGCAAAGGAAACTGCATGCTGGATAAAATATGAAAGAAAACACCTTGAGGTACGTTTTATTTTTGTTCTGCTTCCGTTGAATGTATGCAGGTCTAGCTGCGTACCTAGCAAGCTGTTAGCCGAACTGCTAGCGGACATAAACTTAGCCAGTTAGCAAAATTTGCATTCAAATGTTCAGTTAAACTCCATATGAATGGCACCCTCTTGTTTGGGATTGTCTACGCAGTTATGGATAGTGTGTGTATTACTTTAGCCAGGAAAGTGAGCCAATATTACATATCAGTAGGTAATGTTGATATTCCTGTCCGCCTCATACTTTCTTTTTTTATGCTGCAACATTTCCTACATTAAGTCATCTGCTGATTAGATCACTTTGCGACTTCTAGATACTTTCTCACGGCTAATGTGGCTAATGCTACCACTTGAATGTCAAACATTTCGTGTCCATGTATCACCACGAGCTCACAGGTAGCATTTAGAGGCAGTGGGCCTCGATAATAAGCCTAGGACAGAGTGGAGCGAATGGGGTAAAATCCATATTCATTCACTGTTTTATGGAATAATACTAAGTTTAAACAGGATCTACTGTGAAATATGTGCACACTTTGAGTTACCTTACAGAGTACATTACAAATAACATGCATTCTGCAAACTTCTGAAAATCAGCATCTTGGTCTCATCTGAGATGTTTCCTGATGACTTTTATTATGAAATATTAGCTGCTGCCAAGTTCCGCGACACCGCATCACTCACACTGCGCGGGAGTCTGAGTTTGACGACCTCGGCCTCTGATGAATCTCGTCAGGTAAAAAAAAACAAATTCTGAATCTTCTGTTATTCAACTTCTATCTTTGCAGACTCACACATTTTTTGCTTCTTCCTGATTTAGGCCCAACACTTGTTGGGGTTATTACTTTTTAAACCTGACTGTGTCTGTGCTCGTCCCTCGGCCCATGACTCAAAATAAAGGCACAACGCTTTCGATGGCGATGCTTTCATTTGTCTTTTAAGACGCTTGGCTTCGCACACAGGTTGTTGAAAGAATCTTGCTGCAGTTGTTCTGTGGATCTCAGAGTCGTCTGTCTCTTCATGTTATACAACACAATGTTGAGATCAAGGCTCTGCAAGGCCATCTGTTGCAGGGCTTCTTCTGGTTTTTGCCAACAACAAAAAAAAAATAAAAATCTTTTTCTGTTGTTATTTCGCAATAAAAACAAGACGGATCTAACTAGTCTCTGTAGGTAATGTTCTTAAAACATAAATTAGAAGCCGAAAGCATGGGAGGAAGGTTAGTGAAACAAAACAGAGCATTCTGAACAAAGAATACATCTATTCAAAGCAATAGTAATAGATAAGTGATGAAAAAATGCAAAGCATATTTCATGTGGAGGCCCTTGAGCCTTTATTGTATGTACATTGATTTGAGTATTACTCAAGCAACCCTTGGAGCTGAATTCATACATTCACTACAAAGCATATAACTTATGTTTGAGCAATGTTGTTTACAGCAGCGCAGACATCTGTAAACCATAAACAGACTGCAAGGGCCTTGGCCTTTTGATGACGCAGACAGTTTTTGACCCTCGTTAAAGGGATGCGGTGGGAGGCGGCTGATCACTAGAGCAACTTTATTAATGTGAAGTGAGACGGTCAAAGGTGTATCAGTCGGTTGTAAATGGCTATAATATATGCCGCCTGACTGCCAGGGAGGTATAGATAAAGTGTCCTCTGGAGAGAGCTGGGATAGCTTGGGGAGAGATAGAGGAGTAGCTTGCAGTTCAGAGGGGAGGAGGGGGGGGTGAAGGGAGGAGAGACCAAAAGAACTTTTATTCACGGAAGCAGCAAGCTAAGCCTCACTCCGGCCACGGGAACAGAAGGAGGATGAGTCACAAGCCACCCGAGCACAAATGACCCCTTCTCGCCGAGATGTCCCCGGGGAAATTGTTCAGCCAAGATAGCGACGGGGCAGGAGCCATTTGCCCATCGTCACCGAACCGGTCTCAGTATCGATGGCCAGTGACATTCCCTAACCTTCCTTATGTCTGTGGACACAAGGGGGATTATTTATAAGCGTATTAAACCGTAAATTCTGAAACAGTGTTGGACAATCAGTAGGAGGCATATATTGAGCTGCCAAGTTGCCAAGATGATAAAATAGTGTAGATAAAATGAGGCAATCACGGTGCCCGCGCTTTGATGAGTGGTATATATTCAGGATCACAGCAGGCCGTGTGAGTTGGTGAAGTCCTAGCATGCAGGAGACTACACCGCGGCCGGCGTACTCCAGAAAGCGTTCGCCGCTGCGCGACCTTGCAGGATTTAACCACCCTGTTTGACAACTCCTCCATGAAAAAACACACACTTGGGTAACCTAATTAGCAACAGGAAAGCAGAAATCAAGATGAAGCAGGAGGCTGGGGAGAAGGGGGGGGCGACAGCATAACGTGATCGAGACAAGGTCAGAAACCGGAATCTCAAAGCTGATGCGTAAATAGGAAGAGAACGTTTTATGAAGATGGTTTTACCGTTTGTGTTAATGGGCTTTCTCTGTTTAATTGTCTCAGTCTGGGCATGTTTATTGGTTCATGATTACACAGACTGTAAAGTGCCATACAAACCGCATGTAATTAAGGTTCAACATTTCGGAAGATATGCTCATTACATTGCACAGAATACAATGTGAACTGATAGATGTTGATATTTGAACCAATGCTTAGATAGCTTAGCTCTACACGGAGACTGGAAGACGGGGAGAAAGCTGGGTACAAATTCTATATATATGGATATATAATGTCTACTACAGTAAAGAAAAAAAAAGTGTTAAAACTGTTTCTCTGTCTGGCTATTACTTGGCTTTCAGCAGTTGCCAGGTAACCAGTGGAGAAATGAACTTACAAGTCAGAAATACAGTCAAAAGTTTGGACACACCTTCTCTTTGAGCCGAATGAGAAAGTGCGTCCAAACTTTTGACTGCTACTGAACTGCGGTGTGTTTGTTACACTTTGTTTTTTTTTTTACGTAAAATTTACTTTCAATTTAATATGTAAATCAATCTTTATCTCTTTATTTGTTTTGCTGCCAAGCCAGTCGCCTCCAGTGTTTCCAGTTTGACGCTAAGCTAAGCGAACTGGCTGCAGCTTCATGGTTGGGACAAACATGTCACAGCTCATCTAAAGCAAATCACCACATTTCCCCAAATGTTGAACTGTTCCTTTAACTAGGAGAGGATCTACAGTTATGGAAAAAATTATTAGACCACCATTATTTTCCATCTTTCCGTTATTTCTTGTTAGTTTTAATGCCTGGTACAACTAAAGGTAAAAAGAAATATATTTTAAGAGTTTCTAGCCATTTCCCATGTTTTTCTTGATAATAATGAAAATCACTTAAGCTCTTACATCAATAGCTATGGTATTGTATTGCCAAAAAACGGTGCTTTAAGGCGTTCCATGTTTTCATTTCTGTCTTTGTTTAGTAGTTAGTAGTTAGTTACAGTTAGTATGTGATTATATAACTATTGTTTTTGATGACTGCAGCCGTACATCTTGGCATGCTCTCCACCAGCTTCTGACATTCGTCTGCTGTCACAGCAGCTCATTCCTGTTGCAAAAATTCAAACAAATTTGCTTTGCTTTGTCGTTTTGAGTTTGATTTTGTTCCACGGCAGGTTTTCAATTGGATTTAGACCTGGTGATTGAGCAGACCAAGGCATGGTTTGAATGTTGTGGTTCTCCGTCCAGGCTTTAACTGACTTTACCGTGTGGCATGGGGCATTGTCTTGTTGGATAATCCAGTCATTCGAGACAGGAAAGTATTTATCAGTGTAGCCCTGTATGTGTATATCCTGTTGCACCCATACTGAAACAACCCCAGATCATCACCGATCCACCCCCGTGTTTTACTGTAGTGGCAAGACAGTCTGGTTTGTAGGCTTCTCTAGGCTTCCTCCTAACCAGTAGGTTGGCTTTAATGGGCATCAACTCAAAAATTGGATTCATCACTGAAGAGAACCAAAGCCCAATCATCAACAGTCCAATTCTTGTGATCCATAGCAAAGAATAACGGGGCCACCCTCTGCCTTTCGTTGATGAAGGGCTTCTTCCGTGCCCTGTGTGACTTCAGACCAGCTTCAATAAGTCGGTTTTGAACTGTCCTTGCTGAAGAAGTCACATTTCTCGAAAGTGCAATACTAATTTTTAAGGTCCCTGGAGGTCTGAGGACGATTCCTGGCACAGGAACGGATGAGTGCACGGTCCAACGTTTCCTGCTTCGACCAGCTAGCAGTTTGGTAGGACCATGTCTGGCTTGCTTTTTCTTGGTGTAATGAGCGGCTGTCTTGGAGATCTTTTTGGCCTGGAGTTTTTTTTTTTTTTTTTTTGGCTACCTGTCTCTCACTCTTGCCAATTTCCAGCAGTGCCAAGATGGCTGCCTTTGTGGCTTCCACAGGAAACCTCTCTAGGCCTTTGCATGTGAAGTGGCTGCTTATGACAGGAAATGGCCTCTTATACTGTATACCCTGAGAATACAATTAAGCTTAAGCATGTCAAAAAGGAAGTATTATGGAATCATCTGCATTTTTTTTTATATTCATTGTATTATTCAAGTAATATAATGTATATTACCTGAATAATGGTACCAGGCATTAAAACGAATAAGAAAATGAAGAAAACAAGGTGGTCTGATAATTTTTTCCATCACTGTCAGTGTAGCAGCTGGAAACGCACTCTCTAATGATGATATACAGTATTCACTGCACAATGACTTGTGCGTATGCGTCATTTGCCGCACTAAACCAGATGCATACCTGCCACTGTAAGTAAAATCTATTAAGCATCCCGCTGTCACTCAAGACTGACATGGAATTACTTAGGAAACATATAGTAGCCTCAAGAAAAGAGGCCTTTTGCACTAATAAGATTAAACACACGCGAGTCCCCAGCAGCAGCAGCCTCAGTTCAGCTGCCAGCAGGTGCTTCATGCCAACCATGCAGCACATAAGGTAATAAGCCGCCATGACGCTAAGCCTGTATTAAAAATGGGTAGGCTGCAACATTTCAGATACAAGGAACAAGCCTTGATGTGACAGATCAGCATCCAGATTGAGCCTCGTGTCAAATATAATGTTTCAGTCCATGTCAAAGTCCAAAATACTTTGGGGAAAAAGGTGCTGAATGATTGCGCTGGCAGAAGAGATTGGGCCGCTATGTTTGGTTGTAAATGCGGGATCCAGGAACAGTATTTCCTCCTCGGTTCAGCGTGCTCAGCCGGTGATTATGCGCACAAGGTGAGCTCAGAGCGATCTCAATATGCTAACCGGTAAATAAGAGCATTTTTCACGGCTTTGTAATGTGCGAGAGGGGGGCTTTGTTGTTTCGGCGATGACAGCTACGGTAAGCAACGCTGGCGTGGAAAACAAGTGTGCGCTACTGCAGGGAATTTCAATGGGAGGCTGAGCTCTTTTTCCTGTCTATACTGCTACCATATACGTGACCTATTTCTCGTTGGGGTGCAGCAGTTTGATCACGCAACATGTTTTAGTGATGAAATAAAGTTTGAGCTTTCAGGGCCATTACAAATTAGAAGGGTAAGACTACTTTAAACAACTACAATTTTTTATCAATCATTTTACAATATTATAATACAGTCAATTGCGTTAGACTTTCTAAGCTTCACAGTTGGGCGCACAATGATTAAAGGACAATAATTACGCTGTTAAAATTAACCGCAATTGCTGATTGAATACTGTGCAAATGTTTCAAATGCGAACAGTTTTGTTCCGAAGACTCATGAAAACTGTGACTGTAATTACCCATTTTATGTGCAAAAAGACAATAAAGTTATTAGCTTTTGACTCCACGCTTGTAAAAAATTCAGAGGGCATCTTCAGTCATGATAATTCAGTCAGAAGAAGAAAAAAAAAAAAAAAAAAAACTCGAGCCAGAAGAAACACACTCGTCTCGGTTTTGGTCTTTCCGGATGAAACGCGCTGTTATTTGCCAATTTGAATAGAATAAAGAAATAACTGAGAAGCCAATCTTGTGCTGTTGTGTGTGTGTGTGTGTGTGTGTGTGTGTGTGTGTGTGTGTGTGTGTGTGTGTGTGCGCGCGGTGGAATTAATGGGTTGTGTGTTCTAGCGGTTGTAATGGGTTGAGTCACCCTGACTGTTTTGTGTGTACAAGTCATTATCACCGACATTGATGTACTTGTTAACCGCTGATTTCTTACTGTGTCGCTGAAGTCTCCCATTTGGGTCTTCAACACATGAAGTCATGGGGCCTTTATTAAAAATGAATCAATATGAAATATGTGTCTGTCAGTTGAATGATATCTGAATGCCGACACGTTGAGGAACTATTGCTGCATTATGCACGCGGAGTGAGTGCTGAGGACTGTGGCTGTTGTTTTGTTTTTAGTTTTTTTTTTTTGAAGTTTTCTACAGGGACCAGGCTGCATCCTCCGTCCGGACGAGCACAAAAGCGCAAGAGCAGATTTATTCAGACACGTAATTGTTTTCCCACATTAAAAGAAAAGCATCCACAGCCCTCGGGGAGACGGGACCGCAGAGAGTCTTTGTGCTCTCAGTCATGGAGATTTATCCATCGCTGCACAAACAATGGCCACCTGACCAGCAGCTCCCTCTGAACCCCTCTGTCACCACCACCACCACCCCCCCTCTACTCTCTTTTGGAGGTTTATTCCAATATCCTCTTGAGCAATCATGTCCCCGCAAATCATTTCACAGGGAGTTGCTGCGCAGCATCAACCATTGTCAACAGCGGCCAGGAGTTGGCGACTCGGGGCTGGGGCTGTGTGTTATAGCTGCCATAAGGTTCAGACTTTGGAAGAGCTCCTGCATGGAGATAGATCTGTGTCTGAGGCGGGGTGGCGGCGGTGGCGGGCGGTGGTGGTGGTGGTGGGCAGCGCCGGCAGCCAGCTGTCTGTGTGATTTAACAGTGTGTGTAAATCAAGAGCGAGTCCCTGCTCGACCAGCCAGCCTCATTTCAATCTCTCTACAAATCACACCACGCAGGCGGCGCGAGGGGAGAGAGCTATAAAGGCGCCCCAAAATAATCATCCTCCGCAACTCTCTTTCTTATGCTTTCATTTATTAAGTAGACGAGCTGAAATCTGACATCCATGATGAAGAGACGCTGAAAATATGGTTTGGTCCAACTCAGATAACATTAAAGGTGTAGCTCGATTAGTCATCTGTGGTTTTTTGTGTATGCATTGTGTCCTTCAGAACTAACGCGAGGCGAAATATTTAAGGTTGATTCAAAATTGAAGAAAACCATCTCACAGAATGTCTGCAAAGTTTCCACAAATCCAGGCTCGGAAGACTTTTATTTATGATGTGGGCAAAAAAAAGGGGGGGTATTGAATTAGCATATCTCTCGCCGTCAGGCAACTTATGTTGAACTCAATATTAGACTGAACCAATGCCAGGGAGTGGGCAACATGGTGATTCACTACCAACAGATTAATTCAGTCCTCCGTAGAGGGAGTCACACGAGCACCCAGGGAAGAAACAGAGTATGAAGGCCGCACACGCTTCTGTCGGCTCTCGCAGAGGAATGAAGGTTGCTTGAAAGCAATTAACTCCACTGGAGCCGCCACACAAGACTGGTGGTCAGCAGCAAAGATGCCAGGCTTAAAAAATAATACTGGTAATATTTCAACAGCTTCTCATCTCTTTTATGTTTAGAACTAGACTTGTGATAAACCAGACTGAAAACAAAAACAGTATATAGATAACATGCAAAGGGTCCCACAGTAGGAATAAACACATTCTCAGTGGACCGCTGGAGATATATTTTGTTGCCTCACACAAAATATATCTGAGGTTTTGTCTGGCCACTAGCAAAAAGTCCAAATATTAAGTCAGAGATCATCAGTATTCCTAAGGAACGGCCCCCTGGAATTAATGAATTCAGACGAGCATCCACTTTGTCAAATGGCCTTAATAGAGGGCTTCCCATTTTCATGAATGGTCGGTTATGGATTTATTCAGATGAGAGGAAGATGGAACTGCTATGGTACTGCAAATCATTTGCACCGTGATACTGAGATTGCTCTCTGCTTGTCTTCTAAATTGTTTTGGGGGGCACTTAAGCCGCAACCGATCTGATGGTATTTACTTCTGTAGGGTCATTGTATCGTGTCTACCCGTGGCTTTATAAGCACTTCAAGGGCACAAGTGCACCGAGTAATTAACTCCATGCAAAGAAATAAAGTACACTCCTCCAGAGCATAAATGTGCCCTACCTCTTATAGAAGTTATTCTGAATCTGATTAAGAATAAATTGAAAGAATGAAAAAAAAAAAGGACCTGAGTAAAGGATGTGCAGCACGACAGCTATTAACAGCAAGCAGAGCAGTCATTATCCACACAAGCGTTGCCGAAGAATCAATTACAAATTGAATTAACAATGCATCTGTAGGCGCAGTTTTAACAAGACCCAGAGAGGTAATTCAAAACCACAGCCACCTGGAAATAATCCAAGAGTGTTCCTATTCAGCGGGGGATCATACATGTCCATACAGTAGTGTAATTTACATTAACAAAGGCCGTGCCAATGACAAGGACGGTTCCAATGACCTTTGGAAAAACTGCTGAGATACTGCTTCTGTGTATGTGCATATGTCAACTAATCAGATAACGCTCTTAACGCAGTGTCGCCAATAAATTATGTATGTTGCAATTTCCATGTGGGTTGGGAAATTATATTATAAATTATAAGATCCTGCAAAAGAGAGATGAGCCTGGCAGTGAATGTTTAACAACTGATCAATGGTGTGCTGATTTGAGCCTTTAATGGAGTGTGTTTAGTGGGGCTACTACTTTTCTTAGATGGCATAATATTTCACAGTTGTCCCTAATGTTACATCCAATGACGCATGCGGATTTTTTATCAATTTAACATTACATGGCCTTTTAAGCTAACAGCTGGCTAAGTTGTTGTAACTTGTTCTCATAAAATCAAATCTGTCTTTTCACCAGTATCTGGCCCAATGTTGACACAGACTTTATTTTAGAATATACTAGAAAATAATAAGCCTCATCAGCACAGTCTGAGAGTGGAGCCCGACCACACTTTCAGCAGACTCTCGCATTTTTGTTGAATTAATACGGCGCTGTGCTCTACCTTCACCAGTTACAAGGAAACGTAGGATTATTCACTATTATTGCATTTTTTTTTTTTTTTTTTTAATTTACAACCCTCATAGTCCCATGGGACCGTTATACGAAGTGGTTGGCATGGCAACTGGTAGTAACTAAAACGAAAAAAACACCTAAACATGCATTGATATTATATTAAGCACCTAAAATGACTGAAACCATAATACCAATGTATTTTAGTGTTTCATTTTGGCTCAAGTCCCACCCACGAACATGGAGGGGGTGGAGCTAATAACCTAATACTGCAGCCAGTCACCAGGGGGAGCTCTACTTGCTTTAGCTTCACTTCAGAGGAGCATTTCCGGCATCCACCTTTGTTCTGTCTACGGTTTTAACATCAGACCAATAAGAGCAGTCTGGGGATGAGGCTGGCTTCATTAGCTCTGTTTTTTACATTCCCAAGCGCATAATCTTCGAATAATGGCTGCTAAATTGCTGCTAATTGCCACAAGCTAGTAACTAAATGTGTCTCCATGCAACACTACATGCAGCAAACACAGATATCTTTGTTTCAGCTTTGCTTTCAGACGCAAAATTGCCTGGAAAACTTCACAAACTGATCATTTAGAGATATCTTGTAGACAACAGCTGCATGTTCCACAACAATCACGATTTAAAACATTAACTGTGGATCAGAAGTCTAAACACACACCAGTCGCTGTATACAATTCATGTCTTACTCTAGAAATTGGTAAAATCATACGGATTAATGCTGTCTTGACCAGTATTTAGAGCTGCCACAGTTTGTTTTACAACTTGAAGACTTTTCTGACATAAGAGTGCTTTTCTCAAAGTCCCAGCAGAGCAAATTGTAATAATGTGCTATTAAAATGTATATTTTCACGGTACTTGACTCTGAGGCTCTCAAGAAAAAGGCTTTCTATTTAAATGGTTCCAGTGGAAACGGGGGATCTCAAGACCCCAGGAGCTCTATCGTAATTAATTTATTTGCTAACACCAAAACAACATTAATTCAAAAAGCGCTACTGTGTTTGAAAAAAAAAAAAAAAAAAAAGTTTTAGCAGTTTACTAAAATGTAATAATATATTTTTTTATTAATTTGCATACACACTAAATAGACAGCATAAGGGTGGCAAGGGTAAAACTGCCAACCTAAATGAGAATATGATTACGGCCACTTAAGAATGAACTCACTGTTATCACACAGGAATTGGAATAATGTGCTCTCCTCTGCTCTACTACTTCCTAAAGCAGAAGCTTTCCCACTGCACGGACATGATTAGCTGCAAATTAAGATTCATGGATGGTTCTCAGTGGCCACTTCTGAAAATAAAAAGCCAGAATAACGGTGCGCTGGAGTCCAGGATAAACATGTTTGCTGGCAAAAATGACTGTTGGACTGCCTGACTGGCTCTGTCTTCTCTGTTTAAAGGAATACATTTGACAAACTGGCATCTTATGATGCGTTTTAATTGAGATGTAGTTGAGCCAGACAGAAGCATCGCCGATTATAGTCTGTATAGTTTGGGAAAATTACTTCTAATAAGTAGTTAAACTTTAAAGCGCAAGCACTCACTTTATCATAGGATGGAGGGGACATGTCCTACATTGAGTTTTTTTAATTGTTTGGGGAGATAAACACATTAGTGTTCATTATATAACTAATTATGTAAATAATTATGAAACCAATTTCCCCCCCATTTTGAACACTGAGAATTAAAAACAATAACAACCATGTTGCGTTTTCGGTGTCGACGCAGCTAAGAAAACGAGACATTTTAATCTCAAAGTGACATTTTCCAGAGGTGAATTAAGGTTACATAAATAAAGAAATCATAGAGCAAGTGATTGTGATGAATGGCACGACATTACCTGGGGTGTGAAGCCTGACACTAAGCAGTACATCAGTTTATGGCCTCCAGTAGATGTAAATCAGAACATTTGCATGACACCGAAACATATTTTTCGGGTGAGAACAGTGGGATCCCTTTAAGCAACAAACCAGCGCTGGTACGCACAAATCTGCCTGAAAGGAGGTGAACTCTGGCTGACAAGTGACAGCCACATCATGAATAAAACATCACGAGAAACAAAATAAATTCTGAGAATACTGAGACGCCGCATCATCTGTCTTGAGTGTGTGATGCAACATGAAGGAATTCTTGGTTGTGTCCTGTGTTCTTGGTTCCAAGATCTTCCAGATCTTGGCTCGGTCTAAAAATATACTATTGATTACAAAAAAAATAAATCTGTTTATTTATCAGATAGAGTTAAATCCACTCAGACAAAATCCACTAATTGGTGCGACGTATAAGGGTCAACAGAGTCTAAGCCCTCCAGAGCTCTAAGTGAGACTCTGTGATGTAAGGCACCAGCTGACTGGAGGTAAATGAGCCTGTTCTCACCCTGCTGACACGTCTGGATCCTCTCCAGATCGCACAGCCTTGCACACAACTCCCTCTAACCAAGCTCTGACAGAGACTGATGTCCCAACATTAAGCACCCTGCACCACTTTACATTTCACCATAACCTTGCTTTGTTTTCTGCCTTCAGCGGTACAATTTTCACACTACCCAGAGTCTTTTCGCAACACGGGTATGAAGAGGGATGCAGACGTCCCCTGCTTTCATATTCATTAGCTGTAAATATTTTAGGAGTCAAAACCAAAGTAAACACTGGTCACTTCAACACGGCACAGTCACACATTTGTCAGTCCTTCCTGTGTAATTACAGTTGGGGCTCCGCAGCCAAATTGAGCATTAACAAAATGCATGAGACGAGGCTGGGTTTGCTTTTGGTGAACAAAAAATCACTGGGAGATTTATGCTGCGGAGTGCCAAACATAACAGAAGGGACGCAAGCGTTTATTAAGTCTTCCATTCTTCGCCTAATAATGATGTTTGTTGACACAGAGCGTGGAAACAATCCCTCAAAGTAATGTAGGCAAGAATACATCTTGCATGGGAGAACTAATTGGGAGTCAGATCACGTTCTATTTGGCATAATACCAAAATAATGTAATACAACGCTTATCAATAACGCTCCTATCAACCTACGATAAAAGTGACTTATGAAATTGCACAAGTTCTGAGTTTTTTGGCTCCACCAGATTGACTCAATCTCTGGAGAAAGGCGCTGTTTGTAAAGTTGCACATGTTAAATTGAACACAATTTTTCCTACATTTAGCCCAAGCTACTAAAAAAAATGTTTTTTAGTAAATTTTTTATTACGTTTACTAAATGTTAAATCTAAATGTTAAAGTTAAATCTAAATGTTTGATGTTAAACCTAAATGTAAATGTTAAATCTAAACGTTTTTCACCGAATCAGGGACACGCAGTCAGTGAAGGGCAGCACGGAGTGAGAAACCGCCAACATAGACGTGGTCCCATCATAACACTGATCAGAATGAAGCTTTTATTTTGGTACTTCCACTGAACGGCAGCATCTATTAGCATATAAGCTAGATACTTGGTTTCGCCAAGCGCTGCATTTAACATTTATATTTAACATTTAAATGTAACATTTATATTTAATATTTACATTTAGATCTAACATTTATAATTAATATTTACATTTAGATCTAACATTTATATTTAATATTTACATTTAGATTTAACATTTAGATTCATTTTTAACATTTACATTTAGATTTAACTTTAACATTTAGTAAATGTGATAAAAAGCACTAGATTGAAAATTTATATTTAACGTTTAAATTTAACATTTAACATTGAGATTTAATATTTACATTTACATTTACATTTAACTTAAACATTTAGTAAATGTGATAAAAAAAAGTAAAAGTAACAATTCACACCTAATTGTTTTTAGATAATCAGATAATCAGGCTATACCTACTGCAAGCAGTTTCTTTGGAGCTTGTTTGAGCACAGCAATCAAACTCTGACCTGGAACCCGTTAGAGAGTATGGTGTCCCTGGAGAGAAACTGTAGGGCGAATAGGTCATTGCCTGCCTCTAGAGTGTGTCTTCTCCTTTAGAGGTGAACTCGATATTGTATTGCTGTGAACTTTAAAACCTTTTCTTTGTGCTGTCATTGAGCGATAGGTCATCAGTCTATTACAGCACTAACACAGAGAGACAGACAATCACTCACAGCCAGTTAAGAATTGCCAGCTTATCTAAAGAGCATGTCTTTGAACGGTGGGAGGAAGCTGAGAGGACCCACGCAGACACAGGGAGGACATACAAACTCCACACAAAAAAGACCCAGTGAGACGATTCAGGATTTGAATCCAGAATTTTCTACCTGCTTTTAATTATTTCCCGATTACCTGAAATCTCAATGTCCTGCAAAATTAGGGCCGATCACATCCTGTTAGAACCCTGTCCACTGAAATCCATCTCTGGGGTACATCATACTCCATCTACAGATGTATTCTCCTACTACACTGGAAAAGCCCAAGTGCCCCTCCTGCTACTTCTTGGTTAAGTGATTTAATGACTTTTCTGCCTTTGGAAAATGTTAAATATTCCTTAAGAGGCTCAGCAGTCAATTTTTATAAAAGGCGGCAACCTGTCATCACATATGTTAATACCCTCACCTCTCTGGACCCGCCAGAGCCGCCTCTATTTTCATCAGGCAGCCGAGGTTTTTCAACATCTGCAGGACTGCACTCAGAATGTTCTACGAGTCTGTGGTAGCCAGTGTTATCTTCTATGCTGTTAGGGTAGCGGACGCCAACAGACTGAACAGACTGATCCACAAGGCCAGTGACATTGTGGGAGTGAAGCTCGACCGTCTGACAGTGGTGTCAGACAGGAGAATGCTTCACGAAGTAAAAGCCAACTTGGACAATGTGTCCAACCCACTCCGTGACGTGCTGGTCAGACACAGGAGTTCTTTTCAGCACCAGATTGATTGCACCACAATGCACTACAGAGCTCCACAGGAAATCATTCCTGCCTGTGGCCGACAACCTGTACAACTATTCACTTTGAATGTCAGACACTAATCAGTTTGTTGGATAAATTCCTGTGCAATAACCCATACTTTTACTAAGATGTGCAATAAGTTTCTTGTCATATCCTTGTACATATTGGACTCACCATGTGCAATATTTTCCTGCTTCATATATATATATATATATATATATATATGTATATTACACTGATATGTGTATATAATATACTGTAGATGTAAAAGCACCCCACTCTTTGTGTCTTGTGTATCAGTCATTGTTTACAGTCTTTCACAACCAAAACTGTGAGACTGGATTTGACAGTAAAATTTTCACAGGTAGCCAGCTTACACTCACTTTTTAACAGCTTCGGTTGAAGGTATTTTCTTGACAAACGTGACCTGTTGGCTTGCTTTCCAAAAGGATAAAGACTTATTCTTATTCTCTTTTACCTGTCTGCCTCAGATAGTTGCATGCAACCGCAGTCCGTTAAGTTTGGTCAATGCCACTCAGACTGCAGATGGAAACCGGAAAGCTTCAACCACCAAGATCTTGTCCCTTGCCTACAGTGGTACTGTTTATAGAGATATCATCCCAAATGTGTGTCAGTCTGGGTGTTTTAGCCTTTCAAATAGGAAGTGGCTTTTGCGTCACTGGCAACATGACACACATCAACAATCCAGAGGGACGGGAGTGTAGAGCAGAATCCATACGGCTATTATTAGAGTGGTATGAAGGGCAACAACGGTCCAGAGTTTTTGGCAGGAAAAGCTTGAAGGAATTTACCAGAGCAAGACACTTTAAAAACCTGAACATCAAGGTAATAACATAACCACCTACTTTGTTGCCACATCAAACCGAATAGAGGTTGGTTACGCTCACACTCACAAAACCAATCTGATCATGTGTAAACAAGCGTCCTGAAAGCATGCATTTAAATATCTGATTTGAGAAAGAAATCTGATTTGCTTGCAGCCTGAACAAAACCGCATCAGGCACTGAAACATGGGAGATGAAAAGCAAAACTAAGATGGCTCGAGGCGCTCGAGTGGAACAAAAGTCTTATCTGTTGTTTGTTGGGGGGAAATGATTAATCAGCAATTTGACAAGAAGTGTGTCTCTCTGTTTTGTAACAAGTTGCGTATCACTTCTGAGGCAAATTGAAATATAAGCAGATTGCGGCGGTGGAATACGTCACCAAGATGATAAGTCTGCATAAAGAAAAAAAAAATCATGTTTGACGAAAGGGAGGCAATTCCACCACAGGAAGCTCGTACAGTGTAAAAATAATCTCATTATTGCGAGGAAGATTTTTATGTCAGTCAAGAAGCTTGCATTACCGCAGTCCCATATAAGCACACGATTTCCCCGCGCTAAGATGGATTTTTCTCAAAGGTTACTTTCAAAGTCGACATAATAAGGCTGTGACAGAGGAGAGATGATCAGGCCTCTAGTTATGCACATTCCTCTTTTTATGTAGATGTAGCTAAAGCATCTGAACCATTTAGCCACCGGTTAGTTGATGATTAGTTTCTACACATACGCAGGGGGCTTTAACCTTGAGAGGATGTCTGCTTAGTAACCACTGCTTCTGCTGCTGCTGCTTTTGGATTATAGATGTTTTCATTTGCTGAACAAATTAAGTTGACAGTTTAATGGGCTTAAGGCGCTAAAATGAACAGCAGGTCAGTTAAATCTGTGTCCTTTAAGGTTGAGGTGAAACTAAAGCAAAGTTTAACAATAGGTAAACAGCAGTTTTACAGCTACATGTTACTTAGAACAAAGGTCCATGACCCCTAGGGCGTCCGCGAAGACACTTGGTTGATGATTTGGTTGATTAGACATTTTTTATACATTTTTTTCTTTAAATACAACATATTTTAGTACATTAATGGCTTAATATTGAATGCAGAATGATAGTAATGATGTATATTTACAAATAGCATTAGGCCGAGTTTAATATAGAACAGATATATCCTTCACAGCTCCTGAAGCACTAGAAGTATCTGTTTCTCTGTGTCTGTAATCTGTGAGATAAGAACTGGATCTGTGTATAGGTGTCTACTGTCAAGCACAATCTGTTTTTCTTCATCTACAACACTAAACACATAAGATCATCTGTACAGGTTGTTGAGTTCAGACTGTACTGCCTGAGAACCTAATCTATCTTGTCCAGTCAGCAAGGGTTCGATGCAATAAGAGACTCAATGGACAAATGTTCCTTTGAGTTCCATCCATCCAAACGTATTTAGCTGCACGATAACAGCTCCGAAGCAGAAAATGTGCGGTTATCACCAGAAAGGCACCGAGGGCGCTGCCCTCAGTGTCCCATTATCTAGAGCGGAGCTGCAGAAAAGTCCCCTTTGATGCTGTTTCGAAACTGTCGGGTCTGCGTGCCATTGTCCAAGAGGATTGGTCTGTCATGTGAGTTCTGAGGGACACATTTTCGCTGCTTTAAAAAAAAATAAAAAAAATAACCCCCTACTGTTTGGGATTAAAAAAAAAGAGGAAAGTATTCTCAAAAAAGACCTGAAACTGCCCAGTGTGCATCCAGCTAAAAGGTAGCATGGCAGAGGGATGTATTTCTACCTCTTCTCCCATTTTACACTCAGGTTTCATCCAGCCTGTGGGAATAGAACAGTGCGTCCAAACCTTTGACTGTTTGTTGCTAATGACTGAGAAACATACAGTGAACCAATGTTATGTTATACACGTGAATCTATGGTTACCTTCCCAAAAATGCATTTGTATGTATTCATAACTGATTCTGAACATCAGTGATGTCTTTGCAGTCTTTACAGTACAGCAGCAGGTGTTGAGTCACCTTAAGAAATTTTTTAAATGATGAGCAACAAGTGTCCTTAAACTCATTATATCGGTGAGGGTGCAAAAAAAAAAAATATATTTTTTATCTTTTATTTTGCAGCCAGCTGCTCGTCATCGTTAACGCTCCGTCTGTCGGTGACATTTGATAGAATTTCCTCAGTGACACTTGAGTTTAGAAACCCATTAAGAGCATTTTCCTCATTTCGTCCCTCCTCTCTCTTCAAATCCGTTATGTACACACGCCACATAAGTGACAGGTGCATCCCAGGGTATCAAACATGTCTGACTAATTCTGAATAATTTCCTGAGCCGGGTGACAAATTCTGCCTGCTTCTTGCACTATGCATAGCCGGCGAGCACAGACATGCATACAAAGTAGGGTGGAGATTTAGCTTGGCTTGCTGTAGCGTGGCTCCCCACCTCCCTGCACTTCCCTCCATGCCTTCCTCTCACTCCAGCTCCAGCTCCAGCTCCCTCTCTCTCTCTCTGACATAAAAGGGCATGTCCTCCGAGGTTCCTGTCTGGCCCTCTGTGTCTGCTCAGGCTACATGTCCCTAAGAGACACAGAGGAGAGAAAAAAATAGGCACAAAGACGAGGCTGCAGCGTCACTACGGAAGAGGCAGCACCGGATTACTAATCCTCCAACATGTGTATGAACATCCAGGTGGGTGAACTTTTTAAATTTCACTAAACAGGGCGCGAGCTAGGAAGGAAAAATTCATCTGCAGCGCTCGTGGTCAAGGCAGAATAAGTAATAACTTGTGTGGGTAGGTACCACAGAGAGTCGAGCTCTTTACTTAATACCCCGCTTGGCCTTTCCTTCAATTTGCCTGCTCGAGATTTAAGAGAATCGCTAGCCTTACCTGAATAATTGATACAAAAACCCAGCTGGGGAAGAAAGGTCTGAGCTGGCAAACTGCTGCCTCTTATTGATAAGTTTGTGCACAGGTCCCATGCCAAGTTCTGAATCAGTGCTGCAGGCTAAACAGAGGCCATGACTCAGACTGCACCGGAGCTCGACGCTTGTTCTCTTTACTCCGAGTGCTCAGGGTTTGTGTTGTAAGAACAACTCTGTAATGAAGGCGATAAGGTAATGTAATGTACTGTAGAAGCTCATGAGCAGTTTAATGAGGGGATGTGTGAAAGTCTCTACATGTGTTAACAAAAAGCAGGAAGTAGATGGTCGCTGGTTGACATAAAGCGTGCGTTTCTATAAATATATGAAGCAATGCATAGCACAGAGAGGCAATTTGTTTGCCTCGTCAAAAACAATCAACCAACTGCTAATGACCAACCTTCTGTAGCAATTTTTATCAGATAGCGTTTGTGTGGCTCAAACCGGCGCAGGCTTAGCTTACGTCGTCTGGTACTGCAGAGGTAAAGAGCTCCGGACGTCACGTGACCTTATTGTTGACGCTGCCATATTGGCAGGAAGCTGAACAGCACCAGCTCTGATTTCAAGCTGCCAGAGTTTACTGCACTTTAAACAGATACAAAATGATCAGTACAAGGCGATAATTCGACAGATTACAAATCACAGACCCACATATCATGGCCCAGGTGTGCCTTTTTGAGCATTTCTTCCTAACCTGTAGTATCTGAATATATAGATCTACCTCTTTAAATTTCCTTCGTCCTACTACAGAGTGAAAACATTCAAGAGCCTGGAGGGGTCCAGATGGACGTCGTGCTAAAAAACATGCTACATAAACAAGACAATGCGCTTGGAAAACACTAGATTATGTCCCTGATGGAAAGTGATCACTGCACAAGAACTACTGTGGGCATTTGAGGGATGTCACCGCTACGTTTTATCGTTTTATTGCAGTAATCCATATCTTGTGGGATCTTTGGGAATCCTATAAAACGATTTCCACTGCTTGTTCCCAACTCTTCTGGTTAATTAGTTAGTTGCTTGCTGTTGTCAACCGAATAGTTACTAGTGAAGTGCACTTTCCTGCCACTGGAGTGTGAACAGTAACTATTCTCTCGGTTAGAGGTGTGCTGGAGACCTTCCTTAACCCTTCAAAGCCTGAACGTATCGCTGGTGTTATGTTAAAGTTGGCGGTATTTGAATTACAGTAACTCACAGTGGTGTGCTCTACTGACAAAACTCAAAGTGTGGCTGAACTTGGGAAGCTCAAATCAATTCAATTCTAACAATACAAACTGTCTCAAGACGCGCTACAAAAAACAGCCCGCAACCTCCAGAGCGAGCCTGAGGGCGACAGTGCCAAGGAAAAACTCCCTTTTAACAGCGAGAAACCTTGAGCAGAACCCAGCTCATATGGAGGGACCCATCTGCCGAAGGCCAACCGGGTATAAACAGAGAAGATAGAGAGAAAAGAAGAACAGGAGAAACAGATAAACAAACTTCTGTCATAGATACACATATCAAGCTGAAGGAAACACTTCGTTTTTACCAACAAATTCCTCCAAACATTGGTGAATACAATGGTGAATTTTTTATTTATTTTTTTTTATGGCAGATGTTCAGGTCTTAAAGGGCTACGATCCCCCAAAGGTACTGTCATGTAACATGTTTGCCCATCTACGTAACAGCTACCCGGGTGGTGATACAGCAGCAGTGTTGAACTAGCAGTTTCCTCAAAAGGTCTGCACTGTTGGCTTTGCTCTTTGTTACCCAGATAAAGTGTTGTTATTGTTGTTGTGTTTTCCCAGCGTTCTACTCCCACGGTTCTTTTGTCTGCTCCGAGGCTGTCAATTTTACTTTGATATGAGGATAAAAAAAGATTGGAACTCTGCTCTTGAGTAACTCTGAATGAAATAGTGCTATATCACCCATATCAGCTTCAGCTGACTATATGATACTACTGACTCGATATCCACACGAAAAGCGGTGAATTCTCCTTCAAAGTTAGAGATAAGAAGTGGCTTGACTGCAATTTTAAGACTTTGTTCTATGTCTTCGCCTTTTGTTCTCCCCTCCCGATGTGCGCTTTTGAGTTTCTGATGCCTGTTGGTGCTCAGACTTATTATAAATTATTAACAGAAACCAGCTTTGCAAGGAGACAAGTGCGTCCAACAAAGGATTCAGACAATATATCAACAAAATCCAGACTGTGTTGTTATTGCTGAAGATTTTCTGTTGGCTGAATGCATGAAGCAAATGCCAGGAGAAAAAAATAATAAAACAAAAAAACAAATTTGAAATGACAAAGATCTAAAATATGTTGGGGATCTTTTTTTTTTTATTATCATCTCCATGGCGATGGCTACAAGTCTGTGGTGATAAAACGTGTGTGTGTGTGTGTGTGTGTGTGTGTCTCATCTTTGTGGACTGAATTTACTACTCTTCAATATGACTTTACATCTAATCCTGTGAAGGAGCTCAAGGTCCAGGAGAACAAAGCAGACAGTCCAAACTCTCCTACCTCTGATCCTCCACAGAGACTGGGGAGATGAAGTCTGTGTGGGGAAAAAAAGCACAATACAAATAGGATGCACCGTGCACGGTGAAAGGATTAGATCATATCCAAAACTATTACACGTGTTTAAATTCGGCCGGGGGGAGGCCTCGTTTAAAAGCCAGCGGCAGCAAGAAATGAACGAAGGGCAAACCGCAATCTGGACTGATATTGATTTTCTCCTGTGCTCTTTTCCAGGCACACGCACCTGAGACCACACACATCCATCATGCTAAGCTGGAATCAAGTTTTGTTTAAATTCCCCGCAGTGCTAAAACCTTTAAACGCGCAGGAGAACAAGTCGCCGAAATCTGTTCAATAAATAAACTACCTGCTTCCAGGTGTGAACCAGCAGAAGGCAAAACAACTGCAGCAAAGTAAACATCCACAAACAGAAGCACGGACAAAAAATACTGCACCCACTTACAGCAGGTCAAAACAGTATTAAGATCAATTTTCTGAGTCTTTAAATAAACAACTTTTCATTTATGTTAATATTCAAACAAATTAAAATTTACTCTTCTACATTTATATCCTTGATTTCTCACCACTCGAAGCTGAATTACAATCTTTAACCATTAGTAACAGTGCTGTACAAGTATATTGAAAAGACCATATCATGTATTATTTACAAGAATGATTTCATTAAAAGCTGCGAGTCCTTCACACAGAATAAATAAAATGATGCAATAATTCACAGAGATGTACAAATTTTCTACTCATATCCAGGCATCGTATCTCGATTCTGATTCTGTGAAATTCCGTTGTGGCACAAAAGCTCAACACAGGCTCTCATAGACGTAGTGTGGGGATGAGGAAACATAATGGCTACATCGGAGAAAGATGGAAAAACAGGCACCATGGGAAATGGGACAAATATGAGATCCAGACAGAAACAGGGGACAGTGACAGCGGGGGAGAAAGATGTGTTTGACCTGAGCAGTGAGAGATTGAAGGAATCATATGCTGGCCCTCTACTTTTAAGTCTGTTGTGAGCTTTAGTGATTCATCAAATGCCCTGTCATGCTTCGGCTGCAGTGGAAATTGATGCGCTCCCAACGTATTTCCTCCTAAATTCGGCAGATATGATCTGCTTTTTTTTTCTTTTTTTTTCTAAGCCAGAATAAATTTATTAAGGTCTAAGTGGTTCTCAGCTGCAGAGAGGAATTTTAATTACGGAAACACAGCACATCTCTTATGTGTTTGTTGTAGTTTCCATTGCTTTGCCCCTCTTTTATGATTTGGGAACAAGACTGTTAACGGTCAGCTAACGGTAAAATTACAAAAAGGTGGTCTGAATAGAGCGGGACATGGAATGGGATTTAATTAAAAATCAATCAATCATACTTAACCCAGAAGAAACAGTGTTACCACAAATAACTGAATAATTATCAATTTATTTACTCTTTTTATTACCTTATTTATGTCTGTGAGGGTTCTAAATCATCGGATTACCTTATTTATGAAAAAGTAAACATGAAAATCCACATGTGATGATACGTGTAACGTGAAATGTGTCTCTAATGTAAAGCCTGTGAGGCTAACTGTTGCCATATGTTTGTAATTATTGTAATGATTAGCGAGGTCATCCTATGTGGGCAGCTGTGACTGGCCAGACGGACGTGGACCATCTGCGAAGTGTCCTTAACCCCCGATCTGCTCCCAGTGCTACAGTATGAGAACGAATGCATCAATGTAAAGCGCTTTGAGTAGCAATAGAATAATATATATCTTATTAATGTGCAAAATAATGTGACCACTATCCAAGAAACCCAGTGTTTTGGCTTGATTTTACGGATATACAACTGAACACCTTCACAGACAATATCACTACGACAAAAACAAGAAAAACAAGAAAAACAAAAAAACGCTGTTTTAAGAAAAACAGAAAAAAAATCCATAATAACAAAAAAAAAATAAAAAACTTCACAGGACAGAATAATACTTTGATTTCAGGAGTGATATTTTCCATGGTTGAGCTCAGGACACAACCAGAGCTCTGACGCATTGTAGAGAAATCTTTTAACGGTAAAACTGACTCTGCATGACACCTCTGTCTGAGGTGAAAAAAGATAAGCTATTATCTGTTATTTGCAGTTAGATCCTGTCCTTCCTGATTTACTGAAATCCAAATGAAATCCAACTGTTTGCATGTGGACATAGTTGAGGGCGTGTCATCGCTTTGTCTCGATTGCTTGGTGGTTCCATTGCCCTGTTAACACAAATCGAACCAGGGTTAAATCCAAATTTGCAGCTTAGTACTTAAGTGTATTTTGTGTACTTCTCTGATTGAAGCTTCTTTGTAAGTCTGCATACTTCAGATTAAGTGTGGGGTTCCCCAGGGGTCAATTCTAGGCCCAACTCTTTTTAATCTCTACATGCTTCATGTCATCAGGAGACGCAGCATCAGCTTTCACAGTTATGCTGATGACACACATCTGTACATGACCGTGTCTTCTGACGACACAGGGCCAACCGATGCCCTTTTTTTTAACTGCATTTTAGATATCAAGTCATGGAAGGCAGCAAACTTCCTGCAGCTCAACCAGGACAATACAGACGTTTTGGTCTTTGGTCCTGAACGCCAGAGAGAGAAACTTTTACCAAAACACAATCTGTAAAAAAAATCTGGGCTTAGTTTCATTCCACATATCATAAACATAACAGAGATAGGTTTGTACCATCCTAAGAATATAGTCAGAATTCTATTTCATCACATTTGATTTTTATTTAGTGTTTTGCATTGCTTTTTTAGTAGCTTTAATCCACTGTTTTAGATTACTTTAAAATTCAAGTGTTTATTTATTTACTATTGCAACCTATTTTTTACTCTAGGGTGGTTAAACTTTTTATTTATTTTACTTTTTTTTTTTTTTTTAAGTATTTTTCACTTTTTACCGTTTCAGCCGTTTAGTTCTCCAGTGTTTCCTTGTGGGGGCCTACCACGCTGTCAGCCTGTGGGTATGCCGCCGGGTGGTTGGACACTGCACTGCACTGCACTTTCTTTATTTTGTCTCTTGTGATATTTTCTGTTTTTATTCATGTGAAGCACTTTGGGTAGAATTTTTTTGCACAAAACTACTAAATAAAATACGATAAATAAACACTGATTTGATTTCAAAGCACCTTCATAGACATGTCAAACAGTAATATATGTAGAATTTTTGACCAGAAATGTTTAATAAATATAAAAACTGTTCTGATCTCCCGCTGAATGTGTCATGAATCCGTCCTTGTAAAACACTGCAGCCAAAGTCACACAAACCCCTCTCTCTTTTTTTCCCTCACTGAGATGTGCTGGTGCTGTAATGTGGAAACTGCTCACACTTGTAATTTTTCATGATGGAGTGCCTTTGAGAAGCAAGAGATTTGACTGGGCAGTGTGAAACGGTACAACTCGCAGCAAAAACCATTAGAGCTCAATGTGATATCATAGAAATGAGCTTGAAAAGCAAATCACTGCAGGAACATTTTGCATTTAATGGCGACGCATTTCAAGTTTTTCAAGTGTTACTTAAGAGAGTTAGAAGCTTGAAAGTGTTCGTAAACGTGGAGGTGGGCAGGTCAGGCCTAAGAAAGGGTTGGTTGTCCTTTATTGAAATTACATGGTGTAACACGCAACGTGACTCAGAAAACATGACACATTTAATAATTGATCTTTCTTGAGGTACTCTGTGCTTAGCTTGGTAACTGTTGCATCTAGAAGACTGCGATTTCTAGTTCCCAGTTTTCTCCTGAATTCCCTGGGACATACACAATGTTTACACACAATCAAATGCTGACCTATATTCAGTCTTTTGCACTTAACTTTGCATCTTTGCACACATTATTCTTCTAAACCACAGCTAATCAGTCAAATGCTGCAGTGCTCTCTGTGTGTTGAAGCGTAGTATTTCCGTAAGTGCTTTTGTCCTGAAGTTTTTTATACTGTCTGTATCGTCCTGTTTGTCTTTGCACTGTCTCTCGCCTTTGAACTGTCGACACTATCTGTTTGCACAATTTGTACTGTCTACATAAGCCTGCACACACACACGCTGTAAACAGTAGTAGTAGTGTAAACATTTTGCAGTACTTGGTCAGATTTACTGTTCTCAGTCCTTTGTCTCCACGGTCATAGACTAACATTGTTTCATTTCACTCCATACTGCACCTGATATATATGGTTGAAACGACAATAAAACTAAAAAACCTTGAACCTAGATGCATTGACATTTGTCAAGCAGCAGCCCTCTTACGACTGATAGTTGGACGGCGAGCATTTCTGTGTACCCATTTCATCTCTACAAGTTCACAAACTCCATTTGAAGGCAGCCCAACATCTTGAGGGAGTCCTTACTGATGCTAGCAAGCTAAGCTAACTATCTTCCAGTTTGTGCTTCACTTTAAAAGCCTTATTCTAGCTCACTAGCTTTCTAAGAGGAATGTCAACTCCAACACAATGCGTGAAGAAGAAATGGAGAGAAAAGTATTTTCTTTTGGGCGTGTGATTATAACATGAAGCACTGGAGTCAGAGTCTGTCAGTACAGTCTAAGAGTGGAGCCGATCATATTTCCCCCAGAATCACCTTCGTTTTCATTTAATACTGCGCTCTGCTCTACCTCCACCAGTTACAAATGTTGGATTATACACTGTACTTAATATTGTAATACTTTTTCACTACTCTCACAGTCCCTTGAACTGCTAGCAATGCAAATGGTAGTCACCATTAGGTCACATACTGATTCTATAGCCACTTGAACATGCATTGACATTATATTACCAACCTGAAATGACACAAACCATCCTTGAAAAAAATTTATATTTTAGTGTTTTAGTTTGTCCCATCCATTAATGTGGAGGAGGTGGAACTTATGACCTGCACTGCAGCCAGTCACCGAGGAATTATACTTGGTTTGGCTTCACTTGTGAGGAGCAGATCCTCCATCCATCTTTATAAAGTCTATGGTCTGCACATGTTAGACAAATCTATTTTTAAAAGTACTAACAGCAGCTGCTACAGTATTATTAATCCTCATTAGTCAATAAACCAGTGGTTTATTTCATAAAGAGGCCAAAGAGATTTCAGATTTTTGTTTAATAGCCTGCGAGAGGTTTAATAAATCGTTGCAGTGTCAAAATGCAACATTCTCTTGACTTATTTCCGATTAATTCTGAGCAACTATCCCAGTGTATTAATTTGGTGCCCAGACAAGACAAGAATGGATTAGAAAGCAATGGAAAACCACAATGATAAAGCAAGCTGGGCTCTCGCGAGTGTCATTTCAAAGCAGACTGTCAAGACGAGTTCATCTTAGACTGAAAAAAAAAAAGAAATGTTAATCGATGTTACAACAAAGGCATCACTGAGAGATCTGGTGGCACACGAGCAGCATGGAAACCACTGTAACCGTGGTTATGTACATTACCTGACAAGGTCAGTTGTGTTTGACAGGGCGGTGGGTGTTACATTATGCAGATGAGAGGTTTCGACGTCCTGCTGACAGCCGCTTTCCAGGGCAGTGACAGCGACTGCTCATGGCTGCCCTCACTTCTTCAAATGGGATTGTTGTACACCCTCCCAGATGCGTTTTTCTTCTTTGCAGCACGGACTGAATGCAAAATGTGAAAACCAGATGTTTTTTACGAATTTTTGTGATCTTGTGCTGATTAACGTACGTCAGCATGCTGAGAGCCTTTAACAACCTTCCTAAGGGAACAATCAAGCATCCGAAAAGCAAAACATACTATTTTAAATTGGAGTACGGTGAAATAAAAATAAAAATGTGATTGACTCGTGGCACATTTACATAACCCTTAACGTCAGCAGCTCTTTTTTTTATTTTTATCAAGCTAGAACATGACCCAGACTAAT
Organism: Mugil cephalus; assembly: GCF_022458985.1. Taxonomy (NCBI): domain Eukaryota; kingdom Metazoa; phylum Chordata; class Actinopteri; order Mugiliformes; family Mugilidae; genus Mugil; species Mugil cephalus. Next base: position 8,170,785 of record NC_061782.1, read on the forward strand.
TTTAAATGAGCGTTTCTCTCATTTTTAGTGTCTGTCAGTGTCATATTTATAATTTAATGCAGCTCTAAAGGCTCTTTTAATTGACATTTTGTGTGACAAAAAACAAAAAACAAAAACGTGTCTTTAATGGCTTTGTCTAAGGCAGTGAGGACAACACCAGCCTAAAGTGTCACTTGAGTTACAGGGAGTTGTTTTAATGCTTTCATCGTATCAAAAATAGTTTGTGGGCCTCTGAAGAGATGAGGTGTTGTGTTTGATATAATCGCACTTCCTACAAAGCTTCACTTGCTTTAATCAGCCTGCCAGTAAGTTGTTAAAGAGAACAGGGCTGCACTTTTCTGCCTTAATTGATTTTAAAGGGGTTATTAGCTTCTCTGATTGCCTTTATAGGTAACTAAGGGAGTTTATTTTAACGTAAACACAAGTTAAAAAGTGAATCATTTTAGGCGGTAGCTGTTTATTATTACTATGGTAATTAGACTAGTATGTGGAAACTATCATGTTTTGTAAAATACCAAAAAAAACGTTGGATATTAGACATCTGTAATGTGTGCCTCGTGTATGTGTTCCTAAATCAACCCGCCTCGGTTATGTCTTCCTCCAGCTGGTGCCCCCGACAAAACGGGATCAGATATATCCGTGTTACAGATATATTCCACATCCAGGCGACACCGACGTGCAATCTTGTAAACACACAAGGCCGCAGCAGGCAATATTGTACACTGTGACTTATGGCTGTACAATAAACCATCCCTTTAAAAGAGGAATTTCAAGCAGACAGGCAGGGGATGTGTGATAGATTAGTTGTGTCAGGTTTTATATCAGCCATTTAAGTTGTCACCCTCCACAGCAAACAGGCCGGGAGGCAGACAAAACTCAGCACATTTCTGCACATTGAGTACTTCTCGTCTTCTTCTCCCGTAATAAAGCCGGTGAATATGAGTGAGAGATTACAGATGTATGGCGAATGGAAAAAATCTTTTGTTTCACATTATGGGCAACACATGATCGGCCTCTATATACATCATGTCCGCGCTACTGTACTGTGTATTTGTCTTCTTCCTACTAGATATTCATCAATATCAGCCATTGGTAATAAACCCATTCTGGATTTCTCATTGTCTCTCATTTGAGCCTCTCCCCCGACGGCCCACCCAGCTGCACCCCCCCCGCCGCTCTAATGGTATTTTCTCATATCAACCAGCTTATCAAATCCAAATTCCAGTGATGGATAAATCTGGCTCAGCTGATGCGCTGCAGTGGCGCCCGCTGCCATCAATCAACGTGTTGCTAGGTGATTGTGTCCTGCTGGAATGTACGACATCATGATCTCCATTTGGAGGCCCAGCTGAGTTACAATGGCTCCGATTGCTCAAAGTCAATTTCTGGCACTGGCTTTGTAATCTATGCTCACCTGCAAAAGCACACTTTATTCCTCTTAATGCCTCTCCTACACCTGGAGAGCGGAGCCATTTTTGTCCCCCATCCCTCGAGATGCGCGGTCCACTTTCCCCAGGAGTTCCTTTAAGTGGGCTCGGCTGCATGTCAAAGACAGCACTTCTTTTTTTTTTTTTTTTAAATGACCATTGGAGAAAAGCAATCTGAATAAAATTTGGCACACGACGACTGCGAGGGGAGCGAGACGTCTGTGCGGCACGTCCCATTTTCACGGTGTAACGACTCACTCGACATCTGAAGGCAGCGTGACAGCGGCCGTTTTTGAAAACGACGGAAGCAAAAGTTCACGTCTGCACCTTGAATATGGAAGAGATATCTAATAGAGCCAGCAAACACCACTGCTGGACACATTGTTAAGAAAGTTGGTGAAATAACATATCACACCTTTATCAGGATGGCAGGTTTTATCATAGGACCCGAGGCGATGAGGCTGGGTTTCTAACAAAAAAGTAGTCAATGAGCAAAAAACTTGCACAAAAAATGATGGGAACAGGGAACAAAGGGAATTGTGATGTTTTTTTGAGGGGCGGGGCTTAACTGGATGCCAAACATTTCATAAACTATAGCTTGAAAACAGCGGTTAGCATATTGAAAGAGACATTTTTGGCCGAGGTAAACACATATTTTAGAGAATATACTAATACACTCACTCCACAAGATGGTGATTTTAAAAAGACTCACGGTTGACTCTGACTGATGGGACTATATTCACTGACCCCTACACTCTCTCTCACTGGATGGACAGATTTGACCAATGGAGGACACAGAGGGGACGAAGCCTGGTCTGTCTTACAAGATATTACAAGAAGTAAGTGGAAGCACTGTGACATATACATTAGATGCCTATAACAATGTCTTGAATGGACATGTGCAAGATTTGCAATAGAAGGATTTGAATAATTTTTGTAACACAGAGGGTCTGTCTTTATCAAGTGAAGCCTTTCCAACAAAGATATAACAAGAAGTAAGTGGAAACACTGTGGAGGGTAACGTAGCAAATGCAACTTCAGCTTTGACACCCCTGAAACACACAACTAGCGTTGAGTTACCTAGCGGTTAGCATTAGCATTAACATGCAACAAGAATCTCCTGAATAAGGATCAACTTTTCTTCTAATATGAAGTGTGCCCGTTGTTGATCGTCTCACTCCAATCCTTTCTTTTAATTGTCAAATCCAAAGTTGTCTACGACTGGCGGTGGCTGGTGTGTGATAAAATTTTAAGTTAGTGTTTTTGATTTTTCGATTTTAGCAACAAAAAATACGACATTTTCATTGTTGAAAGTGACAGCGTTCGCCTCAAGCTTCCCTCTGTTTTGCCTCCAGTTAACGCTGTGACATCACAGTGACGTAGGCCATTAAGGGATCTATATACCTACATGGGCAGAGGGAAGACCAGACACAGGTGAAACTAATGAGGGTGGAGCACACAAGGAAATACCAATAATTAATCCAAGGAAAACACAGGGGGGAGTGACACAAAACAGGAAACCAAGAAAGTTAACAGGATGAAACAGGAAACTCAAAAACATGGAACAGACGGACAGAATCATGACAGTCTTTCACAAAATAAGAGCCACTCTTCAAACCTCAGGGAGAAAAGTCAACAAGTTTTAAATAAATCCATTCCATCCAAGAAGCCGCATCAATAAGACACACAGAGCTCTCTGTATTTAAAGAGTCAGATCTTTTCCCTCTGCGAGTTTAAAATCTTGACCTGTTAAATTGTCTTTCCTTGTGCCAGACAAGAGCAGACAGCAGCTGTTTGGACAACATAAATTAGGGACGCAAAATTGATATTTACTAACCGAATCTTATTCAATTACACAGTAAATAATTTACAATACTCACATAACAGCCACTAAGGCTTAATACACGTTCATTATTGCTCTCTGTTTGCTCTTTATGTGAATGAGAATGTGGAAAGATTTATTATTATTATGGATTAATTATTCAGTTTGTGCTGATCATATCACTGGATATCACATCGCTGGCAATGTAGCACCTCATTGATGTTAATCACCAAATGTATTTTTTGCTCTTCTTCTTTCCAAAACATTTTTCAAACAGAATACCACCGCAAAGTACAATCCGGGGCGATAAAGAGAGCCTAATGACTCATTTTTATTTCTTTTCATACACTCTGCGCTGATATTTAAATCTGCACGCGCTGGAGGCTCCATTAACCGATTAAACGCTGGGGATGACGGCAAGTTGGAGAGGCGCTAGGTGATAGCTCAGACCCTGATTAAGTTTGGAATGAAATCCATGACAGGGAAAGTCTAATTAAATTATTGTGCTTAAATGATGCCGCTCGGAGACTAATGTCGTTAGTAATTGGACAGCACAGAGCACAAGATTTCACATTTAATTGCATTTAGCCATTGGCGCCTCGAGCACTGAACGGCGTCTAACCATCAGATTCCGAAAGTAAATCATTTACTCATGCCTTGACTGGACCTCACCTGAATTCGGTTCTCCAGTGTGTTCCTGACTTCACACAGGAGGGAAACACGTTTGAATTGACTGAGGAAACGACAAGTCAAGGCTTAAAAAGGTCAGAGCTGAGATAGCGTTGGTTGCCAGCACTAAATAGTAACATTCAGGAATATAAACACACAGGAATTGGGCTATTTATGGCCCTTACTCCCAGAACAATGAGCAGAGCACACACTGTAAGCCCATGAATATCTCAGGGAAGATAAAACCCCGGGATTTCACGCGTAACGAAATCACTGTCCGTTTGATTAAATTAAGGACCTTAAGTTGTGTGTTAGAGTTGCAGCTGAAAGAGATTCAGAGTCATGCAATCGATTTCCTTTGACTTCTGAGGTCTAGAAAATGAAGCCGCTTTGCTCGTGTGTGGTGGACAGGAGAGAGAGGGGGGTTGGGGGGTGGAAATTGATAAGGCTTTGGAAAGGGATGTAAAATAAACAGTGAGCTCGAGAGAGAAGGAAGGAGAAAATAAGCAAGGAACGAGGAGAGGAAAACGAAGGATGAGGATGTTTGTTTCCTTCAGTGTGAAAGATAAGACTTAAGCGGTGATGAGAAATTGAGTCTAGCCCGTGTTGTAAACGAGTTAGACACAGTATATAAAAAGCACAATGCATGCAGCCGAGTTCACTGGTCTTCTAAATTGGTGTTTATTATTTTAAATTGTTATTTTAAACACCAATTTCTTTTACTCTTTTTTTTGTTTAACCAGCTTTTCATTTTCTGTCTTTGTTACAAGAAAGGATGTAGAAGACTAATCACTGTTTATGTCGCAGAATCAATCTTCAGTCTGTCTCTGTTAAGTTAATTCTTTCAAACAAATAGTTCACATCAAGGCCAAAAACATTGTGCCACATAAACTAGACTATGGAGATGGAGCTGGGTGATTAGCTGGTAATTAGCTTAGTTTCAAGATATAAGAGATAGTGAGCGACTGATCCCTTCAGAGTTTAAAAAATAATGTATTTCTGCATGTGTTGACCTCCCGAGACCCAAGCTTTTATTTGGTCTGCATTTTTAATTTCTCCAAGGTATTTGGGATCAGTAGGACCTAAGGCGTATAAAAACTAAGCATCATCTTTTAACAGAAACAGAAAAAACCATGTCCTCATATGTGGACACTGGTATTATTTCATTATTTATAATGTAAAGAAGTCACCAAAGTGTGACAACATATAAAACTGTTTATTTTAATACCTGAACATGACTTAGTAAAGACAGAACAATAAAATCCTCAAATGAATACTAGCTAATAAGCAACATTGTAGCTCGTTGCTATTGATAAAATTTGTTAAATTTGTGAAAATAGTAACGTTAATAACCATAAATAAATAAGATTTAACCTTTGCTACCACTAGATGGCAGACTAAATTGTCCGCTAATGAGGACAATTGGTTTAAATAAAGCAGAATAAGCTGCAATAAAACCTAAAACTTCATGTCCCCATATGAGGACGCAGGGTCTCTATACAACTATCACAGTCTTTACATATTTTGAAAAGACTAGGAGTGCACAGTTTTGTGTGACGACTGAGAGACTGGGGATCACGCACTACACAATTTGTCAAATCCAACTGAATGCATCAAACTCTTGTGGGGACGACGCATGTACTATACAACAACCAAAATCACACAGGCTCTCGTTGTTCACACTTGAGTCTGTGATCAGTTCACTCTTTCCAACCATGTTCAGATTCGGCCCCGAAAATTCCAACATGTTACAATTGACTGTGATTGAGGTCAGGTCTGGTCCCCTCACACATTTGCAAATTTTTGTGCCAACTACCAATGCCGATTGTCCCCAACTGTAGTGCAGACTATGCACCAGCTGGGAATCATGGGTAAAATCTGGCAAAAAAATCAAAAAATCTCATGGTGTTTCCTCAGCTTAATCTGACTGGACAACTTCCTGTTATAGTTTGGTTCCCGACTCCCAGTTTCACCTTTGCATTCATATCGTCATCTATGGTGATTTTGTCATGTTAATTTAAAGACCGCTGCTAAAAAAAAAAAGCTTACGGTATTTGAATTACCGCACTTTCTGTAAAAAAAAAAAAAAAGCTGCCATTACGGTAATGATGACGCACCACTGCTGTTGGCTGCAGGTTGGGCAGCAACGCAACAGGGAGGCCAGGAAGAGAGAGTTGTTTGGAGGAATTTGGTGGTAAAAACAAAGTTAGTTATACCCTTGAGATGTCACGAAGGTCCTCCAGACAAAAGCACAACTTCCCAGTGTTCAGTCACCCTTTGAATATTGTCAGTAGCACAAACCACTGTGAGTTACGGTAATTCAAAAACGTGAGCTTTTAAGGGTTTGAAGGGTTAAATGAGGAAGTTGTTCTTGGTTTCAGCTTAAACTGCAGCCTGCAGCAAAAGTTCTCATTTTGTTTGCGTCACATTTATTTTCAGTAACACCCACCACCCGCTAACACACTTTTTCTTATTTGTGTACTTGTTTTGTTTAAATCTGCTCTCATTAAATAGGTCATCATCCATTTTAAGAACCAGTCGCCATCTGGTTCTTTTTATGACACTCTCATCTACCTCTAGTGAGAAGGGTTGTTACACAGATGCACTTGTCAAATCTGTTTTATGGCTCCAGCACAGGATACGCAGAGTTTTGCAGACGCCGCGCTACCTGTTGTAGCTGTCTGTCTTCTCTCGGATAATAAAGTCCGTGTTGTGTGTGAGACGGGGTTTTATGATGTAGCTGCTGCCTGTGTGCCTCCTTTGAATCTTTTTTTGTTCATCGCTTTTTACTCACACTTCTTATGGCGAACGCGTTTCTGGTTCTTTATAGTTGAAGCCAACTTTTCAACCAATCAGCGTTCACGCCACACATCAAGTCGTAACCCTGAGGCGACCTGCCATCGGCACGCGAGTGCAGACTGAATTCCCATAATGCTTCACTCTACACAAACAGAGAGTTGTTCTTTGAGGAGTCATTTTTTTGTTTCTTTTGTGATGTGACTACTCGCTGTTGAACCTTGAAAGTATAAATGCAGGTTGTCTGTGAAGGTTCTCAGTCATTCAGGTCATGGTAATCCAAAAGGCATTTGAAGAAAGGCATCTGGACTTGTTGAGTTTCTTGAAGACGTTTCCACCGCTCATTAGAGGAGCTTCTTCAGTTCTAAGAGACTGGTGAGAAGTTGAGGTTTAAATAGTTAACTCTGTGGGTAAAACCCATCACAAACTGCCTTGACTTGTTTCCGTAGCAACCAGAAACTGGTGCCACTGATTTATTGACAGCTGGATATTTACCTGTTGTTAAGGGAGGGCATAGAGTGAAGGAAGTCATCTTTGTCAAATTGGAGAAACTGTCCACAGAAGTTTCTGACCTCAACTTCCCTCCAGTCCTTTAGAACTGAACAAAATGTCTTCAAGAGACTCTACAAGTCCAGTTGACTTTCTTTAAATGCCCTTTGGAATAAATGTAGGTTTCGAGCGGATTAAACAGATGAGAAAAGAAATTGGATATTAGTGTGCTCAAGGAGTGGCCATTCAGTAATGCAAAGCTATCTGGTTTCCTATAGTTTCTAGTCTTTTTGCCAAAAGTTCCATTTAATTTGAAATTAAGAACTACCTTAACCTTGCCTTTTTTATTTTTATTTAGTTTCCAATAATTTGATTTACTAACTATCTCACCGAGAGCTTTTCAGAAGCAAAAATCTAAAAAAAATCAGATCTAAAAACTAATTTGCTTTTATTGTTCAGCTTCCTTATGAATGATGATCAATTGCTATCATGTCTTTTTTTTTTATTCCAACCCTAAGTAATTCACTCAAACTTTTTTTTTGTATGGGGCAGGTTTTTCTAAGCTGTTAATCAGAGTGGATGAAAGCCACATCGCATCTCATTTATAATTCAATTGGAACCAGTAGCAGTGACAGAAGAATAGTCTGAAGGGAGGTTATCACCTTCTGTTCGGTCTTCATTAGTGGGCCGTTCATTCTCGCTTTGACTGAGAGAATCCCCTCTCGTGGTCTCTGATGGGGTGCTGCCGTATCAGAAGACCTGCTGGAGCGCGAGTAACAGCTTCAACCAACACACTCTCTTTGTTATGTGATACTCTTTTGTTTGCTGCACCAAAGCTCTCACACTGTTTTGCTCAAAAACAATCATTTCCTCAAATTTCATCATTTGGCTCTGAGCAGTGTGCTGAGGCCTCAGGTGATAATCTTCACAAATTCCAAAGTCAATTTGTCATTTCTCATGATAGTGATGTGTCAGTCAGCTAACCCATCCGCTGCTGGCGACTTTGGGTTTATTAGCAGTCGACACACATGCTTTTTCTATTAGTAAATGGTGCAGTATGTTGACATGATGTGTTATAGCTACTTATTAAGTAAGTAAGAGTTATTCTTAAATATACTGAAACACACTGGAAACCAAGTGTCAAACAACTGGCTGATTATCAGAATAATAGCTCAAATCTATCATCTCTCATCTGTAATATTTCTGTTATGTTCACAGGAGTCTGGAGTAGGCGTCCCACGCTTTTTAGGGCTGACGAACTACTTTTCCGAGTCAAAATGACATACATGCTAGATCAGGCATAACATTTTGACCGACCTTTTCAATACTGTGTAGGTGTCTCTTGTGCCTACAAAACAGTTGGGACTCTTAAGAGGATGGACATGGACCTTCTGAGGGTGTCCTGTGGTGTCTGGAAATGGAAGATGTTGTTAGTGGGGGGGGGTTAGTTCCCCCTAATTTGCATCCTATGGGTTGAGGGGGAGGGGCCTCTGTGGATCATCAGTGTGGGATCTAGTGAATTTGGAGGCCAGGTCAACACCTTGTGCTTTTTTATCATGTTTTTAAACAATTTTGTGTCTGTGTCGGGCTGCATCCTTCTGGGAACGACTGCTACCATCAAGGAGTGTAATTGCTGTGGGGGGGGGGGGGGTGGGGGGGGGTGGGTTGTCTGGTCTGGTCTAGGTGAGTGGTACATGTCTAAGTAACATCCACACGAATGCCAGGTCTAAGTGTTCTTCCTAGCCGCCTATGATGATTTGCACTTTAGTCGATATAAACTGGAAGACTTACTACTTAGCTCGTGCTGGGAGTTCTCAGACTGGCCGCCCATCAATCCGTCATTGTATTGTACATCAAACAAGTGAAGAAAGATGATAGACTAACATCTAAAACATCATTATTTATTTTTTTTTTTTTGAATGGCATGCGATCTGCCCACTCTATCTTTGCGCTTATGACTTATTGGGCGCCTCCGCTCTGTAGACAGCATCATCCCTGGTAAACTGGTAGAAAAGGTTGCTTCATATAAATATCTAGGCAGCCTTTTTGACAAGAACCTCAAATTTGATGTGAATACTACAGATGTTGTGAATCGGGGGCAACAGAGCATTTATCTTCTCCACAAACTGAATTCTTTCTCAGTCCTGTTATCCTCCGTCATTGTTATCAGTCTTTCACTGAAAGTCTCTTGTGTTTCTAGCTCATTTGCTGGTTTCCCGATCTTACACTGTTTTTCAAAAAAAAAAAAAAACTTGCATGACATTATAATGTTCCAAGATCACGGGTGTGAAATTTAGAGACTTGATCAGCTTTTGTGACCAACAAACTCTTAGGAAAGCAACCGACATCTTCTCTTCTCAACGTTCGGTTCGCTCTACCTGCCTGTCTTTTAAAATCTCATTCCCTCTGCTGTTTGTCTCTTAAATCCTAAATAATCTTTTATCTGGGCGCTTTTTTAGTTAGTTTAGTTTTATATATATCCTATTTATTCACCGACATTTTACTTGCTCCATTCTGCTTTTTTTTTTTTTTTTAATTCTACTTTTATCTGTTCCTATCCTGTGTGTATTGTGTAATAGTATGCAAGCTGTCCAAACCTATTGGTGGGATTAATAAAGTTGTCTGAATCTGAATCTGGTGTGTTTCAGGACATGTAAGGACATATTTCTTATTAGATCATTAACATATTAGCCAGTGTTTCCTGCTTTCTGTTCCTAATGTGTTTTTCTATTGTTTCTGCACTCAGGGTTATAATCCCTCATTTATACTTGTTAATTCATTAAGTAAATAAAGAAAGTCTTTGAACATAGTCTCTAATGAGAAGGCTCGGTAGGGTTTATTCTTTTGAGAAAAATCATCTAAGCTTTTGGACTTTTCATCTTTTATAAAGATTTGATTTTAAGAAGAAAGGGCTGTGTGATTTAAATCCTTTCAACACCACATATTATAACAGAATTTGTAATGGGTGCAGTCTTGGTGAATTGTGTTGGCTTCACTCACGTCCAGTTAGGTTCTCTTGACCTGCCGGATTTACTTGGACTTGTAAGTGGTTTCTCTCCGCTATTCTCCTTTCACCGCTCTGAGAACAGCTGGAGCTTGCTGCCTGTAGCTGTTGGTTATATCGTATGAGCAGGTGGGGAAAATAATTGTTCCTCTTGCCAGATTTGATCACATTCTCACAGAATTACAAACGTATATGGCCAATGATCCCTTCTTTATGTGGGCGAAACAAATATATAATTGCATTCTAAATGTTACTTTTACGTTCAACAGTGTAGAAGATACAGCGGGCACTTTAATTCATCTTCATCGTCATTAAAAACCAGTCGGCGTTCACTCGTATTTCAATCAGGGCTACTGTAAATGGATTAAGTTCCCTTCTCTTCCCTGTGGGTTTTCAATAGGCACGCTGGGAAAAGAAACCGCTAACTGAATTAAAATGGAGTTGAGGGTAGTGGGTTCATCAAAAAATAAAGAAATAATAAAAATAATTACAACAACTTGTCGTATAATAACATTTAATCGCATGCGCACGATATCTAACACCGTTACAGTCTACCGGGGACAGAGGTTTTAAGCAAATCGTTTCATGTGAGGTGCTTAAATGTTTGATTCGTCTCAAAATGTTGTACGTGCTGTTTCCCGTGAGTCTTTTTATTGACTGGCTGAACTCCAACTAAATGACTTTGAGACAAGAGTAGGCTAAGGTGCAATATTTAAAATGTATTTTACATCCGACTACGAAATCCAGGGGTGACACTTCTCAGAGTTATAAGACGCTGGTAAACAGACCAGAACATTCCTCTTCTTTACTGCCACAAGCAATCAGTACAACTCATCAGTGTGTGACAGATGGCATTGGACTTATTGTTACTGGCACATTCTGCACAGGCTTGGGTTCATTGCAGTTTCAATTAAATGTTCAGTAATTGCATTGTTATTATAAATATTGTGTATATGGTTGTTTCTGTTGTATGGTATGTTGAGTACCTGTACATTAGTGCTCAAAAGGCGAAGTTTCCCAGTTTGGGATTAATAAAGAATCCATCCAACCAACCATCTCTTCTTCTTTTGCCTTTATTGGCTGTTGGTAAACCACCTTGGAGATGCACCTACCTTCCACCTGCCTTTGAAGCTGATCTTGGTTATATATTGTAACCCTAAATCAGTGGTAGGTAGTGGGCCGCTAAATAATTTCCTGTGATATTTGGATTTTGGTTGTGTTCTGCCACATTGTATGTCAAACACCAACACAAAGACATCTTAATATCATCCTCTGTAGTTTATATTTTAAAAGGAAAAAGCCATAAGTAAGAGTGCAATATTTTAATTTTGTTTCTTTGATGTTGTTGCTTTTGCTTAAATTGAAGTTTCATCTAGGTAGACACGAGCAGAATTTACATTTACATCTTTATAAATGTCGGGTATGTGTTTATTTGTAAGCCTGTCGATTTAATAGGCTTCTTTTGGTATTTGGATTTAGTTTGGATCTGATATATTAGATGTCAAATTGTTATATATGAGAATGCATTTCTCCATTGTTGAAGGATACCGTTATTTATGAATCATTTGTGAAATAGCCTGTCACAGACAGACACTTGCTTGTCATTTCTGATATCTGTGTGGTGCAGATGGTCAGCTCCTTGAAAACTGTAACACTGAATGTGTTGCAACATGTTACAGATGTTGTGTTAGTGACTGTGAAGCTTGCAATAAAACTTGCAAGTCTTTTTTGTATTCAGTTCAGTCCTTAATGCTCGGAGAACGCATTTCATTGCCTACGTATTTATGGGGTCGGAGAACCACTGTCTAAACTCTAATCATATAGTAGCAAGAGCTACAGTTATTAGCTGTAACTTTGTTGCATCCCAAATTATTAGTGTTATTACATAAAAAAACATCCTACTGTGACTAAGAGCTGTACTTAAAGATGTGTACTTATAGAAGAAATTGTATATCAAACAAATGTTGCACTGGTTAATAATGATCAGAATAATAGGTCTGATCCCCAGAAACCACCTTAAACCGCAAAGACTGGCTTCTCAGCCATAGGTGTAAGAGTGAACGGTTGTTTGTCTCTCAGTGTTAGTCCTGCGATAGACTGGAGACCTGTCCAGGGTGTACCCTGCCTCTGGAACCAATCACAGCTGGGGACAGGCTCCCCCCACAACCCTCTAGAGGATAAGCGGCTACATAAAATGAATGGTGAATGAACGATCTCGTCTCCGTGGGTGGAATAAATATGTTTCTTTCCTGCAAGCTTTTTTCCCCCCCATTTATGCTTCAAGTTGCCTCTGGGCACAAACTTCAATCCTGAGTCGATTCAATGTACTTGGTTTGATTCAGATATAGTCGGAGTGAGAGAGACCGACTCGCTGCTGTCTGTTTCCCTCTTGTATTTTTTTGATTTGATACGTAAGGTTCTTCCACGTCCAAGAAGCCTCAACATCAAAGGGAAGAAAAAACAACCTTTACGCTGCCAGTTATCTTAAGAAAATAGTTTTTAGTTTGTTGCATTTGTGCTTTTGTAGTAGTAGGTTTTCATATGTGTTTTTATTTCTCATAACAAAAGAGACATGACGGTTCTGGCCTGAAAACTATACATGTGTTTCTAGGATGTTTTTATGATATACTGTGAACAGGTGGTCTCTTTTTGGATTTTATTAATGACAGTAACCTTGATGTCAGATACTCTTGACTTTACAAGCTACTGCAGCAGCCCAGTATTTCCTTCTGTATGCAGCGAGCCTCTTGATTTATTTCTCCACAAACCAGTCTGGAAAAAATCCATTTGAAAAGTACATATTTCAAACACTAGATAAAAACCCAATCAGAATGAATTGTCAAAGGAAATTTAGTTGCTGGTCGGGCTGAGTTGAAAACACCGCTTTCCTATCCTGCGAGCATTCAGGTGTTAATTTTGGAGGCAACGCATGAACCCTCTTACCAGAAGCAGAAGTAGTTTTAGCATTTGTAAACTTAAGCTCGGAAGTTTCGTAAAATAAGGCCTTTTAATGAACCTCATACGACAGAGAGGAATTGTCAGGAGGAGAAGCTGATGCTGCAGGCGCTTTCCTCTTCGCACATAATCTATGATTCAAAACATATGACCACATATTAGGCTAAAAGTGGCAATACATAATTGATATCGAAGATAATTTTAGAAATGTTTTGATTTATCTTAAAGTGATGATGGTCACATTAATTCTGCTCCCTCGAGCTAATTCTGGGATGAAAGGCTCTTCTGAATTTTAGATATATGAGATGCACGGGCAAGCCAGAGAGTCAAACGAGACATTTCTAATGTGATGTGGTTTTACCATCTGCACTACTAGTCAAACGTGTGGGCGCACCTTCTCATTAAATTCAATGAGAAAGTGTGTCCAATGAGCTCTTGAAGGCGATGACCTGCTCAAGCTATACTGATGGCATGTTGCAAACATTGGGGAGATTTGGATGGATGGATACCGAGATGTGCAAGGGTATTCAGAGACAGCACATCTGTTATTCGTCAACAGATGCGCGGACAGTGCAACCTAAGTCGGGACCAGCTGCCTCCCGTCCGACTGTGACTCAGGCCGATACGGTATGAAACACTCTGCAGACACAAGGCATCTGGCACAAATGATGTGACACTCGGAACAAACCGATAACTTGAGGTGTCAGTGCATGCTCTGTTTATCTGGAAGATAGAGATGGGAGCATGGGAAACTTTTGGCATTCGTGTGGATGTTACTTAGACATGTAGCAACCCACCTAGACCAGACCGGGAACCCTCAACCCACAAGCAATGACACTGCTTGATGGCAGCAGCCGTCGCCGGCAGGATGCAGCCTGACACAGACACACAAACATTTTAGGAACAACACATAAAAACAAATCTCCAAATGCACTAGATCCCAAACTGATCAAGTTTCTCTGGGATGCACTGGAACAAGCCTGATCCACAGAGGCCCCTCCCATCAACACACAAAAGCCAAAGGCCCCCACTAATAACACCACACACCCACCACAGTAACCCCCAGAAGGTCCTTTTCTGATAAGTCACAACTGTTTTAGAGACACAAGAAGGTGGTCATAATGTTATGCCTGCTTGGTGTATAGGGTACATGTTGGCTGTGTTTTTAAAAAATAAAATACAAGACAATGAAATGAAATGAAAAACCTTTTATTGACTAAAACTCTATCCTCATATCTGCAGTCAGCTTCATTACAATGTGTAAGCCATGCATTAAACGATGTTACAGTGCTTACAAAATAAAGGTTGATTTTATTACAAATGCAACTATGATTTAATCCTTCTCTGTGTTTCCTTTAGTATTTCCTTTCATGGCGCTTTAACAGCAGTGGACAGTGCCTTCAGCAGAGGGCTGCTTCACCCACGCTGTGCAAAGAAGTGTTACCGCAAGCAGCTCTCTTCCTTCCTGCTGCTGAGAGGCTGCACAGCCGAGCCTGCTACCAGTGGACCACATACGTACAACTACTATTTAAGTTTGATTTTGTTTGTTTTGTTTTCTGTTTATTTGGGGTTTTACTTACTTTTTTATTCATTGTGCGCTCTGTCCTTTAAACTCTGTGCTGCTACAACACTGCAAATTTCCCCACTGTGGCATCAATAAAGCATTATTTATCTAACATTAATGTTGTGATGTGACCTTTTGGAGCGCCACAGAAAGACTAGTTTACAGGCTCGGCAACGACTATTACACACACTGATGAGGGGAGTCTAATCCACTGAGAAATTAATTCAAAGGATCAGTGTACAAGATTAAGGGAGATTTACGTTCAGGATAATAATTGTACAGATAAGAAAATAGAAGGCTTGAAAAAGATCCTCCCAGAATGGACAATACTGGATCATTATTTGTCAGGATGTGGCAACTTATGTTTTCTTGTGATTATTTCCTGAACGTCCATGTTATTTGTATGTTTGTTGACAGCAGATACTGTTGCTGCCTAAGCATTTACTCGTCCTGTATAAGGTTTGAAACTGCCTGTTGACATGAATCATTTTTAGCTGAACGCGTGCGGTTGAACCACCTCAGAATGATTACTGGAGTGCTAATAATAATATATAATCCCTCCAAAAAACTCAATGCAGTTTAATTATGTAATAGTCCACACAAATGGGAAACAGGAGTTATTTCTGAGCATTTTTAAGCACCCGCTGGTCATCCCCTTAGAGATAAAATACCAATTGCGAAGATTGGTGAAGATGCTTTTTCAAGTGTTTCTCTCCACTTCTCTGAGATACTTTTTCCTTAACAGCGAGCAGAGCTCTTTAATCTGAGTAGGATAGACTGTGGGCTGTTCCTGTGGATTCATTCTACTTCCTCACCTCTGCTGCGTCTGAACCTGAGTGCCTTCCTCCTGTCAGATACAATCAAATTATAAAACTGATTGATCTGTCTGCTGACGCCTTGGGCTATCTACCTCAAAAAAAAGTTACTAATGAGTACGCACAAGTCTGAGGCATTTCCGTCGAAATAGAGGGCAAGTTTTAAAAAGTTTGTCTATCCCATCAGCCAAAACATTACGACCACCTGCCTAATATTTAGTAGGTCCCGCCTTTGCTGACCAAACAAACTCTGAAGGTATCTGGTACCAAGATGTTAGCAGCCTCGTCAACATCTTAAATTGTTGTGTTTTCTGAAAACCATTCCTGAACCTTTTTTTTTTTTTTTTTTATTTGCTTTGTGGCAGAGTGCATTATCCTTCCGAAAGAAGCCACTGCCATCAGAGAAAATTGTTTCTGTGAAAGGTTGTATACAATGTGCAACAATGCCTAGGTAAGTGGTACGTGTCATACCAACACATGGCGTCGAATGGCTTGGAACGGCAGGACCCAAAGGTCTCCCGGTCCAAAGCATCACACCGCCTACAGGTGCTAGTTTTCTTCACACGCCACGTCTCCCAGAGGAAAGCGACACACATGCAACCGGCCATCAATGTGGTGTAAAAGAAATTTGATTCATCAGACCGGGCCCCGACCTTCCTCTATTGCTCCGTGTTCTGAAGCCCACGTGTCCATTGTTGAGCCTTCAGGGGGTCAGCATGGTGTCAGGGAAGGTGGTTGCATAGTAGGACCCATGTGCAGGACAGAAATACAGGAGGTGAGTTCAGACAAAAAGTATTTGATGATAAAAAAGAAAAAAAAAAAGCGCTGCAGAGACTGCAGGTAGTCCAAACACAAAAGAATAACCACCAGGAAACATGAACTCTGAAGGAAGACAAGAATCACGCCATGGAGACAAAACTCGGCTTTGAGAGATAATCTGGTACAGTGCATCGAATGGCGACATTTATGTTTGAACTGTACACTGTCCCCTTTTAAATAAAGTAAAATGACGATGAAGGATATACACAAAAGGGCAAAGGGTAAAACTATTTAGGGCAATCAATGGATCACAGGGAGTAACAGAAAGACTGGTGTGCAGATACACATCCCCATACAAACATTGGGAAGCTCTGTGTTGTAACAGCTTTCTATTAGAACCAGCATTAACTTTTTGGGCAATATTGTGTATAGAGAAAACATTTGCTCCCCATGTGCATCAGCGGCAGTGCTACGGTCTGACCTTATCGCCAGTTTATCGCTGTCCTTGGAGCACTTACGTCTTTGTTTTTGAGAGACTACGGTCGCAAGAGACAGGGAATTGGGTGAGAGGGAGGAGACGACACGCAGCAAGGGACACTAGCCGGCATCAAGTCTGCGCCACTGCAATGGGAACGTCCCTCGGTGCATATGATCAACCAGGCGAGCAATCAGGGCACCTTTCACGGACCGAATTCAGAAGATCCTGTGATCCAGTCATGTAGCCATTCTAGTTTGTCAAAGTCACTCATATATCTTCTGAAACTTCTGCTTCAAAAACATAAACTTTGAGGGCATTTTTCTTTTCTTTTATCCCTCCCATTGACAATTGCCACGATAACAAGATAAGTGGTCACAACTTAATGTGAAGATTTAAGCGAGTCATGAACAATGACATGTGAAGGACGTATATGTGGTTCAGGAGACACAGCGGGCAGTTGTTTGGTCTCTTTTTGTCCACATTTCAAAGTGTCCTTGGTGTGTGGTGTTTGAATAGAAAAGGCACAATGTGTGTTGCTATAAAACATAAGTTTTAGCTTAGTTTGTGGTCCTCCTACCTTTAAGCTCTTGACACATGTAGGAGTGTTTTTTTTTTTCATGTTTGACCTTGGTTTTCCGTCGTCTTACATTTTAAGCATTAATTTATACATTATTGTATGGATTTATTTAAATGGACCTGACTCGACCTACCCTTCAAATACAACAAACCATCTTGTGGTGCTTTCCTCTTTCACGTTAGCTAGAAATATACAGCATTCTACTAGTATAGTATATAAGGCAAAAGATGAAATATAAAGGTGTATTCTAACCCTTGCTCATGGCTTTGAGGTTCTGCTGGGGGGAAATATCTGTAAGGGCAGTGACAAAACCTTTCTGCACCCTATAGGTGAAGACAAGGAGGACTGCGGCTCATCCGTAAAATCCTCAATAAGGGAGAAGCAGCTGTGCAGGTTAGCTCTGTTGAACTTCTGTTCCTCTCTTTCCTCTCATCAACTGTGTCAGGAACTGAGAGGAAGCGAGGGAGAGAGAAGGAAACAAGCATCTCCACATCCAGCGTAAAGGGTAAGGCCGGACCAGCAGCATCACACAGTGATGAATAACAAGCCGGCTCTAACCCCCGCTGAAAGGAGGGCAGAAAAACCAAACACAAGGAATCTGAATCTTAAATGATCTTACAAATAAACCCACTGATCTACGAGTAAAAGACCACTGAAAAAAAATCGTACTGCGTGTAACTGTGGGGCTGTGAGACACAGAGGGTGAATTATATAACACATTAAATCAGTTATATTTTTTACTTACAGTAATTTTCTTCCTGGGAAAAAAACAACAACTTTATTCCTCAAATCTGGTTCATTTTACACCCCAAATTTTTCATTTGAGATACCTTATCCAGAGACCTGATGAACAACAAATATGGGTTTAAAATTGAACCCACTAAAATATGTTACAGCTGAGTTTAACCTCCTTATTTGCATCTTGCGTCTTATAAAGATAAGTAGGACCTAAGAAGTATAAAAAAAATAAGCATCATCTTTGAACTGGAAGTAGTTTTTGAAATAAATTATGTGGCCACAGGGATTGTTTCACTGTATATTACAATTAAAGTCACCAATGTGTATCAAACTACAAAACAAAAGCAGAATTGGAAACAATGAAATCCCAAAGTCCTCAAACGTGTACTTGTGAATTTGTTAAATTTTCATGTCATATCAAACTAGAAAAGTTAATAAGCATAAATAAAAATGTATTGACCCTTTGCTAAAAGTGTCTTCTTATGAGGACAACAGGTCTAAATAAAGCAGATAAAACTGTCACAAATCTAAGACATAATGTCCCCATATGAGGACGCTGGGTCTCAGGAGGTTAATGAAAAAACTCCTTTAGATAGTGGATAGTATGTGATGCTACCACATATATAAACATATATAAAACTAGATCACACAATCTATAGTCAGACAAGTGAGATTGCTGAGTACTGTTCAGCCAATCAATATTTTTAAATACTAAATTCTGAGGTGGCAGAATCAATTTAGCCGCGTTCCAGTGACCTGTATGACTATGTCCTTGCTACCACATAACGACCTCCCAAATTATTAAATTGGCCCAGCAGAGCTTTGCCAGAACAAAATGAATTCCCCACGAACTGAAATTTTGTGTGTGAGGAAACTGTGGGGACTGACTTCCAGGTAAATGGAATCGTTCCACGTCCTGTATTGAGCAGAAAAGGAACGCATTTTGTCCCGTGTTTCCATGAGAACAGTCGGTAAAAATGTCAATGGAATCAATGCATCACAGGGCGCTTTATATCAATATTTACGTGCTCTTATTGCCCAATGACCAATGGCCTACAGTACTCACACACGAGTTGACAATGTGGAGTCTATCTGGCTCATCTTAATGCTTGGAAACAACCACAAATGTAAACACAGAAGAAGAAGTATGACACCGACACGACGGATTCTCATGTCTCTGATTCTGATACGGCCAGAACGCCATCAACGAGCAGTCACATAAAAACAGGACTTCAAAAATACAGAGTAGAATGGCAAAACATGGGGTGGTGGAGTTACAGGCTAGCCTGAGGCTCAGCTAAATTTTTGGCCCTGGAAAAATGTATTAGGCAGTTTTTGTATGTAGGAGGTTAGAGATAATGTACAGAAATGAAAAAAAATCACACTTTTAAAAAGTATATTCTATTAGTCTATTGCCTATGTTTTTCCAATGTAGCTGTGTGCCTCTTTACAAGAGATTCTAGCCGTATTCGTAAATGTAAAGCCACACTCGCCAACGTGAAAAGTGAGAACTGATTGCTGATTTCATTATTATACTTATTATTAATTGTTTAGCTCTAGACTTAGCTACTTTTTATGCCTGGAAAAAAGTTTTGTGGCTAAAGACAAGGTAGGCTACAATGAAAGAAAGTCACACTTTTTGTTGTCATTTTGTTCGTTGCCAGTGTTATGCCAGTGCAGCTGTGCGCCTGTTTATCACAGAATCCAAGACAAAGACTAAAAAGTTGTGTGAATGTGTTTTTTTTGTCTTAGTACGTATTTTAATAATATTTTCCTAAAGCTTCTCAGGGATTTGTGTTACCTAAACCTAAACCAAACTGTGATTGGAAAATAATTAAAACTTAAAATTAAATTAACTCTTGGCTTCAAATAGGGCGCAAGGGACGACGTTCGACCTATTTTTGAAACATAGGCTCAAGCATATGTGGACTTTAGTAGAACTTCATCTGACTATATATCAATCAAAAGCATGTAGCAGTTGTTTGGCAATCCATCAACTGTTTGGGTCTTTCTATCAATATAACAGATCCTCATCTCTAGATGTCTATCATAGATGTAGGTGAAAACTCAAGGGTAACTGAGAATTCATCTTCCATCCACCTTTGAGTCCCCTGGTAAATATTGTGCAATAATCTGCCAACTCCTGTATTTCTAGACCTTCTCCCTGAGCCTTCACGTATTTTGTTCCTCCTGGAAAACTCCAGTATTTCTGCATGTCACACACACCTGTAAGTTTTGCATTGTTGTTTGATGTTACCCAATTTGTTACCCAAATTGTTGTTTGGGTGCCTGTACACATAATGAGCTGTGGGACTGAGGGCGTGCAAAGAAAAAGAAGCACAGCTGCCTGCAGAGCAGCCAGAAAGTTTCACTGCAAAGTTTTTCTTTTTCCTCCTGTATTCCCCACATTCTGATTGCAGCCTGTAGGTAGGTGAATAAAATCAAGAGAGGAAAAGCAAAACCGAGAGAGGCACTAAATGTCTTTACATTTACATTTCATATGGTGCATGAACATGACGGATGTCTTTCCAGACTCTGCACCACAAGAAGAATCCCATTTCAGATAGATGGGTTTATTAATTACGTTTGCAGATCATCAGTTCAGTAATAAATGTGAGAGGCTTCTTTATAAATGCAAATTGAAAAAAATAAATAAATAAATAAAACAGCTAGAGACATTTAGAGGAAGAGATGTACCTGAGAGCTTTCAAACGCTCCGATAAAGTGTGAAGCTTCTGCAGAGAGAAAATTGTGTTTTTCATGTTTATGGCAAAGAATACCTTTGATTGGCTTATCTCCTTCCCACCCGGAATGACAACCTACCTCAATAGCAGCCCGCTGCAGACAATTTGTGAGAGTATAGGGGCCAACAGCAGACAGGTGGATGAAAACGGATCATTTAATCAAAGCTGAGTTCTACATCTGAAAGCAGAGTCCGTCTGTTATGCTGCAGCATTGCTACCTGGAAATACCTGCAGCTAAGGCACGTCCGGCCTAAAAGAACATGAATGTCCATGAGGAGGTGAATGCGAAAGAGCCCGTGACGGGGACAGTTTCAAATATCTCAGAATAACCATTGACAATAAACTCGGCTTTGATCACCACGCCATAGAAACAACAAAAAAGAAGCCAATCACATCACGCCAAGCTACTGTTACTCTTTTATATCCCACCAATCCTCCTCTACAGCTCCATTCGCCTTTATACAGTCTCCAACAGGACAAAACTAACACACATCACACACCTTCCCACACCAAAACTCACAGAAATGAACAATAGATCCATGAGGCGATTTGCAGTCTCAATACAACAGGACAGCACACACCCACTCAACAAACACCTCATCCCACCACCATCAGGTCGGAGATACCAGTCTTTTAAATTTCGACGGACATGCTTGGGCTGTTTTGAACATGTCCACCGTTTTCAATATCTAATGTGATAAGTCAATGTTGTTTTGAGCACCTTCTTGTCTTTTTTTTTTTTTTTTTTTGTCTATGTTCTGTTGTGTTGAAGATGAAGTCCAAGTCAAGTGGAAAAAAAATCTCCCTTCTGGTACAAATAAAGTCTAAAGTCACTAAAGTCAATGATTGATGACAACTTTAGTCACGGAAGCCAGTTTATTTACAAAAGGGAGACCAGACGGCAAATGATGAATACAAACTGCGCTTTTTGTTCCTCACCCCTCCTCTGGCTTTGTACCTGAGGCGAAAGGTATTGACCAATGTCTAGTTTCATTACGTGGATCTTGATAGGGGTTTTCGGTTCAAGGGGTAGAGGTGTTCATCTTGGCCACAGGAATCCAGACAGCTCCTGGGCTCCCTGTCTGCTACAGTGTCTTGTTGCTTAATAATCTGTAGGTCTGATCTGGACAGAGCAGAAAGGCTCGAGGCAGAAGAATCCAACATCAGCTCAGCTGGTTATTTACTTATTTATCATTCCATTCTGTGCAGTAATGTAGTTCTCAAGTGCTCAAGTCACATTATATCATATTATATTATAATATTATTTCAACCTCTACCACTTCTACACTTTAAGTTGGTTGTAATTTTGTAAATATTTCTGCCCATATTTATTTTATATATTCTGTTTTTGCTATTCTAACTGATGTGTTTCAGGGTTCCTGTCAGAATTTAAAGTTAAGGTTCAGAAACATGGAGGCATATGGTGAGGTGAGGTAGGGAGGAGGAGGAGGAGGAGGGAGTCTGGGAGGGGAAGTTGCAGCATCGAAGGGAGGAGCTGAAGGTATAATTGGTGCGTAATTACTGTGTTACTCTCTTAAATTAGAGGGGAGGGCGGTGCTGTTCTTCACCAAATTACTTCCTCTTTTACTTCCTTATTTACGTCCTTACTTTCTTCTTTACTTACTTCCTCCTTCACTTCCTTACTTCCTTGTTTACGTCCGGGTTTGCTTCCTTACTTCCTCCTTTACTTCCTTGTTAACTTCCTTCCTTGTGTACTTCCTTACATCCGGATTCACTTCCTCGTTTAGTTTTGCAGCGATGTGATTGACCCAATAGAAGCACGACCGTTGAACTTGTCTCCTTTGATCCTCTTTGATCTTTTTATAAATGTTGCCTCCAAACAGTCACTGTCCAATCACACACAGAAGCTTGACAGGGTGGCAACAGTGACTAAGGGGGTGTAATAGAAAGTAATGGTCCGATAATTATGAGCTAAAAAGACGTAATTATAATTGGTGAAACCTATGGAAGCTATTTTGCGAGGGCATCAAACTTTATTATCAACAATTATCCAACATGTCCTTAAGTTTTAAGTTGTAATGCTGAAACACAACAAATGCAATAAATACAATTTCAAACCATTTATTCAATAAAGGGAAATAAAGAAAAAAATCAATTAAAATATAGACGGCCAAATTAATTACCTAACTAACTTACCTGTTGTCAAAATGTCACGACAGTAACAGTCTGTGCGTTTACATGCACGTGAAAAAAATAAATTATTGCCTTAACTGGACTATAACAGGACACGTTACTCCAATTAAAATTGGAGTTCTCATTGTCCGATTGAGACACCCAGATAATGCGATTGGAATCAGAGATTTCAATCGGAGATCTTACCTGCACCAGAAGTAGTGCAAACATTACGTACGAGATTTAAAAATGTACTATTATCCGTCTGGTTGTTGTTTGAAATGCTGGTCTGCCGCATGAACGACTCTTGTTTATTATATCACGTAATAGGTCACCTGGAAATATTAACGTGGTATTATCCCGCTGAAAAGACACCTATCGCCACCTAGTGTGGAGGAGGACACTAGTTATTCGATTTTCTTGCGCTCCATGTAAACTGGGACAAGGACTGTAGTGAGAAAGTCGAATTTTGTGCACAGCTCGATTAACCTCTGCATGTAAACGCACTGAGTGTTAAAAACTACCAACATTTGACTCATGACACCTCTTTTATTTTTTTTCCTCCCCTGCACAGAATTTCACTAACTTATGCACACAAAGCATTTCAAGACACTCAAAAGCCTTTATGCAGTTTTCTGTGGAGGCTCAGCAAAAGCACAGACAAACGCACAAGTTCACCCGGGTCCTATAAATCCTGAGGCATTTACCCTGAACACCAAGACAATCCATTACAACGTGTTTCCTTGTAGCCTCCCAGCAGTTCCTATACATTAGTGCATTTTATTTATCACTGCCTCGGCCGACGTGGAGCTCTGCATCATGTTTGCTAAATCGGGGGTGAAGGGGGTGGGGGGAGAAAAGCCTCGGGGAATGAAAAATTAAAACAGTCAAGACCGGTGTGGTACTCAGCTTTGTATTTATGCTGACATGTGCTTCATGCAACAAGGCTGCTCTTGAAAATACGTTAGAGCAAATGTCAGTCTTGCACATTTTTGAGTCAAGACCGGTTTCAAGTTATCGGTCTTGAGTAAAAGTGACAGAAAACCTCAGATCGACAGAGGTTTAGAAAGATCAGAGCCCGGCGTCTTGTTTCAACACGGCTGCTGTGTAAATTCAATCTAAGCGCCGCGAGATCGGGAATGTTTATAGTTGACTATGTGTAAGGAGTTGCAAACATGAGGTCATTCCAGCCTCAGATGCTCACTATGAAAAACATGAATTATTTTCTATTGCTGCCCATGTCTTCATTATCCTCGCTGCTAATCAGCCTGAGGCGACTTATAAGCCTTTTCTAATTATATTGGGGGAGAAATTGACCGTCAAGTCTTACATAAGATGGCACAGTTTAGCAAAATGTTATTATTATTTTTTCCAATCATAGATAAAACTAATCTGGCGGAGTAATGCGATGCAGTAATTCTAATGATGATCCAGTAATGAAACAAATCATTAGGACTGTAACAGAGTGCAGTTGAGCTCCCTCAGAAACACCGTAGCGCGGCCGTAGTTCACACAGGGGTAGTGTTCTTAATGTTCTTGTGATTACTTTTAAGTCCACAGTGCAGATTATTACGTTGTTTACCTCATCAAGGACATTACCATTAGCTGTGTTAAATGCCTTCAGCCCAGGAGGTGGTGCAGAACTGTACCCCGTTAGCCAGAAAGCTGGGATCTGGGCCTTTAAAGTGTTGGGGATGTAATGTGAGGACGATTTCAGTCACCCTGCTGTGTGCATTTAGATTCCTTGGCCTCAATTGAATTCTGGACCCTAGTTTTCATCTGCCTGCATGTTCTACTTCAGTGGTTCCCAAACTTTTTTCTTTGGAGCCCCCCTTACTTGCATCTAAGAAAGGCAGGGCCCCCCCACTCCGTACACAAACAGATACACCATCGGACCTTCTTTATGCAGTTCCATCTATACATGAAACATATTCAGGGCTTAAACAACAACAACAACAACAACAAAAAAACTTCAGCTGCCAAGTGACCTCAATGAAACGCTGCCTTAGACGATGCCTTCACCAAAACTCAGAAATTCTATATTCCAACTCCGATATCATAGCGTTAGTGTTATAGCTTAACTCGGAGTAGAATAAATAAGTTTGGTATATTGTCACCGTTTATGTGCATATAATATGTGCAGCAGCTTTTTTATTTTTATTTTGGAAGCAGTTATTTCTGAATTTGACAACTCAGAACTCTTTTTTGCCCCCCCCCCCTCCCCTCCCCACCCCAAGTTGTCTTGAATACAGCATCAGCTGCAGCTGGATCTCAACCAAGCTTTCCCAGACAAGCCCTACTTTTGCTTTGGCTAGTGATGTTAGTGATGTTAGTTTGGAGAGGGAAAACTCAATAGACTGAAGTTTTTTTTTTCTAAATGTTGATTTTTTTTTTTTTTTAATTTTAATCACGATCAAAAGCAACACGCCGGAATATTTTAAGATCTGAATATTGTACATGTAGGAAGACACACACAATACTGGTTAAAAACTGGTGAAACAGGTGAAAACTGATGGTGAGCTCAGATCAGATCAGTTTTGGTAGCTCCCCTTGTGATCTCTGGGGGCGCGGACCCCAGATTGGGAACCACTGCTGTAGTTCAACATACCCAGGCTCTTTGTTTCTCTCTGTTTTTTGGTTTCACTAAACCCAACAAGTGGTGTCGCAGTGGTGGTTATCATCCTGGTAAGTTGATCCAGAACCACATGCTTCTCACTGTCGTGCTAAACGAATATGATGACCTAAAAATATACTACACACTGTAATTAAATCTTTCACCATTTTATCAAATGAACTCACAGTTCCTCATTATTTCAACTGTTTTCATATCACTTGCCATTTTTACTTGGCATTTACTTATTTTTCCGTATTTTGAGGACTAATGAAAGGTTTAATGTTTATCTAAACTTGATTAATTAAATCTAACATTTTTTAAAATATATATGGAGAGAATGCACAAACGTTGGTATTGGCATTTGAAACAATGACCTCAGTGTGTCCCTCGATCCCCCTCCCCTCCTCCATTCTCCTGTGAGTGTCTCTGACCTGGAGTAGTTGTGCGTTTCTGACCTGTAGAGCTCCATGCTACATAAACCTGAACTGAACTGAATTTAACTTGATGGGATTTAGAGAGGACGACGTTAAAATTGGATCCACCAAAAACAGCCTCCATGAAAAAACATGCATACCTGGTGGGGAAGCGGCTCCTAAAACCCATTACTGTCCATTACTGCTTATGGTGCCAGTATTTTTGCTGACGTTCTAAAACTGTTGTGTAATCCTCTTTTGTAGACCCTTGTTTCAAAGGTATCGCCATTTTTATAGTAATAGTCTAATTAAAAAATGTCACCCCTCCTCTTCCTCCACCACCATTTTCTTTTTTCAACTCAAAACTTGAAAATCGAACACATAGACAAAAATATCGGCGTTAGAGAGAAGAAAAACATTCACATAGCATAAAGGCGCTTTAATGTTTTGCAGTGCAGGCTAAACTGCTGCTGTAGCCAAAGTCAGGAATTAAAGCCGGCAATATCACTGCCCCATCCTCGACGCACAAAAACATCTGAAT
Source organism: Mugil cephalus (assembly GCF_022458985.1). Lineage (NCBI taxonomy): Eukaryota > Metazoa > Chordata > Actinopteri > Mugiliformes > Mugilidae > Mugil > Mugil cephalus. The sequence continues at coordinate 8,197,323 of NC_061782.1, forward strand.
ATATTTACAACGGTGTATTAGATTTGTTATAGGACAGTTTTGACCTTTTTCTCTCAGCTGCAACCTTGGTGCTGTTAAACGAGCGCAGAACAAATAGAAAAACATAATTCAAACTGGTAAGTAGGCTTGCTTTCAAATAACATAAGCCTGACAGGGCTTTAGTGCTTCAATCAGTCTGTGTTTTAGGATTATGTCGCTTTACAATGGCCCGTAGACGGATTAAATTGCTTTGAAATTGCTTGCACCTGACGAGAGAGAAAAAAAAAAAAAAAAAAAATGAAGCGGGGAAGATTGGAAAGGGGATGGACTTCTTCAAAAGGGACTACACTCCTGCTGAGGTGCTGGTCTTTTTTTGCAGTAAACAGGGTTGTACCTTGATGGAAGGGGTTGGAGGAGTGTGTAACATCAGACCCGGGAGGAATACTTACACGGTGAACAGCTCTGGGGCAGGTTCGTGATAAGTGAATTACACCGAAAAGCTGGCTACCTCTGAATCCTGCTGTTAAAGCAGAAAACAGACAGATCCACGGCAAACGTTTAAAATACCAACTGCGTCATTTATATCTATATCTTCCTGTGCATAATAAATACTGCAGCATTGTTAAACCTACCATGCACAACTACTGCAAAAGAATACACCGTATAAAGGAAGAGATTTCTGCTTTTTAGTATCTTGTTGCAGGTGAATCCGAAGGAAACATATTGCCGTAAACACTCTGACCCCGGCGCGTCCCTGCTGTGTGGCCTAAATTTCATGTTAAATGTAATCGAGACATCAGCGGGACGTCGATGTGCTACAACCTGCTGCTGCAGAGCTCCTGCTGTTCAGTCTGTGTTGTGCCTGTGTGTTTACTGTTACACATCACACACTCAAACAATACGAAGGAAATAATTAAAGAAGCAACTTCACCTTAGAAATTTATACCTGTCGCCGATCTTCTTCATGCAATAGTAAAGCTGTTGCTCGACAGCGAATGCTGCAGCGGCCTGAATGCTCTAAATGCTCCCCGACAGCTCTGGGTAAGTTATTCTCGTCTGCACCAGCTCTGGGATTCATTCTGGGACACTGGGAGCCTAAAAACTGCACCACGGTAGCACAACTTGTGATATATCGTAAAGCCGACTCGCCCGGGCCTCAGCTTTTTTTTTTACGCGAGCAGCACTCTCAATTTCAGGTTTTCGTGTTTGTTGTCCACAGCCCACAGCGCCAAAGAGAATGAGGATGAGGCAGGACGTGCAACACGAGGCCCGGGGTGTTTTCAGAGTGCGGCCACTCGCCTGTCTCGGCTGTTTAGTCCTGAGACTGCCACAGTTGTCGGCACCGCTCCTGGAACTGAAAGAGCACTTCAGCGGGGCGTAAGACAAGAGAGGTAGGAAAGCGCAACCCCCCCCCCCCCCCCATTACGGCTCGTGTTTCTCTGGCACATTCATCAGCACGCTGTAAGTGTGCAGCACGGGAGCCGGCGACTGTAGAAACTAACGCCAGGATTCAGTCACACATCCATTCACCTTATGGTCTGATGGACTGGGGCACCAGTTGGCGGTGTGGTGCTGAATAACTAAAAGCTGCAGCAAATCCTCAGGAGGTGGGGCGAAGCCTCGGGTGATGCTGTAACAGTCTATTATATCCCCAAACACTCCCAACACACGCTCGCTGCACCACAACCGCCTCCCACTTCTTATCGTTGCTCCCACCAACTTAGGATTAGAACGCGGCGACGTGTCTGACAACACACATATCGAGCGATGTGTCACCTTTTGTTTTGGAAATGAGAAATGGAACTGCAGATTTCGCTAATTAGTACGTCTGCCGGCTAATTATGTATTATTTATGCACAATAACTACCGAAGGAGGGGTGCGTATTCTGGGGAGTGTAAAGTGGAGTGGAGCCAAGGAGTGTTGCCAAGAAGAGCAGCCGCACACAAGTTTGAAGCGTCGCTTCTTTTTTTCAGTCAGATTCTCTGCGTTTGTCTGTTCCGGGGCCCAAACCTGTGACCCAGCACAAATTAGTTTAGCTCCGAAACATCATTTCTCGGCTCCCGAAAATTGAGTTACTGCGAAAAATCACACACACACGCGCTGTTGAATGACATTCGAGTATTAAATGAATAGCCGTGGCCTTTCCGCGCGCCGCCGTAAGATTGATGTTTCAAATTACACATCTTTAATTAATTAATAAAATCAAAGGGAAGATTTTGAAAATTTTGGCCTCGGAAAGTTCAACGTGAAGTCAGCGCAGGCAGACAGTTAGCTTTGGTTTAACACGAGCCTCTGTGCAAAAAGTAACAACAGCCACAGCTCATTAATTAATGCATTATACACTCGTCATTAGGTACACTGGTGAAAACAAAATAAATGCACTAAATCTCCTTTTGAATTGCTTTCTGATGCGGTTTCCACATCAACATTATAACGAGCACGGAGGGGGATTTGGCGCAGGAAGTGTTATATTAGAATACATTTGTTTTCAGTAGTGTACCTAATGAAGTAAGTTAATCTTTTGGTTAAATAATAAAAAAGAAAAAATAATCAGGAATTCTGGATCAGGACTAGTTGCCAGGCAACATCACAACTTCAAGAAGCTCTTTAATGATGAGCTGTCGTAGCCTTTGTGTTAAGCTAACATACGTAGAGACATGAGAGAGGCCTCTACTCATCTAACTCAAAGACAGAAATCAAATAAAGGCTTTTTCCCAGAGTGCCGAGGCTATTGCTTTAACATAGAAATTATTACTTCAACTGACTTTGAAGGGGGAGTAAAAAAAAAAAAAAGCACAGAATATCCCCGAATAATTACTTTTCAAAGTCTCAACCTTTTCCTGCAGTGATGAGATTAAATAGCACTCTGCAGACACACCAGTTGCGACTCTAAGCGAGAGCGGCATTACTTTCACACACACAAAAAAACAAAAAGACAAACTCTGTATATTTATCCTGCAGTGATGCACAGACCACGTCTGGGAGCAACGCGAAGGCAGCGGAGCTCCTGTCAACACCTGCACTTCTCAAATGGCGCTGCAGATAATTGACTCGTGTTGCAGGCGCTTCATACATCAGTAGGGTTTAAGTGCTGCTGTGACCTATGCGTCACTCACCCGCCCACATGCGCATCGCAAATGGACACCTGAAGATCCCGCGGAGTAAATACCGATACTTCCACGGGCAAAAGAAATAATAACAATAATAACACGATACCCTGAAGTAAGCACGTCCCTGGAGGATGTTTAAATTACCGACTGGATCTTCGCATGTGCACCGTTTCTGCTGCTGTCTGAGCTTTAATGCTTATTTATGAGTCAAATGCTGCGTATCCCAAAGATGAAACACACTGCACGACTGCTGTGATGCAACGTTTCACGCTTTGAACACATTTTAAGGAGTATTTTGGCCTTGAAAGCTGGTTAGCGCGGGACATTTAATTTTCTTTCTATTACTTAGCGAAGTCCCCCCCCTTTTTTTTTTAAAGCTAAGTGCTCATGTTTGTTTTTATTGCTACACTTCTAAATGGATAAACGAAGCGGGAAATTATGTTTACATTCAAATTGTTCACTCGCATAAAGCAGCTCATTTTAACTTACTTAATTTGGCCTCAATTTATTATTTATGATCAGAAAAAAAAAAAAAAAATGGGCAGACCTTGGCAGCCGAAGCGAGGCCTGGCTTGCTAATGTCGAAGTTTTCTGAAAAATTAAAGAGATCAAAATGACACATTCCACCGCTGTCGCGTACGGCGCAGGGAGAGTCCGGGCTGCACGCGGCAGACTCCTCGGCCCGTGAATCACGGGAAACTGCCGCACAGAGGTCACATCTCAAACGAATGGAGGAACAATGAGTCAAAGGGTGACGAAACGTTTCATCGGAAGGTAATGTTTTACACAGCTTGCGGCGTGATATTTTACACGACCTGTCAAGCTGTCCTGAGGAAGCCAGAAGAAGCCGTGCTCGCCTTTGGAGTTACTGATGAAGAACTACTTGAGGGAGATGGATTATCATAAATATGTGAAGCGACAAAAAGAAACTGTCAGCGCCCTGCGTGACCCTAATACCCCAAGTGCCACGCTGTTATTTCTCTGTTGCAATATTGAGTCGAAATATGTCGTCTAATGAAGACTTCCACTTCTTATCAGCAGCAGATTTTAATCTACCGCACACAGGACAGTTAGTCTGCAGTGACAGGATTTGTAATATGCACTCGTGAGTTTCTAAAAAAGCACAAGGGAGACATTTCTGTGCATGACGTCCAATTTCACCCAGCTGCATTTTATTGATATCGTCACCGCGCGGCGTTCGCTGCTGCAGGATACATACAGTATAATCCCCCCCAAACAAAGTCAAATCATCCGCCTCATAATGGGGCTGCCAGAACATGTCAACAGACAGTGGGCCCAATTTTTATCTCGGCACTGCCAGATCATTAGCCTTCTATCGCTTTGCAGAAACTCTTGCCAAAGTTGGAGTGCAGTTTAAATGGCTGAAGGAATGCTGTTGCATTTTTATCTTTAACTGTCACTGCCTCTCTCTCTCTTGAGATGTTTGTCAGATTGAGGGGAAAAGATTCTAATTTTGCATTTCACTTCCCTGAGAGTGGCACTCCTCTTCGTAACCACAAGGCACAGAAAAGTGCAAACTCAACCCAATTTTTTTTCCCATAAAAATGTGGCTGGTTGGTGAGGAAATGCTAAAAGGTACTGGGTTTTCTCATGGTAGAGCTAGAGAACTAAAAGCATTAGCTGAATTAGCTACAAGATTAAAAAGCTGTGCCTTCGGAGCATTTTTCCCACTCACTGTTTTGGTTTTACTGCCTTTCAAGTTTTGTTAACCCCACAAGTCTGACCACCCTGACTTACAGCCAACAGCGGTTTCCAGCAAAAAAAAAAAAAAGATAAAACTACTGCGCACAGACAACCCAGCCACAGATTGTGTAGTATATAAAAGCTGCATCGCCACAAGGTCCAAAAAAGTGAAGCCAATGTGGAAGTGACTTATGATGCAATACCACTGATGGCTGCTAGGTACCGACTCCAAATAGAATCTTTGGCTCCAATAGACTCCCTCTGAAAAATTAAGGCATTACGCTGCCATTTGCTAAAATCACTTCTTCTGATAAACTAACCCAAACAGAGATACGTTTGTCTGACTTAAGTGAAAACCAGAGCCGTATATCAGAGAGAGTCTGGCCAACTCAAATCATGGGCGCCATGTTTGCTACATCGGAGGGGAGATGCTACAGTGTAACTCTATGGGGCGAATGTGCTATGTTGAAGTACATCGCTTATTTCCACATTTAACGGACCTATAAATGTTATTACCAACGTTTGTCAATATGTAAAAAGCCCTATCTTAAGTAGCCAAGCGTCTACTTACCTGAAATTTCTTAAGAGTTTTGTAGCCCAATCGCTTTATCAGTCACGGAGCTGTGTTTAACTTCTCCTCAGTCTCCAGTGTTCATCTATCACCGAGAAAAGGTTGAAATTACTCAGAAATACTATAAATATATAAATACTAAAATTATACATTAAACCAGCCTGTTATTTAGTATTATCATTCTAACATTAGCATGCTAGCAATAATACATCGGTAAAAAAAATAAATGCATACGTGGGTTTCACATTATATATGACGTTAGCTGCTACTTTTCTAAGCCTTTAGTCCAGATAATTAGCTAACATGAGGCTAGGCTAAGGCTTGGTTAACGTCAAACTTCGTTTATTTGTAAAGCGGTGTTGGGCGTTTTTGCGATTAAGGTAACGTTACACATTAATGATGGTATATAATATGAAATCTTAACGTCAAAGAGAGAACTTGACACTTACCTTACATAATGGGGAGAAATCAGTTGACATCCAGTTCTTCTTTTTAATCGTCCTCCATTTTCGTTCATGACGGGAACGGCAGCCATAGGCTCGGCACCACAGACACAGACACCTGGACGGTGCATTGAGCCCTGAATCGTACGTCAACGTCGCCGCCATCTTGGATGTGGCAGAGCGGAGCGATCGGAGAAGATTCCGCATTCACTTTCATGTGGAAGTGTACCAACCGGTTTACGGTACAAACCGGATCTCACGGCATTACCTGTCACAGGTAAGGATGAAAAGGGAGTTTAATGGGTGGAACTGTTGGTAGTTGATTTTGTTTAAATATGCCAATTTGTGATTTTATGTGTTGTTGTTTAGACGGTTGTGCAAATCTAACGGCTGTGGTGTTTTTCTGTTGTTGAATTGGCTTATTTAAATTATAATAAATAAATTACTAATTTAAATTAAATAAATAAATTACTTGTATTCTTTATGGAGCTGTGACTTGAAATAGACTACCATTTTTTTTTTTAGGTTTACCAGACATATTAGGGTGTATTTACACAAAGTAGACCAAAACTGAACGTTTGTACAGAAACATGAGTGCAGTAGTAGTAGTCCTAATAGTCAAGTGATAATGTGACTATGTTGTATTTACAGCTTGTTGCATTGAAACCAAAAAGACCGAAAGGATCAATTAATGTAGGCCTAACATTTAACTAGTGCTACACTGTGATATTTTATAGTGTAGTATTTCATGCTGGCATTTTGGGAGCATTAGAAAACATTCAAGAGACAACCTTTCATAGCTAATTAGCTTCTACATCGCTTCTGCACAGTCGCTTCATGGACGCGTTTGTGTGTGTGTGTGTTCTTCATAAGAGCTTTCCAAATCAACACCTTCAGCTTGACAAGAAATAGCCCCGAGATGCAAACTAGTGCAAGATGCAGATGCAGTGAAGCTGCTGGGGTTAGTATTCAATTTGCTCCACACACTGTCGGAGTGAACGTTTGATGTCGCGCAGCACAAAACAGGAACATCAGAGAACAATCCTCCTACAACATTTCACACGTGAATAGGGCCGCGGGCGTTTCCTGAAACTTCTACGGATGCGTTCAACTCATTAAAATGATAAAATATAAATAGTATTAACTCAGGAGAGGGTGAGGTTTCTGCTCATGCAGGACTTTAGGCTCTTATGTGGGACAGCGCTCTCTTCACAAAGAAATATGTCACAGAGCAAGAAGTGACGGCATATTTTCTGCACCAAAAAAAGTTAACAAGCTGCATCCCCGCTGAAATGTGCGCCGTTTTTCCCGCAGTGCCAAAGAAATTATTTCACACCATTACACACAAACCTAACAGAAGCCATTATCGCAGCAGCTTCGCTTTTGCCAAATGGTTATGGCTCCTTTCAGCGTGGCAGAATCCCCTCCGTCATCTGCAGCAGAGTTTCCTGTGAGGCAGTTTGACGGAAGACAAAGAGCAACAGGGGCTAATAAAAGGAGCTTCGGCAGCTTCATAAAACGACGTCTCAAAAAAAGCGCCGGGCTTACAGTGTGTGACAGTTTGTGGCACGGAGCCACGCATATGTATTCAAAAGCCCAACGTTGTTCTACTGATACAGGACAGTGTGTGCTTGTGCTAATATAATATCGACTATATTCATTGTAGCTTCATTACAGATCAGTTTACCAGAAGCTGGAAAAACTAAGTCTAAAAACTAATCCTCAGCACGGTTTAGAAACAACAGAAAATGTATAATTCATTTTATATATTTTAATAACGAGGTGTTAATAATGAAATATATCCGCCTCATATCAATGCGCTTATTTACTGACTGCCCTCGTTTTGCACGAATCTCAGTGCTACATTATTAATTGGCCTCGTGCAGAACTTTCTAAATGTACATTTGTTTGTGCGGCTCATTTATAAAAACACTTTCCTTTGCACTGTTAATGTATCAGAATTAATGCTTTTTTGTTTGTTTGTTTGTGACTGGTTTTGCTGGGTTCATTTTAGCTTAGTAGTCCTGGTTCAAATATGACTAGAGCTTCAAAAAATGTTTAAAAAAATGACCTCAAACGCCCCAATTTGATTTTCTTCCGTGTCATTCGGGTTTGGAGGAACCTAGAAGCTTTTTGCATTTTAGTGATATTTAAAGCCGGGGAAATGTCCAGAGGGGGAATTCAAACAATGCAGACAGAAAGGCTTTCCAGCTGTTAAGGAGATTTAGAATACATGATTAGCTGTCACACACAGTCAGCCGTTGCATTAAAAGGTCTGTCAGTCAATTTGACAGTGAAAAATGCCTCCGCTCCCACAGCTGTTGTGGGGATGATAGGATTGGACGGAAGATTAAATACTTTCCCTTCAGGATTCTATTGAGCTGAGGGAAAAATGGTTTGTCTGGTTTTGTATCTCATTAGAATCCATAAAAATGAGGATTTCACTATAGAGTAAGACAAAAAAAAAAGTGAGATACGTTTCTGAAGTTCCCTCAGTGAACCTTACACCTATTAATCCTCTGCGACTTGCCTCCATGTCTCAATTTCTTCTGCAGATTCTGACTGCTTTCATGGAGTTCAGGGATAATTCGGCGACATCTTCACTGAAAATAGAAATTATCCAAACGAAAAGGTCATAAAGTATTTAATAAGTTACTCTTAGATTTGCGAACGGATACGGCTTTAAATGAGCTGGAAGCCACGGCTCACCATGGATTGGTAAATTATCTGAGGCTCTTGGTGAGTCATCAAGGCGATAGATTTGCATGTGTGGGACAGAGTTTGTCACGGTGATAGAGTCGCAACCGAGACACTGTCAGAAATCCTTACAGGTGTGTTTACAGATTGGGTGCAAATACGCGCGTGGGCTGACAACACACTGGCGTCACAGCTTGGCTCCGGTTCAAACTGAGGCTTTTTAAATTCCCACAGCGAGAGTAAGAGTGTGGAGGACAGAAGGAAGGTTTAAAAGAGAAGAAACAGAAAGTTACTAATTCGAGGTCCAGGCTAAAAAAAGATAAAAAAAACAACAACAATGTATTGATTTTTTTTTAAAGCATAATCTAAATTACACCAAATTCAAAACACAAGTTTGGAAGTTGCTATGAAACAGCTCTTTTAAAGCAGGCACTAACCCTATACACGGTGACAACTACATCCATTTATTTTATCACGCCGTTAAGGAGTATTGGTGTATTAGTGAGGCTGGTCGAACTGGCAGTAAAAACGGTCAAATAGTTTCAGTGTGATCTGCTGAGGAACACAAAACGCTGATTTTCACATCTATAATTCAATCCGTTGTTTCGTGCGGCCAACAGAGACCGTACAGGCTTTGATCGAAGAGACTGGGAATGTGTAGTTGTGCCTGTTACTGGCCGCAACCTGATTGAAATAACCGGGGACTTCAGGATAGGAAAACAAAGCAACTGTTTGGTGCCTTGTAGAAAAAAATAAATAAATAAATGAGAGAGAGGGTCCCCAGATACACCATAACCCCCATGAAGAGCCTGCAGTGCATCAGCAATAGCATGCGTCTGTCTTTTTCCCTATGAGCCGCACCTGATCCAGGTCAACTGTTTGCGTGAATGCAAAACTAAATGATCTGAATCATAAATTAGCAATTAGAAGATAACTTTTCTGGCTCACTGCAAAAAAGGAATTTCAAGAAAGCAAAAAAACCTTGCATCAAAGAAATACATCTTTTATTTTGTTCAGAGACAAGAACTTTGTGCTTATTTTAAGAATTTTTGTCAAGCAAAAAAGGCTTCTTTATACAAGATGATTTGATTTAATATAAGAATATTTGTGCTTCTTTCTAGAAATGCTGTTTTTGCAGCGCATGTGCAGACGTGCAGGTTCTGTGGCTGAATAATCAGTCATAAAACAACAACAGCTGGACTTGGCTCCATCAGAAACTCATCAGAGCTCCCTATTTAAACCTGAAACTTCCCACCAGCGCCTTAGAAATGAAGAAGCTACTCAGATGAGTGGCGAAACATCAAAACTAAACAAGTCCAGTTGCTTTTTTTAAAACCTCTATTTGGCTGTAAAATTTTATTCACAACACGGAATTGATTCAGTACGAGGATGCCTCCAAGACGGACAGGTCGTTTTCAAAGGAGCTGCCGATATCCAGTTTGGAAATGTGCAATGAAGTTGCTTTTTTTCTTTCTATCTCTGTTTTGTTGAACACGCCAGGCAAAAAAATAAATAAATACATTTTATCGAACTTCCCCAAAAGAAGATAAAGACAGAGAGATAGAGCCACGTTTTCAAATGAGCTGCTCATATCTAGTTCGGATACACACACAAAGAAGTTGCTTTTTTTCTTATCTCTGTTTTGTTACTGACATTTTTTTTTCTTTTTTTTTGGTAACACCTGGATACTTGTCGCATCACTGCTTACCCCACATGGCGGCGAATATGCACGGTTGTATCAGGATGGACAGGATGTATTTATTCCAACTACAATAAATGGTATAAATGGAGGATATTATTTAAGGTTTAGCGGTGGTTTGGGTTCGCGTGTGTTCACGTACACACAGCTAACGATGCATTCAGTATCCGATGTAAAAACAAGTGTATTAGATTAAAATACTGTAAATCAGACACGTTTGCATTGGTCTTTGGTTAATCCTGTATATCTTGTTCTCTCTTGTCCAGAGTGAGTGTTTCAGAGCATTGTGTCCAGTGTTTGCGGGCCACAGAGGCCCTGCAGCATTTAGGGTGAAGTGTCCTTATTCAAATTTTTGACCTTGCCCTTGAAAGCGTGTGCGCGCATGTCACCACCGGTAACATTTTATATTTGGTAAGGCTGACAGCGCGGCGAGAGGGAAGGAGGAGCGTGTTTTGAGAATTGCAGAGCAACGTTTGTGGAGGGGGATGATTGGAGAAGGCAGGGAATCCTCTAATGGTTTAAATGTCAACTGGTCAATAAAAGCCTGGCATCCCGTCACTTCTCATTTGTACTGAGACAGAGAATGCTATTAAAGATTGAAACTAAAATTACCAACCTGACATTTCCCCATTTACTCACTGTTGTTTCTCATGTCAATTCTCCATTCTGTCCTCGGCTAGCCGTGAATCAGCTCCCTTCAGGATCCACGCAACCGCTGGCCTGTCTGACCCCGACAATTACATCTATTATTTCGACCCGGAGCCGGGGACTGGTTTATTTTTTTAATTAATAATACATGTCAGCCCGAGCACCCCTATCTCCTCGTTGATCACGCGGCTTAGTGTCGAAGAAGGTCAACAAACAACATCATTTGGATTCATGACTTTAAACCCAGTGTTGTACTTGTGCCGGTTGATGCAGAGCGTGTGTGTGTGTGTGTGTGTGTGTGTCGGCGCACTGACAACACTGGTATCAGGGGATGAATCCTGATCCGGTGCATGAATGAAACACCTGAGGCGTGTCGTCCTTCACTTCTAAAGCAAAACGTTAGACATATTTGCTTATTTTCCTGTTGCAAATACTCTTAAGAAGGTCACATGTTTTAAGAAGAAATTTGTAAAAATACTTTGTATTGCAGAGCGTTATCTGTGATTGTTAGCTAACCTCATTACAAACGCTATTTACATCAACCTTGTGTAAATACCTTGGGACAATACGTTATCCACACCTAGCCCTTCTCTCACCTCTTTTCATGGATAACTAAAAACATATAACTTCCCATTGTCCAATGTCAGTTCATTAAGCACATATGAAATGTAATTTATGAAACGTACAGTATCAAATGCAAAAGAGTAAAAGTGAGTTTTAAGAGGAGATTTAAAAACGTCTCTTCCTGGCTAATATGCAAAAGGCTGCAGATCTCCTCTGTGCTTTAGTCTAGTTCTGGGGAGAACCAGGAGACAGTGGTCAGCAGACCTGAGTCACCTTAATGGGAAAGTGTGGCTGTAGGAGATCAGAGATATATAGGAGCCAGAGCTCTTAGTGATTTATAAGCAGGCACTAAAATCAATCCTCAAATGCACTGGGAGCCAGTGAAGGGGTGGGAGAGATATGTTCTCATTTGCATGTTCTTGTCTGCTCCAACACAGAGAGTCACACGAATCACGCATGATTCGTCCTGTCAGCTCACGCAAAATATCCCCCCATCTTAACAAAGAACGCTGCAAAAACAAAAAGGCCAGCGAACACTTACCACACTTCCCAACCTCACCTGGTTTCCTCTCTACCGCAGAGACTGAAACTCTAACTTACTCGCCCCCCACTAGTATTTGCCGCCTTTCCCAGGTACACCAGTTCCCTCTCCAGGGTTACCGCATAACAAAACAAAAAAAAAAGAAATAAAGAAGTGGTGATGGTCACGCCAACACCTGGAGGCAAGTTCTAAAATATTTATGTCATGTGGCAACTTCACCATTCTCCATAAAAACATCCAGAAGTTATCTCGGATGACTCGGCTCGAGTATAAAGTTTAGACACATGACGAAGTTACAAAAGTAAAGGTCGAAAAGAACTTCTGCAGCTGAAAAGTGGTCCACTTAGGTCTCTTTAACCACACCTTTTATTCTCATCATCTCAGATGTGGGTGCTTAAGACGAAGGCCAAAGGGGGGGTTAATGTTGAAACAGCTGCAGAAAGGTGGTAATTTAACTATATGATCATCATAGAGGATGAACACAGCGATGCAACAGTACTACAAACCTTCATGATGCATCTGTTTTTACAAGTGTACCTAATGAACTGGCAAGTCAGTAATCAGCGTCTGATATCTCAGATTCAGTGTTTTTAGGTTTTTAGGATGAAGCACGACTGAGACATGCTGGTTCAACATCAGGCACCTCTGCAACAAGTAAAGCGCGTATGCAGAATTTATGAAACACCTTCTGGGATTCCTTCACAGACACAGCTGCACACACAAGATTAAAACTGCGCTCCATCTGATAAAAGTGGAGTGGAGCCTTTTCCTGAACCGCCTGTCCTCTGAAGGGGGTTTGGTTCGTCTCAAAATGGCAACAATGAATACGTTAGAGGGTTCAAGTGAGGCAAATAATCCACGTGAATCAAATCAGTGAATACGAGTAAACAAACAAACCAGAGAGAGGCCTTTCTAATCAGACAAAAAAATTATAATAAGAGGGGGGAAAAACGGCAGCTCGCGTCTTTTGTTAATGAGCCAACCCAAGAAGAGCTGCAGATAAAAAAACGCTTTGATTGTCTGGGTACACTCAGCAGACAAGACTTCTTCCCTCGATGCGAAGACAATGGCTTTTAGATAGAAAATAGCAGAACGACAGCATGAGCATGAATTCATCAACCCCGTCTTCTCGTGTGCACACTGCGCTATTGTTTGTCCCTCTTTGACTCTGTTTAATTCTCTGTGTGATATCATCATTGAAGTGAAGGACCCTGTGACTGAATTATTTTCTCCCTGATATATTCATTCAAACGTTTCTCCGCTGCACAATAGATATTAAAATATTAAGCAGCTGATGCTGTTGTCTGATCTGGATCTACCACCTACCGCCTTCTTCTATCAATTACCTGACAGAGGGCACCGATGATACAAATTGATCCTCCTCTCTGGCAAATTAATTACATTGATCCATTAGTACGTGCAATGACCTGTTGCCGATTTTCTCATCTGCTCAGACTAATGTGAACCGATGTCCCCCGAGTACTGATGAAACATCTGCTCCTGCAGCTCACCGGACTCTTCTGAGGTGTGTCTCTGCCTGCTGGACCTGCAGTAATATCAAGTCACAGCAGTGCAGTTAAATAATAATAATAATAATTATAATAAATAAAAAAGGCATTGTTCTCTGTAACTGTTATTTTTGTGTCTTTGCAAATTGTTGATGTTTTGCAGCTTTGATTGACACTAGCCTGAAAAGAAGCCTCCACAAATACATCCCTGATTTCTTTAATAATCATGTGAACTTCAAAAAGCCTCTTTCTAACACAGGTTTCTTTCTCCCATTTTACATTAGTTTTGCTTGTTTGATCACGTGTGACCTATGAAAGCAAAATATCTCAGGGTTTAACTTATAGTCCGTCAAACTTGTCAGCTTTAAATTGATGTAAATGGTAAATGGTGGATTTGAACTGCGGTCACTGCAGAGAAGAAATCAAACGTCAACTGACCATATTGATCCAGGTTAAAATATATCATGACTTTCTATTTATACATATCTGGATGTCTTAAAATGCACCACTGCTGTGTAAATATCATATTAATTGTGATAACCTATACTCCATATGGAAAATAACTTGCAGTAAACTGTAACTTAATTAAATGCTCCTATTGTAAGACTGTTTATGTAAAGATGACTTGTGCATATAAGCAGCTAATGTAATATCAGGTGTGCAGATTGTCACTTTATCAGCAAAGCAGAGGTTTTTGTTTCAGGTTCATCAGGTTTATTTTTGAGGAACTTTCTTGTTTCCCCGTTTGATGAACTGAGAACAGAGAGAGACCCACACTGAGACTCTTTTCAACATCATCTGAACATTAACCTCCTGAGATCTGACCTTTTATTTGGTCTGCATTTTTAATTTCTCTACGGTATTTGGGATCAGTAGGACCTAAGGCGTATAAAACACATGTCCTCATATGTGCACGCTGGTATTATTTCATTTTATATATTATGAAGAAGAAAATATAAAACTGTTTATTTTAATACCTGAACACGACTTAGTAAAGACAGAACAATGAAGTCCCAACGTCTTCAAACGAGTACCTGCTAGTTAGCGATGTTGTAGCTTGTTGCTGTGTCATATCAAACTAGAACCGTTAACAAGCATAAATCCATAACTTTTAATCTTTGCTACCACTAGATGGCACTAGATTAAATCGTCCACTAATGAAGACAAAGGCTTTTAAATAAAGTAGAATAAGCTGCAATAAATCCTAAAATTTAATGTCTCAGGACGTTAAAATACACCAATATTTTCAGAACAAGTTTGTTGACTACGTCATCAAAATGATTCGGGAGCATCTATCCCTGCACAGCCATTTGTAGCTCTTCCTAGTTTGCTAGCTAGTCCCGACTCCTCCAGTTTCCCCCTTTGATCGACGATTACATGCTACTGCCACTTTCTGTGGTTATTTCCTCTGATGGGGGCCATGGACCATTCATGCTAGTGCCAGCTAGCCGTTGGCTATAGTCTTTGCACTGCATTCAAGTGCAACTTTTCGGTCCGGACACATGTGAGATGACACACATTTGGCCCTCGTTGCCAGCACTTCTTTGATGTCGGTTTAGTGAGTCACGGCCTGTAAATCCCCTCAAAGTATTAAATACATATACTATAGGAGTCTGGACAGACATGGGTTTTAACTGCGACATGACTGGTCTTATGTAAATTACCCTTTAATGTAATTATATTCAGCCCTTAAAGTTTTTGCTGGACTGGTATATATATATATATATATATATATATATATATATATAAATAATTTATTTTTCTGTGTATGGCAGACTGATGACAGCATCTTGTAGCAAGTGTGAAATCTGTTTGCTGTTCTCAGAGATGGGTATAAACTAGGCAATAATTTTAATTATTTTTTCAAGCTACTTTAAAAAAAGTCTAAGTCCTTTGATTTTTAGAAGCAGATGTGAAGAGCTAAATCATGTCGCATGATTAAAGGGTTGTCATATCCGGCAAACGTGGACATGTAATGCTAAAAAAAGAAGGCGAGATGAGATGAAAAGGTGGTTTGAGCTGCTCTACCTTTATCATCAGTTCTGTAACCGAGGTATTCTCAAATGACGGCAAAAACTCCAGGTGATGATTCAATTGAGATGCAATTTCGACGTTCTCTGCATCCGGCAGAGTCACTGTTAGCTATTAAATCCAGGAAGCCGTCACTTCAGGCTCTATGTGATGGACCGTTCTGTGAAAGGATGCGAGTGAAGCCTCGTCCTGATGAGCAGTTACAGGAAAACATGTGGATGAGGTCAAATGAAGAACCAACTATTGGCAAATAAACACGATTAGATCTCTCCAATTTCACTATAAATACATGTTAAGATCAAAAAGATACGACAGTTCCTTGTTGCTGTTGGGGTTCCTGACCCCAGAACGTGACTGATGGTAGAAACATCTCACTCGTCTCCATTTTAAAGCAGATTTGCATTTGAGGGAAACAGCGAATTAAATGTTCATGAATTCAATTTTTAATAGACGCTTTCTTTGTTGCTTTTCTGTCATGCATATCCTCTGCGTGACACTGAAAACAAAAGCTCAGCGTGTTTTTTCTAATAGGCAGAAAAGACTGAGGAGTTTTCTGGGTTACACTGTGCCCTCTGTGTTTCTGGGAAAATTATAAGTGGGACTTCTGAACCGTTTATTGCGCTCTGTTAACTTGAAATTCCTGCATTATGCAGTTTCATTAAAAATGTTGTGACTGAAGCAATTGAAGAAGGGTGGGGGTGGGGGAGGTTTTAGAGAGAGTAATTAAGATTCAGAAGAGTTTGCGCTCTTTGTCACTGTAACAAAAGCTCGCTGCAGAGCTTGTAAAGTTAAGCCCGGATGTGCTGGTAAATTAGATTTAAAGTAGAAGGATAATTATAATTAAAATAATTCCTCAGCTAATAACTATCCAGGTGCACTCAGACAACACTGTGGTTATAAACACACTCTCTGCAGGGATGTTACACAACCCGCAAACCACGTTTCCATGGGGGCCATGATGACTCACACAGCCCGATTCAAAGCGGAGAGCACTGAGCTTCATGCCACGGCATATCCCCAGAGATTAGCACACCTGCACTTTGTATTAGGAAGCTTATGGAGCAGACTTTGTATTAATTCCCTCCTGAAATCACCACATTAATCCCTGCGGCAAACACAGAGTGGCATGCAGAGGATGTGGAGGAGAGGAGCGTGGACGACATGAGAAGCGTCACGACTGCCGTGGGTTTTGGGATTCAGAGACAGAAAAGTTAGTTTTTCCACGTGAGTCCTTCTCAATTTGAACACGTGGGCCCCTTGTTTCCTGAAGTTAAAGCTACGGCGGAAGTCGGGTCCAGGAAGCGACTCTGATGTGCTTTCCCGCTGACTAGCTGGAAAGAGAGGCGCCCGCCTTAGGAGGATGTGCTGCAATGCTGCCGAAATTAGCGTCACCCTTAATTAATTTATGCGACCAAAGAAACCTGGAAGCGCAACCTCAAGAGTGACTTCACCAGGCACGAGGAAAGGTGGTTCTATATTCTGGAAGTGCATGAATAAAACATTTAAATCAGAGATGAGTGAGTTCATTTATTCTCCACTTTGGACAGTATTCACATGAACATTTGCACGAGCTGCTACAAGAATATTCTTCTCTTCATAGAGGAAAAGGCAGGTCATGTAAAGGTTATATTCCTCCTTGTGGAACCTTAAAGAGATGGCCACACATCTGTCTAAGTGCTGTTCTCAAAGATGATGTTATACTCTCAATATTGGAAGAGATTTGTACGATGCATGTCGCACCTACCTTAAACACAGCAGACATATACTATGATGGATGGATGTGGCATTAAAGCTTTCCATGGTATCTGCTATTATACAAACAATATTAAGCTAAGAGCCCCAGTTCTTTCCCTTTGGCTGCAGCTAAAACGCTAGAGGTGATTCCCAGCAGCTCTCCTGTGGTCAATTAGAGGAGCCATCAGGATTCGTCTTCATCCCAGTAGGACTCAATAGTTCCTCTTACCTTGCAATAGGAATTCTATCATCCGGCTGCTCTGCATATTGATAGAGCTTCTCAAATACAGGCGGAGTAAAATTAATAGACAGCACGGGGCGGAAATATTCACCGTGCCGCAAAAGGTGATGACTAGCCCGCGTCTCTTTCATCTAAATCCCTCTCCACTCTCCGGCTCAGCCACCTTTTCTTTAACACATGCAGACATAACCTCGAAGGCGTCGTGTCCTTTTGGAAGAAGGAAACAAATAGGATCTGCAGTGTATGTAAACTGCAGCACGTCTCCAGAGAGTAGATAGGTCTGCCATAAAACAATAATAATAATACCAATAATAAAAGTCTGCGGCCTGTCCATTTTTTTTTCTGGCAGCACTCCAGCCAGGAAGTTGGGAAGTTCACTGAAGGGTAATGATAGAGCCTTGGTTGGAGTCTTATCATGGGGAGTTACCTTCGACAGCCGGGTCGACCCTCTCCTCTAATTAAAAGTTGAGCTCCAAAGAATAGGCTTGAACTTCAAGGGAAGAAGGGAAGCAATCCTTGAGAGATTTTCTTTTCAGAGCTGTGACCTGCTCGACAAGAACACGAAGATGTTTTATGGCGCGTTTTACTGGCAACAAATCTTTCACCGGGATCACTATAAATCAGGCTAGAAGAAGAAGAAGAAGAAGGAGGAGGAGGAGGAGGAGGAGGAACCCTTCCAAACAGCCGGCGGGTATTTGACATTACAGCACATTCAGAACTCAACAAATTCTTAATTCTGTGACATGTCTCTGTTCGTTCTTCTGTACTGAAATTCCCCCCATCAGAGCTGAACCGAAGTGTCTCACCGCTTTTCACTCCTGGCTTTGAAACGCATTACACGAAATTTAAAAAAGTCGCCTGCTTGAGGAACGAGACGTCAACCGTTGGTTTTTCTTAAAGCACCAACTCGAGCTGAGCTGTAGGAGTACGAGACTGTGACATGAGTGCTGAGTATTATCAGAGATCCATATTACACCAATTACACACCAACATTATGACCACCTTTCTCATATTGTGTAGGTCTTGTGCCTTGTGCCTCCAAAACTGTTGTTACTTCTCCTACAAGTGGTTTTAATGTGGCTGACAGGTGTACACACATACACATGTCTGCCTCTCCACTGTCACTTCAATCTCAAAGTGTGTGTTTTAATTTCTGACACTGGTAAGGATGCACTGTCTGAGTGATTTTGTTTCCTGCAGCAATTCACCTGAACTGCTGTTAGAGAAGCTAATTTTGGACCTTATGGCCACTGGTTGAAATTCCTGCCACGTCCACGGCTGAGGTGCCTTCAGGAAGCATCTTAACCTCCAAAGAGCAGTGCAGAACAAATCAGCATGCTAGCCACTGGCCTCTGTGTCCGTCACACTCATCCAACCAAAATGAAGGAAAGTTTATTTGAACACAGAATAAAATAAAACAATGACTTAACGCATTTTATGTTGAAAAGGAGTAGGAAGAAGCCAACGCTTATTAAATCCCACCCCTTCTCCCTATGTTAAAACAATATATACTATGATAAATTATACACCCCTTCATGGCCTACGTCACTGTGACATCACGGCGTGAGCTGGAGGCAAAACAGAGGGAAGCTTAAGGTGAAGTGTTACTTTGAACCATGAAAATGTCTTTTTGCTGTATTTTTTGGTGCCAAAACTGAAAAATAAAAAACACGAACTTGAACTTTTATCACATACCAGCCACTGCCAGCTGTAGACAGCTTTGGTTTGACGACTGAAAGATCGGATGAGACAGTGAACAACGCTTTATATCAGGTCAGATTAATAAGTAATGCATGATCAGTTTCAGCCTGGATAACATTACGGATTAGAATAAATCATACCTGATATTAAGTTAATTATTTGGGTGATTCTTGTTACACGTTAATGCTAATGCTAACCGCAAGCTAACACAGTCAGAGTCAACTTTTTAAAATAACACTAAGTCTCGGGGAGTGAGTGTATTAGTGTATTCTTTAAAATATGTGTTTCCCTCATCCATTCTTGCCAAAACAGTTAGTTGAAATATGCTAACCACCGTTTACAAGTTTGAGATGTTTTGCCTCCAGTTAAGCTCCGCCCCATTTTCTCCCTGTACCTTATAAAAACATTCTCTTCATACTTTACTTTGAACTGTTTTAAATGTGGACATTGCTTTAATTCTTCACACTTGCTGTTCCATATTTTTTACTTCTCTGAATGAAATGCAAACTCTTGTCTTATTTGTGGGCATTCTGATGACTTTAAAGTTATTTGATGTCTCTCAGCAACTATTGAATTGATTTGCACGAACTTTTGGTGCAGCGGTCAATAATCCTTTGACTAAATCCCTCCAATCACTGCTGGTCCGCTGACCAGACTGGCACCGAAATTTGCACAGATCCATAGCAGACAATGAGGTTTGCTCATTTTTTTCATCCTCTGACTATTTGCGTGGCGCTATCATTAGACGAAAACTTAAACCTCTCTCTGAATAACCTGACATTTTCAACTGTCAAGTCTATTTTGTGCCGATTCTAAAATTATTTAGCATGCGAACATCACGTCAACTAAAAATAGGGAACTAGGGACAGAAATTATATTCTGTGCGTCGGCCTGTCGCGGTCGGTGCCGCTGTCGAGCTTGTTGTAGCATTTATCTAAAGGGCAGGGCTGTGTCTGAGTACAGATTCACAGCTGCTGCGAGTGTCTTCCTGCTGAGCGCAATGATGAGAGCAGAGACATTCACAAACACTGTATATGTATTGTCAGGAGCTCAGCTGTTGTGCATCAATAACAGGTTTATGGAATTACCACAGGAACGTACACAAGGTATGAACAATAAAATAAACCTGACTCCTTTAATGGTTTTGGGGACATTAGTTTATTTTCATTCTGCCTCTTTTGTGTTGACTTGTGCTCTATCTTCCCAAGCTCCTCAAGAGTGATCAAGATCTCATTGTGATCATTAGTGTTATTATTGTATTACTGTTGTCCAAACAGTTTCATATTAATTGCTTTGACATAGCAGCTGATGCCCCTTTTGGGCATGTCCCACATTTTTTTGCTTTTTTTACGTTTTGCTGTGAGGTTTTCCATCTTCCAGTGCAGCGCTCAGAATGCATCGTCCTTTCTGAGCGATACGACAACCGCCAAAGCCGATGCAGTGCTGACTTAAGGTGTAATAAAAGCCGTTTGGACACATGCGACGACCCTATTTGTGCTGAAGTGGTTTGTGTCCAGTTTGCTGCATTTATCTGTAATAGCTGCTGAGAGGTAATGGAACGGTGTCTCAGCGTGTCATACTGCCATGTGTATTTATAGACGATCAAATAAATGGGGCAAAGGCCTGTGAAAACACAATAAGGATATAAATCGACTGGTTCTCAGTTGGAGATAAAAGAGTGGCAGTAAAATCAGTTGAAAGAAAAAGAGAAAGAATGTGCCAAGGTGATAAATATGTATATACATATACAGTATGAAGGAGTGGCTGTGGGTAGGATACTGAGATAAGCCTGAGATAAACCACAAACATCTAATGATGATGATGCATTCCCGCCAAACGTAAGAATACATCATCGGCTAACACCACCAGTGAATCCCACCACAGCCCTTGGGATGCAGGAGTTGGATTTGAGCACGGGAAGTCTACAGTGAATCATAAACACTTATTGACAGCCCTCTGGTTGGTTAAACCCCTCTTGGAGCCTGGAATTGATTGTAGGTCTTGTGCTGATGCAAATAGCGTTTGCGGCTATGAATGTTTGATAAATGTTGAGTCTGTGCTGAATGCAAGGTGAAGAGTTCAGAGGTTTAATTTGCAGCCGCCTGTCGGGCCCCTGCTGCTTCGGCCGTCGCTGCCAAAAGGTTTGTCTGTCTGAGCCCATCGATTGGCATCAACATACTAATGTGTTTATTGACGCGCCAAAGCAGGAATAAAGATTGTATAACTAGGTGATAAAATAGAAGTCAGCAATTAATTCTCACCTTTTCTTTTTATTACCAACAAAAAAAAGTGCCCCTTCCCCTTTTCTTCCTAAACTGCAAACAGCCATGTTTCAAGCTAAGACGTGATCATATATTTGGTTTTTATGCATTTCCTTCAGCGTATAATGCATATCACCATGTCCATGCGGTGCCTTTATGCTGGCAGTGCTTCAAAGCCGAAGCTATTTGATCAAGGAGATGGCCTTTTTAATATTCAAACAGAGTGTCTGGCACTTTGATGAATTGAGGGTAGCCCTCCTAAATCCTTTTTGCCATCCTGTTCCCCACATGAAGATAAATGCCCGTGTTCATGACACTGTTAAGAGTTAAACAGGATAAGACAACTCCGATTCACCCAGGGGTTTGTTTTTTCAGCCCTCTGGCCGAAGAAAAGCGTAGGATGGTTAAGTGCCCTGTCAAGCAGGACTGTTTTATCCTGAGCAGTGAAACGGTCCCTTAACAAACTTCCCAATCTGTCAGTTGTAACTTTTATCTAATCTGTTATTGGGGAGGATGGTAGCGAGATTTTTCAGCTTCCAAGTGCAATCAGGCAGCCTCAACGTGTTTTAAAGAGTGAAGGCATGCAAATTACAAGGTTATATTCCCTCGCACTATTCTTTTTAGCGCCCACTGGAGCTCCATTATTTGACATTTCTTTTCCTTCATTGGTACAATCGATTAGACGTGAAGGAGAGCAGCAGACGACTTTAGCACGATCCCTAATCATCACGCCCTTTATTGGTGGGAAACCTGCACATGTGCAACCCACAGTGTGCTTTCCCTTCCCTTCCTTTGAAGCTCATCTGAGGATGCCATGGAAATCAATTAGAGACACATCAGCACTGTCTGAGCCACCGGAGGGAGCCAGTCGGAGCAAATTAGTATGCCCTCCCCTCTGTTCCACACTTTCTTTCTCATGCTAAGAGGGGAAATTACAAGCCAATCTATCAATTGATCCATGGGTGAATTGTGCTGTTAACACAAGGACAGACTATCATTATCTCTTTATCTACTTTAGCCATATTCAGTGAAAGAAAAGTGCCATAGTAAGGAGACAGAATGAAACACTGAGCTGCACAGGGACAGTTTTCTTTTTACTGGAAGTAACTGGACGTGTATTGGTGCAAAGGAAGGAGTCGTTTTTTGCCGTGGGATAAAACCTCTGAGGGGATAAGTGACAGATGAGACGAACGAGATGAATGATATGGACACAAAAAGTCAGAGACCGTTTCTGCTTGCATCACATTTGTGCGCAGTTATCTGGAAGAGGATTTACAGTATGATGAAATCCAAATACATGTGCAGTGTGTGCAAAATACTGGAACCCACTGAGCCCTGAAGAGAAAACAATCTTGTTCAATTTACGTCCAGCCGTGTTGTGCTTAAGCTACGCTAAGATGGGCAGATGTTGCTCATCCCAGGAGCTTATGGCCACATTATAATTATATGATACAGTCATACCATTCACAAGAAAAGCAGTGAGAGGTGGTCGGGGTGGATGCTGGACGAACAAGATGATTTTTAGAACTTATCCCTGTGCAGCTGCAATGAAAAATCATAGTTGTCGGGTAAATATTGACTATGTTGGTGAGCTAGTTTTTAAAGCCTTCAGTCATTGACATCTGTTCCTACTGTTGAGGAGAGTATTTGCAGAGAAACGTAGCAGATCACGCTGGTCACATTGGTGCTTTGAGGTAATGCTAGCATGCAGAGTTTCTTGCATGTTTATCATCTTTTCATATTTAGCAGTAACACAAAGTACAACACATTGTGTCAAGAGCTTGGAGACGTCATCGGGGGGAGGGGGAGGTTCGAATGGGCAGTGACGGTTGGTGAAATTTGGTGGGTGGGCTAACAAATGCATCAAATGTTACATCAGTTACAGGTACACTATACGTTTGAAGTGCTCTACATCCATGGTTCTCAACTGGTCAAGATCCAAATGTAAGAAAATGTTTAACTTCTCAAATTAATTTATTAAAGGCAATAATTGAATTAACACACAGTTGATGTTTTCATGCAAAATACATGAAATAAAAAAAATGTGCAACTACTGAGAAATATAAAGAAAATCCTCAAATTATGCTGAAAATACTCACTGAATGTATGACAACAAACAGTGTCCCGTGCAATTGAAGGAAGTGCCACTGACGACTGAAATGCAGCGCATATTTCCGATGTGACTCATGCTGCACGTCATGCTTTCTAGTTTTGTCCAACAAATGTTTCAAATTCACAATTCCTTGTTGAGTCCATGTCGTATATCATCCAAAAAGCAGGCATGGAAAACAGAAAAAAAAGAAAATGAAAGAAGCCCATTTATACCAGTCGTCCCTGGGAATAGGCGTTGACTGTAAATATAAAATGGCGACAAGGGAAACTAATGCATGTGATTGGTTGACCCGGCAGTGCATCAGAGGAGAAAAGACTGCAGCCTGTACGACTAAACGTGTCACAAATATTATCCACCACAGAGGGATCAGACATCTGTGAGCGGCATCGTATCACAGACTTCCATTGAGAATGTATTGTTGTTTATACATTCAGTGCTTGTAGCTTTTTGTTTTGTTAACGCACCATTAGGCTAGACCTAAAGTTGTACACGTTCTTGCATAACTTGATTTAGAAACATAGAAAAAAATTGTGACTCAAATGATGAGACTCTTAAATGTTTTCATTTAGTTAATGATAAAATGCTTATATCTTGGAATTTTTAATGTTTCTCTCAGTGTAAGCTTGACACAACTCACAACTCACTGGAATATAACAAGATGTACAGAACATACCGTTTTCTGCAAGTTTGAGCATGTCGAAACTATAAAGACTCAAGAAATCTGCTAATCTCTTATACAGTTTGCTCCCAGGTTCCTCTGAAGTACCTTTGATAAGTGCTTTTCGTGGCTAGTTTGAAATCATGTTATTATTGCTCTTACGCGAGAAGGAGTCAATGTGACAGCGACGAGGAAGAAAGCGAACGTACAGTTCATTATCATGCTGGCTGAGGTTTGACTGAGACTGTCAGCTGGTCCAGTGGAAATTAATGACCGAGTCTGAGCTAACTCTGCTGGAACTGCTTGCAGTCTCAGTAATGTGATGAAACTAAGAGAAAACGGACAGAGGACATGTAGTATTTCTGAAAATATTCACTTTTTTCACACATTCTTCTACTCTATAATAACTTTAAATGAACACATAAAACATTGATATTTTTAATAATTAATATTAATTATAATAATAAATCTAATATATTCAGTGACTCACCTCTCTTCCAAAAGTATTCAGAGTCTTTGTTCAGTGACCAGTCTCCCTGTCCACTCAGAAGCACTCAGCGTGATGCTGCCACCGCCATGTTTCACCTTAGTAACGGTAGAGAAATTATCTATTTTAATGATTTACAACATCTCTTCTTTATTTTATAAAATAAGCATAGAGACTATTAAGCCCAGCCAAGGAGGTGGTAATGTCAATTTAGTAGAAAAAAAAAGAAAGAGAGAGAGAGAGAAAAGCATTTTGGATGTTCTCTTTTAAAAGCATATTTCCAGGGGGAATGAGTCACGACTTTTTCTAGATGGTTTTATAGTGTTTTAGACTTTTATCTCTCCCTGTATTTATATCACATAGTTTATGTCTTTTTATACACATTTATTAGATTCTTTACAATTTTAAACTCTTTTGCATACTTGTACTTTAGCATTGTGTATTTTTTATTGTGTTTATATATCTTATCTTTACCATTCATGTCTTGTGACTTTCTGGTTTAATAATACGCCAGAAAACACGTCATCGTACCCAACCCACACTGTATACTGTATTTATATGGAGGTATGTACCAATTTCTTGGTTAGTGACATTAATTCTCCACCCAAGAGTTCTCAGATCAGGAGATCAAACTTAAAGTGGGTTTCCTTCCTTGTCCTTTGTCCTCTCCCTCTATATTTGATTACTGAATCCAGCCAGTGGAAGCTCCTCCGGAGGCCAGACTGAAGGAGTGATGGTCGTCTCTTCCATCTCTGTGGAGGACTTCAGTGGTACCAGGAACATTTTCCTCAATTACTTAGTCCGGGCTACGACGAGTCCTGGTGGTACAATACTTCTTCCAGGGCCGCTGTGCTTGGGGGACACTTTGAATTGTTTTATACCCTCACCCTGACCGATGCCCTGCCACGGTTTAATTGTGTGGCTCCACAAAGAGTTCCTCAGACTTCGGGCCTTGGTTTCTGTCCTGACGTTCAGTGTGAACTGTGTGACTTTATAAATGTTGTCCAATCGAGTTAGTTCGCCACAAGTGGACTTGAAATGAGTTCCTCGACACATCTCATGTATTATTAATGCAAACAGGATGCACTTGATCAAAGTGTAACAGCCACGGGTCTGAATACTTTTCCAAATGAGATCGTTCAATCTTTTGATTTTATAGCAAAACAAAATCAGCAAAACTTCCTCATAACATATTCACTTCTGATTGCAGACTAACGAGAAAATGTCAATTTTATTCACGCAAAAATCGAAAGGATGCGAATATATTCTGAATGAACTGTGCTCCATTAAATCAGAAGAAAAGATTTACAATATGAAAAAGAAGAAAGAAAAAAAAAAACAGTGTACAACAAAGCCAATGTTTTGCAAATTGAGTTTGCGAGCCTTTAAAGTATTGTGTTTGAGCATGCAGGCTGTTGTTTGAAAGGTCACTGATTCTAATGACATTTCTGAGAGGGTTTGTAATGGGGCCAACTCATGCATGGCGAGCACGCTACAAAAACACAGCGGCACACAGAGTGGAACATGTCTACTAATTGGTGCCGCCCCAGTTTCCATCTGTATTGTGTTTGTGTGTGTGTTTCTCTGGTGCCTCACCCACTTTATTCTTGTCTCACACCTCATTTCCTAAACATGTGACTCAGAATGTAAAAGAGACACTTACTGACACATCATCTGGTCTGAACAGTGTTTTACTGCAGTTAATTACCGTCTCTGATTGTCTCTGCACTGGCGCCAAATTTGGTGAGATTGAAGTTTGTGGTTTTAATTGATTTAATTTTCAGTCATGAATCCTCAGATTGGTTTCATTATAACCAGGTCATAGGTTTGGGGAGAATATTGACCACGTGTTACTGCTGTACACTTCACACCAGACAGAAACACTTTATCAATCAATCTGTATTTAAATATGGCATTTATCCAGCTCTGTAATTAAAAGTAACTTTTCAGTAAACTCGGTGGGTACGACCACAGCTTGTCGAGCCATGTTGAGACACTGGAAGGCATCCGAAATTCCACAGAACAGCATCTTATGAATGTATGTTTAGTAGATTAAGTGATGACGGGGGGAAGGGGGTGACTCATTGGGACAGGTTTGGGGATTACATAAAGGTAGATGATGACCCCCACTAGGATTTTTTTTTTCTTGTTTGTTTTTTGCATCTGCTGCCTTATCTTGTGCATGTTCGTAAGGGTTAGGGTTAGTTAACTGCATATCATCTGTTCCTAAACTTGCTAAGCTTGCCATGTATCAAACCTTTGAAAAGCACAATAAAAACTTTAAAAATAAATTATTTGCGACTATATTACCTCTAAAGTCTATGTACACATGCTGCAGTTTCAGCTTCTGCACTTCTGATTAAATTGCATTAATCTAATCATGATCTAATCATACATGTAAATATGCCGACATTTATATTCATCATATTCACCTTCTTATCAAGTTCACATTTTAACCTGAGGACAGCTGTGAATACAATTTAAAATCATCCGGAGGATCCCCAGGTGTTTTCCAGATCATTTATTCACTTATTTACTTCACTTTCTTTTGTCTGTAAAAACGTAAATATGTAAATATGCATGGTGACGAAGTGTTGGTGCACACATTTTAAATCATGAATTGAAATCAACTGATCGTTAATTACTGAGAAAGGAGAAGGGGTGGGATTAAATAAGCACACGTTTCTTCCTGCTCCCTTAAGGATATATATATAGATATATATATATATATATATATATATATATATATATAGATATATATATATATATGTCTTCAGTCATGCTTTGGCTCAGTCTGGTTATAATTGCTGCCAGTGCAGGAAAATGCGACAGGAAGGAGACTTAATGTGACACATTTGATAATGTATTTATTGCTCATTATCCCTTTAAATAAACCAAGCTGTGGCAGCACACAGTCACTAGTCGCGAGCGGGGCTGCAGCTGCTCTGCTCTGCTCTGCTCTGCCTGGCGGTGTTGGCTGGAGCTGTGGTTGAATATCGCTCCGTTTTGTGCTTGAATCTATGAATCGATGACGCTGTGAATATAGCTGCGGTATCCGTACTGGAGGCTTAGATACGGTAAACTGCACATAATCCCTTCATTTTGTGAAGGTTGCATCCATCATAATGTGTCATGGACGTTATTGTAATAAGTGAAGAAGAGCCGTGGCTGTACCGTCACAGCTTCGCCGCCCCGTAATTCACGCGGCCCCTCGATTAGCCTGGAGAGGCCTCGACAGCCAGTTCAAGCCTCACACCACCACAGAGCAGAGTTAGTTAACCTAACTCTTATCTGTTCTGCAATGAAAAAGACTTGCTGCTGAGCAACCACAGCGCTGTGATCACACCCGACGGCGGTCTGCTGCTTAATACACACCCTGGAGGGTACAGAAGAGCTTGAACAGACTAAAGGATGTAGAGAAATAATATTCTAAAATTCCTCCTGGTATGACCTTTCATAGGAAGTGTCACAATGGGGACCATGAAGATAGCGGGATTTATCTAAATTCTCTACTTAGTAGACAAATTAAATGACGGCTAAGTGGGCATCTTTATGTAAAGGAAAGTGATTTATGCACCTGACGCTGCAAGTTTTCACAATTACAAAATCATCCTTGCGAAATCAATAAAAACATGAATAAAGATGACCGGACCCTGATGAGCCAGCAATGATCATCGAGAGAACCTCCCACTAGGCCTACATCCACAGATGCTAATGGGTTTTCCGATAAATAACAACTGGTTATGACCCATGACATTCGATTTCATGACTTGACACTCGTGATGGACTTTTGACAAGACTGCGTCAGACACACAACACTTAAGGACGCGGAGCCCTGTGCATGAATGAACACATCATTATTATCCCATGAGCGACCGAGCAACGCTCTCATTGCCACCTAACTGCTCTCTCACCTCATTTGCATTCCAGGAGCAGGATTTTCCTATTAAGGAGAAGTTAATAACTTGCTAATACTCCGAAATTTCAAGCTCAGCAAAAGGCCGCTCGGCCCTTTAAATGCACCAACATGACTTGAATGAAGCCAGCGAGCACTCGTCCGGTTTCTGACCCTTTTCTTCATTCCTCTATAATCTGCAAAGTTTGATTAACTGTAATTAATACTTGATTCTTGCTGCCAAGTGAAGGGGACCGAGTAATTTCTTTCACTTTAAGACCAGGGCAGGGGTAAAATGAACTCTGTATTTCCTTCCTAAATGAAGCTATTCCCTTTTTACAAGCCACCGGCGGTGGGGACATGTGAAGCGATTGAAAGACCTCCCATTCATTCCCCAAGGTTGGCCTATAAAGTGCTGCGGTTGAACATCCAGAGCATTACACACCATCCCAGCGGGCTTTTCATGTGCGACTACTACTCTCCGTCCACGGTGACACGGGTAGACGTAGAAAGAGACTGTGACCTTTTATGTGGACAGACATGGCCTAACTGCCTCTGATCGATGGAAAAAAAAAAAAAACACACACACTCACACACAGAGCGATGGCGACCGCTGCACTTCTTGCTCAGGGGAACACACACATCTTTACCACCCACTAAACCTGTCAGTCACAGCCCGCTTTCCTCCAGTAATGGCGCTGTGACTGAAAGGCCACACGCCACAGGAGAACATGGGTCTCTTTAGATACAGTATGTGATGTCTAAATTAGGATCGCGGCTCGAACTAAAATTACAGCACAGCGAAACAATGCTGGATTTTATCTGATATTGTAGAAAACGATGTTGATGGAGGCATCTTCTATTACAGCTGCAGCGTCTGTTCCCAAGACTAAATAGCTACTAATTTATTACATTCTGGCCAAATATATACTAAATGCCAGTGTGCATAGTGAAAGTTTAAATTGACTTCCTGCCTTTGGTGTTTGCGAGAACAATTATTTCCCCTGCGAAGAATAACCCGAGGATCACACGGAGGGAAGGAGTGAGAGGGAAATGATTCAAAGGACACTGTGTATTGTTATTAGACTCATAAATTTCAATTTACACACTCATTTGGAGAAACCAGCGTGCTGGTTTATTGTAAGTGCAAGTTTAAATGGAAAAGGAAGAAAAGGAAAAGAGGAAATTAGTTGTAGAAAAATGCAGGAATCTTGACCGAGTACTGCTTCTGTCTCCTACCATTTATAAAGCTATCGAGGTGATGCCTGGCTTACGGTGGCCCTGAAGGTCAAAACACAACATTTCAAAAACCGCAACATCAATACAGAAAACATTTCTGAAAATCATAGAAAACACAACAACAGTCACAGTGTTTTGTGAAATGTTGCGTTTTCTGAAACTTCAGAAAACACAATGACAACATTTCCAAAAACGCAAAACACAATGACATTTTACAAAACAACATTTCAGAAAGCACAACGACATTTCAGAAAATACGACATTACAGAAAACAACATTTCACAAAGCACAACAACAACATCACAGAAAACATTTCAGAAAACATGTCATTTCAGAAAACACGACAGTGTTGTCCCTACCCTGAAATGTCATTGTTTTCTGAAATGACCCGTTTTCTGAAATGTTGTGTTTTCTGAAAACATAAAACACAACTACATTTTAGAAAACATGACATTTCAGAAAACACAAGGACATTTCCAGAAACAGAAAACACAACATTTGTGAAAGCACAACATTACGGAAAACACAACAAGTGTTGTCCCTACCCTGAAATGACGTTGTGTTTTGACCTTCAGGGCCACCGTACCGACTGGTGACCTACTCATGTACATGCACATGAACTATATTGCATTAAAGTATAAAGCTGAAACTAAAATGCATGCGACTGTTGCTTTTAAACCGTTGAATTTGTTGCATTTATATGCAACAGTAGTAAGTGCATGTATTTTTATGTCTTACTGAGTGAATAAAATGCAAAATCAGACTAGAATATCTACATTTACTTAGAAAAAAAAGTCAACTTGTCTAAAAAAATGCCGAGGAGAGATTTTTCTACCACTCGTGTGGGAACAATATTGTTTTTAACATCTTTACCTCTCAGTCTGTCATGTTTCACGCCTCACTGACTCTGCTAAATTTAACCCAAACAGTATGCAGTGTTTTCATTATCCGAGGCATGTACTGAAAAAAAAACAAAATAAAATTGCCAAAAAGTTCCACCAACCCGTATTTCAATCTGACAGTCGTCTAACAGGTGAACACAACGATCAAACAAATGATTAATATCAACCAGAACCATACATGTCAGTTGATGCATGCAGGAAAATTTGGTAGTTTGAAAATAAACCTTCAAACACAATTACACAAACACAATTTAAATTACTTTAAAATCTCACCATTCCATGTTGAAAGATTGTTGAAAGTTAATGGAAACTGTAAAACCACACTGTTGGTGAAAACTGGAAAGTAGAAAACAAAAACTTTTTTTTAATTATTTAAGGTTTAATTTTTAATTTAATTAAATTTTAATTTTTAATTTTGTGAGTCATCACATATGATACTCATTGATTTTTTTTTTTTTTTTAACCGTTTTTGATACCTTGCACAAGAAAAATGTGTCCGTGTGTCGCACGCTGATTGTTACACATTAGCCTTCCCTCATTTGTGCTCTAATGTATTTTGCCTGAAAGGTGGAAGGGTTAAATTGTTATAAATTGCCTGAGTGAAAACTGCAGCACTTGTACTTGACGCAAACAGAAAACGGAGCAGTGTGGGC
Source organism: Mugil cephalus (assembly GCF_022458985.1). NCBI lineage: Eukaryota > Metazoa > Chordata > Actinopteri > Mugiliformes > Mugilidae > Mugil > Mugil cephalus. The sequence goes on from NC_061782.1 coordinate 8,228,703, forward strand.
TGTGGTGACATTAAAAATGTACATTGTGGTGAAATGAATCATCAAAATGTGACATTTGAAGAGGTTTATAATTTCATTAGCAAAGTCACAGTCAGAGGTATTGGACTAAACTGCTTTTTTTTTTTTTTGCCCCTCCATCCCCACAGATCAGACTGCGGCGAGGAGCTCTGTACATGTTTGCAGGGAAGGATACAACAATAGTGTAACTGTTGGCTGAGTGCTCTCCTGTCCTGTGGGTGCCTCATTAGTGGTGTGAGTCATTGTCTGCGAAGGAATCGAGTGAATGCAAATGAGACGTGATGGAAGGCATCTCCCCGGGTGCCACAAAGCGGAGCACACCTCCAGTGACGACTGTACCATAAATCATCCTTGTGTCAATGCCTCAGCGTTCATCATCAGAAGTCCCATTAGACGCCCGGACCTTTCAGCCCAAGTCATAAACCCCGGATTAGCGAGGGAACACGGACGAGCGTAAAAGCAGCGGCGTGTGCACACAGTGACTCACAGAGACGTCAGGAAGTGAAGACAGCAGAAGGAAAAGACTTTATGGTGGATTTTTTTTTGTAGTAGTGTTTTAAAGTACCCTCAAGGAGCTCAGACCTACTCAGCAATGCGACTGCTTTAACAGAGGTTTATCAAAATTGGATCCAACCTCCTTCCCGTCCAAAAATCCAAAGAGATCATGTTTGATTAGGTGTGTGAAATCGTTATTGATTTTTGTTTGTTAGAGCACAAATCCATTTGGACGTGTGCGACGACTGTACATGCAGCTGCGCTCTGGGACTGCACAAATAAAATATGTGTACCGGAGCAAATCTATGTTCATTTGAATTTCTAATTATGTTTTTATTTTCCATTGGGCACACGGCCCAAGCTACATTATCAGTCATTCATTTTTTTTTTGTTTTTTATTATTATTGTAGGGTATTGTTCTAGGAGTGCAGCCGGTAGGAAGAGGTGAGCGTGTGACAGGGCTCCCTGCAGACCAGAGGTCTCCAGGTTCACAGTCAACACATTAATCCAAGCGTTGGACGAATAAATCGATGAGGGGGCGATGCCAAATTGTCACCTAGACAGAACTGCCTTCAATTATCATCATTAGCGAGGGCTGGGTAAGCTGATAAACAGATAACTTTCCATGCCATGTGTGGTCTACGGTGATAGGGAGAAACAGAAGATGAATAAAATGTGGCAAGGAAGGGTGAACAAATCGGAGGAAATGTGCGGATATCAAGGATATTTTACTACAAACCTCTCAGTGCTCGCCGTTTTATTGGCGTCATTCACTGTAATTCATGCCTATTCAGTGCAAATGAAAAGTTCAGCTCTGACCTTGATTGTTCCGTTGCAAGGTTTCCTGCCAGTCCCCCCATTGTATTATGCAGGATATAATAAGCGTTGCCCCATGAGCACAACTCTAGAATTTGATATTATTTGATAGTTTCTTTAATAAAACCTGATCTTGTTTGTCACACCCAGGATAATCTATGATGGTATTATCCCCGGATGCTGAGATCCTGTCTGTTTACCTTCACCTACAGTGGTCTGTGCACTGCACTGTTTCCATGGTAATATTCTTCAATGTTCTTTGGGCTTGATAGCAGGAACATTTGTGATTGCAATATAAGGATGAAATACCTGATCATGAATAAATCTCATGCAATAATCTTTTTTTAATCTGGAACTTTTTTGAATTTACAAATGCACTTTTCATACTCTGCCAGAGCCTCTTCCACAAACAAAGAAAAAATATATATATTCTGTTGACATAAGAAATAGCAGCGGTGGAGAGTAGTAGTTTTACATGGTCCTGGTATATGGTGACACAAAAATGAAAGGCACTGAGATGAGGGAAGGCTTTCCTGCTGCTCATCTTCTCCGCAACGTTCGTTTTAGTTTTTCCTCTGCATTTCTGACCGCCCACACACTGGCCCCCACCAGGCACAGTTTATTTTGCAGAGCTGTGTAACCACAAGAGTTTTCTCTTGTCCCTGGCGTTACCTTAACTTTTCTTCTCATGGTCGATCTGAGGCATCTCAGAGAGCAGTGACGTTCGATAAAACCGATTTCCTTTTTGAGCAGATACCGAGTAAAACATAGGCTGGTATCAGCGATACTGATACTTTGTGTAAATACACTCTTCAATGTTTTTCAAGCTGAGGACCCTCAAACTGATGGAGAAAAAATAAATAGGGACCTCTTACCTACTATACACTCACTTGCCACTTTATTTAGGTACACCTGTTCAATTGCTTGTTAACACAAATAGCTAATCAGCCAATCACATGGCTGCAATTCAATGCATTTAGTCATGTAGAAGTGATCAAGACAACTTGCTGAAGTTCAAATCGAGCATCAGAATGAGGAAGAAAGGGGATTTAAGTGACTTTGAACGTGATATGGTTGTTGGTGCCAGACGGGCTGGTCTGAGTATTTCAGAAACTGCTGATCTACTGGGATTTTCACACACACAACCATCTCTAGGGTTTACAGAGAATGGTCTGAAAAAGAGAAAATATCCAGTGAGCGGCGGTTGTGTGGATGAAAATGCCTTGTTGATGTGAGAGGTCAGAGGAGAATGGGCAGACTGGTTGGAGATGATAGAAAGGCAACAGTAACTCAAATAACCACTTGTTACAACCAAAGAATGTAGAATACCATCTCTGAACGCACAACATGTCAGACCTCTAAGAAGATGGGCTACAGCAGCAGAAGACCACATTGGATGTCACTCCTGTCAGCTAAGAACAGGAAACTGAGACTACAGTTCACACAGACTCACTAAAATTAGACAATAGAAGACTGGAAAAACATTGCCTGGTCTGACGAGTCTCGATTTCAGCTGCAACATTCAGATGACAGGGTCAGAATTTGTTGTAAACAACATGAAAGCATGGATCCATCCTGCCTTGTACCAACAGTTCAGGCTGCTGGTGGTGGTGTAATGATGTGGTGGATATTTTCTTGCCACACTTTGGGCTCCCTGGTACAAACTGAGGATGGTTTAAATGCCACAGCCTACCTGAGTATTGTTGCTGACCATGTCCATCCCTTTATGACTACAGTGGACCATCTTCTGACGGCTACTTCCAGCAGGATAATGCACCATGTCACAAAGCTCATATCATCTCAAACTGGTTTTCTGAACATGACAATAAGTTCACTGTACTCCAGTGGCCTCCACAGTCGCCAGATCTCAATCCAATAGATAGAGGAACCGTTGGGATGTGATGGAACGGGAGATTGGTATCATTGGTGTGCAGCCGACAAATCTTCAGCAACTGTGTGATGGTGTCATGTCAATATGGACCGAAATCTCTGAGGAATGTTTCCAACACCTTGTTGAACGAATGCCACAAAGAATTAAGGCAGTTTTGAAGGCAAAAGAATGTGCAACCTTTTACTAGCAACATGTACAGCCTGGACAGGTCACCAGTCTGTTGCAGAGCTAACACAGAGACAAACAACCATTCACACTCACGTCTGTACTCGATATAGAATCACCAATTAACCTAACAAGCATGTCTTTGGAGGTGGGAGGAAACCAGATTATGCCGAGAAAACCCCCACACAGACAGGGAGAACGTGCAAACTCCACCCAGAAAGGCCCCAGTGGTTGGATTCATATTAATGTGTATTTAGAGAAATTAAAATTTGTTGGGGGGGGGGGGGGGGGGGGCAGCAACAGAAAAAGTCACAAAATATGAAAATAAGACGATTAAGAATAAATTACAATTCCTACATTACCTCTAATGACTGAAGTATCAAAAGTATCGATATTTTGATTAGAAAATCGATATTAGAGCATAATGACCTGGTATCGGAAGTATCAATATTTCTGCATTGATCTGCACATCAGTATCAGAGAGGGAATAGTCTCCTATGGAGTGCAAAGACTTCTGCTCCCGCTGCGTTATCCGTCGTTACACTTCGTGAGCACAGTGTGAAATTATTCAGAAATACGAAAGTCTACACAACACGCATCAACACTGAGAACGCCCAAACAGCCTGTGGAAAAAGTCCTACTCGGAAAGGACACTGAAACGTCCTTCGCTTGAATTCGGCAATAACAAAACTTCACTCTTGACGGTTGTGAAAGACAAAGACCTTACAACGGCATTGGAAATTTAAATGTGCGGATCAAACGTCTTCCATGAGAGAAAATAGTTTTGAATCTTTGCTAATGAAGGCTGGAGCGATTACTCTCAAAAATTCCTTTTAGAATAAGAAGGATGGCGCGAAACATTTCGACTTGAACATCGCGTCTGTTATTCATGAGCCGAGGCCCCCGTGCCCTTCTGAGCGAGATCCACCGTCAGAAATATTAATGAGGGCCGAACCCGGGCACACTGAGCACTGAAAGTGTGTCATGGTTTGTGATGAATTTTAAAGCACCATCCACTCACCCACACGCTGTCAGACAGAAGAAAGGCAGCGTGATATCATCCCCCTGCCCGTTTAGTCGGATTAAGTCCAGGAACAATGAGTCAAAAATGCCAAGCATGAAACAGAGAGCAAAACACAAACACGGCAGTCGTTTCAAATGTCACAACACAAACTTAAATACTGTAAAGAAATGTGACTCGGCGCCAAACAGAGCAGGCGACGCTGATGCACAAAACCCTCATCCACTTTTCTTTTTCCAATGACATGAATAAAAAGTTTCAGGCTGACGCGGAAACAAAAAGGACACTAAACAAATTAATCTGCCTGTTGAAATGGTGAGAGCATTTAATCCTGCAACACTACCATCTTTTAAGGAGGCTTAGGCAAAAGTTGCGTAAGGAGGATCTGTGTCCTGGAGATGTGTTCTCCTCCCGTCTATGTGGGCCGACACACCATTTTTCTTATCACTTCCATTTTTCCCACGCTGATCAAACGTCTCCTTTGCACTCCTCCTCCTCCTCGTCATCATCTCCACAATCACCCCAAAAAGTCTTCATCAGAGGTCTCCGTCAACCGCCTGCCAACTTCATCTACTTCACCACCTCCTTCTAGACTCTGGAGTGGAACCAACTTGACATCTAAAACACTGATATTCAAATTTGAGATGCCAATCCTTTCAGAAAACTACTTTCTGGTCTCCACCGACTCCAAAATTACCAAATATTCCTTATTTTATGAATATTATTCATTCTTTACATTCCCCAACTAGCTGCCGACGGTGTCGCGGCTCTATTCGGTGCAGAGCAGGTTCGTGCAGAATATTTGGTTTCAATCTTTTTACACATAAAAAAATGAAAGAAAATAAATGTTTGCACGTTTCTGTCTAAATTGTGCTTTGAGGTAGTCAATTCAAATCGTTACAAGTTATTTCTGTCTTCACCAAATGACTAGATTTAGGTATTTTTATTCATAAAAATATAACTTATAGTTTATGGAGCTGTGTTATTTAGGCTTTTCCAATGTTTTTTTCAAGGTGCACATGTTTTTTCTTTCTGATTGAGTGAAATAATTTGATTAAAGTCCAGATGAACGCCCCCACTCCCACTCCCACTCCCACACTTGTACTCACAACAGCAACCGTGAAAGTGGAAACTTTTGGTGAGGGTTTCAGAACTTAGTCATCATGCAGTTTGAGTTTTGTGTGGAAATGTAAAATGTGCCTGGGGTGCTGACACCCCAACAGCCGCCTCGTTACTCCGTTGCATTTCCTACTTCAATTTACGCCATCGTTAGCGAGCTAAACCGCACGCTTCGGTGGCTTCTGCACAACAGTTACCTACCAGCAGCGCTCTCGTATCTTAACAAGTTCAGTTTACAGTACGGTACAAGGTCTGGCGTTCGCGCACGCTAGCACGTTTAATTGGAACAGCTGTGAGCGCTGTTCAAAAGTGAAGCATACATAATGCATTCATTTCCTCTATGGCCAGACATCCCAACACGAGCCGCTTATTTCTTACCTTCCTTCTCGAGGTCCAGGTGTCCAGCGATGTTCAAAAACTCACCCCACCTGACAAACGTCTGTCCCTGTGCATTTAAGGCGGAGCAGCTGAACAGAATATAATATATTGGGCCTCTTTTTTCTGACTGAGGTGCCGATATGCAGAATTCTCTATTCTGTCTGAGGTGTTTAAATCTGTTGAATATTAACACAGGTGAAACGGGTTAATTGGAAACAGGTGAGTATCATGAGCGGACATTGAAGGAGTCCTCTCTGAAAAGGCCCTGTCCTTTACAAGCCAGGATGAAGCAGGGTTCACCGCTGAAATATCGATACCTCAGATACCAGCTCTTTATGCTCTAAAATCGATTCTCAAATAAAAAATATCGATACTTACGATACTTCATTCGAGGTAATATAGGAACACAGTGGAAAGTTACTAAACTGTTGAGTTGTGGCAACACAACAAACCAGTGTCAGAATTAAGATGCAAGTTTTTATTTTATAGTAGTTCTTAATAGTTAAACAATAATTTATTAATTAAATGAGACCAGTACCTCAATATACGCCCAGGTTTAAAATAAATAAATAAATTACTCTGATGTCTTGTATTCTTTATAAGGCTATGAACTGAAATACACTGCTTTTTTTTAAAAAAAAAATTTAGGTTTACCAGACATATTAAGGTGTATTTACGCAGAGTATCAGATCGGTATCGTCGATACCAGTCTGAAATTTACTCAGTATCGGACCGGAAAGGAAACTGGTGGTATCGAACATCACTACTGTGAACAACTGCGACAGATTAAGAACAACGTTTCTCAGTGTACAATTTCAAGAAACTTCAAGAAATATCATAGGTCTCATGGGGGGGTCTCTCAAAATCTTTGGTTGATTAGACATTTGTATATATTTTTTAAATTTTCCCCCACAAATTTAGATTTCTTTAAATACATACTAACATGAATCCAACACATTTTACAAAGGTATAAGGAATAGCTTAATATTGACTGCAAAATCCCTACCCTAGTTTGGAGGTTCATAATATCATCAAAAAAAGCTCTGCAGCTAAGCAGCAAGGCCAAAAACCGACATTAAATACTCATGACTTTTGACCCCCTGGGGAGGGAGCATGTAACTACGTGTCCCGTCTTATTTCATACCACCATTACCTCAGCCAAGGACACATTTACACATCAAGTGCATTAACTACTTTTTTTTTTTTATACCTGTCTTTTTTTTTCTTCTGTCGTGTCTATCAACCACAGTTGATGCTCGCAGGGACGGACCCCTTTCACAGTCGACATTTTGACTCGTCAGTGCAGGGGGAAAAAAAGAGCAGGTGTAATTAATAAACCTCAACAATGGCTGAGTTCCATTAAGCGTCTCATTAACCCGTGTCAGTCAGCCAGCGAGCACAATACCAGGAGCCTGGAAAGGTTCTCGCCTGAATGGAAGGCAGCCATCGTTGCTGCTGCAGTGAGCAAGGTCTGATTGTATGTGATAGCTAAAAACTCTCTCTTTTTTTTTCTTTTCTGATGAACGTTTTACGTGCTTTTAGCTGTTTAAATCTGGGTCATCGCATCAGTTAATTATTGACACATTCTTTTTTTCCATTTTCTATCGATTGTTTTATTTTTCTGAATTATTAATTCATCATTTTTTATTTTAAAGCTTTAATTGCCTCTCCCTTAATTGCTTTTCTTATCATTTTCCAGCCCCTGCGAGCCCTCCATAAGACATGCTCCTTCATGTTTGTTTGCGCTGACCCCTGGGGTTGTGCAGCAGAGGAGGAGAGATAAACATATTTACGATGCATGCCCTCTATACGCGAACTAGCACACGCGGCGCGCGTGCAGAAAATTGCGGCCATTTCCGGCCCCCGCTTTTTAACCACATCGGCTCCGAGAGCAACAGCGCCTGAAGAATCAAACTGTACCTCGCAGAGATCCGCAGATGAGCCGCTGCGCATTGGAATTCCTGCACGGGGCATCGATTTCTCTCGATGCTGGAGGTTGCGCCTACGGAGATAAATGCACAATATATTGAGAGACTTTCCCTCCTTAAAGCCAGTAGTATTTCTCCTGTAAACCTGTGGAAATCTGTTCGTGGTTGCTGCAAAGCACGCGGCTGCACGCTGGCACATGTTCTTAAGTCCCTAATCATTCATATATAAAGAAAATAAATGTTTTCCCATCCGTATAGGATCACATGTTTATCAAATGTTGCCTCAGCAGGATGCTCGTGTCTCCTCTGAGGACAGGTGCTTCATGCCTTAAGCTACAAACAATTCCCTGAGAGAGCTGGAACGAAATAAATCAAACATTAACACGCATGTAGGCTGTAGTTTGTGTTCTGCTCGCGCGTTGGCTGGCCTTTCTCCCCGTGAATATCAGCAGGATGTGTTGAGTCTTCACGACTGTTGAATCAGACCCGTGGTTTCAGGCATGGCAACAGGAGGAGCAGGCTGCAGTCTATTTTGGGTCTTTTTGTTTAACCCAATTACGGTGCCGGTGTGGGCTGACTGAACCGACTCCAGTCAGGTGACGTGCCTCCTTTTGAAAAGTGGGGCAACACTGTTACAGACGTTGAGAACGCAATCCGCGCGAAAACAACGGCGGGCTGTTTTATACGGCGAGGCGGCGGCGGTGGGGGAAATGAATGACACGGGCGGGCGGGGGATCACCTCGCGGCGTGCGGAGAGACGACAGGCTTGTGTTAACATGCGGTAACGGCTCAGGTCTCCCTCACGACAGCGCGCGGCACCTTCCTGTGACCTTGGCGGTTATCGTTTGTGTCACCACTTTCATCTGTCGAACAAACCCCAAGCAAAAAAAAAAAAAAAGCCTCCCCACGCCTTCATCTATTTCAAAATAAATGTAAACCCAAAGATAAGCTTTCAACGGCTGCAACAATAAGAGCACAAAGCAGATGAATAAACCACGACGCGGGGGCCCCACCTGAGGCCCCGTCGTCTGAAAATCAGTGAAAGTTTCAATTTGGAGAGTTCTTTCCTCGCAAGCAAATAAGGTAATCACTCGTGAGGAGCCACCGGCGAGGCGGGATATGAAAACCTGTCTGCCGGTGGGAGGCGCGGCTTTGAGAAGAATCACATCCGTGAGCCGCTCTGTTTAACCCGCGCCGATGCGCTTTTCCCTCAGCAGCCGCCCTCCAGCCATCCACCTGAGAAAGCACTTTAGGAGCTAGTGAAGTAGGGCAGATGACAGTTTTTTTTTTTTTTTTTTGCCTGTGTTTCTCTTTTGTCAGTTCAACTGTGCGGTACCTTCAGCCCCAGTGCAACTCTCAGATCCTGGATATGAATCACGGCGTCATCCGAACGCGTTTCATCTCGTGCTTCCTCTGGCAGACTCCTACAGTGCCTCACCGCTCCTCTGAGGCACAGATGCAGTTCATTTAATCTCACATCATCTTAATTTAATGACGGATATATAGCAGGGCTGCCTGTGTTACTAAATAACACATGACACGTCAAGGCTAAAGAGATGTTTGTATGATTATTCATTTGCATGTCTGCCTCACCTTTGCCTTTACATCTTCAGCAGCCACTGATCCATATAAGATATTCATTGATTTCCGAATTAAAAAATCCGTTTTGACTCACAGCCGCGGCTGGTAAAATTACAATCACACCTACAGAAAAGTGTGAAACCCACGTTTCTGTCGTGACATGTGCCCCGAGTGTTTGCTGAGTTGTCGGTGAAGTAAAAAAAAACAAAAAAACAGGTGATTTTATTTTTCCACGTCCTCTTACTGCAGACGAAAGCGTCTGCTCCGCTGACACGGTGTCAGCGCTCCCCTGGGAAACCGTCATTGTTCCAGGTAACACTGAGCGATGAGCAGGGAGACCTGGAGCGCGGCAGATGTGTGGGACTTGTTAGGAACTTTATTTACCGTCGCACCCTTCAACAGGCATCGCTCTTAATTAGGCCTCCATGGATAACGCCAGGCATCTGGACTCTCGTGAGCGGCCTGAACGCTGTCCTTTTGTGTTCTCATGCGCACGCAGAGCTTGTTTAAGGAGAATTACACTAATAGCATCCAGGATATGTGCGTTGCCGGGAGGCCGTTGGAGCTATCACTCCATCTAGTGGCAGTTCCGACTTGCATGGGATTAACATGAGGGCTCTGCAATGCACACACTCTGCACCAGCAGCATGGCTGCACTGCCCCCTGTGCACTTTTTGTTCCACATCCATGCTTCATGCACACAAAACCGTCTCTTCGCAGCTCTTTTTTTTCCACCACCAGCCTCCTTCGGCGTTTACTCAGCTCACTTATCTTAACAGTCAATTAGGCATCGATTCTGCACATCTGTCCAAACAAATAATTGACGCCCCGGCGTACAGTTTACGTGCTCTCATTAGTTTGAGCCGCTGCAATATGTGAAAATCAATGGGACGCTGAAGAGCCTGGTGGATGCTGTGCTGCGCGCTGCAGCCCGGTCACCTACGGAGAAGGTGCACATAAAGAAACGTACAGTAAACGCTTTGACGATTGATAGCGTGGCACGTGAAGGTGCAGTTTAAAAGCCGCGCAAATCTCTCTTTTCTTTGACAACTCAAGTTATTAAACGTGTCGGGGAGGACGTCACTCTTAAAACCAACCCTACAAATCTGCCTCCGCCTCTGCAGCGTTTCACTACTTTTTGGGGTCGTTGTTTAGGTTTTACAGCCCACGGTTTTATTACAGTTCGCTCTTGTTCTTTATTTCCTGAGTCAGTTCTTACGCCTCATGTTACCCCACAGGATCCAGTGCTGGTCTGGCTCATCACTACAGCTAGAAACTAGAAAGATGGATATTTCTCTCAGGAATTAGCCGGGACAGGGACGGTGCCAAATGAATGTTAATAAATGCTCTACTTTGGCTGGGTCTGTGGGCAATGCTTTGTTAATGTTTTAGCCAAAGCAACTTTATAAGCAGATACTATTTCACTGCTGGGTTAAATTTTGGCAGATATCTGGCAATAATGCTGCAAAATATTCAATCTTTGATTGTGTTCGAAGGCTCCAATTCTCTATAACTTCCAGGAAGTGAATGGTAAAATATACTATCCATCTGCAACTACGTTTTGTGGGAGAAAATGTTGATGTATTACAAGACAAGACTTTATGTGGTTTCATTGGATTTATTCACATTTCAGGCATTTTAAACAAGAAGGACACAATAACACATTTAAACATTTAGAGTTTGAAGTACCATGAAAAAAAAATCAAATATGGAATGAATTAAGTTTAAGACTCATACAACAGTTAAATAAAACATTTTTAACACGAGTAAGTGAGGTTAAAGTAAAGTTCAGTGTGTTCAAAACCAAATAAATACAATTCATGAACATAACTCAGACTTGGAATGTTTTTAGCTGCGCCGGTGAGGTAGGTTCTCAGTTTACAATCGTCTTCACTATATCCTTGTTTCCGAGGTTATCGTTAATGGCATAGCACGAAAACTAATAAGACACTAAGAAGAAATCAGGAATAGAAACATTATTATCTTTAGCAAACCAGTACGGTTCTTCCCTCCACGTCTTAAGGCACAAAAACAAACAAACAAACAAAAAAAAGAAGTATTTACAAATGCTTCGTCATTATAAGGAATGATCTATGTGTTAAAGCTCATCCAGGTAGCTCTGACTTCTAGGTAATATTCCTTTAAATCGGCACATCTTCTCGTTTATAAAATTCTTGTGGCAACGTGACATTGATAAAGTGCTCAATAGTAAACTGTGGTCACTCAGTAATAGAAGAAAAATATATACCTCCATTTCAGCGTGTACGTGTTTTTTTAAAAAGTACCTTCTCTCCTTTCATAAAATGTAAGACATCAGCAGAACCAGCTAGAACAAGCCTGACAGTCCCGTTTAGAAATTAAGACAAAGCTGCATTGCTGGGACAACACAGAATCCACTTTAGTATTTTTTTTTTACATTCAGAGATAAGTCATTTTGGGGGAAACAGTGTCTTAGCAAAGAAGTCCTTTGAATGTCTTTGCCTGCATTCTTCTTTGAATCCAGCGGCGGAAGATTGCCCATTGACAATATGTCATACAAGGTGTAGCACAGTAAGTCACAGACTTATGTCAGTACAGGTTTTCTTCAGCAAATCCATCTGGAGGGAGACAGGAAATGAAATTAATGAAAAGTTAATGTTTGATATATGTAAACATTCAATATGAAAAAGCAGGAAGTCGCTGGTTCAGTTGCTGAGGTGTTTGGGGGGACATTACCTTGCTGAAGACTGCTCTGTATGTAGTGGTTGAGTTGATGCAACCCAGTGTTTTGGTCATGGTGTCCCAACTGCAAACTGAAGGGATCCATACTGCCTGTGGTGAAGTGCTCTACAGGCAGAGGGTCCTCTGCGATGAGCCTGAGGGTCTCTTCATGCAGATGATGGGACCCGTTCCTGCTGCACACCAACCCTTGCTGGTAGTTGCAGCAAATACGTCCGGGGTGGGATGTGCTGCTTTTCCACTGGAGTATGTTCAGGTCCTTCAGGATGCTGTCAAACACGCCGTAATCGAGGATCACTTGACGCTTGGGAAGAAGGCTCGCAGGGAGAGGAGGGCTACGGGGCCAGTCGCAAGCCGAGGGGAGGACGTCGGTGGCCGCAGGCTGCACCGCATTTTGCAGGGGATTCAGGGTGTGGTGCAGGTCGAAGCTGCTGGCCAGGGAGGAGATCTGCTGAGCCAGAATGCTGATCTCAGCCTGCTCCCTCTCGTTGTACGGGTTAGGCTCCGTGGATGCGGGCGACTGGCCGGGGGTGAGGAGATTGGAATGCATGGGCAACTCATGGGGAACGACGTGATGCAGCTGGACGAGGGCGCCTCCTTGTGGCTGCTCGAGAAGGCCGAAATCGTCTGGGTGCAGGGCACAGTCCGCCGAGCTCTCGCACGCGTCAGACGCAGACTGGCAGTCCGGAACTAATCGGGCGTTGGACGCGCAAGGCTGGAAGTCGTAGGATGGGGACGAGGAGGAGAAAGGGGAGTGGGTACTGAGCGCGCCGAAGGCCCCCTGGTCGAAGGTGGGTTCGGCGGCTGCAGGGACGGAGTCGGAGGGCGACTGGTGACAGAGCCCTGCCTCCGGGAAGGAGTAATAGGAGGGAGAGCCCTCGGGGGAGGACAGCAGCCGATCTGTGCATTCACACACATCCATCAGGAGGTCATGGCTGAGCTCCTCTGGCTGCAGAGGTGAGTAGGAGGAGTAGGAGGAGGAGGAGGAGGAGGAGGAGGAGGGACTGTAAGGAGGGATGAGCAGAGATGGGCTGTCACCCATGGGAACAGGTGAGCTGTTGCCTTGGGAGGAGGCCACGTAGCACACATCTTGAACAGACTCTCTCCGAGCTCTGGAACACGACTCCTCACTTTGGCTGTTAGACGTCCTCAGCCTTTTAAAACCTTTAGCGCTGTAGCTGGGAGTCTGGGGCGCCTGGTGAGAAGAATTTGTCAGAGACGACGGCCTGAAGGCTTCGCTGCTGATTTTCTTCTGCAGAAATTTGGCCTCGGTTTCGCTGCAAAGAAGAGAACGTGTTACAAGTCAATCTTTTTTTCTTTTTTTTTTTAACACCGAAAAACTCTCTCTTACACTGTCAGCTCACTGTAGAGGTTCAACACACCTGATGATGAAGTTAGTGCAGCTGATGGCGTGACGCTCGGAGTCCTTGTTAGCCCGAATGTAGAGCCAAGTCCACGACAGATCCGTGCGCTGGAGCCTCAGCACCATCTCCACCTGGAAGCCTTCATCTGCCTGCACTGGAAGAAAACACTCACGGTTGTAATAAAAGCACAATTTAATTACATTTCCACCAGCATCCCTAACTGAAAGCTCCTGGGTGCGCTATGAATAAATGATGATGATAGTTACTGAATGAGCTAAAAATACTTCATCCGAGTTTTAGATGTGCGAGCTGCGCGAGCCTGCGCTGGATTAGAACACTTACCCAAACTTCGATGGGAATCTGCACTCAGCGATAGATCCTCAGGGTGGACGAGACTGTACCACGATCGACCGCTCATTTCCTCAGCCGAGTACCCCAACAGACACGAAACGCTGAAGAGGAAAATCATGAAAAAATAGTCAGTAACTGGTACGAGAGCATTTTTTCTTTTCTTTTATTTCATCCGTTCGAAGGAGGGTGTGTGAATGTACCTGTCTGAGAGCTGAGTGAAGCTCATGTCCAGCCTGTGGGTGCTGCAGAAGCTGTGACACCAGTGGGAGTCCGCGCTTCTCAGGCGGTTCACCGTGGGGGTGCAGATGGCCACGAACAGAGGCTCAGCGGAGGAGGAGGAGGACGAGGACGGACAGGGCTGAGGGGTGAACCGGAAGCTCCCCCTGACCAGCATGGAGCAGCAGCCGCCGTGCTGCATCTTGAAGGCCTTTGAGGTTTGCATGCAACATATAAAGCTCCTCTCTGCAGGAAGGAACCAGAGCTCGAGTTAGATAGTTTAAAAGGAGTGCTCTTAACATTTTCGGTAGATTTTCAACTTCTGCAGCTTAGATTTTATGGGAAATTGGTTCAGAATAGAAACCTAACCACACAGTCAACAAGAGGCCACCTGAGGAGGTTTACATTTGAGATCAGTTACACACAATAAAGCACCCAGGTTACCTGACGTCATGTTCTTCTCGATGTCCAGGTTTGACTTAACAATATCAGCATCAGAGCGCTCCACCATGTCGTATACTGTGTCTCCCTGAAGCACGTCTATCTGGAAAAGCGACATTAATCTGAGGGTTAAAACACGCCACGACAAAGACCGAATTTGCCTCAGTGTTCGACCAAAACGCTCACCATGGAAATGCCGAGATACTCAGACACATTCTCCGACACGTAGACGAGCCTGCCCTGCGCCGTTGTGACGAGGATGAAGCCGTGCAGAGCCTGAAGAAAGGCCTCGTACGGCAGAGAGCAGAGCGGAGCGTCCCCAGCTGGAAGCCCTTAGAGAGGAGAGAGGGAGTCAACCGGTTATGCATCTCTGCAGGTCGTCTCATCTCTTATCCTTTGTTCCTACGATGCTGTGAACTTGATCCCGCTTTTGTTTGAGGGTGACGCAGCCTGAATGCTGATCAAAAGTTCTGCGGTATCAAAGAAGTGCAAGCTGAAGAACTTACCCTGGAAGAGAACAGACTTCCTGATGTAGGTGCAGATGGCGGCCATGGAGTGAAGGTAGGAGAGGCGCTCCTGGTCCTCCTGGGTGACGGGCAAGAGAGCCCGCATATTCCTGATCTCATGATTGATGTGGTCCCGCCGGGCTTTGGATGCTCCCTTGGTGGATCTGTGAGAGACCATGTTCGCCGGAGTCAGAGGTCGGGGAAAAACTCGAGAAAGAAAATTCGGGGAGGAAAACTTTTCTCTGCTGCCGCACTCGTGGTTCATAACAACGATCTCAGGTCGCTCTCCTCCATAATAATCCAATAAACCGATGAATTGATCCGGCCTCTCTTTCCACGGCGAGCTAAAGCCGACTTTGAATATCGAGGGTTCCTATGGAAACGGCTGATACGAGGAGGCTGCCGTGCCAGCAACAGAAACGAGGGCTCTCGGTAGCCTGTGTGATCGGTATCAGTGTGGGCCCATCCGCTGAGAGCCGGGGCTTTTATAGCCGCCAGGGCTTCAGCGTGGGCGTCACACACAAAGAGGAGGCTGGGCTTCTGATGCTCCCTTCATTGCCTTATAAAGTGGGTGTCCTCTGAGTGGGGCGCCCCACGTCACAAGGACACACAGAGTGCCACAAAAGGAGAATCATCCCAGTCTGTCAATCGTGCATTTTTTTTAAGGACACAGTGCAAATGTTAAACCGAGCGCTTTGAATGACAAATAATAGTAAAAACGACTCCGCATTCATCAGTGATTTTCAGGGTCGACGCTGCTAGAAGCTTTTAAACAGCTTGATTCTTTTTAATAAACTGGGCTGGCAGCGTCCATTGTGCTCGGATCAGTATGTATCACATATACAGTTAGTAGACTGCACACTGGAGAAAACTGGATTAGTTGCTCCCTGTTGAGCGTGCAGAGTTGGGCTTGAACGTTCTCCTCGGCAGCCATGTGCTGCCTCAGCCACTAGAGGACGTGGGGAGGAGGAGGAGGAGGAGAAGAGGAGCTGCACTGACCTGAACCTCCTGCAGACCGAGCCGCGGGGATCCTCGGGCAGATGGAGAGAGGCGCAGGAGCTGCACCAGGAAGTCATTTTTGAGCAGATGTTGCTGCAATACCTGAAAGATATAATTAACGTTTAGCAGCCTTTTCAAAGTAAACATCCAAAGTTCCTGTATCAGTAAAAGCTGGTTATGCAAACTGAAAGTTATCCTCATGTGTCCTTCTCCTACCTCTGCGCACTCGGGATGGTGAGTGTCGAGCGCCTTTTGTGCGCGTTCCTCCTTTTATATAGCATAAAAAAAAAAAAAAAAACGACACCTCTCATCCAACTCAGCCGGTGGAGAGGAGACAGAAGCTGAACGGGAGACTGTTAGCTGTTGTGACGCGGTGACAAACGGCCGAGTTATATTTAGTGGACGGAGCCCTAAAAATAACCCGAGAGACTGGACGCACGGGTCCGCCTCGGCGAATTAAAGCGGAGATGATGCGAGATGTCGTTAAAATAGACGGAGAGAGCTGAGGAGGCTGTGATGTTTCGCATGCGTAGATGTGGAGACACTTCGGTCATTTGCAGGTAGTGAGTGACCGGTAATGCGAGCACACGGTGTTAAATAAGAAAAAAAAAAAAAAAAACTCAGCAAACACCACATGGGAGAGTTGGTCAGTGATGAAACTTTAGCATGAACTTATAACAGGAGCATTAAAAAAGGAAAAAGAAAAATCAGTATCAAATTGTCAATTTTGTCCCTGACTGAGCTGATATATCAACATATTGTCACTTTATTATGTCGCAGTTCATTATATTTTATATCACTCATGGTATGAAGGATTTTTAAAATCCTAATCGGCTTTATTTTCGCTGGTGTCAGATAGAGTGGACGTGGTAAAAGTGCTCAAGTAAAATATAAGTGCACTAGATGTGGACTTGCTGTAAGTGCAGTGATTAGATCCATGTGAAGAGCCCCAGGCAAACTCTACAAATGCACCCGAAGAGGAAGCATCAAGTCTCTGGCTGTCTTCATTCACCCTGAAACAGCCCTCTCATCGAAGACTTGACCTGAGCCAAATAAATAAACTATGAATTTCATCCACACATTGGAATCACTTTAAAGCTGGTTTCAACACTGCTGCATTCATTCATGAAAATCAAATCAAACACTACTACTAAAGGTACAGTGGGATATGAACACATAAATAAAATAAATGAGTAGATATAATGGGGTGCAGCTCACTTTAACCACTTTATTTACAGTTAGTTTACTCCAGCGGTCTGCTGCCTCGGGGGTCGGCCCCTCCCGAGGGTCACAAGATAAATCTGAGGGGTCCCGACATGATTAATGGGGAAGGAAATAATATACAAGTAAGCAACAATTTAAAAAGAGTATTAAATTGCATTATTCTGACTTTTCTGTGATCTTTGTTTAGTGTGTGTTTTGTTGCTTGTTGTGGGTCTACAGCTCACAGGCATCAGTTAACAAGACTTAAAAAAAAAAAGACTGGAAGCCAGTGGTTCAATCTTTAACAATATATTAAAAATGTGAAGTAAATGAGGTCTAGGTAGCATAAAACTGACACACGATGAATCTGAACACAAAGATCTGAGTTCACACCAAGTAAGGAAACACTACATGTTCTATAGGCTCTATAGAGAAGGCGTTGTTAGATGGTTTATGAATAAACTGTTCATCTGAAATACAATTAGACTCATTATTTGGATTTTTGAATGGGTAGCGGTGCATAAAAATGACATGGAGTAAAAGCATATGACCAAACATTGGTACTTTACCATCTTATAGAGCAATAAGTGTCACACTCATAAGTGAAAATTAGGTTCTAATCAATTTATATGTTAAATATGTCTCAGACATGCAGCCAAATGGAAGATTTAGGTCCCAGTATTGGAGCTGAATAGTGAAACAATAAGTCCCTGAAGATTCTAGGTTTTCCACATCATGATATATATCTTATATCTGCTGTGTGCTGTCTCCTCCGCTTCAGTGATTTCATCTACTGCAACTTAAATACTTAAAAGCTAACATTAGAAAAAATCTTTACTAGATTTACTACAAACTTTCTGTACCTACTTCTTGTCTGATAACAGAGCTGCGTTCACAACAAAACAATGCAACGGTTTTTAACTACTCCAACAAACATGGTGTTGTTTAAAGAACAAATGAGGCACATAAAATAATCTCCCAGACTTCCCCAACTCTTGAATGCATCCTTCAAGTTGTTATTGTGTTTCAAAATTTCTCTTTCTGCGCTTTGAAACAGGCTCGAGCACAGAGTTTGAACTTTTGTGTCGTCACTGTTCGGTCGTCGTCAGAAAAACAAAAGAAAAACAAAAAAACAACCCAGCTTGGTGCATCATTGTTTCATTTCTGAGCAGACCTCTGAGGCGGTGAGCGGTTTGTCTTCAAAGGGCTTTGACTGCGTGCGTATTAGTCACTAAATTAAACCCCTGCTGGAAGTGAATTAAGCTACAGGTCTGCGAACGTGACGCACTGACAGCGGGCCGCTCGGTCGCCCGCACAAAATTAGCCGCTTTAGCAGACGAAAAGATTACAGCAAAACATGACTAAAGCATTTTATAAACTGAAAGTCATCTTAGTGGAAGCCTGCAGCTCATTGTTGCCGTCTATCTTCTGAGGGCTCGTGCTCGTTCAGTGCCTCTTCTCCCTAAATCCCCCAATTTAGCGACCTCAACGAGGCCGGGAGCACAGAACTAGAACTTGAGTGAGGGACCTGAACGGCGATACGGGGCAGGACAAGACAAAACAAATCACTCTGGACAAATCCTCAGTCTGATTCTCAAGGGCCGCTGGGATCCTCTGAGTGCTGAAGGGAAATTAGAGCGTAATTTGGCTGAGCCCCCTCTCCACCTACCACGACTCCCAACCAGCATTAGCGCCTGCGAGGAGAGGCTCCGGGGGCCAGACACTATGGCCCTGCTTCCTGTGTGCGGCGCGACCAGGCGGGACAGGGTGTCTCTGCTGCCTCGCTTTAAGCTGACCCTCCGTCTGTGGCCTGCACTTAACACTGCAGATAACGCTGGCTTTATAGCGCGGGGCTGGTGACAGACAGGAGCAAACTGCCAGGCCACCGCCGCGTGGACGGGGTTCGAAATCCTGGAGCTGGGGTTCGGGGCGAGACGCTCACTGCTGATGGGGACCCCCCCCCACACCCCCTAAAGCAGCCACACGCGACCCATTAGGAAGTCTGAGCCCCACTAAGGGAGGGGAGGTGGCACCATGACTCCCCGACATATCAAGTGGAGTAGACGTGAGGGCTATCAGACGGACAGGCCGACTGGGATAGATGTGCCTTCTTCTTTTTTTTGTTTTTTAACAGCAGGAAGCAGAAAAGTGCGGGGTTCAAAGGGAACTAATAAGCGCCGTATACAGTACAGTAGCTCAAAGAGACTTCATAGAATAAGAGGGGGGTTGGGTGGGTGGGTGGGTGAGGGGGGGCTTTTCACATCTAAAGTAGTCGAAACATGTAGTTAATAACAAAAATAACTCCAGCCATTAGAAATTCACGCGCACAACAATCGGGGATCACCGACACCCGTCATTAGTGTTCTATTTTGTCATTTTAATTTACTTAAAAGCGCACAATTTTGCGGCACATGGGGTTCACTTGAAGCCTCGAGCTATTCATCTTTTGATCTCCTCTCCTCCGCACTGCTTTGCATGTTAGTGGCAATTTCAGTCCGGGGAGAAGAGAAAGCTTTTACTTACAGAGGAGACGGGGGAAACGCACAAATATATAATAAAAAAAAAAAAAATGCAGCAGTGTTCTGAATCCACCTTTGTTTTAGGTTTGTGAAGGTGTCAGTTCAGAGCGTCTGAGAGCGAGGTTTCATGTTGGACGCACTGAATAAATAATATATATTTCACCCACGATTCCAGATTCTTCATCTAAACATGAAGAGGCTCAAATGCTTTTAGGATCCACGACGTCATTTTAACAGATCAAGCTGCAGAACGGCAACAAAAGGCATGCAAACGTTTGGGAAACTGACTCTGCAAATAGTCAATAAAGTAGAAGGTGAAGGTTCTCAGTGAAACACCTTCAAGAAACTCTACAAGTCTAGTTTTAGTTTGTTCTTTTATATCAGGGAGTGTCGGACTCATTCAGCCCAGTAGTTTGATCTCAAGGGGGTCGGACTAGCAACACAACACTGTGTCAACCTGCAAATAACAACAACTCCAAAATGTTTCCCTTTGGTTTAGTGCAAGAAAGTACAAGTACGTTAAGGAAATGTTTACATGTAATGAAGTTTAGTAGTAGTTCTAGGTCTAAGTGTCGTGTTATGTCCACAACTCTCACTAAAACTGCGTGAAATCTCCGAATAGCTGTTACTTTTATAGGAAAAATCGCAGTTTAAGTCTTCAATATCATTTTTGCACTTTCAAATTCATTCTAAAGCCAGATTACATGAACTGATATCTACAAGTCTTCACATCAAAAAAATGAAACGCTCTTTTCAAATTCTTAAGGATATATTTTTGAGTGTGAAAATGAAAAGAGCACCACGCAGAGCTCTCAGATAGTAACTCTTAATAGGGCTTCACACCTTATTTAGCCTGTTAAGAGTTGTAGCTTGTTTCGCCGTAATCCCCAGGAAAGGTCAAGAGATTAAAAAAAAAAAAAAAAACTTTACAAACACTTAAACCTTGTTCTAGTCATCAGCAGCGACGGCTTCACCTGATCAGTTGCCTGACACTTTGAAATAATTGACACCTACTAAGGAAAGCTTGGTGTTAAGCGGACAACAAAGAGTTTCCAGGTAGTTTATATGTTTGTAACGTAATGAAGAAGTAGCAGTTAACGGGAAAAGTCTAGGTCAAGAACAACAAAAAAACTGAGACAGACCTAAGAACTGCTGTTTGACTTTTAGGGAGATTTTTCAAAGTAACACAACAGCAACATGAAGAAACGTCCTCATGCATCCTCACCACAAAACCCAGAACATTCAGAGGTTTACAAAAGACCATCTAAGCAAACCTTATGTGTTTCTTTCCATCAGGCATAACATTATGACCCCCGCTTTGGGTCCTGTGGGTTGAGGGGAGGGTCCTCTGTGGATCATCCCACAGATACATGATCAGTTTGGGATCTAGTGAATTTGGAGGCCAGGTCAACACCTTGTGCTGTTCTTCAAGTTTGAGTTTTTTTGTTATGTTTTTTTTTTTTTGACTTGTTCCTAAACCATTTTTAGAAGTGTCGGGCTGGATCCTACTCCTTCATCAAGGAGTGTCATTGCTATGGGGTGGGTGGTACATATCTAAGTAACCTCCACACTAATGCCAGATCCAAGGTTTTTCCAGCAGGACATTGAATTGTCAGAAGATGTTGGGTGGTTTTAATGTTGTGGCTGTATGATGAGGTGATCTCTGGATACTGCCAAGCACAGGGGTGGATCCTGTGTTGCAGATTTGTACATTTCACTGGGGAAATGGGGGAAGAGTGGATTCAATAGACGTTAAAAAGCTTTAGAAATCACAAATGGATACAACTCAAAAGTGTCTCAGGTTTATTATTGATACAGTTGTAAAGCATATTACACAGGAAGTCCTGATCTCGAAGAAAATATGTCAGTTGAATACAATCAGTATGCACCAGGAGGACTCGGTTTATACTCCGCACTTTGTTCTGTTGTTTTTTTTTCTTCTGAGCATTCTTTATTTATGAATTAAAAACAATTTATTTAAGCCCTAAAAGATCAAGAACACTTAATGGCATGAAAAACAAAACTCCCGCTCACACCGAGCACGTCCGCCGTGAGCGGGAGCCACAAATCTTAAACGCGGACGTCAGATTTTCCTCGGTTGCTTCTTCGGGCAACAGAGCGAAGTGGTTAAACTACTTCCCGCTAGAGGACAGGAGGAGCCGCGTCCTTTACATCACCGCCGTTAAAAAAAAGCGGAACCCAAGAATATCGAGGACACACGTCTTTAGCATCGATTTACTGGAGGTAAGTGAGCGACTGTCGCTGAGGGAGGTCTTTTTATTCCAACATCGTAGTGTCGTGTTCACACGTAACAAAGAGAGACAAAAGAAAAAGAAGTGAACAGACAGAATTTGATTTGTTCACCTTTGTTTTTTTGTTTCGGGGAATTAGCCGTGGTTTCGCTGTATTAGCCGTGGTATCGCCCAGGTAGCGAAGTGAATAACATGTGACCGTGCGATGCAGAGGGCATAAGACTCGTCACTTTTGTCACCGCTGGTCTGGGAATACAGTCGGCTGGGGAAGAAAAAAAACACACATCACCTCCGGAGTCTAGACAAAAACGTGTCTCCTCTCACGATTAGCTGCTGACTTTAAGATTGTTTTACACCGTTTTGCATGACAGATTTGTAAACATTTATTATGTAGGTTATTAAATCTTGACGTCTGGGACCAAGAGCCCCCGTTTTTTTATTTATTTGTTTATTTATTTTTTGTCAGTCTGGCAGGATAGAAAGGAAATCATTAATACTGCTCATGGGCTTTTGGTAACAAAGTTTGTATTTTCATCTAACTTTTGCTGAGTTTAGGGTTTTTTGTACTGCCTGGGAAAAGATACATATAAAATTGAAACAAGTCTTCAGCAAGTCTCGCTGGATTACTTTATGATTCAGAGATTATCGCTTTTTTTTAAATATTTTTTTATTCCATATTTTTATTGTCAACAAAGACCACAACCAAACAACAATTCAACTAACAAGGATTGTCTGTGTATCCAGCCTGATGTATCTCTCAGTCAACTGGAATATAAACACATACATGATCAGAAGCACACCCTCTTCCTGCTGTAAGTACACACACCGAGCACCAAATCCATTAAAAATCAACCCCCCCCTCCCCAACAATTTACTCCCGTTTAACTGGTCGTTACTGGAACAAATATTTTGGCGCCGACAGCTACAAGAAGGGGAGGAGCGTGACGGAGAAGACGCAGCTCGCTTCTTTTGTTTTTAATGGGATTTGTTGACAACAGCAAAAATGTAGAATATGACCTTTAACTAATATAAATGTCGCTACAATTTTAAAAACCACCACCACCGCTTTCAATATTTTTGTTCTAAAAATGTGTAATTATTCGAATAAAACAACCCCCTCCCCCTCTCCCGAATAAACAAACCCCCCAAACTGAACAAGTCCCAGCAGTTTTTTCTTTCGAAAAGGGAAGAGCCCTTACGCGCTTGTAACATCGTCTGCTCGGGTTCATCTTTGCTCGTACTGCGTGCGCTCTTTCCTAAGCCCGTCTCTGTAGGATTGTCTATATAAAAGAAAAAAGACACGACAATGAGTAAACTGAAGCGTGTGGCCTGGAGCTTTGCGTGGACGGGAGCACGTGCTTACGCGGACACAGTATATATTTGCATCCCTTAATTATTTGGCACTGACAACAAAAAAAAAAAAAAACGTGAGGCGTTCAGGAGAGCGGTGTGGCAGGTGAGACATCACAAATACCAGCTTCCCTGTGACAAGGCCTTTCTTTCTGAGGGGGGCAAAAAAAAAAAAAATCAGCGTCTAATGTGTAAAAGAACCGATGACACATGCTATTGAGTTGAGGGAGGTAGACGGACGCGTTGTACAAGGTTTTCTTCACTTACCTTGCGAGTTACCTTTAGAGACACTGGAGAGCAGCGGGTGCCGTTTAAGTGATAATGTAGTAAGGTAAAATAGCAATAGCAATTTAAACACCAGTGTAATAAATTAGCCTTAGTCTGCACACGGTCACGTCACGGTAGCTCTACGTGGTTTTTATGGTTAACTTAGAGCGGCAACGTCCCAGTCTCTTCATATCAGCAACAGAAGATTCATATTCGTCCCTCAGGGGAGGTCCATTGAGTCCGACATCCGTACGATGTCCTCAACGTCCACGTTAGCTCTCAAGACCTTTGGCTGAAGTTCTCGTTTCTTCCTGTGCTTAAGATTAGAAGTCTATGATTATCATAGGCTGATTGGATTTCTAGAGAGGCTAGAAAGAAGAAGAGTAGAAGGTGAAGAGGCGACCGGTGTCTCGAGGGTTAAAGCGTCCCCCAGGACACGGCGTCCGAAGAAGTCTTAACGTAGGGTGTTTTGGTCGGTAGTGAAGTCGCTGTAGAATGTGGAGAACAAACCGGATGCAGATCCAGGCTATACAAAAAAAAGGTCCTGCGGGGCTCGGTTGATTAGAAAGATAAGAGCCCGTGTGTTCGGAAACAGAGTTCTGGTTCTGCTTCACATTCAGCTGCGTCAGCCATGGGAGGAGAAGATGGGCCTGCTGATGTTGCTGTTGGTCGTCATGGCCGCCAGTTCCCACCTGAGGAGAAAACACACAATAGAACTGAGTTTCATTGTCATCGTATCTCAGCATACAACGAAATA
This sequence comes from Mugil cephalus, assembly GCF_022458985.1. NCBI lineage: Eukaryota > Metazoa > Chordata > Actinopteri > Mugiliformes > Mugilidae > Mugil > Mugil cephalus. Next base: position 8,253,058 of record NC_061782.1, read on the forward strand.
GACAGTATGAACGTGCACGTGACATCACAGTAAGCGAAGTCTCCGTGGTTACGGCGACTGAGTGGCAAAGAGTGACAGTTGAACATGATGGAGATTAGCAGCATTAGTTTGAATCACAGGCTTTAACAGCGTCTAAATTGTAAAATTAATTTAAAAAAAAAGGTGAAGAGCTGTTGTGCGATTGACTGAACCAACAGATTTGAAAAACATCTGCTGAAGTAAGTAAATGGATTCTCTGCATTACGAAGAAAACGTTTGCAATCCAGGCACAGAAACCTGGTGTTGTGGTTCACATTTAGTGTCAGGTAATATTAATTTATGCTGTATTTTTGAATGAAGTCATAAGTTCTGGAGGGCTGTCAGATAAACGGTTGTTGTTTTGGCGTAGTTACGGGCGACAGTAACTATTTCAGTCCCAACAAGAAATAATAATAAATCGATAAATGGAATATTTGTGATGACTCCTCGTCACCCTTTTAACGTCCTGTTGGACGCAACAGTATTGTATGTATATGATGTTACTTCTCAGTAGCATTAGCATCTTTAATTTAGCTCCATTTATCATAACTGAAATGACCTAAAACTGAAACTGAGGCTTATCCACTTTTCCAAATCCACACTAGTTCGTATGGATCATTGTCGAGTCCAATTGTCCTTAATTTGATCTAATTAATCCACATTTTCCTCGGTCTCGCTGTATTTACTGATATATGTCACCATGGTTTTGCCACTAAAGGGGGGCATGTTCAGCAGTGACATCAGTGCTTACCCTCTATTGGAGAGAACATCTCCCCTTTAGTGCAAAAACAAGAACACTTCCAGAATGAATAAATACATATAATGCACTTGGATTGTAGTAAAATAATAAAAATAAATAAATAAAATGTACAAATCAATCGGGAAAATTGAATATTGCACTTGGTTGAATGAATGCACAATGAACACACAGCACCAAAACAGTGGGAGTAAGTAAGCTACTGTACGAGTAGGTAGGAGGAAGAATTAGCAATTAGCGATAAACTGTTTTACACTGTTGTACCAAATTATACGCATCAGTGCTTGCATCAATTTTATTTAGCTCGGATAAGTTTACGCTATTATTAACCGAGAGCTGAAAAAAATAAGCATCATGATCCATCCTACTGCGCCGACAATCAAGCGGTTGCGTGACATGTGTAACTCGAGCTCCAGGAGCAGGAGCTGACGACGGGGTCTAGTGTTGACCTGATGACAGGTCAGAGGTTGAGCTCCAGTTTGTTATCACTGGCTCCGGTTTCACGCTCGCTCCTTCTCAGCCGCTTTGTTCGTTTGTCCGTTGCGCGCGTGTGCGTTTAAGAGAGGGAGAAGATCGGCACTGGAGCTGGGGATGCCACCGAGGGGCAAAAAGGGAGTTAACCAGGGTCCTGTGACCCCACTGAAAACCCTCTTTAAGGGTTAGAAACACAAATGCGAACGGCGAAAAAAAGCAGGGGAGCCTGCAAGGTGGCAGTGACGGTGCGAGAGAAATGAGCGGCTGAGGGGAGTAATTAGTATCGGGTTCCATGTGGTCCAGCGTGAAAAAGAATCCCCTCAAACTAGAGACACACTTGCCCTAATGAGCTGCATCAGCTTGACAAAGTCCGTCCATGGAGGTTTTAGGAGAAATGGTTCAGCGGTACAACAGTACAATTAAAAAAAATAAATAAATCCACTTGAAAATCGATGTGCAGCTTCATAGAATAAACTGGACAACGGTAACCCATGAAAACACACACCTTTTAGTGTTGTGCATGTACACGTTTTGAAAGTCGGGCTTTAACAAAGCTCTCACAACTTCTCCACTCACTAATTACGACATCACAACAAATCAGTCCCGACCGAGTCTCTCTTGCGAGTTACATGTCAAAACAGTTTTTCGAGCCGGTCGGTGAGAAGAGGGAAATTACGTGTTATTAATTCAATTTCATCGCACTTGGTAATTAAAGCAACGTGGCCGCCTCACACTTTTGTGCGGTGTCATGAACAAGAGAGGAAGGTGCGTGGATTGCCTCGTGAGATCGCCATGGCAACAGGACACTTAGAGTACGGCGGCTTTTGAAGTTTATAAAAATGTTACTTCACTTCATTAATATGAGGCTTTTTAAAAAATTTTATCAAACCACCGACTGTGGAGTAATTATTGTTTATTATGTGTGTTCACATGAATTACAGGGAAGGAGACGGGCGTGACGACATCACAGTCTCCTGCATATGGTGGTGGGACGTGACGAATCTCAGCAGGTTTTTATTTGTGCATTTACAGCCTATTCTTATACATAATGAGCTATAGATTGTAATTCATAGAGGCTGGAGCTGTGTTAGGATGGAGCCCCTCATTACCAGTAATTCTTTTATAATGATCAACAAAGCACAGAGGAGTGAGAGGTTGACTCTGGATTAGTATTGTAGACATATTAAAGAAATATTTCATTTGTTTGGAAAAACAGAACTCTGACAAAACCAGTTGAGTTTAGTTCTGTTTTTGTCGATAAAAGACAAAAACGAATCAGTCTAAACTAAAACCTGGGAGTTTCAAAGGTCAAAGAAGAAAGATTCATTTGAAATCGCATAAAAGAGATGAACTATTCTGGTTCTTATTCTTCTCTGTAAACTAGCTCACATTCTGTTAAGTTTCGGGAGCTCATAAAAACTATAACTCTTCTGTGATTAGAATGAATAGACTGAGAAAACAGTCTTCCTAGTTGTTTTTCCTTCTCCATCACAACGGAGATTGTGCAAATTGGGTACAGGGACAATGAAGCAACTAAAAGCATCGCACAGACGACGCTAATGTTTCCTCATGATTGTCTCATTTTTCTATACACAAACCTTTATGCCAGTAGCTCAGATATAATTACGTCCAAATTGTACACGTACAGACTTAAAGTAGAGTCGGACAAAAGTCGGGAGTAAAACTTGCCACTAGTTAAATGAAGGATAATGAGTCATAATTTGCTTCATTGAAAAACATCCTCATTATGGAGAGAGACAACAATGACGAGCGTAATACAAACAGCATGAGCAGCAATATGTCGGCTCTGCGACAGAGCGGTGTTAATGTCTGAGAGGAGGGTGCTCGTCTGACCTGATATCATGTGGGAGTCCTGACTGCTCCAGACTGTACTGAATAACAGCTATTTTGCATAACGTCTTCAAATTAGGGCCTGAAAAGAAGAGAAAGGGTAATGAGTCACAGGCTGATCATAGGCACTAATCACACTCCGACTAAGAATATCCATCTCAGCTGTGGGAATTCAAAACGGAGCCAGGCAGGTCAGATCTAAGAATCTGCAAATGAAAGGGTTAGATTTGCTTTTTATGGTGTGAAAATCATCAAAACAGCGGAAACTAACAACAGCGTTTCGCGTAAGAGAACATTCGGTGCTAGTATTAAATAACCTTCGCACACAATCCGTCTTATTGCGAGCCTGCTTTCTAATAATAATTACAACTTCCTCTCGCTTACTATCGTCGTCATGTCTGTTCCACCATATGTTCGGTGAGAAACAGTGTGAGGACACACGTGACTGGCACGTGGAGGCGTATGCCACAGGGGATGCCACTGGGTACTGCCAGTCCCATACGGCCCTTGTGTCCTTTTGTAAGCCCACCTACACAAAATCCAAACTGTGCCCTGACCGCATTACAGGCTACCCCGGCGCAGACAGGATATTGACTATATTTGGAGGTCCGCGAGACGGAAGTGCCCCATGTGATAGCGCGAGGCAGGGCCAAGGCCAGGCGCGCTCGGCCCCGGACGACATGAAGCAGAGCTGTGAGGAGGATACGCGTTTGCTGAGGAGATGACGGGATAGCTTATTTAAAATTTAACCCTTTACGTTTATGTGGCTAAATTAGCTTTAATTTGAGGGTATGTCTCTGGCCGCCTGCCACACATAACTATTATATTCATTCCCCTTTAGCTCTGTTCTGTTTCTCCTGTGTGACATTTCTGGCCTTTTAGCTGCTAAACGCTCTAATACATTTACCAACTAGTTGGTTATATCGTTGAAGACTACGCTCCCAAAACCAGTGGGTTCTGGTGCAGGTAGCAATTAGACCCAGACTTTAATGATCCACAAGGGAAATTACTTGGTCACAGTAGCTTAGTTGCACATAAAAGTAACACTCTTAAAAGAAACACAAGCAAAAAGAAAGATACAATAAAATAAGATTGGAATATATGCACAGACCTGACAACACTGAGCTTAAGTTAATCACAGTTTTCACATTGTCATAATTAATCATTACATATGTTTTGACTGTGGATGACAACGTCAGCACAGAGAACATCAGGGATACTCACTGAAGTCTAAGATATACAGGTCTGAATGATCCATGAGGTTAAATTCATCCCCCATTCCTTGCTCTGGACAGGGGCTGCAAAGAGAAGAGAAGCAATTAGATTAAGATTAACGCGACTCCTGAAAGGGACCGTGTTCCTCTGTCTCTGTAAGAGGTATTTATCTTTAGTTAGTGTATTATCTACAGCGGATGGTGATCAGCACCATCCAGCGCTCCAGCTTTTAAGCAGCAGCCAGGAGCACTGGCATGAAAGCAAAGCGAGGAACCCAGCGAAATGTATTTTAAAACACCTGAAACAAAGCGAGATCAGGAGCAGGCTGTGTTTCTTTCTGCTAAACTCTACGGGAGGCGCTAATCTTCCTCTCCCTTGATCAGTTGTTTTGTTTGTATCCAAATTAATATTTTAAACAGTCACACAGCGGTAGAACAGCAACCGCTGCTGCGGTAAAACTCACTGCTTTTGTTAATGAACTCTGGCACCGGTAAGATAACAGCTTCAGTTCCCCGTTGGAAAAGGCTGACAAGAAAATAAGGCTGTGCACTTAACGCACTTAGTATCTTTAAATCATACAGCTTTGTTTTTTTTTATATGGTGACGAAAATACATGTTACTGTAAACCTTTTGCACAGCAGTTCATTGCTGGGCTTTTTTTGAAAGTACTCTATCTACCTACTGATTATAGGTAAGTACCTCATTCAACCCCACTTCAAAGAAACCAAACTATCCCTTCAAACTTCCTGTACTAATGAGCACGATCCACGCAGCATACTTCAGTTGTATTTGTAGTCCAACTTCTTAGAGTGGCAACGTTACCGTTTTCCCTTCTTACACATAATTACCATGGAATTCAGTTACCATCAGTAATTTCAGTGTCATCTATCGCCCAACGTCGTCACCAGGCTCCGTAATGAAGGAGTCGCAGATTGGTCTCAATAAAAGCAGCGCGCTCTGCTCTCCTTATCATGGGAGGCCATGATTTAAGCCCACAGGAAGTAGAGCACTGCAGCCTGGCCCGTGCTGATAGTCCCCCAGACCTGCGCAGCCATCGATATCACTGCACATCTGTTTCCTGCCCCGGCCAAGCACACACACCTGTGACACACCTGGTTCATCGCAACTTATAAACCAGAGAAAATAGATATGCAAAACCTGGATGCATGGATAAATAACTGCATAAAGGAAGGAAAGACTGGGACCTTTTTTAGTAAGATTTATTACCGCGAGGCAGTTTGTCCTCTCAGTGTACTCAGTGCACATAACTGCTTTTTAATCATAACAGCAGCGCGTCAAAACAACACTCTAGATTAAAAGATAAAAATTCTCTTTAAAGTTTTACACTACCCCGGGGGATGGTTTGAGCCAGACAGGTGCATCCACTATGCGGTTATGTGTGTCTATGAATCCATAATAAAAAAAAAATAATAATGGGGAGAAAATAAGGGATGTGGCAGCCAAGTTTGAGGAGAAGATTCACAGGAGGATTTCTTTTGAATATAATCAGCGACTGGCAAGTGTCCCATCAAAAACACCACAACAAAAAAAAACACTGTTTTCGAACCGACTGGAATTACATTTGCTCCTCCGGCGTCTTTCCATTTCTCACTCTCGCCCCACACTGTGATACACTACACTGTCTCCTCCGCCGTCTCTCCACCCCATCCATCTCTATCCCTCCTTCCTGCTGTCCTCTCCATCGCATCTCCCTTTCGCTGCGTGTTCAGGATGTTGTAAGGGTTTTACGTTGCTAATCTTCCCTAAACAAACACGGCGCTGGCTTAAAGCGGCCGAGAGGGGCGCAGAGCACGAGCGCCGTCGTCCCAGGGGGGCCAGCTGGGGAAGTCATTACGCCCCCCCCCAGCCCCCAGGAGGTGACCCGTCCGGGCTTATAGATGGAATACCGTCGGGAATACCTTCACCCACCAAATCTGGCTGTAACGTAACGAGTCATTTTCAATTCTGGTTCGTTTCAAATCAAGAAAATGGGAATTCAAAGGCACTTTGGAAAATACATTTAAAGCTGTGCAGCCATAATGTTAAAGTGTGAATAGCATTATATTACAGGAGTCACAGCAAAACATCTCATAAGGCTAAAATGATGGTGAGTGACAATACAGTGGTTACAAAGATAGTTCACCGTTACATCAACAGTAGGCTGCTGGATGCTACCGGGTGATTACTGAGGCCAACAATCACCTGCAGGTTTAGTCAGCGTCTTTAATTATGGAAAAACGAAAACAATTACGTTTTCCTTTTTTTGTACTGTACATGCAAAACATATCATCTCTACATAAAAGAGCACACGGCAGTAGCTGCGAACTACTGTGCAAGTGCACTTACTTGGAGGGAAGGTAAAAGGCTTCGGACGCTGACGTGTGAAAGGGAGCAGATAAGAGGACGCCTTAACAAGAGCAACGAAGAGAGCTGCAGATTGCGTCCTCTGGGGTAAAGCTTTCTCGCATGCTCATGGATAATGTCGGGCTGGGTGTGAAATTCAGCAGAACGTTAGAGAAGGTTAATGCTTTATTGGTCATCACAAAAAAAGGAAGAGGGCGATGCAGATCGTATAGGCGACGGTACGAGGCGCCTATTAGACTGGCCGGTATTTAGAAGCGGGAAAGTCACAGTGTGCGACTTTATGTGGCGTCCTGGTGTTTGATGGGCCACTTTGTTACTTGATCAGGAAAGTATCACTATGTGTGAAAGTGCTCCCCCCCCCCCGCTGCAGTAGTGGTTCCCAGTCTGAATGAGGTCTGACTGATGCCGCTCCCCCACAAAAACAACACTGGTCGCTATTTCAAACAACACTCAATGAGGGCGTCTAATCACCTAATTGCCGGCCCTTTTCTAGCAATGCACTGCCTGCTCCACCTCATTATCTTCCAAACCAAGGTCTCAAACATGCAGAAGACAAGGTTGAACTAATGGGGGAAACACCAAAGAGCCTGGGAACACAAACTGTCCTGGAAGTCGACTGCCGGCGACTCTCAGAATCACGAAGAGACAAAGAAGAGATTGGGAGTTAACACATAGCTGGATCCCGTCCTGTCATTGGCCTGATTTCTGTGGTTTCATTGGCCATATCCTCATTCTTGGGATGATACGATCTGCATCCTTTTTCCTTTCTCAACTTCCTATTGAACTTTGGTCCTTCAGAACCATCAGACTCAGGAACTCATCACGCACTACAACTTCCTGCCGAGCACCTTATCAGGAGAGCCAGACCCTGCATCAAATTATTTAAGCAGCACTTTGATATTGATTAAAAGCACATGAAAGTGCTGGGCACAGGCTGAGATACTGGGCCAGACAGACATCTGCAAATTACTTCTAAACTGAGGTTTCGGCACGCGTGAAATGTACCTCCAGTCAAATTTTTATTTTTAGTTGTATCCAAGTTGATATGTAGTTCAGTAGTTACTACAGTTCCCTGTAAAGCAAAACAGCTTTCATCAAATAGCATCAAAAGTCTATAGAGAGAAGATCTGATAGTAGAGCTTTAGAGGAATGCTGGGGTTTGGCAACGCTTTCAGAGTTAAACTTTCTAAAGCAAATCCAATAGGCCTCGTTATCACAGATCGATAGATTCCCGTCCACTTCTGTTGTCTTAATCTGTGCCGTCTCACCTCGTCTTACCCAGCTATCTGTGCCTCCTCCTGGGCAGTGGCTGGACAGTGGATTAAGTCCCGCAGCTGCCCAGACCTAAACCCCAGGCAGAAGGTGAGACCAAGCTACAGCTGGCTCCCCGCGAGAGACGCCTGAATTCAGATTAGACAGGGGAGATGCAAGTCCCTAATGAAGCAGGCGTCTCGAGTTTCAACTTCTGTGGACAAAACGTAGTTGGACTTGGGGATGAAACTGAAATGGGAAAGGGGGCGCTACAAATCACAAGCGAATAGACGTTTAGTCACTTTTATTGGGACAAGTTGCACGGCTTTTCACAGGACCTGTTGTTATCAATCCAGCTGAGTGTAGGAAGAGATTAAACACCGTTTTATGGCCTTGAACACAGCTGGTTAATGTACAGCAGAGGTTGAGAAATGTTCCTCTATGGCTGGCAGATTAATTTAGCCAAAGAGTAGTTACTTCCTCTATAGTTCCAATCTTTGCAAGGTCAACCAACTAACAGGAAATAAAATGGAAAACTAATGAAAGTACTTTTTGCTGTCATAGACCGTATATTTAGCATATTTATGATTATTACAGTGAGCCGACTATTTTTTTTGCCCGCCAGGTGATTCTGCTCTTTTTACCATTGTGTTTCCCGTCGTGTTAAATAATTCTCCCGAGCTAACAAAGCCTCGCAGTTTTCTTTTTCACTGGCAAGCAAGCGTTGTTTAAACAGGACATGATGACTGAGTTTGGCTGAGCAGCCATTAATCTGTTCAGTCAGTTAATGTGTACGCTTTGCTTGTAATTTTTACTTGCCTACAGAGTACGACATTGTTCCGCAGAGGGGCTTGAAATCAGGTGTTTGGTTGTAATGACAGCCTTAAATCAAGAGCTAAACTACCACTATTTAGAAATGTCAATTTACACGGTCAACAGCATCACAAAGCGTTCGCCTGTGCAGGCTGTTTATTTGAGCTGCCGTGCAACACTCAACCCTATGACACCATAAGGTATACAGCCCGTTAGTGGGTTAAGGAGGGTTAAGATGCAGATGAAATACTATCGCGAGCTTGTCTTTGAAGAGTAAATCACAGTGTTGCCGAGCTGCCCCGAGGTCCTGTCCCGCCACGTGCGGGATGCCCCGTATCCTGTTGGGGTCACCTTCACTGTTTGACAGGTTTTATCTCGGGCACACTAAACACCCGCACACACACACACACGCGCGCACAGACAATTAATAAAGGAAACTTCTGCAGGCTACCCTCTGACACCGGAGGCCAAATGACAACATGTGTGGTATTAAAATCTACGTGCGTGTTGACAGCAGCGTTTCCATGGAGTCTAGATCCACTGTGGCAGACTTCTTTTACATCTCTTGGGCTAAAATTAGAGCAACCGCAATTATTCAACCTTAAAAGAAAGGTTGGCTTTTTGCCACAATGTCTGCCAAGAAACGCGTGTTCTCCATCAGTGCTATACTCTGTTTAGACTAAGAATTTGACTGTCAGGTTCTACGGTGATAACAAACCCCACTTTAACCAGCTGGACTACCATAACAGCAGCCCTCTCAGCTATTGATAAGGCGCAATATAGCTTTGTTGGGAGATATCGAGGCACCAGGGCTTCTGACCTTCCTGAACTGCTAAACAAAATCACTGGACCTCTGCAGGACTTTTCAACAACTTGCCGTTTTGAAATGACCACTTAAATTCCAAGCGGATTAAATATCACGGTGAGATTCTGGTGGATTAAACTCGAGGTTTTGGGTAGGGATGTTTTGGCTACCAGTGAGATTACCTACTATGTGGTCTCCCTGTTGCTCTTGGAGAGCAGAGGAGCTTACCTCTCAACCCCTGGCGAAATTGACGTAAAGACTGACAGAAACATTAGGAAAGACACTAACTGTAATTGTTTATCGATCTAATGTTAGAAACACCGCCAGAATGCTTTTCCAGCTTCACCAAACGCACCAAGTGACCACACATTACCAAATGGAACAAGTGTGTTTAAGGCTGGCACGGCAAAGCAAGCGTGTGTTTGTGTGTGTGCACTCTGCTGACGTCAGCTTGACAAGACGAAGACTGTGAGTCATTAAGTTACATGAATACGTCCATACAAACACAAAGCCGCACTAATGACACACTTCGCCAGAAAAAGAGAGAATGATAAACTGGAACTGAGTGTACTCCTGGCTTCTGTCCGTGCAGAGCAGAGGCCAGTGGAAAATCTAAGCACTGCAACCGACTGAAGCTCAGGATGACGAGCAGCGGGACGTGAACTGAATTATGGGAAACGTTATATTTTAATACCTTCAAAACAGTCAATTGCAAAAGCACCGAAACACAGCAGCACGGGCAGACGCACAAGGGAAAGTAGTCGTTTAGACACTGACCTAGTAGGGACTGGACCGAAAAGAAACCACGACGTAAGTGTCACTGATGATTAAACAGCAACCACAAGGGCTGAAACGAAAGCCAACGAAAGAGGGCCAAAAACTGCAGTTATACAAATGCACCACGGAGGCTGGCTCCAAAAGACCTCCCATAGATTTCCATTAGAAAACGCTCCACTTTATCGATCAGCAGCTTAAACAAAAGTAACTTAATAAAATCAGTGTAATGCGGCTACGTTTCTGTGCAAACATTTAATATAAATGAATGTTTGCTGTAGTCAAACTAACCTGCGGTGCCCAGAGAAAGAAAACAGCCACTGTCAGAGGGAAAAAACTACACAAGTTGCTTTCATTTGTGGTGTGAAAAATTGCTTTCAATGCTTGTAGGTGGTGGCATCAAAATGTCTGAGGCACTGCTAGCTCTGCCTTTCTTTCTACTAAGTGGCAAACAGTATAAAATACCCCCTTTCGTGATTAAGACCAGAAATCAGTCACACTGTACTCTTACCATAAATTATCAGAGCTCATACGCATGCAGATAATAACAGTCTTTCCCACGTCACTGGGCTACATAAGGGTCAGGCAACCATAACCGGGCTGTGAGTGATGACATCAAAGATTCATTCATCTCCAAAGGCCACTTTGGCATTGAGAGACCAAAAATACAAGTACTGGTTCCTCTTGCTTAAAGTGAAAGGCAATTAAAGGCCATTAGAAGAGCACTCATTGTCAAGTCCACATAAATGAGCACAAGGATTAAAAAAGACACACTATCTTTATTCTCCTGGGATCATTTAAAACTTGACATTTAGCAAAGACAAAAAAAAAAAAAAAAAAAAAAAAATGCAAGCCTTAAATCCCAGACTAACGTCTGAACACAGAGATTTAGAGCAGTCCTCATTAGAGGCTTCAGAGACGCATGAATGTTAAAAATATATTAACTATGTACAGTGATGGAATGAATACACGTCGCCATGTCCAAGTAGTTCAAGGGGCCAGAGCCAGATTCCCCTTCGCAGATTCCGAGCTGTCTGCTCCCAGCACGCCAATCTGTCACGTCCTTGTTCACATCCTGCCCCTCATAGGATGCCCTGTTCCCAAGCTTAAAACGCTTCCCGATTTAGCCCAACCTGGGTTTGTCGTAAGCAATTATACACAAGAGTGCGACGAATGCCAACAATGACAACATAGGCGCAGCGGGAGATCCGTAATCTATGAGCCTTTGTGCGCAGCTCAACTTTAGAAGTGCTCAATTCCTCGGAAGGTGAAAAATAAGATGGAAACGTATTGGGTTTAGCTGCTTGCTTGTGTGTGTTTGTGTGTGTGTGTGTGTGTGTGTGTGTAGTTGAAGGTCAGTGCAGGTGGAGTTGGTCATGCATGGGTCGTCCTTCGTGGGGCAGTGAGCAGGTCTCACTAAATGAGTGTAGCAGAGGCACTGAGGGTATATCAAATTGCACTCCGTGAGAAAGAATGCTCCCTAAGGTCATAAATCAGAGATGGGGCAGAATTTCGCGCCTTTCTGCAGCTCAGCAGGCCTGTTTACACCGACGAAAGTGGCTCTCAACAGACTGCCACTAATGCCCAGCCTGTCATTTACTCGCACACAGGCAGACAATTTACCTTCAAAGAAGTGAAAGTGCGTATCAAACAAAAGCTACCCTGCACTAAAACCTGTTTAGCTGAAACCAGAGTAATCTAATGCAAACAAGACTCTTCCAATCTGAATCAAAAAGAATCATGAGTTTTTATTTATCTCCATAAATAAATACATGTTTTATAAATGTTCCCCCTTTAAAAGCAGATGGCTGCTGCTTTACTTCATGGTATTATTGTCCTTCACTAAAGTAATAAATTATTCCTGAACACATTCCTGCAGTTAAAGCAAATATCATAAACCGGGAATAAATATCGACAGCGGGGCTCTGTTTCGGCTCAACGTGAAGGGACGACCAAGTCGGGAAAACAAGACGCGAACTATAAATTTCAACACAATTTCCTTGGAAGACCAACCTAAAATGAGGAGCCCCACAAAACAAACACAAGCAAGGTGTCCGGCCAAATAATTCATGGCGGCCTGTGCGGGCGTTTGTCACCTGCGCCGAGACAGGCACCAATAACTTTCTAGCCCTGTTAACTGCCCCTCGTGTTGTTAGGTCACGCAAAAATAAACAAGAGAACCACAACGATGGCCGGCTTTAAAGGCAATGTTCACTCTGAATTAGTAGAGAAAAAGCACTAGTTTTATCGGTGCAAATCATTACAGAAACGTAATAGGTGTGAGCAAGGAGACGAAAGTAAACAAATGTGTGCGATAAGAAGTTGCTTGGAGTGTGTTTGTGTGTCTACGTTTGTGTGCACGTGCTTATAGGAGTTCCTGTGTGTAAGAGGCTTAAGGGCGCTCACGAAAACAACGAACGTGCAGTGCTGGTCATGAGAACCTGTGTGGTCAACTTCCTGAGAGCCTCTAAGGATTATGCTCCAATTTGTACAGTAACACAAAACATCGTCTTCTCAGACCTAAAAACAACAAAGCAACAGCTTTTAACACCAAAATGTAAGTGCGCAAGACGAAACAGAGGTTTTCTCCTGTAAAGGTGAAGATAAAGATGGTGTATATTCAGGAATAAACTGTGTGATAACCCTGGTTTCTTGAAGAAAGAAAAAAAGAAAAAAAAGAAAACGTCCCTCATGATTTTAAACAGGATGTTGGAGATATTACGTTTTGTTTGATTCCTTCCTCTGCGACCTCCACCAGCCCGGCGACACTCCCTTTTTCTAGCCCCAGTGCTATCTGCTCACAACAGGAAATCATGACTCCTTAAAATCCATCCTGGACTAATCCCAGTGAGAAACCAAACAACGGACAACGTCTCCAAAAATAAGCAGTTCTTCTCATTTGCCCGAGTGTGAATGTTTACACATGCCCAATTTTAGGTTTCGCATAATATTTACAACATGCATTTTAAGATATAAAATGTAGCGGTGATGAGTAACGCGGTGGAGGATCTATATGTTCGTGTGCGTTGGAGCGTAGCCCGGCGCTCGGTGGCATCTCGTGAAGCTTTGGAAAACGAAACCAGCTGCAACCAGAGGCCTGGAGGACTTAAGGGCCTGTAGACGCAGAGGAGCTGAGAGGACTCTTATCCACAGCTCTACCGATCCCCACCATCAGGTTGTCCCAGTGGGGTCCGCCTGATAACAAAGCCTCGCTGATAACAGTGGCCCAATACCCTGGACTACTCTGGACCATGCTAACTCTCTTAGCTACCTCATTACTCCGCTGGCTACTGGCCTATCACAACTCCGTCACCAGCCCAGCGGCACCTAACCAGCTACGAAGCCCCCGTTATCACTACTGTCTTACAGCCAACTAGGGAATCATCACAGACTGCTGTCTGCACCAGCCAGAGCCTCCATTTGGCATACTGAGAAAAGAGACCACATCTTTCTCCATTAACATCTCCGACGAACAGAATTGTGCTGGTTGAGTTTGTGCTTTAAAAATGATTACGATGGCAATGAAGAAGCTCATATTTGGACATATATATATGAGCATTTAAGTAGCTATAATGGTGATGATACTGATCCACAATCAACTAGAACCAATCAAACGATTATAACTATTATCTTTCTCTTAGAAAGACATTGACTCTAGCCTCACATTTATGACTACGCACGATGAAAAGTGAACAGCACGGATTATGTTTCTTCTTGTCAATGCCAGCGATTACTGACAGACCATCTGATCTGTCCCAGCAGAGGACTTGGGGGGGTGGGGGGTGGGAGGGTTGATTATGGGGGGGGGGGGGGGGCTGGCAGATGGAAAAAGCAGCAAAAATAGGTTTAAATTGAGAATGGGTATCCTTTTCTGATTTTCAGAAATCACTGGTAGAACAAAACATCCAGGACTAGAGTTGCCACGTTTCAATAATCACCAATAATGTGATCACCAATTAGCTCAAGCTACATGCTTTCAATTAAAATACTTGTCTACAAGCTTTGTCACACTGTTTTAGGAATATTTTTTACAGTAGTACAAAGAATAGCAGTTGTATAAATAGCAGTAGTATTCATAGTAATACTGAAAACAGTGACTGCAGTGGCCCTCGCTGTGCCAACAGCAGCGTTTGTGTGGGAGTGTTCTTGTTTGTCAGCTTGTTATAATGTCCAAGGGAGGTGCGGTGTTGTGACTGTGTCTTTACATCTGAAGTTAAATTTTTTAAACTGAACTGTGCTGTTTGTGTGGTCCACTCCTTTGAAATTAGACTTACAGCAACGTACCACTTTTTTTTTAGCTTAATTTCAGTGCTGCCTCTTTGTAAAACTGGCAACATGTAATTTGATGAGGTGGCTGCGTATTATTCAGCATTTTAAAGTAAGAATTCATAGTGTTGCGTCCTCGGTGCAAAATTATTACAATAACCTGAGGTGAGAAAGAGTATGTTGTCAAACATGTTTGGAGATACTTCAAGTGTTTCCAAATGTGCAGCTTGGATGCACATCGCTGAAATTGCTGTTTACACAGAGGCAAGCTGAGATCATTCTTTGAAATATTTGGGGAAGCACTGAATGCCTCCTCGCTGCTTTCTTGATCTGTCACGCTTGTCTGTGGAAAGCAGGGTTATTTCCCACCTACATCTTTATGTGCGTCTTTCTACAGCGTAAAGCAGGTTTTAATAGCGTTACTGACTGCGATAGCGCGCAACAACGTCTCGACAAAAACACATATCGCGGATTAATTACGTAAGAAATGTTCACACAGCGTGTTTTGCCCACAATAAAAGCTTACCTATACCACTTTATATTCTGGTTATTTTCTAGAACAAACTTGTGCATCCGAGAGGCTGAAAGCCGACGACACCTGAGTGGTGCCCATATTTATTCAACATTCAGCTTCTTGGCACCGCTCCCCGTGTGAGAAAACAAAGGCCCAGCAGTCATGTCGTCAGAGGAAGCTTTAATCACACTCCTCTGAAGAACTTAAAAAATAGATAACTAAACCATACGGGCCTCTAGAAGTGCTAATGCAAGTAATTGTTGTTTTCCCTCAAAGTGATTATAGTGGAAATGTAGCATCTAAATACATGTATTTGTGCATATATGGATATATACCGAGAGCCTCACATGGATGTGAACATTCACATTAAATACTTTGGTAGTATTTGTGTCTGTATACCCTGTATGTGCAGACAGAGGGGACTTACTTTACCTTTTGTGTTTGTATGTGTGTGTAGAGGGGTAATTATAGAGTCAACACCCCAGTTTAGCAATGACTTATCTTCAAAAAACACAGTAACCCTCATATGAACTGGTTTCAAACCATATCTCCACTCATTTGCCGGTTCATTAGGTACACTAGTGATAGCAAATGCATTATAATATAACAATAGTGCTCTAAATGTTAGCTTCATGACTGTTATAATGTTCAGTCTATGTGGAAACAGCATCAGAAAGCTGGTGTATATTCATACTGGAGGACATAGTTTGTGGTGTTGTTGAACTGCACTAAAAAAACCCCTAAATGTTTATATTGTTTAGCCTCTAACTAAAATGGGGTCGTCGCCATACAATTCAATAATACTACAAACCACAGTTTGCAAATTGAAAACATAATCAACAGCTCTCTCGGTTATTTAGTGCAGGACTGTTATATTAAAATGCATTTGTTTTCAGTAGCGTACCTACCGAACTGGCAAGTATACACAGAAAAGCAAATAGATAAACTGACGAGAGGTTTAAGTGCTAATCTATGAAAATTGGATTTTTGTGACTCACCTGGTTCCTCCAAAGAGGAAGATTCGATCTCCAACCATACAGCAGCACTGCCGCCTCCGTGGACACGGGCCCTTCCCCTTCGGTTCTACTTTCTCCCAAGAGAAGGCTTCTGTAGTGTGTGTACGCACAAAACAAGAATAGGGTTGAGGTAATGTTTAGACACAGTGCTGGAAAAAAATAAATAAACACAAAACAGTTCTTTCAGCAAAAGTTCAGAAAACATCCCTGCTGCTTTAAACAGCTCCACAGAGTGATCGTTGTGAAAAGTTGATTTGAGTGGGCTACGGCTTAACCGCTTAAAAAACTCTCCACCACTTCAGATTGCATAAACCTAACAGTGCTTTCTGTAATGCCTGCAGTTCATTCAGCTTTCCACTATATTCAAACACGGGGCCCAAGGATACGAGAACGAAAAGGAAACAAAACATTCACTCGAACACAAAACTTTACATTTCAAAAATAGAGACCAATCCCGTCTTTGGCTCTAAAGAGCAGCACGAGTGACGGTGTTGTTGAATTTCTCTCACTTGCTCCATATAAGGACGAACTGTGCAGACTCACACTCTCAGCATCACCGCATCGCTATAGCAACGGGCCATTCAGAGCCTGTTGGATAATTACCATTATAGCTGAGGTGCTGCCACCTAGTGGACGGCAGAGCCCAGCTCTGGATGGTGGAGAGCAGATGTCGGGGTTCACTCAGTACAAACCACTTCATGCACAAAAGATCAGGCCTGCTACTTCCACAAATACCAAACCCTGACCCCTGAAGAAAAAGGGCACGGCAGCTTTCTCCAGCAGTGACTCTGATAAAAATACACCGGAGGAACAATACACGGGGCTTCAAGCTAGTGTCAGGTGCTGTATTGAAAACAGTCATTTCCTCTCATGTGCAAAATCATCATTTGTAATCTTTTGTTTGGGTTTTCAATGTAGCCACATGTACCGACATTCAAAAGGCCGAATTACTGTCAGTTTTTCTCTGTTTTTGGCAAAATGAGACGGCATCTGTACTGCATCTACAGTAGCTGCACTTCCAAAATAAAGGCGATATTTCTTTCTTTTGAAAGGTGTTTTGAGAATGAGCTGTAACTCTCCTAAAGTCTTGTCTCGCAATATCCCACAATTCTCTTAAATTCTCTTCACGCGAGACTTCACTTAGAGGATGATGGGTGTTTCCATTGCACTTTTACAATACACTTTTATATCGATTCGTCTGTCAAAAACCACATCACGTTTTAGCGATATTTGAGAGGAAGGAGAGGAGAGGAAACTGAAATTGTGAGCTCCCTCAAATATCTAGGCACTGTGTTTGACCACCAACTTATATGGGGCGTAAACACAGAAGCCTCGGTTAAACGTGGGCAGCAGGGGATTCATCTCCTTTGGACGCCAAGTTCTTTTTCTGTCAGCCCCGTGATTCTGTGTCGTTTTTATCGCGTCGTCTTTCATTGATCTGCTGGTTTAACAACCTGTCACTCAGGGATAAAAACAGGCTAAACAGTGTTGTGAACATTTGCTCCAAGATTATCGGACTTAGGCAGAGAGAGTTAAGTTCTCTGTGGGGATGTGAGGAAGTCACACAGTATTTTGAACAGTTCTGGGCACATTTTTAGCAAATGAATTCTCATTGTTTCCTTCAGGCCGTCACTACGTCCAGCCTGCTTCTAAGAGCAACCGTTTGTCTAAGTCTTTTATCCACTCTGCTGTCCAACCCTTAAACCAGACTGATTTGAATCTGTATGGTATTTATATTGTGTGCTGTGTACTTTTTATGCTTTTAATCCTTTTTTAATTTTAATCCTACTTTTAATGAAGACATTTATTCAAATTTTTACTTGTAAACTATTATGAGAGAAAGCAGATTGCACACAGCTGCTAGCTCTTTCTTTTCTTATCTTCTCTGTTTTGTGTTATGAGTATGTGGTAATATCTGAGCTGCCAAATGGAATTGCCCTTTAAGGAATTAATAAAGTTGTTTTGGACTTGAATTGAACTGAATGAGAGTTTTTTTTTTTTTAATTATTCTGCAGTTCTTTATTGAGATATTTAGGTTTTACGCATTTCTAGGGGTAAAACGCAGCAAATGATGCGGTAAGAGAGGACGGGATTGTCTGCATGGTTCTCTACAGAAGAACGAGGAGGAAAACTGGGTCAACACAAGCAGCCCAGATCTGCATTTCCTCTACAGGGGTATAAACCTTCATCAAGGAGGAATTTCGTAATTTAAAATTAAGAAAGAAATGCGACCGGGAATGTAACATGTTCTCCAAACCTGACTCACCTGGATTAAATTTCCAGAGGTCGTTGAAGTGTCGGTCCAGACGGGCATTGTACCCTCCAAATATGTACAGCTCCCCATTGTAGGAAACTAGAAAAGGAAAACATCACAATGGTGCCTCACAAAGATTAATGACATCCACCGTGTAGAGAGTGGAACAATGTGATCCAGTTAAACTAGTTTGGGGAACTAGATTTGTTCGGGTTGACTTACAGGCTGAATGACTCCTGCGTCCCTCTGGCAGCGGCTGTGTTGAAGGGACACTCAGCCAGCAGTTGGTCTCTGTGTCAAACACTCTGATCTTGTTGCAGTAGATCTCGTTGTTGGAGTGGAAGGGACCGAAGCGGTCTGCCCGTCCTCCGAACACAAACATCTTTGTCCCGATGATGGTGGCTGAGTGGAAGTCTCTCCAGCGAGCGGGGGTGCCCTGAGACGAGAAGACCAGCACATGGATATAACATGAGCTAAAACTTACAGATTTTCTTTTTCTTTTTTTGTAAGTGAATGTTATGAACCTCACCAATTTTAGCCTAGTGTCATCATCATCAAACATCAGGTATACAGCACCATCTAGTGGACGCAGTCGTACATAGGCACCGCAATTCCAAACCCTTTTAACTACACTAACAGGAATATTATAAGGACGTTTACAGAAGCCAGCGTCAGAATTATAACTGAGCTGTCTGTGGTTTCAAAAGAATCAGGAACAATCAGGAAATGGAATCTGCTTCCACTCAATGAAGCTTCCAACCCCTCTGCATTTAGACGGCCTGCGGACACGCCGAAGGCTTTCACACACACCTTCTTTTCCAGAATATGCTGCCATTGTCTTATATCAGTTCTATGCAGCTATGTGGGCTCTTTAACTAGAATAACGGGAAAGATTTGAAATACTTTGGAAAAACTGGTTTTAAGTGCTGACTTGCCAGTTCATTAGGCCCAGTACTGAAAATGAATGCATTCAGACAAACAAACAAACAGTCCTGCACTAAATCTTCATGAATGTTATGGTGTTTGTGGTATTATTGTGTTGTACAGACACATGTTTGTATTATTTTGACAATCCCATTTTAGTCTTAGGCTCAATTACAGAAACACTGCGGTGTTTAAAAGCACCACAAACTACATCCTCCTTAATGATTACACAGCTGAATTAACGCCTTTGCTTCACTGTTCCAACACTGTTTTAGTGCAGACCTGTTAGAAACGAGTTAGAATGTGTTTTATTTCACCAGTGAACCTTATAAGCTGGAAAGCGTGTTCATATTTGACAAACAAGGTTGCATTGCATCATGTTTGTGTATTTTGGAGCATTAACAAAAACATCACATGGCTTTCGAGTTGTGCTTTCCAAAAGGAATGAAGTCTGACAACACGCAGGAAGTATTATTCAGTCACATGCACGGGGCTAAATCCGGTGAGCACGAGGGTGTAATCGCCTCGATGACAAAATGTTATCGTTTCTCAAACATTAAGCAAACTGAACCTAAGAGGAAGGCTTTCCTCACACCGTTATATCGCCTACTGTCTGTGTCTAAAACACAGTTTACAATAGCTTATCACATGAGCAGGTTGACTGCATACACACACACAGCTGGCGTTTTCCAAAAGGGGACTGTGTATAATCCTCTATGAGGCTTTTCGTAACTTGGCCACCTCCCAGGGAGCTGCATTACATTGCAGTGTCGTTGTAACCAGCCAATCGTTGGCATTGCTTGTGCAGTAGCAACGCCGCCCCTACTAGTAACCGACAGTTTGTTGACTTCCAAAGGTGATTTGAAAGCCACCGGACACATCTCCAGTCCAGCTGAGCTTATATTTAGGAGGAACGCTCATTTCGAACGCAGGACGTTCTCTGACGAAGAACACATCAAACAAACAGGTACATTTTGAAGAAGTAAGAACTGGTGACTCACTCTGGCATTAATTAATGACCAAACCATTGTGGTGGTGTCCAGCTTGTGGATGTCGTTGGAGAAGCAGTCGGCCTTAAAACCAGCAGAGGAGACGAATTAAAGCACAATTTGAATGTTTAGAGTGGGCTGCATCACAGAGAGCGATGGAGACTCACCAGCTGCTCATATCCTCCAAATATATACATCGCCTTCCCGAGCACACAGGCCGAGTGGCCGTCTCGTGCCCCCGGAACAGTCCCTGAAATCTTGGGCGTGAACCATCTGTGGGTATCTATAAAACAGGAGCAGTCGCTGTGGCACTGACATAACATTTGAGTCAGGTGCAGCGGAACACTTTCACATGCATGCAGGTGTTACTTAAAAAACAGTTTTCCCTCCCTTTCGCTGCCACACTCCGAACATCAAACAGGTGCATCTGAAAGGAAACACAGCCTGAAACTTAACAGCATGAGTCAGATGAGGGTCTACTTACTGACATCAAAGGCGTAAAGCACATTGCAGGCCCCCTCTGTGTCGTTACGCCCGCCCCAGAGGTAGATAGTATCATCCAACAGCACAGCTGTGTGGCCATAACGCATATATGGCACTTCACGGACGCGTTCGTGTCCTCCCATCCTCACTGGGGGCAGCTTCATCCAGCGCAACGACACTGAAACACCAAACAGTCAAGAAAAGGAAAGCGTGAAAAGGGATTCTATTTCATGTCCGTGCATGTTTCATTTGTGTTAATCACAAGAACTGAGAAAGCAAAAATCAACACACTTTAATTAAATATAAATCTTCACCTTGATCTTACAGCTGTTTGACATATTAGTGTTTCTTTTAACCCTCTGTTTGGTGGGACCTGAAGTAGCATGAAACATCTTAACTTAAATCTACTTTGCTCGCTCATTTCATAAGAGTCAAACCAGAATGTGAGAAATAAAAAAAAGAAAAAGAAATCAAAGGGCTTCACTGTAAAGCAGACATCAAAGAAAAAGGAGCACAAAGCAAAACTCTGAGAGACAATAGTTAAGGTGGTCGCGTTTCCATTACAATCAGCCACAGGTTTGGTTCCACAGATCTTTAGATGATAGCAGCAGTAGCAGGTAGGCTCAAGATACTTTGGGAAGTTGTAAAAAGTCTAAAGCAGGTGGCCGACAACACAACGTAAAACGGGTTCAGGAAAGGAAAAGAGAGCAGTTTTATAAAAGCACACTCAAGGAAAACACCTGTGTTTGTGAGACAGCAGCTGAAAAGCATCTAACGGAGAAAATTTCACAAACCGCAGTGGAAAGGTTGGGTTGTAATTGCCAGCTGTAAGGAGTTACCGTTAAAGTGGTGCAGGCTGAACAAAAAATGGAAAAAAAAAAACAACTTCCTAATTTGAATTACAAATATCGCTGTGGTCCGATGGCTGCCAAAATTAGGAAACTTAAATTCACGAGTGATTGTCATAAAAATAATTGCACCAACTTTTTTTTTGCAGTCTTTGAATGCTTGCTTTTCAGTTACAAATCCAACAAATAACCTCGTGCTGATGTGCCCACAGTGGTGCTGCGGGGTGCAGATATGGAGCTAAATCAGCAGTGCTCGGTCAAATAACAGAAGTTGGGCAATCCAGATAAACAGCTTGTGGAACTAAATCTTCTCTCAGGTGCCGTTAAGCCCGAGCAGAAACGAGACCAAGTCTCGGTCCAAATTGCGCCTAACAATGTGTGAATATGACATTTCTGTTCATTTGCTCCAGAGGTTCTTAAACAGGTGAATGTAAACAATGCTAAAGGTCATGGAAGTAAGGACCATGGTCAGATCAAATAATTCTGTTAATGATTGTGACATGTGGATCTGTTTATTTACAGATAAAATGTGGGGAATGAAAGGAGGCTACCTTTTCACCTACTTAGGCTACAAACGATATCGCCTACAGTAGCAGACTGTGGGTTTGATATATACGTAATCTATTAGAAAGCTTTCGTTTTTACTACGTGTGAACCTATTGAAGTGTGAAGCGAAAGTATATCAGAGTGACATCGAGACCTAGACATTGTGCGCTTTTCATTCACTGATAAAACCACAACAGCTGTGCTCTCTGTCAAAAACCATTCAAGACCTCATACACTCGTATTACAAAGTCTGCTGCAAACAGTGACATTCTTAACTATGCAGTACGTGTATCCGGCACCTACCTGTGTTGAATACGTGCACGTCGATCTGACGGAGCGTCTCGTAGTCCTCCCCGGAGCAGTAGCCTCCGAAGGAGTACACCTTGTGTCCCACTGCCACAGCAGCATGGTTGACTCTCCGCGGCCCTCCTTCTAGGTGCACCGACCAGCGCAACATTCCCCGCGCAAGCACCTCTGTGACTTCGAGTCCTTAGACCATCACTGTGGCGCCCGCTTGGACCCCATCAACTCAATACCATTGAAACCTGTGGTCACAACGCACGAGAAGAGTAAGAAGTAGACTTCTACGGGAGAACAGCGAGGCAAACTGCAAAGGGGCAACAGCGGAGAACCCAAAGGGTAACTGTTTGTTCTCTGGGGCTTCCTCCGCCCTGTTGGTGCTGACAGGCTCACAAGCCTCTGTATCTGAGCTGGGAGAGTATTTTGAGAGGTGGTTAGATCAACACCTACTACTCCTCCTCCTCCTCCTTTCTATTCACCCAATCCCTACACCCTCCCGCTGCATTACAAAGCTTTTAAATGCAGAATAAGATAAATAAATAAATATGCATGTCTTCTGGGCAGTACCATGTCAGGGTCTTTGCAATTTAGCTTGTTAAGGCAGTTTTATAGATCGTATGTATTATGAGGGTATTTCTTCAACAACAACAACAAAAAAAAAAGAGAAAGTAAGTAAGTAGTCGGGTGTCAGATGATGAAAGAAAACTAAGAAGGCCTAAGAGGAACGTGTTCAACAATAATCATACAGACACGGTTTGAAAATTCAGATCAATAAAAATCATTAAAATTTAAAAAAAAAAGTCTGAAACACAAGTGCTCCTTCCTCTCGCTAACCCCCCCGTGCCCCTGCTGGCTTATTCCGTCCCAATGACTCACTTTCTCACTGACCTCCAACCTTTGTTTTGCTCTTAAAAATAAAAGCCCCCCACAAGAGCATTAAACATAGGCCTTTCTATTTTAAGATAGCGTATCTCTGTGGAGCAAAACAGCCCGGGCCGGTCAAGGCAACAGGCGGATCCCGAGCCTTAAAATCAATACAAATACGCATCCTTGTAATTGTTTTGGTGCATGCTGTGCAAACTGCGGAGTAACTTGAAACTACACTAGGGCTACAACCTGAACACAATACTTTAAATAAGAAGAAAGGAGGCATGCACTGTTATACATGTGCTGTACATGCAGCCCGTAGTAAAAAGTACTCCAGTAGAAAGAGTAATACAACATACAAGATAATATATATATATATGTATAGATGAATGACTGAGACTGTTTCTGCTTTTGTTTGCAGCTTTCCAGGTTTACAAAGGTTTCCCTCCGTGGCTTAAGTTTCGCACTTGTCGTACTGTTTCTTTTTACCCACAGGGACATTTATATTTATTTATCTATTTTTTGTGTGTGTGTGTGAGAGAGAGAGATCTGGGTGGCACCTCGCCTCCTGACAGCAGACTGAACAGGATATTGTTGATATCAGATGACTAGCCATGGCACACATCGGTTTAGCAGAAATGAAGGGGAAATCGATGCTCGCTGCTGAAACACATCTCATCTCATGGCCGCGTCGAACAAATCGCTGATTGATAAAGCTGATCCAGACCCGGTGACATTGAGCTTTTAACACAGCGAGGGCTACACTATAGACCAGTTAACGCCTCTCACACACTCACACACACACACACACACACATAGACACACACATAGACACACACACAGGCAGTTAGCCGTTGGTAGCTAACGTTATCAGACACAGATAACCCGGGTATGTAGAGGAAAAACAACCACTGTCGCTTCCAATGTCAACTTTCATCGTGAGCAATGTAGCACTGACATGTCCAGCTGTTTAATAGCCAACAGCGGAAGCTAACTGGGCTAAAGCTAATCAGTGTAGCCTGTCTAATTTAGCTGCTAAGTAGCTAACGTGAAAAGCACAGAAACGACGACCGGAAACAAGCGAACAGAGCGAAGGTCATTTCCAAGCTGACAGTTAAAGTCACACGAGGGGTTAGCGAACAGACAATGATATGAGCAGGTGTATAAGTTAGCTACCTTTGAGTCGAGTCGGTTGTGTGGCTGGCTGACTGGTGTTTAGAGAGGCAGGGCTAGTATCCACTGAGAGACTCCAGCGAGACTTCACGTGATGGGACGAGACTAGGCGGCCGCGTGCGCCCCCTGTCGGCTGTTGTGAACGCACACACCGATCAGCTACAAAAAATTAAAATTTAGACTTTGGATCGAGACCAGGGGCGGTTCTAGGTTCAGAGGTTTAACGATGCTTCAATGTCAAGTGTCACAACGCTATCACCTGGTTTAAAAAAAACATAAAGAAGAGATTGCATTTAAATGAGATGAGGCAGGAATAATAACTTAAAGATGTGAAGGTTAATAAAGATAGACAGCACTGCCTAAGAGACAAAATCATTCTTTCCTTTTGGACTGAACAGACTCTTAACAGCCATCACCCCCCAATTCTCTTGTTCTACTTTGGAAGAGTTAATCTAATCTATGCCGCCTCACCTTCTAGGCAAATCTGTCCTTGTTAAAATATTGTGTTTAAACCACATACTTTCTATTGTTGTGCTAATTTCCTTTTGTCATCTTATCATAGACAAACCTTTACGCAAGTTGCGCAAGTACCTGGTGAGTCTATATGAACAACAACAGGCTGAACTGGAGGGACAATGGACCCGAGTAGACTCTGCTTCCCGAGGAAGCTCAGGTCATTCAATGTGTGCTCATCTTTTTTTGTAACAACTAAGCTACTGTGACCAAGCAATTTCCCTTCCCTGGATCCATTTCGTCCATTTCCCATTTCATTAAACTCTGTCTAAGTCTAAGTCTAAAATAAAATACTGTTAAGTCAAGTGAACTTTATTGTCAATTTTGACATGAGCGACACAATACAGGATTGAAATTACCTTCCTCAAAGGCCTATGGTCCAGCAGCTAAACAAAAAATGTAAACAAAATGCCTAAACATTGAGAATATATAAAATATAAAAAATATATCCTGTATATACAAAGTAGACTAAAGAAAAACATGACATATTGCATGCCTATATAAAACTTACATACACATTAAAAGTCACAAGTGAAACGAAAGATAAAATAAAATAAGATTAAAGTAAAATAAAAAATAAAATTAAGTATTATCCAGTAAAATAAAATAGTGTCAGCAAAACATGTGCAGAAGTATCTTTTGATAGTGGGAAAAAACAGTGTCCAAAGTGATCCGGGTGTTTGGGCGGTTGCATGGCAACGGTGGCGTGGATCTCGTCTACCGCTGTTGCCCAGTCCGCTGAGGGAGGGATGCAAACTGCAGCACTCAGGAGCATGTCTCCATCCACCCACAGAAAGCCGGGCACAGACAGACTGTGGTCTGGGAAAAGTTAAACACGCGGAAAAGTCCAGAAAAAATAAATAAATAAAATAAAAGCAGCACCAAAATACAAAAAACGGCAACAAACCATGACGATTGTTTTTTGGCACAGAAAATCAAGTACAAGTCAGAACAGAAAAAAAAAAACACACTAAGAATAAACTAAAAAGGTTAACATCACATAGCTACTGTTGACATGCCGCAACTCTTTCAGGCACATTTTTCAAAACAAACAAACAAAAAAAAACTGAAAAAAGAGAAGGAGAACTGAATGAGACTGACTGCTGGAGGTATTTGTTATTCATTTGCAACACTGTTTAAATAGTAGTTAGTTAGTTATTTTCATTTGTTTAGGTCCAAGTTTAGACTTGCATTAGCATTTCTGTTTATTTTGTTTATTTGTTAGCGCTTTTATTTTGAAGGTATCAGGTAACGTCGTCACACCAGGTGAGTTTATGCACAGAGGAAGTAAGGGAAAAGTGAGCTAGGCACTGGGAAGGGTTATGATTTCTTACAAGGGTGAGAAAGGCAGCAGAAACTTTTTTGTTTGTTTGCTCTTTGCCAATGGAAATAAACCACACCAAACATTTTATCTGAATTTAGTTTGTTGTTGAAGTATTTTTTTTCATTAAGCTTTTAGTTAGCTTGAGACAAGTAGCCACTGTATTGACCATCTTATCTCAATGCAATATTCTGCTGGGAAACCGTTGGACCTGGCATTAACGCAGTGACACTCCCCAGCATGATGCAACCTGACACACACACACACACACACACACACAAAAACTGGCCTCCGGATTCACTAGATCCCAAACTGATCAAGTATCTGTGGGCTGCACTGGAACAAGCCCCTTCCCTCAAGCAATAGGACCCAAAGGCCCCCACTAACAACGTTCTACTGTCTGACACCAAAGGACACCCTCAGAGGACACATGTCCATTCTCTAAAGAGTCACAACTGTCTTGGACGCACAAGGGAAGCCTACACACTATTAGGAAGGTGTTTATAATGTTATGGCTGTACCTATTTAATGATATATGTTTTCACTTTTAAACAAATCGTCTGTTACTTACATTAAGTTTCTACAGTTTCCTTTACAATATGGTAATCGAAGGTTACTGTCAGTCAGCATAATACTACTCTTTCCTAAATGCTAAATGCTAAGCTAACACTCCTTCCTCTCACATCCTCTAACTGTCCTTCAAATGAAAATACAATGTGATGAGGGATTACAAGTTTATACTGTATTTTGAGGCATCAAGAAGATTTGAAACCACTAATGAAGCTGATCCATCCCTGATGATTATGTCCGATCCAGGTGGCTGTTTGTGCCTGATGCACACTGACGGCAATAGATGGCGCTCTTGCACTGCTTGCACCCCCAAAAACACACTGAAGCCTCTTGCCTTGTTTGTTTCTCAGCACAGTGCATCATCTGCACCCCTTTATCACTGGTCCTATATTAAGACCAGCAATAATCCATGTTGGCTGCTTGCATCCATAAACACTTGCATGATTAGTTACGGAGCAGAATCTGTTTAAATGTCTGTGTTACATTATACTACAGAAGACGCACACATCATCACGGTAGATGGATACTGACGCAGGCTGGAACCAGGCTCGTCTGGTGCTGGGCCAGCGTGTTTCCCCACTAAACAAGCTTAACAACCTCAGCTTATTTCGGAGTAACATTGTGGTCAAAAGGGTACGTTCTTGGGTATGCGTTTGTATTCAACATAAAGAAAAGGCTTTAGTGTTACGAGCTGCACTGCATCCAGCTCACTGCCGTCAATAAATAAGAATGTGCTCTCTCTTGGGCAGCGTGCCTGGGCCGGAGGACAACATTGCCTTTCGTCTGAGGCTCATATGGACACGGCTGACCTAATCCTTTCGTAGCTGAGGTCCAGGGGATGGGGCCGCAGATTAATGCCAACGACTCTGGTGGAGCTTTCTATTTGGTCGGCATGCGAAACCTACTCCACATATGAGCGAATTTTACTGGAACCCCCCTAAAAACAGCCCGTTTCACACGTCTAGACTGTAAATGTGACGCACCGTGCGGCTTTATTACACAGCCTAATTTTTTAGACGGATGGAATTACAGGGGTGGGTTTCAGCCTGATAAGCCCGGTAACGAATATTCAGGCTGAAGTGAGAGCAAAGCCTCGTAAAAGGATTATGGCACCGAGGATCCATATTACAGCTGCTATGGATCTGCCTGTATCACTGCCCAGGTCTGGTCCGCTCAGGAGGGGCCCTGATTGATTCATTGTGTGTCGGCATTCCAGCACCACGCCAGCTGCACGTCACGCACAATGGTGAGATTGTGCTTGTGGCTGCCCAAACGACAGCTGGCCGTGGCCGCCCCTTGCAGCTCTGATAGGTGATTAGACGGACGCTCGCTGGATAATAGAGTGCGCCGCACTGTAAGTTCAGCAGTTCACAATAATCCTTATCAGCAGATGTTCTCAGACGTTCTTTATCTTGACCTTTTTAGATGCAGATATGTGAAAATGAAAAAAAAAAAAGAAAAATAAAATAAAACTTTAAATGAGCTCTGACAGGCTGATCTGTAGATTGCGAAAGCTGTCTACTCTGCAGTTTACTCTCGTACAGCAGTGACATGACACAGTTGCAGTCGGATGATGTTATTGTCTGGAAGCAGACCCAGGAATTTCTGGAGCTGGCTTGCATAAGTTTATTTAAATGATCACATGTCTGCAGCGCAGGATGTTATTTATGGTATTTTTCTTTTTGCACTTCTTCTTCTCGCACATTCAAACCCCGTTCTGCATGTTGTGGGATGTAACACACCGGTATAATATTCAGGCATCCATACCTTTCCTATCTCTTTTATTAGATTCCGAGCCTGGCCCCAGTACAGTGTGTTGTAAATTTACTCCTGATACGTGAAATTAGTTTCTCCAGAGTTTCTGGAACAGTGAGTTCAGCCCATCCCAGCGAAAGTCTCTGTAATCTCTTGCAGTTACAACCTGTTCTCCCTGAAAAACTCATGCCTGCCGTCCCACCTGTCGGCATTTGCGCAGATTGCGTCACCCATCTGCCCCGCCGAGGCACTCTTTGACACATTTGCTTGGTGGTGTGTTTTACAAACTTTATAGCCAACACATGTGGCGCCTGCTTTGACATGGAGAACAGGAGTTGCCCAACTGCAGCATAGCTCCGCTCGAGTCAACAACAACTGCTAAAACCAACTGTTGTTCGGTATTCTTGGGCAGGCCCCCGGTGATGGAAGAGCTTTGCAATGCGTTGTGGCAGAGAAAAACACAGCCTCCGCTTAGAAATGGCTCGTTTGGTTAACCTATTTCTTTACCATGCCACATAAAACCCTTAAGAGTGCTGTTACTATGAACAGTAAAACCAACTCCGTGCAAAATAAACCCGATATATAAAAGGAAAAGGAAAGGAGCGTTTGTTAATGCCGACATGAAAAACAAGCACCTCAATAGCTTAGTACACTTTTATAGCGTTATTTCCGCCTGCGTCTCTATTGTCTATAATTACTGCATGGAAATTGCCCCGAAAATGTTGTTATTTCGGTTTACATTATCCTCCTGAGGTTCTTTCAGTTTCCACTACGTGTGTTCATTATTGCTTGCGCCCTAAAGTAACATTCTCACCGCGGAGGCACAATTGCGGTCCTGTTAACGTCGAATTCTGCCACAAACGCACACATAAACAAGCTAAAGCCAGCGCCTCTCCACACTGTGCAGAGATATTCCCCGGATGTTTAAGGTACGGATTTGACTTCCGCCATAGCTGGATTAGGTCAGCTGCATTAAGCAGTCCAGAATGATGTCATAGAGCGTGATCTAACTCTGTGGCCAGGAGACTGAATCATACATTTTCCTTTAATTTGGGGGGTTATTAAACGAACAGAGCTCCTCTCTGTGAGTTGCTAAAGAAGATGATTGGTATGCGCCTTAGCTCATTTTCTCGCTTATGGTTCATTTGATTCGCTCTGAATTAGGAGTAAAATTAGTACTTTGTAGCGGCTTTTATTGGTCAGGCTATGTTTCCAATTACCAATTAACCAACAAGCTGTATTTTATAAGCAAAGTCATGTGGTGGCGTGGGGAGGCGGGTTATTGGACAAAGCTTAAAATCCTAAACAGATGAATGGTTTAATGGAGTATTATCATTTCCACTCTCGTCATGAGACACACGAAAATGCTTCGGCAGATGTCAGGATTGAAGCGCAAACCCCTTTTCGACTGTTCCTTACCTCACCTTTGAAAGTAATCTAATTTTCTGCCTGTGATTTATTATCCCCACAGCCTGCACTGCACACCATCTCCTGAGAATTACAGTGAGTTCAGTTCGGTAAAGGATATACTTCAACATGAAGTGTTCGCTAAGCTTCATAAAAACCGGAGCTCTGCGGCTTGTCTTGGGAGGTTGGTTAGAGTTAGAGTGTTCCCATTAGACGGGCAGGGGAGACGTTTTTAAGTGTTTGCGGCTCTCCCACTCCCAAAACTATAAACCAAATTAAATGCGAGGAAATGTTCCTGGTTTCGGTGCAACTGCACAAGGCAGGGCAGGTGTGGAAAGTGCAGGCTTTAAAGTGCAACTTAGCCCCTGTAATATCTGAAAAGTTATTTATTATCACGTGCAGAGGGATATAATAATTATCAT
The DNA here is from genome assembly GCF_022458985.1 of Mugil cephalus. Classification (NCBI taxonomy): domain Eukaryota; kingdom Metazoa; phylum Chordata; class Actinopteri; order Mugiliformes; family Mugilidae; genus Mugil; species Mugil cephalus. Next base: position 8,283,548 of record NC_061782.1, read on the forward strand.
TCCACGGGGGTCTCTCAGATTGACTGCAACAGACGAGAGAAAGACAAGTGGCAGCTCGAGGAGTATTCATCTGCTCTTTAATTATCACTTTCTATTTTTACCCTCAGGCAGCCCCCCCGCCCCCCAACCCAACCTCCTCACCCCCTCCTCCTTTTCATACATTTGGGACAGTTGTTTCAAAGACTACACGCCACCTGTTTTAAACCCGATTGTTTTCATCCACGGAGGCCTGACGGAGGCAATGCCTGCTGTCTGTCACGGAGCAGCACAATTGTTATCCCACACCCTATCTGAAGAACCTCCTGGCATTCCCTTAAGATGAGCTAATAAAGTTGGATGCCCTTTTCTTTTATGCAATTTGAAAAAATACAGATGGACTAAGTGGCCAAAAAAATGTACAGTATGCGCCTTTCACAATCCTGCCACGCATACCAAAATCACTGCCAAAAGAGACAACAGTCTGGGTTATTTTCGTAAACACCACCAGCCAGCCTCTGGTAACTCTGCAAGTACTTCATGAAACCACAAAAAGACGCCCCCAAACTCTTGTCTTTTGGTGGTCCCATTACGGCACCAGTCACAAATTCTCTTGAAATTCAGTTTGACTTTTCCCGTGCTGCAGATTGTCGGTCAAATCTGGAGACAGATAATGCTTTCCGTGTAAAAGCATGCCACACCATAGTGTTGCCTTGTCAGTATGTCAGCTGATTTTTGGCGTCAGCAAACCACGCACCGCTCAGACCGGTGTCAGCAATGAGCTCATTCATTCCACTAACAGGAGGTGACATGAGCGAGGCAAACAATAATGCAGAGCTTTCAGGTAGGTCCAGCTTGTTATGTAAAGGCCTCAAGGCCACGTCATATGTCAGAGCAGGAGCGGATCGCGTTTGCCCTTCCTGTATTGAATCCAGACTCTTTGAGGTAATAAGCATAACGATGCCTTCATTGTAAGTGTAATGAGTGCCAAAAACATCTGTTAAAAGTTTTCCCAAGTTGTCTGTGTATTTATTGGTACCTTTTTATTTACCTTCTATTAGAAAGATACAGATAATAAAGGCAGAGAATAAAATTACCTCAACCAAAACATTAAACTGATCTGAAGCACAATGGCGGTGGTCAAAAAATGACTCAAGATGTACTTTGGCTAGCCAGTATTTTTCCATTTGCCCGAAGCGCTCAGATGAAACAGTTTTCTCTTTCCTCTTCTGTTCGTCATGCTAGGTTTTGAAGTTGATCGTGTTTAAAGAGCAGATCCATCAAAAGGCCACACATGTAAATGGATCAATGTAAATATATAGGTTTATCTCTTCCTTGATTCATCGTCTCTGGACTGAAAATGTTTAACAAGGCTGTCCACTTGGCTGCACTTGCCTTTTCAGATGTCAGGCACCCAGGCTAGCAATGTACCGCAGGCAGGCCGCGGCACATGATTAAAGTTCCTGTATGTGATTAATAAATCACACAGGCAGGTCAACAGAGTTTCCAAATAAAAGCTTGACGGCACCCAACTAGCTGCTGGAATGACATCAGAGGTCAGATGTTAAGCCTTCCTCTCAAGGTGATTGATACTTTTGGAGAGGGCAAAAAAAAAAAAAAAGGTACAGCTTTTTTCTGTTATTCAACCTTTGATATGGGAAAATTGCTTCCTGCTGCCGGAGCACCATAGCCATGTGAACTTATGATGTCACGTAATGGAGTGACCTCATCTCGACACTCAGCCCGACTGCCACCTGAGGGTGGCTTCAAATTGCACTGGGAGAAAAGTACAATAACAGGCTCTATAACGCAGTGGGGCCCCGAGTGTTGTGTTCCTCACACTTTGGTAGCATGGACAACGGCTTTCTCTAGAGCTCAGTTTTAAGCTCCATTGCATGGTTAAAATGAAAGGTAAATGCTAATCTCAGCATGCTAACACGCTCGCAATGATAATATTCATTCATTCTATTTAGTGTTTCGATGCTGTTATTTGCAAATTAGCAACAAAATCAAAGTTGCTAGTTTTGCAGCTACTTGGAAAGAACATTTTTGACCTGAGGACCGTGCTAAAGTTAAGGAGTTGATAAGTTACTACAGGAATTTGTTTGCATGGCCATCAATCCAGCAGCTGTTCATTTTGGACCAAAGCAGTGAACCAACTGACTAAACAGAGCAACACAGCCGTCCCTGAAGGCACGCTAGCAGCACGGATAAAATTTAACATATTCAACGAATTCCAAAACCTTTCTCGCGCAGCCAAGAAAAGTGCGTTCATTACCCGTGACCCTTACACTTACTCAACGGGGGCGAGTGGTACGGCGGATACCGATCGTCAGTCGTCAGTTGGGCTCCAGTCCAAAAGCAGAAATGCAAACTGACCGAGAAGAGGATACTTCTGATCATCTGCAAACTTCCCTGCAAATCTGTTAATTCACTTGGTGAACAAACCTGAATGTTGACTTTGAACGATCAGTTTTTCTGAAGAGCCAGCGAAAGCCTCTTTAGATCTCGGACTTTATATAACTTCTCCAGAGCCGCCACTTCCAGACTCCGTTGCATGATGTATTTTTCTAATGTCATGGTCAATTGTTATGGTAGGACAAGAAGCCCATTTAGGAGGGTTGAGTAAAAACAAAGGCCCTCTTGTTTTAAAGCCAGGTCTGGCTTTATAGTTTTACATACAGTTTTACTTACAGGCTCATAGACACTGTTTTTACTCATGTTGCCACACTGCTGCCAAAGTTGGTGGCTAAATGGAACTAATATTACATGTTTGTATGGAGGAAGAGGAGGCCAGAGATCCTGGTTTTATTCACGTCGGTACAGCAGTTTGAATGAGAAACAACCCATATGGGAAAAAGTTGGAAATAAAGATACAGTCTCCTGGAACAAAGCTGCTTCAGTTAATTAGGAAAAAAAAACAACATACATGTCACAACAGACGGTTAGGTTTCACTGTCTCTGCTTGCCTTCTTACTCTGAGTGACAAACTTGGCACCGACTCTCCCTAAACAATGACTGACGAAAATGGCATTTTATTGCAAGTGATGTCATCCAACACTCCAACCTGCTCGGGCTCTTTGTGTGTGTGATAAGAGTGGACATGTTCAAAAGCAACGTGTGAAACAGGACTCCTGAGACAATGTACCGCAGGTGTGTGCGAGCGTCAGGTTATAAGAACGCGGTCTCATCAGGTCAAACATAGCCTCAGGTGAACCCCACAATCATCTATGTGTTAAATCGATGACTAAAAGGTTCGGTACGTCAGCTGACAGACTTCAAGCTTTTATGTTTTTAATAGGATTTGATGCGTCATGAACTATGCTGCAGCCCCTTTCCAAGGGATCTGGGGTGGGCAAAGCCCATGTGGACGCCATGTAGCAAATGCTGAAAATGTGTCTTTTGTAATGTGTTTATATTAAGCCTCGTCCATAAACTGCAGATGTCATATTGTTCTGTTCAAGCACAAATCATTTCACTTTCATTTAGCGGCCGACGCGCAAAAGCCCCCGGGCGACCCAGCTGAGACAAGCTAGGTCATTGTCAAGATGTGGCTTCAAAGTTGTGAGCTCACAGCGAATGAATTTAAGGCTGTTTGGATCGGCAGATAAGCATCAGTGCAAATATATGAGTTCACAATTTCACTGGCGCTCTGCCACGCTATCATTTAGATTTTGCGTTTCATTTTCATTCACAGGCTTAGCAGAGAAATGAGCCATCTATAGTTTGTTGTTGCTTCCATTTAAACAAAATGAGGCTGTGTTGATTTAAAACTTGAACCGCCAAGGACTTGATGATAGGTTTTATGGTGACGGCCTAACTCTTAAAAAAATTCCACTTTAGAGATACTAATGCCTAAAGATGTAGGTTTTAGATAAAATAAACTGTTCAACTTTTGTCTTAAACTTCAGTCCAGTGCTGTCTCTCAGGCCTCGCAGGACATTTTCTTCACTTTCCTTTCATATCAGGCATTTTTAAATCTCTCTTTTCTTTTCTGATCGCGATCCAGAGCAAAAATTCAACCTTATCTGTACTGAAACTTGACCAGGAGGCTGATCATGCCTTTGTGATGACATACACCAAGTGGAAAAGTACAGACCCCCCTCTTGCTCCCATGCATATTCTCTCCTCCGCCGCAGCTATCACTCTCCTTTCATGCGGGCAGCCTCGCTGACATCACCCCTTGAATGAGTCTTCCAAGTCCTATTTACTGACTCTAGTAAAATGGAAGATATCTAACAAGGGCGATCACTAACCAGGGTTTGTGGTAAGAAAGCATCAGGTTTTTATTATCCTCTTGGGAGGCAGTGATATCAGCCATCAGACCAGAGCCAGCCTGTCTTTAACATCCACCCTCCAAGGTGCACACAAAGGACGGTGGCACATTTAAAGTGCAATCAGATCAAGGCTGAGGTTTCGGTTATTTGCAGCGGATGTGGGCAGCACAGTTAACACAAGATGTGAATGAGAGCTGTGGGGAGGAAGGGAGGGAGCACTTCCAGGGTAAACAACATACGGAAGGTGTTACAGTAGCCTAATCTAACTTGGTTGGCAGAGGTGGGACACCTGGTTCAAATCTAATCAGCCACTAACTCTCAGCACGACGACTTTCCATCCTTTTTAAATGTTTACGGTCGAAGAAGACAGCAGAGGTACAGTTTTTTTTTTTTTTTTATAAAATGAAATAAATTAAATACAGGTTAATAAAAATAACATGCATGGCAACTTTTAGCAACTCAGACAATAATGCTAAACGTGTGTGGCACACAGCCTTCAAACTGAAAATGTTAAAAGTATCCTCAGCTACGCATTTTTCCGCGCATTCCTGTGTCGTTCTTTATAGGAAAAGTCAAAAGTAATTCTGTTTGTGCAGAGAGTTACATGAGCTTGAGCCAGAAGGAAACTTAGCTTAGCTTAGCTTAGCTTAGCTCAGCTTAGCTCAGCTTAGCTTAACAGAAAGACTGATCACACACCAGTAAAGCTCATCGATTATATTAGTTAGTGTCCTTTAAAGATCCTGCTGGGTTCATTACATTTAAAAATACACTTAAACATGTTTCGTTTATTTAGACCTGACGTATGACTATTGTGTAGTTCCTGCAATTTTTAGTGGAGCTAAAACACATTTTCTACACATTTTTTAGCTGCATATAAAAGACAAAAATAAGTAAATAAATAAATACCTACAGATAAATACCACAAATAATTAAATGCTATTTATTTAATTATTTATTTATCCATTTATTTATTTATTCATTTATTTTTTTATTGTGGCAGAACTGGTCCTCCATACATACCCTGTGTGACTTAATGTTTTGGTGTAAATCTTCAGAGTGTCATAAAAAAGAGGCAAATATGTGCATTATGTAACGTTGATTACTTTCTTCAGCTAAGTTGTGAAATCGTAACACTCAATTACAGCTCTCGGTGGACTATTTTGTCTCTGCAAACCTCGCCTGCAAAAAAAACCTAGACTTTAACTCAACGCGATCAACAGTTCATCTTAAGGTGGTGTTACAGCCCCACAGGGCAACCGCTGCACACATAAATCGACCACTTCAAGGGCAGCTCACCCGGCAATATGAGGAAATGTCATTTTCAACTTAGCCAAACCCCTTGAACTTCACCCATCCGGCCTTTCCGCGAGCACCGCCCAGCCTGCGCAGAATTTATCTCTGATTTCAAGCTGCAACGCATTAAAACTCTTCCTTAGATGACTTCATCGTGAAACCAGAGCTCTTTTTAAAAGCATCATTAACCATGCCGACTCCAGCCCTGCGTCTGTCATGTGGAGCCCTGCTGTGATGGAGCCCTGCTGGGAGGCTCTCGTCCTGCCGCCGGGCCCCCGTTTTTTTTGCCTTCCTCAAACAGTACAGTGGACATTACAGGATGTGATGTTTTTTCCTGTAATGTTTCTATTTTAAAATGTTATATAACTTAACCGCTTGTGTCACTCTGTTGCAATTCCAAAAAAGCCGCGTGTTACAAAAGGCATCGGCCGAGTTTTCGTTTGCGTTGGGGTTTTCTTGTAAGTGGCCCGCACCAGGTGCTGGGGTCAAGTCGAGAGGGCAGCGTAGCGAAGAGTGAGAGTTCCTTTTTTGGGAAAGGCTTTCACCAGTGGAAGCAGATTCTTCCCTCTGCTCCCTGCCAATATTTTCTCTGCTGTTTGCACTCCTCAATAATCCTCCCTGCACCGACACAAGCACGCCACCCGGGCCATTCCCATCAGTCAGCCCAACATTTGCTCTGTTGAACCTTGGCCACCATCAAGGAGTGGTAGGGGTCATCATCTGCTGACATGACTGCTATTTGCCCCCCCCGACCCACCCCCCTCCTCTCACGACACACTTGTGATGCCAGCAGCTCTGAGGTTTAAGGAGCAGAGCAACAGGGCTGCTCTGTTCCATTCAGCTGTAACCTGTAAAGTGGCAACTGCTCCTCGCTGATGAGGATAGAAGAGGCTCGGAGCTAAAGAGAGGCACTCTCACTCCCGGACAGACAGCGCTCCGACATGAGCCGCTGACGCCGCCGCTCCTCTCCAAACTTCTTTTTTTTTTGTCTTGGAAATTCTTGCGCTGGAACAAAGCCTGACACCTTAGGGCTGGATCTGCTCCTCCACGCTTCAAAGTGGAGGTAAGGGAGAGGCAGTGTGGGTGAGTGTGCGAGTGTGATTCAGCTGAGGATATTACCTCATTGAGGATAAGCTGTGGTTGGAGAAGTCTGACAGAGGTCTCTCCCCCCCCCCACCCCCGACTCCATTACTCCCGACCTCTTATCTGGACAGATTTTCTGTTCGGGGTTCAGGGGGGAAGTTTTGACAGCCAGGCTTTACAGCCCCCTCTCCGCTCTGTCGCTCCTGACAGAGAGACGAGAGAGAGAGAGACAGAGGGAGAGAGAGACGAGGTGGTGACTTCATCCCTCTCTTTAACCAACCCTCCTCTTTCCCCCCTCCTTTTTCTGAGCTTCGGTTTTTTTTTCGAAACTTCAGCGCAGCTCAGTGAGGCAGCATGCCAGCAGTTTTCATCTTGCTGCGGTCCCTGGTTATCAGGCTCCTCAGTAGCAGACTGGCAGGCTCGGTGGCTCAGTTCCTCAGGAGAACCCTCTCGACGGGCGCTGCCCACCTTGGCACGGCGCTGCGCCACATCTGGGACCGCGTTCGATCCCAGGAGTCCAAGGAAGCCATCCTGGGCTGTGTGCTCTGCATTCTCAACATGCACAAGAAGGTGGAGAACTGATCTCTCCCTCCACTTGCTGTTCAACCCTCCACTTCACAGAGACCGGACCACTGTTTAGTGAGGATTGTGCACAAAGGGATGTGACAGACTTGTTTTTTTTTTTTTGTCTTCTCAGAGATTATTCGGACTTCTTTAATTTTGTTTTTCTTCCTTGGGACACTGGCCATGTCTGAAAGTATTGTGAGGAAGGTGCAGCCTTTCACCATCGGGACAAGGCTGTCAGTCCCCGCTGTGCCAAAATGCCAGGACTTTCCTCAGAGTTATCTGCCCGACGAGACTCTGGATAACTGCGTGTTACAGCACAACCTGAACTCGCTCTACCTCAGCCGGTCCCAGGTCTGCGCACATGGGCCCCGTCTCGTGCCGCCGATCGTCAAGCAGGTAGCCCCCGTGAAACAGGACCAGGAGCACATGGCCGCGGAGGACCACCTGAACGAGAACGTCGCCTCTCCCTCGGCTGTGTCCAGATCCATAAAGAAGATCACAATCTCTGGGAGTAAAGACAGGTCGGAGAACGAGACAGCGGCGGGGCCGCCGGCACAGCTTTCGATCACAGGGTCCACGTCTGAAAACAACAACAACAACAACAACATCACCGGCACGTCTGATCCACATCTGCCCAGGATTGTGGGAGTGAGCTGTGAGAATAAACCCAAATCTCAGTTTAAGGTACGAGACACCTGCAAAGATGCAATGGTGAAAGTAGATTTAAGAAATCTTTTATTTTTAAATTCTTAAAATAGAGAGTTCAGGCATTTTTCTGTTTGAGTAAAAATCTGTAAAATAATATTTGACGAAAATCTATCTAATCGACTGTAATTCTTAATGAAACATGTTTCTACTTTTATTATTGAACCTTAGATGATTTGAATTAGTCACAGACACGTGCACACTCAGTACAAACTGCAATTTGTAGCCTTCCTGTCTCCCCCCTTTTCTCTCCCTGTGCAGATGGTTTAAACAATTTATAAGTTATTTCCCGCTGCTTATTTTATCTGTAATATTTTTAGGTTTTACTCAGAAAAGAGAGCACAGAGGAAACTCAGCCCACGCAGGAATCAAGCAGACCCAAACTGAATGGAGAGAAATGCATCCAACAGGTAAGACGTTAGCTAAATGCTAAATTAGAGATTACATAAGGTTAGCACTGGAAGTTTAAGCCTAAAATAGCTTTTTATTCTAGTTATTTTTTGGGGTTGTTGATAATAACTTTTTCCAACTTTTTTTTCTTCTTTTTTTTTAACTTTGCTCCTGTTGTCTTGTTGTGAGATGTCTTTAACAGCAGCTGTGTGTTCATTAATCTCTTGGAGTTTAAGGAAGTGAAGTCATGACTATGTTCGCCAAAAATTAAACAGTTACTATATTATACTTTTGGACCAAAACTCGTTCACGGCTGGAAAAAGAGTTAAGGCAGCAACATGTCTTTGTTTCAGTACCTCACAGTCACCCGAAACGCCCCTGTTGCTTCCTCTGGTTTATTAAAGAAACCGTATACAGAGCATAAACAGTAAAAGTATATCGTAGGATATGGTTTAAAGTCTGTTGGAGTTGGCCTTGTTTCTCGTTGAAGTCATCAGCGTGTGCGCTGCGGATGAAGTGCTGTGTTACAGCAGACCTTGCAGAGAGGCAGGGCTCACTGGAAAACATGAAGTCAGGGAGGATGTTAACAAAAGAAAAGGCTCGCTGAAGTCCTCCTGGACTGGAGGCCAGTTACAATAACACACTGACACAGCAGTCGGTGGTGGCCTCATTTCCCCTTTTAGAACAACAACAAAAAAAAAAAAATCTACCACACCAATATTTCGTTTCTGTAACCACGACAAATACTTTGTATTTCTCCCACTCATATTTTATTCATGACACAAAATGGCTCATTATTCCTGAGAAAGCGGCAGTGAACTTACCTACGCAGGTAGGAAATTGCGAACGGGATCCACCCTTTGAAGGCGATGCGTTTACACGTAAGGCCGAAAAAAAAGAGATTCACAGATCTGTCTGTTCCCGCTTCCTTCTTGTGCCCAGATGTTTCCTGATTGGCGAGCGGCAGGAATGCCCGTCTATTAGTGAAATTGTGCCAGTCGCGCTCATTTCATCTCACGTAGTGCTGACAGCAGATTTCTTTTTTCGTTGGGAGGGACCTCGGGGGCTTGGACGGCAAACAAAAAAAAGCTATAATTGACACGAAACAACACTTAGGCGCCCCCCCTCGTTGCGCGGGGGTGATTATAGCTGGCGAGCTGGTGTTCCTGTAGGTTTTTTAGCATCATCTGGTGTTCTTATTACAAAGGTCAGTGTTGCAGCCAAATTGCCGTCATGCTTTCAACACTTTGTCTGTGCTGTTTGCTCACACAGCTTTCAGTGCCTGACTCGCAGAAGAAAGAGCCTCAGAGGAAAGAAAGTCATCCGCGCACACACAATGAGGCGTTGGCAGCCGCCGCGTCCCAGAGCGACTGCTTCACTCAGCGCACCTCGCTTTTCAACAAGGAAGTACTGCAGGTAAAATGTTGCTCACAATATCAACATCAACAGTTTCTCATGGCGTTCCTGGGAGTCTGACGCAGCCTCTGTTTGATCTCATGAAAAGCTGCCCTTTCCTGCTTTCTGTATTTCATCATATCAATGAATAACATGTTTGAGGAGTACTTTTTCCACATTTCCAGATTATGGATACTTAAGATGGAGCTGTTTTAAATTATTTTAAATTGAAACCTCAGTCACCATCTTATCCGAATCACTCATCTCTCCTGTGATAATCAAGAGAAGCTGGAGAGGGTTCAGCCGAAAAGCAACGAGTTATGCCGGTGATGAGATCAGAAAGGAAGCCGTCTGTCGCATGACCCTTCGAGGAGAACAAAATATGTACTGGTTCTTATTTTGTCCCAACAAACTGTGTGAGCTGTGTTCGGCTGAGGGAAGAGAGGGAGGGGAAACCGCCACAAGCAATTATTTAGGGATGAGATCATTGTTTGGCTCCATCGCTTCACGCCTATGGCCCAGAGAGACTCAGCCAAGCAGCACAACTGCTTGTGTTATCTCATCGCCGCGTCCACCCCAGCACCAGGACATATTTCAGCGAGTTCGGCTGGGGGACATTTTGTCCAGCGGTTGGCTTTGTCATCAGACCTCTGTTGTGTAACCATTCAAGTGATAGTTTACTTCCAGAAGTCAGAATTTAATTTCGGATGTATCAGCCAAAGGAAAAAATGTGATGTACCTACAAGTATTTGTTGAAAACAGCTCTGCAGCGTGTTATTAACATTAACAAGTTTAGCAGCCCTGTAAAGTAGAGCCTGAGTTTCTGTTGCTCTTTGAGGAAACCGCCTTTTGTATTGACTCTTTTTTATATTAAAAAAAATGGGTTTAAATAGCTAGAAGATTTAGGACCTGGGGACCGGCTTGTTTTACAGCGTCTTGGTTGACTGCTATCGCTGATGAAATTGTATTATTACAGTATTACATTGCCGCGAAAGTGGAAGTGAGCTTTCCACGGAGAGACTTTAAAAGGCCTCTAATGGTTCGAGCTAGGAGAGCAAAGCAGGTCGCCACATGGAGGAGCGCGGCGGCGGCGGCGTCGTCTTCGTCCTCAGCCATCTGTCTCCGAGGCTGCTCTGCGAAATATCTCGCCTTTCACCGTTTCATTTCCGCGATAGAGAAAGTAGAGAAACTTTGACTCCCACTACGTTTGCACGCCAAGTTGCATTACTGGAGAGCTTTAAAAAAAAAAAAAAAAAAAAAATGGCATGTTGATAGACATTTTTAAAGTGTTGAGAAACACTCTAATTTTTACCGAAAATGCCAAAATTGTGAAACTTGCAAAAAAAATAAAAAGAGCTTTGTGTAGTCTGCAATGACGGCTACAAAAAAATCCAAAGCTGCATAAGCCGTCCATTCTCTTCGCCTAGACTAAGGCTCGACTGTACGTTTTGATAAACAGGCCATTGTTGTGGAGGGTGAACAGGAAGAAACAAGGGAATCTAGACTTCCTGTATGAGGTCATTATAATGCCATGGGAGCCAGCGAGAGGAGATAGGGGCAGGCCTTTTTTGTCAAGCTCTTTTCCTTCTGCTCAACCCAGAAATACCTCGACTGCCCCGGGGGACTTGTAAAGTTAATGACCTGCCGCTCTGTTGAGAAGTGACATCACATTTTAATCCAGAACAAAAACTTGTTTGGCGGTTGTGTCATGTGCGGTCTTGAAGTTTTACCGATTCCAACCTATCGAGTCAGTGTTGTTTAACGTCAGTCACACTAAAAGCCTTGGGAAACGGTCGTTTTATGCAACGTTACAATCACTCGTTTGTGTGTTTAACTGTTATTTGACTTTCTGTACACAAGATGAACACGGCGACAAATAAAGTTCAGCTGATTTTATCGGCTGTATGACTCATTTAGGATCACTCTGACGAGCGGGGGGAAAAAAACGAGTTGATTTATTTATCCATTCAATTTTTGTGAATTAGGAGGTTCACTGACTCCCATGCTGAGGTATTTGCAGAAAACAAACATGTTCTTTCCAACACTTTCTGATTTTGGCCACCTGGTTTGGCCTTCTCTTCCCCATACTGGAGATTGCCAGAAAAGGCAGCTCTGCAAGACAAAGACTTATGCAATGAAGTCCAGACACTTGCCAAGAGAAACTTCTGCTCTGCATAACATGACACTGGAGAACAAAGAGCTGTTCTCGATGTGTTGCCTTTAGCTCTGTATGGCCCTGAGGCAGGGATGAAATTTAGACCATTCGCTAGATATGTAAAATAAGACGGTGACGACCACTCTGTTGAGTGCACCATCATATATCAGACACCACGCTACCCAAAGGCTGTAGATCAGCAGTCTTCAACAATTTTCAGGTAGAGGACCCCCAAACTGATGGAGAGACTAAGTAGGGACCCCCTATCTACTATATTTATTATTAAACCTAGTGCTATTTATAAATATACATTATTGTATGCATTCAATATTAAGCCATTTAAATAATATACAGGTTTATTTTTTTATTTTTATTCCCTGCCTCCAATTATCCCTTTACTAAAATATGTTGGGTTCGTGTTAATGTGTATTTAGAGAAATTTAAGTTTGTGGGGGAAAATTATATATATATATATATATATATATATATATATATATATATATATATATATATATATATATATATATAATAACAAAATATCGGTCCACCTAGGGGTCACGGACTCCCTGTTGAAGACCTATGCTGTAGACAAGCTCTGGGTATGAGACTCCTGAATTTAAGTTTTATTGCAAATGTCACCACTCTTTCAGTACAAACTAAAATATGGAAAAATCCGTGGATATGACATTAGTACGTAAAGAGTGACTGTTCCTTTATATCTCATCCTGTGTCTGAAGTGGATACAGTATTAAATCAATGAGGTCTATAAACTAGAACAAGTAATTGACTACACACAGCGTCTTAGAAGTGTATCTTAAATCTCTCTGTCTCATTTTCATGTAGGCAGAGGCATGGATCAAGGGCAAGCTGCAAGACTTAAAGGATGGATGTAATATTCAGTGCTGCCCCCTGCAGGACTGGGAGGAAGCCTCACAGACGCTTCAGAGAGACCTGAAAGACTTTGAGAACACCCTTATTCAACTAAACCAGGTAACAAAACGGTCTGACGTGATGATACGGCCAGGGGCGCCACCAAGAATTCTGGGCCGCATAAAAAAAAACTAAAAAAAAAAAAAAAAAAAAAAAAACACTTTGGGCCCCGACCCCTTCTTGTAATGGCTGAAAGGTCGACAGAGACAGGAAATCAATAAAATGGACATATCAAGACTTTTTTTTACTGTTGTGATTTTTTTTCTAAAATGTTCATTTTAATGTAGAAAATCAAGGCCAATGAAGGGACCATATATGGTAACTTGCCCTTATGTGGTATAACTAAGAATTGATCGTAAAACCAAGAATTTTATGTATAAAAAATAAAAGGAAAACACATAGAAGGTGAAAGTAATTGGTATTTTATACAATTAAAACTTAACGTTTTGAATTTAGAACACTTGTAAACATGCACATTATAACCACATTGTTTACACATGTCCAAATATAGATGCTAGGCCACTGCTTGTGGTACTGAATGAAGCAGTTATGCTCAACGTTCACTTGGAGGTGGACCCTTCACACACTGCAGATCGCATTTGACCTGATAATGTTGCCTGAACCTCTCAGATGACACCAGGTTAAAAACTTAGACCCTGGTCTCTATGGCCCAGTGCCTTTCAAGCTGGAAGCTGAGTTATTTCCATATAAATGAGGATGACCATTTCACAGTACAGTAAAGGGTTGTAGTCAGTTGAATATTAGAAATAGAGATCTAAGTTTTTTGTTTGACATTGAAACACGGATAATGAAATAACTGTTTTTCCATTATATTGATTTTCTGGTCTGAACTGACTCTAGCCTGTAGCTAGCTAATTATTTTACTACGAACAACAGGTTAATTTCTGCCACTCACAAACTATAGAAGGTACACACCTTTTTTGCAGAAGAACTGGCTCACTCCTCTCTCTCCTTCCCCTCTTTCCTTTTTTTAAAAACCTGTTTTTACTTACTTGGCAGCACTGTGACTGATGTAGCTGTAGTAATAAGTTATTATGTCTATGAATCTAGCAACTACGGACCGCTACCTGCGCAACCGTTAAGCTAAGGCAGGAACAAACCATTTCATGCAGAATCACGGGGGTGGTTGGTCAATACTGTTCACTATTTGATTAGGGGATATGTAACTTTTCCTGGCATAAAGATCATTTATTGTACTACTATATTTCATTATTATATTACAAAATAATATTTTTTATGATGATGGTCCGATATATATATATTTTTTTACCTATCTTTTGGAGCCCATGTCATTAACTTTTCGCCCGCATAGGGCTCCACTGGATTCGGCCAAACACATCCGAGCCAACCACGTACAAAACGAAATGTTTATTTTAACTTTTTTAACACAAAACGGGAGGTCAAATGCAAACGTTAATCACTGTCATTGGTGCTAAAAGAGTATGTCGGATCACGTAACACATAACATAATGGTCCTTCAGCCACTTCCAGACGAGAGGGAAGGAGACCATCAGTGCTCCAGACAGTTTTGTCAAGAGAGTTTATACTCTCTCGGGAGAAATGTTTGGGAATTGTACATTGGTCATAATTAACCTCCCTCGACACTCGGGAAGTGTAGAAGCAGAACTGGGAGCTTTTTCAAGGTCACATCCAGACATGAATGTGGACTTTGAAGTGTCAGGCGTGTTCATACACAGTTCTGTCATCCTTCCGGCCCCGTCTGTGCTAAAAACTCCAACGTCTCTTTGTGTTTCGAAAGATGGGTGAGCAGTTGATCTGCAAGCTGAACCCCACGTCCGATCTGGTGAAGAAGCAGCTCAGCCAGCTCAGGGAGCAGTGGCAGACCCTGAAGCAGATGGCTGCGAATCAGACGAGGGCCCTCGGTGGAGCCAAGAACCTGCAGGAATTCAACAAAAAAGTGGATAAGTTGGAGGCGTGGATCAAAGAGAAGGTAGGAAACACTTCTCCTAACAAACAAGACCTAACACAGGGTGAAATATGAAACATAAATTGTTACTTTTATAATTTTTCTTTGCAGCTTATTTTCTTGCTCCTCTATTTAAATTTCACAATCTCCCCGTTTCATATTTCAAACCTTATTCACTTTACACTTTTCTATCGCCATCAATTTCTTTGTATCCCCTTCCCATCTAAACTTAAAACGCATCAATAAAGCTCTCCAATGATAACAGTTCTGCTAAGAATAGTTGTCCCGGACATCAATCTGGATGCGCAGACAGCTCTGATCAACAATTGTCAAGATAATTGGCACAAAAAAAAACAGCACTTGCTAATACAGGAAATTATCTCAGCATCCTGAAAACATCTCTTGTTTGTGTACGTTCGGCGTAAAACATCTGCCTGTCATTATCAAAAAGCAATCATCTAGTGCATCTTAGGCCTGTGTTTATCCCTGCTCCGTGTCTGGCACAAGGGAGCTGATGATTGATAATAGACCTGTGGGAATGTAATGGAGGATGTTGCTTATGATGACCATAAAACATCCATGTTTGGGGGAGATGTATTCTCCATTTAGTTCCACTCATCCTTTCCCCTGTGCATTAGTATCAAGTTCAAAGTTTCTCTCCTCATGCTGAAGGTTTTTCTGGTTAGTGTCCTGAATAGTAGAAGGGCCCGTGTGGCTTAATCCTGGGTTCGTAACAAATGAGGGGCTATAAACACCGACTTGTATGTGTGCCAGCAGGAAGAGGAGCAGTCTCTGGTGAATGTCCTGGGGGAAAATGTTGACAAAATGCAGTTGACCAGGAGAATTTTAGATCTGAAACAGGTGAGCACTGTAAAAGAAGAATCAACAGATAAAAGCATCATACCTGCTGTACAGCATCCTTGGGATATATATATGTATATGTGTATATATGTTAATGGTTTAAGTTACTGCTTCTTAGAGTTTTCCCAAGTCGTTTATCTATAGCTGACTGTAATTTGTCTCCCAGGGTACGTATGGTAAAGATAGCTGAGGTCATAGTTGGATTGTGCTCTCCTGTTTCCCTACAGGATGAGCAGCTACACAGAAACCTCCACGAGGAGATTAACAACTTGGCCCTAAAACTGGAGAAACAAGGGAAGACAGATGGCAAAAACATCTCCACCAGGAGGAAGCACATCAATAAAATGTACGTATAAGCCCCTGCATTGAACTACAATCCAGCAAGAAACATCTTTTATCTATAGATAAACTAAAGACTGCTACTTTGTGTTCTTGCGTGTTGTCTGTGTAGGTGGCTGAAGGTCCAATCTCACCTAAAAAACTACCATGAAAACCTTCACCTGGCACTGGAAGTGTCCTCATTTTACCAGCAGGCGGATAATACACTGTTTGCTATTAACAACATGGTAAAACTCCCCGAAAGTCTAATTTTTAACTGTT
The DNA here is from genome assembly GCF_022458985.1 of Mugil cephalus. NCBI lineage: Eukaryota > Metazoa > Chordata > Actinopteri > Mugiliformes > Mugilidae > Mugil > Mugil cephalus. The sequence continues at coordinate 8,299,728 of NC_061782.1, forward strand.
TTATTAGTCCTTCCCCTCACTGTGTGTATTCTTTCAGAGGAAAAGCATATCTGCATCCAAAGAGCTCGACGGCTTTGGCGACAGAGAAATACGTGACATTGCCAGTCAAATCATGGTAAGAATCTTCACTTGCCTCAGCACTGCTCGGTCGGATCGTGTTGCAGAGTGTGTTGCAGAAGCCTTCTCTACCTAACCTACAGGCCTGTGTGTGGTAGATGCTAGATGTGAGTGTGTCCCAGCTGTCTAATCTCCATCCCGCGCTGGCCGCCAGCGTCTCCCAGAAGCAGAGCGAGGTGAAGGACTGCTGGGCGCTTCTTCAGAAGGTTTTCAGGTACGTCAGCTACCAGCAACTTTGGTGGCCCTGAATACGTGGACCACTCCAGGATTTCCACGGAGCTGGACTATTATTTTTTTTGTTGTTTTTACTCTTCTAGCACACAACGTTTAAAGTATGTGCTGGGAGGAGTGCATACAGGAGACGTTTTCCAAATGAAAATATGCTTTTATGAAGAGTTTCTCTCCCTCTTGATAAAACTTGTTTAAACTGTTTTTTGAATCCGTGAAAAATTATAAGCAAGCAGAAGGTGAGTCTGGATGTTTGGAGACCAGTTACCACCCGTAGCATCATTCACCGGCCACGTTTCGGTTTATAATATTCTGTTTTCTGCTCTGCCTTGCAATTTGGACTGGAGCAGTAGGTGAATAATGTCTTGGCAACGTGACAAGCTGGCAACGCAGTTTGTTTTCTTCTCACTGTTAAAAATCCTGACGTCATGTGAAACAGTCTGCTGAATCTGAGATACAACATGTTTACAAGAATATTTTTGCCATTTTTATGGAATTTGTAAAACAAATTTATTGTTACTGTAATAGCCCAGCGGTAAGTACCCAGACTTTTACAACATTGGACGTTTTAGGCCATGAGAAGCTGTATGTTCATAATGTGTAAAGCCGCGTTTACGTGGTGCGATAAAATAGGACCAAACTGGAAGAAATTCCCCAAGCATTAACTCCGTTGATCCATTTATAAAAATTGGTGTACAAGCTTATTAGTGAATTTAGTTTAATATTATCCATAATCTGCCAACTGTGAGCTTTCATGGCAAATATCACATTGGTCCATCACCTAGGTAGGTAGGTAGGTAGGTACAGTAGGTAGGTAGGTTGGCCAAAGTGGTGGACATTCTCCTATTATTCCTCCGCCAAAAAAAAGAAAAACGTTGCTCGTAATAATAAATGCCGCTGGGAGTAACTCAAGTCCACAGCTCTGACATCCATCCCCAACATCTTTCGCCGTCCAAAAATGTCTTAGGCTGAGAACCTCTCATGTCGGTGGCCTATCTTTAGATCCAAGTATTACATCATCTATTCAGCCTTATCAGCTGCATTTGTAACTATTTAAATCAAATAACACAAACACTGGTCTGAGACTTCAGAGCCATAATTGGAGTTATAGTGTGCCTCTGAAGGCCCGCTGTCAACACCGCGGTAACCTCCCGCTCTGTTCGCCCTGCAGGAGTGACAGGACCACACTCTCTCCCTCTGGCTCCGCTTTCACCAGGGAAGATGCTGACCTCATGACACGGGCTCGCGAAGCCCAGTGCAGCATGGGAGCGGAGACACATGGGATCATGGGAAAGGAGGTGAAGGAGGAGCAGAACCGTCTGAAAGGATGTGTGGTTAGTAGCTTTGGTATTTCATTCTTATACTGGAGAAACCACACTGTGGCTCGAGGAGAGAACAACTCCATCAGTGCTGGCAAAAGATGAGACCGGCCCCTTCCAGTCCTACGAAATCTGCGGCCGCAGAAAGTGACGCACTTTGTCCTTTGGTTTGGAAAATGCCTGATTTACAACTTAAGCAGGTTTTTCCAAAATAGAGTCTGACAGATGTACTTTAGAGCGGTGGCTTCTGGATTTGGCACCCAACATTCTCTTAGTTTTCCATCCTACCAGCTAATTAGTCGTACTCAATAACATAATCTGAGGATGTGAGGAAACCCCTAATGACAAGATTGAGATAGATACCAGCTTGCTTCTAAAAGTAAGAGACCAGGGCTCTAGAAAACAGTGCAGTGTGTAACTCGCCGGGTCTCCTCTATCACAGAACAAGCACCCCAGTCTGACGAATAGTGACCTGTAGGAGTCACGGGAAGAGCTTTTATAGGTGTTATTTATCCTGGCACATAAATGACATAAGTTTCCATGAAACATGTCAAGTCGTGACTCTACAACACGGCCGAACCGCGCGCCAGAGCAAATAAGCCCTTCCCTCCGAAACCAAAATCTCACTTTATGGCAGAAAAATATCTTGGCTTTCAGTCATCCTTCAACAGAAGTACAGTCATTGTATTAATACTCGATTAAAAACACGACCTGCGGTTGAGTTGGGGGTGAATGAATAATCTACAGAGCGTGCAGGATTCCTCAGACAGGACGTTCCTCATTTCGGAGGCCTACCGGATCTTTATTGAACATGTGGGTGCTCCCATATAGCAACTCCACTGCTCATAAATCTACAAAGAAACACTCGCAGCGTGTTTTGGAAGACGGAGTATCCTGAAATTGAAGTGTGTGGTATGTTAAAAACAGTAATTATGTGTATATTTAGTTTTTTAACTTTGCACATTAAATCTCTTCGTAATACGTAAGTGAATGCACAGTGGCTGTTTGTGCTGTACCAGTCCTTCTCCTCCTCTCCTCTTGTTGACCTTGAGCTCCGCTGAAGCCCCTGGCCTCTTTTTTTTTTTTTTTTTTGCTTGTCCTTCATTCTGTTTCTGGTTCATTTTATTTCTTTTCCCTTATTATTTTATTTTTTGTCTCTTTCTGCCCCCGTGGCCTTCATGAAAGCACAACAACAGATGCATTCGGTTCTTTATCACTGCAGGAGCTGAGCTCGCCGTCCCCTCCGCCCTGAGTCCTTTCAGTTCAACGCAGTTAGTAAGTCTTTATTGCAGTGGGAGCTGGGAGTTGCCTGGGTGCACTGCCTGTGGGAGCCATGCTTGTTACTATTTATGGAAGGGTTAATAAGACACTCCAAACAAAACCCTGGAGCCCAAAGGCCGATACCGGTGCCAAGCGCGAGCACCAGTTGAACAGTAAAAGTAATTTGTCACATACTTTCTCAGCACTTTAACTCCAGCTCCCGAGTGTGCGGAATTGATTCAGTTAGTTTTAAGTGTATAAGACACAGCTGCACAGGTCTGTGGGCTGATAGTTGCTCTGAGACTTTTGCAAATGTGCTGGTAGGCGTGTGGTGCGTCCGCTGGGTGCACATGCACGCTTTCATTGTTGCGGTCTCTCCCCCCGGTGCAATTTGACCCAGTCGATTACAGATAACAGTAAAGGTTGTATTGTCTGTACGCGTATGAATACATGCATTATAATCTAAGCATCCATGTCTTTGTGTTAGCGGGAGTAAGCCCTCTTGTTTCTGGAGGTAAACATGGCTATCGTCTGTTTCTTTGGCTAATTGTAGCCAGATGCTGGGGCTGGAGACCAGATGGGCTCGGTGCTAAGTGATAGTTCTTGGCTGACATCATCTCATAGCGCACACTGCAGAAAAGACACACGAGGGAAGAGAGGATCGGTAGAAAACAGATAAGAATGAGCTGCACCCAGAAAGGGAAAAGTTTGCAAAAATGGGAGGCGACTGGCGACTGGAGCTGAAAGCATAACGCACCCTTGAATATGACACGATCAATCAGTGGACATCTACGTGTTTGCTGACATTATTCGTTCTCATACGGCAGAAAGGGATGTTGAGGGCGCCTCGGCGGTTGTTTATAGTGGAAGCCACTGTGACGGATGAAGGACAGGAGCAAATATCTAGGGAGGACACGTCAGCGATGGTTATCAACCCTGTCAAATGAATCACACCAGTTTGTTAGTTCAGCAGCTTTAGCACATAAATGGGCCGATAATGTGCCTCTGTGAAACTCAGGACTGGCCTATAAAATGACTGGCATGTTAGTAAATGATGTTAGACCCCTTCAATTTACTGCATCTCTCTCATGATTTGGGAGGCGACACTTTCCCCTCTCTGACTCACTTTTTCTCCAAGCCCAGTCAGAAAATAACACGGCCAAATTAAAACTACTCCATAAAATGCTATTATTAATAGCAGTTTACATTACCTCCGTAGTATATGTGAAATTAGACAACATAAGCCAGTGATTTATGTTGTCTTAATAGATCAGATTCAATTTTCCGAGCAGTTTGGTTACGCAAAAAAAAAAAAAAAGAAGTTAATCCTCAAATGTATTGCACCTTTTAAGCCTCGCTGTAACGTGTTATTAAATTATGCACAGTAAGAAACAAGACCAATTGCAATAACAAGCACTTATCAGAAAATAGCCAGTGAAAATAACCCAATATACATGTGTGTTCTTGCAGCGATTGTCTTGGAAAACAAGCAGAAACACCCCACTGTGCTCTCTGTAATAGTCCAGATACATGTAGCTCTCATTGGAAACCCTTCTGCAGAGTCCTTTGGCCAACCTTTAAAGTACTCACATGGTTGTAAAAGTGGCTTAGTGGCTGTTGACGTCTTTAATACATTTCTGCACATAGACAGGGTCTACAGCTGTGACATTGACCTCGCTAAAAAAAAAATTAAAAAAAATAAAATAAATAAAAACTCTGCTGCATAGTTCTAAACAGAGTCGGGGTACAAGGGCGTGGAAATCACCTTCTAACGCTGAAAAAGTAGTTTAATGAAAGGACAGGGGATTTAGTATTGGTTATATTTCCAACTACAATGGCCCTTTTACATCATCTGAGTGTTAAAGCACATTTTGCCAAGATTGTTAGACTTTATGCTTCATTCATAAAGTAATTTTAACTTTTTTTCTGCCGTTTATTACAAACGCTGTCAAACCCAAAATAGCAGCTATCTGCAGAGTGGTCTGGGTTGTTTCACCGAAAAGAGCCAACCTTTGTAAATATTCTTTGTGTCATTTACAGGAGACTCTGGGCAGCTGTCCATATTTTCCAGCTTCCTGCCACTTTGTAACATTAGCAGTGAGCGAGAGCAACGCCTCATTGTCTACTGGCTGCTCACGACATAAAATCCTCCTTTCTTCCATGTTTATGCGTCGAGTCAACATTTATTTGGTGGATGGCTGGCGGGAAAAGCAAAGCATTACTCACTTGTCATGTTGCTGATCTTTTGGACTTTTACTCTTTTGTCCACAGAGCACTGTTGACTGTGGGAGTGGTAGGCGAGCACACAGCAGCCAAAGCCAGGAGCAAAAATCGGCGAACCACTCCTCTTCACCGACGGGAGACGGCCCCGTCTTTGCAAACAACGCCGCGGTCCGGCATCAGCTCAGAGGGGAAAGGTGACATTTTAGCCTGGCTTCTCTCTCAGTCTGCGACTTACATAATGAAAGGCCTTTATGTAAGTAATAAGTGGAATCACATGTGTGTGTTTTCATTGCAGCAGTAAGCCCAGAGCTGAGCCCAAGCTTGCCACCGCCCCGCGAGGCCACCCACAGCTTCACATGCAGCTTCAGAAGTTCACCGTGTCTGCTGACAAGGTGACCCGACCCCTCGCAGACGTGCCCGCATTTTTTTACCACGATCGATTTCGAAAACACACCCGCATTCTCCGCGCGGCGTTTGCGGGCAGAATGTTGACGGAACGGTCGGTCTCGCGTTAAATCTTGTGACCTCAGCCTCAGAAGCCGTTGCTGTAAATCGCCATGTCAGCGCCGCATTCACACTCATCAGTTGTTACACCCATTTTCTTGGATTATGTCATGTTCTTAAAGAGTTTTTCAAGTGTGACTACTCCTCATTTCCAGTCGATACGCTCTGAGGTAGAATGCAGTGTGTCAGAATAACGGAATTGCCGGCGGAGTCGCGCCTTAGCTCCGCCGATAGCAGCCCAGACTGCTACTGTACGTGATATCTTCAATCTTCGCGTTAGATTCTGTTGCCTTCTTTCGGTTTGCGTGACGCACTCCAAAACATGATTCATGGCTTAGTAAGCGTGGCTCAAAATCAAGAGCTTTTTCTGCAGAAAAAAAAACCCACTTTTGTTACGCGTATACTAGGGAGGAATAGCCTGGCAGCAGTTCTCCAGTAACCGAAAGGTCGGTGGTTCGATTCTGCTCTGTCCGGTGGTCGGTGGATTGGCAGCCATGTTGCCGTCAGTCTGACCCAGGGCAGCTGTGAGGGTTTGAACAAAACCCACTTTTAATTGTGTTAAAATAATAATACATAGCGCACTTAATATAAAGCACTATGTACTATTATTTTAAATCAGCTTGTGGAGGACGAGGCAAATTGTGTTGCTTGTACTGAAGTATTTGAGTTGGCCTAAATATAAAAGTTTTGTGGCATGTACTCAATAGTAGCTAATTGAAATAGCCTTCATGACAGAGCTACGGCAATTCCCAGACTTGTCTCTAAATCAAAAGTTCAGAATTCTGCTAAACAAATTAAAATGTTCTTAAGTTCTTTATTGGCACATCCCTAACTTAGCTGTTCGTCATGTTTAAACGTCAGGATAAGAAACACCGCTTGGATCCTTACCGCCGTGTTTCTTGTAGCTTTGGCAACAAAAAAAATACATCTATCGCATGTTCTACAATCAGATGTTTGCCTTTTAAACTAACTAACGCATGCAATTTTTTCCTCTTTTCTCAGACTTTGTCCTGGCTCAAAGACAACGTCTCCATGGCTACGCAGGTGTGTTCAATAGCCAGCTTTGAGGGGCTGGAGGCAGCCAGGAGATGTCAACACACTCTCGAACAAGAAATCCTCAAAAACAGAGCCAGGATAGAGGTGGTCAAAAGGGTAAGCGGAGACACACCGTCACATTCGCAGTTTCTCTTAAAACATAAGCACTGGGACAAATGCCTCGAGTGAAAATATCCTCCGCATTTCACAGACCGGGCGGCTTGGCAGATCTGGTTTGTGTATTAATCAAATAATGAGCTGACACTTCATCTGGGAATGCTTTACTCACCCAAAGCTTCAGATTAGATCTGTATTTCACAATATAAATTCCAGTCCTTAGTCATCACACACTCTCATCAGTTTAACGCCCCTTTCTCAGGAGGGCCACGGGCTGGTCCGTGCGCAGCACCCAGGCAGCACCAGGATTGAGGAGTTTCTCGGCCAGCTGGAAGTCCTGTGGGAAGAACTGAGGAGGAGGCACCAGAGGAATGCCGTGTTCCTGCAGGCCTCAGAGGAACTGGGTTATAGGGTGAGATTTGTAAAATGCCTTTCTGTCGAGGAGAAATTTATGGTCGTGACAGATTGTTCTTGATCAGTTCTCCCACTGTTGAGAAGCCTTATCCCGGGTCAGTTTTTTGGTTATGCATTCTGGGTTAGATACTCATTTACTTAAGGATTACCACGTCAACTGGCCGAGCATTCAAGGTCAGTTGATGGAATATAATTTTTTTGCTTCCAGTATGATTTGGTTAGAAATTTGAAAGAGGCTGTAAATCCAGACTAATGAGTTACAGTGAGTCTTTTATTACAAACTGTGTAGGTCAAACAGGGGCTGCTTCAATCGAGTATAACTATTGTATTCATCTTTCCTCTGGTTGTTTTTTATTTTGCACTAAATCATTTTAAAACCAGAGCAGGAAGATCTCTAGACCAGACGTGTGTTCTATGTTAAACTTGGCCTTGTGCTATTTATAAATATACATTATTATTATCATTTTGCATTCAGTATTAAGCAATTCAAATAGTACACAGGGTCAAATATTCAAATTTTCAAACGTGCAGCAGTAGGGTGGCCATGCAACCGCCATAAACATAAACATACGTAACTGGTCTGTGTGTGTGTAATTGACAAATTCAAGTTTCCCCTTTAAACAGACCTGAGATATGTTATGATATGTTGGTTTTTAATTAAGTTATGGTTATCTTAGATTGTAGGTTTTCAACAGGGGGTCTCTGACCTCTAGAGGGGCTGCGGAGGTACTACAGAGGGGTCACGGACCCCCCTCTCGAAGATATGCTCGAGTCATACCGTGCACTTCCACAACCTCTCCGATTTCTGGTCCTGCGTAGGTTGTGAAAGTGCTCCAGGCCCTGGGCAGCCTGGAAGCCTGGCTGGAGTCAGTGGAGCTTTCCATGAAGGAATCCGCGTTGGCCGGTGACCCCGAAACGATGAGCGTGGCCGAGAGGGAGAGCTGTCTGCTGGAGAGAGAGGTGGCGGCGCGCAGCCTGGAGCTCAGCGCTCTGAGGCAGGAGGTGGACTGCCTCCACGGCCACAGTCACCCACACACACGGGGGCTGGCAGCACGCATGGAGGAGGTGGAGAAAAAGTAAGCGCGGGGGGGGGGCAGCCTCCAGTCTTCGCCATCATGGAAGATTTATGTTATATATCAGAACAATCTCACTCGGGGGATTTTGCTCGTCACTGTGGTCAGGAAATAAAGTAAGTCAATGTTTCCAAGAGGTCACAACTCTGGGCTTGCCATGTTTGTAATCCAACATGGAATAGTTTATTCATAAAGGCCCCAGTTTTCACTTCAGACAAACAATTTCACTCCATAAACCACAAATATATACCGTACACGTGTAAACATACATCTCGCAAGTTGCCTTTTCCTCCAAGTTGGCAAAACGCACTCTCCATGTGCTCATTAATTGCGCGGCTCAAGTTTATTCATTTGTGATTCATGCAACACTTAATGAGGTCTACCCTGCGATTCCGACACACACTTCACCCACAGTTTGTCAGCGTTTGTCAGAGTCACCCGTTCCATGTTTGCGAGATGACGGCTCTCTCTTTGGTTGGCCCCCGAAAGGCAGGTTGCTGCCACGGACTGGCTGAATATACCTATGTCTATAAACAGAAGTTCAGGAACACCGAGCTGACCAAAGAAAATAAACACATGGAAAGGTCTTAGTTTAAGTGTTTCCAGGGTGGTGGTGGTGGTGGTGGTGGAAGGGTGGGGGGGGCAGAGATGGCCACTTGCAGGTATAAGCTCTCACTCAGCAGCTGTAAGACACTTGGGGATGATGTCATTATTTAACACTAGCTAGAAGCAACTTAAGGCTCATTTATTCTGGAAAAAAAATACCCTTTCAATTTGATCCCTTCACCATCGCATATATAAACTCTGCACAGATGAGGTACCTTCATGCCCTGAAGTGCAGGATATGTTTACGTGACACATGATATATGATAACATAAACAGGGCTCTAGCATGGTAACAGGCCTTCTGCGGTCGCTGTAATGTGGTTCGGCTGGAGGATGCCGGGTCGTACGTGTGGATGTGGGTGACAGTTTAGGTGTAGCTTCTGGTTGACACGGGTCCTGCTGGTGTTTGTGCTTTCGCAGGTACCACCGTGTCCAAAGTGCCCTGAACCAGCAGAGCTCGGAACTGCAGGACACGCGCATGCTGACTGAGTTCCTGGAGCGCGTGGAGCTAGAGGAGAGCCAGGAGCTGAGTGGCAGCCAATACGACCTAGGCCAGGTGAGAAACATCTCACCTGAGGATCGGCTTTTCATGTATCATGAGTGTACCCTTTTTGTAATATTGAGCCAATCGACTTGTCCCCTTCTCTCCGCGTACCTAACAGCATCTCCACAGTGAGATTGCCTCAGCAACTACTTTGCTGGGACTCAACAGCAGTGGAAGTGGCGAGCCCCTGATAGAGACCATGGGGGATCCCGTGGAAGAACTGCGAGAGGCTGTGGAGATGCTGAACGACACGGTGAGGGAACGAGGCCGATCACAGAGCCACGACCAGGCCATCCAAGAGCTCCTGAGTAAGGTAAAGAGATGGGTTCCAGTTAATTAGGTCCATCACATTAAGTTATAGTCATCTTAGATCATAGGTCTTCGACAATTTTCCCCCACAAGTATAAATTTCTTTAAATGCACATTGCAACATGAATCCAGCATATTTTTAGTGAAGGGATAAATGGAGGCAGGAGACATTATCTTTTCAGTCAACACTTCCTGTACACGTTAGGCCCCGCCCCTGTCGCTGCTGATCCAATCACGAGGCAGCATATTACACGCCGACTCTGTCAGGTTTCCCCCGCAATTGGCCGAGATTCCTATTCAGTCCCCAGGTGGAATCCAGAAGCACGCTGCACTGTTAGCACAACTGTTAGCTAACACGCTCCCATCAACATCCATTCATCCGAGGTTAGATAAGTTGTGCGCTTCTCATCAGGGTCAGACATCACACTATCTCAGGTAACATATCATAACATAGCTCAGGTATGTTTAAAGTTGAAACTTTTTTTTTTATCTGTCAATTACGCACGAACACACCAGTTAGGTATGTCAATATCAGGTATGTTTATGTTTACAGCAGTTGCATGGCCAACCTACTGTTGCACGTAATGATGTGTAATTATATATAGCACTAGTTTAATATAGAGCATATATAGTAGGTAGGGGGTCCCTACTAATTCTCTCCATCAGTTCTGGGGTCCTTGGGGTCCTGTCTTAGATGATTCTGGATGGTTAAGTCCGTCCGCTCCCACAATAGCCACATCTGGTTTCCTTTTTTCTGTGACTTTAATGGGCCCCAAACAAGCTTGCACTCCCCCTCGCATGAGCGTTTTTGTGTTAATTCGATTTATTTTTGGTCACAGAAAGCTGCACACATGTCAAAAACACCACATACGCAGATGGCTACGGGGGGGGGACTCCGCGACACCATTTCAAACACTAATTTGAAATGCGGCTCTCACTGGAAAACAAATAATTCACGGGGTAATATAATGACTTAATGACATCCGATGAGTGCTCATGACGACTCCGTGCCTCTCCCCAGCATGCCAGCCTGGCGGTCCGTGTGGAGGAGTGCCTGTGCTGCAGCAAGGAGCTGTGCTTGGACATCCTGGAGAAGGAGACAGACATGGCCATCCAGTGTGAGCCAGACCGCTGTGGTCTCGAGGCTCTGCAGGAGAAGCAGGACCACCTGGAGGTGAGAGCAAGATGCCGGCCCATGATGTGATTATGGTGTAAACATCTGACATGATTCACCGATGTTAATACAACCAATTATTCCGTTCCTTCGACTCTGGATTGAGAGACTTTTTGCCCGGTGTGATGAAAGAGGGGAAGCCCCCCTGTCTGCGTCGCACTCGACTCCAACACATTGTTCCACAGTCTGTTTCCTGTTGTGCCAGATTTTTTAACAACACAGAAAAAGGGGCCAGCCCACCCCGCTTTGTGCCGTGTTTAATTTATTATATAAACTGCGCTGTGCAATCACACACATGCACACATAGAGCGTGCAAAAGTTTATTATTCACACAGGATATTTATTTATGCTTGAGTGAGTCACTGTTCTGTTAGCTCTCAAAATGTGTGTGTGTGTGTGTGTGCGTGTGTGTGTTTATGAGTATATCTGGTAGGGTGTGTGTGTGTGTGAGCGTCCGGGGGTCACAGGGTTGGAGATGTGAAGCTGGGGATGGTAAAGTTTGGTGTGAGTCATTTTTTGGGCAGTGTTGTGTTTATCACGCACACACACTCAAACACACACATATACACACACAGCTGTCTGGACTTGATACCATTGAAGAGCAGAAATGACCTAATCTCCCAAACTGAAATAACTGTGCCGTCAGCAGACAGGCATCCACAACTCAGTGTTCTTGAGACTTACTGTAGCTGAGAAACATTATGAAGTATTGCTCCCAGAGAACCCTGAGCGCTATTAATTATCGACTCGTCAAAAGCAGGAAAAAAAAGGTGGTCAAGACTGCAAGCTTGCTATAGTGTGGCAGCCCCATATGTAGACCATATGGGGCTCTAACTGAATAATATGCATAACACTATGGAGATGAGGTCATAGTCAGAGACACAATTGGTGCAGGCTGTTTGAGTGATACCGGGGCTGATGGGAGATGATGGATTTTTTATTTTTTTTTTCACCGTGATTCTCCACAGATTGACTGTGAAGTCATCAGGGAGGAGGTAAAGGAGATGGCGAACCAGGCTTCTCGCTTGAAGGAGCTGTGCCCGGAGAGGGTGCACGCTCTCGGGGCAAAGATCCAGAACACGCTGCAGGCCTGGAGCGAGCTGGGAAAGAGCGTGACAGAGAACAAATCCCGTCTGCGAGAGTTCGTGCAGCTCCAGGACTTCTTCAGGAGCTACCTTGGCATGATGTAAGCGGGGCGTGGGGACGCTGTGACCCCCTTTCGGGGGCCCGGGGCTCTTTCATAATCCGCTTTGCGAAAACATCTGCTCATTACAATATCATTCAAGGAAAGAACAGGATGTTCTCATTGTCGAGCGCTGATCCCTGGTGAAATGTATAATTTAAGATGTGCTGAGGAGGTCAGAGCAAGTTTCCTGGGCCGAGTGTGACAGGCCGATGAATGTGCGTCCTGTTAGGCAGAGTCTGGTCTTTCTCATGCTTGCGAATCTATGCGTCAGCTCACGGACCCTGTTCCTCTTTTCTCTAACTCCTCTTAATCCATCTCCGAATAGCTCATGGACAGAAGACACCAGGTCAAGCATTTTCTCAGATACCGCCTTGCACCTCGGGAGAGACGGGCAGAGGCCGCTGGCCGCAGAGCTCGACATGCAAATCGAGCAGAAGTTTGAGGAGTTCGATAAGCTGGCGGCCACGGGGAAGAACATTTTGGACAAAGAGCACCACCTCACGCAGATGGTGAGCGCGGTGACACACTTCTGACTCATCTGTGGATGTATTGTTGGTTGTGTATTAAACCTTTTTTTCACGTTCTAGGTAAAAGAGCGCATGGAGGAGCTGAGGAGTATGCTCGGGTGGATCCTGGTGCACTGGAGGGCTCAGAAACAACAGTGGCTTCACAAGAAGAGCAGAGAGGAGACTTCACAGGACAACATTTACTCTGAAGCGACAATGTGCCTTCCAGTAACAGAGGTGAAACGGATGTTTTTATATTTGCTCTTAGGTGCGCTGCTTGGAGTGCTTTCCTGTGAGTATTTGCTCATTTTTTTCCTCTCCTCCCACACAGGGTTTGGCTCCTGAGCCGGAGGCCCTCCAGCCCCAGCAGCCCCAGGTCGTCAGCCCCGGCGAAGACACAACAAAGGCAGGAAGAGATAGCCAGCCCTCACGCGTGCTGCCCAGACATGCCGAGGAGCACGAAGAGATGCAGTCAGATGACGGATATGAGATTATGAAAAGCGTCGGACCCCAGGACGATTCTCCCAAGGCCAACATCGTGGTGCTCAAAGAGGGCAACAGCCCTCCTGTAGGGGGCACAGTCAACCTCATCCTTAGCTTCGGAAACACAGGGGACAGCCAGGTTGAGGTGGTGGACCTTCCTCCTCAGACAGATGAGGTAGTGGAGGAGACCTCTGAGCCCGTCCACAGGGTGAGAATCACACCAAGCACTTCACACCTTTAAGGAATGCCACTATAATAGACCACATTTCTCCCTCAAATCGTTGACACTATTATTTTTTTTGTGCGTTACTGTTGCTGAAAGTCGGCGCAGTAGCGTTCACTCCCTGTAATGACACTGCATGGGATCTCCCTCTGTTCATTCCCCTTCTCTCCTTTGGCCTTCACGTCTTCCTTTTCCCCATTTTTTCTCCCTCAGCCCGCTATGCCTCAATCTTCTGCTTGTAAAAACTTCTGGAGGCGCTGCCAGGGGCTTTTGGAAAATACTTTGGGTAGTTTAAAGCGAAAGAGAAAGATTTATCGGCAGAGTGCAAATGAGGTAAATTGCGCTGTGTGAACTGGACTTGCATGCTGCATCTCAAAAGTGTGCTGGGACTGCATGCTGTGTGTAAGCGGTTTTCTGGGGGCAGCATGCTCCACTAACCCTTTACAAGGTAGAGCGAGCCCGCAGCTTGTTGCCTCCTCTGTAGGTCGGGCATGAAGAGAAACAAGTTACTCCAAAGAGCTATCACACTTGCATAGACACCACGTCCTTAATCCATGCGGTTGGATAATTTACTGCCAACATGAGAAAAGTGAGAAAAGACAACAAACCGTTTTACTGTTAACACTCACAGTTTCCTTCTTAGCTGCATTAAAAGGAAACGCAAAACCAAATAAATCCTTATTTTAGCCAATTACGTTCTGTCATCATATTTAATGGGATGTGAAAGGAAAGGTGGCACGTTTACTGTCCATTTGTAAAATATACGTATGTCATCACAGATCGGAACTCCAATACAAACGTCTCCTGTTTTCTGAAGGAGAATTTAGACCAAAAATATACGGTTATGTCAAAACTAGCTTTTAAATATTTTTCATATGCAAATTTAAAAATGTTAAAAATCGCCTTTTAAGGGATATTATTTTAAAATGCAGTATGGCCCACCGAGTGTGACCAGTCACACATTCCTGCCTTAAAAAAAAAGTCAGAAACTATGTAAATAAGCCTGAAGCACTGAAAACAAATGTGTATATTTTGCCAGAGTGAATGTAAATACATCTTTACAATAATCTGTCAGCGGTCATTTTGTCTTCTCAGCTTGTCTTGTACAAACTCAGATGAACGGCTAAATTCCCACCAGACAGTGAATCACCCCCAACTTTTTTTTCCTCGACTTCTGAAATGAGGCAGGGCTTAAAACCGTAAAGCGCCGACGATAGAGACAGAATGAGGACGATGAAGAGAAGCGCAAGGAGCCCTCTCCCGGCTGTGAATGTTGACAGAAGCTCTCTCATTCTCCTTCTGTCAGTTCACCACGAGCACCGACGCAAACCCGGTCGTGTCTGGCCCTCCGTGGCCGCGCCGCGGTTGTGTGAAATGAGTGACCTCACTTCCCACGAAAGTGGCTCCCAGCAGGAGCGCGTCCCAAACGTCCGTGGAGGTGCAGTCATTAGGAACCGAGAACTGGTGCTGAACTTTCAAGAAAGGCCCCCAGACTGCACACAGTGATTTATAGTCTGTGGCTTCCACAGAAACGAGAGATTAGTCACAGAGTTGAAAGGTCAGGACGTTACAGCTGCAGATGACGACATGTGCAGCCGCATATGATTCTGATTAAGTCCTGCTAGTGTGCATTCGCGGTCATGTCCGTGTTCGTTTGTCCTCTCATCTAATTGTTTTGTCTTTCATTATTTTCTTTATACATTTGCATTATTCTGTGATAATCATACGCGCCAGTAATCCATTGTTTTCTTGGATGTGTAAAGTGACTGTCAATTTCGTCTCATGTCGTCATCCATCTGTAACACATAAAACAGCTTTTCTCCTCATAGAGGGCTGCAAGACCTCAGCCTGCAGCACGCATGAGTCTCTCTGGGGTTAACCATTTGCGCGTTAGCATATACTGCGCAGCTTCCGAGAACGAGAGCTCGGCGCACGTGCCTAACATTCTTTTCTCTCTTTCGCAGGTAAGTACCTACTTACACGTCAAGGATAACAACCTGGCTGTGTCCCCTGTGTATGAGAGTATCACCCTGCCTCGCCTCAAAAGTCGCTCTGCAGCCTCAGCCTCCCCTACTTTCCTGCCGTCCTCCTCCCTGCCGTCTTCCTCGTCGCCCGTGCCGCTGGCGACCAACGTGACCTTCCACCCTTCGACGGCGAGCGGCGGCGGCTCCATCTTCAGCAGCCTCAAGAGGATGGGCAAGAAGAGGAAGAGGAAGAGAGACGCTCGCCGGCACACCATCCAGAAGATCATGGGAGTGGAGGAGCACACGGATGGGTCGCCCCATTATGACTGTGAGGCGATCGCGTATGACACGCGCACTTGGCCACTGAAGGAGGGTCGGAGGAAGAAGAAGAGTTCGGCAAAGAGCGACGACGGGCTGGAAGCTATGGCTTACATGAAGAACCCCCTGCTGAGGGACATCGACACAGAGTGCGCAGGAGAATACAGCATTAACCCGTATGCTGTGTCAGCAGGGCCAACCACTTCGCCCTCAGCAGGTCAGGTGAGAAGTCACTGCAGATTCCTCTCGCTGGGCTCCGTGCTGAGCTTTGATCTACCTAAGGACATGAACCTGATCCCCAGCATTCAGGACATCATCACCATCGCCCCTCCGGAGTCCAAAAAGGGAGGCTCAGCTGATCCGGACCCCCACTCCCAGAGACTGACCGTTTTGAGCTCTTTCAGACAAACTCGACCCGGTCCCGCCATCGCACACACTGAAACACAACCGTCAACGGCCGTAGTCAAAGATCTCCCTGATGCGGACAAGAGTTTTCAAACTCCACCCCCTTCCTCCTTGGAAGACGACGATGAGGATCAGACTGTAACATGTGCCGACTTATCCAAAACCCAGTCGATTGTGTGTGAAGATGCAGAGCAGGAGTGCGACAAGAAGGTATCAGAGCCTTCAAAGCTACCCATTTATGTGAACCAAGTCTCTACTTCCACCACAGCTGTGCATAAACACCAGTGCCCTAGTGTCCACACACTCATTAAAGACCTTAAAGGACACCGGTACCACAGACACACAAGGCCCCAGAGTGTGCATGAAGAGTGTGCCGGACTTCACGCAAGCCAAGCCACTCACATGAGAGTGAACCTCAAGTCGACCGTAAGCGTGAGCGTTCGACAGGACTCGGTGGACTCCGGCATCTCCACCTCCAGCAGCATCAAGCTCTGCACCGATGCTCCGTGTCCGGACAACCTGCGGCCTAAGGGGGTGGTGGGGAGGCTCATATCTCTTGAAGTGGGAGGACTCGACTGCACCAAGACGAGGGAAAACGACGCGGCCTCCTCGGGTCCATCTCCAGACTCGGCAGGGGCAGAAGCAGAGCCGGTTCACCTCGACCACCAGCAGTTTGAGGAGGACGAGGAAGAGCTGGAGGACATCTGGAACCGGACTAGCAAATACAGGCAGAGCATCTGCTCAGACATCATGTACCAGCCCAGTCAGGACGACTCTGCACCCTCGGAGCAAGCAGTAGAGTCGGTTTGCAGCTCGCCTCCAGCCACGGCCCCGACTGTGTTGTACAGGAACCTGGTCACGGCCTCGGCACCCAACCTCCTCGTGGCTGAGTTCAAACTGCCTTCCCACATCCAGAGTTTGCTGGGTTACGAGAAAGAGCAGAGTCCCAAAGATCACCTTCCTCCACTGGCTACGGGAGACAGGAGGTCCTGGGCGGCTTTTCCTCACCGGGAACCAGCCGGCAAGACTTCGGTGGCAGTGAACGAGACGGCGTCTGATCCCGTGACGCTGCCGGACGTAGGGGACAATCAGAGATACATTTATCAGTACAGAGAGGATGAGGAGGAGGAGGAGGCGGAGGAGGCGAAGGTGGGGGAGGAGGCGGACGAGCTCACGGGTTGCTTGAAGGTGAGGTCAGCGTTTGATGTACTGTGATGTGGCCACGTGTGAGACTGTAGTGTTACTGTTATAACCTTTTATTTAATCAGGAAAAAGTCTCACTGACTTTAAAAATATATATATATTAAAGCATCACAAGGTGTAAAAGGATACAACTAACTGTCTGGTAGTTCATTGAAATGTGAAAATGCGCGTACAAACAAAATAAAGCAAGGGTGTAGAAGTGGAAATCCTCTAGAAAGAGTCCCCATGGCAACGGTTAATACATTTCTGGTGGCTGTATCTCAGAGCCATTATAATCAGCCGAGGTATTTATGCCAATATCAGTTTGAATTTGTGGATATTGAAGAATATAGTTGGTTTGGTTTGTTGTCAGCTACTGTTTTGGTCGTCAGTGATGACTGTGGACTCTTTTCACCTCGAACAGGACCAGTCGATGAGTCTGCTGTCAGTCCACATGGGTTTAGATGGAGTCTGTCAGCAAAGATCAGCCTCACAAACCCTGGAGGACTCAAAGAAGCCAGAAGGGCCGGTGGCCACAGGAGGGCGCTGTTTCACCCTGGTGAGCCCTTGACTGCAATCTGCACCAATCTCTTGGACCTATTAGAAATATGTGTTGTCCCGTGATCTGTTCTCCTTTCTTGAACTTTCTCATTTATTCAAACCCATTTAGAGCGGAAAGCCTGAGCTGCAGTCTATGGAGGGAACGCTGGAGAGGAAGCACAAGCTGCAGCTGGGAGGAAAGAAAGTAAGAAATGTTCAAGCCCCGCACGGTCAGCAAATGTAAAGCCCACAGTCAGCAGCACACACTCTTATCTTATTTTCACAGGCGGCCTCCAGAGGCTGGAACTCCTACCACGCAGTCCTATATAGACAGACCCTGTGCTTCTACCAGGATAGAAAGGATACACTGAGGGTAAGCAGAAAAATTCTAGTAAAAAGAACCTCGGAGAACAGAATAATAATTGAAGTCGATAGTACGTGGTCAGTGACGATCGGTCTGTGCTCTGCTGCAGAGTTCTGCATGTGGGCTGCCACTGAACCTCACAGGAGCGGAGTGCTCACCTGCCCCAGACTACACCAAAAAACCCAACTGCCTTCGATTACAGTGAGCCTGCAGTAAACACTAAATCAAAATGGGAGCCTAACGCTTAGACAGCCATGTAAAAATTAATCCGTGTTTTCTGATCTTCAGGCTCCGTGATGGATCTGAATATCTACTCAATGCTTCCTCGCGCTTCATGATGAGGAAGTGGATGATGAAAATCCAATCAAACACAGGTAAGCTGAACAAACCCACAGCTCACGTAATACAGCGTTGAATGAACGTTCCGCTCATGTGGTTCATTTGTTTTTTAAAGGTCAGATTGAGTCCTCGGTGTCGAGTGTCCCTTTTGATGCAGACGTCCCCATTTCCTTGTAAGATGGTCAAACAACTTCTTGTACAGAGGAATCCTAAAAATAAAGTAAAAATAAAAATACTTCCAATAATTTTAGCTTGACAACCCCTTTTTTTTTTTATCCTCTTCAGAAAGCCCTCCTTCTGCTTCGGATGTCACAATGCAGCCAGTTGCCGCTGCTCCTCTCCACATGATGTCACTCGCACGTTCCCCAGCAGGAGCAAACCGCCGGTCTCCGCCCAAACCAAAGAAATCGTTGTCCTCACCCGCGAGTTCAGTCAGCTGCCGCAGAGTCACTTAAAAAGTTTGGACGAGCATTCGGCCATCTCTTCCTCAGACGCAGCCCGCTGTGGTAAGGCTTTCTGCTGTGTGGACAAAAGCTATAAGTGCCTCTGTTCCACATTCACACACGACGGAAGCAATACCAGCGACGCGGTGCTCCAGGCTGCAGGCCACTGAATAGTCCCACTGGGCCGCCGCTGGTTAGAGGACACGCTCTGTGTCGGATATTGATTTTCCTCAACAATGATTTCATCAGGCCAATCTGGTTTTCAGGATTTCATTTAGCGTCACAGTGTTTCAGACTGATTTGATAAATCATGAAATAATAAAAAAGGGGTTGTTGCAGTTGCGGTGGCCACCATGAGGGGGAGCTAAGGCATTGTTTTACTGTAAACGTGAGCGACTGGAGTATCACATGGCGGCGCGGAGGCATGATTTGCTGCTGAATATGTTCGGCGGCTTTTTGTTGCTCAGCTCTTCTGTTCTTCATTTCTGCTCATGCATCTCCCGTAGACGATGACTGTTCAAAGCAGGCAATGACTCACAGACTCTCCGGAGGACTCAGAGACGACACCTCTTCCTCCCCTCACTCCCCTGTATTCAGCGGTCAGGACTGGCTCAGCAGCAAGCGCCGCTCCCACTCTTTTACATCAGGTCGGTTGTGTTAACCTAAATTCGGGCGATGTGTAATCTCTAACCGTAATCCTTAACGTCCTTAACATCTGGGGGGTCGTTCAATTCTTCTTTCTCTGGTTTCCCAGCAACGTACCAGAAGATCAAGCCCATGTCGCACACCACCGCAGGAGGGAAATGTCTGGAAAGAGGCTCCAACTACAGTGTAACTCTGGTGGTGGGGGACAAGTCGACGGACAGAAGCTCTGAGCCTCCACTGCTGGCCTCAGCTGGATGGCAGCAGGACACGTATCAGGACGCCGCTCTGAGGAGCTACGCCAGCCTGCCGCGTCCACGCAACAAGTCCGTCTTCAAGAAGTTCTTTGGGAGAAAGGACCTCTGAGCGTAAAGGATGATCGTGCTAGAGGGTTTTACACATAGTTTCTAACGTGCAGTGCACATATTAAGCAAAAAAAAAAAAAAAAAAGACTACTACTGACCATATTTATGATCCAAAGACCTACCACAGTTTTATTTTTGATGTGTCACTTCGTGGGCTGAAAGGTCCTCATAGTACGTTGAGTGTTTACTTCTTTACTGTATGCGTGTGCACTGTGTAGCTGCAGATTTGATTGATTGATCCCAGTCTTATTGGATTTCTTCTTTACTTTCCTTCCAGTTATTGTGTTATGACCAAGCATTAACGATACCCTGAGCTCATGACGCTTGCATTACCATCACTTTGCTTCCCGTGTGTGGTGCACTCAAATATTTTTACTTAACCACAAACCAGCAGTTTGATACTGCTCCAGCTTGTTTGATATAAATACTTTTTAAATACTAATTGTAGAAAAAGACTATACATAATAAAACATGAGGAAAAAAAAAAACAGTTTGCTTTGGCTGTGATTAAAGATTTATTTTTTAAGACAGTTGTGGTGAAAATGTCTGTTATTCAAGTTTTCTTGAGAAAGCTGGAGGCTTTGAAGAGAAAGAGGGGGGGATTAGATGAACAGAGAGATTAAAGGCTCAGCCGGGCTAAGAACGTCTTCACATCATTAGTCTTATTTCTGCATATTAAAACCTGACACCAACCGGAGACACGTTTCAAGCCAGTGCATAATCAGCATTGAATTTACTCGAAGGGACCAGACACGCTCCGCAGACGTGAGCGCATAATGAGTCATATGTATAAAGTGCTTGTGAAAAATGCTACTCGTTAGCATCGCAAAATATTCAGTGGGTCTCCACAACATTTCTGACAGAGATCGGTGATGGAGCAGAGGGACACGGCAAATGTTTGGAAAGATGTGAAATGATGAAGAAGACATAAATGGATCTTTACTGCAGGTGAAAACAAACATTAAAATGTTAAATTATTTCCATGTGGTTCAAGCTTAAGCACCGAAAGCACTGAAGTGGAAGCAGTGAAACCAGCTGAGGTGTAGATACCATGTAATATGCAAGCTACAACTTCACATCATTAGTCTTACAACGATCAGGCATAACATTATGACCACCTTCCTAATATTGTGTAGGTCTTCCTTGCGCCTCCAAAACAGTTGTGACTCATCAGAGAAAGGACATGGGCCTTCTGAGGGTGTCCCATGGTGCCTGGCAACAGGACGCCGTTAGTGGGGGACTTGGGGTCCCAATTGGCCGAGGGCAGTCGAGGGAATTTGGAGGGCAGGTCCACAGTTGTTCCTAAACCATTTTTGTGTGCGTGGCCTGTGTCAGGCTGCATCCTGCTGAAGATGGCTGCTGCCATCAAGGAGTGTCATGCACGTGAAAAAAACTGAATTATTGCCTTAATCCGACTTTAACTGGACAACTTGTGTGCGCATACACAACAATCGCTATGTTGGACCAAGACACAAAAACATGCTAGAAAGCTTGTTGCAGAAGAAGAAGGTGAACGGAGCTGGTAGAAGAACCACCTGAAGGATAGGACCATCTTACCTGCACCATAAGCAGCACGCACATTATTAAAGTTGTACTATTATCCATCTTGTTGTTTCAAATACCGGTCTGCAGCATGAATGAGTCTTGTTTATTATATGACATAATAGGTCAACCGGAAATTGGCCCGTAGTAACCTGCTGAAAAGACACATATCGCCACCTAGTGTGGAGGAGGAGGACATGATCCTGCCAGTTATTCAATTTTCTCCATGTTAACTGGGACAAGGGCCACATTTAGAAAGTCGAATTTCGAACATAGCTCAGTTAAGCTGTGCATGTAAACGCGCGGATTGTTATGGGGTGGAGGTGTCTGGTCTGGTCTGGTCTGGTCTGGTCTAGTTGGATGATACATGTCTAAGTAACATCAACACGAATGCAATGCCCAAACATTTCCCAGCATAACACTGAATTGTCACAAGATGGTCAATGTTATTCACCTCTCCTGTCATAACGGTCAAAATGTTGTGGCTGAACGGTGGATTTCTGCATATTTAAACCCGACACCCTTCAGCTAATGCATATTGAATGCTGCATTTACGGCAAGGAACCAGGAACACTCATAGCAGACATGGTCGCATAATGAATCCTATGTACGGAGCATTTGTGAAACGCTACTGTTTTGCATTACTAAATGTTCAACGAATCCCTACAGGACGCTGGACAGAGATTAGTAACAGCACAGAGGAGAGCAGCTATTCTTTTTGTTGTTGTTGTTGAATCATGTGGAATGCAAGTAAATAAGCGAAGGATGCGTTCAGCCTGAAAATCTCAAGCGAAAACAGTAAAAAGATTTGTTAAACACACCTTTCAAACCATATACCCTTTACACCTGTAACAGCGTGGGCAACCTCCATAATCGCACGCGTGGAGTAAGCGCCGCCATGGATGTTATTCATACGGTGACTGCCAAACGCCACGGTGCGGTCTTGGCACGCACACACGCATATGCGCATGCACAAGGCAGCTACAGTAGCGTGCGGAGTGGGAAAAAAGCTCCGAAGGTTTTCGCGTTTGCAGTGGAAATTTGTCAAAAGCGTCCAGCGGAGGCATTAATCACGGCAATCTGCGAATCATTACCGGGACGTTCTGGGGCCGAATGCTGCATGACTCAACCACTCGCTTTAAACTGTAAATACACCAACACATGTGTCCGGCTCCTAAACAAAATCCTCCATACGAGTCATATTTATGCAGCGCTCCCGTCCTCTACGTGTTATTAATGTGCTCTGTGCAAGTTCACGTTGCACGGCGACTTTCTGAACATGAGATTCATTCACGGGGCTGCCGCGCTCACATGTGGCATCCATTTTCTTGATATGCGTGGACTACAAACTTTGGGGTTTTCCCCATCTGTAATGAAGACATTTTTGTGTGTTTTTCCTCTCCGTCAAGTTTTGGAATGACAGCCACATCCTTCGTGGCCCCGGGGGACGCAGCACCAGCCAATCAATTGATCACCGCTGCCCCGATCTTTGCGCCGTCCTCCGTGACCTCTGACTTCCAGATCATCTGCTGACAGCTCCTGCTGCTGCCTTCGCAGCGCTGGGGGGATTCGGCCTTCCCCTGCAGAGACGGCAATGCACTCATTCTGCTCGTGTGTCACCACACTCGGGAGGCTTTCTCTCCGAGCGTGGGATCACACGAGGCGAGGCGGTGGTGGAAGCTCGCTTCCGACCGCTCGTTGTTTGTTCCATTTTCAGACCACATGACATGTCCTCCCAAAGGTGAGTAAAAGTCCACGATGTGCTTAGCAGCCGAGTGACTCACAGAGGTTGCCGCAGTCACTCAAAGAGATCCGGAGGTCACCAGGAGCCATCAGTGTCGGTGTAACAGGAGAAAGATGTCCTCGGGCCCTGACCCCTCCCCTGCTGTTGATGGGTCCCCGTGCCTCTAGAAAGATGCATCACTCTTTAGATGACACACATTTCCACAGGGGATAAGTTAGGCCTTTTTCCAGAACATCTCAGAGGAGCCATTGCACTAAATGAATGTATAGTACTTATAGCGGTGTAACTACATGACTCCTTTAATTTCGATATGTCTTCCAGTGTGCAGGCTCAAACCTTAGCTAGTGGCCTCGGATGCATCGCTTTGAAACCCAACACGTCCTGCCTCCAGCAGCCCCGGGGTGCTCCAAGAAGGTGATGTAATGGGAAGGGGGGGATGTGGTTAAGAACCAGGATCAGATGGCTTCATTTTTACAGCATCACACATCAACTGCCCACCTCTCAAGATCAGATAAAGACCTTATGTTTATTAGCACAGTGAAGCGTAGGTTGACCAAGGATTTCTTCACCGCTGGACTTTACCGAAGGGCTTAAAGCGCCAAGCATCGGGGATAACATCATGTCCACCGACAGGAGAAGTGAATAACATTGGCCATCTTGTGACAATTCAATGTTCTGCTGGGAAACTTGTGGACCTGGCTTTTATGTGGATGTTATGTACCACCCACCTACACCAGACCAGGCACAAAAACAGTTTAGGAACAAGGTGTTGACCCAGCCTCCAAATTCACTTAATGTGGAGTAGCCAATGACACCACAGGACATCCTCAGAAGACCCATGTCCATTCTCTGATGGAGATCTACACAATATTAGGAAAGTGGTCATAATGTTATACCTGGTCAGTGTATGTAGACACCAAGCAGAAAAAAGCAGGCGAAGGGGAACTGAACACAACTATCTCCCTAACCGTTGACCAAACAGTCCCTGCACAATATTTAATGTTAATCTGTATTCGGTCCCTTCACAGTGTAGGAGAGAAACTGTCCACCTCATGGCCCAGACTGTCTGGAGCTAGCGAACGCACAGCCAGAGGCTTCCCTATGAACTAAAGCTCAAAAATAGCATTTCGGGGAATTTACAGTATCTGAAATTGCGCCGTCTGGCCGTCATACTCTGGGGGCTGAGGAAAGCCTCGTGGCAAAACAAGCGAACGCTCGCATACTCGGTCTGAGCTGAGAAGTGACCTTGATTTTCGAGGGAGCGTTGCAAAGTACTTACCAGGCGCAAGCTCTTTGGCACAGAGAAATCTGACAACGCAGATGCTAAGAAGCTTTAGCTCCACATCTTCCAATAAATCATATAGTCGTCTTGGGAAATAAAAATTTGAGGTCTGGATTCAGGGGGAAGGCTGTTGTGGATCTCCCGCTTGGTCTTTGAACAATATTTCAGATTTATTTATTTGTTTTTTTTTTTAGCAGCTGTGTTTGGCCTTTTGGCCGGCGACTTCTCGGACAATATATCACCCGTCGCCACCACTACAGCTGTCAGCGTGCCTCCTGGGCTGGTACCACAGTGTGCAATAACTGGAGAGAAATTTCCTCATCTAAGCACCAGCTCCACGCCACCCCACACCCCCCACCATCCCTCCCTCCCTCCCTCCCACTCTCCAGCCAGAAAACTCCCCTTTGTCCTGGATTGTTGGTAAGCTCCTTGCATTTCTGCGTCCTCCATGTGAGAATGGGATAAAGGGTACAGGGTGCAGACATCTGTCCCCCAGATAGGGTGCGAATGCATCTCAGCGATATGGATATTAACTCACTTTATGTTCATTGTAACACATTCTATATGGCCTTCCTCGTCCCCTGACAGTACATCCATTTGTTCCAGTCGCACAATGAACTGAATATGAACATAAGCGTGGGGTTTACAATGCAAAATAGCCGGCTCGATAAGCACATGTCTGCATGGCATTAGCATAAGATAAAGTAATAAAATATAGATGCTCGTTTGAATATGGAAATGGCTTCTCTTCTGGTGGAGAACGAAAATCCTTCACGGCTTTGGATTATTTGCTTATGAAACATTTTATATCAACCTTATTCAGTAAATCAGTGGCTCCCAGTGTATCCCCACGGTCCTGTCAGATGAACGCGAGCAGCCCCTGATCAGGATAAAATAGACTGAACTAAATGGATCTTCAGCAAAGGTTGGACAAGTATATAAAAGGTTAGCTCATGTGGTTAAAGCTATAGTCCTCTCTGCAGTGGCACATGTTTAATTCAGGCACGCAAACATTGCTGCATGTCTCCATCACCCCATTATTTCATGTCTCCATCCATTAATACATATTAAATAAAAGGAAAAAGGCAAATCAGACACTGTTCATCATCTTAGCTTCATCATTTATGTGTGCTAAGATTTTTTTCTCATCTCTCATATAGTATAAATTCTTGGGTCTCAAGCATCAGACACAAACTCCAGCCAAGAAACCATTAGGGTTTCATCACTATGCTATTTCTTTGTTTGTTTTAGTACTTATTGATATCTAGACTTCAACATACTACCATTAACAACCATTCTCCTCGTAGTTAAAGTATGGCCACAGCTACAACCATAACATCCATTATAGAGTATGTTACGTGTGCACATAAGCGGTATTATGTACTATTATATTTAAAAAGCCCTTTTTTTGTGTGTGTGTTTGTGTTTGGCTTACAAACTAACTAGATCCCAAACTGATCAAGTATCTGTGTGTGATAATCCACAGATACTTGTTTTTGTTTTTTGTGGGAAGAAAGAACCATTTGTATGTACTATGTACTACTTCAGATATCTACTCCAACTATTTATAGGTCACTTCTATTTCTTCCATTTAATTATTAAAACCCCTCTCTTTAACCATTTATCCTCTACTTGACGGCTGTTATCACCGTTAACTGTGGGTGCACTGTCACCCAAGATGGCGACCTTTTGGGATATTCGTCAATGGCAACCATTAACTCTTTTAAATCTATGGAGGCCCTACAGCGTCTAAAATAGTCTCTTAGGGGCCCCTTTATATTAACCCTGTTGCTAGTTTGGACCATAGAGCGTATAAATATGGAAAATGTGTCACCACTTCCTCGCATTGGCCAAACTGACATTTTACGGAGTGGTTGGCATGGCGACTGGTAGCTATTATATCCCTTACTGTATCTAAAGCATCAAATAACTAATTAAAATGAAACTTCTGCAAATAATTGACACTTGAATAAACACTGGTATTATATTAACTATATAAAATGACAGAAAGAATATTTGACTTCTATTTTAGGTTCTAGTTTGGCCCAAGTTCCATCCACTAACATAGAGGGGAGGTGGAGCTTGTGACCTATACTGCAGTCAGCCACCAGGAGCTCTACTTGTTTTGCCTTCACTTTTTAGACGTTCTGCCTTCCATCTTTATACTGCTTATGGTTTGGACTCACTTTTTATGTGTGTTACCATCTTAACTTTTAGCTAATGATTTCCATGCATTCATAACTTTTTAGTTAAATATTTATTTCTACCGCTACCAACTTCTCTGCTAATCATCGTGCTCCCTCCACACGTGGTGTTCAGGTGTTAGAGCTGAGCTCATATGAGCCACTTCCCAGCCTCTCTCCCTGTGATCCCTGGCAGGAGCAGAAATACCCCTGGCTGGGAATCATCACTCCTGTCAATGATATTCCCATAACGTGACAATATGGACAATATGGCAGCTAATTACATCACAACACATCAAATGCAACCGCACACACACGCCCTGTGCTCGTCGAAGCTGGCAAGACCTTCGTCACTGTTACATAACCCATCTGCTGCCCTGCTGCAGGGTGCTGAGAATCACCTTCCAATCGGGACTGCCAGCTCCCTCAGCAGTAATGCTTGGCTTGCACCACCGCAAACCGTACCATCAGCTCTAATTGCCCGTTAAGTCTGTGCCTACAACAACTACGCGAACGTCAAATTTCCACGTTAGTCCCTAAATACGAACCCTTGCTAATATTGACTTTGAGGCCAATTTGGTGGCTGCTGCTGCCAGATGATCCAGCCGCACGGCAGCGGAGGCCGCAGAGCAGATGCTGGCGCAGCAGCACGTCTGACGCAGATCGCAGCTGGCAGCTCTTTCTGCAGCCAGCCTGACAGGTTACATCAGTTGTACAAGCAGAAATAAAAACAAGCCTTCCGTGTATTTTCACTTTGAAATGACCTGGAGATGCTTTGGAGTTGAAAACACGCATCTTTGCCAGAGGATTTCTATTAAAAGCCTTGAATCGACTGCCAGAGTTTGGAGCTCACACAGCGCGAGTCTATAATACATCCCCTCCTGATCTGTCAACAAACTTATGAACTTTCAATGTACTTCAGCAACTTTGGCCTTTGAAGCCCTCCTTCACTTCTTCCTAATACATATT
Organism: Mugil cephalus; assembly: GCF_022458985.1. Classification (NCBI taxonomy): domain Eukaryota; kingdom Metazoa; phylum Chordata; class Actinopteri; order Mugiliformes; family Mugilidae; genus Mugil; species Mugil cephalus. The sequence goes on from NC_061782.1 coordinate 8,327,330, forward strand.
TATTAATGAGCATTAATAAACTGTCTAAAACAAATGCCAGATTTATTTTACCGACAGCCATGGAGGGCTTCACCTTTCCTTCCAGTTTGAACACATCTTCTCCTATAGCACTAAAACCAGAGTAACACCACTCAGGATAAAATAAATGCACTCTCAAAAATCCACTGATGCAATTTATCCTTTACTGTAATCTGACTACACGCAGATAGAGCGCCATCATCTCGGCAACACAAAGCGTATAATCCCCGAAACAGGACTGAAGCATATTTCTTGGGGCTCCTAAATATGAAAATAACATGGAGGCTTATCCTCGCTGTGAAAATAACAGTGAAGGAATGAAAGCTTTTTAAATATTAGAAACGAACGACAAACGAAACCAATGTCATCCTTGAAAGGCTGTTTATTTTCATTTTTTTTTTTGGTGTGTTCATGCTTCATGTGGATGGATGAATAAAACATGAAAGGATTGAACATAGTTATGCTGTTAAATATTGATTGATTTTTCAATGAGAACAGCCTCAATTTGACAAGACAAACGCGAGGGAGGCTCACATGGCGAAAAAATGAAGGAATCAACAGGGGCTTTGGCTTTGTTTGCACCTTAATTAAAAGAAAAAATGCAGCAGCACTTGTCCTCAGGAACGAATTAATATAAAATGTACTCATACATGAGGAACGCCTGCTGGTGTCTCTCTAAGACACAGTTAAATAAAGAGAGCTGCTTTGAGGACCGGGCGTTCTTTAACTCGGGGAGTCTTTACCGAACAATTCTCCCGCTGCGTTCCATCTCACAATCAATTATTCAGCGTGCAATCCATTTTGAGGCCGTGTGAGTAAGAAAGAAAAATGAATTGTGGGCATAAATGCATGCATGTGACACACTAACCCTCGCAGCAGCCCGGGATGCACCTCAGCTTAGGTCGACCGCGAGGCGTGTGTAGATCCACTTAACAGCCCGGGCTGCGTAAACTGCACACGAGGTGACGTGCATAAAACTACGTCGTCAGCAAAAATAAAAAAACACAAAAGGCTGCGGGAAAAGTTTTCCTTTTCAGCACTAGGTTGAAGGTTTTAAACAGTCTTGTAGCGTCGCTAAAATCTCCTGCAGGATGACATTTCTGTTCTCCTTAGACACCTACGTGGGAAAATAAATAGCACAGTTAAACAATTAAATAGGCTATGATGTACAGATCAGGCATAACATTATGACCACCTTGCTAATATCGTGTAGGTTTCTCTTGGGCTTTCGAACGGTGTCTGGAAACATGATGTTGTCAGTGGGGGTGTAGGTACCAGATCTGTTCGCCCCAAGTATCCGGCACTTATGTGTTTGGAAGAGATAGCTCGATAAAGTTTTTTATTTATAACTTTTAATTTTGCACAAAACAGAAAAAATACGATGACAGCACATTACTCATAAAAAAATAAAGTGAAAAATGTCAAACTCATTTGAGTTCAATCATTCACTTGTGTATTAGGTGCAAAAGGATGTAAGAAGTTTTATCCTGAAAAAGATTAAATAAAAATACAGCTTCTATGAATTTATCCAAAGAATAAAAGGACAAAACAAAACTGATAAGTTGCCTCGATAACAATCGCTAATTTCTCTTCCACTTCGTCCTGTTGTTCGACCAATTATAAGATGCGACGTCAACATCCCTACGTCGTGACGTCATCTGGAAGCGCCAGATACTCAGGGCAAGCCCATCTGGTGGGGTGAGCAGATCTGGTTTTTTGTCTCCCATGGGTTGAGGGGTGAGGCCTCAGTGGATCATCCCACAGACACTTGATCAGTTTGGGATCTAGGGAATTCAGAGGCCAGGTCAACACTGTGTGTTTTTTGTATGTATCTGTGTCAGGCTGCATCCTGCCAGGGATGACTGCTGCCATCACTATAGGGTGGAGAGGCCTGGTCTGGTCTAGGTGGGTTCTACATGTCTAAGTAACATCCACTCGAATGCCAGGTCCAAACATTTCCCAGACGAACACTGGACTGTCACAAGATTGTCAACGTTATTCACTTCTCCTGTCAGGGGTCATAATGTTATGCTTGATGATTTTATGTCACATATGAGAAAAAGCTCAGAGTCCAGTCTCCAGCCTCTCCCACCTTCAGCTAATTGGTTTTAAATACTGATTGTATTCATCACTGGCACACGTCACTGAGGCTTCGGGAAAAGAGTTGAAGCCAGCTCAGCTTTAACATGTAGCAGTTTGACGTTGCTCTTTTGCCGCTATAGTGTGAACACAGCTTATCTCCTGACACTTTAAGCCTCGATTTAACTTAAAAAAGTGTTTATTTCTGTTGTAAATTTGGACACGTTAACATGGAAGTCTATAAAGTGGACACTGGGGGAACTTCTCATCACACTTCCGTGCTGATTCCATTTTTCAGTGCCTGCTTGGTTTTAACAAAGTCGCTTGCTGACGCGGCTGCCCACTCTACGCCGTCTCTCTCTTCAACTTAGAACTGATTTTAAGAACTTGGTTTCACTTATGAAGCATATCTGTGTCCGGCTCCGAGCTACGTGACAAAAAGGTTGACCCCGTATGAGCCAGTCCACAGTCAGACCGAGACATTCAGACCGATGCCTTATGGCTGTTACACAGTAGAGGATTGAATCCAAATGTGACAGTGCTGTTGTCATCGGTGCCCCTCGGCTTTGGAATGACCTTCCCAGTAGATAAGTGTTGCAGAAGCACTGACTTATTAAAACCCATCTATATAGACTCTTTATTATATCCTTCTCAGTGCTTCCCCTTTATTGATTTTATATATTATTCTATACACTATATTTGCTATCTTTATATATGTTTTTTTCATCTTTACCTTCTGATCTTTCATAACATCTTTTGAACTTCACTGGCTCTTTGCTGTTACCCTGTGTTCTCATAAATTGTTATTTATCGCTACAACGATAAATAACATGAGACCCATGACAAAAGTCTAGTCCCGCATCATCTAAGCTTCTCTGAGTACAGTGTCCATTTTGAGATTATCGAACCACATGTTTGCGACACCAAATCTCTGACCTACTGGTTTATAAGTAAAATCACCGAACAGATGTTTTCAAAAACTGCTCGTACCACTTCATGACCTTTTCAGATATAACAAACTACCCCAGCATGGGGAGTATTTTGCATGACAATGTCCATAACTGAGTCTTCCGTGATGAATCACTTTGACATTTGAGACCACCCTTTGTTGTTGAATCAGTCACGCATGATTTACAGTTAATCCGGCTGTAGGAGAGGGATAATGTAGGGTGTACCCCCTCTACGCTGGAGAGCAGACTCACAGACCCTCCTAAGAGTAAACAGTGTCCGATAGCTATTGTGTGACTTAAAAGCCCTTAAACTGACCTAAATCTTTCTCTCTCTCTCCCCCACTCCCACCCCAAGAGCGTGTTAGCGCTTATACTCACAGTGAAGACCTTGACGTCCCTCCGGCTCCGTACCTCTTCGACCAGAGCCAGCGGTTTCCCCTTGGGGATGGGGATGGTGCCCAGGATCGTGCAGGTAGAGGTATCTAAAGTCTGTCTCACTGCCCTGATGAACGACTGGCTGAACAGCTCCATTTTCCCGATCTCGTCAATGACGAACACCTTCCTGCCGCTCCCATTTGCTGACCCGACCTGGAGATGTAATACATGGGCATTAGGCTCGTGTAATGCACTGATGCAGGCTCGATGTTGTCAAGAAATAGACGTAAAAGCTGATAAGTGAAACGATTTTGCTATTGGTTACTCTGATAATATCATTTTAATGGTGGAAACCCAAAACAAATGTGCACTGTAGTTTTTAAAGGACAAGATAATGAGGTAATGTATTCAGTGATTCAGCAAAACAAAATATAAACAAAAAGTTTTCGGTGATAAAAACTAGAGAACATGAGTGAATCCTCACATGTTAAAAGCCATAACCAACAGTACTGATTCTCCCAATCAACTGGTTGATCGTCAGACTGATACAACACTAAAATCTACTTTCAATGATATGTTACAGGTAAACACAGGGGTTAAGCTCATTCTGTTAATGTCTCATAAAAGCGGAGCACGCGGCATGACAGAAGATTACATTCAAAAGCTGACCTGCTGTGATCGCTAAGAACCTTTTAAGTGAGATGAAAGTGGGACATGTGCCGCCAAGGCGCAGACACCTTCCTTTACATGTGTAGGCGTCACTCCAGGCCCACTTTACATGCCGGATTAATCACGGTCAGCGACAGCCAGACGGCACCGTGAACACTAAAAACGTCACTGTGGAATTTATGTGTTCGCAAGCTTCCAATTATTCCATCAATTCTGAGAGAATCAAAGGTTTGATGATTTGTAAGTGGTGGGGAAGGAGGGGTAGTTTTATGCTTCTGTGATCCATTGATGAGGTTTCAGCGGCTGCCGTCTTACGTTTCTGAAGAGGGGGAGAGCCAGATTTTCAAACGAGGGCAAGTCAACCACATACTGTCCGACCGTGTACTCCCTCCTGCCCTGAGACACGCCAGCGCCGTCCCTTCGAGTTCAAAATGAAGTGTGGGTGAGTCAAAATGAAGTGATAAAACAGAGCAGGTAGTGTAGATTTGGACAGGGTGACAACCCTGCTACCTGATTCTGGACAGGTGGCCTCGCTCTCCTGTCACTGTGACGACATCAAAGCCCACTCTCCGACCTCCCTCCCTGACCTCCTCTGTGTAAAACCCTTCCACTCCCACTCCCGATGACACTAAGGCCTCACAGGCTTTCTGGACCAGAGTGGTTTTCCCCACACCTGTAAACAAAACAACCGAGAGTTTCAGACAACTGCAGTGTCACAGTTTTACACCAGAGTACATCAGCTTACTGTGATGACGTGCTTGCACATGCATTTGGTGATAAGACTGTCTTTATTTCTTTACTGATGCTCTCTGACAGCCTGCTACACTAACTAATAGACAGTATGTGGACAGGAATGAGTGACTAGGAAACGTGCAAAACCCTTTTAATTTTCTGAATGACTCATACGGGACTGTTACTAAATTATCAAAACACATAGCTTAGCTAAACGAGCTAACTTTCATTAAATTATATAACGTCAACGTTTCAACACTCTTTCTTGGGACTCTGGGTTCAGATGTCTGCCTTTACAGACACGATACCTTCATGGGCACTCAGAGTTAACTGTTACCTGGAGGTCCTGTCAGAAAAACGTGTTTGAACATTGCCGTCCAGACCGTGCACCATGCTGCAGCAGCGCTTCCGTACACAGCGAGATGACGCATGCGCAGTAAAGTAATAGACGTTATTGTGGAAAACTTTATGTTTTCGGGAATTTGTCACCTGATTCTGTTTGTTCGGACACTGTAAAATACAAATTAGGTATATTTTAATCTATTAATTGATATTTTCCTTTTTAGAAAATCACCTATTAAATTGCTTATGTCGTTTTAATATGGGAAACAAGACCTGGTATAAGAATAAGTGGCATTGAGATTAGTATGTATGTTATGCATCAGGAGTGAAAATCTCACCATGCTGAATGGAAAGATTCGATTATTGCACTAATTTAGAAAACACGACACTAAATATGACATTAAACTTTTAACTGTATTTAGTTTCATTTGTATGTGTATTCTTCCTCACATCCCTGCCTTGTCATTGTATAATAATATTACTCAGCATTTAAAATTGGATTTAAAATCCTAATCTGAAAAGGAACAACTAAATAAAGCTGACCAAGTGTAAAGCTGGAGTTAAAGTGAAATATTGCCAAGCGGTTATGTGCCGTTGTGTAGTTGTATTATGCAAAATGCACCACACCCTGTATAAGGGGGACCACATAGCTGTCTGTGTTTTGCTAATCAAATAATATTCAGTAACAAATGCAAAGTAACAGGTGGCCTTTAAAGAAAATAGCCTGGAGCGCCTCTAAAAGCTCCAGAGATTTTCAATAACATACTTACTGGAAATGGGGGCTTACAAGTTAAATGATTTGCATAGACTGCGCATAGGGAGATTTTATCTAGTAGACTGGCAAAAAAGAAAAGAGAGACTGAGACAGAAAATAGTCACAACATGTCCTTAAAAATGCTCTTTATTAAAAGAATACATAAGCAAAACAAGTTACCTAATTAGAAGTTGTCCCAACTGCTTAAAAGTGTATAGTTAAAGCTCATCTGTGTCACTTGATTATAGAAATGTGGTAATGCAATAATGTGAATTATGTCTTTACATAGTGTACCCGGGGAGTTTGTTGGCTACTAGCTCAGAGATGTGCTGATACTCCTTTTTGAAATCCAAAGATCCAAGCTCATCCTCCAGTTCCTCTGCCTCCTGAGGTTCGAAGGAGGACACCGACTCTGTAGAGAATCCTCGAACAGCTACGCCGTTCCTGCCTGGCTCACTCCTTTTACTTCTCGATGATATGAAACTCTCAGCACCGGAGCTCTGTTCCACCCTCGTCTGCTTTCTGGAGCACACCGTTTGTAAAGAAGCCGACCGGTCCCTGTCGGCGTCGTCGGAGGAAAAGCTGAGGGCCGAGTTGTGAGTGCGAGGTCGGATGATGTGCGTACCCCTCAGGGCGCGCTGTGGAGAACTGGAGGCTTTGACGGGCACGGGGAGGACGGCCGCTCTCCTCTGGACGCCTTCAGATGCCGAGTCGGAGGTGCAGAAGTCGAAAACGACGGGGGACTTTGGAGTCTTGGCTCTAGAGGGCTCGGGGCTACTCACAGGGTCAGGAGAGTAGGCATCACTGGGCTCAAGGCTGGTAAAGTCATCAGCGTAGTCTACTTCCTCATTTCCTTCCCCACTGGAGTCTGAAAACGAAGACTTTGGGCTGCTGCGTCTGCTGCTTCCCCAAGTTTCAATTTTCTCTCTCACCCTGTCAGACCCAGACTGTGATTGATCTGATTCGGTGCGAAGCTTGTTCTCGTCTTTGCTTTGGGGAAAACTTTCACTATCCACGCTGGGGATGTGAATAAATTTCAAGTCTCCTTCAGAAACGGAACGGTTTTCTGAGATCTCTCTGTTATGTTTGCCACGAACTTTCCCACGCTGCTGTTTCTGTGTGACCGTTTGTTGTAACACAGATTCCCCTGTCACCCTTTGCATGGCTGTCTCAATATTTTCATTGAGGTTAGAGCTCTGACTGTATGTCGATTTTCTTTTGCTAGACTTCAGAGTTTTATTACCTAACTGCGTCTTCCCTTTGCCCATATTTAACTCCGTTTCCTTCTGTATCAAATCCATGCATTCACGATGCTTTACCAGTTTGAGAGAAGAAATGTGCTTCAGCCTTAGATTAAATGTTTTCGTTGTTCCATATACGAGCTCCTTCCTGGGAGATTTACAAGAGCTTTTACTCCTGATTAAAGCTACCTTGTGCTGGTCTTTCTCTTTTACAGATGGAGGCCGTACTATAGGTGTAGAACAGTTTCTAGGTGGGTGTAAGTGTTTTAAATGGGGACTAGTCCCCTGTCTGTTTTGGGATTTATTTTGTGCCTTGTTTCCACTCCTGGTTGAAGGCTCTGTGGAAGCAGGTCTGTAAATCCAAGCTAAACTGGGATGAACAGTCAAGGACTGGTGTGGGTTCTGGCCACTCAACTGTGACAGTTCAACAAGAAGAGCATTTAGTAGAGGCATCTGTTGTAAAGCTTCCCCAAGGACATTTTGAGTCACTCCTCTCGTCTCCTGGCCGTTTGACATCTCCGCATTGTGCGTCTCTTTCTGGTGCACCACTGTAGACCTCTGACCTCCCGCTTCCTTTCCATCCGCCTCGTCCTCTGAACACGATTCTTCAAACGTGAAAACGTCCGAGTCAAAATTCGATAATTTGTAATCCCCTTCACCGGCTTTGCTTTTTTCTTCTGCAGAATTGCTGTAGTAAAGATGTGGGGGACAGAATGCGGATAAATCCTCCTGAAAACAGTTTTCAGTTTGGCTTGTCGGTCCGTGTTCAGCTGCAACACACTCCGCATCATCATCCAGCTTATCCTCACTTGACAAGATTTCTGCATTTGCCGGTCTGTTGTTTTCGATGTCTCTGCTTAAATCTGACTTGTCCGTTGTTGGTAAATAGACATCTCCCGAAACACCCCCACGAGGCAATGACTCTGTAGATTTGTTTTTCTCCTTCACGCAGTCTAGTTCTTGTGGTCCTCCAGACACACTTGTGCTTTCAAGGCCTCTCCTCTCCGTGATGTGTGGCAGTAAACTTGCTCCCAGACACAGCAGCTTATAACTCAGGGATATTGTTCCAATTTTCTCCCCCTTGAGGTTGCAAACACCAACAGCCCCCTTTTCTCTGTGAGAAGAGGGACTAGAGACACCACGCTCAGACACTTCCTGTCTGATTGTGTCCATCGCTTTAGCCAGTGATATCAGAGAGGAGCCAACTAATTTGGGGGTCTCCTCCTTCACATCCAGCACCATAGCGTAGAGAGGAGTGTTGGATAGATGGACGTGCAGTGAGTTCAGGTTCATTTTGAAGAAACAACACTTGCCTCTGTTAAAGGCGTATTCTCCCGGCCTGCGCATTTCATTCTGTTCGGGCTGATAAATTAGCAGAGTTGGAAAATCCAGTAGCCGCACACCAAGAGCCAGATCGTCGGAAACTGTAGCGTTACAGCTTTTCTCGATCCGAATATATTCCACCAAGAGCTCTAATGAAAACAAAGTCTCTGGATTATCGGTGCTTTGTTGTGCTGACATCCTGAGAGTTGTTTGACCACAAAAGGACCGAGCGGCCAACTAGCAAGCTGTCAGCTAATCCGAAAACTAGAGCTTTTAGCTTCCACCGGCTCCATGGTAACAAAGAGCCGTCGCGAGTATTATACGTCATACGGTGACGCGACATATGTTTATTAAAATTAGTCAGATCATACAGTCTGTGGGTCGAATCCATGTTTAAAGTTATTTTTAATCATATTTTTTTTCATAACAGATGTATTTTTGAGCCCATGAATAAATAAATAAAAGATTTATTTTGTCAGAAATAATTAATTAGCTACTTCATTAGTCACCAATGTCCAAAAAAGACTGTCACACACAGTGTTTTTCATTACAATTAATTAATTTATTTACACATTTTATTTACTTTGTCTTTTGTTGTTCATATTCATATTGTCTAACCGGTGTGACTTAAAATACAAAACACAAAACTAAATTCATAAATTAAAACAGCAAATGAAAATAGTTTAATGTACACTGATCTTACAGTACTGAAAGTAAATGCTCCTCTAATATAACTCTCTGACACTGTCACTAACTTGTGTGTGTTTTTGCAGACCACCTCGTAATGTTGATTTGAAAAACATAGATGTAGAAATGAAGATTCTTATTAATGTTAGTATTAACCTTCACGAAGCTAAGATTTACAGTAATGCAGGACTGTTATATTACTGTAAAATGCAATCGTTTTCAGTAGTATACCTAATGCAACAGTCCAAATAACAGGACAACTTTGGACACTGCTTTTGTAAATTGGTTCATACATATACATACTTTTTACACCATTTTCTAATTTTATTTTACTAGATGATACTTGTATTTTATTTTTATTTTATCTTTCTTTTTACTTGTGGATCTTAAGGGTGTTTTTATGTGAACCTAAGCTACTGTGACCAATGAATCTCTCTTGCGGATGATTAAAGTCTAAGTCTATACTTCCCAGTAGCTTTGTATAAGAAATGTGAAGCCCATTACAAGACTGTTCAACTTCAGGATCAAGGAGAGAAAGACAACATTATTACATCTCATGGTTAACCAAATAAACGAAGAAAATGAGAAGAAGAAAGAAGAAGAAAAGCCCAATAATTACAAGGATGACAATTTATCCAGGTAATTTTGGGAGCGCAACTTTGCAGCAGTTCACCAGATGGTGCCACTGTGGGGCTTGGCTGGGCTCGTGGACTAAAACTGTCTCGCAGTGTCTGGCAGCAATAAGGTCACCAGACTGAGTTAACACGGCACGCTCAGTCTTCGTGCACAAGTCTGCAGAGGACGTTGGTCTGTCCGCGTCTCTTCAATATCAGCCTTAAAAAACCTGTGTGAGGTAATTTAGCAGCGGACACCGGAGCGATCGCCTCCGAGCGTCGAGTGGGCGGAGCCTGTCTCTCGGCGTGTTGTCGTCATAGAGATAGGTGCTGGATGGTAAACGCTGCTATGTACCGTGCCCCAGTCTGGAGGCTGAGCCCGAAAGAGGGAGACCGACTACCGCAGCTTCAGCTCGTTTTTTAAACATTAAAGGATAACTAACGCCGCTAACAACCCGGACGGCACGGCGCCCACGCTTTAAGGTAAACCCCGTGATGTTTTTTTATCACCTCCGGAGCGGCGAAGAAAGTGAAAAGTGGGACTGTGGCTGAAAGTGGGGAGCGCTACGCGCAGTGAGAGCAGCGAGAACGGCTCCCAAACTCATTGGCATTATCGTGGGTAACACTGAACACAAAGGATAAAGTTGTTTTCAGGCGCAGAAGCCGGTGTAGTTTTTTAGCGAGGAGGGTGTGATGTTTCAGCGGCTGTCTATCTTTAGCCTGTATTTGTGTCTATTCATGAACTGTGTGGTACGAGCTTTAAACTTGATTCCTGTTTGTTTATTTACAAGGCAAATGGTAAAATAATTCAAAGCAGGATAAATTCAACTTAATGTCATATTCGTTTCCTTAATTTCTTCCTTTTTTTAATCTTATGCTCTAGGTGTTTATTTGTGGTTGCAATATGTGTGCGTGTGCGGAGAGACTTGCTCAGAAATATTTTTGAATGGATGTGTTGGGTGTAGTACCTGCAGGAGACAGTAGGGGGCGATAAAAGCATCATTGTCAAGCCATCATTGTCGTGGGTAATAAAGCCCTCAAAAAAATCTCACAGCTGTACTCTCTCATAAGCCATGTTTATTGTATTTTATTTTATCTTTCTGTGCAGCCCGAACAGAATATGCTTTCATTTATCTAAGCAATTTGTTGTTGCGCTTTGGCTTACCTTTGCTTTTTACATTGGAGCCGCATGAGCTTGTTAGTATGTCCAGACAAAGAACAGCTTCCCCTAACATCGTAGTTGTTTGGATTCTTCATAAATAATATCTGGCAGTATGCTTGTACACAGTGTACACACTCCTGCTTTACTGCTGGCTGCTTCTGGGGCCTATTCAAACTACAGCGTACTGTTTACTCCACCGTGAGACTAAGTCAAATATTGTTTGTCTTCCAGCACCATATCCTTTGCTGTCTTCCTGCAGGAAGTTTAGCCCCCCATTCACTATAAAGGGAAATAAATAGGCCGTCAGGCTGCAAACACAACTAGGTGCAGTTTAAGTTTCCATTGCTTAATTTTCACCTCTCCTCACTTATTTCCTGTTGGCTTTACAGCCCCCATCTGAACAGATCAAGCATGCAGACTTCTCCTAAAATCAATAAGGCATCATTATTTTTCACAGGGTTTTTATGTCTGGGAAAGGGAAAGATTAGTTTTCCATGAGGCTGTGCTGAACTTAGTAGGCACAGGAGCGTTTTAGGATGACTAAAGTGTGATCTGTTGTAATATTTAACGTTTTTCCCCCCTTTAACACACACACACAAAAAAAATGCTTTGCTGACTTCCAGCTGTCGTAGGTCTGCACATCAGTGAGGAAGTCTTTCAGCTGGCCACTAATCTGAATGGGCAAGGAGACATTAGTAGTGATGTGTGAAAAATGGGCTATTATTGTGCACAAAAGCGAAAAACAACCCTATTAATCTGCTCATTTCCCTTGTCACGGTGGACACATTTGTATCAGCAAGCCTGTTTTCTAATTGAGTTTGGATAGAGTGCGTTTCCTATCATCAAATACTTGACCTACAACATGATCTTTGATTATAAGTGTTTAAATTGATCACTGACTTGCTGGACTTTCAAAAGTAAATGTAGGCATTTTCACCACAGATGAAAGATTAGAGCCAGGATCTTGAGGTGCCCCCATTTCATCCACTGCCAGCCACTCACTCTTAAAGAGAAACCTGCTTAGCAGTCACGATAATGACAGTGTCAGGGTAAGACTTTCAATCTTAGTTTGAATGGAGACCTGTGGTGTCCTGCCATCAGTAGAGTGCAGTGAGAGTCCTGAGGATGAAATATGCTCTCATCTATTTCTGCGAGCTCCTTCTGCATGACTAACCAGACAATGGGTAATTGAGCTGGATAGATATGTCTTTCAAAATAAAGTTATGCGCACAATGTGTGCTCAGCTGAACAATAAGGCACCTGTCAGGTTTGGAGGAGAAACGGCTTCCTGTGACATGCCCATGGGCCAAATCCAGTTGTTATCATTGCAGAGCTGTTTAGGATGTCTCCTGGCCTAGCGTGCCCGGAGACGCCCAACTCGAATTACGCCCGTTATCCTCGGTTTGTGACGCCGCCTGTAAAGATATTACACAAAAGCTAACACCAGCGGTTGATTTCAGTCAGCGGCGCTTACATCACCGCCAGGTCTTGTGATCCTTCCCTTGTTTGTCTCTGTTCCCACGCTGCGTTGTCACCGCTGTGCTGACTAATCATGATTTGGAAAACAGTAGGAGAAAAAAATCTGCTAAAGGTCTTAAGTTCAGACCACTTCTTTTTTTTTTTGTGATGATGTATTTCTCCTTATTGTACCAGAGAAACATGCCAAACCACGTTGGAAGCAAAGGTCCCACATCCCATGCATGTGACGGGGATCAAGGAACCTGGTCTGGTGTGTGCCAGCTGACCGGCTGACCGGCTGACTGACTGGCTGACTGGCTGACTGGCTGACTGGCTAGCCCGGAGCCACAATAGGGCCTCCCCAACCAAATCCTGTTGCCTCAAAACCAACCAACCAGCAGACAGGGGATCACATGCTGCCTGCTCCTGTTGTGAGAGCCAGCCTTTCTCCTCGTCTTTTTTTTTTGGGCCAGTCTTTGTTTTGATTGCAGTCTGGATTTATGGAAGGTTTTAAGCCCACTCGTCATTGTCAGCGAAAGCAGAGAAAAAGTCATTAGGATGATGTTTTTTTGTTTGTTTTTTTTAATGAAAGTATCCCTTGTTCCGCTGGGGGTCTGTTTGTGATGGATGTGGGTGATTTTTGGAGCGATGCTCATAGTTCGCCCAGAGTAGACAAAGAATGGAAATAGATGCATGTTTTAATTTGGGTTCTCATGTTTGTAACATTGATGAGGACCAGATCCATCTGCTCCCTCAGCCCTCAATGGCAGCGAAATCATCCATTAACATTAAACATTAAACCTTTCATGTTGAGACAAAGCTATTAAAGGATCTTGCTTCTAGATCGGCGTGTTGTTCTGCGTGTTGGCTTCTCTTGGGGCCATTCATCATATTTTTTTTTTTTCTTCTTCCTGGGTTTCACATAATGCTGTGCATCTTCCCATGTGTAATCAGTGTAATGGTATTAAGATGCCATGTTTAACAGCTTGCTGAAGCGCTGGCATTATGTCAGCCTTCATCTCCCAGAACCACAGGAGGAAGCCGGCGGTCCTTCCTAGGACCACAGTTCCACTTTTCATGTGATACGCGCAAACGAGACGTTATGGCCTGCGGTGCATTTCTTGGTCACGTATATGGATTGATGGCCTCGAGTGCCACTTATCTGGTTTGTTTGTTGGTGTATTATTGGCTTATCGGACTTTACTGATGTGTTTTTTGCGCTGTGGTAGATACATTAGATTAGACACAGATGGACGAACGTCTGAACCTCTTCATCATAGTTTGCGTGCTTTTCGAAGACGGATGGGAGGGTTTTAAACATCTCCGTGGTTATGTGAAGTCGATGACAACGGCACTGGTTAGTGCCATTTCAGTGAAAGTGAATGAAATGGCTGCCACATCATGTCATCCTCTACATCTTTGTATTTGTATCTTCGTTTTCCCACCCTTGTGCTGCTCATCCAGTGGACTGGCTTCCCGTCGTGCCAGGCACATTTGAGTGAAAAAGCGACGCCGTGGCTGGAGGGGAAGCTCTTGGATGGAGCAGATGGTATAATGACAGGAGTCAAATGCTGATCGCAGAAATTGCTCGTGAGGACTCTGTCAACCTCTGGCGACACGCAGCCATGTTTCCGAATGACTGGAGATAAGGAGGTGGGGATGTGAGGGCTTAGTCGTGGGGGAGTGGGCGGTTGGAGGTTTGAACCCTCCGATGACCAGCTTTGCCATCACCGCTCGCTCACACATCACTCACAGACCACCAAAACGAACACATTATGCGTCTGATAACTTCATCCAGAGCGACAGACTGCATATCCCTCTTTTTGTCCTTATTATGAAAGGCATTTTGAAGCTTTTGTCTTGGAGCAGACGGTGAGTAGGAAGTGGCATATTGTATTATTTCCACGTGTTACATTATTACTGCTGAGTCTACGCGACCTGCTTAAACCGATAATACTGTTTAACATGACCTTTTGAAATCCCACATCATTTTCTGGACTAAGCTCAATCCTACATAGACGGAGCCATATGTGATTATATATAGTGCAACAGTGGTTTACACTGCGGCTCTGACAGTCACCATGCATATGCACGAATCAGGCATAACATTATGACCACATTCTCCCTTGTGCCTCCAAAACAGTAACATCGATTCCCGTTTGTTTATCACTAACATTCTCCGTCAGAGAATGGATATGGGTCTTATGAGGGTGGCCTGTGGTGTCTGGAAAACAGGATGTTGTTAATGGGGGCCTTTGTGTTGAGAGGAGGGGCCACTGTGAATCGAGATGTTTTCCAGTGCATCCCACAGATACTCGATCAGTCTGGGATCTGGTGAGTTTGGAGGCCAGGTCAACAGCTTGTGCTGTTTTTCATGTTTTTGACTTGTTACTAGACGTTTTTCTGTGTGTGTCTTGTCTGGTGTAGGTGGGTGGTCCATGTCTAAGTAACATCCACACGAATGTCAGGTCCAAAAGTTTCCCAGCAGAACATTGTATTACAATATAACAGTACAGTTTCCTCTAAAAGGAAAAATCCCTAATCCTCTAGCCACAATAGTAAAATGTCTAGTTTAGTGAAGAAGCCGTGTGTTCATTAGTTTTTTGCCATTTGCACATCTCACTCCACTAGTTGCTCAAATACTTGTTTTCTTATCTTTTTTTTGTAAGAATTTCTCTCCAGTGGGCAGCAGAACAAATACCACTCGTCAGAGCTGTGAGCAGGGGAGGATCATTCTTTGTTTCACCAAGCAAATAATTTAACAACATCACTCCAAAAGACATCACAGTCATGCATTATGGATTCGACGTAGTGAAATATATAGGAAAATGTGTCTTGCCAGGATGAATTATGTCTGCACCCCCTTGTTCCCTTAGGGACTCATTAGTGTCTATATCAGGAATGTTGGGGAAAAGGCCACCGAAAGTTGCTGACCCTCCTTACATGTTTTGTCTACATGTCTCTCACTGGGCCACAATGGGGAGAATGAGTGCCGGCCAGTCATTAACCCGATGGCCAACGAGGTCCAAGGACCAGCAGTGACCCATGGGGTTAACTCGGCCTGTGTTCCCCTCAGCAGGCCCAGACAATCGGGAACGACTGACCTCTGCAGTCACATCCAGCCTCCAGTGGGAGATAAGAAGGGATTTGGTTTAGTGCCGCTGTGCATACCTCCTCCCTACTGTAGCGAAAAAGAAAGGGTCTGTCTGAATGGATGGACGGGGCTGGGCGTAGATGATAAAGCCCGAGTCCAGACTGCATGCCATTACAGACTCTGTAGACTTTCCCTCTCTGTGTGTCTCTTGTCTATTCATTAAAACCTTAGGATATGTGTCACTTTGTGAAGAATTTGTTTAAAATGACTGCGAAAAGGCTGTTGGTTCAACCGCGTTTTCATTTTGGAGCCTGCGGTTTGTAGTACTGTTGAACTGTATTGTGTTTTGCAGACACATGTTTCTATTACTTTAACAACCCAATTTTAGTCAGTGGGCTAGGCTAAGTAACAGAAACACTTTAGTGTTTAATTCAATCCAGTTAACAGCACCGCAAACTGCATCTTCCATTAGGATCAGTTGAATTACCACGTCTTTATGCTGTTTCATAATAAACTGAAGATTTTAAAGAGTCATAAATGGGGGTTTAGTGCAGGATTGTGCGTTTGTTTACACTAGTGTACCTAATAAACCGTCTGGTCAGTGCATATACCGTCATTTGCTTTTGTTTGTTGACCCATGAGAGAACTATGTACATGGAAACAGCTGGAGGATGGATAACAAAAAACAGGCAAAGGGGCCGAGACAACTTTTTTTTTTTCATGTCATAAAAATGGATTTTGGTTCACGACTGTTATTTTATAATACCTTATAATACAGAACTTCTTGTAGTCCTTACTCCATCCAGCTGTTTAACAGCTGATCTTTTGGTAACAATTAAGCTACTATGACCAATTCATTTCCCCTGTGGATCATTAAAGTCTGTCTAAATCTAATGAACTGGCAAGTGAGTATATTTATGGTTATCGGCAAACATACTCAGAGATAAAAAGATGAAATAGTGACTTCATGTCACAATGCTATCTTCATGGTTTTTTTTCCAGCATACATAGGATTTTCTGTTTCATATTGTACATTTATGTAGCGTTAGTCACGCCGTGCCTCGAAGGTACAATAAACTGGTTCCGTATAATCTTAAAATGTAGGCCAATACTGCACAACCTCCCCCCCTCCTCCCTCCCCGTGCAAACATCTGTGCCCTTGACTGTCAAATCGACCTAAGGTGAGCCAAGGAGCAAACATCCGGCGGACGGGTTGTTTTAAAGCGTAAAAAAGTACACCGGCGTGTTTCTGATAGAGGATAATTGTAATTAACAACTCAAATGGAGCAAAGCCGTGACAGATGTGCCCTAAAGAGCTCTGCTTTTTAGTGTGTTTGCATGTGTGCGTCTGAGCCGCTGAGGCGTCGCTGCTGGGGCCGGTATCCTTCACTTAACCTCACCAGCGCACTGCAGTGCCTCCACTACAAGGTTATGACAGAATTCAGTTTAATCCACATTAGTAGGAGGATTGCTTCAATGGACATGACACTGTGGTGCCTGAGGAGTGGCGACTAGCTGAAGTAACATACAATCTATGTTTCATAGCGGAGTATTACTCCTTTGTGCTCATTGTTTGAGATTGTGTGGAGATGTTATGCTTTTGTTCCCACAGTGAATGTGCAGTGTTTTTCTTGATATCAGCCTTTTTACAGGAAGGGAGCTTTTTTTTTCTTCCTGAACAGCCCTTTATCAATTATGAGAAAGTGTCTGTATTATTGTGAGTTCCTTTCATGTTGCCAGCCCACTGACATGAGAAAAATTAGAAAGTCTGTTCAAGGTCTGTAATCTGTCATTGTGTTGTTGTTCTTTTTTTTTTTTTTTTTCTTATGTGCTGATGAGACGTTCAGGGAGGAGGATGTTATTCTTGTTTGTGTTTCCACTGGTCCATAAATCAGATGATAATGAGTTCGCGTATCCAGGGACTCCCCCCCCAACTTTGGCCATTTGCATTTTTCTTTCCGCAGAGACATGTGGTGTGATACAACATATTATTTTAACTGTTGTTTGACAACAGCGGGGAAACTGTCAAAGTCGTTTAACGGTTGGCTTCTCAGAGACCTTATAGAAACTCTTCCAGGAAGCCTGTTTTTCAGGGCTTAATTTGACTTAAATGAACAGTGCACTTGCTTGGATATACCTAATATATAAATATTTTGATTTCGTTCGGTTGAGATTATGCTTTTGAATTATGCACACCATTAAACCAGGACATTACTATGTAGCTTTCTTTTCTTTTTTTTCTTTTTTTTTATATATCCACTTACCAAACGCTAAGATGCCTGTACACGGTCTTGCCTTTGGGCTGTGCTTGTAACTTTCTATTAGCAAAGACATTGTAGTCTTGAGATCCTACAGTTCGAGAGCCCTTTTGCGCAAAGTAGAGCGGAAGCAGCGAGGATCTGAACGGTGCACGGCTGCCAGTCGTGCTGGCCTTTCCCTGTACTCGGGGATGCAGCAGCGCTGTGATTTGTTTGAGGAGCATTGGCCCAGCCAAGCAGAGCTAATTTGAAGCTAGAGCAGTATCCTCCATCTTACTCATTTTTTTTTTTTTTTGTTGTTGTTTCATCTTTTCATTGCGACATCATTTTGACTAGCCTTCCTTTTATGCGATTTGTAAAGGCTGTTGACGGAGGATAATGATGTGTAGCGACAGTGGCCTGAATTTTTTCTGTTTTCTTCTTTTCTCTTGCTTCCGTAATCTCCCCGTCCGTCAATGTGGAAGATCAACTGCTCCCCTCCTCCACTTCGGCCAAGTGTATTGAAAGCTGCTATGGATGTTTTGGAGGTTAGCCACGGGGGGTGGGATGGTTTGTGGGAGCCAGAGCTCGAGGGGCAGTGTTGAAGCCTTTATATGGGTTTGCTGCCTTACAAGAAGAAGGAGCTAAAGGAAAAGATTACATAACAACAATCGGGGCAAACAGTGTCCCAGGCAGATTTCTCTGGATGGGATCCTTACAATGCCCAGCAGCTACACTGGGTTCATTCAGTGCTTACCTTCCCTGGGCTATGTTTACTGGAAGCCCTCAGGACCTCTCTGAAATGTAAACAGGACAGTAGGGCCACATACAGTTCAGCGCCGAGCTGCATTTGCCTGGGATGAAACAAAACGAACACACAAGTGCTGGATACACAGCCAGGTGCTGTGTATCTGACCACAGGAGCAGCTGTATAATTACACTTTTCTCATCCGTCAAGATAATCTGTGTTTAGTAGCAACACGCAAACACACAAAGTTCAGAGGTCAAGGCGGGCTCTTAACACACTGACAGACGATTCACGGTGGAGCATATTTAATACGCCTAACACAAAGTTAAAAGTTAAATTCACACACTGGCTATCGCGAGGTCACAAACAGAAATGCAGTCTCTGACGTGCCGATGTGTAACATTTTCAAAGGGAGCGCAAAGAGAAAAATGAGCGTCTCTGTCAATGCATTTAGTTTAATTTTGACTAAAAGGCAGTTCAGGTCCCAGTGGAGACATTTTGCATTTCCCTCTGCTCAAATAAATCTGGTCCCATGGTTAGTCCATGCAGACATGCTATTGATTGATCGCCACACTTTTTCCTCTGCACAATCAACAGCACACACACCTATGGTTACTTATTGTAGAGCATGATGGATTTAATGAAAAAGTTTCCCGTCAAATCTGCTGAAAAAGGCATGCATGGGCGGTGGCGCTCTGCTTGACAGGATTTCGCCTCGGGAGTTTCTTGTCAGAAGTAGCCTGCTATTGATTTAATATTAAATACTGTTCCTGTGTGTGGTTTCCCGGGGATGACAGTATGCTGTGAATTCACATACTTCGAGGTCAGATAGATACATAGTCTATTTGTATCTCCTATTAACCAGGCATGTTGACAAATATGTTGTTTACAGTAACGACCTGTGGGTGTCATTCACCTCACCGATCCCCGCAGGATATAATGTTAGCAAGCCGCAGAAATGAAAGCGCCACTTTCCCCCTTTTCCACCGAGCGGCCGTAAGTTATACCGCTTCCAGCACCAGGTGCTTTCTCCAAACGCTGCCGTCTTGGTTGCATTCTTCGGAGCCCTGCTGCAGTTTCGAGATAAGGAATAAGGAAATGTGTGCTTATTTGGGATGCCGTTGTAAAGTCAAGCGAAGCGCTGTGATTAAGGTCAGACACCCTCTTGTGCACATTTTTCATCTCGCGTCTGATCTCCGCTCAAATGAGGTCAAAGTACATTAAAGGATCTCACTCCTGGTCCTTTTATGTCATCCTGAATTACATAAATATTAACGCCAAAGGATGTTTGAGTGCATTCACCAGGAAAGACCTCAGCGCGCGGTGGAGCCACGTCCCCTTATGACTGTTCGGATTTACGCTTTTCGCCCACCTCCCCCCTTTCATAAGAGCACCTCGTCAGATCGTTGGCCTCGATCGGTTCTAGAGGGCAGGGGTCACTCGATCACTGGAGGCCCTGGTGTCAGGTTGGATGGGTGCACTTGGCTCCTGGTGGAAGAGACAGATTCATTTGCGCTCATCTCCCTGGACGCTTTTTGGTAATTTCGCATTCAGAAAGGGGGGGATGGTGAGATGACGGCGCATCGAGGTGGGAACAAGAATGGGGACAAGACGTGGAAGTAAGAAGGAGTGAAGGCATTCATATCCTTTCCTCCCGTCGGTACTTTTTTACGGTTAACGACGTCCCGTTGACTGGATGAACGGGACAGTTGCATGCGTTTGAGTGCGGCTTTTTTTGTTCATGGCAGCTGACTCCTCTCTAAATCAGTGAGATCAAGGATGTGTTGATGAGTGGATGTAGAGAGGGGAGGCAAATTTTAGAGCACAGTGTTTCCCCCGACGCTTTGACGCGCCCATTAACACTGTTAAGCTGTAAATGGCCGTAAAAGCATAAAAACGCGATTGCGCCACGTACGCGCATTCGCTCGTGTTTATGCAAAGGTGTGCTCGCGTGGGTGGCTCTCAGTGGGAGGTTAGTCTTTGACACTCTTTTGCTGCCACACCTCCCTCGAACACGCCCACCGCATGCCATGCCAGCTGCAGCTGTTGTGCCTCAATGCTAGAGATGTAGAAAATTCCTCTCACTCTGCAATTAGAGCCGCAGATCGCTGAATGGCACACATTGCGATGTCCTAAAATTGCACTTGGTCCCCCTTTCTGCTCCCGAGAACACTGAGTAAATAGAAACTGATGAGAGCGAATCATGAATAAACCGGCTAAACCGTCGGGCCTCCGAGCTGACAGATTGTGTTTTGTGCAGGCTGCCCCTTTTGATGTGCTGTTACCCCGGTTAAAGAAACCGAAGGGTGGAAAAAAAAAGGCCTCATTGATGGGGTGGGTTTCTCATGCCTGACTGAGAATGTTCGCTTTCCATCGAGTCAAGTGCTGCATTGTGATCCCAACCAAAGAAATGCAAATATATAGAACAGATGTACTACTTCTTTTTTCCCCCGTTTGTCGACAGGAGTAATCCCTCACTATGAAGGAGATTGAGTTGGGTGCACTCTGGGTGCAAGACTAAAGTGTTAACAAGGGAAAAGCCATGTCACCCTGGCACATGTGATGGCCGCCCGCCTTTCAGGGTCTTTTCTCAATAAGGCTAGATGCTCAGGATAGATAAATGGGGGCTTTTGTGGCCTTTGCCAGAGGGAGAGCCGCACAATGAAGGACACACACAGAGGAAGGTCTTTTCCAGAGAAAACAGCTAAAAGCAGCGTTTCTGCAGTCCCCTCCTCCTCTCTTTCTTTAACTCGCTCCTTCACTTTCTCATGTCTCTCACTCTTGCTCACTCACTCACTCCCCAAATCTTTTCCTCCTCCGTGAGAACTGAACCATACTCCCATAATATTTCCATAAACGGGTTGAGGGAATGGAAATAACTCAGACCATTGCCTCCCTCCATGCACTCTTCCCCCCACTGGCAGTCTCTTTACTGGGCTATGGATAGTACTTAAACACACTTCCCTTAATGATGCACACTGTTTTACACTGCTCTGAGCAGAGTGCATCTCTTACGACCTGGACATGGCAGCCTTAATATAGCTGTGCTCTTGTTACTTCATCAGACATTACCAGGCCCCTCCACTTTCAACGGGGTGGAGGTCAGATCTGTTTCCACTGCACCTCCATCAGTACGGCCTTGGAACTACTAGTTATTCTGCTCACGCTCACTATAACCCAACTATAACCCATCATTGTTGTTGTTGTTCAGGTTCTCCTCATTCTTTTTAGAGCTATTTTGTAATTTTTCAGTATAATCTTGCGCCGCTATTTTCTCTCTCTCGCTCTCCTTCCCATTTTGTGACTCTTGGCATATTTCTCCCTTAACTGTGACACTGCGGCTGTCTGGGGTTTTGCATGTACACGTTGTTGCCTACATCTGCAGGCCATCCTGCCAACGCTGGGCAATCTCTCATGTGGGTGGCTGCCCTGGAAACAGATGTTTTTGATGCCACTTGTAGGGGAATAGCTTTGAAAGTGACTCCACGAAAGAGATGCCAGCTGTATGACAAACCGGGGGCCGGCGAGTTCTCAGGAATTCTATCAGAGCTATTTCTCTAGGAGCTCTGGAAGCATTGCCTGTAGAGAATAAGAATAGTTTTCACTTAATCAGACTGTTCCCTTTGGAGAACGTCATTAATTACAGAAGGAAGTTGCTTCACTGGAACATATGCTCCAGATGGCCAGATTTCACTTCACAAAAAAAATTCATCTTTCTTTGATTGTCTTAGATGTTTATTTTTTTTTCCAATCTTACAATCTTTCCCTGCGAATACCTACAACCCATCAACAGGTTTGTGGATTTGTAGCCTCATTTAACTGCTTGTTTGTTTGTTTGTAACATTGCTTTCCAGTCCTCGAGCCAGCTGAGCTGCAAACACCTGGCATCATCTGCGGCCGTCTAAAAACACTGGCAACTTTGCCAATTTTCTATTATTAGCGATATGGTTTCCAGTGTCAACTTTCCTTTGCATGAACGCCTGCTCCCTTAGCGCAAATCCGTAGCGCTGCAGCACCCCTGATTTGCTTTCCAGCGCACCCTCTCCTGCCAAACTCCCAGAGAAAAGCAGCTCTCCGGACAGTGATTATTATTCACGTGCTAATTTTAGCCCCTGCAATCATCAGAAACACTTATTTTGTCCCCTTTCGGATGAAACACGTCATCCGTGCTTCCACACCAAAAGTGCACGGCCGGAACTGCCTGGCAACTTTCTGCAAAGTATAGTTTGCGGTAACACCAGCGCTCTGCCTCAGGGGGTTCTCACTGATCCTAATCATATGTTCGCAGGTAATGAGAGAGCGTGTTCAAAACTGCAAAAAAATATAAACTGGGCTTAGATAAGACATCGTCAGCCTGCCAGTGGCAACAGTGTGACGTTCAAACGTTAATCTATTAGTCTGCTCTGCAGTGTGATTACAGCAGCAGAAATTACGTTTACTTTATCTGGTATAAACACAGTTGCTTAGAGTAATTGCAGAATAATTTCAAAGCTACTGTGGGCGTGTTAAAGAATAGTTTCTTCCTTTCTGGCCTGATAAAACCTTCAAATGGCACATATTTGTTTCACCCATTGTGTCTGGCTTTGAGCACTGACCGGCTAAAACAAGGGAACTTAAAATTGTAGCGTGTTGTTATTTAAATGGAAGAAAACATTTTAGCAGCGCTTTTGTGTGTATTGATTCTGTTAATTACCCCACATCTGCCCAGATTTATCTCCCTTCCTGTTCCAGGTCCATACATGTGTGATGTTTTCTCGCACGTCTGATATCATCTTGCTTCCCCTTTATCTTCATAGGCTATTGATTTCGTCCTTTCTGCGTGTCGTGTTTGTGTTGTCTCAAACAACAATGCGCTTTCCCCCGAATGCGCCAGATCGCCACTCATCTCTGCGCTGCTCCCTGCTCCTCTCCCCCTGTTCTCTCTCCCTCAACTTTCCATCTTTGTTCACAGGGGAGGTCTGCTGTCACTCAGGGCTGTCATACGCAGAAAAAGTTGCCTAGCAACAACGCGGAAGGATGCGAAGCCGCTGTTTACTCTCCACCCCCTCGCCCCGTGCGCCCACTACCCCCTTCTCTTTCACGCTCGTCCTCTGTCGCGGAGATGGAGCGGCGGGGACGGATGGCGGAGGCAGCACGGCCTCCCGCTCTCTGGTGAATTCAGACAACGGATACAGGACAAAACTGAGAGGATGAGAGGCCGTGGAGAGAGGGAGAGGAGCAGGGGAGGCGGGCGTTGAGGGGAGGGGAGAAGTGACATTCAGAGATGCTGTGTCTGCCTGTTGCCTGCCAGCTGCTATTCCTGCCTCCCTCTCTGCAGGAGGAACTGGCCATTTCCCTTAACGGCTCCTGTCCCTCTCTGCAAAAGAGAAACTTGTCTCACCACGACATGCCGTTATCAGCAGGTCTAAAAATACTGGACAGCAAATGCATCACATGCCTGGCAATCGTGTCGCACTCTCTCAAAAAAAAAAAAAGAAAAATAAAGAGTGGAATTTAAGCAGATACAGGTGCATTTCTCCTCAAGGATTAATCAATGTCCCCCGGTGGAAACAATCAAGCAAATGTCTTTGTTCCTTTCCACATTATGCTGTTTTAGCTTGTTTACTGTAATTACGTACTGTAGCAGGGCTCAATGGCTTCCACACCGCCGTGCTGAGTTTAGTTGGCTTTTCAGGTTGTCCGCATAATGACAAGAGTCACCCTTAAGAATAGACTGAACTCCACCTACGTATGACAAACTGTGAGTTTGTGTTATAACACAAGAGCGGCGAGCTCCGTGTTAAACGTTCGTTTGTTTTGATAAAACAGGAGAAAATGTCCCATTGAGCTGCTGACTGGTTTCTCTCCTTTCACCAGCGTGGTTATATTTTAGGAAATACACGTATTTGCTTTTTGGGAAGAGTTAGGAGAGAAGATACCACCCTCGAATGAATGCATTAAAAATGAGCTGGTGTCAGTTTTGCATTAATAGAGCAGCTGCCCTTGCACTGCTGTGCTGCTGTGCTGCTGTGTGAGTGTCTCTCTCAAAAGTACTACCATTCCTAATTTGCAAAGTCCAAAGCTTCATAAATTTTCATTAGAGATGTATGTACAAATAGTCGTTTTGTTAATCTGTGTGGGAATAAAACAAATAGCTCGCAAGATAAAAACAACACTTTCTCTGAAAGCCAGGTCTCTTTTTTTTTAAAACAGAATTCTCCTTTGTGCAACATCTGAAACACGAGCTGTGAAAGATGTTGTTTTAGGGTTGTGTGAATGTAGATCGCTCTGCATGTGTATCCGTTTGTGTAATGACTTGCCTCGGTATGTAAATTACCCATCGGGCCCGGACGTCCATGTGCAAACGAGCAGCGCTTGTGGGTTTGTGTGTTTCTCCGCAGGCCCTGCTGCACACATGTGTAGGCTGATGAATAGTTTGTCTGTTTGCTGGGACGCAGTGACAAGAACTCCTTAAGTGTTACCTCCTGGGGCTTCCCACTCTGCAAATAAAAGTCGCTCCTTCCCCTCGACTCGTATCAAAGCCGAGAACCTGCCTGCAGAGGCCGGATCAAAGCAGGCCGTGGCACAAAAGACCTGCGCTCGCTGCAGTTCATTCAGCTTGATTAAAGTCTGTCATTTCCTGCTATTAGCACATTTCTTCCTCCAGCCAGAAGCAGACAGAGCAAAGCAGTCATCAGGAAGTGGCTGGAATGACACTGTTTTTGGGTTCTTCCAATTAAGTTCCCCAAAACTCAATTATGTCGCATTATACAAGAGGAGAAATGTATAATCAAAAGTGAGTTACTTCACTGAGCTGTTCTTTATTTAACCTTTATGTGTCCAAGGAAGACAGACTTCCTCTGAAATGACTAGCTTTACATAAGCATCTTACACGTGCTGCATTGCAAAAGAGCATTTTAAAATAAATAAATAAAGACTGTTTGATTAAAAGGCGGCAGTTAAATGTATTTTACTCAGAGATGCCTGAGATATTTTTGAAAAACGTTCACATTTCACCTGCTGCCTCACAGATTTCAACCATAAAAGTGTCTCTCAGTAACTAACTCCAAGTTAGAGCCAAGCCGACTGATCGGTAGCTGTTTGTCTGTGAGAGTTTCTTGCAAACACTTTGCAGTAGATGCCTGATGTTACCTGAAGTCTTCTGTCAAAAGTTGAATTTTACACCAGCACATGTAGCTTGCAGATAGACCGCCGACTTATCTCCTGCCAGGCAGGCTCAGAAAACACAGCGGTCAGCCTGCTGTCGGCTTCACAGTGCGTTTAAGTGCAGCTTTTATCAGGAGATGTGAGGCAGTACATCAGACGGGACTTTGTTGGTCCTACTTCTTTGGCCCGGTGTGTGTAGACCCTTAAACCTGTTACTGTTTTTCTTTTTTTTTAACAAATCACTAGATTGAAAAGCTTTGCAGAGTCCCTTTTCATTCTTCTTCTTCCTTGCTCTTAGGACCGTAACAAGCTCTCCCATTCATGCCTCATGTCTGTTGCTCCAGCCTTTGTTGCAGGTAAAAAAAAATATGCTTAGCATATGGTATACGGATAGATGGATTATCAGTGGAAAGAAGGGTTATATTCCTCCTGTTGTCTCGGCGTGTTTAAGGTGGTCATGGTTGCAGGCCGGGTTCGTCAGACAAACCTTGCGCCGCGCTGTAGTTCACAGGACAGGGAATAGATAAGTGGCTTCTTCCATCTCCCACTGCTCCAAATGTCAGCCTTCGTAAGAAACTTGGAAGGTCACGGGCTTGACCTGGGGATCTTTTCTCGGGAACAATAGCTTTTCCCCCTCTTTTTTTCTTTTCCTTCCTGTCAGCCCGAGAAGCCTTGAATGTCATGGTCCACCGCCCCCCCCCCCCCCCCCCCCCAACTGCTAACACTCAGCAAGGCCCCCACCCCAAAAGCATCCAGCATAGCCACCTACTTTCCCTTACATATGCTAATAATGCAGTCTCATTCAGCTGTTGGTGTCTTTGTCACGAGGGTGGGGTGTGGGGGTTGTGTGCATTAAGGGGCAGCTGTATGCATTTCACCAAATTGACTCCCCAATGGCTGCCAGACTCGTCTTTACTTTTCTCTTCCCTCCTTTCGCATTGCGCTTTCCCGTTTTCCTCCCAAACTAGTCACTGGATGAAGAAGCAGAAGGAAGAGTTGCGGTTTTCTTGTTTATTTTAGAGGCTTTCTGCTGTGACGTGTGGTGTATTTCTCCTTTCTTTGCGTGTTTCGGGCTGGCTGGTGCTCAACAAGTGGCTGATGGATTTAATGCATTTGGATAGCATCTCCACAGTGGGTTCATTACCGCAGTGACTCACGGGACGTTGTGTCTTCTGATGTATGGCTCTGATGAAAATGGACTATTTTAATCGGGTAAGCGCGGCAACTGCTGATATCTGATGTTTTTCCCATGTCATGCTCTCATAAAAAAAAACTGCAAAGATGGCCTTAATTTTAGTTGCATTTATATGCAGAAGCAGCAGCAGCATCATATAAAGTGACTAAAGTCTTTTTGACACTGGTATGAGTGGTCTTGCCTATAGTAGTAGGGAATTTTTAGTGTGTGTTTCTGGGGAGCGGTGGCACAGAGAGTTCTTGCAGAGTGAATTGAGTGATTCATCTCTGGGTCTGTGCTGTCTCCCATCCTCCCTATAGTTATCTTACACTTGCATCCTCCAGTTGGCTAAACTCTATCCTGTGTCAGCTGTGGCGCGTTCAGCTGCTGCCCAGAAGTCCAAACTATCTCACTTACTCCAGATTTCTGTCAGCAACACCAGGCAGAGCAAGAAAAACAAACTTTGAAAAGAAAAAAAAAAAAAGAACTGCTGAAGTGAGTATGAGGAGGGAGAGAAGGTCCACGGCATTGACACATGTTGAAGTCGGTCTGCGGGTAAGAAAGAATGAGAGCTGCTCCCCAGATGTGTGTGAACGTGCTCGTGTCGCTGTGTCGATTCTCAATCGGTGTCGCACAGCTTACCTACTTCCGCCTTTTGCCGCGCTGCTCCTCAGCGATAATGTGACAATTTGGACCCTGACTGACCTCGGCGGAGCAGCAGAGGCGGAGATGTTCTCGGGGCTTTCGATCTGAACTCCTCACTCTCTTAACAGTTTTCCTTTTGCATGATGTGAGCCCTCTTCTCACCATTTGTCTCAACCTCTCCCCGAGAGGCCGGTCCGTGCCGACAGGCTGTCTTCGGTGTGGAGGTAGCTGGGAAAAGCAGCGTGCTGCTGGGAAGTGACAGAGGGGGGATGTGCGCTGATGGAAATAGGTGGTGGTTTATTCTGGAGGCCTGCTGGGCCACATCAACCCCGCTCGTCCCTTTCCGTCTCCATATAGCAGCGAGGGCCGCCGTGGTTAGGCCCAGTTTGGGGGACAGATGGTCCCTTTTGGAAAAGGGCCACGGCGCAGTGCTCTCTGTTCGCGGGGCTCCGCTGGAGCAGCCAAGAACAAACACGGTCTCCTTCTGTTGGGAACATTCAGGAGCCTCAGTCTGCGAGACCTGAATAGACTTATGGAGCGACGTCTAAAACTATGCACACTAAGTGTGTCTGGGGGTGTGAGACTCGTGCTAGTTGTTACCTAATGTTAATGGACATTTAACTAAGTGCTTCGTGGTAGCAGTGCTAGTCACCCTCTAATGACTCCAGTATTCATTAATGTTGTATCCGTGCGGGGACTCTCCGCTTTGTCATTAGCCAAGTTTACATCGTCACTTAAATCTTTTAACCGGGTGCTTTGCGCACGCACGTTCGCCGCGGCACCGTCTCTTTGTCCCCATGCGATTGAACAGGGAGAATCTGTTGTCCTGTCTATTTTAATTCTCAGATCACCCTGAAACAACTAAAGGACAATAGCAGTGTGCTGCCTGGCAGGCGCTGGGCAGATAGCCAGTTGGCAGGGCAACAGGGTAGGAGACTCCCATTTTCATTGGAAGCAGGAGGAGGCCTGCTCGTCTCCTGAACCGCGTGTAGCCAGCACCGCCGCCATTGTGCTCTTTTATATTTCGCTCCAACTAAAGAACAGGGGCTCTTTTATTTTCAGAACATAACTTAGATGCATAGCTCAGCTCCACACCTTGTCAGTATGATTATTTGACACTACCATCAGCGCAGTGACTGTGGTTAGGCTTCCACTTGATGGATTGCTGTTAGTAATTATGTTAATCTTGGCAAGCAAAGGTCATCATTCCTGAGCCGCAGCTGTAATTTTATTTTATCAGTGGCTGTCATCCTAATGCATTATCTGGCACTGGAATTTAGGAACAGTAGAGCGAGTTCACAAGGTGCTTTGTGTGTTTGCTCTCGAACTATTGTTATAAATTAGTTACTGAATGAAGTCGCAGCCTGGTGTCAGATCTTTTGAGCAATTTTACGATCTCGTTCATTTTAAAGCATTTGAACCATCTACCTGAACATAAATTACCACACCACATATGATCAATAACTCTGAAAGACCCAAGTGAAGTTTCCAGAGAAACGGATGAAAGTTATGTGCAGTCATGTTGAGAGGATCAGTATACACATAATTGGATTTACCTTGACTCCCCCTATTTTTGAGTTCACCGGCTTGTGGACACAATGGCAGTGTTTTGAAACCCTTTCTCCTGGCTGAGCCTCCGTCTTCATCTCTAGCGGAGCATATGGTAGATATTATGAGATTTAAATGTGCGGAGGAAGTGAAAAGAATTCACCGTGTTGCAGTTTTCTGTCGGGCACATACTTACAGTTCACCGAACCGAGTGAAATGGAGTCAGGTCATGGATGACCCCTGCGCTTCACGCCCAGCTGTAGCCAGCACATTCCAGACGGAGCTACGGCTAGCAGCACAAAGCGCAGCAGACTCAGGGCGCGGTGGTGTAGGAAAACAGACACGTGTTCGCGTTAAGCCGCCTCCGTGATAAGACTTAAGGCTGGAAATAAACGCCACTGTCTGTGGCAAAGCAAACGGCTATCTTTTGTTTAAATTTTATGCGTGAGAGGCTAGCTGTTGACAGATGAGGTGTGGTGAGATGACTGTTGGGAGGGCAGTGACCTCGGGTTAGTGCTGCAGCCGCACGAGCAGATATCTCACTGCACAGCTCTGAAAATATCTCTATAGCCTCTTGTCTGTGAAGGTTTTTTCTCAGTCATGACTTTGTCTCACGTCGTGACGCAAAGCAAACTCGACATCTACGAGAAACCCAACGTGTCCACTTGCCTTTGTTTCAGATTTATGTTCTGGATACGCTACGGTCTCTTGTATTGCTGCATCTATCTCTCTTTTATCTGTGGAAAGCTGTTAAGCTGCCTGGGAAGTATAGAAATCTTTCTGGTATGAAGTGCCAGAGATTGTTCTCGTTTTTTTGCAGAGATTCCTGTCTAGTCTTCTTGATCCAGAAGTGAAACAGGTGGAAGAATATTTACTTGATTTTATATAGATCAAAATGCAGACGGAGTACGGAGAGACTCCTTTTGAAGCTGCACTTAGGCCAGAGGTTAGACTCCTGCAGTGGATGAAGTGTTTTTCTTCTTCTTCTTTTATTTGAGAGCTGCATTGTTCCTCAGGTCCATGCACCTGGGGCATTGGCTGGGCATTAGTGAATACAGGCATTTCCCATGGTGCATTTTGAGGCCCTGCGTTAGGGCAGCGATGAGTCTGCTGAGGGTATATGTTTACTCTTTGCTGTCTGGCCTCCTTTTTTATCTCTTCCACTGATTGTTCTTCTGCTGCTGGGTCAACTCAGGTCTGTGTGCACTGAGATGTAAACAAAAAAACCTCTAATTGTCTTTCTCCAGAAGCTGTTTCCATTGAGATCCCTGTGCAAGCGCGCACGCACATGTGCACACATCCCAGCCCCTTTTGTCGCATTTTGTACGTTCTCTCAATCTCCCCCTGCTTCTGTCATGCCCATCATTCTGTTGGCATGTGCCTTCCACATGTGTTTGTGAGATTGTGGCCAGCGCCAGGTAAATTGGATCATGTCAGTTTAGTCACTCTGCCTTCAGTGGAAGATTTCAGCTCGGAGGGACACGGCGCACGGCGCACACATGCAAACCGTCGGAGAAAAAGATAAGATTGCAGTTGAGCAATAAAAGATTGAGCGACCTAGACTCGTAGAACAGTCAAACACAGAAGTGTTCCAACAGGTGGCAGGTCAGGTTTCCAGCAAAGCACGCTGTGCATTTCCACAGCGGCAAAAGTCAGGTCAAAACTTGTTGATGTGTTATCACAATCTGGTTCACTGGGTTTTTAATTAGTTAACAATGGCATTGTTGTGTTTGGATCCCGTTGTGTATTTACACAGCATACATACTGGATGAAGCAGCACGTATCATGGTCCAAATACACCATAAAATCCCCAAAAAACACCAAGATATTGCATTTCTTTGTCCAGGTTTGCTCAGTGGGAGCGTTGGAGTGTTACCCGAGTGTGATGGATTGTCTGTTATAACACAGTAAATGGGGGAAGCTTCTTAATAAAAGGGGTCACTTGTTTTGGCACATCATCAAAGTAGCTGGCATGTGTTCCCTTCTTTGTTGCCGAAAAGAGTAATCTGTCAGGTCTGTTTCCTTATTAAGTTTAAGGAACAAACCTTTGTTAATCCCTCCTGGGGAAAAAATCGTTTTTGTCATTCAAGCCATCCATTCGCACTCACAGTAGCGAGCGCAGCCCGAGGAGGAGTGTGCAACCATGCGTGCGCCACCTGGTGAAACAAAAGAAAAACTTACTCGCTTTTTTTGTTGTCGCAAAGGAGTACGCAGACCAGTTCTAAATCATCTTCTCCGAAAACTTTATTGTTCTAATAAAGCTACACAGTCTGGGGTATCTGTTTCTGTGTCCTTGCCACTCGCAAATCACAGTTACTTCCCGAGCCTTTGAGGACCTGCCAATTTTTATTTCAAATCAAGCTGAGCTCGGAATGACAGGCAGATAGTCAGGAGAAAAAGAAGGGTGGGCTACAGAGGGGGAGTGGTGGGCTGACGACTGGTTAGTTAGATCCCTAGATCCTCTCTAATGCATGATGCAGTGAAATTGCTCACTAGTGAAGTATTATTTTTAATTCTGTAGCTTATTACTTACGCAACCCCACTTAACCTAAATAAACATTGAGCATTTGCGGTTGTTTAATTCTTTTTTGATGGATCGCTCGCCTTGATGTGGTTTTATGTCCGTTTCCACATATCAGACTTGATAAGGCAGCTGGCTGGAACTCATTTCATTGGTTTCCTTACCTCCTACTGAGGGTGTGACCCTCCATTCACACTGGCCATTAAAATCTCAGCATTACTCCCTGCCGGCAATATTGGCGCGTCAGGGTGTGCAGTTGGTGGTCTGAGCACAATGAGGGAGGGTGGTGTTAGATGATTGGGTTCTTACCGGCCCAGATAGACTTGAGTTATCGCGGTGTATGCGAAGGGGAGGGTTCGCTCTTTAATGGCAGGGCTTTAGCATCAGTGCTAATTTGAGTGTCAGCTGGTGGGAGATTCTTCCCTGTTGTGAGGTTGAATTGTGGAAGCAGTAGATGAAAGGGGAAGACATTGAATAGTGCTTTTGGGGTTTCTTTGGTCCCTACTTTCATGGCCCCAGTTAGCGCGAGCGGTGGCGCACACACACAGTCTTTACACCCCTTTACAAGTGTCCTTTCTGGTTATGGAGGCACTTGGGGAAGGTGGCATGCCTAGTTTCCCAGGCCCTAGTAATGAACTCTCAAGGATAATATTGCCCAATTAATTGGATCTGTGGTTTAATTGCACGAATCTCTTTGAGCACGAGTTTGGCAAAACTCCCGTTCTGTTTTTTTTTTCTCTCTCTCTTCGCCTGCTTCACCACTTCCACTTCTCTCCTTAACCTCGCATTCTTCTTTGCAATAACCCAGTTAAGGTAAAGAATCGCTCCAGCGAAGCGGAAACACAAATGTTTTCATCAGGTCGGAGATGCCTGTGTCTGGTTCCACACATGCAACCCCTCATTCTCCTACTGCAAAGGGTGATGAATTTAATATCTTTCCCGGCCAAAAAACCGTTGCACGCACCCCTCCCGTTCCTGCCACAAGCCCTGAACAGCTGCTCACAATGGAGGATTGAAAGCGGAGCTCCCACGTTGTTTTAAATCGGCTCCTTAGAGGCCAAAATGTGATTTGATCACATTTGAGTGGGGAGTGACACTGAATGTGTTCCGTTGTTTGCATTGTAAGTTTACAGAGGAATCAAGTGATGGGCAGTGGAGCATTAAAAACCTGCCTTCAGGTTTGTTTGCTTTCTGTCTGGATTTTTTCCTTCCGCTGTGTTGATGATGAACACAGTGTGACACATCCAAATGTCTAAAGGGCTGCAGCTCCTCCGCATTAAACATAAGCAGGCAGGTAACGGGTAACTTAAATAAATGGGCTTGTAAATGCGCTGGGAAGGATTTGTAAATTTACTCCACATAGTAACACTGCCTCACTCATTATATGATGAAGTCCATGAGCTGGAAAATTGGTGTAATCATCTTGGCCTCCAACCTACGCTGCACCCTAATTTGACTGCGGGAGGGGTGGAGGACTGCATCATGGCTTGGCCTCGGCTCCTGAGGTCGAGGCATCTTGGGGACAGGGCCAGCTACTGCTTCCTCACTGCGGAGGACAGAGGAGCATTATTATGGCTCAATTACACAAGGCTTTATTAAACATAATTGGACGTAATTGCAGCCCTGTGTTCACCCGGGGGTCTCGGAGTGGCCCTGCCGCTTGTTTGGGGCTAAATAAACATGTTTGACTTTGACCTGAAGTGCAACCGGCTGGACACTGTGGAGGATCCCACATTTTAGAAGAAAATTCAAGGAAGTGAGAACCATAGTTTCAAGGTAATTGACCATTTTGGAGGCCACAACGTGTTGTTGCTTCAGCTTTGAAGATGTATATAAAAGTTTTATGTGCTGTTATAATATTATTATAATCATGCACAGTGGTCGTGCTGGCTGAAAGATGTAGTTAAATTGTGCCTATGATGGCCAGACATATGCAAATGGTGATATTTTGCTGAAATTATCGTGACTTCTTGGTGACTTCCTGCATTGGCAACAACCAGGTCTGTGCAAGATTAGCTTCACTGTGTTATTCAGTGCGAGATATTTTGAAAAGGTAACCATAGGCCGTGTCATCACATGACATGTTTAGCTTTTCAGCGAAGCACTGCTACCTGAAGCCATAGCTCGTTGCCAACATTCCTCCTAAGAATACATTTTCAGAGGCCTAATGACGCGGTCCCGCTTCCTGAGAGTACGCTACCTGCCTAATTTTCCCCAAGTGCTGTCATCTCTGAGTGGATTAGTCTTAATAATGTGGCGCACATTGGCATGGAATAGCGCTACAGTGCTAATGTATGCAGGGCTGTTTTGTAGAACATCCTTGCATTATGACTTCATTTCCATAAATCTAATTTGCAAAATTTCAACTTTTTTTTCCACTAATAGCTCAAGTAGCTGAAGAGTGGGGTGTCACACAGATGAATCCCAAAATATAAACATTAGAATTGTTTGCAGAGATGAAAAATCTAACAAAACTAGATTTGGTCAGTGGGGTGTGATCCTCATGATATCACTGACACAGAGCGCAGAAGTTGTAGATGCGAGAGAACAGAATTCGGCCGGTCTAGTGTCCTGCTTTGGTGAAAAAAGCCTATTAGTAAAAGAAGAGCATTAATCTCAGCGCGGTGGACAGAACGTGTTAGCTTTTCTGACAGCGTATTAATATCTCCAGGGCCTTTAATCAGGCCACAATGTCAGAGGATTATTTTAAGACCTGGTAGAAGCACTGGGGCGCCTCTCTGGATGAACCAAGATGAAAGACAGACTATACAACATCAGAGACAGAAAATGAGTTCATTACTGTAATTAGGCCTCTATTTCTCTCCCATCTCGCCATCTCCGTCCCTTCCCCCAGTTCACCCAGGCCGTGCATCTTAAACACCCATAATGGCAATGCATTACTCCGGTTAGCGAGGAGCTGTTCGTAAAGGAGACCGCCCACCCCCTCCATCTGCCGCCTGCCTTCTACAGACAGACACAAAGGAAAGGACAGAAAACAGCCTCCTTCGGGGTCACACTGAAGCAAAGATTCTGCTGACCAAGTAGCTTGTGGCACTCTCTGTTGGTTGAGTGAGTTGGGGGGGGTGGGATGTGGAATGAGACTTGGTACAACTGTGTGCATTAATCACTGTCACAGGGAAAGCAGCCAATATAAGAGGGGAAAGAGAAACACAAACCGCCATGTTCACAGACTTTTCCTGCCCCGTCCTCGACATTAAAAATGAACACCAGCTCGCCCTTTGTTGACCCCATGTAGCAGGAAAAACACAGAGACTGGAATGTGTGCTGTACATAAACAGACTAGGCTAGACTACTACAGATGTACGGATGTTTTTTTTTATCGCGGACTTGCACTTAGTCCCATTTTTAATATTAAGCGGTGACATAATGCTGTATTTTTTCCAAAACGGTTAACGACAAACACTGAGCTCTGATCTCCGAAACGGTTTCATCAGTGTTGACAGCATTACTCCCCTCTGTGTTATTCAGCTGCGCTTTTTTTTCACGCAACAGTTTGAAGTCATTCATGCTGTTTTGTTGTTATGCACTGAGATTACAGTATGTCAGTTTCTTTGTTCCTCTTGTTCCCAGTCATCCGTAAAAAGCCTCCGTTGGAGTGTCACCACTGATGAAGCTGTTTGTGCAGGTGGCACATTTTGATGTCACTTGCTTTAATTGTGAGTGTGAAAGGGCAGCGTTCAGTCAACAGTTCAACATTCGGGCGCTATCGTCGCATCTCTCCGTCACGCCTGGGTGAGAGGGCTGAAATGAGTTTTGATTGATCAGATAAATCTAAACCAAATATCCGTCAGTGAGAAGTCAAACATGTGATCAGCTGCTTGGGGATTTTCCCATTTTTTTTTTGTTTGTTTGTTTGTTTGTTTTAGACCTTCACATCAATCACATGTTGCCTTGAGGTGTTGAACATTTAGTGGTTGGAACAGTGGATTCAGCTACGGGATCTGATTTGAGATTTCCATTTCAGAACAATTTAGCGTAGTTATGAAAAGAGATTCAAACAAAACTAGTTTTATATCTTGGTACCGCAGATTTGTGGTATTTCCACAACATTTTCCCACTGGTTGGCACATCTTGCAGCTTTCCTTTTATCCGTCCTTTCTCTGCCGTCATACTTTTTAAATCCAAAATGCTGCCACACATCAGCTTTCAGGCCTTGCTGAGCCCTAAGAGTCGGAGCTTCTGACGTGTTTTGGATCCCCGTCACATGGGGACTAATCTCGTTGCGCCGTCTCGCTGGACCAGTCATACGAAACCAGTCTCAAGAGATATCTCATGACAGGATGCAGGAAATGGCATGCGTAGAAAGAATCGATTCAGGGATTTTGTGAATTGATTTCAGAGCTTTCAAATGAAGCTTAATTTGATTTGGAGCGTCACTTTTCTTTTTTTTCAAAGTCGGCGATAGATTCAGCTGAGGTCACTTTTCTTTCAGTCATACTTTAATCAGATTTAGAGTCATTCTTTTAAAGTAATTACCAAATTCACTCTACGCCAGATCTATGCATTAATTAAACCCCGTGAGATGGACGTTTACAGAGTGAAATCAGTGATGCATTTGTACACCAATCAGGCTTAACAGTATGGCCACCTTCCTCTCCCATTTGTCTCCAAAACAGTTGTGGCTCATCGGAGAATGGACATAGGTCTTCTGAGGGTGTCCTGTGGTGTCTTGCAGCAAAATGCTGTTAGTGGGGGTCTTTGGATCCTGTGGGTTGACAACAGGGTCTTTGTGGATCAGGGTTTTTCCTGCAATGCATCCCACAGATACTTTATCAGTTTGGGATGTAGTGAATTTGGAGGCCAGGTCAACACCTTGTGCTGTTCCCCATGTTTTTGGACTTGTTCCTACACTGTTTTTGTGTGTGTGTGTCTGTGGTGTGTCTGGTCTTGTCTAGGTGGGTGGTACGTGTCTAAATAACATCCACATGAATGCCAGGCCCAAAGGTTTCCCAGCAGAACACACTGTATTGTCACAGGATGATCAATGTTATTTACCTCTCCTGTCAGTGGCTTTAATGTTGTGGCTGATCAGTGTATATATGTGTTTCGTGTAATGAGTTGTGGGTGTGCCACATTTTAAAAAGGGAGAATTAACTTTGGTAACTCAGCTTGGCTTTATTTAGAAATAATAAAACCAATCTTCATACCCAGATCTACCACTTTGGCTTTTCAAACACAGGCACTGCCTGTAATTAAAAGAAGTGCCTGCGGTATTGTTCACTGCACTGCAGCCAGTCAGATACTACATTATTCA
This sequence comes from Mugil cephalus, assembly GCF_022458985.1. NCBI lineage: Eukaryota > Metazoa > Chordata > Actinopteri > Mugiliformes > Mugilidae > Mugil > Mugil cephalus. The sequence goes on from NC_061782.1 coordinate 8,364,122, forward strand.
TCATTTGCTGTTTGGAACAGACAAACATTTCCCAGAGCGGTTCTCATTATTACATTATACATTCACATCACACAACACATTGTCTTGCTGTCCGATCTTAGCCCTGTGTTAAATACAGTGTCACTACATTTTCCTGCTTGTTAACGACGCTCTGTTCGTAACCACGTCAGTCCATAACAGGGCAACTTGAATATTTTGGCATAGCTCAGAGGATATCCTTACCAGCCTATTCCTATGCATTTAGGTCATGCATGCATTAACCTGTATTTGGCCCATGCAGAAGTGAATACTTTATTATTAAAATGTTTCCAACTCCCCCCTAGTGTATTTGGTCTAGTCTGGCTTGCAGCTAATCTTGATGTGGCCCACATTTTCTTCCCAAAATAGTTTATCCTTAACAGCAAATGACAGAGAAATGTAAACAGTTGCTTGACTGTAGAAGCCATCATATGAAAGGTCTGCAGATGGAGCTGAAGCAAAAGACTGAGAGTGTGGTCCCACCGTCATCTATCACGTTCAAATCTTACTAAAAGGGTGTCTTTAACAAAGCTTATCGTCTTCCCCGAGGCGCTAGTGATTCTGTGCCATGTTCTGAATGATGTGGAGGGTTTACTTGGTAACTCGTGGGGTTTTCACATGCCTGCAGAGCTAGAAGAAATGAAGCACACCACTAGTCCCAAAGAACAAGAAAAAGACATTTAGGTCAATGTCGGCAGTCTCAGAGTCTGTGCTGCAGAGTGGTTTTGTGTCATCTCCCATGCCGACCTCAGTGTTTGATAGAGGAATCCAGTCTAACAGTCCTTTGCTGCCTCTAAACCCACACTATTATTGAGATCGAGGAAAGGGACATTCGTGTTTTCCTGGAAATGCTCATTTCTACTTTGTTTGTTTGTATTTTATTGACTGTGTCAAATTGTCAATCCACTGTTGGAAGAGGCTAAATGACCAAGCTGGCATTGTGCAGGGATACCACTAAGAGTTAAAAACCATGAGAGTGTGCAGTGTGTCTGTATCTTTAATTCCCAAGAGGAAGTAAGTTTGTTTTTTAAGGACAATCACACCGATGTTTTCCCTTCTCCTCACTGCCCACCAGTTAATGAATACATATGCTGACATCAGCTGTTTGTCAGTTTATTAGAACAAGTGGGACAGGGCAACTTTTGTCTTCTGAAGTTACAGGAGTGGAATAGATTCAGCCTTATACGTCAGTGAGTCTTACATTTCTGGTTTTTATTTGTCTCTTCAGGTCCTTGTTAATTTTCCTCCTAATCAACTGCATCAGATAAGAAGACAAATTGACGTTGAATATGCAAACCTATCCCTCCTGTACGATTTGCAGACTTGATGATGCTGCAAGCGGTTGGATCAGATATTGGTACATGCGAACATTTAGCTGAACATCTGCCTCTTGTTGCTGCAATTTGCTTCGCCACCATCTGTTAGGCATTGGCTGGAAGCACCAACAAAGATATACATCTAACTTGTTATAAACCCATAATGGCACCCTATCCTCCCAAATACACTAATTAGCTGTATTCAGTGATATGCTTGACATAGTTCCAAAACTAATATACCCCAGTGTACCCCATGGTGAGACTTTATTACAAGATAACAGGGTACAGACAATTTAGGTCAGAAGTATGATGGTTTTTGCAGCTGAACCCAACATCCCATGCTTCATTTTCAGGAATACACATTACTTTTCTTATGTTTCAAACAAAAGTGCCCCAGTTACAGTGTTCCAACCCACTTGCTGTGATCTAAACATTTTCTTCTGTGTTTTTGTTTCTGTGCCGTAGATCCAACTCTTCCAGCTGTCGTTCTGCATCGACGGCACGCTGTGAGAAAAGACTACGCTCCGCTGTGCCTCAGTGCTCCTCAGACGCTTGTCCTTGACATCCAAATGTTGTGTGTCGATTGCCATGCCGCCCGTCCTCTATGAGTTATGACGACGGCTGCCTCCCTGACTCAGGAACGAGGCTCCTCCTCCACTCACCAGTGCGCAAATCACATGATGTAATGAAGAAGGGTCTTGAAAGTCTACTCTTCAAGGAGTCTGCCAGCAGGATATGAGTATTTTGAGCCCTTTGACAGATAACAAATCAAACCTTGTGGGAATTGTGGGAAGCCCAGAAGAATACTCCAGAGTCATGCAGTCAGAGGAGCTATTCAGCAGGAAACTCAAAGCCCTGAATGGTGGCATGGGACCACCAGCCTCCAGCATGCAGGGGAAACCTGACGGTGCAGGCAAAACAAATGGAACTCCAGCAATGCCTAAAATGGGCGTCAGGGCCAGGGTGACAGAATGGCCACCGAGGAAAGATGGATGGGATGGGCGGCCTTCACCTAACTATCAGAGTGTTATACCAGTGTTTCAGAACGGCCAGCAGGAACATGCGGTGGAAATATTAGAACAAGGTGAGGCCGTCTGTCTGGAAGTGGACTACACAGATAAATACACACTGAGTGACCTTCTCAGCCACTCCCCGCTGAAAGGTCTCCACCCTATCCGTCAGCGTAGCAACAGCGATGTCACCATAAGTGACATCGACTCTGAGGACATAATGGACCAGCATGCTGTCAACCCAAACACTGGAGCCTCGCTGCACCGCGAGTACGGGAGCACATCTTCCATCGACCGCCAAGGCCTGAGTGGGGATGGCTTTTTCACCATGCTTAGGGGCTATCGAGTGGAAACCCTGGACCACCGTAGCATACCGCCCCTGGGTTTCCCAGAGTTGTTGCGTTGTGACGCATCCCTCTCCCCCAGCTTGCAAACAGCAGCACAAATCGCAAGGGGGGAGATAGTCCACATTCCAGGCTACGACTACATAGATAACTCTTTCCTCTACAGCCGTGAACCGGAGAAGTCTTTCATGAGGCGTCTTAAATCAGAGTCATCTGAAACATCTCTGTTCAGGAAATTGCGGACCATTAAGAGTGAGAGTGATGCCTTGCGGCTCTCGATAGAGGACGACCGGCGACCACTGAGCTTTCAGAAGTGCTTTGCCCATTACGATGTTCAGAGCGTGCTTTTTAACATCAGCGAGGCGGTGGCTAGCAGAGCTAACCTGAGCCAGAGGAAGAACACTACAACCGGGGCTTCGGCAGCCTCAGCTGGACTAGGGGCTGGGGCTTGTGGAGTGTCCGGAGGTGGACCCGTGACGGGACCTGTCGTCGGGGCAGATGGTGGAGCACCAGGATGTAGCAGTGGAAACCCGCCTATGTTTGAGTCTCCTCTGGGCAGCAGGGAGGACTTAAACCCCAAAGAGAACCTGGATGTGGACGAAGGCGATGGGAAGAGCAACAGTTTAGTGCTAAGCTGCCCACACTTTCGCAATGAGATCGGTGGAGAGGGCGAGAGGAAGATCTCCCTCTCCAGAGCCAACAGTGCCAACTACAGTGGTATGTCAGAGAGCTGCTCGTTTGAATCATCTCTAAGTTCCCACTGCACCAACGCCGGGGTCTCCGTGCTGGAGGTGCCACGAGAAAACCAGCCGATCCACAGGGAGAAGGTCAAACGCTACATCATTGAGCACATCGATCTCGGAGCATACTACTACCACAAATACTTCTATGGGAGAGGTAAGGACGGCTAAAAATAAACGTGTGATTTCAGAGTTAACAGGTTTGATGTGACGATGCAGGAGGATTAGTGTGACTCAGTGTTGAGGATTATTAAATTCTCCTGGCCAGTTCATTTCCTTGAAACAATACTGTGCACACAATCCTGTGAGTGTGAGTACCCAAACGAAACAGCCTCCCCTCATTGGGTCAGATATCTTGACGGCCCAGTTATTTTTGTAAGGCCGCATGAAATAAGGTCCAGAACAATAGCAGGCTTGTGTTGGGTGCGAGGGTGTGTGTTTCACTTCCTCGGCAGAGGAGCGGTCATGTCCTCCCTGTGATATTACGCCGGTCCCTGTGGAGAGACTGTGATTAGTCATGTGAGGAGAGAGAGGTGAGCGGGAGAGTGTGCTGCAGCTGTTCCCAATGGGGACTGCGGGGTTATGAGGACCCCTCCTATGAAACTTAAGGGTCAACAAAGCTGCGCCAAGGTCCCAGCTCCTCTCATTAAAACACCTATGTGACTGACGCTGGAAATACCACGCCGACCCCGACCCATCACCACACTATACATATCTGTTTTTCCCACTGTCTGTGGCTCTGTGCTTGCAGCTCTCAGCAGATTGAATTACCCCTCCTTAAGCCCTCCCCCAGAAAACAGCTGCTTCACCTTTCACACCCTGAAATTCCTGACCTTCTTCAAAAAGATACTAAAAAAATATTCCCGGGTGTGACTGTGTAACATCTCTCAAGGCTCTGCTTACAGTCAGGCTGAATGGACCTTCGAGCTTAGCCTGATAATCATTTACCCTGAAATGTTTCCTCATTCATCACTCATCCTAAAACTGGTGCGTTTCTGTGTGTTTAACCTTTTTTTTTTTTGTAGCGACACAGGACAATTTATAGCTGACATGCCCTGCCATACTGTCAGTTTCCATTTTGATGTTATGGCATTTAATGGAAGTTGTCTTTTTCACAGTGTGTGGATGTAGCTTTTGCCCTTTTTTTCATGAGGCGTTTTATTGGATAGACAAGTCTGTCATCACCTGTGCTTCGCTGCATGCACACTCTCACGCAGACATGACCATGTGTCACCACTTTAGGGCCGAGCTTTTATCAACCTGGGCCCAAACATTGATCCTATTGATTGCCTAAAGCCTGAAGCCCTTCTTCCCATAGCAACAAGCTGTCCTAATGGGCACAACGTTTCGTCCACGCCAAAAGCGCCAACCCCAGCTCTATACAGGGCACGGTTACATATTCTATATGACCGTAAAGTTCAGAGCGCCAAATGCAAAAGGGCATACAGTGCAGAACTTTTCCAAAAATTTTAAAGGCACTTCTACAATGTGGAGTGACAGGATAGTCAAGGAAGGGGCATTACTGACATGACATGACAATCAAAGTCATCCACTGTGAAACCTTTGGCAAATTGTCAACACCATGTGATGTGCGCCAATGACATGTTAAAAAAAATGTGTTGACAAAAAGCTTTCCTCCATAGTCAACACTGTCTCACTCACTCTGGATGCCCAGTGGCCTGCTACGCAAGACAACCCCCGTACCACCATTTGACCTTATGCCTCACAGAGCATTTCGCCTCAGTCCAATGTCCCTAACAAGCCATGCATTCCTCAGACAGTTAACCCTGCTTTGCCCCCGTTCAGTTAATTTCATATTCATGCTCACGAGAGCGTTGATGCCACAGTGACAAGAACCGGCACATTTCCACCGTTTATGCGCGGCATGGGTGTGCAAGATCTAAATTGCAGCGTAAATCTCTTTACGAGCGTTAGCACTTGGTGTCCCCATCGAGATTTTTCTTTTGTTGGCTGTTGGATCGAGGTCTTTTTCTCGGCTTTTGCCCGGATTAGAGAGTGTTTGCTCAAGGCACAGCTATGTGTGTGCGCAAAGCTCTGCTCCTGTCCGTTTCCTAAACACACATGCGCACAGCTATAATAACAATAATGAGGTCAATACAGAAATTAGCGCTGGCTCTTAGAATGCTTACAACTTGCAAGGCTAAAGTAACCCCTCTAGTGTTTACTGAACGTTTCGTTAAATCGCACAAAATAAACAGCTGGGGAAAAAAAACTGTCTTATAAGAAATGTGATAAAAATATTCAGCATCTTGGGAGCTTTAGTATTATCAGTAAATTTCATGGCAGTCTGCCTCTTAGATTATTATAAATTTACTGTGAAAATTAACATCTACACCTGAGGATGTTTAAAGAGGAACATGTTATTGAGTGCGTGCATGAAAAAAGAGTTCATCCTTCAAGAGCATGAAGGCGATAACGAAAAGACATGAAAATCATCTGCCTGTCACGTTGGAAATTTTTGCTGGAGAGGGGTTATGCAGGGTTATGAAAAGATTAGGAGTGCTATGAACATCCCCAGGATATTTCTATAAAATCTGACAATCAATATTTGTGATAACGTGCCAGGGGATACATTAGTAATTATAATAACGCCCTGTAACATTTTATATGATCTCTTGTGTGGGACTAATGGATGTACTGATGAACACACTCTAATGGTTTCCCATAGTATTTGGTAGATGTGAGGGTAAAATTCCTCTTTAATTTACATATATTGTGACCCAGTGTGCAACAAATTCATCATTAATGCTAAATATTAAAACAAAGCACCGTTCAGGTCTGTAATGACTCACTGTGTGTTTGCACTGGGAGAAATTTGAGGCTGTGTTGCGGTATCTGGGTCAGCGATGGGTCAGAGTGTGTCAAAAGTTACTGGCCTGAATTTATTTTTACCTTTTTAGATCCCAGCACCACAAGCCAGAGCTCCAAGGTTCTAATCCAAAGTGAATCCATTTCAAATCAGCACTAGACACTTTTGTCTCTAGGTAATCGGTGTCACAGCTCGGCCGTAGTCGATCCTCAAAGCATTTTTATGTAATTAAATAGCTACATAAACAGGGCTGTTGATATTCTGCTGAAGCAAAAGCACCGATCTGATTTAGATGTGAACAAGGTTATAAATTATGAATGTTAAAATGCAATAGTTTTCACAACTGGAAGATTTCTTAGACATAATGTTTTTTTTTTTTTTTTACATAATGAATAATTAATGCATTCCTTAACGTGTGTGTAATTTGAATTTTTTTTTGTTCCCACCTCTAGAGCATCAAAACTATTTTGGGGTAGATGAAAATCTGGGACCGGTTGCAGTCAGCATCCGCAGGGAGAAGCTGGATGATGGAAAGGAGAAAGAGGGAATGCAGTACAACCATCGAGTCACCTTCAGAACCAGTCAGGTAAATGTAACCTATTATTGTATGCATGGTGGGAGAAACCTGCATGGCTTGTCACTCTATAAAGAATTGTTTACCGGCTAGAACATGAACGCTTCTTATTTCTCATACATCGCATTCACAGAGACACGTTAAGGTCACTCAGCTTAAGGCTCAGTCAAGCAGCACACGGGTCTGGGAATGCTTCAGTAGCCCCGAAAACAAGGAGACTTCTCTCAGCTCCCTGAACTTAAATCTGCTCCAAGCACCCTAATGTGTCCAGTGATTCTGTGCCAGTTGTGACTCAGTTGGCCAGTCAAGCAAACAAGGAAACAGTCCACCAGAGTTCACACTCCCCACTCGCGCGCGCTCACACACACACATATGCACACACGCCGTGATTAATCCACCAACTTGGATGCACAGTCTCGGTGTCTCTGGTGGCACCGAATGCTCTCCTTGATTGATGCTGGGTGGTCTCATTCACTGAATAATTCAGGTGCAACAGATGCGTCAGGAAGGAAAATGTCACTGATATCCAGTACCGTCCTCGGTTTAAAGTACCACTCCCACGATAAAGCAAAGTATCTGGGTCACTGTAGTCCTGCGTTTCGACTCCCATACCATTGGTCCGTCTATTTGCATGTATTCCTATCATTTAGCGCCAGCCCTCTCTCCGCTTGTCCATCCCACACCCACTCTCCCTTCCTCTCTAAGTCAGTTAAGTAATCTTCTTAACTCTCTGTCGGACAGCCATTGACTGCTGACACTCACGTCCACGGGGTGTGCTGATGGAAATGAGATTTACGAGTGTAAATGTGTCCGCTACGTACCACAACAGCAACCCCGGTTTACAGAGTGGGTGATTTCAAAGCTGTTTATTTTACAGGAACTGTGGTGCATTAATGGTCTTAATAGTGAAAAGAAAAACACTTAACATCAAGTGCTCAGTTAGCCTGTCTTAATTATTTAGGATGTGAGCTCTAAACGCTGATGCTGACCAGTGGAGTCATAACACAGTAGAGTGTACCCTTACTTTGTGCAAGTAGAGCTGGACGTGTCGCACCACAGACATTTAACCATTTAAATCATCTGTCTTTCCCGTTAGCTGACCACCCTCCGCGGAGCCATCCTGGAAGATGCCATTCCCTCCACGGCAAGACACGGTACGGCCCGCGGGCTGCCGCTCAAAGAAGTGCTCGAATACGTCATCCCCGAGCTGAACATCCAGTGTCTGAGGCTGGCCCTCAACTCTCCCAAGGTCCCGGAGCAGCTTCTCAAGCTGGACGAGCAAGGGGTCAGTACACTTGAGATGTCCTGTCCTGTCGCGCTCAATGTTTTCGAATGCTACCATAGTTGAGTTAACAGCACCGGAGCAAATCTGCGGTCAGATACCTCGATGTTTACAGTAGGAGCAGCTCGGGATATATGGCTGTTTTGTTTTCTGTAAAATCTACCATTTGTGGCTTTTTGTGGAAAGTTTCCGTGCCGGACACAGTGACTCGCTATAGAGTCAGCGCTATTAGGGCTGCCGCCCAACACTCCAGGAAGTCACTGCCCTCCTTTCAAGAAATGGTTCATCCCGTACCGTCCTCGTAAAACCACTTTATTGTTCTTTGTTTTTTACTAGAATTTTGCACAGATGAAGCAAATAACATTTAGCGCATTAATTGGGAAGCAGAGTGGCGCTCCTTATGCTAGGCTGAGCATAACAAACAGCTGCTGGTTTTGCCTTTTATTCAATCTGCAGATACGAGCGCGGTACCTCCTCATTTAACTCCACAAAATACACGCCACCTAAAATGTCAGGCTGCTCCTGTGAGGAAGGCGCAGTCATAGCTCATTCACTCCACGAGCATTTTTAGATGTCTCATTTGGAAGCCATTAGTTCCACATATCTGTATTAGAAATAATGTTACGGCTGAATAAAAATGACTGTCTGCGCTTATATTGCTGTATATTTATCCGGCGTCTTTGACATTTGCACAACTGGGAACGGATTAACTTCAGATAGCAGGAACCTTTGTCCCATACGTGGGCTGCTTATTTTAGATAGATTAACACAGGCTCCCGGGTGGAGGCATAAGGCAGACAGTCTCACACTTAAATAGCGTCAATGTAAATCCCACGCTCTCTGCAGCTCTCTGACACACTCGTTCCCCTGATGGGACGCTCAGGCACAACCTGAAGCAACACACTTTTGACAACTTACTTCATCTGAGAGCAGGTGATTTAGTATTCTACCTAGATGGCGGAGGGTGTCATCTCGTATTATCTCCATTTGAGTAAAATTACTAATATTATTATGGGCTCTCTATATTCACAGGTGTCAGAGAGATTCATTGTGTGATCTTAAGACCTTTAATTTCTCATCTGATGAAGCCGCAAGACGGAAAGGACGGCGGTAGATTTAGCCGGCGCTGCACTTCTCATTAGTGCAGTTTAATTTGTTAGCATGTAACCATTCTTTCTGTTGATGGGGGGGAAAGGCTCTTGAAAGAAAGCATCAGCTCTTGTTTATCAGGATCCATTATCGACATAAACAAGGGCGGCGTAATGTCCTCTCTGAAACAAGTTAAATGCACTCTGGACGGCTTAGTAAGTTCTCCCTGACATATTTGAGAGGAATGACACAGGATGTGTTCACCTGCCATAAAACTCGCAATGCCTTTGGTATGAGAGACTGTCTGCAGATACAGACTTTGATATGAGAACGAAACTGACACTTGAGGTAAAAAAAGAAAAAAGAAAAAAAAGGCAATGAAATAATATAAGAAACTACTTTGAGAGGAGGAGAGCCCAGCTTGAGTGGGGCTTAATGCTCTTCCAACTGGCACTCCTCCTCATAGACCTCAAACTAAACGCCCAGTGGAGGCCAGTTTTATATTTGGACATCAGTAGTTTTGTACACCCCTGTTTTATTCATTAATGTCCTGCTTGCAGTGCAAATGTTTGATATGTGAAGTGCCCCTTAATCTGCCTTTTAACCAAGCTGGACTTAGATGCCCCCCCCCCCCCACCCCCTAATGGATAAGAAGAACTGTAGCATGGAGATCTGTGCAGAAGCTTTTTTTTGTATGTTTCAGTGTATAATTTGCTTCTACCACCCGTAAAGAGCTTAGATGTTTTGTGTGTGTGTGTGTGTGTGTGTACATACACAAGCTGATTCGGAGATGTTGCCCTTTTTTTGTTCTCGAGTGTCTTGAGTGTGTTAAATGGCTTCTTTCGCCGTGAACAGAAAGCACGCAGGGTGAGTGAGAGTATCCTGGAGCTGGGCGGCCTTCATAATATCCCAATGATCGGCTCCACAGAAAGAATGCCCCTGAAAGCTGGGCTGCAAGTCTGTAGGCTGTAATGGCCCTGGATGTAAGAAGAGAACAAAGCATACGCGAATGCATTTTAGATGACATTGTAGATCACAGGCTGCGTGCAGATGGACTGGAAAAGCCATTAGGCGGTCAATCAGATTTGGAGGTTTTAGGTGATAGAAATCACACAGGATAAATGTTTTTAAAAGAAAGCGGTTGATATTTAAAGTGTATCTCTGGTTTCCATCTAAATGCTAAAATCTCCTAATGACAGTTAATCAGCTTTAAAATTAAGATGTCATATTCCACTTTAATTCATAATTCTTGAGAATAAAAGAAGGGATGTAAACCAGATAGAGGCTTGCCTGCAGGCGTCCGCGTGCACCGTTAGAAAATGAAACATGTAATGGTGTTTGATGACGGCAAAGACAACATCAAGGAGGTCAGAGAAAGGCTACTAATCTTTGCTGTCTCAATTGCCGTTGAACAAATTACCTTCTTCTTAACCTGGAGAGCTAATCTCGGCCGCGGCGCTTTTCGATTCGTTCAACGCTCTCAAAAGCGGTCAAAAAGGAAAGTCTTTGCAGGTCCATAAATCAATCCCAATGCCCAAAGCGACGCAGCTCAACTCTGAAGTATAGTTCAAGCTTAAGTGCAATTTGTTCCACGCGTTCAAGAGCCTAATCTACCACCTACGGAGGCTGTTATTGCGCCATAACAAAAAACACGGCTCCTATATGTAAATCAACACCCTGTCATGATATTGAAAGTTGAGGAATTCTACTACCGACCGGTATATTCCCCCTTTGTAGATGTTTTTTTGCCGCAGGCCCTAAACACGTCAGCTCAAAAACCCCACAAACATTTTGTGAAATGGTGCATGACGATTGTAGACAGTTTTTTTTATGAGCTATGTTTCGGTTTTCTCCTGCATCAGGACACTGCACTGCAGAGACAGATGCTACAGCGGTGCTGAATGGTGTGTTAGGACACTGCTTTATCCCTCAGGTGCATCTCATTGCTGTCAAGGGAGAACATCGGCCTAAATTCTCCCCCAATTTTTCCCTCTATCTGTGTTTGTGTGTGTGTGACTCATTTATTTTTAAAAAGAAAATAAAAACGATCAGGGCCACCATCTGGATTGAAAAAAAGAGACAAACACAGAGAAACAAAATTACTGCTTCACATAACTCAGATTTTTTTGGCAAGGTGCGTTAAATGGGATAAAGCTGTTAAATTAGCTGCGCCACCTTACCCAGACAAAAAAAAAATAAAAAAAGAGACATCAAAGGCAGTCACACTATAAACTTCACCTTAGCTCCACTAATCTGTATATGTGTTATGTGTCCTGGCGTGTTTGCACTTTTCAAGCAGCGACACATTCGCACCAAAGGGCAATGCGATTGTCCTCGCCACTGGCCGGTCTGTCAAGGGGTTAAGTGAGTCCATATAATACGGGATGAAAAATAGAAGACCTCATCATTGCGCATCATACCATTTCCACTGGGCTTGATGGTATAATAGCTTTCCCTCACCGCGGGAGCTTTAGTGCAGAGCAGACTGCCTGATAGAGGAAGTCACCATGACAACAGTGTCAGGAGCGCACTGGGAAATGATAACCTGTAACAGAGGAAAAGGACAATACCAATTTGTTTCGGTATATAGACCCTTCATTGTCTTTCAGGCTCAGGGAAAACTTTTCAACATGATGCATTGACCGTGGGCCTGAATGAAGGTGCAGCTGTGAACACTGGACAACAGGTGCCAGCCACGGGGAGCTATTTTTTCATATACATATATATATATATATATATTATATATTTTATTTTTTTTTCCCCTCTTTTGACTCTTATTCTTGGCCGGCATTAGAGTGCTTTAAGACATAAAAGATTCATGTTGGTGGAGAGGGCTTGCCTCTCGCCACAAGAAGAATCACTCTGGGTGTTTTATTTCTTCCTGTCTCTTCAGGAGACAAGTTCATATCACATCTGTCATTTCCAGATAATATTAATGCTCGCAGAGAAAAACCTGTGAGATTTGGCTGTTCTGTGACTAGATATTCCTCTTTGTGAATGGGGCATACAGTTTATCTGTACCGTGACGCGCTGCCTGTGCAGTGACTTAATCAAATGTATTATTTGGGGTCTATCATTGGGGCGCTGCTTCTTAATACACACACTTCTTAATACAATACACTGCGACACAGAGGATTTACCAAACACGTTTTCCTTTCTACGAAGGAGGTCTTTCAGAAAGGATTTAATGCTATTACTGGCAGTTTATGCAGTGTTCTTCCATAAACCAGAGCTATTCTACGATATGTCTGTAATTCACTCCCTCGTTTCTCCACAGCTGCTCTTAAGTAGCAGCTAATAGCTTGGCTTGATTTATGCTCCTCTCAGAGCTCCTGAGAGTTCAGGGCTTGGCTTTGCGAAAGGGGGATTTCAGCTCTCTCCTAGAAAGGTTATGAAGACCTTCTGCCTTAGCTGTGACATGATGGAAAGTGGGTACTCGCACGGTTTGAGCACCTAATGTACAGTGTGCGCCACACACAGTACGAGTGTGGTGTGTGATACGCATCAGCGACAGGAAGCAATGCTTACTCACCGAGTGTCTGTGTACGTTCCTTATTTCAGCTAAGCTTCCAGCACAAAGTGGGAGTGCTTTACTGCAAGGCCGGCCAGAGTACAGAAGAGGAGATGTACAACAACGAGAGTGCTGGACCAGCGCTGGAGGAGTTCTTGGATCTGCTCGGCCAGAGGGTGCGCCTCAAAGGCTTCACTAAGTACAGAGCTCAGCTGGATAACAAGAGTAAGCTAAAACACACATCACACACACCAAGATAAACATTCACAAAGTCCAAGCCCACACACTTCTAATCTTGCTGAGTGCAGATGCGCTGCTATGTTTCATATTACTTTTCGGGGCATAAGTAATATTTTTTTTATTTATTTTTTTTTTAAGCCTGTATATTTTTAATCTTGATTTCTGCTCAGTTGCATCATCAGGTTATCTAATGAAGCCTATGCCCTTGACTACCCTGTCGTCTCTTGCAGCTGACTCCACGGGCACGCACTCTCTTTACACTACCTATAAGGACTATGAGCTGATGTTTCACGTGTCCACCATGCTCCCCTACACACCGAACAACAGACAGCAGGTCAGTAAACTATCGACTTCACGCTCAGTCCCCCCCCCCCTCCCTACAGCAGACCACCAAGTTTGCTCCTGTGGATGTTGAGCCGGTGCCTAATGGCTGTAAAAGTCCCCGAGAAGCTTCCTCCCTCCAATCCCAACTCCTGCCAATCTTCCCCAGAGACTCAATTTGCCACGGTAATGATCTATCAGTTGAAAGCACGAGCGTTGCCACGGCGACGGTACCCCCCCCACCATAGTAGGATTTTAATCAATGCGTCCCCAGGGGCTGGGCCTGGCGTGGTATTAGATGGGCCCCCGTGTCCGTCTGCGCTAACAAGTGGAATTAAGTGGATGTAGCGGTGGACTTGTGAGCGATGGGCCGATAAAACGAAGATTACGGAGGTTCACCTTATTAGCCACTGCCCTACTTGTATGAAAGTACTTTTTGAGCCCATAATAAAACCTTAGGGTACAATCCTGTTTACTGAAGGAGGCAGTGAGTGAGGGAGCGGAATGAGGCAAGAGCTGCAGCAAAGACATCAAGTGTCTCTGAAGGCTGTGACTCACCGAGCCGACTGTCAGACGTTGGCTGGTGTCGTGTCTTCTGTGTCTATGGCCCCGGTTTTGGCAGCGCGTCCCGCACCATTGGCGCTAGTCAGACCCCATGATGCCTCCTTCTTCAGCCGATTGAACATGTCAAAATAGTCAAGAGGGTACGCGCCTCTTCTTTTAACTCTTTATCTAATCTGAACATTAAAATACAGAAATGTTTTCACGACAGCATGGAAACCGTAGACCAGCCGACTAGCGTGATGCAGCAGAGACCAGCTCTGCGGAAGGATTTTCGCTCTTCTGAGCTTCACAGCTAATAGTAGCTCTCCTTGTTTCCGTTTGAAAGCTGAACACACATTAAGAAGAGCTATTTCCTCTGGCACAGACAAAGAACACACGTGCCAACTGGCTGCAGTCTTTGATAGTAGTAGTTTTATGTTGGTTGGCCCTTGTCTTTATTTTGATGTGTGTGTGGGTTTTTTTTTTTTTCTCGTCTTCCAATTGTATTTTGCAGAGTAGCATAGTTTAATGTAATCCCTAACGGTAATCTTCCAGCATTTCCAAGCGGAGCCTGCACCACTCATCTCTTTTATCCTTTCCAATTCACCTCTGTTCCTCCTAATCCCGCTTGTTTCAGGACCCTCCTGACCCTCGCTGACAGCCTAATACCAAACAGAGAATGAGGTTAACTACCTGCACAATTCAGCAACACAAGTTGTAGAAATTGAGTTTGGTCGAATGCATCCCTACATCCAAACATCCTTCATTAAATTAGCTGAATATGTCTCTTCTACCAAAAAAAAAAATCATTTTCAGTATGGAAATATAGTGGTAATTCTGTCAAAAACTAAAAGTGCAAGTTAAATCATAGGATTTGTTTCATTATTGTGATTCTTATGATGTTGTTTAAGGGTTTGATCCAAAAATGACTTGGAAACACCTAAAATCACATTATGTCACAAATCGTTTAATCACAGTAAGTAAAACTAAAAGTCAGTGTGTGTTTATTATAAAGGTATGCCTTACCCAGTCTGGTATTGACCAATATACCAGACTTGAGACTTATCAAGGCTCAAGATAGCAAATGTTTGCCAAGTAAAGATAGATATTCTCTGGGTTAGTTGTCTTATCTCGCTCTTATCTCTAGAAAAAAAATGCACAGTCATATTCTAACATCGATCTTCAAAAAGTAAATGTGTTTTTAAGCTCTTTCACTCTTGAATTGTGCTGTATTCATCCTCTGTCTGATGCCCTTTTTTTTTTTGTTTTGTGATATTTTTACAGTTGTTAAGGAAGAGGCACATTGGCAATGATATCGTTACCATAGTATTCCAGGAGCCCGGGGCCCTTCCTTTCACTCCAAAAAACATCCGCTCTCATTTCCAACATGTGTTTGTCATCGTCAAGGTCCACAACCCCTGCACTGATAACGTTTGCTACAGGTAAATAAAACCACAATGCACCTCGCCTGCAAAGCTCTTCAGAAATATTACACTCTGGTGGGTAAAGAGTTTAAAATGATTATGCTCAAGACCATTTTGGTGAATGGGTTAATCTTTCAGTGTGCTTTGCATAAACGTTTTCATGCCAAATGGATCCGCTTTTAAGAGAACTTAATTTGAAAGAATAATAATGATAGCTTGCAGAGCGCTTTCTGCGGTTTTTGTCATGACTTCATAGTAATGTGTGGAAAAAATCACAAGACTCTTTTGATCCGTTCAGTGATGATACGGTTAATTATCTTTAGAGACACCTTGAAATTATGACTTATGGCTCTGTCCTCGAGTGTTTCTAAAGTCAAGATGATGCTTGCTAATAACATAGCAGTTGTTGAACAGCGTGCGATTAGTCTGAGCTCCTCTAAGTCTCACTAGAGATAATTTCCCGAAAGGCCATGTAATTTTAACACTCCTCGAACTCCTCATTATACGTACAGTTCAATACATTTTTTTCACTTCTCGTAATTTTCTCCCGACACCGCCTTTGATTTACGGCTCCATTCTTCTTTTCCAGCGTGGCTGTGTCCAGATCTAAAGACGTGCCTCCCTTTGGCCCCCCTATTCCCAAGTCTGTAACTTTCCCAAAGTCAGCAGTTTTCAGGGACTTCCTGCTTGCAAAGGTCATCAATGGAGAAAACGCTGCGCACAAGTCGGAGAAGTTCCGCGCCATGGCGACCCGTACGCGGCAGGAGTACCTGAAGGACTTAGCCGAGAACTTTGTCAGCACGGCTACTATAGACTCTGCCGTCAAATTCAGCTTCATCACCCTCGGAGCCAAGAAGAAGGAGAAGGTGAAACCCAGGAAGGATGCGCATCTCCTCAGCGTGGGGGCCATCACCTGGAGCGTCCGTGCCCGGGACTTCGGCCAGTCGATGGACGTGGACTGCTTGCTCGGTATATCCAACGAGTTCATCGTCCTCATTGAGGAGGAGTCAAAGAATGTGGTCTTCAACTGCTCGTGTCGCGACGTCATCGGATGGACCTCAGGGATTATGAGCATTAAGATCTTCTACGAGCGCGGGGAGTGTATTATGCTATCCGCCCACGACAACTGCGGGGAAGACATCAGGGAAATGGTGCAAAGACTAGAGGTAAGACCCTTAAAGGCTCAACTGTAATAATCTCTTTGTCATCTAAGAGGTCTTAACGTCGGCTGGATTAAATCTTAGAGCCGACTTGCTGATTCTTTTTTGTGTCCTCATATTTCGTGCCCCCCTTCAGCACCACTATCAGACCCCTACCATACATACATTTTAGTGAGCACATGGCATTAGATTGAACCCTCTCACAGAGGGACCCATTCATCCAGCCAGTTTGCGCTGTCAGTGGCTAATTGAGGGTTTTTTGATATGATGAGCACATTACTGTGAAAACCATTAAGCCATCTATAACTGGTGTGTCAGACACTGGAGAGGTGCTCTCTCCGCGTTGGCATTAATACACAAAAAGAAAAAAAAAATGACTGAAGATGATGAGGTTCAGCAAAACTAATGATCAAAGGGCGTCTTTGTGATGTAGGACAGCTTCACACTTTCAAAAAACAAGTCTACTGCATCCACATAAAGTAGACTAATCTCCCTTTGCATTTGGTGCACCTTCGGATAGGATTTCAGTGTCCTTTCCTGTCTGCTCACTCCCATCCATCAATTTCTTTGTAAGAAATGTGTGGAATGTGAAAGGGGGTTGTTCTTGGCCTATTACTGGATAATTTCTTTTTGATTACAGCCATGCTGAATATTGATTATATGGACTTTTCTTAAGGATCAAAAACTCCTTGTTGTAATTTTACTCCTGTTGTATTTCTATACAACAAACGCACAGGGGGCAGTTCTCATAACACATGGAGAAGTAATCCGTCATCTGAATGGCCTAGTAAATCTATTAAACAGTTATTGCCCTCTACATAGATGGCTTATGAAGGAAAATGACTGCCGTTACTTGAAATCGTTCCGCTTTGGATGGTTGTGGTCTCTCTGTGGTGAAACAAGGCATTCTGCAAATATTGCTCTTGCCACATTAGCTTTACAGCTCACCGCAATCCTTGTCATTTTATTTTCATCTTTATGTCAGCAAAACTGTTGTTTACTTAACCTATATATCTGCCCTGTCAAGTCTCATGCGTCGCAACCCTACGCGGAGTTTCCGCCGCCGCAGTTTTCTCTTTCCCCTGCGTTTCCCTTCCTCAGCTGAGTGAAGTGCGAATGTGGCTCACTGGATTAACCCAAAACCCACTTGTTTGGATTGTGCATCGACGGGGGTGTCACTCGAGTGAGAAACTGTAACGCACACTCGGAGTCCAAAGGGGATTATGGACCTCCTGTTGATAGCTTTCTTTGGCTCGCTGCACAGATTCAGCAGAGGTGTACGGTCAACTGTTTGGGCCGCACGTTTGCAGATGTTGTCCTGTTCCAGATCAGGGTAAACCATTATGAAAATTCGCAGCCTTTTAATAATAAAAATAAATAAATGAAGCCAAAGCCACTGCCTGCACCGGTCAGTTCATTTAATGGAGTGAGAGATTACAGATGATAGGATTTTGGCCCACTCTTGTATTGGAGGGATGTCTGTGTGCAGGTAATGGAGGAGGCAGTTTAATCAGGACACCAACCTAGATTTTAAAGGGGAGGAAAAGAAACACAGACACATTTTTTTTGGGTCTGACAAACTAAGAATAGAGGACACTTGGCCTCATACTACTCCACTCCTATAGAGAGCTTCCCACTTAGTCCTCTCATCCCCATTTTGTATTTCAGCCTCGGCCATCTGTACGAATCCACGGTTACACTCTGTGATTTTGGGGCCAAGTGGGTATAGGTGTCTTGAAGTCACGGAAAAAAAAAAAAGAAAAAAAAAATCTATCTTGCCATGCTCCTCAGCCTGGATGCTGTAATATGCTCCTCATGTCACTGCATGCGCTTGTTTTTCCTGTTCCATTTTCCACGCTGCTTTTTACCACACCTCTAATCAGACGACCTTTTGTTTCCCTTTAATAACATTGAGCTTGAATCCTAAAATCCGAACCTGAGCCGTGCCTGACCTTATTCGCGCTGGCTCCCCTTGCACTTATCCCTCACAGTCCCTTTTTGGCAGCCTCATCAACGGTCTTGAAGTCTTCAAATAAGCTGCAGCCAACAAATCAGTGTTTCGGCTTTCAACATGGGAGTAAGAAATTTTTTCCTGCTTACAACCTGAACAGGATTCCTCTGAGGGCTGCGGCAGGAGCAGATTGCTTTTATTATCATGTTTCGCAGAGGACGCAGTTGCTCAGAAGAGCTTACGAAGTTGAATGAGCGAAAGTGAATATGCACACGAGCACGTGGCATTCCGCTTATCCCGAAACCACACAAACTTGAAGAAGCGTTTAACATAATTAACCTTTGAAGGACACAGGTGTCATTCAGTGGCTGATCCACTCGTCATACAAAAGGACGTAGCAGGATATATTAGCATTTGTGATTAGCCAAAGGGCATCACATCCTCATTTACTATGCTAATCTCCCGTCACATTTACTGTCCACTTATCCACGGGATTTGTGAGGAAAGTGTCTCGGGAGAAGCTCGGGAGAAGTATTAAAAAGTGAGTGGCTGTTTGTGTTACTCATCCAGACAGTGGAGGAGGAGGAGGAGCAGCAGCAGCAGCAGCAGCAGTAGGCACGTTTGGATATGAGCTGACCGTGCATACTCCCAAAGGTGTCTGTGTTTTCCTAAATGTCCCAGAGGTTGACTCGAGTCATGTTTCATTGGAAGGATTTGCAGGCTGCCGGACCTGTGATGTAATGCGAACTAGAGTGAACAGATTGCCCCGCCGTAACAGACAAAGGAGCCCGGCGGGAGAGGACAACTAAAAGCTTTGTGATGGGGTCCTGCTCTCCAGGGTGTTGCTGAGCTGGGTGGCCACATGTTCAGCTTTTATGGGACAAGTCATCTTGGCCTTGGTGCCTTAGATGCAGTTTGTTTGTGTTGTTTCTTGGGGGAAATTACAGACAATGCATGTGCTGTACGCAGCAGTGGGTCAAGAAATAGAGAGAATGGACACTGACAAGACAGTTTATTAGGCACGCTAGTAAAAACAAATGCATGAAATCACCCTTTACAATGGTCATAGCATCTACTTTGTTGTCTTTGTCCATCTGTATGATCATAGTGGAGGATGTAATTTGTGTTGCTGTTAAAGTGAATTCAATTAAACCCTAAAGTCTTTCCATTATTTAGCCCATGGGGTTGTCAAAATAATACAAACGCATGTCAGTACAATAATAATAATAATGCATTGGTTTTATATAGCACTTTTCCATTAGATGCTCAAAGTGCCTTACAATTGAATGCATTATTCATTCGCTCACACACAGTCACACTCTGGTGGTAGTAAACTACCTCAGTAGTCACAGCTGCCCCGGGGCAGGCTGACAGAAACATGGCTGCCAATCCACCCCTACGGCCTCTCCAACCACCACCAAACATCACTCACATGCAGTCATACACCAGTGGAGCTCAAACTGGGAGCAAGGTGGGTTCAGTGTCTCGCCCAAGAATAAAACGGACGGACTAGGGACGGGGCGGAATCGAACCAGCGCCAACCTTTTAGGTTATTGGACGACCGCTCTGCCTACCTGCTGCCCCACGGCACAACACAACTCATTACAATTCAATAGCACTACAAACAACAGCCTCCAAAATGAAAACACAGCTGAAACAATTGCTGAATATCCTAACTTTTGTGAACTCATATTTTTTTTCATGTTGGTTTTCACTATCGTACCTCATAAATTTGAAGAGTCAAAGCAGAAATATTAATTGAGAAAAAGCTAAAACTGTTTTCCTATAGTTTATTTATTATTGTGGACTTTATGGTAGAACTGAAACAGTAATTCATCTGTAACGGCTTGATGCTTTTCTTTGTCGTGTATCATAGTAAACTGAATATCTTTAGATGTTTAACAGCTGGGTGGGGAAAAACAAGGACTTGACTATAAAATTATTAATGGATTAGTACTGGGGCTGGAATAGTCTACACGACTATTATGTTATTATGCATTATTCAGTCTGTCCATTGTTTTACTCAACCAGCAATTATGTTAACTATTCTATTATTATATTTAAGTTTCTGTTAATTGGTGGACCAGTTAATCACTATTAATCTGCACTATTTAATTTGTTATTGACATCAAATGCCGCTGTCTTAGATTTAAATCATGATTCCTATTCACCCAATAGGAAACGACTGGCTGTCGGTTTCGCAATCCTGTTTCTGTTTTCTTTTTTTGATGTCCACGGGTTTGTCATGTCTGTGAAACGCGCCTCCACAGATGGTGTCATCAATGTCAAACCCACGTCAAACATCTAACTGATCAGGGCCATCAAGTTTACTTGACAGATTTGAGGCTGATGATGTTTGTTTCTCTGGGGCAGTGTTTTATGTCGCCGGTTATTAGAGAGTTATTTGTTTCTGCATGGAAACACTGTGGACAGAAGGACACACGCAGACAGACGCATCCACACTGCCTGACGCCGTGTCACCGTTTTTATCGGAATAACTTTACAGGCCACGAGTCCCTCCTTTTAGATAATGATTGTCGCGTTAGATCCAGTAGTTTTACATTTAGGCCATTTGGAGGAAAACCTGAGGAACATTAATTTTGTAGTTGGCCTGAACAAAAGCCCCTAATGAAAGCATTTAGAAAGCTATTATTCAGCCCTAATGGATTTGTGACAAAGGGCAGTTTGATTCATGGTCCCTAACACACCAGCCAACGTCTTCCTCATACACAGGCCATTTACTCACGGACTTCACTCTAACTTTTCTAACATTTTAAACAGAATGGGTGTTTAATTCTGTGTGAAACATGTCTTTCCGCTCAGATCTAGTGCAAATCTGGCATTACACTTAGATCCTGGGTGATCTGACACAAACGTGAATGGGTGCGAGACGCATTGACTTTGATCAGGCCGCATTTCTTTTAGAAGTGTGGATGAATGGGACGTATTGAAGGACCAACTAAACTGACATTCCTCTAAGTTTGCCTCATTGACTTGGCTCAACAAATTCACCTTTAGTACAGATTGAATTGACAACAAAATCAAAAGTGCAGCTGCAACAGGTCAGATGAACAACCAATAGTGAATGCGATTACCACTGCGAAGTTTAGTTTTTCTTCTGGATGACTGTAGTTGATTGCATTATCACACAATGCATATGTATGAGAGAACTTTTTTGTAACTGTAATTTAGGAATTGGCCTATTTACAAGTTATAAATGATCCCCGGCATGGAAAATATGATTGATCAGAATCTGACAGCAACACTGCGTCAAGCTTTTTATTACATGGATTTTTCCGTTCCACAGTGTCGTAGCGCTCTGTTTACAGCTGTGACATTACTGTGCTCGTGAACACTTCTCACACGATGTCCGTGTTTATTTGCATATAGAGAGTGGAATTGAAATCCTATCACAAGTGGTCATGCGAGATGCATTCTGACACCAGGTGTGAACCAACGCACCGAGAACTTTTCACTTATGTGCCAGGTGTAAACAGGATACCTGTGAAAGTATGTGATCTCACGGTTTGGATTAAATACTAAACTTTGTGTCGTTTTCTCAGTTTTAAGAAACACTTTCGGCCTCATGACTTCGCAGGAGACCTCAGTCATTGCACCGAGACGCCCCGGTCGCGGTCGTCTCGGTTCCCCCGTCTCACAGAGTGGGGCAGAATTTCTGACAGTGTGAGAATCTGGAGTGTTGACAATCCATAGTCTGTGTTAATGTGCTCCTGAAGCCAGCTGCCACTCTGAGTAAATGGAGGCAGTCACCCACAACTGAACCAAGACTAATCTGATGGATGATTATAGCTCATTGTAGGTAGTCTGATGTGTTTTGTTTTTCCCACAGTTGTAGTCATGTGATAAATTACATGTGACTATGCATTTGCCCGGCAGTGTATCCTCCTAAGTCTGGTCACTTTAAGTCAACAAGGTGTACACAGACAAACTAAAGTCATAGGAGTAATAGGACTTGTGTGTCAATTTGACACTGTAGCTACAGGGACAGCGCAGACCCCAGCACCATGTTTCTGCTTTAGTATTTCGGCTGCTACATTTCCACAATTTTCCGACTGATTGTTTTGGATCAATAAAGAAGGAACACTTCGAGCAAAGGTTAGCTGAGGAGACACAAACATCTGTATCTGCATGACTCGTCTTTGGTAAAATGTTGACGTAATTTCGGCGAAAGTTTCACTCGCCATTGTTGAAAGTGAAGCACAAAGTAGAAACAAAAAATGAACCCGACTGGCTAAAAAGAAGTCACAGCAACGACTACCATTTGTGTGGTGTTTTTACAAAGTGAGCCAGACTGATGAGCGCACAAGTATGAATGACTCACGCCGGTTAAGTTACGCCGCCTCTGTCCTGCAGTGCTCTAAAAGTTCTTGAGCCTATAAACAAAGTGAAGGGTTATGCCAGGCTGCCACTGAGCAAAGTCACCCACTTCATTTGTATGCAAGGACATGACTGGACAGGAAGGACTGACCCAAACATGCAATTAAGTCTGTCCACCAAGAATGTATGAGCGACATGTCAAGACTCCAAAAATATTGCGTCACACTGGATATGAGCAAAATGTGTTCATTAACTGCAAGTCGATGCAGATTATGTGTTTGTGCATTAAAGTTCTTTCCCAGACATTACCTCTGGCTAATAGACGCTGCTCAGTCTAAATCTCAGGAGCTAATTAGATCCTCATTCCCCATGCAGCATCCACACAGCATGCACTGCGTTACTGTAGCTACTGTCCACAGAGACAGGTGTGTATTTGTATGCGCTGAATATTTTAGCCGGGCTCCGTGCAGCTCTTTCACTAAATCAGTTAGCTCTGTGATGTACCCTCTTATTAACTTCAATTTTGAAAGGCTCTACGAATTAGCAAAACAAACACGCTTCCACACTTATGCCTCGGGACATAATTTTTTTGCTCTGCTTCATATCTCGCGTGTGCATGTGTGTCTGGTGAAATAAAACCCACACATGTTTATGTATTAGCCTAGAAAGCACTTAAGATTACTTATCTTCCAGTAATACTCTGGCCGTCGTATGCAGGCCTTCTGTTTTTTGTTTGTTTTTTTTCTCCAATGCGATTATGTGTCATTATTCGTTCTTACTTCTGTCATTATGTCCACGGATCAGTGCAAGTACGACAAAAATGACGCATTGTTATTGTATATAATGAACAAAATCCTGTTTGATTCCGATTCCAGATCACCACCAGAGGCTGTGAGACGTCAGAGATGACTCTGCGACGGAACGGCCTCGGCCAGCTCGGTTTCCACGTCAACTTCGAGGGCATCGTGGCAGACGTGGAGCCCTTCGGCTTTGCCTGGAAAGCAGGACTGAGGCAGGGCAGCCGACTTGTGGAGATCTGCAAGGTGGCCGTTGCCACGCTCACTCACGAGCAGATGATTGACCTACTGCGGACATCTGTTACTGTCAAAGTGGTTATAATCCAGCCTCACGAAGATGGCACTCCCCGAAGGTAGATCTCACTGTTGTGTTTTTTTTTTTTTTTTTATCATTTCAAAACACTTCCCGTCTGTCCCCACCGACAACTACCCGCTGAAGGTCAAAAAAATAACGCAAAAGAAGAAAGTATGCAGACTTCCTGCTGTCATAAATGAGACGGAAGCAGGTGCTCCTCGAAAAACGTATGAAGCCGCAACAGAAGAGTAGCTTGTTTTTCTCATCTTCCCAGGCAGCTGGGACAAATTAGCTTGACATTTGTGCTCATGTTTGAGATGATTAGCATAAAGAAATGCTTACATACTGTTAGTGCTGTACCAGGGTGGATGTAGCTCTCCACTGATTTCTCTGGAGAGGAGACTCTTTGTCGTGAGAGGAAAACGCCTGTAGAGTCAGAGTCATGGACAGTCAGTGTTTGTCACTAATGATAATGAGAGGAGCCTTTTGATTAATGACTCAACTCCGGCTGCCATTGTTTGACAGCACACATTTGTAGATTGCTTTTTCTAACCTTGCACAATGTCCTATTCAGCAATTAGGATGGGAGTGTTTGCCTTTTTAGAGACACACACCCATAGGGAGAGTCCATCGCTCTTGTAATAAAAAAAGGCAGCAGCATATTTCAGACGGTCCTTTGTGATGGGAAGAGATGAAGGTCTGTGTAAAATGCTCGTTCTGAAAGCACATCTGCTTGTTTTGTCTGTGAGAGACAGACAGTCCTGTGAAATCACATCCGTCAGCCTTTCACACTCACATTTTCGACATCTTTGTTTTGCTTCTGCTTCAGGCTGACAGATTTGTGTACCAGCAAATGCTGTTTCCACTTTGTCACAGGCAACCACAGCAGAGCGGCTTGACAGTGTGCAAAAAAAAAAAAAAGAAAAAAAGAATACTGTAACGTAATCCCGTTTTCTGTTTATGATCTCGCAGATAAGGCTAATGTTGTAAGTTAAATCATCACAATTAAAAACATGTGGACGCAGCTAATAACGAATCGCGGCGCGCTTCCACTCTTTGTGTGCGTGTTGATCAGTGGAGGCTGTAGATAAATCCCTGATGGGAGAGGGATTTTAGAGTAGATCTCTGTATACAAGACCGAGTCTAATGTATATTTTTGGTGAATCGTTTTAATGGTGGCCACGTTAAATATTATGAATAAACGTGAGCTCGGACAGCTGTGTGTACGCCGATGTCACGATGTCAAAGTCTGCATAGTAGGCACGCGTTTAACTGTGCTTCAACTTTGCGTCCTTGTCTGGCAACGGAGGAGCGACATATTTGCTCCCCCAGATGGTGGGCTAACGTGCCTCGTCTGTGAATCCAACGCGGCAGCCTCTCTGGCAGAACTGACGTCTAATCCTCTTACCGCGATCGCCGATGATACATGATGATACAATCATAATCGCAGTTCAGGGAAGGAGAAAGCAGACATAACAAACATCTTCCAAAACTGGTTCTGTGTGTCGACAAATGCTTGTCCAGCTCCCCGTAGTTGTGCTTACAATCTGGAGGATTTGGTAAAGGGAAGCTTTTGACATGGCGTCTGTGCCAGTGGCTTGGTTTGATTGAAACCGCTGACAGCTGTGAAGATACTCCAGGCAGCCAATAAGACATGGGTTTAAAAAAAAAAAAACACACGTTACCTAACATTGTAGTCAAAAAATATGTATTGAGTGAGTATTTTTATCGTGTCATATGTCCCCGATGAGTAATATGATGCATTTACAAACAGAGGCACCTAGCAGATTAGTAGGTGTAGCAAAACATCATGCCGGCGCTGTCGAGTTGCCTCACTACAAGATTCCCACATCGTCCCAGTTCTTTCTCACGGTGGTCCCATGAGAATCAGAAGACTTCATCCTGGGTCCTGTGAATTTCCTCCCACGTCTCCCGACAAATCAAGAGGGGAGGGAGAGAGGTCAGGTGAAGAATCTCGAGAGCCCTCAACTATTTTCGCCGCTGCTTCTTTGAGTTGCTGAAGTGTTGCAGT
Organism: Mugil cephalus; assembly: GCF_022458985.1. Lineage (NCBI taxonomy): Eukaryota > Metazoa > Chordata > Actinopteri > Mugiliformes > Mugilidae > Mugil > Mugil cephalus. Next base: position 8,389,937 of record NC_061782.1, read on the forward strand.
CAACAATAAGTGCTCCAGTTTCTCCGCTATTATCTCAAAGGAAAGGAATTCAGCAGGGGCTCGAAGGCCCCAGTCAGTCCCCCGTGGGCCAGAGCGAGATGGGGGTTAGTCTAGCAACAATGGACAACAGTCTCATGACCTAGAGACAATGTGCCCTGGCTCCACGACGCTGCCACGATGAGGAAAAATGTTTTCATAAGCGCCTGCAGGGGCCAGAAGTAGTGTGCTTCCTCTCTACTGTTTTTTATATCGTCAGACTTCCTAATTTTATGATTACTCCACATTCATTCAGGGCCGATGCTGTCATCTTGTTACTAAGATTATGTGGATTTTTTTTTTGGAAAGAATAAAGGCACATTAAGACCACTCCAGCTCTGTGTTGTGGCAAACCTCCTAAAGCTGTTTATGCCCTAAACGGTTTTAACCTCCTGAGCCTGAAGCCAGAGGAGATATGCCTCTAATATTAGCCTTAGCCAGTACTGTATTTATTTACACCGGGGGCAGGATGTGGTTTTAACTCAGTGCAATACCAGAGCCTTTTCCATCATCACTCTGAAAAGCTTTAAACAAGTTCAACATGTTAGCCTTGGATCAAACTAATGAGAAAAAGATGAGAAAGATTAGCCCTTTGAAACAGGAATGCGACGTACAGAACATGGCGGTGATTGCGTGTTTTGGTATGTTGTCATTATGGATGTGAAAATAAATAGAAGGATTTGTGGAGTAAAACGAATGACTATTACAAGACGTACAAACATAACAATAATATGCAACAGAGGTTTCTACCCTGCTCGCTGGCTGCCTTTTGTTGTCCGTTATATATGTTGCACATTCTGGGTTTTTTACGCTGGAAATTGTGGATAACCTAAATTTTTAAGCGGGTTCAACGTGCACCAGAATACCCGCTGATAATGAGGATTGCCTATGACATTCAGATGGGCACTTGTGACCTTTTCTTTGAAGTGTCGTCAGACTTGTCATTGCGGATTTTCATCTGGAAGTGGAGCCAGATTTCTCACTTCTAATGCCAACAGCCTGCAAAAGGGTGCACCGCCAAAAAAAAAAAAAAAAAAAAACCCAGTGAACATACACCGCAAATCATTCCCTTCAACCCCCTCACCTTCTTTTTTTTTTCTTTCGGATAAGTTTGCAAAGAAATCATTAAAAAAGTTTTTCTTCTTTCCATTCAGCACGCCTTATTTAATGAACCGTTTGACAATGGTCTGTAAAGGGCTGGTGGAGGTCACAACCTCTCTGACTCTTTGCTGTGACATGGACTCTGACTGTGGGAATGGATTAGCATGTCCCTCACTCGCTGGGCCTGTCATTGGAGTGACAGCTCCCTAACTGAGGTCTAAGGTCCTGTTGTCACACTGATCCATTGTCATTCGTTAAGAGCCAATGGCTGGAGGAGCCGATTGTTCACCTCAGACTCTCTGCTAACTCAACTCTTAACTCACTACTTCTATATATATATATATATTTATATCAAGTTGCAGCTGTTATGTTATAACAAATATAGATGTTTATTTTTTTAAGTTGTTGATGTTCACTTTTTTTTTTCTATGTGGCATAATTTAAAGCCTTTCACATTCACTTCTTGGAATCAAGAGGAAACAGACAGTATTATTTCTCACCATTCTCCTGCTTCCTTCTCCCCTCGTGGCTGTCTGGGTACGTCTAGCAGCCTGTCCTCCAACACTAGCCTCCAGCTAAGGTTTAAGTGTTGACCAAACACCCGCTTCCTGCCGTTTCTCCCTGATTTATAAACTGAGAGTCTCGAGTGCGCCCCTATACATCACAAACGAGAAGCACATTCCGCGTGGAGCGAGCCCGACGTGGAGCCCCGCTTCCACGACGTCGCGGCGGCGCTGAGGGAGAATATTAGGATCATAGGGGGAATTCACCTTGTCAGTTCTTGGTCCTTCTGGTGCAAAAAGCACAGCAAGAGAGAATGGCCGAGACCTTTGCTGTTGACAAGCTGTTAGCTAGGTTTAGCCTACGCGGAGAGTAATGATGTGTGGCAACCTAGCACGACCACACACCCTCTCAGTTAATCAAGGTAATGAGTGGATTAGCAGCCCTGTTAAAAAACAATTGACCAGCGGTCTGGAGGATTTAACACTCCTGTTAGCATCCCGAACAGAAAAGTGATTGAAAGACCTTGGGTTACACAATAGAAGTAATGAGATAATGTTGAATCGCCAGCCCCTAAGCTCTTGTTCACATACAGCAGCAGCCGGGCTCAATAAGATACGTTCCTTTTTTTCTTTTTTAACTTACGGACATCTTTGATCTTTTAAAGCCGTAACGCCACTCATTACGTTCACTGTCCCACATATCAAACCATCGATGCATGCAACAAATAAATCACGTAAAATGACGTATGTGGAAGATGTAGAGTTCATCGTGGACGAGGTTTAATGGCGACATGGACCAGATGTGAGAGACGTGGGTGGAGGAGGAGGAGGAGGAGGAGGAGGAGGAGGGAGCCCGGGATGATCTGCTAGTTACATCTCCTAACACCCACAGTTCCAGTTGTAAACAGCCCAGCCACCCATGGCCCAGTTTGACGACAGGGCCTCTCCGAGAGGGATTACTCGCCCCCTTCACCACAGCCTTTGCAATCATCCTGTGCATCCTCCGCAAACCCTACGATGTGTACATGTATGACCACAGTAAAGTATACAGAGCTTTCCAGTGGATCCGGGAAAACGGACTTTGGAGGGGGAGGGCATTGTAATCATTAGAGTCATGCTTGAGATGCTTTCGGAGAGCTAGCAGAGCACCAGGGCTGTTTAACCCTGACCCACCACCCAGTAAACCCCCCCCCTGTCCTTCCAAATATACACACCAAGCCTCTGCCGAGTCCCAAAGATTAATGTTGCATGAAATGGCATCATAGGCCCTCTCCATCCCAGAGATCCTCAGTGTTGTTAGCAGTTATGGGTGGAGATGGAGGGACAAAAAGCCTCCCGCACGGAGCGACTCACGGGGAGACCAGCGCACTATCTGGTTGAGTGGCAAGAGATTTTCAGCTCCACTGAACTAGTTAAAGTGTTTTACACTTTTTATTAGCACTGTAAACATTTGCCTGTGTATACTGTAGTCAGTGTACAAGGCATGTGTTTGCCGTTAGTGTACATACGATACCCAGACGTCTGCCTCGGGCTAAATATTTCTGACTGTATTTGTTTGTGTTTTTGTGTAGCCACGGTAACACCAAAGACGTTATCACCCCCCCTCTTCATTTTTTATAGTTTCATCAGGGTTACCTAATAGATACCAACACAATATTGTAACTATGTTGTCAGTCTAATTTATAATTAAAATTTATGATATTTTTCAGCTCTATTAATAATGAATCCATTGTTCGTGTTTTTGACGTTACCTGCAGTTAACTTGATTTATGGGCATCGCCTAAATGCTTTGGTGAAAGTAGCGTTCCTCATCGCAATTACCGGCATTTTTCAAAAGGATATTTATGATCTTCTTCAGTTTTAGAGGTCAGATGCGTTTTAAATGCCGGTATCATTAAGGACACATCCCATAAAACCTGATACTCTCGTAAGCCCTTCATCCAAGGCTCATACACGGCCTTTAACCTTTGTTTCCTTCCCTATCCCCCTCATTTCAGGGGCTGCTCCGAGCTCTACCGCATACCGATGGTGGAGTACAAGGTCGACAGCGAGGGTACACCCTGTGAGTACAAGACGCCCTTCAGGAGAAACACCACCTGGCATCGGGTGCCCACAGCTGCGGGACAACCTCTATCCCGGGGCTCGCCCACTCAGGGCCCCGACCGCCTGCAGTGCCAGCAGATCCTCCAACAGCACCAAGCAGCTATCCCGCGAAGCACCTCCTTTGATAGGAAGTTGCCAGATGGGTCCAGGTAAGCTCTCACGTTTATTTTGTTTGTTGAGACTAACAGTTGGTAGGGGTTCGATCTTGTAGGCCAGCAAGAAGTTACACTGCAAAAAAGAAAAATCCATCTTATATTTTGCTCAGAGACAAGAACTTTGTGCTTATTTTAAGAATTTTTGTCAAGCAAAACAAGCTTAACCCATTGGGAGATTTTTTTTTCTTAATACAAGATGATTTGGTTGAATGTAAGAATATTTCTCTTCTTTCTAATAACGCTGTTTTTGCAGTGTAGACTGGACCATAATGGAAGCGGTGCAGCGTTGTCCGTAAAATATTATGTGAAAATGATAATGTAATCATTCCTCGCTGGGATAAAATCAGAAGAACATTGTTTACAGTGGATGCAACAAAACAACGGAGCACAATTGTGCTTTTAAGACAATTTTTGAAAGTCAAGCTTCCTCGTCTGGGTTTTTTCAAACGGCTCATCACAGCAAGACTCAGGATCAAACATCACGACGCTCAAAAGACCCGAATCCTTTGAGACGAAATCTTTGAACTCTCGGCCTTTCTCGTTTGGAAAAAAAAAAGTGCGGCGGTAACACTTTGAGGGGCTGTTATTGTGTTCAGCTATTTGCATAGACATAAATGGAGCATTTTAGTCAAATGAATTCACAGCTTCGCTTTCATCTCCTTTTAGATGATAAGGCCGCATTCAGACTTTGTTCCTGTCCTGCGCCGTGTCTTTTTTGGACATCTCCATCGAGCCGTGTAAAGCAGCGATTTGTTCATTCTAATGAAACCCCTACAGCCCTGATAACCTTTCCAGTGTGTCACGCCGACCCCCCCTGGTGTTGCCTGTTCTGACTATACTGGGATAATGGTTGCCTTCTCTGCCTAATCAGAGTCCCTGGCAGTGGGAGCCCTCAATTCTTCCTCTCTCCACATCCCTCTTATTCTCCGCTCCCTCCCTCTTCCTGCACCCCACCGAGGAGGAGGTGATGGGGACACTCACACGGCTCAGCTCATCTCATCCAATTACGGCAGAAACAAAGAGAGTGCTCTTCTCTGGACCGCGATATGTAGCACCCCGGAGGGAGTGGGAGTCGAGGAGTGGGGGGGGGGGCGCGGTGAAGGAGTCACAGATTTAAGAGGGAGACAGCAGGGGAGTGTTATACCGTCACATATCCTACAGGAATAAAACTACATAAAAGATTTGGCATTTGTTTCAGGAGCTTGACTAATTTTAGAATAATAGATTTCTAATCTCCATAACTAGAGAACTATGTATATATGTATAATATGTTAAATAGATGGCTGTTTTCTAATGGATAAATGTTTAATAGATGGTCACAGTTATAAATAAATGACTGAAACATACAATATAAGACTGGGGCTTTGCGTCTTTATAGCTTAGATAAAGCATCCAACACATATTGCTGGATCCAGACCTGGCATCATAAAACATGACTCCTACCATGCAGCCAAAATGAGACCACCAAGCCCTGCTCTCTGTGCCTTCAAACGCTGTTGCAGCGCAGAGAGAAAAATTGCACTCCCCCCTAGACCTTTTCATGTTATGGGAAGAGGAGAGGGGTATGAAAAAAAAAAAAAAAAAACAGCAGCTGCTATTAGACCTAAGAAGCGCCTGGACCCGGCTGAGGAGACGAACTCTTCAGCCAGAGAGGAAACGCCGCGTCCCAGCCAGTGTATTTGATGACGTGTGCTACGATTGAGTTACTGACAGTTCAGCTTCCCATGGAGGTCTGAAGGAAACCTGAAGACAGGACGGGAGGTGTGGATGCTGAGACTGTGTCGCCTCCTGAACACATTTTTATAATTAATACGGTCTTCTGGATTATATTAGTTATATTTACATCCGCATCCTCTTTGGATGTGAGTAAGTAGTAAGCAGTGTTAGTTTACTGTAGAAAGGTCAAGACTACAGCGGCACTTCAGTTTAGTAAATACGAGAACCAACACATTTCGGATCAAGGCTTTCATCAGGGTCCCTGCTGCTTTGTAGCAAAGTGTTGTTTGGATTTAAACCAAAATAATGTTTTTTTTTATCGGCTGGGAAATCAAGTTAATACCGACTAAATCCCAAACATTTGAGATAAACAAATATATAAGCAAATATAAGCCATTATGAAAAAGTGTAGAATGTCCAACTGGACTTGGCTGGAGACCTAATGTAAAAGCCATCCTGTCTATGTTATTGCAGTCTTATTTCCGTCCGGTCATCTAACCTACTTTGGTAGGGAAGGCCTCGAGGCAACAGACGCAACTCGCATCTTGTGTTTATTTTTCACTCCAGACCAACGTCCGCAAGTTTTTCCTGGCCAGAGGAAAGTAAGCAAAGAAAGCTCTTGTCTGAAGACATTAAATCAGACCAGGGCAGTGAGTGATCTTTGAATAGGCCGAGCTCAGATGGTGGTCAGACCTGTTTAACTAGATAAATGGCTCTTCTTCGCAAACAGGACATGTGTGTGATGACGGTTCAAGAGCAAAAAATTTCAAAAAGCTTCCTCTTAGGCTCAGGGCGTCGCCATCTGGATTACTCACTAAGGCGTATTACCATAACTAATCTCTTCTTCTTGTTTGTCTTTGGAGAACAAGACACCTTCTCCCTCACTGACAGTGCTATCGTTTTCTTAAAGATTATTCGCGGTGCTCACATGCGAGCGACCTTTCCCCAGTCTGACATCCAGTAACAATGTCATTAATGTGAGCCGGAAACACGTTTTCAAAAATTCCTGCTACCAATATCTGGTTTAGACAAGGTGCAAATAACAAAAGGATTGGTGCTAAGTTACTAATCTTTTAAGCCAATTAATAAGAAAGAAAAAAATGTGAGCATTACCTGGTTTGTTTTCTGTTGATTAAACAAAACAAGCTGTTTGGAAATTGTGCTCGCGGGGGGAATTAGTTGCAGCAGAAAATATGACGTGTGCGGTTTGCTTTTCTGTCTCCGCAGGACAATGCAGGACATGGAGAATCCGCAGGTCACCTCGTGTAACAAGGGAGACCAACACTACCGCAGCTCCCCCAGCAACCAGTCCTCCTCCAGTGATCCAGGACCCTGTGGCAGCGGCACCTGGTCCCAGCAGCCTGGATATGACGGGTACAGGAACACAGCAGCAGCAAGCAGCAGCAGCAGCAGCAGTGTTACTTTTTTTGAAATAGCCTCTAAGTAGTCCCTGCAGGATTATGCGGTTTTACAGTAATGAATGCAGCTACAATCAGCCCCGGCACTATTTCGGAGAACTTGCAATTTTGCAAAATGACAGCAATTTTTCCGCATGAAATGACCAAATCATCGGTGTGCCTTTGGCCAGTCGGTGCAGTTTTTTTTTTTTTTTTTTTTTTTGTTTTTTTTATTTTATTTTACAGGAAGTGATCTAACAAAATAATAAAAGTATCCCTGACGAAGTTTATAATACCGCACCAGAACATTAAAAAAAAAAAAGAGGGAGGAAAATTTAAGGTGACCTGTTTCGTGAATGAGATTTTTTTCATTTAACACCCATTATTATAATTTCCATTCAGTCTCCTTTCATGATTTCATCCGGAGAAACTTGAAGGTTTCTCCGGGCATAAATGGGCACTTTGTGAAAATGAAGCGTTCAGTTTAAAGCAATTGCCAATCCAAACCAAATCTAGTATTTATCCTTGTTGTAACTCTGTCTGTTCAGATGACTTAAAAGTATAATAATAAGTAATTATAAGGAAATCTATCTTCTACTTTAGTATCTCCTACTGCGATGAAGGCACCACTTAAGAAAACATCTCTGCAGCAGTTTAGGACGAAGCCAAAAGAAATCAAAAAGAAAAGATTCTTGTTTTTTGTTTTGTTTTTTTCGTTCAGAGACCGAAGTTCTGGAGAATCCAAGAACACGAGGCTTCGTAGCATCCGTCAACATGATCACTCTTACCATAATTTCTGTTTTGTTAGCACATTTTCTGGATCACTTATTACAGTGTAGATCTCCTCTCAACACGTTTCTCTTTACCTTACTCTGAGTTATATAATGGTTAGCGGCGTTAAAAGCCTGCAGACAGTGCGGGCCCGTCTATCTGGCTTGAATCCATCACAGATCACCATCTGCCTGTAAGCGTTTGCAGACCATGACAAGAGGCTTAGCTTCCCACCGCTGCCTTTCTGTCAGAGGCCTCAAAAGTGCACTGAACTCTAGAGGACCGGTGTGCCCCGTCAGAGGTGACCCCATGCAGAACAACAGACATGTTGACGAGCCGACTGATCTCCAGTCACGGCCTTTTGCCGAGGATCACGAGGCGCCGCGGCTTTCGATCGTCTGCTGTAGCGTCTATTAGCTGGAGGTTTAATTAAGACCTGCACGGAAAAAATTTGCCGCTCTTTCTCTTTTGTCGAGAGCAAAAGAGCGCCTGCCGTGCCGAGATGCATGAAAAGAGGTTTCTTGTCGGCATTGTCTGGCCGCTTCTTTATTCTATTATGAGCTCAAGTGATTTGACCTTAAATTATCTCGAGCTAATTGCGGTACATCTGTGGTACGTCTATTGAAGCCTTTCTCTGACTGGAACACAGAGCTCTCTCTATAGACAGGGAATAATTCACAGCTCATTTTACTCCTCTTTCTCCCTCCAGGTGTCCATCCCCGATCCTCCACGAGCGTGCAGGGGACATCCAGGGAGGGGACGGAGAGATCCACAGGGAGAGGGAGCCAACTCTGGAGAGGACGAGGTCTGCAGGTGAGTCGCGTGATGCAAAGAGACGTTTCAAGACACGAGGGACTCGAGACCTTTCGTGGTTTCATGTCGTCTACTCACACCAGCTGCTTCTCTACCCTTTGCTTTAATTTTTTACTTCACAGAGGCCAAATGGCACATCCCTTCCACCAAGATCCTGAACCCGCTGAAGCAAAGAGAAGGAGGAAAAGACTCGCCCAACAAGCTGTCCAGGGTGAGTGTCACGCAAAATCATTTCATTTTGTGAAGAGATCAACATTTAAAGGAGCTCGATGCAGCTTTAACGTGTGCTGTGACTATAGTGGAGTGTTGCCGTGCATCGGTGTTTGAACTGAGGTGAGCTTAGATTGCCCTTGTTTATTATGGGCTCCGCAGCAATCAGCAGAGCAATCGGGGTGTCGAGCCGGGATGTTCACGTCGTCCCCTCAAGACACTCTTTGCCGTTATCACTTTTGCCTTCATCAGCATGCTCGCCGCTCGTCACCGCTTCTGGTCACGTCGCACACTTTTGTAGGACACATTTTCCTAGAAGGTTGAATATATTACATGCTTTAGCCTCTCTTTTCCCTTCTCTCATTTATCTTTTTTTTTTTTTTTTTTTTTTTTTTTTTTTTTTTTTTTGCCCAGTACTGACTTTTTTTTTTCTCTCCTTCGATGATGGTTGCTGGCAAATACACCTAACGGCTTCTTTCAGTACTTTCAGCCAGTGTTGCATTATTCCAAGTAAATGAATAAAACTTTAAAGGGTCCTCTTGGCTCCGCGCGTCCCTCATGCGCAGAGCTGTTTTAATTTCGGTTTTGCCCATGCAATTTTTAGCGTACTATAAAAAGACAGCATGACAGGTCAGTCCTTCGTAATTCGTGGTTTTAAGTAAAGTTTTATCTCGAATAAAACATTTCCGCCAACCCACGTCACTACAGACCTCAGTAAATTGTTGTAAGACTGTAGTTTATTTTTTCAGCTTGACAATGAACAACACTGGCCCTGACTCATGACTAGAAGAAAACAGTTACGCGTCCCTGTTGAACCGATTCAAGGCCCAGATTATAAGGATTCCTCAAATAAAGTACCAAAATTTAAGAGGTCAAACACAAAGTGGGTGACATTCGGCAAATTCTGTTTGTATTCCTTCCTACTTATTACTGTCAGCTTGCCAACAGTATAATAGGCCTCAAGAAAACAAGCTGTTGCCTCAGTCAGGGACACATGAACACGCTATGTGTCCTAATGGGTAAACCCCCACCCTCCACCATCCACCCCCTACCCCCGTCTAGTGCACCATGCATGTTAAAGCAGCCGTAAGAATTATTTGCAGCTGATACTTGACCCCGTTTGATTCACTGTTTTATTTTTTCTTTCTTTCTCCTTCACCCCTCTTGCTCTCTCTCTCTCTCTATCCCTGTACCAGGCGGGTGATAAAAACTCAAGTCACTCAAGTAGCAACACTCTTTCAAGCAACGCCTCCAGCAACAGCGACGATAAGCACTTTGGCTCCGGGGACCTGATGGACCCGGAGATGCTGGGCCTGACTTACATCAAAGGGGCGTCCACAGACAGCGGCATAGACACTAATCCCTGCGTGGCCCCCGGGGCCCGGGTGCTGCTGCAGAGCAGGGTGGGGGAGCAGGGGCACCCCTGGGCGTCGGAGCACCACGAGGACGGGGCGTCGGAGGAGGATCACGGGAAAATGTACTTGCCGCAGGGCTACGCTTCTGCCATCATGTCAAGTCACGTGACGGAGGGCAGTATTGGAGACCTGAGCGAGATCTCGTCCCATTCGAGGTACAGCACTGACACGACTTGTGTGTTTTATTTATTTATTTATTCTACTCAGGTAATCCGCTGTATTTGTAACTTCCTGATGTGTTTCTGTACATTGTGCGCGGGATAACAGAAACAGATGTGTGACAAGATGGAGGAAAAACCTGAATGAGTGGAGTTACTTACTTACTTACTTACTTACATCCAGGGCCAAGTGGGCAAAGTCACAAGATCTTAACCAAATTTAAAACTTATGGGAGATTTTGAATGGATGTATCTCGAAAGCCCTTTTCTAAACCATGAAAACATCAAATGAGTAAATATCTCGTAGAGGAATGTCAGGGTTGTGAAGAGTCCAGGCCGAGGAGCATTGAAGCCGGTCCTTCACAGGAGAAGTAAATGTGCCTTTCATTTTCACCAATTTCACTGGTGACTCTGATGTTTATTTCTAAGCTACGGTCAAATACTTTGCTCTGTTCTGCTTTAATTCTATCTTGCTGGGATCCTTTTCCACAGTGCATACATGGCTCGGAGCAAAACCCACTTTGAACCCGTAGATGTGCGTTCACAAACACAAACTCCAGACTCTTTCTGTGCCGTCAAACACACACACACACACACACACACACACACACACAGAGATGAGGGCATACAGAAAAGAAAGGTTGCTGGCTGTTAACTGACCTTTTCACCCAGCCGTGCTCCCTCGCTGCTGACCTGCAGCCTGCCTCATCCAGCTGCGCTGAGGCCGGTGGGTGGGGCCGCTGTCAGACTCGAGCGACATGGGTTGGGGGGGTGGGTTTCATCACGCCGTCTCCTCGCCAGACTGGCGGCCATCTGGGAAAGGATAACGGGTGTCAGAGAGGGTTGGCCCTGCAGCCACTGGCATTCAGTGAAATAGAATGGGTATCTATTTGTTTATGGCGCACAGGATTATGCTCCCACAATCTGTTCAGATCATTGACCTGTTTCTGAGGCGTCAGAACTGTCCACTTCAGGAACGTCGTTCAGAAATGAGGAAATAGCCCGCGCCGTCACCTTGACTGGTCTGACGCCTCCCACCTTTTATGTAATGGACTTTGACACCAGGATGTCACCTGAGCAAACAGTGAAGCAGCAGGGGCACATCTTGCAGGGTGTGGCCCAGATGGTCATGAATATGGAAACAGAGTGTGTAGCACCTCTAGGTAAAACCACCTCTGATGTCTGAGGGTGTTTTAAGAGGATGTTTTACATTTTCTTAAAAAAAAAAAAAAAAAAAAGTTTTTTAGGAAAACCACTAGACACCAGTAACAAAACCCACCATCTCCGTGGACGTGTGCTGTTCATCCACTGGATCTGCTAACGTACGAATCAAGTCGCACGAGAGAAACGATGAATAAAACAAACAATGGCAGATGTGGGAATCGTCTTAAAACTGAAAATGGTTGTTTTAAGTGTGACAAGAGCAAGTACAGGCGAGTGGTGTTCTTTGTCTAATGCATGGCTCATTTTCATGTCACTGTCAAAGGCGCTACTTTCATCTTGCCCATTATTTGGACGCAGTCATTCATAACATTCTCACTAAGCTGCAACGATCGAAAACAAGATAGTGTCACATTTCAATAAAATTCATTTTGCTGTGAATATATATCAAAGTTGCTGCTGGTTTTCAAAGAATACACACTATAATGAGTATTTTATTAAATAGAAAAATTAGAAACAGTTTCCCAGATACCTCACATGCAGACATTTTACTTCTTATGCTTGGAGAAACACAAATCAGTGTAAGTCAGGGCGGCAGATATCTCAAAATAAAGTGCTGCAAAGCACAGAGCGTCAGTGAGGAAACTTCTTCTTTGTGATTTGGATGCGCGGACTCTTTAATGTGGTTTGTCAGTTGATATTTGACTAAATACAGAAAGAACAAAGTTCAGCAGGAACACTTGCACGATTGACTGGAACTGAGTCATCTCCCATTGTAGGCTAAAGGGGAACTAGCCTGAATACACTTGCTATGCATTGAGCGTTGTTTTATCCTGTGTAAGCCAGCAGAACATCAGGGCTGACCATCCATGAACCGGAGCTTAAAAGAAATGATCCTATTAGGCTCTTCCTATACGTCTAAGCCCAGCTGTGTTAGCAGCAGCTGTTCTCATGTTTTTCATCTTTTGTTAATGCTTGCTTATGCTTACATTATGATTTTCTCTATTTTTTTGTTTCTCATTCATTTGTGTTACATTATGCTTTTTTTTTTTATTCTTTTGCTGTTTGATCAGTGGCTCACACCACTCTGGCAGCCCACTGGCCCGTGGTGCCCGATACTGTATGTCCGCTGACTCCTCCAAGGTGTACACCATCCCCCAGGCCAGCAGCTCAAGCCCGGGGCCAGAGCTGGGACCCGAGCCCGGGCCCAGCTCGGAGGCCTGCGGACAGACACGCACACAGTCCGATTGCAAACTCCCAGTGGGCATGAAGACGGCCGATGGTGATGGTGGTGAAGGTGATGATGATGCCCACAGCACTGAGGGACCTCCCAGCATTTCAGAGTGTGGGTGAGTGTGTGTGTGTGAGGAAGTGAGACCGAGACGGCATGAGAACATCAACAGCACTGCAAAAACAAGTTAGTGCAGTTTGGTTCCAGTTCACGTGGTTCACATTAAGTGTAGCGCTAGCTATCATGCAAAGTTGGATGACACGCTTTTTAATTATGCTCTTGTCAGCACTGTTTCTGTTCCCGTAGAGCTGTTACCTCTCAGACTTACTGTTACCACCCCCCCCCCTCCTCCGTCAGCCCACCCAGAGTGCGTAAACTGGCCTTGATTGGAGCAGACAGCCACAAAATAAATAAGCTCAATGAAGCCGCGGACATAATACACTTGGCACATGTCACTTGCGGTTATTGATCGCTCCTGTGAAGCCGGGTCCCCGTGGACTGCCAGGCTGAACCTCTGCCAGATCAGCATCTCTGCTGGGAGCCGAGCGATGATCCACACACAGCGAAACACTGCCGCCACACATGCGGCCCAAGGACACCATCCCGTCCGCAAAGTAGTTTCTAGAAATATCGCACAGGAAGAGGAATGTATGTTCGGCCACGCTGGGAATGTCGACTCTCCTCAGACTTTATATGAGCATTGACGACCGGCTGTATCTGTCTGCCGACTAAATGCTGCGGAGAACAAAGAGCCACTGATGATGTGGGAGCAGATGTGTGTGCGTGTATGCGTCCGCTTGAAGGTGATTGCGAGTGAGCTCTGGGCATGTTTTGAAGGACAGAATGTCGGATTTGCCCTGGAAGAAAAAAAAAACCCTGCTCCGGCTCCAAAGTAATTCCATTTAGGCTGTGAAATTTGCTACTTACGACTGTGTGATTGATCGCGTGCACTGAAGTCATCTTCTGCCGACTTATGAAAAAGCTCCGTAATTCAGTTACCCTCCCCATTGTTTGTTTATATATTCCTACCGTTTTATTTCGTCTTACATAACGGCCCCTCATGATAAATGGGCTAATATTACTCGCAGATATTGTTCTAATGTAATGAAGTTTCTCCCCCCCCCCGCCCCCTTTTCTAAAAAAGTTTTCTCATTTGCTCTAACACTGTATGTAATGCAAGATGTGTAACAGTGCTTCTAACCTTGGGCTGTTTCTCTATTGCTTTTGCTTCTTGTTCCAGAGGAGCAGAGAGCTTGTTAGCCTTCCTTCTCACAATGCTGTCTGAGCGTTCAAGGTATAAAAATTAAACCCAACCCTGTGGCTCTGATCTGACCCAGCCTGCTTCCCCACACACCTCCTCACTCCTTTTGTCCCAGACCTCCACCACCACACCACCACCCCCCCACACCTCCCACCCCCCTCACCCAGTCCTCTGTCATGTTGTTGAATGTGGCACGTGCTGAAAGTGGGAGGGCGACCAGCTGTGCATCGGTAGCTGTGACATTTCTGCTGTATCTCCTACTGCTGTGATATGAGCACACAACGCCCTCTCTCAGTATCTTGTGTTAAACTTCTATGACAATTAAACACACACACACACATATCTCTGCCTAAAGTGAAGAGGATGAGCAGAACCAGGTGAAAAACATTCCTTTAAATCAACTTTTGAAATCTCTTTCTAGAAGCTAGTCTAGAAACATTTAATTAATTAATTAATTAATTAATTAATTAATTAAACTAAGACAGGATGGAGTGAACAAAGAAGAAATGTTCCCTACATTTTTAGAATGAGGTTCAGATTTACAGAGCTTTTTTTTTAAAAAAAATTCAGAATAGAGGGTTTGCTTTTGAGATATTTCATGCCCCCAGTCAGACTGGTATACTGCAATCAAACATTAACATGTGCAATATCTGTGTATTTAGGGCTCGGTTGCCATGGTGTGCCGAAAGCTTAAATCAGTTCAACTCTCAGCGGTAGCGTATCCAGGTAACCGCAACAGTCAGGCTGTCCCATCATCTAACCATCTAGCGAATCCCCTCGCGGCCATGTAACACCCTGCCAACAGCGCACAACAGCGTCTCGTACTCAGGCTGCTCACTTAAAGCAGAGGTCTCACAGTCGCACGACTTCACCAGCCAGGTCGGTCGCGTCCTCCGTGCCCTGTACCCTCCTCCATAAACACTCAAACGCCCTCAGAATCATTTAAATGTTCTCAGGCGAAACCCCTGCTGACACGCAAACACGGGCGACAGAACATATCACCTCTTGTGGGTCCTTCTCCTGCCTTGTCTGAGAGCTCTCTTGTCTTCCTCTGTTGTTGTGTGAACGCTCCTTCAGAATGTCTCCGGATGCCCAAACCCTTGTTTTTCCTTTGTTTCTGCTGCTCGCAGTGCTTGGCTAAGCTCTGTGCTGGGTCTTTAATAGTGTTTTTCAGGGCAAAATGAAGTGGGACAGGGTGGGATAAATAAACTCGTAACCTAGCTCCGTTTGTGTCCCCGTATCCCTCACGTTAACCTGACTAACACGGAGCAAAGGGGCACCTGATGTTGGCATGCTAACACGGATCCTCCGCCTGAATCCTCTGTGTCACACAGTCGATATTCGCAAAGTAACCGGGGCTACCGCCGAATCCGAGCTCAACCTCCCTCACGGGATGGGGTTCACGTGACCCTTGTTGATGACCGGTGCTCTTCTGTGCCCTCTGTTTTGTCTACAGGCAGCTGTACGCACAAGAGGCCGCCTGCCGACTCCAGGCCGTCGATCTGGATGGAAAATCACTGCAGAGACTTTCGAAAGAAGAATATCTAAAAATGATGCTGCCCGACAGCCCGCCAGGAGAAGACAGGAATCGGAAGGTGAGGTCAACGTGATTGACTGACTGACTGACAGATTACACAAGACTTGTGATGGTCTGTGTGCGGAGAGAAATTAACCGTCTTGTAATGACGGACGTCAATATTACATGACATTTCAAGGTTCTACTTCAGAATCTAAATTTTTTATTGCTCAGGCTGACTAACGGGAAAAAAAAAGTGCATACAGGGCCAGGACCAGAACAGATAACCGTCTTGCTGGGAAGCAAGTAAGAGCAGGACAAACATCTGCTGCCTATCAGCTGGCACCGCAGCTGATACGGCTCCGCTCTCCGGACATGAGAACCTTTCAGTCCCCATTGACTGGCACAGTGTTTGGTTAATTTAATTTATAATGCGGCCTGAGTTTGCTCAGTCGGGATGTCATGGATGAAAGGCAGGAAGTTGTACGGAGTGCACTGATGTTTGGTGTTCACTGCAGACTCAATTAATTGCGTCTCAAGTTCCCCTCACCATCCCCCGTCCATTATCTACCATGAAGGGACCCTGGAGACGTACAAATGGGTTATTTTTGGATGCCGCTCAATTCTAATACAAATGCACTTCACTTCCCCAGAGAAGACAGGCACATGTCCTCTGGCGCAGCCCGGGCCTCGTCCCTCACATGAAGCAGTTCAGTGCACTGATTAGTTTGTCTGTTGTTCACTGGGATTCAGGCTGATACACCCTTATTTGATTGTATTTCGTCTCTCACAGAGAAAAAGCGTGCAGCAACAAAGGCACAAAGGCAACCAGTGCCGGTTTATGACATTAAAGAGCTGTAAGACCTCTGCTTTAATCACACTCTCCTGTCTGATTCAGCATGATAATAAAATGTGTGGACAAGCAATCTGGGATAGTGATTTATCAGGGAGGGCAGCGAGCCAGACTTGCATGTATTCATATGCACATATGATCCCAATGAACGCATACTGTTCTTTTCTGGGAGCAGCTTTACCAGGGCTGCACGTTGTCAATCATCAGCTGGCACACAACGGAATCGGTAATACCAGTGTTGGAAATGTCATTGAGTTATTTCTTATTCACATAATACGACCTGATTTAATCTTCTAACTGATTAAATAGAGTATACAGTAAAGGTCAATGCGTGTGTCACTTCCGGCTGTAGTCACCCGATGCCCATTCTTTTGTGAGGGGTGAGCAGGTGCAGAGAGATTTTCCTTGCCAGCCGCGGCGTCCGCTGGGACGCCCTTCCACAGACAGACACACCATTGTGTAGCTGACGTAAAGGAAAGGCCGCTCACAGCTTTTTCGCCCACAGCGTTCCTCGTTTCAACCTCCTGTGGGAAAGAAAAGGGCTTCTGAATAGGTGGTTGTCCAATACATCCTCCCAAGTGGCACGTCAAAGGGTTCCAGTGCCGTTCGCTCTCTTTGTTCGTTGTGGGCAGCGAGGAAAGAAGTCGGGCAAATCAGGGAAAAATCTAGGTGGATGTGTCACTGCTGCCTCCCCTGATAAGACCGATTCTGATGTATAAAAGAATTCAGAGACCTTACAGCTCGATTCGTGCTGAGACGGTTGCCTGCTGGGGTGGATTCTCGACAATAATCTTGCAAATTTTATTAACGCCATTTTTTCACATATATATATATATATAATGTGCACAGCAGCTTCTGTTAACCGGAGCCAGAGTCTGTTCCAAAAGCTGGATTTGCTGCTGTAGATGCAATAAATAGATGACTCTCTTAAAAAAAAACCATTAAGCCCTACTGGAAATGGTTTCATTTGTCATGACTCCATTTATGGGCGCGCGAAACGTGTGCTATTTTTGCTTTATATAAGAGAGCAGCAAATCCTGTTTAAAGTTGTTTTGATGAACAAGAACCAAATGGGTTATAATCTTGTAAAGCTGGGTGGGAAGACTTGCAATAACAGACAACTTTGTTAGGTGAAAGCCTCTGAGACGCTCCTTAGAGGCCGTTTGTGTGCCGCTTTCAATTCCAGTGCGTACTGTATCTCAGCTTTAAAGACAGACTTGATGTTTGTTAAATTCTCACCGTGGGATTTGTGGGAGATCTGTCTTTGAAATGAGATGGCTGGGTGTTGGCTTGCGGGGGATACCAGTCTAGTGTTGGTTACAGCTGGGAAGCCGAAGCTGAACATTTACCCATCTGGGCAACTACCCCGCGTATCATTTGTGGCTGCTTTTGATGTCACTCCCGCTGTATTTATGTAAGCTGAACGGGACAAATGATGGATGGTATCGGTCTTTGTGGCCGTGTGTGTTTAAACAGGAGATCCTCTGTCAAAATTCTGACAGCGGTGAAACACCAGCATCGCTGCAGCGGTGTTCCGGATAATTCTCTGCGTTCAAAGGACGTCCCTTCGGGGCTGCGCTGCCTCTGCCGCCTTTGCAGCTTTTGTGTTTGTGTGCGTCCTGACCTTGTGTTTCCTTTTGACCTCTGCCTTACTTTGCTTCGGATGGTTATATGAACACGCTGGTGACCACAATGAGTTCACCATTGAAATGCTGTGTTAACACTAACAGTAAACGGCTGCAATGTGCTTAACCTCCTAAGACCCGAGCTTTTATTCGGTCACATTTGGGATTAGTAGGACCTAAGAAGTATAAAAACAAAGCATCATCTCTGAACAAAAAAATTTTAAAAAATGATGTCCTCTTATGTGGATACTGGGATTACTTCATTACATACATTATAAATATTATAAAACTGTTTATTTTCATTTTCATATTTTCATTTTGGGCCAAGAAATGCAAGGTCTTGTTGTTTGCAGATACATTCTCCTTCCTTCCCTCCTTCCTTCCTTCCTTCCTTCCTTCCTTCCTTCCTTCCTTCTGATCTGTCTAAAGACAGTTGGCCATCTAAGTGAAAGGACCCACAATCATCCACATAACAGTCCACAAGACAATCTGCTAAGTAAAAGTGTTGCGCTGCACCAATTAACCGTAATGGCTGTTCCAACGGAAGAAAAATGTGCAGTTTCTTTGACACCGGCATTTCCGCTGAGGTTCTATAAAGCTGAAATGACAGATGTGTGGTGTTTGTAACATCAAACACACATGCATCACTTGCTCTCCTTTCACCTCATATTCTCTGTCTGTCTCTCTGGTTTCGCGGCACATACACAGTGTGTCTCCTCCATAGTTTCTCACACTAGGCTCACTGACTACTGGCTGCCACAGCACAGTGACCTCTGTCAACACCTCCGCCTGTCCCTTGTTTTTTTCCCACTCTGTCAGACGTCCTCCAGCTGTGTTCAATCCATCTGCATTTTCCAGAGAGCACAGACTGTAATTGATTCCTGACATTGCTCCCTGATGTTCCTTCCTTACCCACCCAACTGCCCGCTCATGTAAACCTGCTGTGCTGAGGAAAGATAAAGCGCTGGGAAGGGGCAAACAGAGGGCATTGGTGGAAACTTGGACCTCAAACATCTATTTTTTTTTTTTTTTTACTTTTGGGACAGTCTCTTGACAAAAGTTGTTCTCCTTCTCTCAGGTATCAGCAATGGACAGCTTGTCACCGAGGCGCTCCCTGTACCGAACGCTGTCGGACGAGAGCGTGTGCAGCAACCGCAAAGGCTCGTCGTACGCCAGCTCGCACAGCTCCATGCTGGACCAAGCCATGCCCAACGACATACTGTTCAGCACCACCCCACCTTACCACAGCACGTTGCCTCCTCGCATGATCCACAACCAGGGAGCATCCAACCTACGGAGTAAGTATATGCGATGAAGCTGTCACGTTTCAGGGGGAAAGAAATAACGAATAGCTGACTCGGCTGCAGGGAAGCTGCTCTACTGAAAACAAACAGAGCTCCTAGAGACAGGAAGGCTAATATACACTTTCTCTGCATGTTGATCCCGGATTATCATTCCTCCTCGCTGGCACCAGATAAGAGCCAGGATATAGATACTTGTTTGAAGAGGCACTTGTGTCCTACCGATATCATTAGCACGACTGGTACACACTTCAGCAACACTCCTCGATATAGCCAACTAATTGAAAATGGGTGAGGCTGCGTGCTACTTGCAAGGAACCTGCTACTCCGTCTGCATTAAGCAGACACCTGTCACAGCCGGCTAGTATTCCCTCCTCTACTGTTCTCCCCTGCATCCGCTGAATATGTATTAGTGATGAGAGGTGCGATGTGTCCTGCTTGCACTGCTGCAGGTCTTCAAGATCTCTGACATGAACATGCCTATTTGTCCATCAGGAGTGTCACAGTGTCTGTCATACATAATGTTTCATTCACTCATCAGTCCTTGCCTGCCTCCCCTCTCTGTCCCCCCTCTGTCTCATTTCCATACCGCGCCTCACCTGTCTCCCGCCGCCGCCGCTGGATAGAAAATGGCTTTTGGAAAATATGTTTCTCTCTTTAGCCTCTTCTGGCTGTCAACCTGACGGATCCCTGATTGTTTTGAAGGGTAGTTGAGAACGCAGGCTCTCTCTTTCCCTTACTGAAACAGCCCAATTTGGTAAACAGTGAATCACTCAAGCTCCAAGACGCCCGGGTAAATTGAAAGGAGAGTGTCAGCGTCACCTCAAGCTCTCTCTGTCTCTTCTCTGCTTCTCCACTCATGCTTTTCTAAATGCCTCTCTGCAGAATGGGGGCTTGTTTATTGCATTCCCCTGTCTTCCAGGGCTGAGCGAGGGGGTGGGGGGGAAGTGTGGGAGGGACGGGAGAGGAGAGGTAAAGGAGATATTGATTGAAACATGAAGATATTCACTTAGACAAGTCATTTATTGCTCCTCAGTCTGTGCCTTGCTTGTTTTTGCGCAGAGAAGGTGCTATATGGCGCTTATCCTGCTGTCACGTAGATGCAAAACTTTTCTTTTTTACGTGTAACAGTTTGCAAGCGGCGGGAGGATTTGTTAGTTTGAGGGCGTCCAGATAAGTGTTTACTGCGCATAGACCAATAAAGCTTGGTGTGTTGACGTGCACGGCTGTATGTAGGTTAGATAAATGTTATTCTTTCCAGCTGCAATGATTAGTTTAAATGAACTTCCTCCCTGTCGTCTCCTTCTGAGCCCCCCCCCCCCCCCCCCCCCCCCCCCCATTCCTCCACCAACCCCCCTCCTTGTCTGATACAAACTGATGGGTGACTCAAGTCTCAGGCCAGGCCCAGACACTGATCGGAGTGCCTGCCTGTCTCTGCAGATGAGTTTTGGTTCTCTGACGGCTCCTTGGCGGACAGGTCCAAGTTCAGCGACCCGGGCCTCATGCCCCTCCCAGACACTGCCTCAGGCCTGGACTGGTCTCACCTGGTCGATGCAGCACGAGCCTTCGAAGGTAACCAGCGATGCTGAAGCTGCTGGCACCTCGTGTGACACCCCTTACTCTCCCTCCTGGCTGCTTAGCGTGCGCGTTTGTTTGTGTGTGTGCGTGCGCGCGCGTGTGTTTGTCTGTCTGCAATCTGCAAGTGCTCGCTCGCTTGCATGTGTAGGTTTGCGTGAGTTGTGTGTTTCTGTTTCTCTTAGTGCCTTTTAAGTGCTGCAGGGGGTCGCTTTTGGGAATCGTTCTGCTTTTTGCACCTCTGCTCTGAGCCCCATTGAGATTCCCATCAAGCGCTGTTATCTGGAAAAAAAAAAAAAATGAGCGATCATTTCTCGGCGCAGACGTGAGGCCAATTTTCACACCATAAAACCCGGAGAGTCACCACCCAGGGAGGATTCTTATAGCGACGCCATTTATCATTAAGTTCTCGGATTGTAACCTCGGGGTAATTTAGGCTCCTCTCTTGGACTTTTGTCTCGTTCATTAACTCTTGAGTACGGTCCACTTAGAGATGCAGAGAATATTCATGGGTTTCGGTGTTTATCCGTGTACTTTTGTGCAGACTTCAGGCGTGTTGTATTCTACAAATAGGACGAGTCAAATCTCAGTCGCGCTGTGTTTTCACTTAATTCACATTTACACATCTCAGGCACTCCATGTTAGCATCATCATTTGTTTGTGTTTTTTTTTTAATTATGATAATTTATCGTGCCAGTGTATTCTCCATCTGTCACAGAAACGCTAACACGCCGTGAGGTGTTTTCACTTGAACTCCATCTGACCCAGGACCAGCGAGTAGGCAACATAGCATGTGACCATTCATTTGTCACAATTAATGAGTTTTCTGTTTCCTCTTTGATACGTTTCCGGCTTCATAGCCTGCAGCCTATCATTGAGCAAGAGTGGAATAAGTGGAGATGATGCAGAGTCTGACTGGCAGCAAAAAGGCAGTCGTCACGGCAGCCCGACCGGCCCGGAAAAGCGCCGTGTGAACGGGATCCTCGTTCCCGAGCAGAAAGTGGCTCCGGGCTGCCATTGTGCCGTGTATGTTTAACCAGCTCTGTTTAGAGCCGGGGGACAAAGAGGTTGGCTGCCGTGGAAAGCATTTATAGCATTCATAACCTTGGTCATGTGGATCTTGAGAGACTGCTCATTTTCATGATGTGAAAAGACAGTTTGGATTGGCTTGCAGCATCCGCACACACACTCACACAAAAAAAAAAAAGAAAAGCGCAGCGCTCTCTTGACTTTTGAAAACAGGGCTTTGGTAAATTGCAGCAACCGACGGCTTTTGGTGGAGTCGCTGAGTGCTCCTTTCGCCCGACATTGGTTGTGTTTTAATATTCCCTCGGAGATAAACAAAATATGTTCACTTACACAGATTGCTGCACTGTAATCTGTTCTTCTTTGAATTGTCCAGTAAATCTGGACATCAGGTCACGTTAAGGAAAAAAAAAAAATGACAATCAGCTTTTCTGAGCCCATCTCTGCTTTGCTAGAAGTCTTTAATCTTTCTGATGCAGCCACCAAATATGAGGAGAAATATTCATTCATATGTAAATGAAGGCCTGGGCTCCCTTTCCCCGCCTCGTCTCAACAACCAACTCCCGGCTCGATCAGCTTTTGTCTCCGAGTGGATTAGCTTTCATTTGGGGGACTAAATTAATGGAAGGGGTTTCTTAATCTTTCCTATGAATATGCAGATCCTCCTATCTTTAGTCTCAGACCAAGGGCTTGAGAAAGAGTGGTTTCTAAAGAAAAGAGCATTACGCCTTAAAACTGAGCAGTCCCCAAGCGTAACATGCCAAGTTTGGGTTTTCCACGGGGCTTTTGACAAAGCTTAAGGGCCTGATATGGAAAAACAAGCATGACTGGTGTCTTACAGCTCCCTGGGATCCAGCCCATTATGAGCCAAACAGCTGTCAAAGGAAACGCAGTGGGGTGAGGGCACCGGAGCAACAACCAGGGGACTGACTTATCTGTGATGTTGTAGAAATGCCCCTGTTTTCCACCTTGTTCCTTATTGTCTGGCTATAGATCTTTCAGCGTGGGAGGACTGCTTCGCGCGGCTTGAACCGGAACCGTCCATTCACACAAACCATGAATGAATCACCCCATCCTGTCAGGAATGCATGCATGAGAGTGCGCCGTTTGTCCTGCTCTACTTTAGTGGCATGCTAACAGAAGAAATGCGCCGCTGAACTCGTTCCCCGCTCTGATGTCAGAGGCAGATTATGACCCGTTACGTCATCTGTTCTGTCTCCAGACCAGCGCGTGGCGTCTTTCTGCACCATGACGGACATGCAGCGGGCCGAGGCTCTGCAGATCTCCAGGGAGCTAACCAGACGGGTGGTGGAGGCGGAGGGAGCGGCGCTGGAAGCAGAGTAGGCAACAAACACGAACACAACACCAACACTCGAGCAGAAAATATAGGATTGTCCAGTCACATCTCAGCTGCCGTTGCTCGGCCTGTCAGGCGGTGCTTTTCTCCACCTGATGAAGAAATGCGCATGCAACTCTAAAAGGATCAGTGCTCTGTAACTCCAGAGCCTTTAAGAAACTCGAAAACATCAGCAAGGGTGTAAGAAATGGTCTAAACTGTGTGTTTATGAGGTTTAAATCAAGCTGCAGTTTAATTTCTTTGTCTTTTTCTGAATAATATGCAGAGATGGTGCTAATGAAAGGCTAAACCTGAGCAGACTGGAGCATCTTCTGTATTAGAGGCTAAATATTGAGTATAGAACATATGGCTGTATATAAATATGCATCCTCCGTGACCCATTACAGTTTAGACACACCCACCCAGACCCTACTAACTCTGAGCTCTAAGCAGCATTTCTTTCTTTAACTACGCACAGTTTGACTAAGCCTGAATACGATAATAACTGGCAACCATACAGTAAGTAGCCTCAGATGAAAACATTTCAGTAAAAGGCTGTAAATACGTTTATTTGTGTAAAGTTGAGCATTTTAACGCGGAGCTCTGTGTGATTTGCGTTCACCCTTGAAACGGGCCTCAAGTGGCCCTGGTTTGAGGAACTGGCAGGTGGTGTTGGCTCAGGCCCCAGAGGTGGCAGCTTGGTGTAGGATAAAACTGGAAGCTGATGTAGTTTAGAAAAGTTGACGCTATAGTGAGCATCTAAAGGAGCAGCTAACTAGCTCGGTAGGAGACACTGAAATGTTAAGTGGAATCTCCTCTGCTGTCGTTTTACCGTGTAACATTATAAAGTCTGAAGCAACAGAAACTAAAGTGTGCAGGTCTGACCACATTTTAAGTCTAAATCATCATTTAGTTCTATTTCTCTGTCTTTCTTGAATCCTAAACACGCGTCCTCTCTAATGTCGCCCCACAGCAGCTCTCCCTCCACGCTAACCGGCAAAGTCAACCAGTTGGAGGTGATCCTCAGGCAGCTGCAGCACGACCTCAGAAAGGTAAGTTTACATCCATCTCTGATGTCTCAATTACGTTTTTGTCACCTGTGCGCTTTCATTTTTCACATTAGCAAACGGTGCATGTCTGTGTCACGCAGCTCTGAAGAACAGACATTGAGTAATGGCTGCCCCGAGGTCTGTGTAATACAAACTCATCCACTTAATTCAATATCCTGCTTCCTTTCCTCATTGTGTCCCAGCCCAACGTTTCCCCACCTCCGCTAATGTGCTTAAAATGGAGAGAGGAAATGCACTTTTATCGGAACGGCGGGAGGAAAGGCTGCTTTGCCATGTTAATGCCTCCCATTTACACCGCGCTGACGAGTGACGGATGTTCTTGTAATAGCAGGGCTTTTATCAGCCTCTTTTGTGTCCATCTTATTTTTTGCCTCCGTTTGTTGATTGTGTCTGTGTGCGTGTGTTCTTGTGCGTCCAGGAGAAAGAGGATAAGGCGATGCTGCAGGAGGAGGTGCAGCACCTGAGGCAGGACAACATGCGGCTGCAGGAGGAGAGCCAGACGGCGGCAGCTCAGCTCAGGAAGTTCACAGAGTGGTTCTTTCACACCATCGACAAGAAGCCCTGAGAGTGAGGAAAAGCTGGACGGCCTTCACTCCTCCTGGGCACACACTCAACTCCTACTTAAGACTCCCGAAATGATCCACAGGCAAACAAAGTATAAAACAAACCATTACTGGCCCCCAAGAGTAATCAAAGCCCCATGCTTAGGAGACCGTCATGCAGCCCTGTGTGTGTGTGTGTGTGTGTGTGTGTGTGTGTGTGTGCGTGTGTGTGTGAGACCTGAAACCCTGATGTGGACCTTAGCTTTGGGATCCTCCTCAGTTTGAAGTGCAGGGCTGTTCCTGACATTAATGCTTTCTCCATCATGGCAAACGAGACTCTTGGGAAACCTCCTCATCTCCGGCGCTGGAGAGGAATTAAGAAAGGCAACCCCGGGGGCCCCCCCGCCCGAGTCCCCGGGATCTTCTTACAGTAGTGGAATGTAAAGCTCATTTACTGTAGTCAACATATAATCTACCTACCTACCTATGTCGCGTCAGTCTACTGTACTGTATGCTCAGCTGTACTGTATCATACTGCACACACTGTCACAGCTGTTTCTGTGCCGACCGTCACGGACACAGGAAAGTAGAGAGGGCGAGGCGAGAAGGATGGAGGAGGAGGAGGAGGAGGAGGAGGAGGAGGAGGAGGAATGTACTGGACAAAATGAAGTGGTACTTACTGTCTGCTTGCACCAAGAGGAATCCACATGTGGAAGTCTTGAAACGAACGGAGGGGGGGAGGATGAATGTAGCTCAACTGAGACCCTCTTTTTTTGTTTTGTTTTTTTTTTGTTTCTCTGGATTTTCTGGTTCCCAAAGTCGCAAGTCATTTTGAGGTTTTGATGTTTGGAGCTTTTTCTTTGAATCAATTCCACCTTCTTTTCCTTTTCCTCCGTGCTGTAACGTAGGGTCACATGGCAGTAATTTTGATGTTTAAAGGTGCTTTTCCCTACACACGTTTGTCAGTAGTTTCCATTCACTGTCACAATGTCCTAGCAATAACAAAGTGGTAGTTACAAAACTGTGTTAAAAGTGAAAATAAAACTTCAAAAAAAATAAATAAAAAAAAAGGAAATAAAAAATAGACGTTAGCACAAAACGTGAAGAGTTCCTGTGGAGAAGCAGTTGTTATTTGACACGTATTTATAAAAACAGGAAGAGACTGTGCCTAAAACTCTTTGGTTGTAAATGGATTGTTTCTCTTTGCTTTTAGGTCTCTTTTATAAACACATGCCTTGTCTGTGGCTCACTGATATGAAATCATGTGTGTGAATGTGTGCGTGCGTGTAGTTTATCACATCAAAAAAAATGTGTTCTTATGCAGTGGTTTCTAGAGCAGTAGAGCAGGCGCCAGTGAACCACACTTACAATGCCAAATGTGTTTATTTCTGTACATATCTGCCACAGAAGTGTCTTGTATTTAACACTATTATTTAAGCTTATTTAACCTAAAGTTGTTTATTTTATTAAGGGCATTTGTTTTTTTTTCTGCACTAAGGACAGATAAAGCTCTGTGTATGTTGTAAAGTGTGTAGCTTGCCAGGGCAAAAAAAATACAAAATAAAAAAACCTATATATTTAAATATATAAATGAGGATTTTGGAGATTCCAACATTTGGATGCTGCTAGATTAACATTTTGCTGGTTTGTATGCTTTTAAAAAATGTCTCTCTCCATAAACTTGTCTCATCCCCGGTGGGACATTGGTCGCTTTTTTTGTTTTGTTTTGTTTGTTTTTTTAAATAAATGTAGTTGTAAAATTAAATGCTATTTCTCTTTTTTTTATCCCTTTCTTTCCCCCAGCATAGGTGATTTAAAACTTTAGGGGGGTTGAGCTTTAAGTTTTCCCTCAGAGGATTACTATAAATATATAACAATCACTTACTCACGGAGCTACATGACACGATACATTTCCACTTTCACATCTGGCAAAGCTATAGCACGAGGAGCATATAAATGAATGTCCGTTACGTGCAAGGCGGACGGGCAGACAAGTTTACACAATGCTGATTACGTTAATCGGCACCAGGTGAATCTCTCTGTATTTGACGATATATGATTTATATTGCCAATGAAAATGTTTCCCAGAGCTGAAGAGCGAAGCATCCACAGTATGATTGAGCCTATGGAGCAGGAGTAATGGTTACAAATGTAACCTGGGTTATATGAATTCACCGTCAGCACGGTCAGGAGGAATGAAAGAGAACCAAGGAAGCATCTAGGAAAAGAGGATGGATTACAACTGATGCCAAGGACCAACGCGGACTACGACTGGTTTGACTATTCTTCTTTGGACGGTCCTGAAAGACGACCTTCTCTCTTCTCAGTGTTCTCCAAAGAGGAAAAGTAGCGCCAGTTGTAATCCGTGTTTGTCTTTGCAGACACATGTCAACCGTATTTTATTCTCCGAGCCAGATGGATGAAACCAAAATTCCATACTGCAGCTTTAAATATGGAGCTGTAACCGAGAGATTAGCATTAGCCTAGCATAACACATGCTAAAAACTTTCTACCATGTTAATCTGTGAAATTTTAAGGTGTTTTTAAGTGGACTTTATGTTTGCATAGGGCTGAGCAAACTGCTTCACCTACCAGTATGTATGCTAGGCTAAGCTAATCTATTGCGTAGCTTTATGCTAGTTGTGAAGGCAGACATGCAACAGTCTGCTAACCCTCAGAAAGAACACAAATAAAGCACGTCTCTCAAACTCTTCATTTATTACTGTATCCACCTGTGTAATTTGAGGAACTGTAAAAGTTTTAATATCCCAGACTCACTGGCTATGAAGACATCTTCCACCCTCATCCTGTACAATCATCAACTTTATAAATTAGGCAACCTACGGAAAGCAGAGACAGCATCGTCTACAGTTACTGCCGTCTGAGTGTGACAGTCTATTTTTGCCTCACCGTCCCTCCATCACCAGGTTTGGTCCAGACACTAGAATCCATCCACTTGACCGAATCTGTCTGGTATCAGCCTCATTACAGCTCAGAGAGACACAGTGTCCAGGAAGGTTTTCCTGCTTAATGGGAATCTTAACATAGCCCTCGCAAAAGTTATGATTGGAAGTCATAAAATCCTGTCAGAATCTAAGATTTGGACTCCATTAAAAGCACCGTGGACTTAATGCATCAACATTATAGAGGACAGCTCTAAGCTTGTGCACCTAGTGGCAGGAGTCGTGGACAGAGCGCTGTGAATGTCCTCATCAGCCACTGATGCATGTCCCCGGGCTCCGACAACAGACAAAGAGCTAATTTTAGGACAGTACATTTGTCGAGCTCTCGCAGGAGAAAACATGGAAGACAACCTTTATCTGTGAGACTTTTTTATCCTCTATTTTGTAAACAGCAGGTGTGCTAAGACTTTCGATGGGAAACATGAAACCATAATGTGTTTGTGACTCGATTCCCTTTGAGTTGGTGTGCTTTAAATAAATGGCAGATGTTGCTTTTGCTGCAGGGACGGCAAGAGCCTCGCTGAATAATTAATCATGAGCCTTTTTGGGTGCAGAGAGAAAAAACAATTAAATTTGTTTGCTACTTCCTACATAAACCTCCAGCCCAGCTGCTGGAGTGTGGTCCAATCTATCTTGTCCTCTTGGGAGATGGTGAGTGTGCAGCTGCACTGAATTGTGTGTAGGGCTGCGCTGGACATGTCTTTCTTGGGTTACCTTTGAGGCAGTTAGTTGCTGTTAGCCCCTTTTTAATTTCCCTCCGCTTTTCCTAGTCAGCATTTTTGTATCTGAGCTTTTCAAAGCAATTTCAGTGACAGGAGAAATAGCTTCATCTCAGCCTGAACACTCCATAAATCAGCCTGGAGGTCATAGTGTCACCAGGTCTCCAGATCTGACCCACCCCCCTAAGAGGCTCCAGCTCTCCGTGACCTCTCCATGAGGCCAGAGCTGCCTCTGAAGACGCTTGGATGGTCATATAAGTGTGTGAGCGTGAAGGCGCTCTCCGGGTTTGGCCAGGAGCAGCGTGCACCGAGATGAGGTAGTTAATCTACATGTGTGCGCACGGTGCCAGGACGGCAGATGGGAGCTCACACTGGCACAAAGCGAAAGTGTTGCCTGTTTGAGATGGAGGAGGAGTCCAGGATGTGTTGTGGACTTTGACCAGCAAATAAAAGAGAGGTGCCAAATGACTTTGGCATCGGGGGGGAAATCTGGAGAAGGACAGATCGTCGGACAGAGGACGGGGTCAGCCGCAGAGGCTGAAAGTGAAAAACAGCAGCAATAGATGGACCAGTCCGACAAGACATTGGAATCTCATCAGCCTCGCAAAAGATGCTGACAAGCGGTGAAATCAGACCCAATTCAATAGGTTGACGATCTCATCTAAGCAGATGGTGAAAGCTTACAGTCACACAAACCGCATTGATTTCTAATATTCGGCTGCGTCAGCATTCAGACGAGTAAACGCTGCCGACTCTCTCTCCCCCTTGTTGAGGGGCCGACGGTCAGCTACCCAGCGCTTGCACAGATTTGTTCCTCATCACACATAATAGCATGTGACTGGGACACAGTTGTCCTGCAGCAGATGCTCCCCCGCTGTGAGTGCCACCCTGATGGTGATCGTGTTACCCAGAATAGGGTCCAGGGTGCCCAGGGCACAGCTGGCACGGCACAGACGGAGGGGTGGTGCTTTATCGACCGCGCGTGTAGGTCAACCGATAGCAACCGCCTGCGTTATATATCGAATATCAATATCGGCTTCTGCAACCAGCTACAGACAACGGAGGGTTTTTTTTTTTTTTTTTGCATGTGGATATCGAGTCTCAGGTTATCTAGAGTGTGAGAGTCTGTCTCTGCATTATTCATAATGACTGCATAATCCTTGACTCAATATCTCCCACTTTTGGCAAGAAAATTACATGGACACAGTATTGACCGCCACTATGAAGCATCGACGCCAGTGGAGAGGAAGGAAAACTCCATAGGTTTGTCTTTACTGTTACCAAATCACTATTGTGTTGTGTGCCTGCGAGGCGTTAACGGCAGGATTAACTCTCACACCTGGACTTCTTATCTGCGCAGCTCATCTCTCCCCTGCAGACCGCTTTGAAATTCCCTCTCGTTCACTGGGGAGCTGCAACTCGGCACAGAAGAAAAGGGAAGGGAGTAAATATATAAAAAATAAAAAAAAGGACGGAAGAGGAAAGATCCTCCAAACCAGCCTGACTGT
The DNA here is from genome assembly GCF_022458985.1 of Mugil cephalus. Lineage (NCBI taxonomy): Eukaryota > Metazoa > Chordata > Actinopteri > Mugiliformes > Mugilidae > Mugil > Mugil cephalus. The sequence goes on from NC_061782.1 coordinate 8,420,002, forward strand.
CATCTCTCTACCCCATCTGCCGCTCGGGTCCCCATGGGCCGTCACTATCTGTCAGTCAAGTCACAGGTGACCACCCTCCTAGCCGAACCTAGTGAAGGGCGACATCTTATAAGCATCTTCCCTCCCTGCCTGCCTGGGCCTCAGTAGGAATCAGAAAGGGTAAAATAAATAAAATAAAAAAATAATATTCCAGAAAGGTCATCGCTGGCATTAAAAAAAAAAAAGGAAAGAAAAAAAAAGCTTGAAGTCTCACATCAAACATCCAGCAGAGACAAAACCTGAGCGGAACCTCATGTAGGTGTGAGAATAAAAGGACGGCTCATGTCCGCTGCGCTCTGCGTGCGCTGTTTCACTGGAAAATTAGATAAAGAGACAGGAACAAACAGATAAGACGGGCCCGCCGAATTATCTTCATTTGCCAAGATGTCCTTGTCTGCTGTCCTTTTCAGCCTTCGAGCAGCGGCGAGCTCTGCTATCGATTCTCAATCGGCTGCTTTCAGAGCAAACAGGCCCCGGCTGTGAGGAGGCATTCAAGGTGTGGGGTGGGCGGGTAGGTGGGTGAGTGGGTGGCAGCCACGAGGAGTCAGAACCAAATCTCTCTTTTTCTTTTTCCTATTTTTTTATTTTTTTTTTAAAGAATCTCAGATATTGATTATGTAAAGTTGCATTAGTCTGGCTGGGGCTCGAGTGGCTGAGTAGAGGGGTTGTTATGGAGGGTCATGGGAATATTGATGTCTGGAGGGTGAATGGTGGATGTGAGAGTGGGGGCGTATAACGCCGCATAACAAACAACCCCCACTGACCCATCATCAGCAATAAAAGCTTAACTGGAGAAGCAATCGATCCTCTTTGTGAGAGGAGGAGACAAACTGACACTGAAGGTCAAATGCGGAATGCGTTCGTTGGCACAGCACGTTCAGGAATGAGAGATGCCAGAGTTCATTCAACCTAAACCTGGTGAACCCGCGCGGTTCTGTAAAACAAGGCCCCTGCTGCGTCCACGTGCAGCTAATAAGAATGGGTCTATCATTATCTGCTGGCAGCGCCTGATAAAAATCTGCCTCTCACCTGTTTTGGTGAACAACATGTTTGTCGTTGTTTACGCTAAAGTAAAAGCTAGCTGGCTACTGTACCGTATGCGCAACAGGAATACAGTCCTATGGAAGGAAACCATAAATTTGGATCAAGCACGTGAGACATGATAAGAGTTCCTGTCCTTCAGTATTCTTGGCTGACCCACAACACAACTCTTTCCATCTTACCTTCTCTGCAGCTGTTGTACATCTAAAAGAAACAGATGTCTTACAGATGTAATAAATGTCATAGCAAGAGTAGTACTGAAGTACTGCAAGTTTTTTTTTCTTCTTTATCCGCGCTTTTGCACGGCAAATAATAATAACAATAAATAAAAAAGGAGTCTTCAATGGTCTTAGCATCCCCTCTACACATAGACATTTGGTCTAAATGCTGCATGAAATGTGGTTTTGCATGTATTTTGTCATAAGCCAAAGATCAATTGACATTATTGACGTGGCACCAGGGAAATATTCAGGGGATTCTTTGATTTTATCCTCTGGGGATCATGAATACCATTTCATAAAAAACATGCTATTTGTGTTTCAGTCTGGATCAAAGACGCACCTACTTTTCACTCTATACAACTCTTTACCAGGGTATCGTCAGTATTATTCAATAGATTAAAATGATCTTGGGTGAGTATTTATATCCACCTTATCATCGTTCTCCTCAGAGGATTAGTCTAGCCGCCTCACATGCCAGATGGTGACATTTATTCGTCTTTATTCGGCACGTCAACAAAAGTAATAAACGTTTCTGTTTGAGTCCTAATAAAACTTAAAAAACTGGAAGAGTTTGATTTGTGATTTTAATTAGTCTGCTTAATGGTGGGATGTAATGTTCACCAGGAGCAATGAAGCAAACACTGAATATTGGTATTTTGCTGAATAGTTCATTAGCCGGTTCAATAAGTACAAATTAATGTTCACTTCTTCTGTTCTCTGTGACAGCTCAGTTTATGGTGTGGGAACCCAGCTCCACTCCAGCAACCTGTTGTAATGAGGCTTCGGTTTGTCGTGGATTATTCAGCTGGATTTGCCTAAAGTAACATGTGGTCATGGGATAGCTCATGTGACTCCTGTCTACTTCAGTGAAGGACATTTTGTTACCATAGAATCCCAGCTGATGAGCAATTATTCTTACAATTATGCTTTAAAACTGTACTATGATATATAACTATAAACAAATTCATATTTTATTTTCCATAGGGCCACTAATCTAGTGAATGAACAATTCTCTTCCAGCTCAGCACACACACACATCCATGTGCTAGCCGGGGAGCATGCTAAAGGTAAGGCTAGCTGAGTGGTTTTAGTTGTTAGCAGTAAGGCTACTAAGCTAATCTCTCGGTTGAAAGTCACGCGGTTGGGTGGTGACAGCATGGAGGGGGGTGTCTCCAGGACACTGGAACTCACTGTTAAGCCTTCTTGAAACATCTGTGGAGGAGCTCTTACCTACTGCTGTTGGCTAGGCTAGTTAGCTGGTGTCTTCTTGTTGGTTGCTAGTTGTTAGCCGATGTCTGGCTGTTTTATTATTTTGTTTGGGGGTTTTTTCAGTTGGACTGGGCCTCCAAATGTATCTTGCCCTGAGTGGCACAAGGGAGAAGTGTTGGTTGACATGTAGTTACATCACTTCTTAACTACTACTGTTGTCTAGGCTAGTTAGCTGGTGTCTTCTTGTTGGTTGCTAGTTGGTAGCTTACTGTTAGCCTGCTGATCGTTTTTCCAGTTGGACTGGGCTTCTAAATGCGTTCTGCCTCGGATCTTGGCACAAGGGATTGTAACATCTCAGCCTGTGTAATAATGAATGCGTGATCATCATGTAAAGACGCCCTCTGACCCTGCTCGTTAGTGGCTGCCTACACAGTCAGTAACATACAGCATAATGAGGCATAAAGATCTTTGCATAAAACAACAATCTTAAATAAATGACCTTTATTCTGAGGAAAGCAAACATCTCTGATCCTCAAATGTGTCGTCTCGTGTGTTATTTACTTGCTTATGTATTTGTCTTTGCTCCCTGGTGCGGCGTAACACTCTGACAGGCACTCACCGGCGTGAGCCGTGTAATTTATACGTGTAATAACGCAAAGCTCTATACGTCATCTATACAGAGACGAGCTAGTCAGTTTCCAGTGTGTCGGGTCCCTGACGTCGACTGCCGAATCTCCATCTTGTTTTGTGTTGTTTTGTTGTTAGCGCAGATCACTTTGCTTTAACAGGATGTCTTATTAATGATAAACGATCCGCACTTATAGAGCACTTTTCTACCTTAGTGGTTTTACGAAGTGCTTTACATTCACACACTCACCAGTGGCAGTGGTCGTTGTAAAAGCCTCTAAGTGCTAAACTGCCATAAAGAACACTTGGGCATATGGAGGGGCCACAGATCAGACCATCTGCCTTTGTATTAGAGGCCATATACAGCACATACCCTAATGTTTTTGATGATCCCCTGATTTTTGGGGGTAAAATCTCATTGCATTACTGTTTAATTTGTAACAGATAGGCCATCGCTCTTGGTGGATCTGCACCTGATCTTGTCCACATAAATATAAGACAGCAGAACAGAAGAGAAAATGATGAGTAATCTTAGCTGTTGGACACAGCGTTGATCCTTACAACACTGTGCCTTTGATTCTTTTAGGGTTGTTAGTCAAACCTTTTATATGAAGATGTGAAGCAGGGGAAGCTTCTAAGATGATGCAAGCATCAGAGTAGAATGGGACAGAGAGGGGCTGGAGATGGAAGAAGAGGTTTTTTTTTTGTTCCTCTCTTTCTCATAATGCTCTGCTTATCAACAAAGCCAGGCACCAATCTGCTTCACTTCCACCTCATTTCTCTGTGAAAAGAAATTTTCCACCGCTGAATATTATTCACTCTCAGACGGAATAAAAAAAAAAAAGAAAAAATCTTTTCTGGTGTAGCACCTGCTTTTCTCCAGCTCGTGGTTAGTGTAATTGTGCCCTTTCTCATGCAGTCTCTAATCATCAGCCTCTATCTGCGCGCCATGTGACAATGTAAATGGGACCGGGGGAGAGGAGAAAGAGTGACGTTAAGTGCAAGTGTGAGCCTTGTGGCAGCTTGTGTGTCTGCGAGCAGCTGGAGGAGCTCAAACCACGGCAGCATCTGCGAGGAGCAAGGTCGGGTTCCTCTCACCACCACCCACAACGCCGAGGTTTCAGAGTTTAGAGTCCTGGACCACAGGTTGAAACCTAACAGGCCAGGTGTGCAACCAGAATCATGTTACTAAAACTACTCTGTTTTACCTTCATCCTTATGTGGGAATGAAAGTTTTATATGTTGTTGGGCATGTTTCCTAACATTTCAGATTGTGTTTTGCTCAATGTGAGAAGTGATGACAGCGATGTCTACATGTGTTTATGACTTATCGAACTGTGTGCCACCACCTGTCTGTCTGTCTGTCAGTCTTAAAGTCTGAATTGTCAAATGGCCCCGTAAAGAAGGAGAGTCTGGCTAAGATTTAGTTTGCAAAAACATTCTGTCACCTCAATTTATTCCAAGTCCCTACGACATATTTTAGGTGCATACTTCACCTGTGACAAAAAAAGTACATTTCCATGACTCATCCTGAACCGGGGGGCGTATACAAATTCTGCAGCCAATTAAATGCTTTCTTGCGTTTTCATGTCCCTCCATCATCATCGCCTGATTTGGCTCTCAGCTCAAACATTTATCGATAAATGTCTCAGACCATTGGAGAAATGACCAATGACAGCAGAGGGGCTCTCAACAATTAGAATTAGAGAACCTTTATTTGTGCCACAATGGGTAAATTGCAGACAAATAAACTCATTTCATTTGAACTTCAAACGGCTTCGATGTGAAGTTGTACCTAATTTCACCTATTATATTTTCGAGTTTTTTTCTTTGAGGTCGCACAGTTCACGGTAAGGACGCCGTTCATTAGCTCGCTTCTGCAGGAAAACCTTTCACCGACGCACGCCGCGAACTGAGCAGCCTCGGCGGAGCAGGATGCGACGCTGCAACAATACTTGTGTGTTTGCAGTGAAAACCATGACTCACTGCTCCTCGACGTGAGAACCCCGACTGTTCTCCAGACTGCTCCACTGTTGCTACTGATAACACTGTCTGCTGTTATTGCTCCTTTCGCGCACGCACACATATGTACGGTGATCCTCTGGTGAAGGGGGCGCTGGAGGGGGCACTAAAAGGAGGATAAAGCAGTAGAGGCTATTATTGTTAGTGTTTTTTCGTTTATCTTTGCAGTAGCACAATGAACAAATTGCGAATAGATAAATTAAAACTCAACTGTAGCAGAGGTGTCCAGGTCTGTATTTTAAATCTGTTTCAGAACGCCTTAATTGTCTCTGCATGCAGCACAACGAGAATTTAAATTTGTGGTTCATTCATTACATTGTCATTTTCCCAACGCCTTCAGTGTAAGGATTTAATCACACGGAGTACTAAAATCTGCACTTAAGTTCCTCGTTAAGTGAGACAGAGCATGACTCAAAAAAAAAAAAGTCGACGTCTCCTCCCATCACACTTCTCTGTAGTATCACTTTGCCTGCCAGACGCTCTGGCACTCTGAGGAATAGGAGCATTATATAGGGATGAAGGCAGACTTTAGGTTTGGCTGTTGACGGGAACAAACATCCGCCCAGCTCCTCCTACGCTTCACACCAAACGCACAACACACAGGATCTAATGAGCCACCATCTGGCGCTTACAGCAGACCTGGGTGTCGGCCCTACACGGGCACCTCACTAAAAACAAGTTCCCAAGTGGCGTCACCTCCAAAAATCCTAATTCATAAAGGCAACGTTGGCTTTACATGTAAGTGCAGGTTAAAAAAAAGATACATTCAATACTGTCAGAATGTAAAGTATAAGGTTATTTTTCTGGGAAACGAAACATCAGAGCTGTTTGCGAGCGGCGAAGCACGAGTGTTTTTAATCAAGAGCTCACATTTGCCCATGTGTCAGCATTGTGTTAACATATTTATGGCGGTACTAAATACTCATTTATTCCATTCGGCCGTATAAAAAAAAGGGGCAGGTAATGGCAACGTGTGCTTGTGCGGTAATAAAAGAGCTGAAATGAATTTCTCCGTGTGCATAAAAGCATAGCGATGGGAGATCATGATACGGGCGGCTGAAAGTTTGCGCGTACAATAGGTCTAATTCAGCCCACAAAGGCGGCGCATTGTGCAGGGGAGATGTGAGCGATAGCAGAAATGAATAGCAATTGAAAGGTGTGAATGGCATCTCTCATTAAATGCAAACACGCAGAGAGGCAAATAATCTTCTGGTCCAGACAATTCATCCTTGTTTTAGTTGCACTTTCACGCCGCTTCCACGTGAGAGGGAGCCGTCGGCGGTGGGAGTGTTTTTCGTCACGGCAGAAAAGCAAACGGTTTCTTTATGTGTGCCCGCCCCTACGCCGGGGCAGCAAACCAACGCTCTCTCCTCCGACGCGAGGCTCGTTGTCACCCCTCCAGGCTCAGCCGACGCTGGGTTTCCAAGGCGACGGAGGCATGAAATGTGCCCAGTAGCCAGGCTGTACAGTACGAGTGGTCGTTCTTTTGTCTTGTGTCCGTTCAGAGGGAGGCGTATCTGGCCAGCAGCGCCGAACAAATCAATACAGCCTGGCATACGTTGCTCCTCCGGCCCTTTTTTGAGTTTGGAAGGTGGAAATGAGAAGGCGAATCTATCTGTCTGTCTGTCTGTCTGGATAGAGAATAACAAACTTTTAAAGCCATGAGCGGTATAAAAACAAACACAAGTCCCTTCTTGTTGACTTCCATCCGTCCTGGGCGTGTGACTGTTTTCCTTCTCAAACCACCAGCTCAGCAGCGTCTCTAATGAACTGCTTATTGTCTCTGTGTAAGAGCCTGCTGCTGATTAAATGTGGTCATGGTTACATGAGTTGCCTCGACTTCTCGGTCTTTGCCAGCTGCTTTAACCGTAGCCTCAGCCCTTCCACACAGACCTATTAGCAAATTCTTCTGTGGGCTTAACGTCACTTCTGAGCAGTGGCTTCGGACATGATTGCTCATATTTGGGCGTTTCTCCAAATAGTTCCGTAAAATATTACCGCGTAAGCCATACAGCTCGGGATAATCCCGATTTAATTTTGGTTGGCTGATTAACATTATGCTATAGCTCGCTGTCTATTTGCTTGGAGGTTTCTCATGGGGGCTTTGTTACACTTTAAGCACGGTGAAGGTAAGAGAATTATCCTGCATTACAGTGTAACTGATCTTATTTCAAACTGTGTGTGTGTGTGTCTGTGTGTGTCTGGTTAGCTCAGACCTCTCAGATCAAGGCAAATGAAGGGATCTGGGAGCACTGCAGCCATGCTTCCTTGTACTTGTCACTGCAGTTCACTGTGATGAAATAAAGATATATAAATTGAGTTACAGGGAAACTTAAACTCCTTAGGTCGGTTTGATCAAAGAGAAATTTTAAATCAGAAACATGGTGATGTTGTTACAGCTCCTGCTCTAGAAAGCATACATTTTGATGTTGAGATTCAAGAAGATCTCCTCTTCTTCATTTTAGATATAGTTAAACATACAGTAAACCTTTGATAATACGTTTAACAGGAAAATATTAGCCTTAAAGATTATACACCAATCAGCCACAACATTAAAACCACTGACAGGTTTTAATGATAATACAACGTTCTGCTGGGAAATAATTGGACCTGGCATTCGTGTAGCTGTTACTTACACATGCAGCGTCCACCTAGACCAGACCAGGCCCCCCCACCCTGTAGACATAGTACGAAAACGGTTAAGGAACAAGGAAAAAACAACAAAAACGATAAGAACAGCAAAAGGTGTTGACCTGTCCTCCAAATTCAGTAGATCCCAAACTGATCCAAGTATCTGTGAGATGATCTGCAGAGGCCCCTCCCCTCAACCCAGAGGACCCAAAGGCCCCCACTAACAACATCCTGTTACCAGACACCACAGGGACACCCTCAGAAGGCCCACGTCCATTCTCTGATGAGCCACAACTGTTTTAGAGGCACAAGACACAACTACACAATATTAGGATGGTGGTCATAATGTTATGCCTGATTGGTAGAGACGGAGATTGTTACATGTTGAAATCAAAAGGTGAAGTTGCACATTTTTCAAAGATAAAGAAAGCGCGAATCTATGCGACTTGTATCCATCTCACTCTAATAAATTAATTCATTGTTAAGTTGTTTTTCCAGCTGATTTGACATTTCACTACTTGTGCACATCAAAAAAAAAAAAAAAAAAAGTTCAGTTCTGACTGACTTCTGACTCATTATGCGTATGTTATCGTTTTATTTAGCATACATGTAAACAGTAAATTTGGAATCTGTCTGGTTAAAGAAATATTGTCCCATGTGAGAGGAGCCAGAGACAGGAAGGCCAGTGTAGGAGTCCGTCCATCTCCACTTATTTCAGGATTTCCATGGAGTCTGCATCACCAGGCGAACTGAATGACGCCCGAAGAGAGAGGGTAACTCGTGCAGACAGTCGGAAAGAGCAGTCGATGTTGTGCAGTGTCATGTTGTGATCGGGCGTCACAGACACTTCTCCTCTGCAGCCAAAACCCACAAAGACCCTGACAGAGACAGCAGAGCGGAGATGGGGAGGGAGCGGACATCTACTCAAGGACGGTGGAATGAAGGAGGCATTCATACTCTGAGCCAGTTTAGAGTTTTACGTGGATGACTTTGCTCTCTCTCTCTCTGTTTCTTTCTCCCTTTGTCTTTCGCTCTTTCTCTCTCTCGCTACTGGCTCCTCATTCTGCCTGAGGCTAAGCAAGAAAAAAATCAGCTGATGTCTGCACAAACACAATGACCCCCCAGGTTTTGTGTGTTCTTGAACCAGCAAAGAAAGAATAATGGCAAGACGGGGTGAGTTGTTTAGAGAATTGGAAAAAAATAGCACTCAGCGTAGCATGCTTTGTCTTTGATGGTACATCCCTAGATGTCAGACTTTTTATATTTTTGTTGTTGTTGTTGTTGCCAGGGGCTCAAGATGAACAAGAATACGGCTAGGTGGTATGACCAAAAATGCATATCAGGGTATTTTCCAAAATTCTGACGGTATCACGGTATATCAGTATTTTTCTCCATGCATAATCAAGTGTTCACAACATTTTCTACTGGTTAAGAGAGGAATTAATTAAGTAGACTATTTTACTGGGACGATGAGTAAATATTGTAGTAAAACAGGTTTGCGTGGCTCGGTGTTAGCACTGCCTGCTGATGTAGAAAATTAATGTGGACATTTATAGTTCGTAGATAAAAAAATTAAAAAAGATTAAATGAACAGGAACAATTACAGTTTAATACTTTTTTTGACATATTTATTCATATTAAAAACATATTTGAAATATAATGTCAAAAGCAGCGCGTCTGGCTACCGTAATAATTGTATACTGTGCGCAACATTTTTTTTTTTCTCATTCACAAATGCTAAAATTGGGGACATTTTGGGGGGACAGCTTTACCTGCGGGACAGGTCATCCAAAATGAGGACTGTGCCCAGACATCTGAAAAAAATATATATATTATTGGGCACGTCATTTCGTTCTTCGCCACGCCTCTTAGTGACGCAGTTGCACAACGCCCATGCGTGGTTAGGTGAGCTACAATGAAAATAGTTCGGTCTGAAACAGTGTCTCGCGGTGCAGCGTTCCGAACGCTGTGTAATCAAATACACAACACAGGTATGCCGGTATAGTAAAAATATGTAACGAAAATATAAATAAATAGATATCTTGACGAAACAAAATACCGGTATTCGGTTTGAACCGTTATACCGCAAAGCCCTAAATAAGAGTGCCACAACTCATTAAAATGTACCCATCCTAGCATGACGAGGTCGGGAAACACAGCTGTCACCAAGATGGGCTGAGGAACGGACGATCATTCTGCACAATCTCACCAACTCGAAATCTTTCCTCGTGTAAACTTTGGTCTGTTGTGTTTTTTTTTTTTTTTTCTGCTTTGTCAGTTTTGATGACACAAATGGCAGAGGAGGCCCACAGGTACGTGCACTCACCTTTATGTCACTTCTTATTTAGGTCAGGGAGGTTTCCAATGTATCAGCACAACAGGTCACTAACCATCAACAAATGTACATCCACTGATTCATCCGGCTGTGTGTAGATGCATAGATGTGTGCGTGCGTGTGTGAGTTCCTACTTATACACAAAGGTCTGGCTCAACTTTTTTTGCTGGAGCCGTCTGAGTAATAGTGACCTCACTGTATGCACAGCCATGCAGTATTTAAATGAATGCAGAGGCTTCTACACACGGACCTTAAGATGTGTGGCCGTGGAAGCTACATATTTGTGATTTGGGGTTTTAATTTTTCAGTTTAAACGAGTTGAAGGGTTTTTAAAATGGAATCTCATGTAAGGCTTCAGGGGTTGTGTCTTTGTTTTGGCCCCTTTGCAACACATGAACTGCATCAACGCTCCAAACCGACTGTTCGACCGCGTACTTTTCAGTCAGTGCTTTTTCCCACAATCAGAATTAGATCCTCTCTGATGCTTTTTGTGGGCAATGTCACAAAAAAAGACACATTGGGCTTTGGGGCTTGTTTGGGAACGGTCATTGGGTGTCAGTGGTTACATAATAGGCTTAGGGTTAATATGTGTTTTTTGGCAGGCTGTAATCTTGGCTGTAATTCTTTATCAGATTTTCTTTTAAGCTGTTTTGCTAGCCATCATCATTTAATTGGTGAAGCAGCAGCAGAATACGTGCTGTGTTTGATGTAGAACCAGATAAAAATAAGTATTCAAGGGGAACAGGAACAGAAAACAGGTTGTGGATGTATTTTTAACCAGCTTCTATGGACAGCACTGCTCTCTGGTCCAGACTTAAAAAGGGATCGTGTTCACATTTAGCTAACAGGATGAATCCTACAGACTTTGGGTGTAACCTGACTTTTCCCTCTAGTGCCACCATGAGGTTTAAAAAGGTCATCCTTTGTCTTGAGTGAAAAATCCCCAACTGAATAAAAATATTAGCTTAATGTCATATACATGCAAAGAAACGACTCCAAAGAGCCCCAGCCGTCCTCCACTTTAATGATAAATATCAGCACACCAGCAGCGATAGTGAGCCTTATAAATATTACATGCTACACATTAACTTGTGAGCATGTTAGCATACTGACGTGGGCACTTATCTCGAGCCTTACACGGGCACTTGCATGCCTGTAACCCTTGTTAAATTGAGTGTATAATCCTTATCAATATCAATAATGAATGTTAGGAGGCAGTGCACCTTAAATGTCACTCCTTTGTAGGCGATAATGAGAAAACTGTAAGTTTAAATGCTTATATCTGCTCCGGTAGTGGATTTAATTATAGTTTCTGAAGGTTTTTTTTTCTGCTTACAGAACACATTACTTCACAAGAAATAGAAAACAAATGTAGGGCAATGGCAGAGGAGCAAAGGAAAAAGAATCACCACTGTTCATAAAAGGCCCCTCTATGTGTCAGATGCCTCTAAGCACCATTGACTCTTGACTGATGTGGTTTCCTGTGTCCCCTGGCTGGATGAGCAAGAGTGATGCTTTCAGAAAGACAGTAAGAGATGGATGGCGTCTGTCCATAGTAGCTGGTTACTGGGTCACGTATAATCCACCATGTCAAGCAGGAGGTCAGGGTTTTGATCCCTCTTCACAAATATATGCTACCAAACATGACCTGACAAGTGTTTTGGGCAGCAGTCATAAGGATTACACAGAACACTGTGTTGAAACACGAGGCTTTGGGAAGTCTGGCTGCTGCACTTCTACCAAGTTGATGTTGTGATTTTGAATTTTAAATTCATTTTTCTGTCCTTAGTATCTTGCATTTGGCTACTCCCTAGGCCCATTAATACAACACATTTCTTTAAAGCGAAATTTCAAGAACTGATTACCTAAAGTTGATCTACAGAAGTCCGTTCTATTTTTAGGTGTTTGTGTACTTCACTCCTGTGCAGCCCGCTGTTCTTCTCCTCATGAGAGAGTCTAATTACTCAAGACCACAACGTCTGAGCATCTGTCATTTCTGCAAACAGCATCCAAGACCTAAGAGTCTAGGCCGCACATTTTTTTGAATAAGAAATTAACCAATGACTTGTACTGTACCACTACCAGTGCAATTTATTTAGTTTTGATGTATGTAGTTGATGTAATTGAGTCACATTCTCCACAACAGAGAGTCATGATTTATTTATTTCTATTTTATGTTTCTTATGTGAGTTTACAGTGGCCATATTCTAGTGGAGTTGGCATGGCAATAACTGTATTGAATTTTGAATCTTCTGCACTGTGCTCCACAGAGATCACACGGTGTCTAAAAATCATTCCCTGTTTTCCACAGAGTGCACCGTGGTGCGTCGACCCATTTTATTTGCGTGCCCAGATAAATAAATCGAAAAAGTGGAGGTCAGTGACCCCCTTTTCTCCTCTTCTGTCCATCCCACAATGCAGTGCTCCACGGTTTATAGGTGCCAAAGGATAGATGCTATTCTTTACCAGACAGTGTTAGTGGAAACAGCTAAGTATCTGTTTTAAAGGAACGAGTGAACAAAGGAATAAAGAAATTACTTCAATTACTTCAGCAGTAAATCCAGTCCTTTTCATGGTAATTAACAACAGAAACCATCTCTTGCTGTTTATTTTATTGCAATTTGAAGACAAATATAATCTAAACATAAAAACTTCCTTTTTAGAGCCATCTGTCATTGATATTCTGTCATTTTTACAAGACTCTCCGAGGGAGTAACTACCCACTGCAGAGCTCCCCTGTGAACCTTTCGGGGCTATTTTTCTGTTTGCGTTCACTCCACAAATAGAAATTCAAAATTAATGTAACAGCTGGCCGGCTGTTGGTATGGCAACATCATCTATCGCTGTGTCACATACAATAACACACAACAATGCTGCATGTGCAGTGTGCTCAGTAAAACCAAGACTTTCCCGTTCTCTTCAATGACAGTTGTCGCGTTGCATTCATGTGCGCTATTCAAGTACGAGAAAAAAACAAACAATGATTTTGTGATTGTTAGTTTTAAAACAGTCAAAGGAACAATAAAAAAGTGCCAGCAGTCATAAAGTGCACTCCCTTATGACTCTTTCTCCAAATTTATTAAGCACAAAACAAACAAATGATGAACAGCTTCCTCAAAAAGGGCCATCTCCTCGTCTACCTGAAAAGCAAGCTGAAAACAAACCCAGGTTTATGAGGTGAATAGAAAGCAGAGAAAAGGAGTTATATCACATGGGCTCATGCTTCGAAACGACTCCTGTCCACCCACACTAAGATGGCAGGTATAATCAAGTGTGTCAATCGGTGGGTGCAAGGCAAACGCATTTCACGGTCATCAGCTCATGCATGCATGTAGGTCGGAAAAACATCAGCAACAGCATGTCGTCGGATTACAGATGCGGACACCTCCACCCAGATCCATCTCCATGTTGATGCTGAGAAGGTGTAACCGAGTCCTCCTGTCAGAAGGCTAATCCCTCACAAGGACAGATTTAGCTCCAGCTTCTCATCAAGCTTTCATCCGAGTCCAGGGCTGGTGTCATTGAGCACGCTGCCCTCGCTAACTGAGTTACGTTAAGAGTGAACAGCTTCACACCTGCATTAGCACTGAGCCCACGCTGCCGTTTTTGGGAGACGGACGGGCCAGCTAGATTAATGAGTCGAGAACTCGCGGGAGGTTCCTTCCTCAACATGCACCAAAGAGCATCAGAAAGATTTGGAGCGGGTCAGCGTCCTGCCTCACAGACTGTCAAATGCCAGCAGGGTGTGTTGGTGATGAAGAGGAGATCAGAAGCAGCCTCAAAGCTCTGATCAGTCATCCCCGCCCCAAACCCCTTAAACCCCCTCTGGTGCCGTCTACAGACACACTGCACACCACGCGCAATTACCCTTTAAGCTGTTCCCAAGCACAATTACCTTCACTCCTTAGCAGAGCAACACATGGTATTGCAATAATGTATGGAATGGTTATTGATGACTGGTGTGTTGTGTATGTGTGCGCAGGGGGGAGAGTGTTGAGTTAGTAACACTACCCTTTATCCTGTCTCCTGCCGGGAAAGACCACACTGTGATCAAAGTCTCTTTGAAGATCTTATGGAGCTAAAATGGCAACTTTAATGTATTGATTTAAAAAAAAAAGTCTGACTGTGTGTTACCTCTTATTGACAATCTGCCAAAAATAAATAGACTGTCACAGTTAGTAAGCAGCCTTATGCTTTTTGGGCATGCTAGCAGTTGGTCGCGTGAAAACTTAAGTCTCCAGCTTTTTTCGATAGATTCTGGCGAGAAACACAGAGAACGGATGCGTTCAGTATCTTTCACGGTTTTATTGCACGAAGGGAGAAATGGTGAGAGTCTCAGAAATTAGAAATACTTACAGGTTCACCTAAACAGAAGCAGGGCAAGGTTGTTTTTCACTAGAGATGGTTACTAAGTCCTCACATCTTGTCTTTCTTATTAGTACATTTCCATTACACTGGTTGATCTAAAGTACTACTTTGCTCCAGACTGAAACCTCAGTTTATACAGACATTCATTGTACCCAGAGGATAAACACTGCCAATGTACATGTTCCTCTCACTTCTCTTGCAGCCCAGATAATTTTTCAATGAAATGTCCTTAGTATTATTGGATTGATTTCTTTCTTTCTGTCATTCGGCGCTAATGACTTTTTCAAATTTTCCACTAGTTAGCAAAAAAGTGAAATACGTTTCCTTGGAAACTTCAAATAAACTTCAATCATAAGCTACAGGACAGATTTCTTTCAAATGTTATACACGATTTTCCAGCTGAGAACAGAATTTTCGTCATGAAAATCTGCAGCTAGCCTTCTTAGGCTAGTAGGAAAAACCTCTAATTACAGCCATGGTAAATGTTGCACCTTTTAAATAGCATGGTGGTTTACGTTATTAATGTAATGTAAGTTATAGCATACGGACGTTGTTATCGGCCTCCCAGGAGCAAAGCTGGATTTTTAGAGGAAAGACCCAGAACCTGGTGTGTATAAGAATTTGTTAGGGGAAAGTATTTGGTAGTTTTGGACGTGCAGTTCATCATTAAATCAGCAACATGGCAACCAATCAGACCATGACCTCGTTTGTGGTGGTAGCAGCCTCATAGTAAATAATAGGGGTGCACTGTATGTTGGTGACTGCCGGTTAAAAAGCAGTGATAAATTTTGACCTTTTGCGCTGCTGTCACAGCAGGCAGGCACATTTGAGGAGCTACTCATTAGCCATGAGGCTAACAAACTCCATTAGCCATTGCCGTGATGTAGAAACGCCTGTGTTTGGACTGATTCGTCGTGGCCTATATGTCTTCGGTCTTATCAGGATGTTGATAAAGTTCTGGTGTATTGTTCCTGCGTTGTTGCACCATCATTAATAAGGCTTCACTTGAGTTAACACAACACTGATATCAGGCTACATTGCTGCCTTCATCCAACATCTCAGCAGGTTTTTCATCACTGACAGAGATACTGACCGAAACAAGAAAAATAAGTTCTGATAAACTTTTTTTTTTTTTTTTTTGTCTTCCACAACTGTGTAGGTGTTGCGTGCGAAGCAGGGGAGTGTTTGGGTGACCCAGAGGACTGAACAGCACTCTCTCTCGCTCAATATATATGTGTATTTCTTTTGAGAGCCTCCCTGCACGGCCCTGGTGCCATCAATTGTTAGAGATGGTGAAGTGATTAATTTCTGTGTCAGGTCTTGGGTTGATTGGACAAGCCTTTGGGGAGAGTTGGATTGATTGGATGGTTCCTGTTTCTGTATAGCGTGAAAGGCAGAAAAAGGGGGGTGGCGAGGTGAGGAGGTACACGGTTGTTCTCTCCCTCTCCCCTTCGCGCTCTCTCCAGAGATCGGCTGCAAATTAATACAAATCAGAGTCCTCCTTTCTGCCCGAGCCTCGTCACTCACCTTCCCCCCAGGTAGGAAAAAGGAGAGAGGGAGCTGGAGCAGGTGCAGCCGAGTGCAGAGCAATTGGAAGAGAAATGATTGGAATATCAGTGAGTGAGTGCTTTTGTGCTTGAGAGGCAAAATATGTGTGTGTGTGTGTGTGTGTGTGTGGGTGTAGACAGAGAGATCAGAGGAATATATGAAGAACTCTTATCTCAAACCCGCGGAAAGAGAAATAAGATCATGTTCCGGTTCTGCTTCTGACACCTGTCTTAATATAGAACGAGCGCAACGCTCGGTTACACAGCTGGACACATGTCTGAATTTTTAAACCTCCTGCTGTCATTTTAATCAAAACGTACCCGTGTGCCTGCCACTTGCAACAGATCGGAGGGAACACAGCCGATTAGACAAGCAACCGAAAACCTTAAAACATTAACGACGCCGGCGTCCGATCCAATCTGCCTCCGTGTGAATAGTGCATGAGTTCCGGCTCGCTCACCGTTTGCGTGGAGGTCGCCACATCAGGCCACACAAAGAGGGCAGGAACGGAGCAGCGGTGGTGACAGAGTGACCCCTTCTGGTACGATGCCCAGCAGTCTGCACCCAGAGCTCCACTCAGCGGTGGTCTGGCTCTGTCTGCAGTTAGTGCGGCTCCTGCACCTCCAGCCTCCTTAGGGAACACCGAAAGCCTCTTTGTGTTGTCTGGTCTTTTATTGTACAAGCATGCGTGTTTAATGTGAATAATTTCCACACTAGTTGGTTCATTAAAGATATAGATACTCTATTTCTAAAGTCTATGTCAGATATGACCACCACGGAGAGAACCGTAGCCTTTAGCCCACGTAAAGCTCAGATTAGCAGTCAGGCGTCAGTTTGTCAAAGCTGATCTGTGTCCAGTTGCGTCCAGCGTCAGTGGCGGCGGTACCCGTGCGCCAGCCGCAGCCTTTGTAGCTTTGATGAATTAAGTTGCTGTGCAGAGGCCCTCCACTAAACTCCTATAAATAGAACACGTAAGCAGACAGTAGCTTCTAGCGGCAATCACAGCGCAGTGTTGTGAGCATTGTTGTCCCTTCTAATAGGTCTACATGTTGCCCCACAGGTAAATAATGGGCTGACAGTGGACAACCACCACCTCCTGGCATTTTGGCAACTCAGACGGGGGCCTAATTTGTTGCCCAGATGTCATGAGGTGGGGTTAGCGGGGGAAATGACATGCTAGCCTGTGGCCATTCATATTCAGTCTATTTAGTAACCAACAAATCACCCTCTTAGGGGCCATATTGTTCTAAAAGGCTCCACATGCACCTTTTGTGGTTCCATTATTAGCCCACACAGCTAGCAAAGTAAATGAGTGTGTTGATCTTGTAATAACTAGTGATTCTACACAGAGAGTTACACAACACTAATTTTAATTATACAAAGCCAAATTAGTAATTGGTGCAATTCCAGCTTCCACACAGATAAAGTCTTGTCTCCTTGAATGCAAAAAGATTGTCAAATTTTAGGCTGCGATTGCGCAATTCATCTAAAAAGTTACCAAAGATTGAGGAATGTTTCACACAAACGTCTATCAGGTGACCCACTTGTCTTGCTGCTGACATTGGCCCCATTAGTGATCCGCGGCATGAAGCTGATGGACAAATTGTAATGTGCCTCAGGGCTCAGAATCAGTATCACATTTGGGACTCACACCGACACGCCGGCCATTATATTCAAACGTTCTTCCAAAGGGCATTCCCCGTCTGTCATTCATAGCACTTAAATGCAATCAGGGACCAGAGCTCATTAGCCTCGTAAGGCCTGATCCTCACTGAGAGAAACATTTTACTCAGCTAATTTGTGCAAGAATTTGTATTTATTTATTTATTTATTATAGAACTTTACAGTGGAAATCTCTTTTGCATCATTGTTATAACGTGTCTCGCTAGCAGCTAAGGCCTGATTCATGGTTCAGTGTCAGATCTGTGTTACGCTCAACTCTACGCTATGACCTGAAGTGCAGCTTCCCAGAAATGTAACTTCACATTGTGTCTTTGCAGACTGCACGAACTGTGACGGGGCCTGAAGTGGTTGGATAAGCACATTAAAATCTTCCCCCTTTCTGGCTCCTACTCTCCACTGAGACAAGCTCTCTCTCTCTTCTTAGTCGCAGTGATTTCAATGAACATTTATTAACTCCAACTCAAACAGGAGCCGCTCCAGGCGCTACTATCTGAAATACAAGGAGAAACTGACTAGCTGCCGACTAGAGTCGTAGTGGCGTGATGGCAAAACAATGCTGACACACTGGTGCGCAGATATAAATGCTTACACCTGCGAAGGCCACAAGTGTAAGCTCTGCTAGAACCAGTGTGGGAGTATGAATCACACTTAGTGTCTTGGTTTCTGATCAAAAACTACTACTACTACTTTGCACATACAGATAATCATCAAACAAGCCAGCTCCAACAGCTCGAACGCTAGCTCAGTGTCTGTCAGTATATCATATTCAATATCATCATATTTCACAAAATTCTCCCCAGTCCAAGATTTATTCTAATCCTGACCCCTAACTCTAATCCAACATCTTGCTCTGCCACCTTTTGTTTTCTCTGAATCCGCCACAATGTGCACACTGAAAATACCATGCTAGCTTCTTCTTAAAGCTAGCTTAAGGCCCATAGGTGGTTTTGTGTGACCTGAGTGGGTGAATGTACACAGGCCCATAGCGGGCCTTCATGGAGCAGAGCAGGATTGAATTCTCCCTATTATAAGGCCGTCTAAATGATTTACAATCTGTTCTTTCAAGGTAAAACAGTTGCATTATGTTGCTTAAATAAGGGTTCTTGTATGTAGGTCAGTCTGTGTCTAGTTGGTTTTGTACAGTTTTGTTAAAGTGCTGTCTCACTGGTAAATGCAGCAGCAGGAGGACTCCAGAGGCTACAAGTGGGTCGCAGAGGGACGCTTTCAGCTCTCAATCTCCACTCCTCTCCTCTCCTTGTCTGTCATCATCCACACCCGAGTGCTTCTTTATGGTTTGGCCTTTAGTGAAATGGTCCATTGTGCATCGGTCTATGAGCTCACAAGCCCTCCGTGCCCCCCAGAAAATCCACCGTCCTCGCGGTGGAACAGTACAGTGATCAGCGGCTTTTTAATTCAGTACAATAAATCTTTTAAAACCGCCTTTGTGCTTAGATCTTCGTTCCTCTGGATGCTTTAGGGCAGCAAAATTGCCTGTCTCAACCGGCCACAGCCGCTTTTATCTCGGACTGAATGCGGAGTGGTTTCAAATCCTCCCCTGAGGCTATTTCCCTCATGAAACTTGTATGTCCACGGGGTAAACACCATGCTGTCGCCCTGTCCCCCCGCACCACTAATCACCTCTAAATCAGACGCCTTCAGCCGTTTTCGCAGGACAATAGCGTTGCCATTTTTAAACCCCAAGGCGGATCACCATACGGGAACCGAAGCGGGAAGTATCTGTAGCAAAATTGGAGCACCATATGTTTCTCAAAGAGCTTTTTGATCACAATATTCACTTGTTATAAGCGAGAGAGCAAGAGGGAAAAGGAAAGAAGCAAAGCCAGTGATTTGAAGGCTGATTAAAGCTGGGGGTGGAGGTGTTTACCTTAATGTAGAACAATGATAGCTGCACTCCCGGAGGTCCAGTCTTTAAGGAAAACTAAGCTTACTTTATCGTAGCTCCATACCTAATGTACACATGCGAAGCTCACAAAGAATATGAGGCATACTAAGATGCATCGTCATGAAAACTGTGCAGTTTAAGCCACAGTGAGTCTAAATGCTGATGTGGTCTGACAGTTGTTGCAGAGGGGACCTGCTGTCACTCTGAATGCTTCAGCCTGCCACCGGGCAGCCAGCGAATACAAGTATAGAAAGATATTTCATCAGCAGAAGAAAACGCAGCACCCAGACATCGCGTCTAAATCAGCATTTGATCACGTGTTTCATTGCATGGCAGCCAAATGAATATTAAATATTGAAAGGTTTATGTTGTAATTTGTGTGGCCCGTGCTCCATTATCATATCACAATTAATTATACCGCCATCGCTCGAGATCCAGGCGGCGTGCGACGATTCCAGGATTTGGATTGGAATCGAGGTAAAGGTCAGAAATGGGCGCATCAGTCATATCCAGACAATGGCAGCTCTGGAGAATCCAGGCTTGTGCTGAGGAGGAGAAAGCCGCAAGGATCCCCTTTCAGCAGATGGGGGCTATATGAGCGGGGCAGAGGCAATTAGGCCAGCTTTAATCCTCCATCTGCTTTTCTCCGTCGCCATCCCATCAGCCAGGCGCACGGCTGCCCTCAAACTTAGAAGATCCAGTACCGACTGTAGCAAGAAAAAGCCCTGACGGAGCACGATGAAGCCAAATTAACTCCGTCAGCCGCTTTTAGCTGCACTCGACCACTTTCTGTTCGATTTTCTTCGCACGCTTTCCACCAGGTGCTCTCCCTCACACGTTCCTCCCTCATTCCTAATTCATTCCTATGTGCATTTCGCCACTTGAGGGTACTTAAACGCACACAAACGCATTTAAGCCCACTGCTGATGCGCACATTCTGTCACCGGCAAGACGCTGGTGTCATAAATCTCCGCACAAACAACATCTTTCCAGTCCGTTTCTCTGGTGATGTCGCTCACTTCAGTGAGATCCGCAGCAGGAAGACGTGAAGGTATGCGGCCGAACCAGATGTGATCAGCTGTCTCACGGCTAACGGAGCAGAAACGCGCAGATGGATCTGAGCGGGAAACGCAAGCGTGTCCTGCCATGATGCACCAGAGATGCGGCGCCTTCTCTTACCGGTGACAGTTTTAAGTTGGCAGTGCGCTTCAAATGAAGTGCTCATTTGATTGTCAGTTGACGCCTGCATCTTTCAAATCCGACAAATCTAATTTACAGTCGGCGTAATTTGCGCGTGGACAGGTGGACCAAAGTAGGACATTTTTGCGTCCATGGATTGAAAATGTTACTTAAATAAAAGCAAGTACTCAGCAGCTGTGTTATTGTTATCCCTGTGTTATTTTTTTATCTAATTTGCATAAAACTGCAACTAAAGGATTCATCTACTGATTAATTTCTCAATTAAGCGAATAATTGTTTGGTTTGTAAGATTTGAGGAAATAGCGAGAAATGCCCATCACAATTACTGCAGGCCCAAAGTGACACCTTCACAGTTTCATGAAATGATTAAAATTACTACAAGGAAAGCGACGGATCTTCTCATCAGAGGAGCCATGAAATATTTGACATCTTTGCATGAAAATCAGGTCCGAGGGCGACGTGTACCGTGTGTGCTGTGAAAAATGCAACGTCCCTCTCTAAAACGGTGAACATGTGGCTTCACTGTTCAGGTGCCAAATCAAATGTTTGTGTTCCTGGGTGTGATGATGGGAGTAAGTCAGTCATCCCCTTCTGGGTGTTCACGAAAAAATGCTGTGTGAAAAATAGCTATTCATTTTTATGCGGCACGCATTTGAGCCCCAATTGCTGCAATTATCACCTGGTCGTCAAACTTCGTTGATGTTAAGTGACAGTCTTTTCATTCATTCAAATCATCTTAATTGAACCTCAGAAAAAAAGGAATGATTTTGTGGGAAGGGTAAAAAGGCTTCCAGTTTTTGAATTGTGCACAAAATCAACTTCTTGATTGAAAGAAATCGTCGCCAAACTGGCTTCTCGTCTCCAGACCTCCACTGCCACTGACGAACATGAATGCTGCGCATTTTACGTCCCCACGTTAGAATCAGACGTTATTTTGGTCCGGATGGATACCGCTGAGCTAAGAAGAAGTCACGGTGTGCGTGCTTAAAGAGGCCATCTGCTGTTAAAAAAAAAAAAAAAACGACTGCCTGTCTGGAAAAGATGTGACATTTTTCTGCTTCATTTAAGCTGTCAGTAACTTCAGTGTTTTCGTTTACTGTCAAAATGTTTGTTAGTAACTGAATAAAATGGGTTGTAATCTTTAGTACCTTAGTAATATAAGGTGCTTATTTAGCAGTTGTCTGCAGATTTAACCCTTTGAATGGCATTGTAACCGCAGGGTTGATCTTTGTAGTACTAGTGTAGACAATAAAATGCTTAATTTCTCATTTTATAGTTGTTTTCTAACCATTGCTGGTCATTCAGTTTTTAAGATACACATTATATATACAAATATCTTAGCTGTGGCTTTTATACTTTACTGAACAGATGACCATAGCTTGAAAATATACATCATATACATCATCTTCAGTATTTATATTGTGTGAATCTGTACAATCGTGTGAACATTTTAATAACGATATGTCAAGATACTCAGTTTGCAGTTCATGCTATTAACATAGATTAAAAATTAATGATCTTTAATTGTGATTAATCATATTTCTAAGTATGACAGTCAAGGAACTACAGTGCAGCAGGAGGCTTGACAGATATAATTTGCAGTGCGGCTCACTGTTCTTATAAAGACAAGACAAAGCACTGCCTTGTAGGACGAGTATAGATACAGTCTACTGCATTATGGGAGAAACATCCAGAGTTGTCAGCTGAACCAGGATAACCTATACATCATACATACTGCCTTCTTCCATGTCTGTCTGCCTGCCCCGAGGAGAGCGTGCAGCAACAATTTGTTAAGTCTTGCCATTGCCACCAGTGGTACGTTGACCTTCTGCGGCGTTAACCGGTCACGGGGAGAACAGCTCCTGCCTCGGGACTAATTCATCTAACCTAAACAGCCTGATGAGAGGAGGCGGAAAGAACATAGCAAGCACTCACGTCAATCAAACGGATCGCCTTTTCACAATTTTTCACACGATTTTAGCACCTGGTGTTGAGCCAACGTTCAGTTTATGTTAAAACTAATTCCATCTTGATGCACTTAAGTCTAGACGGACACTCAACAGAATGACTAACTCCCGGAGGAGATGGAATATGATTCACTCGGCTAGGATAAAGTAAGCTCTCAAATGTGTAGTCATGTTCCCCCACTGAAAGACTAAGCTGCTTCTTTTTCTTTCTTTTCCTTTTTTCTTTTTTCCAGCTGTATGGAGGTTACATCTATTGTCTAGTCTATCCAGAGGCATCAGACTCACTCTCTCAGTGGTCTGCAGGAACACAGGTTAAGGGGTCAATGCATTAGTTGCTGTTATTCTCAGAGTGTGCAGCACAGATGGAGATTGAGACTAGATGGAGGAGCCGTCATGTTGGAGGCACAATTTAAAGTAGGAAATAAAAATTTTTAAAATTCTGTTTTTATAAAATCAGCAGGACTGAGTGACTGAGAAGAAATGGAAGAAACTGATAATCAACAACTTTTAAAAAGTAAATGTTTTGTAGTTTTGTATCTGATTCTTTTCATTCATTGTTTTGTGATTAACTGAAAATCCTCTTTTGCAGGACAAAGATAACAACTCCTCATTAATTTAATTTCTAAACTCCAAATCCATCTCTCCTTCTCTGACTGAAGACTGTTAAACCATCACCACTACACCCCTGCACAGTTCTGCACACGCACACTTTAAACAATCTGTTTGCACAGCACTAGCACATAGTACACAAATATTGCACTAGTTTAGTAACATTAGGTAGCTACTGCTTATTATGTATGCACTGTTTAATGCTTTAATCTGCCCATTTCCTCTAGTGTAAATTGTATCATAGTTAGTGTTTATAGTCTGCTAACATTAAATGCACAAATCTATCTGTATAATATATTCATAGTACCTCAATCAATCATTGTATATATTTTGCCCGCTCACCTATATCTATGGTCTCACCTGTACATAGGTTTTCATCTGTAAATATTGTCCATATGCCATAAAACCAACCTGTATCTTACCTCTTAAATACCACACAATTTATGCTACATATACTGGCTGCTATCTGCACTTCTGGTTAATGCTTAACTGCATTTCGTTGCTCGGTACCTGTGCATGTGTAATGACAATAAAGTTGAATCTAACCTAATATAACCTCCTGAGACTCAAGCTTTTATTTGGTATGTGTCAGGATCAGTAAGACCTAAGACGTATAAAAACTATGTCCTCGTATGTGGACACTGGGATTATTTCATTATTTATATGATAATAATGTCAACCAATGTGTGAAAAAATATGAAACAGTTTATTTTAATACCTGAACATGACTGAGCAGAGACAGAACAATTAAGTCCCAACGTCCTCAAACTTTACTTGCTAATTAGCATCGTTGTAACTCGTTGCTATTGGTGAAATATATTGCATTTCCATGTCGTGTGAAAGTAGAAACGTTAATAAGCATAAATAAGTTTCAACCATAAAATTCAATGATGTTTTCTACCTCGTCCTTTGTCCTGTGATCACCTGTGGAGTGAATCTGCTATCAGTGACTAGTGTCTTTACCCTTTGCTAGCACCGGATGGCAGACTAAAGCGTACACTAATGAGGACAACAGGTTTAAATAAAGCAGAATAAGCTGCGATAAAAACTTATTGTCAATATATGAGGACGCGGGGTCTCAGGAGCAAAAAGACCACTGTCTGAAACTGACAGCCACAGATATGTACCTGGTTTCTCTCACAGCTGTCTATTAGATGTCATAAAGAAATGGATCACCTTATTTTTTAATATTCTTCAACAGATTTCACAGGCACATTGTGGATTATAGTGTATGGCGTCAGTAGTTTGTCCAAAAGCACAGAAGAGAGAATCATCGTTTCATAAATATCACTATTACAACTATCTGGATGGATTACCAGCAGAACAATTTGGCATGCACCAGTGGCCTGGACAATCAGCGAAGCCACGGCCCACTTGATTAAATGCATTGCGAAAAGGCCACCTCTTCACATTTGTAAAAGTCACCTTCCATTATCTTCCAACGGTGGGAGCCCGGGTGTTCTTGGAGCTATGTAATATTATCTTCCACGAGTGCGTCAGGACCAGCGTGGCATTTGTAAACAGTCGCCGTCCTTCCTTTTTATTTCTCACCTCAAATCAATGTCTTTATGACCGGTCAGATACAGCCACCGCTCTCCTCTCGGCTGGCGTGGTTCACCATACGAAGCTCTGGTCGTTCTGGATAAATGCCACTCTGGTATTTCACAGGACGTTTCTTAGAAATCACGCGCCTCATGCCACTCCATCAAATGCGCCTGGATTCAGACAAAAAACACTGGACTAATAATAACAGAGGAATGTGCCGTGTTTGCTTCTAATTCCAAATAAAGTGAGTGGGTGAGATGTGTAATTGGCAAAGAGAATAGATATGAGTGTGTGAAGTGGAAGTGTGAAAGACAAGCAACAGTCTTCTGAGCATATTGGAAAACAAGAAATCTGTAGTCTCTGGTGTTTTATATGCGACACATTATAATCGTATTTTAATGCACATAACTATACATGTCATGTCACTACAAGTGTTATCTTAATATATAATAGATACATACTTTAAGTACTTTATCATAGATATTCTTCTGTTTTCCTTTAATTACAAACAGATATTCAAAAGCTCAGAGTTAGTCGTTAGTGTAGCCTTTATGAACTGGAGAGTAGCCCAGGTCTCCAGTTGTCTATCCAATGGCAAATTTTATTTTTTTTTCATGTTTGCATGCACACAATAGGACATTACTGTTGATCGACAAGTTACACGTACAAATGTCACTTTTGAAATGCTATTTTTTCCCGTAATTATAAGGTTCACATTTATAATTGTATAAAAGGTTTTGAGAAATTATAAATATCGTTGACATCTATGATATTATACCCTTGGGGGCAAACAAAACAAACCGTCTCACCTTTTAAGGCAAAGCTGTTAGGATATTAACAGATCCAACAAATATTAGCTTCTTTTTAAGGCCATTTTGTGGTGATAAAATATAAAACTTTAACATAAAAAAAGCGTAGATTTGAGCTGTTGAATTCTCTGTTGGTTCGTTGCTATCAACACATTGAAAGAATTTAAAAGGATGGTCAGGTTGTCATCTCACAGTCAAACACTTAACAAGTGAGTGTCACGACAAGGACTGAAAGACAACAACAGCAACAACAGTTCAGACCCCAGCTGACTGCTTCATCCTAACACCTGCCACAAAGTGGCTTGGCTGTATTAAAGTGCCAGGTTTGTTTGTGTTTTAGTGGTCACGTCAAACACGGTCATGTTAAAAGTAAAGTGTAGCTGCCAAACCGCATCCATGTGGGACATCCGCAAGGAGAGGAAGCGGAGCTGCGCTCCTGGCAAAAACTCTGCTGGTAGTGGTTAATGTAGCATGGAGAGTCTGAGAACGCTCCGCGCGTGCCGTCATTCATTTTCATTATCCCTGAGTGGGAGTGCCAATGGAGATATCAATCAGTCTGTGGATACTCGTGCTGAAGCTGACAAGAACCACCATGCTGGAGCGAGCGCTGACAGACAAAGACGGATGCCTCGTCCTGATGCAGGGAGTATCCTTAACAGGGGAATAATTGGCTAAATGCAGTTTAAGCAAGGCTCAAGTGCGGATGAATTCAAACCACGGTTTGCACCGAGTAGCCGGTTGCTATAAGAGTGACGCTGCAGACAAAAAACAATGACAGCGAGTTCATGTTTGTTGCCATAAAGCATGTCCAGGTCGACCAGCTACAGAAGTAGGTCATGCTGTGGTGGAGCAACACCTGAGCCAATCCCTGGCAGGCAGACAGGATCACGGTGCTCTCACCGGAGCTCCGCGGCTTTGATGTAGCAGCGTCAGGTGTCGGCTCAAAAGATTTATAAATAGCAGATAGCTGCTCCCCAAGCAGCAGATCTGCCTCCCTCTCTGTGTCATTAAGCCCAATTGGAGCGGTAATTGCTTATAGCGAGGCAGTCAACCACATCACTGATGGATGGAAGGAGACGACGAGACTATTTTTGGAAAAGCAGTCACAAATGTGCCGACAGTAACGGGACACCTTTCAGAAGCACGCTGTTCCTCATCATCTTACCTTCCAGGTGCTGCCAGACCCTAAATCTGATGATTTCATTACAGCGTTTTATGAATTCATGCATGAACAGAGAGAGAGAGAGAAACATGCAACTGGAACAAGCACTGTTAGTGTCAAACCCTCAGCATGCGCAGCATCAGCAGCAGATCTCTCGGAGTGTTTTTGTTGACCTAGCATGGAGCCTGCACAGAATGAGCTATCATAGCTTCTCAGGTTGTTTTGCCACAGACATCACACACTCCAGCAGCAGGCTGCTTAAATAAGAGCACCCATCAAAAAGAAGAACAACAACCGTGCACCTCTCTTTGTCAGTTCATTTCCTTTACTCTTGGGGATTTTTTTTTTTTTTTTCCCCGGTCTTTGGAGGAACCAGGTTATTTTTCACCTCACCCTTTGCCGCGGCCTGCTCCATGACAGATAAACCCAGTGGGTTTCGCTCCGAGGTTCGTGCCTGCAGATGGCACGGCGGTGCTGATGGGGCACTCTGGGTGCGCCGGAGGCTGCACGGGGGACGAGCGGAGGGGAGGTCTCCCATCGTATGAGTAATAGTAACCCTTCCCAGACTGTGAAATGCCAGGGAGAAACGCGGGGAATGGATGAGCCAGTACCATGGCAACAAAAACAAAGGGAGGGCAGCATGGCTTAGACTCCCAAGGCGACTGTTCATGCTCTTTTACTGGATTTCCCTTATCACCAATGGCAAGATGTTCACTAGGCCTGACAGCTCATTAACGCAGATGGGTTCAAGTGATTTCTGTACGGCGTCGGTACATTCGCCACAAGAGCAAATGGAAAAAAAAAAACAAAGCAAACGACCATTTTTCTCACTGCAGATAATTCCCCCATCAGATACAACTTTTAATGGAGGCGAAATTAATTAGATTCTCCCAGAATAACGAATGGCTGGAAATATTTCTCTTGCACTTTTTCAATTAAAAATGTATTCCTGTTCCTGTTTTGAAATAACAAAGCCCAATGGAAAATATACCAGCAAAATGCAAAAGGGAATGGGGAAGTGACGCCCATATTCCAGATGGAGGTGGTGAGAAACTCATTTCTGCTGCGCCCGTGACCCCGTGGTCACACAGAGACAGATTCCCCTGAGTGTTTACAAAGGGCTACTCAAGTTCACTTCCTACACTGCGGGAGAAATGGCTGGTTTTGGAAACCTCCTAGGGAGACGCCTCAAAGTGACCTCACTGGTCTGCAGTGGACTGGGCTGCAGAGCGGGACTTGGCTGCACTCCACTTTCTCTCATGTTGTATGAGATTAACCTGACAGCTGTAAATGAATAAAACTCAGAGGCCTCCACTCTTAGCGTCATTACAAGTTGCTGGCTGTATTCTTGCTTTGTCCTTGAAACCGCTGTGGCCTTAATTCATGCGTTACATCATGTTCAGGACTGGACAAGGGCAGAAAAGGTACGAGGACAAAGTGCAGCCAGTTACTCTGCAGATATTTGTTGGCGGTCAAACTCGGGTCAATTTAAAAAGGATTTTATTTTCTGCTATGATTGTGTGGATCAATGGACTGTTGCAAGAATAAAATGCGACACAGTTTGTATTTTGCAGTTCTTGAAAGGATTAAAAAAAAAAAACAATCACCTCCACTCTACCTTTGAGGATAAACAGAAGCATTAAAGCAGAATGGGCATTCTTCCTCATTCGTGTAATGTCATCATACATATGAAATTCCCCATGAAAATGAGGTCACAAACGGTGGTCACAGCATCCCGATGAAAACAGAGACATTTTATAGTCAATAGTGAAGGGGCTGGAGTGATGGAAGTGGTGAGGATGGGGGATTTGAAGCCTGGATGCTGAGGCCTGCAGTTAACTGTTCTCCCGTGGAAGGTCAAATCACTTAAATGTTTTTTTAGGACCATAGGGCAGTCATTCTAGTAACTATGTCAGGACGTGCTTACATACTCCAGCGCTTTGAGCTAAATGCTAATGTGAGAATGCTAATATGTCGTGTTAACTGGTTTACACAGTTTGAGGTCAGTGCCATCAGTTTTGCGGGTAAATCTGGGGAGACAAGGGTCCTTGTTATTTGATTGCCAACATATCAATTAAATATTATCTATATGATGTTAATTTCTTTACAGTGAGTCGAATGGCTACTGACATATTTGATTGCACTTCTGTTATGGGTAAATAAACCTGAACTATAAAAAGACAGATGGGATGTAAAGGCTTTGGGGATTCAATCCTCACGTATGGATTATTACAATCGCAAGACATGCAACCAGCTTATGAGTACACGTAATAAACATTATGTGACTGGGGAGGTTAAACTGCGGTTAATTCAAATTAAGATAGCGCAGACGAGCGAGCGAGAGATGGAGGGAATATGCAGCACTGGCCCTGAGCAGATATGACACCTGGATGCTGCAGATGTGTTGCGTGACTGATAAAGTGATTCAGCTTCAGCTTCACTTAAAATACGGCAAACATTTTCCAGAAATATATAAAGAACATTTTTATAAGGCTGTACCTAGCCATAGCTGTGTGTTGAGCTAAAAGCTAATGTCAGCATGCTAATACGCCATTCTATACGATTCTTCAATACGAGTGAATAAACCTCAATTATAAAAAGACAGATGGGCGCTAAAGGCGTTAGCGATACAGCAAGCACATATGGATTACTACTGTGCCATGACATGCAACCTCCTCATGATTACACATGATATACCTTATGGGAGCGGGAGGTTAACCAGGGGTTATTTCAGATTTAAAAGGCTTAGGATATGCATTAGGGCATTTGGCATGGGTTATGATGCATGCACTGGTCTTAATCTATAACGTTAAATTCCACTTTAATCAGGTGATGTACAGTTGATACATGCACGCCTCTGGTTTCCCTGTTGACTGAAAATGCTTGTTTCACTCGACACAGTCAGAGTTTCTCATAATTCATTGCCCTGCAGATGAAATAATCAGTGCAGGATGAAACAAAACTGTGGTAGGTTGCGTAAATTTGATACATACAAGCTGAGATTTAGACATTACTAGTGTAATAAAGACAAAAACAGTAATGGTATTCTGAAAATGCGTTGATTTACATCCACTCTACCGTCCTTGAGTGAACGTAAATGCACACTGATTGAAAGCACTCTTGTTGCTGTGATGACACAATATGCAGGTTTAATCCACTCTCAGGCTCAGTGATGAATATTGATGTTTTCATTTAAGTTTATCTTGTGTCCTGTAGCTGTGAGTCTGCTTATCAAGGTTTACCGCTTCCATTTCGTTTGGTTAATTCATGCCTGTTGATCGTCGTGCAGATGCAGGCGGCTGCAATTCCAAACACTTAGCTGCACAATGCAATTAATAATACATCAAAGGCCAGGGGTTCTCATGAAACAGCGAAACATTTCAGAACTAGTTTGTGTTGTCAGCAGAGGAGTGCACGCATATTCCAACAGGCATCTCCTCTCAGATGTGTGTTGCAGTCGTCTGCATCTTTTATAGATATACATCCCCTACAGGAATACTCTCATTGCTATCTGTTTTCTCTGTCATTCTCCATTTCCTCCACTCTTTTTCTCTGTGCTTCTTTTTTAAATTGCAAATGGCACCAGTGTCCTTGGGCTGCTCCTCATCGACTGTTTGTTGGGTTAGTGTGTTAGCTGAGCAGGGGAACTTTGAGAGGACTCGTAGAGCTTGACACATTTATTAAAATGTTGCAAGTCTCAGGGCTAAATAGCTATAAATAGTGTTTCAGGGTCTTGTCAAATATACTGAAATTAATCTTTGTGCGTGGGGTGGCAAGCATATACCAGTCGTGTAAGAGAGAGAGCCATGAATCTACAAACCAAATCTTCTACACACTCATACTCAGTTCAGAGTGTTGGACTTCACCTCTACAGACGCAGACTTAGGCCCAGATTATCTGGTAATGTGAGCATTTACAGATCCGTGCTTAAAATTCCAAACTCATTGGAGCCACCCCAAATAATATCAACACGTTTGATCGGAACTCTCATGCAAGTACTTTGAACAGCCACAGAGAAAAAAACAAGTTTACAAGGACTCGGAGCAGCTGTTGCAAGCACTGGTAAACACTCTAGACCCTGAAGCTGACATTAGCATTGATGCTTCCTGATCTGGCACAATAACCTGAGTAACATTATGCACCACTGTTGCCAAATCACGTAGTGTGAGCAGGTTTCAGACTAGAGAGAAGAATGTATCTGAAGTTTCCCCTGAAGTGCAGCCTGATTTCAAAACCAGGCAGAATTTGAGTCTAAGCTCAGTTCAAGAATGTTGTTGATATCAAGACATTTGAACGATCAGGGTGAAGCATTTCATGACATCTGTCTGTGAGGTTGCAGTTTGCAACCGACTAAAAAAACTACAATGGTCACAACTTAAACTTAAATAATGCAAAAGGTGGAAGTAAAAACATGACCACGCAACATGGCAAGCTCCTTGAAAGACGGCCTACCTGAGTGGGTGTAAAGGTCTTATTATAAGCACCAATGAAAACATAATAATAATACCGATTCCCCCTTAAATCTTACAGACTGGTCAATCGATTCTGCTGTGTCAGACTGGCATGACCCTTTTCATCTGGAATGTACACAGGCAACACAAGCTGAGGCGTCAAACCAGGGTGACCTGTTATGCAAAGAGACCTCATGTTATTAATATTAAATCCAGGTCGCAGCAGTTGGCAATGACCTGAAAACAAAGCTGGAACAAAGGCAATTCACAATCTGCACGACTACAGTTTAAGCCAATGTACCAGTTCTATAATTGTGCTAAGGTTATTTTGTGGCCGCTAATTTCTTCATCAGCTGCGTGTGCGTCCTCTAAACTTGCAAGGAAGTATCAGAACAAGAACAACTTTGCAAGAGCCATATGTGCGTCCGTTAAGGGAGTGTAGCCGAGGCCTTACTGTACTGTGCTCTACAAATGGCCTCTGGATGGGTGCAGGGTGAGAAATTTGTCACACTGTGAAAATGTGTCCCATCTAGAATCCATTGGCAAGTGACATAAATCCAAGATAAACCCAACCTCTGTTCCCTGTGAAGTAGCAGACTACAAAAGTCTGAACGCAACCTCTAAAGCCCTCAGGGGTTTGGTGTTTGAAACTAAAGATAGACTGTGGGTGTGGGATCATGTTAAGGCTTCATGACAAACCGATCTTGGAATAAAGCACTATTATTTTATGGAAAGAAAATGGAGACGTTTTATGGTGCTCGTAGTAAGATTTCAGCGTAGGGCAAAAAACTACAAAAGCAACAGTGAGGTATCAATAACAAAACCTTGGCACACATACGCATTTGGTCATTTTTACATCCAGCAAATGGTGAGGATTCATTCATCATCTACTGTATATGCTTCCTGGAGACAAATTCAAGTTCAGCTTTAGCTGTGTTTTGGCCTGTTGGTGGAAATATCTTGTAACTAAACGATCATTATCATTAGTCATTAATATAAAATTATTGCTTAGCTCATAATTGAGAATCAGCCAAATCTGTTAGTACACCTGGAGCTGACAGAACAACCAGCAGGACTGGACAGCATCCAAGAAGTAAACTGAACCGTATTTTAGGATCCCCTTCCTCCATGGGTGCAGACCGGTCAAGACAGACAGCTGCTGAGAAACAGCACGTCACATCTCCAGCTCTGTCTCCAGGACACAAGTCCCTCTAAGTCTCATTAGGCCAAACTGGCAGCTCAAGTGAAAATAAAGGGGGCCACGTACCCGGCCTCCCCTTGCAAAAATCTCCCCATCGCTCACAGGAGCGCTCATTACTTCTCTCCCCCTCCCCTCTGTCCTCCAGCCCCTCTCCTAAAAGCAGCCAGCTCCATCCATCAGATCTATCGATCCTGTCTCCCCCCGGTGTGGTACCTGTCTGTTTTTGAAGCTAAGTGGGAAGGATGGCAGAGCTGGCATGATATTTCAGCTTTCCAGTGACAGCCTCGTCCTCCCGGGATGTGCAAGGTGAACCGGAGGCTGCGCCTCGCGGAGGAACGGTTCCTCCATAGATCTAAATGAAGGAGCTCTCCCCCGGAGGAATTACTTGTATGTTTTTCCTGCTTGGACACCAAAGTAATAATCAATCTGTAGCTTCCTCTGCTGATCTCACTGCTTCCCGTGAAAGGCTACACCCCATTCCTCCTGGTACTACAGGAGGTAGCAGGACAAACACAACTTTGCTCAAATCAAACCAAATGTCTTTTTTTTTTACTACAAAACGCTGTCATAACCGCTGTTTAAGGTTCAACAGTGATGTCTCACAATACAGCAATGATACTGTAAGCCTTTTAAAGAGATGTGATGGTGTGTCACTAAGAGTTTCTCTTGACTTTGATCTTATTACACTGATGGGTTTTGGGGTAGAAAAGCAAGCTTAAGCTTTTAAAGGGATTGCCTTAGAGAAAACCTTTTTTTAAAAGAAGTCTGACATGAGCAGTTGTTTGATTTCTAACTGGGATTAAACTCTCAGTGTGTGGTATTTAGAAGCAGTTTCCTTTTCATCAAATTCATACCAAAACATATTAGTGTATTTCTTCATATTAATAGTGTGTTTTCATGTTTAGTTAGAAAGGAGGGTGTCTAGTGGCCCATTGGTATCCACCATTTATTTGATCCATAGCTTTGTCTCTCTCTATTCCTTTTTTCCCTGCCTCTTTATAGATTTGCTTGTAGTCAAACAAGGGAAAAATGAAGTCACATACACATTTAATAGAAAATGTGTACAGTTTTTACATATTTTGAACTTAATTTACGAGTTGAAGTCCCTTTAATCTCTACAAACAGATGAATATGCAGAATATGCAAGGATGGTTTTAGCACTAGAAGTTATCTGGTTTCTATTTGTAGCCTGTTTTTAGTCCCGGTGGTATTGATGCTCAAGCAGGCTTGGGTTTGCATGCAGCTAAAAGGTTTGTGTCGAAAGCAAAAAGAGGCCCTTTTCCCAAAATAAGGTTGCTGCAGTGCTTTCAAGCAGCAAAGTCGAGGGTAAACTGTCCTGTTCGTCGTCGTCTCTCAACTCATGCTCCGTTCTCACGTCTCAAGTTCCTGGTCAGGCTGTGAACAGAACAGGCAGCCTCAGACCGGATATCCATTATCTGTTATCCGGATATTTGCGGGCAACGCTGGAAGCTCAGAAACATTGGCCATTGCCCCCTGGGGCAGTCACCAGATCGTATCATAGGTTCCCAGATTAAAAGACACCCCACCCCTTGAGTATTTAACCATATCACATTGTAGGTAGGTCTGATCGGGGCTTTGCACCAGACTGGAGCATCTTATCTCATTTAATGGGTCATATGTTTATGATGCCACCGGAACGACACTTGGGTGATCTCCTCATTTGTTTCTCCAGAGGCTCAGTAACTGATCCAGGGGCAACAGTGGATGATGACTTTGAGTTTGAGTTTAGTGATCCTGAACTGAGAGGCAAAATCTTAACATACAGTATAAAATAAATTAGCTTAGACTGTTTCAGGTAAGCCGTACCTGTGATTGGAAGGTGGTCATAATGTTTTGCCTGATTGATGTACAGCGTGAGCCTAAAAATCCTCGAATAAACCTATAACATAGGGTCATGTATGTTTTTAAATGGTAATGTGGAATTTCCTCAGGTTGTTAAACAGCTAATGACACATTAATCAAGGTCGCGACTTCAGTTCCTTCCTTGTAATTAGTGCTGTCTACTCAGCCTAGTTTCATTTTTCATGCTACCTGTGTAATTTTATTCATTACAAAAAAAAAGAAAAAATAGTGCAGTACGTCATTGATTGTGCAGCAGGGGTGTTGCCCTGGAAGGAGCTGCAGCGTGTAACTCTGTGAATATGATATGAGTTGGATTCGTTGGATTCTTATCGTCATGGCATTATTATTATCATGCAACCTCTGTAAGCAAAGGTCGCAGTCTGTTCAGACTCACGTGTATTATTAAGGAAACCAGCAATCAGATGTTTGAATCCTTGAATATTTCCAATCAGGTTCTTCCCTTGCACAAGCCTTCAGTGCCTTCAGTGCATTTGTCCAGACCTGTGATTTCTTCATACAGACAAAAGTGATGGAAATGGGTTGGTTTCTGAGGAGAGTGCAGCTCCCTCTGGTAAAATGTTTATAATTAAGTGTGATTTCCAGCATCAGGATGAGGCCACAGGAAGAAGAAAGAGGCAGGCTATTTCCTGTTGTCCCTCCTCAGTCAGCTCAGTTTTTTTTTAGTTTTTTTATTTGAGCCTTTACTTCTTCCACCAGCTTGACAGAGAAATATGCAGATTTGGAGTTGGGAAGACTTGCAATTAAATAATTTTAAATGCTTATTAATTCCACATGAATTTACTCCCAGTTTAATTGCTCAGTCGCGTTTATTCAACAGTTGAGTAAAGTGAATTTGAATGAGCCCCAGAAAAAAAAAAAAAAAAAAAAAACAGTGGAAGGAGTCAAATGAAAAAGACCAGCTGCAGAAAGGAAAGTGATGAGTCTCATGTCCGGTTTAGCTCGCACCTCTCAGGAGAGTTAACTTCACCGACTCAATGACCAGAACTGACACGCAGTCGCTCACTCATAACTGAGGTGCCAGTTTCAGAGGAAGATACAGCAATTTTTCAGAGGACATAAAAGGCGTGAACACGGGAAAAAAGAAAGAAAAAAAGCTCAATTTGCATTCATTAGCAGTGTGTGTGTGTGTGTGATGGTGGTTGAAGCGATGCGAGAGGGAAATCTGCAACACGATCTGTGATTCTCCCATGGTTCAGAGAGTTTGTACATGTACCTGTCAGACAACAAAACAATTCAGCTGGGAATCCACTAAACAAATCCAGATCCTAGATCCAAATCCCCTGGTACAAACACAAACCCATAAAAACATTCATTCAAAGTCTGCCATAAAATATTTTTCATGAAAGCAGTGAAACATTCAAACAGAGGGTGGATTTTATGTCATTTCCAGATGGTAAGTATAATTTTTTCCACCTTATAGTGTATTATATTCTTCTAGAATGAATATATATATTTTTTTGTGATCAAATGTTTTTATTGACATACAGTATATATATACAGTGATGTCAACAGTTATGACAAATGAACATCATACACATATTTTATTCCCTTTCCCACCCTCCGCACCTCATCATTCAAAGGTAAACAGCCCATAGCCATTAACACGTGACACAATTAATATCAGGAATTTGACAACATATATTAATTTAAATCATCTTGCGATTCTCTTTTTGATTTCCTCTACTGCTGTATACCAAAATAATATGTTTTCTTGTTTAGCATTAAGGATTTGGGCTTTTGAAATTTCCAGATAGATAATTTCAAGAAGTGTCATGTACCGATGAGAGATGTCTAGCGTATGTGGCGGTTTCCATCTCAATGCAATAATTTTTTCGATTATTATTATTCTTTAACAGAGTGATGTATTTAAAGATGATAGATCGTTTAAAAAAAACATTTGGGGTTTAGTCAGTTTTTTTTTCACGATTTGTAAACAATGTGACGTTTTTGAGGGGCGGGGCTTAACTGGAAGCCAAACATGTAGCTTGTAAAAGGTGGTTAGCATATTTCAGTGCGACTATTTTGGCACGAAACGGCGAGGAAAAGGCATATTGTACAGAATATATTATTACACTCACTTCCCGAGACTGTGTTATATTTTTAAAAAGTTGACTCTAACTGATGGGACTATATTCACTGACCCCTACACTCTCACTCACTAGAT
Organism: Mugil cephalus; assembly: GCF_022458985.1. Lineage (NCBI taxonomy): Eukaryota > Metazoa > Chordata > Actinopteri > Mugiliformes > Mugilidae > Mugil > Mugil cephalus. The sequence goes on from NC_061782.1 coordinate 8,456,621, forward strand.
GGATGATTTGACCAAAGGAGGACACAGAGGGGACGAAATCTGGTCCGTCTCCAAAGATATTACAAAAGGTACTTGGAGACACTGTGGAGGGTAAAGTAGTAAATGCTGCTTGGACACCCCTGAAACACACAACTAGCTGTTGTTAGCTAGCGGTTAGCATTAGCATCTCATAAATAATGATGAATTTAACGTAATCTCAATCACGATTTATTCCAACCCACAACGTTTTGAAGACTGAAACTGATGATGCATTACATATTAAGCTTATCTGATTGGAAGTGTGCCCATTGTTGATTGTCTCACTACAGTCTTTTATTTTAATCGACAAAAGCCAAACCATAACTGTCTGTGGCTGGCAGTGGCAGGTATGTGATACAACTTCAAGTTAATGTTTTTGATTTTTCAGTTTTGACACCAAAAAATACAGCAAGAGGAGATATTCATGGTTGAAAGTGTGTTTGCCTCCAGTTAACATCGTGACGTCACAGTGACGTAAGCCATGAAGGGGTCTTTAGCAGATAAAACCCATATAGTTGGCGACAGGTTTACAATCCTATACCATGTGCATGAAAGTCCCTGATTTGTTCAAAGGACATGATGACAGACGAGGCTATCCGGTATCTTCATGCGGTGAAGCTTACACACTGAATAAATAAATAAATATATAAAAGGTGCAATAACAAAGTCTGGCAGGAGTGACTATAGAAACTAAGTGCGGATCTGTCTGTGTATGAAGAATGGAGGGCTGTGAATATTACAAATTATACTCAAACACTGTTCAATATCCTAGCAACCAAATTGCAGAGATTAGGAGCCCCGCGCTGCATGGTGCTTCATTTTACATCAAGCAACATCTCACCCCACTATATCTGCCTGCTGTAAACCATCTGGGTTTTTCTCTGTGGCCATTTTATGAGCAGAGCTGCCACGCGGGGCACAGTATGGTGCAAGCACAGATTCAATTATGAGGTGGGGGTGTTTGGCGGGAAGGTGTGTGTGTGCCAGGCACTGTCTGCACGCCGCCTGAAGCTGATAGATGTGGGGACTTCTGGCCTGGCAAGTGGTTTGCAACCTGGCAGTAATGTGAGAAAGGCCCATTGTGCTGCTGCGGAAAAACCCAGAGCGCTCAGCTGTGTTTACAGCCCAGAGCGTGGGACGGCAGATACGCCTGTGAGAATCTCTCAGTAGAACAGCCCCTGCTCCAAAAAAAAAAACACGAGGCAGAATCAGATGGAGACCAAACAACCCGAGCCATTTTTTACCCGGCTCGTTCTCTGTGAGGCTGCCGACCAATTAGCCACAGCGCCACTGCTGAGGTGAGATAACAAAAGAAACCCATGTATCCCCTTAAGACCTCACTAGAGGGCCTTTATTACCGTATTGATATCACCTACATGTCGCCACCGGCCTCACTTGCCTGGCAGCGAGCCTGCACATTTTCTACGAGGGAAAAATCACCAGAGAGTCTGAAACTCAATACAAGACAAAAAAAAACAGCAGGACACAACACTGGGCTGAGTGGTACACACTGTAATTAGAGAAGCTGTAAAGAATAAATATGAAATACGATACAGTGGGTTCAAGCTGCACAGTAAATTAAAAAGTGATTAATGGGCCAAAAACACAAAAATGTCAATTGACGCCCAGTGAAAGTATATTCTAAAATAAAATAACACATGATCAGTGGCAGGCAGTGGGAAAACAACGAAATCAAACAGCAGTTGCAAACGGTTACATTATGTGCCTGCTGGTATTTTATCCTTCAACATTTCCTACATGCAAAAGACATCACCTCCCTACCGTGACCGATGGATTTAAAAATTCAGAGCATGTCTCTGTGCTCACTTCCTTCAGAGAGCAAAGAACAAATCTAAATATTGCATTTTCCACACAAAGATAAAAAAAAAGTGTTTAAGTTAGCTCACATTTTGTAGCACCACAGATGAGTTAATTCGTGGACATAATTACATTTAAGTGAAGTCCAGTCGTACAGAAAAATGGACAAAAGTGGCGAGCTGACCTAAGCATACAAATTAGTTCATGTGCAAAACTTTTACCAGTAAAAAAGGATTTCTTTAGATTGTCCACTTGGTCCAAGAATTCATTTCAGCTGCATTTTGCCACTGTTGTTCTATAAAAGTTATACAATCTGAGCATTTCTAACTTCTGAGATTCAACTGGTCTGCAAAACTGACAATATTTAAACAGTAAGAACTAAAAAAACCTCATCTAACTGCTCTGCAACAAATGAAAAAACATCTTAACTTAAACAAAATGACTGTGCGGACTCAGTGGTCAAAGGCACCCTTTTGAGGAACTTCTAAAATTAGTAAAAAGTGCCTTATATGTTGCATACATGCAAACCCTTCATGTTTCTCTAGATGAAATGTAACGACTTTCTCAGGCTTTGTGGTGGAAACTTTCGGCAGTACCACAGAGGCTGGTTTCAGGCGCTCTGAGTGAGGCTTTACAGTAAATGGAGATGGGGTCATTTCTACTGCAAAGCCGAGGTCAGATTCTCAGAGAGCCTGTCTGTGTGCAAGTGCTCATAAAACACTAGAGGCATCCATTTCAAATGTCCCAGCTGTCGCTGAAGTACTGGTCCTCGTCCTCTTCTTCTTCTTCAGCCCCATTTTTCACGAGGTCATTCAACTCATTTACTTCCTCCTCCTCCTCCTCGCCCTCCTCCTCCTCCTCGTCCTCCTCCTCCTCCACATCTTCTTCCACCTTGAGCTGTGCGAGCATGCTTTGCAAAGTGGATTTCACTTCCTGAACCTCCTTTCCCAAAGACTGTGCAGAGAAGGTTAAGGAAGAGTCTGATGCTGCGGACAGATCTGCATTAACATGTAAATAACAAGCATGCCAGCAGACAAATATCGGTGCAAATGTGACACTTGTGGCCCCCGGTGGTTAATGGTAATAGCAGAGGACAGCCATAACTTGATGGAGTCATCAATCTCCAATTTGGCCCCCCAAACAGATTACTGGGACAGATCATCAAGTCATACCCAATTTAACCACATCCAGTTCACTATTCATGAGCTCATCTCGCCTGTGAAACTGGGCGGCAACGTGGGGACCCAAGCAAACAGACTGCCCGGCTAAATTATTCATAAGCCATCAATGAAATGGGATAGAGGCTGTCGTCAGTGGAGAGGACTGTTTAACCTGCTTAGAAACTCAAATTAATTGTGCGAGTGTCCAGCCTAAGTGGCAAATCAAAGGGAAGGCTTTGATGGCAGATGGGGCCGGATGGCTCGTTTTACTGTCTGAATGGACACAGATTGTCCTCATTCATAATTAACCAGACATTTAAGAGCTTTGTGTGGATGCGGCAGACTTTCAGAGCAGCATTGTCCAAACGGGAAGAAGAAGTTGTGGAGTCACACTGAAAACTAACTTAATACTAACTGCAGAGATTGGCCGAATTTTGCTTCTTCCTTGTCTTCGTTTTTCAATCCCGCTCTCCGCGGTCAACCATGCACCTACTGTTAGCAAGAGCAGGGACTCAATTAAGACTCTAACGGTTTGCCTGTTTGATCTTCCTGTCTCCATGGCAACGGCGGCGCCATCGCTAGTTCGGGTTTCTGCAAACCAGCACGGCCGTCCTGCATCTTCAGGGACCTCGAGTGTCCGTGGCACTTTTGCTCGAGTGCAGCGAGTTCAAATATCAGAAAATAAATGACACATAAGGACATGAAAACAGAGAAGCGGGCCAGACAGTCTCTGTCTGTCTACGGCTGCCAGTCTGCATTAATGTCATGTAAACAGTGGAGAAGCCCGTGCTGACCCCTGACCATGAAGCAGGGGGATGTGAATCGCTGAGAAGAGTCAGGCCATATTTCAGCGAAGAGAGAAGTGTGTATTGTGTAACACGCGGCTAAAAAAGAAATAAATCTCTTCCTTGTTTTGAGCAGGCTGGGAGGGTATTTTTGTCAGGCTGCGTTGAAAAGAGAGAAATGAGAGGTGACAGAAAATATATTTAAAAAAAAAAAAAAAGCAGCAGGTTAGCTGGCAAATTTTCTTCCTCCCCATGTTGGAAATATCGCCTTTTCAATCCGTCTTAATAAGCCCACCATGCAGAGGGGAAAAGTGGAGCGAGAAAAACACACTAATCTATTTCCAATCAGCTTTCTAATTAGCGCAGAGAATGATGTATTGTGACCTGTAATCAGCTTCAACAGTTTGATTTGAGTCATTATCATGGATATTGTAATTTCCTCCGAGCCAGATCCAGCAAGCGGGCAGATGGAGAAAGGGAGGGGAGGGTAGGACGGGTGAGGAGGGGAGGGAAGGGTCAGCAGGCGGATGGACATTAAGATATGACAGGAGCAGAACCATTACAGTGACATTCCTCTATCTGCCCCCGTCGACTGACTTTAATCTCAGCCCGAGCTGACTGGCAGCCCACATCAGCGGCCTCTAATAACCCCACATGGACTTTTAACATTTCATTTTCCATTTGGCACGTCCGGCCTGTCAAGAAAAATCTTCTGATCCCAGTTTATCTTTGGTTCCCCTCCCTGATTTGACCCATAATGTCGCACAAGACAGGTTTATTTATTTATTTATGTTTTTTTAGCGAGCCTGAAGCCAGTTTGGATGTTTACTTCTGTGATTTGAAAGGCCTCGACATGGGCGGGCAGAGACACATGCTCACGCAAACACACATACGGGTCGATTTATGTATATCTGAAGCGGGCTGAAAGGATATGGGTGAGGGCCTGATCCCGGTTCAATATGGCTGTCTGCAATTCATCCTCTAACGTCATTAGTCTGTCACTGATCAGCTCGCAGCGCTCCGTCAGGTCTGTGGCTTCGGCCTCACTGCACTCGTCCTGGGGAAGAGAACAAAGGAGGATCAACAATTGAGGCTAAAACTGGAGTCTAACAATAACACAGCATAGCAGAGTATTTCAAAATGTGCACCAGTCTGGTTGGGGGAGCAGATGTCTTGAACCAGCAGCACAAATCATTCTAGCTTTTAGACAATGGATACATTTCCCATGGTGCAACTGGACAGTCTATAATTAAGCTGCATCGACAGACATGAAAATGAAGACAAATGGAGTAAAGAAGGAGCAAAACTTACACTGTTTTTATTATTTTTTTCTATAGTTTTCTAAGTCAGAGGTAGGGAATTCTGAGTATCCAGTTGTCACTGAATGCAGCATTAAACCTAGTACAAAAAAAAAGTCCAAAAAGTGCCAAAACCTGCAGTTCCACGAACGACCACTTGAGGCTGAAGTCAATCCCAACATGTTGAAATGCCCGATTTAAATATATGTATTTATACATATTTAAATAGTTAAGGATTAAAGTTGTGCATAATTTAGGGTGCAGTCCCTCTGAGAGATACAGGTGGATTCCTCCACAGGTTCAGCGCACCATCATGTGCTTGTAATCCTTTCGTCATGGAGTGTGTGCTCACTTTTGGGCAATAAATAAAGCCCTAACATTGTTCAACATTATTCTTTACTGTTTGCAGGCTCATACTTTCATTTCTAAATCCGTATAAGTTTCCCTCGTTGCTATTTCATGAGACAGAATAAGACACTTGTAACCAGTCCTCTGACTTCTTGAGCTTCCAAAATACACAAACACCCACATTTTTCTTTGGTAAAGAGCCAAGGTCACTGTGCACATAAGACACACTGAGTGAGACCAGGGTGTGTTTTGTAGGATGGCGGGATGTCAGGTTGATGGAGGTGCAGAGTGCAGAAGGGCAGAGCATTCAGAGACCGGAGCTGGCCATAATTAGAACAGGGCCCTGTGCAGACATCGCGTCCCAGTTTCTTCACACTTATCAAGCGTAGGGAACACAAAAACACACACACACACAACGGTACACGGTTGCAAACAGACACACACGGGCATTGCACACCAACCCAGTGTTCTCCCTCAAACAACAAATGGAAAGTGTAATCTGACTCATAGCTGCAGGTAAAAAATCTCAACTCCCTGCAGCTCAGAGGTGTCAAAACAATCGCTGCAAAGTCGTGTCTCTGGTCTCTGTCCTGGAATAGCACTTGTTCTCTGGATGATGTAACAACCCTAAAGAAATGTACAACAACAGAAAGCCCGAGGCGCCACAATATGCACAAGTCATTCCAGACACAATTAACAGACGACGCAGGATAATTATCCCGTAGGACATTGTATTTAAAGATAGCATCGTGTTTTGTTTTTTTTACGTGTTTGAGGAACTTTAAATGAGCAGTTACTATCACGAGTGTGTCCTAAGGGGCCACCTTACATGAAGCCGGGATCCCCAAGAAGGTAGACAGTGAACTTATGGATTCACCGAGCTGTTTGTTTGTCAAGGTAAGAGGCGTCTTTTAGCAGATAAGAGCCTCGTGTTTGTGCGGATGATTGATTATTTTACTTAAAAGCCTCCAGCTTTCTTAAAGTCAATACGACCACGGGGATGTAAAACAAAAGCTCACTGAGCAGAATGACACCGTCGAACACACGTCTGACAGTTTGTTAAGGAGCCTGCACTCGCACTGCTCTCTTCGCGATCTCAAAGCGTACCTTTGACGAAAACAAGAAAAAGAGAGCAACATGTCAATTTACATAATGGAATCACAGGCTTCCATGTGTCGGCGTGTTGGATCCTGTCGCACATTAGCTCCGATGCCACTAGACCAAAGGTAAACAGGAGTACGAAGCTGAGGAGGTTATTTATCTAGGAATTCAATAATCACGTATGCACTGGTATGATTATTTAAGCAATAATGAGTAAAAGACGGCGCTGTAATTGCGCCTGTTCCCAAGGGTGCTGTTCAGTCAGACACTTAGCACCAGGCGGACAATACCGAGCATGATATGGCTCTGGTGTTAACACTCAAGGTTATAATTGCTTTTACAAACAATAAGGCTATAATAAGACTGAATTACCTTTCAAATAATAACTTAACTAGCTTATGATTCACTCGTTTCTCTATATTATCTGACAACTTGTTAAGTAAGGAACAACAATAGTGTGCAGTATCAGATGTGGATGCACTGATTGTGAAGTTCTGGGCTGATAAGTCATGTTTATGTGTGTAGATTTATTGCAATTTTTCTGTCAGGAAAACAGATTTTCATTACCAAAAATTAGCTGTGCAGAAGTCTTTATATGAGCACAAATTGTACAAATGTATGAAACAACATTTCCTTTCCTTGACAAGACTAAAATAACAGTCTTTAAAGTCTTTTCATCTGCTGCACAACCACCTCTCCTGCTCATGCCTAGAGACATAAATAAAGCCACAATTAAATGTTTATTTAGAAGCTATTCAAAAGGCAGTACAATCTAAACCAGAAATAAATAATTAATAAGTTACATAAATAGGGTTGTCCGAACCTATAAATGAATGCAGCACAACAGATAAACATCGGCCCCCGCCATCAGTGAGAGTCAGACAACAAGGTGAATAAAGCGCGATAAATCATCATCCCTAATCTTGTCATGATTCTGTGACTTTTGAGTTGTTTCGAGTTTCCTGATTTATTTTGTTAACTTCCTTGGTTTCTTGTGTTGTGTTACTGCTGTAACATGTATGCATAACTTGAATCCTTAACTATTTAAGTACGTTTTTTTAAATTAGTTATTTCCGTTTTCTGTAAAACCGGTAGTCTGTGGGGACTGACTTCACGGGGCCTCAAGTGGTCATTCGCGGAGCTGCAAGTTTTGGCTGTTCTGCGTGTGCTTCATTTTTTCGGCCCTTGATCTAATGCCGCATTCAGAATTCCCTTTGCCTTTCCCTTTGTTCCTTGTCGCATCATTTAGTCGTCATGCCACGTTTTTGTCTTACTGTCATTTTGTCGTCATCCTGCCTTTTTGTGCTCCTGCCGTGTTGACTACTCCTTCTGGATATTTTACGTTGTGTTTTAGATACCAGCGCGCTCTTTTTTTTTTTCTTGTTTTCATTAAATACCTTTTATATCCCTTATCTCCTATTTCATCCGCATTTAGTTCCTCACATCTGTGCAAAACTCTGACACATCTTAGTCATTCCGCACTGTAGCTGCAACCAAGTGCTACACACTTATTTAGTTTCATTTGAGTTTGTAGTTGTGTTTCAAAATTTTTTCAAGTGACAAAACCAGCTCAACCGTGCACATGGTCAGAAAGTAGGTGATTTCTGAATGTGCTGTGAAAGTACACGGTCGTCCTTTGATGCAACACATGGAGTAAAGAAAATCAGGAAGGTCGATAGACTTGACAAAATTTAAGCTTTGACCCAAATCTGTAATTTTTAAGAGGCATTTATACGCAGTTTAGCCTGGAAGTTGGAACAAAGTCGCTCCACTGCCAACTGATTACGCTCCAGTTTAGATTTACCAGTTCAATCAAATAATTTGGGACGGCAACATAAAACCATACAAGTGCAGTTAGTCTTGTTTCAGCTACCGTGTAACATCGCACAAGCAAACATTTGTTGAAAATGTCTCGATTGCTTAATGCCACGTACTTTCTTTCTCTGATGTAAGTAACTTCAGCAAAAATGTTTCAAATTTCCAAGCTGTCATCTCACTTCTTCCCTTAAATTCTAGGCTACAGAGCAGAATTATGAAAGACTACACCAATGATTTCTTATTTTTATTTCTTTTAGGAACACTGTAACCACAAGAGCTCGCTGAGGATTCTGAATAAACAGACCCGTCGTGTTTTGTGATGGCTGCCGTCTGATGTTTACATAGCATGTACACTTGCATATTCCAGTTTCACGTTATAGATTTTTTATGCTTGTTTCTTCACTGTCTCTATAGACAGTGGATTGTAACCCAGGGCTACATTCCCCTTAATATTTAGTACGCATTAAAGATAACTAGGCGTACCTGTTCATTCCTTGAAGGAGGCCTCTAACCAAAAGTTTGTGAAATAAAAAACATTTTGCACTTTTTCCTTCAGTAGTAAGTAGATTCTGCTAAGAATGTGAGGACTATTTGACGTCCACCCAACAGGGACCTTAGAGGGTCACTGTTGGAAACCATCTTGTAAATGTCTCACCACCGTTTCCAATTTAGTGTTTTGCATGTCACTGTGAGACAATAGTTGCCATCAACGGAACAGAGCACTCAAAAATCAGCCGTTTTATAGTCGGCGTGATGACAGTTTGGAGGATACATAATTCTGTCACTATTCAAGTGTGAAGTGGAAGTGCGGCTTCGGCTTTTGAATATGTTGTCGGTGAACAATTTAATCCCACAATGCACCGCTCGTCGCAATTGTTCACAAGTTTGGGTGGGAAAAAAAAACCCAACAAAACAAAACAAATCAAAAATACAAAACAAGCTTTGTCTTTGCGGCGTTTGATTTGGCAGCGATATTCCAAAGTTTGATTGGCGGCGCATGTGCAGCGACAAAATAGTAAGTTCGATTTCACAGGCACTTGCAATCAAAACAATAAACTATACAGAAACTAGCAGCATTACAAAAATAATTGTTAATTCTTGAATAAAACTTTTTTTTTTGGAAAAATCTGCCCGGAGGAAGAGAAGTATTCTTTGATCAATAGTTTGATTAATGCTGGTAAATATTATACAGTAAATACAACAACAGTGACTATGGAAGTTCATACAAAGTGGTATCATTTACTTATTGTATAGAAATCCAGTAGATCTAATCAAAAGTTTCTATTCAATAACGTCTGAGTTCTTGTTTGGTACCCCGGGTCAGTGTGAAGAGAGGACTATAAGGACGTTGAGAGGATAAAAGAACAATTACTAGAGATTAGAAGAATACAGTGTGGCGCTAAAACACACACACATGCACAACCAGACACACACACCGCCAATCAATCTCCATTGTGGCAGCAGGGCAGCAGCTTGGCTGCGGCTAAGTGGAAATCATTTACTTAAAGTCATTATGGAAAGGAGAAAGAGGTCAGGCGCTCTGAGCGAGAGGCAGAGAATCCCAGCTCCTCCAGAAACGCTATCACAACACCATAAAGAGGAAGATGCCATCAAACGTCCATTCATGTCGTTTGACTCGGTGATGCATCGCGCTCTGCTGTGATTGAACCATTTAACGGCGGCTAGTTTTTCGATAATCACGTGTGATTTAAAGTCGCGCGGTTCACGAGGGCAGGGCGCCGTCCATTACGGCTCGTGTGTTTTTGAAACAATGGCTCCGTGATTCGAGAAAAGGCAGGCTTGTCACTGACTCTGACGGCTAAAATTACAAGTATCAAGTTTATGTCAAATACTTTGTTAGAGACGTCGTCTCTGGCCTATTTATTGTTTCCACTTCAAACATAAATCTATTTCATTACAGAGCTAAAGGATAGAAACTGTTAAACCAGGATTAAACGACTCATTCAGGATGTATAGATACCTCTGTACCTGGTGTGACTTCATGTATGAATCTAAAGCAGGAAGGCACTGAAAGGAAAACACATGCTCAGCTAAACCCTCCTCTGGATAATAAAGGTCTTTAAATGCATGGCGCCAACCCAAACAGTCTGTCACCCCAGCCAGGGCTTCTCATGTAAATCAGTATTGATCTGATAGAGAAAAAGGTGACAGGAGTCATCTGTAAGTTGAGGTCAAACGAACGACGAGACTCTTCTGCGTCCCGCAGCGTCAACGTTACTTTAATTGCGCCGACGACGTGCAGCCACATACGGCGACTGTGTCGGAATTACCAACCTCTGGGTGATTATCCTCCATGCAGAACAGAAACTCCTCCAGCTTCTGCAACAAAAAAAAAAAGGGGAACATTTGTTGAGGCCGCACAGTCGTAAACCTGCTCATGAATTATTGAAAATGCAATTACGTCGGCTGTGTACTATATGTGTGCAGCATCATCATAATGAGCAGAGGCTGTAATTATTCATCACCAAAACTGACAAGAAGAAAATAGATTAACCGGCTCATCTGTACCGCAGCTTTCCTTTGTTTAGTATTCAAGGTATGTAATTATACATTCTTCACGAAAGGAAGGAGGTAATTACTGTACCTATTGGGGGCTAACATATTGCTCCTGGCTTAAGGGGAGGTACATAAATGGCGAGGCAACAACACACAATATTCAGCAAAGTTTTAATTATTCGAGTTTAATTAAAATGCGCGTCTAGTGGCCGTCATCGTTCCTAACTCTTCACACCGTGGTCTGACCTTTTTAAACGCTGCAATTTTGAACCACTCACACAAACTGCTCGACACAGCTTTCTGTAATCACATCCAGCTCACAGCAACATATAATCTGTCACGTGCACTTTTTTCAGGTACAGATTGCAATGATTGTCTGGCACCCAAATGATGAAGCACTCTTCTATTCTCTGTTGCCGTGAGACGAGGACACTCAAACCTACCGAATTAGACCCCGAATTAAAACACAGTTTTCATGTATAGGTCCTTCAGAAAGAACGTAGGTGTTTTACATATGAAGAATGATATTAAGCGGCTCCACTATAAGAATATTAGTAAGAGGCGGCTTGATTAGATAAATGCGGAGCTGCACAACAAAAAGAGTCACTCTCTGTCTACTGATTTTAGAAATTCTGATCAATCAAATCCCCACATTTATTACATTTCTGAAGAAATTGCAAAATTGCACACGTTTTAGCTGATCATCTTAAATACTCAAGGGTCTACACCAGCATGCAAATCTGCAAAAGCCACATGATGAACTGCAATGTTTCTAGCTCAGAGGGCAGACATAGAAGCCAGAGCGTACACTACGGAGACAAAGGAAAGAAATGGCGGACCGTCTCACCTTTTAGATCTTGGAGAAACGTTAGGAGGGGCCGGGCTTTAGAAAGAAAAGCAGAGAAAAAAAAAAACAAAGAGAGAGCAGAAAATGGATCCATGCAGTTTGTAAAAGTGGGCAGGGAAAGAAGACGTCATTTATGGATGCACAGAGTTAGTCTGGGGGAGAGGTTAGACAGGTTGCAGTCGTAGAAGGATAAAAGATTTTAATACATGCAAATTGAAAAAAAGAGAGATTATTGATCACACATTCCTGTAAATCTACACTGAAATATGTGGATTTGTTTGTAATAAAACATAGCCTCCCCAAAACATGTCTGGAAAGAGTGGTATTTTTTATTAATGCTGGCTGTGTTGGCTTTGTTCCTATCTCAGAAGAGTCTGTCAGACTGAGTGGGTGGAGGAAAGTGTGAGAAGAGAAGAAAATGAGTCAAACTGGACCCTGAGGCGGTGGACCTCAACTCACTGTGGGATAGACCGTCAGCTCAGAGTACTCACGCACGCACACGTGCACACACGCACCACACACATGCGTTCCCGCTAAACGCACGTAATCATGCAGAAGCAGACGAGAAACAGACTTTCAGTTCTGCACTGAGTACAATCAGATTCTTCGAGGAAGCCAGAGAGTTTCCAAACGGTTGCCTCCCTCACGCCTACGGTTTTTTTTTTTTTTTTCCTAGTTTAGAAATACCTTCGAGCAAACGCGCTAATAGACTGCCGCTGCTCATCTCACTGTAGTCCACGGAATTTCAGCCACCCACAATGGCCGATTGTACGAACTGAAAATGTCCTCTCCAGTCAAGTGGTGTGGCTGAAGGAGCAGGCCGGCTTTATGTGAGGTCACATTTCACACCACATTAAAACACAAAGAAATGCAAGTGGATCTGAATGCATGCAGTTCTCGTTTGACATCTCAGTGGTAAGGTTGAGTTTATGTGAAGAAAGTGGGCTTCCATGCTTAATTTTTTATACTCAAGAAACACCGACTGTCATGCACTCCAGCCAAGTATACATTTCACATACACTTAGATACTTAGATGAATTATGCATTGCGTGTGTGTAAACAAGACATTGGCTGTTACCTTAGTGAACTCTGAGTTCTGTAAGTTGGCCTCGGGGCACCAGCGCCCTCCTAAAGCAGTCAACATGGCGCAGTCTTCTTCCTCTTTGGTGCACGGAGGAGTTGGAGGATAAACCGTGGGTAGGTCTTCCATGTCAGCTCCACTGCAGCTGGGAGTTCGCAACTGGAGACCTCGCAGGAACAGGTGACACGCTTCCAGGTCAGCCTCCCAGATCCGCTCCAAGCCTGGAAAGCCACAACTGGAGAGAGGAAGAGACAAGTATGTCAAGCGTTAAGATACGATAACATACTTTCGACTGCACGGCATGGCACTCAAGAATGTATGTAAGTAAGAGAAGAAAAACTTGAATACTATGAGGTCCTTGTATGTTGGCCACTGTTACTATTAGAACCATTCAATTTTTTTCTGTTGGAAACAGCCGTACTTTCATCAGTAAGTCAATGCTATAGACTGTATAAAGATGGACAACGGCACAGCTCCTGAAAACTGAGGCAAGTAGAGTTCAACATATTTCATAAGTTCCACTAGTGGAGTGGATGGGACTTGGTCCAAACGTTTTCTGTTTTAGGTATACTAATGCGTACCCAAGTGTCCATTTGTCTGATGAGTTTAGAAACAGGATGTGACATTGTGATGACTACAACTTGCCGTACCAACAGATCCGTGAAGCGGTCCCATAAGATCATGAGAGTTGGAAAATAATAATAATAATAATAATAATAATAATAATATTAATAATAATACTAAGCACATTGTACAATACATCATTTCTTTGTAACTGGTGGAGAAGGAGCAGAACGCAGTATTAATTAAATGAAAACACCAGTTAGTCTGTAGTAAGTGTGGCTGGATCATTGATAACACGGCTCCGTGTGGCTCCACTCTCAGATCGTACTGTAAAAACTCTGGCTCTAAACTTGCAAGATGCCGCTGACTGGGAAAATAGTGTCAGTCTGGCCAATACAAAAAAGCAAGGATGCATTGTGCATATTTATATACAGTCTATGGTCAATGCACTACAAACCATTTTTCTTACAATAAATATCTCAACCCAACTCATCTTGTCTTAAATCTTTCAGTTTATCAAAAACAAAAATCTAAATCTACATTTGCCTGCACATGCTTTTGACTGGACAGGAAATGTACCACAAAAGACAAAAATGTAATCTGACAAGTAACTAAAGCTGTCAGATAAGTGTAGTAAAAGAAAACACAACAAAAAAAAACTTTAAATATATTATAACTCTGCAATGTTGTTGATGGGAAGCAAAAAGGTTCAGAAAGTGGACAAACTCAATAAACATACATGTATCATAAATTTGTTGTTAAGTACAGAGCTTGAGTAAATACATTACCGTTTCCACCACAAGTTATATATTATTATACTGATAATCTGAAGTGATGTGTGAAATGATAAGCACTAAGAGCATCACTGAATGCATTTACAGCATCACCGTCATATGGCCACATACTGTGTATAATATGTATATACATAGTTGATACAATATGTGTTAGATAAATAGTTTTTAAAGAGTGCAGCACAGCAGGACACAAAAATGAGAAAAATTAGAAACTGAGCAACGTAGTCAACGAATCTCGGGTTATTTTTATTAATTATATAGGTTAAACAGATCACAATTGTTTTTTTACACAAATACCAGAAACTGCTCTGTGTGGGAGTTTTTAGTAGTAGAGATAAGAGTACTGATTCTGAATTATAAGATGTTTTTTTCTGGATTATTAATAATAAAAAAAAAAATTAAGATTCTAAAAAAATCCTTCTCCTCTGACTCAGATCTGAGACCTCTGACATTTAAAAATATTCTTATTTATTGACCTTTTTCTTTCAGTGACCTTTAGACAACAAATAATTCCCAAGTGGCTGCAGTCCCAGGCGATATCTGAGAGCTCGAATCCATTCATGATGTTTGAAATATATTTTAGACCACGCGCAGGAAAACGTGAATGTAAAGAAAAAAATAAGTTTGGTTCCAGGAATCAATCTTGTAAATCTGCGTATTTTATCCGTACGACATGTATCAAACACCTTAAAGTCTTAAAAGGAAGAAATGTCCTCCCATCTGTGTGTCTGTTCCTGTGTCCATCCCAGGAGGATGCTCTCCGTCACAAACATTAATTCTCACATCGAGTGACTCAGAAACACAACATGACGATATTGTACTGTAAGCACAAATATATCTATATCTGTAATATATTCAGTGTTTTCACCTAGAGTGTGCCTCCCCGCTGTGCAGTCAGATTTGCGAAATTGCTCATTTTCCATCGTACGTAAACAAACTCAAAGGCAAACTGCACCCAGACAATATTGTTTAATCTCTCCCTCTGTTTCTTCTTCTCTCTGTCTCAGTGATGAGTCCCCCCACTGAAAATTGAAAGCCACTTGTTTTCCAGCCCATCCTCTGCTTGAAAAGGCTGCCAACCTCTGTACCCTGCCAACGCGCGCCTCTCCGCCGTTCTCTAACCTTCGTTTGGCAGACAGACAATAGAAAAATTGCCAGGCCCGACCCCCCCTCTCCCTCCACTCCTCCTACCCCCTTGCCCTCGCCAATTCACTGCTCAACGCCGCTGCCTCTGAGTTCTGCTGGAGTGGGGACGCACCCAATGAGCCATGCCATTGTTATTTGTCTCCTCTGAAGTGGAGAGGGACACACACACACACACACACACACACACACACAGATACGGGTGGGCACACGTGTGTTAACTTACACACAGATAAATCATTCTCCGTGGGGATTCACTCTGGTACAATCGTAAATTCCTCTAAAAAATGTCAAAGCCGGCCTCATCTATCACGAACGCCGCTCTTCAGTGACAATCGCAATTCATTACGAAAAAAGCTTCGGCATTAGGGCTCTGTGTGCTGGAAATCCAGACAACATGTCAGCGACTAAGCATCCCTGTGATGGTGGCGTCCCGGTGCCCGTTGGTGTGAACTCCTCGTCCAGGGGTTAATTGGTGGCAGCCGCTCGGACCTGCCGTCTGACAGTGGCGTGGAGAGTGTGGGCGTGCTGCGCCGCTGATGCCATGGTAATAAGAAGGAGAAACAGGCCGGCACACTCCGTCTACAGTCGCCCAGTCCTCCGGTGGGACTGCTGACTGACAGGACTGCTCTTTCTCCTCAAGGCACCACGCACGCACACAGCTACCAAGGAAGGATTATAAATACACTGCCGAATGAAGAGGCACTGATGTGGTCCAGCTGGAACCAGTGGACTCAGTTAAACCTATGCAGAGTGACAAGTGAGGCAATATTGGGAATATTGGTATCAATTCAATACCAAGTAAATACAGGGCTACTATTGCCGATATACTTTTTATTTGAAATGTCATGATTAGGGGTGGGAAAAATATGGCAACATATCGCGATACTTTTTCTTCTGATACATTATTGATTTTGAAGTTATGTTTTGGGTCGATCTTGAACAACTTCTGCACCTCCACCACCACTTTTTATGTACAAGTGCAAGTAATCAGAAATGAATAACTTAGATTTATCTTAATCTTAATCAAATGGATTATCATCAATAATGTATCGTATCGTGACTCAAGTATCGTGATACGTATCGTGAAGTCCTTGCCAATACCCACCTCTAGTCAACTTCAGAACTTTAATTAGTTGAAATAAATCTGTTTCCATTAACTAATTACAATATAAAACAATGTAACAGTACAAAAATTAAATAATTCCCCTTTTTACTACACACAGTTAACAACACAACAACAATGGAAAATAAACCCAGTAGCAAAGTCAGTTCAGCAAATAAGTAAACAAAACCAACACTGTAATGATAAATATAAAAATTGCTCAGCGATGGAAATGTCGACCCAATCATTTTCAACCAAAGAAGAGGGTCTGCATCCCGTGTAATTGCCTTCTCTTCCGAGTACCGACGCATTTCAATAACGGCATCAGTGCCAGCTGTGCGACGTTGCTATGATGCTAGGATTTGAGTATCAAACTGTCCATATCCACCTTTTTCTACAGGTGAGGATGAAGAAGCTCCTTTTTACAGACTTGGAGAGAAGCTGCACTCACACAAACTCTGTGAGGAATAATTCACTGGACGTATAGATACTATCGATATTTAGATCGATATCACATACGAGTGACCAATATTCTGAACTCCACCCGTTCAGCTTCATCTTCAGGTCTCACACATGAATATGAGCCGGTATAAAGGTCTGGGCATTCTGGGCAAAGTAAGACATTTAGTGACCTGGAGGAAAACTATTAATGCATCTTTTTAATGCCTCTCAGGCTGAGGATACTCCAAACACACAATGGGAACTCACACTTCAGAAGGAATAAAGGAGGACGGTAATGTTCCCCCTTCAACATTACCATCTGACATAACACCAGCTGTGGGGAGGTGCTAATAACGTGGTGGAGCACAAGATGGGGACAATTGGGAGAGGTGAGATAGGGGGTGGGCGAAGCCTTTTCTCTGAGGCTCCTCTTCTTCAGAGACGTTTCTCTGATTTACATTCTGTACGTTGAAAAGTGATAATGGAGCACATTGTCACTGGGCTTTCCAGCTTAGACGCTCACAGCGTGTCGTCGGTTTTAACTAAGAGAGCATGTCTGAGGATTTTAACGACTTCTACACCAGTTGCCTCCGACGCATATGATGAACGACTCCCGAGTCTCAGCAGAAGACCGAATTCATAAATAGGACAAAAAAGCGAGAAGCATTTCCTAATGAAACATCTACATAATGTATTAAACAACTGTGTGCTGCTGCTAATTTGAATAAAATGTTTTTTTTTTTTTTTTTTGTTTTTGTTCTGGTGACACACTTACAGCATCTGTGCTGCTCTAACATCCTGTTCTAGTCCTTAGCAAGGAAGAGATAATTGGTTTTTTTCAACACCATCCGTCTCCACGGAGACCAGACAGCTCACCACACTAATCTGCCTCTCTCCTCCCTTTTCCCCTCCTCCTCTCCTCACCTCCCATCGCCACGGCACTCCATCACCAGTAATGTACATTAAAGCTGACTGATAACATTTACAGTGGATGATGGGGCGCATGTGTGTACCCGAGTGTGTGTGTGTGTTGGTGGTGTATGTGGGGGAGAGTGTACGTTCAATCAAGGCAAATATGTGTCACTGTGCCAAAGCAGGAACTGGTGGACGCTACTGGTGCCCGAGTGCCGCTGGTGTGATTTGATTTGCACTGCCAATGATAATGAAGTGTCCGTTTTTATACAGCTTTTCATTCTGTGGTGATTTTAAGACACAGGTGATCTATAATATAGAATCAGCTGCATCTAGAAATTAATAAAACACATGAAATAAAGGATTTTCACATCTAAAACATCCACGACAAAACAAAAACAGGCACTTTCTGGATTTAAAATCTCAGACTGTATTAACAGAGGAAAATAAAATGAGATATTTTAGCATTAAAGATTTATTTAAAGGGGCGCTCCACTGACATCAAGTTCCATTTACTTGAGACAACGAGCACCACTGAGCCGGTGTTTTCAAAATAAATTTTTTAAAACCCAGCAGATTTCATCAGTGTAATCTCAGTTTGGGTTTGAGGATTTGAAAGTGTTAAGAAAGGAAAGGTCTTGACAAGATTATGTCATATTCATTACAGGAACTGTTAGAGACAGTGTTTTTGGAATAATCCTACAAAACATCTCAATTTTTATCAGAATATGAGTCTTTTGGATTTCATTATGCATCATGTTTCACTGAAACAGGCATAACATTATGACTGCCTTCCTAACATTGTGTAGGTTTTCCTTGTGCTGTGACCCATCAGAGAATGGACATGGGCCTTCTGAGGGTGTCCTGTGGATGTAGTTAGCGGGGGGGTCTTTGGCTCCTATGGGTTGAGGGGAGGGGCCTCTGTGGATCATCTCACAGATGCTTGATCGTGGAGGCCAGGTCAACACCTCGCGCTGTTTTTCATTTTTCCTAAACCATTTTTGTGCATGTGTCAAGCTGCTGGCTGTTGCTTCATGGAGTGTCATTTCTATGTGGTGGGGGTGCCTGGTCTGGTCTAGGTGGGTGGTACATGTCTAAGAAACATCCACACGAATGCTAGATCCAAAAGTTTAACAGCAGAACATTAAATTGTCACAAGATGGTCAATGTTATTTACTTCTCCTGTAAGTGTTTTTTAATGTTGTGGCTGATCGGTGCATGTGACCACTGGGCTCTTCTGTCTTTCGCCACATAAGGCCCAAACATTTTGATTGGCCCAGCAGATCTTTCGCTTGGACACAATCAGTTCCCAACAGAGCGAGCCCGGACCAGCTGGCTTCAAAGCAACAAACCGCAGAGACAGACTCAGTTTCTGTACCAGGCTGCAAACGTTTAATTCTGGTGTAAAGTCCGGGAATTTAAGCACTGAGGTCTATGGAGACTGATGCACTCTTGAAGACAGCCTCAAGTGGACATTTGAAGAAATGAGTCTCCTGAACTTATGGACATGTAATCTCATAAATCACTTTTGGGATGTACTTTAGAATGTAATATTTTCTTGTAGTATTTGTGTCTTCTTATCTACATGTACCTTTATAGGCTGTGCTTATACCCAGGATATTTTTTCCCATCAGACATAAAGAACAGACAGATACTGTCTGAAAACTCGTACAAACAAAACACAAAGCCGCCATCTGCCCTATTGACAGCAAAGGTCCAGAGGCATGCTTCCCCCCCGCTGGGCAGTGAGATATCAGCCATGTTGCTCCTTAACCATGCATCGCCCTGCTCTGTTCATCCCTCAACTACAAACGGCTTTGTAGTGTGTCACTGATTCCTGGCTCCCGTCCAAATAGATGACCCTGCCTCTCCAAGGATGCAACACAGAAAGGTAGCCTCTGCAAACAGAGCCAGGGGTCAAACAGACACAGCTCAAAGTAAACACCCCGCCGCCAAACACTTCTCTTCTGAACACTCAAACTGTGTTTGAAAAAATACCGCAGGCTCCATTTATCCCACAAACAGTTCCAAAATGCTACTCCACAGCTGCTCTGTGACGTCCGTCTATGATCTAAACAGCTTTTAATCTACACAAACGAAGCCCAAACGATGCACATGGCGTCAAAAGTGGACGGCGTTCCGCACCCTCTGCTGGAAAGTCAACGGCTCATGTCATCAACACAACGGCCCTCTGAGATTTAAGCGCTCCGAGATGCAGGTGGAAACAATGGAACAGACAGAAGAAGATATTGCTTTGTCGAAAATGGAGGAGGAGGAGGAGGAGGAGGACGAGGAGTGGGGGAGAAAAGGTGGAAAATGAGCTGACGTTTTACAAAAAAATAAAAATAATAAAGCTAAAGAAAATATGAGAGATGGTGGAGGGGAGAAGACAAATTGTGGAAGTGAGAGACGGAGTGAAATGTGAGAAAGGGGCTCTAGGAGACAACAGCATTAGGGGAAAAAAAAAAAAAAAAAAGTGTGAGTGCATGATGCGCCGTGAGGTGATGTATTGGGGAGACTGTGCTCTGGTTAGAGGACAACGGAGGTGAGAGGAAATTCCTTGGAGGCTGCTGCTCTGTTTACGTCCTTGTTTGTTAGTCCTGCGCAACTCTCTCAAAAAGAGGAAAGACAGAGAAATGGCGACCGGCGCTCTTACCTGTGCAACCTGTCCTCCAACAGCTCGATATACTTGGTAGTGTTCTCTTTCAGGCGGCTCTCTGCGCGGAGAGAAAAGCACAAAGAGAACAAAAGCCTGTTACATGTACTTCCCTCATTACTTTTATTAACAATAATGACGTATCCTAGCAACAAATCACAGCTCTAATACCATTAAAACTGACTCGTCTTTTGCCGTTCTGTGCGCGGACCATGCTAGAAAAAGGTGGTTGGCATCACAGCTGTTGATGGCACTGTGCGGAGAAGCTGCAACAGTACAGTTCAGTGCAGAGGACCAGCTGGCTATCTCCTCATACATACACACTGTCGAGAAAAGATCATTCCCTCCGCTCTAAGACGGGATAAAATCGTAGACGGCCTGAGGATAAAGAGGGATTTTATCATGGCATAGTTCCTTATATCTTGCCAGATTTTCTGTGGGGCATATAGTTGGATGGATAGCTTATGTTGCTTCCTGTACCCTTCTGCCAGCAGAGAGCTGTGCCTGAGGAGGCAGACGGAGGCTGGCTGAGTGTTAGTCAGGATGGAGAGGAGGGCAATCTGAGCACCGTTAATGAGCTCATGTATGAAACATGAGAATATGCCCCCTGCAGCAGCGGATCCTTGAACACAATAGGATGCACTTATATCAAATTGCACCAGGTATATTTATATATATATATATATATATATGTATATGTGCACACAAGTTATAACATCCAATATGAACCCTCCTTCTCGTCCACCTCCACCTTCCCGCTAAGTACAGACACACAAAAAGTCTGACCTCATAAACCCGCACGCGATTCACGATCATCGCTTTCGCTCCGGTGCAGTCGTTCCCAATTTGAGATCAGGAGACTCGGCGGAGGTCGCAAGATAAGCGAGAGAGTTCATGAAATGACTTTTTTTTTTTCCATAGAATTTGCAATTTCCTTACACAACTATTTTATCCCTTCACGCTTGTCAAAACATTCAAATATATCTGATCTGCTTCCAGTCTCTATCCTAAACTAAGACATTCTTTTTGGCAGCAGCTTCATGTTTACTTTACAGACGTGAATGTGGTATCAAATGTCTCATCTGACTCTTGGGGGAAAAAAAAAAAAAAAAAAAAGGCGAATACGGGTATTTCCCCCAAAACTAAACTATTCCTTTAACTGTCAACACGTCATGTCAAAAACTTGACGGAGAGTCAAAAGAGGACAGTGCTTGATTTTAGGGCGAGCCAGAAATGGTTGGAAACTACTCAAACGTAATGCCAATTAGCTTGCTGACATTGACTAGAGCTCACACAGAGACAAAGTCACCTAATTGCGTGTTCTGAATCGCGCTGAGGTTGAAATATAATTCATGTTATTGTCTTGATGGTGGTTATTAGACAGCATCGGCTCGGGGACGAGACAGCCGGCGCAGCGGGGAAGGAAGAGAAAACGCCTGAGAGAAAGTGGCTGTGACACTCGCTCACACACAAACACATTCCTGCCTGTACTTTGGGAAAGAGCTGAGACGGAGATAGTTGGGGTATTCATGAGGGCTCTGAGTGCGTGTCGCACAAATAGATCTTTCCCGAGTGTCGTCTTCATTCAAAGTGGCCAAATCTGCTCAATCAGAGGGAAGAGGGAGGCCGCTGGAGAAGCTATCACATATCTGGCGAGACGATCTCGGCGTACGTGGACCAGACGGCTCACTTACCACCCGTCTAATTGCTATGTGAGATCCTATCCTACCTGACAAAGTCTCCCTTGTCAACTTCCATTCACGCTGGCTCCGTTAAGCAGCATGCAAGGAGATAGCCACTGAATAATACATGGAGGCATTAAGCCTGACTTTGGATGGCACAGAGCATGTACAGATGCGAGATGACAAAGTAGACTGTGGCTTGAGCGAGAACAAGAGCCAGATTTAGAAGTAATACGGTGTGAGGAATGGAAACAGCCAGTGCACAAGGCAGACGAAGACGGGAGATGCAGGCACAAGTGTATTAACTGTTAATATTTCTTTCCACGGTAATACGGTCGCACGCAGACGAGATTGTCATCATCCTGTCGCCATGCCAACTGGTGGCAAAACCAGTGAGCCTTTTTGGCCGTGACGGATGAAAATAATCTTTCCTTTATAGAGTGGAACGAGACATCAAGCGGCAGCGGCAGCAGCGCCTCCTCCTGCGCTGAGTGGATCCAGAGCGCCGGGCGATATTACCACTTCCTGTAAGTCTGCGGGAGGCGGCCGTCATTGGCAGGCCATGCGAATAAAATCCGGCACTAAGAAGCCCATAAAGAGGAGCGGCACTCTGCGGCTCCCTCGTACACGCGCGGCAGCGTATTTGGTGTTGAGAGGAACTTCACAAAGGAGTTCACAGAGGCCGGATTGGAAATTCATGAGCCCAGCCTCCCCTCACGCCACTGATCTCAGCGGGCGTTAAACATCACTGATTGCTGCCAAGGACCCCGGCCAAAATCGGAGAGACCATTCATTCATAATACAAACAGAACTGAGACACTACGGAGAGATGAGGAGAATGTGATTAGATTGAATTAGGTTGGATTAGATTCCTTTATTGTCATTGGAAGTAAATTTAAAGCACAAAGACAAAAGTGTAAGCGGATGAGGGCATTTGCGTCATATGGGTCATGATAATAGTTCATTCCTCTAATGAACAAATAATTACTTACTAATGTAACGTCGATATACAAAAAAAAAGATGAATGATTCAAATCAGTGATGTGGACAAAGCAGACACATCACACAAGCGCATAATGCATAATTCCCACTGATGAAGTTATGGGCTCTAATGAGCCTGAGGAAGTTAATGATGGCAAGGTGTTTGGATTTGCTTCTGCATTATGAGCATTTGAACAGCCCTCTAATTGAAAGTGAATAATGCTGTAATTTCTTCGCCGCCTTGTAACAATAAAAAGCGCCCAACATCTGCGAGGCCTTCGTGTTGTCAAACAAATTAGAGGCGGCTCCGTGCTAACACAGCACCACCGATATGCGAGTTATATAAAAGCCTGAGCATAATAAGGCGGAAGAGAAATTGTGTATCTTTGTAATTGAGTTGAAGGCACCGGCTGTGATTAATGTGTTTAAGTTCGGCTCGGGCTGTTTGAGTGTGACGGTACTGCAGGTAACATAAACACGCAGTCAGCATTCGCTGACACTCACGTTGCATGGATGTATTGGAACGTAGCAGCGGCGGCGGCGGAGCTAATGGAAGACGAGGGACAGGCTGACGTCTCCGACAGACACTCAATAACCCATGATGCTCTAGCTGCAGGATCACAGATTGCAGCTGGCACAGTGTAACATATTGCGGGGTTATGCACGAATGCACAACAAAAGGAATCATTTGACAAAAAAAAAGAAAAAAAGAAAAACTGTCTGTGTGTATGCAATCTGTGCTTGGGTTGATATATATGTCAGTTCTGGGTACTGAATTTCCTTGGCTGAAAACTTAAAGGCACACTCACTGGCACTATAACTCGGGTGAGATTCAGCAAACAGACTTGTTTAGACTCTTAACTCTAAATCCACTGGTGTAGGCTGCAAAACATTCTGAATCTGGGAAGCACTAACTTGACAAAGAAGGAGGAACTCTGCCCGAATGTGCAGCCATAAAGACAAAAAACGCTTCACCTGCTCACAATCTGGCTCCATTAAACATCTTATTATTTCCTCGACTTCCTCTGGGAGCTCCAAGTTAATACATCCCTCCCCCTCCACTCCGAAACAAAAAAGGTTTTCCGAGTTTGGCACAGCTGTCACCTCCCACAGAAGAGTTTGGTGTAAACAAAGCTGAGAGTGTACAGCCATCAGCTCTGAATATGTTCTTAGAGAACTTAGAACGGTTTTGGTTGAACGCCGATGCCTGCAGGCTCTTAACGACAATGCTAATGTTCTGATGTTAGCGTTATGAGCAAGCGCATGTAGTTGTTGCTAATTTGCACTTAACGCTAACAACTGAGGGTAATGTTGAGTTTATAGGAAATGAGACACTGGAATACCAAGTAAGTAAAGTAAAAAAAAAATCTCTGTAAGACATTACCAACACTATTTATGTCATACAAACTTGTAGAAAATGGGTATATGGATATAAATGGATATGATCGATCCTAACTGAGTGGTGGTTAATCATCTGGGTTTTTGCAGCAGATCCTATGGGTACGGACACTCTGACACTCCATAACAAATTTGCGATATCTTCCATCGAAGCACGGGAGACAAAAACTTCAGAGAAAAGCGGGACGTATTCTCCATGGTCCACTTAACCACCACGCCGCCCTCAATCATTCCGCAGCTCTTTAGGAGAAGAGCTGTCATACGTTCCATCATGTTCTCGACAGAAGCACGCTGAAAGAGCCAGAGTCATGAATAAATCATATATGTCCGCGCCTTTACTATTGGCACTCGAGTAAAAGAGAACTGCATTTGTTTAATAACGCAGGGTGACAGCGTTTTGATGTGCTGGAATGGTGCGGCTCTGGTTGGCCCGAGCAGAAAATCAAGCATGGGAGGCGAGGGTGGCGTGGAGAAAAAAACGAGGTGGTGGAGCTCCAGCAATTCACAAAAAACTAAAAAAACTAAACAAAACCATTAATTAAATGTGTGGCACTGGAGCCATGACTTCATCACGGATAGCCAAATTACCTGACTCCTGCAGAATATACTGCCAGCATGCTAACAAAAGCTTTAAATAAGCTTAAGCAGAAGACTTGGGTAAATTGAGAGGAACACACGCTGGTGCTGCCTCCACATGTCAACGTCCTCACTCCTGGGGGTCATTTACTCATCTTATTCAGCTCTTCAATTATTTATTTGTAAATTTAGTATCGCTCGGGATCTCTCTTGGGAACCAAATTGTGCTCTCAGCAGGGAATCGAACCTCCGGCTATAATGGGTTTGGTATTCATCAGCACTCGTGCCAACGGCAATTAGGGACATAATGACTCCCAGGCCGACAAGCCCTCACACCACAAAGCACTTTGGGTTGAGACGCTCTACGAGCTGAACTGGTGCACTACCTGAAATGTATGTGCTCAGATTTGGTCACGGTATCTGTTGAGCTACATGTTGCTTTCCAGCCCGTGACAGGAGCCCTTTTCAAGTGCGAGCCAGAGACGCCTAAGAAGCCAAAAAGAGGGCCAACTTGACTTAGATTAGACAGTAATTTCTAATCCCCTCCAGCCAAAGAAATGCTAATGCCCTATTTGTGGGCTATCAGTTTCCAGCTAGTGTGCGCTAGCCCCTTATTACCAAACAGGATGACAGTTTAATGAGCCCCTTGCTTGGTGTCAGCGGCACATCGCGAAATTGCGCCCGCTGCCATACTGTGTGCGCCCACTTGAGCGTTTGAGCAAGCTGCACAACCACTCATTAACTTGCCGCCTTCTTTGCGACGCGTTGCACACCGGACTCCCATTCCTTTGTTTAGCCGCGGAATTTGCATGTCACTGGTTCCCCCCAGTCTCTGTGTCCGCAAGAGCTGCATTATTCCATGCGTGCTTATGACACTGAGATGCACTTGAACGTGTCTTTCGAGCACGCCACGGTCGGGATCGATGCTATCCCTGGGGGTCTGGCAAAGTCTAACGGTTCGGTACTGTATTTCAGCAACCAAAATCCAGTAATATAAAAGTATGGATCTTACATGAACAGAAACATCAATATCATGCACCCCGTAACAACTCCATGTGACTCAGCCACAACGGTGAAATGCAACAATAAAAGGCTGCCCCCTAGTGACATTAGAAGGCGCATCCAAGAAAAAAGCACTAATTGTGACGGTGCAGCCACCACCCTTAATGATCTAGATGATAATTAAAGTTAAATGAGCGATTGAACGCCTCAAGGCTGCAGCAGGAGCCCGATGCAACGCTCCAGTCCCTCCATACCTGCTCCGGCCTCATCACTTCACCGCTCACCTTTACTCCGTGCTTCCATTCCTCTCAAGAGAGGAAGCTGACCTTTTAACTATTTATTTTTTTTTACTATGAAAAAATCTCCCTGTGATTCTCAGACCAGAGAAAGCAGCACTGCAGGTGGTGCCGTCAAAATCCGTTTAGGTCTCTGCCAAATCAATCCAATGCCTCGCCCCTAAAAGGCAGCATTCGGATCTGGTTTGGAGAGCATGCAAACTCTAACAACTCGTGAGAGGCTTAGAGGTAACTGGCTACTTCACACGATCTAGAGCTCATTTCCCCTGCAACCCCCTCACCACCACACTCCTCTGAACAACTGCCAGTCCTGCTGGTAACTCGTTGGAAGCCGAGTCCCCATTGACAGCAGATCACTTCTCCCTCATTTGGGAGAAAAGTCATTGTTCACTGATGTCCTCGCAGCGCGGAGCGACATCAAGAGAGGACTTGTCTTTGAAAGAGCTCTCATGACTCACATCTGAATTGATATTTAAAAGGTGTTTTCAAAGAAAAACAGAGGCACCTTTCAAACATGCACCAAACGCTTTCCCCGTCTCTGTGGGCAACTGGAAAAATGCAGCGGTGCTCTCTCAGATAATGCTGTATTTATTTATTCACTTTCATATTTTCAAATGGTTATTCAAAGCTGTTATAATTAAAAGTTCTCATATTAACAATGGAATAAATGACTAAGAGCGATGTGCAAGGCATCCCACAGAGTAATATTACATGACTCACCTCTGGTTCTGTCCCTGTTTTTCTGCAACATTTTAGCACCTTTCAGCTTGTTATTTCTGTTTCTGAGCCCTTTACTTCCACCAAATGTAGCTGTTTTCATCCAAGGGAACTACGACATGGTTTCCTGCGCTAGCTGAAGGCCAAAAACTTGAAGATAACAAAAAGGTATTTTGCTGTCCACTTAAAAAGAATATACACCACTTCCCGTTCGCGCTTACAGAGTATCATCAACAACAGAAAAGCTTTTATTATAAGTAACAACATTAAATGGAAAAATGCACCATTGTCTGAAAGGAAACTGCTGGAACTGGACGTATGTTTACGTTCTGGCCACCGGTTTTATTCGCTTCGTTTCTGAGGAGTTTTTGGCGTGGCGGACGTGTCTAAATACTGGAGAACAGATGAGCCTCAGCTGCCGTTTCATTAGAGGGTCGGTCGGCCAAAGGTGTGGGACGGACGAGCAGAAAATGTAATGAAAAAGTCTTCAGCGTTGCAGAAGGGCAAAAGGGAACTGGTTTGAGCTTCGGTGTGATTTTTAGTTTTCCCAGAACTGTTTCTATCTAAAAAGATAGAATAATAATTTCATAGATTGGGAATCATAGCGGGGAACTTCAAAGTTCTGCACTTTTGACTTCAGGGAACCAAATATATAGTCAGTTCTTGATTTCCATACTTGTGGAAGTGTGTGGATTTCTGAGCTATACAAGTGCTATAAGGGCAATGTTGTGATCTTTGGACATACTAAGGCTAGCTAGCTCCAGTCTTTACATTAGGCTAAGCTAACTGGCAATCTTGTTCTCCTTCCCTCTCATCAGAGTCTATGTAAGAAAGCATTTCTTTAAGCCATAAATACAAACATCTGTAGAGCACAATAGCCATGAAAATGATTTGATGCCCTCTTTCCCACAGAGCCGCATTGGCCCTAAATGACTCACCATGCTGGGCCTCCCTCTGCTCCAGCTCCTGCCTGAGCTGCTGCCGCTGCTCCTTCATCCTAGCCAGCTCCTGGCTGCTCCCTGAGCTGAGGCTGTGCAGCCTCTTGGCCAGAGCCTCCAGCCGGTCCCGCTCCACGTACACCGCCTTCATTTCGGCTTTCAGCTCCTTGGCACTGCCGAAGTCATTACCTGCGCCGGCACACCGCAGGAGGACATTATGCTTACACCGCCCATTAATGGGCATCTCGATCATTAATGGCGTAATTAAGTGAGGCTAATGGCTGGACGATTCAAGTAAATGAGGTAAATAAAAGATGTGGAGTGTAGCAGGCATGTATTAGGGCGGCGCTCGGAGGAAAGTTACCTGAAATGGCTGCCAGTTTGGCTTCATGCAGCGCCAAAAGCTGCGTCTCAGTCTCGCTGACTTTCCTCCTCAGGCTGCTGCCCAGCCTCTGACTCATGACCACCTGGGGAAAAGAAGGAGAGGAAGATGCAGAGGAGGGAGAAAGGGGGGGGAGGGCGGTAACTAACAAAACCTTTGCAGACACATGGATCCCACAGGATGCATAGCTCGTTTCCAATTTCGCTTTCATTTTCTTTTTGACACTCATTCTCTAAGACCTGACAGATTCATTTCCGCCCTTCTGTGTTGGCCCTGCTTTGAATACACAGCAGCGCATCAACGCCGATGTGTTACCTTGTCTATAACCTTTAGGAAGAAAGAGGCTGCTTCTCCTTTCACGTGGACACTAGGAATATGTGAAATCTCCATAGAAGATATCATTAGAAGGTCAGAGAGGAAAAAGGCTCTGAATGTCAGGGGCTGATGGGGATGCCGCGTCTCGGCTCCGCGGTATTCACAGAGGAGTTGATGGCTTTAGATACAAGCCCGCCTGGCCTCCTTCTGCCCTCGCTCTGTCCTTTAAACCTCTGTTCTTTCCAGTGCATACACTCGGAGCTACATCCAGATACAATCCCCGTGATGCACTTTTTTTCTTTTGAGGAAGTGTTTTCACTGCTCAAAGGGATGTGGAGACGGGTTTTATGATGCGTTTTCTACTTGGATCTGACACAGTTTTGTGCAACACTTTGAAAAGGCTGTCAAATGGGTTGGTATTTCTGAGGCAGAACATCCCCGGGGAGTTTTCTTCCCACAGAAATGTAGAAAACAGGCTTGGATAATTTTATTTCATGCGTTACATGAACTGGAAACATCTCAAAAGTGCTTTTCAAACCGGGGGAAATTCTGACATAGGTGATTTAATTTCAAAACATGAAGCCATTATAATTATCATTTTGGAAAAAGTCAATACATAAAGTGAAAGTTGCTTTCATGCTAGCAATCATATTGTCACAGTAGGTGTGCCATTTTCCACCTGGCGGATATCTCATTTAGGATCCAGACTTTTCTTTTCATTTTAACTTCACAATGGACAATCTTGTGATTGTGGTGAAAGTGTATTTCGGTGGAAAGCCACTGTAGTCTTTTGAGATGCAGTTGCAGCGTCCACCAATCATTTGATGATGGGCTTCTAAAGGACAAAGTCACTGTAAAAAAAAAAAAAAAAAAGAGCCTTTACAGAGCCCCTGTCCCCTGCTGAGGCTCTCTCCCTACCCTTAAAATACCTCCTATTGCAGATATCTGCAGCTTCTGGCTTTTTCCATCCGCAAAGATCTATGTATAGAGATCTGCGTGAGGGAAAAGCAAAGCCCTGTGAAGCAAGAGGGAATTCCATACACTAAAAACATACACAATAAAGGATGCAAAGCCATTGCACACCGGGATACACATGTGGCATGTGCAGAAAAACCTTTAGACGGGATGAATCCAAAACATATTTCTCAACTGAAATGTAGAAAAAAAATCTGATCATTTTATTTTTTAAGTTGTTTTATGGAGGATTTAGAATTTCAGTAGGATTTACTTAAACAGCCGGCTGCTTCTGGCTTTCACATAAAATGCACGGAGAGTTCACTGCCTTGTCAAACGGAAAGAAGCACATGAATACAGACAGTGACATTTGGCATGCACAACGAACACAGTGGAGCTGGCACACATTGTCCGTTTTGACTTGCTACTCATTAGATATGCACGTGCGTTCATTCATCGCTCAGAGGAACAGTGGCTTACTTTGGCAGTGGCTTCCTTGATGGACAGGTTCAGTGCTCGCTCCTGCTCCTGGAGTCTGCAAAACAAAATGTGAAGAGTGCAGCGCTGAAAGTAATTTCTTTCTTTTGAAAACTTCAGGTGGAATCAATACATGTCTGCGAGAAAGATTAAAGGCAGCCAGTTTATTTTGGCACCCGGCTACCGATCGCAGAACGGTTGCACAACTGACAAGAAAATTGCTGAAGTTTATGTAACTTTTTAAAAGAATCAAATGGGCGACATAAAAATAGGCGGTACTGTACAGTGAACGATAATTACATGCTCGCGTACAGCAGAAGAAACCTAGATGCAGAATACAATAGCAGTACGCATAGAGTTTAACTGGATGTACAATTCAGACAGTAGGAAAATGTGTATTATGAATTTTCCGCTTCAGATTTCACATTTGGGATTTAAAATCTGCAGCCGGTGAAGCTTGAGTCAGCAGCTTGTTCGCTTAGTTTAGCGTAAAGGCTAATAACTAGGAGAAGGAGCCGCCAACCAAAATCAGTGTCTGCGCAGCTCAGTGATAAAAGTGTATCTCCCTTTAATTAAAGCCGTGCAACAACTGAAGCATTAGGCCGTGGTTTTATGTGCAAAATCTTCCTCAGATCAACTATTTATTTTGTTTCCTTCACCAGTCACCGTTTCCAGACTGTAATCATGCTGCAGTTGCTAAGCACTGACACGTCCTGCTTATTTGTGATTCTCTCTTTTTTTTTCCTCTTCTTTTTTTTCTTAGATGCTAGCGAGACTTTGAAATCGAATGGATACATATCAGGGAGACGGAGAGCTCGAAACTAGGCTGTTTGTTAAATTTGTCACATCAAAACCAACTGCTATGCAACGTATTTGCATTAAATTCAATAACAGGAACCTGTAGCGTGACTCCAACGCCAACAACAGAAAATATAGACGGACATAGGTGTTTTCATTGAATGATTTAACTGTCGAGGTGAGTATTTCAGACGTCATGTCGCCATTTATTGTATGTAAACACTGCAAACAGGGAGACAAACCATTAAGGTCACATTATTTGACAACAGAGACACAAATCAATTATAAGATGGAGAAAAAGAAATGAGCATAAAATCCATTATGCACAACACAGTCACCTTGAGGTGCTCCCGATTGTTTTATATCCCCAAAATCAGTACGCCCTTTATGTGTTATTCAAGCTGATGTTTCACGGTGAGACAGGGTAAAATGTTCTCTCTGAACATCAGCGTTACAGCACTCTCTTTTTAGGGGGATGCATCTACCCAGGATAAGGTGGATTTCTTCGATTCAGTGCCCTTAAGGAAAAGCGCCTTGATGCGAGGAAGAAATGTCCTGTGTTATTTGGAAACGGAGCTGCAACACAATCATCAAGACGAGCCAACAAGCGCAACACCGGGAGATGTGCAGCTGAATATCCAATCTGGGGTCGCAATTTCAATCAGCGGCGAAAATAAACGCGTTCAAGTTGGGGTGAGAATAAGCCAGATATCAAATTATGCCGGCGATGGCGGGGTCACACCACCGAGAAGGCGATAAGTACAATTTACATGTCTTTTTAAAGAGTGGCAGCGACAGAGAGGCTTTCCACAGTGCTCACTCGCAAGCTATTAACTTCAGAGGATGTGATGCAAAGTAATCATTAGCATCTGAGAAAAACTATTAAAATTCAAAGCAGGTGTTGAGAGATGAGGATTGAGGGCACGAGGATGCAAAGAATAAAGAAAAAGAAGTTGAGGCTGCTTGATCGCGCCTCTCTGAACGTGAAAATAAACAAATCATCTCTCAGGTCTGACAAATTCGCGTGTTATATTACATCCATTTGCCAGGGGCTACAACAAAGCCGATATCCATAGAAACAACAGATAATTATAAACTGCATGTGCACTCGTTCAAAAAAATCAAAGCTGTTAGCGGAGAAAATCTACTACATCCAGCATGTCATTCTAGGTGTCTTCTACACTGTTATTTCAGATGTTAATTTGGGCGAAACATGTGCCATTTTGACTCAATTATGCTTTCTTGGCACCAAACACCAATTCCCCTTTAGGATGTATTGAAAATGCGACTCTGACAGAGGGTGGATGAAGCTGTGAGGCAAGCTATTTAGTAAACTAGAAGCTTCTCACTGATTTGGGCCCTCTCAAAGAAGCTAAATCAATGGTAAGTAAGACATTTGTATGATAAATAAAAGCAAAAACCTTTACAGACTGGGATTGTTGGAGTGTCACAAGCATTCACAGCTCTTTAGCAGCCCCACCTGGTCATCACAGATACTGCACCAACATTTACATTTATTTACAGGAGTGAATGTGTCTGATATCAATCTGATGCAGAACTAGAACTAAAAAAATAATTTCATGTTATGTCCTGCAAGATTTTGTCCAGTCACACAAGGCACCTGATGTTTGCTTTTTTTAATCCAGAGATGAATCTACATTAGTGGTGCAAAGACATCTAACGTTCTGCTATATCTACATTAAAGTTAAGCTATTAGTACTGAAAGTTGTGCTCCTGCTGACATTGTGAGAAAATGTTTGAGAATCCTTTTGTATGAAAATGATAATGAGAATGAATCTTTTATTAATCCTTCATGAGGAAATTCTTCCTCTGCATCTGACCCACCTATTCATGCACACGGTAACGTGTAAACTCAGAGCAATTTGAGGCAACTCACACATGCGTACGGGAGGGATGCAAACCCGTGACCCCGAATAAAATTCACTAATTATAAATTGCAATAGGTTTTCTACCTTTCAGTCAGTCATATAAGGCCCAAAGGAAATGCTCGTGACAGCCCCGTCTGCAGCTCCATTTCAGTCACATTTTTCAGGTTCAACCAATTAACTGTAGTCTAGTTTAGTGGCCGAGTGGAACTGGGACCACGCTAAGGTGTAAAATGTAAATGTGTAAGGTGCGAAACTGTTTCTTCACCACCCTGTGTGGAGCGCAATCGCCATTTTCCACATGCATTTGCACGCTTTCTCTGGAAAATGTACAGAAAGCTTCCAGGAAACGCCAGCGGCCGGTAAAGGGTCCAGATGTGTGAAGTGAAGTTGTTTTTTTTTTTGGTTTAGATTAATTTTACGCACAGATTTGCAATTTTCACTTACTCCAGTCCTGTGCCAGGAAACAGCAGGTTTGACTCATTAATTATCTGGAGCTTTGTGTTTGTGTGTGTAATATTTAATTAACACTGATTGATTAAAAGAAAAAGGTCTGACCCAAAAATATCCCATGAAATATACCTCAACAGGACTAAATCTACAGTTTATGAAATATGTTTAAAGGGTAATACTTTGTGTGTCTTTCCTCAACCGCATGTCAGTTTCATTGATATGCAAAGAAGCTGTAGGAAGAAGAAGAAGCGGGGTGACATAGTCTGCGCACTGACCTGAGCATGGAGGGTGGAGGAGAGACGGAGATCTGTGTGCGGTTTTCCGACGTGACGAGGTCCTGCAGGGTTCGGCTCATGTCCCAGAGCTGGGCCACGGTGCAGCTCCTCAGCACTGAGCCCTCCAGCTCCTCAGCCTCCGCCTGCTGCTCCTCCTGCTGGATCTGCTGTTCCAGGCATCGACTGCGGTCCTTCAGCTCCTCCAGCCTCTGCTGCAGCTCCGCAATCTCCTCCTTTTTTTAGTGGCAGATTTTAAGGTTTACACCAATTAAATGTGTGTGCCGGACATAAAACGGTTGCAATTCAAAAAGTACATTTAGCATCATATTCAAATGCGTAATTTGTAATAGAAATGCAGACAACCTTATATCTCTCTCTGAATTATTCTCGTTTATCATAATTATTCTGTAATAATTCATTACTACTTACATAGCACATTAAATATTGGTGAAAACCCTTCATATTTAAAGAGAATTCATTCACTTTTCATGCATGAGAATTTAATACTCCGAGGGATGATATGTAAGGCAAGCCCCGAGACACACGCACGCTACACAAAGTGACATGATGTGAGCCGACTTCACCTCCACCAGCCGCTTCTCTTGAGTCAGACGTTCTCTTCGCTGCAGAGGCCCCTGCGTTGAGTCGGGCCGCTCCCCTGCATCAGGCTCCGCACCCTCCCTGCCCGAGCAGCCATGCAAGGACACAACAACAAGCTTTACTACTCTATACAATATCTTTCATCCATCAAAGAGGACATTATAGCGGCTCTATGCACTAGGATGCTAATGCCTCGCTATAGAGGTGATGTCCTTTCTTCGGACGGCATGTTTTTGTCCTGTTTCCTGTACAGTTATTGAAAACATGAACGTGGCTCCATAAGCTTTAGGTTACATTTCTTCAGGATACCCTCTGGACAGGCCCCACCTGATTTCCTTCCTTTGACAAAAGCTATTTTTGAGGGCTCTCCCACATTCCTCTGAGCTACAACACTGTACTAAAGCGTTGTTCAGAAAACAAAAGGTTAAATTCTTTTTAAATAAATCAGTCAGAACATTAAATTATTATTATCAAATAATACCTTTAGCTTTACTTAAATGTAAAACTGTTCTCAGTAAAACATTACTACCATTGTTGTGTGACTGACCTGCGCCGGCTGCAGTCTGCCCTCTGGAGGGCGCTGTGCACCACCTGTCTGAGCCTCTCGAGGAACAGCGCCACGCTGGGCTGTCTGGAGGGTAAGCCCATCTTCAGAGCTCCTCGCTCCCTGCACAGCTCCTCCAGCTTTTTTCCAAAGCGCTCCGCTGTACACAAACACGCACACACGCTGAACAACATCTGCGAAACATTTGCTAAACAGCTTCAGCCATCAGCAGCTAGTTTCAAGTCAATGTGGCAGCTTCAGATCTCCATGTAGCCAGATCCTGCCCTGTCGCGTCTATACATAAATCTACTTACTGACTACATTTGCTCCAATAACATGACCGCGCACTCATCGGCCCTTATTCAATTACCTACTTATTGGTTAACTAGAAGCAACTTACAAGGGAAAACATCTGTCTGAACTGATCAATTCTTGATGTTTATAAGAATTCCTCTCATTTAAATGGTACATTTTTTGGTTCTTCTTGTTTGTTCTAGTTTATAATGTAACGTAAAGATATGAACTTAAGGTACTGGCCCTCTCTGGTTAAGTTCACAGAAAACAACCGTCGGCTGGAAGAATGTGAGCATTTCAAGGAAATCTTAAGCTTTTGAGGCAAAACAGAAAAAAAACGTTAACACGGGTGGACGAGGACGTCTCCGTCAGAGTTTAAAATGTCAGAGGGAGGCTGGTGATGCATCGAAAGGCCAACGGAGAATCCGCACTGACCCAAATAATTACTGCCTCCAAACAGATCCACAGACGCCAACTGCAGATGTATGTCACAAGGTTCAAGAAATGGGTCAGACTACGGACTTCTTTGGAAAATAAACTCTCCTCAGGTCATCCAGAAAAATGTTTTTAGGTCAAACGGGGGTTTAAATGAATGCCGTTCTATCTGGAGACAGGCTCATAATAAAGAGCAGGTTACATTTGTTAGGACTGAGGACTTGTCAGTTCTTTCCCATGCAATATTTAAATAAAAAACCGTGTGAATTCCTGAAACATGAATAAGTGCCTGGTTAAGTTTACTTGTAAATACATTTGGAATTAATTTGCTCTTTTCTGTTGTTTTTAAGATTGAAATACAAAGGACCAGAACTATTCTTTCTGAACTTTTAGCTCATTACAAAAACTAATTAAAAATGAATAAATAAGAGTTTTACTCCACTGTCCAAGTATCCTCAAACTGCAAGAACATATTGAGGATTTTCTAATTATTTAATTCACCAGGAGGTATGAGACAATAAGGGAACAACAAACCATGTGTTCAGCTCACGCTTTATCAAACACCTCAGTATGATCCACAACTAATTAGCAGGAAATCTAATAAAGGCAAAATCTTAAACACAGGCGTCCAATTTGATAAATGTCTGGATCATAACATGTCGGTGAGACGCCATATGGAGGGGGGGCTCTTTCCAATATGCCAACTTTACTAAAAGATGATGAGAGTGAAACATTTACAGGACGCAAACATCTGTTAGCTCAGCGCAAACGCTCAACTGATCAGCGACATCGACAGCATCTCACCAGCCTCAAAGCTGCAGTGACCTACTTATTAAAGCACCGGCTCAACTGAAAGTTCACCTGCGTCATAGTCGTCATCCAGGATGGCTTTCTGCTGGAGTCTCTGCAACTTCAACATCATGGACTCGATCTGAGAAGGGAGACACGGACAGACAGACGGACGGACAGAAGACAGAGCAGAGTTACCCAACAGTCGGTCCATAGGGCAGTGCTCTACAAACGGTCGCCAGAGTGTGGGTGCAACGACCGTCATTTCAAAGTGATACTGGGTCAGCAAGTTGGGGGACGGATGTGACACTTTGTCATCAGCACTAAGATTCACTGTAAGCATGTTTGGTCTTTAAATTTGGTGAGCAGGGCCCCAAAGAGTGAAAAATAATAAGATTTTTTATTTATAAAATCGAGTTGCATGTCCTTTTTTTCCCCCTTCTTTTTTTGAAAAACATTCAAACCAGTTTACACCAAGGAGTAAGGAGGAGTTGGGCTGAAGACTGATAGAGATCTTAAGTGTGCATTCAAAAGTTTGTAAAGCAATGTTTATCCTGACAAAAATGTGAACTTTTCTTTTCTAGTATGTTCTTGCTCTTCATACAACAGTTCAGCATTTTGGGAAACCACGAAGAGCTTAGTTAGCTTAGCTTAGCACAATGACTAGAATCGAGGAGAGACTACACATATACAATAACTCCTTCTTTTTTAAAAAAGTTTTACAACTTTAAAAAAGAATTGAAATTGAAAGGAAACATATTAAATGGGATCTTACATTTCCAGAATTTATGCTAAGCGAAACAGTTGCTAGCTAGTTGTGATCTACTATTTAGCCACCTGTTCAAATATGAGAGTGGAACCATCTCATCAGCGGGAAAAGCAGCTTTTGTCTTTAGAGGTTGGACCTGTTTGCGCGGTTAACTAATACTTAGGAATAAAAGATCGTCAGTCACACCCACCTTGGTGTGAGTGCGGTTGTTTTGGAGGCAGTCCTGCAGCACGCCCTCGAACTTCTTCACCAGGTTGTCCCAGCCGTGCTCCGAGGCGGGTGTGGCGCTCTCGTAGCCGGAGGTGACGGAGGAGGCCGAGGCGGTGTCCGAGTCCACGGACAGCGAGGAGGTGACCTCTATGTCGAGAGATCTGGAGTCACAGTCGGGCAGGTGGGACGTCTCGTCCTTGCCACCCCAGAGACATTCCCGCCAAAACCTCCCACCCAACGTCAGCTCCTCTCTGTCCGCCTGGCTGCCTGGAGCTGTGGCAGGAGTTGACTGCTTTGGGAAACTGTGCTCAAGGGATAAGGTTTCTGGTTTGCTGTGAGGGACGTTATGTGCTTTAGTTGTCGGACTTAGTGGTTGTGATTCCCGGAGTGGCGAAGTGGCAGTGGTTGTGCATGTCCTCTGGCTGGAGCTGATTGATTGCTGGATGAAACTGAAGCTGGAGTTAAAGGACTCCTCTGTTGAGGACTGGTGGGCCGGGCTCTGACCTAACCTGAGTTCATTCTGTGGCAGCGAGGACTGACCCAGATGGCTGGATGTACCGTTAACACAGCCGCTCTTACTGTTCCAGGAGCTACATGTGACTTTATCAGACTGCTGCTGATTCATTAAGGACTCTTTGAGTGCAGGAGTTAGACTCAGCCGCTGAGTGAGGTCAGTGTGACGTCCAGATTTCCCATTACGAGTGCAATTGATC
Organism: Mugil cephalus; assembly: GCF_022458985.1. Lineage (NCBI taxonomy): Eukaryota > Metazoa > Chordata > Actinopteri > Mugiliformes > Mugilidae > Mugil > Mugil cephalus. The sequence goes on from NC_061782.1 coordinate 8,494,511, forward strand.
CTCCCGTCGTCCTCCTCCTCCTCCTCCTCCTCTTCCTCCTCATGTGTAGTGCTCTGCAGCCTAGTCTGCTCTCCCCTCATGTACCCTGGTCTTCGGTGGAGCCTCTTACGACCAGAGCTGCCAGCTGTCCCCGATGCCCTGCCACCTGTCGATGCAGAGATTAACCATTAATCTGGGCAACACGGCCCACGAGGAAGATAAAGTGTGAGCTCATACAACTGGCAGGATTAACTGTACGGCAGAGAAACACGACGCTAAATGTGCCAATTAAACGAGAATGCGAAACCGCAGATCGTTTGCACCCTCAGTGTGACATAAGAACAGTAAACAGGCTTTGACTCAGTCCCGCTACTCCACATCTAAGGCTCGCATTGCCAACTGAATGAAAAACAAGGCGGGCAGATGTGTGACAGTTCCCATGGTTCTGCTCCAGCTGTTGGGAAATACCAAGGCCACGCAGTCATTTTTTGAGCTGAGACCCGCCTCTCAGTGGAAATGTGGTCACATGAGCAATATTTCCTGAAGTTACATTTGAACATGTTTATCTTTGAAAACACGGCTCTTTGATAACACGTTTCTGAAACCTGCCGCAGGCGTGCAGACAAAATATAAGTGAATGAGTGTAAATCATACCGTGACAACATACTAAACACACTAAACGTGCTCATATGCTAAGATTTAATTGAGAGAAATTTATCTAAACTGAAAAATGTCTCTAATCACGACATTCCACTATTAGACTGTTTATGCATTTGAGTCTAATATTCACTCTCCTTTTAGCTCCAGTCTGATCTACACCAACATCTGGAATAAGTATCTGCTTCCTCAGCTAAAATACTTCATTGCATTCAGCAGCGAGTTGTTACCTTGTAAAGGTTTGGTGCAGTGAAGATAATGTATAACACATTTATGGAGACTTTTTTCTTTTATTGTTGTTGCAAGAAACAGCAGCTGCCATATATGGAACCGAGTGGAACAAATGGCCCCTTTCACAATATGTGGAAGGTTTTACATTACAAGTAATTTGATAGAATTAATCATACAAATACACTGATGAGCACAGCTTTAAATTCATTTTACTCAACAACGCGTATTTTATGACTAAATCCATTGTTTCCAGTGGATTAGAAATGGATGGACGCGGGTTTGAGGAAATCATTGTTATTTTTCTTTTATAACAGCGATAGTTTGAGAACGCACTGTAAGTGTAAACAGTACTGGGTGTAAAAATGGAGCAGGCCGATAGAGGCCAGTTTGTGTTCAGAGATAGGCACCTGCTGCAGCCCCACACGATTAAAACATATAATGTGAAGGATTCAGAGGAGGAGGAGGCTGACTGAAATGTTGGGAATCAACAGCCCCCTTTGTGTACAGCTGCGCTGCTCCCTCACGTCTGGCTCTCAATTTTCTCTTCCCACTCATGCACACGACACAGGCGCGCAGGGGCACACAGGCACTTTTGTGCTGGAGACACTGGGATCAGTGACGCCTGAAAACACTAGAAAACCTTAACAGCGCAGCCGAAGCTTCATTAATAAAAAGAGCAAACGAGACGTTGCACTGTAGCATAATTAGCTGTTATTAAGATACGCTTTGCAGCGGGAGTAAAGATGTGTCTGCGTCAAAACAAGAATGCAGTGCATCAAACAAACCGTGACCACAGCCTGCGGCTCAATACCCAGTGACCTCCGGTGATGTCACTCCGAAACTATCCCATGTGACCAGACAGGAAGAGACACCACTTAAGGGAGAGTTGGGATGTAAGCCTGGCTGAATTTTTAGTGAGAGTGATATTAGGTTGTGTGTGTGTGTGTGTGTAGGTGACCCTATTCAATAAGATCTTTCTATGTGCTGGGACCCCCACACCAAAGCTCAGGTTACACACAGCTCCATTAGTGTTTTCTTTGCAGACGTGGCTACTGTTCCATAACCAATTTAGGAAACCCAACGCTCCCCGTAGGTAGCAAACACAACGGCACACCGAGCACCATCTGCTGTGGTCAAGACGATCATACGGACCCTTGGAGTTGAAAGGAGACGTGCTTGTTGATGGTGTTACTGTATCCTCGCCATACTTCGATTGCACAAAGAGGGCTCTTCCCAGTAAAGGGGAAGGAAATGCCTCAGGGCTCATTGTGTGTGTGTGTGTGTGTGTGCCTACTGGTATGTGCATCCACGTCCAAGCTGAAGCCTTTTCAGACGTGTGTTATTTGCTACATCCTGTGCTAAAATAGTTAGGCAGGAATTCCGGCAGGAAAAGCAAATAAGCAAAAGGAGGCCAAAAATGGTTCATCAACCAAGGTTGAAACAACCCGACTGTAACAATAGCAGCGTTCTCACTTCAACCAGTCGCCAATGTTCGAAGAAACCGTGAAGAAATGGAGAGAAAACGAAGCGTCTCAGCCAGAAGAGGCAAGATTATTTACCTTCGGAGATTAAAGAGGCCCTCCTCAGAGCCCTTAGGTTAAACACCGCGTCCCACTGGCTGCAGACGGCGCTACAGCCAAAGAGGAGAGGAATGCAGGGGATCTCATAAAAACACAAACGTTTGAGGAACAAGCTCAGCACCCTCAGACACACACTAACACAAACACATGCTGGCGGATCCTCATGTCAGCAACCTCCTGAGAAGCAGGGTGCTCGGCAGATGTGCAACCCCTCGTCACTTGTGACCAACCACTGCGGCAGGAATAGGGGAAGTGAGAGTTGGTCTTAATGTGGCTCTGATCTGAAAAAAACCCTGTATTAGATGTCAGGAAACGCAGCCGCACCGCTTCACATTCCGAGTTTGAATCTCTGCTCTGTGTTGAGAGCAGCACTTCCTGTAAGGTCGCAGGAGAATCATAAATCTTGGTGCATACATACGGCTTGTACTTTTAAATAGACTTTCTAAGACCAAAATATAGCAGTTGAAATGCTCGCAGCGATCGATGGATAAAAAGGAAGCTGGTTAGTTTCACAACAATTGTGAAAATTGCTTTTAGACTTTTGATCATTTCAGTTGTGGATTATTATTTGACTTTATTAAAATGTCACACACGTCAGAAAATGGGTTAAGAAGTGAAACTGAAAAACAAAATCGGTCACAGAAACTATACCTGATGTAGAATCCAACCATATAAGTCGATCTGACAGTGTGTTGTGATATCAAAGCCGTGTTACTGTACGAGGATTTTCAAACTCAAACGAGACAGAATAAGTTCTCTGAATTAGCGCAGCTTAATTATAATAACATTATACATCTGTGTCTTAGTGGGGATTGGATCATTCTGCTTATAGGCATCTTACTACCTCACAACTAACACAACTTGCCTCCAGTTCGTCTATATGTTCAGTATTTAGTCATTCACACAACTCATCATAACTCATCCAAGATGCTGACCAGATGAGAAGCCTCTGACCTCTATGACCTGGGTTACTGGGAGCCTTTACAGTCATCTTCCAGAAAATGCAAATGTGACTTAATATTGGTCAAAGAGCAGAGTGATCCTCCTCTTCCTTCAGCGCGGGCCTGTCACACACTGTACCAGCTAAAGTCAATCACAGCTATGGATGCAAACTGAAACTTTGTCATGACAGGATCCAGTACTGGTGCTATTCTTGTCCAAGACCAGAGGCCTATTCTCCATTACTCTCTGTTAAAATAATCCTTATTATTATTTTATCTTATTTATCATCTGAAAGTGACGTAAAGCTCCTGTAAAAAATCCTGGACGGCCATTATTATCAACGCCATCGTCCCTCCTCTCTGTCTCTGAAGCTGAAAATGTTGATGTTTACCTTCAGTGGCTTCGCAGTGGGGAAGCAGGGAGTTGCCGCGACACTCCAGACCCATCAGCCCGGCAAACATCTTCCCATGGATAACACGCTGCTCGTACTCAGAAGTCAAGGAAAGTCAGATCCCGGCATTACGCGGAGTTCCACCGACCATGTTTTCAGGAGAAGCGGAGCCAAGCGGAGGGGCTGATCTCATTTCCGTTGCGGAAAAGTGGACAGTTATTTTTTTCTCTCTCTGTACTCCACTTCGGAGTAGCTTTTGAAAGCGGCCTCTCGCTTTCCTTTTCTGTTTGTCGCGCCTTTGTCAGTCCACAATAAACATTTACCGGCACGAGTCTTGATCGGATTCTTCTCTGCTGCTAACAAGTGGGCTCCGTTGCGCACGAACAGACGGTCTGGAGAGAAAAGATGGTCTTCACATCACGTTTTCTTTAGGAAATAAATAGGAAAACATCCGACGGTGGCGAGTCAGGCAAGAAGAAGTAGGAGTGCGCGTCTACAAGTGGCCTCATCTATCAATTGATCGGTAATCCGTTATTAGTCGCTGCGCCTCTGCGTCGTGCGTCGTGCCGGAGCAACGTGAGGAGCTCCTACGTGTTCAGGAATTTGACTCCAGACTCCTTCAGACCGCCTCACAACCACAGCGGACTGCCTCTGAAATCTGAATGCTGCAGCTGATGGCACGCCGCTACTCTTCACATTTACGCATGCTTTCATGTAAAAGCTCTCCAACTCACAAAGTCGCATAAACATCTGCTATTTTAAGATGCCCAGGGTCTGTTATGTTATTTTACTGTAATCTAGATCAAAACGTCCCTGCTACATATGCAAAATAATTATCTATGCGCAAAACACTAAGACGTTAATGATGCACATTAGAAACCTGTGACACACATAGACGCGTCTACCTAAAACGCCCCTTTGTTTCTGCACTGAGGGAATCCACGATGAGAACAAAACTGTACGGACCCCACATAGAGCTTAGTCTTTTCACCCCCCCTCCTCACCCACACATCCAAAAGCTCCTTTCATTCTGCTGGTTGGGCTGATCGACAGCGATAAAAAAGAAAAAAAGAAAAGAAAAAGAAACTCAGTTCCCTAGAGAAGCAGCTCTCACTTGCCGCATCCAGAAAAGGGTAAAAGAGGCTACAAGGCCTCCCACGTAAAATGAGGTCACCTGCACACTATTAAAGATTTGAAGCACATAATAAAATACAGCAAGGGATTTAAAAAAAAAAAAAAAAGCTGTCTTCTCTGGACAGAAACTCAAGTCACATGTAGGATGTTTGGTGTCTAGGAAAATACTGGCACTGGTTTATGAAAAGAAAACACGGCCCTTTGTGCATAAGCCTCCCAGGGTTTTTTAGGGAGGAGAGAGATCATTTTTACACCGATAAAGATGAGACATGTTAAATTAAAAGGATGTGAATATTAACCCGTTAGACTTCTCTGGGGAAGAAATGTAGACCTAAAGTTGAATGAACTACTTTCATGTCACTAATCACTGTTGTTACATTATCTGAACTGAGCCAAGTCAAAATGTCTACTATGAAAAATGTTTGTGAGAAAAGGGTGAAAATCTTATTTCAGAAACAGGATGAACTACCCATCACTAACAGTGCAGTTCCCCGGGTAAGGCCCAATATATCTGGTCCCCCACAGACCAGCAATGGGCTTTTTTAGCTCATTGCATCTCACTGAAAAATGTACCCCTCATCCAGGATGGCCTGTAATGGCAAAGTGAAACATCCGCATGAAATATAATCCTGCTTTACCCACAACAATGTGAATTGTGAGTGACCTCAAGTGGAGAAATGAAGCTTTTCATGCATTTGGAAAGAAAATTTCACTGGAACATTATTATGTTGGTCTTTGTCTGTGGTTTATATGCATGTGTAGATGTGCGGAAGTATCCTGCTTTCACCAGTAGATGTCAGGCTTTAAGCACATTAAGATATAAAGTTGAATTCCACTTGTCATCCTTTAGTTAATGTTTCAGATTTTTTTGTTTGTTTGTTTGTTTGTGCAGGAAGTTTATCAGCTTTTCATCATTCTCAGAAGTATCTGCATGATTTATGTCTTCTGTTAGTTTAGTTTCATCCATATTTAAGTTGTATACTTACGTTTTTTCACTGAAAAACATTACTTTTATTTCAATTGATTCATAAGAATTACAATATTAGAACATTATATATACAAATGGCATCACATTTAAACGTCAGCTAGATTATTTCATGGAGTTTGATAACAGAAGTATAAATGCAAACTGGTCTTTCTCCCAGTTGAACCAAGAATTTATTCCAAGTTAAAGCTATCTAAGTATATCTCTATATCTATATCTATATAATAGTAAATATTAATTTGATGATGTGATGGTTTATGTATTTTTTGTACTGTTTTGAACACATTGTTATTTGTTGACTTTGACTGTCAAGAATTAGGTTTTTCTTTTAAACAATAAACAAAATAAATATAATTTATATTTGTTTGTGTAGTTATTGCAGTCACGCCTTTTGAAACATAAATATTTCATGATACTATTCGAGATCGTGAGCATGTAAAAATGTGTAGTACTCCAGTTCACCAGCAGGTGGCAGACTTAAATTATGATGCCGGTCCAGTCTCCCTGTCAGTCAACGTCAGGAGGAACAAAAAAAAAAGAATCTGAAGAGACGCAAATAAAGACTATTCTTGTGCAAAGCGGATTTAGTCGAACGCGTCGTGAAGGTTGGAATCACGTTGAGTCATACTTTCTCTGAGGCCGCCCAACATGACTGGAAGCATCTATGACTGATAGCAGATTAAACAGTCATTATACTGTGGGCCATCCACAAACACAGGAGGCCTGTTTCTCACAGCCCCAAACATCCATCTGGACGGCAATGATAAACACCATCAGGTGGAGGGGGGATATCGGTCCTCTGCCGGGAATATTCCTCCGCTTTCTCCTTACTTTGAATTCACGTCATCGCAGCGTGGCGCGGACTGTTTAAAAGAGGGCAGGCCGAGGAGGCGAGGGGTTGTTTTGTGTGTGTGTGTGTGTGTGTGTTGCGCCTGGCACAGAATAGGGACGTGCAACGTGCAAAGGTCACATGTTCCTCCTCCACACAGAATGCACAGAGTGAGGGCGGCCAATGGTTTTACCTTAGATTATCTGCGTGTGATAGAGAGAGAGGGGAGGGCAGAGACAGAAAATAAACACACACATTATCAAAGCAGCTTAAAGTCTGGGAGAGCATGGCATATTTGGCACAGAACTTTTATTCATGCAAAACAACTGAAGTCATCAGATCTTTATCAAAGGAAGAAAAAAAAAGTCCATTGTCTACTGTAAGGCTGTTGTTGTAATAAAAACAAGCATGTCACGAAATATCTGTCAAATCCCATTAAAAAGGCATACAAACATGAAACCGAAGCAGACAATGACACCACAGAGCAGGATTAAACCACTCCCTCCTCCGGGTCGATGAGTGTGGTCCTGCTGGAGAAGACGTCCGCCAGCATGTGTTTGGGGATCTCCGAGCCTCGGACGCGCAGGGCGTAGCAGGCGTCCTCCACCTTGCCCAGGCTCTGCCGCAGCGTGTGCAGCTTCTTGGACACCTCGTAGGGGCCCGTGTTGCCGATGTAGGAGAAGCCGTCGTGGATCTGCCGCAGGAACATGCTGAGCTGGAAGGGCGTGTCGATGTCGCCGTTGCCCACGCTGCTGATGCACATCCGCATCAGCTCCCCCGTCAGGTCGGCCACGCCCAGCAGGTAGTCGGACGGCGTCACCTGGAAGGTCAGGACCTGGGTTCCCTCCGGTGCGGCTTCAGACGAGCCCTCGAGATGAAAAGGGGAGATGACGCATCAAAGTAAAAAAAAAAAAAAAAGAAAGAAAACTATGCGGCACAGTTTGGAAATTCTTTTCCGAGAAAGATTTATACACAAGATTCACGTAGACGAGATTATTTACAAAATGTGCCTGTGCCTCTGATAAAATTCCCAGACCTAAAGTAAGCAGAGTCCATTCTTTCCGAAGCACGGTGATGCTTTTACTGAAAAATACTGATGGCTTGAACAATTTTCTTCTGCATCAACAGAAACCCATCGACTTTGAAACTAGCAGGGAGAGCAGATAAAATGCCATAATGACACATAATGTCCGTGCCTGCAGCACAGACCAGTGCACTTTATCAGCTCTTTGAAAGGAAATATTTTGAAGTGAATATGCTTATTTGCAGAGTTATAATGGAAAAGACGGCAGCTGTGTCACTACATTACATATAAAGCTACAGATTTTATGTTTGCACAAGGCTGGGCTCCATGCTATGCTAAGCTAAGCTAAGTTAAAAAGCTGCAGTCTGTAGTTTCATCTGTAGGAAGCAGACAATCAATCTAAATCGTAATCAGTGAGATTTCCCAAAATGTGTCAAACTATTGATCATTAATTCAAAGAATGGTTTGCATTCTGTTCTTCTTACTGTTACAAAGATGGTGTTTCTGTTTAGATTATTTTTAGCCCCTTCTTGATGATTTACTGGACTCGAGTGTCTAAGACGGAAGAGGAGACACTGAATAGGTGTAAAAAGAGACGTTTTCCTATTTCTGTGTTACAGGAATGTAGTTTAGTTATGGTCATCTTTGTACGCTGTGGGAAGCTTTGTACGCTTTGTGAACGCTACAAGAGACAAATGTTTTCTGTTGTACCTGTGAGATCCACCCTGCTACTTCGTGTGGTGAGGTGTTGTAGGGGTCTCCTATTGTAACTACAATATACTCATACTTTAAATCATAGGTGTTCAACAGGGGGTCTGTGGAGGAACTGCAGGGGCGTCGCAAAATCTTTGGTTGATTAGATATTTTTTATATATATTTCAAGAAAAAAATCTTTAAGTTTAGTAAAGGAATACAGTTCAATAGTGAATGCAAAATGATAATAATAATGTAGATTTATAAATAGGTCCAGGCCAAGTTTAATATAGAACACATACTTAATCTCTGCATCAGTTTATGGGCCCTTGAGCTGAAAAACATTGCAGACCCCGGCTCTAAACCTTTCAGTTTTGCTTGATTATTCGTGTGTCCAGGGTGCTATATCTTTCAGTCAATTTCCACCACACTATTCGTATTAATTTAGTTCATGTTGCCGTTTGAAACCGAAAAAGCAAGGCCGCGTACCACAGCTGATTGATTCTCACCAGTCTGTTTACGAGACGCCTCGCATCTTGTTTAAGTTTACCTTGGGATCTGCCTTCTCCGTTCTCATGAACACCAGTCTGGCATTGATTTCCTCCAGGCTGATAAGGCTGCGATGACGGATGTAGTGCAGGAAAGACACGGCCTCCACGTATTCCTGAATCCCTAATGCGAGGAAATGAAAAATGAATCACAACGAGACGTTTCCACGTGCGCCCAGATGCTTCTGCTACTCGACTACTGGTCAAGCTGCTGAAGGTAAACTGCGGTGGCTGTGGACGTCGCATTTGTTTGTAATTTCCCAAAAGGGGTGACCAAAAAGGTCGACTGTGCATTAAACGAGGACAGCGAATAAAGAGTGTAAACACTGGAAGGTATCTGCACAGTATAGATCACAGATGTAGATAATGATTCAAATAAAAGCTGTTTCCTGTCTCAGCCTTTTGATAGAACAACAGCGGTCACTTCTGGCCGCGGGCTGAGATGACCCCTCATTTGTTTTCTGCCCCTGAGTAAACAACAATCAAATAATCACAGGACGGAAGACTTTGTGTCTGAAGTTTACTTTTGGAGCGCCAATTGAACTTCAAAGGGGCCTCCTCCTATCTCCACCGTGGCGGATTACAATGAGCCACGCAGAGCAGGCAGGAGTTTGATGCTTCACCTCCAATTCCCTCTGAATGACTTTCACTGCTCTAATTTGGGTTTCACTCAAATTGCGAAAACATTTACGCGAGTCAAAGCCAGCGGAACGAGCAGCTTTCTGTCTGTGCTTTCAGTCGCATTCCTGCTGCCTGAGTCTTTGATTTCCTAAAACCGCCAGCTAACCACAAGCCTCTTTCGCCTCCCACCCATGTCGTACCGCTCCTATTATTTATGCCTAGGCTTTAATGGTTATTATGAAGCATTAAAGACCCTGAAAAGTTCTTTTATGCCTATTCAGTCATTCGCGCGGTGATCAGCCACAACATTAAAACCACTGACAGGAGAAGGAAATTAACCATTTTGTGACACGAGGAACAGCACAAGGTGTTGACCTGCCCTCCAAATTCACTAGATCCCAAACTGATCAAGTATCTGTGGGATGATCCACAGACTCAAAGGCTCCCCACTATCCACACTGTGTTTCCAGACACCACAGGATGCATGATCCATGTCCACTCTCTGGTAGAGACATACACAATATTTTGAAGGTGGTCATAATGTTATGCCCTATAGGTGTATGTGTTGTCATGCATTGTACTCAAACTCCCCCTCCAGTCTTTATTCGAGGACCTTTGTCAACATTTTAAACTTCTACAAACATCTCCCTCCCACTGGCTTAGAGAGAATACAACGGTCTGAGGCAGACAGGATGTGACATGAAAAGGTTACTCTGGCTTTGAGGCAGGCAGGCGAAGTTCAGTTCCTGAGTTTACTGCCAGGAGCTGATCGTGTTATTTACGCCGAAGCAGCGGTTACCTTTGGTCAGTGACTCCCACAAAAAGGAAAAAAAAAAAAAACTGACTGGACACGATGTCAAAACAATGACTCAGGCAAAACTGACTGGAAATTAGTGAGATGTTACTGGCACTGCAGCTGGAACGTGTTTGCGCAGCCTGACGGGATCAGATGCACAAAAAAAAAAAAAAAAACAGTCTCGATTACTGTATGTTGGAGGTTTGGAATATGATAAAACTTGTGTACTGAGAATCCTGGTTAATGTTTGTCCACAGAGCGGCTCACTGAGCTGCAGGTGAACCATGGGAAAAGTCCCACAACTAAATGTTTGCACTATCTCAGAGCTCGTAGCTGGGTCAAGCTAAAGAGCTTATCAAAGAGCCGCACCGCCCTGTTATCAGCACCAATTACGTTCACATTCAGCCCACTACATCTCTGATGGCCCTTCTTTAAAAAAAAAAACAAAACAAAACAGAGCCATTACACATGCCTGGAGACTTCTTCTCCAGCCAAGATTATCACGAGAGCTCGTGCAGCGAGTCCAGGCTCAATCTAATAACGACGGTAAAAATGGGGGAAAAAAATGTAACGTCTAATTGGTGGGAACTGCCACTGGTCACGTCGCGGAGGATGCAGCGGTGATTCCTGAGTGACCACAATCTAAAAATGACTTCCCCAGCTGCTAGATAACAGCTCACCCTCGCTCCCAGTAATGTTTTTTTTCTCCGGAGTCCGCAGACATTATGGCTACGCCAACAAAAACTGGTATTGATGGTAGCGGGAAAACAACTTTATCAGAGGGTGTGTCTATCATATCCAGGCCTGTATCAAGGTCACGCTCTCTCACTATCAGTGACTTGACAACACACCACAAGCAAAGCTCAAACAGACCGACTGGCAACCTGTGCAGCGTTCACAGTTTTCTCACAAATCTTCTTGAGTTATTACGGTTTTATATTATGTGCTGTGCAGGAACTTGTTTCTCTTTTACAGAGTTTATTGCGACCCCGACTTCTTCTCCAGCCAAGATTATCAAAAGAGCTCGTGCAGCGAGTCCAGGCTCAATCAACGTGTATTTTAAGCTGCATTTAAAACTTCTAAGTGAATTATGTAGAATATCGCAATATCGTAATAATGAATCGTATCGTGACTCAAGTATCGTGATACGTATCGTATCGCAAAGTCCTTGCCAATACCCACCTCTAACAACTACGGTGCACAAAAAGATCTGAAGGGAGAAATCACACTGGAGCTCTTTTATCTCGTTTGTGTAAAGCCTCTCAACACCATGCAGAGAAATGCGTGGCTATGGATGCTCTGTTTAACAGAGCTGGAGCAGCTTTTACCATTTGACTTCGGAGCATCAAAGTAGGATTTTTTTTTCCTTTTCCACTGGTGGAAGATTTGTTGGATCCCACTATCAACCCTATTTGGATTCAAGTCAAATGTTTAACCATGTACGTTTCTTCTCACATGCAGAAATGTTGGCTTTTCTTTTGTGCCTGCAGCTCCATCCTTGCTAGTAAACAGGCAAGGGTGTGTGTGTGGTAAACCACTGCAAAACATTAAAACCGCAAAGGAGATGCTTATTCCAAATGTATTGTATACATGTAATATCATTACTTAAAGTACTGTGTACTGTTGTATTTCTGACAGTCTGGCTTTGCCTATTTTTGCACACATTCTTCTGCAAGATACCCTAAAATATCACATGATGAAGCTCATTAAAGGGCCGTCTGCTTTATTTCCAAGGCACATAGCTACTCACCTGGAGTGAAAGCTCTGTGAAACTGATGAATATCCTCTCCTCTCAGCTCTTCGGCAATCAGACCAATCTTCTGTCTGACAACGTCCAGTTTTCCTTCCGCCTCGATGAGAACATCCTCTGTATCCGGTACACTTCACACCCGAAGAAAACAGATGTCAGACACAGGAGGAATATTTACTTGTTTACTTTCGCTAGGAATCAGAGCACGAACGCAGATGAACCTTTGAGTTAACTTACTGACACTGTTATGGCAAGGCATCATTGTGTCTTTGCCAAAACCTCATCTGAATGCTGGTAGAGGCTGAGCCAATATGGACGATCCACAAAATGAAATATTTCTTCACATTTATTTATTTTTCACAAAGAGGAGTAAAGAGTAACATTGTAGCAACTTACTTGGTCACTCTATGCAAAAGAAAAATGGTTCTTTTGCTTTCGATGGTGACATCTCGGCTGATCTTAACAAGACGCTCATATTTGTCATGTTTGGTGTCGAGCTCCTTCTGAAAAACTTTTTAAAAAGAGACAGAAAGAAAAGGTTTGAAAATGGATTTCTTAATAAATCACCAACCACATGAAGAGAACAATGCGCTCTCAAGTGCAATTACACAATCGCAATTACCTTTGAAGGCAGCGATGACAGACGATGACAGGTTGGCACTCGTATCTAGCTCCTGCGCTGAATCAGCATTTCTCAGTGAACATCCTTCACCTGGGGCAACACAGTAAACAAAAATGTGTGACAATGCAAGTTTGTGCTACATATTAGTAGTAAATGCCTTTGGTTGTCGTCATTTTATATAAAGAGATGATGTCAAACTAAAGGGACACTGTGCCGGTTTGCGTTCAGTTTGCTTAGACTCTACCTCACACAGAAAAACTTATACTGCTACGTCTACATATACACTGCAAAGTCCTCATTGTATTATTCCATTTTCTTGCTTTTTCAATGCTAGTAAATGTCTTCACTGCTGTGCACTAGTAAGAAGCATTTTTTTGGATTCTTTTGTATGTTTGTACGTGAAGAAATTGACTTTGACTGTATTGTTTAATCTGAAGTCACTGCCGTTATTTTAAGTCGGACTATTTACAATGAAAAAAACTATAGGATTATATTTATATGTTTAACATACTATTAATTTAAGATAAAAAGAATCAACATAACTTAGCTACACTAATAGTAGTGTAATGATATATCACAGCACAACCTCTTTGATTAAAGAAAAACGAAGCAGATGATGGAAGTTCACTGATAGCTTATCTGAATGCTATGATCGGTCCACTTAAAAGAAAAAAAAAACAGAAAGTCACATATTTCAGCGTATTTGGTCATTTATGATAATTAACTAACTACATTTGGGGAGATTGACTGTTAGACAACTTCAAAAAGGAAAAGACCACCACATTATTAGCGTTACAATTAAAAAATATTTAATACATTTGATTTGCTCTAATATGACCAACCATAGACAGGTGCAAACAGTCTGCGGTGTATTTGCGAGACTGTTAGGTTAAATATATGAGTATATCATAGCTGCAACTTAATTAAGCCTTTATCGCTGAGCATGCTGCTACCTCTTTAACATCTGTGTTTTTAGCCAACAGTTAACTTTTCGTTTCATGCAACACGGAAAGATTAAAGGATTTTAGTTAAGTCACAAATGCCGGTCTTACCTTCGCGCTTATTCATGCCTTCTGTGTTGCAATTTATTGTTTTTAATAAATGTTTAGGCTGGTTTTTGGTTGTATTCAAGCTGTTTTTAGCCACTGGTGTCTAGGTGCTGCCAAGCAAATGTAACAAATCCAAGTATTTCACTTGTTTTCGTTCATACATAAATCATAAGACAAAGCAGCTAAGCTTTTCAGAAAAGCGACCATCCCCGAGTGATGATAATAAAACCAAGAAAATTTTAAATACGCTTCTAAGCGTAAGAAAACACGTTTGTGTGTGTGTTTTTACAGACAGGCATTAACGCGGAGGCCCTGTCTCTCTACACAGGGGCTTATGCGCTATATACATACGTAGCAGGAAATGAAACGAGGTGCACTATGGGAGATGTAGTCACATGGCGCGATAGTTGCGTTCCTTCTTTTTAATAAAGCGTTTTTTTAGGTTTGCTGAAGCCAAATTTACCCTACTTAATTTTTAAATAATGTTACAAATAATTTCAATTACAGTAAACAACTGCATATAATTGATGTCATGTCATTTGTTGTCATGTGCGAAGCTCATCATGAAATGTAAGGATTTGTATTGTATGCACTTTTTAAATTTTTTTTAATTTATTTTAGAAAACGCATGCAGGGTGATGATTCTTGCAGATGTTGTATCTTCTAATAATAGCCATGTCCCTGCGCTAAACGTATCCAGTGGGTCCGCCCTTGCAGTTAAAATACTTTCTTTTGCGGCTTAAACACAGATGTATCAGCTTGTCATCAACTACCCATCTCCGCCATGCCATCCTAGGCCGGCCTGTGTCATTTGTTGCTATTAAAGTATGTATCATTCAACCTTTCTTGATCAGATTACTCCTCTCTCCGGGGACTCTTGTAGACTGTGTACGTGCCACACGACTGGTGCCAAGTTGAGATTGACTTTGCCTCTGCACAGCGCACCCTGGCTTTCAGGAACACGTTTCACTTGTCAGTCTGACAAGTGACAGACCACAGCAATGTATGTAATGACATATTTATATCAACATGCTTCATTGGATATGTAATCTAATTCCAATGTATTACAATATGTATCCCAGTGGTCCGGTTTAATCCATGAGCCGCAGAGACTGCACACTAACTAACTGACCAGTCCTATCATAAGAGCGGCAAGGTCTCGGAGCAAATTATTCTTTTGTTGCGTGGAAGGAATTTCACAAATGCGAGCCAGGAATGAGGGCACGACACATTATGACTGACGTTGACTTAAGATGCCTTCAAGCGCTCCACTCGAGCTCGTACAATTGAACTTTCTCTCTCTTTTTCCAATTCCCTTGCCATGAAATGCTTATGAGGACACATTTTCCACAAACGATGCTTATTTTAGCACACCAATTCATTTTAACAAAACAGTCCGCACCTAATCTTAGCTTCGTGAAGGTTATGGTCTTCATCATTTGTTTGAAATAACCGGGGGCTGCCAAAATAAAAGGAATGTTATGTCTTATTATCTCTTCTGCATATATCTGTGAACTTTCATCAAATATAAGTGAACGAAAAATAAATAAATAATAAGTTTATAACTTCAAATGCAAAGATAGGAAGAACATAAACATGTACAGTAGGTTTGCTAAATCATCCCATTCCTAAAAAGATTCAGATTCAGAAAACTTTATCTGTTCCTGGGGGGAAATTTAAGGAACATATGAGTTTGGTAAACAAGACACTTTTAAAGAAACAAAAAATAGAGCAATACATAAAATACAAATACAAAAACCACGCTATAGAAGATATAATCATGGTGGTAAGAATAAAGTGAATAAGGTGGATGAAGTGCAGACATAGTAAGTGTAAACAGGAGCTACAGGGCTCATATATTCACATATTATTGCAAATGCATAAAAAATAATGAAAAATAACAACAGAAGAAAGGTGCATTAAAAAATGTATATTATAGGAGAGTGTCTTTAAGCTGCATATTGATTTTAAGGGTTTTAAAGAGTCTGTTTATAAGTTTGTGAATGATGTGACGCAGAACATATATCCTCAGACTGCTGAATAATTTCATATACTGGAGGTATTAATGTTCTTATTTGATATATTTTATACTGTTTGGTATTTCCGCATATAACAATGAATCACAGTTTACAACTCTATAAAGCATCATTAAATAATAATACCAACATCTACATCAGTATCGCACTTATCAAATCGACATTACAAAGTGCTTCCCAAAAACATTTAAAAACAAAAAACAAATTTGCAATTTAAAAACAGGCACACAAATTAATAAATGCATTTTTTTTTTTTCAACCATGTCTTCATGGGTCCAGTCGACATAAAGCCCCGTATCCCAGACATGGCCACCCCACAATCAACTTTCATCAACTACATTATCTCATATATATCTTGTTATATACTGTACACCATGTCTATACAGCTATACCACTTACCTTCATATCAATATTATTGCATTGTACATATATATATATTGACACTTTTGCTGACTGTGATTCATCCTGTCTTTGTGTAATGTTGCGACTGGATACCAAACTCCCCACGGGATGAATCAAGTATCTATCACTGGCTGCACACAGGAAACTTTTGAAGTGGTGGTGGAGAGAAGGACACTAAACAAACTATTATCAAGCATGGATAACCCTGACCACCCTCTGTACCACAAAACCACACAACCACACAACAGACAGACAACGGAGCACGAGTCTCCTCTCTATGTCTCAGACAAAGAACGTTACAGGAAATCTTTCCTGCCTCAAGCCGTCCGGCTGTTCCATGTGACAGGTAACACTCTTCTTTTTCTTTTCTTTTTTTTTTTACATATTTGCACACAGTTGTTTGGTTATTAGTTTTACATCTATTTAATTTCACAGCAATTTCATTTTTGTTCTGTATTATTCACTTATTTTAATTCACTTATTTTCTAATTATTGTAAATGTTGTCTATCTATCTATCTATCTATCTATCTATCTATCTATCTATCTATCTATCTATCTATCTATCTATCTATCTATCTATCTATCTATCTGTCTATCTGTCTATCTATCTGTCTGTCGAGCACGTTCCCCATTTCTTTCCCACGGACCGCGAACGCCTCCCGTTGGGGGCGGGGCCTGTCTGCGGACGTCAGAGCGGGCTGGACCCCAGACGGGCTGAGCGCACACGGAGCGGCGCCATGCAGTACCCACAGACCCACGGCTAGCCTGCAGAAATGCCTCCCGAAGACCTCGACCCACCCCGGAATGCTCGGTCCTGGGCGCGCGCCGTCGTCTCAATCCGCTCATAAATGACGCGAAGAGGGAATGAGTGCGGGAAAATGGCGAGGTTCTGAGTGCTACTTTCCAGTTTCGCTCGGCGTAGCGTGGCAGAGAGGCAGCGGGTCGTTTCCAAAGTTGTCGGTTAGCAGGACGCGTGTGAAGGATCGGAATTAAAGGAGCAGTACACCGGCTGTACCCTCAAACATGGAGAAGCAGCAGAGCGACTTGGATCGGGACCGACAGTACTGTGAACTTTGTGGGAAAATGGAGAACCTCCTCAAGTGTGGTAGGTGCCGGAACTCCTTCTACTGCAGCAAGGAGCACCAGAAACAGCACTGGAAGATGCACAAGCTGATTTGTAAGGAGGCGGACAAGGCGCAGCTGTCCAAACAGAAACCCGGGCAGGCTGCGCCGTCGGGGGAGGACGGGGCACCGGAGAAATGCCAAGAGAAGAAGAGCAGCCCCGAGCCGGCGGACAGTGCTGCTTCGCCCCCGAGAGCCACAAACACGGACGCACCGGAGGTCGGCGACAGGGCGGGAGAAGAGGGGTCCAACAACACCGCCACCACACCTAACGGACAGACCAGCTCATCCCCTCAGAAACTTGCCACGGAGTACATAGTCCCGTGCATGAACAAGCACGGCATCTGCGTGGTGGACAACTTTTTAGGAGCCGACACCGGCCTGGGCATTTTGGATAATGTCAAGGCTCTGCACAAAACCGGCAGGTTCACGGACGGGCAGCTGGTGAGTCAAAAGAGCGACTCCACTAAAGACATCCGAGGGGACAAAATCACGTGGATAGAGGGGAGGGAGCCCGGCTGCGAGAAGATACTCTTTCTAATGAGTCGCATGGACGACCTGATCAGACATTGTAATGGCAAACTGGGAAACTACACGATTAATGGAAGGACAAAAGTAAGTATCCCAGCAGGTTGAAGCCACACAGCCAGCTCTCTGGTTCGTCCCTCCGGGGGCCGGGGCCCTGCTGGTCTGATGACCCACACCTGCCACGCTCACCAAGGTGGGTCAGAAAAGCAGCAGCGCTCTGGCTCCGTGGGACCGACATCCAAAGTTTTGCAGGTATCTGGTCACAGGTCAAAGCAGGAGGGGGGTGGGATGCTTTCAGACAAATCCATTAAGTCATCAAGGTACCATTACTTCCAATAGATCCGCCCTGTTTGCTAATTAGACCCGACTTTAAGTGTAAGAGGCTAATAAGTCCTCTACAGCTCCAGGTTAAAGCAAGGCTAATACCCTGAGTCAGAAAGGTGGATTATTTCCTCAGCACAAAGCAATTTGTGTGTGTGTTCGCGGGAGTGGTTGCGGAAATCTACACGGCAATCATTTACAATGAACTTGCACGAGAAAAAGACACAATAAGTATTAGACTAGAAAGAACAAGCATCGCATAAGACTTATATCTGAAGAATTATTTTATGTAGATTATTGATATTTTGCAAATTAATATATGAAGGCAAAGAGGTATAGACACGCATATATAGCGTATTACTATCTCTCTAAATGCAGCGTCGCTCGGTCTGAGTTGGCAAACTGCTTTAAGTTTATTGTGTTAATCTATTGCACACTTGACTGAGCCAGCTGTGCAAAAAAAAAAAAAAATCCACGTTTATTAAGGGTGTTACATTTTAAAGGAGTAAAATCCAGCTCACCACAGGACATAAAGTTCAATCAACACCTCTCTGGTTGTTGCAGGTCTGTCACAATCGACTGCATACGTTTTAGGAAGGTTTAAGCAATGAACTCACTTCACGCTTCTTATCACGTAGCTCTAATAGACGCTGCCAAAGGCACGTACAGAAACGACGACAACATCCTCATCCCGCTTTATCAAACGTTTATGCTTTAATCTTTATGAAGTGAAATAGGGAGGTTTTAGGTGAAGGAGCTGTAGCCGCTCGTCCATCTTGCTGCCTGAAGGTCGGCTGTGCTGCAGATCATCCGCAGAGACGCCGCCGCGTGGCCGTCTGACCTCCCCGTGGAAAGGCGACAGGCGGCCGCGATAAATTCAGCCTCTCTGTGGCACACGGCCTCACAACTGGCATGCGGACGTTCTTCCTTTGCCTGAGAAGATCTGCACGTCTCTGTGGAAACCATGGGCAGTTTCTGTTTGATATAGTTGCTCGTTATGAGACACATCTTAATGGGTGTACTCATTCATGTAAGTTTGAAGGTTTTCCTGACTGGTGCTGATGAGAAAGCACCGGTTTCAGAGGAAGCAGGCTGCAGAGATGTCGGCACGGCGCGGCTATCGGGTTGCGTGCGACTTAGGGGGGGTCCGTCTTTTTTAACCAGATCTGGTCACTATGACCTTACGACATGGGACTGACCCAGGAGGAGATGAGTTCCTCCCCTCCCCTCACCCTTTTCCTCCTCTCCTGGGGGAAGGACTGGAGGAGATTGTCACTCTTTCATTGAATAGAAGTTAGACTAAGGCTCTTTTCCGGTGCTCTTTCTGAAATGGAAACTGGCGTATTGTGTAGGCCAAGCTTAAAGTAATATAGTAACAGTCTATTTTTGTTTGTTTGAAACTTTAAGGTGTGAAATCAACTCTATGGTCATTTTGAAAGATGTTTTCTTAGTGTATTATCCGGCCCGAGGTAATCTAAGCAACTGGCAGCCTCAGCTAGGACACATTAAAGCAGCACACATGTAGAATAGTCAGCATTACAACCTTCAAGAAGGACTGCTGACTATAATATTCAGTGTGTTGCATCTATAAGCGTCTAATGTTAAATATAAACTTAGACCTATCTTTGCATTTTAGATGAAGTTCTAGTTTTTATATATGTATCTTCACACTTAATTTTTTAGCACAGTAAGAGTTCTTACATATTACTTTTTATGTTTCTTTACCAAAATAAAAGCACTGTATGTTCAGAGATGAGCAGTTTTCAATATAACTCTTTTTGAGTCTCTCCTCTGGCTCTGGATGGAGGACGATTGTTAAACCACTGACTAGAATTTTCACATTTAGATTAAACCGGCCGCTCTGGAGTTACTTACTGTTTTATCATGTTCTGGCTTTTATAAGAGATAGCGGTGAAAGAGTCCACAGGTACTCGGCCGTCTGTGCTGACGCCGAGCACATGATCGCCGTCCGCTGTTATTTTTAGGCTGCTCCCGCCCGGCCAGTTGCGTTTTTTCCCCTGGCTGGTTCTCGGTAGGCATGGTTTCCAGAAAGGCCGTCATTTCAGGGTCGTGCTGTTGCTCCACGCGGCCGCCCCGCTGACTCGGACGAACTTGACTTGCTCGCCCACTGCCCTAGTTGCCTTGGCGAGAAAAAAAAAAAAAAAACCCACGCGGCTGGACTGTGACCAGCAAAAAAATCAGCATGACTTGCACAAATGAAAGGCGGCCGGTGTCAGTGGCTCAAAGGGATACGACACAATGTAAGCACAATCCGCATTGGGAAAGACAGAGGAAAGCGATTTTGCCCAAATAGTTATTAAATGCCATTGTTTCCACTTCCCCCTTTTCGCTTGATAACATTGTGGGACGTTGCAGCCAGTGGGACGTGTTTGTTTCTGTGCAAATCCAGCATGTTGAATGCTCTATGATGCCTCTATGAACACTATCAGGAAGCATAATGTTGTCACAGTGCTGGGAGGTACGACTAAAAATGTATATCACAGTGTTTTTTTTTTTCATTCATAATTAAGTGTTCACAACGTTTTCTACTAGTTGAGAGAGGAATTAATGCAGCATTTTGACTAAGGACTATTTTACTGTGATGATGAGTAAATACATGTAGCACTGCCTGCAGATGTGGAAAAAACAGAATTAAATATTATTAAGATGAATGAAAATGAAAACAGGGACACACGGTTTAATTTATTTATTCATATTTAAACATATTTAATGTATTTAATGTCAGTAATGTCAATCGCAGCGTGAACGACTACCGTAATAATTGTAGCCTGTGCTCAACATTTTTTTTCCCTCATTCATAAAAAGCTAAAATTGGGGACATTTTCAGGGACAGCTTTAGCCGGGGGACACGTCATCCAAAACGGGGACTGTCCCCAGACATCGGGGACGTCTGGTCACTCAAAAAAAAACAAACAAACAAAAAATACAACAACCGAAACAGCACCTTCCTTTTTTTTGGCACAAGTCGTCTCCTTTTGCCGCTTGATTTTTCCGACCTTTCCATCTTCACCACGCCTCACAGTGACATAACCGCACTATGCATGTTTAGACGCTGAAAATTGTTCCCGAGCACCGTGTGATCAAATATACTGAAAATTAATATTATAGCGGAAAAAAATATATAACAATATAAATATATAACGTTGTTACGTTACTCAGCTGTTGTTCCAGGCTGAATTTTAAAATGTCCCGAATGTTGACGCTGTTATTTATTAAGCTGCTGCTGCATTTTAAACATTCCAACTCGCAGTTTACAGCTCTAACATTGACACAGTTATTTTATTCACATGACGCACGGTATCTCTGTTCCACGTTGTAGCTCAGCGAGGAATTTAAATGCTTGGCTTAGATGCACACATCACGTTGCCCTGCAGGGACTGGACTCACTCAACAGGGAGGTGTTTGTTTTGTTTTTTTGGGTATTTTGCGGCCTGGCATTACACACTAATGAAAACAAATGCATTGTGATGTAACAGTCCTGCAGCGGAGGTTACGGTGTTCAGCGTTGGTTTAAAATAACTGAGCGAGCTGTTGATTCATCTGTGTTTTCATCTTGGAGCCTGTGGTTTGAAGCACCGTTTCTATTATTTTGAGAACCCGGCTTTAGTCGGTGGGCTAGGCTACATAAAAGAAACACTTTAGAGTTTAATTTAATCCCGTTTGACAGCACCACAAGCTACTAATCCCCCGTAATGATCGTACAGTTGACTTATTTCTGACGCTGTTTCAACATAAACTGCACGTTAAAACAGTCGTGGTGGAGGGTTTTAGTGCCAAGTGTATTTAGATGGCGGCAGCGTGATCATTTCAAACAAACGACGGGTACGGAAGGAGAGATTCACACTGAGTCACAGTCATCACAAGAATTCAATCAATAACGCGGTCGGCCTTCGCTAATGGCTAGCTACGCCGCTAACACAGCAAATGGTGCTTAGCTTGAGTGACATAATGGGAATAAGTTGGATCTTTGTCCATTAATTTCAGGAACGAGTTGGCAACTTAACGTGAGGGACCCGCTTGACTCTACACCTGCGTGAGCTGTGAGGCGTATTTAGGCCTCGGAGCGTTATAAATAAAGAATGCTGGAGAAAATGTGATGGCAAACATTGTTTTCTCTTGTTTTTTTTTTGCAATATGTTCCTTTGAAAAGTCTCACATCAGTGCGTATCAGACAGCATAAACTCAGATAACCGATATAAATCTGTGACGAGGCCAGTAGAATCAAGCAGATGATCTGTTTGTCAAGTTCTAGTTTAAAACACGTTTTGTTTTTTTAGAGAAGTAAAGCTCATTTATTTGACAATTTATATCGAGTTTATTTTATGTCAGCGAGATAAGGCAGAAAAGATGAAACGGTGCCTCTTGTTGCTTCTCAGTTGTCAGAGTTTCCTGGTGAATCCTATACGTTTGCCTCGTGCATTATTCATCAGGTAAAATGAGACGTGAGATGACATTGTCTCGCTCTTAAGGGATTTGTATTTTGCAGTTTTGCACCTTTTTAAATTTTATAGATTAATGCAAAAAATAGTTTCGAGGTTAATCACTTCATCAGTTCAGTTAATCAGTAACAGGTGATTAGGTGCAAGAAATATAACGTGACTATGTTACAAATACTACGTAACATTTTTTTTTTCATTTGAAGTTAAAGCTGAAAACTAGTCCTCCTATTGCCATCTTTAAATCAGTCGTGTCTGTTGTGTCATTACAGCTTTCTGCGCACATCAGTTGTGTCCGTTTCCTCCCCCAGACAACGACACAGCGTCTTCTTAATCCGAATGAGATTCAGTGGAAAGATGCTTCTCTCTGGAATCAGGGGCCACACGAGCAGAACATACGTCTAGAAAGACCCTTCCCTGTAGCTGTGTTTTGTATGAGAATTTTTAGTTTATGTTTTTTGTTTTGCATAAAATATTCCAGAGAAAAACTGTAATTAATGGAGACGAGAGCGTGGTGGTGCCACAGATTTCCTGAATCAATTCGATTACGCGGTTTGATTCGTTCATTTTTTTTTTTATATATATTTCGCTTTTGAAACTCTTTCTCTCGGTTATTAAATAAGACGATCCGTTATTTATCCCACAGTGGGGGCATTTGCAGCTTTCCGGCAGCAGAAAATACAAAAGGATTTGTCATCTGTCCCAGAAATTTGAGGCATTTCCACAGCGTTTCACCTCTAGTCGACACATTTTAAACGTGGCTTTACTCTCCTGCAGCTCTGCTCTCGTTTTATGAATCCATTCAGCTTTAAAGGCCTGACAGGGCTCTTGGCGTCGTAGCTTCTGTCATGTTTTGGACTGATATGTGGACTGATCTTGCTGTGTGAACTCAATAGACTAGTTATAGAATAGTCTTGCAAATACATGTGGATTTAAAAAAAAAAAAAAAGGTCAGCTTTAATGAATCAATATCAGACCTTTCAAATCAGTTTCAATATTTTTTTTTCTAAAAAACTCAGCCCTAATTAGAACTCAGATAGTTCACCTGATGAATGAAAGTACACTTTAAATTCTTCATTACATACAGCATATATATATATATATATAGGTATGTTGTCTCACGGCTAGACAAGCCTCTCATTTTCAAACAGCAGGCAGATGCTAAGCAGCAGTTTAACCTAAACAAGATAAATCTGGGCAAAATCCCTCCCCCCTCCTCCCTCCCTCCATCCTCCATCCCTGCTGTGTTGTAGATAATTGATAAATGACCGAGTGCACTTTTCGGTTTCTGACTTTTGTGTCATTTGTGACGTGGGACACGTGCCCTTTCATAGGGAAGTTGACCGTTGACCTACATCTTAAAGCTCGACAGACTGGAGGAAGTCATGTGATGACGGAGCGGTGTAGCCGGCTGCACATTATGCTATAGGCTGCGCACGCCTCTCGTTCCTTCCGCCTGCAATACCAGCATGACCGAGGCACTTTTTTTTTTTCTTTCCCCCCCCCTGCTCATTGTTAAACAGTCGTAAACCAGAAATAGAGCCGGAGTTAGTCAGATCACTGGTCCACCCGTCAGCCCTTTAATCCACCTGTGGATTCTTTTATGACGCTCGTAGTACTCCTGTTGTTTTAGTGTAAATGTTCTTTGCTGTGACCTGACAGATATTCTTCATATTGATAAGGTGATCATTTCCCAAAACAAACAAATAAAAAAAAAAAGAGAAGCTTTTTAATGTAGTTGCACACGTTTATCTCCGCGCTAACTGTGCCCTGACGGTCTTAGCAGAACCTGGCTGCGGTCCAGGTCGAGCCTTGAGAAAGAAGTCTTTGTCTTTGACTATTTGCAGCTGTAGACTTGAAGACGGGGAGGATTTACGGTGGGCGGAGCGTGGCATTTAAAAACTAATTGTGTGTTTAAATAAAATAATTTACGAGGAAATAAGGACTTTGGCGTAGACACAAACGTTTTAAAATGATACCTAAGAAGTCATTTGTTATAATCAGCCCCTATAAATAGACTTATTCCATACTCTGTGTTCTCTATGCAGAATGGACCTATAATAATAATAATACATTGAACTCAGTATTCAGTTTTTGCCCCGTTTTCAACCACTGGCAAACGCACGAGTATCAATGACTGATCCAATTACAGAATGAGTTCACTTGGCTCACACGGACACGGATGAGTCCGTCCACTCAGACTGTAGTGCACATAATAGACGGCCCTTCAAATATTTGCTCGTGTAGTCGGCTCTTGTTATAGATGAATAGGCCACAGCTTCGCAGCTTTGACGGTTCTGAATACGAACCGATGTCACCGTTTCAATCGAATCTGCCTTCTCATCCTCTGACGTGACGTGAATCAAACGAGTGCTGTTCGTGCGTCGGCTGAAAGGGGATCGACGTCTGCACTTGACTTTTTGTTTGTCAATGGGAGAGCGTGCTGACGACCTTGCACAATTCCCTTCAGAGTATTTACGTAGCAATACCAGAAACTGTGTTTGCGTTTCCGCTGCAGCATGTGGGGGGTGGCTGGGTAAAGGCTAGCGCCGCTGATGTGTACGTCCCTCTATTGTTCATAGCCTACCATAAAGAAGTAAAGAGTAAACTAGGTCATCGCTTTAAACAGGGGTTTCCTCCACTCTCTGACAGATAAAACAGCGAAGCCGTCCCGGCCCGGGACCCAAACCGCCTTGGTTCCCACACTCCTTTGCGCTACAAGGTCTCCCATCCCAACTGTTTGCGCTGGTGTTTGGATAAGCATCTCTTCTGTGAAGTGAGCAGACCCCGTGCAGCTTTTCCGTTTTGCTCCACCTCGGTTTATGCTTCACATCAGTGCGTGAAGCGCGATGAGCTGATAAGCATCGCAGTGATCGGTGTATCCTTCTGAGTGATCAGGTCAGCGCAGAGTCACTGTTGTGTGTGTGTGTGTGTGTTTAAAGTATCATAATATTTAAACCAACTGCTTCTTTATGTAGCATTTGGTTATATTACTGGACGTAAAATGGACAGTGAAGATGCTGAAATCCATTTTACGAAAGAAAAAAAAACTTAAAAAGTAACTTGTAGTCAATTTATCTGATTTAAAGTAAATCAGAATACTTTATTAATCCTTCAATGAAAGTGTTTTATTGCTGTTGCTCCCATAAAGCAAAAAAAGGAGACAAATCCAAATAGAATAAAATAATAATATTGATTTATTAGAGTAGAAGGACATTTAGTTTTGCTCATCACCATAGACATTATTTATGCCCGGTTCACAATTTCCACCGGTCTTGTATTTGTTGGCTTTGGATTGGATTATTAGTTACTTATTATGCGTACTTCATCACATTTTTTTAACAGATCATTCTCTACAGGATTATGTCCAGAGGTTTGTAGAATGGCCTAACACTGAACTCGAGTAACAGCAGTGTTACGTTAAAATAACTTTGGTGAGAGTACTTGAGCCCTGAGTGAGCTGTCTGATCATAATGTCTGATTTATAAAATGTCATCAAAGACAAGAGTGTAAAATAATATTCACATTTTGAATTTTCAAGTTATAAAATAAAAAAATAGTAAAGATGGGTACTGTCTTTACAAAATGACATTTGAAATTAAGGCACAAGAATCACAAATTACTCACGATTGCCATTTTTCCTGTGTTTTTAATTGCCTGTCTGCTGCCTCTCTGCTTCAGGCCAAGGACCAAAAACTGATGGAGAGATTAAGTAGGGACCCCTCTACCCTCTATATGTGCTCTATAGCCCAGTGCTATTTATAAATATACATTATTTTTTATTCTGCATTCAGTAGTAAACTATTCAAATAATACACAGGTTCAAATATTCATTTTTTTTTCAACACTAATCTTCTGCCTCCATTTATCCCTTTACTAAAATATGTTGCATTCGTGTTAATGTGTATTTAAAGACATTTAAATTTGGGGACCTATGCACAATATGCACATACATCAAACAGTGTCAAAGGCATAAATAGATGTGGTTCATCAGATTTAGCAAAAAGCTCATTTCCATCCGTAGTCTGATATCTTGTGCAGAATAAATCTTGAAAGAAAAAGAAAAGACAAACAAAAGGAACTAGATGAGTGTAGCGGAGTAAAGAGTAAGAGAAGCGTCTCTTCATAAATCTAAGTAAAAAAGTAAAAAGTGTGGTGCGGTAAAACTTAATTTTTACGTAGTAAATGTAGCTTGTTACGGCCCACTTTGGTTCTTACTGTTAAGTCTGTCAAAATGAATGATATTTAAAGATTTTAATCAAAAGATTTTCTAAGGAATGAAAGTGATGAAACGAGTAGAACCCGAAACATAAATAATCTTCTTCTTCTTCTTCTTCATTAATCTGAACCGATCTAAAAAGAAGCTGGTGAAAATGTGTTTGTGCCTCGGCCTTTCTGTCACGTCAAATTCCTCTTCACCCACATGAGCAACAGCAGCGCGGTTATTTAGTCTTTACTCGTACGCCACTTGGCACCACTTTATAAATCCATTTTTATTATTTATGATTCTGTTTGGGATAAAACTGCGAGCGTGCCCTCGCTGCGCTCTGCAGAGCCGGTCACGTATTCACGCCGGTCTTCTATTAAAAAAACTATAAACTTATTATATGGTAGAATGCTGTATTTTTTGGGAGGAAAAAAAAAGTAAAATCTAACATTTACCGATGTTTTCCACTGGCTGCGTTGGAGTTGAGCATTAACTGAAGCCTCTCCTAGGTGTGTCACAGTGACTATTTCTGTTGCACAGTATATTGTATCAGCTGTGAAATCATTTTCATAAACTATATTGTCGCTGAGATGTTTTTATGTCAAGGATAACATAATATAAGAGCACAATGAAACCTGTAAAAGAGCAGTAAACGTTAAATTTAAGATACTGGAATAAAAAAAATATATATATATAAAATCATATAAAAGAAAAATTAAACATTTTGCACACACCATAACTTGATTATATTACATTACTATTGTGCAGTTTGTAAATGTTTAATAAGAAAATGTAACATCATAAGTCTAAGTTGGGCTTATTCGCATTTACAAGTGTTTGTCATCAGAGCTGTGGGGTGCAGTTATGAAACAAAGTTCGTTATAAGTTATTCCTTGAAACTCTTAAAGTTTCATTGGGAAAACGGCTGCAGCCTGAAGGTGTTTCTCTGTGTGTGAAGGAGCCGCCTGAGCGTGCACGCAGCGAAACGTCTTCACAGCAGAGACGAGAGAACAGTTCAGTACAGCGTGTCTCTGCATTTTATTCTTCATTCGTTTAGCTAAGGCGCTATAGAGGAAACACTTCTACACCGCGTTTATAATGGAAGCTAAAACCATGCTTTTTATTGCCAACATACTGACACTGTTATTTAAACAAACCACTATGTAATATAATACAACACAATATCATATAATATAATTATATAAAATGGTCTTGGATCATTTCTTTATATCGTACGTGAAGTAACACCACCGACTTTTCCGGTATTAATGTGGTTATTACTCTAAGATAAGATAATATTTTGAAATGGTAGACCTGCTTCATATCTGATTTTTTTCTATTCGATATGAGTCATTAAAGTTTGTTTGCGGCTAAACTCGGTCGCACGTTAACTCTGTAGGTACAGCGAAATCACTGTTAACGCTTCTACGGTTACTCAGCAGCAAATTTATTTCTGATTGATTATCACTGTTTGACACCTGCACACAGTTCTGTCTTCTGTATATTCAGATGGACAAGACGTGTTTAGAAGATCATCGCAGCCTCGCGTGAATCGCATCAGTCTTGACTGTGTGTCTTAAAGTGTGTGAAGTTTTGGTTGAAGGTTAAATTTAAAACGAGGTAGAAAAATAAACAGCTCAACCTCAAACATAGAGGGATTAAGTCAAAAACTATTATTGCAGTTAATGAGAAAATTCTGATTATGATAACAATATTAGCAGAAATACTTGATATTATCTTTATGCCGACTGTTGCTGTTTTATTATGTTCTGTTGATAGTGATCTGTCGCCTTTCCTGTGGCCTCGCTGTGGGGGCCTCTCAGAGCTCACTTTGCTCAGTCTCCGTTGACCTCTTCTCTTTTCTCTGGCTTTAAATGCCGGGGCCTCTGAATCTGTGTCTGTGGAATGTAAACAAACAACATGAAGAGCGAGGTCAGCCTCCTAATGAGGGACGCAGCGGAACGCGGAAGAGCGAGCGGCCCGCAGACAGGAAGCTCTGGGAGGTATAAAGGTCAGGGGTGAAGATGGCAGGGACGAAAATCCATCCGAGCCAAGGAGGCTTCTCGAGACGGACGGCTCGCCTTGTTGCTCGCTTGATCCGGTTGTAGGAAAACAAAACTGTTTACCATTCGTGAGCGCGAGCAGTAGTAACACGTGCTGTTTATTGTTTAGAATCCATAATTTCTTTCCTCCCGTTGAAATTGCAGCCCTCTGAGGTTTTGTGCTAATGTTTTTAGCTCCAAACCATCTGTGACACTCTGAGGATTTTATCTCCCGACCAGTTGACATGAAAGGCAAAACTGGAGTTGAACGGAACTCCATACACGGTCGGCGTTTCCAGATAGTAACTGTCCTGCATTCCTCCATCATGCATCTTCCGTGGATAATATCTGTGCGCGCTCCTTTGAGTGTGCCGTCACTGCGATACGTTCATTCCTATTTTATTTCGACTTCATTTCGTTCGTTAACCTAAGCTAGGTGTTGAAGTGGCATATGAATCATTAAAGCAGACCCCTGTGTTTATTAGTATTACCCTACGTGGGGAGTGCACGGGTTTATAAGCGATAACCTCAGATTTTCTATACTGCGACTGGAAGAGCCGCTGTGCGTCCAGGTTTTTTGAAGTCGCACCTCCACTCGCGCACCCCCTACCCTCGCACACATCTGAATCCACACAAAACACGCTTCTTTCCTAGCAGCGACTGTTTACCCATCCCCAGCCTTGCAGCGTGAGCTCAGCAGTTAAGGGTGGGAGGGGTGACATAGCGGAGGATCAGCCAACCTTCCTCACGCTCTGCACGTAGCACAACCATTAAAATACTGCTCCCTCTGGAGGGAGGCCAGGAGTCAAAGTTTACAGCAGTTCACTCGTCTCTTCTGCTCCAGCCCCACCCCTCTGCTTTCTCTGTCTGTGCCCCTCTCCCTCTTTCCCTGTCCCTCTCTTTCACACACACACACACACACATAGAGAGAGAGAGGCTTACTGTATTGCGCCTTTACAGGAAGCCTTTTGTCAGCGAGCGTGCCCCTCACCCAGCAGCCGTTTCTTCTGGGACCCACCCCTCTTTTTTTTTTTTTTTTTTTTTTTTCAAATCGATAAAAGTTCAAGCAGCCAGAGCAAGACTCACCACCACCACCCGACCCCCCCCCAAAAAAACACCCCCCCCCACACCCTCCACCCGACCCTCCTGCATCTTTATGTTGGGAGTTTTGTTGTTTTTCAGCTTTGAAGGCCCTGATACCGTGCATTCCAGTGGTAACCTGCATCACGCAAAAGATGTTAGCACAATGTGGACTGACGCAAGCAACTACGGTCAAATGCGCAGAGAAATAAGAGTCAGGTGTGTCCGTGACGTCAATGCTCGTTTTGTTGGGGGGGGGGGCGTCGCAGGGTTGTGAAGGTTTAGTTCGTAAAGATTCGCCGGTGTATTTATTGCATACGCAGCGCGTGTTGAAGCTGCCCTTCCCCGAAGTATGTGTGCGCTCGATTCCTCAGCGCACAAATATTTTAAAAGTGCGCGTCCTACCATTTCTGTGAAGACTGGATTTCAAGGTTAAGCCCGGTATGGTTGTAGTTTAGTCTGCTGTGAACGTTTATAATAATGTCGCTATGGTTTATGTTGATGCAAGTTTATGAAAGAATGTGGATGAACATGCCTTTTGTCTGTCATATCACTGCTTAGACACCGCTTAGGTATGAGGGCTCATTCTGCCCTCAGTGTTTGTGCACGTTCGCCACTCGGCCCGGCTCAGCTTTCAGAAAAACACACGGTTGCATTTGCCGGCCGTAATTTCCAGTTAAAGGAAACACTATTTTAAGATTTTTTTGGAGAAGAGAGATTTTTCTCTTCTTCATCTTCGTCTTCCGTGGAGTTCGTATTTCTGAAGAAAAACCCAAATGTCTTCCCAGTAGTGCGCGAGTCATTACTTGTGTGTCTTATTCCTTAGGGGAATTCTGCGCTGTATGAGTATATTGCTCGCTGTTTACACCAAGAAGTTTACAAGAGCTCATAGGGGTTCACTGCCAACACCCAGGCAGATCATGCGCGTCTTAATAGAGCAGGAAAAGGCAAGGGGAAGTTGACGTGCAGCGTGATATCTCCGGTTTATTTTCTCGCTAGTTTAAAGTTTATAATGAGGCAGCTGGGGTGTAGGCAGCCCGCGCTCGTGTCAGTTTTGGTGCAGGTGGAGCGACAATACAATGCGGCCGTGCCAAGATCATCCGCTGCATCCACATCACCAAATAGTACATGCACAAAAAAAAAAAAAAAAAAAAGAGCCTCTTCCCCAGTTCTGGTTCTGACTTACTGGATCCTTACTGGCACTGTTTGTGCTGACACACACAATCTTAATGCAGCCTTCTTCCTGTTCATGCAGTGCGCCTGTTGTTTGATGACTCGTGGGAGATATAGACGTTCTATGCGCACAGTTGTGCTTTTGTCACTGCATGTCTGCTTTTACTAATCACTCTTTTTCATCTTCCTCTCTTCAGGCAATGGTGGCATGTTACCCCGGAAACGGGACAGGCTACGTGCGCCATGTGGATAACCCCAACGGTGATGGACGGTGTGTCACATGCATATATTACCTTAATAAAGATTGGAATGCCAAGGTATGGGAGTGACATGTGGAGGAAATAACTCCATGTTTGTCCTAAACATTGATTCAAATCATGTTGTGAAGTAACCATCAAAACAAAAAATGCTTTGCAGCGTGGTCATGTGCAGGTCCTCATAATGCAGTTTGACTTCCTGTCACGGTCATATGACGACTCGGTCTAGTTCTTATCTCTGTAGCAGAGGTGTCCACCTCCATCCTGCTTTATTTCATGCTCCACACCCATGCAGAGTGGAGGAGTGGAGTGGGGGGGGCGTAGTGATTATCTGACATTGCATGTTATATGGCCACTCTCCCTGTTTATAATCCCATTAAAATGCAGAGATCCTGCTAATCTAACCGCACCCACTCATGACGAGGAACAACATCTGTTACGCGTTCTGCAGGAAATTGCGTTTACATTCAGCCAGAAGGATGAGATTGAGAAAAATCCTTCTGGTCTTTGGATGCATTTAGAGCATTATTTAGTTGTGTTTTGCTACTTGAATTTTTAACTAAAAAGCATATATATTAATTTTAGATATTATAACATAGAGTATGTTTAAGAAATACCAACTATATCACAGCAAATGCTCATTAAAATGCCGTCTGGTGTTTACCTACCTGCAGACTGGTTTAATTAAACATATACTCAAATACCGATATATCTATGATAGAGCAATATCAATCAATAACATGGGTTGTCAGGCTGTAGTTAAACTTTAAGCAACACAATATGCAATATGTCCAGCTAACTTATGCTACGTTCACACTATGAGAAGCAAAAAAAAAAAAAAAAGTAAAGTGTAACCAGGTACACTGTTGCCAAGTTGCTGCTGAAGCGTTGCCAAAGCCTTTGTTGATGTTATGTTATCCTGTAAGGCATCCGTTTAAAAAACAAATGCATATGATTGGTTGACTTTACATGACACCATTGAAGCGTTAAAAAAAATGTAGGTCAGCTCTGATGGAGTCGGCTTCAGTTTGTAGCTTTACGTCGTCATCTTTTATTGAATGTTAGGGTTTGGGAGTCTAAGGGATAAATGAAAGATTATATTACTTCATCTTATTAATATAAAACCACTGCATTACACCTTATGGTGTTAGCTTAATGCACTGTATTCAGTGTTTATTGCTTATACACACTACCAGTCAAAAGTTTGGACATACTTTCCCATTCAGTTCAGTGAGAAGGTTGTAACCTTAATTGTTTTTTCCGTTGACACCTGCTAGGCCTGACAGTTGAACTATTAGAAATTGTAGGCCACATTGTTCTGCGCCTTAAGTGCACATCAATGGATAAGCGAGGATCTCCTCTCTTGAATAGGAGACAAATAAACAGGATGCTGCAAACCAGGAAGCAGCTCATAGCGCAAATACGCAACTGCAAAGTGCGTGACCTTCATGCTTTTCTGAGGAGCTGGTGACATGACAGGAGGCATAAGTGCGCAAGAACTTGTCTTCCAGACTTCCTCATATACTTGACCTCCAGACCAGTAAATGAAAATGACATAATTACAGGAAACTTTGTTTTGCCTTTGGATGCTAGTTTGTGGCAGAATGCAGACACGCATGAGTCTTTCTCCTGGCTATGACACAGTATGAACGTTATCAGCTATCATCAGACAGTGAGGCAACTGTAACGCAAAGGCAACCAGAGGATTGACATATCTTCTGGTGAGTCAGAAAAAAATTGCACAGTTTAACTATGTGCAGTTAATTTTTGAGTAATGCTGTCTTTTAGTCCATGAATGTACTGTATGTAACACATCCGGCATTTAAACATTTAAACTTTAAAATAAAAGTAATCAGTTCAGAATTGATTGTTACACTACTGCATATTGTGTCAGGAGATTATTATTATTACAAGGGTTCGACAGAACATTACTGTTCTGTCAAAAAGTCTAAAAGTTAAATGAACAGTGTTCATGTCAACATCTACTCCACGTCTACTGGGACTTGGCTATCAGTCTATGCAAGCTATTTATGCTAGCTCACAGTTTCCACTGCTGACATTTACTTGCAATGGGTAATTCATGCCACACAGTCGAATACAAAGCTTCATCACCAAGTGGTGAGGAGGTGCTGTTTTATTGTTGAACCGTACATAAACGTCATCTCCATAGCCTCTGTATTAGCTGAATTCCCATAATCCTTCACTCCGTTGACAGACAACTACTAAATGTGACACACAACGCATAAATCTGCCTTTGTGCAACTCTTAATAACACTGCAAGAACAGGTTTTAAAGCTTAGCCCCAGGAAAATAGTGATCCTCCTTTTAATATTACTCCAATATTTATTGATGTGGTGATGTTTTTTGACAATCATTGATGATTGTTAAAATTCTCAAATTATTAATAACATCACAAATACCAAGGACACAAACTGAGACCTGTCTGTGACCAACAGTCTAAATTTCAAAATCATAAAAGCCTAAAGGAGTGAAAATCAACGCAAATTCCTTTTAGTATTTTTTCTTCTGGTCTTTGATTGTCTATATGTTCTGTTATTACAACCTGGTCCTGCCGCATAGTTTGGTAAAACAGTAAGCGATCAAATCAGCAGTAGCACTGTGGAAAGCAAGCAGAACCTCAAGCGTGGTTGTGATAAATAATTAAACTGCTGTGTGCAGTAATACACCCTGTAGTGTCACTGTCGGAATTCACAGAAGAAGAAGGAGGCAAGCAAAAGCGCCAACAAAAAGTTGAGCTTCAAAGCCCTGCCAGGTGGTTCCCTCAACAAAGTTATCAGCATTCGCTGTCAGAAAACTTTCTGAGCAACTGAGATGAGGATTCGAGTTAGAGAAACAAGCAGACACATTAAAAAATTTATTTTTTCATAAGTGCGATTAATTTGCATTGATCGCATTATGACTATCATGCGATTAATCGCGTTCATATATTTTAATCTATTGACAGTCCTATTTAAAACACATTAAAAATAACAAAGCAATTTGTAGCTGGACTAACATTTCTACATAAAAAATAACTTCCTCTAAATAATATTTCCAGTAAAACTATGGTCAGTTAATTTTCAGCAGTCCTTATATACTGATAGGCGGTTTATTTATAAACAAGATCATTTCATTAGCTCTGCATACGACAATCTTAATTTGAGAGCAACCTATAGCTAAAGCTGTCAAATTAATGTAGGGGTGTAAAAAGTACAAGATTTCCACCAAGTAAAGGACACGTACCGCAAAGGAGTGGCGAGTGTATCGTCTATTCATCCGATTCAATCTAACCTGATAAGTGGTAACTGGTGCCACACAGTCGACATACAAAGCATCATCACCGAGTGGCAAGGTGCCAGAAACAAACCCTTTCAGACACATTTAAAACACTTTTTTTTTTTTATCAATTTGTATTAACCGCACTATGACAATCATGCGATGAATCTCATTTAAATATTTGATCTATTGACAGTTCATTTTTCAGCAGTATATACCGGTAGATGGCGTATTTATGAATAAAACATGTTTCATTAGCGCTGCATATGGGTGTGACAATCTTAATTTGCGAAGGAACCTGTAGCTAGAGCTTTCAAATTAACGTAGTGGTGTAAAAAGTACAAAATTTCCACCGAGTAAAGGACAAGTACCAGAAACAATTGGCGAGTATATCGTTGTCTGTTCAACTGATTCAGTATAACCTGCGTCATAGCAGCGTGTTGCATTAAATTATCTATTATCTATCTATCTGTATTCCTGAGCACTCTCTCAACACGGCCACTAAACTGAACACATAAACAGTAGCTTGTTTATGTGTACAGTAAATATTGTCCTGTCAGTCATGACGCAGGTCGCACCGCCGCTCAGCTCATCTGCTGCACGGCCTCGGTTGTTATGTTTAATGCATAACACTTCAGTTATTTAAAGGAGCCGTGGTCTACAACTGTGAATAATTAAAGCCCGGTCTCTGATTGGCTGATTATTTTTTAGGGTAGTGTGGTTGCCTGGATACTGGGGCTGCATGACAGAATGGCGTTTCATGTTCAGGTTGAGATCCTCCAGTTATTTACCCAACATCACGTCTCTTCATCTGCTTCACGTCTATTGCTGCAGCATGTAGCTTTGTCAGGTTAGCTCTGATGCTGTAAATCAAACAGACAACATACATTGTGTACCTAAATTTTTGGCAATCATTCTTAATCCGTTATGCATCACGATTCACAACGTTTGAGTACTGGTGCACTTATTTCCCGGTACTGTTAGGGACGCTAATGCAGGTTTAATTCTCTCTTTCGAGTTCACTGGGCACGCTAGTGAAAATTAAACCTGCGTTAGTGTCCCTAAAAGTGAAAAGGCATACAGTGGGGGAAATAAGTATTTGATCCCCTGCTGAATTTGTAAGTTTTCCCACTTCCATAGAAATGATCAGACTCTGGTTTTTATGGTCGTTTACTGGTTATGGGTATAGACAGAATATCAATCGAAAATGCATAAAAAAACACAATCTAAAAGTTATAAATTGTTATGTATTTTATTAAGGGAAATAAGTATTTGATCCCCAAGCACAATACAAGTCAGTACTTTGTAGAGAAACCTTTGTTGGCAAGCACAGCAATGAGACGTTTCTTGTAGTTGGTCACCAGGTTTGCACACAGCGCAGGAGGGATTTTGGCCCATTCATCTTTACAGACAGTCTCTAAATCCTTCAAGTTTCTTGGCTGCCTCTTGGAAACTCGGAGCTTCAGCTCCCTCCACAGGTTTTCGATCGGGTTAAGGTCTGGAGACTGACTAGGCCACTCCATGACCTTAATATGCTTCTTCTTGAGCCACTCCTTTGTTGTCCTGGCAGTATGTTTTGGGTCATTGTCATGTTGGAAAACCCACCCACG
Organism: Mugil cephalus; assembly: GCF_022458985.1. Lineage (NCBI taxonomy): Eukaryota > Metazoa > Chordata > Actinopteri > Mugiliformes > Mugilidae > Mugil > Mugil cephalus. The sequence continues at coordinate 8,530,854 of NC_061782.1, forward strand.
AGGCATCTTCAGTGTTCTTGCTGAGGAAAGAAGGTTTTTGTCCAAGATGTTACAGTACATGGCTGCATTCATTGGCCCCATAATGCGGTGAAGTTGCCCTGTACCCTTTGCTGAAAAACAGCCCCAAAACATGATGTTTCCACCTCCATGCTTAACCGTGGGTATGGTGTTCTTTGGGTCATACTCACGTTTTTTCATCCTCCAAACACGGCGGGTCGAGTTAATGCCAAATAGCTCAACTTTGGTTTCGTCAGACCACAGCACTTTCTCCCAAGCCTTCTCTGAGTCATTTAGATGTTCACTGGCAAACTTAAGGCGGGCCTGTACATGTGCCTTCTTGAGCAGGGGGACCTTGCGGGCACTGCAAGAGTTCAATCCATAACGGCGCAGTGTGTTGCCAACTGTTTTCTTGGTGACGGAGGTCCCAACTGCTTCCAGATCATTAACAAGCTCCTGCCGTGTTGTTTTAGGCTGCTCCCTCACCTTTCTCATCATCATCCTCACTCCATGAGGCGAGATTTTGCGGGGAGCTCCAGACCGAGGACAGTTGATGGTCCTTTTATGGGTCTTCCACTTGCGAATAATGGCACCAATAGTTGTCACCTTCTCACCAAGCCTTTTGCTGATGGTTTTGTAACCTATACCAGCCTTGTGCAGGTCTACAATCTTGTCCCTGACATCTTTTGACAGCTCTTTGGTCTTGCCCATGGTGCTGTAGAAGTTGGAATGTAAGAAACTGATTCTTAGAGCAGGTGTGCTTTATATACATGACGAGTTAAGATCAGGAGTATTGGTAATTAGTTGACTGAGCACAGCTGTGTGCCACATGCGCACCAGCCAATCTGTAGGAGCCTGAATTCTAAGTGAATTGTTGGGGATCAAATACTTATTTCCCTTAATAAAATACATAACAATTTATAACTTTTAGATTGTGTGTTTTTTATGCATTTTCGATTGATATTCTGTCTATACCCATAACTAGTAAACAACCATAAAAACCAGAGTCTGATCATTTCTATGGAAGTGGGCAAACTTACAAATTCAGCAGGGGATCAAATACTTATTTCCCCCACTGTATAAACGCTAGATTTAATTCCACCATGTCATACCAACTCTTCTGGAATCAGTCATCAGTCCTGCCGTTTTTTTACATAGTCACAGTGTGAGTAGGTTGCGTCAACTCGTGGTCACTCTGAACTAACCCGCCAAATAAAGTCTCCAGCGGCAGGAGCTCTGATTTACAGTAAACTTCGTTTTGTGTGCGATAAACATTCATACCGGTATCTGTGGGCGTACCACGTGACTTCCTTCTATGAAAGATGCTCTCTGCAATCATGGGGGTGTCAGGTTTGGCAAGAATTTATTTGTTTAACCTGGACAGGGTGTCAAAAAATACTTTTGTTCCGTCTGTTGGAGAAAAAAAAACATCAACTTTCCATTAAAGATCTCAGTATTGGGGCCCCTGGGGCTCTTTCGGAATTAGTTGCCGTTTGCCATTTGTGCAAAGCTGCAATTGTCTCTTTGCATGAGAGTGTGACGCAAGACTCAATGAGGTGTGGCTGTGGTTTGAATTAAAATACTTTTGCATTGTGCATTTCAATCTATTCGGAAAACTTTGGTCAAATGGGGTTCATTGCACAATATGGAGCTCCATATACCCCCATATTAGGCAGTAGCTCAGGAGGTAGAGCGGTCATAGAGCGGTCGTCCGATAACCGTCCAATCACCGAAAGTGGTTCGATTCCGCCATGTCCCTAGCCTGTCCGTTGTGTCTTTGGACACTTAACCAAACTTGGTCCCAGTGTGAACTCCACTGGTGTATGATTATGAGTGAGTGGTGGTTGGAGAGGCCGTAGGCGTAGATTGGCAGCCACGTTTGCTTTGACTACCGAGGTAGTTTACCATCAGTTTACCACCACCAGGGTGTGACTGTGTGAGTGAATGAATAATGCATTCCATTGTAAGCGCTTTGAGCATCTAATGGAAAAGCGCTATATAAAAGCAATGCATTATTATTATTATTGTTATTATTATTACAGTCAGCCACAACATTAAAACCACTAACATAAAGTGATTACCATTTATCTTCTCATTACATTGTCTGCTGGGAAATCTTTGGTCCTGGCATTCATTGTTGCTGACTAGGCACCTCCACCCAATAGCAACAACACACTCCCAACAGGAGTAGCCATTCTTGGCAAAACAGTGCAGCCTGCCACACTACAAAAACTGCTCAGGAAACAGCCCAAGGTTTTTACCTGGGCTTATTCCAGGGCCCCTCCTCTCAACCTATGGGACCAAGAGGTTTCCTACTAGCCAACCTCTTGTTACCAGACACCACAGGACTTCCCCAGAAACTCTGTGCCCATTCAATATTAGGCTGTTGGTTTGAATATTTTGCCTTCTGTGAGATTTTGCAACTTAGTACGCGGTAAAGTGGATGTTTTTTTTTATTGTGCATTCTTGTGGCATCAGAAATTAGTTTCCAACTAGGAAACGTTACGTGAATTTGCCACAGAAGTTGTCAAAAATTTTAGTTTGTTGTTACTTGCATATCTTCCTTTCACAACTAGCGTCAAATACACTGAGCAATACACAGACATGTTTGTTAATCTCATTAAGCTCCATTTACTTTGCTTATTTGTTCTCTCGCAAATGCTGGAAATCTACATTGCGGTAGAACACTTGGAGCAAAAACACTAGTTATTTCCACATTCTCATTTTGACTAAAGACCACAGCACAACAACGTCAGAAAAGCTTCTTGTGAAGTGAGGCCATCGCAAGAATACGCTGTTAAAAACACCACTAGAGATTCGTGGAAATTATGACGACGTGCAGAGTTGCCACAGCGTTCTAAAGTTACTGTAGAACATCACTTCCTATATTTTTCGCTGCAGCTCATTCAGTTAAGTCACTGATTTCCCATCAGCTCAGATTGATGTAGGTCACGAGGTCACGTCCTCCAGACACGTGCTTGCCCTCCAGTCGGTCCTGCTCCATCTGCAGCTCCACACGCTGAACTCTTGCTTTACGTGCCGTCAAACAATTGTTCAAAACCAATGGCCTCCGAGCTGACTACGTGTTGCAGAAAAAAATACTTCTCCTGTCTTCTTTGACCCTATTGTGCTTTATTTAGTTTTGTCACACCATCGGCATTCCCCCTCATTCAGTGTATTTGAAATGGGAATAGCATTACTTACTTGCGGCGAAGGGTGTGAACCTTTTTGCTCTGCTAGTTTGCGTGTGAAGAGGGGGGCCTATCATATCAGCTGTGTGAGAGTTTAAGCGGCACGCTTGCAGCAATCTGCTTTTTCACTCTCCAGGTCCTTTATCCAGCCAGAGCAGTTTTCCTGTGGGTTATTCTTCCTATCCCTCCACAGGAAAGCCGTCCCCCGCTGCTGCTTCCTATCCTGAGCTTTCCTCCTAGCCCTTGGAGTTGGACAACCCTTTTCCTTCAACATTGTTTCCCTCTGCTGATAATTTAAAAAAGCCTTTGAGTGTCTTTTTATGAGCATTATACGCTGTCTTTGTTGAGGTTCTCCTCTCCGTGTGTTTTTTTTGCCATTTATTATGAATGAGCTTAAAAACCGCAGAAATGCGATCACTCCGTGTTTGCTTTGGACAGTCTCTCTTTACCTTCCTGCCATTGCTCAGTCGTGATTTGTGTACATAATGACCTTGTTCCTTCTTGTTCTGCTCTTCCAGGAACATGGTGGCCTTCTTCGAATCTTCCCAGAAGGAAAGGCCCAGTTCGCCGACATAGAGCCAAAATTCGATCGTCTGCTGTTGTTCTGGTCTGACAGGCGGAACCCTCACGAGGTTCAGCCCGCTTTCACCACAAGGTCCGCGCCCATCCAAGTCTGACCGCTTGCTCAGAAGATCCCCGTCTGTCCTCGCAGTGACTCACCACTCTAATTCTGTCTCGGCAGGTATGCTATCACAGTGTGGTATTTTGACGCAGACGAGCGTGCCCGAGCTAAAGAAAAGTACTTAACAGGTAAGGTTTGATGAACGAAATCCCGTCCCTATTGTTTCGCCGCCTTTTGTCTTCTCCCGCATCGCCTCTTAATTTGTTTTGCGTTTCCTTTGTGCGCAGGTGCGGGAGAAAAAGGAGTCAAAGTGGAACTTGGCAAATCATCAGACCCGAGCTAGGGGGATGCCTGCACCCCCCTGCGAACAGCCTTTAAGTGCTCTGTCCTAAGAAAGTGGCCTATAGAGAGCATGTGTGTGTGTTTTACATGGCAAAACAGCAGACATTTCCTTGAGAAGGTGACCGTTTCGTGCTTATGGAGACAAAACAAACATTGATTTCTGTTCATTTTCAGCCAACCTTGGTAACCCAGCGGACCTTGAATGTCATAACATTGTACTGAAAGGGATTGTATGTTGTTGTTTTTTTGTTTTTTTTGTTTTTGTTTTTGTTTTGTTTTTTCTTTTCACCTCCTCGGTGGAGAGTGCTTACAGCTGACACTTTCAGAAAATCACTTCAAACAGGAAATGAGTTCAGATAAAATCTTCATCTTTTCTATATCGCAGTTAATTCCTTAAAGGTACAGTGTTCTGCATATGCGTCATGTGTTATGCTTTTCACATGGAATCGGCTGTTATAATAAGCTACTGTATGTGCTTGAGTTTGCAATAATTCGAGGAATGATCTGAATTAAAAACACACTTTTTCTGACAGAAAACTTCTTTGGTCTTAGTTTGAGTTTCTTCCTCTTGCAGCGCAGCAGACTCTAACCTTTTATTGTCTCATAGCCCTGATACATGAAATATGAGAATTGCCACGAAGTAACCAAGACCCACACGCAGACAGTGTTTTTCTATCGCATGCTGTCTTGTAGTTTGCACCTTACTTGGTTCAAAGGTTTCTGCTGCCCTCTGCAGGAAACTTCTTCTCCACTGCGTCTACTGTCTAAGAAAATGAGAGTTTACATTTAAAGAGAAGCTTTATTTAAGAAAACTCTAGTTAACTGCTTTTATTCCTTTACTGTCCAGTATTATCTGCAGTAATCAACAACTTGAACTTGTCATAAATCAAATTACTGCACAAAGTTCTCTGCAAATGAATCTTTCTGAGGTTAATTAATGTCCTGCACTATGTACCATAGTTGCCTGTTTGTTTCAGAATCGTCATATTTAACATGACAAAGCAACTGTGTTCAAATAATCTAATCATCTGTACCATGTTAAATTGGATCCAGAGCATTTCTAAGGCCAACTTTAGGACAATCTGAGCATGTTCCTATTTTGCAAAGGAGTAATCAGTCACATGCTGTAGTATTAAACGTCCATGGACATATTTAAAAAAAGAAAAAAAAAGGGCTCCTCAATAAAATGGCTAAAAGTGCAACACGTGTCCGGTCTAGTGGTGTTTTCGTTTTGCTGCGCTGGACGTTCAATGTGCAGGGAAAGGCAATGAATTTTGTATTTTTATAAAATCCAAGAAGAAGAATTTTAACCATATATAACATGAGTTCTACTCTGATGCTGTACTTCTCTTTCCCAAATCTTTGGGTCTTTGGTTTCTCTGGGTAGAGGGGAGGGGCCTCTGTGGATCAGATTTGTTCCAGTGCATCCCACAGATACTTGATGAGTTTGGGATCTAGTGAATTTGGAGGCCAGGTCAACACCTCGTGCTGAGGAACATCCACATGAATCCCAGGTCCAAAAGTTTAACAGCAAAACATTGAATCATTGTCACCTGATGGTCAATGATTTACTTCTCCTCTCAGTGGTTTTAACGTTGTGGCTGATCAGTGTATGTCCCAGATTCTGAGAAAAGGGGAAGTAGGACCTTTCTAATAGATGTTTTGTATAATTATCCTCCAATCTCTGACATGCAAAACTCTTTCAGTTGCAAGTTGTTGTTTTTTTTTAGGATTTTCACTCGTGCACTGCTTGTTTCACTTCCTTCCACAACATATAATTAAAATCAGGTCTTACTCTTGGCCCGTCCCATAGAACTACATTACTTCTCTCTGAGACATTTCTGGACCTGCCAGTGTGAGTCTCAGATCATTATCCAGCCGAAGTGTCCATTTATTATTCAGCTTTCAGTTTTATATTGTCTTCAAGTTCCCTGATGAATCAATGACTGCCAGCTGCCCTCTCCCTGAGGCAGTGAACCAAAACCAAACCAAATCATTTACCACTATGCATCACATATGTTTCTTCTACTCTTCAACAAACAAGTCAATGATTTATCTTTCCAGGGCACATTGTTCCAAAACGCCTGTCCTTAATAAACTGTAGTGTTTTGTTGTGATGTCCTTTTTAGTAGTTGGTCTGTGGTCTTTTTCCATATTTCTTCTGCATTTTTACATTTCTTGGGTGGCATTTACTGAGGTGGCCAGTTCTGCATAAATTAGCACCTTGACAGGTACATTGGCATCCACAGCCCTTCTTTCAAATCCATAGATATGGTGTGTTCCTGATCTGTGGAGCTCTATGCCATATGTCATTTGTTGCTCAAGGTTTCTTCTCTTTAAAAAGGGTTTTTCCTTCCCACCGTCTTGTGACGATTTGCCTTGATAGTGGGGACTTCTTCTAATATTATGAATTTGGTGTGATATATGTTGGGGTGTTTTTCATTTTAAAATGAGACTGAAATGTAAATTATACGTGTCATTTGCTTCTGTATACCATTTTTATCTGTAGAAACACTTTCAACGAGGATCGAGTTAAAGATCGAATTAAAAAAAAAAAACACCAAACAAAAAAATGATTTAAATAAAAAGAGTTAATAGGTCAATGTATGTACAGAGAAGCCTGTTAAGACTAAACTAAATGGTAACAGGTCCATTGTGTAGGTTTTAGTGACATCTAGTGGTGAAGTTGGATAGCAACCCCTTCCTTTTGTACCTGATAAGAAAAACCTAAGGTGTCTTTAAAAAAAAAAATTAAAAGATAACATCAAGTATTAGAGCGATATTAAAAATGAATTGTATTTTTTACATGTTATAATATTTTTAATATGAAATAATCATCTCTTCTATATAAACAAATCTGTATGAAAAAGGACACAGTACGTAAAATAGTAATACAGTACATATTACAAAGGTCAGGAAATATATTAAGCAGTATTCAGTACAAGCTATACATTGAAAAAACGTTTAAGAGAAGATCAAACTTTGTACAAGGAGAGTGCAAAATTAATGACCCATCAATGGGCCTTCATATACTGGCTGAGAGGAAAGTTAGGTCCTCTTCTCTAGACGTATTACTAAGTGAATGATGAGGGCGACTTTAATGCCATGTGCAAAAATATACAGATAAAAAAACAATCCCACAGGTCAGTAGGAGTCAGTATGGACTCTGGTCAGTAATGGCTGAGCTCTTCGGGAGGAGAAGGGAGGTTGTAACTGTCGTCCCCTCCGATGTAGGCGCCAATGCCGCTGCTTTGGCTCCCCCACTCGTAACTGTCAGCGGCCAGACTGAAGAGTCAGGAAACACAACCGTTAGACCTCTCTCTTCCTGTTCTGTGTGCAAAACCTTTCCCAGGATTAGGTTATGTGTTTTTGATTTTTACCTGGCTTGGATGTTCTGTGGCATGACGCTCCACGCGAGATCATCGTCACTGTCGTAGCGTCGTGGGTTGTCAAAGAAATAAGCCCTAGAGGAGAAGACGTGACCAGGAAGCCCAGAGCCGCTCTGCAGGACAGAAAATACCGGTAAACGTACGATACAATGGTGAATGTTAATGGTCATTTTGATTTAAGTTTAACAGAATATGACAAGAAAAATAAAGTAAAAACCTGCATCTTGCAACTCTTAATAAAAATGACCCCCAGGGTTTGAAACCACTGTCTTAGGGTAATTAGCAACTCACCCTGTCTAGGTTAGGCTGTCGCACCCTGAAGAAGAAAACTACTAAAGAGGTGGGGAGCAGCTCCCACACGAATAAAATCACCCCGAACACGATGTAGCCCATGTCGCCCAGAGTCGACTGTAAATCTGCCTGTAAAATAAAACAAAACAAAGAAAAAAACGTATCACTACACACGATTTCGACATCTCCTTTGCCAGGTGAGAAACTATCACAATGGCAAAAGAGTCACACAAATAGTATTCACATTTGAAAATATATTTCTGCCTTAATAAACCATAGCTCTCAGTAAACATTAGCACATAAGCTTTTAAAATTTCTTAAGTCAAGCATAAACTGGGTGGGGAGATCACCTTACACCTGATCAACTGGTTGGGGGAGTCCAACACAAAAACAAGTCTGTCATATAAATGAGAAGAAGAAAACTACTAAGAGGTGGGGAGCTGGGGACATCTTGGCAATCTTGTAAAGACATGGTGAAAGCTTAGGAAATGTATTTCTTGCATATGAGTTACAGTAAGTAAAGCCACAGTCTGATAGTTTAGCTTGTAACTGCCTTTTTGCAATATGTCAAGATATAACATGTCAAAGGCTGACCTTCAGAGGGGTTGGTATGTAGATCATTTAGACAGTTCCTTCATGTTGATGCTAGGCTAAGTTAGCGGTGCGGGTGGCTCCGACTTCATATTTAACATCAAGTGAATCATTTTCCCCTCATCCATCTCGACTCACCTGGTCCGAAACGTTGTACCAGTCGTAGTCAAAGGAGTTAATACTCTTGTTCGAGAGTCCCAGGACGACCAGATTGTAGCAGGCCCTGGATGCGTACAGGAGGATGACGATGGCCCCTATGACTGTCACCTGGCACACAGACGTCCCCTGAAAATTGCAAATCAGCCGCAAGTTCACATTCAGGCTGAAAGGAGACGTAATCTGGTGAAAACATCTGTGAAATCATACTAAAAAAACAAAAAAAACAAACAAAAAAAAACAACTAAAAGGGGCGGAAACACTGTATGATTAAGGAAATTACATAAGAGGCCATTCTGTCTGTTTACAGGCAGATAACATTCATAAAGGATGGTGTCTTAACTGAACTGTATTCTAAGCCAATAAGTCATGCACAAGAAGTTGCATAATGGTGGTTGGGAACAACGACTACAAGGCATGAAGTAGTGGGTCGTCGCACATGGATGCACAATATTTTTCATGCAAATGACCCTTAAACAAAGATGCGTCTCACCTTGGACTCCAGGTAAATGTTGGCCAGGGACATCTTGGCGATCTTGTACAGACACAGCGAAAGCGAGACGGCGCACAGGACGAACAGGGTGTCGTTGATCGCCACCCTCACCAGCACGATGGTGTGGGCTTCTGCGAAGGACATCCTCACCAGCAGGGCACATACCAAATTCACAACTAAAAACACCAGGCTGATGAACAGGAAGAGGAGGTACAGCGGCAGCCTGTGGGTCAGGAAATGAAAACGCAATATTCAACATAAAAAAACTTTCCATCAAATGGAAATGAAAATCTTCGGCCTGCTACAGCTCTGCTCTTACCTGTACCTCAGGAGTTCTGGTGCATATTTCGACTTTGCCTTGAAAACCACCTGTGAAAAGAAAACAGGTGCAAATGCATTTATCGTGCAATGTGTTGTGCTGTTTTGATCAAATAGTTGCCACTTCTGCATTCTACTAATACGTAAGACACTCTCATGAAACAGGAACCTTCTTTTTTAAAAACAGCTCAGCTTGGGATCGTAGGTATGGTACGTGGGGCTTTGGGCGTCACTGTCAATATGCAACTGTGATTCACATCAGCGCAAGAGGATTATGCTAAAAATAAGCTGTAGAGGCAGCGGCCAGAGAAGCTATTATTTGATATGCGGATTATGTAAGCAGTCGAAGAAATGATCCACTGCATCACAGTCTGTGGCAGGTCTGAATGAGAGTCTGCAACAAGTGATACCTACTGGATTTTTAGACTTCAAGTGCGTACGTGTCCTGAACGTAACACCAGACTGTGTTTTTACAACATTTCAAGCAACTGTTACCAAAAACGAAACCAAATCTGGTTTGATTTTACATCTTTTTTTTTGACGTGGGAGAGTGGGGAAACGGTTCGTTGTTCCATTCGTCAGTTTGGTGATTGATGAGTGATTTCAGTTAAGACATTTGAGGTCATTTCAACTTGTGGTATGAGAACTTGAGAAAGACTCCTTACTTTTTCACATTTTATAGACCAAACCGTGGAGGCCCAAATCTGCCAATGTAAACCAAAAGAATATCCTGTACAATACCTAAAAAACATCAACTTCCTCAAACTAATGAAAGAAAAGAAAAAAAAAAAACATGGTGATATTTGCATGGGCCTGTATTTCCTCATTTCCACCAAAGAACCAGATGCAAGTGAATGAGATGAAGCTCTGCAAACCCAAATATACACGACGCCTCAAGACACCTTGACACGTGCTTTCACGTGTTGTGACATTTTCCCGGTTTTAGAAAGAATCACAATGCACTAAACTAACCATAGAAAGCCCGTAAAACGCCGTGAAAGTTCGAGTTCCGGCTGAGATGAAATTAGACAGGTGAAGCCGAAGCGACATCCTTCACTGACCAACCGCGACTAACATCTGGCTAATAGCTCAGCATCACGCTGATGCACCTGAAAGGTTGGTGGACTTACAGACAGCGAAAGTGAGTGAGAATTGAGATCGACCTGCACGTCAGTCGTGGTTCAAACTAAAGCCTAAAAATAACTCGATGACTTCAAGGATTTGCTTTGGCGGAAGTAGGCTCCCGTATCAAACTGAATAAAAACAAATCAATCAGAAGTATTTTTTTTAAAAAAACAATCAAAATTGAATATAAGCTATATAATAAGCGGTTTTACATTTTGTCCTATTGTTGCACGGTGCCAAAACCTGTTCAGCTCCTAGCTCGAGTGAGGACAAAAACACCTTCCAGGCACGACGTGAAAACACTTGACTTGGAATAAGAGTTTATGCCCTGGTGCGTAATTACGTTTCAGAGATGGAAAAAAAAAGAAAAGAAAAGAAAAAGTAGGGGATTGAATGCTGGATCACAACTGGCCAGCAGACATGTTGTCATGTCCCAAACTCCTGCACATACGCACTTAAACCAGTGCCAGGCTTTAAAGCAATACCGCTCTCACATGACGAGGAAGCGGGCGCGGAGAAGTGACCGTGTTGACAGAACTGAACGCCTGACTCACCTGTGCAAAGTAAAGGTTCATGAGGCTTAGTGTGAAGAACTGCAGGCACACGGGAAAGCAGTACAGCAGCCAGAATGGAAAGGGCCCCAGAGTGTTGGCCGTGACGAAGTTCTTGAAGTAGAAGGAGAAGAGCACGGTGCGCAGGGCCGACCACAGCAGGCACAGAAACAGGAACGCGGTCTGGTAGCTGAAGCGCTTGTGCCGGTAGCGCAGCACCAGCCAGAGCTGGACGTAGACGAAGATGAAGAGGAGGGAGTAGAAGACGGTGTAGACCACCGTCAGGCCCAGGGTGACGTACGGAGGAACGGCAGGGCTCAAGGTAGGCAGAGGAATGGTATCGTCCGTGAGAGAGGGCTCCTGATCCTCCTCTACCACCACCACGGCCTCCATGTCCCGCTCTCCCTGGCCGGGAGGGGAGGGCGGGAGGGGAGGGGATGTCAGCCGGTGTTCGCCGCCGGGTCTCTGGCTTCACAGAGCCAGCTTCTCGGCTGAGGAAAGGAAGAAGAAAAAAAAGTGAGAGCGAAAGCGCAGAAAATAAGGCGAGGGTGAAGCTGCGAATGGGTCTGTCAAGAGGAGCGAGGGAAGAAAACAAATCTAACTTCCTGCAGCAGAGACGGCCCGAGAAGGAGGCACATGATCAGGGATGAGAATGGGCCGCTTGTCATTAGCTGCAACTAGAGGCTCCTCCGTGAGAGGACCAGCCTCCTCCAGCCTCCTCCTCCTCCTCCCCCGACGACGACGACGACGAGCAGCGGTTACGTGACGCTACGCATCAGCTGACGCACGTCGCTGTACCTTTAACCCTGCGATGGGGCTTCCCACCGGGCAGCTCACAGCCTCTCCACGCACATTTAGTTTTACTTCGATGCGTGACAAGAATTCACATTCATCATGAAACAAAAATAACAAACAAAGAAAAGAATAAGGTAAAAATTCTGAACCAAGTAAGTGGGCATTTTCGGTACAGCCGAGGCATTAAATCCTACATCGTCTGCAATTAAATATTACACGATTTTACAAAAAAAAAACCTTCCTTGCTACACAACTCATAAGCTAAATGAAATAAATGTGTATATTAAATAGAATATTAGCTGATGATATTGTCAAAGGAAGTACAGGAGCTGGAGACAAACATTTGACCCACTTAATATTTATTTAATATTTTCTTTCTTAACCCTTTGTTCTGTCAATACTATTTTTTTTTATCCTGTATCTTAGAAACTCAATAAACAATTTATAATAAAAATAGTAGCTTTTATTTGTACTGCACTTTACATTTTGACAGCGCCACAACTGTTCAAAAAGGGCAATAACAGTTAAAAATGAAGAGCCATTCAGTAAAAAGCATTTTTTTTAAAGACGGGTTTTAAGGGTCATTCAAAAACATCACTTAAGTGGTTGGGGAGGGAGTTATACAGCCTCGAAGCAGCAGATGAAAAGGCCTGATCACCCGTGCTGCAGACCCTGGTCCTTATTTTTCACACGCATGTAAACGCACTGAGGTACATAGTGTTTTGACAGAGAAGTGTAGAGAATCAGAGAATGGAGATGGGCCTTCTGAGGGTGTCCTGTGGTGTCTGGCAACGGAAGAGGTTAGTGGGGGCCTTTGTGTCCCATGGGTTGAGGGGAGAGGCCTCTGTGGATCATCCCACAAATACTTGATCGGTTTAGAAACTAGTGAATTTGGAGGCCAAGTCATTGCTGGGGTGGGAGTGTCTGGTCTTGTCTGGGTGGGTGGTACGTGTCCAAGTAACATCCACACGATTTCCAGGTCCAGATGTTTCCCAGCAGAACATTGAATCGTCACAAAATAGTCAGTGTTATTTATTTCTCCTGTCAGTGGGTTTAATGATGAGGCTGATTAGTGTGTGCATATGTTTTGACACACGGCCTCTTTTTAAGGTTATATTATAACAGAATTAGGTTAAATGCCTCTTTATAATTCTACCACCAGCTGAGCTGAACATGAAGGGATACATTCAGCCTTGGCAAGAGACATATTTTTAAGCGACCAACAAATGGACAGATTGATGCAACAGAATCCATCACATCCTGAGTTTTAGTTTCTATTATGGTTCAAGGCCCAAAAATACTAAATCCTTCAGCTTCGTGATGTAACTCAGCCTTTTTTTGACTCTCTGCCTGGAAAACGCCCACGGCTTCCTAACTTCACAGCTGTATTTTGCAGCTCCGATTTTTTTCCATTAAAATTTTAATGGTTCTGATTATATAATCAGGATTATTTTCTCAGACTTTGGAGAGCTAAAACCAAGAAAGGTTTTCATAAAATAAAGATTACAACTGGTGACATGTGCTGATCTTCAGAGATTCCCCTTTGATTTCAACATGGAGTATTTCAGGTCTTCTTTAAATCATAGATTTTTATTTATAACCCAAGAAGAAACTAAAACCTGCACACAAACCCCAGGGAAGTTCGTTCTGTTTGTTAGCTGAAGGGGTTTTGTTTCACAGGAATGGGGCATGTGAACATGAGAAAGGCCAAGGACAGAGGTCACTCCATCTCACCTTTGACTGTTGTGACACATTAATCTTTTATCGCGCACAGGCACCACACAGGATGCTGTCGGCTACAGTATTTCCCTCCCTGGTATGAGACTGAAATTTGGATGTGACTCCTTTCATAGATACAAGAGTATGTTTTCTCCTCCCAGATGCATAAGCATAAAAAATGCAGACATGTATTTATTTGTCTTGTCATGCAGACATAACAGAAATGTGTTAATCTGATCACGGAGGATGGAGGATGTCGGTGTCTTGGACTGAATTAACACAAATGTTGAATATCATAACCTTCATGAAGCTAATGCTGGTGTACCTAATGAACTGGCAAGTGATGATATACATATATATATATATATATATAATATATATATATATATATATATATATATAATATATATATATATATACAACTCTGGGAATATACAGTATATATATATATATATATATATACTGTATATTCCCAGAGTTGTCTCAGACAGGCTCCAGACTCACACACTCTTTCTGTCTGTAAATCAAAAGTAACAATAATGGAGTGGTGATGAAATAGCACTTCAGTCTGATTATCACGCTACTGTGTCCTGTTATATTCACCAGCCCGCTGGTTACCTGGCAACACGCTGGGAGAAAACAGACTCACACAGACAGTAACAAGTCACAGCTAATGACATCACTGGCCCCCAGGGTAAATATCCCATCACACAGTGCAACTCCAACAAGGGCCCAATGTGCATCGCCATTCCAGTGCGGTGAACTATATTTAGCATCCCACACAGCAGCTTTGTAGTCATGATCAATGTGATTTATCTTCTGATAAAAACTGTGCATTCCTATAGAACTTTAATATGTTGTTAAATAGTAATATAAGCAAAAACACATACATCTGTGTAACCACTGTAGGTTTATGACATTATTTGAATCCATGAAAAGTGTATAAATGCATGGGGACTGCGTTAATACATCACATGTACAAGCTTTAGCGAATGACCACAAGGTGGCACCATTCAACTGTGTAAAAACAGGAAAGACACTGTTACTGCAAAAGCGATCATGGAGGGAAATGGAGCCAGTTTTAAAGAGTAATATAAACATATTGTAGGTTGTTTAACGTAGGTTTGTTTGCTACGCAATTCCGTGGAGGTAATCATTGCACCACAAACCAATGGAAACTAATAGAAGGTCAGCATCAGATCAGCGTCAGCATATAACTCATATCCCTTTCCCTTTATACAAACATTTTAGAAGTGTTTACGTTTACTCGTTAGTTCACATCTTGCCCCAAAATCTTCCCCAAGACAAAGTCCTACCATTTGTCTGTGGGATATTCTTTTAGTGAGTCAGCGAGATTAAAGCCCCCATCCCAGACACATTACTGTTCCCTCCAGCTGTAGAGGATACTCTAAATACAAGACCGGAGAGAAATTACAATCAGGGAAATGAGCCCTACGTGTAAGAGAGAGTTGGAGGAAGACTGCCGGCACTACAAGAAGTCTGAACTTGTGGTGGAAGCTGGGGAACCATGGAAGCCAAGAACTGTGGGAGCTTTGAAAAGACTAGTTTTTGTTTTATAAGATTATTGGATCTGAAGATTTGAAGAGAATGAATAGAACGAAACTATGAGTAAGAACTAAGAGTGTAAAGTTTTCTATTTTCCAGGGTGAGCAGAAAGGTCTTCAGCTAAAATATGGGATCCACAGTACACACTGTAACCCATACTGTCAGTTTTGATGTTGCTTGTGTAATGAAGTGATAGTCTAGCAGAGGACATAAGAGAGGCACAGTCACCAGAAACACCATGGATGTCATGTGTTATCATATTATATTTTCTGAAGACATTGCTAAAGACCATGAGTGCCGGTCAAGAAAACAGTTTGGGGTGATGGTAGCTCTACGCAACAAGTCAAAGGTCACTTGAAATCATTTGGTCTAATGGGGAACATGAATACCCGACGTCAAAACAGCGTGGTCAACAGTTACTCAGATAACTGGAACAAAGCGGTGGACGGATGACTGACCATCCGTTAGAAGCAGCTCCAAGTTGTTACCAGCATGCCCCTCATTATCCCAGCTGGAGTGGAGTCTGATAGTCACAGCGGCATGCCTCAGATGATTAGTGCATGGTACAGTGCTTTATGATATTGTCTTTTACATAATGTTTCAATCAAACCAGGCATGGTCCATGCTCTGATGCCCCTCAGATGTTCACTGGCCCGAGTCCAAACCTACTAATACAGCTCCAGTGTTGTCCCACTGGAGACCTCTTCCACAGAAGCCCTTGCATTATAATATCATATAAACGTAGACGGCTGTTTTTTTTTTTTTTTTACTGTACTGGCTGTAGCAATTAGTTTTAAATAGGAGTATGTGAACATGACTTCTGAGGTTTTCAGTTCTATCACCAACCCTTACAGATGTCTCCTTATCTGTACCAGACAACTGAGGCACAGCCTGCCTAATATCTTTTACGAACATCTAGGAAAGAAAAGTATAGGTTACCTCTCATTTTCTCTCCAGACATGAGCGAGTTCTGCTCCGCCCCCAGCCCCAACGCAGAGCAATACTCTCAGTCGCTCTTCTTACACGGGACTGACCAGCTGCCCCTGAAAGAAGAACAGCAATGGGTTGGCAGGAGCAAGGATGGCTCTTATGCGCGAGTTTTCTCGGCTTTGTGGCATCGGTTCAGAGCATAACGCGCGACGAACTTTTTCCTTTCGGTCCACACGCAAGAGACCAGTTACTGGAACCAGGGAATGACCAAACGCACCGACTTGATCTGGACCAATCAGTGCTTTTTTATGACGGCACTTTGGACAGCATCTTTGTAAGTTGAACCATAACTTTCGACATGATCATACTAATAATACAAACGCGTTGGATTTGACGGTTAAAAGTGGACTGTCCATCGCTCTTGCGCAATTGCGCGCACAACCGAGGAAGAGAAAGAAGGTCAGACTCAGAAGTTACAAATTGAATTCCTCTGAGTTGCAAAATAAAAGTCGGGCGGCAGGAGCTTTTCTGTCGATGGGGAGAATTTGTAAATATTGATTCACTTATCGTAGATTCTGCTCTATCTTGTTGACTGCATGCGTCAACGCATTCTTACAGCTTCCCCCGGGGTTATCAATTTACTGTTGACACAAGGGCCAAGGGACTCGGGGAACATTGTGTTGCAATCCACCCCGAACCCCTCTCGTGTTGAGCTCATAGCTGTGGGGTCTCTAATACAGGACGATGTGAACCAAATATATATGTTTCAACTCATTTACAGATACTTTTGATCTTCCAGGCTGTTTACTGTTGCCCTACGGAGCTGCTCCATTGTCTCGCACAGACAAGCAGCTCTTTATTCCCTTTAATCCTGGTTTGGAAGAAAAGTTCTACATCTTCGTTTTAATTGTTCTGCTTGTCTATAATGTGCTATCAAAGAGTAATTACACCGAAAGACAGAGACTTGACATTTGCTAAAGTTGTATATATATGTGCGTGTGTGTATATTTTTTACATTAAATCCATGTGTTTTTTATTAGATGTTATCTCAAACATCTTAAGGTGTGGCCAGTCTTAAAGGTTAATGCTGCTAAACTACTTTAATCTGTGAGTTATATTTGTCATTCATCATATTATGTTAACAAATCCAGTTTTGCCCAAGGAGCAGAAGAAGCTATGCCTCTAGATTGTGTTTATAAGTTGCTGTTAAAAGAATCTGGGGTTTTTCCCACTGCCGGATACCTCCAGGTTATTGCTTATCCCTGCATCACCCACCACAAACATATTTCTCATCTGCAGTCAAGATAGATTTTTGTTTAGGCAAACGTCTGCTCTTGAATTGTCTGTGCCCTGTGGGGGAACAGTAATGCTTTTTTTCTCTAATTATTCAGGTCGAGAGGTTTTTATCATTCCCTCGTGAGGGATTCGTGTTTTACCAAGCCCTTGTATGTTTACCACTGACTTCAGAGATCTCTACCACGTTTGTGGGATCAGTCTCCTGATCATTTTCCCAGTTCTATCTTCCATTTTGGCAGGAAGTTTCTGTAATGAAGATTAGTGTGCAATCTTCGGGCTCTCTGGGGCTGCTTGTCAGGGGCAAGGACAGGAAACAGAACGGCCCGAGCCAGGAATAGTTTTCCTTTACTCAGGAAGTGAAGGACCCATGTGCACAACGTGTGTTTTTGACATAAGACGCGTTTTTCTTTTTCTTTTTTTTTCTTTTTTTGTTTTACAAGCGTCGCATGTGTTCGCATTAAATCACTACAAGTGTGTAAAAGTCCAGATTGTTCGTTTGTGCTCTTGTAGTACACGGCAGCTGACTTGGATCATTAGTCTAATGAGTCTGAGGTAATGCTCAAAGTGGGTCATGCTGAACTGGGTTTGCTCAGCGGTGAAGCAGTTCTTCAATGCTACAATCATCTCATTTCGGATCAACTTGAGTTTCTAATTTCAGATCAACACCAATGGTTTTGTGGCCACAACAGAGCCGTCGAGCGAGTCGACGTATCTTGGCAGCATGCCCCCAGAGTTTGGCATGATCGCAGCTCTGGCAGGAGACCTGGACACGAGTGATGGTGTGGGTAAAGTCTTCTT
Organism: Mugil cephalus; assembly: GCF_022458985.1. Classification (NCBI taxonomy): domain Eukaryota; kingdom Metazoa; phylum Chordata; class Actinopteri; order Mugiliformes; family Mugilidae; genus Mugil; species Mugil cephalus. Next base: position 8,549,024 of record NC_061782.1, read on the forward strand.
CCGTCAAGACTCCAGTCCCGGGATTCTGCAACAGGCAGCTTATCACATCAACACAGCCTTCCCTGATGACGATGAAGTCGTTCCCACCCATGCTGTGGTGATCACCTGGGTTGATGTCGCCAACCACGAACCTCAAAGCAGCAGCAACAAGAAGGTGAGAATCACGCGGTTACTGAATTGATTTTTGGTGCAACTGAGCCTTTACGTTATCTCTCATGTTTTATTACTCAGAGAAACACCTTCCAGCTGGTCATTGCTTCCTTTGGGACCGCCTCGTATGCTATTGTCCTCTATCCAAGAGACGGGATACAGTTTTCCTCCACACCAGCTGAAGATGGTAATACAGTCTTGCACGCTGGCTTCAGTAAAGGTGACGTCCAGGGTTTCCTGTATACCAGTCAGGGACCATATCATCGCACCACCAATGATGATGAGGAATCCGTGAGGGCTTTAGCAGAGTAGGTCAACCAATGCTGGGTAACGTTTCAAGAACAGTCACTGTGAACGTGTTTTCAACCTACAAACTTAAACTCTCTCTTCCTCATAGGAAAACCAACTCTGGCACGCGAGGTGTGTGGGTGTACGAGATTGGAACCTCTCCCTACTTTACCAATGTGGCTGAAGGTGAGGTCACGGAGCTTCCCACCGAGGCCACACCACAGGAGCGCTACGAGGAGCCCGCTGATGAAAGGAGGCCTGAGTATTCTGGCCAACAAGTGGAGTACCCTCCTTATGTGCCAGATGGGGAACAGATTGAAGTCCATTCGGTTCAGTACCAGCCGCTTCAGCCCCAGAACCCAGAAGTGGTGGTGGTTGACGACACAGATATCGATGTAGATGGTGGGTTCATACTTTGGGTTGCATGATTTAGATATCTGGATTTTAATAGTGCTTCACCATTCACCTGATACACAAGAGCTTCAGTGCTTGATGTATGGACAGTGAGGACCAAACCAACAACCTTGTGACTAGTGTAATTCGCTGTATCTCCTGATCCACAGCAGTTCAGTCTAAAAAATGGTTTAAGACATGACGTACTTAAATATAAATTGTGTTTTCCTATCAGGGCTGGAGGATAGTAGTTGGCTGTTCCAGTGATGTTGTTCCTGTATTTCTTATTTTCCATGTTTTCAGTGTTTTCATACAACCTCGGCTCGTGTGCAAACAATAGAAATAAGTGCTCCCAGTTTGCTGACTGCAAGGACTACCCCGGTGGATACTGCTGCCATTGCAGGCCTGGCTTCTATGGAAATGGGAAACAGTGTGTGGCAGAAGGTCTGAATTCAGTCTTCATCTTTAAAAAAAACATTTTAAAGAAAGTATCCACACACTAATGCAGTGGAACTAGCCTCAAAAAATGGCTATAATCCAGAAAGGATAGGTTCTGAAATCTGGCTCTGACACAGTGTCTGAAGCTCATATGGAGTCAATTGGGTAAATCGGTGAGTTCAAGTCTTTGTGACCAACATTGATGCATTTGTTCATTTGCAGGGAAGCCACAGAGGACAAATGGTAAGATCCACGGGAGAGTGTTTGTGGGAAACTCTCGTACTCCAGTGGAGTTCAGCAGCAATGACCTCCACTCGTACGTTGTGGTAAATGATGGCCGATCCTACGTCGCCATCAGTGACATCCCTGATTCTGTCGGGCCCTCGCTGCAGCCCCTGGCGGCTATCGGCGGTGTCATCGGGTGGTTGTTCGCTCTGGAGCAGCCCGGCTTCAAGAACGGCTTCAGCATTATTGGTGAGAGGGGAAAAAAATAAAACCTGCGTTAGCAATATCTAATAATCTCACATTCAGTAACTTCTCATGCGCTGTTCATTGGTGTTGGTTGGATTTGGAGATAATTACATAATGTCAGTCTTCCATACAGCTGCAGCTTCACTCACTGTCCAGATGAATTCCCTTCACATTACTTCAGCTGTGACAGAAGGCAGGGAGCCAAAGTTCATCCGGGGCCGGGGTCTTAAAGTTAACGTCCTCTTCCCTGTCCTCTGAAGGGGGGGAGCTCACACGGCAGGCTGAGGTGACCTTTCTGCCTGGGAATGAGAAACTGACCATCAAGCAAGACCTCAAAGGCATTGACGAGCATGACCACCTCGCGTTAAGCACCACCCTGGAAGGCCAGGTCCCTGAGGTGCCCCCTGGCTCCACCGTCAAGATCAGTCCTTACTCTGAGATCTACCAATACAGCAACAACTGTAAGATACATCTTAAAATGTGCTTTCTGATTCTACAAATGCCTAAAAGAAGCCATGTCTCCAGTTGTTTATTACATGTATATATTTCCCTTCAGTGATCACCTCATCCTCTACTCGGGAATACTCGGTGACCTTGCCTGACGGATCCACTGAAACTAGGAAGTATCAGTGGCGTCAGACCATCTCCTTCCAGAGCTGCCAGCATGGCGATGCTTTGAGGGACATGAAGTCTACCGAGATGCTGAGCGTGGACCAAGTTATGGTCTTGTATGAAGCCAGACATCAACTCATCCGCTTCGCCATGACCAACAAGGTCGGAGACATAAACGGTGAGAACGTGGAGGTTATTTAGTCTTGTCGCTCTCATGCGAGCTCGTTTCCTTCCTGCCTTCGCACCATATATTGTAACATCCTGGCAAAGAGATAATTTTAGGCTATTGTCGTTATCGTTGAATGGTAAACACTGTCTGGATTTGCACATAAACAAGTTAATAGATTGTTGTAACATGGTCTTACACCTTTCCTTCTCAGGAGGACAGCCAGAGGAGAACCCATGTTACACCGGAAGACACGGCTGTGACACCAACGCTGTTTGCAGACCGGGACAAGGAAAGGAGTTCACCTGCCAGTGCGCTACTGGTTTCAATGGTGATGGTCGCTCATGTTACGGTAAGAATGACAAATAACGTAGTACAAACGAGGACATTTGTTTCTATTGAATGAAGATTACGTTGCAGTATTTTTCTTTGTCTTTTCTTTTTTTTTTTTGCCTTCAAGTAAACTATTTACCATATCAGTTTTAGATCAATTATTAAAATAACTCCCACTTCCTAAAGCCTTCCTTCCTGGAGGGACATCACAGTGATGCCAATTAGCAGAGTCCCATGTGGTAAACAAAGTGTATACTCCAATTCCAGGTTAAGATATCTAGTGTGGCCTTCATTCCCAGGGTCGTATGCGTTCGAGACGAAACAGGAAAAGCCCTCACAGTAGGAGAAGGAAGGAAGCACTTCAGACAGATTCTATCTGTCAAGATATCTAATTAAGCCCTCTTCCTTGATCTTCCTCTGTCTGATAACGAAGAGCACTGATCTGACAAATCCAGTTTTAAGTACTTGGATCCAGTGTAGGGGATCATTAGCATACAAATAACAGGCTAATGTCTTTATCAGACATCGATGAGTGCAGAGAGAATCCTCAACTCTGCGGCCCCCACGCTATCTGCAACAATCAGCCCGGGACTTTCCGCTGCGAATGTGAAGATGGGTACCAATTCGGCAGTGATGGGCAGACGTGTGTTGGTAAGTGGTGTTTGTGTGCTGTCAAGTATAATCACATATTAGGGATATCTTACCTGCAGAGAGATTTAGACATAAACTGTAATAAAATGTATTAAAAAATAAGACCAGGGTTAGCAAGACAAACAGAAGTTTACACATTAATTATAAGGGCACACATATGACTTTGAACACTGAACCAATTGCATTACAGTGTGTGTGTGTCCTACATCAAATAATACTCACACTACATCATGCATGTCTAGTAAAGATGGTGTGATCGGTGTGATTGTCACCAGTTGTCAACCGCTACCTATTAACGCAGTAGTTCCACAATTTTGAAAACTTTAGCATTGATCACGTTACCCATGATGGTAAACATGAACTAGCCAGCAGCTGATTAGCTTACCTTAACATGTCTTGTCTGAATCATCTCATCAATTCATTTTATTTTAATTGTTCTCTAATCTTAAGAATCGCTACTTGTTCTCCTCCTCCTCCCCCTCAGCGGTTAACCGCCCCGTGGACCCGTGTGAGGAAGGCACCCATGACTGTGACATCCCTGAGCGCGCTCAGTGCAGCTACACCGGAGGCTCGTCCTACATCTGCTCCTGCCTATCGGGGTACCTAGGGGATGGTAGAGTCTGCCAAGGTACACAAAATACATGCTTTAGATTTTAGGTTACATGAATAAAAGATTTCAGAATATACACTATAAATAACTAGTTACTGTAGTAGTAGTAGTGCTTATGGTGCATTATACACAGTAAATTTAAACACATAGCCTACTGCCAAAAGAAGGTGGTTTCCATTTGCTCTTTCTTCTTGTCTTGCGTTTTAGTAAACTGCATATTTAGAGGCATTGGATTCTTGGTCAGAAAAGTACATCTCTGGTCTTATAAGTTGGTGATAACAGAGTTTGATAATGAAATCATTTAAAAAAAGATAAGACTTTTCAAATCCATGCCATGGGCTTGAAGAAGGACTATCATTGTTTAACCATCTGCCTTGAGGTGAGGTTGGTTGCATGACACGTCTGCAGTGGATGAATGGTGAAACATCAAAAGAGTATTTCACGTGCATGGTCCTGAGTCTTTTTCTTTTGTCTAGTCAGTCCTCCGTAGCGCTCATTCATAGTTCCCATTCCTTCCGGATCTCTGCTGGATGCTCTGCGCAGTGTGGCCTGCGTTATGCTGTAGCTCTCTGACCATAAAAGGACGCGAAAACTTGTGCCCTGGGGAGTATTTTAGTTTATTTTAGTTTATTATTGCTCTGTAATCTAACACGCACTCTCTTATATTCCGCCTGAAGACGTGGACGAGTGCCAGACAAGCAGGTGTCATCAGGATGCTGTGTGTATTAACACCCAGGGATCGTTTACCTGCCAGTGCAGGCCCGGTTACCATGGCGACGGCATCTACTGTTCTTCAGGTAAATCAGTTTCTGTCATGCAAACAACAGCTTTTTCTCTGTCTCTTTTTTTTTTTCTTCCGCCGGCTTCATTCTTGTCCCTTTAATTACAACGTCTGCTACTACAAGTTTATTTTGGAAGCATCTGTGACGGAAGTGAAGAGAGACAGTCCTGTAATGCATTTTTTTAAAAATAGAAAACAGGTCATTTTAATTCAAAGCATTGTTTGCTCTATCCATCTGGGCCAGAAGAGCGTTTCTCGCCAGACTGTATTGATGCCAGCTGGAACCTGTCTTTCATTTTCTTCTGGAATTTGTCATGCTTTATGAAGCATGCAGACGTTTTTTGTGTGGCTGGGTTCAAATGAAAGACTAAAAAGCAAATATGCGCTGACTTATGAATAAATTTGTGACATTGTCGCAGCATGTTTGTGTTCACTCTATAGCTTATTTTTTTTTGGTTTTGTTACAGAGAGGCCAAAAACACTGTGTCAGACCCACAGGGAAAGGGTCCTGGGTGGTGTTCCACGGGGCCCCCGGCCTCCTATTGGCCTATACGTCCCTTCGTGCGATGAGAATGGGGAATATGAACCGATGCAGTGCCATGGCAGCACAGGGCAATGCTGGTGTGTGGACCGAAATGGACAGGAGCTCCCTGGGACTCGCTCTAGAGCTGGCTTAAGACCCAGTTGTGAGTAAATTGCTGAAAATTACAGTCACTTTTTTTTCTTTTTATTGCTTGCAGAGCTGATATGAGGTTGGCTTTCCCTTCCAAGAACCCCTAATTTTTCAGTGCTTGTCTCAATCAGGCATTGACCACAATACTGTGACGCCACCTGTTGGACCCCGACCTCGACCCGACGTGGACTCTCTGCCCCCTGGAACACATCTGTTGTTTGCCCAGAGCGGCCGGATAGAGCACGTCCCACTGGAGGGCAATGATATGAAGAAGGACGATGCCAAGGCTGTCCTCCATCTCCCTGTGAGTTTCTCTTGATATAGTTTCTCTTTTTTGGCAAAGAAGTGATATTTTCTTAGCATGTTTTTCATGTTTTGGATGAAATGTGTGTTATGCCATGTCATGAAGAAGTACTCCAAGTTAACCTCAAGAGCAGTTTCCTGTTAGTAGTGTTTGTACCATTAAGATTATAGGAGAGAGACTGTTTTTGTGCTTATAGGATTCCTCACTTGTGTATACAATGGCTCAGCCTCTCGCTCCAGTCCGCTTTTTTGCTACTATTGCTCAGTTTCGCTCTGTGATTTCCACATCTGCTTCATTCATTCAAGGCTTGCATTTTATTGGAGACACATGGTGACATTCACACTAATTACTAACATCCGTCCGACATCTTTGGAATTGCAATCCGCATTTTTGGCCCCACTGATTTGCAAACCAGCTGGTCTGAAGTCTGCTTGAGTTGCTCATGCTGCTTGTACTGGTCTGTTTGTTTGGTTGAATGTCTAGACGTAAATGTCATAAGAACACATCTGCTCCTTGTTGTTTTTTTTCTTTGTGACCATTCTTGTTTGAAGAAAGCGCGCTTCAAAGATTGTCGTTTGTTGACGCCCTCCACAGGAGACTGTAATTATTGGCGTGGCCTATGACTGCAAGGAGAAAGAGGTGTACTGGACAGATATCAGTTCTCCCTCGATCAGCAAGGCCAGCATCAATGGAGGAGAACCCACTGCTGTCATTATATCAAGTAACGTTACGTTCATCTTTCACATTTGTGAATCAGGAAGCTTTGTTCTTGAGGTAAAGAAAATGTGTCCTCCTAACAGATTTGGTCAGCCCAGAGGGTATCACCATCGACTACTTGGGGCGCAAGATGATCTGGACTGACTCTGGGATGGATCACATCGAGGTGGCGTCTATGGACGGGTCTCAACGACGTGTCATCATAAACTCTGACCTTGTCAACCCCCGTTCTATTATCACAGACTCTACGGGGTGTGTGTTTTATTTTATATACCTACATAACTTGTACCAGTCTGTTTCTGGTACACAGAATATGCTTGGAGTTAGCTAGCAATCGTAAAGTTTAAAATTCATTGGAACAAATAAGTTCTAAGTATAATCAGTTCTACGGTAAGTGACATATTTAATGGATGAGTTCAACATTTGGAGAACTTGTTTGTTTTTGTCTGATTAAAAGAAGCTGTTAGCTTAGTTTAGCATAAATGCTAAAAATGTAGTTACTGTTGGTTTGTACATGATTTCAAAAATCCACCTTTTTTTTTTATTTTAGCTTTAGTGTTCAGGTTTAGTTTATTCTAGCTGTTCCTCCTCTACTTCTTCCTTACTTCTTTATGCTAAGCTACGCTAACCAGCTGCTCTTTGTAGCTTAGTTTTTGTACTCTGCAGAGTAAGGATCCAGCACTAATTCAAGGAATTCACCCTTTACCTTTAACACTAAAATAAATAGTGAACTCATGACATACCTGTTCCTTACTGCAGTAACCTCTACTGGGCTGACTGGAACCGCGAGGCCCCCAAGATTGAGACATCATACATGGATGGATCCAACAGACGGGTGCTGGTTAAAGATGATCTGGGCCTACCAAATGCCCTGACTTATGACTCCCTAAGCTCCATGCTCTGTTGGGCAGACGCAGGTAGATTTCAGACAGATGACTCAACTAATAACATATCTGCTTTATAATCAGCACTAACTATAACTCATTTGCTTGCAGGCACACATAAACTGGAGTGCATGAATCCTAGCCGGGGTGACCGCAGTAGGGTGTTGGAGGGGGTTCAGTATCCATTTGCAATGACATCATTCGGGAAGAACATCTACTACACAGACTGGAAAAGGTTTGAAACTGTTAAAACTTTTAATACAAAGCCAGCATATGGGATTTAAGTGAAAGAAATTAAATGTTCACTATTCCAGTGAATGAAATCTTAGTCTAAATGTACCTCTACAAATATAATGCACTTAAAAATGTGACACAAAAGAAAGTATTTCCACCACAAGAACATTCCCCCAGGGGCTAGTAAACTCTGTAGGAAGTCACTTTATTTTGAAAGCAAGGGCTGGGGTCTAACTTTGAGAGGAGTTCAGGGGAAATATCCCAGTTTAGAGGGATTGAGGGTGACTTTTGGGGCACCCAAATAAATTTGACTAAACTACCACTTGGTGTTGGAACTTTAGGGTGAAGTTGTACAAGTGAACAGTTCTGATTAATTGAGTACTTGCAGCATTTATGTGCCTAATAGTGTGAGTTTGTGTCATTAAATCCCAACAATTGTGTCTGAAATCAATTTGATTATGTAAAACTAGAATTCCTGTTGTTTTACATTTTTTTCCACTGTAGACTTGACCCCGAATCTCTGCCATGCTTTTTGTTGTTGCAGTGGCACCATTTGTGATTGTCGTTGTATAGGCTTCTGCATTACTGACACCTATTGGACTGGAGTGGAAGAGAATGGTTTATAGTTATGACGTGTAACGTCTATTATCGCTTTTTTATGTCTCTGTGGACCAATTTGCCTAATCTAATTTTTAAGTTCCTGGGGCTAAATGGTCCCAACTCCTTGGGTTTAAACTGTGCGTTCATCAAAGACATAATGCAGCCGTTATCCATGGTCCACTGTGCAATGTAAGAATGCATACCTGTCAAGGCATAGGAAGGAAGGAGAGAGTAGGTCAAAGGTTGAAATGCTACCCACACTTCAACCCCTTCATGTTCTCCCAGGTTTGCACACTCCCGCCCTGCAACTGTTTGCCTGATTCTATATGTCAGTAACTCCTTCGCCATTGCAAAAAATACTGGGGTTGGGGGTGTATGTGTGTGTGTGTGTGTGTGTGTGCAGGTCCTAAAATGTGACAGCTGCTTGCAATTTCTCATTCCGGGCGTCTTTGAATGACCTGCCCAGGGCCTCCCTGTGATCTGTAGCCTCACAAGAGAGGGTTGAAAGGTGGTGGCGGTAGTGGGGGAGGCACGCACTTCAACAGTTTACAACAAGCTGTGTCAGCTATGGCTAGGAAAACTAGCCTAGCCCTTATTCATTCTTGACAGACTTTATACAAAACATAAGGAGGCGCAACGATGTCTCCAGCAGGGATAGTCACGGATTGCTAAATTCTTGTGCTGAATGTGTATTATAACAGGGATGCCATCGTTGTAGTGGACCGCTACGCTAGCAGGGAGTCTGACGAGTTCCAGCCACAGAAACGGACCAAGCCATATGGGATCGCCACAGCATATTCTCAGTGTCCTTCAGGTACACCACTAAAATGCATGAAAAATACCCTCAAAATGTTCCCTCTTGAAGTCTTCAAAGTGTTCTGGAGTCATTTTTATACTGCATTCAGCACTGATGTGCAGGAAAGTGTCATTCATACAAATAGCCTGGCCCCTGTACACACCGATGGGATTATTGCCCATGACCTTGCAGGCCAGTTTGACCTGACAGCAACAGAAGGTATTCTGCAGGAAGAATTTATTAGTAAGAGATGGGGATGACTAATGTTAAAGCTAAGCACCAGGCTGCATCCTCCCTTCCAGATAAGGCTGCATTCATAAAGCCAGGGAATGTGGAGCCAAGGGAGAGGGCCTCCAACATCTGGAATTTGCTGTGTTTCTTTTAGATATGTTTAGTGCATGTATACCAAACATTGAAGAGGCGGTTTCCTGCTGCTCCCTGCTATGGTGTCTCATGATTGATACAAGCGCTGTCGTGTTAATAACAGTTTCTTTTCTAGGAAACAACTACTGTGTTTCCGACAACGGAGGCTGCACTCACTTATGTTTAGCAACACCGAATGGCCGCTCCTGCAAGTGTCCCGACAACGCAGTGGGTTGTGTGGAGAGAGAATAAGGATACTGAAGAGACGGAGGCTCTGAGAGTTCGACACTGTTCGGAGGTTTGACCCCCAAATTAGGAGCCACTCAGCGTTACTCAATTCCAACTCCTGAAAATGCCATTGAAAACCAGAGGGGAACTTACCGTGCCTTTTATTGCTCAGTGTTAATCTTATCTACAATTTATTTTTACAGGTCCCATTTATAAAAATCACAATCGCCTTTGAGAATTGTAAATACAAACACTATTACTGTTTTTTGGTTTTTTTTCCTGAGTGCACATAAACCAAGGGACACATAATCTAATGTGAAATCAATCACAGCTATGCATGACTTCCTCATGTGTTACACTGTGGCACGTATAAATTATCTCATGGAACTATTATTGTGAAATTGGGTGGAAACGGTTTGTACACGCTGGTGGGACGAGTTTACATGCTGGGCAGCAAAAAAAGAATAAACTTTTTTTTCTAACGTGTTGGACTTTTTCGTTTGTGAATTTAGACAACAGCGACATCGTGTGTTAGGTTGGTTGATTACAAACCGAGGTGCCAGTAGGTGTCGCCATTGTACACCTTAAACTCAAGCATGATTGAATAAATAAATAATTTATATGTAAAAATGTATCGAAATGTTTTCATTTTATTTTTTTAAAATTGAGTCGTTATATGTGTCACTAGTTTAATATACTACAGCACAATTTTATAGGTATTTCTAGTAGATTTAATTTTTGTTTGCCTGAATTACCTAAGGAGGCAATGAAACCTCACACACGGTCGTATTATGTTCCTAAACAAGTATCCTCTTACCAGTCAGGGGGGAAAAAAGAAAGAGACGTGTTTATTATCCTCACGTGACCTATTTCCAAAATGCACCGGGATACCGGATGACGTTTCTTCTTTGTGAAAGGATCAAAAGGCTGCCACCCACACGTACGAGAGACGTACGCCAGCGGTGCTTTGACGGAGTCCCAAATAAAATCGGAATATGTAAAATCATCGCAAGAGCTGGAATCTGCTGCTACAACATCCACATCGGAGCCGCAACGGGAGGTTGTTTTCGTAATTAATTCACGTGCTTGTCTGGATCAATTGATTACCAAGTGTCTAATAACGTGTCAGGTAGAAGGAAAGTGTCTGTTAGTAGTGGAAATTAATAATTCTGTTTAATGAAACCCTTCGATATTGAATTGTCATTTGATGTTTTTTCCCCTGTCACTTGTTCAACTGCATCATCTCTAGTTTGTATGTAGTAGGCCTAACTATAATTGTTGGATGTCGTCTCTGGGACGTACTATTTTAAATTAAATTAAATTTATAAATTTCATGCTTTTTATATATTTACAGAGATTCGCAAAACGCACCGCCATTCCTTGTAGGAAACGCTTTGATTGATTGGGAAATTACTTGTGTGTTGTCCAATGGGAAACAGGGCAGGGGTCTGTGGGCATGTCACCGGCTGTTAGCGCTTAAGACGATATTCGTGCTGCCTCTGCCCTCAGTGTTGTCTGCGAGGAATAGTATGCCCTTTCAAATCAGAAACAACAGACAAAAAGTGTTTATTTTTGCATATGATTAAGGCTACCAAGACTACCATCCGAGCAAACGCAACTAAAAAAAAAATTGTAGTTGTGGGTTATTATTATTAAGATATCGTCACTTCACTTTAGCCTACTTAAGTGACAGGAAAGAGAAAGGAGGAGGGGAGGTGTCCTTGCAGACTGCGCTGAGGGCTTAAATACAAACAATATCCTGCCCCTGGACGCAGCCTAGCATTAGCTGGCTTTAATTTATGGGAAAGAAAAGAAGGTATGTATGAAATTTAATTCTTTTCACTCTGAATTGGATGTTGCGAATAAAAGCAACACGGACGTGCGTCGGGGACCTCCTGCTTGTTTTGGTAAAACGCCATTCAGGATGTGCTCCGCTACAGTTTTGACAGCTGCCATACACGGGACGGTGCACAACAGCAAACATTACGAGCGCTGGCCCAAGAGCTACGACTTCGGAGTGTGCATTTTGTTAATTAAAATGCATCAAAGAAGTCTGTAGGTATAGCATGCCTAAGGTTGACGTGATATTTATCCAGATAATTTGGTTTGTGTTATCGAGCCTGTTTGTTCGTGTCTGCTGTAGTTAAGGCAACTACAACAGAAAACCTTGAATTAGAAGAAGTTTCAAAATAAAACATGAAGTGGCGCTAGTTAATTCACTGAATTCGCTAATATGAATGGAGGTATGCCATGTAAGAGGCTGGAGTGTAACATTTCTAAATTAAAAAATAAATAAATAAAATAAAATAAAATGGTTTGATGGTATATCAAGTGTTAATAGGTTTTCAAGATTATTATTTTTGCAAAAGCGTGGCTATCTGTACACCATTGGTGTCAAGGTTAACATTTTTTGATGTTGACGATGAATGTGCTATATACATAACAACTGTCCAGTTCTGTGGACTCGTGACCTTATCTTATTTGCTTGGTGCTCCATTTACCATGTGTATTGTGTAAGTCCATATCTGATGATCAGTTGTCTTTATAGCCTGCAATTATATCTCTTTTCTTGCTTTGTTTTCTCATTTCACCTTCTTCATATTCAATCAATGATTGTCTAAATGTCTTAACTTGACTGAACATTTCCTACAGCCGAATATATGTTTCTGTTTATTATGCAAATCATCTTATATGGCAGCTTATAAAGCTGCACTTATCTCTCGCTGCAATTAAATGTTATATAGAAATAAAATGTCTTATGATTAAATCAGCAGACAGTTTTGTTGTTTTTTTTTAATAGACCGTATATTTATTTGTAAGCCTGTAATGCCATACCGTAATACATTTAAAATCGACTAAGGTTTATTTTTTATTAAAAGTGTCTAGTGATATTTTAGCCTTCGGTGCGGTGCTCTTATTTTGAAACCAGAAGCCCGTACAGGAAATGAGTTTCTTCAATCTCCATGGAAACTTGACGCAGTCTGTCAGATAGCTGGCTAGCTGGCTAGCTGGCTGTGTTAACTGGAGCCCGGTTTGTTTTGGTTAAGCCACAATGTGTCAGGCTGGTCAGGGGGAAGTTTCGGGTTCAAGCTTAGCACAAGTACGTCCCATTTTAACCATTAGCACTGACCGGGGCGAAAGTGTCTAATTCTCTAATGCCTAATCCTTGATACTTTTGTGTTTTCTCTGCAGTTGACAAGTGGCAGAACGGCGCGGTGGAGCCTGAGTCTGCTATGAGAGGACATTTGGGGCTTTAGTTTCGGGCGATCCGGGGCTCTACCAGCCGCCTGGTGGATCAGGGAGACGGAGAGCTTTATAAATCGCCCACGTCCAGACTTCTGCTGTACCTGGAAGCTTGGACGACATGGCCAGTCCTCAGCAGACTGATCTGACATATGCGTGGGAAAAGTACATGGACTGTAGACTGCAGGGAGCCGATCTGCAGGTATGGAGCATCTGGAGGGATCAGCTCAGGGATATTTATCCATGTGCTGATGATAGTGATACTAATATAGAACTACATTAGCGCTGACCTGAAAGAAAACAAATAAACTTTGAGATGTGTTTTGAATATAGGCTGTAGGTCACAAGTAAAAAATGAATGACTCCGAATATAACAGTCCTGCACTAAATCCTCCTTCATGATTGTTATAATGTTCAGTTTATGCTGATTTGCTCTGTGCAATCATTTTGGAGGATGCAGTGTGTCATCATTCCAACCTTTTTAGGATCTACCCAAAGTAAATGAACGCTGTTCATGAACATTTCGGAGCGTATGCATTGTCTTGGTCTCCTTTAAAAGCCAAGACTCAGAAATGACTGTACGTGGTATTGCTCTTGAATAATTAAAATTGGCACACAGTTAAACAAAGTAGTTGTTGGGTTCGCCTGATTTTTTTTGTTTTTGTTTTAAAAAAATAAATAACTTATTGGTTGAATCCTATAATGGGTTTGATCAATGAATTCATAAGGACAGTAGCCTTCCAACAACATATTGCATGCAGCATTTGCTTAAATACAACTCGTATAGAGCTCTGATTGGTTCAAAAAGCTACTGCTGTCTCATATATGACCCAGAGGAATGTGAAAGGGTTAAACTGAATTAAACTCCAAAGTGTTTCCGTTAATTAATCTAGCCACTGACTAAAAATGGGCTTGTCAAAGTAACAACACAATACAATTCAATACTACAGCGAACCACAGCCTCGAAAGTGAAAACACAATTGAATCAACAGCTCACTCAGTTATTTCAAAGAAACACTGAATGCTATTAGCTTCATGATGATCAGATTCAGTGCAGGACTGTTAAAATGCGTTAAATTTCACTGGTGTACCTAATGAAATGGCAAGTGAGTGGAAAGGACACTGGTTGTTAAAAATTAATAAATTCAATATTCACGAATTGCAGTTAAATACGTATCTAGTTTCTGATGTGCTTATTGTGATGAAGACAGAGGATTTGTTTACATCTTTTCGTAGCTGTGAAACTGGTTCCTCCAGTATTTGATTTTAATCCTAGCTCAGTATAATTCTTAATCTTCGCTGCATCATCAGCTGAGGGATGCCGGGCCTGGTTGCTCGATAAAATGGTAAATGGTGCTATCTAACAATAGAAAACATTGTTCAGAGACATTCTTCCCGCAAATTACTCTAAGGGTGTTGTCCGAGCTGTCCTTAGGTCGCAGCCAACGGCCAGGAAGAGCCTTTTCCAAAATGCTCTGATATGATGTACACTGATTAATATAGTCTGTAATTGTGTAACAGGGGTAACCACGGTGTTGAGAATCATTCGATCAATGTCTTTCTGTCCGTGTGGGAGAACTTAGCTGCACGTGCATTTGCTTGGCCAGCAATGAGTCACCGGACAGAGGTGGGCGCAGGTGTAAAGCATAGATTTTCCATTAGCGTTGCAAGTGTGCTTTCGCGTCTGAGTTTGCAGCGGTGGTTGTGAAATCTCAGTCAGACCTCTCTGCAGCTCTTTTCATCCCCCTCCTTCTGTCAGAGCAGCAGCCAGATCACGGGACTTGGATTAGAATCAGACTGCAGGCCTAAGAGCGATCTGCCCTGCACACACACACACACACACACACACACACACAGCTCGTTCAGCCGTCATCGTAGTCCTTTACTTCTGATCTATCATGTGCAATGTGTCCTTTTAAAGACAGAAAAGCTATTATCATTTTTAAAGCTAATGAGTGCAGAGGAGGCCTGTGGGCTTTTCCTTTTCTGGAAATAATGACTTCCTTCCTCCGCAGTCGCCACCATCTCTGATGGTGATGGTGGTGGTGTGCACTACTTTGTGTCTGCACTGGGATATCAGCTGCAGAATCGGTGGTTGCTTTTTTCCTCTGTTGCCATAGTAATAACACTTTGACTGCGCCAAGCGTTCACTGCGTTTCTATTAATGGTAACTTTTTGTGTCACTTTTTGTTGCGACGACTCTCTCGGGACGGCCGCGTTTGCTCCTGCACCTGTCAGCTCTGCGGAAATCAAAGCGTTGTGCTGTGGATGAGATGCAGAAAGGCGGTAAAAGTGAGCACAGCTGTATTCTCCGGTTTCCTGATACTGTAGCTCTCCCTCCTGATTGAACCTGATGGGGACACACAGTGACTGCCTGTAGCACTCGCATGCACTTCTTGGAAATTATGTTTTTCTCCGGCTCATGCCGTCAGGCCCGTCAGCGCACAAGTGCGTAACATCTGTTACAGACATCAAAGTGACGTCCTCTGTTCATGTATCAGTACGCAGGTAAACATGACAAATTAATCATGGGAAAAGTCCAAACACCGACAGCAACGCCCCACTGTTCTGTATCTAATTCGGTGTACAGTGACATATGGATGGCAAACAGACTCCTTCACCTGCAGCGGTGAAAATACCAGCCTCTTCTCTCCATTTCTCTGCCTCCTCTATCTTTTATTCTGGTTTCTCATGCCTCCGTTTTCCGTCTTGATTTCTGTTATTCTCACTCTGGTATTTCTGTCACTTATTCACAGCACCGTGACGGGTGTCAGTGCTACTGGGTGGGCCAAACATGACTTTGGTTCCCCTTCTGACATCATTGTCATCAGCCACAAATGGATTCTTTAACTTCTTCAAACGTGTTTCATTTGTTTTTAAGTCACAAGACGGTAAAGTTTTAAAGTAATTAGTTAAGATCTGAAATTAAGACTAGGATTCAGTTCCTCCTTTGTTTAAGCAGTAACCTCCATGGCTCAAAAATTAACTCCACGCAGGAAGTGCCAAAAATGGCACTTAACAGCAGAAATAGACATGGTACCTTAACAGTTTTTGTCTCTATTTCTAATTTATTTAGGTTGAAATTAATGTAACTCAGGTTAAATGCAGTCAACACTTAAAGGTGTCCATGAATTAGGACATAGCTGTTTTTAAATTGACCTGGAGTTGGGTCAAGTCAAGCGCTGCCAAGATGGTGGCTGGTAGTGTCACCACATTGAGCTTCAAAAGTTTTTGAAAACTGTGATATCTATATATATATATAGATATAGATATATATAGATATAGATATAGATATATATAAATAGAAACATAATATATATAGAAACATACACACAACAACAACAGTTCAAATATAAGTACAGAAGGTAAATAATAACGACAAAAGAGATAAAGGCACAGGACGATAACACTAAGAGGATTCAGGAACGAGGGTGTTATATTTTCATAGCAAGTTTTAAGGATCTAAGAAGCATCCTAAATTGCAAAAAAAAAAAAAGTGTGAAAAGTTCGGGGCTGACTTCGACAACTTTTGTTAGTGGATTTATTACAAATTCTAGGGCGCCGTCCTGTGGAAAACTGAAATAAAAGATAATGTCTTTCAATTTGAATGAGTGGGTTATTCATTAATACACAGGACGAGATGTTACAATCCCTTGTGCCATGATCTAAGGCAAAACTCTTTTAGATGCCCGGTCCAACTGGAAAACCAACCAGCAGACCAGTGGTCACCTACTAACTAACGTAGCCAGCGGCAGTAGGTAACAGAGATGATGGGAATGCGACTACACTCAGACCAGACATCTCTTCCTTCCGCCTATGTCAGAAGCGAGATACAATTAGCCTAGCCACAGAAATAAAACATGCGCAAACAAACAATTATATTAAGAGTTTGAACGAAGTGTGATTCCCAAAACTTTTTGGATACATGATATTAAAAAAAAAAAAAAACATACAAGGGACAGTTTCAATTTCATGATTACAAAATGAGAAAGAGGTGTCAATAATTGCAATTAAACCGTTTGTGGTGTATATCTTGTGTATAAGTTTAAAGTGGACTTCTTCTTTAGCTGTGTTAGGGATTCTAGCTTGGAAAGTGTTCTTCAGGAATCCTATGTATACGTCTCAGAGGATTGGTTCATCTTTACAGGCGGTCAGTATTCAGTGTGTATTAATATCCCTTTGAAGCCTTAATTAGCACAGAACTATGATCACAGTCACTTTTTTGCGTTGTATTTGTTGCATTTTATTAAAGCATATGTGTATTACAGCTGCAGTTTGACAGGATTATTGGCATTAAGACTTGCTCTCTTTTATTCAGAATTTCTTCCTTTACAGAGTGACCAATGTCGCTACCATTTTTTCCTTGTCCACACTTTCATTTAAGTATCTGAGGCCACACGCTCTCCTTTGTGTCCAATCTCTCTGAATCCTGATGAGCAGAGTCAATTTAGTAGAATGGTTGTCTGGCCAGGAGCCAATCAGTAAGAGGCAAGGTTGGCCCGTCGGTTGTTCAGTTTCACTTTGAGCTAACAGGATGTTTCAAAACACCAAAGTGACATCTTTGAAGCGCTTTGCTTTTTCTGTCACCTTCCACTAAGCAGCGCTGGCTAAATGCTCCACATGACTCTTGTATCTCTTCAGCTAAAGACAGTTACAGTCTTGGACTAATGTTAATTCTCGCTCATTTTAGCTTTTTGCACAAAAATGGATGCCGTACCCTTTCCCTCTGGATGATTAGACTCATGTTGTAAGTACCGTTGTGCAGCTACTCTAACGTTGCTCATGTTTTTTTTGTTTTTTTTTGCAGTTTCTAATTGTAAAGGGCTGTAATGTAAATGATCGGTGGCGTTTCTGACAGCAGATACTTGCGCGTGAAAGCGGGTGAAAAGTGGAGATTTTCTAGACGCGTATTCCTCCCACATCACATTTCATTACCTTTCCCATATCTGCTCTGTGCTTTCCATTCTGCTTGTGGTAAAGCCTTGAATCCTTGTCTAAAGGAGATTAAACTTGTCGAGCAAAGCACAAGGCAAAATGCAGCGAATACTAAAGAGGGAGCAAAGATGGCAGTTCCGCTTCACCTTCATTCTCACTGTTTGTTATTGTTTGTTTGGCTTGTCTGGAACGAACAAAGTGAGGACAGCGTGCGCAATATTTCCCCGAGTGCATAAGCTGATACGTTACGCTGTGCACTTTGTGTGGTATTAATTCAGCTGTAATGTGTGTAACAGCTTTATCTGTCTTAAGCAATTAACGATGATGTGTACAGATCACGTTCCACATCTGAGCGACTAAGAGCACATTAAAGTGAGAAAAAGAAATTGCTACATTAATTGCTCTCTCTTTAGTGAGATGGAAAAATTATTCATGATATTATTTGTTTTTGTTTTTTAGATTGGATTACACTGAATGACTCCTAATTAGCATTTATTAAAATGCCTGGCTCTGGAAGACAGTGTTTCAGTTTAGCCCCGGCTTATATATTGATGCGTGCATATGGTGTGTAAATGTTCATCTGTTAACGTAGCAAAATCCTTCAGTGATGCATAATGTTCAAAGCAGCTACAAATAAATACTTGAGTTCATTTCAGACAAATCACTTTGCAGATAAGTAACTGTAAATGACAATTACCAGCAACAGTTTGACACCTTTACACAAAGTACTACTGTCTGTCAAAACCACCACCAGTCTTTCACTATTTCTCATTTGCGAAAGCATAACCGGCAAACTAAAAAAAAATCATCCGGCTCACAGCATGAGGTCTTGTGATCATCGCTCCACTTTGAACTCTGCTTGTTTATTGTTTGAATCTTACACACTGTCACTTCTGCTAAGTTTTGATCGAGTTGCTTGAAAGTCCTGGGCCTTGTTTCACATCTGCTTTTATTGTTCCACTGTTGGTTTCTCCTCCCACTCGCTCTGTCCTCCGGTGCCGTTCCAGACGATTGGCTGAATGGATGAATAATTCATCTCGCTGGTTCTGGGTTGAGTCACACCTCGACCATAGCCCTGCTTCAGCTTTTTTCCACCCGGTGGCATGTTATTAGGTCAGATTTCTCCTGAAAAACACACACTCTCGGGCTAGAGGGGAAGAAAAAGGCCGGAGCAGGATGTGTGGGTTGTAATTTCGACCACAGCAGCTTTACACGCCATCTCCCTGTAATGAAAACAGAAAAAGCAGGCGCTAACTCATTTTCATTTCGTGCACACGGGCTGTGTTCAAATAAAGGTCACTGCTTGTGGTAGTGTAGGTCTGATACCGGCAAAAACACAAACGCACGTTTTAATAGTGGCCTCCTGACATTTTGTGTGTATCTTAGTTTAAAAAAAAAAAAAAAATGGTTATTTATGGTGTTGTGCGAAGCGACTCTGCTCTCTGACTCATAGTTGGTTAGGAAATGCGGAACGTTAGGGGCTCCTCATGATGCTCATCACCCAAATGTCAAATTAGATCAGTAGGGATCTCAAACCGAGAGGAAAAAAAAAAAAAAAAACATTACATAACTGAGGCCGCATGTACTCTCTCATGAGGACAGGATCACGCCCGCTTTCGCTGCTTCGGCCAAGTCGTAGTCAACCCGATTATCCGAAGAAATCTTGAGAGGAAAGTCTGTAGCGGTGTGGGTGACTCAGCCATCAGACTCCCATGACTACGTCTCCCATGATCTCCGGGGCTGGATAAAGACACGGGTCACAACCACCGCGTCCGAGAAATTACTGTCAGGGTTTGAGTTTTGAAACGTGCGTTAACCTCGCCCCAGTTCTGAAATTAATTTCAGGGTTTTTTTTTTTTTTGTGTCTTATCATGGAACACGAGTGTTTACATTTAATTAAATAAGCTTAGACAGCATCAGTTTAGTGGGGAATGTATGAGATTGACAAGTGATATGGGTCAATGATATCAAATGAACCCTTCTGTCAGCAAGGTGAAAAAAATTAGCTCTCAACATACCAGCCGCAGCATTGGAAATCCATACCAGGACGTCTCAACACACCCAGAGCGATGTGTACGTGACAAATGAGCGAACGGAGAAGTTCATCACCGCTAAGAAAAGGTTAAAGCCTTCGTTTTATTTACAGAAATGTGCCCGCTGAGCTCCGCGAAACTGTTGATTTCTCTCCTAAGTTGCATTAATCCGTATTGGCAGTGTCTCTATTATCAAATCACGCTGGCCGGTTGGTGCAGAGGGCACTGTAATATTGGATTAGAGCCTCAGAGGAAAAAACAAATCCGTTGCTGGGAAATTAACGTTATCGCGAACCGTTCAGTTTCCCTTTCCCATATGAGGGAAAACAACAGGTACCCGGATAACGCACAAGGACAAACCGAGTCATTTTAGATACTCATTTTGGGAGATTAATTTAATAGACCGA
The DNA here is from genome assembly GCF_022458985.1 of Mugil cephalus. Classification (NCBI taxonomy): domain Eukaryota; kingdom Metazoa; phylum Chordata; class Actinopteri; order Mugiliformes; family Mugilidae; genus Mugil; species Mugil cephalus. Next base: position 8,569,334 of record NC_061782.1, read on the forward strand.
GCGCACAGGCCCAGGATTGCCTCGAGGCCTGTTTATTAAACTAATAACACTTTTGGCAGCTTTGAAGACGTGATCTCTTGCCCAATGCTCCCCCTGTTTTTTTTTATCTCTGCTCTCATCTGTTGCTGTGTTCATTTCTTCCACCCTTTTGCCAGCTTTTCTGTTTCTCCCCTGTCCTCTCCTGTCTCGCTCATGATCCATGCTTTTCTTTTTTCTTCCCTTTCCCATCTCCTGCGTGTGACGTTGTCCAGCCCCCCGGTGTGCAGTGACCCACACCCACCTAACCTCCCACCCATCCCATCGCTGCTTGGGCTGGTTCGTTGCCTCAGCTGCTGAAGCGTCACCCCTCCCCGCCCCTCCCTGACCTGACTCCCGGTGAGTGCGGTCAGCTCTGCGCCTTCATCATCTGGTACCTTCGGATTGCTTCGCTTGAATATGTTTAAAAATAACCCTCTCGATTCGTGAATTGAAACGGGAAAATAACTTGAAAAGAAAATTTGACAACAAAACTTGCTTTGACGGTTATGACAGGAAGGAAGTTGACTCATCATCTAATCCCACAAAAGAGACTAACAGCGAAATCTGACGTTTTACAAAACTGAAGACACCTGAGTAGCCGGCATTATGAAAGTTTCTCCTCTTGGAGCTTGGGATAATCTGTTAACAACTACTGTTACAGTATGACAATATATTCATGTCTTTAAAGGGATGTTTTACGTCACATGTCTTGTGAATTCTTTGTGTTTTACTGTGTGCACTGTGGTGAAAACTGTCACTGCAGCTAAATGATTTGCTGTGCTGACGCTGTAACAAAACCTTCTATTTTATAAAGATACCCTCATGTGCATGATTTGCCTTTTATCTGAGAAATAGCTAATAAATGCACCAACCAGGCGTAACATTATGACCACCGTCAGGAGACGTAAATAACGTTTACCATCTTATGACAATGAAATATTCTGCTGGGAAACTTTTGGACCTGACATTCATGTGGTTATTTAGACATGTTCTACCCACCGAGATCAAACCAGAGCATGGCAGCAGCCATCCCCAGCAGGATGTGGTCTGACACAGACGCACGCACAAAAATGGTTGAAGAACACGATAAGGGGTTGACCTGGCCTCCAATTTCACTAGATCCTCATCAAATATCTGTGAGAAGATCCATAACGGCCCCAACCCTCAACACATAAGACCCAAAGCCCCCCCCCCCCCACTGACAACATCCTGTTTCCAGGCACCACAGAGAAACCTACACAACATTAGGAAGGTGGTCAGAATGTATTGTAATCTTTGATGATTTCTACTAAAGAAAATCTGAACTCCCTCCTTGGCAGCAAGAAACAACTTGTGTTTACATTCTGCTTTTTTCAGCCAACTTCCTAGTTTGTGATCTTGTGGCCTACTGTATGTTGATTGCATTTCCTTCCTCAAAAACTCTTTGTAAAGCCATTGTTTTGAACACGTCAAAACTTGCACCTCTCCCTCTTCCGCTCACTATCTGCAGTTCATCAGTAAAATACCAGCAAGCGTTTGTGAAGAGTGCGCGTCGTGTCGCTCGTGCACTTTTACACTCACGTGACACATTAACGGACGAAAGCTGCACTTGCATGTACACGTTCTGTATGTCCCGTCGGCGCCATCGCGGGTCAGACCGCGTGTGGCGTTTTATTCTTCAGCTGCGTGACCCAGACACTCGGGGCAGACGCATCAGTCAGGGATCAGCGTTGCCTGAATGAATCCAGTCGGTAGCGGTGTCAGATTAGCAGATGAGAAAAGCGAGCTCCGGTGTGGAGTAAGGGACAATGGTACACTGGCTTAGTGTCACACACGTCTGCCGGGAAGGTATTAACACACTACCCTGGAGCCAGTAATGCAGTTAAAAGCGGTCAGGTGGCTCGTCTCGCTGTTGAGAAAGTCCCAACTGCCTCGCCGGCTCTGGAGAGAGGTTCCCGCTCTGTGGTCAGGCTGCTACTGCTGCCTGGTTACGAGGCTGATTTCACCTTTATTTGATGTTTGTTTGCAGAGACTGTGGCATTATCGTGTGCTTAAAACTTTCACTGCTGATTGTGATTTTAAATAGTTTAGAACTGAGCTGTGCAGCCCCCCTGTTCAAAATAACGAGGCTTTGCTTTGATCGTGACTTAAGGGGGTTTGGCGAAAAATAGAAAACATAGTAAAGAAAAAAGACTAGTAAAATACCCTTCGAAGGAGTTTAAAGTGAATCCGTATAAATGGGTGCCCTTTGGTTAAAGAGAAGAAATAAAATATACCGACACTTGGCACAGCACCTGAAAAATCAATATGGGAGAAATAGTCTCAAATAACTTGCCTAACTGTCTATGTGTATGTCATTTAGAACAACTGTATAACCTACAATCCTTTACAGAAATGTTTGTGTCACGCATGCTTCATTTCAGTTCCTCTTCAGCGCGGTAGTGGTAATCTCCATTTGGGTCTTGTTTGCTGTTCTTGTTGCTCATGTGTGCGTCTCCGTCTCTTATCAGGTGAGCCTTCAGAGTCTGGAGAATTTTCTATGTCTCTTCCACTATGTGCAGCACCAGCCCAGCCACAGCACCAAAGATGCACTGAAGTTCTGGTAAGCTCATATCATTGTGTTAACTTTCCTGAATAAAAAATGTAATGGAGTTCTTTTTTTTCATGTAAGGTGGGAAAGAGGTTGCCATTATAAGGAACTGTATAATGATAACCTTTATCGGTAGGTGGATAGTACTGTGAACTCAAAGTCTGTGCAAATGAGCAATATTTAAACCGCACTAGTTAAGCTTCGGCTAGCCTCTATCAAAATAAACACTAATGGCAGTCCCAACTTGGGCTGCAAACACACCTGCGGCTACTTCAGCCTTCTTTTCTTGTCTCAACACAAAAAAAATCTGCAGAAATGTCAAGTTTATTTTCATCGTTTTATTCCCCATCTCTGTTGGAAATTTTGCAGACATTATGTAATCATGGTGCATTAGTTTCTGGAGTACCTCACTGCATAGATTTACATAGTGATGAGGAAAATTGTGGGGCGTTGGGGACCTTGAGTACCTCTTGTTTGTATTCGGCTGAGTGTAAATAAGTCACACACACACGCACTCTGTACCTAGAATTAAGTGGGTGCATTAGCATTCGTGAGCCATGTGTTCCTTCAGCTGAAAAGTGATTAGTTTGAATGGGACTTTGGTTAAAACACTTAAAACAATGTCCTTGTTTAAAGATGAGCTTAAGGCAGGGTAATGTTTTTTTTTTTTTTTTTTTTCCTCCATCCTCCACTGAATGCTCATTGGCTGGGTTGCCAAGTCTTTAATTTGCAATAATAAAGCAGTAATGGGTGTTATAGACATTTAAAATACAGTTCTTCAAATTGTAGATTAATATTGCAATTATACTTTTTTAAAATGTTTTTTAAATATTCAGAAGATGAGAAGGAACATGACATTTTATTAATACTGAATATTGACTGCAGTCTTTTAAAAGGAGTTCTGAATTGTGCAGAACAGAAAATAAATGAATCTCTCAAACATGACTTAATCAAAGGGCTTCTTGTGGCATAAATCTAAGCGCGCAATAATTAAACAGACTTCAGCTTAAATCAACTCGGAGAAAAACATCCACAGGGAATAAAAATCTCTGCAAATTCACATCTTGCGTGTGCGGACCATAAATCTTATATTGTTTAGTAGATGCAGTCGATGGCTTGGTGGTTTTTACACCATTTAAAAACTACTTCTTCTTCCTGAAAGTTAAGACAACCGAGACAACATTTCAGTGATGGACTGTAGTGAAGCATGAACATATTTCTGTATTCTGGAGGGTTAGCTGGTGCCTAAAAGAAAGAAATGCAGTTGACATCAACTGAAACGTGAAGTGGAGAACCATAAAAAAGTGAAATGCAAACTCTTTATTTGCAGATTCTCTTATCTTTTAATAGCATCAAACCTCTTGAAACGTGTTGCATATTTGCGTCATTATTTTACATATGTGCTCAGGAATGTGTGACTCCACTGTGGTGGGAATCATCACTCAAACCATATCTCTGGATTTTAATGTCATAACAAAAACTTCATTTAACAGTCAAATGTAGTCGAGCTACATTTATGTTCAGCCCCATGCTTCGGCTACAGAGCGAAGAGTGTGCGGCTCAACAAAGTCTCTCCTGTAAATAACCGGGATGGAGTGAAGAATATCACTATAATTGGCCTGAGGGGAAACGCCAAATTTGAGATCTGCAGCAGAGAGATGTTTTTATTGCAGTGGGGAGATATCCCGGAAACCGTAAACGCTGTTTACTAACTTTTTAATCACTGTCTTGTGGTAGTGGTGAAGAGGGCAACACTGGTGAAGCAATTAGATAAAATAATAGCATTAACCTCTTATCGTCCCAGCCTTTTTGCCAGAAAACGCCTATTTACTTACCCAAAGTAAATTGAATGCTGTTCATGAACATTTTGGAGCTCATGCATGGTCTTGGTCTCTTCTGAAAGCCAAGACTTCTATCACTAAAGGGGTTTTGTTGTTGAGTACACAGTTAAAAAATAAGAAGTTGTTTGGTTTGCCTGAATTTTTTTGTTTTGAAAAAAATGTGTTCGTTGTCTCGACTCCGTTAAGTCCTTTAATGACTTGTGTCAATGAAATCAGAAGAAAATCACACGTTGCATGCAGCATTTACTCAAACACAACACGTGTGCAGAGCTCTGATTGGTTCAAAAAAAGCTACTGCTGTCCCATATATGACCCAGAGAAACGTTAAAGGGTTAAGAAATGACAAGTTAGGGCCCTGAAGGCCGCTTATTTCTTATTTATTTATTTTTTTTTCCCCTCAACCCAATTTTTTGACAGACAGTACTGTGCAAAAGTTTTAAGCAGGTGTGTAGGTGAGGGGAGAAGCTGTATACAAAGAATGCTTTCAAAAATATAAATAAGGATTATTATGGTCATTTTTATTAATTATCAATTATTATTGATGTTTATTTTTAGCAAATTACAAAATGCAGAGTGAGCCAGCAAAAGAAAAGTCACATCAATATTTGGTGTTACTACCCTTTACCTTCAAACCAACATCACTCCTTATAGGTACACTTGAACAAAGTCAGGTATTTTTTCGGATCATAATGGTCGGCCGAGGAAACTAAGTGCAGCAAGATCAAAAACTTAGCAAGCTAATTTCTCAGAAGAATCAGAAGATGTCCAGCAGAGCCAACTGGCCAGAAGTGGTCTTCATGGAAGAGTTGCAGCCACACATCCATATCTCTGACATGGAGACAAGGCCAAGATACTCAACTATGCATGAAAACATAGGAACTGGGCTGCAGAAAAATGGCAGCAGGTTCTCTGGACTGATGAGTCCAACTTTGAAATATGTGGCTGTAATAGAAAGCGTTACAATAATGAGTGTCTGTGGGCAACAGTGAAGCATGGTGGGGGTTCCTTGCAAGTTTGGGGCTGCATTTCTGCAAATGGAGTTGGGTGTTTGGTCAGGATTAATGGTGTCCTCAGTACTGAGAAATACAAGCAGATACTTGTCGATCATGCAGTACAATCAGGAAAATCTATTCTGCGGCACGACAAAGACCCCAAACATACAGCCCAGGTCATGTTGCCTTGAAGGCATTTTTACTACGGTAACAATGTACAAATTACGGTACTGTACAAATGACGATTTGTTGGTTTTAAAGTCACTGCATCTCGCTCTAAGCTGACTGTGTGTCTGAGCATTTACGGATAAAGATGAAGAAGTATAGGTTTTTTGATCGAAGGCTACTCTATACAGTCAGAGGCAACTAATGAAAACAAATGCTTCCTTACGTAAAAGGTTAGCTTCATGAGAGTTATGATGTTCAACATGTCTGTTACATTAGAATGCATTCATTTTCACTAGTGTAGCTTATGAAGTGGCCTGTGAGTGTATAGTGTAGTTGTCTTGGATAATACAGTGGAGACACTAGGCTTGCTATAAATTACTATCTATTATCTATCACCCCTGACGTAGGAGGACTAAAGCATGGCAAGGGCACATTGTCTCTGCTTCACTGACGCACAATAACTCATGTCTCCCTCGTCACATTGCTATTCAATAAAATGTGTATACACTGCCTATAAAGCAGCAGTGAACGGATGTGATGTTGTGCCAGATTAAATAGGGCTGCGATCATACGCACTAAAAGCATGTCAAAGCTTTTATACGTGTATCTGGGCCTGATGGAGGGTGACCTGCGACCTAAATAAGCTGTTTCACCCGGACTAAAGCTGAATTATCATGGTGAGTGAGGACTTGAACTGAGATTATACAGCAGCACTAAATGCTAAGTAGTGCGGCACAGTTTTTCAGAAGGCCGTATAAGGTATAAGGTATAAGGTAGGGCAGTCCTTTATGGCTCAGTTTTTATGCTTCTATGCTATTACTGTATATTAAAGTCAACCAGGAAACTCAGTGCACAGTTATTGTTTTATTGTTCTTGTGGCCTCAAGTAGATTCAGCAATAAACTGAAATAAGTGAATTGAGGTCAAATGTAAAAAAATAAAAAATAAATAAATGAATAAAATACATATTTTTGATATTCGTGGATGTAGAAATAATAAAAAATAAAAATGCAACACTGCAGTTTGAAACTTATGGCCATGTAAGAGTGATTTAAGATATCTTAAAAAATGTTTTTATTATTTTATTTTTTCTGTGTTACTGCGAAAAAAAACTCCAGCTGTTGTAGTAGCAAAAACAAAGACAGTTACTGTGAATGGTGGTGCATTACAAAGGTCCTGCACAGGGCACCGGGGGCTCGTCCCTGTTCCCAAGACCAGTCCCCTCGCCATGTGACATCACATGCTTTCATGTGATACGCTGATCTGCTGCGAATCTGGAAAGCTTCCATTTGAAATTCCAGTTTAATGGAATTTGTGCTGCAGAACAGAAAATTCAGTCAGCAGTCGTGTGAGGAGCTATGCAGATCCAGCCAGCAGAGCTGCAGTTAAGCTTGGAGCGCGCACACGATGACAGGAAAGAAGCGCTTTGGCCCAGTAACATTTGGTAAGACGACAAGGACTATACACGAGTACGTTACAGAGACTGTTGTCACCAATTAGACTTTCTGTTGTTTGTTTTTTTTTTAATTTAAAACCTGTGACAGATATTGTTAACTGTGCATTCGATGTTTGGATTAGAGAAGCAGTGAAACAGCTGAAATGTTATTTGGTGTCTCATGGAATTAGTTACGGTTCAAGCCTGAGGCCGTGAGACGAGTTTGTGATGGTTGTTTTGTGCGATGTGTAATAGGGGTTGTTTTGTAAAGGGGGAACACATGGTTGGTTGATATAAGCAAACTAGCTCAGAGATGCTCTAAATAACACTTGGTGGGGTTAAGCCCAACAAAAATCTAGGTGTGAATGTTTAACCAAAAACACGAATGACTAGAATGTTATTTTTAATGAATCTTATTTTGCTAATTAAGGTGAACATTATTTGAACAACCTGACTCTGTGGACCCCTCACCGTGCTGTCAGTTTACGCTTTTCAAGGGAGTGGCTTTGACTGGTATTCTCTCCTCTCACTGTGTTTGTGTTGTTAGGTTGACCCTTGCATGATGACTGATGCGATTAAACCTCAGTTTTCTCAAATGAGTTTGATTCAAGATATTATTCCCCTCCAAAAATTCATCAATAATCATCACAAAGCTCAAACATCGGAGACAAGATTTGGAGACTGACGACGTTTTTTAGGTTTCAGACTCCTTAACGTACTATGGAAAAATAAATTTTTTGTTTTTAGAAACCAAGGAGGCATTTAAGCAGGAAAGATACACAATGTGGTACTTATTATTATTATTATTATTATTAGATGATGAACTCTAAACTTTACTGTTTTCAGTCTGTCAAAGAATCTACTGCATCTCTACTAATTGAATTATATCAAAAACATACAAAAACTACATGTACATAAGTACATTTTTATGGTGGTTTGTCAGTTAAAGCCTGTGAGATTTTATTTACATTATTAAATTAAGTATCCTGTCATGGTGACCATATAGTTTGTGCACGTGTATTTCCCCAGTCTTCTGATGTTTCATGTCTTCCGCTGTAGCTCAGACATGAGTGGGGCCAGTAACACACTGGCGAGGGAGTTCCTGACGGATGTGCACCAGCTATGCAGCGCGGTGGCCCAGAGAGCCGAGGCGCGGGAGGAGGACGAGGAGGAGAGTCACATGGTGGCGCTGGGAGAGTACCTGGTCAGGGGGCGGGGCTTCCTGCTGCTCAGCACGTTGGATTCAATCATTGACCAGGTAAGGAAAAGCTAAGAGCATCCACCCTGTCCCTGAAAGCCAAATCACATAAACTGTGCAGACATTTTTATTTAAGCAGTCAGAAAACAACCAATGACAATATTTGAATCACAAAATCCAACTGTTAGGATCTTCTTTACTGATGTTTGGTTACAAAGATAACGCCACCGCATGAGAGGTTCACCTGCCGATCCTCTGCTGCAACTAAAGGAAAATGGCAGACAGTTTGCAACAGAGGTGCACATGATTAAAGCAACTACTACACTACAGACTACAGTGGTGGGATTTAATGATTAATGATTGCAGTGCAGTAAAACCATTAGAAGTAATGCGCAGAGTTTAATGACTGCTCACACCCTTTCTCTGCTTTGACAGACTGTCTGAATCTGAACATGAGAAACTGCATGCCCATGTTGGTTACCACACACTATACCCAGTTATTACACTGCCACATCCTCTCTGTATTTGTACTTATGGTATACATCTGTCTGATGTTACCGCCTGAAAGAGGAAATTTGCTCTCCGGTGCCCACATGTTGTTTGATGGCCTGATTGATTGCAGAGTTTGTGTCTTTGTTCTGCTACCGCTGCTAGAACAGATGCATCGTCATCAAATGCATGTTTTTTTTTATCCTTCAAGGCACAAAATAAAATTGCCATCACTTGCCATATTATTAGATGCACTTGTACAAGTGAATGCATTCCTGTGTTGAATCGCCTTTCATTACTGTTCAGTTAACGTTGAAAATTGCAAATTTCAACTGCAGGATCGTTTTGGAGGGTGTAGTTTTTGGTGCAGTTACTGTTCGGAATTAAACACAATTAGCCTTCTTTAGCCTACTGACTAAAACGGGGTTGTGTGTATTAAATAATACACAAAGCATTTAGAGCAAGACCGTTTTTAAAATGCATAAGTTTCCATTAGTGTAGTGATGACTATATTACCTTCGAATAAACTCCACAGATATGATCCAGCACAATATTGGTAGAAATACTGTACTGCTGAGGTTAAAGCTTCCCACCCTTTTTAGTTGAGCTATGATGCACACGAGTTGTGAGCTCTCTGTTTAGGTGCTCATGTTAAATGATAGGAATGGCCTCACAGAGGCAGGTATTGTTTGCTCTATTAGCTGGCAGCAGGCATCTGACAGAGGCCAGTGTTTCCTCTGCCTACACACTGGTGTGCAGACTTCATCAGCCGAGCCCACGCTAGAGCACACCCAGTGTGTTTATGTATTGATCTGATCTGAGAGTGTTTTTGGGTCAAGTAACAATTTGGGGGATTTCAAATTACTGGTTGAGCTCTTGTCTCTGCAGTCTGTGAGAGACCAGGATACGGCTGAAAATAGCATGACCTCACAGTGCAATGTGTTTCAGGAGCCTCTGCAAAGTACCAGCCTGTAAAATGGGATGGTTTTATGAGGGGTTGAAGTGGAAATCCTGAAGATTTTAATTTTAAGAAATGTCGGTAACAATATGGGGATCGTGCCTGCGACCCACTGATGAAATTGCGAGTCCTTGAATTTACAGTGTTCTGAACTGGTCGCCTGAAGAGATACACACAATTAGTCACGCATGATCCATCTCCAAGCAATTATCCTGCTTCCAGAAACAGTAAGCAGAGCTAATGTTTAACTGATTGGCTATGACACTCAGGCTACCACATTAATAACATTACAACCACTTAATCTGTTGTTTGTTTGGTTTGTTCTTTAAGTAATCAATTCATCCTTTGGTTAAATTAGCACAATATCATAACTTTTTTTATTTTATTTTATTTTATTTTATTTTATTTTATTTTATTTTATTTTATTTTTTTTTATTTTATTTTATTAACAATCATTTTTGGGATACAGTTAAAGTCTCTGCATACCTGACAGTGCAGATGAAAATAAATATTGCAATGCATTAACATAGTCCTTGCAAATTACAGGCGACATTGTTTGTATCTATAAAAGTGAGGTTCAAAAATTTGAGAATTTCCATTTTAAACACTTCTTCGGTGCTGTTCACGTGAAATGTGTTACCCAGAAGGTGTTACTGTGACGTCTGTGAATCAACAGACTGTGTCGCAGTTATTGTGGAAGATAAACTGTGTAAGAAAGCTTACAGCCTTAACTGTGTGTTGGTGTAATGTAACAGTCCAATCTGCTCGTAAGAAAGAGAAAGATGTGATCCTGCACATTTTCACACCATCTTTAAAAAAAGTGTTAAACTGAGTATTTCATTCAGCAGTGTCTCCATGCCCCTGTGCTCTTCTTGTATTTTAACTTCTTCAACACGTTCATTATATTTTCTCTTTTAATGGGAGCATTAAGTTTCAATGCAATAATATTCCAATGAGATATGTAAAGCCCCTGCTATACGTTTAAATCATACTTTACCTTTAAATTTAGTAGACGATTTATTTTGCAACGTGTTTGTTCCACTTTGTTCAATCCTCCCACAACATTTTACCTTAACTATACCTGCAGGTTTAGATGACTAAGACCTAGTGTTGATTTATTTTACGAGCAACACGCTTATTCAGTACATTACATTAGTGGAACTATTCCACAACATGATTTAGCTTTACATCTGAATTTGAGTTTTAAAAAACCTCTAATCTCTTGCTGCATTATCTTCTGAGTAATTCAAATGCTTTGCCACAGCCAGCTCAAACTTTGTGTCAGAAGTGGTCAGACTGCACAAAAAATGCCACTGCATATAAGGAAAATGATTGGGTCACACACATACATAGACACTACCAGATAAAAGGTTGGACATGTCTTCTCATTGGAATGAATGAATTATAGAAAGAGTGATACAGTATGTTGTGAAGAGACTGGCTGATCACAAAAGTCATTTTAAAACAAAAGAAAATGCAACAAATATCTGAATTTTTGATGATTGTTCAATGATTAATGGTTAATTGTAGATGTATCACTCGTATTGGGGTTATGATAAAAAAAAAAAAAACAATAAGTAGCTGAACGTAGTATTTTCTGATTGATCATTTTTAATTAGCACATGAAGGAGGAATGCCGTGTATAGCCATGAGATCCCCACAGTCTTGGAAGTAAGTCTGTCATGTAGCCGCTACATTGCTCCCTGTCATGATTGCTCTAAAGACTAACTGACTAATTAACTAATGTAGATCAAAAATTTAAAAAATATATATATTCTGTAGCCGAAAAGAATTTTGGAGAAATGTTTAAATTCAGATTTAAATCAAATAGAGTGAGTGATGAAATTCTTTGTAACGAGTATTGACTAAAGCGTGTCTCGGTGGGAGTGTCTTGTTGTGAACGTCACAGTGCGACCAAAGACATCGAAGGGAGACTTTCTAGGTAACCTCACTGTGTTTTCTTGAACTCTCAGGAGCTGACCTGCCGGGAGGAGCTGCTCACTCTGCTCCTGTCTCTACTCCCTCTGGTCTGGAAGATTCCCGTGCAGGAGGAAAAAGCCCCAGGTCGGTGCACAGAATTACTCCCGTTTTCACTTTTTAATGTTGATGTTGGCAGGAAGTTTCTTACTCTCACTTCTCCTTATTCCTGGTCTGTAAGACAAAATTAGAATTTACTTCATTTCCTTTGCAAAGTATTTCTGCATATGTGCATTTCAAAGGTGAAAATGTTGTGTAGCTTTGTTCATTTATATATTTGTTTCGTCTTGTACCTTCTGTGTAATTCTTTAGAAAACATCAGCATTAACCAAACGTTTCAATATTTAGTGGATTTAGCCATTTTTTAAAATTAAATTCACCGGACGGTGTGTCATTGGGATTCATTATGAAAAATTTCTTTTGATATTCTCATCCAGTGACTTGATTTACTACTTGCAAATACTTAGTCATAAGCAGCCACACAGCAGAAGACTGGTGATTACAGCAGCCTGTGACCTCAGGATGACACCGGCATTTAGTAGAGGGCTGTGGATCCTCTCTGACATGGACCCTAGACATTTTTACTTTAATTAATTCTTTCCTGCTGATTGCTTTAACAAACAGGCAGTAGCTGCTGATATTCAGCTGAGCATTTTGCTCCACAATAGAATAGAAAAGAGTTTTGGAAGTTGAGCGTTTAACATTAACTCCCACATGCTGCAATGGAACATAAGCATTCATGTAATATTGTAGAATTTAAGTTATGATTTATGTGTGGAAGTCTGCTTTGGAGATTATGTGTCCAGAATATGTCTGACTGGGATTTCCATGTGCCGACAGATTTCACCCTGCCGTCGCTACTGGAGGTATTCCTTAGCCGGGAGGTGAAGGCCGTCCCTCACCGAACAGGACAGAAGGCTGCGACCGATGAGCAGAACTCTGGGAAGAGGTCCCGTGTTGGCAGTGGCACCTGGAAATCAAGGAGGTCACGCAGAACAGCGCAGAGATACTCTGTAAAAGATGCTCGCAAGTCCCAGGTTTCTACCTCAGATTCAGAAGCCAACTGTGAAGACAAAGCTGTCCCAGGCCCAAGCAGTGCAAGGAGCAGAAGGTCACATGGCTCCACCATCCAGGTAAGCTGTCAGCATCATCGATCAGAGGCCTCGCACTTATCATCCAACGCCGCCGCTGCTGCTGCCGCCACGCAAACCATGAGTGCACCGTACCCCCATCCCAGAGCCCCTGGGTCCCAGATGGCTGACACTGAAACACTGACAGACCCAGCTGCAATATCAATATTCAACCGCATGGAAAACTCGCCCTTCGATCTCTGCCATGTGTTGCTTTCACTGCTGGAGAAGGTCTGCAAGTTTGACATGAGCATCAACCACAACCCTGGCCTGGCTGTCAGTGTCGTACCCACGCTCACAGAGATCCTCACCGAGTTTGGAGATTGCTGTGGACCCGGGGGAGGAGGTGGAGGTGGAACAGGGGCCGAGGAGCTCGCCGGAGGATGGACGGAGGAACCAATTGCACTGGTCCAGAGGATGCTGTTACGCACCATCTTGCACCTCATGTCGGTGGACGTGAATCAAAATGACAGCCTTCCAGACAGCCTGAGACGTAGTCTGACAGACTTGCTGCGAGCCACCCTCAAAATCCGGAGCTGCCTTGACAGACAGAGTAACCCTTTTGCTCCACGGCCCAAGAAGACTCTGCAGGAGGTTCAGGAGGACTTCTCCTTCTCCCGTTATCGACACAGAGCACTACTGCTTCCAGAGCTTTTGGAGGGAGTACTACAAGTGCTGCTGGGTTGCCTGCAGGCTTCCACGCCCAACCCCTTTTTCTTTAGCCAGGCTCTAGAGCTCATCCACGAATTCGTCCAGCACCGAGGCCTGGAACTCTTCGAGGCCACGGTGCTGCGGCTGGAAGGACTTGGCAGGGCCAGGGATTCTGAAATAGGCGGTGAGGCTTCAGAGAGGCTACGCGGTCTCATTGCAGGGGTCTTCAAGATAATCAGTGCTGTTAAGAAGGCAAAGTCAGAGCAGCTGCATCAGTCTGTATGTGCCCGAAGGCGCCACCGTCGCTGTGAATATTCCCACTTCCTGCATCACCACAGAGACCTGTCAGGTTTGCCCGTCTCTGCTTTTAAGCAGGCTGCTCGACGCAACCCCTTCGAAGAGGATGGAGAAGGCAAGGAAGGGATGGAGGGGGATGCAGTGCGTTATCCTGAGCGCTGCTGCTGCCTGGCTGCGTGTGCCCACCAATGTCTGCGGCTCTTGCAGCGTCTTTCCCCCAGTGGACCAGCTGTGTTGCAGGTATTGGCTGGTGTGCAAGCCGTTGGAATCTGCTGTTGTATGGACCCCCGGTCAGTCGTGGCACCCCTCCTACATGCCTTCCAAGCTCCAGGCCTGCGTAGTTACCAGTCTCATGTACTCAGTGTCCTTGGTAGACTGATCTTAGACCAGCTCGGAGGGGGGCAGCCGTCAGAGAAAGCCAAGCTGGCTTCTTGTAACATCTGCACCCTGGACAGCAGTCAGTTGCCAGGCCTGGAGGAGACACTGCAGCACGGGGAACCTTCGACTATTTCTACCAGTCTGTGTTACCGCTCCCAGGGTATTCTGCCAAGTGGAGGGGGAGCTGAAGACATGCTGTGGAAGTGGGATGCTCTAGAGGCCTACCAAGAGCTTGTGTTTGGAGAGGACTGGCACTTAAGCCAGCAGATAGCTGGCCATGTATGCCACTTAACCCTGCGGGGCAACGCTATAGTACAGTGGCAGCTCTACACGCATATCTTCAACCCTGTGCTGCAGAGAGGGGTAGAGCTGGCACACCATGCCCAACAGTTGGGGGTTTCAACCGTCTGCACTCAGGTCTGCAGCTATCACACACAGTGCCTGCCTGTGGAGGTACTACTCGTTTACCTGCAAACAATACCCGCGCTTCTCAAGTCAAGGTGAGCTATTTTACAATTTAATTCTGTGTTCACTTGCTTTTAAATTTTCAGAATCAGTTTTACTAAGTCATGGTTACAGTCAAGGGAAGCACGTGGCTGTTTTTGAAAAGAAATTGATCCTTGTGTACGGTTACATAAAGCAAATATAATGAGCCAGCTCAAAGTAAGATACCGTGTCTACTTAGACATTGTTTGTCATGAGATCTGTCTCTCCAGCTCATTGCTAATTGATGCTAATCAATAATGTATCCCTTCTTTGTGAACTGACTGAGATATTATTGCCTGTTTATGTAACACTGTTATATAACTGTACAGTAGTCCGGTAAAACCAGGTGCTATTTGTCCATATGCATGTATCAAACTCAAACTGGTATAATACCACGTTAAATGGTTTTCACTTTTGGTCCGAACACCATCAGTTGAATATAGACTTCTGTGCTTTGAGACAACCCAAAAAGATGCAGTTCTAGTAACCACTGAGCTGACCCTTCATGTGAATAAGAGTGTAACTGTTTATCTGTCCAAGTTTGTATCCCAACTCCTGCCCAGTGCATGCTGGGATTGGATTTGCCCCTTGTGACCCTAAACAGGATCAGCAGGTTCAGAAAATAGATAGCTGAATGCTCTCAGACGTTCTGTCAGCAGCAGGCTGTATTAAAATTCAGTGTTTTTCTGGTCTCCTTGGGATGGACTGACATTCAAAGTCATCTAAGCCTTTTTAAATGGCACCTTTAAAAATAAATTTAAGTCCTTATGACTACGTAAAAGGTAATATTATACAAGTGTATGTATAAAGTGTATATGAAGCAGTCACAGGAGAGCATGGCATGTCCATAAAAATGTTAAGCTCATTATTTTTTGTTAGGAAATCAGTTAACAGTGTAGGATAGGATGTACGTGGCACTGTATGTCCAAACTGTTTAGGCCAGTAATATTTAGTCTGCTTAAATTACACAACTTTACCAAAACCCCGGCTCACAGGGCACAAGATAAATGGTGCTTTGTTAGCCAACTCTGCATGTAATATCCGTGCTGGTTTTATGAATGAAACAGAAGCCCCACATTTTACTGAGCGGTCAGACACAACCGCAGTGCAGTGCGCTAGGAAAAAAATGTAGGAAGTACAGAATGGTAGTTAGTGGGCTGTTGCTTTTGAACATAACCAACGCATACATGGTTTAACCGCCTACCCCTGCATAGGCTAGACTATACAGCTCCATCTGCTGGGCCATTTGTCACATTTTCTTGTTAGTTGATAGACATAAAGTAGACATACAGAGGACAGTCTGATCAGCCAATCATTTGTATTCTGTGCGTAAGAAACTTTTACTTTAAGTTTTGAACATTTGAACATTGGTAGTTTGGGAACATGTTCAAACAATGGATGTTAAATTCATCTGTTCAAAGCCCAGAGTTCATCTAAATGGTTAAAACCAATTAATGCTGTTGAAGTCATTTTAGCATGACCTTTTTATGGAGTGCGTGCACATCATTAGAAAGAGTTGTTGCTCACAGTTGTTCATCATCTGACATTTTGCCTGCCTCCGCTTCATCTTGCACCACTTCTGTATCTTTATGCGTTTGAGAACTCAGATTTTTTTAAGATGAGAGTATTAAATATTAAGACTAATGGTTTGTCATCCTGATGGACTTTCACACCATTAATGAAAGAAGGAAATGTTCCAAAAAAGCAGAATTAATCAACACTACATTAATTTAGAGGAAGGCTGGAGAAAGGCTTTGAGTTAGAGGGGAAAAGAAAAACAAAACTTCCTTTAATCTGTTTTGTGCGCGGAGCTCAAAGGGTCAACTGGACACCTGCTTCAGCTCAAATATATAAACACTCAAATGAATTTCTTCTTTTCTTTTATTCAAATTATATTGTTAGCTCATCTCTCTTGAGTGTTGTTTTACCTCGGCAACCTTTACTCTAACATGACACGTTACTAATTTGCCATAATTTACACCGTGTAATAGCAATTTATAATATATTTCCAATTTATTATTTATACACAGCCTGCCTCAGCTGTGTATGTTCTACGGTAGTAAACAAATTTAAAGGGTAAAATGTCAGCTCCGTTTAATGTCAGATTCACTTTCAGATGCCTCTGACACGAAGTGAACGTCTTTGATTCCTACTTTAAATTTGCTAAAATAAATACACAACAAAAGGGATACTAATTAACAAAGCAAAAAATAAAGTAGGAACAAATCCATCATGTGTGTCCATGTGCAATGTCAGCATGTAGAGGTAATGTATAATTTATGATCGCTTACGTTAGTAAAGGTCAGACAACCTGAAGGGAAGTCAGGATGGAGGGAGTGAGAGGTATGACGGCAGATGTTTCCTCTTACCGAGTGTGTCAGATTGGATTGTTTGCTGCTTTAAATTATAAGTGTTAGGGGAAATAATGATGAGTTTTTCAAACCTCATTCATTTCTCTAGCTGATAAGAAGATTAATTAATTTATCATATCAATGTTGTGTATATTTTACTTTGCTTATTACAGGGTTATCAGAGACCTTTTCATCAGTTGTAATGGGCTCAACCAGGTGACGGAGCTCGTCTACCTGGACCAGACACGCTCTTTGGCTTTGAAGGTGTTTGAGACTCTCATAATTGGCACCGGGCACCAGCAGACTGATGGGATGCTTCAGGAGCTGGAGAATGCTGATGCCGAAGAAAGGGAGGCTGTCCTAGGCCTAGCTGAGGATCTGGGGTCCCGAGGCGTTGGAGAAGGCCCACAGAGCCTCAGCAAGTTCTATGAAGGTCTAAAAGAGGCGTATCCCCACCATAAGAGCCGTAGTGGGCAGGGTCGTGGACCGGGAAGAAGCCGGACTGAGACCCACGTCCATGTCATCAACCTCTTCCTGTGTGTGGCCTTTCTGTGCGTCAGCAAAGAGGCAGATTCTGACCGGGACTCGGCCAACGACTCCGAAGACACTTCAGGTTATGACAGTACGGCGAGCGAACCTCTGGGAGGACGACTGCCTTATCTGTCCCCAGACAGCGTAGCTTTGCCCTCCAAAGAACAGGTACGCCGTGCAGCAGATGTTTGGTCGGTGTGTCGGTGGATCTACCTGTCCAGCCCTTTGTTCCAGAGGCAGTTCTTCAGGCTTGGAGGACTGGACGTCTGCTTGCGCCTCATGGCCTTGGTCATCCAGAAACTGTCCTGTAAGAGCAAGGATGGGAAAGCAAAGAAGAAGAGGGATGGTAAAGGAAAGGGCAGCCCTGAGTCCACTACCACTTCACTGGGAGCCGAGGAGACGTCTCACGAGTTAGCCGACGCCGTCAACACCGGTTCAGCTGAGGGAAAGACCAAAGACCCAGCAAAGAAACTGGAGGAAGAGTGGCAGCTACAAAGTATTCGTCTCCTGGAGGCCTTGCTGGCTATTTGTCTACACAGTGCAAACTCAGCTCTACAAAGAATAGAAGCTGAGCTTTCTTATCAGGTATGTCAAATTAGATCACACTGTTTAGTTAGCCCTAAATATATACTACATATTTAAACTGTTACACCTCTTTTTCTCCATAGCTCCAGTCGGTGGAGGAGACTCTGTTTGAGGTGAGAGACCAACTCTCTCGTTCAGGGCTGGTGAACTCCGACCTTGCCGTACCCCTGTTTGACTCTCTCCTGAGAGTGGCCTTGGCCCAAGTGTCCTCCTGTCCCGATCCCCCTGAGGAGAAGCCAGACAGGGTGAGTCCTGCCTTGGGAGAACTTGTGAGTGAAGTAACCTTTTAATATTCTTCTGATTTTTTTTTGAGTTTGAAGTGTCAGGTTGAGGTCATAGCCAGTCAGATGTCAAAACCACCTGCAGATTGGTGTCATAAATATTCATCACTGTATACTCTTACCAGCCACTTCATTAGGTACACTAGAGAAAACAAATGCATTCTGATATAAAACATAATTCCCATTCATAACTGTTCTAATGATTTAACTGTATTTTGTGGCGCAGTGAAATTGTATTGAAATCCTCATAGCAAAATGCTTCTCTACGCATCTATATATTTTGTGCTGAGTTTTATTTACTCAATGCAATTATTTTTATTGTTTTTAAATCTCTGAAACTGTTATTGATTTTGTTTGCACCTTATGTGCAAGTACAGTATATTTTCTTACACAAGCAGTTGCTGAATTTTAGCTGACTCCTTCTCATGAAGTGCCAGAACAGCCAGTCAGCTCAATAACATAAGCCTCTCCTTTCCAAAAACTACTTAAACGTCTCCAATTAATTGGAATTAAGTAACGATCAAACAGATACACGTATGCCTCTGTCTAGTCTCGCTTCACCGTGTGTTCATTTTTCTTTCTTCTCTGTCTTTCTATTTTTTTTTTTTTTTAACTTTAAATACTATTTTCAGCAAGTTGACAAAGCCTCTGAATGTGTCAAGCAATGGTGTGAGCTGGGAAGAGTCGAGAGATAACACACAATTATTAAAACAGCATGCGGGACCAGAAAAAGACAGCTTTTTGCTTTGTGTGGCTCCTCTTTCAGTGTGTCATTATCAGGGTAGAAATTACATGTTGCTTAACACGTTTTATTCAAACTGTTTTTTCCCCCCAGTAAAGTGAAGCAGACCTCATTAACAAATTATAGCTACGGGTAAATTACACTGATCAGCCACAACATTATGACCACCAAGGAGAGGACACAGGAGAAGTAAATAGCATTGACCACGTTGTGAGAATACAGTGTTCTGCTGGGAAACTTTTGGACCTGGTATGATACTTAGACCCCTAACTAAACTAAACAAAACATGAAATTACAGCACAAGGTGGTAACCTGGCCTCCAAATTAAAAAAAATCCACAGAGACCCCTCCCCTCAACCCTGTTTTGACTCACAACTGTTTTGGATTCACAAGGGAGACCTGCACAATATTAGGAAGGTGGTCATAATGTTATGGCCTGATCGGTGTGTAAACAGCCATGGTGTTTATTCAGGAGACGAGGCTACAATAAACCGTTTTCCAGCCAAGCATCAGGACTGCTGTGTCTGGCCGCTCACAATATGTTGCTAAGCAGCCGTTATCTCCCAGACATACAACACAACAGACGTAAATAACGACGGCCCCTGTGCAGAGAGAAAGCAGCGGATGCTAACACGAGCAACCCTGTTCCCGTTTTGAAAGACATGTCACTCATCTTAATGTCTCGTTAAAGTCAGTTTTTGCGTATAAACGTATACAGAAGAGGGATTGTAAGACATGCTAGTGACCAGAACAGATGAGAAAGGTCGTTCCTGCAGCTCCTCACCTCCTCAGTACTGACACTGTAGACTTAGCTCAGCATTTTCTGAACAGTTCACAGGATATATGTTGATATATGGCTACGGCGACTGCTTTTATTTGCTCCGGGAAATGAGCTCAAGCTGGGAAAAAAAAAAAAAAAGATGTTAATTCTTCTTTTGGCTGTCCACACTAAAATGACTTGCTGCCTGGTAGTGGGTGTCCACTATCTCGCAGTCATAGATGTGTTTTTCCTCAGGTCTTAAAATGCCTGTCTCACTAAGCCTGTTCCAACACGGGAGGATTTAGCCTTTTATATAATAGATTTTACTTATTCCCAAAGAGCTTAGTTCTTTCTCAGCGAGCCCAGCAGAGTGTGATGTTCACTTAACCATACAAGTATGTGTTGTGAAACTCTAAGATAAGTCTGCTACCACAAAGTTTGTCCACTTAGTGTTACATTAAAAGGAATAGAGGAGCGTGTTACAATAGGCTCCTTTGAACCGACAAACGGTTTAGAGTTCGACTGTTTACTCGACTCTGTTTGTGTGTGTGGGTGTGTGTGTGTTTGCCTACATGCACATACGATGACTGACTGAACACGTCAAGGAACTGGGCTGTGTGTGAGTGTGCCTTGCAAGTCAGCTGATACTCGTCTTATGACCAAAATCTCTCTCTCTTTTTTTTCTTTTTTTTTTCTTCCTCTTCATTTTGTTAGCAATTTATTTGCTGCATTAGTGGTCGGACCACTGCTCCTCGTCATGCCCAGTATATTGTAGCACAAAAATATGCTTCGTCAACGAGCTTTTTTTTTTAACGTGGGATTGGGTAAGCTCTTGCGAAATTAATCTTATCTTACGAACTGTTTGAGAGTTAACCAGGCGTTGGTCTGATGTATTTGAAGTGAATGGGATTGAAATTCATTGTTGTTTCTGGTCTCCCTTCCTCTCCGTCTCTCTCTCTCTCTGTGTCTCGCTGTCGTGCTCTCTTCTTGTCAGAAGCTCCAGGTGTTGGCGGAGGGGGCGGCCCCAGCAGGCGATCTATCTGAGGAGGTGGATGAAGTTCAGAGCTGTGGCGTCAAGCCCCTGGGGGAGGAGGAGGGCTACGACGCTGACAGCGAAAGCAACCCTGAGGATATGGCCAAGCAGGAAGAGGGTAGGTCAACACTTACTTCCACACACACAATTCCCATTTACTCCCCTATAATCCACAGCTACTGCACATACCACACTATCTTAAATAACTGTAGCTCATGCTGGTTATTAACCCAGTTTGCTTTATGCCTCAGGGTTTATTTTAAGGGTGCGGTAAATCATTTTTACTTCACGTACTCCATCTTTTTTATCATTTGTTTTTGTTGGTGATAAATGGCCTCAGACATATTTTGATGGATTGAGGGGACACGTATTGGTCTCAACCTCTAAACCTGCTTATTTTTAGCCATGGGAAAACGTGCTCCCCCCGCTATTGACTCAGAAGTTCAATCTGGTTAATTAATTATAATTCGTTATTGCATTTCCACGCTGGAGGAAACGCTTGAGGGTTTTGTGCCCATTTTTAGGCAACGTAGATGTAGATATGTGCTGCTAGTGAACATCCTCCTTTTTGTAAAGGACTATATTAGGAAATAAGAAGTAGCTAGGTTTTTTTTTTTTTTTTTTTGTGTATATATATGACACAGCAGAAAACGTATTAAGTCTCATCTATTAGCTCAGCTTCTCAACTCCACTCTCGCAGGTTAAGAATGTGGCCTGATTATGCTCTTGTTACTTTCATCCCCTCAGAATAGAGTCATTGTTGTATGTTGTTTTACAACTGCAGGCAGCTAGACTCTGCAGCCTCATGAGCTGGATCTTGTGACTTAAAGTCTCCATCAAATGGAGATTTTTAACTTCCTGGAAAACTCCTTCGTCCGGGAAAATAGTGAATCTTTAACTCTGATCTCATGCTGTAACTCAGAAGCAAATCAGAGCCAACCAGCGCAGCAGCAGCCGCTGGGCATTTGCATTTATCTGTTCTTTCCCTCTGTCTCTCAACACTGAAAATCCTGCTTCAGTAGGTAATGTTTCATCTTGCTGCTGCTGTTGCTAACTCCTTTAATCACAGACTAGTTCCTTAAAGGAAATATTCAGTGCTCTTGGGGGGCATGTTGTTTGATTGACAGGTGTCTTAGTTTATCACCATCAGCTGCCATTCATTCATATCACATTTCCTGTCCTCGGGCTTTTTCTCTTGACACTCAAGTAAAAATTTTTATGCCTCTAGTTAACTCCTGTCTCTTAACATTTCCCGCTCTGTTAACCCTATTTAGCCTCTACGAGCCACTTGTATACATCATACACTGAAAAGATTTGCGAAGCAAGGATTACAGTTGTGACATGCAAACGGTGGCGCTGCTGCAGTTAAATCTAACCTCAGACCTGTGTATGTGAGCCTTGAGATGGCGGCGAACCGTACGTTCGTAGGGTGACTAGCAAGCTTCATTAATGCGAGGAGGTCCCAGAAGCCGCGTAAGAGCGTAAATCAAGAGGGAACTCCCTGCTGCTCCGAGGCTGAGCACAGAACTGAGGCTAATTCATTTTTATGAGCTGCCTCTAAGACGAGAGGTTGAAGGAGGGGATGCCTGTGGATCATGAAGCTGCTCAAGCAACGCAGGCAGCCAGTGTGTGTGTTTGTGTTTGTGTGTGTGTGTGTGTGTGTGTGTGTTGGCGTGACATGTTTCCTCTCTCCATGCCTCTTTGCCAGTCTCGTGTCGTGTCTCTGATCCTCCCCTGGTGTCTGTGGTCGTTCCGCTAGGAGTGAAGGTGGAGTCGGCCGCGTTGCGTGACTTTGCGGCAGCGGTGGCAGACGGGCCCGGGCGTGGCGTGCTGCTCTTCCCAGAGATCTGCACGATGGAGCTGCAGCTTCTCGCCTCCGGCTCCCCAGACCTGGAGGTTCTGAGTCATGTGTTTCACAGCCTGCTTGGTGCGGTGCACGCCAACCGCCGCAATGCTGCCTTGCTCTATGACCAGGTCAGGCTGACCACTTCTGCCTTTTTTGTGCGACTCTTAAACCAATCCTATATCGGTGTAAACTTATCTCTTGCTGCAGAATATGACTGACCGCCCTTGTTCTTGTTTCTCACAGGGAGGAGTCAAAACCATCCTGTCGGGCTTTCACAACATTCTCAGTCAAACAGACCCTGCGTTTACAGGTTTGTTATTTATCGCGGTTTATCTTTATCTAACATTACCAGATATTTTTTCGTGTGTGGCATCTCAGAAGAATTGGCCACACAGTTTGCTTTGGCCCTGAAATTGTTTGTTTTTTTTTCTGTTCCTGACATTTTGACAAAGCCCTCAGGGTTCAAATGTCACATGTGGTATAAATACTTCTTAGCGGTTCTTGGGAAATGGAAAAAAAAATAGTTCTCTCATCTTTTTCTACTATAATAAGATGTTTACCTGCTCATTAAATAAATGCAAACTTTATATTTTAGTATATTTTCTTCCCTTGTATATTGCTTGCTTGGCTTTTTATTGTCTTTCTCTTCCAGTAAACGCAGCCAGGGATGCTGTTTTGGGGTTTTTGGCTATAATTTTCTAACGCATGCCCAAGTGAATGAAAACTGTTTACGTAATCTGCTCTTCATTGGTCCACTTGCAGATTGCCAGACTGTGCTAGTGGAGCTGCTGGTTGCCATGGTGAGCCAGCGAATCACAGCGGAGGAGCTGGCTCTATTGATTCGCCTCTTCCTGGAGAAGACCCCACCTACTGTAAATAGCAAACCTTATCTGTCACTCAGCGGCGCACTGTTTGCCTACGTTCACAGTGTTGACACTGAAAGCCTGTGCTCACAAGTCTCATTATTTTAGCAGGAACAAGAACTTAATCGTGAGACATCCTTCCTGTTGCACTCACTTCTCACTTCTGGGTTCCTTAAAACTCATCAACACGTAGTGGTCTCCTGGGCCCGCTTCATTCTATATACAATTAGCACCAAAGTGTGCAGAACAGATGTGATGCTGCTGCTTATTACCACACGACTGTGTTTAATTGGAATCCGGCAGCAGACATGGTTAATAACCCGACTCCAAGAAAAAGGTTTCCAAAACAGAAATGCAGAGTTTATTTTTACCAATGCGAACGTAATGACACGTGACCTGTGTTATCTTATCTGTGTCTGGAAACAGAAACTACTCTGGTCACATATGTTTGAATTGCGCTTTTATACTTTTGCCCAACAGTGTGTTTTGCTGTGTTCACAGGCATCATTTGTGGCTTCTTTATAACTTCCTTATCAAGATGCGCAGGGTTACTAAAGTTTTTTGTTTCTTTTTTTTATATTTGCATCACAGTTGAATCCGTAAGCTTGTTCACTAATGTTTCTGAGATGTTTCTTTATAAAATCATGGACTCTTTTCACAACTTCCCATTTACTTTCTTACCTGGCAGGAGGTTTTACTGAAGGGCATCTTACAAATCGTCGAAGCCAACATGAACGTGGAGCCTCTTCACCACCTGACCTTTCCAGTCATCCTCGGGGCGTCGGCTCCAGCGAGTTTGTCCCCTGGGTCCAGACAGAACAGCGCGGCCGGAGGAAAAAGCGTGGGGTTGCTCTGGAAAGGCAAACTGTCTCCTGGACGCAGGGAGGGGGATGTAGAGTACCGGCCGAGCCACCTGCGGTCTTCTCCCTGGCACATTGCTCCTCTGCACTTGCCGCTAGTCGGGCAGAACTGCTGGCCTCACATGGCCAGCGGCTTCAGTGCGTCTTTGTGGCTGAGGGTGACGGAGCAAGAGGAGAAGGACGGGGACAAATGCAAGGGTGAGACATAGATCCTTCGCCATCTCGTGAGCTCGATATATGAACTCCTCTTAAGATTCCCTTCTCGATGTTTTTCCAGAAGAAAATAACCCTCCTGCAGCTGAGTCCCACCATGGTTCATCTCAGGCTGGGACGAGATCAGTGGAGGAAGGCCTCATTCATATTCTGTCCATGGGCTCCAAGGCACTGATGCTTCAAGTGTGGGCAGACTTCTCCACAGGCTCCCTCACGTTCAGGTGAGCTCCAGCTCAGACTACAGGCTCAAATATGCATGTGGAGGATGGGTTACTGTTCCTTAAATATTCATCGTTTAAAGTGTTGCATTGTGCTGTTGTCACAGGATTTGTATCGATCCAAATGACGAGATAAAAGCAGGGCTGTTGGCACAAGCAGAGTCTGGCGAGGGACTGTTCAGAGGGGGCCAGTGGCAGCACCTCGGCATCACGTACAACCAGCAGCCAGAGGGCAAGAAGAACATCCACGGCCGTGTGGTTGTCTGGGTGTGTGGCATCCGGTGAGAGAATAAGAATCTGATTGAAAAGTACTTTCTTTGTTTGGCCTGGTAAAGTAGTAAAAATTTAATTAAACATGCTTTATTTTCTCTAGGAAATGTGAGGTTTCTTTGGACTACACCCTACCAAGAAAGTCCAGCTTATCATCTGATAGCAACAAAACCTTCTGCATGTTGGGCCACTGTATGCCGTCGTCTGAGGAGCTGCTGAAGCAAGGTGCACGCTGGAACATGGGCACTGTGCTCCTCTTCAATGGTGAGACTCCTGTTAACCCCTGGCCTTAAGCTGTCAGTCATTGTACTCCACAATGTATACTTGCAGTCACTTTTAATCCTCTGTAATGATATTGATTAAAACCTTAACTATTGCAAGTACATAGTTGCAAACTTTATATATTTTAAAATCACATCCAGCTGCCTGTATTATGCCTGTTGTGATGTGTGGCATGCTGTGCATTCTCAGCATTCTCTCAGGAGGCTCACTGAATACTTCACTTGTTGCCTCTAATTGGCTGTGAATGGCTTGCATCTAGGCGATTCCAACCTGTGAACTCAACTGCTGTACTTAGACAAGCTTAGCCTCTCTGCTGTCATTGCGATTCATTGTGGGTAGCAGTATCTTCTTCTTGAAAAAACAGAGTCTAGCGGGGTCTAGCAGAAGTTTCGGGAAAACAAGAAATAAAACATCAAGGTGCAATGCAGAGCCTCGGGGGTCTTGCTTTGCCTCCCTTCTTTTATTACTTTGTAGATTTTTTGATGGAATAATGTAAATCATATACAGTCTTGGCTGTCTTCAGGGTCCAATTTGGATTCCTCACAACTCACTTTTACAACTTTTGGTTGAAAGAAACATACAAACTGCCAAGATATCTCTCAGCAGACAGAATATTCATCAGAAATTCAATTTTCTGCAGCCTTTTTTTTCTTCTTACTCTAATCATATATTTGTCTGCCCGTATCAGGGTCTAGAATAGGATCTGAGGAGGCCTTCTACCTGTACGCAAGTGGGCCGGACCTCGCCTCGATCATGCCCTGCAAGTACGGCAAGCCAAATGGAACATTCTCCAAGTTTGTTACTGAGGAAAGTCTGAAGTGCGAACATGCAAGAGAGATTCTGATGAAAAGCAAAGATGTCGACACGACAACTTTGGTAGTAAGTCTTTGTTTGCACTCCTTTTTAGCTCATAATCCACATCACAACACCGTGTAATTATGAAATATGAAGTTGGCAAATGAATGTTGTATTATCACCGTTTTTTTTTTTTTTCATCTTGCAATCCAGATATTAAATTCTGCACTTGTACTTCTAATTCAAGTTCTCTGTAGGCAGAGCAAATCCCTCCTATGTCTCATTTATTGTTTCATTTCACAGTGTATGAGTAATGTGCTGCCCCAATTAGCCGTCATTAATGACACTGCACCCAAGGAAGTCATTTTTCCCAAGTCGAAATAGCTGTAATACTTAAGCTGCAGCTATTTCAGTGAGACAGAAAATAGTTTTTCTTCCATTAAATGATAATGGTTTTGTTGATAATAGCTACACTGATTAAAAACTAAAAAAAGAGAGTGAGACAAGAACAACAAATTAGTTCCCCTTGTCTTTGTAACCACTAAACTCTAACCAAGATGAATTTGTTTTAGAGGCTAATTGGGCTCTTTATTTAAGTAAGAACATCAATATTCTACAGTACATGTAATTTAATTAATGATTTAAAGTTACAAGATGACAATTTTCCCTGATAAGATGGTTTCTCCACAGGAGAGCTTGGCGGTGGTGTACGCCCCCAGCAGTCCGAGAGTCTATACGATCTATGAACCTGTAATCAGACTGAAAGGTCAGGCCAAGACGGTGGTTACCCAGCGGCCGTTCAGCTCCAAAGAGGTGCAGAGTGTTTCCCTGGAGCCCAGCGCTCTCAGATCTCTGCTCCCCGCTGAAACCCACGGCCTGCAGAGCGTCTTGCACAAGATCGGAGGAACGGGAAATTTTGTCTTCCTCTTTGCACAGGTGGGATGGTCCATACTTTTAACAAAGCTCCAGACACAAACAATCTAAACAAAGAGGCATGGGGTTCAATTAATAAGGGACTGATTGACGTATTTAATGAAACTACAGGAACAGTCTGGAAACCACTTTTATTTTCTATATACTGCATCACACTCATGCACATAAAAGTGCTAAAAATGGCCAAGTCTGCAAGAAAAAGACAAATGACAGTGTGTAATTAGTCTGTAATTAATAATTATTCATTTGACTCTGAACTTAACTGTAAAACTTAAAATAAACATTATAATTTTTTTGATACTAGCTTGTTTAGTGCTTTTGTGAGAACACATTGTGAAATAATGGAAACGAAGGCAATCGGCACGTAATTTCTCCTGCAGCCCTCTCTTTTTCTCATGCACAATGTTTTGTTTTTGTTTTTTTGTTTTTTTTGTTTTGTCTTCATCTCGGGCTCTGTGGCGTCCAGACGGTGGAGCTCAATGACTGCGAGAAGACCCAGGCTCTGGCCCTGCAAGTGCTGCTCTCTTTATCCAAGTTTAACCAGCACCGTATTCACGAAATGGACTGTTACCATGGTTACTCTATGATCCATCAGGTCCTCATCAAGCCCAAATGCATCGTAGGATATCATATGCTGAAAGTGAGTCACACCTTGAACTCTTTCCTGTCTTCTGCTCCTGCGGTTCCTGCAGATAATGTGCTGTAAAATATATTCACCGTGACTTGTTTTTTACCATAAATCTGATCCCGCCCGACACCGTGGTGCCTCTCTGAGCCGGTGTTGGTGACCCCGCTGTTACTTGACCCTCTGGCTGTGTCTGTAATTGAGCTGTGTGATGGCTCTGCGCTGAAATGGATTCTGTCTGAATTGATGAAACACCGAGCTCCTGCAGAGTCACACAGCTCTTCTGATTGCCTTTATCACTTTAGGCTTCCACTTCCTGTCTGGTGGAACATAGCACTGCGCTGATTAGTCGTATTAAGCACTCTTATTATTCCTGTTTAAAAAGGGACACACTGTGCTGCAGTTGTTGTAACTTTTATTTTACACTTTCTTTCTTTCCTCTTGTATAAGAAGGCACATCTCTTAAAATGTAACCTTAGCCTTGTCACTCAGATTAACAAAGTTACTGCATGTACGATTTCAGACTTCAGTCTATCAGAGACATAGTTCTTCATCTCTCCTTGTTGCAGGATTTATGACCACTGCAGTGAAGCTGGTCACAAATGATCAATACGGACAGGGCTGCTCCGAGAGTAAAAGGCATTATTCTTGACGGAGTGATAAGCTTTCCAAAAAAAAATTCATGGAGAATGTATTGATTTCCGTGATGTCTGAGGTTCTGCTCTAGTGGTTATCAATACGTACGAGATATGTGTCTGATTAGAGCGAACGGCGTCCTGTAAGTTATGATAGAAATATTCCCGCAGTGTAGCTGAAGGCCGTGTTCTGTCTTTTTAGACTTTGCTTGACGGGTGCTGCAGCGGACCCATCCTCATCCTCGGGGACGACGGCCAGTTCCGTCTGGACACGGAGTCGGTCGCTGTGGTGCAGGATATCAAGCTCCTCTCGGACGTTCTGTTGGACTGGAAGATCTGGGCCAAGGCTGAGGTAAAGGCAGGACACGAAGTTCGTCATAACTGACCATCTAACAAAAGTGAACGAAAAGGCCGCAACTTCAATCATCTTGGTTGTTTATGACGTCGTAATTGAAAGTGGGATAACTACATAAAACACTGCTAACTATCTGAATCTCGTGTTTCTCCTGTGGTCTGTAATTTAATTAACCTTGATGAGGAGCAGACATTTCAAAAAACATCTAATGATAAGCTGGTACTTAATTCATACCCTCGGTGGTTATAGACTCAAAACTTTCAAAAGAAGTGTGCTAGCTGTTACATAGATTTTTAGGTCCCATTTGGGAAGGAAGCACAAATGGGCTGCTAATCAGGCGGCTTGGCTATGTAAACAAAGAATGATTAAAGTAAAGTGTTTGCGCTGCAGATGGTATTTTTTAAAAATCAGTTTCAGAGTCATTTATGTTTTGCTTTCTGTCCGGAGCTGTTTATTTTGCCGAGGAGCGGCGGCGCTCTCAAATCCTCCATCAGATGCTGATTAGTTAATGTGTGTACCTCTCTGCGGTTTGTTTTGTGTTAGTGTGGAGTGTGGGAAACACTGCTTGCCGCCTTAGAGATCCTCATCAGGGTTCACCACCCTCATCAGGTCTTCAACATCCGTCAGTTCCTCAAGGCGGAAGTGGTGCACCGCTTCCTGCTCACCTGCCAGGTCTTACAGGTAGGTCGCTGTCGTAAAGCTGCTGTCGCGACCCACTTCCTGTCCTTGAGGACTGTTTCTGAAAACATTATGTTTGTCTTAAGGAGCACCGGGATGAGCATCTGACCGCCATCCCACAGGACGTCTGTTTGTCATTCATCAAAATCATCCAGGAGGTGCTCGGGTCTCCTCCGGATATGGATCTGTTGAAACTGATCTATAACTTCCTGCTGGCTGTTCACCCACCGACCAACACCTACGTCTGTCACACTCCATCCAGCTTCTACTTCTCGCTGCACATAGGTGAGGAAGCAGCGCGGTCGAACGCGTCGCGTCCGTATCAAAGCGCCGTCAGTTTAATGCAGTGAGTTCTTTTGATGTTCCCTTTGTGTCAGATGGGAAGCTGTACCACGAGAAGGTGCAGTCCATTATGTACCTGAGACACTCCACCAGTGGAGGAAAGTCTGCCAGCAGCTCCGTGGTGTCACTCTCCCCGACTGTTTTTACCGATGCTGGACATGAAGGTACGGCCACTTTAATTAAATATAATGCACTCCCAGCACCAGGCACAGAAGACACCGCTGTGCTTTTATGCACATACACGCCCGTTAGAAGAGAAATTTGTTGTACATGTTGTTAAAATGTAGTTTTAATTCTGTTTTCTGTCCTTGAGGAATTGCAGTCGCATGAGATTTATTTTATGTACATAATTTAAGGCTCATCACATCTGGGAAAAAGCTACACGAGCGTGAGACTTATAAACTCCCTCCAACTCCCTCATGTCTTCCTCTGAACAGCGCAGCGCTCAGTAGATCTGAAAGAGCCTTTCTTTATTATATATATATATATTTCTGTATCTTAGTTGTAATGTCATATTCCTCTTTAAACAAAGCGTATTTTTCATCTAAAGCATGTTATAACTTTAGCAGCAGACTGGATTTACGAAATTGATTTGACTGAGACAAAGGGCTAAAGAAATAAATTCAACAAGTCCTGAACCGGGCCAAATTTAAGCAACACTTGTTTCCTGTCTCACCAAAATGAAATGCACAGTTTGGCCAATGCGCCGTCATGATTCGGTCTGCCAGGTCCATCAGGTCTTTTTCTGTTTCCACTCGACACGTTGCACAAGTGTTGTACAATGTGCCCGCATACAAATGAGATAATTTGCAGCCTTGAGTGTGATCATTTGTAAATGCTGAGTGTTTTTTTTTGTGTGTGTTATCCAGTCCATCTCCACGCTCCTTCCCCTGAACACGGAGGTGACGATCAGTCGCTGCGCCCCCCGAGCCTGGCGCCGTCCCCGTACTCCTCACCTCTCCTGACGCCTCGACTCGGGCACGGCGGCTCGAATGATGCAGGTGAAGGTGACGCCGTCTCCCTGGCCACTCAGCAGGCTCTTAGCAGCACCGAGACGCTCAAGAAGGGAGGAGGCGATGAGCAGCTCCTCAGCAGCTGTGAATCAGCCAAGACAATCTGTGACTCGAAGGACACAGGTGAGGTTGCAGCCCAGCGTCCGCCATCCATCAGCGTGGAGGAGGAGCGGGATGAGGCGGCGGAGGTGGACAGTCTGGCGGAGGGGAGCGTGGGGGTTGCGGAGTCCGAGGACAGGTTCGACTGGGCCAGTGATGAGGCGCCGCGCCGTCCTGACAGCCTGAAAGGCATCCAGTCCTTCCAGAGGAGCCACAGCAACCTGGCCAGTCTCGGCCTGGCCTTCCCAGCTCCCAACGGCTCCTTGACGATCGGCCGCTGGCCCACTTCTGCAGACCGGGGCTCCATGCCTGAAGACTGGGAGAGCTACACCTACTCCCCAGGCTACGAGAGGTCCCACAGCAAGACAGAGTCCAATGACAGGTACACAGTAAAGCAGTCGACTCGATATCACTTTAGTCCAAACCAAAGATTGGTCAAGCTAAAACATTTTATCTTAATCCGTGTCCATGTGTTTCCACGTCTATTTCAGATAAAGGCCAAATTTGGGATTTGCATAATCCTCACAAAGCTTTTGTTTACAGTAATAATCACATTTCGACACTGAAACTGATTTGTTTCTTTATTTTCTATTCATTTCTACTCGTCAGCCAGGAATTTTTTAAAGACGGTTGTGTTCAGTGTTAACTCGGAAGTGACCGATACGGTATTATTAGACACGCTTGTTGTGGGTTGTGGTGAATTTCAAGAAGTGCTTATACCTTTCAAGAAATAATGCTTTTAAGCCAAATATGTCTTTTTGTTTTGTATTTGCTTTCATAAGATGTTCATATCAATAGCTCAATCGATAGCTTATGTTCTGGCAGATGCATTTTTATACACCTGGAGTGTAAAATATTAATTTACCAATATAAATGTCTATAGTGCTTTGATGCTATTTCTAAATAATGTATACACACGTCTAAATATTCTGTGGAATCTTAAATATACTATACATGTGACATCCCTTTGAGAGCATTGATTTAGGGTTTAGTTGTTTGTAAATCGGCACTAAAGCACAAGTTGTGTTGTCTCAGGTCCACTGGAGGAGAGGACTGCCTGGTGCTGATCTGCTGTGGACTCTATGATCTTCTGAGGGGCGTCTTGCTGCTGCTGCCTGACCTCATGCTCGAGGAGGTGATGGATAAACTCATCCAGCCAGAGGCCCTCATCGTTCTGGTCAATCACTCGTCTCCTCTCATCCAGCAAGGAGTCATGAAGGTCGGTTTGTTTTTGTCTCACATATTTCAAATCGCACGGATCGGCTTTACTCTAGCAGCAGCATCTCCATTTATATTGTGCCAATACCTGCACGGCAGTGTTGCCTCATGCCTTTCCCACAACTGACATTTACACTTTTACATTTTATTCTTTTGAGCCAGCACTTTTCTGATAAAACAACTCATAGTCAGGGGGGGAAACTTTATAAACTTAAGACAGCTCAGAACAAACTGTAAATAGAGAACTTAGAAAATAGAAACTCTCGTGTCAGCAACTCCCATCAGAAGTCCAAAATCAGTTATATGTTTGTCTCTGAATACTTGAAGACTTTGAAGGCAGTGTGATTCAAACTGGGTCAGCGAATGGGGCTTGTGGTTTCTGAATAAAAAAAATAAAAAGCGATAACTGAAACGCTGACAATATTATTTGTTGTCTGGTGACAAGTTTAACATTAAACTCCAGAGTGGACGCCGAGTATCACACACTTACTTACATGGGTTATAGTTAATGTACATTTATATTTATGTATATAAGTATATTTTTATGCCACAAACACCAAGGCGAGTTCCTTGTACATAGAAATATACTTGGTAATAAAGTCTTTTCTGATTTGGATTCTGAAGTGTACAGATTTTCAAAAGCCTCATTTTATTTCAAGCACACCCTGGACTCTTATCGTACACACTCGCAGACCTCATTCTTTCTGTTTTCACCCCCGCCAGCTGCTGGACGCCTATTTCACCAGAGCTTTGAAGGAGCAGAAGGAAAAGTTTCTCAAGAACCACGGCTTCTCCCTTTTGGCAAACCAGCTGTACATCCACCAAGGCAGCCAGGGGCTTCTCGAATGCTTCCTGGAGATGCTGTTTGGGCGGGCGGTGGGCCTGGAGGAAGAGTGAGTCCAGGGACAAGACACAAGCATAGGCACATTTATCAAACATCATTATGCACAGAGCTGTCTGCTGCACGAACAATATGTGATGCTCTGTGATATTTTTTCCTTTTCAGTCTGGACCTGGAGGAAATGGAAAATATCTCACCCTTCAGAAAGCGCTGCATAATACCATTGTTAGGTCTTATTGAGAACTCCCTGTATGAGAACTCGCTGGTGCACAACATCCTGTGTATGCTGCTGCAGCTCGTCAATGCCTGCCCCAAGCTGGCAGACATCCTGTTAGACCACGGGCTTCTCTACGTCCTCTTTAACACCCTCTCCACCCTCAACGGCATGGAGAACGGGTAAGGCAGCCGGAGTGGGGGGGGGGTGATTGATTCGTGCAGACACCTCCATGGGTTCACAGTTTTTGTGTTCGGCCTTTGAGCCGAGAATTAAATCATTAATCCTCGCTCGCTCCGGCATATAGGTTGACTTCCCGTGTTTTTCTCCCCGTCCCGCAGCATTCCCCTCAACGACTACAAGCTCCTGGTGTGTGACATCCAGCAGATGTTGGTGGCCGTGACCATCCACTCATGCAGCTCGTCGGGGTCCCAGTACTTCCGCATCATCGAAGACCTCATTACCTTGCTGGGTTTCATGCAGACCAGCAAGATGCGCCGCACGCAGGGTGAGGATGAGATTTCTAAAATTTAATCCACATGCAAAACACATCAGTCTTGCAATCTCCTATGCTCTGCAGTTGTAGATGGTATCAAACTGTCAGGCTCTGTTTCAAAAAGAAGACGGGCTGTCACTTTATTATCTACAGCTCTGGAGTGGGGAAAAAAAAACATTTGAGAAACAAATAATGCTCACATTGTGAATCTGTTTTTTTGTTGTTATTTATCATTTTAGTAATTAAAGTCGAGTGGATTAGTTATGTAAAACCATCTTTGTACTATTTTCCCACTCTAACTTGTTTAAGTGGAAGTGACTCAAGTGTACAAAAGAAAATCAAATTCCCTCAGCTTTGCTGGAATTTAATTTATGAACATGTCACTAAATAGATAAAACAATATTATAAATGACATATTAAAGTCCAATCACAAATAATTATTAAACAAAAATATAATTTATTTAGCTGTGTCAGTTAGGAAGTGTACAAAGCATTAAATGTTATTTCTAATTTAAAAATTGTATCTAATGACATCCAGTTTTTGGTCTTATGACCCACTGTATGCTTTATGTTTTTATCCATTACATTTTTATGGATTATGGCAAGAAAACGAAGATAAAAATTAGATGAAGCCATTATAATTTAAGTATAATTTCAGCATCAATCTGTTCCTTGACCTGCCTTCTGCATGAAGGATCGGGTTTCCCTCTAACGTCCCCTTGTGTCCTCGTCTCCGTCCTCTCCCAGAGATGGCCGTGGCTCTGCAGTTCCGCGTCCTCCAGTCGGCCATCGAGTTCATTAAGACGACCGCCAACCAGGAGCCTCAGAAGCTGAGCAGCTCCGTTAACGCTCCGAGCTCTCCGCATCACGCCATTTACCAAAAACGCAGGAGCATCGCAGGTGAGTGTTTTCACAAGTCTTTAGAAATCCAGCCCAGTTCTGTCTTTCTCCCTGGATGTTTTTGTGGCGTCGTGTCTTTTCATTGATCCTCTCCTCGTCCCGATCCGAAGGTTCCATTGCCATGAAAGACTCCATTATCCCCCGCATTCCCAGACAGCACTACTGCTCCTATGGCCAGATCCCCTTGTTCACTCCCTTCAGCTTCCTGTCCCAGGACTCCCCCCTCCCCTCCCCCTCCGGAGCTCCATCCTACATGCTCCACTGTGATGCAGGTAGCTGGGACTGCGGTCCTCAGCGGAGAACATCGTCCCCTCTCGTGGGTCGTGTCTCTCGTTTTTTGCACTGAGCTCACCCCTTTTCCCCCCGTCACTCACTTCGGGGTTTAATTTGCCCAGTACTCTTTCGTTCTACTGGTGCCTTTGTGTGTGTGTGTGTGCATGTTCGAATGCTTAACTAAATCACAGTTAAGCATCTCAGCACAAATGGCATTTTGATCACTGAATCCTCATAATCTTCTTCTTCTTCTTTCCTCGCTTCACAAGATATTTGCATAAATCTGAAGCACAAACACAAAATGTGTCAAACTGTCACGAGCGGGCCGGTTTTCATTCCCGCAACATATTGTGCCTGCAGGTCGACGTCGGTTCTCTCTGGCCCAGACCGACTCTCTGCTGATGCGGATGCGGTCTGTAGCCAGCGACGAGCTCCACCAGATGATGCAGAGGAGGATGAGCCAGGAAAACCCCATCCGAGCCAGCGAGACCGAGTTTGTCCAACGACTTCAGAGGCTCGTGGTCCTCGCCGTCAACAGACTCATTTACTATGGTGCATAGCCTGGTCTTCTCTGAATTATCTGCTCTGATCTCCTCGACTCGCTGTCTAATCCTGTTCTGTTTGGATACGTCTCTCATTTCAGATGTGAGTCAGGACTTATTTGACCTCCTGAACATCCCCGACTCTCCAGACCAGCAGCTTTTCACACCAGACCCAAGCGATCAGCCACACGAGGAGGGTGGCTCCGCCTCCGTCCCACACTCTCCGACTCCCTTCACCCTCCCCCCTGCCAGCAAGAAGAGCTTTCAGAAAGACATCCTCAACCTTATGATGGACGGGATCAAAATCAGCCTGGTATGACAACGTAGAAGCATTTTTTCAGACTTCTTAAAACTCTTTGCTTAGCGTTATTACTAACCTCGTATTGACGATGTGTGTCCACAGGGCAGCACAGGTCGAGGCGGAGCCCCACATCAGCAGTGGCGCAGGATTCTCTGGTCCTGTCGGGACACTTTTCGGGTCCAGATAGGACGTCTGCTGGTGCACACTCTCAGCCCTGCACTTCCTCTGTCTGACAGGAAGGAGGCGCTGGAGTTTGTGCATGATGCCAGACATTTGGACATCCTGAAAGAGAGCCTCAGCCCTGGTTTAGAGGTGATTCTTCATCCTATTTGACGCTTTACATCCCATCTCGTCATATATTAGACGCCTAAATAAGACGCCTCTTATTTTGGTTTGTATCAGTTGAATGTTTGTGTCCAGGACTTGCCTCTAAAAATACTCTAGTCGATGCTTTCATGGCTTTCATCCACCATGGGCGTCTTCTTTTCCTCCTCTCAGACTTTACCGAAGGTTATTTTACAAGACTTGTTTCCCGTCCAGCACCGCATGAAACCCCAGACACAAGTAAAGCTTCTTTTTTCTTTCTTTTTTCACTCAGCATGGACCAAAGTTGTCGCTGTACCTGTACGAGATGCTGCACGATCACAAGGACGGCCTCACCAAAGACGAGCAGAGCGCCGTGGGCATATTCATGACCTCGCTCAAGCTCTGTGGTCATCGCTGCATCCCACCCAACGCTGCACACAAACAAGAGTTGCTCAAGGCCATAAAAGAGGCAAGTCCTACAAAGACACAGTTACTGTTTAAGGGAAGAGCGCCGCTTCGACTTGAGCAGTATGAAATGTCAGCTCTTATTATTTTCTCATTGTTTTAACTTTATTCACACAGGAAAAATTCAAGTATGAAGCAGAAGAGAAAACGAGCAAAGTGGCGTGGGAAAAGAAAATGGCCAACACTCAGAGGAAGTGAGTGGTGTCTTTATAGTAAAATATTGGTAAGAATCGTGTCTTGGTTCATTTTTTTTCTTCTATACACTATATTCTTTTTATATTCCTCTGCAGTCTTATCCAGAGGCTGGATGGAAAGTCCAAGGACATTTCCAAGATTGCAGCTGACATCACTCAGAATGTGTCTCTGCGGCAAGGCATGGAGAGAAAGAAAGTCATCCAGCACATCAGGGGCCTCTACAAGACCGACCTCAGCGCCAGCCGACACTGGCAGGAGCTGGTGCAACAACTCACACATGACCGGTGAGTGTGCAGGTTTATCTCGGACACGGGAACTAAGCACAGTAATGAAATTGTTTCTATAATGAAGTTATGTTGTTATTGTAATTGTTATGATTTTTCTCGTCCTTTTCTTTCTGATAAATTTCCCATTAAAAATTACATTTTAATGTTAAACAGGTTGACATTTTATACGTCATTAATTATCTCGGACGTGCAGAGTGCCACAGTGTGTTTACAAGAATGTACGATTTGTAAAACAAATTAAGAAAAAACTTTTTAATCCGTTTTGCTTAACGTGCTCAGATGGCACATGACAGGGCTGTGCTACTTGTTCTGTCAGGCTAATGCACGGAGCTAAATGCTAACATGTTGATAAATGACAGTACTTACATGCTAAGTTCATTACATAAAATATTTGACATGCTCACCATCTCAGTTTTGCAAGTTCGCATGCAAACATTTACTAATTGGCATAAACAAATAATGTCTGTTGTTATGATTATATTAAAATATTTTATTCAGAAAACGAGGGGACATAAATGTTTACCATGCATCAAAAATGGCAAATATGACAGAGTACGTGTCCGATTTTGTTGAAATATAAATATAATATTATCAGGACAGGTGGTTAAGTTGGCAAAAAAAAAAAAACTCATCATGTGAAACTTTTAAGAACATTAAGTCCCTGTTTCCTGAAACATCACCTCAGATATGAAATAAGTTTTCTTCAGTTGTAGCCACAGCCTCCTCTGTGTGATTTCTTCTGTACTGATCGAGTTTGTTGTCCTGCATCAGTGCGGTTTGGTACGAGCAGACTTTGTACCCTACGTCCTGGCAGCTGGACCCCACGGAGGGACCGAACCGGGAGCGGCGAAGGCTGCAGAGATGCTACCTCACCATCCCCAACAAATACCTGCTCAAAGACAGACGCAAGCCTGAAGGTGGAAAGCCTTTCGAAAAGTAATTCTATCGCCCGCGTGTTGGCATTTCTTAATCTAATCTCCTCGTTTTTGTTCAGATGCGGTGAAGCCGGCGCTGTCTTTCCTGTTTGAGGATAAGACTCACTCGTCCTTCTCCTCCACCGTCAAAGACAAAGCAACCAGCGAGTCGATCAGGTAAAATATAGATTACATATAGATGTTCTATATGTGTATATGTACTATATGTGTTCTATGTTAAACTCGGCCTAGTGCTATTTATAAATATACATTATTATCATTTTGCACGACTCCTGTATCTGTGAATGAGTGATGTAACATCTTCTGCCTCCATTTACCCCTTTGCTAAAATATGTTATGTAAATGTGTTTTAATTTGTGGGGGGAAATTAAAAAAAAATATATATATAGAAAAATGTCTAATCAACCGCACCCCCTGTTGAATATGTGGTGCCTTATGCTTTATTCAGGTGGTGTATGTCTTATTTTAAAAAAAATAAACCTTTCTTTTTGTCTTCAGGTTCACCAGACGGTGCATCAGTGTTGCCCCCTCCAGAGAGACAGCAGGAGAGCTACTTCTGGGTAAGACACTGACCACTACTCACCGCCGCTTCATGCATAATATACTGAGCCAGTAACAAGGCACAAGGAATAATGTGCTCCCTCTAAGGCACTGGAGAGTTCCGCCATGCCCTCACACGCTAATGTTTGCTGTTTATTCACTCCGGGAAGCTATTGTTTGTTTTTCGCTTAGCACACTAAATCTTACTTCCCCTGCGCTGTCTCACAGGAAAGTCTGGGATGTACTTTGTGGAGGACAACGCCGCCGATGCTCATGACAGCCAGGTAAAGCCGAGGAGCTGCTGTGACTTCTTTTCTGCCAGAGGAGAAACAGTTATTCCATCTGATCACTCAAAACTGAATGTGCTTGAACAGAGCCTTCACGGGGAGACCGAGGCGCCTTCTTTCTCCTGGACGTACGAGGAGATCAAGGAGGTGCACAAGCGTTGGTGGCAGCTAAGAGACAACGCCGTGGAGATCTTCCTCACCAACGGCAGGACCCTGCTGTTAGCTTTCGACACCACCAAGGTGAGGGGGGGGGGGACAAAAAGTCAAAATGGAATAAAAATGAAGGGTACCACATTCATTATTTTAGCCGTTTCATTATTACTTGAGTGGTTTTATCCTCTGCGACTCATTTGGATTTTATTTGAATGTAAAAATGTAGCCTCGCAGGACGGGCTGGGACAAAAAATGACAAGATTAAAGAGTTTATTCATGTTCAGCAAAAAAAAAAAAATAGGAGGAAAAATCATGAGGCTTGGAAAGGAGAAAAAAAAATACTCTTTCTTCTTTTTTTTTTAAATTGGTTGTTATTATTCTGTCTTCTGATGCCTCCGGTTCTCTTTTATTCTGCACTAGGAATCAATCATAATGATCAGTCACAATAATAAGATACAATACTTTTCGAACTCTGCAGGAAGAAAACCATTATTATTTTGAGCGAAATGCTGGTAGAAGGGTTTGTGGCAGATACTTTCAGTTCAGAAAAATCAAACTAAGCACAGACCTGCTGATCACATGAAAGCCGAACAGATAATCTGTTTTCTCCCCCATTCAGTTTATGAAAACCTTTTCTCGGATAAAGATGAAAGAATTTAGACAAATTTGTTTTGTTGGATGGGGTATTGTTCATGTGCCCATCTGGAAGACAAATGACGAAACGTAAGCTGTGCTGAACATCAGCAATTTGCTTTTTCATTATGATCCCGTTAGTCTCATATCATTCTTCGTTAATAAATAACCTCAGAGGGATTACGAGAAACATGAGAGGTTCGGCATAATATTTTGTTGAACGTTTCATAACAGGAGACTCTTTTAAATCACATCTTCCTGAACGTTAGGCTAAAATGAAAACTAACTGAATAGATTTACATGGACAAGTTCACCCGTTTGAGAACCGGGCTCATATTTCTTGTGACTGTAACGGTCTCATGTGTTGCGCCCTCAGTTCCGAGATGACGTCTACCACAACATCCTGACCTCCGACCTCCCCAACCTGCTGGAGCACGGGAACATCACGGCGCTCACGCAGCTGTGGGGCTCGGGTCAGATCTCCAACTTCGAGTACCTCACGCACCTCAACAAGCACGCGGGCCGCTCCTTCAACGACCTCATGCAGTACCCGGTGTTCCCCTTCATCCTCCGAGATTACACCAGCGAGACGATCGACCTGCAGGACCCGAGCATCTACAGGTCAGTGATGGATGGCGGGTCTTTTACTACTTTAAGAGGGAGAGGTTTGCTTTATTATTAGAAAATATGATGATACACTGGTATAGAGATTAGTACTGCCAGTCTTAATAAATGTTCTTATTGATGATAACCTAATAAATCAGGACGGACATTAAA
Source organism: Mugil cephalus (assembly GCF_022458985.1). Lineage (NCBI taxonomy): Eukaryota > Metazoa > Chordata > Actinopteri > Mugiliformes > Mugilidae > Mugil > Mugil cephalus. The sequence goes on from NC_061782.1 coordinate 8,609,593, forward strand.
TTGACATTGTTTTTCGTAAACTACAATACAAATTGGATGTCTTTGGAGATAAGAACCATGACACGAGGATCATTCATAACAGGACGAGAGTGCTGCCATTTGTCACCAAACGCTGAGGCTCATTAATGCTTTGCTTACATTTTGTCATCGTGCAGGAACTTAAGCAAACCCATCGCCGTCCAGTCAAAGGAGAAGGAGGATCGTTACGTGGATAACTACAAGGTAAGGCCTCGTGCACGCGCTCTCGGCATCATGTGTTACTTGAGTGTTTTGAACACGTGCGTGTCTCTCGCGCAGTACCTGGAGGAGGAGTACAAGAAGGGCATCCGCGAGGACGACCCCATGCCTCCGGTGCAGCCTTACCACTACGGCTCGCACTACTCCAACAGCGGCACCGTGCTGCACTTCCTGGTTCGGATGCCCCCTTTCACCAAGATGTTCCTAGCTTACCAGGGTGAGTCCTCGTACTAGAAATCAAAGCAGAAATCTGAACACTTGGGAGTCCTGCTACATGGTGATGATCAGTTACTGGATAGTGAACTGTTTGACACACACTCCTAAATCTGACACGGTGCTTCAGATCGACCAGCAGCGCACTGACGTATTACATTTCATGTATCATCCATGAAAGGCTACTTCATCTTTATACTTTTCTCTGATCAACTCTTTGCCCATCCCCTTCTCTTTCATTTTCTTCTTAATTTATTTTTCATTCATCCATGTCTCTCATCTGGGCCTCCGATTCCGAGGCGTCTTTTTATGTGATTGTAAATGTATTCAGCGAGCGCGGCGTTTAAGGTCATGAAAGGAGATGTTTTCAATCAGTGAGTCGAATCTGTAATTAGATTGTCTTTGGCCTTAATCAGACCAGAGCTTTGATATCCCGGACCGGACGTTTCACTCCATGAACACCACGTGGCGCCTGTCCTCCTACGAGTCCATGACTGATGTGAAAGAGCTCATCCCAGAGTTTTTCTACCTCCCAGAATTCCTGGTCAACAGAGAGGGTAATCGTTTTTCTTTTGTTTATGCTATTTATACCTGAATGCATTTTTCACCTTCTTGTTACTAAACACTCTCTTTTTTTGCCTCCAAAGGTTTCGATTTTGGGGTTCGTCAGAACGGCGAGAGGGTGAATCACGTGAATTTACCGCCGTGGGCTCGCAACGACCCGCGTCTCTTCATCCTGATCCACCGGCAGGCCCTCGAGTCTGACCAGGTCTCCCAGACGCTGTGCCAGTGGATCGACCTGGTGTTCGGGCTCAAGCAGAAAGGAAAAGCTGCTGTCCAGGCCATCAACGTCTTCCACCCAGCTGTACGTGCCCGCTAGTTATCAGATATCGATAGTTTTTGGGGAATGCTGTTGCTTACGTTGCCCTTTCCACAGACCTATTTTGGCATGGACGTTTCGGCTGTAGAAGACCCGGTGCAACGACGGGCCCTGGAGACGATGATCAAGACGTACGGGCAGACACCCAGGCAGCTCTTTAACGCCTCCCACGTCAGCAGGGCGGGTCCCAAACTCATGATGGAGGGGGAGCTGCCAGCCGCCATGGGTCTCCTGGTTCAGCTGGCCTTCAGAGAAACCAGAGAGCAGACCAAGGAAATAGTGTGCCCGGTAATCTACCGCTGTGCTTGCAGCGCCTCCAGGCAGCCTGCTGTGCTCTGAGGAAGTCATGACTTAATGCACCGTCCACGAAATAATCTGCTGCTCACCGGGCAAATTTTCCCTTCCTCCCCCACAGAGCCCTCTGCCGTGGATCAAAGGTCTGAAGTGGGGTGAGTACGTGGGCTCGCCCTCTGCTCCGGACCCGGTGGTGTGTTTCAGCCAGCCACACGGGGAGAGGTTCGGATCCCTGCTGGCTCTGCCGACGCGAGCCATCTGCGGCCTGTCCCGCAAGTTCTGCCTCATGATGATTTACAGCAAGGAGCAGGGTAGGAAGCCCCGACGCTCACTCACACGTCAGCCTGGAAACGCAAGACGGATGGCACAGCGGCCCCCGCCGAGTCCCATTAACTTTTTACGTTCTCCTGCTCCGTAGGTGTGCGGAGCATGCACAGCACGGACATCCAGTGGTCAGCCATCTTGAGCTGGGGCTACGCTGACAACATACTGAGGCTGAAGAGCAAGCAGAGCGAGCCCCCCATCAACTTCATCCAGTGTTCGCAACTCCACCAGGTAAACACAAGGTTATGTGGTCAAATAGCAAGCTAAGATAAAAAAAAAAAATCAGCCAATGAGCTCTCAGGGTTCTTGTTTCCTCCGGTCCAATCGTCTGACTCCCTCTCCCCTCTCTCCTCCCTCTCTCAGGTGACCAGCTGCGCCTGGGTGCCCGATGGCTGCCAGCTATTTACGGGCAGCAAGTGTGGAGTCATCACCGCCTACAGCAACCGCTTCACCAGCACCACGGTGGGTTTCCATGGAGACGTCCCCCTCTAACCTTCCGCCTCCACATGAACACCCATTCCGCCCACCACCCATAACCCCCCGCACCACCACCACCACCACCACCACCACCCATCCGCCCTCTTTAGACAGCCTCACCGCTGCTCAAACGCTCAGCTTCATTAGTCACATCACAGTTGCCCTTGAAAATTCCACTAAGGCCTGTAAGTGGGATTAGGGGTCTGGGAGTTCAGTCATCAGAGGGGCTTTCAGACTTTCATCCGTCCCCACCAGCAGGCATCTTGATTTCCTTTTTCTCAGAAGAGTGTTCCTCTGATGTTGCACTGATTTGCAAATGCCTGTTGGACATTGATTAATGTTTCTTTTTTTAAAGGAAAAGGTAAAAAAAAAAAAAAAAAAAAAAACCCTGCTACCATGAGCCACAGATAACGAGCTGACAGCATAGATACATTCAGATGTGCGCGTCCTCTGCATATGGTGTCTGACATGTGTCTGGGTTTGAAAATCTGTCCCCACAGCCGTCAGAGATGGAGGTGGAATCTCAGGTTCACCTGTATGGGCACACAGGGGAAGTCACCAGCCTGTTTGTTTGCAAACCCTACAGCATCCTCATCAGTGTCAGCGACGACGGCACCTGCATCCTCTGGGACCTCAACAGGTCAGTGTCTCGGGAACATAGGGGAAAAATGCATGCGCCGATGTGCAGATTTAATGCGGTTTCTGAGCTGGTCTCCGTTCTGTCTCCAGACTCTGTTACGTGCAAAGCCTCACGGGTCACAAAAGCCCGGTGACGGCTGTGTCTGCCAGCGAGACCACGGGGGACATCGCGACCGTCTGTGACTCAGGTGAGGGTCTTGTTCTGTAACGAGATGATTTAATTGTCTGTTGGTCCTTGACTTGATTTATGAGTTCCTGTTTTTTTTTTTTTTTTTGGTTGTGTGTGTGTGTGTGTGTATCTAGAGGGCGGAGGCAGCGACCTTCGCCTGTGGACGGTGAACGGTGACCTGATTGGTCATGTCCACTGCAGAGAGATCATCTGCTCCGTGGCCTTCTCCAACCAGCCGGAGGGCGTGTCCGTCAACGTCATCGCTGGGGGTCTGGAGAATGGCGTCGTCAGGTGAGAAGAATCTGTATATTTTCACATTCATTACGCTTGTTCTCCCGGAGACACTGAATTATTTACACCGAACGGATCTCTGAAATGTTTGCAGGTTGTGGAGCACGTGGGATTTGAAGCCTGTGAGAGAGATCACCTTCCCAAAGTCGAGCAAACCCATCATCAGGTATTTTTAACGCCACTATGAACACGCTGCTCTCTTTATGCCTGTGCACCACTCCACGTTCATGCGAGTCTGATAACCTCCTCTCCTGTCTGCCTCAGCCTGACATTCTCTTGTGACGGCCACCACCTCTACACGGCCAACAGCGAGGGCACGGTGATGGCCTGGTGTCGACGAGACCAGCAGCGCATGAAGCTGCCCATGTTCTACTCCTTCCTGAGCAGCTATGCTGCAGGCTGACTGTGTGTCTGACGTTTACTACTGTCCAGCTCTCAGCAAGAACACCTCCCTCTCCCTCTTCCTCCCCCTCCTCCCCTTCCTCCCCCTCCCTCCCTCCTCCTCCTCCTATCTGCTCTGACAGGGAGGAGGACATGTCAGCATGGCCTCAACCTCTTTGAACCCTCCCTGACTTTTAAATAAAGCCATCCGCGCCGGTATTCTTACCACCTCCACTCCCAGCATCAAGAAACGAGAATGAAAATAGTATTATATGTATATAAATCTATATTTATAAACATACTGAAGTGGAATGTTGGAGGAATGGATGGCTGCAACAGACACTTTATACAAAACGTGTTTCCGAGAGTGTGTTTTCATGTGTTACGCCTTCTATTCTTTGTTTTCCCGCCGTTGTGTTTGCTGAGATGCCCTGCCCCGGTGTCGATTTAGCCGTTTCCTCGTTAGCTGCTACCGTCTGGCCGAAACCAGACCCAGAAGTGGGAAGGACCCCGCCTCTCGCCCCGTTAGCGGCGCTTTTTTTGGTCTCCGGCGGCGGCGCGCCGTCCCGACAGGTCTCCGCCTGAGCTCGGCGAGGGCGTCCTGCTGACGCTGCAGCCGCTGGAGAGGGAAGGAGCTCCTCCGTCGCGTCTGTCACCAGGAGACGTCCCCCGCTCTGTGGGAGTGAGACTCCCCTCCGCTGGGCTTGTCTGCTCCACTCAAGTCTGAACACTAGTGTCACGGCCCTGTTTCGCTTTCGGAGGGGGATGTGGGCAGGGGTGCCGATGGGATGAATTGTACCTTGTGTTGCCTGTTGTTGTGTCCTGCTTTTGCATGCTAGGATGATGCTGACCTTGACTGAGTGAATGTGGATATGACATTTGCTGTCACTGTGTTCCTTGGTGAAAGCCTGCCTTGGATGAACCTGTCCTTTTGCATTGAGATACGTTGGTATTCATTTATTTATTAGAAGCATCTTTCCTTCCTCTTTCTCTTTCTCTGCTTTCTCTGACTGAAACTGTTGGCGGCTCAAATGCACTAGAACCACTTTCACTACAGAGCTGAAATTCTGAGAAAGCGATTGACGAGCAGCATTAGATAATTTTCTCTTAGTTTGGAGAATGTCGCCGTCTCTCATCTACAGAGCAACGCGTCCAGCACTGATGAGGTTTACAAATCATTTCAGAAACACTACACTACACTCATCAGTCTGGGGAAACGGTCGACCACCTGTTTCCTGCAGCTTCTCTTTACATTCCTCCTTAACTCGCTGCACTTATACGTGTGTGTGGTTATTTGTCTGATGGTAGCCAGAAGCACTTTTCATCCCCCACCACTTACTTCAAGAAGAGCCAATGACCCGTGGTCCTACCTGAGCTTTGATTTCATTTCCACTAATAAATCCAGAAAGCAATATCAAATATAAACACGCAATAGGTGAATGTTTTGTCATGTTCCAAATGAGAAGAGTTTTGTTTTAACACAGCTGTGAAACAGGTCGTTTTGCCTTTTTTCCAGCGAGTCTGTGATTGGAAAAAATATATATATATGTCTTACAGTTCACACTTTGATTTGTATATGAGAAAGGGAATACGTCTTATTATATCATTCCTTTTTTGTGTCATTGGCTTAATTTTTTTCCTACCTGTTTTGTTTTTTCGTTGTGTGAACCTTGACGTTTGTTTACTGTGCGTACGTACACTTCCACAACCCTTATTCCTCTTCTTTTGAACACCCAAATGTGAGTTTGTGCGAATGTTTATGGGAAAATGCAGCAAAGAAGAAAAAAAAAGAGGAGAACCTGATGATGGACTTTCTGACAGGAGGAAGTATTAATTTCTGTTAAAAACTTAAGCTATGCATAATTTAAGGTCTTAGTCTTAGTTTTGATCCTTTTTTTTTGGCATCATTGACTGAGACTCCCAAAGGTCATGTTTCAAGTTTCTTTTTTGTTTGTATATATGTGCGTGTGTGTATGTATGGACAAAACAAGTGATACCTATATTATAAATATATAAATATATATAAATATTTGAAGGAATATTACTACATCTTGTGTGTGTGCGTCCTTTTCTCTGTGTTGGGGAAGGTGCGTTCAGGGACATGTGGAGTTATATGTGTAATACTGATTTAAAAAGTGGGGTTTTGTCTGGCTTTAAACCCCCTGCGTAAAGAGCGCTGTCGTTAGGGATGAGGCCCATCAGTTACTATGGGGAGGGGGACCCGGTGATGTCAAAGCTGATGTAAAAATGAAACGGGGAAGCCTGCAGAGCTCTGGTGCCTTCTGCAGCAATGAAGCAAATTAGAAAAAAAAAAATACAGCAGCTCTTAACTCTGCTAATAGGCAGCGCTGGTGCGTTTAGGGCCAGTGTGTAGAGTGGAGGCTCATCCCGGCTTGTTGCTGCCTCCGCCGCAGCTCCTGGTCCGCTGATCGAGTGCTCCCTGCCCCGCAGCCTCCATCTGATCGTCACACAGAGGTTTCCCCCCCTGCTGCATGCGTAACATCTCTCCAAGTCCAGCCGTGGTGCTCACCAAGACCTCGCCGCTCGGATCTCATCCTCCAACACGGAATACGCACGACTCACACTGAGCGAACCGCTGAGGCGAAATTAAAACGCCAGGATTCACCTCCCCGGGTTCAGTCCAGACCGAAGCGAGGCTGGGATTTCCTCTTATTCATTTGATATTTGACAGATCCTCGTTTTTGTGCGTGCTGTGCGTGCGCGTGTGTGCGTTGGGTGGAGTCAACCCGGAATTCTCCAAATTGGAAAAACCATTGGCACATTTCAGGTAGGTCGGCGGCTGTAGCCTACATTAATGTGCTCATAGCCGAGCAATGCAGCGAAACGTCAGGAGATTTATTTCTTTAAATGTCATCCCCGCGTGCATTTGCTTTTTTTTCTCTCTCTGTCTTGCATGGTGTGTGTGTGTGGTGTGTGTGTGTGTGTGTGTGGTTTGCTGTTTTCTGCTCCTAACAGGGCCGCAGCTCGCACTGTATGTGTGTGCGTCCACAATTTGATCTCCTTAGAAATAAGAGTCGCCTCGCGTTTGGCAGATCTGCACCAACAATTAGCATCGTTACATCTGGATTAAACGGCACAGAGGCTAACAGAGCCACAGATACATCCGAGGGTGCACGAATCGAAGGGAAACCTAAATGAGAAAAAAAAAAAGGCCTGATAGCTTCATGCGAGGGTGTGATTAAAAAGCTAGAAATTGACACGAAGAGACACGAAGGCTGGATTATAATAATAATAATAATAATGATGTGCACCCTCCTTTAAAACCCATCTGCTTTATATCATATGTTTTCATTCGTCTTGATGCAATGGGAATAAATCGATGCAGTGATGGATTCAACAGCACCCCACCTCAATGAACATATTATTATGAAACACATCTGTGGTCAGGTGTCACCTCTTCCTGCTGTGGCTGCCAAACTGGGGCATGGAGGAGGGAGAAGGGGGTGGGTGGTGTGGGGTGGGGAGGGGAGGGGAAGGAGGGGTGGGGGGTCAAAGGGGCCTAAAATGAGAGCAAGATCCAATCAGTGCATAGATTGATCTGCAGAAAGGATCCAAAAGCTCCAGAGCAGCTGATCTGCTGCTCGCTGAGGAGGAAGTTGAGAGCGTGAAGGTGAAGAGCTCCTGAGGAAGTTGCAGGTTTGATTTCTTTGGAAAGGTCCCGCAAACGTCTTCTGAAGGGCACTTGAGCCCGGTCTCTGCGTTCGTTTGAATCTCCCTCCTCCTCCTCCCCCTCCTCCTCCTCCTCCTTTTAGTCGCCCCTTCTCTAACTCAGCCCAGTCATATAAAGAATTACTTGACACACACAAAAAGAAAGGATAAACAATCACCAACGAGCCCCGACTGGAAAAAAAAAAAAAAAAATGACAAACTGCTGCCCAGCTGCTGCTCTTTCCTCAGATAAAATGGAGCGTGGTTGCAGTGGAACAGATTCCCCCCAGACAAAATGGGTCCCTTAAATAATAATAAAAAAAAAAAAAAAAGGTCGTGATGGAGAATGGCTGCTCCGAGTGGCTGGAGGAGGTGGGGGTGGCGAAAGATATCGGGGTGGGGGTACTGCTACTTTCTGGATTTAATGTGATGTTCACTGACTCGGTGTGCCCCGCTCTGTGTCTCACAGGAGCACCATGAAGGACGGGATCGCCAACAACAGCACGGCCAGCATCTCCCAAGCCAGGAAAGCTGTGGAGCAGCTGAAGATGGAGGCCTGCATGGACAGGATAAAGGTACAGGGCTTTCACCCTTTGCTGTTCTTCTTTTCGCTTTTTACCAAATCTTTTGGGTTCAGTTTTAAAACCACGATGCAACTTTTCATTTCATGTGCCTTTATGGCTTTCACGGCTTAATATCTGCACACACTTAAATGTAAATAACCACTTGTGCTGCCAGTGTCCAAAAGCTATTAAAAAACGTATCGATTGGCCACACTGGATGACTTGCACCTTCGCTATTATGAACATGAGCTGTCCTCTTTGAGTGGAATAATCACTGGTGCGCCAAGTCCGTATGCATCCGCAGCTCAAATTAGTCCCCTTTTAATCCGCTGATTAATCCTGTTCCACGTATCGTGCTGGATGAACGCTTTAAATGCAAAGGTGCTTTAGGAAACTACACTGGTTTGTGTTTTCAAAATGTTACTGCCTCAGTAGGATCAAATGGATTTAAGGAAGGGACAGATTCGTGCGACAATCACAAAAACACATCACCCGTCGTATCTTTTAAATCCTTTTTGCTATTGTCACAAGCGTCCATCGCTCCTCTGATTCAGATCCAGGAGATCCAGACAGTGTAACACCTTCATCGTGCAGTGTTTGTCGTCTGAGGCCATTGTGAATGCATTAACCCATTTCCTGAATGGCACATTGTCACCGTCTTGGTTGAGTCTTTCATTCATACGTTGAAAGAGCCCCATTTTATAGAAGAGTGCTTCTAAAATACCATCAAACCTGCTTGCCACTTTATTAGGTACACCGGTTCAATTGTTTGTTAACACAAATAGCTATATCACCCAATCACATGGCTGCAGCTCAATGCATTTATTCATGTAGAGGTGATCAAGACAACTTCAAACCGAGCATCAGAATGGATTTAAGCGACGTTTGAACGTGGTATGGTTGTTGGTGCCAGATGGGTTGATCTGAGTATTTCAGAAACTGCTGATCTACTGGGAGTTTGATGCAGAACCATCTTTTCGAAAAAGAGAAAATATCCAGTGAGCTGCAGTTGTGTGGATAAAAAAATGCCTTGTTGATGTGAGAGGTCAGAGGAGAATGGGCAGAGAACTGGTTAGAGATGTTAGAAAGGCAACAGTGACTTTAATAACCAATCGGTACAACCAAAGAATGCAGAATACCATCTCTGAACGCACAACACGTTGAACCTTGAAGAAGATGGGCTACAGCAGCAGAAAACCACACCGGGCGCCACTCCTGTCAGCTAACAACAGGAAACTGAGACTACAGTTCACACAGGCTCACTAAAACTGGACAATAGAAGATTGGAAAAACGTTGTCTGGTCTGATGAGTCTCGATTTCAGCTGCGACATTCAGATGACAGGGTCAGAATTTGGCGTAAACAACATGAAAGCATGGATCCATCCTGCCTTGTATCAAAGGTTCAGGCTGGTGGTGGTGGTGGTGTAATGGTGTGGGGGATATTTACTTCCCTTAGTACAAACTGAGCATGGTTTAATGCCACTGTATTGTTGCTGAGCTTGTCCATCCCTTTATGACCACAGTGAACCCATTTTCTGATGGCTACTTCCAGCAGGATAATGCACCAGGTTTTCCTGGATAATCTAAATAAAAGCTGCTTCTAGACAAGTGTTGGCATCTAGAAGACACCAAGTCTAATGGCCAGGCAATATAGGATGTAATGTAGAAAATGTAAAGTGATAACGGACAGTGTTTTTACTCATACATATTATAAAAACACAAGGAAACCTCTGCACAGCTAAACTCCAACATATTCAATAACTACTCTTTTATCTATTGTCTTCCCATCAATCATGCAACTTTTGTCCTCTCTAGTCAAAAATGACCCAGTCTGCTTCTTTTTTATTTATTCTTTTCAAGTAATTCTGTGGTACACATTTTAGTTTTGACTTTTTTTAACCTTTGCAGAACAAGTAGACCACATTTATATCAAATTTGACAGGGAGGACAATACAAAGGTTAAGGAAAAGATTATGAATGAGAAAGTTCAAACGAGGCAAACGGGAAAGGACAATATTAACATCTGACCAGCTGATCTGCCTTTTGTTTCACTAAGACTCTTAAATTAACCCAATAAACATACTGACGGCTGCCATGCTACAACAGTGTATCGGTATTGACTGGTGGTCCCTTTCCTTCAGCAAAGTCAATCTATCGGTGCGCAAGACTTTGCATGTATATGTCCAGCTAATAGTGGCTAACGTGGCGTTTTATTCTCAGGCAGAGATGCGGTGCAGAGCTCTCTCTCATCTCTCAGACTTGTACTGACCCAAAGTGACGCTGACTCGAGCTACATCACTCGGGAGCATTTATCAGATTTGGCGCAGCTCCCTGTGGAGACACAAGAGGCTTTTACAAACACCCATGATCTTCCACACTTTGATTTTTTATTTATTTATTTTTTTTTTTCCGGTCTTTGATTTCAACAGCACAAATGCAACATGACAACAAAATAATATATATTTCTCGGCTTATATTAGCACAAAATATGGGGGTTAGGGTTAGGGTCAGTTCAAACCAACAGGAATGGAGGCCCCATCGATTACTGACCACTTCTTATATTAGCTTTCTGCTAGTTTTTAGTTTGGGTGCAGGACTGATGCTCTAATCCAATGTTAGACGCGGCGTAGATAACCTGGATGTTTAAATAATGTTCACATCCCGGAACCTTCTACAGCTCTGAGACACTGTTTCTATGAAACAGGACATCATAAAGTCCCTTCAAAGCCCTCATCAGTCTGGTTAAATATTTACTTTTCATCCCTATACACTCTTTATGGTTGAGATCACTCACCGTGCCGTAAAACGTAATGATACTCTCAGTGTAAATAGAGATTTTTAGATTGTTTCCAGTCATTAGATTGAACTGATCTTCGTTTTGTGATCACCCCGATAAGAGGCTGTTTTCTATTCATGTGTTTCCTGCGTGTGCATCTCTTCTCAGCATTTTTCACGGGCAGGCTTGTGCATCTTAAAGGCCAGCGTCATCAACTCGTTCCGTACGCTCCTCGTGTGCTCAGGGAGTGATTGCCCCGCAGCCCCGAGGCAGTTCACTCAGCGTTATAGCCGGGGCTGGAAGACAGCCATGCGCCTTCATCCCCGGTCCGCACAACAAATACGCCTCAGGAGAAAACCTCCTCTTTTTTAAAAAGATAAATAAATTAAGTGATTATATCAAAATGTAATCAGGGTTATTGAACTTTAAAAAGGATTCTGGCCAGATTTATGCCGTATTTTTCAATGCAAGCCAAGTCCAAACCGTATCAGAAACTTGAAGACTCAGCATATCATGTTAATATTATTTTCTACACCGATCAGGCATAACATTATGACCACTGACAGGAGGTGTAAGTAACACTGCCCATCCAAACTTTTGGCAAACCTTGCATTCGCGTGGATGTTACTTAGACATGTAACCCCCATCTAGACCAGACCAGGCAATCCCACCCCATAGTAATGACACTCCTTCAGTGCGTTTACATGCACCTGAAAAAAAAATTAATAAAATAAATTATTGCCTTAATCGGATAATAACAGGAGAACTTAAGTGCATGTAAACACGTTCTCATTATCCGATTGAGACACCCAGATAATGCGATTGAATCGGAGTTTTCGATCGGATAATGCGTGTGCGCATGCTCCACTATCGCTTCGCTGGAGTGTGACCCCGGAACAAACACGTCCAAGAAAGCCGATCGCAGAAGAAGAAGAAGAAGAAGAAGAAGAAGAAAAGAAACGGAGCCGTCTGAGGGATAGTGCGGATCTTACCTGCATCAGAAGTAGCGCGAACATTAAGTACATGATTAAAAAATGTAATATTATCCGTCTGGTTGTTGTTTGAAATGCCGGTCTGCCGCATGAACGACTCTTGTTTATTATATCACGTAATAGACCAGCCGGAAATCGGGCCGTATTAACGTGGTATTATCACGCTGAAAATACACGTATCGCCACCTAGTGTGGAGTAGGAGAACAGTTATTTGATTTTCTTTCTGCATGTCCAAATTCACTAGATCACAAACTGATGAAGTATCTGTTGGACGATCCACAAATGCCCCTCCCCTGAAGCCATAGGACCCCCACTAACATCATGTTACGAGACACCACAGGACACTATCAGAAGACCCATGTCCATTCTCTGATGAGTCACAACTGTTTTGGAGACCTACATAATATTAGGAAGGTGGTCATAATGTTATGTCTGATCGGCGTATGTTTCTACTAATGTCATGTCCCTTTTTTTAAAAAAAATTTTAGATTCAACCCCTTTCAAGTACTTTTAGGCTATTAGAACATAATTGCAGCCTGTGGCAGCCATGTTGGAGGTCTTTTGAGAAATTAGTTTTTTGGGAGTTTTTGCAGCTTGTTCTCAACACATCAACCGGACAGAACTTCTTTTTCTGTTGTGATGTCCGGTAACTATTCTGTGGTTGGGTCAGAAATTAGAAGTGGGCGTGGTTAATGTGGAAGAGACGAAATCCTAGCCATGTTAATATGCACAGTGTGGGTAGAGATCAGCATACTGAGAGTGGGTGCATGCTGGGTAAATGGCGTGATGTGATGGATGACATCTGAAAATAATAAGAAATGTCTCTCATATCGTCCATCTCCTGCATCTCCAGCAATGCTTAACAAGCTTAAGCAGAGGCAGTTTTCTACCGCTGAAGTTTTTCTCTGTAAAGTAGTGAATGTGCTGTTTGTGATTCTTCTCAAATTATAAACACTGAAACTCAGCTCATATCTTCACCTTCGTGTCACATGCTGTTGAGTCTCTTCATGCTAGATGTGATCATGAAGAAGCCATCGTCATTATTACTGCTAAGTAAAAACTGACTCGACTAATTGATGAGGTACAACTATAAGGCTAGTAAAGCATTAATCCTGCAAAGTCAAAAAACCTTAAGAGCTTTAGATCCCAGAGCTAAACAGACATTCACCCTCTGCCTTCTCTTGTGGGTGGGCGGTCTCCTCGTCTAGTTTTTGTTGGGGTTTTATGTTTCTTTTTGTACACAGAGATCAGGCCTACAGCCAGTTATCGACTGGATTCACACAATGATGCCAGAATGAGAGCAACACAAATGAGCTGTTTGACGAATAAACATGTTGAACAGCAAGGAGGACGACTCCAGCGTGAAGCGCAGGTTGTGAAGGAACTGTACTTTATTATTATTATTATTATTATCATTATTAGTTTATTGAATTGGGTCGTTAGTCGTCAGTGTAAATGCGCCGGACTTAGCACGAATGCTAACACGGACACGGAAGACTTTAAAACAGCAATCGTACAATTACGAAACCAGACACAGATAGACAATGTCAGAACGAACCAAAAAAGACTCAGACAGACAATATTGAGAGAGACAATATTTTGACAAAACATCTGGCCCACAATTATAAAAAAAATAAATAAACATTAATGGTCCAAGAATCTTGAGACTATCCATCACATTAAGAAAACTATTCAGACTATGTGAGAACATGTCAGATTTATTTTTAACCAACGTTTTAGATTTTTTTTAAAAAGTCAGTAGTCCAGTTTCAGATATGTGGTGGTAACTTGTTCCAGGAATGTGTTCTCTTACCGATAAGACCATTTAGGAGAATTTAGTCCTACACCTCGGTACATTACAGTCACCTCCAGTTAGAGCTCTCGCTCTTCGTCCTTCAGTGTTTTTCTCTGGATGAACCCATTCAGTGGTGGTGGGGGGACAAGAGCATTTAAAACTTTGAAAATGAGGCAGATTTGGTTGCTGTCTATAACATATAGATACATATAGATATTGGAAAATTATAATAAGTCTACCCACCAAACAACAGACGTCAATTCAACGTTGGTTTTTGTGCTAAATCTGGTCGGCCCGTCATAGTCTTGATTTAGTCCAGAAATAGTCGTTGAAAATTGGGTTGTGTCTTTTTGAAGACGTCTTTTCAACGACATGAAAATGACGGCTTTTCACCTTTCACTTTTCAACCAAATTTAGACTTTGTTTAGATGCACATGAGTGACGTCTTTTCAATGTCTTTTAAACTACTTTTTGTTGGGTGGGTAACAACTTGACATCTTTGTTGTCACTGGGGTGAATCCACTTTCTTTTTTGCCCCAAACGTTGAACTCATCACAGTGGGTTACAACAATCAAATTTCTCATTATTAGCTTTGAGAACAATACCACAAATAAGTTCCAATTCCAATAACCAATTCTGGTTATTTTTACGTATTTAGTTTATTTCCTTTATCAATCTCTTATGGAAAAATTCTTTCCATGCATTTAACCGCGCATGAATAAATGGGAGTTGAAACCACTTCATCAGTATAATGAGTTCTACATTTAACCAGTTAAACTAAAAAGACAACTGTTCAACTTTCAAAACAAAATCGTAAAATATTGCGTGAATGTGTCAGTTGGATTTGTTTGAATGTCCTTTTCAATTTGAGGCGGGCCAGTTCAGAGCAGACTGTTTGTGGGTGTTCGTGTAGTCAATGAGAGTGGTGCACAGCGAGAGTGTGAGAAGCCTGGAGAGTTTGCAAGAAAACTGCAAGTCGACGGTGAGAAACCAAGTCAGTCCATAAGATCTTCATCCAACGCACAGGAAAGACTCCTGGGATTTCACTAGTAACTCTCTCCCAACATAGCTCCATCTGATTTTGGTCATAGATCCCTTCATGGCCTACGTCACTGTGACGTCACAACATTAGCTGGAGGCAAAACAGAGGGAAGCTGGAGGCGAACACTCACTGTCAACTGGGAAAAGCAAAAACCGAAAAAGTCTTAGATGACTTTCTTTGATTAAAAGAAAATACTGGAGTGAGACAATCATTAACAGAATAATATGTAATATGTAACACATCATCAGTTTCAGCCTGGATAACATTATAAGTTAAGAATAAATCGTGATTGAAATAAGTTAATCATTATTTAGGGGATTCTTGTTACATGTTAATGCTAATGCTAACCGCTGGGCTAGCTAATGCAAGATTAGTTGTGTGTTTCAGGGGTGTCTGAGCAGAAGTTTCATTTACTACGTTACCCTCCACAGTGTTTCCACTTACTAATTGTAATATCTTTGTTGGAGAGGATTCACTTGATAAAGACAGATCAGACTTCGTCCCCTCTGTGTCCTCCTCTGGTCAAACATCCATCCAGTGAGTGAGAGTGTAGGGGTCAGTGATTGTAGTCCCATCATTCAGAGTCAACTTTTTAAAATAACACTCACGGTCTCGGGGAGTGAGTGTATTAGTATATTATCTAAAATATGCGTTTTCCTCGTCCATTCCAGGAAAAACTATCTGTTGAAATACGCTAACCTGTGTTTACAGGCTATAATGTTTCAGATCTTTTGCCTCCAGCTAAGCCCCGCCCCTCAAAACACATGAAGGGGTCTACAGTTCTTCTTTATTTTCTTTGAAATCAGTAATTGATTAATTTAGTTTTTAAAAATTTAGTTTCCGAAATACTACTTTTTGGAGTATCTTTTTAGTTCTCTTTCGGTTCTCCTCCATGCTGCTTTGGTTGATGGAGAGCTTTTTTTTCCCTCAGGTGTGTCCAATTTATCTCCTCCCTCCCCCCTTCACTTCCTGTCTTAGCGAAAAACGATTGGTTGGTCTATACTCCTTTGTCTGTGGGCTCTGCTCGATTCATTTTATTGCTGCAAACCAGCGCAAACTGAGGATTAAACGACGACCTAGGTGTAAAACACAGCCGTGGACAAAGAGGGATGAAAACCTGTGACCTTATATTCTCAAACCGCCATAGTCCACGGCACCACGTGGATTAAGACGGCACCATGAATGAGATATTGAGCAAATATTTAATTTTTTTCAAGTCCGCCCCTTCAAAAACATCGGCTTTAGTTTCATCTCGACTGATAGGCAGACAGCAGTTTGAGTTTAATAACCACTTGGCACATCAGATCCAAGTAATTCTTCATGTGGCTGGAAATGAAAACGGAGAAAAGTACATAGGAAACCAACAGTTGGCCACGTCTGCAGATCTCTTAAATTTAATTAAAGGATCTGACGAGGGAGAGCGCGCATCAGTGACAAGAACAGTCTCTGTGCTGCTGATAGAGGGATCACCACTTTCTCATTAATTGCTCAATCAGCCAAAAGGAATGTGATCTGTGCTAATTAGAAGGACTCTCCTTCCATCATGGGGCTGCAGTGTAATTACAATCAGTCTGGGCCTAATGACACACGCTGTGCAGTACCACTTTCTGTCCTGTTGGGCCCGTGGTCTCTGCAGAAACCCTAGCTGCAGTTAACGTGATAATATAATTACTGCATTTACTTTGATTATGAAAATAATTATGCTGTTTACTTGTGTTGCAAGAGAGGGCCTTGATAATGTTCCCACTTTGTGCAGATTTGGACGCAGCGATTAGAGCCTGAATTAGGTTGGAAAGAATTTTGTTAGTGCGACTAATGTGAAACGCGTGGCTTTAATGAACACATTATTCCAAATATTAGGTTTAGTGATGAGCCTGGAAACGTACTGCCACTGGCAATTTGATGTTTCACATTCTTTTTCCTCTGAGGAAATACATCCTTTTTGTTACAACGCGGGAGCACGTACGTCCGTTATCAGGCGTTGTCAGTTTCAGCAAGAACGCTTCTGTTTTCTGCAATTTCCCTCTCCCAGTGATGGAGGAATTACAAAACAGATACACAACGCATGTGTAGCGTAGCGGATGTAAATTATGGAGACGCATTAGGTGGAAGAAGGTGGAGACAGCGCAGTAGTTAGAGCAGAAAGCTGACAGAATCATGCAGGGAGGTAGCCGACCGTGACAACACTCCTTTGTCAATTTGCCATCTTTTAGTTTGGGAGCTTAATGTGTTGCACTGCTGGATGTTAACTAAACTTCGAGGCACAGGATGGAAATTAAAGTGCCAGAGAAAGACACTGATACGTATTTCTAGTTAATTCATATCGCGTCCGGACAGAACCGCTTAAAAGAAATTCAAAAGCGGAGTGAATATCCGAGAGATTTCTGAAAAACATGAGCTCTGGGAGTTTGTTTTTGTTCAGGCTAGCAGTGCGACTCTGCGGATGCCGGCGTCGGCATGTTAGTCAGTCCGACGGCCCACCTTTCTGATCCACGCTCAAAAGTCCGGGGTGAAAGTAATAACCCTCAGAGAATGAATCACGCTTGATTTTGGTGACAGTCTGACTTTTTCTATGTGGTTTTGAGTGAAATGTCTCAGTAACTGCCATCATTCAAATATATGACAAAGACGTGCGTTACCTTCAGGGTCCCTGATTTCTCATCATTCCACATTTAAAGTCTGATTCCTTTTTACGTGACCAAATATCTGCTGAACCGATGACATTTAGCATTAGCATTTAGCTCATAAAATTGCACACTCGGCTGCAGACTTTTAGTCTTGTTCCATTAGGTAACTCAGTGGTTTGGATATTTGTGCCCTGTGCTCAGTATCCGGGGTTCACATGGAGACTTTTTTCTCATTCCCATTGAAGGTTTCACGTCAACTGTTTACATGTGAGGTGACCTATTCTGATCTGGTGTTTACATTTAGCACTACTTTTAATCAGAGCAGCCCTTTTACAGACATGTGACATGCACAGATCGATGAAAGCACCACATAATTAATCAAAGATGATGGTCTCTCCTCTAATCAGCATAGTACGACTCCTCCTCCAAACCCACATCCACTCTGCTGTCAGTGACGTCCTCCCATCATCAGCTCGTAAAACGGAAAGTTTGTGGGGTCGTATCCACTTTTGCTATTGTGTTGTTTAGCCTTATAGTAGCCGGTCTTCCACGCTTCGGTCTTTCCTGGCTTCAATTAGCTTTTGATGGACCTTTTAAAACAGTATTTCTGTCTGAGATGTTATTAAAAACAAGCTCTCCGCCACAGACCGGTTCTGTGTGCTTTGGGTTTGTTTATTCCAAATGAGGTGTTTATATGGAGCATTTTTATTTGGTTTTGGCTTCTAAACCGATATTTGGCTCCATGTAAACCCAGCTAGTGAGTTTATTGTCAAATTGTTGCATACTTTGCATAAAAGGATATTTAATGTGAACGTCAGTAACGTGGCAAAGCTGGCGATGAGTGTAACAAGCCACTAAATTAAGTAATAATCTACGTCAAGAAATCCACTGTGTGTTCCTGATTGAGTGTCATTTGTGCCCAGCTGTTTTAGGAAAATTTATGAGCCCTTTTTTAAAGTATATATTTAGTAGGACTCAATGGACTTGAGGTTGAGTGCTGTTACAGGAATGGAAGAACACATTAAGACAGGGGTCTTCAACGTTTTTCAGGCCAAGGACCCCAAACTCCCACTACCTATTATATCATGTTCTAATTAAACTCAGCCTAGTGCTATTGATAAATCTACATTATTATTATTATCATTTTGCATTCAGTATTAAGCTATTTAAGTTTTCATTTTTTTATTTCAAACATGTGCAACAGTACATGAACATACCTATATATATCATGCACTGTTAGCTTCTCTTCTGCTAATACTGTAGCGTGCGTCTGGGATTTCCATTGGGGACTATATTTATGTTGGATTCATGTTAACATGTAAGTAAAGAAATGTAAATTTGCAAATATATAGAAAATGTCTAATCAACCAAAGATTTTGCGACCTCCCTGCAGTACCTCCACAGACCCCTTAGGGGTCACGGACCCCCTGTTGAAGACCTATGCATAAAAACATTAAGAAAAATATTGAATAACACCAACCTTATTGTTCCTTTAAATTACAGAAATCACTCATATTGATCCACAGTCCTTCACAGCTATTTTCATTTAACGCTGTGAGAAACAATAGTAATAATGAAATAAATAAACCTTTAGGACGGTAACTGATTGCAGCATTTGTGTGTCGCATTGTCTCGTGAGATCCGCGGTGGGCGAGGTGAAGTGGCAGTCAGGAGATCAGATGGCTCTGTCCTCCGTGTAGATCCCCGAGTCCTCGCCGTCCCCCTGATGCAGCTGCTCCTCCGCTCTCCCGTTTGCCGCCTCCCCTCCCTTAACCTCCCACTCATCTCCCGAGCGGAAAGCCGCATTCATGCACCGTCTGACTGCGCACTAAAATTTATAGCCACTGCTTGACTTTGAAAAATACACTATGCCACTTTTTCGCCTCCATGGGATGAGAGCGTCGTGAGTCCCCACCCTCGGTCAGTGCCCCCCCCCCCCCCCCCCCCCCCCACCCCCTCCCTCATCCCCCCAACACCTGTCAGGTCACCTCAGTGAGCTGTCTCCTCCTGTTTCCTGTGGCGGAGGTAACAGTCGCTGCAGTCGCTGCAGACTCAGATCAGCGGGGGAACACAGACAATACGTAGTTTTTCAAAGAAAAAGAAAAAAGGAGCCATGTAACATTCGCTCAGGTCTCATCTGGTGCAAATTTAACTCCAAAAACATTTGGCCTGAGAACACACACAGCTGTGGACGGACAGAAGCCTCACGCAGATCGATCCAAATTCAAACACAAGACACCATCTCTTCCCTAGTAACTTTATATTATTCACCTCGTTTTCAGCTGCTCTCATTGTAAATCAATTATGTGCCTTAAACCCTTAAACCCTTGTTGTTCTGAAGCCAGGAGCTTTGGTTTGTTTGGGCTTGTGGGAACACAGCACACTGGTCTAGAACAAATTATCTGAGCTATGACCAGTGAGAGAGAAGGTGGTCCGCTTGAAATCAGTACCCACAGTGATTCTTTTGCATTGTGAGAACCGATATGACTAACCTACCGTGCAGTTTACTTGATGCGTCTTTGGAAGAGAGACCATCGAGGTCAGTAGGTTGTTTTATGCCTCCAGAGCATGCCTTCTCCTTTAGAGTGTTCCTACTCAGTATATATACAATAAAACATTAGTTTTTCTTTCATGCTAACATCCTGACTCCAGCTCATTCTGGTTGTCGCTATTTTATGAATGAAACGTGTCTGAAACGTGTCCTTCGGTATCAAAACAGACTGGAAGACGGTCTCAGTAGTTGTCTTTTGTGTAGCCTGGGCTGCCTGAGTGATTAAAAATGTCAAAGCTCTAATTTTTAGCCAGGATAGGTGTTAGCTACCTACGCTAGAATGTTAGCACGTAGCTCAAGTCGTTGCTCACAAATCTGCTAGCATGGTGGTAGTCTGTTTGTTATTTCATCTTTTAATACTTAAATAGAAATTAGTTGAGGTTGCACTTAAACTCCGACTTTAAAACTTTGCTCTCATGATACACTTAACGCTCAAGTTATTCTTCATTTCAGAACAAATATAATCCAGTGGAGATCAGTCCTTATTTAACCCTCATGGGCTGTTTTAGTGCAAGAGTTAGAATATTTCTCTCTTGTTTCTCTTTGATAAGGCAACTTTCTTCTTTTTTTCCTTTCTAAATAAAAGCAAGCGGATGATTCATTACATAAAATCATCGGACTCCTTTTGTGTTGTCTTTGAATGTTTTATTTTCAAGGCCAATTTTATGTCTCCCTGCCATAGCAACACGGAGAGAGAAATGCAGCTGGGGCCTCAGGCTGCGCTTGAACTTTTAGGGCACATGACTTTTGAACTATATTAAAGAACTGGAAACAACCCCAGACGCCAAACTAATAACGGAGAAAAAAAAACTGAGAACTATAAAGTTGTATGAGGAATAAGAACAACATAATTTAGACAAAAGAGAATTTTGGATAGAGATATTCAGGTCAATGAGGCGTCTCTATGCCTGTTAAGCTTAGGACCCTACGTCCTCATATGCGGACATTAAATTCTAGGTTTTATTTCTGCGTATTCTGCTTCATTTAAACCATTGTCCTCTTTAGTCTGCCATCTAGTGGTAGCAAAGGGTCAATACACTAGTATGTAAAAACATGATCATAGGACAAAAGTAGCTGATGAACAAATCTCCATCAAATTCTAAGGTTAAAATTTATTTATTTATGTTCATTAACGTTTCTAGTATGATATGCCCCACAAATTTAACAAATTATATTAATAGCAACAAGCTACAACCTCGCTAATTAGCAATTACTCGTTTGAGGACGTTGGGACTTCATTGTTCGCAATTCTTGTTTTGCTTAGCCATGCACAGGTATTAAAATAATATTTTTTGTCACACATTGTTCACTTTATTACAATATAAATAATGAAATAATCCCAGCGTCCACATATGAGGACGTTGCTCCTTTTCCAAAAAATACTACTCACTGTTGAAAGATGATGTTAAGAGAAATACCTTGAAGAAATTAAATATGCACAGCAAACTAAAGCTCGGGTCTGAGGAGGTTGATACGTTGTCCTTTGGTCTCAGGTCTCCAAAGCAGCTGCGGACCTGATGGCGTACTGCGACGCCCACATACGCGAGGACCCCCTCATCGTGCCCGTCCCCGCCTCCGAGAACCCCTTCCGGGAGAAGAAGTTCTTCTGCAGCATCCTCTGATGACCTGCCGCTAGAGCCGTACCGGTGCAGGCATGGCGTTGCCTGGCTTCTCTGTCTTCACCACACCTGAAGCTACTGGCCATAGAGGCATTGAGTTAAGTTTTGCCAGGTGGACACTCTGTTGTTGGTCAGCTCTGTCCTGGTGGCTGAGGGTATTGGGGGAGTCAGCTACCAAACTGGCAACCCAGTGAGCGTATTATGTCTTGTTAAATAGGTTTGTTATTGCTTTGTTATTAGAGAACAGCCTTGCTCAGTGCTTAATGAGATGAGAGATGTTTTTTTTTTTCTTTTTTTCTTTTGTTGTGCTAGATCTTAACTTGCCTCAGGAGACAGACGTTTGCCCAGTGACCTTTTTAAACATTTATTCTCCTTCCCTTTACCTGGATTTCTAAAAAAGAAACAAACAAAAAAAAAGAAAAAGCATAAATCTTTGTATTATCTTGAACATCATTTCAGTTTTCTCTTTTTTATTGCTCTCAGTGTGCAGGTTTGACTGTTTGTAGCAACACCTACTGACACTAAAATTTGGCACTTCTGTATCAATTAACCTTACTCAATTTTGTAGTTTAGGAACAGAAATCTTATCTCAAAATGGTGAATAATTTCATCCTGGTATAAGAAGGGAGGGATTGTGCATCGCTCTGCTTATTGAAAGGTACAGAGCTAATGTTGCAGCAGACAGATTAGTTCTCCAGGGTTTTATCACTGTGCAAACAACCCTTAAGTCAGAAATTATTTATGAACCTGTCAGCTGTTCCCCAGATCTGCTCTAACGCAGTCTTTACCTTTACCGCTCTGTTTGATTCACTCTTCGTATACTTCATCCACACTGAATCAGAGACTGCACCGGTTAATCCTGCAACCACAGGCGGGGAAGATTTTTACAAGTCGCAGGACATGTTTTCCTCCTTATTTCCTTAGCTGTCTCATTCGATTTCTGGGCATGTTTCCTGAGCCTGGTTCCTTTTTTTTTTTGCCTGTCCTAGAGTGAATGGCAAGGCCTTTTGACATTAAAGCCAAACCGGAGGCCTGCATGTTTCTCTGCTCCTTTTTGACAGCCTCCTCTTGTTTCCGAGGGGCTGCCAGTCTTTTAGAGTGTACAGTATGTTACAGTGCCAATTTCTGTGAGAGCAGTGTGAGCTTTCACGCTGTCGTCCCACAGCCTTTTTTTTTTCTTCTTCTTCTTCTTCTGTTTTTCCCCCCTGTTTGTTTTGGAAGAAAAAGCACACTGTCGATATATTTCCTTTACATGGGTAGTTGAATAGCATTTGCTAATTTTTACGATGAATTGTTATGATTGTTATTAATATTGTTATTATCAGTAGTACTATTGAATATTTGTTGCACAGCACTGACAGCTACATGACGTGTAGTGCTACCAAGCTTGTATGATACTTAGACAACAAAAAAAACAACAACAAAAAAAAAACATTTATAAATCATGCAATTATTGATACTATCTAAGTATTTTTTAAAAACAACAGTATGGGTCGTTTACATTATGTGATCCCTTTGGTGGTTCGGGCTTTTCACATCATTGTTTGTGCAAAATTGATTGAAAATTTCCTCTCGGTACTTGAACAGCCATCGCATTAGGAATCCAACTCTGATACGGGACTGTCACAAAAACAGACTATTGTGTTATCCAATTTCTTTTCAGGATAATTCTTTGAAAACCCAGAGACTCACCTCGGGACACTGACCTCATCTTAAGTTTGGTGCCAAATCTGAAAACGAGAAATACAACAGCTAGAGATGAATATTGCATGGATTTATTTCTATCTACAACAGAGAGAACTATTATGATATGAAATATTGCCTCTTCATTAACTAACTTTCTGGGTGCTACTCTGCACATAATAATCTCATTTGGGGTCCAGATATGTTGACACATGTGCAGCTGTGTTCATGAATGAGGGGTGGGGGTGGGGTGGGGTCGGGGGGGCCATAGCATTTAAACAGCAGGCTTTGTAAACCCTTTGACGGATCAAATGAATTAAAGGAAAACGGCAACCCAAATGCTCTGTGTCTTCAGTATTTCTGCTTCGTGTCTCTGCGCATCACACTGACAGCATGGAAGGCCACTGCAAATGGTTCTCATGGAGGAACATGATATTCTGGTGCGTAGTGGAGACCTCCTGTGGCTGAGCTGAACCCGCAAGCCATCTGGATGCACAGTTCATGTGTCATGGCATTTGAAAAAAAAAATAATAATAACAATAATAAAAAGCAAGTTATGAGGGTCGACACCAATAATAACTCAAGGCATCAGCCACTTTTATCAGCATTCGTATCTGTTGCTCTTTCGCGTGTACGCCCGTTACATTACGCGTCACCCGGGAGCAGACTGAGCTGAGATCACCCCGCTTTGCCAAATTTGGTTTATATTGGATATTTATTTTTAACCACCTACAGAAACCGTTTCACCGGACTCAAAGGTGCGATCGTCACATCAGAGTCAAAATTGCTTTTCAGACCAAAAAAAAGGAAAAAAACTCACAAACAAGTAAGGAAACTGTGTGGGTTGATGCCATGGTAGAAGCATGTAGAAAATGGCACGGAGGGTTTGGATGATAGATGCTGATAAAGCCAATATCTCTTATTGATTTCTGCAAACCAGTCCCAAAGGAGCGCGAAGTAATTAGGAATAAGCAATGCTATGGGGAGGATTTATTTTTAAAGCCTGGGGACCATTTATTTTAAATTAAAGGCTAAGTGAGAAGCAGATTTTCTTGCAGTGAATAATCTGTGGACATCTCCTAAAATTAGCACAGTTTTGTTTTTGAGGATTTTCTCTGTGCTGTTTAAAGTGCATAGTTAGGGAGTCATAACTCACTGGTTGGGATCTGGTTAGTCAATGCCAATCAAATATGATCAATATGCACAAGCAGAAGTTCCAATAATAATACTAAAAGGTGCTTATTTTCCTAATTTTCCTTAACACCGGCTATTCGTCTCATTCTAATTAAGAGCACAGAGGTATCCCAGAGTGCACTGCAGGATTCAGCACCTTCCTCAGACTTTATATTTGATAAAGAAAAAAAAAGATTGGAGGGAAATGTAGAGAAAAACAGCCAAAACTTAACTCAGTCAGTAAGTAGGTCTCTGTATTATGTTGCAGGCACCTGGCTCTCAGCTGGGACCTGACTGCATAAAAAGAAATCTATACAGATCTGGAGAAAAGTGCAGTGAGTGTATTGAAAGCTGCAAGGCAAAGGGGAATAAGGGATAAAAAAAAAAAAAAAAACAATACACACACACACATATGCACACATGACTTGGAATAGTATAACTAGAGCATGAATAAGTTTGTGTGTATAAAAAAGTGAACTCAAAGCCATAAACAACAACCTCAGATAGCGGAGGGTTGGATAGTAACAGCAGAGTAGATGTGTTTCAAGCAACTATGTGTAGGCTTTTCCTTTCAAATGCGCAATGTGTTGCAGGGAGAAAGCTAAATCATTGTAATAATCTATGAATATGAGTCCAAAGAGGAATTCTATGATGCACAGGAAAGTAATTATCCCCAGGGTTGTAGGTTATCTAATACTGAGAATCTGTGCCAGAGCACCAAATTTTCCAAATTGAGCAGTGAGCCCCGAAAGTGTAAAGAAAATACGCATGAATAGTAATAACTTCTGGTAAGGTTATTTATCTGCAGGCACCGTGTGTGGATGATGATTTCTACACATAGAGTTTGCATGCAGTGCATCACATGCCAGTGTTTTCCCTTTATATTATTATTTTTTTCCACAAGAACGGGCGATAAGGTCTCTGAAATGGCATTTATGCAACGCAGGAATTCCATTAAAATCAATGCAAATGAAATGTTTACAAGTGTTGCAGTGGGCGCTCTTGGTGGCGTGGCTCACTCCGCCTCCCCCTCGGAGAAACACTGGCGGCCTCGGCATCAGAAGAAATCCTCCTCGAGCATCTATCTCCGTGCACAATAGATTCCATTTAAATGATTGATGTGCAGCGCCAAGTAACGGGCTTATTAAAGTTAGGGTCTAATCTTAAAGCTAAAACATGGCAGCAGGGTTGTTTTTTAGAGGACAGAGTGATTCATATGTTAATTTTCTCTTCTGCTTCATTGCAAATGCACAATGTGGACTTAAGGAAAACAACAAACCTGGCCATTTCCTTGTGTGATAAAAAATGAGACGGCCCACCTCAGTGTTTGAGGGTTTAATTCTGCTCTAAGGACATGTGATAAACTATTTATGCTGCCTGCATTACCGTTCTCCTTACTTTAATGCGGTTTGAGTGTAAACTGCACAGGGCTGCTTTATTTTTAATGGGGATGTGTTAACCGTTAAAAATCTATTGATCTGAGCCCGTTATATAGTGTAGGAGAGAGGCTTATCTTTTTAGGAGTCTGCACACAATTAGAGTAGCAACGCATACAATAGAATAGACACAGAATAGATGAAGAAATACTTAAATAAAATTAATTAACTGCTTATCACAACAAGTTGCCCTTTTTATTTCATCCAAACCCTGAACATTGCAAATACTGCAACCTTCAGGTAAGAGGACTACTGTTTTTTTTGGTTATGAATAAAATAAAATAAAATACTACTTTATTAATCACTGTGGGCAGGGCAACACAATGCAAAAATACAATACTGAAACTTCCGATTACAAAATAAACTAAAATAAAGTATATATATGAATATATACGAAATAGAATAAGGTTGGAAAACTACATGAAATAATAATTAGTGAAAATAAATATAATAATAAATATATATACAAGTATAAATAATTTGTATAACTACGTAATTTTCAGGTTCCTACTGTATTTTGATAGGCCACAGTGAACTCCACCTCCCAGAGTGCACCGCGCCACTGCTCCTCGCCTCCCATTGGTCCGGCTCTCCGAGCGAGCAGCGGAGGCAGACATGAGGCGGTGGTGAGAGCGCGGCGGCGGAGACTTTCTGCGGAGCTGAAATGAGGCGCACACACGGGCGGAGGGCTCACACCGCGCAGTGCCGTGCGGCTCAGGAAGAGGCTCCGCGCCGCTAAAGCTGAAGGCTGCTCCAGGCTGAATGAAGGGCTCCGTCCATGCGGAGGCTAGCGCTCATTCTGCTCCCATGTGCCGTCGCCGTCCTGGTGCACTTGTGGTTGGCCCGTCGACCCTCCACCAACACCCCGCTGGACAACAACACACACTCCGGTACTTTTTTTAAAATTATTATTATCCTTGCAGCCACGCAGCCCGAGCTTCGACTCCTTCAAAGGCTCGCAACTTTTATATACCTCCGTGCGTCTCTCTGGCTAAGTTTGCCTTTACCGCCCCGGTGTGGTCTACCCCTGGGGTTGTTAGTTTGTGTGTGAACAGGTAGTTAATGGTCAGCGTGTGTTTGTGTGTGTGGTTTTTTTTGTTGTTTTTTTTTTTATAGAGTAGAATAAGCGTAGAGTGTGTTGGGCGTTGCTGGGACAGCCTGAACATCTGAGGCGAGCGGAGCATCTCTCTGCTGTGTTACTGTGCCACCTTCAGTCGGATTATTATCAGGGCTGTGTTTTCATCAAATGTCTGTAGTTGAACCGAAGGCAGTGATTTCCACTGAGGTGGATTATCCCAAATAACTAATCAAAGGAGGCTGGATCTGGAATGAGAAGCTTAAATGAAGTTTTATTGTCACATCTGCAACTTTTTGTATTCAATTCCTCACCACTTACTGTTATTTAGTGGGTGTCTATTTGTTTGTCTTAAGTGAATTGTTTCCTGTTCTCCAGATGACCCGTTGCCTTTCTATGAAGTTTTGGTGGGAGTGCTTTCAGCCAGACACCATCATGAGCTGCGACAAGCGATAAGAGAGACCTGGCTGGGCTACCTCAGAGATCACCCCCTCTTCCGGCACAGGTCCGTAGGATGCAGCTCCCAACTGCACCCCCTCTTTTTGTTTTTCTTATTTAGTTTTCTGCCAGACCTCGTCCACGACGCCTGCAGCATCCGGCAAATAACTGACGACCACCAGCGACCGTTTTATCTTCACCTGACTGCCGGCAGATATTGTTCTCTCTTCTCTGCCCCCCCTTTTTTATTTATTTATTTATTTATTTTGCCTATTTCCTTCTCATCCAGTGATCTGAGCTCAGATAAGGTGTGATGGCCTTTAAGACAGCCCCCCCCACCCCCTCCCAGGTAGCCATGGCAACCAAGGGCGGCTGGATGGACGGGCTTTAGAAAACCTTGTTGCCGAACATTGTGCACGAGGAAAAAAAATAGGAATAAGTAAAAGTAGGATGAGCGTAATGATGCTTGTGCTTTTTTTTTCAGAGTGGGGGTGAAGTTTATCGTGGGCCAACATGGGTGTCCCATTCCCGAAGAGGACAGAGAGGATCCTTACTCCTGCTCCCTCCTCAACTTCAGCGAACCAGGTACAAGAAAAAAAAAAAATAAAAAAAAAAAGCAGGAACGAGATGCATCTGCAGCTTTAATACAGAGTCTCTGCAATCTGTTGCTCGTTCACGTCGCATTGTCGGCAGCAGAGCTGAGGAAGAATAAAAGCTGAAACGGTGAAAGGAATGTTCAGAAGAAAAGTGAAACACCTTTTATTCATGTGCGCCCACGGCTCAAGGACGACTCGCTTTTCCTTTCTGCGTCCAAGGCCGAAGCAGAAATTCTTCACAGCCAACGTAGCTGCATTTCAGCTGAGGGGTGACTAGAACTACTTACCAACGCTTGAGAACTAGAGCTGTTCTAAGCACGGACGTACATATATATATATATATATATATATATATATACATATGAAATAATTGAACACTTTCAGGTAGAACGTCTGCAGTAATTGTCTCTCACCTTCGCAGCAGTTTCACTACTTTTCCCTCTCGTCCGTTCAGTATTGGCTGCCTACATGAAAACATAATTACTGCTCATCAGAATGGGCTTTTTCAGGCGGCGGCCTTTGGGGTCACGGCGATGTTTTATTTTGTCCTGCCCGTCCTCCACTCTCCGCCGCGTTAATGGACGAAAGTGTTGACGTGATTCGCTTCAGAATCGGAAGCAGGCAGCGTCGGAGCGAGACGCAGGGCGTGATTGGAAGAAGAAAAGGGGCTGCTTTTAGACACAGCTGGGCACCTGGCGCGGGGATTCAGGTCGACGCGCGCGTTAAGCGGACAATTAATTCTCGCTGAAAATATGTTTGTTTGTGTCCTGCGTTCGTCGCGGCGATTGTTCTGTGGGACTACAATAAGGTGAATGCTAATTGGCTCCTCTCAGAGGCTGAGATGCTGTTGTAGCAACCCCGGCTCCCTACGCACACTGGTTGTGCTTTGAGTCACGGAGAAACAGTCAAATTGCTAATGATACTCGAAGACTTTAATACTTGAGAGGAGATATAAACAGCATAATACAGCGCTAGAGCCCCCAGTGCTCAGTTACGGCTTCTCAGATGTGAACGGTTGTTGATTTTCTCCCTGAATAAAACATTTTGGTATTTAGTGACATTTTTAAAGGACAATTGTTCCTCCACTGACAAAAAAAAAATACACCAGTGACTATTTATCATTGAATAAATAATAATTTATCAGTTAATACTTTTTTTTTTTCACTAAAATACTAAATAACAGTAATTTTGCTCTGTATGTAATGTATTATTTATGCCCCCCTCCCCCTCGAGTAAACTAGCAGTTCTGACATGACCGCTGCCGAGAAAGTGCTAAGCATTTATATTTAGTCAGCACAAGAATATTAAATTTATCTCTCGCACAGAGGAACTGGTAGAATCCTGCAGCTCAATCTGTGTCCGGTCAATGAGGAAAACATTTGGTCTGATAAACTGCTGCACTCTTCTTGTCTTTCCTCTTGTCTTTATTTGGTGTAGAACGTATATAAAGTAAAAAGAAAGAACAAAAAAAAAAAAAACCTGCGTTGCCTTAACAGCCTTGATCCTTTCATTGATCTCCTGAGTAACAAACAGCTCTTTTGTAATTAAGAAACCGTGCTCATGAGCAGAAGCTCACTTTGAAGACAGCGGCCGTTGAGAAGCTGCTCCTCAAAGTGCTGACGGTGTAGCTTTCCTCTTTTTTTTTTTTTTTTTTTTTTTTCTCCACGGTCTGCCTCTCTCTGAATCATCCGTTGGGATCGTGATGAATTTCTCATGCTCTGCTCTCCCTCTGTTCCAGTGACGGGGCCGGATGCCGAGATAGAGATTGTGACAGTTTCTGATCCCTCAGTGCTCGCCCCCTCCGACGTGTCCGCCATCGCCCTGGATTTCAAGGTCCTCCACCCGGTGGTGATAACCAGGCTCGGGGTGTTTCCCAGCGGGAGCCGGCCCGAACTTCAGAGCAACGTGACGGTGAAGCTGCTGCAGCTGGACCAGGAGGTAAAGGAGCATAATGCATCCCATATGCCGCCTCGCTGTTCGAGCCTGGTAGATGCACAGCCCGGGGGCAGCTGGAGGACTCTGTGCCGCTGCTGCTGTTTACTGCCTCGGTTATAGACACCGACTTCAGCTCACTTTGGATTACTGCCACTGAGATAACAGCACTCACTGTGGATGAGTTTAACTTTAGTTGCTTAGTGAATTCTTTATGGAGCAAAACTTTTTTTTTTTTTTTTTTTTTTGGTTTTTCCTGCAGGAGGCTGTGGTTACTGCTCGCTTCAGCTCCATCAGCACGGGGACCATGGTGAACTGGGTGTGGTACAAACCAGTGGAGCAGTTCATCTTGCCCAAGGTTAGTTTTCACATAGATTATACAAATACCAAGGTTGAAGCACATACATTTTAGAGCAGGTTTCGGTTATTGGGATTTCTCACGGATAGCTGTTAAACTACATTCATACATAGACTTTTATCAATAATAACTACTACGTTATTGGACATGTTTTTTTAGGAAGCTTTTTTTAATTTAATGATTTTTTTTTTCCCCAGCAAAAAGTAGAACGCTAGATGCGATTTCAAAACCGTCTTCACAGCGCCATTAACTAAAAAGGTTCAAAAGCACCATCGATTTCCACATGTACTTGCTGCACCTGTTGCTCAAGTACACTCCGGAGGACATCTGTGCATCACTGCTGCAAAAGGGAACTGTTTAAAAAATGAATAGTGGTGGAAGAATACTATAATCAGTTTAAATAAAATGTAAAATACCCTTTTTTTTTTCTGAGTAGCAGCTGACATGTGTCTTCAGTGGTAACTGATTATGTGTCTGACAGAAAAACGTGGTGATACTCAGTGGCATGTTTTTTTTTTATCCAGGGTTTTGAAGGGACGCTGGTTTGGGAGAGCCTGGACTCGGCTGCTCTGACCACAGTCAATTCCTCCTCCGTGGAGCTCAACGATGGGGGAGGCGTCCTCAAGATCTCCTCCGTACGTTATGTCATGTGCTGTGTAAAAAAAAAAAGAAGAAGAAGAAAATCTTCTCAAGTTCCAAAGTGTAGGGGAAAGTTAAAGATTTTTTTTCTTGCAGATCGCAGAGGGCATATTGCCTCATAGAAGTGCTCTTGGATTTCCCGGTCTGGCTGGAGGCTTCACATTTACTATCTATGGTCGGTCCAACAACAAAATGAATTTTGAGCTTTTTATGAAAGCCGTTTGATCGAAATCGCTCCATGAGCCAACTCCCGTAAAAGGCGTCTATATAAAAACTTATGAGCTTACCTGATTTTCAACTTGGGATTCTTGCATATGGGCCAAAGGGAAAGTAAAAATGTTCCCCGTTGCCACCCTGCTGTTCTATGTTATTGATTTTGCCTGTCTACCTAAGAACTGATTTGTTGCCACTTTGTGCAAAACAAAATTAAATCTTTCAAAATCTCTGAAAACGGAACTAATGATCCATGCTGTAAAATGTTATAGTTTTTATTGGTTTGCCAGTCAAAATTCCTTAATTTATTCAAACTTGGGGCAAATAAAATGTTAATGTGGCTTTTTCCTTCTCTGATTACTCCCATTACCCATGTAACCCCCCCCGCGTCAGATGGAGATGGACTGTCGGCTCTCCTGCGGGGTCGCCCAGCCAGGATGGAGCTCCATGCCTCCAGGCTGAGGCAGGAGGACGCCTCCTTGCGAGAGGAGAGCCTCAGGCATGGCGACATGGTGTTCGTAGATGTGGTGGACACCTACAGGAACGTGCCTTCCAAATTGCTTCAGTTCTATAAATGGTATGCCAAGTGCTAATAACTCGGTTCTCTGTCTCCAAATTGCCCGAACCCTCTGAGGAAATCAGCAACCTGAAATGAAAGTGTGTCAGCGACTCGGAAAAGTCTCGCTTTTTCAATCACCATTGCGAACAGTACAGTTATGAGTCATCAAATAGCAACACATACGTATGCTTTAACCTGACGAGTGTTTTACATATTTGCGGACCCTCTTGCCCCCCGTCCTCAGTGGTATTTGTAAATCCACTTTATATTATATTGCGAAACATCTGAAGGTGGGCTTTAATTAAAGTGGCAAATTCCCTCTTTGGCAGGTCTGTTGGAAACGCTGACTTTAATCTACTGCTGAAGACAGACGATGATTGTTACATCGATGTGGACTCGGTATTAATGAAGATTGACCACAAGGGTCTCAAGCGCCGCAATTTCTGGTGGGGGAAGTAAGTACAGCGTGGTGTCTGGTCCTGTTGACAATGTACATTTAGCATCCACTTGCAGTTGAACACGGGTGCACTGTCAGCTGAACTTTAGAAACCAGAGTCCCTCTGTGCAGTCTTAAAAGAAGATGGGTAAGGTGGAAGTGAGGCAGGATTTGACGATAATGTGCATCTGACCCAGTTTCAGGCAGAGCTGGGCAGTGGATCGCATCGGAAAGTGGCAGGAGCTGGAGTACGCCAGCCCGGCCTACCCGGCGTTTGCCTGCGGCTCAGGCTACGTGGTGTCTCGTGACCTGGTCCAGTGGCTTGCCAGTAATGCAGAGAAACTCAAGGCCTACCAGGTAGAGTAGCGAGGAAGCGAGCAAGCAACGGCGGCAAATGATCGTGATCATAGCGTGAGCAATCTCCTCTGGATGTGTGGTTATAGGGAGAAGACGTGAGCATGGGGATATGGATGGCAGCTGTTGGACCACAGAAATATCAGGTAAAAGAAAAAAAATAACACTTTCAGACTCTAGCGTCCAGCTTCAATTGCATGCAAATGATTGTTTGTTTTTTTGATGTGGAATACAACACATTCCATTGGGGCTGGGCGGTATACCGGTATTTGTCTTTTATTACGATATGAATTTTTAATACACCAACCGAGCGTTCGCAACGCTGCGCTGCAAGACACTGTTTCAGACCGGCGATTGCGTCATTGTGAGGCGCGGTGATGACGGAAAGTTTGCGGCAGAATGAGATCGCAACGAAAACACGGAAGAACTACCCAAAAAAAAAAAAAAGTGCCGTGTCAGTTCTGTGTGGTTTATAGGGTAATCAGACGTCCCCGATTTCTGGTACAGTCTCCGTTTTTGATGGCATGTCCCCCGTCTCAAGTTGTCCCTGAAAATGTCCCCGAGTTTAGCATTTTATAAAACGAGGGGAAAAAAAATGTTGCGCACAGAATACAGCAACAGTCATTACGGTAGCCGGTAGCGCTGCTAGTGACGTTACAGACTTGGCAGTTTAAATATGTTTAAGCAGGGCTCTTAAGTATCACGCACACACATTTCATTAAGTTCACACGCTCTCACGCCGAAAAATGATGAAACTCTCCGCACATGGACTTCAAAAGAGATTAGTAATCTAGGTAGGCAGCTGCGTAATCGTCGAACAATCAGCAAACGGTGTTTGTTGTTGCCAGGTGAAATAGGAGCTCCCTAACCACGTTTTCCACAAATGTAAAAACTAAGTAAATAAACTCATTCCTCTCACTTGCTAAATTCAACACTTAAGAGCCCTGGTTTAAATGTGAATAAATATGTAAAAATAATTGAAGCTGTAATTGTCCCCGTTTCTTCATTTCATCTTGATAAACTTTTATTTATTTTTTATAATCTCCGAGCATTAAATGTCCCTGGATTTCATTTCAGGATGCATTGTGAACACATGATTATGCATGGAAAAAAATATATCGTGATAAACCTTAATACCATCGGAATTTTGAAATATACCATGATGTATATTTTTTGTCATACCGCCCAGCCCTGCATTACATTGTTGTGTCTGGGTTTTTCCCCGCTACACAAACCTGTAACAACAGGAGATAAATGCCGATGTTTAATGTATTTTTTAAAATGGCAACCAAAAATTAATCATGTATTCAGTTTATGCAGAGCACGTAGTAATGAAGAAAACACGTTATTCAAAATTGCAGCATGTTCTTCTCACTCGGTTATCTGAGCGGCCTTTGATATTGTGAGTGATGAAGATGAGATGTGTGGTTTTACTTGCACACTTTCATTCACGGCGGCTTTCATGCAGTTAAACGGTGTAAAACAATGGGGAGACTG
This sequence comes from Mugil cephalus, assembly GCF_022458985.1. Lineage (NCBI taxonomy): Eukaryota > Metazoa > Chordata > Actinopteri > Mugiliformes > Mugilidae > Mugil > Mugil cephalus. Next base: position 8,643,523 of record NC_061782.1, read on the forward strand.
AAACGGACGGCGTGAAAAATAAATTGCGCCGGCAATCGTTTGTGCTCGGTGTTTAATTAACAGTGTTTTGGTCCTCTGAGTTTAATTAGGGGAGTGTATCATTTCCCTAATTCCCTCCACAAATGAGAAGATGTAATGTAAAATAAAAAGTTTGAGTCGAAATGATGCATATTTTACGCCTCTCTCCAGTAAATCTGCTACTTGGCTGAAGCCAGGGCATTTTAATTTATATTTTTAATAAAACATGGCGGCAAGGACGACTTAACATTGATTATTTTCTTGTTGTTAGTAATTCACTGTTCAGTATATTTAAATATGTAGCTGTAACATGCACGTTTTTCCATTTTATTATTCTGTTCAAAAGTACTTCTTTACCACACACACACGTGTCTTTTACTGCAGCATTGCCACGTGTCATCGGTCGATTTGTTAACGATTTACAGTAATCAAGGGTGCAAATGAACAGTTTAACCCGAGGAGGATCTGATGATTAAATTAGACTGCGCATGTACCGTCCTGCTCCTCTGTTGCCAGGACCCCGGCTGGCTGTGCGAGAAGGAGTGCTACCTGGACATGCTGTCGTCCCCTCAGCACACGGCCAAGGAGCTCCACGTCCTCTGGGACAGAAAGAGGGTCTGCGGAGACCCCTGCGGTTGTCCCTGGGACCACTGAATGTGGTTCACAGCACACTCACCATGTGGCACTGTGGGTAAAATGCACTCGAGCACTGAGAGTCAGTTCAGTTTCTGCGATTTTTCCTCTAAAACACCAAACTGAGCCATTATAAGTGATGATTATTATTATTATATAACAAAAAAAAAACACTTGAAACTTAAACAATGGGAAAATAAGATTTGCAGGTTCTTAACATTAAAAAGAAAAACTAAACACTGCACCGACATCTTGAACCATTTGCAGCTTCACAACATGTTTAAAAAGTATCATGAAATCTATTGTTAAATTCAATGAAAATGTCTTCATTTGGAAAAAGACTGAATTTAAAATGCTTTATTATCGTAAGTGTCAGGAGAAGAAACCATGTGCAATATCAGCACCGTGTACAGGATCACAGCTGGAAGTACCACAGATTTAAAGACGATTACTCTGCATTGCTATATTTTGTAAATTATTGTCCTGAGCTTTTCATCCTCTTCACTGTTTGTAGATTTCTGACGAGCTTTCTCTCACATACACACAGTTTGTACTGTAACTGTTGTTGTGCAAATAGTGATGTGGCCTTACTGTATTCGTTAGGCGTCATGCTGTATGTAACGTTAACACTTGTGATATCAGCGCAGATTTTTGACGACGCAGTCCAAGCGGCTGCGAAAGAGACTCATTTAACACTGGTTTTATGAAGCCCTCCTCCTCCGAGGTAATAAAGAACACTTGAGAGGGATTAGCGACGTGCTTGTTGTTTATTTCGGGGGACGATTCACGCAGTAAAGTTACAGGAGCTGCTGATTGTGTGTGGAGTCTGAAGCTGCGTTTTAGCCGTTAGCGCTGCTCAGTCGGCACCGAGCGGTCTCTTGCTTTCCAACTTAAAAAGGAATATGAAATCCCTTTGATTTCTATCGATGATTGTTTTTCCCGAGACGGTGAGCTGGACACGGCTGGAATTTTGATCAAGAAAACTTTTAGCCCCAAATTGATCCGGGTTTTCATCCTGATCAATACAACTGAACACATCCAGCTATGTGATTTTTTTTTTTTTTGACTGCACGCTTTTTTTTTTTTTTAAGGTGCTGCAGTGATTTGTTTGTTTATTGATGTATAGCCAATATGATTGATGCTGAGTCACTAGAATTAGATTACCTCGCTGTATGTTTCTCTAAATAATGAAAGACGATGCTGAATATTTTACTAATGGAGGGTAATACGTGTCATTTGTTTCATTTAAGCCTGTCCCACCTGCCAAGATTTCTGTTCCCGCAATTAACTTGACATTGGAGCAGACATTCCTATCCTCCTACTCCCTTTCCATCCCGTCCTTTCGCCTCTTCTCTTTCAGTGAGCTGCATGATAACAAAGTCATATCCGCATCTGTTCCACTCTCCCACAAAGATAAGCGCGCTGTTTTTCACCCTCTCTCTGTGATTTGGCTCGAAGCCCTTTCATTGTGAGCCGAGAGAGAGAGAGAGAGAGAGAGAGAGAGAATGTCGTGGAAATGACGCTCGGATGAAAAATGCCCACTTCTGCTTCATGCGCTTCTTTAGAAGTCAGTGAATTTGTCTAAACTCTGATAAGCGCCGCGGTGGTGTTGTCACTCGCTGATGTAAAATGTTTAAATTATTATCATCCAAATCCTCTGAAGCCTTTATTCTAATCCCATTCTCTTGTACGCTCCAAACAGACGATCAAATCAGCCGCGTCTACCTTTGTCATAATAACTCCACAAGCAAATTGCACCGTGTTTGCCTACAAATTGCTCTTATATATGTATTATATTCTGAAGCTCCTCTGACTTTCTCCTCATAGTAATTTAATGGCTCGGCCCATTTTTTCGAGTGGTTTTCCCGTCTTACTGCCGCCAGTATGATTTTATTTTTCTTTTGTACGTATGCGTTTATGTAATGTGGAACTGCACCGTGTTTGGAGGGACAATTGGCTCCCGTATTGACATAACCGAGAGCGAAATGATGTTGTGTCGAGGGGAAAACACTGCTCAAGAATTCCTTTGTTTTCCGAGCGATCGATACACGCGAATATGAAGTCGCTCCCGCAGCTAGACGCTTAATGATCAAAGGAGCAGAAGTACTACAACAATAAATCAGGGTGTAATGAGAAGATCTCATCTTACTGACCCAGAATATGGGATTCATCCATATGTTTGATATTAATAGACCCCCAGATGTTTTGAATAGTCTGTGCCCTCAAGCGTGCGTGTAATCTTTTCTAAGTGACGACAAGAGTACAATTCCCAGAACCGCTGACTTATTTTCACTCTATTAATATTTTGCCATGAAAGTGCAATCATCCGTTTAGTCTGCGACAAGCGCCGCTCGGAGAAAATAGAGGGAACTTGAGCGCCTGAGTTAATTGTATTTTTAAAATCCTTTTCATCTCGAGTCTCACCTCCTTCCAAAACTCATCTTCATGTGTGGCAGATTGAATCCAAGAATGTGTTGACATTACAAGTTTGATTCTTGTTTTCTTCACAGGCTGTGGCAGACACTTAATTTTACTGGAGTGTCTTGTTTTTGTCTGGAGAGCCTCTAACAAAAGCACTTATCATATCCCATTTAACACACTTAATACACAATATTTCTTCCTATGATGCTGTTTATATGCTATCACTGGTGTGTCAGAAAGCTGGAAGTTTAAACGCTTAAGCTGTTACAAAATATTGATGCTTATTCATTACTGTAGCTATATATGTACCCGAAAGTTAATTATTTTGGTAGTACTTTACTTGTAAATAAGTAATTCAAGTATTTGTTGATTACTTGTAGCTAAGCTTAACATATTAGCTGTAACGTTAAGCCAACTGTCTTAACTGCTGTTTTCAATTAGATGTGGTTTGTGTCTGTTGTTTATTCTCTACTTTTATCTAACGGTTTCAACCATTTAATCTATTTCTAACTACCCGTTTCTACCCAATGTTGATTACTTTTAGCCATAGTTTAACTCTTTATAACACTCTAAGTGTTTCAACCATTTATTACTTAGTTAGCTAAGCTAACAACTTCTACTGTTTTTCCTTCGCTAGCTAACTTTAATGTCATTTATTTTATCCTCCGTTTAACTGTTTCACATTTTGGAGGAGTAATTTTTGGCAGCTGTCTGAACTGTTTGTCTTCTGCTGGATATTTCATCATTAATTACTTTTAGCTAACTACTTTAGTTCTTTACTTACTTTTAGCTAACTGTTTCAGTTCATTGATTAATTTTAGCTCACTGTTTTAGCTTATTAATTACCTTTAGCTAACTATTTTACTTCATTTATTAGTTTTTGCTATTTTAATTCATTACTTAATTTTAGCTATTTCAGTTTATTAATTACTTTTCACTCTTAATTTTACTTTATTTTTAGCCGTTTCAGTTCTTTTATTACTTACTAGTTTGCCATTTAAGTTTATGAATTACCTTTTGCTAGCTATTTTTAGTTCATTCATTAGTTTCAGCTAATTATTTTTAGTTCATTCAATTTTTGTTAGAAATAATCATTGTTATTCATTATTAGCAATTTGTTTAAGTTGTTTATCCAATACCTTTTGCTAACTATGTCATTTATTTATTGTTTGCACGTAAGGTGTGAATATCTGTATTTTTACACTGTACTGATTTATACATGTATTAATTTAAATTTATTGAAACATGCAGAACACGATTTTTGTTTAATAAAACAAGAACCTGTTTTAGTTCAGCTGAGCTACGGAAAACATTGAAGGTGGGAGGATCTCTGGAGTACGAGTGTCCCTGTAGAGATTCAGTTTTAGACCAAGTGGAAGTGTATGTCCGTGGGGATGTGTGTAATAACTGTGTGTTATTTTAAAGCGCTGGGGATATGTACAGTACATTAGGGATGAAATGAAAACTTACCTGTGGTGTCAGACCGAAGACGTCGTGATTGACACCACTCACAGCTGTCCTAGATCTTAGGAAGAAGAGCTTACAGTGCGCTGAGTGCCGTGCATCTGCATACTCATTCAAACAACTCCAGATTCTTAGGCTCTCCTTGCAGAGCATTACACATTTGCTGTCAATCAGCCACCTCTTCTCTAGCAGCCCCCTCCTTCTCCTCCTCTGTGTGCACTAAAACGAGGAGGAAATCATTTATTCATGACACCCGGCATCCAAAACCAGCATTTGTGGCTGATTCTGATTCACAGCAATGAGAAAGATATTATTAGACGCGCACAACTATGCCCTAATGGGGCAACATTTTCATACCCAATTTGAAATCACACCCTTAGCTCGCTCTCTCGTTTCCACCTCGGACGCTGTGTCTCAGCCTGGTGCGGCTGTCACTTTTTTTTTTTGCAAACATTTGCAGAACACAGCTGTGAACTGTGTGACACTCCGGATTGGTTAGATGACACACTCGGTGGAAGGTCGACTACACATGATTACACACGTCTTCATAAAGTGATGGAAACACTGAGTGAATCACGGACTTCCATGAGCCCACTTGACCCCTGCTGCAGTAACACGGCAGATTTGCTATGATAGTGTTTATGAGAGGTAATTAGCTCACTCATTACTGGCAGTCACTCGGTCTTAAGAGGATCATAAATTAGCTCATCTGTCTCGTGATGAGATTCTTGGAAACCAGTCAGTCATCTGGTGTGACCCCATCTGCACAAGATATGTCTTTATGTCAGCTAAGTTAATGTGTTCAGGCTTTAAGTGGGCAGTCTGGCCACTTCCTCAAAGACGGAAGATTTGCAACACAATGATTTCTAAAAACCTCGCCTCAGACTTGGACCGATGCCACAGCTGACTTGAACCCTGGCAAACATGCAGACATTGTAACTTCACGGTTTATACTACGAGATTTCTTTTACACACGAGTCAGGTTTTAATAACTGGGAGAAGACTAATTTATTCTTCGGGCTGCAATAATTACAGGTGGAAACCAGCGAGCACTTTGTTATTCCTCTTCATCCCCAGTGGAACTTGAGGACGCAGTGAGGATTTTACAAACAACCGGCAGAATTATGCATGAGGACATGTGTTCTTCTGGGAACAGCGACATGAATATTATAAACAGAAGGAACCTCTTTATGGAGCCTGTGCATGAAGCCAAATTAAAAGATAAGTCTGTTGATCTTCTGAATTTTTTGAAAGAGTTGTCCGTGTATTCAAGGCCTGACTTTTATTTTAAATTTTTTCCTGCGCTGCAGAGCTTTGCTGTTTCCAATAGTTACTGACAAAACATCCATGTGCCACGCTGTTGCACAGGGCAACTAGTTTTTTTTGATTACTGTGAACCTGCACATGTTTTTTTTATTTTATTTTTTATGCCAGACCTACCTGCTGCAGGTTGCACCCGTAGTGCACCAAATCAACAGCTGAAAATAGTCTCCAACAAGCACCCGGCTTGTTTAGAGGTCACTCATTTTTGAGATTGAAAAACTCATTTTAAAAAAGCGGCGATCGCTGGACAAACAAGCTTTGGAAAAGAGCATCAAGCAGGGCAGGAGAAGTCAAAGTGTTGGGAGAAATGGTTGGCTTTTGTGGGATTAGATAGCGGCTGAAGTAGAATATCACTGGATGTAGCTGAAAAGAAATGGTGCCATCACGGAGCGCGGTTCAATACGACTGTTGTGAGTCACAGTGAAGACCTTCAGCAGTCAGGTGGGTGGTTTTCTTCAGAGGCTGTTGGAATAAAATGTCCTTCCAGGTGCTCCAGTGAAGGACCGCAGTTCCTCTGGCAGCTCGGAGGTGTAAACGTGCAAGGTGCACCTGTAAACACAGCACTCATAAAAACTTTGCCCAAGTAATTTAAAAGAAGAAGAAGAAGAAATTAAAGATTTCAAGGCAAACAAACCCCGGCAGCGTCTACTTTCTCAGTAATGAGGATGTCAAATTTTTGTCGTCACTGGAGCGCTACCAAGCAGCACAAATGTGTAAAGCGCAGCTCAGCGATAAATAATCCAAAGCTCGCAGAGGATGAGGGAGACACTGAGTGAGGAATGTCGCTCTTCACACAAAAGCTATTCTGTTTTGCTCCTCCAACACAACTCAAGACACGGAGGGTGAGGAAAATCAATCCAGTCAACCTGGAGAGAAGAAATGAGAACCGTGAGAGGCTTTGATTATTGTGATGGACTTAAAGTCAGCTCGGCGAAAAAAGCCACTTCATATGTCTCGGGTGTTTATCAAATCAGAAATGCATTTGCATCACATTTTCCTGCACTTGTGGCTGCTTGGAAGGGAAATTAGTCGAGGAGCCGCTCCCAGAGATTTGCAAGAATTTGACATTTTGATGAATAGATGTATTTTCAGTGAAGCCACAATTCAATCCGAAAGACACATAATTAATTGAATTGCAGCTGTCAAGAGCGTGAGCTCCAGTGAGTCAACAGAGCTGTGTGGGACAGATAGCCTCTGTCCACAGGCTGCGCTTCTTTTCAGCTGCTGATGGCAAACTCAACAGCATTAGGAGAAGCAGCAGATAATATTGAACTTAGACGACTGTTGTCAAATATTTAAAGGCGAAATGAAACAAACATACGTCTGCCCCTATGTCTGACATAACACCTTTGCTAAAATCAAGTATTTAAGAAGTTTATTTTTTGTCATGTCTACCTGGTTTGCCTGCTAGGGAGAGGCCATTTTGAAATGACGTAATCGAAAACGTCACAGGGTTGGTTGGATCCCTCTGAACGCCGTTGGAAGTGGAAATAGATCTTGAGCATGACCTGATATGGCGTGAAAACCGAGCAGTGGTATCACTAAGAGTGGAAGAAGCGTGTTTGCAAAACTACCTGGTGTCAGTGTTTCAGAGTCTACCTGCTTGACCATTTAATCTGTCTTGTATCACCTGTATTTTCACATTATATGCCGGGAAGTGGGAATGTTTTCGTTAGCGCTGCAATATGTAGCAGGTAGGCTAAGCTAGCTATAACCACACGTTAAAATGCGATATAATCTATAATCTATCTTCCACCGCACGTCTTTCTCAAGCTCTCTTCGCGCTTTCACCGTTTAGCGCGATGGGAATCACCAACCTCGTGACGTCAGAGGCCACAGTACGGCAAGATGGCGGCGCCCATGCTAAAAAATAAAAACGGCCGCTGTATTTTCTCCTTATATGCTAACATTTGTCGATAGTGTTGTATATTGTTGAGAAGATCGTCTATAAAATGCGGTTTACTTGATTGGACGCATCGCCGAATCTCTCGTCAACCTCTGGATGAACTGTAGTAAAGTTTTCTTCAAAATGAAGCTCATACCAAGAAATTCTATAAGTTGCATCAGCCGGCTCGCGTCGCAGCCTTCACTACTCAGCATGCAGCTGCAAGAGCGGCGGACGCCTTGAAACACGAGCGCGCAGATCTGGTGCAACAGCAGGCGGCTTATGATTGCACATACTATGGATAAAGGAGGCTTTATATTTGGGTGTCTGCTGTGTGTGTGTGTGTGTGTGAGTGAGAGAGAGAGTAAGGTAAATGTTATTCGAAAAAGAAAAAAGAAAAAACAATGGGAGCGTGATCCCCAGATAAGACATCAAACTCCTTAAAAGTCAGAAAGCCACACAAAGAACTTTTCAATTACACCTGTGTCCTCAGTAGATGGTGCTGTTATCAGATAAGTTCAGAACAAAAGGAAACCAAAGTAGATTCGATGCCACGCAGAGATGTTAAGATCTGGTAGGAGTTCTCTTTGAAGTTTTTTTATTCAGCAAATGCATAATATAAGTCCTTAACTGCAGCAGACTAACAAATAATAACAGAATCATACTACAGGAATATTGGAAAAGTGATGACGGTGGAAACGCTACGGCCAAAGCATCGTAAAAGCATTCATATATTATTCAGAGGTAAATTGTAATACATATAATGCATGTTGTATTAAAAGCATTACATTAGAAGACTACTGAACAGTTTTGGGTATTTTTTTGTTAAATAAACAGTTGGCACTCTGGCGGCTTAATGATTGAGGATCCCCAAATCACACATCATACGACTGAGACATCCAAGTATTATTTTTTTTTAAACAATGGCCTTAGGAAACGCACACAGCATTCACTCAGCCCTACATCAATACATTTCATTTATATGCATTGCACTGCAAATCAAAAGGCTTTTAAGCTTTTTTTTTTTTTTTTTGCCATCTTGGTATTTTTCGTTTCCAGAAAACAAAGCCAAAACCGTAAGAAGTTTTCAATTTTAATTAATTTCCTTCTCTCCCCTCACAGCTACACTTACAAAAAAAGAGGGATGTGTACCTTTAAGCACCACTCAAAGGATACCATTTAGCACACAAAAGAAAAGGCAACGTTTTGGGACCGCTCTGCCGTCTCCGCGGCTGCTGAACAAAGCCGTCTGCCAGAATTCAAGTGCTCACTGCGACTCAACAGTTTGTGAGTGTGACATGCCGGCATGTGTTGAGCTTACAGGAATGTGTAAAGTCTGCATCAGTGCATAAGCAGAAGCTTCTGTGTGTGTTGCAGCTCTACTTGGCGAGTCACGTGGGAGTGAAACGTAGATGAGGTCGGTGGTTTTTTTAGCTGGAGTGTGGCTCGCCGCTAGGCTGTGCAGTGGCTTCAGCCTCGTGGTGCATCTTGCTGAGCTGTTTGACCAGGCTCTCCATTTGAGGGTTGCCTCCGAACCCCTTAATGAGCCGGTACGCCTCGATTTCCAGATCCCGCAGGGTCTGACGGGTGTAGGCAAAAGATCCCACCTTCTCCAGGTAGTCCACGCAGTATCGTTTGATGTCCATGTTCTCGGTGCGCTTCCTCAGGATGTTCTGCACCTGGGTGCTCTCCGGATGCGACCATATGGCGTGAATGGTGGGGAAAGAGAACTTGCCCTCGGTCAGGTCCTCGCAGAAGCTCTTGTTCTCGCTGTACTCCCGGGAGCTCAGGTTGGCGTAGTCGTCACGTATCTGGAAAAACAGGCCCAGCGTGTCCAAGAGAGGTTTCAGGTCTTGTTTCCAGTCAGAGAAGAGCTGCATCAGGCCTACAGCCAGGCCGAACAGCCCCCCGGTTTTCTGCAGCACCATGTTGCGGTACTCCTGCTCAGTGGGGCAGGTGTAGGTGTCCCTCCAGTGGATGTCCAGGCCCTGACCGCGGTGCAGCTCCAGCAGCTGGCGGGTGAACACCTGCACGGCCTCAGGGTGCTCCAGGACCAGCACCTTCTCCAACCCCAAGAAGTAGACGTAGTTGGCCGAGTTGATGACGGAGGGAATGCCGTAGATGCTGTGCGCCACGGGGAAGCCTCGGCGCAGCTTGGAGTTGTCCTCAATGTCGTCTATGAGCAAGCTGGCGTTGTGCAGCATCTCAGTCACCTCGATGATCACCTGAACAAGATATAGATACAACCAAATAATCCATATTAAATCAACAGGTATTGAAATGCACTGTAGATGACGATTAGTACTATATTTTTTATGTGGTGGTCTAGTGGTTCACAGCAAGAAAGTTCAGGGTTTGAACCCGACAGCCAGTTTCTTTTCTGTCTGCTTCTGTTAATTGCATGTTTGTTTGTATTAGCCCTGTAATCGACCCCAATTATAACTGGAATAGGCTCCCGTGACCCTGTAGAGTAGGGGTCTTTCACCCGTACTACATATACATACTATGTTTTATATTAGCCTGGGCCTAATGCCACATATATACGTACTTTGTTATTTTGTATTCAATACTAGACTAGGCGATTTTCATTTTTAACAAGTGTGCAAGGTACAGTGAGTAGTGGAGTGACAAAACAACCCAGTCTGGCTCATAACAATGACTCCACACTTGGCATGATAATATACTGGCCTCAGTAGTTGTCTGTTGTGGATAGAAGATGCAGAGTTTTAACCAGGAATATCTTGCAAAAATAATAGCACTTGTGTTAATGCTATTGTTTAATTTTGTTTGCTTTTTGAAAAAGGTATCTTTGTGACTCTCATTTAATCACGGAGAACCTGAAAAGAGCAAACATGTGACATGCAGCATAGTGATTGGCAGAGCAGTGATAGTGGTGGCTCCTCCTCTTTATCTGCCTTTGAGGGACAGGTCCAGGCTGAGGCCAGTCAGCAAAAGATAACATTTTTTGCCCCTATTTATCCATTGGCTACAACATGCTAGACACATGTTGATGTGTATTTAAAGACATTTAAATCAATGGGGGAAAACAAAACCCGCCTTGCAGTACCTCCCCCTGGTGAAGAGCTCTGCTCTAGAGGATAACATGAACAGAGAGTGAATGAACATATGTTTGATAAAAGGAACTTCCTTTCTCTACAGCTGCTGCTAACAGGCAGACAGACAGTAACAGGTTGTCAGAGGCCGTCTAAATTATGCATTACAACTTGTAAACAGCAGAGGGTGCCATGTCTACACTCTAGCCTGCGCCGCTCCACCAGTCAAAGTCTGCATCAGGAGATAAAATAATCGTTGCTGAAACAAACCGCTCAAACAGTTAGAGAATATAAAGATCACTCTCCCCCCCAAAAAAAACACAATCCACACTGGAGCCGATTTATATTGTCACAGATCTACAGCCGATTAAATCTGATTAAATCTCTTAACGCTGGGATGTGTCACTGAAGAGAGAGGAACCGAGCTTCGATGTTTATAGGAAATGTAGTCACATGGTGAGGCAATTAGAGGTGTCACTGCAGGGCTTAGTGCACCCTCACCCCCATCTGAAAAGAGAATGACGGCGGCTGAGTGCTTAACCTTCGCCATTAAGACAAGTGTATTGACACGCTCCAACAGCTTTAATACAGTATGACCCTCTCTCTATCACGCACCGCTGTGAGTTAGTGGCTGCAGTGTGTGGATAGTGGAGCGCACTGCTTGCTACCTGGATGTCACATAATTGTAGTTTCCTTTACTGGGGGAGCACAAAACCACAATAACGTGTCTTCTGCCCACAAAGGAGCGACCCAGGAACTAAACGCGGCTTTGTTTCCTGTCCGCGCCCCGACTCTAAACAGTCAGGGGTTGCCATGTCCTGAGCTGGCCGTGCAGCCGGCTGCAGTGCTCTGCTAATTTAAAAGACAAGTGGTGTGGCCTGGTAAAGAAAGCTGTTTGTATGGGGCCCGGGAGCACAAAGAGAGACTCAGTGGGTCAGGCAGATGGCCAAGGCTCAGCCAGTCGAGCAGTTCATCCGCCAAACACAACATTTCCTTCGTCAGGGTCCCAACACTCGGTCGCCCTGCAACCTCAGTGAGCCACTTACGAGAGAAGGAGGGGGCTGTGAGCAAAGCCACAATGAGCGCACACATAAACATCTAAACAGAAAAATAATGAGTAGACAAAAACGCGCTTGAAGACTCAAAGGTTCAAAACAAGCCGCTATCTGTGCGAATTGCGATTCCCTGCCCGGCATGAAGGAACGGGGACACAATCAAGGCGAGACTTGAAATTCACATCAGACGCCGCTTCAGATAACAACAGCAGCTATCAGACACAAGCACAGGCAATTTTCAAGTTTTGGACTTTGAGTGTCTGGGTGCTCCGAGGAACCTAATTAGCCAGGCTGTCGCTGTATAATGCTGTCGTTTAAGTGTTGAGTGCCATCACTGCATCGCGGGACTTCATTGATTATCAGCAGAGGTTACTGACGCGGGGAGACTCTCCGTGTTTGCTAAAGCTACAATCAGTGACCCATTAAAAATGCAGAGACTCCTTCACAACCAACCGAGGACTGTGCAGCATCCAGTCTATTGAGATGAAGTAACTGGGGGGGAAAAAATGAGTTTATGTGCTGATATGAGCCTGTCTCACTTAGGGGATACTATCTGTGAGTATACACACTGATCAGGCTTAACATTATGACCACCTTCCTATGATTGTGTAGGTCTCACTTGTGCCTCGGGAATTGTTGTGACCTGTCCAGTGGTGTCCTGTGGGTTGAGGGGTGACGGGCCTCTGGATCATCCCAGCCATACTTGACTTGGCCTCCAAATTCACTACTTCTCAAACTGATCAACACCTTGTCGTGTTCTTCACGTTTTCTTGAGTTGTTCCTAAGGTGTTTTTGTGCGTGTGTCTGTGTCAGACTGCATCCTGCTGAGGATGGCTGCTGCCATCAAGAAGTGTCATTGCTGTGGGGTGGGGTGTGTCTGGAATTGGTCTGGTCTGGTCTGGTCTGGTCTAGGTGGGTGCTACATGTGGTTTTAATGTTATAGTGGATCGGTGTAGGTCGGATTACACCACACCTAAAATATGGTGACATTTACAAATATGGTTGAACTTCAGATCAGTGTCAAAATGAAAAACTAAATATAACAGAAGCCACTGTTTAATCCTAATCTGGGATTTATCTTTCTTAAATAATGTCGCCTTTACTCTTTGTCTTCATCAGTCGTTGCGCTGATAAGAGCGAACAGTTGTGAATTATTTTGCTGCTGTGCGAAGACAAACTGGAGCTCGCTAGCTAATTAACTAACCGCCCACGTAAAGATTCAATACACTTCCACGAAGCAAAGCATTAGCATTTAGAGACGAGAGCAGCGGAGCCATTTCACCCAGCGAATGACGTATTTATTGAGTGACTGTTTACGCCGTCACCCTCTAATTAAACTGATCACAGACGAGATGAGCCACGGCTAACTACTGCCGCTCAACTATTTCCTGAGAAATCCCTGCAAATGCACTGTCCATACAGCCTTTACCGTGATACAATCTGCTCTTTGTTATCTCTCCTGTGTGATTATAAACCATACAACACACAGACTGTATTGACACAGTTAGAATATGTTAAAAAAAAAAAAAATAAAGACTATTATTAACCTGCCACTCATTTCCTATTTATTTACTCACACAGGCAGCTATGTTATAGAGTCACTCTGTATCAATCACTTTAAAAGGCGCAAGAAGATCCAGGCCCCGAGGCAGCAGACATTCTCACAAATGTGTTTTTCAAAGTAAAAGCAGACAGTATATATATTAAAAAAAAAACTAACCTTTCTACAGCGTCGGAGAGAACAAAAGCTCGGCAGTCAGCTAAAGGTCGCAAACGAACACAGGGAATTTCCCAAACATACGCAGCCCGTGCTGTGCTACGCGGCGCAGATGCACATGTGGGGATTAAAAAAAGAAAGAAAAGAAAAGAAAGAAAAGAGAAAAAGCAAAGGAATGAGACAGGGTGCCACAGTCGCTGCCTCCATCTATCTGGCTGTTTCCATGGCGGCAACTTCTTGGCAGCGGTGTGCTAATGATGACGAGAGGAGGGCTCTCAGCCTGCGTGATGGGTTCAGCAGGAGTTTAGAGAGCTGCTGCACAGAGGCGGCAACGAGAGGCGACAGGTCACCGACATGTGAGATAGGTTCAAACCTCCACTACGTGCTGTTACTGTAACGGGGACGCTGAGGAGAATGCGTATGTACTGTATCGCATATCTGACATCGGGACGACTCAGCAACTGATTAGTCAAATGCAAAACTGTGAGGTGACATAGATCATTAGATTTTAAGCTTGTGCCGAGAATGTCAGCGCTCGAAATCTGCATCAAATTGGAAAATAATAATAATAGAAAAAGCCGCTCCTCCTATTAATTTCGCAGTGCGACTTAATTAATTCGAAGACTTGCAACCTGCTGTAAGGCTGCAGCGTGAAAAGCTGTGATTAAATATCTCTCCGCTGATGCAAAGTGCGAGATGGATGTTGTGGCGGAGGCAGGGCTGACGTGACAGGATTGATCTGCGTTAGCCAATAATTCCTCAGAAGACGCGACAACTTTATTACTCCTTCACACGTCTGCGTGTATTTTTAATTACAAAAGGGAGAAGGCTCTTTTTTTTGGGGGGGGGGCTGGACGGTTTCCTGGACGAGCATGAGGCAACAGTGTGACCTCTGATCTTTGCCACAGGCCGCAGATTCCTCTGTTTAGTGAGGCGTCCTGAACCATCACAAACAGAGACCTGTTGAACAGCAAAGACTGACTCAGCACTCTGTGCCCTATGTAAGGAATGTAGAACCAGAAAATACAGATTAGGTGTGTGTCCGTGCCTTAGTCACCAGACACAAAATCAGTATGGAGTCCCTACAATGCTAATGCTTTGAGTAAAAAGTCAATAGGATACCCTAAGGGGGCGGTGGCAAGGGTCCTGCTCAATCAATATGTCTGCTGCAGTCTAATATGAATAATAAATATACAATAATATTCCTAGCTTCAGCTGAAATCACCACAATTATTTTATCACAGAGATAAGAGGACAAGTGAGTAACTGAAATAGTACAAGTCAGTGGAGACTTATCAGTATTTCACTCAGTACTATTTAAATACTTCTTCGCATCACTATTTACTGCATTATTATTATTATTTTCTGGAATATTATACGTAGAAAAACCAATTGCAAACAACGTCTACACAGTTTTATATCCACAAAATGTCAACCAATACTGCTTCTAGGGTTTTATTTAAAGCTAGGTCTTCACACTGCACCTCTGGAATAAAATATTACATGCATTTCCTCATGCAACACTGAGCGCACAATAAACTAAATATCCCGCTCACTTGCCTCATCGTTCTCCCCGGAGTACAAATGCTACTGCAGCCAATTTAACTTAGACGCGAGTCTCAGACACTGAACAGAAAAACAAAGGCAACCGCAATTATATATCTAATGTGATAATGAGTCTTCTCAGCAGCTGGTTCAATGACGTCGAGAAAAGTGCGTAAAAAAAAAAACTATTTGGGGTTTTTAAAATAACAGAAACACGACAATGCACCATAATACAGTTCGATAGTACTACAAACCAAAAGCTTCCTAAATGAAATAAACGGGTCTCTGTTATTTTTTAACAAATGGTGAACAAAATACACTTAATGAATTTAAGATTCAGAGCGGGACTCTTAATAGAGTATATTTGTTTTCACTAGTGTAGCTAATGAGCTGGCAAGTAAGCGTATAACATAAAAAAAAAAAAAACACATCAACACATCACACTTAAGTCATGCATTTACTCCCTCCAAGTAAACAAACTCATTTCTGTTAGGAACTACTAGGTTAGAGACCAGGCCTGGTGCACTGTATTTTCCCATTTCAATAGATTTTAGTCCTTTTCAGATGGAGGAATCCAAAGGGAGAATGAGGGACGACATGCAAATCTGATTTGGCACCGGTGGAGAGTGAACTTGCTCCACCAGTCTTCTTAGTTTCCGGAGCAGGGGAGGAGTTGGGGAGTCACATGTTTCACACAGACAATGATAAGTCTAGAGGGTGAGCGTTAAAAAAAACGGGAAACAGAAGCTGATGTGAATGAATACAATGGAGGGAATTCACTAGGTAAAGCAGCGAAAGATTAACGACGTTAATAAAATAAAATAAACCATTTCCCAGAATTGCCAGGCCGCTACAGTTGCACGTATTTAGTTATTTCAACTTTTTCCATGCGAATAATTCTTTGGTAAAGTTCAACAGGAATGACCTCATAAAAATGCTTTAATCTTAACCCACAGAAGCTGCTGAAGTCCCTGTAATGCTCCTCCAATGGCCCGTTCAGGAACACCACACCATCCTGACTCACTGAACGTAATGTTTGGTGTGAGTGGCAATTCAGAGGCCTGGAAACGAGCTAAGGGATTGAACCTTCAAGCAATCAAACCAAGCAATCATCTCTTAAAACGGTTAATAAATTGACCACATGTAAGATAAAGGGTCACTCGTAGTGCCACATTGAAAGGCGGCGTCATTCAGTTCTACAGAGCTGTTTTTTTTAGCGTCTTCATTCATTTTATTTTGGTTTATTCATTGTAGCTGCGAGATGAATAAATCCACTGTTAACAACCGGCCCAGCACCAAACCACAAACAACTGCATCCAACTTCAACGATCCATGGAAACAGCAGCAATAAGGGAGTTTTTTTTTTTTTTTTGTCACAGATTAAACAAATACAGAGTTGCCGTTCTTTTAAAAGCATTTCACCATCTTTCCAATGTCGTTCTCCTAAATCCTCGACTGCATTAATGACCTCGCTTAATAAATCATGGATGCTCTGAGCTCTACACCCAGGCCTTATGTTCACATCTGGTTAAGGACAAGCCGCCAGACAAAACGCTCTCGGTGAATTGCGAAATAAATTGCCTCCTCCAGATGAGCGCGGGATCACTTTTCCAACCTTCCCGGGGCCCGTCCGCGAACATAAACATCAGACGACTCGTGAACGTTAAGAGGCTTTTAAATGGAGGATTTTCTCACCTGGAGTTTGTCGTCTGGAACGTTGAGCCAGTGGTTAAAGGCCTGGGCGAGTTTTGTTCTCACTTGCTTTCCTGCAGAGAAAAAAGAAAATTCATGGTGAACACACTGTGGTAGGAAAACGCTAACCAACACAGAGACTAATGCAGCAAAGCAGTACTTCATTCTGCTGAAAACTGTGTCTTATTACCAAGGCTGGGATAAATATTTTGTGAGTGCTCATACTGGATACCTGAGATTTCACAGTTTAAGCTCAACATCAACAGATGTCATCAGCAGCGACGATATTCATATAAAAACAATAACTTGTTGACGGTGTGTTCAATGGGAATATGCTCATCACTCATGGACTCATTCAAATCTGCCCTCGAAACCCATTTGTTTCCGCAGGCTTCAGGCCTATAGTCAGCCAGCGTTCACAGTCTCAGCTTTATCACCCTGCGCTGTTCCTCCAATCCGTTTGGTCCAATTTGTCTTCTTCATTCTCGTAAAGCTCCCTTGGGTGTCTTGAAAGGCGCTATATAAATCAAATTTATTACTATTATTATTATTATTATACACAATCAGGCATAACATTGTGACCACCTTCCGAATATTGTATAGGTCCCCCTGAACCCAAACACCCAAAGCAATTACTGTTTACGTTCCAAGGATTTGTACTTTGCACCTGCTGCTTAGAACTCGCTGCAGAAAACTCCTCACCCTTGCATCTTTGAAAACCCGTGTGAGAGACCTTGGAGCAGCTGCATATCGCACTTGCTCTTGTTTTAATGTAAATCCTGAGCTGTAGTCTTGTTGTTTTTATTATCCACGTATTTTATTTGTGTACTTGTGTGAGTTTCCCTTGTAAAAAGAGGTCATTGTATCTCAACGGGATTGTCATTGCTTTAGGTAGACTTGGTCCGGTCTAGGTGGGTGGTGCACGTCTAAGTAGCATCCGCACACTGCATTGTCAAGGTGTTCAATGTTATTTACTTGGTTTTAATTTTGTGGCTGTATGTGTAGCTAAAAAGCTCTCTCAGGTTGAAATAAACCCTTTTCTTTTTGAGGAGAGACTGGTATGTCAATACCAAAATAACCTTTTTTTTTTTTTTTAAAACACTTGTTTGAACAACTCAACGGCGCCAGAATCAATGTGGAAACATGGCTTTGTCTGGGTCATGTTTTTATATTGAAGGAATTCAGGGTTGTGAGTAAAGTTAAGAAGAAGAAATAAACACTAAGAAATAAACATCTTGTTTTATCTAGTATGTCCTCAGCAGCCAGAAACTCTTCGTGCACGACAAATAAGTTATATTTTAACTATGTAAACCGCTTGTTTCTTATCAGTTAATTTCATTTAATGATTTCGTAAGCAAACTGTTGAGCTGAAATCTCTAATCAGATTTTTTTCAGTTGGTTTAAACGGAGCCAGTGTTGTAGTTCGAAGACGTTTTCATACTTGAACTCTTGACACTGTCCAGAGAATTCAGTCATTGTCCAGAGTTTGCCCTTTCGCACATGCAGCAGACAACGGCACTCTGTTCTCACTGCGGAAATACTCTATTTGATTTCGGAGGGGGTTGAGCGTAGAGGAGGCAGGTTGATCCGTACATCAGCATACAAATTCGCTCGCCGCGAATTCTCTGGACAATTACCTGCTCTATCCACACATGGGCTCGACCTGACATTACACAGGCTTTGCACTAACTGGGGAATTGGCGGGATAAAGTGATTCCGACATTTGCGTTGTAACATACAACTCCTCCGGGTAATGGCTCGGGTCTGCGGTGAATGTGAGAGAACGGCTATAGAGGGCAGAGAATAGACCTCGGATTTACTTTTCACGAACGGTCAGTTGAATATCTGAGTGGGAGTGAATATTAAACCCATTAAAATACGTCCGTCAACTTGCAGAGCTTCTATCTGACTATTTATGAGCAGTGTTATTCAAAAGTTTAAGATTTAGTCATTTTGTTGTAAAGCCGTTTCCACTCAGAGCTTGTGGCCACAGTCTAAACTATGATGAGGGTCATTAGGGTTTGCACACTGCTGAGAAAACCAATAGACACAATCCAGACTTTATAATTTGCACAGTGGGTGTTAAAAGAGCTACTCACACAGATCATCCGTCATTTTATTTATAATTTAATTGGTTGAGGATACAAAAAAAATAAATGTATAACAGATATTTCAGATATGGGTTGTAGATTTCACAAGGCACCACAAAATAACTACTTTATATCTTATGAGGTAAAATAACACAGTGGTACTGCAGTAGTAAATAATAATAACAACATCCCAACCAATATAAATTGTAGAAGTACTATTTACCCTAATTGAATTGAAAGGTCAACCTTTTCTCTGCTTACATAGACTAAACAAAACATAATGACTATCCCCAAAACAGCACCTTATGATGCTTGGTCAAGGGAAATCAGGCTCGGGATAACCGATGTTTTGACATATCTGAAACGATCAGAGTGTGAATTATCATAATGAATCAATATGAATTGATTCTGCAGAGAACATTCAAGTTAAATCCAACTAAGAGCAAAAATAACCTTTTTTTGGCTTTTTCTACCTTTATTTAATAGAGCAGAAGACATGCAGCGAGGCGCGTAGAAACGAACCTGGGAACTCCAGCCTCAGATTATGGGACGCCCCCTCAACCAAGACGCCCTACAGTGCATCCGCCTTTTGACATCCTTAACTAAGGAAGGGCACAAACCGCTGAAAACTAGGTTTTGATAGAGAACGAACTCTCTTTCCTCATTAATATGATGATTTATACCGATAACAAGGCAGCACCCACTTTATTGGAAAAGCGTCCTTGAGATGCCATTAAGCCAGACAGAGGAGAGTCCTCAACTTTAAAGAGGTTTCTATGGTAAAAAGTCAAACATGAAATACTGTCAAATGTGAAACCAGCATTTGTCCATCAGTCCCAGACTCAGACTCTCTCCTATCGCTCTCTTGGAGCCATCATGATAATGTTCTCTCAAAGGTTTTTGAGCGCTCATCTTCTTTTTGAGCTCATCGTCCATGAAACCCTGTTAGCTGTTTGACATATTCATATTTGCAGTAAAGACACCGGGAGCTGCTAAGAACTTATATTCCTCGTAGCAGGAAATGTTAATCAAGCCAGAATACACTCGCTAGCCTCACAACCCATAATGCATCTCTCTTTCTAGGAGAACGTGTTACGCACTCTTCATTACAAAGAAACATCTGACGGTGAGAACAGGCATTTGTCTAGACCTTGGATTTAAACCGAACCTCATCTTTTTTGCTGCCATGTTCCAGGGTGACTTACAGGATGTAAACAGGCCAGCGCTCTGTGTATTTATATCACTTGAATCAGTGATATTTGATGGCTCTTGATGACATTTCAGCTTCATGATGGTCTAACTACTTCTCTTCCACAAACCTGCAGACACAGTTTAAAAAAGGCTCACCCGGCAGTTGTAGCAGATACTTGTAGGGCTCCAGCAAAATTCGGTCAGAGGTGCTCTCTGAGTCGGCGTCCATCGCTTCGAGTGTACACAGATTTCTACTGGAAGACAGACAACAGACAAAAAAAGAAAAGAAGAATTGAAAACGGTGCACAAACGGAAATTTAGATGAGCAAGAAACCACAATCTGATGTGGTTTGATGTGCATAAATACGCTGGGTTGTGTAGCCTCAGAAGCTTTCGCAGCAAAAGATATAAATAAAAAGATACAAGGGAAACCAGCTTTGAACTATGGTTTTAAAATATTTCTTTTTAATTGAGTAATTCACATGTGGCATCTTACCAGTGATAAAAAAAAAAAAAAAAAAAAAAAAAAAAAAAGAATGGATGTTTTGATACTTTCTTCTAGTTTTTAAGGATTAATCTCTCAAAAGTCGGGACATAAAATTTGCTGTTTTTGTTGAAATTATAAGTAAAAACACATTTGTCTGATTAATAGACAAACCTGAAATGCAACAGATGATTATAAAGAACAAGCAGTAAACATTTAACCAAGCTGTGGTCTTTATTTATAGTCTGAAACTTCTCACCCTAAAGTGAGACATTACTACTTTAGAGATTAGATAATATAAGAGATTACAAGTGCCTTTTTCAATCTGATATAGCAGAAACCTCAAGACACAAAAAATCACTGGATCTAGTGAGTTTATTTTAGGTGCCGACAGAAGAAAGTGATAATATTGAGCAGAAAGAAGATGCGAGGATTTGTGCACATCTGGTGGGTCTTTTCGACTTGCATCCAAAATGTCTCTGTTCAAAATGCTCTTGACTGACAGATTGGGGAACAAGAGTTGTGTAGACAGGAACTTAGTACAAGAAACCACAGAAAGGATTGCGTCGACCTGACAGGAACAATGTCAGACACTAGGACTATATTGTGCAGCTGATGCCAGGCACGTAGAGCGCCAGTCAAAAGGTTTCATCATTTTCTACATTGTAAAATAATATTAAATACATCAAAACAATGGAGGGACATATGTGGATTAATGTAGTAAACAAAAAATGTTAAAAAACAAAAAACAAAACAAAAAATGACTGGTAGCGTATCTGTAAATTGTTTAACAGCACAATACAACACAGCACATTATCACTTAAGAATAACGGCGACAGCAAATGCAGTGAGAATTCAAAACAAGGGTCCATTGTGAGGCTGCACATTCAAAACGCTCGCCCTCATCTAATGCCAGGCGCATGTGCAGAGCCATGAAATCTCCCAAGTGTGATCACACAGGCCACAAGACTGAATGAGTTCAAACAGTTACTTCATTGGTGAGTCACGGAAACTGCTGAGGAACGATAGAGCAACAAAGGGGCTGGCTGTTTGTGACAGCTGATGATCATACACTCACGTTCTCTCCAAAATATTCTTAAGAGAACTAAATTCTACTGTTATGTGTATATGAGCTAAGTTTATATTTCAGGTCTGTTTTTTTTAGTTATACATCGATACTTATATTTTTACCCTGTGTGGTATTTGTTTATTATTATTATTATTTATTTTTACTACTGGTTGCAGGCACATTGTACTATGTATAACTGTCTATATGATAAATAAAACCTAATAAAATAATAGATAAAATTGTATCTATAAAGTGAGTGTGCAGTGAAATAAATCAATCTATAAAGTTCCTATTTAGTTGTACATCAAATTCACTTTAAAATATAATGACTTCAGTTCAGTTATTTCTATTCCATATTAGTTACAGATAATAAACACTTTTTTAAATAACACATAAACAGACTGCAATGCTGTTGTGACATTTGGTGAATGATGTGGTGTAACTCCACCCACCTTGGCTGCAGACTGTCAGTGTGCTGAGTAGCCGGTCCTGGGTTCCGGTTAGCCGGGCTGCTAGTTAGCTTGAGCTAACGGGTTATCATAAACGCGCCGGTACACCACCGATGAGTATTTCTTACTTTCTTTTTTCAAATTAAAATCTCCCCCCATTCCACATTGGTCGAGCGAGGCACACGAAGTGAGCGTCACGGCCACACTTTCATATCATTTCAGGTCGGTGTGTCGCTGGCTAAGTCATCTGATGCTATGCTACGCTAGCGAAACTGTTCCTGCGGACGCTTTTATAGACACTTTACAGCACAAGCAAAGTGTGATGAGCTACATATATATGCGTCGGCTGAGTTACAGCGCATGCGCACAGTAGCCTTGTAACGTGAGGTCGGTGCCTCACATTAATGTGTGTTGCAGTTATATTTCTACAATGCCCGGTAGAAGCGCCCTTCCTGACAGAACATTGGAAAAACTCTCTCGGGCTGTTCCCTAACACATATCGAACGCATAAAGGGCTTTCCAATCTGGGGGTTGTAGTTTTTGCGTGTTTTTTTTTCTCTGTATTGTACCAACCGCCCAGTAGGATCCGTTGGTACACTTTACAATGGATATTTTTCTCCAGGAGCAGCCAATCACATGCTGCTAAGGCGTTTCAATTTGTCACATCAGCCAATGGGCGTGCGTTATTTTGTGAGGGGGCGGGACTAAGGCGGCCGTCAATCATTGTCAGGAGGCGGAGGGGAGGGGATCGTAGAAAGAGCTAGGCTCAGGCTAGAGAGGAGCTACTCAACAAGGCAAACAGCAGCTCTGCGCGAAGACGAGTTTTACCCATCCGCATCCAACATCACCAACGGGGGCCAACGGACGACGTTTAAAACCTGTCAGATTTTCTTTACATAAATGTTCCTATGGATTGCTAATACACTTTCGTCGAAAAACACAAGTGTTTCTCAACTTGACGGCATAGGTAAGCCTGCTTTTGTTCGACAGAGCCATCGCTATTTTGGAGATTTCACTAGCTTCGCTACCAAGCCAACCTTGACGTTAGCTAACTTGTTAACTAAATGCTGTGTTTATGTGGATCTGGGGGGGAGTTGGAAGGGGATGGGGGGGGGGGATATGAATGAATGTGGCGACCGGACGGCAAAAAGCTGACGACAGATAATGCAGGGGGGGGGGAGAAGAAGAAAAAAAAAAACAAAAAAAAACTTGGGTCAGCTCGATAACAAAGTTATGCTGTAGCCAGCCAAAATGAAGCTGGTGTGCACAGTGAAAGGTTACGCTGCTCCCGACGTTGGATAGTTTCAAGTGTTGTTGTGTTTTGAGGCTGTCGTCGAGCGGCGCCTGTCATGGTTGTGTCCCCGACACCCCTCAAAAGTGATATTACGACCAAACAGTCGGGCGACTTGTGTCCGCTGCGGGGATGTTATTTCGTCGAGCTGCCACCGAGCCGTGTAGTTTAACAGGTAAATTGCGTTGTCAGGCTTTTCTTTTGTGCCACTAGTGTCGCTAGCTTCTCACGACAGACTTGCTCGGAGGGGACCAGATGGGGCTACCTCGTACCGAGGAAACTCGTCCGATTCATCAGCAGAGGATATGAAAGCAGATCAGAGGTGGACTATTTTCCTCTGCTGGAGAGGACTTGTGTCTGTGTCTGTGTGCGGTGTTGTGTTTGCGTGGAGCAGTATTGCACATTCCCGTAGCTGGCAACGTCGCCTGCTTTAATAAACTGACTCATTTAAGTGGAGGGGGTTTAAATGGGCTTTAGCTCGAGACTCGGGCTGTGCAGTCACTCACTTGCAAGATTGTCTGGGGCGGATGACATTGTATCCTCCGCGATCATTCAGCGAGACCATGAGCTACAAACGAGGGCTGCGACCTTGGCTCCTGTTATAACAATAAAATATTAGAGAGAGGGGAATTAACGATGCGTTGCTGCAAGTCTCTCCCCCCCCCCCCCCCCCCTCTCTTCCCGAGCTTGACCTTGTTGCGAACCGATTCTTGTTTCTTTGTCAGAAGCAAAACCTCACTCATCGTTTAGTCGGTGAACAGTCAGCGAAATGCCAGACCAGTCGAGAAAGACTCTACGTTTCTCCAGGAAAGAAAGTCGCTTTAAAAAAAAAAAAAAAAAAAAAAAAAATCATGCCGCACCGCCGATCCACACTTTTGATCAACTAATTTGTTAAAATGTCACTGCGACTTTTTATCGTGACATTTCTATACAGATCTGGGTAGGCTGCCTGTCCGAGTGTATTCTGCAGAGATCAGCGCACAGAGAGAGACGAGGCAGAGGAGCAAAAACGAAAATGAACGGCCTCGGAGCGGTTTTCCTGTTTAAAAAACAAAAAAATTACAAATAAATAATAAATCCCCAGGAGATTCGTGTCACTGAGGGAAATGGATCTGACACTTGCAGGTGAATCGCGACCGCCCGATCGCGTAATTTCCAGCGTTTGTGCGCTGAAGTGCACTCCTCTTTAGCCGACTGTCAGCTACAGAAATGGCGTCACCCTCTGCTGTAGTGTTGTGTTGCTATAGTCAGTGCAGTGCAGACACCACGCTGCCGTACTCGGGAGAGCCGAGATACCGTCTACTGCTTCATCTCAGACGGCTACATTATCCATGCAATCTGTGCAGGCAGACACAGGAAGTCGTCTCCTTTTTTTTTTTTTTTTTTGTTTTGCCAGCGGCTCGCTACTTTTGTGTGTTTTCCTTTTTCCTCGCCCTTCCTTCGTGCTATGCTACAGCCACAATCCAAGTGAGACTGGTGACTGACAACACAGTGCACTGGGCATTACATAAACGGCTTTGAGGGCTCTGCGAATGAGAGTGATCAGCCTGCCACGGGTTACTTTGCAGCACAGATATTTTTGGGGACTCGGAAAGCTCAGTCTCACACACACATTCATACACTCCTCTTCATACAAATCAGTTGCAGTTTTAATCCAGGATGTAGAAGCGGTTTCTGTGCAAGGATTGTCCAGACGGTGTGTGTTCTTCAAAGCCATCATGTAAAGTGTGTGTCTACCGCCCTGCTTTTCTCTTTTCTCTTCTCTTTTTTTTTTTCGTGGCATCATCCAGCAGTGTAGCAGAAGAAGTGATGTCATCATAACATAATCGTGTCTTGTTGTGGCAGACTGAAGTTGGCACTCTCTGTTAATGCTTTACGGTGTTTTTTCCCCTCCTCTGTTTTCAGCCTCCGATTCTTTGCACTGGTCGCCTAGAGGACTCATAGAGAGATGAAGGTATGTTCATTCATTTTTCTTGCATGTGTTGAGTGGGAAAACCCTGTTAGCTCTCTACTACTGCTGCTGCGGCTCAGTCTCATTCAGCTCTTATGTAAACTTGCCGTAACTGGGGGTATTTAAACACAAACTGTTAAATGTGCTCCATTGTTTTACTCTCACGAGTGAAGCTAATGCGTATTACATCTAAATGTTAGCCTTGTGCAAACACCACGTCTTGGACAAAGGCCAAAGTGATACCTGTGTTTGATATGCATGATGTTGGGTTTCTCGTGGCTTCAGCCATATTTGCAAACACAAATTTGGAAGTTTAATTTTGATGTTGCTCTTTGTTATTATTGAATTAAATGCCAAGATGGGGTGGCGTCTAAAGGTGTGGCTAATGTATTTATGCGAAGATAACAGAGGAGATGAGCCATGGAATGTATGTTAGATTCAAATGCACAAGTGTTGTTTTTTCCTCCTGTCGTATTGAAATAGAAAAAGTCTCAGCTGCCATTGTTTGGGAAATATAATATGATGTGGGCTATTTAATGTTTTCCTATAGTTGCAATGAATCGCTGTTGTGGCTGTTGTTATGCCTACAGGGTTTTGTGTCTTAAAGTTGTGATTTGTTGCCATGTGAGCCATGCATAGCGTCAACACACAGAAGCTTTGACAAGAGGCAGTATCTTCAGTCTTGATTTTTTTTGGGGAGGGGGTATAACTTTATGTGTAGCAGCATGATAGAACAGAGTTGGTGGTGGACGTAATAAAAGCTGCTCTGGTGATGATTTGTCAGCTGTCGCTGTGCCCCTAATGGTGTCGTGCTTAATGTGGTTAATCAGCGTTTACCAGCACCGACTAATAGACATGTCAACAGTCTACCAACACGTCCAATATGAAAAGAATCATGTTGAAAATAGTTGGTTCTACTTTTCATTTGGTATGAGGTACTCGTTTTCATCTGATGTGTCACTTTACTTTATTTCTACTCACGAATCCTTTCTGTTGCCCTGCGCTCGTACTTGTCCAACAAATAGTAGTGATCTGAACTACTGAAGCGATTGTGGTTGTAATGAATAGTTTGCGTCACTGTCGTGACATTTGAATGAACAACGGAGGTTTAGTAGCCATCACTTAATTCCCATCTCTGAGCTTGCCTGTATAATTATCTACAAGTCTATTTGAATAAAGCTTAATATGTGAAATTCATTTAACATCTTTCTGCTACTGCCTGTGACCATTTTGCAGCAGGTTTCTATTAGTTGGTAATTACGCTTACATTTCCTTATTAATGTAACCGCTGAAAGGAGCAGTGTTTCACATGACGCTTTCAGTTTAATGTTGAAGCATTTGTTGTTTGCATAGTGCTCCGAGTCGCCTGGCTCCATTGGCGCTGGAGGAGTACTCTCTTACTTTATCCACTATGTGTAGGAGCATCTGCTCAATGACGGAACTGTAAATTGCTCTAACTAGGACAATTTTTCATTATGCTCACTTAGCATTTCATGTCACTTAAGTTCATGGTCCTTTGTTCATCAGCTGCAGCTGCACACTCTGCAGCTGCATGCTGGATGAAGTGCTCTTAACATTAGACGTTCTACAGGAAGATAAATGTAGTGGAAATTAGTTTAATTCTTAATAGCATCCTATCAGTAACTTTGTTATTAAGCGCATCTTGACTTAAACTGGAAAAAAAATTATAACCATGGTAACCTGGTTGTATAAATAAGTAGAGTGTCTTGCATAATGGAGTAGTGTACAGGCATGCAACCATATGCTTTAAGACTATAAGAAAGTATAATTTATATAAATGCACAAGAGGGGACTTTACACAACAACAATCAAAGGGTTTCGACTTACTTGACTATTTCTCAGTCTGGGCGGAAAAACGTTGAATGTCCTCTGATAGTGGCGCCTTCTCTGGTTTAAAGTAATAATAATAATTAGTAATCATGGCCATAGTGTCACTATGAGGAAATGTAGGATTTATGATGCCTTTAGCTTTTGTATCCATTATGACTATTTTGTCTAGTACTATTTTGCCAATATAGACATTTAATTGTAGTTTTTAGTCCGGAGTTACCCTGTGGCATGAAAACGGTTAATGTGAAAATTGCTTTGTTGGGAAAGTGAAACGTATTTAGTCGTTCCTGCATTTAGGTGAGCTGCCATAGTGACGGTTAATAGCATGTGTTGCTGTGGTTATTTGGTAATTATTTATTCCTTTGGGAAGAGGCCCTTATCAGGTGGTATGGGCTGCCTAATTTATCCTTTGTAGGAGCCTAAAAATTGCTCGGCGAATAATTATTCACTAGTATGTTAATGCAATTATCTGTAGAGCTTTAAAGCACAATATTAAAGGTGATGATAGGGGATGTCCTTATAGCTCGTCTGGTGCCTCTCAAACTGAGCTTGTACTTTTACCACACGGTCTGTGGCTTGAGTTCAGCCAGTGCCCTTTGCTTGTACGTCCCCCTCCCCAACACACCACATTACTTCCTGTTTCTCTTCACCTGCAACTAAAACTATTGATGCCTGAAGTTAACATTGACCATCTTATTATTAGGCAATGTTCTGCTGGAAAACCTTGACTCCTTGCATTCCCATGAAATTTATTATCTAAACATCGGAGATCGTGTGCAGTTTTTACAGCGCGCCATCGTTCCATAAAACTGCTCTGAAATCGGATCAATGAGCACTACAATGAGCCTAAGGCTTTATACTGGCCTCCAAACTTCCCCAATCCCGATCCAGTTGAGTATTTGTGGGTTGTGCAGCTGCAAATCCACTCCAGAGAGGACTCAACGTGAAAGGGGGGATATATATGTATGTGATATTTTAAGTGAGCATGGATGTCATTACGTTTGTTAATCTGCTGGTTATAGATTTTGCTTGGTCTGCGTCTTGATGTTGAAGCCATTTGCTAGAACATATCAGTGTTTAAATGTTCATAAAGTAGTGAGGAACATACTGAGGTCTCAGAACAAATGAGATTGAGAAGATATGCCATTGGCTTGTCTCTGAATGATTGGAATTCCTTGAAGGTTATTAAAATATTTGCCATTCAAATACATGTCTGTTTTCAAGTAAAAAAGTTCAATAAAGTTGGCAAACTGGCAGGTGTGTTTGATATGTTGTCTGCCCCAAATCTCTGGGCATAAATTTAAGGTACTAACATTGTGTTTTTGGCTATAAAGATGCCATGGCATTGCCAAGGCAACTCCTCCTGAAGCACCAGCCGCTGAAATTGTGGTGACTCTGATTTGGACAAAGAGGCAATTCACAGCAGGATTATTGTACGTGTGAGCCAGGCTGGGAGGGAGCTTAATTCTTTCCTGCATGCCTCCTGTATGTTCCTTTGTTCGGCCTTCAAGCCTATTCATTACAGTACAATATAATGAGTCAAAAACTATTGTTTCTAATATTTTTATGCTCCATGGTGCCTGAATGTTATGTTTAAAAAGGTGCAATTGCGCAGACATTTAATGCTCTCAATGGATATAATTGATTTGTTACATGGTAATCTTAACTAGGCATTTAAGTGTTATGTCATCCTAATGTGGCACAGTAGCTGATTGTAAAGCAGTTTATGTTTCTAACGTCATCCCGAATTGTTGTGGAGCTCGACACTAATGCAGACATTTGTCATTTTAGGTTTTAGGGACGCACTGTCTGGATGAAATTCGAGGCAATGGCAGCAGTAACGAGCTGACAGTGTTTCTTTAAAACCATAATTAAAAATACAGAGACCGTGAAGCGCGTAGCTGGTCTTAAGATAAGACACGAACCGAGGCTGTGATTTCTGTGACTGAACAGGAAGTTGTTTCGTGCGCCAGTCTTTTCCGTTCTTACATCATCTGCATCTTTTACATCCAATTATTAGTTATTAGCAGTGGTGGAAGAATTGTTCTGCTTAGCATCAATGAAAGCAACAATAGATCAATATTAAAACACTATTAAAAGTCATGTACAAATTTTAAGTATGATTAAGAAATGAGTGGATCCAAAGTTATGTACATGGATTGCGACATTGTTCATTGACTGCTTTTATACTACCGGTACTTGAAGCAGAAGCAGAATTTCAAATACCTACTGTATTTCAGCTTGAATTCAGTTGTTTAACCAATAAGTTTAATCACGTGTCATTATTGCAAAGTGTTCTTATGTAATACTTTTAAAGATTCAAAGAGCCTCCACACGCCCACAGTCTAAACGGACATTTTCACTTCTGGTTCCTTATTTTAATTCTTCTTAGAGGCAGAGTGGGTGTGTTCAAACTGTGCTTGAGTGACTGATGTTTCTGACATCACCGTGAAGTTTCCCATTGGGTTTGTTGCACTAATATGAGTCTGTCAGACTTGGGAGTGGTTCCAACAAAAAGGACAGTGTAATGGACCAGATTTTCTGGAATAATGAGCACTCACAAGCTGTAAATAGCCTGTGATAACAAAGGATGGCTACCATTAAGGTTTTATCCGATTTTTATCTGTGCTTAAAGAATGGGAAACACGCAATCTTTGTCCAAAAACGGTGCCTTAACCAATATAAAATAAAATTCACAACAAACCGTCATAATTATCAGCATAAAAACAGTGGAACGGGGTCTCACAGGCTATCAAAGGTGGCACATTTCTCAGCTTTTTAAAAATGCTATGCATCGTCAGTTTAAGAAATCACGCCGTTTAATCAGAGGTGTTACCTCCCTTGCATAATATCACCTTCGAGCACTTGTTGCAGGTTGCTGAGTCTGCATCTGTTGAGGTGAAGTACAGCCAAACTTTTGACTATTTGGCCTCAGGCGTTTTGGAGGTTCACTCCCGTCCGTGCAGGTGGAAAAACTGACAGGACGTGTAGCGTTAAAAATGCAGCGGCATCGAAATCTGCGGTGCTTTTCGGCCTGGTTTTTACTGTTGGCATCAGCGCCGGTGTCATTATGGTTCAGAGTATCGGCACCAATTCCTAGTGAGAACAGTCTGTGATATTAAGCCAGGATGTATGATTCCTCTGCAAACACGCCTCATAACTCAATGCTCATTTTGTTTGTGCAAATTCTGAACTTGTGAATCTGCTGGAGCCAGTTGCGCACGAATCTGGAAACGTGCACAGATCAGGCATAACATTATGACCACCTTTCAGTTGTTGTAGGTTTCCCTTGTGCCTTCAAAACAGTTGTGAGTCATCAGAGTGTCGTGGTGTCACAAGATGGTCAATGTTATTGCTTCTGGTATTAGAAAAAAAAAATCAGATACTGGTGTAAATGTATTTTAGTATCTATCTGTGTCCATGGGACTACCCTGTGGTCTATTAAGGCATTCCTACAGGCTAACTGGAGACCCTCCCCGATGGCTGATATAACCCAAGGCCAATACGCATCATCCCACAACTGTGCCATTACAGCTTTGACCTTCTGAGAGCTGCCAGAAATCGTCCTTTTACTGAGTTGTAGAGTAAAAAAACGCTCTAGTCGCACAGGCTGTCCAAGAAATGCACTATAAGCAGGAGCTTATTTTCAAGCATGGAGTCGGCTGTTAAATTTTTCATGACCTGGGAGTCTTTATTGTGCAGAAACCGATCTCGTTCTGCCGCTGCCACCGTCACTCTGGTATGTTTTGTCATGTTGAAGGTGGAATGATTTCAAATCTCTGACTTAATGAAACAACATTTCCAGGTCGGTTCCCTGATGAGAACAGCTTAGACAAGGAGTAGGCTTTGGATAATCAGTAATCTGTGGGCGCTCTGTCTAAACCAGAAATCCACAACCGGGAAAGAAACGCTTCACGGCCAATGACAGCGGTGCACGATCGCCTCTCGCTTAAATGAAAAGCTATGATTATGATTACAACAGCGTTTCTGAGATATCTCTTTCAGGAAAGTCAAGTTGCTTGAGAAATCAAGTTTCTTTCCATGCCAGTCCCAGGTGTGTTTAGTCGCTCGACGCCAAGTCACATTAGTATCTGTTTAATCAAGCAGCTGTACCTGGAGAGCATTTTCCACTTCAGTAGCACTAGGTGAATGGCCAGGAAGCTGGTTTTAATTGTATTACTGCCTCATATTGACTTTTTGTAAGTAGTAGGTGAAGTAGCGTTTGAGGATCATAATAAATAATAAATACTGGTCTGCTCTTTTTGTCCATGACGTTATTTTTGAGTTGGTGAGAGGATGTTACGTGTCCCAAAGGCACAGGAATTCCGCCTCTCTGAGCTAAGTCATCTTAATAGGTTGATATCCTGAGGGTGGGAGGAAACGTTGTCGTTCAGAGCTGACAGGAGTAATGAAAATTAAACATTTAAAAAAAAAAAAAAGTCACTCACTGTTTTTTCTCCAGACAGCTGTAGGCTAAATGGCACTCGGATCCCAGGAATGGAATTTTCTTTGATAGCTTTAGCTCAGTCAAGACAGGCGGGGCATTATCAGTGGAAACAACAAACTGTCCTCTATTTTTGTTGGCATGTGAGCATGACAAATGCACGTCAGGCCTCAGTAGTGTATTATTACCCCTGCCATGTTGGGTTGTGGACGCTAGGCCGCCGCAGCTGTGAAGATAACCCCGGCCGCCCTCTCGGACTCCCCAATATGACTCTTCTTTTTAAAAAAGTACAAAGGAATTGGCTTAAAGCTGGAGGTGGAGCAAAGGGGAGATAAGCAAAGGATGAGCGGGAGCAGTGGACTCTACACAAGTAGCAGGCCCAGCTTTGTGTTGCAGCCATGACTGACAGGAGAGTCAGTCAGCCAGTGGAAATGGCTGCTGCGTCATGTAAACCCGACGTTGGCCGGGGAAGCTGGTGCTCCGGGCCAGACTGCACTAAAGACTAATGAGGTGTTTATCTGAGAGGTGGGGAGGCTGAAGTGCACTGGACTCTGAACCTGAATCCCATCTGTCAGAATCTCAGAGACACCGGAGGTGAGGCACCCTGTCCTGGTTTGACTCTGACAAGCTTGTGGCCCTTCTCAATACAGACGAGGCAATTTGTCAGTCTGATGTTCCCACACTGCGCTTATGTATTTCAGTTCCCTTTTAGATGGAATATTTCGTTTAGCGGAATTGTTCTGTTGTGGAAAGACATTTATATATATATAAGTTTACACCTTTAACAGATTTGCCTCCTTTTACATCCTGGACATACATCTTCGCTATTTTTAGCCATCGTGTGCAGAGAAGCTCGTCGGCCTACAAAATCTTCTCCCAGTAACAGATGAAAGGAGTAAGCGAGAAGCTACTTTTAAGTCAACAGCGCGCTCTTTTTTTTTTCGCAGACAGACTGAATTAAAGTTGGCAGCCAACGAAGCATTCTTATTTTTAGTGCAGAACGGCGTATCTACTTTGATATGAGGCATAACATCCTTTATCCTCGACAGCCAAATTCTGGTCGTCCTACATGATTATTTGGCTCGCAGTCACCACAACACTTGTTGGATACTGAAACCTTCAGTATGCAAATCCAGGCAATCTCCACCACTGTTAATGTCTTATAACTAAATTGCTTTTGTTTCGCTTCATTCATTCAGAAAATAAAAGAAAAGTATTATACCACACTCCAAATTATGACGGCACTCATTTGCACACGGAGCACGAAACTGTAATTGTGTCTCGGGATGCATTCAAAATATCAGGTGTGAACAAAGTATTTTCAGGAGATCACAGTAACTGAAGGTCCCGGCAGTCCCCTCATGTCTTAACTTGTATTTATTTTGCACAGTGAAGAAGTCTCTAGTGTTGCATATAAAATAAAATGAAAATCTTTAAGGAATAGTTTGGAGAAAACTTCATTTCCTTAGTGCAAATCCGAAGTATTGAACTACATTTCACTTAGTGCAGTTGCACAGTGTAGAAAGAGTTTAGGAGAATACACGGTAAGAGAAAGTCTTCATGACTCATTAGGCAAGAAAAATCTGTTTGTACAACAACTTAATATGTAGTCCTGGATCTGATTGCGGTCAGAAACTTTGGGGTCTCAGTGGGGCAGCATTTAGCTCGTTTTTAGGATTATTAGCATGTCAGTGCCAGGTGTACGAGACCCACATTCACACCCACATCTTTACTCCTTTTATATTTCCCTACATAAAACAGCTGTACAGCAATTTCTATAGCAAGCCATTGAAACCAAGGGTAGAAGCAGGATCAGAGACAAAATACACACGTTCAAAACCGCCATTCAACCAGTACCGGTGCCTCAGAGGCATCGTGCACCTGCAAAATGTTGAAACAGAAGCAAAGCGGCCGTTCAAAGTTGTTTGTTTGTTGCGAGCGGCTGTGCTCACTTATTGAGTGTGTAACTCTTCTATAAAAGTGGCCGGCTGCTCTTTATTTTTCTCATATCACTCGTGAGTTCGCTGATTCACAGTTTGCTCGTACAGGTTCAAGTTCTTTTACACAAGGACAATGGGTAATTTTTGCCAGCCGGTGTACTCAGAAGCCAGCTACTTACAATAAACAAAGGATCTGACTTGGATTGAGATCCGTAATATCCGTTGTAGTCGCAAAAGACCTTGGCATGAGCAGGATTAAAAAAAAAAAAAGAAGAAGAAGAAGCAGCTAACCTGCAAACAGTTTTCAGACGTGGACTCTCGCCATTTCAGTCCTGAAAGGAGTTCGGTCATGACACAAGTATGTGCCACGGAGGCCTACAGCAGCTGGTGTCAGTGATTAGTTCCTCTTGGCTGCTTCAAGTAGTACTAAGTGCTGGTGTAGTTTTTAGTTAGAATGGCAACCTCTGTGGTCTTTCGCTTTCCACATGGGAACAATGAACAACTGTTGTGAGCGGCTCACACAATGTATTTATTTGGTTGGTATGTCTAAAATGTGAAAGGGAAAAAAGATGAAGAGGTGTGTATCTGACTCGGCCTCACAAGTGTTTATTATTTTTAATAGGGACAGCTTGTCTGGAGGGACCGTTTCAGTGCCCCGAGTAATGAACAGAACCATCTTTCTGTTGTTAATTTTGTAGATAATGTGGTGTTAAATTGCTTGTTCCTTTTTACGGTTCGTTCGGAGGGGCATTGATTCATTCGTTCGGCACGGAAAGTGCGTTTTCCCCGTTCGGGGCGCTCTGCAAATGGAGGCGCATTCCTAGCTGTTCGTCTTACGGCTAATGTTTTCCTTAGGTAACGCTTGAGTTAAAACCTGCTGTCAGATGTAGCAGGAAGTGTGGCCCACTTTGGGTCTTATTCTAGAAGGATGTCTAAATATACCGCTGTTAGGTTAGGCCCTTTTCTCGAGCCTTAGCGAAACACCCCTCAGTAAATTCACCTCCGCGCTACATGGGCCGCACACATCATCAGCCCCCGTCCGCACACGCGGAAAGTCTGTTTTCTCTGTACCCCATCCGCTGCAAATCTGTTCTTGAGAGAGGGAAGGGGGGGGGGTGTCGGGTGGCGAAAAGGTTTGCTAAACATCCAATGATGACACAAGATGGTGCTATGTGTTTCGGATAGCTTCATCTTTGTAGTCATCAAAGCTGTAGTGAAGTGGCCTTTTTGTTTGCTCCCTCAGAGGCTTGTTTTCCAATACCCAGAGCAGATGGTATGTGTTTTCCATGGATGAATCACTGAGCCTGGTAGCTTCTGCGATGCTGGCCCAGACTGTGTTCCGCTCGTAGTATGTGTGTGTCCTCCTGCCTTTGCTGCGAGGAGACACCTGTGTCTGCAAAACTGCATATATATCAAAAGGCTTTGAACTGACTGTTTGTGCAATATTTTTTTTATTTCCTCAGACTCTGGAGGAGCCCCCCTACCTGACAGTGGGGACGGATGTGAGCGCCAAGTACCGAGGGGCTTTCTGTGAAGCTAAGATTAAGACTGCCAAGAGGCTAGTCAAGGCCAAGGTAAGTCGCATTTCAAAGTGCTCGTGATCCAAAATTTAAAAAAATGAGATGTCTGTCCGCGCGATGTTTGAAGTGGATTGCAGCGGGGCCAGGGGGCTCTGCGTGAAGGGGCTCAGCTTTACTGTACATCCAGAGTAAAGGGGCTGGCTACGCTTAAAAGACGTTGCCTAACATGTTTCTTTAGAGACTGGCCTGTTCGGTTGATTTAAAAGAAAAAAAGAAAAATCACATCGTCAAACTGGATTAAATAATTTTCTTGTGTCTAACGCTGCTAAACATCCAGCTGTGCCGCTCACACGATTGAGCTCCACCACCTGGTTTACGCCGTTAGCGCGCCTCGTAGAGTCGAAAACGCTGATCAAGGGCCCAGCTGTGACAGATGCGGAGTCTGGCCGAGCCTACGAGGTGCCCATCAGTCCCTCAGACGTCCCCCCTCACCCACGGTTTACACGCTTTTGTGTGGAGCGAGCGGTTCGATTGCCAGTTTTTCCCGTCCGCTTTTTTTACGCCCTGCCGATGAAGGCATCGCTTGATGCACGTAGTACAGTATCTCATTTCCCTGTGGGGACGGAGCATCTGGATAATACAATAGAGACAGATCGCTTGTCTCTCGTTCTGCTGGAGTGTGTGGGAGGAACAAAGATTGGATGCTGGCTTTTTCACTGTGTCAATGCACTGTAGTTCCCCCTGTAGAGACAAAAGAGGAGCGGTGTTCTGCGATTCCGGCGCACCAGTGCCGAAATCATCAAACGACGTGCCCTTTTTGTCTCGTGCGCGGAAACAAACATGACAAAGTGGAGCATGTGATGTTCTCGGCTTAAATAATGCGGACTGAAACGAAGCTAATGGGACGGTCTCAGCTCATAAATTAATTACCATACTAATTGGCTGAGTGCGGGGTTTGTTTTTGGGTATCTGGGATGTGAATGCGAGCTCTGTCACATGAACGTTGAGACATTCGGCAATTATTCGGCGGGTGTTGTGAGTCTGAATATTCCTCTGTAATGAATTCCCGGTTCATTAATCTCTGTCTGCTTGTTTAACAAAGTCGAAAGGCTGCGGCGTATGGTGGCTGATGTGATTTCAAAACCAAGTGAAAAGATCTGTGTGACGTTTTTATTTATGATGATGATGGTGATGAGCTGCGCCAGGGGGATGTGTGAGAGGTCATTTAACACTGTGTCAGTATCAGTCACGATAAAAAGACTCGGCACACATATGATCAGTCAAGATCACTGCGCAACGGATTAGCTGCTATTTGATCACAGATTGAAGGGCAGATTTATAACCTTTGATGTTCTTCCCTATTCTCCATTAAGCACTTTTGGAAAACAGTTTCCCCACCTAAATTATTTAAGAGGACCAGCTAAATGAAAAGGAAGGAATGGTAATGTAACGGTCCTGAACTGAATCGCAGCTTCCTGAAGGCTGTGTGTATTTAGCGTCTGATTAAAATAACCTGTTGATTTAACTGCGTTTTTTTTTTTGGCTCCACAACTATCGCACAGTTGATTGACCAACTTTCGTACCCTGTTTCATCGTAGATTGGACATTAACAGTCATGAACGTTGATTTAGTGCAAAACTGTTACATTAGAATTAATTGGGTACTTGTGTACTTAATGTTTTGGCGCGAGTGCTCATTTGTTTTTGTGCTAATTTTGACGCTAGAGGACTGTACAGGATTTGTGAATTTTGAATAATGCAATTCTAATGGATCAGATACACCCATCAGCCATAACATTATGACCATCTCCCTAATATTATGTAGGTCTCCCTTGTGCCTCCAAAACAGTTGTGACTCATCTGAGAGTGGACATGGGCCTTGTGAGGGTGTCCTGTGGTGTCTGGTAACAGGATGTTGTTAGCTGAACTACTTCAAAACAAAAAATGAAGCGGTTGTTGCCCTTTTAGTTGCATTATAAAGTGTATAACACCGCACTTGTTGGAGGCAGAAGAGGTGAGGAGAAAGCCGCGTACAGAGGTGGAGAAAAACAGATTCACGGAGGCACAAAATTGTGAAGGTGTTTCCACTGTGGAATCAGGCGTCGGGATTTAAATAAATGCCAGCGCTGATGATGGCCCTTGACCGCATTGTTCGTTTTTACAAAAAAACAATGAAGCAAATAACATGTAAAATCAAAACAGCGGATGGCTTTACTCCATGTGAGGAGCTGTAAACACAGAGGAAAACAGCTGGTTTTGTGTGAGCTGCCGCGCATACGGTTGATACTTGTTGTGTTGTTGTTCCCGCGTCGTGCAGTCAGAAACACAACGGCCTTATATTTTCCAGTTGGGGAAAAAAAATCTCACTGTCATTTGCTGTGTTTCCATTTCCTCTAGAAATGCACAAAAAAATGCGAAAAAAAAAAAAAAGTGTCATGTGATCAGCTCGATTCGAAGTCCATCTTCCTGAAAGTGAAGTGAGAATTTAAGAGAATTATATTTCTAGACGAGACTTTGCGAGAGTCACAGCTCATTCGCAAAACACTTTTAAGTGGAAACAAGTACAAAGCACAATCGAAATTTCTGAAATGTCGCTTTTATTTTGCGAAAAACTGTAATGGAAACTGAGCTATTTCTCTTCGTGCCTCATTTTGCTTATTGAGGGGGAAAAAACTAACAGCATAAAGCCCCTCATAAACCTGTTCTTATCCCATCAATTTGGCTGCACCGAGGCTCTGATTTGTATCAGAAATAGTTTCATATCTTACTCCAATATTTGTTTTGAGGTCTGAGTGGTGCTACGGTTTGTCCGCCGTCGTCCAGACCTCTGCATGAAACCAGCTCGCCGTTAGGAGGTTGTCAGGATGGTCAGGTGTTACTGATGCTCTCCAGCTGAGCCTTCAGACAGCAGGAGTCACCTTTCCTCTGTCTGTGGAGAGCAGAGCCTCCTGCAGAAAAGAAATCCCTTTATTCTACGGCGCAGGAATGTTATTATCTCTGCAACTGATCAAAAGCTGCCTCCGAAAGCTTTTTGCTCCTCTTAGTTCCCTATTATTTTATGCCTTGGCGCAATTCAGCGCAAAACATCTTGGAGTACGTATTCTGTCCGTTCGTCGTCTCGTTTTTTTCACAGCGGGACTTTGATTGCTGTGTCTGCTGCTGTTATATTTAAAACCGACTCGAGAGATCACTGTCTGAACTCTTTACCTGCAGGCTTGTTTTCATTTTTCATTTTTTTTTTTTTTTCCACCTTTGTTATTATGGTTGAATCACAGTCAATAAAAATGAAGCCAGTTCTCCATTATAATTATGTTCCTATTTACTAGCACATGCTCTACAAAAAAAAAAAAAAAAAAAAAAAAAAGACTTTAATTTCCCTAAGGAAACAGAGGATGAAGCGCATGAGTATTTGATATATAAAGTAGCAAGGGCTGTTTGTAATACTAAACAGATTCTACGCTCCTGGCTGCACTGAAAGTTTTCACACATGCTCCCTGGAAAAGATTCAGCGGTAAATGGCTCCGGGGAGGGACGGAGGGAGGGAGGGGTGTGCCTGCCTGCCTGCCTGCCTTGTAGTCTGTGCTG
Source organism: Mugil cephalus (assembly GCF_022458985.1). Classification (NCBI taxonomy): domain Eukaryota; kingdom Metazoa; phylum Chordata; class Actinopteri; order Mugiliformes; family Mugilidae; genus Mugil; species Mugil cephalus. Next base: position 8,682,193 of record NC_061782.1, read on the forward strand.
TCACGCAGTAAAGCCAGGTTGCCATGCAGTTGCAAGATTACCACAGCGTGATCAGATTATGATCTGCCGTTGCCCACTTAGGGGGAGGCTGCAGATGCAGGGAGAGTGGAGAGTGGAGGGGGAGGGTCAGTCGGGAGCGTAGCCCGAACGCTCACAGCAGAGCTCCACAGCGCAGTTGGCGACGGCAGCGCGCGGCCAGCCGGGGGTCAGTCACTTAACAGAGTCAGAAATGAGCCGTAGTATGAAATATTTACACACAGACCGCATGCGTAATTACATCAATGTCATCTCAGACCCGACCCGTTTGTGTCCAGTATTATGGGAAAGTCCAGCGGTGTTAAAGGGAGAAGCTACAGGTTGAGTTAAATAACAACCAAATGGGTACATCTTAAAAAAAAATTAAAATTACACAGAATGGAGCAGCCCGATTTGTTCTCTATTGTTCTTTCTGAACCAGTGTAGAAGACTTTAAGACGTTAAGAACTTGTACACAATGAAATTTTGTTAGGCAGCAGTCTCCACTAGCAGGTGGACGTCAGGTGTTTAAAGGTAATAAATATATTAAATATAAAAATGGCTAAATGTAGAGGATAAATTAAAATATTGTCTTTTGATGTTCACGTGGTACACCACTACTTTTTTCATCAACAGATAGATTTTACAGGTTTTTGCCATCGACATAACACTCAGAACATCTCAGAGCCATCAGTAGTAGACTCTCTTTTAAAAAGCCTCTTAAACATAAATTCCTTCAGTCCTATATAGATAAAACTTATTTGTTGATTATTATTACAAGTTGTCTGTTACGTGTTTTCTTTTTTAGTTATATAGTACAGTTTTAACCTTGGTCTGTGTTCGATCCCAGGAAGACTAGCGCCCACTTTGTGGTAATGAATGTGGATCCTATTAAAGAATAAAGAGACGCGTTCTGGTCATGTCTCCAGGGACTCTTGTGTGTGTGTGTTTATCTTCATTACTCATTCTGATTTGTCGTTGCCTCCCCCCTTCACCAGGTGACCTTTAAACCAGATCTGTCCACGGCTGAGGTTCATGATGAAAACATCAAAGGGCCTCTAAAGGTAAGACAGGAAACACGCACGGCTAAAATACACTTGTTGTCTTTGGTCACACTCTCGCTCTCATTTGTAGCTTTGAGTTTCTCGTGAGCCATTAATCCTTCTTGGTTATAGCTCAGATTTAATTTTATTACATACACTTTCCTTTTCTGTCTAAGCTGCACCTAATCACAGCCTTTCATAGCGAATGTACAAACAGCAAAAGAGCATCGGGCAGCGAAGCATTAGCTCCGCAATTTCAGCCAATTAGCGTTCTCGTGGCTGCAATACGGGCTTCTCATCGCTTGAAACCGCATCATTAGATTCATCATTAGAAAATAATAATAATTAGCCAAGTACTAAAATGCAGAATGACAGCGGCGTGTCTGTCCCACAGGTGGGTGCTGTTGTGGAGGTGAAGAATCAGGACGGAGTTTACCGGGAGGCCACGATCAATAAGCTGACCGATGCTAGCATATATACTGTTGGTAAGTCAATAACGGACTGTCTGCTTTTTCTCCCCTCTCCCTGACTCCCCCCCTATGGCTGCAGCATTCGTTTGTGCTCGGTTAAAATACCACAGCGCTTTGGATTTTCAATAGCCTTAAGCATAACTCTTAAAGATGCCGCAGGAACCATCGCTAGTTATTTCACACAGTTCAGCAGGGAGACTGTTGCTATGATTTAAGTGCTTAGGTTAATAATATCTTTAAATTGCCGCTGCTGTTTGTGCGATTACTTTCTAATTATAAAATGTTCAGTATAAATAAAATGTGCTTTTCTGGCTTTAAGGCTCAGCCAGGCTATCGCGCATTAAACTCTAATGCAGCACACTGTGCAGTAAGGTACCGAGTGAGCACAGCTGCATGTAAGGCTCAACTCATATTATATTTTCATTAAGCTCCTTTTTATTATTATTACTTTAAATAATAGATCCGTCACCTGTCGCAGTTTCACGCAGCCAGAGATGACTTTAAACAGTACAAAACAATTCATTTTATTCATTTCTTTATAAATGAACTCAGAAAAGTTGCACATTCCCATGTTTTACAAACTGGAACCAGCTTCTCTTTGGAACCGCAAATCTATTAAGAGTACGCAGTGTTAGATAATCCAGAGCACACAGTGAATCACCTAAGAGGCACCTGTGGGCTTTTCGTCTGCCTTGAAAACACTTTTTTCACACATTTTCAGTCTTTATGTTCAGTGATGGGAAAACAAAAAAGATCCATCCCCGCTCAAGTTACTTCAAGAGTTTCCTCTCTGTGTTGTTGCTAAGTACATTTAAGCAGTGAATAATATGTGGATGTTGAAAGTTATTGTTGTGTTGCTGTTATTATCTGCTGCGTGATTTGTTACGCGTGTTAACTGCTAAAGCTGGTCCTCAGACGTTTTAATTTCAGACAGATATGGCTTTGGTTAACGCGTAAATAAAATAAATCTTCAGGCGCTCCTCCACATTTCTTTTTATTTCACTGTTTACTTTACTCAAAGAGGATCCTTGAAGCTGTAGAGAAGCTATGAGCTCAAAGCAGCTGTTCTAAGCCTCGACAGACGAGCGTAATTGGTCTACAGCTTTTTCTAATGTGAATGTGACAACGTGTGCTCAAGTTTGGTTATATTTGTGTGTTAGTGGACAACTGGCCTACGCGCAGCCTCCTAATAGTTTTTTTTTTTTTTTCCTCTGCAAGTGTTTGACGATGGCGATGAGAAGACCCTGAGGCGTTCGTCTCTCTGCCTGAAAGGAGCGCGTCACTTTGCAGAGAGCGAGGCGAGTATTGTGCGGTTTTATAACCACCTCCTCTCTCAGCCCTCTAGGGAAATGATGCTCAATATTATATATATATATATATATGTGTGTGTGTGTATATAAATGTGTGTATGTGTATATATTTCATCCACAGATGCCTCATATCACAGATGAAAATGCTAAAATCAAAACACTGATTATGAATGGACCCTTGTGGATGTGTAGAAGTTCAGCTTCATATAAACTCATATTGCAGTAAAGTCACTAAATAAAAAAAATGTGTAAAATCACATTTAAACGATAAATATGTAATGTACAGTACAGAGTTACTTTTGTAAACTCACGATTCAGTCTGTTACTTGTAAGTAACCGATTTCTTTTGTTTGTTCGTCCTCCGCAAGAACGCTCGACAGACTCCCTCCACCAACACCAACCCCGAGCACTTCGGCACACCTGTCATCGGCAAAAAGGGCAACCGCGGCCGACGATCGAACCCCATGTGAGTGGCACGTTCCGTCTCCGCGCATACGCCGCCGGGCTCATATCAAACCTAATATATATCAGAAGGCCGCGGTGCCGGTGGGGAGGGATTTTCCGCGGCGGTCTACGGTCGTCAGTAACGGCCTCCCCTGTTCTAAGTGTGCTGACAGCAGTTGAAATGAAAGATTTACTCTCGTCTCCATCCCCTCATAAAGAGCCCCCGAGGCCTCGAAGGAGGAGAGCCTGCTAACCTCCTCCAGCTCCTTAATCACGCCGAGCTCCTGTGTGTGCATGCGTGGTTGAGAGACGGTGCGAGCGCGGCGCGGCGTGGCCCTGTTGAATGTTATCTCTTTGACTGAAATGTTCAAGTGGGTGTTTCATGCTCTGATGTGCCTGCTCCTAGGAGACGGCAGACGCTTACATCGGGGAATAGGATCTGCCTGTTGGTGCTGGATATAATTGTGGCTCCTCTCTCGTTATAAAGAGGGACACTTTGCTACGTAATCTTATTCTCTGACACCGCTTGCTAATGGCACACAAAGAAAAGTCAATATTACTCTGGACATTGATGTAATATTGACTTGGAGTGGTCCCAGCTGCACATTAGCACCTTGGACCAGTTGCCTCCTTACGCGCTAATATTAACCTTTGAATTACAAGGAACGGCGAGAGAGTTTTTATGGATTGAGATGACTGGAAAAACAAAGCGTTGGCTGTTTGAAGGACGAGCTTTTCATTTTTTTTTTTTTTTTGGGTTAACATCTCAGTTGGCTTTATTGCTGAGAGAATAATGGATAGTTCTCCCTCTTCTGTAGCTTAAATATGCAGCCTGTTAGCTTTGCATGAAGACATGAAACAGATTTGTTTGTTTATCTGTGAGTTTGCCAGTTGATCAGCGGAGACTGTAAAGCTCAGTTTATACTCCTGCAGCCGGTCCGCGTGGAGCCTACGCTGTAGGTGGCTGTGCATGCGAAAGCATTTATACCTGTGCGTCGGTGTGTTTGCATTATGTTTGTAACTATTCCACCAAACCACTAGTCAACAGTGTGTTTAAAAAAAAAACAAAAAAAAAAACACTACAACATGAAAACTGGAGAATACATCTGAGCAGATGGTTTGTCGGAGGCAGAACAAGAGAGAATTTTCTTGTCCGGCTGCTGAGAGACATGAATGAGGAAATGTGTTTTGGAAGGAGTAGTTGCCAAGAAGTGGTTCTGTTATAGCTCGATTTGTGCACGTATTTAAAAAAAAAAAAAAAAAAAAAAGTTATTCGTTGACGTTTTTACACATCACTGTAGGAAGATTTGGTGACCTTTCGCCTGTCTCCAGTCTTTACAGAAGGCTAGGCTAATACCGCTGCTGATGGAAAGCGAAAGTAATAATAGCTGTCAGGACATTTCTTGCAACCACCATCAACGTGGGTGGAAAAAACTAAACCTAAATCAATGGCGGTCTCTCCTCCATTGAGTAGTTAGAGTGCTTTGTTTATGACTTTGATGTTTGATGTTGATGTTGTTGTAGTAATAGTAGTAGTAGTAGTAGCAGCCTGGCTGATTTACTGCTCTCGAGTTTGTGCCAGACACTGTGTGTGTACATGGACATAGAGTTGTGCTCAGAGCTGAACCCCAGAAGAGGACGGAAGATCGGTTTGCCCGCCGGTGCCGCTCGCATGATCGCTCGGAGACATGGCTGTCAGTCTGCAGCGAGCCTGCTCCTTAATGCACTGATCCTAATGAGTAAGCTCATCAGTAGCACAAGCCTCATGTTTCATTACGCTGCATAATAAGCGCAGAACGTGCGTGGAGGGTTTGTTGCGCCGTAGCAGCTTCTAGCAGGAGAAATCTTCCGCCTGTCTTTATGAAGACGGACCCACACACACACACACACGCAAAGCATTTTATTTTTCTTCATCTAGAGCACGGATTCATTACGACATGCCGCTCACTTTGTGGTTCTGTGCGCTCTTTTTATACAGCGGCGTTACTCTTGTGTGAATAAAAGCAGATAAGTTGACTGTTCATCAATCAAATGTCAGCCCTCGCAGAAATAAATCAGATTATCCTCTGGAACGGCAACAAGTTTATTTCCAGCAAAGAATTTTAGTCAACCGCTCAGCCATTTTCTTTCTTTTTTAAGATTTATTTTTGGCCCTTTTGTGCTTTTATTTGAGACAGTGGCGTGACAGGGAATGTGGAAAAGAGAGCAGGGGAATGACATGAAGCATAAACACTGAGGGCTCACTGCTGATCTGTTGACCAGTTCTGATTATCGGACGTCTTTTAGCTCAACCTGTCTACACCTTTAACGTGGTAGTAGGTTTAGTTGATGTGCTGATTGATAAATAAATTATTTACAAGTGTCTTCATGCTCACCATAGCTTTCCAAAGTGCGGTCCATTGAGCAAACTGTCCTTTTCCTCCCGCAGTCAAGAGGAGGAGTTGTCTTCATCCTCCAGCGAAGAGGAGGAGAGCGATCAGCGGCAGAATGAAGATCTGTTTGGCAAAGTGGTCTGCGTGGAGGGGGTCGCCACCGGGGACAAGAAGAAGACTACGTGGTACCCTGCTCTGGTGAGCTCTTAAGCCGTCTTTTGCTGCATCACTGTGAAGAAACGGTCACACGCATTGTCGCCCCTTCATCAAAACGCCTGCTTACGTAACCTCAGCACTCAGCAGGATTATGGTATTGGATTAGACATCACCTAAAACAAAATGAAATAAAAAAAAGAGGACAAACTTTCCGCAGTAGCACATCTATCTGTGCATGTTATCAATGTTTTCCCATCCGCTTGTGTCCACCCTGCCTGCTCTGTCACCGTTGGCACATTATGAAATGGTTTCTTGTGTGTCATGTTAAAAGTAGACCTGGGAGAAAAGGGCCCGGGTGAGGGAAAGCTGTCCCTTTAACTCTGTAGTCACCGAGGCTCCTCCTCCAGGATTTGTTGTTCTTGGCTGTTTGTTGACCGAACTCCACGCTGCCTCCTTGTGACAGTCCAGAGGAGTACATTACACAGTCGCCTGTCACTGTTTACACTGCTATCGTATGGCAGAGGGGTGGAGTAGTGCACTAGTAGATGCCTCGCGCAACAGATGATGCATAGCTGTGGCAAACTGTGTCCTTTGCAATGACCTAGTTAAATAGAAACCGGGAGAAACACCTCTGAATGTGTGAGCTGTGCGATTACGTTCGCAGCGCAGCCTATGTGACGGAGGACGAAGCGGGATCACAGAGCGAGTGTGACTCATAGTGATCAAGTAGAAGCATCCACCCTTCAAGCCTCTGTGCGCTTTATACACAGAGCAGACCGAGCTCTGGTGGAAATCAGATCTCCGTAATGGCAGCGCTGCTTCCTCTGGGTTAAACCCTGGCGGCTCGCGCTGTTGTGCCTCTGAAATCCAGTAAACAGCAACAGCACATGCTGTTAGAAGGGTACACACCCCTTGCGCATCGTTCTTCATCCCCGTTGCGCGTTTGTTTTTGTTTCACAAACAGCATCTTTTGCAATAAATCACCGTGGCCTTTTGCTGAAACTATTAGGCCTCGTATTCTGACACTTCTCTCCTCTTCGTCTTGGTACTTGTCACACACACACTCGCGGTGCCACCTCATTCTGACTGTCTCTCGTTTTTTTTTTTTTTTTCCCCGCAACAAGGTCATCTCCCCGGACTGCCACGAAGACATGACTGTGAAGAGGGACAACATCTTCGTCCGCTCTTTCAAGGATGGAAAATTGTGAGTCATCATTAATGAGCTGAAAGCCCAGTTTACACCATGTTGCATCAAGTGGGGTCACGCCAGTGACTGTCATTATATCATCCGTCATAGATCATTGATGCACGTTTCCGCTACTATAAAGTAAAAGAGAAGTTAGGCCATGTGATTTGACTTCAACTAAAGAATATCATTTAAATCTGTGCCAGGAAAAGTGATTAGCATTTGTATGCGATAAATGAAGTTGTCATTCATTTTCTGTACGTCAGGTTGCAGAAAGAATGACACTAGATGGCTGTAGAAGTATAATATTTGCAAATGTTACAGATTTTTTATTAATTATTTATTATTTATGTAGGAAATCTCAGACAAGGCAAAATTCATTAGTATAGATTGCTTAATTGTGTATGTTTTGAAGATGACTGTGATTTATGGATCAGAGCAGTGGTCCTCAAACGTTTTCTATCACATCCCACTTGAGAAGCCAAAAAAGTTCACTCCCCACTGCCAATTGTCTCTTGAAGCATCTATTTTAATTTCCTACAACTTGGTTTGTCTCCGACTTTCTGCCCCTGGTCACCCATGACACCCTGTTTAAGAACCAACAGATTAGAAGATTAGAAGCTGATTTGTTGAGATCTCCCAACCAGATACCATGTGCTTTCTCTGGCAGCGCTGGGCAGCCTCACTGTGTTTGTCCCGAGGCTGTGAGTTACTGGTAAGGGAAGGTAGTGCAGCTTCCCTGCGGCCTGCCTTCAGCGTGGGACCACACAGCCACCAGATTGTTTCGTCTGTGGTGAAGACAGAAATAAATAAATAGAAATAAGTCCTGTCAAGAGTCTGCACTCAGCTGGCAGTTTGTTACTGCAGTCTGTCTGTACGTGGGAAGAAGCGTAGCCCACGCTCAACATAAATTAATGTGATGTTTGTTTGCTGTTCCAAAAACAACTCTTCTGTCTGTTTGAATTCCACAAGTGACAAAACAGCCTTGATGTATTCTTTAATCTGCGTTATCCTCCGCAAGTCACCGCCGTGGCTCTTAATCTGCAGCCGAGGACATATTTGCTGCGCAGGAAGTCTTATCACTTGTAGTCTGGCTAATAGTCAGGTGAAGGGTCAAGCTGATGAGAGGGATAAGATAAATCAGAGAAGAGCTGGAAGTCATAAACTTGCGGAGTATTTCCTCTCTGACCCCTTCGACTTCCTATGATACTTTTCTTGCAAATTAAGTGGCACCGGGGGAGTTTTCCCCTCCGTTCTGCTTGAGTTTGATTACACTCATTGAAATCAGAATGGTGCTCCCAGGACTGAGTGCAAGAAATAACAATGTAAGAAGTAAGAAAATCTATACGTCGTTAATGAGATTTTCAGGTTTGTTTCCCTCCAATCGTGTTGCTTTTACGTGGATGGAATAACAAATAATAGACGGTATATATAGGCATGTCTCTTTATGTTAAGTTTGCTCTATCAAAGGCTGTAGAGGAAAGTTTATTTATATGTATATACAGGATATGAGTATTTCTGAGACGCAGCAAAAAATTCAGCATCTTCTCCATGTAATTATTGCTGAGAATACATCCTCTTTTTGTTAATGCTGCATCATTTCCTTTAGCCCTGTGTGTGCTTACACTACTTTCAAGTGTGTTTCCATTCTTTCATAACACAGACACACTGTTTGTTTTACCAATTTTTATTTATTTTTTTTATCATTTACCTCGGGCCTCTCGTTGCCTATTACCATCGAGTTATTCTAACTCGTTGCATCCATAAGCCGCGTGACCTCCGCAGCGCTGCGTCGGGGGTCAGCGCGCTCGGTTTCCTCTGGAGGGTCTGGTATCGTTAGCGATAACCGCTCAGCGCGCCTTTCGACAACAATGGCTCGGGAAAACATTTTTAGGGAAAACCAAGGGCACATCCAGAGCGAGGGCGTGAGCTTTAGGGAAGTGGCTATTCTTACTCGGTCAGATCTGGTTGCCGTAGTAACCATTGAAACAGACGCCGTGTCGGTATTTTGTTGCTGCAAACCCGTCTCTGCTGTTGACGTATACAGAAAAAGTGGGCTGCAGAGTTGAATCATACACTGGATGTGCTTGTTGTGCTTACGCTTATGTTACTGTTTCATCATGCACCCTGTAATATTTATGCTCAGATTTAAACTGATCTAAACGAAAAGGCCGTTTAGTTGAGACACTTGATGAGATAAGTGAGCTAGATGCCTTGTCAGATGGAATCCTGAGAGATTAGATCATAGTTGACCTGTTTTAGGTATTTATGTGAACACACTAAGGATGCATCACAATATGATATATCATTCATTCAAAAAAAAACACACACACACAATGACTTTTAAAAGAGAAAATCACAGTAAAGTGCAGCTTTTAAAAATATTTTTCACTATATTATCAACCTTAGTAGCCCATGTGTTACGCTGTCATCAGAAATGTGTTGACGGTTGGTTAGTTCATGTTCATGTAGTGTATAACAAACTAAGTTTCTATATTTCCTCAGCAATGATCAGGGACGTTATTCACCTTCATTACTGGTGATTTGTCCTTCGCAAAGCTCAGCGGTGACATTGCAGTGCACGCGGAAGCTTCCAGGATTCGTATTACAATATGAGCTTTGTCCAAGTCTCTCAAAAAAAAAAAAAAAAATACATCAGGGTGGAGATAAATAAACAGTAAGTTAAGATGTGTGCTTTCGGTGAGTGCGGGACACTTCACAGCTCATTACATTACACACCCGCTATCACATTTCCATGCGCGCTGTCATTGTCCTGAGACGGCGGTGGCATCGCTTTGAGTCTGTATGTATTTGCATGTTGAACTCGAGACTGAGATCTGATCGCGAGTGGCTACTCGAGACGAATTTTAATGCTGTGTGTGTACACAAGAGCCACTCACTTATGATCAGATAACCCAAGACCAGGTCTGAACAGGGCCAGTACGCAGTGATGTCAAATAATTCCAGCTTTAGAATAAATTAGAAGCTAAATAGTTACATTTATTCATGGTGTCTGTCTGACCGCTGCGCTTCTCTACACCTTATTTCTTTACTTATTTAGTCGGACTAATAGCATGTAGCTGCGGTGCATCTGGGTGCTTCCCCCTAAAGTCCAAAACCATGCATGTTAGGCCTCTTAATTGGCCGTAAGTGTGAATGTGAATATTAATGGTTGTCTGTCTCTTCGCGTTAGCCCTTGACGTGCGGTCTGTCCGCGGCGCACCCCGCCCCGTTGCCCATCATGTCACGGGGGACATTAACGTTGCCCAGAGGATGTATCGTACTGACTTTGATGATCCATTGATTTTTTTTCCCTCTAGCTGCACGACGAGACTGACACTCGTGGTCCGGGGTGAAATGTCTCGACGGCTACTGGATGATTTGTCACAAAATGTGTTATATGTATAGAGGATAAACTCTACTCCCTTGACTTTTACATCTAGCGCCATCGTCAGGTCAAATATGTAGTTTGTCATAATATACAGTACCTGCAAAACTAATAGCATTCCTGTACGCCTCAGCTACCTACTGCTTAGATTTAATTAACTTGAGGACATTAGCATTTAAATCACTGCTCTTTGTACCTACGGCTTCACAGAGCGTTTAGCGTGAATGCTGTTTAGCCGCGTTTAACTTTAAGCCGGACACATTGACAAATAACCATGTTTCGCATTTGAACGCAAACAGGTGTCTCCCCACTATACTCGGCTCAAATTTGCGAGTGATTATCTACGGGAAGCGAACCAGGCTCTTTGTCTCCGGCGGCACGAGCGCTTTTAGCTCCTTTTAAAAAAATTTCCCTCCATGACAAATCTAGTCATTGGATCGGCTCAGCTACCCACGGACACCACGGCAAATCGTCTCTCTTGCACGCCAGCCAAGCCTCCCTGACTGCCTTCAGCTTACAAGCTCCGCTGATCCATCTATCTGCCAAATCGCCAACACTTTGCCCAGCTGCTGCTGAGATGTTATTAAGAGCGAAGGCGGCGATTGCAGCCATGACCGTGCGTGTCTGCCCGGGATTTGCGGTCGTTGCCGGTGCTCGGCTGAAATACTAGAAACTCGAAAAAAGCGCGGGCGGGGGGGCTCGTTGCCGCTCCTCGTCATAGTCATGACCGCGTTTCAAGAAAACAAAAATTCGCCAGAGCTGAAGCGACGCTCGGTCCACATCATGTCTTTTCCGTGCACATTTTCATCAGGAGTCTCTGTGTTTTGCAGTTACATGGTGCTGCGGAAGGACGTCCGCGAGATGAACAGCGATTGTCCTCCGAAAGCCGACGCGGGGCTCAAACCCGGTGAGTTTAAAAGTGAAGCTCTGGGATTCCTACAGATCTGGTGCAGACTGCATACCTACTCCCTGACATCTGTGGGCTGGCCTGCGTGTTGACACACTTGGCAGAACAGGCTCACAGAATGTGTTGCAGCGAGGCGGACTGCAGGAGGAGAAGTTTTGTTTTTGTTCTGGGGGAAGCAGCGGAGTGCTGCTGTCACTGCCGAGTCTATTTTTATTTGAAGTCTTCACCAGGCTTTTTATATGGTGCCGCTCTTTTTTTTTTTTTTTTTCCTCCTGCTGCAGAGCTCTTACTCTCTCGTAATTATGGCGAGGAAACAGCTTTGCATTATCTCAGTCTTGGTATTCACAGGTGGTTGACTCACAACTGTGATATTTTCCGCATCCTAAAAGCGTAAAACAAGCATCTGCCAAGGTTGTTAGCTGCTACTTAAACCCACCTGTGACATTGTGGCTGAATGCTTCTGCTGCTCTGCGTCACTGCAAATACGGACAGATTTTCATGCCGCTCGTCTTTTGATTCTTTTCGTAGCGCCTTCCCTTTGTGTGGATGTATTATTATATTACAAGAGACATTACTTACAACATGTAATCAGCAGAGCTTGCTGTATAAACTCGTTCTAATTCAAAGTGTTTGAACTGCTCTACTTTTATCCTGAGGCTTCTGTGCTTGTTCCAGTTTGGTTAATAATGTCTGCATGTGACAGCTCTGGACGCGGCCTTGGAGTTCCAGCAGCAGTTGGTCGTGCCGGGCGCCTGGAAGACGGAAGTGAAGGAGGAAAGCTCCAGCAGCGAGGAGGACGACGACGACGAAGAGGAGGACCAGGAAGAGGATGCCAGCGGTGAAGAGGAGGAGGTACGTGCTCCGCGGACGCTCTCTCGTCCCTGCGGACGGTGAGCGGGAGCGATCCTCGACAAACTTGTTTTCTGTCTGCAGGAGGAGGTGGAGCCGTTCCCGGAGGAGCGGGAGAACTTTCTGCAGCAGCTGTACAAGTTCATGGAAGACAGAGGTGAGCGTGCAGATAGAATCCGTGTGTACATGTTTCTTCAAAAAACCCTGCAGGCATTTACAGCTTACATTCTTTTTTTTTTTTTTAATTGTATTATTTACACTTTTACAATACTGGCTGTAGCTTTTTGCCACCCATACTCCTGCTTTTTCACTTCCTCCTTCTGGTCATTAAAATGTTCTGAATACCAGTGATGACATATCATTTAAATACAAACCACATTTGAGGTTTATGTCGTCCATTTGGTGCTGCACCATCTGTCTCCTCACCTTCTGGACGGCATCAAATCCAAATATTTTACTCCATTATATTTATTTTCCGATTTAAATTGTGAAACATGCCTGTTATTGATGCCTGTTATTATTTTTGTACCAAAAAAACTGACATAACAAATATTTTTAACAGTGGATAATTAATTAAATGCCGTGTTTATTCTCTTCAGGAACTCCCATCAACAAGCGGCCTGTTCTGGGCTACAGGAACCTGAACCTGTTCAAGCTCTACAGGCTGGTGCATAAACTGGGAGGCTTTGACAGTGTGAGTGTCACTTTGATGACCGTTCTGCTGTGGTGGCGCTTTTTTATAATTTTTTTTGTTTGTTTGATGTTGACCATCTCTGAACATCTGTCTCCATTTTCTGACAGATTGAAAGCGGCTCTGTTTGGAAGCAGGTTTATCAAGATCTGGGAATCCCTGTGCTCAACTCAGCCGCTGGCTACAACGTCAAATGTGCTTACCGCAAGTAAGCAGCTCCACGGCCATGATGTTTTAAAATGCAGCCTTTGATCTGTGGTTTCCATGTGCTGTAGTCTTTCTGACTTTTTTTTATTTTTATGGAAACCCGTCAACAGCAAATTCAGTTATCAGCTTTTAACGGTGCATGTGTAAGACGTCGAATTGAACACGGGGAACGATGTTGTATGCGTTAATGAGGCGTGTCTTATTATGCAGGTACTTGTACGGGTTCGAGGAATACTGCACCTCCACTGCCATCACGTTCAGGATGGACCTCCCTTTGAAGCAGGCTCCTAAGGCGGAGGTGAAGTCTGAGGAGGAGGCAGGAGGAACAGCTCCCGCGTCGTCCGTCTCAGAAGAGCAGAAAGCCAAAACGGACGCGGAGCCTTGCAGCGCACAGCCCACAATCTGCAAGGTGCATTCTCCTAAATATCGCGCGATTAAAGTCACTTTCCAGACCATGCGTCCTGTAATAAAAGCCTCGATGTCCCACAGGATGAGAAACCCGATTTGACCCGAAGCAAAATGGAGTCGGAAACGTCGAAAACCGACCGAGAGGAAAGCGGAAACGAGGAAGACGACGACGACGACGACGATGACGACGAAGAAGAAGAAGAAGAAGAAGAAGAAGATGGACCCCACAAGGGAGACGCAGACGAGGGCTCGTCGACGGCTCGCCTCGGAGCCGACAGCGTGAAGCAGGAGGGAGACGAGGAGCAGGAGAGCCAGGACAACTCTGGGTAGGTGATCTGGTGGGATGGTCCCTCCAGTAAGAAAATATATATATATATATATATAGATATATATCTTCATGGCACAAACACAATTCCCATGAAGGGCTCCTGCATCAGTATTCGTACAATTAAAAAGGACCTGAGAAATTCCTTGGTCATAATAAAAAAAAAAAAAAAAAAAAAAAAAATGAACAGATGAGGAGCAGTGATCCTTCTGACGTTAATAACACTAATACCCAGTTACCCACAATCCACCTCTACCTGCTCCTCTAACTAAGCTCTTACCCACTGCCCTCTGTGCTATTATTATTTCTCGTGGCTTAGTCGGCATCAGCTGGCAGAGACATGTTAGAGCACCAAAGCCTGACTGCTACCTTTCACCCGGCATGTCATGCTGTGCTCTCTCTGTCCCTCCGTCTCATTACCCCTCTCTTTCCTCCTCCTCTCTCTTGCTGGGATTGTTTGGCCCCGGCGAGCCTGACCCACTCAACGCACACGACATGGCTGTGCTCTTCTTGATTCTGTCCTTTCCTGATCTGTCCGTCTCTGTCTCCCTTCCCTCCCTTCCTCCTCCTCCCTCCTCCTCCCCACACACACACACTTCCTGTCTCTTCCCTCACTTTTTGGCTTTTGATGTTTCGGCTTTATTAAATGTTCCATGTGTGTGAGTGTTGTCACCGATGCATTAACCCTCCAGTTGTAAAAGGTAGCACTTCAGGTGCAGTAACCTTGTAGAGGAACGGGGAGTTTTTTTGAGTTGGTGTTTTGTTCTGGGTAGTTTGGTGCGGTTTTGGTCTCGGTGGTTATTGTCGTTTCCTGTCCAGTTTAGACATGTTTGTTCACCCTCTGGAGGGACAGTTGTGTTATGTCTGTTTGGGCTGCTGAGGACGCTGCAGTAGGAAACATTTAACAGTCACCGTAGGCGAATGTTTCTGACTGATCGGGGCAGTAAGAAACCTCCCTATCTGTAGTTTATATCGGCCGCGGTCGCACTACGCCGTAATATGCTGATTACCGTCATATCCTAACTCCCTGATCTGCGGCTTTGTCGAGATCAGCCGTCGCCGCAGATCACGCTGCGTTGTGAGGGTTTACAGAGTCACGCAGTGGACGATCTCCTCGCGGATCTGATCTGATCTGAGCTCTCCTGATCATATCAAACCTGTTTGATGTTTACAGCCTGTAATCTGGAGTGCATTTCTATCATTCCAGCCGCCGTGACTCCGCGTAGCCTCTGACAGCTGGTTTACAGTTGGCTTAAATGGGAAAATTATCTGTTAATTTATATTCATGACAGTAAATAATTATATAGTTGAAAATGTGGTTGCAGCGATTAATTACTTACTGTTCCAGCGTTATTTAACTTTAAAGCTCTGTCGCAGTACACCAGGACTGACTCTCCAGGCTCTTATTTTATTGGCTTTTCATTCACACTAATGTACAAAGACTGGACTCAATTGTGTGTATTTTATGGAAATCATCATTTGTAACATAAGCAATGCTTTTGAATAATTTTTCAAAAGCTATTTCTAATTATTCTTTCATTTTGAATCATTGTTTTAAGTGCATCGTCTATGAAATAAATTAAAACTGAAAAAATGCTCGTTACATCATATTTTCACATTAAAGAACATGGGACCAAAAAATAAAAGCTATCAATAATGTTAGTGTCACTTTATGTATAAAGCACATTTAAAAATAACCAATTTTGACCCAAGTACTCAACAGAGTAGTCAGTCATTCATTCATTCATGTGGTTGCAGACCATTATAGTCAATCGCCTATTTATTACCATGTGACCTTTAGTTTTTATTTATTTTGTTTATCAGAGTCGATATGCCACGTCTATAGTGTCCCCAGTGTTAGTGCGGTGACTTCACATCTTGTCCGCTGTTAAAAAAAAAAAACTGATCTGTCTGCAGGAAACACATGCTAACTGAGCAGTTAGCTTTGGGAGGGGGTCTCGTGGAGCGCTGTGTTGTAGCCGTTCTTTTGTGGCAGCCGACCAAATTGGATGAGCCGCGCTTCCTCTCAGTGCCGTAGCTGCTGCTGCCGCTGTCTGCCAAGTTGTGCTTCGCCGCCGTGCTAACCTGCCCCCCCTGTGCGCCTAAAAACACTTAACTGGCACAGCATTCCTGCACCGCCCTTATGCCCCCAGCTCTGACATCTCCTGACTGTTTCCCACTAGCTCCTTCTTGTGGCTGCTTTGTTTCTTACAGTGTGTGTGTGTGTGAATGAGAATCCCAAGTGTTTGGCGTGTGGACATAAGGTTGGATAGCTTAACCGTAGTGTTATTTCCCATGATGATTGATTATTTTTCTTTTTGCCATGAAAGAATGATGTTTTATTTGCTCTCCATGTACTGTTCTTTGACTGGTTTACTGTTAACGATGCAGTTGTTTACCCTGCAGTTTGCTGTAGGTCACACTGGACTAGAGCTAAGGCAGGACAAAATGGGATGTTTCTTTATAGATTACGGTCTAGTGTTGTAATGGGACAGGGTAGGCGAGGGTGGAGCAAATTAAACAGGCTTCCTAGCAGCTGGTAGTGAGTCGGGTGGACGGGTGCGGGCGGGCGGGTGGTGTTCAACGGGGCCAGCCTAGGGCCAGGAAGTGCTGAACTGTTTTTCTTGCAGGGATGACAGCAGTCAGGAGGGGGAGGAAGGGGAGGAGTTTGAGTGTTACCCCCCGGGGATGAAGGTGCAGGTGAGGTATGGGCGAGGCCGCAATCTGAAGACGTACGAGGCCACTGTGAAAGAGGCAGACGTGGAGGGGGGAGAGGTGCTCTACCTGGTGCACTACTGTGGCTGGAACGTCAGGTAAGACAGGACCTGGGGAGAAATCACCTAACGTCTATATATTCACCCTAAAAATAAAATAATAATAATAATAATAATGATAATAATGACGGGATCACCGCTACACCGGCGTTCCCACAGCCATAACAGATACATCCCTTTTCTCACAATTGTGCCTTCATCCGACCCAGTCCCATGGTCAGTACTCTGATTGTGGAGAACACTGGGCCCTCTAGTGGCAGAAGCAGAACTGAGCGTCGGGTCGATGTGGATCCCCCCCCCCCCGCAGCTTCCTCGCTCAGTTTTGACCAAATCCCCCTGTCTGTCTGTCCCCCAGCTGTCTGTCTCTCAACTAAATTCACAGACAGGCTGAATTTGAACCACTCTGGCGGTGATCAATTTCTTTTTTTAGACGCTACCTTGTGATATTTGAATGTGAGCTACCCCCTTTGGATCTCTTCTGAAAAGGCCAACCAAAGTGCTTCTACACTCACCTCTACCTCTCAACCCTCTCCCCCCTCCCCAGCGGGTCAGGGTTAACGCAGTGTTAAGTAGAGTGTTAGGGTACCATGACACAGAGGTTAACTAGTGCAATCAGCATTTCATTGTCTCAATGTCGTTGTGTGGTCCTCTAGCACTCTATATAAGACAGTGGGATGTTCTCTGCATTGTGTCTGTTGTGTGTGATGTTGTGAAACTTTTTCATTTCCCCTCATACGAGCTAAGTAGCCCCCTCGGTACCGTTGGAACTCTGTTGAATATGATTTGTGTGGTGGTGGTGGTGGTGGTGGTGGTGGTGGTCGGTGTTAAATATTGTTTCTTTCTTTCATCGTAAAGGTTTGTCTTTTTCCACATAACACCATGGGATTTCTTCTTTTGCTGCTGAGGCAAATTTGTGCCACAGCAACATGTCGGGGTCAGACTGTTAGAGGTGTCCGTGTGGTGGGTGGTGTGAGAGGATGTTTCTCAGCGCCCCTTCGAAGACCTCGAATGATGAAACTTGTCTCTCTTGTCTTTTGTACTTGACTTTTAGATATGATGAGTGGATCAAAGCAGACAAGATTGTGCGCCCCGCCAATAAGAATGTACCAAAAATAAAGCACCGCAAAAAAATAAAGGTACGGCTTTGGAGTGTGGTGACTTTTTTAATTTGAGCCCGCGTTGGCGTCGCGAAGGTGAATCACTGACTTTGTTAAATCCTGACAGAACAAAGCTGAGAGGGAGCGTGACAGGTTGGAGAGGCTCAATGACAGAGAAGTCCTCGGCCCCGCGTCCAACACTAACCGCGTCCCACGCTCCAAGTGTGGCCTGAGCCAGGATGTCTTTGCCAAGATGGACGAGGGTGAGGACAAAGGGACTCAGCAGTCTCCAGTCAAGTCTATAGAAATTACTTCTATCCTCAATGGCCTGCAAGGTAGCAACACTCATTAGCCTGTAGTCCTCATGCACACTCAAAGCAGATTAGGACTGTTTCACTCTGAAGTGGTTTATTAAGTCTGTAGATGTCCTGCAGAAACTAACAGAAGCTCTGTCTTGTTTGCCTCAGCCTCTGAGATGTCCACCGACGAAAGCGAGCACGAGCAGGAGGATGAGGAGGGGGAGCATAATGAGGGAGACCGGCCGGGTTGCCGTGGCAGCCTCAGAAAGGGCCCGCACGAGCCGCCCCAAATATCAGAGCGCTGGGAGAGCGGGGCGCCCTCTGAGGCACCCAAACCTCCTCCGGCCTCAGCAAAGAGTCAGGAAGTGGTCAGCGCGGAGAGCGCGGACGCCGGGAAGCGCCGAAGCCAACCGGAGTTGGAGGGAGAGGCGAGCACCAGGAAGAGGAAAGCAGACGGTGCAGCAGAGAGGACCCCTAGAGGCCAATCCAAAGCTAAGACCAGGAGCACCAGGAGCGCTGACTGGCTGCCTGGGGGCTCCCCCAGGAAACTGGAGGAGAGAGCAGCTGGTCCCGGAGAAGACAGGGGGGCGTCATCCAGCAGCAGTTCAGATGAGGAGGGCGCGGCGCCGCCGGAGTCCCAGACTGAGGAAGGTGAGCGAAGTCGCCCTAAAACCAAAGGTTCCCCTTCCAAGAAGTACAACGGGATGAAGGAGAAGAACAAAGCCAGCAGACAAGCTGGCTTCTGGGACATTCCTGAAAAGAAGCCCAAAGTGTCGGGGAACGCAGAGGAGAGGGCTGCCGTTCGCCCCAAAGGCCAAAAGGACGTGTGGTCCAGCATCCAGGCCCAGTGGCCCAAGAAGACTCTCAAAGAGTTGTTCTCCGACTCAGACACGGAGGCCGCGAATTCTCCTCCGCCGCCAGTGCCCTCGTGCCTGGAGGAGCCCAGCGCTGCACAGGACGCCGGAGCTGAGGACGAAGCCTCGGAGGAGCCCGCGGAGAACGACAAGCTGCAGGAGTTTCCGAGCAGCGGCAGCAACTCCGTGCTCAACACGCCGCCAACGACGCCTGAGTCGCCCTCAGGAGGAGGCAGTGTTGTGGAAGACTCCACTCAAGTGCAGCCTTCCTCCCCGCCGCCGTCCCTACCCCCCGCCATGCCTTCAGAGCCAGCGTCTGACGCTCTTCCCCCAGGACCCACGCAAGAGGAGGTGGCAGGCGGGCGCAGCGAGACGGACAGCAGCACGGTGGAGGTCGAGAGTCTGGGCGGGGAGCTGCAGGAGCTCCCTCAGGAGGAAGGGGCAGGTTCCCCCTCGAAGGTGTTCGACGTCAGCCTCTTGTGCAACAGCAGCAGCAGCTGCAGCCTCGAGCTGAGCAGCGGCAGCCAGCAGGAGATTGAGCAGAAGTCCAAAGGTACAAATACAAGCAAATCGACTTTATCAGGCTTAGTTTTCCAGTGACAGAATTCATTATTTTGCTTTGAGTGGAATAGTGAAGAAACGCGAAGTGACAACTCATTCCTCAGTCTGCTCGTTCCCTCACTGTTTTCTTCCGATGTCTTTGTAGTGTCTGCGAGTCAGAAGCGGCAGAAAGAATCACAGGCAGGTGGAGCCTCAAAGAAACACAAGCCAAACCGCAAGAGCCTAGGTGTGCCTCCCAAAAAGAATAGGAAAACAGGTAGGAGCAGCTGTAGATGGAACTGCTGACACCTCGCTCACCTTCTCATTTCAAATGCCAGCAGTACTTTCACCAGCCGCGGAATTTCTATTTCACATTGACTTGCTTTCCTGATATGATATTACAGATTCCAGATGGGAAAGGAAATTAGGTTTTGCCTGCTGTTTTTTTTTTTTTTTTTTTCATCTCTGCTATCTTCCCATCTCCCCCTCCTCCAGCCAACAGCAGTGACAGTGAGGACCAGTCTGTTGTTGAGGGCACTGCCAAAACAACTGCCTCTAAGAACAACCCATCTGACCTGAAGGCTGCCACCTCGCCCAAGTGTCACGGACGATCTCCGCCTTCGAGCCATAAGTACCACAAGCAAGGTGACGTAGATCACGGCACGCATCGAGACCACCACGGAAGATCGCCACGTGTCTACAAGTGGAGTTTCCAGATGTGTAAGTGTCAAACTAACTCGCATAATGGCAGATTGAAGGAAACTGTATTTATCTGCTGTGGCTTTTATGTTGTGTCGGGCAACCTCACCTGACCTGGGCTTTCTCCACATAGCTGATCTGGAAAAGATGAGCAGCCTGGAGAGGATTTCTTTTCTTCAGGAGAAGCTGCAGGACATCAGAAATCACTACCTCTCCCTCAAGTCTGAGGTGGCCTCTATTGACAGACGACGAAAGCGCATGAAGAAGAAGGAGCGGGAAAGTGAGTCGGCCTTTTTACTCACTAGGAATAACCGGGATGAGTAGTTTGGCAAATTTATTAAACCAGGGGTGTCGAAGTCAGTTCAGTTCAGGGGCCACATAGAGCACAATTTGATCTCTAAGGGGCCGGACAAATAATACAACGGCGTATCAATCTACAAATCACGACAACTCCAAATTGTTTCCTTTTGTTTTAGTGCATGGAAGCACATCATAGCTGCGTTTCCACTACAGCATTTTGCAAAATAAAAGCGATATTTCTAAAATTTTTGAAACTTCATATGGTCACATGACCCCCTGCATCATCTCCGGTGACGCCTGTGATGGGGGACGGCGCCAAAAGTGTTTCCATTGCACTTTTGCGGAAATTTTTTTTATATCTATACGTCTGGAAAAACCACCTCATGAGAGATATTCAAAAGGAATTTCAAAATGTAGGCGTTTCGGTTACCAGTTTATTTAGGATTTGAAAGTGTTTAAATTTAATGAACTGCACTGTTACAAAACATGTAACGAATAACCGGACATCTCTTAAGAAAAAGAAGTGCGATGTCTGCATAGTTCTGGGTCTCAGTGTTGTGTTATGTTAAATCTGTGTGAACCCTAAGATTAGGGCCGGATTAGGACCTTCTGGCGGGCCGCTTTTGGCCCGCGGGCCTTATGTTTGACAC
The DNA here is from genome assembly GCF_022458985.1 of Mugil cephalus. Taxonomy (NCBI): domain Eukaryota; kingdom Metazoa; phylum Chordata; class Actinopteri; order Mugiliformes; family Mugilidae; genus Mugil; species Mugil cephalus. The sequence goes on from NC_061782.1 coordinate 8,703,177, forward strand.
CTGTGTATTAAACCATTAATGCTTGTTGTTAGAAGTTGAACGAGAACACACTAGCAGCTCTGTGATATCTACACACGTGCGTCAAAACCGTCCGTAACTAAACTCTTGTTTGTGTTCTGCAGGCACAGTGGCTGCTTCCTCGTCGTCATCCTCCTCCTCCTCACCGTCCTCCAGCTCGCTGACTGCGGCGGTCATGCTGACGCTGGCCGACCCCCCGGTATCATCCTCATCCTCCTCATCTCAGAACTCTGGGGTATCAGTGGAGTGCAGGTGACAGGACGAAACCAGCAAGGAGCCACCGCACTAAGCACTTAACCAGCACCCTGGGGTCGCCCGCCGCCCTCTCTCCAGTCGGCCGGGGGGGGGCGGTCGAATCAACCTACATACTGTAACTACTGGGGCACAAAAACCAGACCAGAGACAAAAACAAGAAACAAGCACTATTTTTTACTGACAACTGTTTCCTTGGCAAGCTAACGGCACTTAAGTGCACTTTTATGAAGATTGTGTAGGGGGATGAAATTTGTCAAAAAAAAATATACGCAATTGTCTTTTGCGCTCTTCTTAATTGAATATTTACAAGAATTGTTTTTTGCAAGCAATAATTGTTAAACGTTGTATTGGTAAGGGACAATTTCCAGTGATGATCCCTCTGTGATCAAGCTTGTGCTTGCCGCGTTGTCACGGGGAATTCAGAGGAACACTGCCACATTGGCATTAAGGGCATACGAAAGGTAACTTTGCCACGTTTCTCTGTCCACCTTCATTTAAAAAAAATAAATAAAAATAAAAATGAAAATAGGCCTTTATGTGGTTAAACCTGAACGGGGTTGACGAGGGTCCTCTAACGTACAGGCATGTGGTCCTGTACATGTTTGAGTGATAGAGGTGATTAGGTTTCAGACCATCATAGGTTCACTGACAGCCTCAGTGGATGAATATGGAATGATACTGTAGTGCCTTTTTATTCTTCTCCATGGGGCACTTTGAGAAAGGACAGCACTTCTTTTTTTTTTCTTTTTTAAACCTGATCCTCTTCTCAAATCAAAGGGTCACTGAAATTGCGTGTTCCTTATGTAAAAGTCCGAGGAAATCTGTGTGCGTGAGCAGGCAGTGAAGGGCTAAGTCTGACAGGTGAAATGGATGTTATCAGCGTCTGGGTCTAGTTAAGAATTATAATTGTAAAAGCAGAACTCCTGAACTGGATCACATGTAATCTACTACTGAATACTCATCCAGCTTGTTGAGTTTGGCAGTATAAAATGTGCAATGATGGAGGAGGAGGAGGAGGAGGTGGTGGTGGTGGTGAATGCAATGGTCACATTACTTCATCATAGTTCTTAAAGCCCATCCGCTTTATTTGGTTACGTTTTCATCACCCGCTCTGTCCCATCGTCCTTCGCTGAAGATTCATCGATGCACATCTGCAGCTGGATCAAGTTAACTTGAAGTGCAGCCATAGGAGATGCTCGCAGTACGTTTCTCAGTACTCAGTTCACACATTCGCAATGTTTCAAACTACGTGAAGTTATTTAAGTTCCATTTTTGCTTCAGTAATTAAAGCATAATTTCATTCTTGGCATTTGACTCGCAAATCAAAAGCGGCACGTGGGCTTTCGTCTCATACTCACCCCTACCAAAAAAAAACTTTGGTTCTGTTTCCTGTACTATGACCACAATAAAGGTAGAGATATTGTAAATGTGCATTTATATCATAGAGTGACGTATGTGTATACATTTCTGAAGACATCTCCAGTGTTTCCTTTGTATAGACCCCCTACTGTATGATAACCTGAAGTTACATTTTGTTTGGCACTTGTATGTAATTGTATGCTTTTGTTATACATTTGTATATTGAGAAGTGTTTTGAGTCAAGCTATTTAATATCTCGCACTGTTAATAACATGTACTTTTCTGTACAGACAGTTTTACGGTTTTAACTGTAGTTAGAGTGTAAATACTGAGGGTTACAGCATGTTTGTCCCCCCCACCCCCTCCTCCCCTTTTGTCCTCTTTATCTCAGTTCACTTGAGTTCTTTTTGTTGTTGTTGTTTGGCCTATTTCATCAGTTTAAGTAGCTTTTTCTTATTTTTTTTTTCTTTTCCTTTTTTAATTTCACGTTTGCTTTAGTTTGTATTCCGTTTTGTTTTTTCTGTAGCTTGTGCTCTTAAAGAGGAGAACGGTGGCGAACCATGCGGCTGATTTGTTGTTTTCCGAACCTGTACGTGGCCTGAAGCTGAAGCTGTGCGAACATGTATATGGAAAACAGTCCGCGTTATAGATAAAGAGAGAGCAATGGAGCTTATTGAAAAATGCTCAATAGTATTTATTAGGCTCATCTGATGATGGTCAGTGTGTAATTTATTGTAAAAATGTAAGCAAAGCAGAAGCCTCTGTTTGAAATAAATGCCATAGTTTGTGAAGTACTCTGTGTGTCTTTTGGTGGAGTTTGGTAATTAAGTACAGCTTTAAAGGTGCTTTTATTTTACTTGAATATTTTTAAATCCTTATGCTGTATCTGGGAATCTGGAGTTATTTTGCAAATCGTTTTTTTTTTTTTTTTTTTTTAACTTGACTATCACATTAAAACGGCTCTTTATATTTTATTTTAAAGATTACTCTGGTAACCTAATTAAATTTAAATCAATTTAAAAAATAATATACAGTATAAATACATTAGCTGAATTAATTACTGTAGGGGGTGTTTTTTTTTTTTTATTTTATTTTATTTACTAAACTATATAAAAATGCCTCGTAGTTACCCGGATATGGATACCGTCGACACGCGTTACGTCACGAGTTACGCACTTCCTTAGCGTGCCACCTGCTAGCCAGCTAGTCTGCTGCAGGTCCGCTGCGGGTTTGTTAATAGTTTCAGATATGGTGAGCGGCAGGACGAGCGCGGTACTTGCCGGCGTGTGCGGAGCCCTTTTCATCGCATATTGTGTTTATTTTGACAGAAAGCGGCGAAGTGACCCCCGCTTCAAGGAAAAGCTGCGTGAACGTAAGTGTCGGGTCTAAGGGGGGGGAATTAGCTCAACTTAGCAACCGTAGCACGTTAGCTTACATGGGGCGAACACACTGCATGGACAGGGCACATGAAAAATACTTAAATGATATAGAAAGCATAAAGAGCAATGTTATATTCTGTTATTCACATAATAACGTGCGGCAACATAAGATCTCGCATGTTTTATTTATTTTATTTTTATTTTGCTCAGATATGTTGCTGATATAAACTGATGTGTGTCACATGTCACGTAACCATGTGCTCCTGGTTTGATAAGTCCAGACTAAAAGGCTCGTTTCTCTCACAGGTAGAAGACGGCAGAAGGTTTCTAGTGAGAAGTCCGGACTGTCAAAGGTGAGATTAAAAACCCAACAGTTACAGCACATTATAATATTTTTTTTATACTTGTATTTCTGACACTTTGTGTGTTGACTTTGAAGCTGCCCGACTTGAAGGACGCGGAAGCTGTCCAGAAATTCTTCTTGGAGGAAATCCAACTGGGAGAGGAGCTCCTGGCACAAGGTTTGCAACATGTCTGGTTACTGTTTATTCACATAAAACTCACAGTGTGTAAGTTTGCTTCCTGTGCTTGATACACACGGTTGTAAAATGTGAAGTACACATAAGTTATTTACCAGCACAACCAGTGCAGGGCCTTGTGATTATTTCAGCCCTTCTTTGATTATAATGCACTGAAATGTTATTGTAAAATCTTTAGAATAGAAAGTCTTTATTGTCCCAATTTGGGCAGATCTGTTTAAAACTGGTCAAAATCCACGTTTAAAACCGCATAAACGGACAATTCAAGACAGATCAAAGGCACACAACTCCTGTTGCTTCTCGCTTCATTTCTGCCATCTTTTTTTTTCCAAACCCAGGTGAATTTGAGAAGGGCGTAGACCATCTGACCAATGCCATTGCAGTATGTGGACAACCTCAGCAGCTGCTCCAGGTTCTCCAGCAGACGCTGCCTCCCCCAGTTTTCCAAATGCTCCTCACAAAACTACCCAGCATCAGCCAGGTAAGAGTTCTCCTGCATTTCCCAATTTATTGCTGCAGCCTGGTTCTTAAAGCATCCTTAATAAACCCCCCAGTTACACTTTAGTGGTCTCTGGGACAAGAAAGGATGCAACAGCAATCTTAGAATTATCCAAAACTGAGAGCTGTGTGTCTGTAGCTCCTAGTTATTTCACCTCTAAGACAAAAGTCCGAACATTAGAAACAGGAGCTGGTTATTGACGGTTTGACATCTATTGACTTTTAGACTTGACCTCTGAAAGATCCTTTCCTGTTTTCTTTTTTTAGCGACTCATCAGCTCCCAGTCTTTATCAGAAGATGACGTCGAATGAGTGTGTGTGAGGTGGAAGTCTGCTAGTACCGCTCTGTTAAAGGGATTTCGAGCACTTAAACTGCTTGGCACCGTGACTGTGTGTGTGAACATGGAGGACACTGAACGGTTACTCTTCTGGGACATGTAAAACACATTCCTTCTTGTTTTCTAGCTGTCCATGTACTGTATATATTTTCCTTGAAAGGTAATTGTGTTAAGGCCAGGTGTTGCCGATATTCATTACAGTTGATTAAATGTACACTACCGGTCAAATGTTTTAGAACACCCTAATGTTTCCAGTTATTTATTGCAATTTAAGTCATGCAAGCCCAAATGAATAGCTTAATAGTTAAAAAAAGGTTTGGTTACCCAAAACTGAAAAATAATGTACATTTCAGGGAACATGAAGTGGGTTCACAATTTAAAGCTGTTCTGCAGCAATGAAGGTTGAATCAGTCTTGAAAGCTGGTGCTACTAATTCCTACAAGTGTTCCAACTTTTCTTGATTACTTACAACCCCCTGTGTCTGCATAAAAGCAAGTGTTGGAACACACTGTGGTACCAGACCCTCATGAGCATCAGGTGAACAGTATTGTAGTGCAGAAAATAGTGTGTTGCTACAAAAATGACGAGAAAAGGGTAATTAACAATGGAATCATAGCACTTAAAAATGTAGGTCTCTTCCTACGGGGAAATTGCAAAGAAGGTCAAGGTGTCAGTGAGTACAATTTTCTTCACCACCAAAAGACAATCAGAGACTTGGGGGAAACTCTGACAGGAAGCGGTCTGGCAGACCCAAAGCCACAACTGAATCAGAGGACAGGTTTCTGAGAGTTAACAGCTTGTATGATAGGTGTCTCGCAGGACAACACCTTCAAGCACAGCTTAATAGTAGTCGTAGTAAGTCTCGGTTTCAACTGTGAAGAGAAGACTTCGAGCTGCGGGTTTGACAGGATGAGTTGCAGCAGGAAAGCCGTTGCTAAGGTGTTAGAATAAGACAAAGAGGCTCTTCTGGGCCACGAAACACAGCCATTGGTCTACTAAAGACTGGATGAAGGTATTATGGACTGACAAATCAAAATTTCAAATATTCGGTTCATTACGCAGGACCTTTGTCCACCGTAGGCGAGAGGATGGTTCCACAGTGTGTGACATCAACTGTCAAACATGGAGGAAGTGTGATGGTCTGGGGCTGTTTTGCTGGATCCAGGGTCGGTGACCTGGACAGAGTGAGCAGCACCCTGAACCAAAATGGCTAATGCAGCATTCTGCAGCGCCACACAATACCCTCTGGTATGCGCCTAGTTAGTTAGAGGTTCATCCTACAGCGAGATAATGACTCAAAACACAAGTCCAAGCTATGCTAAAACTACCTCTGTAAAAAAGAACAAGATGGTAAGCTTGAATAGATGGAGTGGTTCCAGACTTAAACCCCATCAAGCTGGTTTGGGATGAACTGGACACAAAGAGCGAAAGTCAAGCAACCTAAAAGTGCAGCACATTTATGGGAACTTCTGCAACAGACTTGGGAAGAACTTTCTGAAGAATATTTGATTTGGCTACTTTGATGAGTCAAAGGTTAAGAATACATTTTGGTCTATAAATCGATTCCATGATTTATTTTTCAACTATGCTTTCATTTCAGAGTGCAATGACACAAACTGAATAATTTTCAGTAAAAAAAAAAATGGAAAAAGTGTTGTTCTAAATCTTTTGATGGTGGTGTATGTCCACACTAAACAGAGTATATTGTTTTCTGAAGATGTTCTTGTAGCGTCTGTTGAATGTTATTTTTATATTACTGCGTTTCACATCTGAACATGATCTTCTGTGTAACATCGTCCAATAAAATGTGAAAAATCAAAAAAAACACTTTTGGGTCTTGCCTTTTTCCGTTTGCCAGCAGATGGCAGTAGCAATGCACAGGAAAATTTGAGGCATCCACGGTCCTGTAGTAATGTGATGTGGTTAGTTTCAGTCTGTTTGGAAAGCTGGAGAGTTATTTTGCTGAATGGGACGGTGTTGCAGACATAAATCGAGATGAATATCCCAACTGATTTAAATAAAACCACGGGAGTAAATATTAATGAACGTGGAGGGAGGTAGGGTAAGCCGATCTCCAGGCATTCATACACCCAGGAATGCTGCGTCAGTCCAAAAATAATCCTCAAACCTTGATCTGTGACATGTAGCGAATCCTCGACATTGGCTAGTCAAATACAGCTGTTGCCAAAGTGAGGTTGAAGGGCCATCGTGCGAGTACAGTATTTCTGTTCCCAGTCTTGGCTGTGCAACATGAGCTCGTGCAACTCCACTGAGCCACATTGTGTTTATTGTGAATGGCTTTATTGTGCGCGCAGGAGAGCAGAAGTGGAGCAGCTCGTAGGGGAAGGGAGTAGGTCTGGTTGGAAGTGTGTCTCTTGGAAGACAAATAGAGCTGTAATTATTTTTATCCCCGTCTGCAGCTGTTTTTCTACAGACTCTGGCCAGAGCGACCCGGACCTTGAGGTTGCCAGGAAACGAGAGCGGAGGAAGGGAAGAGAGGGGGGTGGGGGGACGGGGGACGGGGGCTGTAGTTTTTCTACATTGGGGATGAAAAATGAACGGCGGCCCAGAAATGTCGAGTGAAGACTAAATGGTAGACACTGTTCCATTTTCCATGAACTCATGGGCTCACTCTGCGGTCTTCGGCGCTCCTGCTAGTTGGCCGCTTTGTGGAAAAGGAGAAGCCTGTCAGGGGGGGTCTGTAGCGTCGTCTGGACCTGAGCGTGTGTGTGTGCAGAAGAAGTGACTTGTTGTTAACCTATACTTTGGGGAGGCAGAGGGGGGAAAAAAATATATATCAGACTGTTGTTGGAGGTCAAGCTTGAGCTGTGGTCTGGAGCTGGTGCTGGGGGTAGGAACAGGTTCAACCCGCTCTCCGCAGAGAGTACCACTGGCCTGCTTCTCTTGTAAATAAACACTAGGCCGCCGGTCCCTGCAGACTGGAGAGGGCTGAGGGGTCACTGGAGGATACCAGAGCAGCCAGAACCGCTATGAAAGCATAAAGTAAACCCAGTGACACGGGCCTTGACATGAGGAGAAACGCTGTTATAGATTACAGCATGACGCAGCAAAACCTCTGTTGCGTTTTTGAGACAAAGTCACATCCCAGTGCTCAGCAGAATATTAATGTAATCAATGAAGTGTTTACTGTAATTCTTTCGATTCAGCGTCTGTCGCTCACTTGCAATCCTGCTCTATTTGGGTTTGTTTGAATGGATTATGAGTCAGCTCTTCGTATCTGATGAAGCAGGAAGGAAAGGAGGAGGCAGAAGAAGAAAAAAAATAGAAGAAAATGGAGAAAGTTCCCGTTGTTGTGCAGCAGGGGGCACTGTGGCTCCAGGCCAGATTTTGCAGACGTCCACGATGGTCCACTGAAGGACGCCTGAATGGAGAGAGCCGAGAGCCTAACAGTTCCAGTTGACAGCAATAACAAAGGCTGAGCAGCCTGCAGCACAGCAACGGTGATCAGAAGGACGGATATTTAACAGTTTATTATCCCCCTTTTCTCTGATGTGTGCAGGGCATGACAGATGCAACCTCTCACTTCGTTACAAGTGCATCGAGAAATAACCTGCTTTTAAAAAGCAACAGGGCCACAGAGAGGCTCTGACCAGCTTGGACCGAAGCACCGTCACTGTAATTTCTGCACTTGGATTCTGATCATATGTCAGCTGTTGTATTGGGAATAATATAATAGCTGTAATAATTTGAGCTCCACAACTCATTACTGATAATCCTGTCAACAAATTATCCACATCACTAATGACCTTTGCTGTGTTATTGCCCTGTGTGAGCTTGAATGTCAAAGCTTGATTGCTGCTCCCGTGTACCGAGTGCCATTTGACCGGCGGAGATGTCTGGTTATGTAGGAGCAGCTGTGTTTGGGAGTTTAAGGCGGCCAGAAATAGCTCAGTTGTATGTGGTTGCTATGGCAGCTCCACGTAGCTCTGCAAAGCAGCAGACTCTCTGCTGCAGCCGCGTCCACATTTGAGATCCTCCGAGGAGGCATTTGCCGCCCGTGGCTTTGCTTATTTCGCGTTAGCTGGAGGCGTCCACAGAGGCCTGCGGTCCTCCGAGCGCCTCTGTTTTGGAACATGTTTTCTCGATGATGCCCTCTGCCTCCGTGTCCTGTCGCTGATGTCACAGCCTACTGTACGTTGTCATGGGGAGGGCAGGCTCGGGAGAAACATGAGACATGTCCAGGCTATTATTAAAACCGCAGCTCCCTTCTGCACTGCCACTTGTGTGCGCAGCAGCAACACGGTATATTAATTACCCGCCGCCTCCTTTTTCTTTTTCCTTTTTTTTTTTTTCTGTGTCATTCACCAGTGAGGGAAAGAAGGAGAAAAATTTCCAAGGCACGTCCTAAAAATAAAGCAGCACTGTACGTGCTCAGAGTTTTAACTTCCACACAGATGACCCATTTTTCCATCTCAAAGGGTCTGAGGATGGGTGGAAAAAAGAGGCGGGGGGGGGGGTGAAGCAACAGTGGAGCCAATCACGTGAATCTAAAGCAGGCTACAAATCCTGGCGGATTTCTCTTCCTCTGTGGTTTGATGCCTTTTACTGTCATCTGTTTTTCCATCTCTCCGCTGCTATCCCTGTGGTGATTTAACTCGTGCTGCGGCCCTGCCTCCGCGCTGCTTTTCTCCCCCATCTCGCCTATTTGGCCGTGCTGTTTACATTCCCTGTGAGTGCGAGCTGAATGGTGTGGAGAGTCGCTCCCCCCACCGAGCGCCCAGCCACCCCGGCTGCCTCTAATGTCAGCCTGTCTGCCCCCCCACCCACCCAATCCCCATCCCCATCCCCTCGCGTTGCCGCCAGCCTCCACCTATCTCCTCATCACTAGATCCCTGATAAGGCTGAAATTCAATAGCGCTGCTCAGCCTGAGACGAGTAAGTGCATCACATGACCTGTGAATTCCTGTTTACGCTGAGTGGTTTTCATATTTTGGTCTGATAACACACACACCCCCCTCCGATTCGTCATGAACGGGTGGCGGTGGGGGTGGCAGTGGTGGTGGTGGTGGTGGTGGTGGAGGAGGAGGGGGAGGGGGATAATAGCAGCAGAGCATAAAGGAAGACAGAAAATATTGCTCAGCATCAGCTCTCATCCTGTCATCTGTCATCAGCATTATCTGTGCAATCTAGGCAAGGAGTGAAACTAGAAGAGGGAAGTGACACATACGCTAAGCGGGAGGGTGAAGAATGGGTTAACTCAGCAGACTGTGTGCACAGTTATTTCTTTTTTCTTCCCCCACCCCAACCACCACCACCGCCGCCGCCGCCCCCACCCCCCCCATTCCCCATCTCTCTGATCTGCCTTCCTGTCTCACAAGCAGTGCAGTGCAGAGGCTTTGAACATCATGAGAGAGTCAGACAGGCTTGTTTTGCATACTGTCGGTCTCCTGCATTGACTTGTAGCAAATCCTTGCCCTCGGGAGGCACGTCAGAGGGGATTAATGGGAGGGCCGGGCCTCACAGAGTTTCCCATTGTCGCAGCCCAGCCCTGCACTGTATTTCCATCCCGCAGAGTGAGAAAAGAGCGAGCAGGTGGGGTGGTGGTGGAGGTGGTGGTGGTGGTGGTAGAATGTGGGTGTGTGTGTGTGGGGTGGGGGTGTGAGGGGGGGTCAACTTGTGTGTGCAATGTGTCAGAGCAGGCAGGCAGGCGGGGAGGGAGGGAGGGGGGTTATACAGTGGTGTTATTTCCCTCTGCCCTGATTCTTTGGAGCTGGGCTGAAGGGAGGGGAGGAGAGTGTAAATAATGTATTTGGAGCGGCGGGGTGGAGGGAGATGGAGCTTGACCGAGCTCAGAGCAGGGGAGGGAAAGAGTTGAGCGGCCATGCTGCTGCCGAGCAGGAAGCCGGCGGCCCGGAGGAGGGCTGAGGTGGGGGGGGGAGAGAAACAGAGAACTGTGTGAGCTGTAACAACGCTGTTGCGGTGCTCAGGGGAATGTGGGGCCTCCTCAAGAATGTGGCAATCCTCTACTTCCGCTATGCTCTCTCGCTTTTTTTACCAAGACAAATAGTTTGCTGCCGCACGCCGCCATTAATAATGTAACGTTCGTAATAACGTAATGCGAAATGCTTCTTCGCAACAAGCCTGGAGCTGGCAGGGATTTCCTCACGAAACGTAGCGGTCCGGTCGCAGGAAGGGAGCATTAGTCAGATTCACGTCCAGGCTAAAACAAAATGCTTATTTGTTTATTGTTTTAGTTTGACATATAGGGAAGTATGGTCATTAATTTCCCACACAATAAATAGATGAAATAATTAGCCTCCGAGACCCGAGCTTTTGTTTGGAATGCATTTTTAATTTCCTCAAGGGATTTTGGATTAGTAGGACCGGAGAAGTATAAAAAAAAATAAATAAATAAGCATCATCTTTGAACAGGAAGTAGTTTCTGAAAAAAATAAATGGCCTAAAATGTGAACACGGGGATTATTTCACTGTATATTACAATAAAGGCCCTAAATGTGTACCAATAACTGTTTATTTTGATGCAGAAGCAGAATTAAAAACAATTGTTGACCCTTTGCTTTCAGTACATGGCAGAAAAAAGTGTCCCCTTATGAGGACAACAGGTCTAAATGAAACAGAATAATCTGCCACAAACCTAACACATTGTGTCCCCATATGAGGACGCAGGGTCTCAGGAGGTTAGAGGTGAGAAAATATATCGATATGGTAATATATCGCGATTTTCTTCCAATACCACTTTTTCTCTACAAGTGCAATAAATTGGAAATGCATTTGTCCAAAGTCAATTTGTCCAAAGAATTATCGCTGTCATCTGATATACATATATGCAACTTGTATTTTAAGCTGCAATTAAATTGAGTATCGTGATACGTATTGTATCGTGAAGTCCTTGCAAACACCCACCCCTAGAAATTATTTCCACCCTAATGTCAGTAGCTATACTAAATGTTAGGATAACCAAAAGACAGGAAACACTAGAAAATTGTTAAATTTGGTTTATACGTCTGCAGCAGACCTGTGCAGAACCTACACTATCACCTATATGAGTTCACCTTTGTACACATTTGTACTTACTGATGCTTTGTGATTGCGCTGCTAGTTGACTTCTACGCAACTGTGTTCAGTTTCTCCGTGTTCTTCAAACAGCTGAGAGATATGAAGAGAGAAGAGATCAGATTAAATAGTATGCAGGAGGCAGAATTTACATACAGAGGCGAGGGGGAAGACACAGACCTGGAAATGCATTTTTGAACACTGCTGCTGCCGTCTCCTTTGGGTGCAATTGTATTTCTGGAGAGATGCAGACAAGGACAGAGCTACGTGTCACCATTAACCTAGCTGCGCCGTCCACGTTTACATTCCCCAATCAGCCAACCACCACTCACACTGATGTTAGCTAGAAGCTAGTTAACAAGGCATGCACCATTTTTTTTTGCCAGTCTTTTTTGCCCCCTCATTTAGAGTCTTTGAATCCACCTCTGCGTGTGAGACGCTCCTAAAATTGACTCATTAACATTGATTAACCTCCTGAGACCAGAGCTTTTGTTTAGTATCCATTTTTATTTTCTCCATTTCTCTTTGTTTGGGATTAGCAGGAGCTAAGAACAATAAAAACTAAGCATCGTCTCTGAACAGGAAGTAGTTTTTGGAAAAAAAATATGCCCTCATGTGTGGACACATGAGGGCATGAGACATAAGATTATTTCACTCAGTAACAAAATATAAAAACTGCTAATTTTCATGTCTGAACATTGCTGTGCAAAAGTATAATTGTAAATAATGAAGTCCCAATGTCCTCAACCGAGTACTTGCTAACTAGCAAAGTTATAGCTTGTTATTATTGATAGAATTGTGTCAAATCAGACTAGAAAAGTTAATGAGCATAAATAAGCAAGTTTTAACTTTTTAACAAATTTTATGAGGTTTTGTGCCTTGCCCACTTGCCCGCTATCATGTTTACAAAAATAGAACGTGCGTAAAAATGTCTGCCTAAAATATGGGGGTTGTGTGCTAGGCTATTTCTTCATCAGCGTTGTGTGTCAAACAGCCTCCTACCTGACCTAACTTGACCCCAACTCTCTGACCCCTGGTGCAGGTAAGTGGATTTTGCTATCTTTAGGACAAAGCCAGGCTAGCAGTTCTTGTCTTTACGTTAAGCTAAGCTAACAGCTAATGCAGCTTTATATAAGGTGCACAGACGCCTTGGTCTTTTCATGGAGCTCCCTGCATGAGTATACCTTGACTTTAACCGTTGCGCCAACACTTTCTTTATCCCTCTCCTTATCTCTCTGTGCCATTTTCTTCTCTTTCTCCCACACCTGTTATGTTTTATAGCGGCAATAAAAGATACCTCGACCTTGAAAGATGACAGAGCAGCCCCGACTACAATCATCTGAGGAAAGAAATCTCTCTGCTCTCCTTTTACGCGCGGTGTAACCTTGTTGTAACTTTTTGTATTTTATCATCTTTTCCCGGGCTTTGCCGAACTCTGTTGCCGTATCACCCCACGCAGCTCGGCGGCTACAACCCACTCGTTCACCCGAGAACTACAAAGTGACGCCTTGCATCTTGTGTAACCACCACCAGTCTTTGAAGACTTTGGCTTTGAGCTCTGTGTCTCATCAATTCCCTACGCAAAAGCTAAATTTGAATCTGAGGCGAGCGCATAAGGGGGGTAGCTTATCTGCCCCACTCGTTTAATGTTATTCATTCATGCACACTATTTTTATGACAGGCTGTGCATGCAGGACTAGTTTACATATTTTTGTTGTTTATGTAACCGGTCTGCATGTGGATGCTTAGATATGACAGTACAGTAACAGCGCTGGTTGCTTCTGGAGCGAGCTGGGAGCCCATTCATACATTAAAGACACGATTTGTTATGTTCTGCGTGAAAATTGGAAGCAGAAACGAATATATATCAAAGGTCTGACCAGTCTTGAGGCGTTCAGGATCAATTTTTGATGTGAATTCACGTCTTAACTCAAAGTGAAAGAGATATCCCCCTCATTCCCAGTCCGTGAAGGAGCCGTGCCATAAAGTGAGTGGTAAATTCCTGACTTATTTGTCATCTGGGGCCTGGATTTGTCACATCCAATCTGCTTTTCTCAATGAACTGGGGAGGGAGATTACAGGCTCATAGTCAGTGAGATAATAATGGCGAGTCAAGCTTTGGCTCTCAAATGAAAGTCCTCAAGAGGATGAGCCACGCCGTATGCGACGTTTCATTCTTACGACGTCGGCCGGAGCTCTTTTTTTTTTTTTCTTCTTCTTCTCCTTTTTCTTTGCGCCCATCTGGAAATATGATTTATTACGACGACCAAATCCGTTTGAAACACCGGTCAGCCTCGCAATTGTTCTGTGAACCTAAGCCGCAGAGCCACGCCACTCTTCTCTATCCTCCAGCCCCGCATTTCACTCAGTAGCAAATCCTCTTCGAGGCTGAGCCAATCCTCCGTGCGGCTGCATTCACGAGCCACCGTAAGATGAGAGCTGAAGAAACCTGTTGTTATTCTACGCCCTGTGTCTGACCACCTGACGCGTAATTGATAGGAGAGTTAGCACAATTTCCCCCCCCTTACATTACGGCCCCCTGCACGCCGTTGATTTATTTCAGTGTCCTGTCACGTAAGCTCGTGATGTCTCCACTTTAAATCTGACCTACTTTCACCAAAGCCTTGATTTTGTTGGAAAGCTTTTTTTTTATAATAAATACGCTTTACTTGTTTGAGGTGTTTTGAGGCGTCCATGAGGACTTCATCATCCAGAAAAAGTTCTTTCCCATTTATTTTGACACGGAAAGCTCCCGTTCTTGACTTGATTTGAATTTAATGGACTTGTAGATGATTAATGAATCAATTACTGGATACAGCATCTGATCTCTGGGTGGCTGCAGAAGCAAGGCTGACAGCTTCTCAAATTGAACGGAGCACTGTCGCTGCAGAGACTCGCCGGCTGCCAGCTCGGTGTGCTCCTGTAATTATAAATGCATGAAATGATTAACAAACAACTCCGCCGCGAGGCTGCTACTCGCCGGGTCACTCGGGGTCAGCAGGAAGGGCGGCGGAAAGTGGAGCTTGCAGATGATTGCACTTTGTCTGATAAGGACGCTCACGCAGATTGAGTTAATCTTGTGGCGAGAAATGCACTAAAGGCTTTTAGCCCAGATGACGCTCAGTGTGAGGCCTCTCCCTCATATTGCTCAGTGAAAAGCTTTGCGAAAGCACTCCCGCCGCAGCCGCCGCTTCCACCCCACCATCCACACCCTGTCTACCCTCCCAACCCCCACTGCTCCTTTCTTCCAGAGGGATGGCTTGTTGACATCCATTAGGAGGTTTCCCAGCATTGAGTCAGGCCAGGAAAGATGGCTAATGATGTAATTCCCTGAGAGATGACATTAAAATGTCAAAGTGCTGCAGCTGACATCATCCATTTAGCACACATTTTCCTATAACATTAGTCTGTGCCTTTTTCCTTCCCTCAGCTTTCCTTCTCAGAAACTGGAGCTCCACACCCATCCCACTGCCTCCAGGCTCTACTTAGGTGTGCAGCCACACAGTGAAGGACAGACTGGAATCAAAGCGTGTCTTCCCCTGCAGCTATAAATGCCCTGCTCCAGAAAACAGTGTTTTGAACAGGCTGTGTGTGTCACGTTACATTCATCCTCCCTTCTTAAAGCTTCATCTGATGCTAATTCATCCTGTCTGCACAACAAAGACCGCGACGCCCTGCAGTACTCTTTCCTCCACCTCTTGTGCTATTTCCTAATTCCTCGCACATGTGGGAATGACCTCTGGAGGATTTTAGGGTTAGCCAACTGAAATGATCCTCCTCAATAACTGCAATTCTGATTCTGCACGCGTGACAGAACAAAGAGAACATCTTGTACGAAGCGCATTCTCTACCTGCGCCGGTCAACAAGCACGCCGTTTTTCTGAGAAAATCTGGGATGGGAAATTATATTTCTATGAGGGAGACCTGACAGCTCGCTATTCTTCAGCCCAGTGAGTGGGCAGGCTTAGACGTCAATAATGGATGCTTGAAGGCAGAGTAAGTAGACGTGAACTGGAAGCAGAGAAGGGGGCTGCGCCTCACTCAATAATGAATCAATTGATCCCCCTGCAGATGATGGATCGGGTTGCTATGACGACAGATGCAGTGCTACCCGGAGCGTGGAGAAGAGGTTTGTTTCCCAGAACCGTGCACTCGAGGCAGCGAGTGTCTTCAATGTACAGTGACGCGGGACATGATTAATAAAGGAGGTGAAAATAGAAATTATTAAGTGGTTAATTAATGCAGCCAGATGGATATTCTCCAGTGAAGAATTACTGCAAAGAATCAGCAATCCATCACATCATGCTATGCAACCTTAAATCTATTTATTCTTTTTTTTCTTTTTTATCAAACACACAGATGTGAAGATGCTGCAGGTGCACGGATTATGCTGGCAATCATTCAGTCTTTGATTACTCTGGGCGTTCCTCCTTTGATGGCTGTTTTAGCACCGAGCCGGAGCTGAATACACATGTGGGTTTTATTGTGTGTGTGTGTGTGTGTGTGTGTGTGTGTGTAGCGCTGGCTTCTCGAAAAAACCAACATGTTTACCGTGTCTGCATGTGTGCGTTTTGTTGCCGTGGCAACCCGGCTGATGCTGGGTCCAGCTGGGACCACGTTGCCAAGTAACAGCTGAGTTATGAGAGCGGAGGAGAGGAGCGTGGGCGTCGGGAGGGAGGGAGGGGGCGCAGAGGATACGAGGACTCCTACAAAGGCGGCAGCAGCGGCAGCAGCAGCAGCGGCAGGAGCGAGCAACAAAGAACGGAGGCATGAGGGGGAAAATATCTCATAAAAAAAAAAGAAAGAAAAGAAAAAATGTGGTTTATTTAGGTGAGGGCTCTGGGTTGGAGAAAATAACTTTCATATCTCTCTGCACATTTCTGATAGTGACTACTAATACGTGGGAGCATCTCAAAGCATCTTTGCTCTCTGGAAGTTGCACACAAACAAAGTAGAGCCACGCCAGGGATGGCAGCGCTCCATGCTAAGCAGCAGCATGTTGTGCAGGGTGTCGAAGCGCAGTCTTAATGTGCGCAGGTTTCCCCAAATTACCACACAGAGGCCTCCGGCTGTTAATGACTCACAGGCATGCAGGAACATCCGTGACGGTCCAACTCCCAAGCCTTCAGCCATAAACGGTGGTGCACCTTTGCAGTCGTTGAGTCAGCACCGTGCAGACAGACAGGGAAGGTTACGCCGAACCCGCTCCTGAGCTCCGTTGCGCGGGCGTACGGCGAAATTATACCAATGGTTAATGGTTTGTGATGAGAGCAGCTGGTGGTGTTTTCGAGCTTCCATTAAAATTGTTTCAAAGACAGGTTACACCCATTAAACTCCCATCTGTGTGTCAGATGAGGAAAAACAAAGGATGACGGCATGTTTTCACAGCCCGTGTACTCCTCTGACCTCCTTGCACAGACGCTCATGAATCATCTCGGTCCAACCTCAAATCTGCCTCAGACTCCGTCCTCGTGCCCACAACATGATTATGCAGTTTTACTGTCATATTTGTCTCGGGCTTCTGGCTGAAATGCTTTTGTTCTTGCACATTAAGAACACATTTTTTCCGCCTGAGCGGTCTGATTTGTTGCCATGGAAACTGATCCTCCGAGCGCCTCTCCGCCTCATTTGAAACTGATTGTCACCCCCCAAACAAACACGCATGCTCTCAGACTTTACGCTCGCCGCTAAAAAAAAATCACAGCATTCGTCGCTGCTCTTTGTTGTAATTTTCTCCTGCTCCGGTACTTCTCGACAATACACCTCAGACACAAGGCCCCCCGAAATCCTGTGCGAGAGGGAGGGGAAATAACTGGAAACAACACAACCGCGCAAAAAACAAAACTGCTATTGAAGCCCCTGGAACGGTTCCCTGAGCCGCTTGATCCAAATATGCTTGATGAATTTTCCACATTTGACGCTCGGCGCTTGACTGACACGCTCGGTCCTCGGCCAAAGGGGTAGGTTGTTATATCGGGGAGCAGACGACAGATTTGTGCAGTTTAGGAATTACGGATACAGAAAGGGCTGAACCAGAAAAACAAAAACAATAGAGCCAACGTGGCCTTTATATAACAGAGCTTGCCTGTGGCGATTGTGCAATGCGGTGCAGTTGTCTGGGCTGATGTAAACAGAGCCTTAGTGCCTCTGGAGGCTCAGCCATGTGCCTTGATGCAGCAGTTATGGGCACATGCCCTACTTTCATAAATCAGAGCTGGAAAAAAAAAGGAAACAGCATGATGAGGAGAGGAGGAGGAGGAGGAGGAGGGAGCGGTGAGAGGGGATGCCGAGTGAGCAGGCGAGGGAGGGAGAAAGAGATTTTTTGACGGTAGGAGGGGGTTGGGGGTTGGAGGGGGGGGGTGGTGGCTGAACAAGGCTCATATTGATGTTCCAAACACAGCTGCAAGCGTCAGCTGACTAGCTGGCCTGGAAGCAGCCCCAAGCTCAGCCTCCTGCCTTTATCAGCTTACACTGCGACCTTTCTCTTTCTACTGGAATAGATCCTCCCCCCCCACCCACTTTTCACCCCCTCCCCCTCGTATCTAGCCCTTTACCACACACTGTCCACGTGGCCTCCGACGAGTCCGGACCCCTTCTGTCCTCTGACTTCTGGCCGAAGGGGGAGTGTGAAGAGTGGAGGGGGGGGGGGTCTGTATCTGCATGGCTCCAGAAACACTGCCTCTGTTTTCGACGCATCAGCACTTTCATTTGTCTCACATGGCTCGGTTTTCAAGCCTCGCCCCGCTCGCTCTTACACAACTCACCATGAAGTCACTGTTGCCGCTCACGTCCGCACCCAACGGCGGCGGATAGAGACGAGCCGGTGATGAAGGGCTCGGTTACTTTGCAAATACATGTCGGCTCAGCAAAGGTTGGGCAACGCGCGGTCCTCCTGTGTCAGATTTCTGCAGAGAGTTCCTGGAGGCAAGGTCAGAGGGAGGGATTCGGATACTATGCTTAAGCTGACAACTCAGGTTCGGACATATTTGGTGAACCTGAAGTTAGCAATAGTTCGGGGGGGAGTTTGAAGCAGCAGCTGTTGTCAAGAGTCTGTCCCTGAGGGGCAGTAATCAGCAGAGTTAGCTGTCAATCACGGGTCCTCATGGGCTTTTTCTCAGAAAGACGCCTCCTCCACGCTCACACACACAGAACACACACCTCCCCTTGATGACGCTCTTGAAGTGTTACTGGATAGTGTTTCTATGGGAGCTGTCCACCCACACACACACATACACACAGCAGCGCCGCCCTCCCCTTCCAAATGTTTGCAGGAAACACTCATCCTTCTCTGGAGATGTCGCTCGCGGCGGCTCATGCACTCATAAATCCTGGGCTCCTTTCTGGGAAATGAAGGGCTTGAAAGATACATACATACACACACTGGGAAGGGGAAGGAGGGGCGCAAAACACAGCTTGCCAAGTATATCTCCGTCGCCCTTTTTGACAGCGAAGAGGTTGGATCGAGTGTCTGCCTCCCGCGGGAGACAAATAAGAAGCATATTCCGCGCTTCCCCGGTTACTGTGTGGGAATCCGAATCACTGCGGTATCTAGGCAGACCTCAGCAATACCCAAAACATCGCAGGAATGAGAAGTGTTTGGCAGCGGAGGACAAAGAGGGAAGGCTAGAGAAAGAATAGAAGCATTTAGAGGCAGCCATCGCTGGCTTCAAATGTCAGTCGGTTCCCGGTTAGACAATGGAACACAGCTGTTGTTAAGCTTTGAACTGCAGCTGTCTTAATATTATTTGTGTGTACATGTGGTCTCTGGCTGTGTTTGAGCACAGGGCAGCTATAAAGTATCATAGGAAGATCAGTGTGTACAATATTCAAATGTATGTGGGTGGATTGAGGTCACGGGGAGTTACAGAGAGACACATGAGTAGGTGGTGAGTATATCAGATGTTCCTGATTTAGAAACCCTCAAGCAAAAGGCAAGAGATGAGGAGAGGTGGGGTGGCACAGCGGCTGCAGTGCTCAGCCTGGAGTGGGCTGTGATGGTTTGGTGGTTAGGGGGGTGGGTCGAAGAGGTGGAAAGAGATGAAGGACAGGGCTGTGAAGGACATCTCACTTTAAAAAGAAACATCCTCTGTCTGATTGAGGGTCGGGATCTGGGAATGAAACTCGATCTCTTTTGACCGTCGCGCCTGAAAACTCCTCGGAGACTCTCGTTATCGGTGTCGCCCGTGAATCATCGGCTAAACACCTCTCCCTCATCTCTGCTGCTTTCTTTGATCGTCATCCTCCAGAAAATGCATCATTAGCGCGGCTCAATTACTTAAGGGGAGGCTCATTAGCATGTCAGAAAGAACAGGCGTGACTCCGCAAATAAAAGAACACATTAGATCCCCCTCATAATAAGTTTTAATTATTCACAAAACGAGTGAGCGGACGGGCCCGTGTCACACTTTGATTCGCATTCAGTCGTGGATATCGCCCTAGGTTTTACCCGAGTCGGTGACTTGTTTGCTTGCTTTGTCACGCACAGGTGGGTAAGTATCCCGACAACACGCCTTAGCATCAGCGTATCTTAAATGTCACTTTTCAAGCTACACCATTTTGTCACAGCGGTTAGGAGCGCCACCCCGGGTGCCTAGTCAGCGGCTGCTTTACTGCACACGGCAGGGCTCCTCAATTATTCATAACGCACGCATGGTCTCACTTTGTGTGCGTGTCTGGAGAAAGATAATAGCATTCCCTAGGACTGATCCTTCTTGTTCTGGCATTTTAGCCAAATAGGGGTGATGAAATAACAATGAAAATGTCAGTCAGTGCCATTCATCTCAGGAACACTAGCTAGCTAGCAGCTAGCCGTGATGAATGGAGGCGCCTCGGTGTGTGTGTGTGGATTAGATGAGTCAGCATATTTTTTTAATTTGGAGGCAGGAAAGTCGCCAGAGTATCGTCTCTCTTGTTTGCGTGCGGTAAAGTCGAAGAATGAAGCGCTGCGAACTCCTGCCTGAGTAAAGAGGGAGTTTCCCTGAATAATATATCAGCCCTTTGATTCAACCTCTGCCGTACTATTTTTTTTTTGCATGCATGAGTAAATTCCTATGCGTGCCTGCCTGCGCGGCGCCTTGCTGCAGTGCAGTGCAGGTTCTCCGCGCCCCGGCTGTTGTCGCACATAAAGAATGTGTGAATATGTGTGTGCGTCAGCCGATGACTTTGTGTTCATTCCACAGTAAATTGATCTGGCTGCTCACTAGACTGGATGGAAAAGGGCCCGGGGCGAGAAGTGCACACTGCATCAGCAGATGGGAGAGCCCACCGTGTTGCCATCACACAGCATTCCTCCTCACTGGGCATGCTCAGAGGGCCACGCCCCACGCACCATCAAACCCCCTGCCCCCCCGCCCCCCTCTCGGGGCCTGTTTGAACCAGTCAGTTGGAGGTGGCGGTGGTGCTTTCGCTTTTTTTTTCCCCATCTGACCTTCAAAGCCAGTCATGAGGACAGTGGGTTTGACGGGGGTAGAAGGGAGGAGGGCCTTTTTTTTTTTTTTTTTCTAAAAGCTCTATGGGTAGCAGAGCTGATATGTCACTCATTATTTCCACTCAGTGGTTTTGCCCTGTTATAGCTCTCTGGGAAACATGCAACAACCCGGCAACTCGCACGCAGAGCTAGCAGAGGATACACGATAGCTGCCCGTCTGAATTTGGTCTGTCAACATCAAGACTGTACTGTTGAAGCAACGCAGTGTCGTTGGCTAATGCTGAATACATACATGTGGCTCAGATTTGACAAGTTTGGTTCGTACGTATACTGTAGACTGTGGAATTGGACCAGCGACATACTTGATGACATCCGCAAAATGCATTTGGGGATACCAGTCTGCATCAAGTCTGCACAAGTTATTTCCAGATGCATCCTAGACATAACAAGATGGCTTAGGTGCAGAGTAAGTCAGATGTTCTAGATTAAGAAACCATCTGACAAGTATTTTGTCAGATACATACTTGAATTTGGAACAGTACGAGAATGCATCTAACTTTTGCTGCACACTGGCCTCTGTGGCCACAAGTGGTAATTACAGGATTCGGTACATTAAATTCTTTTGACTCTGCAACGCTACATTTGACTGGGCTGCCGTTTATAGTTTAATATTTCCAAATCTTCCTAAATGTGTCTCTGCTATTGCTTATTGAATGGGTCTAAAAAGTGCATTCAAAAGCAGACATGACTCCGACTTGGATTCTTTCTCATGGCCTCAACAGGGTCTGACTCATCTGGTGGTAAAAAATTTGTAAAAAGAAGAGAAAATAATCTCATTTTGTTTATTACCTGATGAGTTTGCAGTTTCAATACAGAACAAAGGCAATTTAGTAAATTATGGTCCCAGTAAAAATAAATAAGAAAAGCATGCACGTAGCTTTAGGGCGTGGCTAAATTGTGATTGACTGGTTGCAAAGTTTCCTCTCACTCATGTAGGGCTGAAAAATTAAGCCATTCCTTGCAGTCCCATGAATGGCCAATTGAGGCTGACTCCAAAACCAAGAAAATCCTCATAAACCTCCTTGTTGAAATGTCCAAATTACAGTAGAAATAAACATGTTTATAGTCTGGTGCCGAAAATATGGCTCTGGGCTCCACGGGTAATTTACTCATTCATAACAACAGAAAACTCATACCATGTGGCCCCACGGTGGTCGCTCTGTACATTACTCTCATCTCCACTCAGGCGCCGCCTCTTTGCCCATTTTCAAATTAGCCAGGAGTAAGGCCAAGTCGGACTCTGACAAGATGGCGGCGGCCATTGCCATCCACAATGAGCTTCAAATATGCTCTGCAGGAATTGGTAATGTCACAGAGTCACCCAGTGACTCCTGCCAAGCTTCATCTCTCTGGTTCATATTTTTTTTTTTTATATATGCTTTACAAGTCAGTGTACCATCTAAGTATTTATGAAGAATGTTAGTTTGGAGGTAGCAGGTCTTTAAAATCAACTTTATCACAAGCTACCTAACTACACGGGCTACTGCAGAAAAGAAACTTGCATAGTGCCTGCCCAAAACGGTGAATTACAAGGAAGTGAAATAATTTTGGTCACAGTCTGCTTCTCTTACGTAATCCGCAAGTTGCGCAACGTGATCACAATAAAAACAGGAACTAACATGAATCATTCAAACTGTAGTGACACACACACACACACACACACACACACACACACACACACACTTGTAAAAGAAGTGTGCAGTTAGAAGTGCAAACACTTTTCTTCTTTCGTAAACAGATACAGGAACCTGGTTTCTAAACTCACAGCAGCAGTTAGTGGGTCACTCCCACTCACACTGCACCAATTCGACAGCATTAAAATGATAAAAGTTTTAGTTTTATGATGTGTAAACATGTCAAGATATAAAACCACCACAGGTCCAGATTGAATGTCCTGATATGCTTGGGGCGTACGGGTGTCATCATTTTGTGGTCTTCCGCCCTACTGTTTCCAATACAAACACGCCGTACTTTACACATCATCACTATTACCGTCGCACACAGCCTGCTGACAACGCAAAGAACTGAATCACAGGCTGAATTCCTCCATGAGTCACGTGGCTCGCTACAAACAGAAAGACCCTTTTTTTTTCCCCCCTCTCTCAATCCTAAATCCCTCAGGCTTTTTACACATTCTCTCTTTGTTTTGCCACCACGTTGTGCCTGTCTCTTGTCCTTCCATCTTTGCTTGCTCCCCTCTCTGACTTGTACAGGCCGGCTTCCTGTTTATGTCAGCCGAGCATCAGGCCAATCAGCTGTGAAGGATGTGATCCTCCTCGTAGCTATTTACTACCCTGTGGTCTGTTTAAAAAAAGACTGAAAGCGAGCTGAGCTTGGTGCAGGCTGCTGAGTAAGCAGGCATGCAAAGCTCCAATCGGTCCACAACTGACCTATATACATGTCAACCCTTCTGCTTTTCAAATAGCGTGTATCTGTGTGTATTTTTACTTTCTGAAATGCACTCCCGCTCGCTCGGGCGAACTATTCATTCGGCTGTTTGTGTTCCTAGCGGCGCAGCAGGAGCCGCATGCTGACATTTTTTTTTTTTTTTTTTTTTTTTTTTTGTGCCTGCTGAAGGCTGGAATGTGCTGGTTTGAAGATAACAAAGCAGCATGAGGCGGCTGCGTGTAAACTTTGGATGAGGTCACGGTCCGCCAACACAGCACGCCGTGACATGAGAGGGGATTTTGTTCTGGATTCTCCCTTGGAGGTGTCATACCTTTTGCTCTGTCTTTCTGTGGCCTCGTTTGCTTTGTGTGCAGATTGCAGTTTGCGCGTTGTCAAAACTGCCCGCCCTCACAAACCTCTGTTGTCGTACGGTTCGGAGTAAAGTGCAGGCTGCGCTTGAAAACGACGAGAACAGGCGGCGTGGAGGGTGCACAAACCTGTTTACGAGCCTAGGCGATGCCAGCGTTCTCTGCGGGTTCACAGTGTACTATAAATCTGTTAGACAGGGAGAAAATATAATCAGGGCTTTGCCGGGGCATTCAAGTTCACTGCAGGCATTACATGAGTACTAATGCCTGATTCAACCCTGGCCCCGGCAAACATGCCTGACATTCAGTGTTTACACCCCTCAATGAAAGCTGCTAGTCAGACAGTCTGATAGCTCGGCCTGGAATTAGATTCAGGAAGTCATGAGATTTCCAGGTGGCCTGGCTTTCCCAGAATTGTTAAGCAGGGATTTTTCAAAGCTTTGCCAGCACACATTAAACCGAAGACGCCCCTCTGTTAAGAATTACAGATTCGCCTGGCGCATGGCAACGTCTAAAACAGATAAACAAATAAGAAACACTTTTTAATGAAAACAGGGACCCGGGAGAGGAGAGGCTCCACGCCGCCATGATTTGGTGCACAGAAATGCATGAATAATGAAGCTGCACTAAACTCCCGCTGAACCCTCTGCACCAGCGCTGAGCCAGGGATCTGCACCACATGACATCCAACACACACCGCGCACCCGGTGACCTCTGCAAAGCTCCAACATACGGGGCAGTCTGCTGCAGAGCGCCGCGTCTGCTGTGTGAATCATTACACTGTACGGCACCTGGCCACTGTTAGAGACGGAGCACTTTTCCTTTGATAAACCTGACAACTGTTAGAGGGGGGCGGCTTAGCCAGCCAGAATGGAAAGATAAATACAAACTGGTGCTGCAGCGGTTAAAGCTCCCGCCCTTTTGGCAGCTGAAGTGTGTGTGTGTGTGTGTGTGTGTGTGTGTGTGTGTGTGAGAGAGTGGTTCAATGTTTAACCCTTGTGTCAACAACGCACATGTGTCACAACAGCATTCCTGTGAGGCGCTCGTCTTGTGACAGAGCGGTTTCATAATGGGAGGACCGCTCCGACTGCCCGCACGCATTGTTGTGTGGTGGGAAGAAGGAGCTTTGTCTCTTTGGTGCAGAGTGACGAGTTTCATGTTCCTGCGTGCCGGGTGTTAATGAGCGGAGAGGTGAGGCGGTGAATAGCCGGGTTAACTAGTTCAGACGGCAAACACAAGGCCCTGTTTACCCAGCATAAGCCTCTCTCTATCCTTCCTCTTTGCTGTAAATAGTTAACTCGGATCATGTGAGAGCTAGAGAGTTTTTTCCGGAGTTGCATGGGGAGGTATTCTGGTTGTTAGGCAATGACGTTTTTTTTTCTTTTTTTTTTTTTCGATCAGAGTCACACAACCTCGGGGAGGAAGAGAGACGTCGGCTCTCTGCAGCGGCGTTTCGCGATAAACAAAGTGCTTGTACACGTGAAAATAAAAGCACACAGAGAGAGAGGGGGGGGGGAGGGACGTGTGTGTCGGCCTTCAGGGCAACCCTGCTGGGTGTAGCTCGACTTGTCAGGCGGTGTGAGGCCATTTCCTCTTCAAGGCTGTCTGGCTCCTCCCTCCCATTGTGTGGCAACGCGGTGTAGGTGAACTTTATCCCCTTCTGGTGAGAGAAAGAGCTTTCAAGTGATTTGCATAGAGTGCGATCGGGTTACACATCTGCGAGCCTGCCGAACAATGTGCATTTCATCGGAGGGGGAAAACTAACCTCAACCTTTCGTATGTTAAAGCAGTTTGGAAACAGCCTCTGCCCAAACCTGTACGACGACTGCACCCACCACCCCCCCACCCCCACCCCCACCCCCCTTACACACACACACACACACACACAGTAAGTGTTGCATTACCATCACAAACTGAAATCACACAGATAACGTTGACCACACCCAGCTTGACAAGC
Organism: Mugil cephalus; assembly: GCF_022458985.1. Lineage (NCBI taxonomy): Eukaryota > Metazoa > Chordata > Actinopteri > Mugiliformes > Mugilidae > Mugil > Mugil cephalus. The sequence goes on from NC_061782.1 coordinate 8,728,798, forward strand.
CCTTTGGACAGGCAGGTTTTCTGCAAACACATGGCGTAAGACGGCGCGCTATCAGCGGCGCGCTTGTAGCCGTTACAAATTTGCACAACACAAACACGCGGTTTCATATCACCTTGGAGCTTATCGGGCTCCTCCAAGGGCACCGAACTTTCCCACAGCGTGCTCTGTCCCTTTTTTTTTTTCTGTTCCCCTGGGACGTTACTGTTGCGTCAAGGCTCTCCAACAGTCATCCCACGTGCTTCCCACAGTATTACTGTGTATTACTGTACCGCCTCAGCTGAGCCTGTTGTGGTAACTGTGACTAAACTACTCACAATGTCCCTGGTAGGAAAAATGATTGCATGACAACATCTGTCATTGTCTTATGTTGCAAAACTAGTTTGTCATAGAAGTTCACAGTGTTAGGTAATGCGATCTTAACCTCCTAAACGGAGGCTGTCATCACTTTCAGTTGTTAAACAACAGTACACAAAAAAACAGCGGGATTACTGACTCACTGAGTATGGCTAGGTCTATTAATGAAGGCACAATTTGCTGCACACTCTCCGTTGTGTTGCCACTTTGGTGTTAATCTCTTGAGGCACAAGCTAGTGTTACTGTAAGTAGTTCCTATTTACAAAGAAGTCTGTATCTGGGACTTTTCTATTTGTCGCACATATTTTCTAAGAGCGTTTGTTGTCGTGGTTTATGTTCAGCATGGTTCATTAGTCTTTCACATCCTCCACAATGACGACTACGGCCTAGTTTATCTACCGGGCAGCAGGGCATAAAACAAGTCGGACAGCCGGTGAATTTTAGGTATGCATTTTAGGAATGAGCACAAGACCTTTTGTACTTGTCCATACACATATTTTTTGTGCGTGGCGATAACGGTTATCTACGGTACTAGCAGTACTCTCACTTCAGACTTTACCTTCAGATAAAATATTTTCTGGACTCGTTTAACAGAGTTGAATTTGCGAGCACAGGTGTTGTGATCACGTCCATTAACTGCGCTTGAGGGTCGCACACACGCGGCCGTATTCATCATCAGAGCCGCACTTTCTATTTCAGCCCCTCTTGGCACTCCTCTCCCGCCCTTCCATCTTTCTCTGCGGCGGGAGGCTGAACGCGACCAGCCAGCGTTGCCCCAGCGGCTCAGGAGCCAGGCCTGCAGAAACCACAGGCGGATAATGAATGCCACACCATCGTGACAACTTGCGCTTTTATGGAAAGGGGAGGAAGGACACTTCTGGCACGGACGCTCGCAATGTACGATGAAACATCCTCCATAAAGCACATGATCAAAGAGGGGCCGGTGAAGCATCCGCGGAATCTGGGAGCTGATTTATGAGCGCTACTGGAAACGGGCCGTCTCCAAGCGAGTGTGTTTAGGGCTAAATTACAGGAAAACTGCAGAATTTCCAAACGTAACCACAGCATCTGTAAATGATACACCACAGTTGCATTATTCCTGATCATCCCCACTTTCCAGAGCTGCATGCAATCGATGAATAGTTTCCTCCGAAATGTTTTCCAATTAGGTCATCCTTTGTTATTCTTGGTTTTTCTTCTCTCAGTCAGGGCATTTGCATCTTTAACGTGACAGAAATGAAGACGCGCTTTCAAGGTAAATGTTACTAGAAACTCTGATCTTCTTCCACCGAGTTATAAATATGCATGTGCACACGTTCTTTGAGGATTATTTACAAATGTTTTCATGCAACCTCAGTCGAAGGAATGAACGGGTGCAAAGGAGCGACAGGGAAAGCGGTCGCGTCTTTCGCCTCACGGCGGAAAAAAGGACAGCGTGAAATAGTGCCAGCGCTGCCGCTTGACGTCCATCTGCGAGCCGAGCCCGAGTGCTCTGTTAACTGCTGCGCCGGGAATGTCAGAGTCCATTTTGTAGCTAGGCAGCTCAAAAATAGACGGAAGCCTCTGTGATAAATAAGCCTACTTTGGGAGGGTTTTATTTTGGCTCAGAGGAAGAGGTTACATAACGCACAAAATACTCTTCACTCTCAACGGGGGGAAAGGGAAAAGGAGCGCTGGCTTTGGTCGAGGAGACGTGCAACGCGTCCAAATGCAAAACGCACACGTTCATACACTTAAGACACACTATGTACTACAAAGATCTTTATGATGTGTCAAGTCTCTTTGGAGTTTGCATGATTTATCTACCAAGGTGTAAAAACAAACCCAGCAGCACAGAAGCTACTGCAGTGCTCCTAAGAGAAGGAGTGGCTGTGGCAACTCGGTCCTCCTGGAAATTATAAATGTGTGTGTGTGTACGTGTGTGTGTGCGCAAGAGAGAGAGAGGGTGAGAGACTATGCAACAGAATGACATTTTGAACATTTCGTTTGAGTAAGTCACTAAGCCTGAAATGACTGCACACTTAGCTTCAGCACGCTAAACATAACAACTGTGACTCACTGTGGAGGCTGCCTTTTAAGGGCAGTAAATGAGACAGCGCTGGTATGCGCAGGTAATCTAATAGTATGAATTGGACCACCTAAGCTCAGACATGCGACGGGCGCATTCTGCGTGTTCAGTGAGTTCAAACTATGTGCTGATCTCGCTACAATAAAAGGCCACTGAAAGGTTGTTTACATCAACGTCTGGTTGTGACCGAAAATACACGGGGGTTTCCACTGGACAGGAAATGATGTCGTCAACTAGCGATGCATGAAAGCCTACTTAAGCGAAGCATTACAGAAGCACAGTTCAGGTCTTTCTGTTCCTGGTTGCCAAAAACGAACGTGTTCTGCAAACCACTGAAACTACCTTCTGTTTAAAAATGGATGTGAAAACGATGCTGTTCATTTACATTTTTTTTTGTGTGTGCGTGTGTGTGTATGTGAGACTGCGGGGATTTTTCTTCTTTCGACTTTCCCCTCTCGGCCCTCTGCTATTTACTAAAGTCGTCTGCAGCCCCCCCACCACCACCACCACCACCGAACCCCCTCCCCAACCCCAACCCCGCCCACCACCTCTTCCACCCCCCCTCCCTTTCCACCGCCCGACAAGCCCGGCAGATTAAGGGGATATGTTACCGTCTTGTTTTTTTTCTAAATGGATACACATGTGGCACATCTGGGTCCAAGCCTGACTCATTACTCACTTCTTTCTTTTTTTTTTTTTTTTTTTTTTATGTTCCATTCTCTGCAGCCATGGCAACTGCTGCATGTTTGGCAGAAAAGCTTTTGAAGGCAGTGGAAAAAGAGAGAGACGGAGAGATAGAGAGAGGGAGAGTGAGGGAGTGAGGGAGGGAGGGAGGAGGGGGAGGGAGTCAGAGCTCTCAGTAGTTGGCCTACATCCAGTGTAATCATGCCATGGAGCTGAAATGAGGCCTTTGGCAGCACACCAGGTTTCTGAGAACAAAGATGTGAGCTTCTAATGTTGGCGGTGGGGCCTGCTTGGCATCCTTTGCCATTTCCCAGCAGCCCTTGCCTTGGCTGACTGCCACCACCTCCCCCCTTCCCCTCCCCTCCCCTCCCCCCCTTTCCCTCCCTGCCTCCCTCCTTCCCCTGCTGGGACTGCAAAGAGGATCAGAATAAAGAGAGAGACTTGTTTTTCACTCGCCTCTTGCTCTGGCCCAATGACATCACCTCTGCAGCCTCCAGCCCCCAGATTCCAGCCGCCCAGCGCATTTTTCCCCCCTTCGCCGTCGACCCTCCATTTTATTTGAATTCCACCATTTTACACCTAAATCAAAGCCCGTAGTAGCTCCTCTAAAAAAATGCCCCCGTTCTCCCGTGCTCCTCGTCGTCATTTACAATAACCCCCCCACACACACACACACACACACACACACACATGCGCCACACATGTGTACGGGAGCGAATCTATTCAGAAAATCCGTGGAGCGTACTCAGACTTCAGTGACGAACAGGAAGCGGCTAATGTGGCAGATGGGTGCTCATTATCCTTCAGAGCTCCCCCAAATTCTTATCAGTGCTCTAATCCTTGCGGCGCAAAACTACGGCTAAAAATAGCACCGTAAACAGGATATATAAGGTAGTTAGGGTACTGTGATAATCTCTATGGTTACCGCCGCCTCTTACTCCATGAAGCATGCACGGCAGGCCTCGTATTTACCCTGCGTATATCTTCCAACCTTTGCCTCTCCGCGCAGCCATTAATCTATAACACGGCCTCACTACAGCAGCTGCTTAACTTCAGTAATATGTCCTCACACTGTGCTGTCGTAACCTCCTTTCATCTTGGTGCAACATGTTACAGTTTAGTTTGGTGCTCGCCTCAGCACTTGTTCTGAGAAAAAAAAAAAAAAGGGTTATATAATGTAAATGTTGTAAGGGTGGGGGTGGATGGGGGGGGCAGAGAGAGGGAAAGAGATGACACATTCAGTGCTTCTCTCGGCTCACAAGCGGAAATAATCATAATAATAATAAACAAAAAAACTTCACACGGAATTTCTAATGATTCCCTCCCATGAATAAAAGATGTCCAATATAAAACTGAACGGGCCCAGAAAGCGATAAAACCAAAATAACGTCATCTCATCAGGCCCGCGACTCTGTCACATGCTGGGTATTCCCCTGGCCGTCACCTACCTCTCGCTCTTTATTTAGATGCCTCATGTCTCGATTTGCATAAAGAAGGCGAAACTGTTCGAATCTACATTATACGGCCACCGCACGCCGTCTGGTTTAGAGGCTAGACTGAAATGTGATGGGACGCCGTCCGGCTCACACTGTGGTGATTTTCACTGTATACACGGTTCATATTGCCAATCAAAGCCATCTGTGCTCGTCTGGCTTCCTCTCTTCTGAGCGTCGTCGCCGCCGCGGTTCGGCACAACTCTGATTTGGCTTTGTAGCCTCTGTATATTTTTTTTTTGTTGTTGTTTTGTTTTTAATACACGATTCCGAGGATCTTCTTATTATAGAACCAGGTCATTTAGGATTTAATTGAATCTCAGCATGCCTCCCGCCTTGCATAACTAGCTATTTGGCCGTGTAGCTTTTTCTCTCACACAAACATCAACCGAGTGGCAACCAAAGGGATCAAAGGCAACCGTTTCCCACCAATCTCAAGGAATGGAATTTGTTTATTTTGCCCCCTCGCGACAGTCATTTCCTAACTGTGTCATGAAGCCTAACAACACTTCCTAGTGTTGTTCAGCCCCAACAAGGACTGAGATTTGAGAGAGAGCAGCCGATGGGAAGTGCCGTGCTAATGCAGCAGTTTACACTGAAAGCCTGTGACGTCTGTAACTCCTCAAGAGGAAATATCATTGTGTTGCACTGGAACGTGTTATCTTTCATACTGTACATTGGCAGCTTTACAAGGACAGCTGTAAAAAAAAAAAAAAAAAAAAGAGGCTGTGCAAACTGTGCTGCAATTATATGATATGTGTGAAAAGATCTTAAGTGGCTACTTTTTGTTTGTGGAAACCCTTTGAAGAAAAGCCTCATGCCACAGTTGCATGATCACGGGCCCCAGGCACGGAGCCAAATGGCCTGATGTTCCGTAGATGGGTGAGGCGGATGAGGGTACGTGACTAAACATCTTGCTTCCTCTTTCCAACGTCACATGGACTTGCACAAACATATCCTGCTTTGTGTCTGCAGGTTTCAGACGCATTGCCTCACCCAGAGCCCGGGGCTAAGCTGCAATGAGTTGGAATGAGCCCAGATGAGAGGGAGGAATCTGAACCACTGGGACACTCCTCCAGTTCAAACCTACACTTTTACTTAAGGGGATTTTGGCAGAGTTTCTACCATATGACCTGTTTCTACTAAGACGCTTTCCCTTCGCATAAAAAGGAAATAAAAAAAAAATAAAAAAACCAGCAGCCATTTATCTTGTTAAACCTTTCAGACTAATGTGTCGGGAGGTATTTATTAACTCGCTAAAAAAAAAAAAAAAAAAAAAAGGAGTGTAGATGGTTGATTCAATCCAGCGTAATTTCATTTTAGCGGTGACAGATTTGGATCAGTGCACGAGAATAAAATGTGGGCAGAGCCATATTCATGCTGCAGCCCCAATCCATTCAAGTTTACAACACACTGGCTGGAAATCCCCACCTCATGACAGAGCTTCCTGGTTACTGGCTAATGGAGGTGCCTTTTTGTGTTGTTGTTGTTGTTGTTGTTCTCCTTTTTTATATGAGCAGCAGCGAGCCTGGAGGAAAAAATAAAAAATATATACGCGACATAAAAAGGTAGCAGCCTTTGTGTGCACGTGCTAAATTCTGCTGCAAGACACAAAAATAAATATCTGCGTCTAAGTGTATTTCTAAGTATTGCCAATGGATTAGAGTTTTTTTTCTTAGGGTCGACCCACCTCATTCATTGCACAGCAGCAGCAGCAGCAGTAGCAGCAGCAGTAGTAGTAGTAGCGGCTCGTTGCGTCGAGGCGCTGTCTGTGCATTGAGAAAAACAAGCTGCAGCGAGCGTTTTCGAGCCTGAACCGGATCATGCTCTGAATTTAGGACAAAGCAGCAGCAGCAGAGGCGGCAGCAGCCTAAACCGGAGGAGTCGGTTTTTCTTCTATTCCTAAATCTGCAACCATTTTTTTTTTTGGTTGAAAAAGAAAATTAAAAAAAAAAAATCCATTTTTTCGCAGATATTTTTTTTTTTTTTGGTTGCAGGTTTGATCACATTTTAAGAGGAGCTTCCCCCTTCTGTCGGAAGCGGCGGTAGAGCTGCTGCTGCTGCTGTTGTTGTTGCTGGTGGTGGTGGTGGTGGTGGTTGTAGTGAAGAAGGACCGGGTGCAGTTTCTTTTTTTTTGTGTGTGTGTGTGTGCGTGTGTGTTGTTGGCAGAGGCTCAAGTGATTAAATTAAAATAAAAAAAAAAAAAGAGGAGGAAAAAAAAGAAGAAGAAGAAGAAGCAGTGAGTGACAGAGGCTGCAGTGGAGGGTGGAGAGGAGGTGTCGCGGTGGGGGGGTCTGTCGAAGAAATCAAGTCAATAGAAACTGAAGTGGAAGCAGGCGTTTAGTGGTGACGTCACTGCTCCACATTGAGCCAGTAGTAGAGAGTCAGTGGAGATAGATAGAGGAGAGCCGTAGTAAAGTACACACCGACATGAACTTCTCCCTCTAAAACTTCAACCTTGTTGCTCCAAAAGTCGACTGAGGACGAGTTTACGGCTTTTTTTTTTAGAAATATATATATATATAAATATATATATTTTCGCGACGAACGGAACTTGCTCTTTGTTCGCTTTGTGTGTGTGTGCGTGTTGTTTTTCTTAAAGGGAGCTCGGAGGAAGAGAGAGAAGAAGGCACATTTTGGGTTTTCTTTTCGGGGGGTCGACGACAGAGAGCTATGTCGTCCGCGGCGGTCGCTGCTTCTTCCAGGAGGCAGTCGTGTTATTTGTGCGACTTGCCCCGCATGCCATGGGCTATGATCTGGGATTTTACCGAGCCCGTCTGCAGGGGATGTGTCAACTACGAGGGAGCAGACCGCATCGAGTTTGTCATCGAGACGGCGCGGCAGCTCAAGAGGGCTCACGGGTTTCAGGAGGGCAGGTCTGCCGGGCCGGGGAAGTCGCAGCTCTCCGGGAAGGAGATCCAGGCGATCAACCACGCTGCGGCCGGAGACCCCGGCTCCCGGCCGCCGCAGCCTCTGGACCGATACCCGCTCTCTTCCGAGCGTCCGCCCAGGCTGGGTCCAGAGTACCAGACTAGCAGGCAGGCGAACGGCATCCCGGTCCCCAATGGATTTCCTAAGCCCGACGAGCCGCCGGAGCTGAACCGCCAGAGCCCCAACCTGCGCAGGAATACCACGGCGCCTCCGAACCTAGTGCCTTTGGTTAACGGGAACATGCCCTCGGTGCACGCCGTCAACGGCAGACCGGGCCAGATGGGGCTTCCCTCCGCACTGGCGGCCGGTAGTCCCGCCGACTTGGGCAAGAGACCCGCCTCGGTCTCCAGCACCGAGCACGACAGAGAGGTGAAGGAGAAGCACAGACCGGACAGCCTCACGCCGGAGATCTCGGAGAGCCACAAAAACAGGGCAGACCTGGAGTGGATGAGCAAAGGCAAAACGGTCAGGGACCTGATGGCTCAGCAGACTTTCGAGAGCAGGTTCAAGAAGGACCACGCGTCCATGAGGGCTATGGTTTATGATTCCAGTGCCACGGCTTCTAAATCAGGTAAGCAAACCTAGGAAGTATCTAGTTTGTAATGTGCATTTTTCATTTTTTATTTATTTTTTTATATATATATTTTGCCTTTGCTTACCTATTTCAGCCCAGTAACGGGTTAATGTCGCACAAATGATTATTAAAGTCGGATTTTTTTGGCACCTCGAAGCTGCATTTATGAATATTTTATCGTTTGCTGTGTTTGTTATTGTTGTGTAGCCCGTGGTGCAGCAGGGAACAGGAAAAAATGCACATCTCCCCTCCAGTGTAATTGTTGCTCCTTGTGTGAGCTGTGCAACTCAACTCTTTAACCCTTTCCCCCCCCCTCCCCTCCAGACAGAGGCAAACATCCCCGCATGAAGAGAAAAGCGTCCCCCGAACCAGAGGGAGAGGGGACGCCTGGCAAGCTCAACGGAGAGGGACAGCAGTGGTTACCGCCGCCCGGTGACGGACTGAAAATGCCTCCAGTTCCCCCGCCAAACTTCAACTCTCCCCCCTCCACAATATCCCCCCACTCCCGCACCACCCCGCCGGAGGCAGCCCAGAACGGCCAGTCCCCCATGGCGGCGCTCATCATGGCGGCAGACAATGCTGGTGGGAACAGCTCCCCCAAGGACGCCAACCAGGTCCACTCCACCACCCGGAGGAACAGCAGCAGCCCCCTGTCGCCGTCCTCCATGAATCAGAGGCGGCTGGCGCAGAGAGAGGCGTCTGGTGCAGGTACCCCCCACGTGCCAGGCATGGACCAAGGGCACCCCCAAAGCATTCCGGACTCCTCGGTACCCGGCAGCATACCCCTGTGCTGCACGCTGTGCCACGAGCGTTTGGAGGACACACACTTTGTTCAGTGCCCGTCTGTGCCCTCTCACAAGTTCTGCTTCCCGTGCTCGAGGGAAAGCATAAAGCAGCAAGGTGCCACGGGTGAAGTGTACTGTCCAAGTGGAGAGAAATGTCCCCTGGTTGGCTCGAACGTACCGTGGGCTTTCATGCAGGGAGAAATCGCCACCATCCTTGCAGGAGATGTCAAAGTAAAAAAGGAGAGGGACCCTTGATTTTGTGTGAACACTTCTTTGGGGAGGGGAAGCAAAAAATATGAGTATAAATATATAAATATCACATACATACCATTCAAACAAACTAACGGACTTGTACATATTGGACCCAAGGGAAGAGTATACTTCGTAAACATGGTTGTACAATTTTTGATTTTTGAATACATTGTGTTTCTATATTTTTGAAGATAAAGGTATGTACTCATTATAATGAACTACGTTCCTCTTTGTTGATGTTTAACAAAATTCTTGATGTACTTCTAGGTCTGGTGGCAGTTCCTGTTTAACGTAGAATGTGACTAATGCTACTCTACGAGCACTTGGCAAAACTAAAATGCTTTTAGCTGTACTTGTATGCACTTGTTTAAAAATTGCCAAATACAATTTCTGATCTTGTATGAACTTATTGTCTGAGCTTGCTTCATTTGGGTTGAATAAGCTGCACAGGGCTGCGGACAGATGATGAGATAGGGCTCTGATATGCAGGCTTGTTGTGACGGCTCAGGAGACCTGATTTACGCTGCACAACATAAGTAGGCTACTGTTTCAGGCTGCAGGACGGCGGTTTCTCTTCTTTTTTTCCCCCCTCTCTCTCTCTCTCTCTCTCTCTGCACACATGCCTTTTTCGTGATTCATGGAAAAGCTTTGCTGGAACAAATAAGGCACAAAAAAAAAAAAAAAAAATACCCAGACACATTGTACCAACTTTGCTCCAGTTTGTGCATCATTCCCAACTGATTGCAGAAATAGGTGCCAAGTCATGTTCAGTCAGCTGGAATCTGTTGAGTCAGTAATGAGAAAGTGCATGAATGTCAACATGATACCATAGTGCAACCACGTTGTGTAACCACAAAATTGGACTTTTGCTGAAATCCCTCGGAATAACGCTTCGTAGTGGCGCCACATATTTTCGAGCTGGTATGGTAATTGTGTCTCACATTATAAAGTGTTTTTCTTTTTTTTTTGTTTTGTTTTGTTTTTTGTTTTTGTTTTTTTTTTAATATTCCAGTAATCACACGTTTTGATTCACTCAGCAAGTGACAAATCACGAATGACGAATAAAAATCCGTCTCCAGTCATGGATTAGGTACGCTGGCACTGCAGCAACACCCCATGTGCTTTCAATTTTAGCAGCCTCTGTGGTACATTGCGCCACTCCTAGCATCACCGATACTACAACATTCTTTCACATGCCTCGAACAGATTTCTGCCTCGGTGTGCCCTCGCAGTGCAAAATACGCTGCTGTTTCTGCCTCACACGCCGACGTTGCTCTCTTTATGCATTCGAATGCAAAAGATTCGTGGCTGCACGGCCATAAAACAAACAAACAAAAAAAACGGCAATTCTGCCTCGGTGATGGCGAGCGGGCTGCAGGGGCTCGTCTCTGCGTGCAACGAGCGGCTTATGGGGTCGTTAAGTGACGAACTGCAGATACTGTCTGCGAAGGAGAAGCAATCATGAGACTGTTTCTTTTTTTTTTTTTTTCTTTCTTTCTTTCTTTCTTTCTTTGCTCCCTCAGACAAAGAACCCTCATGCAGCTGACACTGCACCAAGCAGACCCCGACATGGAGGATAGTACCTAGTGGAGGGGGAGAGGAGGACTTTGTGTGGAAAGGCAGTTGCGTAATTATTCAGGACATAATCTGCTAATGTTTTATCAAGGCAGCCATTCCCGCCTGTAATTAAATGCCGACAAACAGCTGTAATATCTCTGCTTTAATGTTGTGGTTGACTTGGTGTTCATGAACTTATTTGTCAGTTTTGCATGCATTTCCTAAGTCGCCACCCCCCCTTACGAGCCTCAGCAGTGATTCCTCCTCAACAAGCGTCATGGTGCCCTGACTAACTGACTGATTCATGGTGTTGAATGAAAACATAGCCTTTGCACCCCGCTGACAACGGCAGGGAGAATTAATGTCCCCTAACCGAGGACGAAAATAAAATAAAAAAAAACATTTGCAGCGTACAGGAGCTTTTAGAAGTCTTGATCTAAAGCCAAATATCTTTTTGCCCGAGCGAAACCTGCTGTTCATTTAAAGCTGGCTGTTTGTTTATGCGTCTTTTTCCGTTTCTCTGGAAGGTTATCTTATCAGTTGGACTTTTAAACCAGAAAGGCAGCCCACTTTGATAAAGGCTGACACTTTGCTGTGCTTGTCAACAACACACCCACTCCATATTTCAACTTGCATACGTTTCTTTTTTTTTTTTTTAAACATCGGATGGCTGTCTAACCTACTTGTCCCTTATCGCGCCGTGTGCTGGCAGCCAAATTAAAATGGCCACATCTGACAATTATCAGCAGCGAGAGCCAGGTTTCCATAATCTGGCTTGAAGCATGATGCAACGAGGCATAAAGGAACATTCTTCTTCCCCTGCCCGTGACGATTTATGGCAGCAGAACCCAATACCTGTTTGTTCAGTGGCGACAAAAATAGCCTGCGCCGCAGCTAATACAGTGATAATGTGTCCCTGGAAGTGGTTCTGTCACAACACAATGCTCAGGCGTTGCGTAGCTACCGGTGAAATCGGTGCACAGCAGATGCTCCGGTGCAGTCGATTGATATGCAGGAGGGAACATCATTGGAGGGATCTGGGTAAACAAGCGTAAAGCCAGGACAAGGTCACGCAGAGTTGATGAAGTTTAACTGAAATTCTTCACATTTTTTTTTTTTTTTTTTTGGTTTTGTTTTGTTTATACTACTGCTTAAATGAATCATCTCCTCTGTTTTCGGCACAATCATGTGGTAAATGACTCAGGTTTTCATTCTGTTTACTTACAAGAACCTCCAGGGATTTTTTTAATGTTTAAGCCGACGAACGTCTGACTTTGACGTGCTCTTGCCTGCACACCTTTTTTTTTTTTTTTTTAATAGAAAATATCACATGTTAAGCCTTTTTTTTTTGTTTGTCTTGTGTGAGGCCGAACCAGGTGAAGATCCATGTAGGCTCCGCGTCCTTCCACAACTTCACCATCTTCTTGTTTTTCTCTCTCAGACTGTGCGTTTGCGGGATTAGCGTCAAGCGTTTTGAAATATCCCCGGAAACCCAGACTGTCCTTTATCAAGCTGCTGCAACACACGACCTAGATCGATGGTCATAAAATCCCTCATTGACTGTAAGATTGATTTACTTGACACAATCCTGCTAATCAAGCTAAGTGAAAGGCAATAACTGATAGGCCGGCCTGTTGCCCCACTGCCTCTCCTTGTAATGGTTAACTCGGCCGGCATGCAGCGTTGCACCGAGACGCTCGGTGTGATAGTAAAGTCATAACTCTGAGAGCACGAGGTGTGTCCTTTGTCTGCCTGCCTCACAAAGAAAGTGTGTTTCTCATTAGATTTCACCAACTTGAAGGCTGAAGGAACGCTCCATGATTGCACAAAACGCTGCCTTTAAACCATAATCACATCCATGGATGTTTTTGTTCGAAACATCAGCCAACCGTGACACGCATGCTGACAGCGTGCTCATTGAAAAACACTATGAATCCTAATCCTTAAGGCATTTCTTTTACATTAAATTGTTGAATATGGTCCAGCGAGTGGGTGGAGGTGGAGGGGAGGGAGAGAGCATGTGTGGGAGACAGCGAAGCACTCGATGTAGCCAGCTGTTTCACTAATGAATCTATGTTTAGCACAATAAATCAAAAGGCATGCTCGTGCTGCTGTAATCCCCTGAAAGCGAGCAGAGACAGGGACGCGCCAAAAGGAGAATCTGGTCTACATTTCTCCACTCCCAGTATAACTGATCCGCTTGGTTAATTTTAGACCTGTCAGGGAAAACAAGGTCACAGCAAATGTTGTATCGAGGACACGCTCAGATCTGCCTCTTTTTTTTCTTTTCATCAATCAAAGTTTCCCTTTGGAGCCGGGCTCGGGCCCCTGTGAGACTAGTAATGACGGTTTCTCTTCTCGGCACCGGGGGAGAAGCTGGAGCTCCAACCAGCAATTAGGAGGAGCATGGCTGAATCCGCAGGATGTGTAAAATTTCCCTTCTGATTCTTGGCCCGGCCCGCGGAGGGGGGTTTACATCTGACTGCCTTGTTTACCATGAAGGCCTGCGAAGTTAAGATGATTACAATGCTGAGTGCCAAATGCGCTGTTTTTCCCTCAGACTGGTATGAGACCCAGTTGCTGCAAAAGGCAGATGAACTGTTTGGTGTTTTCTCTGCAGAGTTTGACTATTTTTTTTTTTACAAAGACTCCCAAATAAGAGGTCATGTTTTTTTGTTTTTTTTTCATTTCACCACATTTTTAAGATATTTTGGGGACATTTTTTTTCCTTTCCCCCTTCACTTTGTCCTTCATGTTTTTCTCTGCGTCTTGCACACACAGTCATTGCTTTCTGTGAACCTCATTTTTCTGTTTTTTTCTTGTGATCTGTGTCTGCCGTGTCTTTCCATTTCCCTTTCTCTCTGACTGGTGGTTACACTCAACCCCTCCATATTCCTGTATTCTTCTTTTCTGCTATGAATCAACTCTGTGAAATGGAAATGAGGACTCTCTCTCTCTCTCTCTCTCTCGCTCGCTCTCTCTCCCACTCTCTCTCTCTCAGCCCACCCCCCCTCTTTCCAGACATCAGAACGAGGCTATGCCTCCAATGTTTTTCTCAGATCTTGGAGTGCTGCCAAATCTTATAAGTGGAACAGAGAGAGAGAGAGAGAGGAGGAGAGTGAGCAGAATGCAGAGGAAGGAGAGGAGGCGTAGGACAAAAAGATGAAAGGAGAGAGGATGAAAAATGAACAAGGGAAAGAGGCAATGTGAGAGATGAGGACAAAGCATGGGACTGATCCAAGAGCATTTGGGCTTTTTCTCGTATTATAGCCGAGCCCAGCACAATCCTTCCTTTTTTCTGCTGAGCAACTACTCCTAGCTTCTGGCTCCAGATCAGCTGATAAGATGGCGTGCTGCTACTATGCCAAATGAAAAATAGGAGGTGAGCGAGGGGAGGAGTGCTATCTCCTGCAATCGAGAGCGTTCGGTACATAACAATATGGCTGTAGCCCACGAGGGCCTCTGTTTGCGAAAGCTGTAATGTAAAAAAAAGAAAAAGTAATGATTTCACTTATCGCTGGTTGAACTCTGCCTCACGGATGCACATTCTGGGCCTGTGGGAAATGCACGACAGCCGCAAGTAGTAAGGTTCTCATTGCCACCTCCGACATGCCAAGCTAAAGTTAGAGTTAGCTGTCAAAATGAGCAGCACTAAAAGTAAACATGTGAGCCGCTAGCACATACTCAGTCTGGAAGATTCCTCTGCCAGCTGCTCTGCCTTCCTTAGTCTCTCAGTGTTTCGTAAAGTCACGAATTAACTTCATCAGCGTGCGTGGTGTATTCTGAAAAACGGGGAGTCAGACCTTTTCAAAGCAGCGATGCCATCGCAGTGTTTGACTCGTCTGAAATGTGGCCCCCCGTGTTCCTCCTTCTCCGTCTGTTTGTCTGTTGGGTGACTCTGGAGCTTTTGTGGTGGCTATTGTGTGTAAAAGCGTCGGGGTAGCAGGTGACTAACTGCTCCTCCGCAGCCTGGAGATGATTACTTAGTCGGGCCGAGGGATTCAAATGGATGTGGCGCCGCGTGAGAGCCATCTTAGCGCCGCATTCAAAGCCGAACAACAACACAGAGACCATGTAGGGAGAAACAGAACTGAGCCCGTGTTCACGATAGAGACGTTACACAGATCGTGGTGGTGCGATGCCGTAAAAAGTGTTTTTTTTTTTTGGGCTGACCACGTGCCTGCTCTGCTCCGTTGGTCTGAGCTCCCTGACGAGAGGACATGCCGGTGGTCTGATGAATGGCTCGGTCTGTGGGGTGTGTCAGCAGATCTGCGCTGATGTATTATGGGCTGCTCATTTCCTGCTGTCCCTTTTCCGTTCCGCACTCGCCCTCCTCTCCTAGGCTGCGCTGGGCCGCGGGACAATTATCGCCGGTTCAAGCTGGGACACGGCGCTCAGTGTCTGCATGCAACAAAATCAGCTGCCTCCACCGCAACCGCGCAATTAAACTTTCGGCGTGGCGTTGCCAAACAACAAAGCGCCTGGAGAAATGTCTGAGACAGTTTTTTTTTTTTTTTTTTTTTTATGTGCTGCATAAACGCAACATTCCTGAGAGATCCTCCGTGTGTTGTGCATCACCTTTCATCTCCTTGAAGGCGTACAGTTGTCAGAGGATGAAAACAACGCTCCTAGATATCCTGTCACTTTTGTTTCTATCTGGGAATACGTCATGTGTACATGCCCACACACACACACACACAAGCACATGCACAATAATACCCGTCCTGTAGTTTCTTTGTATGTTACATAACTGAGTAGGAGCTAATGTTGTCGTCAATCAGGGCTTATAGTGGCAGCCACCGCACAATCTCTACAGAGGCTGAACAAAGCTTTTATCGCCCCTGTTCAGCCTCCCTTGCCAGTCAAAACGTTCCATTCTCTCCTTTTTCACCTCCACCCTCTCTTTGTTTTCTGCGCTCAGAAATGTTTTTTTTTCTAGAGAATTGTTTACGTTGTCTCCAAGCCATGGAACATTTGAGTTGGATTTAAGGCGCGAGAGGAGGTCGGGTCAGACGGGAGAACAAGCAGGGCCTGTGTTTGACAGGTGTGTTCTATTATTGGAGCCGGTGACTTCGAGTGGTGTTACACAACTGCGCCGCTCGGACAGGTTTATTTAGACCCGCTAGCAGAGCCTTCGGAGTATCTGATGACTTGGGCAGAGCATGTCACAACAGGTGTCGGGTGTGTGTGTGTGGTGGTGGTGGGCGGGCGGGCGGGCGGGCAGGAGGGGGGATAATGGTACAGTAAATAAGAGAAGGTGTTTTTTTATAGCTCAAGGTTGATAGATTGAAATTCAGAGCACTCGGAGGGAGCATTCTCAAATTTAATTCTGCGGCACTCGCACAAAGGCGATCCAGCCATTTGGATCCAACAAAAGCACACTTGTATTTAGCCATCATGAAATAAAGTATGCTAATGACAGGTTGTGCTTGATATACTGTATACATGTCTGCTGCTCTGTAATGATATAATCACAGAGCAGAAACAGCAGCCGCTCCCCTCCCTTGTCCTCCTCATTGGCTGGAATGTGCAGGGGGAGAAAAATGATCCAATGTCATCCGGAGTGATGGAAGCTTCTCCGTTGAGCCAGAGGGATATGTTCAGGGGAAGGAGGGAGAAGGGGTGGAGGTGTGTGCGTGTGTGTCGGAGGGGGGGGGGGAGCGGATATTTCTGGTTGAGTGTGAGTTTGAGTAAGTCCGGGCACCGAGCCAAGCATGCTGATGGAAGGGAAGGGAAGGGAAGGGAAGGGAGGGGGGGGATTTTTGGAGAGAGACAGAAACCCTTTTGGGCTGGCGCACTGTCAGCTTCACTAGCACACAGCTGCTTCTGGAAAATTCTGCACCCTGCCCTACTAAACCACCAGGCATGACATGAATAACAAGAATGGCCTAGCCATCAACAGCAGATACTTTTTCTTTTGACGTGGGCCTAACAGACTGGTACAAATGCCCTGGCCTTGCACATAGTGGAAAAATCAACAATGAAGGGGACACCGGGGTACAATGTGGAAATGAAATCCCGGGTTTAGAAGGCTTTGTCTGGACAAGGACGCGGTTGACACAGACCCCGAGGGCTTTGCAAAAGGCCGTGTGACAAAATGCCAACTGATGTGTTTTGATGGGGTTACTTGTTCACCAGCCAGTCACTAATTAGAGAGTAGGAAACCGACTAAATTGCTTTGAGTCGACGCGGAGCTGCGTGCGTCTGTCATTCGAAGACGGAGGCGGCCAAACAAAGCACCTGAGAAGTCGGGTAGTAGCTGGCGGTGCGGGTTGTGACGTCTCCAAAACGACCAGTCGACACATGCCCTCGATCTAAGAACAGCCTTCCCGGCAGTGTGTGTGAGCGCTGCTGCTCGGGAGATAACACTAGACCTTATCCATACATGAGGTTGTTAGTCGTGCACAACCCTCTGTGGTGTTGACATTTTTCTGCCCAACCCATGGGAACGCGTAAGGCAATGGAGGCTCCTCTCGGGCCGTCGTCTGTATCCATGGCTGATAAAGAGGTGAGTCAGCCACTCATCCATCCCGTTCTCCTCCTCCTTCTCCTCCTCCTCCTCCTCCTCTGCCTGGCAATAGTCCTACCCTTAACCCCCGTCATCCTCGTTCACAAGGCCTTATGTGTACATTCGGCACATGGTGGACTGTATAAATAGCAGCGACCGCGTGGCTCGCCGCTGACACCTGACATTTTCATGCCCCAGCAAGCCGCTGATACATTTGGCGCTTGGCACGCATTCTTCTCCCGGGTTTATCCATCTGTTGATGTAGAGCCCAACCCCCCCACCCCCCTCCCCCCCAGCCACTACTATGTTCTTGTAACATAACACGAGGCTCGCCTTTCCCTCTATTCATCTTAACATGCAAGCACTGCATGGCACAGACTTCACCCCTCCCTCCTCCATGTTTTTCTCTGGCTCTCACTCGCTCACCCCGTCGTGCCGTCTTTCCTTTTTTTTTTTTTTTCCTCTCTGCCCAACAACCCCCACCAACAATCGCACAATACACAATCCACCCAAGTTATTAGTCTTCCGATTGGCGTTCAGCTGGTCTCAGAAATCCGCCGAGATGGGATGGGATTGGGGGTGGGGGGAGGGGGGGGGGGGGGGGGGGGGGCGGCTGGGGAGGCAAAAAAAAAAAAAAAAAAAGAAGTGAGACGAGAATTGCGTGAAGCTGGAGTGATAGTGCTGGCAAAAGGCAGAATGTGAGATTGTGTGCAGGCAGGGTGCTTCCTGGCTGCACGCCAACTTCCAGCAGCAGCAGCACTGCAGCATGTCAATATGGCCGTTGCCAGGGAAACAGGGAGAGCACACACAGTCCAAGGAAAACCGTACACCCCCCCTCCCCTCCTCCCCCACAGCCTGCCCACCCCTTCTTCTGTTAAATTTAAAATGCCACGGTAAAACTGTGCCCCTCTCCTGTCCAGCGAAGGGCGGCACCGGGAGGAACATGATGAAACACCCACAGATCTCAGCCGCCCTCTGCACACGGCACCCAGCCTGCATGTGGGAGCCGGTATAAGGGCAAGGACGTGATCCCTCCGTGGTTTCCCAAATGTGAACGCAGCCGCACGTGTTTCGCTCAGCAAACTGCCCTAAAAAATAATTAAAAAATATCATCAGTTGTGGCGGATTCGGAGTGGTAGGTTTCAGATGTGTCAGGCGTTGATTTGGATGAATCTGCCCTCACACATACACAAACAGTAGCACATGGTATTTTCTATCTTTCTTTCTTTCTTTTTTTTTTTCACCCACCTACGGGAGATACTTTTAGAAATACTCACACAAAAAAAAAAAAAATGTAGCTTCTAGGAAATGCGAGAAGCATTGGCACAATCTTAGTCTCCTAGTCATCGATGATTACTGTTGGAAACTGGCTTTAAAATGAAAATACATGGTTGTAATATCCGAATTTAAACATCTCCAAATGAGCCTTTCGCGATCAAAATACATCCTCTGTGGGCTTTGTAGGGCGTGAATGTCTGTGTTCTCCTTGCTCATGTTATTAGGTTGGTGATTGTAGCCTGCGGCGAACAGCTCGGCTGTGAGTTATTGCTGGCAGGTCTATATTCCTCTGTCAGGCATCGTGAAAGAATGACCTCAGATACATCAGGCGGCGCAGTGGCTCTGTTGCAAAGTCACAACTTGCAACATAAGTCATTGGTTCTGAGCCACAAAGTGCCACGGCGATCTAATCAGACGGTCTCAAGCTGTGACCTTGATCAAAGCTACATTCGCTATCTCTGAAGACACTGCGATGCCTTTTTCATTTAGGAGAGATAAAGTAAAATACATTTATCTCACTGCTTTCGATGCGTCGATCCGGAACGGCGTGTATTGTGCTCAGTTTAAAGCACGTACTCTGTTACTCAAACGGTCTAAAGTGGCCACAGCATGGCTGAGATGACTTCCCCTTTGTCTCTGTAGTATTCTCATCTCTGCCTTTACTGTGGCTTTTTATTAATAGGCCACGATTTGCAAATGAAGAGGAAGACCGAATCGGTTCAACGGTGCAAATATATTTCGCTCTTAAATTGTCATTGATGAAGTCACGATCTAAGTGCTTGACGACAGCCTGATTATAAGACACCGATGGCAAATACTGAGCATTATTGTTGTGTGGTGGTTGTTCAGGTGAATTCTTCTGTGTGGCTGAAGGACAGCTAAAGGACAAGTCTGTCAGCCACACCTACCCTGGCACTCTTATCCAAGTCTGGCTCCGTCTGTGCTCGTATCACTGGAGGGGGAAGGGGGTGTGCCAACTATAGCACCTTAGTACTTTTTCAGAACTCTATCTGTGTGCCTGCGAGTGGTCTAACAGCTGCTGCTGCAGTGTCTGAGCTTGCTCGGGGATGCAGATGAAAGTGCTGATGTGTCCTGTTATTTTGGGTTGTGTGGTGCCCTGGGGGGCCGAGGAATTTTTGGAGGAGGCCGGGCAAGATTGTTAGAGGGTAGATTTGGGTGTGTGTAGAAGGGGGGAGGTGGGTGGGTGGGGGGATGTGTGCCCGGAGGGGGATCTCAGCAGAGCGTTTCTCCCAGAATGCAATGTGACCCTCATTGCCACATGGCTTCATAGGAATCCTGAGGGGGTGCGGAATTGCTGACGGTACCAGGCTGAGCGATGGGCACGGACATGAGCACAAAGGCTCAACGTGCTCCCTGTCTCCGATGATTGGCGGTATTCCTGGCTGCCTTTTGGTACGCGCGGGGAGGGGCTGCTGATGGCCTGTCATGCTCCAAGTTTTATACAGTCCAAACTCCATTTCATCACCAGTTTCAAAGCTCACTCTCGTTGCCGAAAACAAATCTGACCTCAAGGCCCATTAAGCATCTTATCTTCGCGAGCAGGTGGAGTTTGAACTTTGCAGCTGAATTTATCGAAAGTTATTGACAGCTTCTCGACAGCCACGCTGAGGTAAGGCTCTTTTATCAGCGGCTCTTTATCGGGCAAACTCTGATGACATCATTGTATTTGTAATCTCATTACGTTACGATAGTTGGGCTTTAGCGCAATACGGTTATGATGTCAAAGTACCAGAAGGTGCGGTAGACTTTGACACCAGCAAATTATATACTCTCCAGGAATATTACTATGATTACAATGACTAAGAGTATATAAAAGAGCAATAACGATACCATCACATTTTGTAAAGAAGCAAAGTCACTGTGCAATACATAACATGAAAAGTGAAATGCAAAAACCACGATTTAAAATATACATATTTAATAATGTTTTTTTTTTTTTTTTTTGTCTTTCTAGACTAAGGCTGTATCTGTAAGAATCTGCAACCATTGGGCTGCAGTTCCACAACTGGCCACTTGAGGCTGTCTCCGAAAAGTTAACCCATCCCCATAGACCTCCATGTTAAAATGACCAACGTTACATTAAGATAAAGAAATATATTTACAAAAAAGTACTTTGGATCGCTATAGCTAATTTCTCCTTTTAGCTAACTAAGATACATCGAGGCTTAAAGTCACCGATAATTAAGGGAATTGCTGCTTTGAGCGAGAGGTGGTTGCCATGATGGTTTGCTAGTTGCCTGACTTGGTATCGCCGACCCACCTCAGCTCCTCTCATGCATAATTTCTTTGCCTGTTTTTGGATTAACTAGGAGCTAGGCACTGCCAAGAAGGCTGCCCCATTTCTCCTCAAAAAACAATCTTAATCTCTTCCTAGTGTTCGCTTACTTTTCCAGTTTTCACTAGCTGTTACAATGGCCCATAATATTGATTTTCACTCGTGATGTTGGTCATGCACGCATTTCAAGTCACTCCATTTAATTGTAAATTACCGTGCATCTGTTAGAGGACCTGCTGGATGTCAGCAGCTGCTACATGCCCGTAACGTTAACGTCAGCCATCGCACCACCATTAACACTCTCTGCTGGTTGTAAATGTTATCATAGATCTTTGCGCAGACGTCGCGTTCCCATTTCCATTCAACTCACACGTGGTCGTAATAGCACGGCGCGTTCGGCTTGGCATGTGAGAGAAGGATACCGTGTCATTTACTTAATTACACGTCCCCTGCGGCTCACACCTTGAAAACCACTTGATTTATTTGTTTGCCACTTGCTGAAAACTGTTCAGGATTCCCATCGTTCCCCCTCGTCCCGCGCTTCATCCGAGAAGCCTCGTCCACGTTACAATATGACACTATATTAATTAAGAGGAATACTCACAGATTGCTCCATAAATCATTTTCGCACACATTTTCATGCTTGGTCTGACACTGCAATTTGCATCTTGTTCCTCCTCACAACAGCGTGCACCTCGGCGCAGAGGCGGGAGACAGAGGACTTCAACGGCTTCTTTGTCATGTTATCCTCGGCGGAGTTTGTCAATAACCTTAGAAGGATGGATGACAGTGCTGACTCACTGATGCTGTTATCCCCGACATCTGGGACGTTAAAGAGGCAGTTTATGGTCGGGCTGGAAATGAGAGTCGTGATGCAAATTTGCTGCCTTTTCACAGCATTTTAAAACATATCCATCGACAAAACCCATTAATGAGATTTGTAATATTCTAGAGCGTGTTTTCAACTTTCAGTTGAGTATCCTTGAACCACATGAAAGCAACAGTGTGTGTCTTTATTTAAGCGGGAAATGACCCGTGTGTTTGTGTGTTAAACCCATTATGCATTGTGATTTCACCAGACCGCTAATTTTCTCCTTAAGTCAGATGACAAATAGATTATGTATCAACATTGGTTCTTTGGAGGTCTGAATCACATGACTGTGTGTAGACAAAGACCCGAATCAGACCGCTTTGTTATTTTAGCCTCTCATGTGATCAGCACTCAACACCAAAGGGTCACTCTCACAGCACCCCCCCCCCCCCCCCCCTCCCCAACCCGACAGTGGCTGACAGAGAGAGTCTGTTACCCGAGAAACAAAGGTCAGTGTACTGTGTCGTCACAATTTCGACTCACAGGACGGAGCTTTGAAAGAGAAAAAAGGGCCGCAAACAAACATCCTTTGTTTTTGCTGCAACAAGACTGCGTTTGTTGTTGTGCTCTCGGCTGTGATGTCATCGTCATGGTTCATTCTCTCCGTGACCTCTGGGCTGGCGAGTCTCAAATAGCTTCATCAGGAGGTGCACACCAATTAGAGCATTGATTTTGTTTCACTGTCACGCCCACACACCTGCACTTGGCAACCCTCGCACAAACACAAACACAAAACACGCATGCATTCATCAAATAACACAAAAATAGAGTACAGTGAGTTCACTGTTCTCCGAGTCTGTTTTTTCTTCCCGTTGGGAGGCTGTGCTACACGCTCTGTGTGCTCGCTGCGGCACTATGATCTGTGCTCTATTATATCATCATTATCCGAGGCAGAACACAGGCTGCAGAGAAATTATTATATTGCAAGAAAGCACATTGACATTTCTTCAATTCATTGCACACCTGAAAACTGCCTGAAATAATGACACTCTCATACAGGAAATGCTTAATGCAGCCGACCTTTGATGGTGTAAGTGATGTAATCCTCATGATAGATGCGTCAGACTTTGGCCTTAGGCTCCTCTGAATGTTCAACTCCCCAAAGACCTAGCGGGCTAAACAGGCCAAACGGCCTCCATCAATACATGACCAAGCAAAGCACTAGATCACCTCAACTGCTGCAATTAATCTTAGCCTAGTAACCAGCCGACGGGCCTTTATCCAAACAACAAACAAAACAGACACTTTATTGCCTGATGACGAAGGCTGGGGCGACATGTTAACATCATCCTAATAAGCGAGGCTGCACACCGTCTTTACCTGAGATTAAAAATTCAAATGCAGCGAGTGATCAAAATGGGATTACCGCGCTAAGCTTTCTGCAACAAAAGAAGAGGCGCGTTGGAAACGTTATGTATCGTCACCCCCCCGCCCCCCCCCTCTGCCACGCTTGTTAATGTGATTTATACGGGGAAAGATGTTGTTTTTAGTTGACCTTATTATCATGCTAGTCACTTTGGATTTTCATCACATTTGAGCTGTAAGCTGTTGAAAGATGGTTGTAACAACACATTCACGGGATGAAATGTCTTGTCTTGAAGGATAAGTCGGATATTTTGGGATTTCCTTTGTTGATGATGCTCGAATGAAAAGATCGAGAACCAGAGGTTGACTGTGAGGCTACATTAAGGAGACGGTTGAGTTAGCTCAGCACAAATACTAGGATTTTTCGAGCTGTTGCTGCCTTCAAAATGGGGTTGTATTTTATGTGTTAACAAAAAAACTCTAAGGCCTAAGGTCAAGAGTTGTGACGTGTTTGAATATATTAATATTCCCAGTGGCTTTTTTTGAATTCCTACATTATTTTTAGCTTGCTAAACCGTTAGCCTCGATGGCCTCCAAATGTTTAGTATGACTATCACTTTTTACCATTGTGAGAAAAGCTCACAAGTCGCAAGCACTTAATGTTTTGACTTTTTTTCTGTCTTTATGCTAAGCTAAGATAACGAGCGTGAGGGCTCCCAAACCTTGGGACCATTCGAGCTTCACGAATGTCGATCTTCTTCCTGCACTGACATGAACAATTTGCAGAGGACGTTCACAAATGCATCACATTTTGGAAGTGATAGTCAAATTCTTATCATGGGGAAGCTAGCTAGGCAGCTGGTTGCAACACACACATCAGGTGAGTTTTAGTGACGTGCAGATCGATACTAAAATATCGATACTTCCGATTTTCACATATGTTGTATGACTGTGTCCTCTGCTTGTTTTTACTTTTACAGTATTAGCTCTTTTATATTATAGAGCTATAGCTACATATGCTGCTACCATTTACCAAATAAATGACTCTGATGTGTTGTATTTTTTATGAAGCTACAATTTGAAAGTTTCCCAGACACATTAGGGTGTATGTGCACAAAACATCTGATCGGGATACCAGCCTGAACTTTACTCAGTATCGAATCAGAAAGGAAACCAGTGGTATCGACACTCACCAATGCCTGTTGTGGGTGTGACAAGGGTGAGAGAAGGTGCAGCACAGACCGACCATGCCAAGTTCATTGGACTTAAATAATGTTGAATCATAGTGTTTCCTCATGGCCCAATAGTAAATGTTTCGTGGCCTGGTGCCAGTCCACGGCCTGGAGGCTGGACGCACAACATCAAAGCGCAGTAAAAGCACTGTAAAACAGAAACAAGTTCAAATACTGTAATGGTTTTACAGTGTTTTACCTGACAGTGTCAAATTGCGCTGATAAGGAATGCAGCCAAACGGCCAGGACTTTTATGGACGACAGCTGCATGTGACGTGCCCTAAAATAACATCTTTACTTCAGCATGTGTGAAAGCAAAGTCAGCTGAAGGGTTGCATGACTTTGGAAAGTCATACATATTGAAGTAGGCTGTGTCATTTTAAGCAACCCTTCCAGTTTTATGTAAATCAGACTTCTAAATTAGCTCCCACAATGAGCCTCCGTCTGACTGGAGGACGATCCGTGACCTGCTTTGAATGCAACACACAATTCAATGCCAGGGTTCACAGTGACGCGTTCTGTGCATTGTTTCCTGGAATCATGTTACGTTCTGGACTCATTAAAATGTGATTTGCTATGTAATGGGTGCCACGTCTGGTGAATAATCACCTGAGCACACCATGATTCAAGAGATTGCGTAACCTGCGTGTTTCATGAGGCTTCTTTGGCGTTGCCTCATTCCTGCGTGTTTATAGAAGCGGTGTGCGAGGAATGCTGCTGTGAGTCAGCACAGTAGAACTGCAGTCAGTGAGGCAGAGGTCGGACTGTACAAGGTGATGTTTGAGGGAAAGAGTTAACGTCAGCAGTCGAACACGTTCAGAAAGATTCTTAATGGGTAACTCATGTCAGTTTCCATTGTGCCTTAAACTTTTTATGGCTTCGATTATGCGCAACTTTGTTCTTTTGTTATGTGTTGATTTGCTACACTGGAGCATGGCGGCTGTTGATAAATTGCAAACAGGCAAGGAAATAATAGCTTTCATACTAACAGGCATTTAAAGAGCCTGGTAATGTACTCACTAGTGGCCTGATGGATTTTATTAAGTAGACATAAATGGGGTAGTCACCATTGATCTGATCTGTGCTGGATGAGGCTGATCAAAACCACGAGGACAGAGAGGCTAACTCCGTCTGCAGATGAAGATCCTTTAATAAAGTTAAAAGCATCTGTAGCCTTTGAAAAAACTTAAAGTCCAACCTTGGGTTTGGATAGTTTAATCAAACTCCAATTTGCAAAGTCAAAAGTGAACTTATACGCCTTCATTTAGCTTTAATTGTGAGTAAAAGTTTATTGTGATATGAAGGGATTACTCCAGCATAATATGCACGCTGTCATTAAATGCTAATAACAGGCTTTTTATAATAGCCTGCGCATGTGTAGGTGTAAAATACGTTTATATATATATATATATATATATGTATATATATTTAATTTCTATGCTGTTTTCTGAACTGTCACAGCAGAAATGAGATGAATGCATGATTTAAAGCAGTAACATAAAATGGATTAAATGCTAGCCCGCCATTCAGAGGAGGCAAGCGTGGATGTTTAAATCTCAGCAAAACTGATTTTAGGACCACAGACTGCAGGACGTACAGACATCCAAGGCAAATGGAAGGAGCTTGTATGCGCCGGACCGGCGGAGCCGCGTCGAAAGCAGGCACAGAAAGCCTGCCGCCAACTTTGCCGCACCGTGCGCGACAAAAAAAATTGTGTCATGTCAGCGCGCCGAGAAATAGAAGTAAATTGGGAAGCAGAGAGGTACAAAGAGGTGTGGAGGGGAGGGCTGGAGAGATGTGGGGGGAGAAGAGGGGAGTGTGTCTGAGATTCAGGCTGTACCTGAGGCATGGAGGGGTACATCATTATTCAGAGCGGCGCTTTGATGTTGAGGCTGGGTGGATCTCAGGGAGCAGGCAAGAAGCAGTTCTAATTAAAACAGTAACAATGCAGCCCGAGTTGCCCTGCAGAAACGGGGCTTTGAAGAGTCACTGAATGCCCCATTTAGAGCCGGCTGTCCACAGATAACAGCAGATATTACGTTGACGGACTCTGAGGCCTCTGTCGCAGAGTGTGTATTTTTTGCCACAGTTAGTAAAGCGTTTCTCTCTCTGTGTGTGCGTGTGTGTGTGTGTGCACGCGATGAGTTGTCAGTGTCCTACTTTCTGGGTTCTTTGGTGGCGTTGTGGGCCTGACAGGAGTGACAGATTGAGATGGGCTGTGGGTATTCAGGGGCCAGGCAAAGACAGGAAAGCCTGAGGGATCTTGGTATGACAGGTAGACAGAGGAGACACAGAACTTCATTATAGCTGCTGCACAGAAAGGAGATCTGAATATCAAATTAACGTCGCGAATCAGCGCAAGAACAATATTTTTCGTATCGTCGCTCTTATTCATTTTACTACAACTGTAGTCGGAAAAAAAAAATGCCCGGTTTCAACCAGATATTGGCGCTGCCCGACTTGTATAACATAGATTGTCCCCTTTGTCCGCCGAGCATGTTTATGTCTCACCTCGTATCTACTGAGGCGTACGGGACTAAAAGGCACAAGTGGGCTGTGGAAAGAGCTGAGTGATGCTCTGAGACAGTAGCAGTTCAAAGCGACTGTCTGCACAGAGAGAAAGGTCTAATTTTAACTTGGAGACAGAGGGGCTCATGAAACAACTCTCTGCCCGGCTACAGCTCAATTATTCATCAACACAAGAAGTCTCTCAACTAAAAAGCCTGACATGTTATTCAAAACCCCCCCATTCTCTCTTTTTTTCCATGCTTTTTCATTCAGACTCAAACCCATCCACCACACACACAAACCAAAGCTACCCACCCAACCCTTGTCTTCAACCATATAGTAACTCTCTACAAATCCAGACTCTCTTTGATGAAGACAAGTAAAAAATAAAATGTACAAAAATGAGGCGCGATTTGACAAACTCTATTTTGATTTTAAGGTTTATTGGAAGTTCGCTGTGAAATATTCCACTGGCCGTCTGTTGTCACAGTTTTTGGTGTCCGTAATTTAACATCTCATAGCTTTCGTGCTTCAGTTGTTTTCACAGATTATCAGGACACATAACCAAACTCAGAGCTAAGGACTTGGACGCCTCTGCCTGGTGACTCAGTTTCTGTTTTGGACGAGCTGCGCTGGCCGTGATCTCCAGCAGATGACCGGTCATCCGACACCGAGCCGACTCCGCTGCAGCTCCACTGTCGTGTAATATAGGAAATCGCAGAATGAAGTCTGTGTAGCTTCCAGTCGCTCTGTCTTTTTCATTTTTCAGAGCCCCGCTGTCTGAGAGTGCTTTTCATTTT
Organism: Mugil cephalus; assembly: GCF_022458985.1. Classification (NCBI taxonomy): domain Eukaryota; kingdom Metazoa; phylum Chordata; class Actinopteri; order Mugiliformes; family Mugilidae; genus Mugil; species Mugil cephalus. The sequence continues at coordinate 8,756,294 of NC_061782.1, forward strand.
GCTGCTGGAATGGTGACGCTCTGGAGGATACAGCTGAGCAGTATTTTCTTAACGCAATGACAGCAAATCAAGAGAAAGGCCATAAAACATTTGGAGTTTTTTTTTTCCTCTCTGCTTGGTTGCAGCTTTAAATATCCCACTGGGCTTCAAACCTCGTTTCCCCACAGCTACTTGTTGTCATCGCCACGGCTACAGAGGACACTGCAGACTTAAGAGTAATTCTAATTATTCAGCAGTTTGAAAGCATAAACTACTCCTAGTCATATGATCGCAGCTGCAAATAAGCTCTATGAGACCAATTTAGAAGTAACTTGTTGACCTTCACGCCAGCAGCTCCGGATTCCTGGTCAGCACAAGCAACAGCTCGTCCCTCTAAGCTCTCTGCAGATGCAGCAGCAGCCCGAACCTGTTGAATGTTTGTAATAAGTTTATGGCTTTAGAAGTCACTGGGTGGCCTTAGGTAAGCAGTGCAACCTCAGGCAATCTGGGAGAGGATTTGTGTGCCTGCTGTGATAATGACACCAGTTTAAGACCCATCCAGACAGGCTGACAAAGTGATGCTGAGGTCGTGTTTTTATGTCGACTGCAAGGCAAATAAACACATGGAGGCACCTGTCAGATGGACACCGGCGGTATGATGATGCGCTTGAATTTATGTTTCATTTTAAGAACTAATCTTCAAACCCACTGAGAACTAAAGAGGCTTTGAGTAAATATCGCTCTCCCTATGCCAAAGACATTTTATTTGTTTTCAGCAATAAATCCAAAGGGCGGGTGCATAAATCTGCCGGATCAATAGAGAAAATACAATAACCCATCCTCAGTGTTATTGGTGCGCAGTAAGTACTTCCCCAAACATTTTTTCATTATGAAAACCGAGATTTATGATCGATTTCCCTGCCATGACATACAATGCTGCGGAACTTTGCGGTGTGTTTGTGTTAATGTGGACATCCCCGGCTGGATTTACTTCTGGATAAGTCTATCTGTGACAGGCAGCAGGTGCTGTATATCATGTAGAGGGGGAGATAGCGCCGGCTAAAGACAGTCAGGTGTGGTGCTGTTTGGAGATAAGGCCTGTAGAGGCTAACTTTAGCATCTGACGTGAGAAAAGAAAAGCTGTGATTGCTCTGGCTCTGGCACATTGGTTTCAGAGATAGAAGCGATTTCCTTTCTGGTGATTTCCTCTCTGGCTACATGTCAGCATTTAGATAGGGATGGTGGGAGTAAAAAGTCAGGAAAACACATACGTTTGGCAAATTAAAAGTCCAAAGTGTGACCATCATAGATCACAGTTGTGTTTCCAGGAACTTTGTTTGAACCTTTTTGAGGAGACACTGGTTGTAGACTGTAAAATATTGCTACAAAAACCGGACCAGCAGACTTGAATTAATGGTAATAACCTCGCTCTATGGCCACACACAACTTCTTGTGCTCCTGTAATACAAATAGCATGCTAACTCACAATAGCACCCCGGTGACTGATTGACCTAGCTACCTTATAGCGTGTACATTTACATGGCCTACAAAGAAAGTGGGCCTCACTCCAACCTATATTTTTTTTTCATAAAATGTTGGTTGCATTCAGATTACATACATTTTTTCCTCCTTGATTTTTATTAGAGGGCAAAGTGAGCACAATGCATCATTTTCAACATAAGACTCTTCCATTAGGTGCTGTGGTTGACAAGCAAAAGGCGTTAATAAAGAATTTATCATAAAACTGGTGATCATTGACCCTTATAGGCTCTGTTAAGTTTACAAAATAATGATATGCCTGTACAGTTGCTGTCTATAAATAGATATAATAGATATAAAAGTTTCTCCAAAAAGGGGCGTGGTCACGTAAGTTTTACTCTGAATGTCATATTGCTTAGCGACTACATGCACTTGTCGAAACGTTTATCCATTTGTTGTAGTAGTGTGGTTCAACTAAAGCTAGTTTGTCAAAAGTTTAACAAATGCAATTAGCAGTGTGTCAGTTTATTCTGCTGTAGACAAACATTAGCGTAACTAGCTAACTAACTTGCTAACAGCTATTGTGCTGGTCATACTTAAATATTAGTAGGATTGAATGAATGAATGAATGAATTTTAATTTGAACGTTTCATACATGTATAGTAGTATGTAACCATTTGTACACGCAAAACAAAAAAGTAATGATTATAAGCCAAAAAACAAACAAAGAAGAAGTAGGAAGAGGTAAACACTTTAAAATTCTACCCCTTTTTAACTATTCCTCAGTTTGTATCATAATTTATTCAATATAAGCTTTACAAGTTGGATCACGGGCTGTTAAAAAAAAAAAAAAAGTCCCCTTTGTGAAAATGAGTCATGTGTGCTATTAAAAGTTATGCTAACATTACGCGAGATAGTATCACATGTGCCAGACACCTCCTAAAAGCCCTTGTCCTAAAAGCCTTTCCCAAACATGTTTATATTAGAATGAAATTAGAGTCGCTTGCTTTTATCTCTGTTCTCGCCGTGCTCCTAATACTAGGGCTAACACAACAACACGGGAGCAATGCCATTTCCTCATTTGCATGTGTTTAGCTGATGAGGAGGATTTTTTGCTTGATTGCATTCAGTTTTAGCCTCAGTCTTTTTTCGCGCAATATAATGGTATAATAGGTAGCAATCAAGTGCATTTTTAAGACCCCTTTTACAAGCTCGTGAGCTGGAGACATAAAAAGGGCAGCAAGAGACACCATTTTACCCAGCTCACTGAGCTGATATTAGCTCAATTTGCTATGTACAGCTGATAAACTCTGCTTCCATAAATGCTAAAAAGAAATGTCCTCCTCGCATTGTTTTAAAAGAGAAAAGCATTTTATGTTGTAAACCAGCCACCGTTGTGATCAGAAAGCTTGACACTGAGAGGATTAGGGAGGACGTGGTCATGGATAACGTCTTATCTTAGCATGGTAAAATGGTGTGTGCGAATAAGGCTTTTTTTTTCCTTTTTTTTTTCCACAGTGGGAGAAAATAGACTGCAGCCCGGTGTGACAGGCATGGACGGACCACAGGACACTTCAGAGTTTCCTGGCTGCGTGGAAACAAAAGGGCACCCCCGCTATCTGGTCTCTGTCTGTCTGTCTAGGGTCTGTGCAAATGTGTCACGACATGGAAGACTCATCTCTGCCAGCAGCCTTTAGCCTCACAGCCCACCTACACCTACTAAACTGTGTGTTCTCCTGACAAGAAAATGCCATCCCACATGCAAATGACATGATACGGCCTCACAGATACTGGTGCATTCGTTCGCTGCTTTGATGTCTCCATCTCCATTTTCAGCGCTGTAGGAGTTCATCCGGAGTTTCTATTCCCGCACAAGTTTGTTTTTCCTGTGTCGAATTTTATGTGATGGTTTGGCAAAAAAAGCTCTCTGAGCAATGCATCATCCCTTTAGAAGCTGAACGCAGCGCCAGGCAAGCTAAGTGTTTGGCTGCAGGCGATGGAGGCAAGAAAGTTCTGCTTCTTCTTCTTCTTCTTTTTTTTTTTTTTTTTTTTTTTGCTTAGCGATATAAGCAAGCTCAAAAGACACAGCATTAATTATTCACCCTCCCTGCACCAGTCTGACATTCTGATTATGACTGGAGGTGGTTCCAGGGTATCAGCAAGGTTGCAGAGTAGGCATGACGGGGGTTCAAACTCTAATATGTTGGCTGCCAAGAAATAGAGGCCACTATGATGTGTAAGCCGCCCCCGGAGGCCATCAGAATGAATGGTAATAATTCATCTGGAGAGAATGCAGCTTATTACTTGAGCCACTCCCCTGTAAGGACAGACAAGGAAATTACCGGTCTCACTATTTTGTAAATGACATTGATGGTCATTTTGTTTCCCTTCTTAAAATAGTCGGTGCAGGCCTGATTATTGGGTAAGGAAATGGTACTTATGGTACTTATGTACGCACAGACATACAGATACAGGAAGATAAGGACTGACACTCTCAAACTTGAAAGAAGGGTGTTGGCTCGCCAGGTTTGATTACAGGTGGGAAGGTTAGTCATTGTCTGCCAAAATGCTGTGTCTCTGCCAAAACAAGAAGCTTTGAGTCCCTGAGGGCCTGGCTTGGAAATCTACCAGTTACAGTGTGACTGTGCTTGCAGAGTGGTTTGTGGGCCAACCCAACACAGGCATCTTTGTTTTTTGCTGGCACACAAAAAAGGAATACCATTGTATCCTAGTCACATTATTTGTGCAAGATCAGAGTGCGATGTGGTGCAACAGCTGTTTGTGGAGGGCAGATGTTTAAGTCACTACGCAGTCAAGGTGGAGCTGATTGAATGAACTTCCAAAGACAATGGCAGCCTTGGGCTACTGGTGACCTCATCCACCGTCCTACCGCTCGCGGAAGCATGTTTTTTCAAGGCTGGGCAAAACAAATCTGCTTCCTGATGGTAAATTGCTTTCCCGCCGCGTGGAAGTTGAACTGAAGCGTTGGTAGTCTTGCCAGGTCTGCACAGGGATGGGTGTGCTGTGGAAACTGGCACGTTGACGCTTCCATGCCACTGTCATGCTGTTCACAAGGTGCCCTGGAGGAGTGTCACAACGCATTCTTCTCACTTAGTGGAGCATGTCCCTGTCACACTCCGGGTTGCCGTAGTCAGACGGCATTCCTCTCCCGCCATCTGTGTTGGGTATTATAGTGGCATGTGACAGTTATTCGTATCACCTAGTTTAAGCTTTTATCCAGGGTGCGCGCTTTTGCTGTGTTGTGCTGATGCCACAGAGGCAACTGCAGGCTTCCCTTTAATCTTGAACGTGTACGATCTGTTTATGGGCCGAGGTAGATGTCTACGATATCCTCGGTTTCAGCTAAACATCCTGAAAGTTGTTATGCCGGAGAAATCCCAGCTGCAAACGCAGTCTCCAGCTGAACATTAAGTTCATCACGGTCTGCACGAGTTGTTGCTCTCTTAAAGTACTGGAAGGCATAAAGAGGAACTCCTTATATAGTAGTTTCAGTGTCAAACGACCACTACACACTAACTGAGTCTTCCCCGCCTGGCACTGGCTGGTGTGACAGTGTTATTAGTACAACATTTGTCATGTTGCGGTTTCCTAGCCCCCTCCCCCCTCTCCGATTCTCCAACAGTCTCTGAAACTGCCGAGAAGGCACCACATGGTATGCTGCACACAGCACATGGTTTCACTTACAGCCAGGCTGCACCCAAGTACTCAGTGAACCAGCGTGCACAGCTACTTGGAGGCCAAATAATCAGCATAAGCGGCTGAAAAGTATGAAAATCCTGCAGGTTTTCGTACCAATCTTGCATGCAGTCGCACGGAATCTGCTGCCGCGTGCATGCATTTTGCGCAGCTGTGTTTGGGCATGTGACCACAAATATGTGTGTCAGGGGAAGTGGGTAAAAGGTGAAATTTGCTGCTAAGATCATTCTTTTAGAGGTACAGAATGTTTTCACAATAACAACAAACTGAAAGTGATGCTGATTTCATTCATGGCAAGAAACCGCACACATAATCAATATAGAGTATAAATATTAATTCACATGAGACCAATTTAAGCTTTGTTTCAAGATAAGGGGCTATTTTTATTTATGTCGTGATCTCTGAATGTTCACATTTAAATTCTTGGTCTGTCACAGCTGCTCCAGCAAAACATTTGTTAGCAACATACACCAGAGATGAAAGTGAAGCATATATTTATATATACAGGGGCCTAATTGCAATCAGGACTTAAAAGGCTGCAGCTCGTACGAGACGGTGGAATATATGATGTGATGAGTGCATAAATCAGAGATAGAGAAAATGCATTATGCATAGTTCAGATAAGATGGACATCATTTGTCTACTTCCATTCGGAGTCCGGGCACTCAGAGCAATTTGACTGCAGTGTTTCTCTTCAAAAGAGATCCATTACTTATTGGCAGTATAGCTCAGGGCCAATAAAACACATTGACTTCCACCTTTATCCTATTCCCTTCTCGTCTGAGCACTTTCATGATACGTGTTCTTCCATTACATTTCAGGGAACACGCCTTATTTTAGCATGATGTGAAGTCTTTAAAGCAAACCACATTTTGGAGTCGGGGTGAAGAATTGAGTGGCTTTTGGAAGGCATAAAAAAAAAAAAAAAACATAATTTGATGTGTCACCTTGGAGATGGCAGTTGACAGCTGTTCCATGCACAAGCTGGGCTTAATTGTCGGGGAAATTAGCCTGACCTTGACTGCGGCGGTGCTGCCGATGAGCTGCCGCTGCCTGCCACTTGAAATGACATTGTTGTAATTTTCGACAGCAGCGAGCAAACACTCTGAGCATTAATTATATGGTGGAATGTGCCTTGGTGCAACAGACGCGCACAGTGAATACTTATGTAAGCTGTCGCTCCAGTCTCCATAGTAACCCGCAGCATTCTAACACATGCCTCCTCCGATCTGCCTCCCCTGAAGTGGGCTGTTTCCATGGAAACCCGGCAGCTGCCTTTGATGATGGCTCTCATGAAATGACACCCGCTGATAACGCTGGCTCCTCCGAGTCCCTGAGAGGGAGTGTGGATGGATGGATGGATGGATGGGTGGATGGGTGGATGGGTGCTGGTGGAGGGGGTTGCGGATTAAAAAAAATATATATATGGAGAAAGAGAAAGCAAAAGACAATTATTCCTCACAGAGACTGAGTCACGTAACCACAGCACGGCTCAGCTCCCATCTCCTCCCAGCTGCAGTGGGTTTACCTGGCGCCAAAGCAGGCGGCGACAGGAACATCGTGAACCAGATGAGGCGTAGCAGAGATGGCTCTCAGCCACATCAAGGCTGGCATGACTCACATGCCTCATGTTGATTCATGTGTCATAAAAAAAAAAAAAAAAAAAAAAAAGTGGCATCAAATTTTTGTGCCTTGGCTGCAAGGGTAAGAGAAATGCTGAAGAGAGGTTCATGCATCACCATCTGCTGCACTATTTTATCTACTTCTTCAAACAGACGAGTCGTCTGAATACCCTCCTCCTCCTTGTTACATTCATGCCACTCGCTCTGCAGTCGGTTGGCAGTGGCGACGCAACCCTTACATTTTCTCTGTGTCTGCTTTTTGACCTTGCCTTCATATCGGCGCGGCCATCGTGTGTTAGATCCTGTTGCATCAGGAGAGCAAACTGTTTGTGGTTAGAAGTGACTGTTATTCATCGCTGTTGTGCAACATCCTCTAATAACCAGATACCGTTCTTGGCAATCCCAACTGAAATTGGCTCTGAATCAACCCTGCCTCCTGTTAGCTGTAAACCGTGCAGGCAGGGTTTTAGTAGGTGCAGCCTGTGAGCCTGCGCGCACATCTAACCCTGAATGCGTGTCTCCTATCTGTGGGCTAATGCAGCCTGCACACTGCACGCTGGATGGAGAAAATAGCTTTGACACCGGCAAGCAGATCAAAGTGATCAGACAAGTAATCCCCCATGAGTCAGAAGAGAACCAGCTGGGGGGGAGGGGTGGTTGTGTGTCTGCCTGTGTGTTTGTGTGTTTGCGGGGAAGGCCAGAGCAGCTTTTATGCATCTTATTTCATCATTCTCCCTTATCCACATCGATATGATGCATGACTTATGTGTGTGTGTGTGTGTGTGTGTGTGTGTGTGTGTGTGTGTGTGTGTGTGTGTGTGTGTGCGTGTCTTTGTGTGTCTTTGTAAGAGCTCAGACTCTCCTCCTCCACTGTTTCATTTTGATCTTCCTGTAAGGTTACTTTGAAGTTAAAGGGTATTTTCGCTTTGACTGAATCAGAAAATCACCCGCTCAACACTGTAATTTCCCCTTGTGAGGAAGAGACAGCTGTGGCATATTTAGCGACTACACGCCCGCTTCAGACGTATATCTAATGGCCCGATGGCCTTATGTTTCTGAAACTGAGATGCATCACTCTCACAAGCCAAATGATCTAACCGCAGTGACACAGACGTTACAGTTTGCGGTAATGCGTCATGACGGAGATCGAATGTACAACCCTGAGAAAGAGAGAATGAAAGGAAAAAAGAAAGAAAAAGAAAGAAAGAAAACACAACCAAGCATGGAAGGAGAAGAGCGGCGATGCCCTGAAACAAAAAGGCGTGATTAAGACGTAAGCTCGGCTGCGTATCTTCTCCACGCACCGGTTGAAGCTGGACTTTCATTAACGGCGTCCGTTAGAAGATTGCGCTCAGCTCTTCCCTCTCGCCTGATACGTCCCTGATATTTAAGATGCCTTGCCTCTGTGCAGAATTGATTATAAAGTCGTGAAGCTTTAATAGCAAGGCTGAGACACTCTCTAATAATTAAAAAATGATTCCTGGGAGCCCTCGGTCTTGTCTTTGTGTCTGGATTAGCTGGTAATACAGAAATGTCATTAGCCTGTCGGCTCATTGGGAATTTCACAATGCATGTGTGTTTGTGCAATTGTGTGACTTCAGGTCTCAGCAATTTGAGGGAAGTGTTTTGTTGCTTGGTATGACTCATATTTCCCTCAATATATTGCACGCTGTGGGTGTATTGCCTTCCCTCAGCAACGACTAGTCAGACACCGAGGGCGGTTTGAAACTCAAGGTGCAAGTGAAAGTATTATCCAGGCAGAGGCAGAACCAGTCAGGGTAGGGTGATGTTTGATGGGGCTTTGTGCCAAGGAGGAAGTTATTCTGCTCTCGGAGGCATAGTTGTGAAAATACAGTACTCTCGCACAGATGGCCGCGATGAGTCACGTCACAAGGCTTCCTCCTTTTCTGCTGGATAATCCTCATCAATTAGCTCCATTGTCAGCTGGCTTTTCACACCAGTGAAACTGATGCCTGAATGCTCGATGGCACAGAGTCTGGGCTTCTTTTCTCCTTTGAACGGTGACTCACCCGTCGGGGAAGAAAAAGGTTTTATTGTTGGAGCTTTTCTCTTCGCTGACTTTAGATGATTTATTTACGAAGCCAGAGGCATTCGGCAGCTAAACCCTCCCACTGTGTACTGTCATGAATAAAGACGCGGTTGCATCATAGTGGTTTTCATCAGTTAGCACCAAAGGCACACCCAAAGGGGTATAAAAACTGCACTTGTGGGAAAGCCGGCGAACAGGCTCTTACCTGTCCTTGTCCCGCTTTTAGTGTTTGAATGAGGTTTTGTTATCTCCGCGATTGCTTTCACGGTATCAGTGACAGGAACTGAATACAGCCACATGAGATTTTCGGAGGCAGATGTGCTGCTGGAAACATTATCCCCTTTTTCTAAAGCACACAAAGGCTTACGCACACACAGTTAACAGTGAAAAAGAATGTCAGAGCTCAATGAGCAGTGAGACAGTATATCACTTCCTCTGTTAAACTTGACCTTTGAACCTAATGTGTGCTGATACTACTCACAGGTGAGACAGAAAATAGGCAGAATAAAGACTCAGACACCATGTCAGGATTCAGAAACAAATCTCACATGGGCTAATAGAGGTTGTTTATCGATATCATCTTCTATATGTTAAGCTATTTCTGCTTTTAAAGCTGCTCTAGTGCATTACAAGGATGTTTATGTGAAATATGTGGCCTTATAATGACAGACCTAAAAATCGTGAGCAACAAACGCCCGGAGTGCAAGCTAGCTAACGGCTAGCTAATGAAAACAGAAGAGAATCTAACATGTGATGAGCTAAATGCTTTCAACAGGAGGTGGCGGCGACCAAAACAGAAGTAAAACATAATAAAAATAGCTTTTTTTTTGCACTCATTTGCAAATGCTAATTTTGGAATATACTGTAATATGCATTCAGCAGTAACCTCTGAGAGGACGGGGGAATAACATTTAGAACTGTGAGGGCACATTTAAAAAACAAAAAAGTACAGCACTTCCTTTGTCTTTTCTCATGTTCAGAGTGCTCGTATTAGTAAGTCATGCAGGAGGAGGTGTGTGATCAATGTGACTTATAGTCTGTCTCAGTGAGGCACTGTAATGGAATCTGTGAATGGTATCGCATGTGTTGTTGTGGTGTGAACAACACTTACATCATGCTGTAGGTGTGTGACAGAGAAGAGCTTCTCTACACAAGAAATGAGGACGCAGCATCTGTTCACTGCTTAAAGTGGGACAGCTTCAATAACTTACTGCATACGTGATACCGGTCCATGTTTTCTTTCTTTTTTTTTTCTCCTTGGGCACAATTTTTTTTCGGCGCAAACTTTTCTTTCGCTACACCCTCGTACAGAAGCCTTGAAAATAATTTGCGGCGTGGTGGCTTGACGCTGAATTTCTGAGGGTTGTTTCTGTTGATTCAGGGGAAAATCCATTTTACAACATGTGCAGCCAGCCAAGTGTCCAATTAGTGCTGTAAAAAAAAAAATAAATAAATAAAAAAATAACCTCATCGAGGCAGAATTGGAATTACATTCAGTGAATTCAGGAGCAGTCCTTGCCAAGGTCTGACACAAGGGAATCAATGACTTCACTGAAATATCAAACTGTGTCATAAATTATAGTGTTTCATTGCCTACAACCTTGATCCGCCGGCGTGAGGCAATTTTGCCGTCTTTTCTGCTGAAGATGAGTCGCGGCACTCCAGCTGCACTCCCGCGGATATTCAAATAATTGCCCTCTGCGCAGTGTGAGAAATAGAATGAATTTGAATAATGCATTGCAGGGGGAGTCAGGCCACAAGGCCTCCGAGGTCGTAAATTCTGCTGCTACAACAGCTCCGTCCACGAGAAAGGGAGGCACACGGGGTTGTTTATAAAATGCCCTTGGAAAAATGAGTCTAATCCCCAGCCAAACCGTAAGCCATGGGGAGAGCATTAGATAACCCACAAGCTGCAGAGTAATGAGAGTAATGAGGGAGATGGAGAAACAGAGCCAGGACAGAGAGAATGCATCCATTTATTGGCTGTATGCTCTGATTGCCCAGACCATTTGAGACAAACTGGAGCCTGACACAGTGCTGGAGTCCATTTCGTCCGATCAGCAGCAATAAGCGCTTTCCACAGCCAGTGAGTGCTCCAGGCAGGCCGCAGCCATACATCATGCACACTGTATAACCACTCAAATTATGCCTGTTTATCTAGTATCGGTATTGGCGACCCAGCGCGCACGCACATCGAGCCATAAATATCAAGTTGTGTGGATGTGACACTCGAGATAGTTTAAAGATTATTGCACCACAGGATGTTCAAAACATGCCTTCCTCTTCGGTAGAAAAAAATTAGTTGCTCTCTGCAGCCCAGAATATGTCTCATGTCATCACCCCACTTCTGTTTTCACACCGCTTAACAGCTCTATCACCTTTGAATGTGAACACAGGCTGAGATGCAAATGATTCTGTGTTACATTACACATGTGACTGTGTTAGAACGTGATCTAACGCTAAAGGGGCAATGACGCACGGGAGTTTGACGGAAGCCAACGTTTCTGTTTATAGAATTAGTTTTTTTCTAGATGGTGGGACACGGATGCATTTGCCACATATTATTACCCCCCTTCTATGCTACTTACAACGCAAGTAGGTAGAGGAAAGCAAACACGGGCTACACCGACCGGCCTAGCAGACCCGGAGTCTAGATTCCCCAACTCCCCTTGATGTCTCATTAGCTGCAAAAAGCAGGCTTCCTCCTGTTCAGCCAAAACATGAGGCGTGTTAGTGTGAGTGCTTAGTTGGACGGTTGGTGGGGTACGTGTCCTAAATAGCACTTCTGCAGAGCGCAGGTGGGCCTCGGGGCTGCCTCGCTGGCTGGCTGGGTGACTGCAGTGTTATTGCCTCCAGAAGGGTTCCTGTAAATGAGGGCTGCCTGCCTGCATCCCACCAGCCTTCCTCTGGCAGCCCTCCCCATAAAGTCTGGGTGACGGAGCAGGTAATAAAGGCCCTGAACACAATGAGTCAGCACTTTAGCCTCCATTTAATTTAATCTGAATGCAGCGCTGACCCCCCCACCCTCCCTCCCTGCCTCCTCCCACCCCCACCCTTACCCCTTCTGTCTCCCCATACCTCCACTCCTCTTTCTTTCCTCTCTCTGCAGTAGACTTAACCCTTTCCTACCTCCTCTCAAATGGTAGAGTGCTTTCAAGCCTGCAGAGCGAACACTGTCTCATGGCCACGTGTTTTTTATTTATTTATTTATTTTTTATTATTAACTGCATCCCTGTCACCCGCACTAAAAAAAAAATGCCAGTAAATCACAACTCTTTGCTTTGAATGTTTCCGTCCTTTGTTGTTTTTGGTATGCAGCCTCTTAAACTTCGCCGCGCTGACAGTGAGCGCTGGTGTCGGAGAAGCAGGGAAGCGGAGGCGGGGGCTAGAGCGGGAATGTAGGCCACACATTCCTTTCCTAGGAGCTGTCTGAGCACAAGCAAACAGTGCTGCACAATCAGACTAGGATTTCCGCCATTCCACAGCGCAGGCCAGACTCTCCAAGCTTTCCCCTCGCTTTGCACGAACCCCGAGCTCTGAACTCTGCTGCTGCTGCTCCCAGTCTTGCATGACGCTCAATTTTCCATCCCTCAAACAGATCCATCTCCTCCTCTTGAAACTGATTGCCTAGCTGGTGCACTTCGTTCTGCGCATGAACGATAATCTCTCTTGCTTCAGTGTTCGTCAAAATGAGTCACGGCTGAAAGTCTGCTCAGTCAAATGTGCAGTGTTTGTTTTCACGGACATCATGCATCTTCAGCGCAAGACAGTTTTACATTGCGGGTTTGCTCTGGTTCCAGTTTTAACTCGGCATAACACTAGATCCTTTGTCATGCAGTGCCTAATTATGGCTTGTCCCTGTTCTGTTCCTCCTTCTGCTCCACTGGGCTCTCTCATTTTTACTTATTGTTTGTGCCGTTTCCTGGGGAGGATGGATAACACTATCCAGACCTCCTCTCTCCTTTCTCCCCCTCCCATGATAACTTTCTCTTTCAATCTTACTCTTTTCTTCCCTCTCCATATTTCCAGCTCTTTGCCTTTGTGTCTCTTGCAGCTGCAGTACAATAACAGTGTCTGAGTGCAATAGTCCAGACAGGACTTTGGTTTAAATAAGCACCCCCGAGGCCATGTAATAACCCAGCAACCCCCTGTCCTAGTCTCCTAGTCAGTCCCTCAGCGCTGGGGCCCAGTCCACAACACATTCCTCTTCAAACACTCTGCCAGCCACTTAGCCAGCCAGCCAAACCACCATAGGAAAAATACAGAGCATGGAACTGTGATTCACAGCCCTGATATAGAATATCACCTCCTCCTTTCTCCAAAGTCCAACAGCTGGTTTCCTGGAAGCAGACTTGTGCGGTGTGAATTCAAACAGGGGAGGGACGGGCGGTGGAATCATCTGACTCTGCTCCTTCAAAGGCCTCTCGCTCACATCTGCAGCGCAGTGTTGCGACAGCCTCATGAGCAGCCTGTGTTTATGTTGCAAGGGCAAACAAGCATTGTTGAAAAACAGGATTTGACGTAATTCAAGTTATCTCGTAATGACATCAGTTAAGGTCATGGTATTCACATGCTGAAAGTCCCCGTGCGTTTGGAGGTGGAAAGATGAAGTGGAGGTGGGAGTGTTTCTTTTTCCATCTGTCAGAGGCAGATGAGTAGTGCCTCAGAGAGAGAGATGCACACTCAGTGAGTGAGGAACCTAAAGCTTGGTACTAAATAAGATCTGACACTAGATATCTACATATTCAATAATTCTTCGTGTGTGGGTGACTATCTACTTATCTCAAACAATAAACCCTGATTTATCCAAGCTAGTCATGGATCGATGTGATCTATAATCATAAATGAACCGTGGTGCAAAGTCATTTCTTTTCTGTGATGCATGGTTTTAATAGTGTTCCTCTGTATTTAGAACATTTGCAAGTAGAGTGCCCTTAACCCACTTTAGAAAGCGTGTCAAGTCATATGTCTCTGTGGCCTTTCCTGTCTACACAATGACCCTCGAGTAGAGGAGAAGAATAGGAGCAGGGCTCACTTCCCTCCTGTGCATGAACAGCCTAATTTAGGAAAGCGTGTCAGTGTGAACCTTTGTCACATTGCCTGGCTTAGAATACCCATTGTTCCCTTGATAGAGTCATTCCACTTTGAAAAGGGTTTTAAGAGAGCAGGGACTATCCTGCATCCTGCACCCGTACAGACACATCTGCATTTGTATGCACACACCATCCAAATGAGTGCACGCTTACACATGTGCGTACACTCGCACACACGTGAATGATATAGGGAGATTAAGAATGGAAGTAGGCTAGCATGAGATCATGCGTGCTCTGGCTCATTAGGTACATTTAATATAGTCTGCCTGAAAAGCCATCTGTTCCACACGGATGGTGCCAGCTATGATGTGATGCTGGCAGCCATGCTTGTTCCTGTTTACCATTTTGAAAGATGGTTATGTCGTAAGGCTTGATTACAGTCTTAAAAATCCTCTCATAAAAGGTTCAATAGGGACTCAATTTCTATCTGCCAATACGATAACCTTTTGCCAAGAAAGAAAAACGTAATATCTGTGAACAAAAAGAACTTTTCGCGTGACAACTTTTGGGTGATACTAATCTTTGCTTTCTGTTGCTTAAAGTTGCATGTCTCCCTAGAGAAAAGCTTGCATGTTTATTAGCTAGCCTAGCATATCGAAAGGACCCAGAGGAACAAGCTAGCCTCATTCTATCTAAAAGCAATATTAACTCTAAAATTAATAGGTAATAACTTGTATCCTGAAATCAACAAGGGGTTTATGCTGGACTTTTTCTTAACCAATGTTCATTTTTGGTCCCAGACAAGACATTTGTAATAGTTGGGCTAGCGTCTTCCCTCGTGCCTGCCTCATGTACTTCCATACAGGCTATCGTGAGTGTATTCACACTGTCAAGGATGTCAAAATGCTAAAGACATCGAGATGATGATGATTGATGTTGAAAATTGAAAGTCTAAGGCTAATGGAACCGTTAACGCACCATACAAATGTCACATCATGAAATGTAAAAGTGAGTGTTGTTATTTTCACTAAGTGCTATTGTATTGTAGTCTGAAATAATTTGGTAATGCCAAATGTGGGTGCTAACGCTGCACAGCTTGCACGGCTTGGAAATGAACATAAGAACACGATTTGAGACAGTTCCTCTTTCTAGTCCCTATATTTACCTGAGCCCGCAAGCTTCTTCAACTGCTACTTCGACTACAGATAATTGTAGAATGGTAAAAGTATTTTTAATTTGTTGGTTAGCGCAGTGGATAAAGTTGTTACAAGGCTAATTGTGGCTTGGTAGCGCCCTTCTAGTGTTTACACATGTCTTGACTACTGTTTTTTTTTTTTAACTTAGCTGCTAAAAAATATGTTTTGATTAATTTCAAATGATATCTAAGTAAATTAAGTTCAAACAATCTCATCAATCATTACTTCACGTTGACGCTAGCTCACGCTGTCGTGACGCGTTAATGTTTGGATGTGTTTGTAGCATTGACTGTATATTATATGGACAAACCCATCATGGCGTCACCCGTTGGATTCTGAATCTCAAAAATTAAGCCCGAAGTTGCCATGTTGGATGAGCTTTACTCCGCCCACACTCAGCACTCTGCTACCTGTTAGCTCAGTCTACTGCTGGTCAATCAAAGCAGAATTATGCAGAAGTTTAAACCTTAATAATAAATAAATGACTGAGTTAGATATAAATTCACTCTCCATACAGTTGTCATGAATAGTGAAATAAACTAATGCGACCAAAATCGTTTTTTTTTGTACCAAGCTGTAACCGTGTTGCTGTAAAGTTGGGTTTTTTAACATGGGGGCCTATGGGGATTTGCTTCCTCTTGGAGCCTCAAGTGGCCACTCGATGAACTGCAGTTGTTTGCACTTCACTGCATGGGCTTCACTGCTCAGACCCAGAGTTTGCTGCCTGGTTTGTAGGTAAACTCCACATGAAAGGGGCGGTTCAGAAATTGCGGCTTGTTTGTTGACGTTGCCATTGTGCTTTGTGAATTTCCTACATTCAGTCATCCGTGCTCATTAGCTTGCTAAACCGTTAGCCTCGGTGGCGTTTGGATGCCAACGGTTGCCTAGCAGCGGTAAAACTGACATTATCATTTGAGTACATAACCTCAAGCTCACGAGTTCTGTTCTAGAAAATACAACAAAATATCACACCAGAAGGGATGTTTATTTGATTACCTCTAAAAATACGAACTGCAACTGCTACGGTTAATTTTACACTTAATGTACTGTATGTGCGCATCACAAAAATAAAGATAAAAATTCACACGTGGACCTCTATTTGGTAAGTGCATCACGAGGTGTTTCGTGTCTCCGCCAGTCTGTGCAGTGGCTGTATTTTTGTTGTGTGCTTGTATCTGTCACTGCAGCAAGATATGTGTGCTCTGCTGTGAATCCGCAGAGACAGAAAGCCCCCATGCCTCTTCTCAGTCGCCAACAACCCCGCTCACTCCCTCCTCCACCTCCTCTTCCTCCTCTCGTCTCTGCCTGGTAGGGTCTTGGGGATTAACTTTCCACTTCTCTGATCCACTTTTCCACAGAGCCAATAGCTATGCAGGTCTGGAAATGTGTTATGTGGCTGTGTGAGACGAGAAAAATCAAGGCCAATTCCAAAATAATTTATGAACCCTGTCTCAAGGTTATTTTTGTTCTTTACCTTCGCCGCCTATTCGCTTTCAATGACCTCATCTCCATTATGAATCTTACCGTAAACAAGGACATCATTAGCATTCAGAGAACGTTTATAATTGTACAGGAACCGGTGCTCTGCCTCACAAATATAGCCATCCAATATATTCCTGAGTCTCTCGCTGTTGCTAAAATTAAACGATTCTCCTATTTATTACATAAGCTTGCTTTGCGTATTTCCATTAGGTTTTTGTATGCACACTCTATTCCAAATCACAGTAATTGCTTCCTCCTCTTGCCTTTTTGAGTGCGAGGAGATTATGCTCTGCAGCTGGAAATGATTTTGTTTTACAATTGGACGAGGGGGGATCCAAAATTAGAATGGGTGAACACGTTGTGACAAACCTGAAGTTTCACAGTATAATTTCACCTCCAGCCACCGCAGCTCTTAATGCAGTGCAGTTTATTAGCGCAGTATATCTTGGATTTCAGGGGGCACTGTGAGATTTCTGCAGAGCGCCATTCAAACCGCAGGGTAGGGATATAAAATGGGCGAGTCCTTCAGGAGACGGGATTGAAAGCCTCCATCAAGGCAGCCAGAGAGGAGGGAGCTGAGGTATTCCTTTGAAGTGGGTGGCTCAGATATTAAATAATTGAGTTGTAGGAGATTAAAGTTTCAGAAGCTAATTTGGTCCCCTCCACGGCCTGTCACTCTGGGGCTTGAAAAGTCTGCAGCCTGCAGACGGCTGGTGAATAACTGTGACTCACTTCCTGTGAGTGGCTGGGCTGGAGAAACCCTATATCTGTGGCAGAATGAAACAGGAAGTTCATCCAGGGCACAGAGTGTCTCTGACTCAGAGTGCGGGTGACGCCATCTTTGTTGCCTGAGTTTTCAGGAATCCAATCCTCCATGTGCTCTAAGCAACAAAGAGGCACAGAGAGGTTTCACTTCCCCTCCCGTTTTGCCCCATAAACACTCGCCATAGTTGCTGACAGCTCAACTGTTATGTGGAAAGAAGTTCATTTGCTGATGCAAGAGGAACACGCTGCTTGTGTAAGCCTGGATTCCTCTGTGTTATGCAGGAGGGTTTCGGCTGGTTACAGTCACTGCGTCCTGACAGGGAGCCTGAGCAGCCTGGAGGTGAAAGCTCCCTTATTTTTGTCTCGAGTGTGCCTCTCAGCTGACATTGAAACCCAATTTTCAAGCACCTTGAGGATGACACTCACCAAGTCATAGTAATTGATATGTATGAGGGCACATAAACACATTGTCTTTAAGGACAAACAACTGACTGTTGAAGGAGGTGTAAGGACATGGTGGTGAATTACCTATCCTGCCTTCTTTTCTGTCTCTGTGTGACATATGCCTGCACAGCAATGCCGCTGAGGGCCACAAGTCTTACGCAATGATTCAAACCCCCCGATAATAGAAAAGAACAACTCCATCTTCTCGCGGCTATAGATTGGCCGGATAAGACCCGGGTGTAAGAGGCTGCAGATTTATTTCCCAGAGTCTTTAACCTTGCAGGGATGAATCAGACTTACAGTAGCTGCGTCTCAGCTGAGACCTGAACAGTCTCTGTGTCTTTGAAATACGAGACTCAAACGTCTGGTTCTGCAGCTCTCCCCACGGCCCGTAGCGCACACGCTGAGCTTCTTTTGTGTACAGTTCCACTTTGGAAAAATGTTAGTTGACAAAGCAAATATGTGGCGTCTGCTCATCTTTTTACATTCAAATCTGCTCCTGCTAAGTCGTGTTAGTTTCGACAGCCGGTGTGGACGCTTCCACGTATCGCTCCCCCGGAGTATTTATACCGCTTGGTGTAAAAAGCTCCTGTCACCTGGCCCAATGATATGTTTTGACTGTCATGGGTCAGCGTTAGCTAATGGCAGTGTTGCTATGTTGCAGGGAAAAACAGGCTGCCTGTTGTTATGCGGGCCAGAGGGCGGCTGGGATGGAGAGCCAAAGCCCTGCGGTGAAATCAGTTTGTGGAGGAGGACTATGTTTAAGAATGAGCCCCTGGGGGCTGTTTACACCATGCTGAACCAGCATTACTCTCATATAGCTGGAGGAAAAACAAAGAAAGCTTAAAATGAAACTAAAAAAACACACAGCATTACTGCGGGTCTCATGTATTGTTACCGACTAACTGACGGTTGCATCATATACTCGACAAACTACAGGCCATGCTGAAGCAAATGACAGTTTTTTTATTTTTATTTTATTGAGAAGGCCATTTGTTCATTTTTATTGAATACACAGGATTTAGTTTGTTCATTTAGTGCAACATTTCATTATAAAAAAAAAAAAAATCTCAAGTGCTCATGTGATCTCATATTCAACACTAAAGGCTTATTTTTTCTTATAAATAGAAGAATTGTGTGATGAGACATGTTTGGAAACGGATCACTCCACTAGCACTTGAATCCGAATAAATACCCATTTTTTTTGTTGTCGTCATTAGTGGTGTTAAAAGTCTATTATTTTAGATTTAAGGCCAAACATCACCGTGATGAGTGTGTGAGCGACGCTAAATGCACTGAGACGAAACAGGATGAAACAAAAACACACAGGCGCACACACACACGAGGCATTGGCATTGTTTCGTACTTTATTTATTTTCCGCGCAAATACGTTACACCAGCCGCCACTGCCTAATATCAGTCACCAAGGGAACGTCAGCATCAGCTCCAGATAAACACACAGTATTATGACTAAAACAACAACCCCGACAACAAACACAGGGCTAGCCTTCAGCGGGGAGCCACGACTCCTCACCTGCACCCGACTTCTGTTCATCTTAATCCAACCTGAAAACTTTACTGTGCCTTTTCACGAGAGAGAAAAGAAAAAACAGCCCAAGGGCTTCTGTGGTGTTTTCAGCGAGGCACTTAAAACTACCTCTGTCACTTTACCTCTTGCTTTTTACTCCACTGAGATAATGTCTTCACTGCCTCGAGGGATGATCTCTAGGATGAACCCTACAGATGAAAGAGAAGAGTGTGAAGACAGGTGAAAAAAAAAAGAGCAAACACGAGCTGGCAGGGAGTTTTTTTTTTTTTTTTTTTTTTTTAGTGGTGGCAGCTAAACAAAAGGCCCAGAGCTACGTCGATCCCTCCCTCCTTTGGTATGGTGGCCAGGCATGCTGGAGCTGTGTCTGCGTCTGTGCTCCTGTGCGGACTAGCTCTGCTTTAGCTGCAGGCTAGGAGGGAGGGACAGTGGGCAGGGTGTGTCTGCTTACCGTGGAAGCAGGTGGGCAGATAGCGCTCAAAGGTAGGAGGGAGGGAGGGAGGGAGGTAGGGGGGAGGGAGGGAGGCAGAGCAGGTGGTGTGGTGCCACTGGCTCGCCCCCGGCTGCCATGGAGATGACGCCGCCCCTGACGACGCCGCGCAGACATGCGGGTTAAGCGCGTCACCTTTTCACCAGGAGAGACAAAGCCACGCTAAACGAACGCGTCCAAATACGTCCTTTCATAACCACCTGCTAGTCTGTGTCGGACGCCAGTTGCTTTTACCCGTGGGCGTTTCTCACTAGACGCATCTAGCATTTGTGCTGCCCTTTGAAATCTCATCTTCAGTACTCACTGGTGGAATTTTTAAGGGTTGCAAAGTGAAAGTGCAACCCTGTATTAGATATACAGTGTGATATTATATGACATTATTGGAAATACCAATACATAATAATAGTGAGGTAGAGGGGTAACGGTATTTTTATTTGATATATTAATATAAAGTAAATTGAATGGGCACAATAGTGAAAAATAGGAAATAAATTCAAGGAGATAAGAAGGAGTTTAATCCATTTATATCTATAATAATATCCAGTATCTCTGTAACGTGCTTTAATGTTGGTCTTAAATATAGTTTTTCAGTAAATGTAGTTTATTTTGATCCGATCCTTTTAAAGATTTAAAAGCATCCACTCGTCAGTGCTTCTCGCTTGGTCACTTTTACGAGTCTTTTTTTTTTTCAGAGGTTGTCCCAGATATCTGGCAGTGTTTGATCTAGGCCAGCTCTCCTCAGCAGGGTAGCCAAGGGGAAACCAAGGAGCCAAGTTAACTAGTTCATGTCACTCATCAACTTATTTGAACAGATACAGGCGCCGCACTTGCTCCGGCGAAGAGTTTCTGCTTAAAAAATCCACCGGTGACCTGTTTTCGGTTTCGCGCTCTCACGTCCCCGCGTGATGTTTTCTGACACTAAGCAGCTTACTTTGTGTATATTCATTTAAGGTGACTTTTCCATTGCACTTGCCAGGTCAAGTAAAAAAAAAAAAAAAGGAGGATAGCGGAGTTCAGGCTGGGGCTAAACAAAGCAGCCGCTGTCATAAGCCATCAAATTCTAATAAGGCATAACCTAGTCCTGGGTGGGCAAGGGAAGCCGCTGTTTTTCTGCTATTTCCATTTATAGACTGCACCAACGAGCCCCCTGGGAGATTGCTTGCCATGACTCATGTCTCCAGTGCTTCTGGACCAGACTGCCCCCACTCCCCTCCCCATCCCTGAGCATCACTGCCCTTTTTTATTATTATTTATTTATTTATTTTTTAAATATAAATATACCCTGTTAAGTGTAAAGTATGTTTGCCTTCCCTTTATTTTTATTCTCATACTTTGCTGTGTGTTTCTAAGTCCGTGCTTTCATTCATGCCACATAAAGCCTCGACAGAGAGCGTGAAAAAAAAAAAAGAGAAAGAAAGGAGGGAATCAATGGGAGGAGGGAAGCAGGAGGGTCAGAGCAGCCGCTGTAGCTGATGATGAAAGCGATAAGCCCGAGCTGAATCAGTCCCATGTAAATAGTAGCTACAGTGCAGACGGCGGCCATTTCCCAGAACTGTTGTTGTGGTGAAACGGCAGCGTCAATATGGGGGGATGTCTCTGTCTGCCTTTCCCAGCACAGCAGCCTGCAGGCTTTTCACCATCACGTGGTCCGCTTGTCCTCTCCCTCTCCTTCCTCCCCCTCCTCCCCCCTCCCCTCTCTTTGGTTATATTCCAGTCACGGCAACCAACTCCCCCTCCGTCACCCCCTCCCCTCCCCTCCCCTCCTCGCCTCTCCCTCCACCCCCCGCCCCGCCCCTCTGAGCTCTGTCAGGTCACCCGCCTTGTTTGTTCAGATGGAACAGAAGAGGAAATGAAAGCTCGGAGTCCACTGTTAACCCATCCCTGAGCCTGCGCTCCGTTATTGTGTGCATTCCGGCTGCTCTCGCCGCGTTTCTCCTCGCTTTGAAGACGATTCGTATCTATATCAGGGCACCGCGTTTGTTCTATTCCAGAGGAAAAAAATAAATAAAAGTAAAATAAAATAAAAATAAAGGATTCGGCTAAAAATAGAGGCGAATCTCAGCTGCTCCAAATGCAATCGGGCGCAAAAAAGCTACTACACCACAGCTGACGATAATAACTGTGGTCTAGTTAATGTGCAGCTTGGGATATTCATGCATGTATGACTTCACTGGAAAAGTGCTGTGTCAGTGTCTAGCTGAAGATAAAGCCAGATGTCACATCCTTCTTTTTTTTTTTTTTTTTGTGTTTGTTTCGCACTTCCTTAAATACATATGACCTACTGCGTTTTGTGCACTGTACAAACAACAATATGTGTGGGTGCATATGTGGGCCTGCGCTCACGCTCATGTTTATTCTCCAGTCTGCCACGTTCTCGCTTGGTTACTATGCAACCAGGTCAGAACAACATGGACACCACAGTAGCTGAATGGCCATTTTGGGTAAAAGCACTCTGCAATAATAAACAGCTTCTGGCACCGAGGAGTTGTTTCCCAGCTGCAGATCGGTGCCAAAATACAGAATTAACTGCAATACCATTTACTGCTGTGGAAAAACATCAGCCGTCCAAACCCACATACCTTCAGAGGCTTTGAACAGCTTGTAATCCCTCAGCAGCTAGATGGCTCTCAGAAACACGCCAGCTCCGACCGCTGCCAAAGAAATTACTGCGCAGTTATAGTGTTACATTTGTATAAACTAAAGTGTCCACTCCTTGCTCTGTTGGAGAGAGTTTTTCAGGGGAGGAGGGGAGGGGGGGGCAGAAAAGTAATTTCGTGAGCTCAGAATGCTGTTTTTTATCTCAACTTGGCCACAGCTGTGTATTGTTCTTGCTGGGAGGCCGGAGATGTCTTTACATGGGGAAGATAAGCCTTAAAAGCACAAAACAGCTGCGTTGGATTTTTACAATGCTGGAACAGGAATGCTTCATGCTTATTTTGAAGTAGCTCCAAAGATATTTGGAGCGATTTGAGAGGAGATCAAGTGAACTTTACCCTCTCTCAGAGGAAGGGAAGAGAAACAGAGACGCTGTCGCTGCCAGATTCTGTGTGGCTCAAATAAATTTAGAATTAGACGAAGCCGGCCACTCATTTATTCATGCGTTTCATCGCAGTCCACCAGCGATGTTCAGCCAGTTATCGCTCGCTGACGTGAATCAGTGAAATCACAGGGCGAGTACAGCTTGTGCAAACTGTCAAGGCTACAGTTTGTGCTGAGTTGTGACTATAAGGGCCGCGCTTGTGTTAGCCTTGCGCTGACATGTCATCATCATGGCCTCTATGTCCACTGTGCCAGGTTTCTTGGAATCACTGGGAACATGACTTTTTCCCTGGCAGCGGGCCACGTTAAACAGATCGCTCACAGAGTGTGTTTTGTAATTGAATCAAATAAACAGGATAAGCTGGACAGTAAACAGTGGAAGGAGAGCAGGGCGTCGCAGGAGATCTCAGGTAGTCTGTCGAGGCAAAACACTCTGCTGTCAACAGCCCTCTGGGTACAATATAATGGACAAGTCTATGGTTTCATATTCACATGCACACAACCGTGGAGCCACTGGTTAAAGAAGTAGCTTTGAGCTGGAGTCAAGAGATAATTACCTTAATATAGCGCTGACAACCAAAAATGTATCTGTACATAGTTTACATGTTACAATAATGAGGCATAATTGGTGATTCTAAGTGAGCTTCACAGTTGTTGGTATTCATATTTTTGTAGCTTTGAAGAGAGACAGGCTAAGCTAGGCTGTGCGATGCTAAGCTTAGTGTATATTATCCGTTAATATTGATGTATTATGTATGTGTGGTCACATTCTCCTGGTTTTAGAGTATTTCTCCCCTGTTCTCTGCAGTTTAGCGTAAGCTTACCTTATCTTCAGCTATCTTGAAAAAAAAATCTTTTCAGATTCCTGTTTATATTTCATCCTAGTAGACATCTTTTAGATGGACCATGAAGGAGAATCTTGAGCTCCACATGAACTAATTTCAGTATAATTTTGCACTAAATCCCAAATCAGATTATTTGTGGATATTATAAACTCAACCGCAAGTCGTTAGTCAGGTATAGAGCCTGTTAATTTTAACTGTATAGCTTCTTATTGTACCGAATGAGAAAAGTGAGGCAAATTTATAAATACCGTACAGGAAGGATGGGTCAGAGGTCTTTATCCAGCCTCAGGACACAGAGAAGGTCACCTTCGTGATACGTGAATAAATATGTGATGCTGTTGTGCCCTGGGCTGTATCCAGGCAGGACTTCACTCTGCAACAGTCCCTCCCACTCAGTGATCAGTGCTCGACTTGCTCTGTTGTGACTGGGCCAGTCTGACAGATAGACTGCGATGAGAGTCAAGGCTGAAAGCCAGGCTCTGTGACCGCGGGGCCAGGCCAGGCCAGGCCAGGGATGACGCAGACCCCGGGAAACAGAGAGCACTGTGGACAGCGCTGGCCCCGGCCCTGGGGCCCCCCAACCCTTCCTGTGCCTCGGAGCACTTCCTGCCTCTGTCATTCTACCAGCAAATCCAATCCCTGATCAAAGGCCAAGAAGAAAAAAGGAGAAGAGAAGAGAGAGGAGACAGAGAAGTGAAAAGGGTGAGGGAGATTGACGTGTATGTTAGGGGGGAAAGGGAAGAAAGCAACAAACCGCTCTTTATCTGACGGGGGAGGCAGCTGCTCGGGCCGGGGCACCTGTGTGCCTGCTGCCTCCCAGGCCGACGCCAAGCTCCGCCCTCCCGCTCGCTAGTGCCAGACCCATGAAAGGTTGCCAAGGCAACACCCTTTGCCCACAGTCTGAAATAAACAACCTTTCAACCTCATCTGAGGAGGGTAACCTTTAGATGATCTGGGGCCAGGTTGAGGTTGGGCTGGCATTCGTGGACACAGCTAATTCTACCTGCACCGTTCCCTGTTTTATGTGTTAATATCTGTTTGTAGCAAAATTAAAATTAGAAGTGCTCGGCTTCTGAGCGCAAAGGAGCGAACCCACCTGTTCATAAACCTGCCCGGGGGCTACGTCGAAATCCTGCAGGACTCGGGGCTGCACCATTGTTTCAAGCAATTACTCGGGACAGATTAAAAATCAACTATCACTGAGCAGATGTCCCGGCTCTTTCTCCCAGCACGGTGGGGGAAATCTTATTACATCTCACCAGGCGAGGTAGGGACAGTAGAACCCTTTCCTTGGGATTGGATGTGTCCTCTCTGTTTAGACTCCACATAAACGCACACACGCACACACACGCTCACCGGTGTAGAGGACAAGGCTCGTGCTTCTAAGCAGAAGTGACATCCCATTCATTTGAGCTGGTCAGGGTCTGATGTCCCCCATCTTATCTTACAAGGCTTAGCGCTGTGAAATGACATTGGCCCGGCTCCAGCAAAGACCAGCGCGGTAGCTAGCAACCCTGAAGCCGGCTCACTCGGCACCACGCACACACACATGCACACACACACACCACCGCCCTGCTGTCTGTCTGCAGCCTAACACTGTGTTATGGGTAAATGCTGCCATTCAGCTTCATTTCACAGCTGTTAATGTTCCGAAGCGGTCACTGTCTGCCATTGCTAAAAATACCCCTGACAAGAGCTCGCTAATTGATGTCAAATGCTAAAGCCGAACTCGTCAAGTAACATGAGCCCGAACGTCGCGCAGACTGGTGCTGTGAGACTGGACCAGCGCACTTCAGACTTCACTGTCAATACTCCTCACTCCGGTTTATCTGAATGCATTCTCCGGTTCGTATTTCTCGTCTCTCTCTCTCGTTATCGTTGGTCACTCGGTGGCAATGATGCAGCAGCTTGAGGAGACGGTTGCCATGGTAAACACACTCGGAGGAGTAAAAAAAAAAAAAATCCTTTGTGAGTGGGACTTGTGACATAATTGCCTCCATTAATGTTCTTGTTAGGAACAATAAAAGATGAGCAAATATACACAAGCAGACGCACAATTTCCTGGAGGTTTTGCAGAAGCAAACTGATTCACACACATACAGTATATGAGCACTTACTGCATGTACACTCCGTAGTGTGCAGTGTGTGAGGGAGAAATGTGTAGGAACAATACGAGATGACGTTCTAACAATAAGGTGCATGTTCACCGGTCGCCAGCATCGCACTGCGCTGCCCGACCGGCGGTAACAAATCAAATGCTGTCAGCGCGGCTGTACTTTACCCTGCCATCCATGTCACTAGTGTCATTTGTCCAGCTTGTCCGCATCGGCCCTTTTGAAGGTTTCGCTCTTTCATCCCCCTTCATTTAATCTTGCCCGTCGTGACAGCAGCGCTCCCGTCCCTGAGTTTCCACACAGGGTGGGTTCACAGGGATGAGCTGGAGTGTGGGAGGGTGGATGATTGATACCGGCGGGGCCCGCGGCTCTGGTACAGCACGGAGCAGCCAGCGTGAGGCGGCGTGAGATGATAGAGGTGGCATATGATAAACGAACAGGTGATGAAACAAAGCCTTTGAAGAGGAACTATTTCCTACCTCAAGGGTTCATTATTTACTTTTTGTTTCCTGTTGAGCCTCAAAAAAAACAAAAAAAAAACAATCTTCAAATGGTGCAGGGCCCGGAGGAGTAAGTCGGATTTCAAATTTGGTTCTATGCTTCTAACGTTTCTCAGACGAAGTAAAAGCTGAAATAGAAAACAGTTTTTCTGGTTTGAACATCACTGACAGCACTGTTTGCCTTATTCTATATTCATCCCCTTGATTGGTGAATAAATCTGCCTGGGCATTGCTTGTGCTTTGCTCTGCACAGTCCATTAATATTCCAATCATCTCCTATATCAGATAAAGGGGAGAGACAGACTCCTCTTCATCTCTCAAAACACCAGCTGTGCAGAGCTGTGAGACATCCACACATGCACACAGAGCTGTAAACAGAGCGCTGCAGACGCTTTAATAGATTCATACATGCAGGCGAACTTATATAATTGAGGAGTTTGCAGGCTGCAGCATCAATATTGCATGGCGTACATCCTGCATGATTCATCGCATGCACAGACTCTTGTTCTCGCTTTAGAGGCATTCACCGGTTTCAAATTGAGGCAGTTTCGGAGGAAGTGAGCACCGACATGGGCAGATATCACCTTGTGCAGTCAGGTGGGCGTTGATGTGCTGCTGGCTCCCCAAACAGTCCCCCCTTTCATAACCTGCTCATCTCCCCTCATCCCCCTGCCAACCCTTCATCTCTGAGAGCCTCTCTGTCACTCATGCGCCACACTATCCTTGTGTTTCAGCCCTCAGTCTGGGGCTGCAGCAAAGCAGTAGTTTTTACCCCGTGCCCCTGGGCTTTTGCTGGTTCCCAGTCCTCTAAAGCGATTAGTCACTCAGGCATCTAGTGGACCAAGAGTCTGGAAGCTTCAGATAGAGGAAGGCTCGCAGCCCGAGTGATAAACTCAAGGACGTTTTAGTGTTGTTGCCGTTTGTTGCAGTTGTTTATGGGGACGGCTGCGTGAGAGCGTCCAGCTCCTGGGGGCCGAGCCGAGGCAGTGAGCCGTGGTAATTACATGCCACTTGTCACAGGGCTTTCTCTTTCTCTGGCCATCGCCAACAAAAAGCTAACAGCTTGTGTGTTATCTTCGTAATGATTCACCCATCAGCTCACATGGACACAGCACTCCTCTGTCTCCCTGCACACACACACACACACACACACACACACAAACACTCAGCCCTATGCTCTTGCACGAATTCACCCGCTGCACGGCTACATTTAAATGCACGGACGCAGCCCCGTGTTTGCAGCTCAGCGTCATAAACACTGGGCTCCGCTTGCCCTCTGAATTTAGATTTTGTGCACTCCACTGTCTGATTGTGGGTTATATTTAGGATCAGCTAGACAGAGCTGAAATACAAACCCGTCAGCGTGCATCTTAGCACACGGGGTAAATTGGTAAGGTTGCTGAGCAATATAGTGGGTTACCTTGTTTCCCAGGAAACAACAAAATCCAATTAAAGGAGCCCATGAACCATAGCAACATGTGGTAAACACAGCATGGCACCGCCGCAAGGTTGTTATTCAATCATCAGAAGTAAAACAAACAATTACTGCAGAATGACCCTAATGCAGGAACAAATGAGAATTTATGCATGAGGAAGCGTGGGTTGGAAATGGAAGTGATTCATCCCTCATACACGACGGCAAGAGACTGCTTGAGATTCACAAGAATAATGATAATACTGATGAGACAAGCATTGTGGGGAATTTATTATATTGCTGTCTAAATGTCTTTCATGTTCCGGACAAAGCATTTCCAGGGGTTTTGCATTTCAAAGAGAGTTTGTGGCATTGTTGTTATTAGGATTGATGCAAGAATGTTACTAATGCTAATTAGCCCATGCTAATTGTGTGATTGAATAAATTATAATCAGAAGGGCGGCTTTTTAGGCTTGATTAATGTTTCCTGGTGCCTCGTCTGTTTCTCGCTCTGTGATATTTTATTATAAAAC
Source organism: Mugil cephalus (assembly GCF_022458985.1). Classification (NCBI taxonomy): domain Eukaryota; kingdom Metazoa; phylum Chordata; class Actinopteri; order Mugiliformes; family Mugilidae; genus Mugil; species Mugil cephalus. The sequence continues at coordinate 8,784,542 of NC_061782.1, forward strand.
GTGCACAGCATCTGGCGGAGGACCGCTGGCTGCCGGCAGCTTGGAAGACGCCGCAGCTATGACGGAGGGAAAAACGCACAGGCACCTGGATAATTGGCTGATAGAGATTCACACGGCGCCACCTCTTATATTACGCCCCTCAATATAGATCAGCCCTACAGGTGGACGCGTATTCCCGTTGCACGCGGCCGCTGGTGGCGATGAGGAATCCATATGAATAGGATTCATTGTAATTTCACGGAGGAATCACATTTCAAAGCTGGCTCACTCTCCCAGTTTCCATGGCAACCGTCTAACAGAGCCGGGGCGGGATGAATGGACGGGGTGGACAGGCAGACTAATGCGGCGAACGTTTACTGCAGATGTTTGTAGCACTTCATCTGAATCGCCTTCATTTAACATTTACGAGCCGGACGTGAGCGTTTGATGAATTTTTAAAATAAATATTTAACGCAACGATGCAGTTGTGACATTTTCTATTTTTGTCCAGCGTAGCTGTGTTCTTGATTATTTCCCAGCCCCCGTGATGCTAAGAGTGGTGCAGGTGTCCTCCATTTTGGGAAATAAGTGATGTGGGAACAAAGCCCGTCTTATGTCTTTGCACTATGTTACTAAGAGAAGGGAGGAAGATAGAAAAATCCCTGTGTTTACCACTTAGAAATAATAAAAGCAAGATAAGCAGATTTAAGAATTTATTAGTGAGACATCCACAAGCAAAAACAATGTATGAAAATCAAGTGATTAGTCAGAAATTAGCAAAAGACTCTTGTAATGATATAAAATATGTTTCCAAAGAGGAAATCATCATTGGAAAATACTTTAATGAGCAGCTAAATGCGGTTATAGCAGCGTACGGCTACACTGTGTCTGTGTGTAAACCGCTTCTTGAGCGCTTCATATGATTCACATACTCGGCGCTGAGGCATTCCAAGGAAAAATGATTAACGTGGAAAAAAAACTAGTTTAAAATCAGCGGCGAGCCAATTTCTTGTGAAACCGCCGCGCATTCATCATGTCAAGACGCCCTCTACATATTTTCCCTTTTTGGCTGATAGCATCACTCGTGAGTTAGCAGCCAGATGGCCTGTGCGCCTGCTACAGCTGACTCACAGTAACTGGTAGCTGAGGCTTTGCTCCTCACTACAGGCTGTTAATCATGCTATTCTGAGCCGCGATCGGGTGACTCTCCTTCCCCTGATATACGGCGTTTAGCAGAATGGCAGCAGAGATGATTAAATCTCGTGTTGCAGAAATGCTGCACAAAGAAAGCGATTGGCTGCGAGCCGATGCTGGATGTGATTGAGTCGTCCTTGTGATTGGAACCCGGCCTCCCCCGTCCTCTGCCTTGAGACTGGCTGTGGCTTGTAACCATGGCGACAGCTGGTCTTGTTACCTGCTCATAGGGAAGAGGGGGGAGGGCGGGGAGGGGGGGTGGAGGCTCGTGACTTTGAAGCTTGGGTTACCAGACATGGCGGATGGAGTGAGGTCGAGCCGAGGAGGGTGGAGGGGGCGAGGGGGGAGGGAGACTTCACACAAAGACCATACTGTTCTCCTCACATCCATTCACTGCTCGAGCAGCCAGAGAGGAAAACAAGATCAATAGCATGAAGTAGCTGATTAGAGTAACTCAATATTACGAGTTAAGTTTCCAGAGATGCTTTTAGAGCAGCCATATCAGTCGCCCTCTGTCTGCCTCTCGTGTAAGCAGACGCGATCCACGCCGAGCTCCACACACCATGAATAAACTCCTTAACGTAGGACTGACTTCATCGCTCCCAATGGGAATCCTAGTGACACGTATTTACTTTACCCGCGCGCCGCAATCATATAGCTTACACTGAGGGGGAGCTTAATGTACCCTCCCCCAGGACCTGGAGCAGGTTCCATTAATTGCACGCGCAGAAATGGCTACGTGTCAACCATCAAACAAACCATCTCTGACTCGGTTTGGCGTAAGTTTTCTCTCATTAGGCTCGGTAATTTGTCACTCACCCTTTGGTGAGATGTGCAGCATGCACCTCGCCCCGACTAGTCTGACTTCAAGGCCCCCTTCAGTCTTTATTTACACACCGACTTATTATTGAGAGGCTGCTTTACGCAGAGAAGTAATTAATTTTTGACTAACGATGTGCCAGTTGCTTGACAACAGCAATTACATCTTAATGAGTGAAAAGCTTAGTGTCAAATGATTGAGATGCAGCTGGATTGCCGCTAAATAGCTTTTAAGCCCATAAAAAAAAAAAAAAAAGCCAATATGATGACACGTGTGGGCTAAATAAATACACATTTTCTTTTTTATCTTCAAACTTCAACCCGCGCGGTCTGATTTATGTGGGCGCTCTGAAGTTATGACTGAGGAGGAATATTTAAGTACTGACTCTGATGTCTTTAAAACGAGACCGTCAGAGACTCACCTTTGTGCTGCTTTCTGTGCAGTTTACTTTCGGCAAAGTGAGATAAAGTCGACGCTGGAGATGCACATTCAGTCGGCGCGCGAGCAGCTGCGCAAACGGCCTCAGGTCTCCCCTAGAAACAGGCCAACGCATTCCAGAGACGTATCAATGGGATTTGTTGTTATGATGGAGCGAGGCAGGCAGGCAGGCAGGCAGGCAGTGGCCAGATTTGGAAGGACTGTTGCCATGGAGACCACTCGAAGGGCCAAAAGCAGCTGTAGACAGTCAGCTGATGCCCTCTGGGTAAATCCTTTCAAACATGATTTGCTTACTTCTTTTATTTATTTATTTATTTCACCCTCAGCTCAGAGAAAGCCTCTCAGGTTGCTCAAATTGCCTCCGCCATTTTGTGTCCGGCCGAGCTCGTGCAGGTGGAGACCGGCGGCGTCACGCTTAACCTTGTTCTAACCGACGAGTGATGCCTCAAAATGTGTGATTATGATGCTAAAGGAATATAACACGGTTCTTGTTAAAGAGCTGTTTGTGTGATATGAGCGGAAACATAATTAGCAAGTAATTATAGTGATAAGAAATCGTGTCAGTTGAGTCGCTTTTACCGCAAAATTGCCAAATGTTTGTTGAGTATTTGCAGTTTTCTGTGTTTTTTACCACTTTGAATTTTAGGTTTTGGTTTGACAACAATAAAAATAACAGTATACTGTTCAAAACATAGGTCTTCAACAGGGGGAGGTACTGCAGCGGGGGTGGTTGCAAAATCTTTGATTGATTAGACATTTTTTATATATTTTTTTTATTTTTCCCACTCAAACACCCTACTATTGCACATGTTTGAAATAAGAAAATTAATATTTGAACCTGTGTATTCGGCAAAATGATAATAATAATGTATGTAGGAGGTCCCTACCTACGTTTGGGGGTTCTTGGTCTGAAAAAGTCCCCCAGTCTAAAGAAAAATAGGTCTTCGGTTTCCACTTCCTTGTGTTACACTCCGTGTTAATGTATTCAGCATGTCACCATGTGAATCACATGTCGCGTGTGTTACGTGTCTCTGACGATCGGGCCGACGTCTGTGCGAACCGGGGGTGAGCCGGGCTCTGTTTGAACAGATAATGCGGCCCGGCACGTCAAAGAGGACAATGCGATCTTTTGCTGGTCCGGAAGAGAGTACGTAACACTATCCCGCAGCTTAAATGGAGCGAGAGAAAGAGTCACGTATCACTACTGCTGCTGTCCTGCGAGGAGACAACAGTGGGCGTGGGTTATTGCCCAGTTTCCAGTTGCTGTGTTTTGTGCAAGTCATGAATGATATTCTTACACCATGCGACTTGGGCGGCGCCTTATTATCGGGGAATATTGTGCACAAATGAGATCCTTACAACTCGCTGGCGTTTGATTTCAGGGCTGGTCGGTCACAGCAACAATGACGCGTCTTGACTGCAGGTGGTTAAACTAAACAAAGCAGTGAAATCTCGCCGAGCCTGTTTAAACGTTGGTTTACACAGTTCCTTATCTCAGTTTAGTAAAGGTGAGATTTGCATTATCTGCCATCAGCACATATTTTAAGTGCAGGGGTGCGTGCGTGGGTTTTGAATGGAGGCTAATACGACTTCCCAGCAAAACAATTCAAGGTGTCAAACAAGTACGGGGATGACGTTTCAGAGGCATGACATTTTAAACTGACAGCGGTGAAATGTCGACGTGGGTGTGGGTTTGTGTGTGTGTGTGTGTGTGTGTGTGTGCGCATGACGGCGTTTGTTTGCACTGCAACCAATCCGGCTCGCCTTACCTTGCTCTGCCAGTAATCGTGGGAAAGAATGCAGCTCCTCCACTGTACTTGTGTTCCTTTGTGTCGGAGGTGTGGCCGGGTCATTATGTGCAGCGCTGCCACCGCTTCTCGTGACAGCCATGCCTCCCAGGTGTCACCTTTCCAGATCATCATGTTGATACCGTAATGGGGAAGGACGCCTAACAAACTGGAGCTGGAGTGACCTCATTTGCCTCAGGAGGCTCACGGCACACAGCGGCGGTTTCACTTTACGCGCATCATTCATGTCGTTCACGCTCCGGAACCATAATCAGTGTGAAAGGAAGATTTGGGCGGATTGGAGGAGATTGGTGAGGTTGCTAAAACCTTATAGGGGGAAAAATGCATTTACTCATGTAAATAATTGCAGGCATGCAACAAAATAAATGTGAAAAGCGCTTTCATGCTGGCTTCTTCTATTTCACTTTGCAGCACTTTACAGAAATGATAGCTTACGTCTATGTTAATCATCCAACCCGAAATTCAAATATAATTTTAGTGTGCCCAAATGCTTTTGCAATCTTCTCTCCAGCTCTGCTCTGTACACATCAGCAAAAGGCCCCTGAAGGGTGAGTGCTAGCCACTTGGCTGAGGTTTGGTATGGCTCTGCCACATTTGGGCCCATTTAAAGCAATGTTTCCCAGCCGTCAGCAGCTGCTTTCCATCTAGTGGCATTTTCCTTGTCTGCCCGTCCTCCCCTCCCCTCCCACCCCCTCTTCCCCTGCTTCTCATATGCTATCTCTCCCCCTCTGCACCCCGCTCCCCCACCACCATCCCCCCTCTTTCTTCACGTCAAACTTGGCAGGCAAGTTTACACTCCGATTTTCAAAGCCGCCCTGTTCTCTGTCAAATGTTGCGTGGCAACATCAAACGCTCTGCCGGACAGAGCCTTCCTGGGATTCCAGCGTGGTGGGCGGATAATTGGAGGCAGGCCTCAGTGGATCTGGCAGATGTGTGATGAGTTTTTACTGGAGAGTTGTTTTTTTTTTTTTTTTTTTTTTGGAGTGTATGTGTACGCAGGGAGGGGGGGTAGGGGGGTGAGAGATGGGGTTTAGAGGGAAAACATAAGGGCTTTCTTTGTTGTCATTCCCCCTGCTCCCTCCCTAAAGCTGGCCACAGGGGCGTCTTATTGGCCGAGTGGCCAAGTAAGGGCTGATTGTGGCTGTAAACATTGCATACAGACACGATATCTGAACCCAGCATGTGGAATGTGATGTCTTAGGTCTGACTCAAAAAGCCTTTAAGCCTCCGAAAAAATAATTCCACATGTCCTGTCCTTCTTCTCCTCGGTTTCACTTTTTCTGGAAGCGGGATTTTTCTGTTGCTGCTGCAAGAAACACCCAGATAATTACTGAGCACTCTCGTCTGAGGGCAGACCGCAGCTTTGGATGAAGGTCACTGCAGTTGCTGTCAAACATATAGTGATTACAAAGACATGCAGGAATTCCCCCTGTTTCCCTCCACCCGCACACCCCCACTATAAAAGCAGGAATGCAGGACTTGGATTCTTAGTTTTCCTGTCCATCCATCATTGAGCAAGCATAACAGGGACTCAGACCAGCTCCTCCCAATCTAAGGGTGGGCTCCCATTGAAAGTGCAAGGGGCCAGGGCTCTGTGGAGGGCTGTGGAAAGGGAAGAGAGGATGGGGGGGTTGTTGGGCTCGGGAAATTGTTAGACAGAGAAGGAAATGGACAAAGGGGAAAAAAAGACATGCAGACAGAGTTCCAAGGAAAGAGAAAAAAAGAGAGAATGAAACACAGCCCTCCCATGTTTTTGTTAAGTCCCCCGGGTTCTTGCAGACAGTATTAGGTTTAATTTTTTTTTTCTCTTTTCGTTTTACACAGGAAGGCGGTGCAGATGTTCCTGAGAGCAGGCCTGCGGTTTCCCTGTTTTCCTTTTGCTAGTCTGTTCCTGGCTCTCCTCCGTTGCCAAGGCGCTCCCTTACTCGGTGCTGGCGTTTTTGTTTTTCCTGAGAGTGGGGCTCCAACAGGAGGGTCATCTCCAGGCCAGCTCCAAATGAGAAATAGTTGGCCGGCTGCCCTGGCGGCCGCTCAAATCCGCCCTTTTGAAAAGATTACTGTGCTGCTGCTGCCGCCGCCTCCTGTGGGGCATGCCAGATCTGCTGAGGGGAGAGGAATGTGCAGGAGGGCTGGAGGAGGGAGGGCGAGAGCGGCGAGGAGGGGGGGGGAGCACCGGGGGGGCCACATTTCATTCGACCTCTTTCAGAAAGTTTTTCTCATTACTTTTCTTCTCCCTCTCCTCAAATGTTTCAATTTCGGCTGCACAGAACAGGCTGTGGACTGTTAGCAAATAAAACCTGACAGGGTTTTTCCACTCAGCCAAGAGCTGTGTGACACAGTGCAGCCGAGCCGCCTGCCTCCCCTGGTTGTCTTTTGGCTGCTTGTTTTTGTTTCTTAGGGACTAGTGATGAATGATCGATTGATAGCGTTAGGGCCCACTGTGGGACTGCCGCAGGCTATCTCTGCTAAGCTGCTTTGCCCGATAGGCTGCTGACTGCGGAGACTCCAAAGCTGGAGCAATAAAAGTTGATTTGTGGGGGCATTGTGAGGAGCCCCAGACACTTAAGAGAGGTGTGCATGTCTCCTCTGGCCTGTCACAATCAATACTACCCCACCACCGCTGGGCCTCCCTGTCTCCACTGTGTTTACTCTTAAATAATGCATCACACTCTCGCACAAATACCTTCCATTCACACTCGGGATTGGAGACCATTAGCCGAGGCCGCGTCGAACAATGAAATATAGCTTCTGCGTTCTTCTTTTCGTTTATACAACCACCAGATCAGAGCATTTTCCTCCTCTTTTTTCGGCAAGGCGTCATTTTAGCACTGCCTGGCCTAATTGCTCAACCTCAACATCCAATCTTTTCAGGCTCAGATTACACACCCGCCTAGTTTCAGCTCAGATTAACCTCTGAAAGGAACTCTATAACAATTAGCGGAACAATGAAGATAAAAGGCCTTGCCTGAGTTGGGCTGTCTGAACCTGACATATTTTGCCCCTCTTAACAACGCGCCCAGAGGGGACGCATGCCTCTATGTTGTATTTATGAAAAGGGTTACCACAGTAGATAAAATGGCATGTTAACAAGGTGTTTCTCCTATTATATACCACTGTTTATGATTTTCTTAATTGGTGATTGTGGTGCTGGAGACTTTGATAAATGCTGAGTAATTACATCATAAGAATGTTGGAGCCTCCCCCAGGATCATTAACTGCTGACGGATTTGGGGTGATGAAGCCCAGGTGGGTGGTCCTTATCTGAGAATCAGGAAACGGGGCCAGACCCATAAACACCAGCCAAGAGGAAGCCACCACGTACGGAGACCACACCCTAAGTTGCTGTAAACACTGAACGTGCCCAAAATATAAGGAGAAAGTCCCTTAATCTGCAGCCAAATCTTCCGCTCTCGCAACACATCTGGACGGAGAAAACAACAATGGAGCTTGGTTTAATTTGCAAGACCGGTCTGTTCCAGTAAACATCCCCGCGCATGTACTTAGATCGTTGGTATCAGCGTGTCTGCTCCGCGCTGACACTGTGAGGCTTGCGGTGCGTGCTCCTGAGTCACATCATCTGCTTAGCAACATGCACGGCGTGAAGAGCAGGACAGAGCGACGTGATTGGGGGAGACCAGGCCCCTCAGGACACAGCGCGCTAATTGCGAAGCTGTTTCTCTTCTCCATTTTTAACAGATGCAATACGCCCGCCACAGAAAAAAAAAAAAGGGGGGGGGGGTTGCATAACAGGATTTTACAGCAGATACCTCCTTCTCCTTGCCTCTCCACTCCATTTCCATCCTTTTATGCGCTGCCCCCACCCTCTTCCTAGCAACTCTCTCCCACTGCATCCTCTCATAACAGCTGGGGCAGAGCCAGACTGTTGTGGTGCTATTTTAAAGGCTACACACAGACAAAAGTGGGAAAGAATCAGGTACTTTTACGTGTTTTTTTTTTTTCCAACAGTCAGTGTATAAAATTCACTCTTCTGTGCGTGTGTTATCAAGACAAACGTAAAATCCTTTAACTAATTGGTTTGGAGGCAGTGTTGTTGACCTTACGGGGGTCTTTGGCAGCCATAACAAAGAGTTCAGTGTGGCTAGCCTTTGTGCTGGGGAGCTGGAAGAGCGGTTTCCATATTGGGACAATATGCACTGTGACCTCTGGCCCCCGCTCGGAGGCGGCGGCAGCGGCGGCAACTAGAGAGCACTCGGAAATTCACTACCCAGAAACACACAAAGCTTTCCAGGCTCTACAAATAAGAGAAAGAGAAAAGACGTTGGCACAAGCAGATGACGCACACATGCACGCCAACTGTTACTTTTCGTTCATCAACCCCTCGGGCCAAAAATTACACATGCAAGCGTTTTGCTGTCTGACGGGGGCAGGGCAGACTTGGCCGGGGGAGCTGAGAATATCTGCAACACACACACGCACACACACACACACACACACACACATGCAGACTGGTGATCTCACTCTGTAAGGGAAGGCGAACATGAAGTATTTGTTGCCACAGGGCCAAGACAGCAAGGGAGAGGGGGGTGGAGGGGAGGGGTGCTTGTTGTGCTTTGTGGGAGATGGGAGGGAAACAGACATAGCAGTTATATGACTTTTTGTTTAGTACAGTTTCCACATTGCTCCCAAAGAAAACAAAGAACAATTACGCAACCCCAAAGTTACTCAACCCTGATTACATCCTTTCATGTGAACACCAGGAAAAAGGCCGGCGCTGTGTGTCAGGGGGGTTAACCAGTGCAAATACAATGCATAAAGGATGTCTCCTTTTTGCGCAAGAAAATATTTTCCCCGAGCCGCTGTTTTCTTTTTGCATTCATCCATGTTAATACGCGGCATGAGTGCATGTCCCATATTAGGAGGAACACACTCTTATGCACTCTATCCACGTTTGGATGACTGCATCTGCCATCAGCGATGACTCTCCCGAGTGATGTCCAGTGCGCCGAGTATGTCTTGATGTTAGTGTGCTTGGTTAGCGAGGGTGACAGGAGGATAATCCAGAAATAGAAATGTTTCATGAAAAAACATCAGAATGGAGAGTCCTTCCACTGTAAAGACTAGTTTCATAACCACCCTGGAGGAACCGAGGCTTGTCTGTTCCATTTGAGCTCCCTTTTTGCCCTAATTCACTTCTGCAACTCGAATGTATTTAACCCAATGCCAGCTCGGACTGCCCTCGCTCCCTCATCGCAGCCTTTTTCTTCTGTCAGGTCATGTTTGTTACGAAAGAGCTGAGTGCTTTTTTTTTTTTTTTTTTTTTTTTTTATATCTGGGAAGTGCTGTGATGATGACTGAATTACAGTATGTGAGGAAGCAATCCTCTTTACTCTGAAAGCCAGTCAGGAGAGAGGAGCGCGGCCCTGAGTAAACAAGGTGTGGCCCAGTTAAAAAAAATCATTTCCCCTGTCCAATCAGCCTCTGACTCATTCTGTTTTTTTTTTTGAGGATTCTCCCTGGATTTGTAAGCGGCGCTGACAGGAGCCCGGTCTCACATCCTTTTCTGCCAGGATGCAGTGAAATAGATTTGTCAGGGCTCAGGGCATAACAGCGAATGTTTATGTAAGAGGTCGAAAATAGGCAGCGCGTTTTGTCATGCTTAACATGAGTCATGAGTTCACCGGCTCTCTCGGCGCAGCATCGAGCGGCCACTCAATGTGGACTCTAGCTTTTATACAAACCCAGCCATGCTCGCAGCTCTGTATATAGTCATAGTTCCAGCTAAACGCTAATATACCAAAACATTCTATCATGCCATCATGCTGTTGTTGCCAAGGATGAAATTTACCATGCCCGACATGTGAACATGATAAGATAGAGTCAGATAATCAGCAGAAAGTAAAAGTGTGTTACGTGCTTTATGGAAAGTAAAATGAAAGTTAAAATAGTTCATCCTGGGTGCCACACAAATTTCACGACGGTCCACCCAGCAGTCGGAAATTCCAGTCTGGATCAAAGACAGCCGACCATCATCCCATACAGAATGTCCTCTATGACTAAGATTACGTTGCGTGCTGGGGCTAGTCCAGCACGAAACTGAGTCACATGTTTTCTAACATGAATGAACAGCAGCATCTGACGAACGCAAGCATTTTACACGTCGCCTTATTATTGCGGAGGGGTGTCTCTGCTGACCTAACATAATGCCTCTTTCATTATACACATATATTGAATACATAAGCGGTCCTACGCCTATACCGTCCTCGGCATCTTCAATAATGTGAAAGCAGTGGGCTGTTACTCACCGGGATGTCCTTGCTTATACACAGAGAGAGACAGGTACAATGACGTAAGATTTGATGGCCCTGTCTGTGATGAGAGGTGCGGGCTACTGAGCCCATGCTAAGCAGATAGCTAAGACTAATTTTAAGCTAATCCTCAAAGAAAACTCCTTTGTACCCTACAAAAATTAACATTAACATGTAGCAACGACCGCCAAGGAACAACCCCAAACTCTTCATTCTCACCATTTACCCATGCAACCTGCTAACCCAGCCCCAAACACCAGATCAATGCGGATCCAGATCAATAGTCTTATTAGAGCCGCGGTTGAGTGGTGAACAAAGCCGATTAGCCGAGTCTCCCCAGCATGTCCCCCTCAGGTGGAAGAGAAGCACAGAAAAAGGTCGCCAGCCACAAGGTCACTGCGCCCCGTGGAGCTGCTGGTTGTACACACCGAGGCAACCCTCTCAGCCTCTCAGCGCATATGATTAATACAATTAGACTCTGGGAAACATTGATCAGCACTCTCCGCGCTCGCTCTGATCCATGCAGAAATCCCATTGATTTTTAATCATGTTTGGCTCCCCATTTAGGACAATGCTTGCTGCTCATGCTGGTGTATAGAGGAAGCGATTGAGACCAGAAATTACGACGATATAAACTCAAAGAGAGGCTCGCTGTGTTTCAATAGGTCAACGAGGGCAATGAGCCTCCCTTTTCAGACTACTCCTGCAGACCCGGGAGGCTGATCAGCGAGGTGCTGAGCTGATGGCGAGTCTATGACACTCAAAGGAACCAGTATTCTGCAGACGAAAGACGTGAGACGAATGTCAGGAAAATCACGACTGGGTTCAGTTTTGTTACATGTCTGAAAACCTGCCAAGGGACACTAAAGACCTTGTGAGTTGTGCCGCTATAGGTGGTATAAAACTGCATACACGGAGGGAATGAAGGAGACGTATTCATGCTTTGAGGGTAATTTCATCATGATGGGAACCAGAGGCCTTATAAACCTTTTCAACCGGCAACTCAGGAGCTTACAGGGACTAACACCCAGTTCTATATGGATTATTAATTGATAAGGCTAAAAGCTCTGAATAAGTGGTTTGTAAGTCAGCGTTTGAAAAAACGACAACATAAGCAGTGCGGGGCTTCGTGTACAAACAGAGATGACTGTGGCTAATTGGAAAAGCAACTTTCCCAAGACCTTCATGTATGTGTCTACCGTGTGCGACTGAAGATGAATAGGCTGCTCTCTCTGCTTTTCCACCGAGATCCAGACCTTGTGTTGTGGTCCCCACTTTGTGAATAGACTCTGCTCTATGCTCCGTATCCTGAAACTAATAGGGGGAGCAGGACTGTCTTCGTCTGCTTGGACCCCCCCCCTGCATCACCCCTCCCCAGCACAAAGGCTACCTTTGACTGGGAGGCCTGTAATGAGTTGGAGGCAGGAGAGGAGCAGAGGCTCGGGGAATATCTGATGACTAAGAGGCTGCGAATGCCGCTGAACAAACTGTGTGATTAATGAATGCCGCATCATCACAGATTGGCCATCACCCTGTTCTCTGAGAGCATCACCCCGGCCCCCGGCTTCCCGACTCAGCCCATATTATTCTAAAAAAAAAAAAAGGAAATGTATACTTTAAGATATGGATTGCTTCCTTCCAGAGAAGTAAACTTGCATGCCATTTGGGTAGTTTTTATAAAGTCAGCGAGGTGTGCTGTAGTGTGCGTTTATTGATCCGGAGCCTTATGTCTTGTGTGCTGGCTCAGGGTTTATTTGCAGCTGCTGTTACTGGAAATGGATCCCCGGAGCGATCTGGATTCAGCTGATCCAATTAAACGCTGTGAATAATTGATCTGACAGTGAAACTGAGCCCCGTCACATGGGAGCGGTGACATCATCATTTCATGGCTGAAACAGTACTCCTGTGCAGCTGGACTGCCCCGGGTCGTTTGTTCCACAATCAGTTCACTGTATCTGATTACCGCCTGTGAAGGACACAAAGCAGACCATGAGGACAGAAGAGGAGGTTACGGCGGCATTATAGCGCTCAGCAAGACTGTACGAAGACAACAGGCTCACTGATAGCCGGGGACTGGAAACTCATGAGGTTGTCACATGTTGCAGTCTGCAAATCTGAGCCCAATAAGCTGGGAGAAATTAAGTTCTGATTTCATCTGGCTACGCCGCTGAAGTTACTCTCTGAGAAAGAAAACAAATCTTTCTTTGTTTCATTCCTCGCAGTCTCATTTGGAATCTGGGCGAGCTGTTCTGCGTTGCCTGCTACAAAGGCCGTCCCTAAAGAAGACCTCCATGTGAACCAGATGGACTCTTTGTGGGTCGATTATCTTCCTGGCCATGAAATAAGGTGCAAATAGGAGCCATCTTTGGCCCTGACCTTGGAGGAAGCTTAGATTTAATATCTGATCTGAAACCCCTCAAGAGAGGTCGTCTCCTACTGCTCGCCGCTTTTTCATCTAGATCTGCGCCACAAATGAGAAAAAGAGGCTGTTGAACATCCAACATCTTGTCTGAATTAGACTCTAACCCTTGGGCAGGAACAGGAGGTGGTGGTGGTCGTGGTGATGGGGGGTGAGGGGGGTTCTCCATGTTTCTCTTTAGTTTCTCACAGAGGGAGCAAAGGGTGTGGGGTCCCACTTCCAGCTGATTCTCATGCTGCAAATATTCTGCTGGGCTGGCACTTCTGATCTAGTCATGGTGAACTCACAGGCCTGATGAAATCATTCAGAGTGTTTCTCCCCACGTGGCCAACCAGTCATCGTGCATCACCGTGTAATGACCAGGTTTGTAAAGTGACATTATTACTGTCTGACTGTGGGAAGTTGAGTTAATCAACATCTGAGCCTGATTCAGACAAACGTATGACTAGTTCGTCCACAGGAGGCATGTGGTTCCAATCTTATTAATTTCTCTTGAAAAAAAGATGATCTTTGAACAGTTTTCTCGTGCTAGTCCTCCAGGCAGTAGCTCTGGAGGGAACTCGATTTCCTTTTTCTGAGTAAGATGACAAGACTGTTGCTGTTCTCCTGCCTGTGCACGAAATAGAGAGTTAGCTAGCATGACTCAGAGGTCAGGAACCAGACTGGGGATTAACCTAGCTTAGCTTGAAGATAGCAAACAAAGGGATTCTCCTCCAAAACATCCCTACCCTGCACGTCTTTTGTTCAGTCTGTATATAAACAGAATTGGTAATTATGTGCTGGAGTAATTTCCTCACAAACACCTTTACTGGTTTACAGCATTAGCATCTCTTGCAGGAGATACGTCGTCTTACAGTAAGTCCCTCTGAAATCACAGTCTTTATTTACACATTTTCTAAGAATACAAAACACTGAGTATTTATTGAATACTAGCTAAAATAAATGAATAAAAACAAATAAAAGAAACTTCAACTTGCATGGGCTAAGCTAAGATAAAAGTGGCAAAAATCCTCCAAATTCCAAAAGCCTTTTTTTCCTGCCTGCATCAGCTCAACTAACACTCCTCCTCTTTGCCCATTTGTACATCAACAAATGCATGGGATCCGATACTAAGCATTTGTTGTTGCTACGCAGTGACAGACCCCCGAGGAATGTTGGATGGCCACGTCTGGCCCCATGTACCTGTAACATAAGAAATCACAAACATGCACCTCCCCAGACATATAACTCATTTATAGTACTGCGAGACATAGGTGGCCGGTGGGAGCCATTTATAGCTGCGTCCTCATCAATCTGGCTCGCTCTGTACAAACACCACGGGTTAATTTTTGTTGCTTGCTTCACTTTCAACAATGGCGACTAAAACGTTCTCCGAAATTTCACCAAGGACGAGTCATGTAGATGTTTGTATCTCTGAACCTCCTCAGTTAACCTTTCCTCGATGTGTTCTACCTTTATTGATCTAAAACAATCTATTCAGGAATTGATGGAGAAATGGCGAAGCAGCTGTAAATACTAAAGCGGAAACACGCTACTAGCAAGCGGACCAATCCACGGCAACTACGGTACTAGGGTTTGCGTATGCTGTAAGATATTAGTGTAGCTATGGTATCAAATTGAAGCCTTAATAATGAATGAAAAGCATTTCCTGGTTCGCTTGTTAAACACAGAAATGTCTCCCTTGGCGTCAGGCATTACCAAAATGGCGACCGCTAGAGCCTCGACACTGAGCTTCACTTTCTGGCGTTTTGCACATGAAACAGCTACCAACCTTACAATACTGTAGTGGTTTGCCATTAACAGTTCTCCCCAGTATTCATGTTCACATGTCTCTCCGTGATTCGAGTCATTGGAAACTTCATACAGACAACCAGGGGACCATGTCAGTTAATTAGACGGGGGCGGTGACGGCTCCATCCATCACGTTATGTTTTCACCGAGCCCAGTCGGAACGTTTCCCTCGTCTGTCAAACCGGGGGTAACATTTCCAACCTGAAAGACCGCAAACAAGCGGAGGGCTGGAATTAAAATCTTTCGAGCGGCACGCTGACATGAGCTCGACCTCCCTGAAAAGGTCACGCGGCGTTACCATGGCAACGGGGAACACCACCGGTATGTTAAAAAGGTAGACGAGGAGCGGGGGGTGGGTGGGTGGATGGTGGTGTCAAAGCCGAATCCGCGGCTGAGGAATGTCGGTGGGTGAGTGCGGACGCATGTTGAATATTAAAAATGTTCTCTCTAAATGGAGTCGCTGCGCCTCTATTCATTACAACACTCTGATGTTCCATAACCATTAACATCTGTTAAAGCCCAATGCGCACCACGACACATCCAGCTCTCTGGACAAGGAGGGTATTTTTAGACGTGTACTCATTAGTGCTGAGAGATCATTTGTAACGAAGGACGGGAGGGGATAAGGAGGCCAATAACACTGTGAAAGATGGTATCCATATTCAAATACCTGAGGAGCAACTGGATTTAACTCGTGGTGAAAAGAGTGGAGGTGAGATGTGAGGGGAGGGCCAATCAAATATTCTGTGGAGGGCAATGCTATAAAATAGTCAGGGAAAGGTCAAGAAAATTATGCAGCATTTGAATGCTTCTAGCTCTGCCTCTAAAATATAGACAGCACATGTAACCTCTAACTAATTACATATGCTACGTTCCCTGGACCGAATCTATTGTTCTCGTCTCGATCAACAGTCCTCCAGAGAGTTTCTCTCTCCAATTTCGTTGTATGCTGATGTACAATGACAATAAAGCCCATTCTATTCTGTTCAGTAATTCAGCCATAATTCAGATGAGCTCGTCAGTTCTATTAGCAGAGCGGCTATCATTCAGAATCAGACGTGGTATCGATTAGCGGACTCTCCCCATTGAGAGCCGTTACATTATTTCTCTCTGAAATGATATATATCCTGCAGCCAACATGCACCATATTTCCTGTTTTGGTCAAACAATGGTGGTATTGAATTGCAGATGGGTTATCTGTTTTTCTGTAATGGCGCTCTGATTTAATTTGCAGCACGAGGGAAAGTGCAGTGCAATCAGTCTCTCTCAGGTAGAGGTTAGATTGGATAAGAATATAGCGCCATTGTCTCACAAAGTGAGGACACAAACACAGATATGTTGGTAGACGGCCCTGCCACTTCCCTCCAGCTCCAGCTCTTTTAGCGGGATGTAGCCTGGTGCAACAGTGCCCCCTGGTGGAAAAGCTCATTACTTCAAATTAATTTGAAGCATTGGGGGGGCAAATCCAGGTGTTTTTACTTTACAGGCTGAGAATATTCTTTACTTAATATGATTAGCAGGACACCCTTAACTGAGCATGTGACTAAATGTCAGATGCTCCACTCATCGCTCATTGTTAAATGTGTCTCAGACACATAAATTAAAGGGTGTTTGCATACGCTAGCCTTGCCCTGCCACGTTGGCGCTGTCACTGGCAAACACAATGAAGTGATGGAAGGATTCATTTGCCAGAATGGCCTTTTGCTACCGCACAATTAGCAGCAGAACAATGAGCACACTGAATATCCGAGTGCCACTTCACAGGAAGGCCAAGTTGGTCTGCCACTCCGAAAGGAGTCGGCCAGTTTGGCCGGCGACTTCACTGGCACTCCAGGCGAGTCATTGTCCTTCACAAGCAGCCGACAGATGGGAGAGCAAAGCAGCCAGGTGATGAGAAGCCACTGATGTGATGAGTAATATACAGTATATATATTATAATAACATTTATTCGTAATGGGAGATGACAGCATCTGACTAAATCCATAGATCTATCTATTGTATCCACTTAGCTTAGCATCAAACAGTTTCTTGCTAGCACCTTTAAATAAAAACCCACTTCCCAAAATGTTGACTGGGGTTTAATATGTATGCCTGCTTTCACAAATTTGTACCTTCTTTGGCACTGACATTTGAACAGATGTAAAACCGTGAAAGGACTCAAGCTGTGCAACTATCTACAGAAGTGAAGCAGCTGCTTTCCACAGCCAGAGCCAACTGATCGTTCATAATCCACCTACATCTTGAGAGCCTTGAGGTTTTTTTTTTCCCACACACAGAGCTGTCATGAAAAGGACTCCTGGCTTACGTGTTATAAAAAGGTACAGATGCACCGGTCCTTGAAATATTAACAAGAAATGGGTGTGATGTCAGTAATCAATAGGCCGCCATTGATTTCAACATCCCCCGACCATGAAACAAGGTACCACTCATGTTGCTGTATGTCATTTACTGGAGATAATGTACAGCACAAAGAAGGCTCTTAGGGACGGCATTATCTGTAATGCTCTTTACAGAATGACGCGCACGTAATGATCGAGCACAGCATGCACTCATAGAAAAAAAAAAAGCATTTGACAGTGCTCACAGACCTTGATGGGGAAAAAAAGAGAAATAAATGCAGACGACAGGATGGCGAGTGTGATTCAGACCACAGGGTGTTGATTTCTGGGAAAGTGGCTCTGGAGGCTGGAAGTACGAAGACAGATGGCAACACGGTGCACCGATTCCCCTATGAGGCTTCACACACAACAAGAAATCCATTTATGAGATGGCTCTCTGAGTGTAATGCCACTAATTTGGGTCTGATGAAGAACACAGGAGCCGAGCGCCAGCGATGGCGACTTTCAACCGTCTCTAAAAGGATTTTTGAGAGGCCAGATGTGCCGCTGATGAATTTGATTGCAGGGGGGCTTTAAAGGGACATCTTATCAGGTTACACAGTGTATAGACAGTTTTATAGGGAGTGATTGCACTGTGACAAATGCTGAGATGTTCATTACATCAGCCACAAAATTAAAAAATTGTAAATAAGAACAGTGTTGAGTACATTTTAAAGAGGTGACCAATGAGCACCCACCAGTGTACAGTATGAAATATTAAAAGGAACGAATTAATAATTTTTAGCTAATAATACAAAGTACTTTTAAATAGCCCATTCTGCATTGTGAGTATTTTGATGCTATGGAGAAATTTATTTATTTATTTGTTTTTTGGGAAATCACACAGATCAGGCTTCTTTCCAATAAAGATGACTGTTTGTGAATGGACCCAGTCCTTTAAGGTAATTAATTAATTATTATGCATTTTTAGTCATGCAGAAAAGTATCTCAACCACCGTCAAATCAACTTCCATGAAGTTTTCTACAACATTTTCAGATCCTCATGGGAGGAGTCCTAGTGACTTTGACGATCCTCTGACTTTCTTTCTTACACCGACATCTATTTATAAGAACTGCAATCTGGTTCATAGTGTCACAGTCCCTCTGGATGCATTGTGACAACCGCATTTCATCTTGCACCACACCTGCAACTATCATCACCGTGTTTAGCCCTGAAAAAATGTTATAAAATACTAAAATGCTAAAATGCGATGGTTAAAGATTCAATGCAGACAGTTTGTCTCCTCCTTCTGGCAGGGAAAGGAACTACACAAACACTGTCGTCGCTTACATTTTACGTAGGCTAGGCCTTAGACTATTTTTCCCAGAAATATAAATAAATATAAAACTTTTGCTAGACACTTCCTAGATCTTATTTTATTCAACCTAACTTAGGGCGATGGTGAACTCCCTCTACTGTACTCCTAGTTCATAAAGGCTAATCTGTCTCTTTCACGTCAAATCAAATAAGATAAGAAAAAAAAAATAAAGTAAAACTGTGAGAGGTATAAACAACAAGGTAGCTATGATAAGGGAATGAAAAATACATACTGTAGTGTATAAGGTGCAATATTATTACCAGATAATTAAATAAGATAAAAAATAAATAGTTGCACGTGGGTAATTCTGATAAAGAATTCAATAGATAAATAAAATAATAAAGTGTGGTTCTCAGCTCGCAGGTACAGCTACTGTGAAATACACAGAGATTTACCTGGTGGTGATGTGGTTAATCAGCCTTATGTTTTGTAAGTATAATTTTAATGTATTATTAAATATATTTAGCATCTGCATGCATGCAGATTCAAGTGCAATCAAATGACTTTTGCAACTTCCGATTCTTATTAAAGGATTAAAAAAAGGGCTTCATGTTTGAAAAAGAAAAGAAAAAGGTGTTTGAGTATGTGAGTGAGTAACAGAGATGTCTGGTGTGGAGGATGTGCAAGTATGAGCGCATTTATTTTGATGTAAGACCATTGTTAAAAAGAGAAGATGAAAATGAAAAAAAAAATATTTATATAAATTAAATTCATCTTTAAAACGTACAACCTGGAGGAACCTTTCGCTTAAGTGTGAACAAGCCCACTCAGGCAGAAAAGAGGTTTAACAGCTCTCAAACACAAGACAAGGCGAGCTGATTGCGGAGACGGAGGCAGAGTGTGTCTGCTTTTAGAGGCTGTGTTGGCTCAAGAGAAGCCAAACTGGACACAAATCATGTGGAGCACCATCCAGAGGGGTGGGCGTGTGGGTGGGTGGGAAGGCAGAGCAGATAAAACGAATCCTAAAAAGCTCCTGGCAGCTGAATAAAACAGCCCCAAAGGCTGTCTGTCATGGCACGGCGTTCAAGCGCTGGCCCCCTCTTTCTGTCGCTGGCTTTGTTCGTGTCCTGGTTTCACACCGCTTTCATCTCCCTGCCTGCCTCTCCTGTAGGTGCCTGCGTAATTACTACCGACACAAAGAGAAGGAAGCAAACATGAATCCGCAAACATTACAGAAGTAATTAATTCCTGTCCATTCGGCGTATCTTTCAACTCATCTGCCAGTTTGATGAGCTTGCCTTTTTTTTTTTTTTTTTGCATCTTATTTCCTTGCGACCTTGTGAAAGGAGAGGAAAAAGTGTTTTGGACTCAGTTAATCACCACTGCCATTCCTCTACCTGAATTTACTGTCACTTGTCGTTTAAATTGCGCAGGGAAGTCACTTTGTTTGATCCTTCCAGCTCGGAATATCCTCCTTTGTACCATAAACACCTCACTTTAGATTCTTTAATAGCATGTGGGGCATGAATCCTATCTCAGAGCTTCAGTGCGCTGGTGCAGAAGTAGACACTTCCCTCAAAAAAAGCAAATGAAATAGTAACTTCACAGCAGTTTTAGAGAAGTGCCTGTTGGCGAGTATTCACCACAGTTGTGATGTATTTACCACAGCGATAGGGAGGATGTTCAGATGTCCTTGGTTTGGATGCATCCATCTAGCGGTAAACAACATTAGCGTTGGTGGTTTCGCTTCATCTCAGACACAGTCACAGATGAAGACACAAACTCTGCAGTTTATATACCTCACATCTTTAAATAAAAGCTTTTCTCTGTCTCCCTTCTTTGTATTCCCCTCTTGAGAGATTCACAGTAACATCATGATTGCATCATCTCACACACGTCTTTCCTGCAGGCTTCAAATCGGCTCAACAGCTGGTCTGTCAGAAGGTGTCGTTTTTCCGAAAGAAAGCAGGGGAATAGCTGGCTGCACATGCTTTCAAGGATCCTCCTGACACGCTGCAGCCTCCCCTGCTGCTCTGAAAATGAACTGCTGAACTCCAGATGGGGCTGACTCTTTCATTTTTTTTGTTTTTTTTTAAGGCTTTAACAGGTAAGTCTGCTCATCGCGTCCCCGACCTTCAAAGCTGCGAGGTGAGGCCGCGCCTCCGCCGAGTATTTGGGGATTGGAGGGGGACGGGAAGTTGACAAATGACTTTGCCGGGCTTTGCCAGTTGACAACGTTGGCAGGCTGTCAGCGGAGAGAAGGCAATATCATTTGTAGCAAATTATCAGCCCACACAAAGTGACACGAGGCGAGTCTTGGTTGCTCTGACAGCTCCTTCAGCTGCCACGGAGCACACACCTGCCAAGAAAAGAAAGAGCACACACGCCCACAAGTACCTCGCTTCCACTCACACGTGCCAGCAAAACTAACAACAAAAACCAACAGGGCGAGATCAATTTTACATAACCTTCCCAAGCCAGAAAATAAATCTACTATTGTCTTTGGAGAAAACAGAGGGTTTCTGGAGTAACAGTTAAAATAAATTGAGAGTTATTTTACAGGCAAGTTTACCTCCTCGGATGTGAAGTTTTAGGTTTTTGGTTTAAACCCATTGTCCTCATAAGTAGATGATATACTCTGCCATCTAGTGGTAGCAAAGGTTAAAACGTATTTAGTTTTATCGCAACGAGCCACAACGTCGCTTATTAGCAAGTACTTGTTTGAGGACGTTGGGACTTCATTGTTCTGTCTTTGCTCAGTCACGTTCAACTTTTAAAAAATAAATAAATAATGGAAATAATACCAGAGTCCACAACTACTAATACTACAACTACTTCCTGTTCAAAGATGATGCTTAGTTTTTTTTTTTTTTTTACATCCTACTAATCCCAAATACTGTGGGGAAATTACAAATGCATACCAAATAAAAGCTCGGGCCTGAGGAGGTTAAGATACTGTGTATTAGAGTAAACTGTACAGAACTACTTTTTTTATTATGTTGACAAGATGAAGCAGGAAACCAGAATACAAGACACAGAAACTGCTGTGGTCACACTAGAAATGAATAGCAAACTATAAAATAAATAAATATAAAAAAAAAAATCCTGGGATGTGTGATATTACTTCTGACAGCTCTGCTCTCGGGAGACAACGGGTCGGGATATTAGAGGGGTGCATATAATATAAAAAGTGAGAACGGATGAATATGGAGCTGACGTGGAGCAAAGTTAGTCGAGTCATATGTCCCCGAGTTAAAGTGCATTTAATATAGATCTGTTGGGTGTTCTCATGTGAAATGAGTTTTATGTAACAGGTGCAGAAGAGGAGCTCGGGGGATGGATGAGCTGGAGGCTGGCGGTGTCCGCCTCTGCTGAGCCGGAGCCGCGTGAACAAGGTGTTCTCCATTAAATGAGAGCTGAGACATACAATCTTAACAGCCTGAACAGAAAAGCGACCTATTAAGCTTTTTTTTTTGTTTTGCCATTTATGTAGAAAAAAAAAATACTTTCACACGGCAACAACATCCAGTGATAATGATTCAAACAGGGTGCTTCGCGAGCTCTAATGAGGGCGACCTCAAAAGCGGGAAAATATCTAGGGTAAATGTAAATCTGGCAACAACGAGGATTTTAGAAATCTGGCAACAGATTGATCATTAAAATATGTTGATCATCAGACACTGCCATATTTTAATACTTAATCTTATAATATGTTTTAGGAATCAGATTTTGAGTCTAAAACTGCAATTACCCTAAAAGAGGCTTCCTGTGTGTTGGAAAAGTCCAAGAAGTTGCGTAGACAACAAGACGTACAGTAGCTGAACGGGTTATACTGTAGGTTTGGAGTTTGGCCTTTTACTGCAATTAATTCATTTATAACCATGAGTGTTAAGTTTGGTGGAGTAAAGTTCAGACGGGGCCCTTTTCATATGTGATCCTGAGACAAAGTCTTGACCTCATTGGACTTTCATTGCCGTAGCCATTTTCATCCTCTGAAATACTCACTATATATATATTTACACATTGCAATTATACCAATAAAATATTTTTGGATGCATCCTCATTTGTCATGTTTTCATAGTTTGGTGGCGTTGAATAGCGAGTTTGGAACCAAATGCAGAAAACAAAATAACTCTAACAAAAACCCTAACCTAAACATCAGTGAGAAAAAATTCAGCAGTTGTGAAGTAGGTAAAAAATCCAAAAACACAGTGAACAAAGGAAGAGGTGAAACCAGAAACAGGTGAAACCAATGAGGGCGGAGCACAAAGGAGAAACCAATCCAACAATTAGGAAGGGCAGAAACACAGGAAGTAAAGCAAGTAAAGAAAGCAAAATAGAAGGTTACAGGGAAAATATATTTTAAAACTGAAAACCAGCAGACATCAGTGCCGTTAAAAGAAATCTTGCCCACATACAGGTAAGAAGCAACACTCATGAACAGATCCTCTAGCTAGCTGTGAATTCTCCAGATAATTACCTTCTCCACTCACACACTGGTTCAGCTGGACATTGCAAAGATTTTGCACTGCAGAGCTGGCAGGATAGAGTCCGTTAAGATGTCCGGTCCAGCTGGTTTGTGTTCTCAAATCTCATCTCATCCAGTTAATATCCAAGAAAATACTGGGGTTGCCATGTACGATGAAAGGGGCTTGTATCTTGTTGGAAAACAGACTGAAGTAAGCAATAAACCTGATCTCTGTTATCTGTGAAAGAAGATTGTAGATTCAAACTGTATTTCAACATGATCATGTTGAAGCTACGCAGTTCCAACGAGTCTCCTAAATCATTTTAAAGCTGTGCAGAAATAAATGGAAAACTCTCACTATGGCCCTTTAACCCACACTGGCAGTGTTCCTCGTGCGGAGTGGACAGTGGCAGGATGTGGTTCTGGAGAGGTGGAAAGTCCAGAGCAAAAGCCAAGTGGGGCCTCCGGCGAGGCAAAGCATGTGGTCATGCTCCAGTTAGCTGCAGTTCACCAGAGGTTAAGAGGGCTAACTTAACAGAAACTTCTGAAATACATGCACATTCACTGGAGATCTATGCTACCCGGAAGCTCGAATGCATCCTAAACCGTCATTTTGATTTTTTTGACGTCCGCTGGTGGCGAAATAGTTTTGTCTTTGCAGCACGGCTGACTCCAAAAAGCACGCAGGGCAAAACAAACTCCAGTTGCCGCTTTTGAAACGAGGATACGCACAGAGTAATCATTTTCCCCGACCCCTGGGACCGCGGGAAGGCACTCTGACTTGCGAGTCCATTTTACCCCTGGCTACATGGTTCAGGCCACCGACCGGGCGCCGCTTCAGTGCCCACATTGCTCTCAGAGGAAGCGACCTCAATACATCCAATAACCCTGCTTGCAGAAGCACGACAGCTGCGGAAGATTGGAAAGTCACCAGGTTTCTTATCTTAGATGCTGCTAAAATGAGGGAGCACATTGTTTTGGTGGAGTAAATGTCAGGAGAGGGCTGGCTTCGGGTTCTCTCGTGCAGCTGATATCTAAATAACATCTTCAGCTAGAAAAGAAACATTCAGCTGGTAACCTGTTGATGGAAAACGATTGGAAAAATATATTTTGAATAATAATGAATTGAATATGGACAGTTTTTATCTATATACCCAAATTGTTAGTCAAATATCTCCTATACAGTCATCAAATTGACCAAACCATAAGATGTTTCTCCATAAAGATCTATCTGTTGTGCTGTCAGTTGGCTCTGGTGCCTCAAAGTGGCTAAAGAAATCTATTAATGTCGACTGTAAAGTTATTCCCAGTCAACAAGGGAATCAGGGTGTTTATTTCAGCATCTTTCCCTTTCTTTCCCACAGCAGCCGATGAGATAGAAACCAGCCAGGTCAGTCAGGCTACATGTAGCCAGTCTTTGCACCTATGGCCTCTCTGCACTTGCACCGAGCACCGCGGTGATTGTTGAGGTAACACACCGAGCCGCAGGAGCCAATTTGTGCTGATTACCGTGGCCTCTGTGACTGTGTGCGCCGCGTCCAGGTGATTGTGTGGGATCCTGCGTTTGGCACTTGTTACTGTTGTTTTCCACAGAGATGCTAATCATCCAGCATGCGCCGGAGGCATGATTAAATGTCACACAGCTCCCTCAGCTTTGGCCCTCTCACTGTGAATAAACCTTTCTCACCCACAGGCTGAGGAGGCCTGGCGTCTGCAGCCTTGCTCTGAACAGGCTGGGCTACAAAGAGCCACAGCTCCCCCTACAGGTCAAACGACGACAGGCAATCAGGTCAAACAAGAATATTACAAAGTTGATCATTTCTTGTTTAATTAATCCCTAAGTAAACAAGTACTTTCTTTTAAATATGATAATTTCCTCAATATATATATATATAATATATATATATATATATATATATATATATATATATATATATATATATATATTTGATTAAAAAACATCATTACATGTAATTAGCATAATCAATGCTAATATATTATTAATCATAATATTTACTTCTTAAAGAAATAAACATAAATAACTAGTATATTGTAAATTTTAATTTCAAAATCCTATATGCAATACATAATAGAATGAAACCATCTATGAATTTATAATTATATTTATATATGTAAAAAATTCACTGTATTACATAATCAATGAACGATTTTGATCCTAGCAGGACACATGTAAGAAGCTAACCTTTGTACCTAGCATTAATTGTAACTTTTAATTTAAATATATATAAAGAAATATAAATATATATAAATTATATATTATTATTATAAAATTATGTCGCTTTATAGGACATGATGGCAGGAAATGGTGAAAGCAGGTGAAATGACATAAAAGGGCTATGTATTCAACCAATAATGATATTGGCATAGCTAAACACAAATACATAAATTTAATATAAAATACATTTTATTTTGTAATTCAGTAAGTTCTGGAATTTCTTAAGTGTTGAGTCTGCTAGCGCATTCATCCAGGTTGGTCTTGATCTCAGTCGCTTCGGGTCGGTCGTCTGGCTCTGCACTCAGCATCGAGTTGATAATGGCGTACTGTAACATAAAAATATAATTAGTCAACAGTTAAAAAAATCTAATACAAAGGATTTTCTCAAGGATTAAACCATTCAAATTGAACCGTTTACTCACAAAGGTAAATTATTAAAATTTTTGATTAATGGTTAAGACGGACAAACATATGTCTCCTACCTCCCCTGCTGATAAAACTAACCATTAAACCACTCATATTTGCCAACACGTTGACAACATATTGACGTACCTCTTCAGTAAAATAGTTTGCAAACCCTTTAGGAAGTATTTGTCTTCTGATGTCATCCCACATCTGAAAATTCATGCAAGTGATAAAAGGAGAACACATAATTCCATTGAAAAGTTGCTCTGTTGAATGACTGATGTGGAAATAAAAGCATTATTAGGAGTTGTTCATAAAGCACTTTAGAGCAACTTACTAAAGCTCTTTCATGATTGGTGGGGATTTTCCAAAGAAGCTCAAAGTAGATCAGCCCCAAAGGAAATATATCAACCTTTCTGTTGTAAGTCCTCTTGCTCTTCTGTTATAAAATACAAACACAGCATATAAAAACCAACATAAACACACAACATTTCTGTTTCACTTGTTTTATTGGGTTGTCTTTTGGGTTGTCGCTCAGTCTGTGGACTCACCTGCTCAGGTGCCATGTAATATGGAGTTCCTCTGTACGCTGTTCTCTCAATCTCTTTCTCATCCTCATCATTCTCGGAAGTCACCAGACCAAAGTCTCCGATCTTCACTTTAACACCCCCAATAAACATGATGTTGGTTGGCTAACCAGTTGAAACAAACATACATGAACTGGAGTTAATGCAGCCACCAACCAGTTAGGATTTAGTTCACATCCATATCCCATAGACTGAAATATGTATAGTTTTCTTGGAATGAGGAATTTAATTAGATTGCTTTTTCAGAAGATTATGTGCTTGCAACGACCCTTTTGGATATCAAATGGCATTACTCAATAATTGTTTTATTCTAGTTGTGTGACATTTTGTCAAAATTAGCATAGAATATTTGTTTTGTTAGGGCCACCAGATTTTTTTAATGTGCACTTGAATGGGTCTGGGCCTAATTAATCCCTTTTAAACTGTCATGTTCGCTAGAATGGGTCTGACGGACAACCCTAAAATGTCAGAACTGATAACATGCATATAGAAGACACTAGCAAATTAGGCCACATCCCCATTTGGGTGACAGCAACCAGTGGTTATTTTGTGTTGCAAGCACTTTTAACTTGTTGGAAAGCAAGTGAAATGGCCAACGTTAGTCAGGTAGGCACACGTACAATGTTGCTGCCTAGCAACGATCGGTGACGTTACATAGAAAAACGTGAAAAAATAGTATGTCATAGCCTACCGACCGAGAAATGAGTCAACGACCACACTCAGTGGCCGGAGGTGTCATACATTTACATTTACCCTTACCTCATCGAATCACCCGGTAATGTGTGACATCCGTCATCAACTCATAATCATTCATATTGCAACAATCAGTGCGTTTACATGCAGAGCTTAATTGAGCTATGCTCAAAATTCGACTATCTGACTACAGTCCTTGTCCCAGTTTACATGCAGCGCAAGAAAATGAATAACTGTTCTCCTCCTCCACACTAGGTGGCGATATGTGTCTTTTCAGCGGGTTAATACCACGTCAATATGGCCCGATTTACGGTTGACCTATTACGCGATATAATGAACAAGAGTCGTTTATGCGGCAGACCGGCATTTCAAACAACAACCAGACGGATAATAGTACATTTTTTAATCATGTACGTAATGTTTGCACTACTGCTGGTGCAGGTAAGACAAAAATAGAATATTCCATGTGGCCTAAAACCAACTCGAATGCCCAAATCTTGTCACTGAGTCAAAGTGAAGGTTTGTGCCTAATTTGAAAACAATTCTTCAAGTCTTCAAGTCTACAAGTGTTTGAGCATTAGCTGCTAACAGATTTGGAGTGATGAAAAATACCAATGCATTCTCATTATTCTTATCAGTGAATGGTCCACATAGTTGGTTACTCTGTTTCTGTTATCCAGAGGGTCACATCCACATGTGACTCTAATAATATAACTTTACAGTGATTCTAACAGACAACATTTGTCCTACTATCTATCTCACCTTCAGGTCCCTGTGGATGAACTTCTTGGAGTGAATGTATTCAACTCCGCTGACAACTTGCTGGATAATGTTCAGGCTTCCTTCTCTTCTCTTGGAGTCTTTCAGAGTTTCTTCCTCATTCTTCTCTTCTATCCACTCTCTAAGAGTTTTGCTGTCACATAACTCCATCTGAATATAGAGGAACTGTCCAGATGCACCACTGGAGGACCTAGAAGATGGACAAACGGAAGAATGTGAACCACCACTAACTAAGGTGTTTAAGAAGTGGATGAGACTTACTGGGAAGAGCCAGAGCTGTCATCTGTACTGTCCGACTGGACCCCTGAATCCCCTATCCACCACCAGTAGTATCGAACGATGCTGCTGTGGTTAAGGTCTGACAAGGCCTTCACCTCTCGTAGAGCTTTTCTGGGCAAGAAAATAGATCAGTGGAAACTTTCAGCTTGTTGTTTTTGTATGTAACTAAGAAACTAAATTATGACATGCTTGTTGAGAATATATGAACAACCTACTCTTTGAAAGGGACGACCTTGATAGCGTAACACATCTTCAGCCTTTTATCTATCGCCTTGAAAACTCGACCAAAAGCTCCTTTGCCGAGGGATTCTTTCCAGTCAAATCGTGATTTGTTACTGATGAAAAAAATGTATTTTTCTTTTTTTTTGAAAACTGAATTTTAATATTCAAATTCCAAATAATAAAAAAAAAACATAAGAAATACTGTAACATCATTAAATTGCAGATATTTTTTATTTCAATACCTTTCTGAAGTGGCCTCCTCGCAGGGACCATTTCCTGGTTCAATTTCTTTAGGACGCTTTATATCCTTAGTGGAAAAAATGACTTAAATTAATTAAAATATGTTTTTCAAGAATCACATAACATGTATAGTTTAGATTTTGAGAGAATTTCATGAAAGGTGAATGTGCAGAACATTAAGACGTTAATGCTTTTTGTTCATAAAATGACTTGACTTCATGACTTAATTTTTTTTTTAAGGTCCCAGTGACTTTGACCATCACTTCTTGAGCCAAATCTACAGAGATTCCTTTGGATTGTTGACAAAAATGGGTGGAATGGCTGCATTGATGACCCGCTAACACAATACCTCCAGCCTACACCTGAAGCCTATAGAACATAAAATATAAAAATGCATACAATGTCTTTTCAGTCTGAATATTTGTGAATATCTCCTGAATACATCATACCGTCTTTTGGTCTTCTCATGAGGATTTTGTTAGTTTTTAATCAGAATTAATATATAATATAAAAGAATAAAGACATATATTAAATTGTCTGAATCTTGTGGAGGTAAATAAAAGGTGAATAGATCGTAGATGGTCAAATGTATTATTTTCCATTGTTCTAAAGAATTGCTTACAATATTTCTGTAACATATGACGCTAACATATGAGTCTTTTCATACAGAGGTGAATACTTTGAATCATACAAATGTGACATGCTCTTGTTGCAGACCCTCACACTTAAAGATTAAGGGGCTTTCCCTCAGGTTCCCAGTAGTTACTTCACTCATATCTCAAGTTCACAGTTTTTGAAGGGTTAAATTCTATGTTGTGACTTGGATTTGACCTGATCACAACACGCAATTCAACCTCATTTGAGGCCTGATTTCATTTAATTATCCAGAGTCTTTAAAGCCAGAACAGTTTCATTTGTATAACACATGTATAACACAGCACCTCTAAGTGCTTGACACAAAATAGGTTTTAGAAAGCACAGAGCAAATAAAATCGTAATAACTGACCTGAAATTTGGGTTTTCTCTGTGAATCAGAAGTCACTACCGTGTGGTTAAATTTGTCATTACAGGTGGCCCTGAGAAAATACAAAGAAAGAAATGAGTTAAACTATTTTACAACTCAAACTCTACTAAATGTCACTTTTGTTTTCTTACAATGCGGTTCGTGGTTTGGAAGGCCTGGCTGATTCACCATGGTCAGAAGGCACCATAACCTGTAACACACATGAAGATGTTAGGTGATATTCTTAAAAACATGAATAACAATTCATGAATGAATTTATGGCCACAGTTACACCACAAAGGAGACAAGTCTTACCGCTTGTCTCGGATTTTCCTTGCCATCCAAACAACTCAAGGCAAGTTTAGCTGCATTCTGCTTTGCTTCCTGCATGTTCTCACCCGCACCATCAGAATATTCCTGACCATTGATCACGGCCCTCACCATTACTCTGATGAAGAAATGTAAAACTTTAAGTAACATATGATTTTTTTTGACAGCCTCTCGGCTAGTGATAGCTGGGATAGGCTCCAGGTCCATACCACCCTCTAGAGCATGGTTGTCAGACATACCTGAAAACCGGCCCGCCAGAAGGTCTAATGCAACCACTGCATGAATTTGCAAAGTATGTAAAATAGAAGGATCATTAAAAAGAACTACTGTTCTGAAACTGGCAAAAAGACACGATGCTGAAGTTAGTTTTGGATTCAGCATTTAACATGCAGTGTGACGTGAAAACATTTTTGACATTTTAGGAAAGAAATAACTTTGTCTGACATCCACTATTGTATTTGTGAAACTTTTATTTCATTTGTGAAAATGCGGGGGATTTCACCGACTTTGTTTGATATATCCAGACTTCATTAGACCAGGTCAAGATTAAAAACCACTGTACCTAGACTTCTCAAATCTGGACTGGATTATCCTACAGAGGCTTAACATTCATTATAACACAAGTCTCTGATTTGTGAAACCTTTATTCTATTTATGAAAATGTAATACAGGCACATCTCACAGTTATTTCAGCATCTAGACTTCATTAGACCAGGTCCAGATTAAAAACCACTGTACCTAGACTTCTCAAATCTGGACTGAATTATCCTACAGAGGTTTAACATTCATTATAACACAAGTCTCTGATTTGTGAAAACCCTCGAACAGAATAAATAGCAGCCTAATCTGCTTCCGATTTCCAGACACGAAACATGTTTGCTGCGGCGACACAGACTTCGTGTGGAATACACTTTTCTACATGCGATAACTTGTTTGTTTAGATTTTGCACATGCAAAGGACCGATCAAAAGCAAGCGACCATATATGGTGGATTAAACTCACCTTTGGCCGTCGGGTCCCTGCGGGACAACCTCAAATGTCAGCTTCGAGCCGGTTCTCCGTGCATACTCATTTAGTCTTGCTATATACTTTTTCCTTCCCATCTCTGATTGCTCTTGTTGCCTCTATAGTGCGCAGATATTTTTGAGTGTAGCAGTGCGGAGTTTGTACAGTCAAAGATTTAAAATTCCCCCACGCTGAACAGACCAATCGCGCACTACAAGGAAGGAAGCTGTTTACTTTCCGGAAACTCAGGCTCAACACGACTCCTGTTGGAATAAAACTGCGATAATCTCGCAGATCTTCTTTTCTTTTCTTTGAACTTTTTTGTTTTCAAAGTAAAAAAGACAAAACATAACAGTCAGTGCGAGTTGAATCGAGCTATGCTCAATATTGGACTTTCGGACGACAGTCCTCGTCCTAATTTACATGCAATGGAGGAAATGGAATAACTTACGTCAACATGTCCTCCTCCTCTACACTAGGTGGCAATGTGTGTCTTTTCAGCGAGTTAATACCACATTAATACAGTCCGTTTACGGTTGACCTATTACATCATATAATAAACAACAGTGGTTCCTGCAGCAGACCGGTTTTTAAAACAACAACCATAGGGACAATAGCGTGTTTTTAATCTCATACGTAATGTTTGCGCTACTTCTGGTGCAGATAAGATGCGAGCTATCCCTCAGGTGGTTCTTCTACCGGCTTTGTTTACCTTCTTCTTCTTCTGCGACCACGTTCTTGGATGTTTTTGTTTCTGGGGTCACACACCAGTGCAGTGGTTGTGGAGCATGCGCACACACATTATCCGATTGAAAACTGTGTTCACCATATACATGCTGTCTGGGTGTCTTAATCGGATAATGAACTACGGAGTAACGTGTTTACATGCACTTAAGTTCTCCTGTTATAGTTCGATTAAGGTTCTTTTGGTCATCTACTTATACTCTTATTTTATGTTTTAAAAATTATATAACAACAAATATTTAACTAGAAATTAGTCACTGAGGGTCCTCTCCATACTGTGATTAAACTGGTTGGCTTTCCCTGTCATTTTAAATTGGATTTTCTCCTTATATAAAGTGCTTGAGAGTCTCCTCATCCCAAACCGTAAGAATAGTTTTCTCGATCCAGTATGTAATGGCCTTTGCGAAGAGTTTGTAACTGCCATGGCCAGCCTAGAATGGACGTTTCTCGATTAAGGGAGAGGCCACGTCCATAAACATCTGAGTAGTAGACAAAAACATCTGACCAGAACTTGTTGAGTCTGGTGCAGATCCAGGACATATGAGCCAATGTGCAGAATGTTTGCATTTACCACAGAATGGTGAAGAAGATGGGTAAAAAGAGCGTAACTTGACAGGTGATTAATGGAATCTATGTATGACTTTAATCACAGAATTAACTAATGAGCAAGAGTGTATGCTTTTTAGACGTTTAGCCCATGGCTCTTCTGATATTTCTACACTCAGTTCTCTTTCTCAGGATGTCCTCAAGTGTTGCGTGGATGGAGCAGTCTAACCTGTGAACACATGGAGACCAGCTTTTTGTTAGCTTATCAGGAGAATTACAAGTTTCAAAATTTGAAAGATTTTCTCTGGCATAGCTCCTGACTTGCAGGTACATGAAAAAATAAAATGGCTGCAGTGAAAATTTTGCTCTAAGTTCATAGATGTTATTCTAACGAGATTGGAAACAAACTTCACTGGACACAAGATGCGGTTTACGAATATCCTGCCCAATAGCTAATGCAAAAGACTGATTATTTCTCCATGGTTGAACCATTCTCTCTTTGCATGTTTTCCCACTGTGGCATGGACATCCATATGAAACTGCCAAATACAATGCGTCATAGCTTCAAGAACCACAAGAGCCTTGCACATGTTAAAAGTTTCAGGGCCTGTAAACATACTGATAATTTGTTGTGGCATCTATGTCAACCACAGGTGTCAAACATGCCACAGGATCTTATTTGCAAGTTGCAATCTTTTTAAACTTTGCTTATAATTTCCTTTGCTAGTGTTTTGCTAAATGACGTTTCCACATCATCTTCCTGATTGAGTGCAAGTGTTTCATTGCCATTAATTTCCCTTTGAGCCGGAACTCTTATGACTCACATGGTTGTGAGACATTTTGCATTCATTCCTGTTTGCTCTGAATGAACATAGTCACAGTAATTCTGATGATTTTTAATCTACAGGACAGTTATTATTTAAGATATCACAATAAACATGTGCAAATGTCTTTCAAACCAGTTTTTACAAGGTTCAAAATACATTTATCCACTCTTTGTTAAACATTCAAATACATTGCAGGGACAGCAGCATAGTCTGACTACTGTGTCAATAAGCCTCTTCCATTATTGTGTATGATTTATACTGTAGTTCATAGGATGAAAAGGGTTAAACAGC
The DNA here is from genome assembly GCF_022458985.1 of Mugil cephalus. Lineage (NCBI taxonomy): Eukaryota > Metazoa > Chordata > Actinopteri > Mugiliformes > Mugilidae > Mugil > Mugil cephalus. The sequence goes on from NC_061782.1 coordinate 8,817,550, forward strand.
ATGGGAAAAAGTTAAAACCATTAGGAAAGTGTCTTTCCTTTGCCAAATCTGTCTCATGACCCAAATGTATGCACCACAGAAATACAGATATTTGACATCAGGACACCAACAGACTGACAATAGTTAGAGATACACAGCATAATCTAGGAAACCGATATAACAGTTAATAGTGAAAATCATGATTTTCCGATTGGTTTCCATTTCTGGACCAGTGGGAATGTACCTTAATTACAGGGTTCCATAAGCGCAGTTCACTGACAATTTTCATACAAGCCATCTTTGATGTCAACTCTTATTGTCATAGATTTACTGTGACACTGTGACATTTCACAAGCTCTCTCTTGTAATACTCAGACTGTTGCACGTTCTTGGCGCATGTCTTCTTGCACGTTGAATTTCAGAGTTAACCTCTCCAGCTTCTGTTTCACTTTGCTTGCTTCAGGCCGGTCTTCTGGCTTCTCACACAGCAGAGATGTGATTATTTTGGTCTGCAAAAAAAAAAGGATCAAGATGCATACGAAAGTCTGGAGAATAGTTTTGTATGTGCACTTCATCAATCACTGATAATGTGGTTAATATATTATTATACCTCTTTGGGAAAGGCCAGTGAAAACTCCTCAGGGAACTTCTGCTTTCTGACGTCATTCCAAATCTAGTATTTAATGAGACACATAAGAGAAGAAAAGCATGTTATCTTCATTGTAATAAACTAGGATTTCTAGCTATGTTTTAATGAATACAGGCAAGATCAAATATGGCCATAGTTCATATGTAGTTAGTTTACTCCTAATTGTATATAATAAGTTTAAGCTTATGTAAGACTGATTTTATCATTTGTTCACAAGACTCTCACCTTCTTTCTTTCATGGTAAGTGGACATTTTCCAAAGGAGTTCAAAGTAGATCAACCCCAAAGCAAACATGTCCACTTTGTGACCGTAGTTGCCACTCTCCTGCAAAAACGTGAGGTAAATTAAGTTTATTGTGTGTCTCTACACACACACACACACACACACACACACACACACACACACACACACACACACACACACACACACACACATATATACCCACGGGCCACTTTATTAGGTTCACCTGTTCAATTGCTTGTTAACACAAATAGCCAATCAGCCAGTCACATGGCTGCAGTTCAGTGCATTTAGTCATGTAGCGGTGATCAAGACAACGGGGAAGAAAGGGACTTTAAGTGACTATAAGCATGGTATGGTTGCTGGTGCCAGACAGGCTGGTGTGAGTATTTCATAAACTGCTGATCCACTGGGATTTCTATGCACAACCATTTCTACGGTTTACAGAGAATGGTCCGAAAAAGAGAAAATATCAGACTGGTTGGAGATGATTTGCATCATAGATGTGCAGCCGACAAATCTGCAGCAACTACATGGTGCTATCATGTCAATATGGACCAACATGCATGTTAGCAAGTTGTACCTAATAAAGCGGCCGGTGAGTGTATATGTAGCTTTAAAAAATGCCCCACTGCTCTAAAAGCTGTAAACAAAGCAGCTGCCACTGAAACAATCAGGGAATCAGGACGTATGGTGGACATACACCGAGCAGGCATAACATTATGACCGACTGACAGAATAAGTAAATAACATAGGCCTTTATGTGAAAACACAACGGAATGCTGAGAAACCTTTGGACATGGAATTCGCCTGGATATTGCTTAGACGTGTACTCATTCTCTGATGAGTCACAACTGTTTTGGAGGCACACGGGAGACCTACACAATATTAAGAAGGAGGTCATAATGTTATGCTTGATCAGTGTATAGTAAATAGTGGCAAACCGATCCATTTTAGAGCAATAATGTCATAGATAAAACTGAAGCGCCACCATAAATAATATCACCTGTTCAGGAGCCATGTAGGGTTTGGTTCCTGTTTTCGTTCTCTCATTCGCTCCATCTTCGTCGTCAGTCTCAGTAGTGACCAGACCGAAGTCCCCAATCTTCACTTCTTCATCCTGTCCAAACATGATGTTGGCCGGCTAACCGCGGAGAAACAAGAACAGCAATTAAGGCTTATTAACACCAGTCTACCTGAATGACGTACAAGAAGGTATAGTACATCAGTATCACACTGATTTTCTATGATCATACTGACATCTGAATACATAGAGCTTCAGTGTAAATATATTATTTTGAAATCCAAACATTAACATGTAGGCAATATTCTAGCTATGCACACTATGATGTTGTCAAAGAACTGTTTAGGTACATTAGCCCACATAAATCAGTTAACACCAAAGACAGACAACTGAAGTTAATCTATAAAAAAGGCAGCTGACAATTCCACTTAAACATCACCAGCAAATTGTAATTACCTTTGGCCTGTCTTCCCTTGGTGTTTCTCAGCAAGGAATTTTGCAAGCTCCCCCTTTTATGCTGTGATTTTCCCACATTAACAGTACGTAGTGGAGCAATAATTAAAGAGTTAATAATCCCTAAAAGCCCCAGACTCACCTTAAGGTCCCTGTGGATTAACTTTTTGGAGTGAATGTACTCAACTCCATTCACTATTTGCTGAGCGATGGGCAGACTTTCCTCTCTTCTCTTGGAGATTTGAACAGCATTGTCGTTCTTCTTGTTTATCCAGTCTCGAAGTGTATCCTTACATAATTCCATCTTGATAAAGAGGTACTGTGAAGAGGAGCTACTGGTGGATCTAAGAAAGAAAAATAACAGCGAAATGACACAGCCGCATTGTAAATAAATGAAAAAATACAGTAATATCTTAATGGGGATGTTCACTCACAGCGAAAACTCGTCATAGTCCTCCATCCAACAGTTGTAGTATCTAACAATGTTTCTGTGATGCAGTTCTGATAACGTCCTCACCTCTCGCAGAGCTTTCCTGATCAAAGAATGAAACTATCAGACTATCAGACTGTCCTGAAATGTTACTGTGCTACATTGACATTGACATTGACAGCACACTTGACTTACGGTTTACCGCGGACAACCTTCACGGCATAAAACGTGTCCACCAGTTTTTCTCTTGCACGGAAAACGCGACCAAAGCCTCCTTCACCAAGAAGTGTTAGGGAATCGAAGTCGGCTTTAAATCTGCAATTAATAAAATGACTTAGGCATGAATGTTAGATGGGGCGCATGCTAGCATTGTAACTGAATAACTTATCATACCTTGACGGCATCGATGCATCACTTGTTGAGTTATTGCTTGTTGCGTTCTGAGAAAATAAATACAAAATGAGGATTTGATAAATGTCAAATGAACAGGAGGCTTAAATCCTGATCTAACTATAAAATCCGATACAAATCCAGTGTTTCACAGCAATATCTCTGCACGGATGGGATGGTATTTACAGCAATTACATTATTAGACACAGAAAAAACAGGAATGAATCCTCAATATTTGTACAATTTGGAGTGGAATACCTCACCTGATCTCTGGGAGAGTCACTTGTATCCGATGTTCTTGAAAAAAAAAAAAGGAAATATTAGTTGTCCACTTGGTTTTTACTAAAGTTCTGTGATCTATTTTGAACATTTATTTAATGAAAGAGACTTACGCTGAAGATGATGTGTTATTTTCAGACTCTGCTGATTTGACCTAAACAAGTGTAAAAAAAAAAAAAAAAAAAAAGAAGCACCAATTATGTTGATTTCAGACATTAATCAGAATGTGTGTTTAACTTCTTGTATATTTTTTTCAGGTGCTCCAGCTTCAGGTGGTTTTACATTGGCCATAGCTGTGTACTGTCTCATTAGTTATTTATCTCCTGGTGCTGGTGGTCTGTGTTAGCCTTGTGTGTGCCCTGGGTGTACCCTGCCTGTGTGCCCTACCATTTCAATTTTGATCAAGTATCGTAAACCACAACACAGAAGACTTAAAGATAGCTTCGCAAGATGATGCAATGACAATCACCTGTAACACAATATCAGAAAATAAAATGTTGAACTTGTGGCGGACTTCTAGAGTAACAGGAAGTGTCACGGTTTCATCGGTGTGAAAACGGTGGACTCCTATTTAACGTTAATGTGATAAGTTGGTGTATTAATTTATGAGTTATCACTTATAATATATCATCATTGAGTCCAAGTGGACGTTATTCCATTTTTAATTGCTGTGGATGTATAATATAATAAAAGGAGTTGCATTTTGTGGTGACTCCGCTCAGACACTACCAGCCCAGAACATCTGCTCTGGGCAGCACAGACCCAAACACGACTCTTTCGGTCTTAGAACCTGAATAATGTGTAGAAAACCATTGCTTTGCCTACTACAGACCTGGGCCTTGGAAGCGTTTGATGAATAAGCGAATATTACTGATTCACTTTCGCTCTCTGGCCTGTTTTGTGACGATGCCTCCTTGGAATCCCTAGAAAAAGTCAACAAAAGATATAAGTAAAGCTTCTCCAATATGCAGTAGATCTTATATAGTTTCCCAGCAATAATATTGAACTCTTCTCTAATGCCAAGTGCCTTACCGTGCAGATGATGATGATGCTGACACTGACGACGATTCGTCATCCTCAGATGCTGTTGACCCAAACGACACCTAATGTGCACAAAAAAGGAGTTTAAGATGAAGTAATTTCATCTCAGCAAAAGCGTCTAATTAGAAAGTGTGCATTTAAGATGTGGTACCAGCAAGAGATAAACCAGAGATTAACTAACTAATTACAACTTGGTGTTTAGAATTAATCCTTTATTCTTCTAACTCTTCTAGTCTATGTTTGACAATGGAAAGTGTTAGAACATATTATAATACCTCACTGTCCAAGCTGGACTGTTTCTGAAGAGCAGACCAGGCCAGCTCAGCTGCATGTTGTTCGGCTTCCTTCACAGTCTTACCTTGACCCATGGGGTAATCTTCGTTGTTGATTACTAATTTGCGGAAAAATCTGCATGAGAGAAGGAGGAACTCAGTGGGAAGTGGTGTTTTTTTTAGAATCTGTTCAGATTACAGACATTCAGTCAGACTCACTGAGGATTATGAGCCGGGCCACATCTCTTCGCTTCCAAATACGTATGAGAGAGGGCTTTTTTCTGACAGTAGTGGTTGATGATTCCTTTGAAATCTGTCTGTGTGAAGCTGTTCTCTTTGAAGTTCACACTCAGTCTTTTGTTCTTGTCACTGTAATAAACAACCAAGGTTTCACGACAAAGACTCTAAAATGAAATAAATTGTGATTGTGATTCACTCACCAGAGATTAGAAACATTGAGATTTACTTCCTCATTTTGCTGACCCGATGCATGGGTGTTTTTTTCATCTTCAGTCTTGAAAGTGGAGAAAGTGCAACTCTGAGATGATGACAGAAGGGCATCTGGCCTGCTGAGTACATTGTAAGCCTATGGCAGAGTTGATTATGTGCTTCACAACTTACCTCCGCCGTATTATTGCCATGTATCTCATCATACACCAGCTTGGCTGCTTTCTCCTTAGCTTCTCTCTTCGTCGCTCCTGTGGCCTCGGGATAGTTTTTGTCGCCAACAATAAAGCTGCAGCTTCTAGTATCATAGAAACACTTATTAAGTGCCTGTTTTGAAAATGGCAAAGAATAAGGATGTGGTCAAGCCTCTTACGGGATGGCATTGTATAGTCCAGGTCTTGTTGAATCCACCGGCTTTATTGTCAAACTGTTCCTCTGACCATATTCATTGAGCCAGCATATGTAGTTGATACTCAGTTGAACTGCAGCCGGAGCTTCTGCAACAGTTCCTGGCTGTTAAGACATTAGATAAATACACAACAATTAGACATATGCCACTGGTTTGGGATTATTTTTTTCTTTAACATGCATTGAGTTGAGTTAAGCAGATAGGGACAGTTATCTTACTAAGGCATCTGAGGCTTGAAGTTCATTCTCAGACAAGCCTTTCAGGGCATTTTTGGCTGCATTGGTCTTGGCATCCTTCTTGGTCTTCCCATAACCTATGGGATAGGCTTTACCATCTAGGACAGCCCTTTGTTTGAATCTGTAGAGTAATTGTCATAAGTTTGTTAAACACATGATGCAGTTCACCTGAAATGAGGAAATAAAGTTGTAGGTGTTGCCTTACAAAAAAAACAAAAAATCAAAACCATAAATGTGTAGCTACAGTACCATTTTCAACCTGGGTGTGGCAGGACTGAACTCATCCTCCATTGTGTTGTGGCCACTTTTAGAAAGAATGATTTTCCATGCATGTTGTTTTTAAAGCCTCATTCAGCTGTGCTTACATTCACTAGATTAAACTGTCCAGCTTGGCTCAAACGATGTGTTTTATGGTCATTCTTACTTCATTTGGGAGTTTAATCCTCACTGTGCAGGACAATGCGTTTAACCTTATTGAAATGACTCTGATGAAAGTGAAAGGTTTCAGTCTGAGCTCGGGTGTAGGCCTTAAATTTAAAACCATCAACATGTAACAGATTTGTGACATCAAAACTAAAGCCAATCCATCCTAGTCCATCAGGATACAGTATTTACATATATGAAAACTCTTTGTACATTCACTGAAAATTGACTTTCATATAGATTTTAGGAGATAATTTGTTTCCAGTAATTGATCTGTACAACAAAGCAGCTATATGTTCAATATATACATTTTTGTTCATTTAGTGCAAATATTTTCTATTATAGGCTATTCTTAAAATAACTGCATCACAATCAAGAAATCCTATCTCTTACATAACTAGCTGAGAGTTTCAGCAGGTTATTCCAGTGATGCCATCTAGCCTACTGCTGTTGAAAGACATGCCTAGAGTGATTTACACCAGGACATATCATTTAATTATGTACACATTTCATCAAAAGTCCACAATAACCACAGGTAAAAGATACCGACTCACAGTTTGTTATGATCAAGGCCCTCAGACCCCAGGTCCTTGTACTCCAGCTCAAGTCGGCGTTTCTGTTTATATTCATTTAATCTTGCGACGTAGTTTCCAGCTTCCATCGCCAGTGGCTCAGTGACAGTGCAAATATCGCAGCAGTTCTCTCTTTATGCTTTCACCTTATTCATACGCTGCACGGTCCGTGAGTGCTCGCGATCTCATTCGCTTCAGCTGTCTTCAAGTACCCATAAGTTTCGATTCCTTCGCGTCATAGATCGAGGTTTTCTGGGACCGGATAAACGAAACTGGAAGTGCGCCGACAAATAAATAAATAAATAAATAATGCAGATACCGGGAAACTAAACGTGCTATAACTCGTGGTGTGTGTTTTTGTCAAAAGGGACCATGTTGTGCGTACTGAACCTCGCTTTAAAAGCAGTAACTTTCCCCAGGGACTAGGAACTTTAGGAGGTACACAGCGTGTTTCCATCTCAGTGCATAGTTAGAGACATCTCTGTGTAAGTGTGCACATGGCAGAATGCTTTGATCGGAATTCAAGGGGCATCGACGTCACTGCCGCCCGAGGCCACGCCCACTGAGTGGCAAAAACATGGTAACAGTGAATACAGCGAGACAGGGATATTTAAAATATGGATTATCAGACAACTGGACTCGAAAATGATCCATACGAACTGGTACAGATTTGAAAACGTGGATTAGCCTCAGTATTTGTTAGTTTTAGTTCATTTCAGTTATGATAAGTGTAGCTAAATAAAAGATGCTAATGCTAAGTGCTTTAAGAAGTAACTTAGGGTATGTCTACATACATAATTCAATTAATATTACCTGACACAGACATTACCTGTAAGCTAGTGTTAGGACCCCGGAACAAAAACATCCAAGAAAGCTGGTGGCAGAAGAAGGTAAACAGACCGGTAGAAGAACCCATGGACATACACTGTACTATTATCCATCAAATTTTGAATTTCCCCAATAGGGATCATTAAAGCATTATCTTCTTTATATATAACACACTTTACATTTGAAGGACAAAACAACACCTGAACCTATGCTTGGTTCTTCTTATGTAGCTACGACTTAGACCCATAACTTACTTTAGCAGTTAATGTTATATATATGTTTGACAGTGATAAATAATTTAGGAATAACATGGCCTACTTAGTACAATTACATACAGTGGCTGATATCTAAATGTCACTTTCATCATCTTACTGATGTCTTACTAACAAAAACATATTTTGGTAATACTAAGCTAGTTTAATAGCTTTACATCAACATCATACATCAAATTCGACACATTCATAACAGTTAAATAACATAAAACATATTCTTCTCACTTGTGAAAAGGTCTGTATATGTTGTTGTTGTTGTTTATTATATGATACAATACGTCAACCAGAAAGGGGGCCGTATTGTCCACTGACAAGACACATAGCTCTGCCTAGTGTGTAGGAGGACATAACATGTAAACTGTTAAAAGGACCGCGGTCAGAAGGTCTATAAAAACTTTACAGATTCATTATTTTGTTAATACTTGTTTCTGCATAAAACCCTTAAATAACTTCAGCCTCTTCAAAACTATCAAACATTCAATCATGATGAGGATTTTTACCGGCATTTTGAAATGCCAGCTTGATTACTTGATGTCTCGTTGTTATTTATGAACAAAAAGTTACAGTAAAAGGTTTTTTGGAGGTCGATATTTTTATCCATAGCTCGTCACACACTGAATGTGCTCACAAACTTTCTGCTCTTGCATCACATGGTTTCTCATTTTGATATTGTCTAGTCTTAGCAGGTTGCTGCATGTCACAACCAACACTCTTCAGGAAACTTTTATTAACAGAGTGGAATAGTTTCAGTTGAAAGTCCTCACACAGATGTTGCTACCACACCGAAGTTTTGATTTTAACCTCTTCCTGGCTCCTGACATTCATTAGATCTGCATTTGACCTTTTCTGTGAATTTTGACCTGGCAGGTATATAGATTCACTCAAAGGTGTATGTGCATGCATTAATCAGACGTTCAAAGGTCGTGTAACCTGTAGCTAAATATGAATTCCCGAATAACTACCTTGTGAATCAATACCAATATCATCCAGAACAAACATTTGGTAAGTTTCTTGAACTAGGACAGAAGTTGTTTATTTATTACCAACTTCCGTTCATCTTTACTTAAACACGGTTGGCATACAATAAATTATTTAACCCAGTAATAAACAAGACCATGATTATTTATTATAGTGAATAATGTCATGATGTATTCACCGATTCAAAAATTAAATAAGTTTTTTTTTCCATCCCAGCACATACTAAATAATCCAGATACAGGATGTCAGTTCATGAAAGCAGCCATTAAAAAAGTAACTTCAAGGTATTATGGTGGTTAAGACAGAATTAATGCTAACCATTTTTGCATTTCCTTGTAGCAATCACACAGTACTCCTATTTTTAAGCACTGTAAGTATATGTTTGCACTCTTCCAGGTCCGCCTTTAGTTTGCTTGCTTCCGGTCGGTCCTCTGGTTTCACATGCAGCATTGACCTTATCATTTGGTTCTGCAACAAGACAAAGAACAGCTAGCATGATCTCAATAATCTCCTGAAGTCCAAGCAGCACAAGAACTGTATTTCCCACAAAATTACCTTTTTTCCCAAAAGGTCACATGTCCTGCTTAATACTTGATATTTTCTTTCAGACATCCATGTCTAATACTCTTTTTGTGACCATTACTAGTGGTTGTCAGCCAGTGAAATAATAAATTAAATAAATACTAATTTACCTCTTCATGGAAATGTTGTGAAAATGCTTTAGGAAGTGTCTGCTTTCTGGCATCCTCCCAAATCTGATAAAAGAAAAGAGAAAAGAGCCTTTAACACAACCAATAGACTCTCCAGTATTCATGCTTTGTTTTGTTCTCACAGCATAGTATTACAAAGTTAAACCAAGTTCTAGGTGTTTTGGGGGGTCTAACAGGCTGATGGCAAACCAGCCAACAGATGCATTTGTACAACCTGACATGTGCGTTTAATACCCCCTCATCTGGCACGATACTGTAAGTAATGTCCTGTAACATGTGTTGGGCTATGATTTTTAAAGCCAGTAGTTTGTGCAAGTTTCTCCTTAAATGTGTGACGCACTTGTCAAGAATGAAGACATTAACCATGGCTCAATGAGGCCATTTGAGAAACTACAGCTGTTGCCATTTGCCTGTTGGCTTGATTTTTCAGACCTGGGGATTGGTTGCCACATGGTATTCAGTCATCAGTCATCATGACTGAACCAACCTGGGGTGTGTTTATACTTGAATGACACTGTAAAGAGCTACAAACCTGAATGGCTCATTCAGACACGTTTTAAAAGCAATGAAAAAGCAGGTTTTGCATGATATGATTTGCTGTCTGCCAAGTAAAAATCATAGCCGGAGCGACCCAAAAGATATTAAAACCGTATGGACGTTAGAGCTGCATGAAAAAATCTTGACCTCGATTCACACATACACGTGACCTCATTTCGAGACACAATGATTCTTACGCATTTTATTTCACGAGCGGCATCACAAACAAATGCCCCCATTTCTTCACGGATTTTTTCAAAGTAGCACTGACGCTGACTCCTCCCTCAACCTATGGGAAAGCGTCTTATTCCGTCAGTTCAGTCTGCAGTTCAATGTGTGGAAACAGTGAGGAGAAGAGAGAAGTCAGTGGTAAAGAGAGTTAAATGGATGGAGAAGAAACCCAGGTGGTAGTGGAGGGAGTCCCCCACAGAGTTAAAGTTCATCAGTGCAATAAACATTTTGTAAAAAAGAATCGTGTCAAATAATCGTGATCTCAATTCTAAACAAAAAAATCGTGATTCACATTTTTTCGTGCAGCCCTAATGGACGTGATCTTAAATGAGTTCCAAAATGGAGGCTGAGATAGTCATAAAGTCAGTCAGTGGACTAATAAACTTGCCACAACTTTACTGTGCAGGTACATGAGTCATAGGTATGCTTAGTGTTAAAACTAACAGAACTCCACCCTTGCTGACTGTGACGCATCATGTTTTGAGGAAATGCAAACCTATTGGCATATGATATATTTTTCTGCTACTTAAACAAATACTTGTAACACCAAGGATGATTTTGGAACGTGTTTTTGAACCACTCACTACTTCACTCTCAGGGCCTACGAGATTCCAAAGGAGTTCAAAATAAATCAGCCCCATAGCGTAGATGTCCACTTTTTGGTCGTAAGTCTTCTTGCTCTTCTGTCATAAAAGAACACAATACAGCGACACTAGTGACTAAAATGTCCACAGATACCTTTCATTTAATATTTAGTTAATAGGTAATGTCTGCATCGCTGCTCTCACCTGCTCAGGAGCCATGTAAGACGGGGTTCCTTTGTACGCAGTCCTCTCAATCAAGTTCTCGGCATCGTCATCATTTTCTGCAGTGACCAGCCCAAAGTCTCCGATCTTCACTTTTCCATCTTGACCAAATAATATGTTGGCCGGCTAAACATGGAAAAACAATAAATAAACACTTCATGGCTTATTAACAATAGTGTATTTAAAAAATATATTTTTAACATAATTTGTCTCACTTTCAGGTCTCTGTGGATGAACTTCTTAGAATGAATGTACTCTACGCCACTTAACAATTGCTGGGCAATGTCCAAGCTTTCCTCTCTCCTCTTGAAGTTTCGCAGGGATTTCTTTTCATTCTGAGTATTCTTCTCGTCTATCCACACTCTTAGAGTTTTGGTGTCACACAGCTCCATCTGAATGTAAAGGTACTTTACAGATGCATCACTGTAAGAACAGCAAGAGAAAGGCAAATGGTGATATAACTCTTGTCTTTATAAAATAAGTAGCTCAATAGAAAGGATGAGGCTTACTTGAAGTACTCCAACTGTTCATTGAAATGTCGCACTGGTACCCTTTATCATCCATCCAACAGGTGTGGTATCGAACAATGTTGCAGTGGGTGAGGTCTGACAAGGCCAACACCTCTCGAACAGCTTTTCTAATCCACAAGAGTAACAGAAAATGACGAGTTAATAAAACCTTAGTTTTATTTCATAAAAACACTGTGAAGTAATGGGAAGAAATTAAATGTTTTTTAATACTTGGCTTACTTTTTGTCGAGGACAATCTTTACAGCATAAAACCTCTGCGCGAGATTATGTCGTGCCTTGAAAACTTTACCGAAGGTTCCTTTTCCGAGGAGCTCTATGCAGTCAAAGTCTAATTCAAACCTATAGAAGTATATTTTTGGCAAAAAAATCAAAATATGACAAAGCTTTTTAATTCAAATATTATATACACAGGCATAAGATTATGACCGCCTTCCTAATATTGTGTAGATCTCTCTTGTGCCTCCAAAACTGTTGTGACTCATCAGAGAATGGACATGGACACTCAGGGTGTCCTGTGGTGTCCTATGGGTTGAGGGGAGATCCTTTGTGAATCAGACTTGTTCCAGCGCATCCCACAGATACTTGATCAGTTTGGTATCTAGTGAATTTAGAGGTTTGTGTGGGTTTTTGTGGCTGCTGCCATGAGTGTCATTGCTATGTGGTGGGGGTGTCTGGGATATGTCAGGTCCAAACGTTTCCTAGCAGAACACTACATTGTCACAAGATGGTGACAAAGTCAATAAATTGACCTGTCAGTGGATTTAATGTTATGGCTGATTCTGATCGGTGTATATATACAGCATACGTAAATAAATTACCAATGACTGAACTAATGATTTAATTTAATTTTCTTACCTTGTGAGGACTGGTTGGGTTGTCGTTTTCTTGCTTTGACTAACTGCTGGACTCTTGGTACTGAAATTGACTGTATCCTTAATGAAAGTGATAATATAGAAGTTAATATGCAGTATTAGGCATGACCCATCAAAATGAACTTGCATGGTCTGGTCTTAATTTACCTCTTTGCTTTGGTGAGCATTTTTGAAATTTGCTGCAAGTCTAACAAACAAAACAAAGAAAAGTATAATTGATAATAACATCTACTAAAATATTATGTAGTGGGTGTGAAAAGACGGCTTACTTTATTTTGGGCTTTCCGTCAGGACTTTGAACCTTTATAATGGAAAGTAGAGAAAAAAATTCATTACAAGCCGAAAAAGTTCTATTTTACTTCCTGGTCATCGAAAGAATCTCGGGACAATCTCCGGTCAACAAGTGCAGCTGCCACTAAGTCTCAGTGCTAGTGATGATCCAGTGACCAATTTCCTATGCTCTTATCTCTTGTTAAGAAACTCAAAAAAAATTGCTGTTGTTCACATGAAACCAGGAACTCCTACGTTTTCTAGACCAAGATTTCACAGGAGGAATTGATAAGCAGAATCAGTAATGGCATCAGCATCAGTAAAATCTTATCAGTGCCCATCCCCATCTATGACGGTGTTAAAGGTGCTTATGTTTTACAGTGTTTTCTAGTTAGGAAGTTGGATCTTGTGAGTTTATGTAAATTAAAACCAATTGGTATCATTTCTACAATAATGTGGACATTACAACCTGAAGAGTTGTGGCAGCGTTAGGTGCATACATTACAAATAACACACCTGATTCTGTAGAGGTCTTTGGGTGAATTGGTTAAAACAACAGAGTCGCTTGTAGATACTGGAATGCTTGATCCTCGACCGGAGTCCCTTGGAGAATATGATAATGCACATTAGGAGAATACTCTCAACATTAAACCATCTGTCATATGGCTCAGTCAGCGCCTTACGGTGTGCTTGACAGTGCTGACTTCTTGGGTGTTGCACCATTATCAGCTGACCGGACACTAACCTGAAAACACAAAGGATAGGCTTGGTCACTACCATAGTTTGTAGTGACTGATGCTGTTTGGTAACGGGGTGCAACATTAGCCTAACAAGCATTTATTTTCATTTTTGCAGTTTGATGTTTAAAATGACCTCTCCTGTTTCCAATAAGTGGCTCTTTAATAAGGTCACGGTAACATCAAATTCAAATGTATAAGGCAGTTGTTACAAGATGTTTTAAAGCTGCGGCACCTTATTTTTTCCCTCAGAGTCAAATTTAAATTGTTTCATTTCTGAGAGTTATATCAGCAAATGACAACAATGGGGTATTTACTTCCTGATTCCATTTGGAAGAAGTATGAAAACTAGACGTACCAAAATACAGGTTTTGAGGCTATAAGACCAACATGCTGAACATTATGCATGCAGGTCTCAATATTCACACCTTCGAATGACTAAAGCAACACCTATGAAGCTGGCCCATAATTGCTGTAGGAACTCTAAAAGTTTGTGTGGATGATTAAGTAGTAGTTTTCAGGCACTGTGCATTTATGTGATAAGAATGTCGGTTCGGTCAGTGCTGCTTCACACAAGAGGAGCCAATGTGGGAGTCACTCTAATTTTTGATATCAGAAGAATAGAAATTCTTAAATACCTTGCTGTCCCAGTCAGACTGTTCCTGAAGCGCAGACCAGGCCAGCTGAGCTGCATTTTGCTTGGCTTCCTTCACAGTCTTACCTTCACCTACGGGGTATTCTTTGTCGTCAATTACTAATTTGTAGAAAAATCTGCAAGACGCAAGAATGAATTGTGTAAAGATTACACTCTCGTAACAGGTAAGTATTTATTTTTTTTAGGTTTTTTAGTTCAGTCAAACTCACTGAGGATTATGCGGCGGGCCACATCTCCTGTCTTCAAGAAATTTAGGCAAGCGACTTGTTTTCTGACAGTAGTGGTTGACAAGTCCTATGAAATTTGCGTCTGTACAACCACTGTCCTTCACAGCCAAGCTGCTTATCTGATCACTGCAGCAAGAAAGACATAAACTTATTAAAACTTTTAATAATCAATCAGAGCTAAAGTTAAACAGTAGTTTACATACAGTGTCATAGTGAAGAAGAATATTGCTCGGCCTGTATTTTTGCTCACCAGAGATTGGACACATTCAAGTCTTGTTTTTGTTGTTCTGATGTGTCCTTGCATGTCTCGTCTCCAGTCTGAGAACACAACAATATGGGAGTAGAATCAGTGACAGTAGAGATGTCTTTGTGTGCTGAGCTGGTGCAGTAGTAGAAGCTTCATGTGCATTTTCTGTCTCTCAATAAAACAACAAATGGTGCATCAACACAAATTTTCACACATATAGAGAGTAAAATTTGAAACAAAATCATCTTACAGATTCAGATGGTTCCTCCAACAAGCTTGTCAAAGCATTTTTAGCCGCATTCTGCCTGGCTTCCTTCTTGTTCTTCCCCACACCAACTTTATAGACCTTATCATTCAGAACGACTCTTATGGAGAATCTGTAAGTGAAATGCGCTTTGTTATACAGACGAGACAATTAATCTGTTTCATTTTGTTTTGGGACCGTACAAAAATTTTAATGACAGTCTGGAAAAGTCAAAAAGATAAGATTATACTTTGATGATCCTCTCTCGGTACAATTGACAGCACTGGGACTAAGAAGAGTAAATTAAAACACATCAGTAACTTAGCGTACTGAAAAAGAAGAAGACTTGAATAGCAGAAACTAAAATAATTAGTTTTAATTTGTATAGTTGGGATACAGTTTGTTCACTGAGTTGTGAAAACAACATGCTACAAAAAGAACTGCATGCAGCCTGGGGACACCGGATAGCAAAAGTGCAAGTAATATTAATAATACTTTTTTGTTTTTACTTTTTTTTCTGCATTTATATGACAGCAGCAGGTACTTCTTATATACTAGAGAGTGGGACTTAAAAAAACCTATCATGATATGATAGGATACAACATGTATGCATGTTTGCATACCGGTATTAATTCATCAGTAATAATAATTCAGAAGTATAGCATGGACACTAACCGAGCCTATTTTGGTGTGTAACTGATATTTTTTCATTATTGCTACTTTTACTTTAACTAAAATACCTGGGCACTTCTTACACCTTTGACTGGTGTCTCCAAACGTATGTGACATAGTAGATAATCACGTTTAACTCCTACAGGCTATTTTCCAAGTCAAAACAAGACCCCACACGTCTCCATTTCCTAAGTTTTGGAGCATGACTTTGCAAAAATTAGTCCAACTTACGTTTTAATGTGATCGGGGCCAACAGATCCAACCTCCTCAAATTTCAAATCTAGTCGTTCTTTCTGTGCATGCTCGTTCAGTTTAGCAACGAAGTTTTCCGATTCCATCCTATACCCCAAAGTCTCAATACATAGTTAAGTTATATTAAATATTACAGAGCAAAGTGCAAATCTGAAATTTATACACATTTTTCTCGAATGGTTCCACATCCGCCTAAGTTTCGTTTTCGCTGTGTTTGCGTGAAGGTCAGACGTCATGACGCTCACGACACCTCGTGATGTTCAATAAAGTTTATTGAAAAAATGTCTGAAGAATTAAAACCGGTTCAAGTGTGTGTGTTTTTTTTGTTTTTTTTTAAAAAGCTCATATGTGGTTTAATATTTTTGGGGGGCTTCAGAAGAACAGTACCTGTTCTTCACCTTGACAAACCGTTAAACAACTATAGTTCCCGAGAGGTTTCAGTACCGTAGTCGTAGCTAAGACTCATGGGAAATGTAGTTGATAATAAAACAAAAATAGTTTGTTAAGGAACTAGCCACAGGGTTTCTGCAGATTTGAACAAGTAAAATTTAAGACTTTTTAAAGACCTTTTTGAGACCGTTATAGGTTAAATTTAAGACCAACACTAAGTATTAAAAATAAGGAAACCCAGGAGCCCCAGAATTACTTTCAAAATAACAAAATTTATTGTCATTCAACTATGAACTCAGGACATCCCTGGGGTGGGCTCCACTAATGAGTAACAGAAACATAATAGGCTATGGACAAGAGCAGGCCAGACTGCAAATGAAGCGGTATCAAACGGACATAAGGATTTAAGACCTACAATTCAAAATATGCTTGCATTAAAAAAATTTGAAGGTCTTAAATTAGGATTATTGTTGAATTTTAGACTTTTTTCGTCGATATTGATACAGAATCCTTCATCTAATATTTATGAGCCTACCATTGTTCAGCATTAAGAATATATATATATATTTTTTCTGGTGCACTGTATGACCGATATTAATGCACAGCTAAGCACATATACTATTGCTATAAAAATAGCAATAGTAAGTGTAATGACTGTTAACAAATAACTCAAAGAAAGTCATTCTCTCTGACGTTACTAAATTTAAAATAAAACAAAGTAAGTGTAATGTTTTCTAAAAAAAATCTTTAATGAAAATGCTAGGATGCAGTTTTTCTTGAAACAGCAAGATGGTTGTAAATATTTTCAAAATATAAGCATCAAAATGTATCACATTTCAATTTGTTAAGAACGATATCAGATTTTACTTGTTATCCCCTCACAAATATAAACAGCAACATCCTTCTGAAAATGGACAGCAGAGTCCGACAGAACGATAAATAATGATGAACTGTTTTTTTTTTTTTTTACAAAGTCTGTTTATAGGATTATAAGTTAAATGAAATACATAAATGCCTTGTTTTTATGTTTCACTCACACATGCAATACCCCCACTATCTAACAATTGTATCTGCTTTTTCACTGGGAACTACAGCACATTATTATTTTATTTTTTTTATTAGGTTCAGTCATGGTCTGCTGCTGTATCTCCGGGACAGTTTGAGCACAAGTCCTCTTCATCTGTAAAAACAGAAAAAATATATACAGTATATCAGAAAATGCAACCATAAATAACCTGAACCATGTTGTTAAGTCTTACCGTTATAAGTCGTCCCACACCATATGCAGTAAAAATGGACTCCTCTCAAATAGGACGTGAGAATTTGCAGTTTATCAAAAGACTGCAACACAGAAAAATAACAATAATATTAGCCTGGATTACTCACCACAGACATCTTTTATATGCATTTATTGCACCATATGCCAATACATTAACTTTGTCATTAAAGTCTTCCCACCAACATGAAAGCATACACCATGTATAAACATACATATGTCTATACATGATACTGTAAAATAAACTGAAACCTAACAGTTAGTTCAACAATCTCCTCTTCTTTGTCCTCTTCCTCCTCTTCCTCCTCCTCCTCCTCTTTGAGATCATCTTCCTCGTTATCACCGTCTGCTTTGGGCCAGTACCAGTCTTCTCTAGGGATAGTTATGCCCTGAATTTGGGACAATAGATACCACAGTTGAAAGACTCACCAACAAATAAACTCTTATTACCATTTTTTTTTTTTACTGATGCAAAATTCTTAATTTGATTTTATATTCATAATTCTTCCAACCTTCTGACTGTCAAGCTGTTCACAAGATCGCTGACTCCTCCTGAGGTCTCCCTCAATCTTTCTCTCCTCTCGTTCTGTCCTTACTCTTGACCTGAAATGAAAAACATCACATCCAAGGGCAATGAAACTGTGTATCTTCTGAAGAGGCAATACTTGGAGGCATCGTGCATCTTGAAGGCAGCGCCGAACTTCACCTAAAATCTTCCAGAGATTTGGTCTCATTCTGTTGTTTGGCTCGTACTTTCCGTCGATAGTGTTCAAGTTCCTCCTCAGCTTTTCTTTTCTTCGCCTCTTCCATACCAATGCCCCCTCTGTCTTGATTGATTAAAGACAGAAAAGTGGATAAACACTGCAACCAATCAGTTGAACTGCGCAACATATTACTGGAAATACTTTAGATAAAAGTAAATGTATTGCATACCAGTTTTGATATTAAGTGGAATTGGATCAACCCTCCCCACACCTGAAAAGGTGACAGAGAGTAAAATAAGTACTAAAAACAACACAACTTAAAAATAGTCTCATTTAATAAAGAAGAAACTTGCCTGCCTTCCCAAGGCCTTGACCGGCTTTATAACCCATTTTCTGTAGAAGTGCAAATCCCCTGTTCTCGTTAGTAATGGAGCTCTGCAAAGCTGTTTCTCTGCTTTCCCTCTCCTGCTCCTTGTAGGTCTTCTGACGGTTCTTAATGTTCTTCTCCTTTTGCTTTAACTCCTTTTTCATTGCTTCCTTTTCCCGCCTCACCATGCTGACACCTGGTTTCACATCTTGACTGTCAGAAGGAAGAAAATAAAGAAAACGGTTTTATTATTTTAAATGTGAAATTTGTTCTAACTACATTTAACATTTTTACAGACTGCACTTCAGTGAACATCTACTACACGACAGTAAACGACATCGTAGTTAAATGTGACGTCTTCGGATATGAATACAAAAAGAAAATCCACAAAAAGCTTACATTTTGCTTAAAAATGCATCAGACATATAGTCCTCTTCTTCATCAGACATAATGGTAGGTGTAGGTGAAAATAAATATGGAAAAGAAAAGCTACACTGCTCTTATATTTATCCGGTTATGGGTCGTATTTACTTCTCCGGTGTTTGGTTCGTTCAATCATGTATTCCGATGAGCATCAAGGTACTCATTGAATCTAACGTTCCGGGGAGTTTGACAGATAATATATTTTGTATTTATGTTGAGTTAATTAATCAAACAACATACATATAAAATCAATTATGAGCCTTTAACGTATTATATTAATTCTAGTAATTATGTTACGTTGTTTGTTTAGTTTCGACCCGGACAAGCTTTGAAGCGGCACCGCCGAGAGTCGTCGTCATTCATCCTGGGTCATCGAAACAGGTAGGATGAACAATTTGCCTATGTATGTTCGCTATATCAGGAAGATATTGTTGCAGTCTTGTTTTTTGAAGAGCTTACTCATTTAAAAAAAGGACCGAAGTCATGTTTGGACGTGAATGGTTAGCGATAGTATAGCTTTTTCCTCGTAGGAAGTAGCTAGCTTAGGTTGCTAACCAGCTCGCCTATCAACAGCTGGAGACTGGCACCTGTCAACACAGAAAACCATAATGTCAATGTAATACAGCTGTGCCATTTCAGTCTGCAACACGTTATACAGCATACACATCTGTGACTTTATGTTTATAGCACATATATGCCTATTTAAAGTCTATAAATGCATTGTAAGGTCAGTAAATGACAATAGTAATATAGGAGCTGTCTAGATGTTAGCCAGTCTAGCTGGAGGAAAAGGGAAATGTGACAGAAGCGACATTTAATGTCATGGTTCTTCCTTTTAATGTAACAGAGACAAGGGTGTACAGCTCTGTGTTCAAAGGTCCTCACCATGGAGCTGGCTCACAGTCTGCTGCTCAATGAAGATGCTTTGGCACAGATCACTGAAGCAAAGAGGCCCGTCTTCATCTTCGAATGGCTTCGCTTCTTGGATAAAGTTCTCGTGGCAGCGAATAGGGTGACTGTTCAGATTCTGGCATAACTTATCTGATAGGATGTCTTCAGAAGCAGCCCCTGTGACTTATATTTTGTGTTCAAATGTTAGGTGGATGTGAAGGAGAAGCAGAAGAAGCTGGTGGAACAGCTGACAGGACTGATCAGCAGCGCCCCTGGACCGCCAACAAGGAAGCTCCTGGCTAAAAATCTCGCTACCCTCTACAGCATTGGCGACACCTTCACTGTTTTCCAGACTCTGGATAAATGCAATGACATAATCAAAAGCAAGGATGACACACCTGCATACCTGCCAACGAAACTGTAAGCCCCCGTTTAGTTATTTAAAGATGTATACAGTAACGCTGCATATTATTGAACATTTGTATACAAGCGCTTCAGCTTTGCTGAAAATTCAAATTTTCATACACATACAATAGGTCCAGTTTCTAGGGTATTAGCAGTTAAGCCAGACATTAATCTGCAGAATGACATTTCATGGTTAAAAGGGTGGATTAAGTGTTCACGAGCAGATCTAATGCTCTGATTCTTGCCGACATTAATGTGTCCTAATAGTGGATGAAGCTGCATCAGAGGTGCATGTCATCATTCATTCATACCTGCTTGTTGATTTAGAGGGGATGTTTGGATATGTAAGGAGGGCAAGACCTCACTGCTACCCACTAGTCACCGTTCTAACCTTGTGATGTTTCTGAGTAGATGATGATGCAGTGGGAGATGGTTAAATGTAACTCACGATGCAGATTATTATGGTAGTATCAGCAGCTGTCAGTAAAGTATAAGCCAGTCTTAAAGTTCTCAAGAGGAGACTAATGAATGTCAGAATAAAAAAAAGCATGGTATAGTTAATTCTATATTTTTTATATAATTTCCAAGTTTATTTTGTTTGCCACATAATTTTAGATGATTTTCAGTTCAAATCTTTTGCTCTCACTTTTCTTGCAGTGCTGCAGTGGCATGTGTTGGAGCTTTTTATGAGAAGATGGGCAGGATGTTGGGAAGCTCCTTTCCAGACACCATTAATAATCTTTTGAAGGCATTAAAGAGTGCAGAGGTATGGCTTTTAAGAGGGTTATTATTATTATTATTGTTCAGAATCTGGTGCAAAATATATTTTAATTCCGTTATTCCCACCTTCACTTTGTTGGTCTAGTCCCAGGGGAGAGGAGAGATCCTTCTCAGCTTGCAGAAGGTGCTCTGTGGACTGGGTGGAGCTGCAGCTTCGTGTCACAGAGACATCTACAAGAATGCCCGCTCTCTGCTCACAGACAGGTCCATGGCTGTACGCTGTGCGGTGGCAAAGGTTGGTCTCAGAAAAACAATTAACGCAGCCACAAGAAATTAACCAAAGCTCATTTACAGTAGAAACTGAAGTCAGAATTTTTATTGTGTCTTCTTCTTTGTCAGGATTCCTTTTCAGGTGGAGGAATTTTACAAATGATCGAATTAGCCCCAGATATGAAAAGTACCTGTACTTGATTCACTAAGGCATATGTGGAGATTCTGAGTGCCTATTATAAAAATAAAATCACCAGCTGATTTCTTGTGATCTCTATTGAGGCTGCAATCTATTTTTTGCCTTTAGAAGATGACACGAAGGCATATTTTGACTACACTGAACTAGTGTTGCTGTGTCATCTTGATCAAGCGGATATGTTGCGCAAATCTCTTACCTTTCGTCATTTTGAAAGATGATTTCCTGTTCATAAAGCAGTCATCACTTATACTATCTATGGTGCATGTTCTTTTCATTGTATGTTGCAACATTGTGTGTCTTATTGTCATCTGTCTGTCACCTTAGAATCCATAAAATTATTAGTTACCAATATGTCTGTGATAAATAATGACAGTGCTTCCTCTTTGTTCTCCTTATCAGTGTCTCTTAGAGCTTCAGAATGAGGCAGTATTCATGTGGACCACAGAACTGGAGAACGTGGCCACTCTGTGTTTCAAAGCCTTGGAAGGGTCTAACTATGGTGTTCGGGTAGCGGTGGCCAAACTACTGGGGACTGTCATGGCCACCGCCCTGATGCCTAAACAAGCAGCTGGTAGGCTAAAAAATTAATTTGTGCACTTTTTTTGTTAAAAAAAAAGCCGGGCTCGCATATTTTGTTGTTTATGATTGCAAAACAGTTTTCTTCTCCCCAACAGTGATGCGTCAGAATGTGAAGCGCGCCACTCTGGAGGAGGTGCTGGAGCTGATGGCCACAGGCTTTCTGCGTGGTGGATCTGGCTTCCTGAAGAGTGGTGGAGAGATGTTGAAGGGTGGAGGCTCTGTCAGCAGGGAGGTCCGGGTGGGCGTCACACAGGTGAAGTGACTTCCCAGACGCACAGTAACAAGAATCCTGGCCTGCTTTGCCTAAATTCATCGACTTCACGCATAACTCTCCTTCATTCTCCTCAGGCTTACGTTGTGTTTGTGACAACACTTGGTGGTCAGTGGCTGGAGCGCAACTTTGCCACGTTCCTGTCCCACGTCCTGGACCTAGTGTCGCACCCCCGCGCCACCCAGACGCACGTTGAGGCTGTGTACTCACGGCGCTGTGTCTCCTTCATGCTCCGTGCCACTCTGGGGGGCTTACTGGGGGAGAAAGCGCAAATCGCAGCCGGCAAAGAAATCTGCCAAGCCATCAGCAAGCAAATGAGGGCTGTGGGTAAGGAGGATGGGGGGGAAATATCACGGTTCAGAGCATTACAGAGTAAGTACTCATCCATTATTATCACCTTTAATTCACACTCCATTCAGCTTCATAAACGTTTGCATGTGCTTGTGTCGTGTAACGGGGATGGCTTTTCTTTTCTTTCTTGTGTTGCATGTTTTTTTTTTATGCTTTTGCTTTCTGCCTTTTGAATCACTCTCCTCTTTGGCTTATCATTTACTTATGCCTGTATTATTGCGTAGCCTTTAGGGCTTCTTGCCTGTGAATTCACCTTCTGTTAATCCCTAAGGAGCCGATAACAAAACATTTTCTGACTGCTGACATCTGGCTTACACCAGCAGAAAAACTGCATGTGCCACTCAATTCAAACAAATAGGTTGAAGCGATCTCACCCCACACGTCAAGGCATAATATTTGCATGTGCGCTACACCACATTTCCATTTTTTTTTCTGCTTTACGTCATCACATCAATCATTTTTAAGAAAAAAAAAATCACCTTTATCCCATCAAAAAAGGATGATTCTTACTCTGATTTGCTTTGCAACCCTTAAACTGATGTAAACCGTGTCAAAACGACACTCTGTGGCAGAATTTGAAAATGATGTTGAATGTTGGTGTCTCCTAAAACGTGATCCAGGGCTCCTCATTGTCCGCTGTAGCCATGTTGCTGTAGATTTTCCGACCAGTTTGGTGAGACCGTGACAAACGCTAAACGTAAAAATGACACCCGTTGCCGTGATGAAAGCGGGGCCCTCCGTAGAGTACGTCCCCTGCAGTCGATTCTGTGTGTATGCAACGAAACATCAAGAAGCAGCTTTAAATCTCTTCCTTAAGTCATATTGACTTTTTTCCTAATGTGGGATCTGTGTCGATTGCTGCTTGTTTAGAGCTCAGAGGATTTCCATTCTTGATAAATGACCAGGAAATGCATCTATCAGTTTGTAACAGTTTATTATTATTTGATACCACACTTCCAACAATTCTTTCTTGCTTAGAATTGACTGTGTGAAAGAAATCCTCAGAACTCTCGAGTTGTTGGTCGAATAGAAGTGTGCTCCTTTATTGTTGCAGAACTTTACAGATTAACGTGTGACAGCAGTGCATGGCATAAAGTGGACAATTATGTTGTTATGCCACATTATTTTTAATTATTAGTGCCACAAAATTAAAATGAACTTAATTTTTATTTTAAAAATTGCTATTGATTTTGAGCCACTTTATCCGTGAGTGCTGCACACGTTCTGAACTTGTAACTTCTACGTTTTAAATGTGTGAGATTTTAATTAGTAAGTGCTAAATATTGCCATATGTTTAATGTGTGCACAGAAAATGTGTTTTTTTTTTTTTTTTTAAATCCTTCTCTCTTGTTTTTCTTTCTTTCTATTATGTTTTTCCAGAGGCGGTAGTGAACGATATCAGTGGCGAGAACAAGGGAGGGGCAGCTGATGTCTCTGCCAGTCAACATGTCATGGTGTGCGCCCTGAAAGAGCTGGGCAGTTTAGTTCAGAGCTTGAGTGCCACAGCCTCACCGCTCATCCAGGAGCCTTCTGTAGGTAAGACTAGAAATTACACAGAAAGAGGAGATTCATATTGTCGCCTTTAGGCTTCTATAAACACATGCTGCTTGGTCAGTATATTCTGCAACTTCATTTGAACATTCAATGAAAATCTTGCTGCTTTTAAATTTATCCTGTGCCTTCGTGTGCAGGACTCCTCGAAACCGTGTCCTCTGTGCTGCTGCACCCGAGCATGGCAGCACGCTTGGCGGCTGCATGGTGCCTGCGCTGTGTTGCCGTGGCGCTGCCCTATCAGTTGACCCCGCTGCTGGACCGCTGTGCAGAGAGAATCAACAACCTGAAGAGTTCACCCGAGGCTGTGAGCGGCTACAGCTTCGCCATGGCTGCCCTGCTGGGAGGAGTGCACCAGTGTCCTCTGGGTATCCCCCACTCCAAGGGCAAGGTGTGTAGGCTCGGAAAGTGACGTCTTTCATTCAGGTTTTTCTATCCACTGTATGTTTGTCTCGACTGATCTTCTGCACCAGCCTCGCTGAGTGCCTGATTTAAAGTATTGTCTGTTCCCTGTAGTTGGTCGTGAGTATAGCGGAAGACCTCCTTCGAACAGCTGCTCAGAATAGTCGGCTGTCCCTTCAGCGTACGCAGGCTGGATGGCTGCTGCTGGGGGCCCTCATGACTTTGGGTGAGTCTCCCAGATATTCCTTGTTGCTTGGTACTTGGTCTGTGATATTGCTCACCGCCAGCACACTTAGTACATTTACATGCACGTGAAAAAAACGTATTATTGCTTTAATCCGACTTTAAATGGGTAACTTAAGTGCATGTAAACACATTACTCCAACCAAAATCGGAGTTCTCATTATCCGACTAATACTCCCAGATAATGAAAATCGTTTTTCACCAGCATGTATATGCTTAATGGGACTTTGAACTGGACCGTGCATGTGGATAAGGAGGTAAACAGAGCTGGTAAAAAAACCACCTGAGGCATAGCGCACATCTTATCTGCACCAGAAGTAGCATGCACATTACGTATGAGATTAAAAAAGCTAAACTATTATCCATCTTATCGTTGTTTGAAATGCCGGTCTGCCACATAAACGACTCTTGTTTACTTCATGACGTTATGGGTGAACCAGAAGGGGGCTGTATTAACATGGTATTAACCCGGTGAAAAGACACATATCACCACCTATACTGTGGAGGAGGAGGACATGTTCCCGGCAGTTGTTCAATTTTCTCCACTGCATGTAAATGTATGTGAGACAAGGGCTGCATTAAGCTGTGCATGTAACCGCACTGATTGTCCCGATGTGTGCTCCCAGGTCCGTCCCTTGTGCGCTATCACCTCCCCAAAATGCTGCTGCTGTGGAGGAACGTGTTTCCTCGCTCCCAGAAGGAGCTGGAGGCCGAGAAGGCCAGAGGAGACTCTTTCACCTGGCAGGTCACCCTGGAAGGCCGAGCTGGAGCACTGTGTGGTAAAGAGTCACAACTGTCCCGTGTACCTGCACATCCTCTGTAATGTCAGCAGATACAGTTCTGACCAACACTGTTCCTTCTTTGTCTGTAGCCATGCGCAGCTTTGTGGCCCACTGCCCCGAGCTCCTTACAGAAGACGTCATCCGTAGACTGATGACTCCCATTGAATGCGCCATGACCATGATGTCTCAGTGAGTGGGATTCATTGAAATACAGGCACAGATGCATTTTTTTATGTACTGTATCTAATGATTGAAATATTTCTACCTTTTCTCAGAGTCCCTGCCATCATTAAGGTCCATGGTGCTCACCTGAAAGCAAGTGCAGCGATGGTGAGACTCCGGTTATACGATATCCTGGCTCTCTTGCCTCCTAAAACCTACGAAGGTAACACAACTCAATCTTTGCAAAATTAAAAAAACAATTATATAAGGCATTTATTAAAATCAGTAATCTTCTATTATAGGCAGCTTCAACGCCCTCCTGAGGGAGCTGGTGGCAGAGTTTACTTTGACTGACAACTCGGCCAACACCACCACGTCTTTGCTGCGCTCTCTGTGTCACTACGATGACAGCGTCCTCATGGGATCCTGGCTACAGGAGACGGACCACAAGTCCATTGAGGATCAGGTTCGTTAAAATCATGTATGATACGAAGAATCCCCAAACATCAGGAATAAATAACGTGTGTAGTCCTGTTTCTGTAACAGATATTTGGACAGAAATCTGCTTTGTCTTAAAAGCTGTAACAGCAACCCTCTGCTGTGTTATTACACGATTTCTAGAGCATTGTGTTAGGTTCGAACCAGGCTACTTGCGTTAATGGTATTGTATGATATTTACGAAACAGTTGCAGCCCAACAGCGCATCTGGCAGCGGAGCTCTGGAGCACGACCCCTCCTCGATCTACCTGCGTGTCCCCGTAGGCGAGGCCATCCCAGGACCTCTTCCTTTGGGCGTGTCGGTCATCGACGCATCGGTGGCTCTGTTCGGTGTGGTTTTCCCCCACGTCTCCTTCAAACACAGGTTAGTAGTTTAGTCGTCAGCATAGAAGTTTGGAAAAATGGTTTGAATTCTTGAACCGTGTCAACTTTTTGCATCATTTTACATTTTTTTTATAGACATAAGGATGACTTATAGATCTCTGGTGCTTTTTTTTTTTTACGTGTTTTTATTTCTCAATGTCTCTGTGGTTTCTACTTATACATTCTACCCAACTCTGTGTGTGATTCAGGCTGCAGATGTTAGACCACTTTGCAGAGTGTATAAAGCAGGCTAAAGGAGTTCGACAGCAGGCGGTCCAGCTGAACATCTTTACTGCAGTGCTTAGTGCTCTCAAGGTGAGAAAACATTGTATTTTATATATTTTCTTAAGACAGGAAGTATCGTGTTTAATTGTTCAGATAAGACATGCGATGAAAACTCATGCATCTCTGAATTGATGAAGGGTTTGGCTGAGAACAAGAGTACTCTGGGTCCTGAGGAGGTGCGTAAGTCGGCCCTGGCCCTGGTGATGGGAGCCCTGGACAATCCCAACCCCATCCTGCGCTGTGCCGCCGGAGAGGCTCTGGGCAGGATGGCTCAGGTGGTAGGAGAGGCTACCTTCATCGCCAGAATGGCACAGACCAGCTTTGACAAGTACGCATCATACTGTTTATTTCATCTTTGAAAATGAAGTGAGACTGGCCATATATACATATATGTGTTTTAAAGTCTTGTATTTCTATCTCAAACTAAATGTTGAGATCCCTACACTTCCTCTTGTTAAACTCAATATCAGGCTGACTTTGTGTATTTAATGTGGTTTCCATTAGAGATTGAACAATATGGATTTTTAGGGCCGATACCAGTACCGAATTGTTTTACATCAGCCTTGGCCGTTGGCCGATACATGCTGCAGATATTTGGAGCTGATACTGCTTTTTTTCTCTCCTCCATTTACATAATAAAAATGACACGACTTTCCATGATTTATGCAGGATTGGTTGTATAAAACTTGTTGTTTTTAAATCTCTTTTAAATCAAATGGACGTGACTTTAATCATGTGATCCACATCTCTATTTTTCCTCTTTGTACAGACTGAAGTCTGCCCGTGATGTGGTTTCAAGGACGGGCCACTCACTGGCTCTTGGCTGTCTGCATCGTTACGTTGGAGGAATTGGTTCTGGCCAGCACTTAAAGACCAGCGTCAGCATCCTGTTGGCGCTGGCTCAGGATGGGTCATCGCATGAGGTCCAGGTACAGTAAATTACTTAGAAGGAATGGATTTTTTCATTTACTTTCAGTGTGTAATTCTGTATATAATTTAAATAGAAAAATAACTTTCATAACTATTTTTATTTTAAATCTAATTTTATCGTCTTGTTTTTAGACCTGGGCTCTGCACTCTCTGGCTCTGATTGTGGACTCTAGTGGTCCCATGTACAGAGGCTATGTTGAGCCTACACTCTCCCTGGTACTCACTCTGCTGCTCACCGTGCCCCCGTCGCACACGGAGGTACATCAGTGTTTGGGCCGCTGTCTGGGAGCTCTCATCACCACTGTGGGACCAGAATTACAGGGTAATTGTGGAAGAAACCAAATCTTTTTATTTGAGTCTCATATCCCTAAATGCATTACCTAACCAGCAGGTGGCAGTGCAATCTATTTTTAAGCCTCCGAAGGCCACTGAAACACACTGGAAGGGCATACAGCGTGTCCTCTGACTGCTGACTGTCTGTCTTTCTAATTAGTGTCATTGGGTTTTGCTAGGAAATGGAGCCACGATTTCCACCATCCGCTCGTCCTGCCTGGTTGGTTGTGCCATAATGCAGGACCACTCTGACTCCCTTGTGCAGGCAGCTGCCATCTCATGTCTGCAGCAGCTGCACATGTTCGCTCCGCGACACGTCAACCTGTCCAGCCTGGTGCCCTGTCTCTGTGTAAGATATGAGCGTGTCAGACTGCAGGTATGACAGCCACTGTTTGTGTTCGGCACAATCATGATTTTCCGCTGTGCTATGGGATTCCCGCAGGTGCACCTTTGCAGCTCTCACCTGTTGCTGCGTCGAGCTGCCGTGGCCTGCCTGAGGCAGCTCGCGCAGAGAGAAGCTGCGGAGGTCTGTGAGTACGCCATGAGCCTGGCGAAGAGAGCGGGAGACAACACGACAATCAGTGAGTGCAAACTGTGAACTTGATGAGAGCGCTCTGTTGGATTAATACGACCCAGTGAGACACTGCATTGTCTGTGTTCAGATTTAAACATCACAGAGACGGGCCTGGAGGGCGTTCTGTTTGGCATGCTGGACCGAGAGACGGACAGGAAGCTGTGTTCTGACATACATGATACACTGGGGCACATGCTGTCATCTCTCGCTGTGGAAAAGCTTTCTCATTGGCTGAAACTCTGCAAGGATGTCCTTGCAGCAACTACAGGTAAATCTTCAAAACAACAACAACAAAAAAAAAGCAAAAAGTGTCTTTTAAAACATTCTGTCATGAACGTGTCCACCTCTCAGATGTAGGTGGAGCCGTTGTATTCGAGGTGGAAAAGGACGAGGACTCTGAGAAGAAAGACGAGATGGACGATGACACCATGTTCACGGGCCTGGGCGAAGACGACAAGTCCAAGCCCTCCGTGGCTCCGCGATGGGTGACGCGGGTGTTTGCAGCAGACTGCTTGTGCCGTATTATCCTGCTATGTGAGAACGTAGATAAAACGCACTTTGACCTGGCAGCTGCCCGCTCGACCAAGGCCAAGAATCCTAAAGGTACCATTCATCATCTCCGAGTTCATGTATTTTGTTTGTCTTCAAACTCTATATGTTCTTTACCAGCTCCAGGTAGTGCTTGTATCAGCTCTTGGAAAAAAAATTATCTGATTCACATGGTTTTTATGTGAAGATGGAGCAAAGCTAGAGACGATTAACAAAGTGTAGGAGACCTTTTTTCCTCTGCGACAGATAGAGGAGCAACTATTCATACGTAATCTTTCTCCAGGCTATATCACAACTGCGCAGTCTATAGTGGCTTTTTGCAGCAGCTGGGATTGAGTTGATGACTGGTCTGCTTGTCGGTGTGTCCAGCTAATCCATTAAAAGATGCTCATCGGCTCAAACTCAATTTCAGCCTCCATATCTGGTTTCTGATGCAGCCGCAGCAAGTGCACGCTGGAACTGCAAAAACGGAGCTGTTGTGTCCATTTGTATTTAATCTTCGTGAGGAAGGCATTAAAAAAGGAGAAAATGTGCAGATATGTGTGCCAACACATCAACAGAGGATTAGTAAATCAGATAACAGTCACTGGAAATGTCGAAATTGTGTTTTCTCATTGATTATTGCAGCTTATACCGTATATAAAAAAAAGAAAACGTATTTCTCACTAAATCCTTGTTGTCTGCCCCGTCCTCCGATCTCGGCCCATTCAGGAGATCTCCTCGTGCTCCATTTGTCTGACCTCATCCGCATGGCTTTCATGGCGGCCACAGACCACAGTAATCAGCTGAGGATGGCTGGCCTGCAGGCCCTGGAGGACATCATTAAAAAGTTTGCATCCGTACCAGAGCCCGAGTTCCCAGGGCACGTCATCCTAGAACAGTACCAGGCCAATGTGAGTTAAAACCGCATTACAGGTTTTTTTTATGTCGCTGACATCCAACATTAATGACGACCTCTGCGTCCCTTGTGTGCATTTAGGTCGGAGCTGCCCTCAGACCGGCCTTTTCGCCCGATACACCCTCCGACATAACCGCTAAGGCGTGCCAGGTGAGACGCCTGCTTTGTTAATGAATGTTTAGTGCGGACGTTTTACTAGCTCAGCTGGTTACCATTTTCTTTTTTTTCTGTGTTTGAGTTGTGCACTGCAAACATACATGCTGCAGCCTTTCCCTTCACTGTCACAATATTGTCATGACATTATGACCCTTTATTGCGGTGTGACCATAATAAGGGTTAATTATAACTGAAGTGAGTCATTTTCCCCTTTGCGGACAGCAGTGTCACATTTTCTGGCTTCGTGCTCTTTGACTTATATTCAGCTGATGTGGAGAATGAGTGACAGGGGTGAATAACAAACGTGCCCGTCAGCAGAATTATCGAAAAAATGTTCTCTCTTTGACATTCCTCTTTGTGTCTGTGGTTGGGAGTTTTTCCACAAACAAGTAATGGTGAAGTTTTATTACATTAATATGTAATATTTTACCTGTGGAACTACAGGTCACAAGTCATGACGTAAAGAGACTCTAACTTGACTTAAGTTTAAATAAGAAAACAGGTAACACAATCAAGTACTTTTGCATCATAACACCTATTTAGCTCCCTTTAAACACTTTGACTTCCACTCTAGGAAACACGATTAATCACGATTTGTGTTAATAGCGTGCACTGCAAACTGAGCATTTTGACAAATCATTAATTAAAATGTTCACACGATTGTACAGATTCATACAATATAAATGATGTATATTTTCAAGCTGTGTTCATATCTCAATAATAGTAAAAGCCACATCTTATGCCCATGTGTTCACACATGGGCAAATTTGTTTACCTTACTAATTGAATGACTAGCGATGGTTAGAAAGCGGGTACAAAATGAGAAATTAAGTATTTTATTGTCTCCTGCTACTACTACAAAAAAGGCCATGCAGTTACAATGCCAGTCAAAGGGTTAAAGAAACACTCTCACACTTGGCCACATGACACTATAATAGCTGTTCCCCTAAGAGAAATGTAATCTTAAAAATGTGTGCTCCACTTTTACAGCCCTAACACGTCATTCCTATTTATTAATAACTGTTCTTTGACTTGCCCACCCCCTCCCCTTTAATGGCATGGCTAATCAACCCTGACCGTTCTGTTATGTCGTGCACATTTTTGAATTGTTCACATAATGGAGGAGAAGTGTGAGATTAAAAAGACCTTAACCCCTCTGTGCGTCCGCAGGTGTGCAGCACGTGGATCGGTAGTGGCGTAGTGAGTGACCTCAACGACCTGCGGCGAGTCCACAACCTTCTCGTGTCCTCGCTCGACAAGGTGCAGGCCGGGAAAGGCTCATCCAGTCAGCTGTACAGCGAGAGCGCCACCACCATGGAGAAGCTGGCTGTGTTAAAGGCGTGGGCTGAGGTGGGACTGTGTTTCTTGTGTTGCTGCTGTTGTTGACAAATGATGTACGCAACAAATCTGAGCATGCACGCTGGCTCTCTCGATCAGGTGTATGTGGTGGCGATGAAGATCAAGAAGGAGGCCGAGTCTAAGCCTGCCAAACCGGTCAGGATCGGAGACGACGATGAAGATGAGGAGGATCTGGGGTCCGACGTGCTTCCGCCGGACAGCCTCATCACTTTGGTGCAGCC
This sequence comes from Mugil cephalus, assembly GCF_022458985.1. Lineage (NCBI taxonomy): Eukaryota > Metazoa > Chordata > Actinopteri > Mugiliformes > Mugilidae > Mugil > Mugil cephalus. The sequence continues at coordinate 8,849,614 of NC_061782.1, forward strand.
GGAGCTGCCGTCGCTGAGCCGGCTGTGGCTCGCCATGCTGCGAGACTACGCCCTGCTCACTCTGCCTGCAGAGTTCTCCAGTCAGCTGCCCCCTGACGGTACAAGGCCGATTCCCGCCAATTAATATAACGTAGAAATGGGTCTTTTGTCTCAAATGTGTCTCAAATTATGAATATAATAATAAAGTAATATAGCATGATATATACACTAATATAAAGCTACAATTAATAATTAATAAATGAAGAAATAACAAAACAGACATATGCAGAACAATTAATAATTGTGGTGATAATAATCAGAAGGACAATGGGGAAGGAGGAAAATCTCTTATGAGACTGAAACCTTTTTTTGGGGATGTCTCCAGCCCCTGCGAACCCATTTTAATTTCATTTAAATTTCAACCTTTTCAACTTGTCTCTGTTCTTACTGATATGGGGATTTAATCTGTTTTATAAATATATGAATAACATGTTTCAAATAGAGCATGTTGATTCACTTCACTTCAAACACTAATGTCTGGGTGCTTTGTTCTACTTTTAGTCCCATGAAGATGAACATTTATTGTAGAGACAACAACTCCAGACGTTTTTACTCTATTAGATAAAACGTCAAACAAAAACATTTTCTTGGAACTTTCTTGGAAAGATTTAAATTAGATGTTCCAGCGATGGCACATCGGATCTGTCTCGGAAGATTTGTGTTGTTTTCCAGCTGGTGGTGCAATGAAATGTGATTAAAATGTCAGATAACAAGAATAATCTTATGCAGGAAAAATGCATTTCTACAAAATGCAAATGAAACTGTAAAAAAAAAGCAATTTGTTTGTGTATGTTCAGGTGGAGCGTTTTATACACCGGAGACTATAGACACAGCGAGGCTCCACTACCGCAGCTCTTGGGCCCCTGTCCTGCATGCGGTGGCCCTGTGGCTGAACAGCACCGGGTTTGGAGCAGATGAGGATAAAGAGGAGGCCCCGTCAGCCCCCTCCAAGGTTCCTGGCCTCCCTCAGGGAGGCTCCTCCTCCACAACAAAGACCTTTGAAGAGTCGGTCAAAGACAGGATGCATCTGATGCTGGGTAAAGGAACACATTACTCTTATCTGTGCTGTAAAAATTTACTGACTTAAAGAACTGCTTTTTGTTTACTTTACGGCCATTGGTCGACATGCATCACATGTACCAGCTGTGAAAGAGTGGTAGTGGATGAAAAACAGAATAGATGAACACATCCTAAGTGCTTTTTGTGTTGTGTCTCTCAGGTGTCAGTATAGAGTTTCTTTGCTTCCCTCGGCCCGAGGAGCCCATTGAACACGTGATGTCCTGCCTGCGGGCTCTGTGCACTCTGCTAGAATCTCCATGCGCTAAGACCCACATCGCAGAGGACCAGGTAAAGACAGAGAGAAAGTTGTATCAGTCTACACCATATATGAAATATGCACTTTGAAATTAAATATTTATGAGATAAATATTTGTAGTATGCTGCAATTCATATTTTGTTTTGACCCACTTTTAAACATCAGCTTCAATTTTCAGTTTTCTCATGCAAAAACAGCATAGGAATTAAAGCTAAAAAGCCAATCTGCAGTGGGTGGCATTGTTGATTGCAGACATACCTTTTTTTTTATTTACACCTCTCAGAAGTTATTTCATTGGTCTAGTTCAAGTGACATATGTAAATATGTCAAATATCTGGTGTAGTACCTATAATAGTGCTTTGTGATATTTAATGACTAGTAGGTGATAACAATCCCTCAGGAAACCATGTGACTGCCACACAGTTGATGATGGGAAAGCTTCTACAGACAAATTATTTTTAATCGTACGTATTCATCAAAAGGAAGGTTGAATTTCTCGGCTGTGTTTGGTGAAATAGGTCAGGTCTCTGCCGGCCCGTATCAAAGACCCTGAATTGGGACACAGCATAAAGTGAACTCATTCTCACTTTAAGCATGTCTCATAATTTGAGACACCAGTTAAAATGAAGATGTAAGTCAGTGCGTTTGTTCTTCTGTTGCAGTTGCTGGCTGTGGAGCTCCTGAATGTTCTCCACAGGCTGCTGTTGACCCGGGATCCCCCCGCTGTGCAGCTCCAGGTCACTGCTGTGGTGCAGGAGACCATCAGGGCTGCACAGGACCATCTACAGCGACAGAGGACCAGCAAGGGTCAGAAACATTACATAACATCCAAGCAATGTTTTGGTTATATTACTGGTTTAATCGGAATAGTAGTAACTGAACAAGAGTGATATTATTCATATTATGTCAGTAAAGTCATCCGTATTATACGGTGGTTTGATTTAGGTCACTGTGTTGTTTTCGTTTAGGCAAAGAGGAGGATGGCGAGAAAGACTCCGGGCTCAGCCTAGGGGAAGGGGGAGACACAGGGGAGCTCGTCCCCGGCAAGTCGCTCGTGTTCGCAGCCATGGAGCTGCTCGTGTTCATCGTGGTCCGCCACTTACCGCAGCTCAACACACGTGTGAAGGAGTCGCCCAGCCATGTGCCGCTCAGGCCTCAGCGACTGCCCGAAGAAAGCGCACGCCTGGTGGCAAACACAGTTTCCATCCTGGCAGAACTTCCATCGCTCTGCTCGCCTGCTGGTGAGGCCCGAGGCAAACCGCGACAACACACACTGTGCAAATCACGAAAGGAAAAGTAAATCAGTACGATGACAGTACACTCTGATACCAAGGCTCTAAAGGGTGTAAAATTTAATCCTCGACAGGGTTGTGTACAGACTTTTTACTGAAGTGATGTGCTGAGGAAAAGAGAGTGTGTTGATGTTAAAGTGCTACTACTCAAACTAATGTAAAAACTAAACATTTCCAAAGAAAAAGTGAAACAAGTCTGCAAATCTGCTCTGTGAAACTAACCTAAACAAACTCAAAACAGAAACTAAAGGAAAATCCAAACCGTAATAACTCACCTTGAACATGAGGACCTTCTTTTGTCTTCACAGGAAGTATGACCATCCTGCCCACAGTGCTCTTCCTAATCACCGGGGTTCTGAGGGAAACTGCAGTCAAGACTGCTGACAACTCTGTGCCTCTCCTGGTGTCGGCCGCCCTGCAGGGCATCAAGACCATCATCACCTGCCCACTGGCCCGGATAGAGAGCATGCAGACGCAGTGGACCGGCCTGGTGAGGAGCAGCCTGGCATCTGTAATCGAGTACTCGCAGCCAGGTCAGCTGGTGCACCAACACACACCTCTGAGTGGTTTGGATCTAGAAATGACTGTTCGTTAAATGCATGCTTCTTCTTTGTTTGTGTGTGTCTTTCTTTAGATGAGTCCAGACCTGACATGGATGAGGTCAGCATGTTGACAGCCATCACGCTCTTCCTGCTGTCGGCCAGTAACGAACTTGTAGGAGTGACCGTCTTGCAGAACGGCTGCATGGACCGTTTCAGAAATGCCCTCAACTCTAGTGATCCCTGGGTAAGCATCTGTTCAAACAGTCACTCTCTTAACCTCCAGAGACCCTGCGTCCTCTCATGGGGACATTAAGTTTTAGGTTTGTGGCAACTTATTCTGCATCATTTAGACCTGTTGTCCTCACAAGTGGACGCTTTTGTCTTTAATCTAGTGGTAGCACATTAATGTTCAGGTATTGAAATAGTTTTATACAGTTGTTGCACATTGGTGACTTTATTGTATGACACAATTAAATGTAAATTCCTGTGTCCACATATGAGGACTTTTTTTCCTAAAAAAAAAAAAAAACTTCCCGTTCAAAGATGATGCTGAGTTTTTATACTTCTTTTGTTCTACTAATCCTATATATCTTGGGCAAATTAAAAATGGGTCTCAGGAGGTTAATGAATGCCTGGCATTTATATAATTAAATATCCCAGATGTGTGTGGCTCTACTGAGTAATTCTTGTTGTTACAGGTTCAGGCCCGATGTTACCAGCTGCTGTTGTCAGTGTTTCAACACTCCAGCCGGGCTCTTTCCACTCCATACATCCACGCTCTGGCTCCACCCCTGGTGGAGAGGCTGAAGGCGGTGGAGCGCAGTCGGCCAGGGACTGCCGCTGAGCTGCAGGCTGTGCAGGAAGGCATCAGGGTCCTGGAGAATCTGGTCGGCATGGGTGAAGAGCAAAACCGTAAGTGTGCCTCCGCCTAATGGACCGCTAATGTAGCATATTTGTTCCATTAAAGTATTTAACTCTGTGGAAGAAACCCATTTAAAGTATTTATCCCTGTGCTTTTGAATGTGCACTGTCAGAGATCAGAACAATAATGCATTAAATGCTAAATTTAGAATCTCTGCACTTGGTTTACTGTCAATAATAGTATCGATTTCAGTATTATGCTGTGTTAAGCAGTGTATTATCTGTTATTATTGTTGTATAAATGATGTGCATATATACACTACAGGCCTTTCTTAAAAAAACAGCATGAGTTATCTGTATTTTGGGACGTATTTACTGCATGATCAGACTTTGCTTTTACTGATATGCACCATTTTCCTCCGTTTACCTTTATGTCTACCTTAATGTTACCAGAACATTGCTGAATAAATATCAGCAAAAGAAAAAAGGGCTTAGTTTTGAAAGGTTGAAAAGATTTGCAAAAGTCACAACTTCAGCACAAATGTAAAAAAACAAAAAACAAAAAACAAATCACAGTTTGCATTATTCACTTTAACTCTTGGGCTTTTGAGAGTCTGCATACAAATATCTCTTGTGGAACAAATGCCTCGTGTATGCCATGCTGATGTTAAAGCAAGGTCTAAGCAAGAAAAACTCAAGTACCTGATAATTACAGTAAAAATGTCTTCTGATGAGTTACTCTTTATATAATAATCATCTTTATTTTGAAATAATGATGCAAAATATACCAATGAAACTATGATCTTTTGTGTACAAATTTGCTCTTGCTTCCAAACTTTTTGCTATACATGCTATAAAAAGTTTGGATGTTTTTGTATTTATATTACGTTTGTAATATTTACGTCTGTGGTGAATTGTAGCTCAATCCATTTTTGGTGTTTAAGAACTTTTGTAGTGTTTCAGTTTGTGTTATGCATCACATATGGGCGATATTAATTTATTTAAGACTCCAAATAATCATTAGGTTAATTAGAATAAGATCATTTTCTCGATACATCTATTAATTGCTTGGTCTAAAAGAAAGAATCTGTAACAGTTTTTTTAGTTGTTTAGGCAGTCTTCACTTTTATAATGGTGAAGAACTGTAGCGAACTGAAACCAAAAAGGTTGTTTTGCTTGCTTGAAAAATGTGTTAAATGTTTGTTTAACCATCAGAATAGGAGCCAGTTAATTTTCTGCCAAACAGATAATTTAGTCATTAAGTGCAATTTTATATTTTTTTATATATGACTGATGATTTAGCTCTCTTCTGCTTTGGAGACCCGCCATCCATTTTATAATCTGTGACTCATTATTATTATTATTTCTAATCTAACCACATCAACATTTCCCTGAAATGCATATGTGTCTATGTAATTATCAAAGCTGGCACATTTCTCGACCTATTTCTGGACACATTTATTCAAATATTCTTAGTGGCTTTATCTTTTCTTAACGCATTGTTGTTTGATGTGTTCAACAGGCGTGCAGTTGCTGGCTCTTCTTGTGCCAACGCTCGTCTCTTACCTTTTGGATGAAAACGCCATCTCCTCCGCACCGCAAGTCTCCAAAAGCCTCCACGACTTTGCCCTCCAGAACTTAATGCGGATTGGCCCCCTCTATCCAGCTGCCTTCAAGGTTGTAATTGGCGCCGCACCTGAGCTTAAAACCCGTCTGGAATCTGCCATACGGGCCAACCAGGCCAGCAGCAAAGCCAAAGCTGCAGCCAGACAAGCTCAGCCGACTGTGCAAGCCGCCCCGACCATCAAACTCAAGACGAGCTTCTTCTGAATCCACCGCACACGCCTCGCCGCCTCGGTTAATGTTTGTTCCGTCGACACTATACCACATGCCATGTCCGTATCGCAGTTTGTTAAATGTATTTATTTATTGTACACCTCATCTTTTCCTTGATGGATGAGGATTCTTCTTGAGAAAGCGACGATGTAAATACCATTAAAAAGCCTTTGAATGTTCACTTTTAAAAGCTTGCTGTAAAATCTGTATCAGCTTTGATCATCGTGTGAATGTATCATTTGCGGACCAGATGCACAACTTACAACTTTTTTTTCCCCCCCAGGTCGTCAAACAATTTTAGAGAAATTGATGTTTGCCATTCGCTCTGTGATTTTTGCAGCGCATTAGCATGGCTGTTATTTTGTTCCTTTACATTCCAATCATGTGTGTTTGTTTAATGAAAAGCTTTTACTTTGAAGGTTTCAGTTCTGTCCTTTGTTACTTGTGGATTTTTTCTATGCTTTTCTCTGTATTTTTTCCTTAAATTTTGCTGTTAACACTTCTGTTACATGCTTCGGTGCAAACTGGGAAATTAGCTTTGGTCACTTTTTAGCCAAGAATGAGATTTTATTAGAATCAATGGATTAAAAGAAAATGCACAATATTTTTTGGAAGGCTGTCAATTAGTTTTCTGATAAATGGAACAAAAATGTGCTTCATATCATGTTGATTGTTTTTCCATTAACTGTCTGTGTGTACATGAACACGTGAGCATCAGCTGTCATCGTAAATAGGCACATTTGTTGAAGTGTAATATTTTCCCTCTCATATTTTCAAAATGTGAATAAAGTTACTTTCACCTCGCTGTATTTTGATTGCACATGAATGTTAATGTTTCAACACGATTTAAAAAAGAAAAAGAAAAATGCTGTTGACAGATTACAAATACTGATGTGTTGCTGATACACACCGATCAGGCATAACATTATGACCACTCTCATATGTTGTGTAGGTCTCCCTTGTGCCTCCCAAACAGTTGTGCCTCCATCAGCGAGTGGACATGGGCCTTCTGATGGTGTCCTGTGGCTTCTGGAAACAGGATGTTGTCAGGGTCCTATGGGTTGGGGGAAGGGACCTCTGTGGATCAGGCCTGTTCCAGTGCATCCTACAGACACATGATCAGCTTAGGATGTTGTGAAGTTGGAGACCAGGTCAACGCCCTGTGCTGTTTTTCTGTTTTTTGTTGTTGTTGTTCCTAAACTATCTTTGTATGTGTACCTGTGTCAGGTTACATCCTGCTGGGCATGGCTGCTGCCATCAAGGAGTATAATTGGTTTTGGTGTGGTGGTGTCTAGTCTGGTCTGGTCCAGGTGGGTGCTACATGTCTAAGTAACATCCACATGAATGTCAAACGTTTCCCAGCACAACATTTAATTGTCACACATTTGTCAGTGATAATTACCGTACTTCTCCTGTCAGTGGTTATAATGTTGTGTCTGGTCAGTGTTAGACACAGATGTCAAACATACGGCCCATGGACTAAAAGTGGCCCACAGCATGAATTTGCAAAGTGTGAAAATTACATAGACAACTGCAATTTTTCAAAGACAATAACTGCTGTCCTTAATCCGTGCACTGTTTTAGAAAGAGAAGTGGACAGAACGGGAGACCCAGGACTAAACAGCAGACAGCAATGAGCCTAAATTACACTTATTTTTGAAGGATAGTTCTCCTTATTTACTTGTTCCTCTTTGCACTAAAACACATGAAAAATGTATGTGTGTTTGACCCCCAAACAAAAATGAGTTTGACCCCCCCTGGCGTAAGGGGTCAAATAAAGGAGGCCGATATTCCGGGAAGTCCGGGTGAACTAATCGAGCGCAGCCAAGATTTGTGTTGTGGGCGTGTCCGAGTCGCTGACGTCATCGGGTGACAGCTAGCTGTCAGAAAGTGAGTTCATTCCCCGAGAGGTGCCGAGGAGACGGAGCGCCGTCGATTAGGTTTAGCGCTTCCCCTGGTATCTAGCACATCGAGACTGCGAGACAACGGACCGACCTTTCCACCGAGCCCGGCCATGGACGAACAGGCGGGGCCCGGCGTGTTCTTTAACAACAATAACAACTCTGTTTTACCCGGCGGTGGGAAAGGACCGCTGCCCGATGGCGACGCTGGGGAGGCGGCTAGGGCGCAGTACAGTATCCCGGGGATCTTGCACTTCCTGCAGCACGAATGGGCCCGTTTCGAAGTAGAAAGAGCACAATGGGAGGTGGAGCGGGCCGAATTGCAGGTGAAAAAAAACACTACACTTTAATTGTACACGTCCACATATTAGTGGTAGTAGCCGGGCGCAAAGGGTGAGTAAGGCGTGTGTAGTTTGTGTGTTTGATTGTTCTGTACCGAGGCTGAAGCTTGTTAGCTTTAGCCAAGGAGCTAAGTGAGCTGCAGCGCCTCCTCTGACCCAACGGTACGACGAGTATTAGTGGCCAATTTAACGTGAGGGAAGCCAATAAACTCGTCTCTAACCGCTAAGAGCTCGGAGACTTTCTTTTGGTGATGGTTATATGAATATGTGTCAGATTTAAGCGTAAAATTATAGCCGTGTACCGCATATACGTTAAGTAGCAACACAGAACGGCTATCTGACTACTTTAGCTGAGTATGTAGCACCCCGCCTTGGTTTGTAGTGTTTCTTTTTCTTTTTTTTGTTTCTTCTTTCCTTTATCTCTGAACCCCAAAATTAAAAAAATTAAAAATAAAAAATATGGAGAGAAAAATGTGTTAAATCTGTAGTGCTTTGCATTGGCAGATAGCAAACAGCAGTCTGGTGTACCGTAAGTCTTGTTTATGAATCTCACGGCTAGCTAGCTGCCATGTCACTACCAACCCCTGAAGTAAAATACTCTAAATAAAGTCTCACTGCTTTTACTTATTAGTAATTGGGCCACTGCGTTGGCAATTCATGTAACAATGCTATTTATAAAATACAAAGAAATAAGTTAGGCTTTCATTGCATTAGCCAAAAATGTTCCTGATACAACCTGTTACAAGCCTGGATGTTCAGTGTTTAGTTTGCTTTAATTTGTGGTAAGTACATATGTAAAGTTCACTCTTAAATCTTTTTGTATGATTCCAGTCCTGCTAAATTTTTAACTTGATCATTTGTCTTTAAAGCCTCATATCTGGTATATTTGTATGTCTATGGACATTGTACACTATCTGCCAGACCATTTTTTTTTTTTTTTTTATCCAAGAGATGAGTAGATGGTATATTATAGTTTAACTTATGTTGCTATGTCAAATGTTAGGGGAAAAGAAAATCTTTCCATCATTTTGACCTAGTTGTTGAGCTGTGGCTGCTGGATCACATACAAGAGCCAAAACTGACTTTTGTGGTTTGGCGTCAGACGACTCCACGGATAAACTGACCTCGGCCAACAAAGGGACAGGAGAGAGACAATGCATTGTTTCTAGATTGGTGACGTATACCCCGATCGGTGTAGTACAGGTTTGACTCACTAGCCTCATGCAGCCTGTTCAGTGTGGCTGCTGTATAATGCTTCCTGTCTGCTGTCATGAAGCAAGCTTATCAGCGAAGAAGCTGCAGCAACTGTGGCGAGGCACAGCGAGGTTGCTACATGGTTTACTGGGTGGTTTGTTTGTGGCGGCAAAATGGTGCGCGCTCAATTTGAGTTCTGGTTTTTGTCGCATCTAACCCTTAGTGAAGCGAAGCTTGTTTTTGAGTTGAACATCACTTGACCCACGGCAGACGATTTCTGAGCTGCTGTGGATATGACTGTTGCCCTTCTTTTAATATTCATCCGTCCCAGTGTTGCATTGTAGGGAAGTAATACAACTTAAAAGCTTCCACATTGGATGTAACCTTGTTTTGTCCTTGGGTGATGCATCCATATTGTGATCTCATGATGTGTTTTTCTCCATAAATGGTGTTGATGGACTAACTTTCAGTGAAGGCACCAGGCAGTGAAGAAGAGAACAAGACATTAAAATGCCCTTAAATAGACATATGAATAATGAATAATGACTCTATTGGGCATAGAGCCTTAATGGAAGATGCCATGCAGCATCTGAAGTATGTAGTTGCACATTCACTTATTTCCTCTCCAACATACAACAAATATCTTTCATTTCAATGTCCACACACTCCGAGCAGCACAGTCACAACTGATACGTTATCTTCTTTTAAGAATATTATATGTCAGATAAAAGACTTTTGAAAACGCCATTTCCACACACAGTGACTGCACTCCTCCCCGTTTTTTTAATTTTTTATTACTGGTTGTATAACCATTGAGTGTCACACAGTTGAAGCTGTGTCTTATGCTGCTGGCTGATAGGGAGGCAAACCCCAGATCTTGTAGGAATGTTGTCCAGCCAGCCTGTTAGGTCATGCTCAGTGCCGCTCCTCTTTGCTCGAGCAGCACAGAAACTGTACATGCCCAACTCGTCCTGCTACTGTGCCATTTTCTCCGCGATGTATATAGGCTGCTGTCGTTCGCGATTAGGCTCCGGCTGAGTGGTCATTGATGATGAGTTGATTGACTCAATCAAGCGGAGCTGCTCGACTAGTCACAGGTTTCAGCTCCGCTTGGTCCTCGCGCTAATGAAAGTAATTCGGCCTTCATCATCAGCTGCTCAGTGAATTCTTTATGCTTTATAAATTTTAAACAGACATTAAAGTGAAAATTACCCTCACGTGTTTTCATGTGGCTCATTGTGTCTGACCGACAGTCAATAAATCCACTTCCACAATCAATCCAACTATTGTGCCCTAAAATAAAACTACTGTTTTAAAAAATAGTTAGATTGTAGTGATGTTAATGAACTATAGAGAATTAGTTTACTTTTGTTGTACCATATGATCAATCCGCTTGCTGTTTTATCTTCCATGTATTGATGGCTGTTGATTATTTTCTGGTGGACGCATCATCATTTTATTCTGGCATTGAAACTAGATGATGTATCTGCCAGTTTCTTTTGTGTTTATTTTGTATATGTTGAATTCTACTAATTTCGTTCTTAGTCTTACGTTTATTCCACTAAAACACCACGACAAACTCCTTCCATATGTGAACATATGTGGTAATAATTCTGATTTAGTGGCACACGCCAGTTAAGCGCTCCCGTTATTTGGTTTTAAACATGCAGAGACGAGGGGGCATCTCATTGCTCTGAAGCGAAGTTTGATTACAGGCGTTTTCTTTCACCCTGCTTCCCACATTATATTGTGTAGCCCTCCGAAATACATTTCTCATATCTCCGTGCTGCACTGATTAGAGCAGATCTTTTCCAGGCGTGGTGATTGAGGTTGAATCAAATTACACCCTCTGTAGGCCAGGCAGCGTGCTCCAGTGTGCTTCATCAGCTCCTCCAGTTATGGGGAAATCCCTGCTCCATAGGGGTATCTCCTTGCCAGAAGTATCTCTCGGCAGCCATAATTTGACACCGGGAGAAGGTTGAAGGTGACTCAGGGTGTAAGGTGGCTTTATGTGGGTACGCACCGAAACGTGGTCTCGCTTCACTAGACAGAATTGTCCCTTGTATTTCTAAAAGAAGGCATTTTTTTTGTTATGTGTGCCGCGCAATTTGATTACCTCTCTCTCTCCGAGTCGAATGCAGCTAAATGCGGAGCCACCAAGTATTCCCCAACCCCTGTTATTTGAGTTATTGCTGTGATCCCGTGTTTACTTTTTTTTCGAATGGCTAAGCCCAAGGCATATTCAGTTCAATGGTCTGGCAATAAGACGGGCTGAACCGTGCACAAACATACACATGCACATACCTTGGCATTCAGAAATGGGAGTCACCGTCATTCCTCAGTCTTTAGTATGTCCACCCCCAAGCTGCAGTTATTTTTGCCCTCTCAGCGTGCGCCCCAGAGTGGGAAAGTACTAAAAGCTCACGCTTCCTTACCAAGAATACGTTTATCCTTGCACTCGGATAATTTAGACTTTTATAAATGTTGCAACATGCCGCACAGGCATCCTCTCTCGTGTTCCTGTAAAATGTACAGCGTGTACAGATAATTTAAGGGTTTGTTTTTTTTTTTACTGTGAGAGAGCCTAAAGGGACCTGTGTTTATTAACTAAAAAGCCTGGTCCTCTGAGCTTTGCTCCACTGTCCCCGTTGGATCCACACACCACAGCCTTTTTCTCCGTGCCGTAGAGCCGCCTTGTCGGCCCGTTAATTCCCTTCTCCTTCCTCCATTCACACTTAACAGCCTTCATCTGTCTACGTGGGTGTGCGGGACAGCTGCCTTGTTGTGCCTCAAAGTCGCCTGCCTCCTCCAGTTTTACAGTAAATCTGAGGTCACCAGTCTGTCAGAGTTGTAAATTGATGTACTCACCAGATCAAATTGCTGTTGTCTCAGTGTGATGCGGTAACGTGTGTGTGTGATGTAATCCTGTCCACAAAAATCCTTTTATAATTTATATACAAATACAGTTACACTTTGCCGTGCAACAACTTAATTTTCAACCGGATGCACACCTTTTCACGGTTACATCGGTTTTCGGTTTGAAATACTGATATAACAAAGCAAACCTAAAGTGAAAACGCTAAGTCAGTGTTGTGTGTGTGTGTCAGGCCTTAAATGCGGGAGAGGTACTGAAAGTTGAGATGGCACAGAATGAGAACACACACAGCCAAAGGGCTTCAGCTGCCTCCTTGTTTCCTGTCTCACTTAGAAATGGAGCACTTCACCAGCCCCGTCTTAGATTGACCACTTGCAGATTCGTCATCTCTGCTAAATCATTCTTTTCACATGTCACATCTTCTTCTGTGTACTTTTACTCTCTTCCCTGTCGAGCTGCTGTTTCACCGCGGTCTCGTCAGGACCGCTCCTCACCGTCACACAACCTATTTGTCAGGGAAAGTGCTGATGTTGAAAAATTTAGCTCTTCGGCCGCACGCGTGCATGTGCGCCATGAGGCTTATGTAATATTAATGCAGCAACATGGGATGCAGCGCCCTCGTCGTCAAGAAGCCCAGCATAGCGCCTATGTGTGCGCCCGCTGTGCTGCAGTGCCGCGGTGTCAAGTGGATGTGAGCTTTTTGACAGTAGAGTGTAAAATGGAGCTCAAGAGGAAACTCGTGATGGGATGAAAAACAACAAATCTGTGTCTGGGAAAAGAGAGGAGATGTGTTTCTGACTGTGAGCGGTCTCGAGCAGTATCTCACTGTTTGATCAGCTCACTGTGTCAGCCTGTCCCTCAGAGCAATCCTGAATCTGTTCCTGTGGCTATGAGCATCGTGGATCCATATGAAGCGTCTGCATCTGACAGAATAATTCAAAGTCCTCTTTGTTTCTCAGTGTTACTAACAGTTTTTTATAATACTAACATCTGTTTCCAAAGAGGCGCTGACATGCTAGCCATTAGCAGCGCGATTGGTATCTGCTACCTTTCCATTACAGTTTTTTGCAAAATAAAAGCGATATTTCTGAAATTTTGATAAAATACAATCACTCTTTGTACGTGTTTCCGTTGAAAGGTGTTTTACAAATGAGCTGTAACTCTTGTATAGTCTCGTCTCACGATACTTTCCCCATAATTCTCCTAAATTCCTGTCACGCGAGACTTCACCCTTGAGGAAGATGGACTTCAGATGAACTGGTCACATGACGCCCTGTGTTTCCAATGCGCTTTCACAATAAGCTTTTATATCGATATTTTTGAAAAACCACCTCATGAGAGCGTAAAGATGTTTTGAGTTTTTTTTCTAAATGTAGCCGTTTCCATTTTTTTTTTGGGATATTTAGTTTTTGTGCGTTTGGAGTGGTAATGGAAATGCAGAAAATGGTGAGTTATGGCGTTTTTTAAAAAACAATTGATAAAGACACAACAACAACTCCCAGGATCTGACCAAAAAACAACCATCAGACTAAATGGTCCAAACATTCACCGCCTCATCTCCGTATCATTTTTCGCATATCTCGAGGAAACTTTTCTACTTTTAAAGTCATTATTTGTTTGTTGATGTGGTGGGCTTTGCTGGGGGTACTCATCAGATTCAACCATTTTAAAAAGTTTTGGAAACATCCCTGGATTTTGCCCTCCAAAAGTGCTTGAACTCAACATTAATTTCACAAATCATACCAGGGAATTGCACCAATGGTGTTTGAACTGGGACCCGGTATGACTTCATCAGAAACATTGCTTTACCCCTTGTAATGGGGTTGCCGTCCCCTTAATGTCTCAGGAGGAATGAGGCCATTGCGGCCAGTGTTGCAAGTCAGTGAGTCTTCTTTATGGCAGCATTACTTTTTATGGTCTTTACATCATTGCGCCAGTGAACTTTGGGTTCTCTGATGTTGTATATGCTGTATTTTCCCAGAAGCAAACGATAAAAACAGGTCTTGAAAAATATCTAATTAAGATTGGCCAAAATGTTTGAATTTATATAATTTACAAACGTTTTAGGACTTTCTGTTTGATCTATTACCAGACAACTAAACTACTGGCGAATGAAACTAACTAATGACTAGGTATTGGAGATACGGCCTAAAAAGTTTATATATATAAATACATTTTGCCATTCTGGTGATAACGATAAAAATCACAACAACAAAAAATATTGTAATTCCAATCCATGTTTTTGACTCAGTCTATAACTACATTCTGTCTTGAGAGCTCTAAGATGATGATTACCAGTTTGCACAGTCAAATAAGCTGCTTAACTACAGGTTTAAGTCGTAAGGTGTGGAGAAAACTGTAGTGACAAGTCAGACAAGTCTGATATGTGAAAACGGCAATCCCTTCGATTCTTTTCGGCTTTTTGTTTTTTTTGTTTTTCAAATTTACAATAAGGTGACCAGATTTTTTAGATTTCTGAAATGAAATCCAGGGACATTCACAGGTTGGAGATAAATAATTAAATGTCAAATCAAGATGAAATGAAGAAACAAGGGGGACAATTGCAGTTTAATTTATTTTGACATATTTAAACTGCTATATCTGTAATGTCAATAGCGTAACAACTGTTGTTGTGGTTGGGGACATTTTCAGGGACAGCTTTAGCCGTGGGACAGGTCATCCAAATCGGGGACTGTCCCCGGAAATCGGGCACGTCTGGTCACCCTAAATTACCGGAGGATGTGGCTGCTTTCTCCAGATTTGCTGGCTCACGTCGTGCTCCAGATTGTGGTTGTGTGATTGTGGTATGGATTTGTTGTGTTGCCATGTTTAGCCATTATCTTTTTTTTTTTGCAAACCTTGCACATGGGACAAGTTTGTCTACATAATCTATCTCATGATATCTGAACCAGTTCCATATTATTGATGGGGAGATGATTATTTTTGACGGTAAATCGCGTACAGTAAGTTGTCGCCCATTCCTACTCGAGACAAATGAAGCTGCCATCTACAATAGACAGGAAGCTAATTTTCCCAAAATTAGAATCTGTTTTAGTAGATTTTCATTTCCATATAATGGTAAACGGCCATAGGGTTATGGTTATTTATCACATCTACCAAATTAAATTGGACATGCGCAATTTGTCATTTTAGGGGCGTAAACTATGTGACAAGCAAAACCCAATGTTTATATTCAGATACTCGCTGCGAGATCAGGAGAATGACCAGAAAGTTGCTATCTCAGATAAAAGATGTCAGAGTAAATACATTCTTTATTTGCGGTTGGGGTTTGTGGACACAAATTCTCAAGATCTAACCTATCTGAGGCATCTTGTCTTAAGCATACAATGTTTGTGTTGATATGAAGGACTGTTTTCCGAGGACAAATAGGAAAGAAGCGGCGCAGCTACATTACTGAATTCCCCAACACCTTCTCACTTACTTCTGTTGTTTTGCTACTTTTTCTGCTGCTGCTCCTAGTGTAATGGCATGCAAGGAATGTACTTGGCTAGTTATCAGATCTGCCATCATGGTGCTCATTGGTTTGCAGTAACAGAGAGTAAACGCGGTGTTCGCTGACAAAAAAGCTTGTTTGCGTTGTAAACGTGGGATTTACACCAGCCTCTTCCCCCTTCTTGAAACTCGGACCGTGGCCGACAGGCCAGAATGTGTGACCATTTTGTTTGTGCGTGAGCTCCGAGCTGCGCGAGCATCCGCTGAGTTTCTTTCGTCTGCAAACGCAATGAGCTCAGTCGTGCCGCATGGATTTTTCAGTGTTGACTCCGTCTAGATTAAATGGACTCATTGTGGTGGGGATGTCTTTGGCAAATGACGCAGAACAAGTCTGGAAGAAAACATGTCTGGCATTCGCAAATCTCAGACTTTAAGGTCTTTTCTTGTTATAAATGGGGAGGATGTGGTTTACAGTCACTGTGTATTCATTGTCAGAAAGAAAAGTTTGAAAGGAGACATAACATTTGGCAGAATAGATTTCATCTCGCTTCGGTTGTCTGTAATTCACTGTAAACAATGGGTGGTTGAATTACCTACTTGTTTGTAAGAAGCGGAAGGAAACAAACTAGTTGAACAACCAAATTTGACTCACTGACATCAGAATAAATGTCTGTTTTTGAAGCAGCAGGATTACATGTTTCGAAATGTAGGATTTACTCTCTGCGCCAAAGCAGGAGATATTGTGTCCAGCTTTCTCACCAAGTTCGCTTACCAGATTTTAGTAGTTAGCGGCTGTTTATTGTCCTCCGCAGCCATTAGTCTATCTCTTCTGCCTCCTTTTCCTGTCTCTGAAAAGCCCAGCGCTCGAGATGGATGCCCCGTTCTACATGTCTCTCACTCAGACAGACTAAGGAGCCCTTATCCAGCAGCGCAATAATGCAGTCAGTGTGAGGCCGGGAATTAAATGCTTCCTGTGTCTCTTTATGGCCTGAGTTGACTCATTGCATTCCTCCCAAGGTTAATGTTTGATGGAAGAGAGATGGCGAGCCAGAGATTCACAGAGCCGCACTCTTCTCCGTCTCTGGCACGGCAGGACGCCCGGGTTCCCTGGGCCAGCGCTTCATGTGTATAAGGAAGCGAACGGTGACTCGTTATCTCAGCCGGCGCAGATGTACAGTTTCGTCTACAGTGAATCGCGGGTCGGTGGACGTAACGCAGACCTCGACTTTACGGGACTGTCTTCAGCTGCGCGCCGAGAGACGTTTATTGGGAAATAAATCTGCGGGCAGCTTAATGAGCTTGTAGATGCACCCCCGTTATTTGTGATACTGCCTCAGTCTACGGAGGCAGTTGTCCCCACTGATACCTGGATTAGAGCCACTTTAGCCTGAGTTGGTTATTTAGAGAGCTGCGCAATTGGGCCCAATCCAAACAGCAATAACTTTCCGTATGTAATATTTTCCTCATTCTTTATTTGTGCCCCTCTTTGTGCCTCCCATCCAAACAATGTCTGCTTTACTGAATATCAGCAGGTTATTCATTACTTGTCACCAGTGCTGCTTTTTCTTCCTCCCCTCTTCTCATATCGGGGAAAACCCTTTTTTCCACAAATCACTATTTTTTATTTGGTAAATGAATGATTGACTCATTCTTCTGTGACCGCTCAGACTTTGCTTCTATGATACTAACTGATACTGGGTCAAGCATTATTAACTGTTATCCAACTACATTAGTCCAGATCCGGCTGATGCATAAGGAACTGCGCAAATGCTTTTTGGCGGAGGAGTGTTTGAAACGATGTGCCCGCTAACCTTTCAAAACCATCAATTACTGGCATCGGTGCGGACTGTGAACATGCGACTGTTTACACTGTCAGACCGAAGACCTGTACTCTAAATCCTAATTGCACTGGAGCTTTGGTTTGTTATGAGTTCCTCTGCGGAGTAATGTGACGACGGCAAGAAAATGCCTCATATTAATACGGGGCAGATTGAAGCGCTTGTCATGACTCATTGTTGCAGGCAGCAGCAGCGGCGGCGGCGGCAGCAGCAGCGTTACTTGCTATCCGTGTTAAATTGTCATCCAGCCCACTCAAACTCGCACCATCCACTGTGTGCTGAGGGAAAAGCTGCGAATCAAGTCAGTATTTAATCCTTAAAAAAAAAAAAAAAATGCAGTTTAAGGGGGGGAAAAATAGGAATTGTATGATCTGTTCTTTTTGTCTCTAGAATGGCATAAAGGTTGATTCAAAATCTAATTTAAACGTGCCTATTCTGTCGTCTTCCCACATTCAGAGTGGCTCTCAAATCCGCCTCTTGTTCTCATTGTTTACTGGGGATATTCTCAGATGGGTTCAAAAGGACGGTGTAATTTGACGTGCTGCAGTGGAACCAACAGCACACTTAAATCCTCCACTCTGTAAACAAAATAGGTCTTTGGAGACTTTAGCTGCTTCTACAGTCATTTGGCAGGCTTTCGGTAAGCCACATAATACCCCATGGACCGTGTCTGCTTTTTTTTTTTTGTTTGTTTTTTATTTATTTTTTTTGTTCTTCTTCCTCGATTATATCTTTAGTAATTTAAAAACAACTGCACCTCTCATCCAAAAGGCTTCTTCAGTTCTTCTCAAATTATATGCGGTTAAAAGTGTAATTTTAAAAAATCATGCCGAGTTTGTAAGGAAAGAAGAAGTCACAGCCTCGCCACAGATACAGCACTCGGGCTAGCTGTAGCTAATAGAAAGTGAACTGGAGCTACAGCTACCTGTAATTAAAACAAATGTATTGACTTTCCCTACCATTTGATGCTACACCCTCGTAGTACTTGTTTTTTTTTTTTTTAAAACCACATAAACAAGAAAGTGACTAAACAAAGTCCTCCATAAACCCAGTTATCTCTTGTAGTTTCTCTTTCGTTGTAAATCATTTTTACATCATTTGCATTTATATCTTGTCTATTTTGCACTTTTTGCAAGGGAGTATATTTTATATTGCATTATAATATGGTGATTGCAGCCACACAGGGTCTATTCGTGTTGTTAAATAACTTTGTTTAGTGTGGTGGCTTCTGTGATTGATTCATCTGCTGCAGCTTGTGTGCTACACTGTCAGCGTGTGTGTGCGCGCGCTCGCTACCCAGCAGTGTAATATAATGTAATGCTGACTCAGACTGAGTGCGTCAGCAGCTGCTGCCTGTTACTGGAGAGAGACAGTGGTGTGCAGAGGAAGGGGGATGGTTTGTATGCGTGCGTGTGGGAGTGAGTGAGGAGGTTAGATTAAAATAGAATAATACAGATTGTCTTTTTAATTTTTCCGTCATGCCGCTCGTATTGATTTGACATCCTATTTTCAGTCTTGACCAAAGAAGTCGCTTTCAGATGTTTCCTCGTGGACGTTATCTTTTAAGTCTCGTATCTAAGATGCCAGAGCGACGGCGGAAACTCTATTTATAAAAGCAACTACTTGCACATGTCCTGGTGCTTTAAATAAGATGTGACAATAACTGTTTTTTTATGTTTTCAGGCCCAAATCGCCTTCCTACAAGGGGAGAGGAAAGGCCAGGAAAATCTAAAGAACGACCTTGTCAGGAGGATCAAAATGCTGGAGTTTGCCCTGAAGCAAGAGAGGTGAGCCCCCTATCGCCCACTGCTGCTCAAGACCTCCCACAACACACGAAAACCTCAGCCAGACTGCAACAACTTCAGCGTGTCCGCGTTCCTGAAATAAATTCCTGCGCAAAAGAGAAAATGATATTATGGCTGTATGAGATTTTCAGTGGTGGGGAACAAATTTGAACCGGAACCGAGTTAAAACACCTTAATATGTTTACAACAAGACTGTATTGATGATATGCAGTATTTTTAAAAAGAGGTTCCAGTTTCCTCTTGTGCTCTGCGTTCCAGTCTGGTGTCTCAGCTGGTGTCAGCAGAAGCAGAGTGCCAGAGAGATTCCCTCGAGTCCAGCTGGTGTTATGTCTCGAGCCGAGAGCATGCGTTGGCATGAAGGCTTTGTTTTACTGTCGGATGCTGACGACTCTGTGCCGTCCTTCAGTGGGAGAACAGGACGGGAAAGAGGAAACCCCTCTCCGCCCAAGAAGTCGTCTCAATGTCCCTTCGGTAGAATTAGATTGTCATAGTTCTCATTTGCACCGTCGCGATCAAACAAAAGACCCCCTGTGGCAGCGTAGGTGACAACACTTTGCATTCAACTTCCTCTTTGACACATGACTGCTCCCTGTAACAGACGTGTATTGGAGATTTAGAGGCATGTCTGTCTTAACTCCAGTCTGTCAAGCGTGTCATTCAAACAGAGTCTAAAGCACTCGCCCTAAACAAACAGTGCTCGTTGCTTCTTGTGTGTGATTTAATACTGGTTTTGTGTGGCCATGCGAGCGGCTCATTGTCTCTGCAGCGAAACAGGATGTACATAACTGCTCTGTGGTGAACAATAAAAGACTCTGATTCTGTCTGACAACTATGAGCCGAGACCATGTGGAATTCTGTGAATGAAAAGCGTTGCAGAAGTGAGAGTAAGCCAATTTCATTCTGCTCAAGTAAATGAAAACTGCCATAGGTAACAACTGAAACTGCCGACTCTTGTTAATTACATCAGGGAGTGTCTAGGTTAATGAGTACCTTTACACAACTAGAGCTAGACGAGGTATCAGACTGGGTTTAGCGCCCTGTCGTTCCTCCAGTCAGCCCAGGGGTTGGTTAAATCTCGCCAACCTGCGCTCCGAGAGGAGCGTCATCCGAGACTGGTTAAGCGTCGAGTCGTCCTTCAGCTGTTTGTAGTGTATATTTATCTACTTTGCTCCAGTGAGATCACCGCAGACCCTGCCTCTGGAGCAACACTTAGCCCAGAATTACTACCACTTTCCCCGGTTGCTAGGCAACAGGTCACGTCTCCGAGGGTATCTGAAAGCAATATCAGAAGTGGCTTTCCGAATGTGGGATGCACCCACATTTAAGGCGAATTTGATTTTGACGGGGGGGTGGTTGCTCGCTCCATGCGGGGGCCGTGGAGAAGTAAAAGGTGGGAGAGCTCAGCTCGTATGAATAGAGCGACTCTTTATCCTCTGTTGTGGATGAGTGTAAAGTCAGTGCAAGAAACATTATCTCAGTATTACGAGCGGACAGTGAGAACGGCCCCATTTGTATATTTACATTTTGTTTCCATGAAACCATGTTGTGATTGTAATCAAATAAATAAACATACCCAAACTGTCATGTGCTGAATAAAAATGCAGAAAAAAATGAGATAAAATGCATAATGAGGTTGTTAAAAATAACTGCTGCTCACACCCTTTTTCATCAAACCTGTTTTCCTCTGTCTTTTTACTTCCTCCAGAGCAAAATACCATAAGTTAAAGTATGGGACGGAGCTGAATCAAGGCGACATGAAGCCTCCGAGCTACGACTCCGGTAGGTGCATGGAGCCTCAGACAGGCAGCTCCACCTCTTCATAAGAAATGACTGTGATTGTTTCCTTCACATACTTCGAGTGACAGCGCATGTGAAAGCTGCAGTCGTGTTGTGTCTTGTTTGTCTTGATGGATTTCTTCACAGTAACCTGAATAGTGAAAGAGCACTCTTTGTTGCACATATCTGGTTGATTTATTTTTTTTTTTAAAGGGAAAGTTTAAAACATTTTCACTTTTGACATTATTTATAGTTTTCATTAGGCTTTTTTTTTTTTTGTCGAAAAACACTGGAGTGAATTTAGCTTGAAATGTTTGATTTAAGATTTTACAAAAGCATTAACACAAAAGGGAAAAAGGGATAAACAGAAAAGGGACTATTTCTTTGTACTACCACTGTGTTTTACGAATTGTTCTGAGTATAGTAAGGATAAATATTATTGATTCTTTTTCATGTAATTGGCGCTTAAACAAGTAAAAACAATGAATTTGTTCATCAACGGATAATGTTCACAACAGTATTCTCTAGTCTCAAACTCTCAGTTGTGACAATCTGCCCCCTTTTGTCAATTTAAGAAATTCATTTCTAATAGTTCATTGGTTTAATAAGAATAATAATAATAAATTCAGCCACATTTTCTGTCTTGTGAACCCTATGAAACAGGGCAAAGCAAAGCGTATAATATCTTCTAATGACTCTTTTAAAGCAACACAGTTTTTAAGAGCTTAGAAATATGGTGAAATGTAGCAGTTAACATAACGAGGCCAGGGAAAATCTGACAATGATCCATACGAATTATCAAATAACACATGTGGCCAGAAATCTGATATTTTTATGGACCTGATTTCACCGCCAGGAAATACTATACTTATAGTAAAGTATGAACTTTTGGTACTTTTTACAACATAACTACCTTTAAGTTGACGTTCATTTCAGTTATGATAAATGTAGCTAAATAAAAAAATGCTAATACTAAGAGCTTTACTGAGCAGTAACGTTAATACTGTAGCGTCTGGATGGACGTTAAAAGGACGACGAGGAGTGCTCACAAATGTTCCATTTATTGTTGGAACTGAAATAATTACTCGCTGCCGTAACTACGCCCAAAACAACAGCATCCACAAACTTGTCCGACAGCCCTCCAGACTGTAAAGTTAAGAAGTAGCTTAAGGTGTGACTTCATCAAAAAAAAAAAAAAAAAAAATACAGCATAAATGAATATTACCAGACACTAATTGTGAATCACAACACCAGGTTTCGGTGCCTGGATTCCGGTTGTTTCTTCATAATGCAACAATCCAATTTTACAGACGCTATTAAAGCCTATGATTCAAACTAATGCTGCTAATCTCCGTGCTCAACTGTCACGTTTTGCCACTCGGTGGCCGTAACCACGGAGACTTCCGCTTGCTGTGACATCATGAGCAAACCGTCTATACAGTGACAACTCCAGCTGATAAAAACTCATCTAAAAGACATGTTGTTATCTAGATATGTATAAACTCAGCCACATCACTCTGGATGATTAAACATCGCATGAGATAAATAGGGGAGAAAATACATAATTATTTTAACATAAACAGAGCTCGAACTACCTAATTCACATAAAAGATGTCTCTCTTCACAGTGTGACATGAATATCACTCTCATATCGGCCCACTGCCGGTTTCTTTGTATATCATTGTAGTTTAATTGGCCTCTCATGTTCAAGTCCTCTGCCATCATTAAGTCAGATTGCAATATTTCCTCTCCTCTCTCCTCATCTCTATTCATGAGGGCTGTTCAAAGCACCCGAGCCCCTTGAAGTGTTGATGAATGAGGGGAGGTGAAGGGGAGAGGTGTCGCGTGAAGGGGGTGGAAAAGAGAGGGGGGGAGGGGGCGGACGGGACGGGACGAGAACTGGGACGTGTTGCTGGTATGGTGGCGCACCTGCCCACTCATCACCCTCCTGAATTAGACATGACCCACTTTTTTTTTAGGCAGCCTCACCTCTCTGCTCCACCGAATCAATCCCTCCCTCCATCCCTCCCTCCCTCCACACGCACACACACACTCTCACTCCATCACAATCCTATTAACACGTCTCTTTCTCTGCTCCATGCAAAGTTCCCAGCTGACTCTTGAGTCGAGTGCTGACACCGTTAAATATCAAAGTGAGCTTCCTTATCAGAGCAGTAGGCTGCACATAAAGAGCGTGTGTTGTTCTGGATGCTGCAGGCACCGGCACACATCACTGCTCTTTTCTATCACGAGTTGAAGATTATAAAGGTGTCAGAATGCATCATTAAATTAAGTATTATATTAAAAAGCTTACTACACAGTATGTAAGATATTAATATTTGGATTTAGGCTCGTTATTCAATTTAAATGGGTGTTTCTTTTTAGCGTTGAGTGTTGAAGTGCTCACTACCACAATTTAAAGAGAAGCTATAGCGTCTCCTCTTTAACTCTATCTGCCTGTTTGCTTACTTGAAAGTGATTTTGTGTGTGTGTGTGTGTGTGTGTGTAATTGTCAGGGTGCTGTGATACAGGAATGTTCTGGTTGTGTTTACAGAGTGTAAATAATTCCAGAGTGCGGGTTATTTGTGAAGCCCTGATTTGTCTTCTCCTCTCCTCCTCCAGATGAGGCCAATGAGAACGAGACTTCTGGCTCACTCAACAATCAGCTGTCCTGGAAACAAGGCCGTCAGCTCCTCAGACAGTGAGTCCTTTTATCCGCTAACCCAGAAACCTACTAAATCCACTCACGTTACCTGCATTTAAAAAAAAAAAAAAAAAAAAAAAAAAAAAAACACAAGGGATTCCACAGGACTCTAGTTACAGTTTTCTGAAATATTCACTTGTGAGAGAACCGCGTGTTTATGAGGTGTGCTTATTTGACAGTGGTTTATTGGAGGGGGGGCAAATAATTGTGGAGAATAGCTCCCTCACATGGGCGACAGTGGTCATTACCTGCTGTGTGTGTGTGTGTGTTTTTTTTTAATGTTTTTTTGTACCCAGTGGCTCAGTACTATTTTTTTATCTTATCTGTCTCTCTAGTCACACTGTGTAAATAAACTGCCCCCCCCCCCCCCCCACACACACACACACACCTCCCGGGGCACTCTCACACATCATCTGTCCCAACATGCTGCCTGATGAAGCACCCAATTTATTCACGAGCCTGTGTCAAGGGACAGATCAATAATGTGCTATAACACCCCCTCCCTCTTACTGAGTTGCCCACTCGTATCGCTAGAGCGTCTGCATCCCCACTGGGTAGGTGCAATATTTGATGGGTATCACATCTCAGCGCTGACACTGTTAGCTGCCCGAGGACATGACACTTGCAGCAACAGTAACAACGAGTACTCTTTCGCATCACTGGCCGTAATAAGGTTGAGAAAATAAATTTAATACAGTAATTGAATTCTTTTTGTGACATTGTTGAACCTTTGGAGCTTTTAAACAGCACCACACAAATAACACTTTACGTTTTTATGTTTGAGATGAGATCAAACGCAACCATGTTTTAAGTTGATTTATCTCGATCCAGGTACCTGCAAGAGGTGGGCTACACAGACACCATCTTAGATGTGAAGTCCCAGCGAGTCCGGGCGCTGCTGGGACTAGCCGGGGACGGAAGTGGGAGGACAGCCGAGCGGATGAGCACTGAGCCTTTGGTCAACGGGACGGACACAACAAAAGTCACCAGAGGGTGAGTATGTCCCTGTAATAGTACCAGTAGACTGTGTGGTAACTGGGGTTGGAGCCAAACCAGAATACTAATACTCATTTCAAACTATTTTAAAATGATTTCTAACCTAGAACAAGACAAACATCCTACCAAAAAGTCATAATGCTGTCATAAATCATAATGCTAATTTTGTGCTATCTTTTGATTGCACTTATTTTTATTTTTATTTAATTTAATCTCATTTTATTTTAGTGTTTGAGTGTTTACTCTTACGTGCAACAAAGCTACGGTGACAAAGTAATTTCCCTAGTGCATCATTAAAGTCTAAGTCTAAAAACGGCCTTTCCTCATGTGACCACGGTGAATATTTTTGCGTCTGCCTGTGTGACGCTCAGGAGTCAGGGTTAAAAGTTTTTAACTCAATTGTGGAGGCAGCAAATAACTTTTGGGAAGCGAAGTTTGACCGTGAGATTATTAGCATTCCTCATAGTTAGCATTCGTTAGCTCGGTAATTCAGACTACTGTCTATTGGTAATGGTAAATGGTCTTGCTTTTATATGGCGCTTTTTAAACCTACTGATACTCAATAGTGCCGTATTACGGGAGTGACTGGAGGTTCAGTATCTTGCTCAAGGACACCGCACACTGCTGTGATTGAACTGAAAACCACTCTACGTACTGAGCCACAGTCGCCTAATGTCTCCCACAAGCACCAAATCATCCTCACAGTCATGTTCTGCTCCTTAAAGTCAGACTAAATCACCTCTATTAGCTGCATTTAACACAAAACATCAGCAAGTACTGCATATACATCCATAATTATTATAATAGCTAATTAAAGAACAATTATTTTTACACTTGAATATCCTAAATTAGAAGTGTAACTCAAAAAATTGGGTTTATTCCACTACAAATACTTTTTTCCCCCCTCAACGAATATGCATCAGCATCAAATTCCTGGTACTTTCTGCTGGGACTTTTAAGGGAAACACTTACACCCAACATGTGTCAGGTGTTTCACATTGATAGCGAAAACCGTGTTTTAATGCATTCTTCATTTTCCCCTCACCAGGAAAGCTGAGCTCTCTGACACCAGTGCCGTCCTGGAGGCTTTCAAGTTCATTGAGAACGTACCCGCCTTCATCAGCGATGAAGACGATGAAGACGATAGCGAGGGCAAGGACAGGACCAACGTGGAGTCCAGAACGGTAAGAGACCGGTCTGCTCTCGCCCTCGGGGATTCGCCCAAAGTTAAGTAGAAGTTGCTGCTGCTCTATAAATAACGGCCCCTTTAAAAAAAAAAAAAAAAAAATTTCCACCCAGATCCTGAGGAAGAAGCCTCCGTCGTCAACGTTGCCGGCCAGCATGGACACCAGCGAGGACCCCGACACAGAGGAGGCGCTGAAGGGCTTTGACTTCCTGTCCAGCCCAGACGAGATGGACACCACGCCGGAGTCCCGAGGCACTGGTGATGGCACAGACTGGGGTGAGTCATGAATCAGTCACGAACAGATCATGAAGTGCAGAGTTGGAACTGAATGAAAGTAGTAGTAGTAGAACCACCTACAGTATCAAATCAGTCATGAGGTTATTTCATTTTAAAGTATTTATCAGGAAAGATGTAACGTTCAGTTTTCTGCTTTTGTAATTTTCACATTTGTTCATAGATCGGTGACTGTTCATGGAGTAGCCGTCATTCATAATATCATCATGCTGTGGTCATAAGTCATGATGTTGGGAGTTTCTATGTTTAACCCATAGTTTGTGATCTCTTCCACTGTGTGTTCCCATAGCCAGCCCGTGACCACAATGTGTCTCCCACTCCCGTGTGTCGTCAAATCAACCCGATCCCCCTTTGAGTCTCGCTGATCTTTAGGCCAAACGGTGGTCCTGCTGAGGGGTTATCTTTGTCATAATAACTTAATTCTTCCAAAAATGTGTGTTGATTTTTATGATGTGTCTCCACAAGAGGAAAATTTACTCCCCCTACCACCAAAAGTAATGAGCTGCTTCCAATTATCTAATGTCACTGAGGCGTCGGTGACCTGCTTAAATTTTCGAGGATGCTTGTCTCAGATTTGAAAGACGTACGACTCTCCTCGAGGTTTTTCATACTTCCTGAGAGAGGTCTCTTCCTGCTAGGCCGCTCAGGCCTCGACCAGGGCAGTTCCTCAAAAGCCTCTCGGTCTGGTTTTATTCCCCTCCTGTGTAGACAAGGACGAGCAAGGTCCCATTTCTGAGTCCTGGGATGTGGACCCGAGCCTGATAACCAAACTCAAGGAGCAGTACAGAAAGGAGCGCAAGGGGAAAAAGGGGGTGAAGAGTAAGTCCTGTCAGGCGTTGCTGCCTCCGTCCCTCTCCTCTCTCTGTAGAGCCTGACTTTTCTGAGTTCAGCCTAAAAGCCTCGAATCAAAAAAAAAAAACAAAAAAAAAAAAACTACATCTTCCTTGTTTGTTTTTTTTCTCCCCTCCTCTCCCTTTCTGGCTGTTCCTTATTACGCCTCTTGTCTTTTCTGTCTTCTGGTGAATGGCTGCGCATACAAAGTCTGTCATTGTTATTTCCCCGTGATGCTTGATGCATGTTTGTCTCTCTCCCATTTAAGTGTTTTTTCCATCTTCGTATTCGTATTCACATCTTCATCCCGTCCACGCTGTTACATATCAGAGATTAATGTGTCCGTTGGACCATGAAGACGAGTCCATCTGTGTCCCATCTGGGTTAGCAGTAGTCTCCACAGTCAGTCTGTTTCTGTATTGTCTCCACTTATAATAACATAATCATCACCATCTTTATCCTCATCTGTCAGCCATGTTTAAACTACAGTAACTAGTAATTGTCTGTAAATTGATAGCAATTAAAAGCTTTTTCAGTGAAGCGGCTCGGCTGAACGCTACCGCTCTCGAGCTAACAGCCCACTTCAGACTCATTTAGCGACTGAGAGCCATTAGAGTTTTACATTTATAAGACCCGAGCTCTGCTTTCCTGCTGTTGTGATTGAATCATGAGATCAACCGCTCACTCTCTTCTTCACTCGACTGCACGTTTTACACTTCCCCCTCTGGTTTTAGCAGAAATCTATTTTTGTTCTTCGCACTGTGTTGATGCTTTTATCACTTCGCTGGGCGTGTGGAGGAGATAATCTGGAGGGATTTTAAAGGAATAGTTTGACATTCGGCAGAAATATATTTATTGTCTCGCACAGAGCGTCGGACTGAAAGACCAGTCCTCCTTACAGTGTGCTGTAGATAATAAACCCCACATACCTGCATCTCTTCAGATAAGCTATTAGCTTATTATTTTCGTGTTCCTTTAATCCATCCAAACCCACTGTTTTAAGTCTTTGTGATAACTTGCTTTCTTTTCTCCCATCATTCTAGCCTGTATATTATTCTATAACTTTAAACTAAATTTAGGCTATTAAAGTTACACAAATTTCTAAATCGAAGAAATAACTTGAACCAACACATGAGTTTTTTTACTAGAACTATTTACAGTGATGAAATTTACAAGATGACACCAGGCAGAAATTTATAAAAATATTTTTTAATTGTTAAATGTAAATGTAGAGAAAAATACACTATGAATCACAGTTTTTTTTGCCACAATGGTGTTTCACACCATTTCATTTTTACCAGGCTATTTTTAGCCGTTGTTAGCGCAACATGGACTTGTAGTTCCCATTGAACACGTTGAAAAACTTAAATTACACTGTAACAGCATGTCAACATATGTATGTGGGAAAATAGTGTCTGTACGAACAATTTAATGCAACAAGAACTAATTAGACCTGCTAATATACCGAATATTCTAGTTAGTGTTTATACTGGGGGCGGCCATCTTGGCAACTCAACTCAAGGGTAGTGAGGATTCTACGAATTCCTGTTGAAAATGGATCGTACCATTAGTCTGAGGTCGGCACTGCCAAGATGGTTAGGGCCTTAGCCACCAGTGTCAAACTATTTGTTAAATCATTATTCTTTTTTTTTTTTTTTCCCCAGACAAAAATACACACCTTTAATGGATTCAATTAACACTTTGTGAGACTTCAGCTCTGCCTTAAATTATTCTCTCCACGCGACCCACAGTTTCAGATAAATGTGCCTCAACACCTTTTCTACATCTTCTTTTAACAAGGACTCTGCTGGTGGCTTCTCTCCATTTCCTCTTCTTTTTCATTCTACAACTTATTAATTTATTTTCCTCCCTTTCAGTGTTTCCTTCCATAATCATCTTGTGTTCTCTCTTTGAGCTTACGCTCAGTTCTTTGCTATTTTATGTTTTTCTCCTCTTTTCTCCGTCGCCGTTTGTCGGTTTCGCTAACATTTGACCTGACTTGTTAAACAGGGCCCAACCGGTCCAAGCTGCAGGACATGCTGGCTAACCTGAGAGACGCCGAGGACCTGTCCCACATGCAGCCTCCATCCACGCCCCAGTCCCGACCCAGCGTCGGCCGGTTCAACGAGCACGAGGAGAACCGGACGGATGAAGGTGCCCTATTAAAAAGACAGCCATGATAAAATACAAACACTTTTCTCAGAGTAGACGAAACTCTCTTTTCTACTCTTTGTTGTTGTGTGTTTACTTAATTGTTTCTTCTCCCTCCAGTTGAGGCGATGACTTTCCCGCCCACCTCAGTTAAGTCGTTCATCATGAACACAGACGAGGCCATGGAGAGCGAGCTCGGCCTGGGGGAGCTGGCTGGATTAACCGTGGCCAACGAGGCCGACAGTCTGGCATATGACGTGAGTCTTGAATAAATTTTGGACAATTTCTCTGTTCATGTTATCAATGTGACATTATAAAAAAGGAAAAACACCCTCCCGCCTTACCACTCTAGTGCGCAACTCATTTTATTAGATAATTTAGCCAAATCTAATTTGAAAAATCAATGTCATTTTCATGTCACGTGCATGTTTTACTCTTTTATTACCTCTGCTCATAAACAGTAAATACTAAAGAAAACAAATAAGCATTATATTTTATGAACCAGCTAACGTGTTACGTCCATATTCTCTCCTCAGATTGGCAACAACAAGGATGCCATGAGAAAAACGTGGAACCCCAAGTTCACTCTGCGGAGTCATTTCGACGGGATCCGTGCTCTGACCTTCCACCCGGTGGAGCCCGTCCTCGTCACCGCTTCAGAGGACCACACTCTCAAAATGTGGAACCTGCAAAAGACTGCTCCTGCCAAAAAGTACGACCGCCTTCACACGACAGCACGGCCCGCTTAATCAAAAGGGACCGTTTTTAAAAATGAGTCTCCCTGTATCTGAAGCAGCAACGTGAGCGTCATTAAAGTAAATTAAAGTGTGTTATTAATTATTATTATTATTATTAAAGCCCCACGAGGAGTTTAACTTGTCTTTGTTGCTGCGCCGTCACATGATTCATAGACAGGAAACCGTTCCCATGTGACAAAGAACTGACAACACTCTGCTCCACAAGACTCCTGTACTAATGCTGTGCGCTTATTTTTAGACACTGACGTCATTATAAAATTAAGAGTTTTGTAAAGCAGACATTAAAACATCCTGGTGCCATTGATACTTATTAAGTACGGCAGCAGATTGTACGTCCATTTACTTCTTTTGTGCAGCTGAACAACAATAATTTCATTACGCTTCACCTGATCCGTCTGTGTCATGTTAATGCTAATGTTTTTCTCCAGGAGTACGTCCTTAGATGTGGAACCGATCTACACTTTCAGGGCTCACAGGTAAAAAAAAATATAAAAATTAAAAATAAAACCTCTGCAGTTGCTTTGGTTTGATAGTTTCTATAATTGACGGTTCTTTAAATCATAGGGGTGCGGTACTGAGTGTGGTGATGAGCACTACGGGGGAGCAGTGTTTCAGTGGAGGCGTTGATGGGACCATACAATGCTGGAACACCCCCAACCCCAACATCGACCCCTACGACTCCTACGGTAACACTGCTGTGTGCTTCGTTTGAATCTGAGGATTTTTTTTATTAATTAAATCACAGAAACTGATTTGAAGTTTTTTTTTTTTTTTACTGACAGACCCTTCGGTGCTGCGCGGGGCTTTGAGTGGACACACTGACTCGGTTTGGGGTTTGGTGTACAGCAGCGCACATCAGCGCCTCCTCTCTTGCTCTGCAGACGGGACCGTGAGACTGTGGGACGCCAACACCACCTCCCCAGCCCTCGCAGTATTCAATGAAAACAAAAGTACTGACTTTTGATTTATTATTTATTGTGAATTTAAAGTTTCAGACAACCGGATAGCTAAACCGCGTGTTTTTTGTATTTTCCTCGGGCCACAGAGATGGGCGTTCCCTCTTCAGTGGACCTGGTGTGCAGTGAACCAGCTCATCTGGTCACATCCTTCACAAACGGCCAGATTGGCCTCTTCAACATGGAGACCCGTCAGCTGGTCCTCAGTCTGGAGTCCAATTTGGAGCCAGGTGGGTTTGGAGGTCTGGACTGAACCGAACCTGAACTCAAGCAGACAGTGATAGAGATGAAAACAAAACGCCAATATTTTAATAGTAAGGTTTAACTAAAGTGTTCATTGGCAACTATAGCAGTACTAAAACCACAGAAGATTCTTCATTGACGTCCCTGCTTAGAACAGCATGTGTCTTAAGTCGACGTCCTGTTGGATTCAAATACAGCGTTGGAGGAAACATGGCTCTTTGCTGACCTCTACTGGAGCTAAAGGAATGAAAGACATTGGGATTTTCCTCCCTCTGTGCCTGTTAGACCTACATTAAATATCATGCGTGTGTAATTAATACAATATATCTAATATCATTGAATATTATACTGTTAAGTGCCAATATATGTATCAAGAGTAACTCGTGGGAGTAAAAACAGATCTTAACCTCTTATCATTCCAGCCTTTTTGCAGAAAAACACAGGTTTAGGACGTATGTATCCAAAGTAAACTGAATGCTGTTCGTGAACGTTTTGGAGCTCATACATGGTCTTGGTCTCTTTTGAAAGTCAAGACTCTGAAGTTTCCATCACAAAAGTCAGAATCACTTTAAGTGGTCTTGTTCTTGAGGAATCAAAGTTGGCACACGGTTAAAAAAATAAGAATTGTAGTTCGCCTGATTTTTTTTCATTTTGAAACAATGGGTTGGTTGAATCCTATAATAACTTTTATCAATGAAATCAGAAGAAAATGACACATTGCATCATGTAGCATTTTCTCAAACATAACTGGAGTACAAAGCTGTGATTAAACTTCCTGTTTAGTTAAATAATAGACTGATAACGCTGTTAAACCTGGTGGTTCGGACTTTTTCCCACTAACGATTCTAATGTGCTCATTTGTTTTTAACCAGGCACTCCCTGCCAGATCAATAAGGTCCTCAGCCACCCCACCCTGCCCATCACCATCACCGCACAGGAGGACAGACACATCAAGTTCTTTGACAACAACAGCGGGAAGCTGATCCACTCCATGGTGGCTCACCTGGACGCTGTCACCAGCTTAGCTGTGGACCCTAATGGACTTTATCTCATGTCGGGCAGTAAGTACCATCGTCTAAACTAACACAACTTTTATTCTGTGCACGTGAGCTCAGCGACGGCATCGATGTGGCAGTGGTGTAATATTCATTTGTTTAATATATAAAATCTTTGCCCATCAGTGAGTGTGTCTCCACATACTGTATCTTCTGCTATCGGAAAACTTTATGTTATAGTAAAATATTTCTGTAACATTAACATTGATACCGGACTCATCTGTAGCCAAAGTGAAGCTTTTACAGTTCAGCCTCTTCACCTGTTACTAAATATAATTTACAACTCTTTACATGAAAGCACCATCGTACTTCCCTTTTTAGATTCAAGTGTCAATAAGCTTCTACTTCCCTCCACAGTGAGTTCCGTACCTTCCGTAACTCTTCCGTCTTTGTCCTCAGGTCACGACTGCTCCATCCGCCTGTGGAACCTGGAGAGTAAAACCTGCATCCAGGAGTTCACGGCTCACAGAAAGAAGTTCGAGGAATCGATCCACGATGTGGCATTTCATCCGTCTAAGTGCTACATCGCCAGCGCCGGTGCAGACGCCCTCGCGAAGGTGTTTGTATGACGCGGAGCCGGGTCTCTCCCCACAGCCCCGCTCTCTGACTCAGCCTCCCATGATCAGGGACCAATAGAGTCACAGCAGGGGAAGGACCTTCAGACAGGGGTCCAGTCCCACCTCACACAGCCCACTGGTATCCTTTCAGACTGGCAGACTATGTAGCCGCTAGCCTCAAACCGGGGCTGTGACTCACCATAGAAAGGGCCGGCAGGGAGGCCAGTCAGGAGGAGAACTGCTCTCTGGTCCCCCCCCATCCACCATCCAGGCAGGCCTGGGTGTGACCGGCCGCAGCGCCCCTGCAGACAGACTAAAACTTAACCTCCGTAGCTAGGAGGCTCAGGACAAGTGTTAGTGTGGCGTGGAGAAATAAGGTCTCAAGCCCCTTCTTCTTCTGCCCCTGTGGCTTCACGCTCACCCCAGATCCCTCAGGCCCTCAACCTCCCCCCCCTCAGACGAACCAGGTCCAGGCCCTTTACTCCAAGTCAGGTTTCGCGTCGTGCTGTACCACAAAAACGCGGAGGTACTCATGGCTCGCCGGAGCCGTCGTGGAAGCCTCTCGCCTCCTCCTCTCTGCTTTCCAGACTGACTCTGCTTGCTGGCCTGTCTTTATTTTTCCTTTTTAAAAAAACATGTATTGACAAATGTGCCTTTGCTTTGAAAAGGTCTTGAAAATGTTATTTTAACAAGCTTGTTTTTGGGGAACAGGGAGGGAGGGGACTGCGGAGAATCGGAGCTGGTTGTCACAATGTTGTCGATTTTAACATTGGATGTAAAATTACAAATGCTTATAATAAACAAAATATATATTCAGTCTTAAACTTTACTGTGCAGCCTGGGTTTGAGTGCTCCTTTTTGATAAGTGTGGTTGGGGAATCAGTTTTGTGCATTTCAAGGCAAAGCTGGTAGAGTAATACAAACCATTAAGTATACTGCCTGTTTGTTAGATTCAAGTAATTGTACACTTCAGAAGTAAGATTGCAAACATATGTGTCCAAAGTAAACCATCTTGGTTATATAATTACAAT
This sequence comes from Mugil cephalus, assembly GCF_022458985.1. Lineage (NCBI taxonomy): Eukaryota > Metazoa > Chordata > Actinopteri > Mugiliformes > Mugilidae > Mugil > Mugil cephalus. Next base: position 8,883,444 of record NC_061782.1, read on the forward strand.
TCAAACTTGGTTCTAGATGTCAATTTTAGGAATAACTAACAGATTTTGGCCAGTTTGCTCTTGTTTGAATTGAATGGCTTGTTCTGTATGTAGTTTTCCCCACTTGTGTGGACATGCTTGACTACAATGTGATGTATCATGTCCGGATATTTACAGTAGTCCGATGTTTAGCAGGAGATTAGTGCAGTGCTTTAGGACTATTTGGAATAATGCGTTTACCATCCAACACTGAGGGGAGAGAAAATGTCCTGCGAGTCCAGTTTACTGTAAACTGAAGAGGGCGGAAAGAAGAAGCAGAAGAAGAAAAAAAAAAGGAAAAATCAATCAAAGATGTTGTACGTGTTAAGAGTACAGCTTCAAAAATGAGCCATTTTCTCAGTCACTGGTTTGTATATGAAAGTATGTTCAAAATAAAAAAAAAAACCTGCTGTAATATGTTCAACTGGCTCTGATGTTGGTCATTTTTTAACAGAAAAACAAACTATGTAGCCATGCAACTGATCAGAAATATCACACATAGACATTTTATTATAAAATATATATAATGTGATGCATCTCCAAAAATTCTGGGCGTTTTTACCTACAGCTGTTTATTTGTGTAGATGGTCTGGAATCAAATCTGTGCTTTTTGACTTCAGATTTAACTAAATGTATATTTAAAAATTATGAATGAATTTATCTGAGTTTGGGCTTATTTATATGAGCTACATTACCTAGCTTAAATCTTCTGGAAATTATTTGGTAATATAACAGCATATATACTCAGAATAGTGAAAACTAATGATTAATTCCATAATTTATTTACATGAAACAACTATCACTTGAAATTAGGTTCTGGAATAAGTATCGAATTTTGAAATGCTAAATGTGTAGAAACCCTGTAAAACTCCTTCAGAAATCACCCACTTTAAGTTCTCTTCATTTTCTTTATTTTATTAAAAATTGGAAAAAAAAAATATTGATCAATTATCTGAACATTATTAGCAAAAGGCTTTTTAATATGCATATGTACAAACAGGTCATAAGAGGGATAAAATCATAAATACTCTGTCAACAAAACAAGAGAAAAATGCCTGCAGTGTTAGAAGCAACCGCTGTTAGGAAACAGAGAGCGATGCTTTCATTGAACTGCGTCCCACGTTCTGGTTGCGCTTCAGAAACACATCGACCCCATCGGCGATGTCAGCACCATAGTCTCTGAGAGGAACTCAAACAATGTCCCTACTATCGAAATCTCTCCTATTAGGAAGATCAAAACTCTTTAAGAAAAATATATCCTCTTCATCGTATGAAAGCACCTTGTTATTAAGTTTACCAAGTATGTTAAAGCCATAAGAGGAAGTGCTAGGCGTGTTTTTTTTGTTTTTTTTTTCAAATCTACGTCTCTCAGCAAGCACCATATCCCAGTAAGACTGTTTGTTGTACCCTTTTTTGGCACCACTCCTAAGGTATCTTAAGTGCCTTAATAAATGTGAATAAATCATTTACTAACACCTTATTGAAGAAACTCTTTGAGGTTCGTAAATGTGATAGAAATCCCTACGATTTCGTGCTTTTACTTGTAGTTAGACATAAAATGTTTCCAGTCTCTACAGATCAGTTTTACATAATAAGCAAACTGTTGTGTCGCCAGGTTGTGACATGCAAAGCATTAGTAAATTATTTGTTAACATTAATAAAGCAGAGGTTTTAAAAAGGGTGACTTATCAGCCCCACTAGTTTGAAACAGAGGGGCTCTTCACAACTGGTACCTCAGTCTGTGTGTGTAAATCCTTTACTGCTACCACTGTCTGTTTATTTGGGATTCAATGCTGATAGATTTTTTTTTCTTCCAAACCCCCAATCCTCACCTAAATTCAAACCCCTCCCTCCTCAAATATGGGGACCCACCATCTGTGTAAATTTACAGTCACTGTTCTGTAAGGACGGCCCAAGATTCAGGATGTTCGCCTATCTCCCCCCCTCCCTCAACCTCGTCCTCCGTCTTCAGTTTCTGGGCTGCGAGTTGAACTCCTGGCAGATGTTGTTGATGATCTTGGGCACAAACTTGTAGAGGTTGTCGAACTCGTCCACGAAGAACGAGTGCTCCTTGTCGGGGTCCGTGGCGATGTACTCCAGCTCGTCCTGGGCTGCCCAGGCGATGCCAATGGAGTAGGCGATCACACCTGGATCAGGGGAGAGGACACCGTGAAGAATGACATAGGCATGTTTGTCACATCAAACACATTCCCAGTGTCCGTTCACTCACTCCCTGACTCCTACTCCCTGTGTAAGGGTTGCACTATATAGTGAGCTCAATCCCAGCAGCTTTTGGACACTATACATCGTCACTACAAATCATCGTTTCACGCACAGTTAATGACGTCACTGCTGTCGCATCATTACGTGACAGACTGTTGCGGCTCCCCTGGTTATCCCATTATAATTTACACATTATGATGATGTGACGTGATGATTTTGTAAATAAATATGTGTGATGTTCATATAAAAAAATTATGTTTTGAGAAAAAGTTTCATATTTTCGTGACGGAACTTCAAAATGTGTCTCACTAACAGCCATTAACGGCTGTGCCGTTAGAGACGCAATGCATGATGGGATATCCACCACCCGTTGAGTGACCATCGCCACTACTTTTCGCAAGTAGTGGCTTCGGAAACCACTACAAAATGGCGTAACCCCCTATATAGGGCCCTATATGCAAACTTGTCACCTGCTTTTAGCTTCCTCCTTTAAAAAGCCAACATAAATTAGATTTCTTCATGCAATTTGCATTTTTCTTTCCATTTCATTAAACTTACACTTTTTTTTTAAAAAACTTCAACATTATTTTTCTCTCCATGCTTTTGTGTTGGTTGACTTCTGAACGCCCTGTATAAAGGTTAGCGGCGATTTCGGACACATTGTTATCGATGACCTCTGACCTTGGCTGTGGACAGCCAGCGCAGGCACCCTGACGTCATCGTAAGAGCGCCCGTCCGTGATGACGATCATGATCTTGCGTTTGTTGGGTTTGGATTTGCTGAAGAGCTGATCGGCGGCGTAGGTGATGGCAGCGCCGGTGCTGGTCCCGCCGCTCCAGTAGTTGATGCGCTTGATGGCGTTCAGAAGCTCGGCCTTGTTGTTGTACTGCCCGAAAGCGAACTCCAGCCTCTGCTCGTAGGTGTACTGCACGGCCCCGACCCGCGTGTCCGTGTCAGAGATCTCAAACTCCCGCGTGACGTTGGCCACAAACTGCAGCACCGTGCGGAAGTTGCCGGTACCCACGCTGCTGGAGCCGTCGATGACGAAGGCGATGTCGTTGGCGTTGAGGCAGGTTTTGCTGCACACCAGGCGGTCTGTGTCGCACACCCTCTTCACCAGGGGCTGCACGGCCTTCCTCAGGGCAAACCAGCTGTTCACAGGGAGGGAGAAGAACCCATTTGTCCGACACACGGCCTGTGGGAAAAAATCAGAACACCACGTGGTTCAATCTGTTTGAACACCTGTCACACATCTTTGTGATAACCACACTCCACCTTGTCAACAAAGTTGGCCTCTACTAGGTTTTGCTTCTCGCTGTCGTCGGGACCTTCAATGGTGACAAAGAATATGTTGATGCCCGACTCTCGGGCGAGACGAGACGCCTCTTCCACCTTGTCTGTGGGCCAGCCGTCCACCAGCACCACTGCCACGTTGGGGGCTCCTCCTCGGTTTCCATTGGCGTCACTGAAATACTGCTTGTTGATGTAGGAGAGGGCCTTTCCTGTCCGGGCACCAGGGGGCGACAGGGAGACAGTTACACTATGTCCACCTTGCACATAGCCATGTGGCTGAAAATGCACCAATGAGCAGAAGGTTGATGAAGAAAAAATAGGTGGTTATGATGCACAGCAGTGTACACCGATGACTTAATGTTGTGTAGTTTTCCCCTGTGCTTCCAGAACAGTTGCGACTGGACATGGACCCCATCCCACAGATACTTGATCAGTTTGGGATCTAGTGAATTTGGAGGCTCAGTTCAGTTTTTCAAGTTTTTTGAGTTGTTCCTAAACAGTTTTTGTGTGTGTGTGTCTGTGCATCCTCCATTATTATGGGATGGGGGGTGTCTGGTCTGGCTTAGAAAACCCAAAGGTCCAAAGATTTCCTGCAGAACATTGTATTGTAACAAGGTGGTTCATGAAGTTATGCCTGTTTAGTGGAGGCCTTTGCGTCATCAATACATTCAATAGCAAACTTAAAAACGTACGGTATGCCATATAAAAGCTTGACTGTGTATTTTCTCCCTGTATATTTAACTGCATATCACCCCCAAAAATAGTGACATCGTGTCATTTAGTCTGCCGCAGTGTTGTTGGTGGTCTTAACAATGCAGGAGAGGCTCTGTTGGGGACTTCAGACGCTTTTATGACCAATCACCCTGTTGTATGATTAGAGAGAAGTTCTGGGCAAACACAAACAGCACTATTTGTATCGGCCTGCAAAATTTAGCAAGTCATAAAGACGCATGTGGCACTGGATGCACGCTGAAGCGCCAACCAAAGCGGAAAAACACCACTCGCACTCTGAAAGCTGACCCCTGACGAGCTGGTAAAACCTAGAGCTTTCTGGTCAGAGCAAGAAGAAAAACAGGGCTTTCAGAAGCAGGACTGTAATTTAGCTAACAGTGTCTCGCTGCAAATTTAGATTTAATTCTATCCTTCCATGTGAAAATGTGCCTGGGTAGTAAACCATGCGATAATTGCACCCCTTTCCCTTTCACACTTGTGTTTGTAGGCATCTGCAGCAGCTGGCAGCTCGCGGAGGGTCACTCACCCACATTGGAGAGGCCTCCCTTCTGCACGATCTTATCTATGCCGGACTTCACGTCTCTGGAGCTGGAGTAAGACTTCAGGCTGATCTCTGTCACAGGGTCGTCTCTTCGGAGAAATCAACAAACAGCCGCATTATTATTATTATTTTTTCTCATTTAAAACTAATACACCATGCCGCAGCAGGAGAAACAGGGGTTACCCATATTGAATGATGCCCATCATGGGTCCAGCCACACCCACGTTGATGGTCTGAGCCACCTCAGTGAGGAAGTCCTTCTGGATCTTAAAGCGCCGCTTGCCAATGCTCCAGCTCCCATCCATGAGGAACACAAGGTCCACCTTACAATCTGCAAATGCAGCCAAACATTCACTAACCCAGACACTTTAATCTTGGGCTATGGTTTTTTTTTTTGCAAATCTCTACACAAAACGAGGGTGAAGAACCCTGAACTCTATGAGTAAGAGATGATTTGGAGAGATTTAGCATGCATTAGTGTTTAATGACGCTAATAAGATATGATGCAAGAGAAATAACGCACAATAATGCATGATTTATAAGGATCTGTCTAACCTGTGTAACTTTGTTAATGGGAATGACTTTAATGCACACCACAGATACTGATAGAAGCATAACGTGATCCTAACACAAGTTCAACTTCAGTTGAAGAATAGCTCTAAAGATGCTATAGACAGTGGTTTTAAAAGGAGTATGAGGTCAATACTTGGGTCTCCTTGTGACACGGGCTCAGGTACTCTGGGAACAGGGACCTCTTCTCTGGGGTTGAAACCTGAAAATCAAGAAAAATCCCATCAACTTATTCTAAAATATATAAACTACATTTATGTCCTTGGATAATCGGACATAAGCACCTTTTGTAAGAGGACGGTGGGAATGAATACAGTCATTAACTTTTCCCCTTTCAGCAAGTAATGAAAGTATAAGTTCTACCCTCTAACTACAGAACGAGAGAAAACATCAGCCTGCTTTATAAAAATCTGCGTCTCTCCACTTTCTAAAGAGCACAAACGTTAACCGGTATCTGTTGCGGCAAAACAATAAGCCAGACGGGAACTGATTTCATCCTCCAGCAACCCCTGCCATCTGACTCCAAATCCCTTCAATTACAGGCTGAGCAGAAACCCACATGCTTTTCCTCGGATGGCCTCGGTTTTCTTTGTACTTACAGTCAGAGCTGAGGGGTTTACTGGCAAAGGGACTCACAGCGTGAGGAGCAGCGGAAGCTATCTCACCTGATTCATAAACGTTTGGTTCTGGCTTCCAGGCATCCACTGGCTCCACTGCACAGACGATATTAGACAAGCTCGGCGTTAGCGCATTTCTACCACAAAGCAGCAAGTAACTACTTCACAATAAAAAATTAGCTTAGATTAGCTCAGCTATGAACGCCACACATCTAAATAAATTGCACAGCAAAGGCTCAAGCTGATGGCTTCCTGGATACGGACAGGTGTTAGTCACCATGGTAACCACTCCTCACCTTTAGTGTGGGTTGTATCCAGTGGCATCCTTTGGTTTCCGTTTGAGTCAGCGGATCGGGGGGCTAAAGGTAAAATGCATTATCAGTGACGATCGTAAACCCAGCATGGCACTACAGCGCGCTCCCGCTGGCTCCATGTCTCATCCGGCTGGATGCTTGGTGGTATTTTTGTGGCTGCAAATGGCTCGGGTTTACTTAGATGTGGAGGCTTGCCTGTGCCTTTAAAAGTGGCCTGTAATCTAAAAGTGAAAGATTTTCTCTTGATTTTGGAAAGAGTTTCTGCGTGACATGCTGTAAAGCGGTCGACGCGTTGTAGTGTAAACAGAAAACAAATCAAACGCGTTTTTGCTTCTGTGAATTTGAAGGAGCAGTTTGGGGAAAATGGCCTTTTTGCTTTATTGCTGAGAGATGATCAGATTGATGCCTGTGGGTTCAAGGGACTGTTTGGTTTCGGGGTTGTGTGAGGTACTTATCCACAGTGTATTACCTACGATAAATGGTGGTTAGAACGATTACCAACTGCTGTGAATGTGCAGCAAAATGCTTTCTAGACGCATAATCAGTTTGGGTTTAGGCTATATTTAGAATATTATCATCAGTTTACCTTTACTTTTTCAAACAACGGGGAAGGGGTAAATTAACCGTGATTGTTTCAATTACAGAATGCACTGATGAAAGAAAAAGTTTTACCTCACCCTATACAATACAGGAGTAGCAGGTCTGTTATTTTGTTTGTGTCATTACTTGACTCCTGAGGCCCTGTGTCCTCATATGGGGACACTATGCTTTAGGTTTTTGCAGCGTATTCTGCTTCATTTAGATCTGTTGTCCTCATAAGGAGGCACTTTTGGTCTTGGTAGTGAAGGGTCAATATGCCAGTCAGTGTAAAAACATGAAAGCAGGAATTTCAGCAGATTCATTCTACGTCCAGTTGTGGGACAAAAGTGGACAAGGTCCAAAACCTCATCAAATTTTGTTCTTAAGCCTACTAACATTTGAGGACATTCTGCTTTTGCATTAAAATAAAATAAACTACTTTAAGTTCAAAGATGATGCTTATTCTTTTTTTATATTTCTTGGGTCCTACTAATCACAAATACCTTTAATGTTAATGCTCGTGTTCCCGGACATGTCCTCTTTTTGAGACCTAAAAATGTGTCAGACTTTGAAACAAACTTCAAACTTGTCCAGGATTTCGTTCTTTTGAGCCTCAAACATGTTTACGTCAAATTTACAACTTTTTCTCAAACTCAAATGTGGTCACCCTGAATAATGTGACACTACAGCAGAGAAGCAACACCCACGTTGGGAGCTGGGTACAGGTCTCCAAACTGTGTCGACCACCACTTATTGTTGGTGAAAGTCTGGCTGTGGATAAGTGTAAGTACCTCAAATAACCCCACTTAAAAAAAAAGATGTAGGTATTCATTTAAGTGGAAGCTAGAGGTTATGATTAACCTAGCTTAGCATAAAGACTTGATGCAGGGGGGAGCATCTCGTAAGACTCGACATGAGAACACAAAAGAGCAGTCACGTCTGCAACGAAAAGCTTTTTGCATCCACAGAATCCCGACCCATACACATGACCGTCTAAAAACCAGAGGAAACTGGTTAGTTCCCATTAAATAGAAACAGAAGAAGAACAAAAACAACACTTACGGTATGGTCCAAAGTTATAAAACCAGCGCTCAAAGTCTGAGATATCAGGCCTGCGCTCCCGGGCTAGAGGAGGATGTTTTGAAACCCGTTAGTATGGAGAGAGATTCAGAGAGAAAAGCACACATTTCCATGGTTGGCGATTGGTCATATATGCTTCCTAACCAATCCCAGACCAGTGAAAACAATGGCAGAATTATCACCTTAAGTATCTCACTCTCACATGCGCAGTGAACCTGCCCTGTTCTCTCTCCTCCTTCACACTTCAAACATCCTCTCATATGGCAGGCAGATGGCATGTAAACACAATGTCCTGAGACGCGCATTGCATGTACTCGCACACGGAGCCAATTCGACATGTACGTGGTGAGCAGATACCAAACTGTATCTGTCACACGGCCATGCGGTGTTCTCACATGCAACACGAATGGATACGAGGTGCAGTAACCTGAAGTGCACACCAAAAATCCGTCATGTTGTCTTATAGAGGGAGGCTGACTTACCTGGAACGTCAGATGTGTCCGTCTCGGTCCACGTGTATCCTGAGTCTGGGACTGCATAACTAATATCTGAATGTACAGCAGAGAAGGCGGAGGCATCAGCAAAGGGTTACATTTATTAAGAACATTGACAGCATTTTGTGACTCATGGATATATTGAAAAAGGACGAGGCACTCCCAATACATCCATGTTGTCAGCATTAGTTCTTACTTCAAAGCACCACTATGGAGTCTTCACTTGTTTGACAGGTATTAAAGATCAGAACACGTAAACAGAGTCAAAGTGGTGAGAAGTCTTATTCTGATGAATTGACTGTCAACAAAGCTCCGGTTCACATTTATCACTGAAGATAAATGCTACTAAAAATGATTCCTGAGCTTAACTGAGAATGAAAATATATTATTTTTCCAAAGTTACCGTGTTTCACAATGGATTCGTATAGTAAAACGTACAGTTAGGTATATACACCGATCAGGCATAACATTATGACCACTTGTGTAATATTGTGTAGGTCCTTGAGGGGAGGTTGGGTTGAGGGGAGGGGCCTTTGTGTATCAGGCTTGTTTGTTCCACAGATACTTGAACAGTTTTCGATCTAGTGAATTTGGAGGCCAGGTCAACATCTTGTACTGTTTTTCATGTTTTTTTGAGTTGTTCCTAAATAGTTTTTGTGTGTGTCATACATCTGCATCTTGCTATGGTGGGGGCGCCAGGTCTGGTCTGGTTGGGTGGTACATCCACATGAACGCCAGGTCATGCCAAGTGTTTTCCAGCAGAACATTGTATTGTCACAAGATGATCAGTGTTATTCACTTGTCCTGTCAGAGGTCATAATGTTGTGACTGATCGGTGTATTTTGGACATATTTTTGGAAGGTGGCACAATTTTGGTTGTTTTATCTGTTTACCTGGAAACTAGATTTACAGTTACAAAATAAATATATGTGCTTAAAGTGCTCGGCTTTAATCCAAGGACCAACTCAAGTTTATACAGACTATCAAATAACAATTGTGTCACAGTTCAAAAATATGAAATGCATGGAACCATGGAGAACCATCGGTCCATACGTAGGCTCATCTGAGACAAACTTCTCTTACCTAACTTAGTTTTAACCTTAATCAAAACAAATGGCTTTTTGATTAGCTACTGAAGCGTGATCCATTCTGTGTTTCGGTACCTGCTGGTCGTCGAGCCGCAGGGAACCAGTCAGGGCGCGGAAAAGGTGGTGGAGGCCAATCCCTTCTGGGAAAAGCTGTGCAGGGAAAGATTAGAAAGCTGCGTTCAGGACAAGCATCAAGGTGGAGCATGCTTGTGACCTCCACTATACCTCACCGCGTTATTAGCGGAGAATGCACAAGATGTTCAGCCTTGAGTTGGACGCTAAACATACAGTAGTCACTCAGACAGACAGAGACTGAGCGTTTTAGTGGCGTTTAGCTTTTCTCTTTCTACCTGGAGGGTAGAAGGGAGACAGAGGATTGCTGAGAAAAAAAGTGTTTCCCATCTGTTGCTTCTGGCCTCGCAATGTCTTTACACTCGTAAACCACTCAAACAAAAAAAAAGGTTATTCAGCCATAATCTTGCATCGCCCAAGGTTAACTGACACGTGATTGAACATCAGAAGCCCAAACAGCTGAGAAAAACCATAACAGTGCGTCTCGTCCGTCTAAACTGACAGGCGTGACAACACACTTCAGTTAACCCCTCTCTGTGGTGGATGGTTAGCTTACACAAACACGCAGCCTGGGCTTTGAGGTTCCCATCCAGTGGCAGCTAATGAGCAGGGCCTTTGTTGACTGCGGGGGCCAGTCAGTCTTCCACTGAAGCGTGGGAGTATTATTCTAAAGTAGGTGTCAAACCAGGGACAGTGTAGATAGCGGGACGAAGAGATTAGGCTAATCTGCTGCTGGGTGAAGTCCCAGTGCTATACGGCAGACAGTACTGTTATTTCTTTCTAATGAAACAAGTGCTTTAACGGGATTGAATTCAACTCTCTCGATATTTGTCACTTCAGTGGTCACCGCGGCCAGAAGGTCAGAGCAGGATCAGACGTAGATTGGCGCTCATTCTGCAGTATAGGCCTTCAGCACTACTGCTTGACATCTCAAGTCATAAAGCAAAGTTGATTTAAGACCAGCACGGAGACCCAACGTACGCCACTTAAGCACCTATTAAGGATGATTTTTCATGAATCTTTCTGGCTGACATGTGGGCTTGTCTCATTACAAATGTGAGCCTAAACTGGATAATAACATTTCTAGTAATCGGAGCTATAAATTCAAACATCTGTTTGGGGTGCAGGCAGGTGGCAAAGCGACTTGGGAGAGAAAACCGTTGAGCTCATAAATCAGAGTTTAAAACGGCAACGTCGGCAAGCACCCGCCCCCGCTAATGCGTCCTTGAGAAAGACAGTGATGGCTCCGGGGGTGCTCCTGCGTGATCCTTACCTCTGACCTCTGACTTCCAGCTTAAAGAATTTCCCTAAGGGGGGAGGATCAATAAATTTAAAAAAATTACATTGTTATTACCGAGCCACCGATCCCGATAAATGACTTCTGCACTGACCTACATCTCGCCTGCAAGAGGTTAGTCAAACAGAGGAGGCACTGGTTTCAAAAAGCTCTCCCTGCAGTGCAGGAATCAAATCATACGATCAGGCACCGTTTAAACAGATATAGGCCTGTCTAATTTTAGGGATCCATGGTTTTGCATTCCACAGAAGTAAAAAAACATCCTTCGGTGAGCCAAACCTCGACTGGTTAGAACGGCGAGCTTTCTATTCCTGACAAGCCAGAGAGTGGACCCAGATCCTGCAACGCCGTGGACTGGGTCACACGTCTCTGTGGGAGCAGCACCGGGCCACTCGGTGCCGCTGCTTTCATCTCCCTCTCCCACGCCACAAGCATTTACAAGGGTGGGGAAGAAGCCTGACCAGATGGGATCTGTCAGAAGATGTTATTACAGTACTGACAGAGCGCGTTTCTCATCGTGGTCTTATCTTAAAGACGTCTCAGAGATAATGACGTGAATCCGGGAGAGTGATACGACGTCGCCTCACTTTCTCCTCGAGGCGCATCGTCATGTTTTTCTCTGCCGGGTGCAGTGAAAGTTGAGTTTCCGCTTGTATTTCTGCACGCCGTTTATAGAGGACTGGCCGTGCGCTGAACCACAGCATCCCACAGAGGATAAACGTTAGTGCTGCTTTATAAAACATTTCAACCAGGGTTTTATTGCCCTATTTATTCCCCCGTTTGATCAGACCTGTCTGCAATCTACGTCAGTGAGTGTGTCTGCAGGTTGCGGACTCCCGCTCGGGGTCTGGAGACACTTACCGGGGTTGGACTGGCTCATGGTTGGAGTCCGCTCGGGTGAAATAGGCTGAACCCTGTTATAAGCTGTTTGTAGCAATAAGAAACAGACAGATGGAATAAAAAGGGGAAAAGAAGGGAGAAAAAAGAGGGAGGGGGGAGAGAAGAGAGCTTCAGTACTGGGACTCCATCCGCAAATGCAGCCCAGCTGTTCCTGAGCAAAGTCATAGGCGTTTTTCTCCGCAGCATGATATCAAAAACAAAGGGATATATGCTGGGCTTATTTACAGGCTCTTTTCATCTCCGAAAATGAAAATACGAACGGGAGGATGTGCCTGACGACAGAAAAACAGCAGTTATCGTGAAAGGAATGTTAGCCGAGACGCTTGATGGAGCGGCTTAGCGGTGACCCCGGGGTGAAGATCACAAGAGGCTTATGGGCGCGAACAACAGGGTCAGACTTACAGCAGCCGACGCCTCCTGGATTCTTGTTGCGTGCCCTTGACCCTCATTCCCCTCCTGTCCGCCCCACCGGTGCCTGCCTACCTGTTTGTAGCTCTGTTTGTGTGTCTGTGCATGTGTGCGTTAACGAAGGGGGCTGACCTGGGCCGACTGGAGAAGACGGCTGCCTCCTGATCGCCGAGCCACCCTCTGGTCTGCGCAGGCCTGCGACCAAGATTGATATATGAACACGTTACAAGACAACCGATCGTTCAGTGAACTTTCAATCAGATCTGTGCAGCAAACGAACATTAGGCAGGACTAAAAAGCTCCATGAAGAACGACTGCTGATAGATTGGTGACTCTGCAGTTGGGTGGTTGCAGTTCAGTGAAGAAAAAATGCAATAAATCCTAAAACTTGCTGCCATCGCTGGTTTTAAACCGTTACTTATCCACGGATGTTTTGCTGAGAGCTGTGTTTTTTTTATTTTTTATTTCAGGAACAAACTATAATTATAGAGGCATTATGTGAAAATCATTATACACTCAGTTCATTAGGTAGACTGCTGAAAACAATTGCTAAATCTTAGCTTCATGAAAGTTATGATTTTCAGATTTTGTTTGGGATCATTCAGAAATCTTCAGTTTGGAGGTTTGTCACCTCATCTCATCTTCTTCTTCTACCAGTTATCCTCACTAGGGTCACGGGGAGTTGCTATGTTGGAGCCTATCCCAGCTATCTATCATAAGGCAAGAGGTGGGGTACACCCTGGCAACCACGCTCCAACAACCATTTGCACTCACGCTTGCACCGAGGGTCAATTTAGAATCACCAATTAGCCTAACGAGCCTGTCTTTGGACGGTGGGAGGAAACCCGAGTACCCCGGAGAGAACCCCCCCCTCGCTGGGAGGCGTCAGTGCTAACCACAGAGCCGCTGTGTCACGCCGTGGTTTGTAGTACTGTTAAATTCTATTGTGTTACACCAACACACGTTTCTATTGTTTTGAAAACCCCATTTTAGTCAGTGGGCCAGGCTAAAAAAAAAACAGACACACTTTAGTTTAACAGCACCACAAACTGCGCCCTCTAAAAATGATGGCTCGACATAAACTGAACATTTTTTACAGCCATTAAGCAGGATTTAGCTCAGGATTGGTCTATTAGGATGCATTCATTTTCACTAGCGTGCCTCATGGTTTGACAAGTGTGTGTATGTGCCAGTTTTATTAGCCGTAATCGTGTGGCTCTAGACATGTAGCTCAGTCAGAAGATAGATCCCCTGATTTTAACTTTAAGATTGATTGTCAGTACGTTTGCCTCAGAAGTTCCAGGTGTCCTGAAACTGTAGAAATAATTTGATCTTTGTGTTTTATACAAACCTAATCGAGATTGCCATTGGTCTCAGTGGATTAAGAATTGGCCCATCACAGGTCAATAAGGAAATAATGTGCTACTCCATATTCAATGGGTTGTTTTAACCCAGAACATTTGGGTGTTTTCCAATGAGTAAAATTAACCACCCACTGCTTTGTGTACTTGTGTAACAATACCTGCTAAACATCCATTCTCTTTAAAAAAAAATAAAAAAAAATAAATCATGCATGCAATTTAATACACTAAAGAATATAATTCAATCCTTAAGCGCTGTTTATACAACTGCAACTATGCAGGTCTATGCAGAGCCAGTGCTGTTGTAAGCATTTAAACTTATGCCCTCATGTGTTGGCATCGTTATGTAATTATTCATTTTAAACGCTAATCTGTGACTAATCAGCTGTGCTGCATTCCTCTGTGCTCTCCAAACAATGCTGACGTTGAGGTTATTAAATACCGAACAAGTTACAAGTGAACACGCCGCGAAAGAGAGAGGACGTCTGAGCAGGTGATGTGTAGGTTATGTCCACTGAGAGACGTGAATTGGTTTCACAGCTGTGTTGCAGAGCGTGTCGCCGTGACTTTTTCCTGAAGGTGCACGCCGGCTTAAGACGTAGGGCACGACGCAGAGAACGCAGAACCATAAGTCTGGCTTTGGTTTAAATACTTCAGAGCTTCAGTTTTTTTACTTGAAAGACAACAGAACAGAATCTGGTGCAGCTGTATGTTAGAAACTAGTTAAAGTCATTTAAAGCAGCTGTGTTCATACTGAAGGGAGATGCCATGCAGGGTCTATACGTATTAATATAGGGAAAAAGAAAGAACCAAACAAAGGAAGTCAGAAAAATGTGCAGACGGTTTATGACAATCCGTAAGGAAAACGAGAAAAGACACATCGAGATGAAAGCTTGGTTTACCTGCACTGGCACGTTGAGGGAATCTATTCGGATAGGAACTTCCTCTGAATACTTTGAAGAAATGCCAGGGTTCAGTTAAACTTGAATTGTGCCATAAAGGACTTTCCAAGAGCTGCAGAATGAGTTAGAGTATTGACATACCTTGGCTGGGACTCTTTCCATTCTGTGTCTGTCCTATACCAATAACACAACGTGGGCAAATTTAGACAAAAATCTTTGTTTACATGAAAACGATCTGGAAGAATATAGAGTTTGATTTTGTAACAGATCAATATTCCCGATCATGGCTCCATTGTTTTAAGTTTTTAGCTTAAAACTGAATAGATTTTCTTCTCATTAAAATACACAAGTTGTGCCACTGCCAGTGACAAACTTGCCCTGGAAACCAGCTGATACCTTTATCGTAGGATACAAGAGGAACCCAGATGTGCACCCAGCTCAGAGGCTTGACGTGAAGCAGATACCCCATGCTCGATGCAAACACCACCACCATGAGCCACTCACACCACCAAAAAAGGAAAGAAAATGCACGTTTCAACCCCTCTTTGCTTCGCTTCACTTACTTGAACTTGAGCCTGCCACATGGGCAAGGTACGGGTGACCGCTGCCTAGACGGAAGAAAGACAAACGGGGGTGCAGAAGAGGAGAGAAGAGAGATAACGTTACAGAAAATGAAGGGTGAGGAGAAAATGGTTGGGAGGCTGCCTGACATACCTTAAGCTACTGTAGCACTGTCTGCTCACTGTAGCGTCATTTCAGTCCAAAAACAACGGGGCAGATGACTCACGCTGATTACCCGCCTGATAACGCTTTCATTTAATGGGAGTGGTGAAAGGTCGGCTGATCAAATACACCAGCGCATTACCTTCATCACAGAGCAGCTGGTAATTGGTCGTAATCGCAGTCGTGACTTGCAATTACCAGCTGCAAACATCCATTACTCAAGTATCACACAAATGAAAGCTTGTTCGGGCAGACAGCAGGTCTAGTCAACAAGCTTCTACTGTTAGTTAGACGACAACTGGGTAGGAAGATGATTTAACTCTGAGCGTTCGAGTGTGCGTTTCTTTCGTTCACCTGCATCCCTGATTTTGTGGACAGCGGCTCTGGGCTTGGCAGTAGAGGGAGCTGGGGGAGGCGTTGTGGTTGTGGTGGTGGTTGTGGTTGGAGGCAGTGTGGTGGTGGCGGTGGTGGTGGTGGGTTCGGGAGTCGTCGTGGTGGGCTCAGGTGTGGTTGTTGTTGTCGCGGGCAGCGCCGTGGTGGCCGCAGGTTTGCCGTCCTTTTGACCTGAGAGGAGGAGACAACAGAGAGAGAGAGGAGGTCCCGGTGTGATGGACGGGGAGGAAGAGCGTCTACAGTAATCGCCGTGCCGTAATGCATTCTTGGCATTCTTCGCTAGACTGTAGCTCTCCGACTCCTCGTTCAACCTGAGCGAAGTTCAACATGCCAGAGTTGAGCAAAGGAACGTCTAGCAAACAACCTTTTGTCCCCAGAAGGCACTGATTACTGGTTATTTGTGGGTCAAACGTTGTCTCGATGTCAAGGTTAAATATGAGCTACACAGACAGAGGATACATTATACTTCTTATCAGCACCGATCAGTAACCATATTTAACTGTAAAGTCCTGTATGTACTCAGATCTAGTCAATTAAAACCTCAACTCATACACCAGCCAACACATTAAACTAATATATATATATCTGTTCTATATTAAACTGGGCCTAGTGCTGTTTATAAATATACATTATTATAAATTTGCATTCAACATTAAGCTATTAAAATAATACACAGGTTCGAACATGTGCAACAGTAAAAGACAGATAAAGAACATGTAACGTGCCGCCTCATGATTGGCTCAGCAGCGATAGGGGTGGGGCCTACAGTTTACAGGAGGCTTAGATTGACAGGTCCTAGCTAGTGTGGCGCTCTGTTGCTGAGACAGCTCCCGTTATCGCTGAATGAGCGAAGTGCTGACTGAAAGATGACGTCTTCTGCCTCCATTTATCCCTTTACTGAAATATGCTGGATTCATGTTAATGTGCATTTAAAGAAATTTAAATTTGTGACGTAAAATTAAAAATATATATGAAAAATGTCTAATCAACCAAAGATTTTGCAACACCCGCTGTTGAAGACCTATGATATAAGGGATGAATTATGCCACAGCAGCCGCGCTCTCACTTGTTTTCACATAGGTTGGTCTTGAAGGGACATAATCCAGCGTAGAAGGGTAGATGACTCCTTTCTTGGGCTTCCCCACTGAAACACAACAGAGTTTTGGTCTGAGGGCTAATTCTTGCAGAACTGACTTTAACAATGTTCACTCCACGACCAGCACCTGAGACGACGAACGATTCCCTCCACTTAGGAAGAGAAAGGGATCGCACCCCGTAGGAATTGCTGCCCTTGTAGGAATTCTGCCCGGCCATCTTGTTCACTATCACCTTCCCCCCTGAGTTTGTGATGATGCCACTGTGGACGCACAATTTATTATTATTATTGTTGAAAATTTATAAAAGACATGTATAATGAGGTCATTCTGCTGTCTCTTATGCTAACCTGTGGATGGCTGCATTGCAGATGCTGGAGATGGAGGCGAACACGCCCGTTCCGTAGACCTGTTGCTTGGTTTCCTTACAGTGCGCCGGACATTTCACTATGAACTCTGGGAGGTTGATCTTTCCTGCTCTGACGTCGCACTCTATTTCCGGAACAACTGTGGAGGGAAGGAGAGAGGAAATTATAGACTGATCAAGATATTTTTTTTATTATTGATAAGTTGTTATATTATGTTGTTATTATTATTATATTACTTATCGATAGTCAACTGTTGATTAATAGAAATAAAACTATGCTGATGAAGTGTTGATTTGCCAAATAGTGTGTTTGAAAATGCTTTTTTTTTTAGGAATTCATTTTGCTAATTTGCCAATTGATTAATACTGATTAAACAAGAAAAAAAATCATCTTGATTGTCTGGATTTGAACATTTGAATACGTTTGGGACCCAATTTAACACCAAGAAAAAATGGTTCTTTGGAACAATAATAAAAGAAAAAACTACAGCTCAGTTTCACCATTTTGGCCGGCTTATCCAAGCTAACCCGGGATCAATTTAGAAAGTGACTTTTCCAACACCTTCATGCTGTTATATCATGCGATTATTTTGGTTTTCAAGGCATCGCGGAGTGTTTTCTTTTTTTTTACGAATGAGTGAACTGGAAGACAGTGGGTGTAGACAATAACACGGAGATTACAGGCTTGCTTGTTGTTGATGTCTACCTTGCTTTGGTTTCTTGTTCTTTGATCCGTTGGGCTTGGCCCGGCAGGCACAGGACAGGAGGAGCGCTGTGGGTGGGGCAGAGGGAGTTTCACATCATGGCAGACAAACTAACATAATCATCAGTGTGTTTAATCTAAACGCGAGGTCTCTGTGGAGGAGGGTGCTGCTGTTTGAAGGTGTGAAAACACAGGAAACTCACGATGGATCTGAAACAAAGATGATATATTTATAGCGGAGAGACGGTATCTCACCGAGGCAGATGGCAGTGAGTGATGCTCTGATCATGGTGCTTCGGGTCAGCCAGGCGTCCTTGTTTAACCTCGCAGCCTTGCATGGACGAGAGAAGAAGAAGCAGATATTTGCCGTTATGCTCTGAAACTCATTTCCTACATCCTGTTTGTATTTTTAATACAAACAGGATGCACTGTGGCTGAGTGGCACGCAGCTGTATTAATGTCTTGTTTTTGAAAGTTACTGGCCAGTTGAACATCTTGAAAACATTTATTATAAGGTGCAACGTCAGACTTTAAAGACTGGTCAGGGGAGATAAGGACTTCAATTTAATGATTGTTTTTTGGCTCCGGTTACTTGGGTTTCGAGGGGGCTCGGGGTATTCGCCAATCGGAGGGTCTGCAGCAAACATCTGGAGACAAAACTGTCAGTAAAAGTCTTCCCACTGATACATGTGGAGTCAGACTCTATTAGAGAGCAACCACAGACATAGTCTAATGCTTAAAGATTAAGGACTTGCGCTTATTATTTGACAGCAATGACCACATCAAGCTTGAAATACTGTATGTTGTCATGGTTTTGAGTTCTGAAGGTTTTGTGCAACTTTGTTTTTTTTTTTTTTTCTTCTGTTTCCTGCGTTATTCAGTTTTCTTGTTGGATTTTATTTCCTCCCGTCTTTTATCTGTTTATCTGTTTATCTGCTTCTGCGATTGTGCCCACCTGCCTCGTCTTGTCCCTTTTGTCTCCCTCACTGGTTTCACCTGTCTCTCATTATTCCATCAACCCTTGTGCGTGAGTGTATACAGAGCTCTGCCTCTCCTTTTGTGAGGTTGTCTTTCAGGTTACCTCCGTTTGTCCCACACTCGTGCATCCTTGTGCATTCGTAGATACTTGCTTTTGGTCCATACATGTTTTTTTTTTAAAGTTGTGCTTTTGGATACCTTTTGTTCCCTAGCTTGTAAATACTTGTTAAAGTCAGCCCTTGTGTACCGCATTTGGGTCCTACCTCATCTGAAACCCAACATCATTTTTTTTTTCTTTCATTGTCTGTCATTCAGATTCAAAAATTATACCCATGTGTAAAAACACAAGTCCAACATTAAATTTAACAAGATCAGAAGCAGGTCATCAGGTCGTCCTTCCATTGATTGCAGGTTTGTTGTAAAGTAATGACTGTTGATAACCACAACAGCAAAGTTTGAATCCAGGTACGTGGCCAGAGAACGACTTATAATCTGGCCTGAAGGACAGACTGCGTACAGTTTTGAAAGCTACATCAGCCTCTGTAATGTGCCAGAGCTGTGACACAACGCTGCTCCCTGGGTAGGTGACGTCTGAGGCCTCCCTGTTAACAGAGGAATGCTGTACCTCCCACGTCTGTCACTGCCACCACGCACCAGCAGGTTCAGTCTGATCAAGTGGGTACATGGCATCATACAGTGACCTCAGATGTGCTGCAATTCAGTCCGACGCAGAGTTGATTAGCAATAACAGACATGCACAATTACGAGAAAACGCCATTAAAAAAAAAAAAATAGACCTAAATCTGTGTGGTGATGCCTCAGTGGAGGCAACATTTAGGGGCCCTTGAGCCAGGCCCATAGCCTCTGATTGCTCCAGCTGGCAACACGTCAGACTGTGGCTGCACTGAGCGGTTTGTCAGGTTTATAGAGCATTCCTGGATAAGAGGACGTTGCTCTCAGCAGAACTTCCAGGGATAGACGTTTAAAAGCAGAAAGGGTGGCGACTCGTCACTACGAAGTTTTATCCTCACTGACTGGAAGTGCTGGAGGTGAACATGTTGTACCCACATTTTAGTCATGACCGGAGGAACAGTTTGAGGTTAGTTCGAATAATTCATTTGACAAAACAGTAGCACTGGAACTGCAACACACAGCTGTACACCAGACCCAGTGCGTCATTTAATTTTGCTTGCACAATACAAATTTGCACAAACCAACCCACGAAGAGCTTAAGTGGACCAAGCATCATTTGTCGTCTGTGCAAAATCCAGAGCGTAAAAATAATCGCTGGACCAGTAACGTGCTGGATTCACTTCTGGTAACCTGGCAACCACAAGATGATAACAAAACTTTTTTTTCTACCAGTTTTAGGCGGATGTATTCATTTATAAATGATTTATTTAACTTGTGCACACAACCACGCTAGCCGTCTCCCCCTTATTTCAACTGTTTATGCAAAGCTACACCACCCTCTCCTTCCTCTGATTTCATATTTAGCCCACGGACACGGTGAGTCTTCACATTAATCTTTCAGCAAGTAAAATATTTTCCAGGAATGTCAAACTATTCCTGAAAAAACTCAACAGTGGATCACCAGCTGCCTCAGTGGCCGTCGTTCCAGGCTGGGAAACACGAGCGTGATGTGTTATTATACGTAACAGCAGAGATGGAGTTCAAAATGTTCACGTGCTTTCATGAGAATGCACACCATCAACATGTCATGTTAAGGTTAAAAAAAAAAAAAAATAAACAGCTGCAGTTGGCAGTGCCAGGACTTTCCCTAGTGCGGCATTCATGAGCACTGACATGGTTTTTCCACAGTGCCGTGCTTTGACAGGCAGGTAGATCGCTGCTGCTCAGTCAGAACTACAATTTGTCCTCGCGGGGGAAGAGAGTTCAAGCTGGGAACAAGCTGGAACAGATATATATACCTACAGTACGGGAAGCAGACAGGCAGCAGAGGAAAGGTGAGTCAGCTGCCTTCAGTGGATAAAACAACTGCTCAAGACACAGACGGATCAGGTGTACGGCAGGAAACCATAGCACTTCTCAAACGCAGAGCCACTTTCAGTAGGCAAACACTCCCAGAGAGGCTCCCATCTAGTGACTCTGGGCACAGACACGTCACAGTAGCAAAATGAAATGAAAATGGGAGATGACAATAATTTTAGGGCTCTTTATTTGTGTTGTCAAGTGTGAGCCTCCAAACGTCTACTTTTCAAAGCCATGAAATGCAGGGCAAATGATATCCTTTGACAAACAGTGTGGGGAGTTTCCTGTACAGCAACATAATAGATCCCGTGGGGGACTTGCAGAGACACAATCTCGCACACATACCTACAGACAAACACACACACACACACACAAACACCCATGTTCAGCTGAAGGATGAAAAAATAAACAGAGATCCGGGATAACTTATCGCGTGCTCAGATGGCTTTGGAGAATGCCAAGGTATTTGAGGGCTTTCAGACTTACCACTGCGATCAATCACAAACACACTGGGTTACTTGCTGTTTCCAAAGGTGTCATATGTCTCATACACACTTATGTCAAACTTTCGATAAGGCACTGCCTGTGACAGGAGGGCAACTTTAGCTTGAAAAAGTCCCCCCCATATCTCTAATTTCAGATGGGTGGGGATATAAATCAAACAAACCATCATAATTCTAACAACTATGCAGATTCTAACAACTATACACACACACACACACACACACACACAAAATAATAATCAAAGTGATTTTCCCAGCCACTACAAAAGATGAAAGATTTTGTGCATGGACCTTGGTGGAAAGTAGAGCAGCTCAGACAGATCACATAGTCACATGAGGAATTAAAGTACAGTTCAGCTTAGGAAAACGTCACCACAATGTGGATTATGTGCGTGAAACGGCCTTCACTGAAATTACACAAGCCCCAGAGTTTTTTTTTTTTTTTTTTTCTGCGAGGCCAAGAGACTGATCTGCTAGTTGCTGGAGAAATTAACATTTTCAGCTCCTGCGGGCAAATTTCCGGCGACTTGTGATGCATAAAGAGCGATAAATCTGATAAACCATAGATAAATATCTCACCTGGTGTGAGCATTACAGTTACACAATGGCTATAATACAAACAGGATGCACGGAGGCTGAGCGGCACACAAAGCATGTGCAGACCACACACACCTGTGACTGATGCAGCCAGAGCCTTGGTCTATTCATAACCACTAAAACACAATGAAAAGTTGTTTTTAATCCCAATCTATCT
Organism: Mugil cephalus; assembly: GCF_022458985.1. NCBI lineage: Eukaryota > Metazoa > Chordata > Actinopteri > Mugiliformes > Mugilidae > Mugil > Mugil cephalus. The sequence continues at coordinate 8,905,440 of NC_061782.1, forward strand.
CGAAATAATGTGGTGTCGCCACCATCAAGTGTGAACTTTCCAGCCGTGCAGTTTCATGGCAAACACAAGGACTGTATTTCTGGCTTTCTTCATTCCAGCAGCAGCCACATTCCTGGAGTGGGGTGACCGGTGTAAATGCAACAAGGGTAAGCACCAAAGAGGACTGAGGCTTATTTGAGTATCATGGCCAGCTGAGAACTTGGTTTCACCCTGTTCCTGAGTGATGGCATGTCTAAAAGTGAGACAGTATTTACACACACCCATTGCCAGGCAGTGTTAAATCCCACTATTCACAGGTGTCAGAACTGTACTGTAAGCATGTTGGATGTGCCAAGTGTTGTAGCAACAAGCCAACCAGGGAACCATGGGAGAGAGATCAGACACTCGGGGAAGCCAACATGTCTCTACAAGGTCATTTCTGTAGCCTTTCGCTGCCTCTGCTGAGACACTTATTTGTTTATCAAGCCCGGCACAGCCTGAATTACTTTAATTCTTGGCACTGGCTTCAGTGCAAGCCAGAGCCTGTAGTCTGCTGCTGGACATATTGTGTGGAGACCACCTGTGCTTAATCAGCCTCTTTCATACCATGAAGAATTGTCAGAAAGAACAAAGAGGAAATGTCAAACACAATGAAAAAGAAATTAAGAAAGAAGCAGGAGAAAATCACCTAGAGACCCGCTGCTTGTTTTACTGACAGAATGAGTAATTTCAAAATAAAAGCTTAGGTAACCGCATTGAAAAATGATATTTTCCCACTGATTGTAATCAGTAACAAATGTTAACCTATATTGCATTTCATTGCACGGCTGAAGTAATTCTAATATAAACCTCATTTTAGGTACGAGGAGGAGTGTTTATTTAAAAAAAGAAAAAAAGGTCGTTGAATTTGCGCAGCTAGAACAAGGGACCTGTCAAATCTTAAACTCGTATGAAGTTAACCAGACTGAGTCTGCAGAGCGTAAAGAAAAAAAAAAACATACAAAAGCAAATAAACAAAAAAGCACTAACCTCGCGAACAGCTAATTGGACATTACAGCTAAAGCGCTTTGGATATTCCCCGTGCGCAATTACGCATCAATTGAAACGTGGATACTTCATTCATGCCACGCACAAGGCAAACACAAAGCTGCCACTTCAAACGTGGAGCTGCTTTTTAAACGTGTTTCGTTTTACCATCCTTGCAGGGCAGTGTGAATGTGAACTTACCTGAGATGATAGAAAATAATCCTGAAAACGTTGGGGGGCAAAAAAGAAAGAAATGTAATTCCCTGCGCGGTCGTCACTCTTTCATTGACTATCACTTCGGAGCGTGTGTGCAGGCGCTGTTTTCAACCTGGAGTTTTAGTCTTGCATGATCGCAGCGCTCATTAAAAGTGGAGAACAGGACGGGGCCAGAGTTTCCCCTATTTGCCCGTCCCACTTCAGGCTCTCAGCTCTGCACCCAGGCAGAAGAAGATCATAGATCATGAGGAGAGGATGCAACGGAGATGACACGCTGCAGCACAGCAGAGCCAGCATCTTTTTGTTTTTTGTTTTTTTGTATGTTTGAAAAATGTTTTTGTCTTCGGACCGAAACAGGCAACACGTTTTTTTGCTCCCTTTTTAAAATAACCAGCAGGAAGATGTCCTTTACACTTTAAGCTTTGAAGCAAACTATTATGTTCTGAAACTCATTTAACACAAACTTCTAACCAAATAAAACAACCAAGTAGTGTGGGAGCTCTCACCACAACAATCACTCCTCCTCCACCAAATAAACCAATCAACACCTGTTTGTGAAACAGACACTTTAAGTCACATCCACTGCCACCTTTAGGTTTCTGGCTTTTGTTCCTCCCTATCCCTACACAGTCCTATGTTAGCCTTCATTACTTAGACACTGAGAACCTTGGATCTGGCTGGTCCATGCAGATTGGCACACAAGCTGATGCTATTAAGCCCTACATGGATGATTATGCTGTGGCTGCCTGCCATTTAGATTTAAAGATCTCAAGGGCTTCTGTAAAAGAGTTCATTGTGTGTGTTAATACGTTCTTTGCAGAAACCACCTCAGGAACGTTTTTAAGATTTTGTGGCTCAAGCAGATAATTGCCCATTGATGTAAATGCTAGCAAAAAAAAAAAAAAAAAAGGGGGGATCAGAGGCTATATCTGGGTCCCTCATTTCTCCTTCAACGGTGCCATTAGTCTGACAGCTTGTCAACAGAGAAAAGTTTGGCCCAATTCACAGCCCCCATGGATTTTCCTCCTACCTGCGTTTGGCTGACACCGTGGCACTTAAAGGGAGATGGAAATTGACACGTTTGTACAGTGAAATGCTGTCGAACGCTGAGTGCAGTCTGCGGGATGTATGGAAGATCTGATGGCATGGGGGAGCCCCTTAGAGGGAGCGGGGGGAAAACGGCAGGATACTGTGCCATCGCATGCCTCGGCTGAGTTAAGGACAGTTCAGTGCTTCCAGATGTTGTTGTGCATCTCTTGTCTCTGCACTTTACTGACTGCAGCTGGAGACATTCTGAGACGATTCTGGCAAATCAGCTATGCAGTGCCCCACTGTCTATCTTTGGACTGAAGGGTCATGTTAAAAAAAAAAAAGAAAATGAAAAAGAAAAAGAAAAAGCTTTGTTGGATGTGGAAATAAAAACTCGTAGTCGGCAGGTGTGAAATCCTAGCTAGAGATTCTGAAAATGATTTATTAACATTGGGTACACATATTTTTTTAACATGGGCAAGACCAAAAAATACAAAAATACTCTTAATCTCCCCTTTTAATTCAAGTGTCGGTTCCAGTGAACTGGAAACAGTCTTCAGAGTCTGTCACACCAGTACTCTGATGTTTCAATGTGCGAGGGCACGTCGATGTGGAAGACCTCCTGGGTGTCCAGCGGAGGAGTCTGAGGAGGGCTGTTGACTCCCGAGTCGCTCTCATGGTTGGATTGCTTCAGCTCTCCCGCGGCGTACTTCATCTCCAGGTTCTGGACGGGAACGTACGCAGGTGGAGGCGCGGCCTCAGCTTTGGGTTTGAGGTTCTGAAAGTGCTGCAGACGCACCACCTCCTTGTGTTCCCGCGTGCACGGCAGCAGCACGGCGACATCCTGGCGAAACTTGGAGCTCATGCCGAAGTAGATGAGAGGGTTGTAGAAGCTGGCAGACTTGGCAAAGAGACGGGTGACGATGCTGGTCGTGCTTGGCACATGAAAGCCCCAGGCTGACCACATAGACACCACTGCATATGGTGACCAGGCCATGATGAAAGCAGTGCAGATTACAATGGAAATCTAGAAAAGGACACGAGGAAACAATTGTCACGACTGGAATAACGTGAGAGGAGGTTTATTACTGAGAGGGCACTTTCAAGCAGAGCTTTAACGAGCCGCATTTTACTTTTTCCAATCAAGTCTCTCCAATAAAAGAACAAAATAAACTGTTATTTTCACGTTGGCGTACCCTCGTGACGTCTCTCTCCACCTTCCTTTGGCGTGTCGTGAGAAAGCCGTCGGCCGACATGGCGTTGGTGCTTTTCACCGTGTTGATAATGGAGACGTAAGAGAAGAGCATGATCATCACCGGGATGAAAAAGCAGAAGATGAGAATGGAGACGATGTAGGATTTGTGAATGGTGGAGTAATTGGCTTTGGACCAGTCCACCTCGCACGTGCCATACCCTCGATCTAAGAGACACGAGACACAGAGGTCAGATCAAAGCTCCACGTTCACGCCGCTTCGGGCGTTGAGATTTAAATGTGGGACAGACCTGTGTAGCTTCCCCAGCCCAGCAGCGGAGCACCGGACCAAAACGTTGCTCCAGTCCAAATGCAGATAAGTGACACAGCAATTGTGTTGATGCTGATGCAGTTTGCTGGAAAAAGATGGAAAGATAACATGAGCACAGCGATTGTGGGGCGGTTTTAAAAAGGTTAAATGTTGTGACTGTGGCAAACACGGGACAGGAAAAATACATGACAGCCTCTGAAAGACGCAGAATTCTTGACATGTTATGAATGTGCGAATTGTGACATTTTGTCGAACAATGAGGTCTTTTATTTTATTTACAGCCTTTGCAAACATCTGCGGCTGAAAGGGACCTCTGTTAACAAAAGTACACACAGTTTTGTGTTCAGTGTGTCTGACTTCTAAGCGGCGCTGAAATATCTTGTGTCAATATTCCATAAGGTGCCGTACAGTTTCCAGGGGTCGGCAGCAGACAATGGCTTCGTTGCTACGGGTTACACTGCTTATCCGCAAAGGTACACACGTTTTATAAGTGTCTAGTGATTTCTGTATTTAGCGTTTGCAGTTGTACTCTGGCACACATGCATTAAAATGTCTGTGGTTCCGCACATTCACCACTAATGCTCATACCTAAACCACTAACGTACAACATACACACGTTTATATAGCTTGTGTTTTATGTACAACAACCACAAACACAATAAAATCTTGTGCCACACTGACAACAGAGGTATTTTCTCAACTTAATTTCCATATAATTAAAACATTCTTTTGCGTCAGTTATGCTCCAGAATAGAAAAAAATGTCACCTCGATTTAACTTAATAACATGTTGGAGAAATGTAATGAAAAGTGCTGGAGACGAGTGGTATTTTTTTTTTTCCACAGGAGAAGACGGTAATGAGGTTTCATTAGCTCCCAAACACACTTTTCTGTCAGATAAGAAGCGCTGGAATGGTTTGTAGCTTTATCCTCACTTTTATTCAGGAGGGTTAGACCTGACCTTTGTTCGGGTGGCATCCCTTGATGTAGCGGGTGACGCTGATAACGGTCAAGGTGTTGATGCTTGCGAGGCCGAAGAGCAACGTGAAGAAGCCGTCTACCTGAGGGAGGAGACGCACAGAGGTGAGTCGTGGCAGCTCGAAGTATCTCCGAGTGGCCACCGAAGCCTCGGGGCGCAGAGTCAGTGCCAGTCTATCCGTCTCAGCCATTTGTTGAGGTTGTTTTGCTTTGGATTTTATCAGACGGAGACGCTACAGCTGAGGACCTCTTCCTGCCTTTTGGCCAGTGAGTTCCACACCTGGAGGTTTTCCTCTTATCTGCAGACCTTTAAATGTGAATCAGCAATGGGAAATTAAATGTTTACTGCAGCTCTCACTAGACTATACATTGGTGTACTGCAGAAATGTTGAATCATTCAATTCAATTTTATTTAAATAGCGTCAATAACATAGGTTCTGAGTCATCCAGGTCATGGTAAACCAAAGGACTTGTAGAATTTCTTGGGGACGTTTCGACACTCATCCAAGTAGCTTCTTCAGTTCCGAGAAACTGGTGGGAAGTTTAAATATTAAACCCATCAGAAACTTGTTTGACTTATTTCTGAAACGTCTTCAAGAAATTCTGCAAGTCCAGTTGCCTTTCTTCAAACGCTCATATGGAGGGACCCCATCTGTCTAAGATCAACCAGGTAAAACAGAGAAGAGAAACAAACGAAGAGCAGGAGAAACAAGATAAACAAACGTCTATCATAGAAACATACATCGAACTGAAGGAAACACGTAGAATCTAATAATACAAGATACAGCTGATGATGTTGACAGTTTGAGAGTATAAGAGGAATTACTACTGCTAACTCATTTAGCAGACAGTCGATTGTTTTGAAAGACCATCTTCTAATCACAGTTCTTCTTAGAGGGAATTATGCTAGTGTGTTTCAGTCTGCCTCCAACTGTGTGACACCCAACTCCCCGCTGTGCCATTTCCCGTTGACATGGATCTCTTAAGGTCTCTCACTGATTACTTTCTTGAGCTTCCTTAGTCCTAATCCTATTACTGTCAGTCATCACGTTTTTGTCACCCTCAGGTTTTCTTTTTTCAGATTGCTGGACTACATTTAGACGAGGATGACTTTGTTTTTTTTTATTTATGTCTGATGTACAATTTTAGAATTCAAGACCAGGTGCGCAGGAGATCGGGGGCTTCTTAAAACCATCTTGTTTGATCCTCCCAGCTCGTTTTGCAGTTTGATGTTTCACCTCCTTCTAAAAAAAAAGATATATTTTGGATCATAGAACAAAACTTTTAAAAAAGGAACTCCTACCTCATGAGGCTTTATCATATTCAGTAATGTCCTGTCCCATAGGGAGCAAAAGACAGAGATCTGGCCCTGCTTCAAACCGTTCATGTCCCATCATGCTCCATGCAGTAATCTGCTAATGCTTCTCACATGCCTTCGTCCTTCATCTTTTCTGCGCCTTCCCTCCTCTATTTCTGTCATTCACTTATTTCCTTATTTCGATCCCTCTCTCTCCGCCCACCCCTCTCAAGGAACGGTGAAATGAGAGAGACATTTTGTCCTTCACCTGAGATTGGATGTCTGAGAGGTGAGATCATCTCAGACAGTGGACGTACTGAAGCCTAAGAGCAGCAGAGATTCGTTTTAATCTCTTCCACTCACATTTTGGGGTTTCTGAGACTGAAAACGTTCCGGTTTCGCCGGCTTGTTGTTGTAAGATTCCCAGGAGAGTTCACTTGCTGCAGCATGGATAACACAATTTCTACCACAACTAGCCTTGAGCAAGAAAAAACACCCTGGATGAATTCCAAGCTGAAGTATGACAGCTATTTAATTTCAGGCTAAGGGGGTTGAAGAAGGAAAACATAGAAGTGATTGCTTCACCCCAGAAATGTCACAAAACAGCTCTTAATTTAACGCAAATTACCCGTCATAATTAAGAGCATGTGACTGAATTACTTCATCATTCATAAAGTTATAAACGTAATGTTATAAATATCCTCCCAGCAGGTCTTATTAGTTCTCTGTTTGGTTGTTGACAGGTGCCACGCTGCGAGAAGAGTTTCCCCCCATTTAAAGGCCTCCATAATGGTAATCTCATTACAGATTTAACCTTCAGCACACATGGCTGCTAGAATTATCCCTTGCACATAGACACACATGCACACGCATACTCGCCTCACTGTAAGGCATCTACAGATTCCTTTAATGTACTTCATTAACTGGGACTGGCCAAAGGGAGTTGATGCATACAAGATCTCAAGATTTCTGACTCTTGTTGATGCTACTAATTGCAAGTTAAGGTTTTGTGGTGAATGGTGATAGAATGATTAGAAAGTTATTCACAAGTTGACAAGTGTTGTCTTGGTGTTGCATTTACCTGGCAGGTCCAAATCCAGGTGATCAAAAACCTGTCATCCTTGAAGATATTGAATATTTCTAGGATTCCTCTAGAATAGCCAAACACTGAGATGCTGGCATCAGAGATGGCAAGATTTAGAGTGAGGACATCTGTTGGTTGAAGTGAGGCCCGCTGCCTGTACAGGACAAACATCACTAAACTGTTTCCAAACCAGGACAGCCATCCTGCAGGGACAAAAACACAGCATGTTCAGCCCATATTTAAATATTTATATATAGTATAGTATAGTATAGCATAGTATAGTATAGTATAGTATAGTATAGTTCCACAAAATCCACAGTACAGTATATTACAGCATAGCATAGCATAGCATAGCATAGCATAGCATAGCAAAGCATAGCAATGTAGTATGGTGCAGTGTACTGTAGTATAGTATAGTATAGTATAGTATAGTTTAATTTGGTGTCCAGTAGCTTCATAGCATAGCATAGCATAGCATGATACAGCATTGTAGTGTAGTATAGTACTATATTGTAAAGTAAATAGTTCTATAGCAGCACATTGTTATTTAATTTGGGAGTCAGATCTGAAGTGGTGAAGCCAGGAGTCATCCTCGTCTTCTTATACCTCACTCTGTGTGTTCCACAAAATCCCTTGACTGCATTAGTCACGGACCAACAGACACAACTGTGCCAGCAACACAAACCAAACTGTCTGCCTCAGCGGCGGTCTGGCTTTGGAGACATGTCAAACAACTAGTTATGTTGTTGACACTTAAATAACATAACGTCTCTGTCTTGCTAATGTTGAGGGATCAGTGGGGATTTAAAACGCAAAACAATAAATTCAGAGTGAATTTTTGTGCACTACAGACTTATGAAAAGAATCCATCTTCAGTAGTATAATGTAAAACTGAGTTTAAAAAAAAAAAAACTCTGAATGGAAAGTAAACTGACTTACCCAACACTAACAGGTAGACTCCAATGATGGTCTCTCCTTGTTCGGACAGAGGAGGGTCTGTATTCAGATTACTGAGATTATTATTCCTCCATGGAATATTCACCACCTTCAGAGGGATACCCTTCAGCGTTATTTCCATGGTCTGAATGTTGATGCCTCGGCATGAATTCTTTGTGTCCTCCACTAAAGCTATGCTCTCCTCTGCTCTCTCTCAGTAGGTAGACAGTGCAGTGTTACACCAGTAGCGGCAAGCGGTCAGTTAATTTTAAATCCAGCTTAAACACAGTCACTAATACGTGACCACTCACTGTCCAAATGATTGCAGGTGTAATCCTATCTATTTCTTAACAAGTAAGCAGATAGATGGAGATTTTGGGTGGAAATCCTAGCTAATAGGGTCATTTTTGGCCCCCCACAGCGCTGATTACAGTAATTTCCATTTAATTTGTCTTAAATTAGGTAAAATAACCTCACAAAAGAAGACACCTACAGCAAAATTTATCAGTGTATGTTCTGAGGTTTACTTTGTCTAAATTCCTACTGCACCTTGTTATGAGCTAATGAAGTATTATGTTACTAAAATTATTTTAACATGAGGCTACGCTCTGCAGCCTGTTAGCTGACAGCCCTGGTGAACGACTTGTACTGTTTGTGGTCTGGCAACAATTTACATCATCCTGACCATTCAAAAGAAAAATCCCTTTGTACTTTTAGCATAAGTCCTGCGCCTCCTCTCCAGAGACATGTTCTAGTTGCACTAATCACTTCCATTTACAAAGAGTCATGCATGGGATGACTTTAGTCATAGCACCGCCGCTCGCTAAAACGTCGAGAACATTCATGTCGATCTACTTCGGGGCCACAAGCATCATGCGAAGTGTAATTGAGTTAATGTGTGCACAGACAAACTCATCGTGCTCTGATGTCAGCTTGAGAGCATCTGGCACTTCAAGAGTGTGTGGAGCATTTCCATATGACTTACAGTATCAACGTCAGAGGCCAGACATTTATCTGGGCAGAGCTTGGGGACTTCACATACAGATGTTGGTGCAGTGTTATTGATCGAAATCCTTTTGTTCTGCGCCAACGTACGAGTGCACCACGTCTCCCCTCCTCCAGCGCTCTCCCCTCCTCTTCACAGTGAGGTTCTCTGTGGCAACACATCCACCCAAAGGGTAACCTGAACCGCGCCCCTCTCAGTCTGTGTTTAGATCACAGTGTGCACCTTGTTTTGCTCCTCTGGCTGCCTCAGAGCAGCTATGCTGGCCCTCAGGATGTGGAGGGAAGGGCCGCTGCAGCCACTGCTGCTGTTGCTGCTGCTGCCAGATGCCTTAGTGCTTCTGCATCTTCCTCATCAACCCCCTTTTTTTTTCCAGTTTCTGAAAGCCCATCGAAAGGGGAAAGCAAACCCCTGACCCCAACTGTCACCCGTCCAGCAGCGAACACTGAGTCCAGTCTTCGTTCAAGACGCCACAAGACACAGTCCTGCAGTGATTCCTGAGCTCAGCCTGCAGCGACACTGAAGTTTTCTTCTGGTTAAAGCGGATGATGAGATAGTGGTTGTGGGACACATCAAACAGGAGCCATTAGTTCTATGCGTTAAGGTCTTTGCAAAGCCTTTGTTACTGCATGTGTACATAATTGTTAATGTATGAATGATCTTCTCCCAGTTGTCCAGGAATGCCGTCCTCTTAGCGTGAAAGTGAGGAGATTAGACTGTCTGGCAGCAAGAGAGCAGCTCATGTCATGCAGTCAGTGTTGAGGACAGCTGCTAGGGAGATTATGCTGCTGCTAAGCTAAGAGGTCAAAGGCCAAGGAAGACCCCGCATTCAGAAGGTGCTCAAGACAACAAAACATCAACGGCCGACACGAGACAAGTGTGCAGACATCTGTTCTCTATTGTGACGAAAATGTACACTGGTCCCAGTTTTTACATGTGAGCCTTGCAAAGCTAAGCACAAAGCACTGACATCCACTGTACACTGCACAAAGCTCGAGTGTTAGCGTGTTACAGGAAGACATCAAGATTAGCTTAACTCTCGCCTGTGTGCTTTGGCGCGTGTGTGTTTGTGTGTGTGTGAAGTTTGGCGATGGCAGCGCAGCCACAGTAGGGCACTGTATCATTACGCTTACGATGATTACTCTCGCTCCCGCTCTGTCCCGGGCAAAGCCTGGGATGTGAGGTTAAAAGCTCACAATTTTCCAAATGGAAAATCACAGACACAGATACTATTATGAAGGCGTGTGTTAAAGGCTGCGAGCTGTCTGAGGGCAACAAAGCCCCTCTTCACAGGGGACATACACCAGGTCAGGAGACCAATACAGGATCTGCTTCCAAAAAAAAAAAAAAAAGAGGTCCACACACTTTCTTCCTCCCCCTGTCACTACGTGAGAGACACAGGGACTGCTTGTATGAAGGGTCCACATATTATGGAGGAGGTAAATGGTTTGCCTGTCATTTTTTGAGTCAGTCTGCGCATGATATTGGGTTTGCAGGGCCCTTGCAGCGATACATTTTTCTATATTTCCTCGTAAAGCTGGCCCCTCCCCAAAAGAGCCGTGTCAGTGCTTCTAAACATTAGCAAATCAAATCAGCTCTACGTGGGATAGATACTGAAGCCACATGCAGCTGGTTTACAGGTGAATATGGGTGAGGTCCAGTAACAAAACCATATAAACCACAACTGCCTGCCCACAACTTGTTCACACCTACTTTTTAAAGTGTTGGAATATTTTAGGGTGGAAATCAGTAAACTAAAGTGGAGAATTCCTTGGTAATCACCAGAGCTTTAGTCATAAATCAATGCTTAACACACGCACATGCGACGCTACACATCAGTCTACAGGAGCCATGAATCCATGGGTCCACTGATACAATTTGGATCGTGAGGTAAGACAGAGATTCTTGGAGAGTTAAAGGCAGGCCGCAATTTATGCAGCGACTTTACCACAAGCACAAAGACCGGACTGTTTTACCCTTTTCCCCCCTGCACCAAAACAGTTCCACTGGCTCAACACTGCAAGCCTGCTGCAGCTGAGCTTGCTGCTTAAAATACAAATGCTTAAAAATAAATGCATGCTGTTACAATAGTTTTAGTCCTTTTAGTTCTGCTGTCCAGTTCAACTTTATGAAATTGCACAATAACACTCCATATTACTGGTCTTATCTGCAGCTTTTACATTCATTAGGAAAGAGCTGCACTTTAGAAGTTTCAAATACTCTTTGGATAATACCTTTTAATAAACCCCAGAGGAAAAGAAGAGAATGCTTCAGTATGCATTTAAACACAAGTGAACACAAGCTCTGTGTGTTGAGGCCAACGAGGGATGTGGATTGGTTTTGTGGCTCAGAATCTTTGGCTCTGAACCACATGCAAACATTTATTTGGGCAAGGAGTCCAGTTTGCAATTTCTCCTCGTGGGTCTGTTTGTTTAAGCAGGTAACTTATGTAAGCAGGTCTCCTTGAGGGTTGAATACATGCCTTTCCCAAAGGGGTCTGCACATCAGTTTTGACATATGGGGATATTTTGCTAAAATATGGATGCGGAAATGTAGATCCACAAATAAATCTCTACATCCTGTTGGGATATGGACACAACTGGATATAGATTCCAAAGTGGGACTAAAGTACGCGCTCATGCCTTCAGATTTCTAATTATCTTAACCTGACTGCTTCTGCTTCAGTTCCCATTGGATGTCTGACAAAATGTGGCTCCTGCTTCTATTGAGGCTTACCTGGACTAGCTGGCAGCCCTTTCCACTAGCCTACTTGGCTGGATTGTAAGGGTTGTGCTCTGACACTGGAGCTCTCCTCAGGCCTTCTGGGGATTGAGGAGATTAGTGACCTTGCTCCTCTGAAGAGCTGCAGCTGCAGATCTCTGTGGGCATCTTGAAGGGAATCCATCCTGCTGTCTTGTGCCACTTGGGCGCCTCTGTCAATGGTGGAAAAGCTTGAAACTGTCATTCAGGATCAAAGTCACTTCAAACAGGGATTTCAAATCTGCTTTAAAAGCCACAACCCCATCAGCGACGTATAGATTTTCACAGCTTTCTAACGACCTGCCAGGGTCGGTGAGTTGACCCGTGTGTGACAGGCAGTTAGTTGGGTGCACCATTATCCTCTCCCTCAGCAAAAACATGTTGTCTTTAAAGCCTCGCTATACCTGATGACCCATGACTCATGCCCATTTGGGCTTAATTATTAAGGAACAAGGCCACGTCCACACTGACCTGTTGACCAATGGGTGTATGTGGCCCCTAAAAAGGCCTCATTTAAGCTCCCATCTTAAATCCTACTGGATTTAAAAGTCCTACTGGATTTAAGATGTGCTGCAGGTTTAGATGTTTGGTTGTTGTTTTTACCCTATAGATGGCATAAATTAAACATAATTTGTTAATTACTGAACTCATGCTGATAGGGGGATATTATAAATTGCTTCAGAAAATGTCCATTTTTTATGCTAAGGTAAGCTAAGTGCATCCTCCCATCACCTTTGATTGCACCGTGTAATCACCACTGGTGTCAGTCTTCCAATCTAATGCTCAACATGAAGCAAATGAGGAAATTTCTCCAAACTATTCCCCACTTGCATGTTTCAGGAAACAAACTGAAACTAGAAGATTATTAGTGGTTGTAAACTGCAAGATCAATGTGGGGCATCATGGAAAGCCAATACACTGTGCAGACTGTTCATCGATTGATGCACTGATCCCTGTGAATAAATGAGGTCATTGCAGTAACGAGGGTAGATAAAAGCAGAGTAGATAGCAGTGTCAAATAATTCACCTATTATTTAAACAAATTTCTTATTATTTTAAGTGCACCAAATAAACAAGACCAAAAAGACAGATTCCTTGTATGTATACATAGTTTACAATGCAGTAAGTGGATTCCTACCTGATTCAGCAACTGCGAATTCAGACTGTGTAACTGGCAGTACAAAGACTATTTTGGTGCATTGTAAACTGGCTCATAGGGATACGGCACGCTCGTGCAGGTCAGGTGCATAGATATGGATCATAAACCTGAGACATACAGCACAGAGATGGACACATGCACAAAAGTGGATGCTGAACTCCTATTAGCTACAAATCCATGTGTGAAGGTGCAGCTTCTGAGGCCTGGTCTCACTTAAAAGGAAGCGCTTCCCTGGCCACCTGGACAACATACCAGACAGTCCCTATTGTGACTCACTTAAGTGCTCAGCACCCAGCTGTGGAACACCTGGCAAGATCTGGGCTTCCACTTAAAATAACAGGCAAGTGGTATTGTATGTTAACAGCTTGTATGTGTGTGTGTGTTTGATAGAACAGCTGAGTCAATAGATCAAGTAGAAACTGCTCTGATCTTTACTGTTACAATTACATCCACTCTATAAATGTTTCCTCGTTATAAACACACTTTTTTTTTTATTAATAAAGCAACACCATCCAAAAAAATCTGAACAGTCGTAAATCTGTGGCGCACGTCTCATAAATAATGGCTCCTGGCGTCACATCAGCCGAGTTATTATTCAGTTTGTAACCTAATCTCTTCCCAGAGTATTACACATGTGGGAATGGGCTAGAAAATAACTCTTTATTAGATTTGCAATAGTTGCTTTCTTGTAAAAAAAATAAAAATAAAATCATCAATCATCATATGTAGTAACTTTATGATTTATCTGGAGCTACGTTACAGACTACTTGGTTAATGCACTATATGTCCCCCATCGTTTAGCTCCATTTTTGGTCTCTACCAACTCTTTCCTGCTTATTATTGCTCTTATTGATCTAGATTTTTAGGTTTTACTGTAGCAGCGAACTTGTGTGACTTCTGGGCCAGGGTAAGCAGCCAGGATGCCAGTTATCAGGAGTGCCACTGGGCACACGCTGCAGAGCTTGATTCACAACTTACTCTTATTTTAATTATACAGTGACTTGCACAGGATGCCGCAGTGGTGCGCATTAAAGTTTATAACCTTCGTTGCCGCGCTACCCTGTCATACATCAAAATCTCAAACATCTAATAATTACTGCAGCCATTTATCCTCTCAGGTTTTTCTTCCGGTTCCATTCTCAAACACCAGCTTTGTAGGTGCAGATTACGTGACTCAGCTACCAGTTTTATTCGCACTATTTCCTTTCAGAAATTATCAGCAAACGCTGATGTTTCCAGATTTCCAAAATAGCATTCTCAGTGTGACCCCATTCCCTCTGGGTTTACCTCAGAGCAGATCCTGGGATTTGAACGATAGACCTCAGTTTTGCAGGTCAAGCGGCAGAGGTCAAAGTCCGCCTCTGGACGTAAGGCTCCTATACAACAAGTTCAGGCTCAGTGACAGAAATCTGGCTGCGTTGTTTGCTATCACTGCAGGAAGTCCTGGTAAAACTAAACTACAGAGGTCCTCAAACCAGAGAGCCAAACCTATAAATATGTTTGCATGAAAACAAATCTTTTTAAACACTTGTTCCAGAAGGCCACAGAGAGACACAACGCACCACAAAATAAAGATCTACGAAATACCACAAAATGTGTGATGTGCTGTGAGACACTGCAATGACACGAAGGGATGGAAGAGCTCCAGCCCTCTTCCTGCATGCATGGCCAAAACATTCTGGTTTGAAACTGATGAAATTAAATGTCACCAGAGGTTTTTAATGCCCTGCGTAAATGGATGCCAGTGTACGATCAAAATTTTAATACAGATGCCCCTATATTTTGTGTACATTAATTGAATTGGACTAAAAGTGGGTTGCGTGGCACATTTTACACCTGCAAACAACTTCCATTTGTGCTGTGGCTTTTAGTCAGAATGTTGATGGGGGTTCACAGCGTTAATGCCAGCGTGTTCAGATCTGCAAACACGTGGCCCAGAGTCAGTTCTTGTGGGTGCACTCCCAATGCCAAGGCAGGAATGTGCATTTTTTACCGCGTGCTCAACTCCCTCAATACCTGTCAAAGAAAATCACATCCTAAAAGCCCACATTTGATTGCTTTCCGCATCGCTTACAAAAGAACGTCTGGAACAGCTGTGTGTGTTTTGTGATCCTGATTTAATGGGCTTAGAAAACCATTAGCGAGTTGCTTTAGGTATTATTCATCAAGCAGAAGAGCAGATTTGCTGATTACTCCGTTTACGTGCATCAACTTGATCGTTTGGTCGGGCCACTTCTTCACTCCAGACTGAAATATTTCAAATGTCGTAGCTAGACGATCATGCTCCCCAGAGGACAAATCCTGCGGATTTAAATGATGCACATGCTTTTCTTCTTGCGCCATCATGTGGTTGACCTTTTTAATGAAATAGATTGATATATCTGAAGACAAAAATCTCTATGTCCAGTTGCCTTTCTTTCAAATTTTGGAGAAAATTCACAGACAACATAATTTGCTGTCCAGTGAATGGACAACCATAAGATTTTGTCAATGATAATAACTTTTGTGATGTTGAACTTGAGCATCATCACCAAGACAAAATTGCAACTTTTAATTTGTGAGTCTGTAAAAAGTATGATTTCTGTTTAGTGCTAATTAGCTCGTTGCTCGCCTGCAACTGTTTCCAAATGAATTATCAACATTCCCTTCTCCTGTACATGATAAACATAGTTATGTTAGCATGCCGATCTTAGCAATCGATTTACCACTGTATCACAGATTCTTGATTCTTGTTTATGACACAGCAGCTTCGCAATATAATTCAGATAATTTCGTCACCCAATCTGTCCCACAGCTGTTTGTAGAGAACTGTCCTCTCCCTTGAGTTCGTTTAAAGTGCAGCTGAAGTTCACCATGTCTGAGGCCTTTGTGTAGTGACTGTAACATGTCACTAAATTTGCAGTATGACAAAAAATTTGACCCTGATCGGACGTCTGGTGGTGCAGACGACCAGTTCAAACTAACCAGGTAGTGTGAGCTGGTTGTCTAACTGCTGCACAACAGTGAACCTGACCAAGGTCAGAGGTGGAGACAAACCACCACTCTTGTCCTCACACGAATGTCCTGAAGGAAGGGCAACGGAGAGATAAAACGGGGAGGACAAGGTCAGTGGGAGAGTCAGAGTGACAGGCAGAGCAATATTCTTGTGAAAATACTCAGTCCTCGGTGCACTTTCACTTTTCATCAACTGTTTTGGCTGCGCATGAGCTGAAGGAATGCACCGCGGGGCAGCGTGGAGCTCAGCCTGAAAGCTCACCGTCCCACCACTTCCCCTCCCCGCATCGAGCCCACGTCTTAACATGTCCACTTCAGTCCAACGCCGTATGAAACCAGGACACCCGAAGGAAGCACGTCGCTGTTCTCCGTCAGACGTGTGTAAGGGTCCCGTGTGATGTTTAGTCAAGATTTCCACCCGGATGTGAGACTGAAAACAGGACGTTTTAGGAACGTGTTGACAGCACAATGTCAAGTCCAATGCATGTGAACCATTTCTGTGAAGTCAAAAAGAAATGGGTTTGGCTCCTGAGTTAACTGAGATTAATGGCTTTTCGGGTCATGTGTGGGCACGACGGAGAGTTTGCTCTTCTCCGTCCACCGTGGTCTTTGTCAACTTTGTGGCTGCAGGCTGGAGTGGGAGAGAAAATATATGAGCTTAACCTTGGTTGCTTTAAGACCCGCAGACATGCATACATTCACCCTAAGTGTATATAAAAAAACCCACTGTTGTTTCCTTTCTACACTTGGCTTCCCAAATTAGATAGTGAGGTTATACGTCCAGGATAGTTAACCTCACAGCAGAAAAAGGTCATGGATCTGAACTTGCAGCAGTCCTGGTTCGAAGCTGGAGTTCACACACACACAGTTTGGCTTAATCGGCCATGTGAGAAGGTGTGAATGTGAGCATGAATAGTCGTCTGTCTCTGCGTGTCAGCGCTGTGACTGCCTGTTGACTGCCTCTGCACGATGTGAGCTGGAATGGATAACAGCCCCCCCGCTCCTCCGTCACACTAACGGATAAGCTAGCACAGTTACAGTAATGGATGGATGGGTCGCGAGGCTAGCCATTACCGGCCTCACCGCAGCTCTATCAGTCTACATGCTACAGTCATGTGGTTACTGTAAACTCTTTCCACAAATACAAATCGGGCAGCAAAAACACCAATGTCCTCCGGCCTCCCGATGAGTCAAAAGCGCCACTCTCTTTTTTGGTTTTTGCCACAACGACTTACTGAACTGAGAGTGCATGCCGTGCTTACACATTTTTGAATGATGATTTCCCACTGAAGTTTCCACTTCTTATGCTTAGATAAATCTACCCATCCATCTCTGTGCAACAATTTTTTATGTTCGTAAAGCGTGAAATTCACATCATCTAGATTCAGTTTTCCTCGCTGGCATAAATAGGCCCGCGTCTGTACATAAATATAAATGCGAACACCCCATTTTTTTTTTTTTTACACACCCACTGATACACGCACCGTAAATAAACAGTGAGCAAGGAAAATAAATTTGCTCATAAAAGACAGATGCTGCTATTGGATGGGAGATTAGTCTTGGCTTGGAGCCTCCCGTGAGAGAGAAGGATAACACTGCTGTGGTAAATGAAGTTATGTATTGGGTGTGTGGGGACCGGTGGAACAGTGGCAGCCAGTGCTGGAAAGTGGACACAGCTCAGCTCTTGAAGGCTTTGCACTGTGTTAGCCCTGAGCTATAGCTTTAGAGCGAGGGCGGCAGAAGGGACAAATCTCAAAATTTGCTGGACTTTCCCACCACTTTTCAAATATCCACAGCTGGTTCCCAGTAACGCATCTAATCTAATTATTGGCACAACTGCCAGTTTATGTATTAAAGTGGGACACGACACGCAATCGCTACAACAAAACTCTCCCATCCACATGCAGCTTTTTTTCATAATGGGCCACTTGAAGAAACACTCACCAACTGTTTGCTCAGTGGCTAAGAGGTTCCCACTGTGTTGACTATTATTCTACTCTCTACAGGGTGGGCCGTCTCACTGGAGGTATCAAATGATCACCTATTCTGTTTTCCCTCGAGTGGACGTATCGGCCGAAGCATCAATGAGCCACTGTGGAGGTGACGGCTCGTGACACGCAAACCGAGAGAAAAAGGGAAGCTGTCAATCACGCCCGAGGCTTAGGCCGCCTCAATAATGCTCTGTCTCCCGTAGGTTAGAAAATGTAGAGCACATGTGACAATTGCTTAAAAAATTTGTTTGTATAGATGCGGCAGTGGGGATTTTTTTCCTTCACCACCCGCAGGTTTTTATTTTCTTTTAAGTGGAAAGGTGGGAATATGACGTGACTAAGGAGTCTTGCAACTTGTCCGTCCATAAAGACCATTTGTTTAATGTGCAGGATGCTCTCAGGGAAATGTAAACAGCAAGAAAGGTGATGACTAAACCCTCACCCCTGAAAACTCTTCATTCCTGTCTGGCGTCATGAAAGAAGCTCTTCAGTCATGACATGTTAAAAAAAAAAAAAAAACACTCCATCCAACATCTCTCCCCTGAGGGAAAGAGAGTAGTCCTAGGTGTGGCTTCAGCTCTGGAGGCAAGAGTTTTTCATGTCTAGCTCCGTTTTAAAAAAAATAAATAAATTATTCTAATAACTTGAAGGCGTGCGGAAATAAAACTAAAAAAAAAAAAACATGATTAACTGCAGAAAATGTTTGCATTAGTAAACAGAGCTGTAGGAGCATGTGATGCAGCCTCTGGGCCACATAAACCACAAGCAGCACCTCTGGCTCACCATAGACGGGGCCTTTGGGAGAGAGGTGGAATTTGAATAAAATTTTCACTGCGCTGAAATAAAGATCTGTAACAAACGACAGGTTTCACTCAGGTTGAATAAGCACGGTCCCGACAGCTGGAGACCTCCCTCTGAGTCGAGTCTGCAGCCGTGTTATTAGATGGCGGCTGGTTATGAGGTCTTGACCACCGACTTTCACTACATTTAGAGATCTTTTCTCCAAAGCATGTATGTGCACGAACAGTGTAGCTGTCAGGGCAAAAACAAACTCGAGCGATTTATCACTCGGCCCGACAGTCGAACACAGCAGAACACGGCCTTTATTTTCATTAATAGCGTTTCGCTGCATTCCTCACATCTGTGGTTGCAGGCGAAATATCTGCCGGTCCTGACAGATGCAAAAGGAAACTGGAGAAATTAGTCTTGAAACGGGCAAAAACAGAACTGTAGCACCATCTACCTACAAGAGTGAACCGTGGAGAAGCTTTGCTCCTCAGTCTGTTCACCTGAAGAAAACTCAGGTCTATCAGAGATGGACAGCCAACAGTAAAAATGACTTGGAAGATAATTTAAGGTGGTATGTATCTCTTTATTGTTGCAATGTATTAATCTTTTCATCATTGTTACTCAGACATGGTTGAAACTAAAGCGACATGCCTTTGGGGAAAATGACTTTGAGAAGAGGAATTTGTCAAATAATAACAATAATAATAATAATAATAATAATAATAATAATAAAAGCAAAAGCAAATGAATACTTCATGAATAGATTTATTGATGACTGAGGAGAGTGCTATGTAGCTATGTACAGGTTTCATTAATGAAATACTTTTCATCTAAATTGTCAATCAAGGCTTTGTATCTATAACTACTCGTGCAAATGAAAAATCTTCTGTTAACCAGTCTAACAACGCAAAAACACACACTTTGGCTGAATTCTTTTCCCAATTATTATCACTCTTGCACGTGTGTGTAAGAACAGAGAGCACTTGGTGATTGGTACCATCACATGTCACTATAGATCTAAATAAACGGCAGAAGTTACAGAAACTTGCTTTTGTCTTCAAGCAATGATCACATGTCATTGCGCAGAACATTCTTGAGAATAAATAGAACAACAGTTTCAGGAGTGTAGAAATACAGATTTCCAGAAGCACCGTTTCACCAAATTCTTTCCGTACCACACAGAATTATTCCAGAATGCTTCAGATATCAAAATATTCACACATCTGAGCTTTACCTGCCTGTAGAAAGTGTGTCACAGGTTTTTATTCACATTATTAATTATATTTCCTTTTTTTTTTTTTTTTACAAGAGAAAACGAACAATCAAGTTCAAAAAGCGGTTGTATCACCAAAGTCTTTGTTCCATTTGGTATACATGTCAAGAGTCGACGTGCTAACGCTGTGCTTAATGCGCTTTAGGGAGTCCTCAAAGTCTTTTATCTTGATGTTTCGCATCTGTGAAGAACACACACAACAGTAAACATGTACGGTGCAGATGAGTACAGTTATAGTCAATTACTAGAAAGCAGACATGTGTAATAAATGCCTAAAGTAGTAGTCAGCACGGCTCCTATTTTAATAAGCAGACAGGAGTATCAGCAATGAGACCAAGTAACCAAGTATCACCTTTTCCAATAGAATACTGAAGCCGTTATATTTATATTTTCCAACCAAAACTGTCAACCTCTCAGATCCCAGGGGGTGTAATTGTAGTTCAGCACTAAATTGGTTTTTAAATCAGAGGTTACATCACAGTTTAATCAATGGAGTTTGATAAGTTTGAAGAGAGCATAGATAAGGGATTTAGAAAGAGAAGAGAAAGTGCTGATAATATTCTAAACGTGGTGTAGAATTAAACTGATTTTTATTTATTTATTTTTTAGGTGGGCTTTGTTTTAGGTTGCCAAAATACTGTCCACAGAATTTCATCGCTTGGTTTTTGTGGTGATACTCCTGTCTGGTTCTTTAAGGCGTGCCAACACCCATTTAAAGGAGGTAATGAATACACTGATAAGCACAAGAAGTGTATCGCCTCACCTCAGAAGCAGCCATACTCCGAACCTGGTCTGGTCCCAACTCTGTGTAAGACAAATTTCACCTTCAAATCACCCAGGACGTCACAAAGATTTAAGTAAGTGATCAGTGTGAGACAGGAGTCATACCTCTGATCGGCCCGAGCGCAGCATCTTTGGCTAATGACGTCAGGTCGCTTCCTGAATACCCTGCAGTCGATCTGTCAAGTAAATTAAACCCAAGAATTGAGGCAAAGTCCCAAAAAATGGCTCTGTGAGGGGTGTAGAAGCAAAACTCACTTCGCAAGCCAGGATAGCTCTTTCTGGCTCAGTGGACTCCCATGCTTTTCCAAGAGGTTTTTCAGTAGTGTCAATCTTGTCTGAGGAAACAAGAGTTACATGATATGACTTAATTAAGCTAAAAACTGCACCATTAACATGTAACAAAAGTCATACATTCACGTTTTCATTGTAAATACCTTCTCATCTGGCAATGTAACATAAATCCTTTTTGCAAAGCGCCTGCAAGATAAATTAAAAAAAAGAAAAAACAGTGTTGACCTGGTTCAAAAACGATATATGTGCAGCTATGGACCTGCATGTAATGTACCTTAATACTGCTTCATCGAGCTCCTGAGGCCTGTTAGTTGCTCCCATTACAAGAACCTTATCATCTCCCCCCGACTGCACCTGAAACCCAGTGAAATTGACACCAGTGCTCCGTGAGGTGACGGCAGCTAAAACCCTCTGAAGACGGTTCAAATTTCCGGTGCTGCTCTTACCCCGTCAAACTCAACGAGGAACTCGGTTTTTAACCGTCGCGAGGCATCGTGTTCCCCCTCCCTCCTTTCACATAGCAAACTGTCCACTTCATCTGTGGGGAAAATAGAAGACAATCAGAGGTTTATCCCTTCTCTTAAAAATTTGGAGGGCAAAACTAAAGAGTTACACGAACCAATAAAGATGACAGATGGCTGCAATTCTCTGGCAACAGCAAACAGCGCTCGTACGAGCTTCTCGCCTTCTCCCACCTGCGATGGTGATGACGGGCAAAGGTTTTAAAAAATTTGGCGCAGCCTGCAGGCTTAATGTGGGGAAAGTTAATTAAAAGTGTTTCTTACATATTTTGAGGTCAAACTGGCAGCAGAGATGTTGAAGAATGTGGCATTAGACTCAGCAGCAACTGCTTTGGCCTGGCAAGAGGAAGTGAAGGCAGTGATTCTGCTGATAATAGCAGCAAGACTATCAGCAGCTACACGCAAAGTACAAGTTCTAGTTCGACTTGGTTGAGTTGCTTTGTAAAGAAAATTTAACTTACCAGCATGGTTTTTCCATTACCAGGCGGGCCAAATAAAAGCAAACCGCGTGCAGGAGCTCTCAGGCCAGTAAAGAGCTGAATCACAAAACAATGCATTACATTTCAATCTGAAAAAGCACAGATACAGTAAACTGAGACAAAAACAAAGTTTAAATGAGATCACCTCGGGTCTTAAGGCAGGAAGGATGACGATTTCTTGGAGAGCTTGCTTGGCAATATCCTGTCCAGCAATATCATCAAAGGACACAGATGCTCCACTGCATACAACAGAGGAAATCACTTAAAATGTCTTTAATTTACTGATTTATTTATTTGCACGTCACCAACATAAAAAGGGTTGACATCTGTTTAAATTACCTGTCGACAATTTCGTTCAGAATCAAGCTGGCCAGTTTGCTGTCCACATTCTTGAAGTTTCTCATGTCCCTCTTTGAGGGCTGCTTCAGAGCTAATGGTTTTCCGTTTTGAACTTTTCCATAACGTGGAGTCACCTTCCAAGGAATTGAATAATCCAGTAAGTGTTACACGCTTCAGGCCCCGTGAAACTGCATACAAGCGGACTATTAACCAACCAAAGGAAAAAAAAAGAAGCACCTTAGCGTCAGTGGGTTTTGAAGGGGGTCTGACAGCAGTATATGGCCGTCCTCCAGCTACGCCAGGGTTGCTCTTGGGGACAGGTTTTGGTTGTGGAAGAGTGTGACTCGAGATGCTTTTGGAATCACTTTGCCTTCGTGATGCCAACGTTGTTTCTGTGAGGAAAGAAAAGAATTGATACTCAGCATCCCTCTGCACTTAACATTACAAGAAAGTGAAGATTTATACTTTAGGATTTAAATCTAAAAGCATGCTGCTTACCTAAAAGGGCAAGTCTGTCTCTTGCCATGGTGAGGTTTGTGACCATTTTATCCTGGAGTCTCTTAGCTCGGTCATATTGATCGCCTGCTACGAAAACAATGAGGGAGAAGCTAAAGTATGCCAAGAACACAGCATAGCATATGCAGGATTCAGGATTCAGGATATGCAGGTTTGTTAGTTTTACCTTGTCCCGTGATCTCCACCGCAATACCCTTTTCGAGAACAGCAATCCCTTTCTTGTACCACTGTACAGCCTCTCCCTTTTCAGCTATCATCACAGAGAGGAACGCGTGTTTACTACGAGCTGTCAAATACCACAATTCATCATTAAATAACTAGCAAACACACAAAAAACTAACCTTTATCGTCTTCGTCGATCCTCAACGCCTTCGATATGTACTCAAACGCCTGCTTGTGGTAGTTCTTAATAACTTCCCCGCTGTCTTTGCTTTTACTTGCCTCTAATTTGGCCGACATGACCCTCGCGTTACTGTCTCCCTGTTGTCCGTTATAACGCAGAGTTAGCCCCTTCAGGAAGGAAACGGTGAAAATTAGCTTTTAAGTCGCATTCAAATGTGGTTCAGTCCGCAGCCCGTGGCTTACTATTAAACTTTTGTTTGCCTCTGTAGATATATATCACATTAATTCAGCAGGGTATCATAACAACCAAAACATCCACAGACAACTTCCGCTTTCGCGTGTATACGAGCGATAGGCCCCGCCCCATTCCGCTTCGTTTTCTTCTTCTTCTGCTCATTTGAAGCCAGCATTCCAAAGTGCGTTACCGCCACCTACAGGATTATATCTCATTTGAACCATGAAACCATGTATACTAAGCTCAAAAACATTAATTTTGTCTTCTTTAAACTCTCTTTAAACAAGTAGGATAGGTAAGATTTTTCAATACCTGATATTCTTACTGTCATCTGCAGTCTTCTTCAGAGGCTTCATCTCTATACTAAGATTATCTATATTCACTCACTTAACAGACCATTTTAACCAGAAATTGAACTTGTGAAATTAATGTTTTTAATTTCTTCACTAAATCCTCGCTCATGACTGTTATAACAAATTAATTGGTAACTCGACTCACTGAAAAAAAGATAGAAACACGTGTCAGTACATGACTATATGTACTACTATACTAGAAGAAGAATGGTTTATTGTCAGTGCACACAAGTTAAAACGAAATTATCTTTGGTAGTAATCTCTGGTAGCAGCTTGAGGTCAGGATTTTATAAAGGTTTGCAAAGCGAGTTTGCATATTTTTGTCTTGGCAAAAGATGAACGACAAATTAAGCTGCATTAAGTTGCTGCACTATGGGCCTCTGAAGTAGAAAATTCCAATCCTGTGTAAATATAAATACAAGGAACAAACACTGCTTGTACCATTAACTATATATACTATATTCCTTAAATATATAATAAATAAATGTGTAAATATATGTGTAAAGACGTCTTGTACCCGCTCACCTGACGGGCAGTGCAATTTCATAATCAAACAATCACGTCAATTTAGGACACGCCCCTTGTGTTTCTTTAGCGAATCACGTCAAGCTGGCCAACCGAGGAACCAATCAAAACCCTCTGACGTCACTCTAATAACAGTTTCAGAAACGCCCGTTACCTGGCTCAGCAGACAAACCAGTAAAATCCTCAGATCCCGGCAGTGACAGCGCTTGGTTTTTATTATTTTTCTCCCCGCATTCGTTCGTGGCACATCGCAAAGACTTTGAAATTTGTGCCTTCGTAAATTTACACGATAACATCGCCAAAACTGCCCGACAAACTGACGTTAGCTGCCCTCCCCCAGCTTACTTATTAACCGGTAACAACACAAGGGCCAGCTGAGGATAGGCTGAGCTCGTTAGCAAGCTAGCCTGC
The DNA here is from genome assembly GCF_022458985.1 of Mugil cephalus. Lineage (NCBI taxonomy): Eukaryota > Metazoa > Chordata > Actinopteri > Mugiliformes > Mugilidae > Mugil > Mugil cephalus. The sequence continues at coordinate 8,930,271 of NC_061782.1, forward strand.
TGTCTCTCCAGTACAACTAGTACAACTGCCCTTTGTCTTTTCAAGCAAGGTAGCTAGCAGTCGCTAACACCGGGGCTTTTTTGCGATTTTCTTTTACTTTTTTTCGCCTGACAAGAATTAAGTAAACCAAGATAGGCGGCTTGGGAACCAAGATGTCGAACCGAGTGGTGTGCAGAGAAGCAAGTCACGCCGGGAGCTGGTACTCTGCCTCGGGTAACTGTCAACACACCACCGCCTGCCTTAGCATGCTCTATGCTACTTTGTCATTTAGCTTTCTATCTTATTTATTTGGTGACTTTATTATCGTGTGGCATTTCTGTTGTCGTGGCATTATAGCCGATGTCTTCGTGGTTTGCCAACACAGACAGACGAAGGTAATAGCCAGTGGTAGGTAGGGTTGTAGTTGTTATCCCTCTGATTAAAAAGTCGACTAGCTTTTTTTTTTTTTTTTTTTTAACTGGTATTGACTACCTCGCCCGTTATCCCATACGGCGCATGGATAGTTTGAGCTTATTCAGCACTTCATTTTCGGACGGTGTTTCAAAACACACAGGCGTCTTTCTGCTCAGCATTTTTATTTTATTTTTTATTTTTTTTTTGACGATCTATCAACTCAACCGGAGCTAACTTGGCTAATATTGCAGAACTTCCTGGCCTACGTGCTACCTGGCCAGCTACACTATACATATCCCGTAACATATCTGCCTATTTAAACATAAGCTGCTGTTCTTGTCATTGGTCTTGTTATTCTCCGTGACAGTGATTCGCCTAAGTTATGTGCAGAAACACTCCCTGCCATGAAACAAAGGACTGGGTAGGGGAGGGCAGAAAGCTGAAGGTTCATATTGCACCCCTTCCCCCATTTGCAGCTATACGGTTGTTTTCATGAAACCCCGCAAGGCTGTCTGTTTATCCTTCACAAGCCTGCTTCACTGCATTGTTGGGTTACAGCCTTTTTCGACAGCACATGTACCTATTAATAAACAACACCGATATTTTTTATTGCATGTCAACCACAAAGGACGGTGCAAAGGCTAATATAAATCTATATCATTGTCGATGTCCTCCTTTTTTCTTTTCTATTTTTTTTTTTTTTTTTTTAAAACAAAAACGGATACTTGTTTTGCCAGGAGGTTTAATTATAATCCAGTCAGCTTAGTGTGGTTGATGCTGACATAAAGATAACTCCTCTGGACACTGTATTGTATCGTAACATAAGCAGTAGATTCCATAGTTAGCAAGATTAAAACATGGATTATTTAATTCTTTATTGTAGAGTTAAAGGTTTAATGTTACACTTACACGGTCCTGCTAATAAATGTTTAGGAAGAGCTGCGTTATGCATCACTGGAGATGGGTGATTATCTGTACTGAATGTGGTTTGGATTATTCAAGTTTATTTCCATTTCAAATGCAAAATACCGTTACTTAAGTGACGAGGCTGAATTAATCGCTGTCACATTGAGATTCCACATCTCGAGCATTATTATTAAGCGCACATGCTGCCATCAAGAAATGCCAGGATCTTATTATATTGATTAGACAAATTTATCTGCTGTGTCATTCTCTCGATTTACCACAAATATATATACACACTGAGTAGTGAAACTATTTAAACTACTGTCAGGAGAAGTAAATAACATCTTGTGACAATTGAACGTTCTGCTGGGAAACATTTGGACTTGTCATTTGTGTGGATGTTACTTAGACATGAATCACCCACCTAGACCAGATCAGGCACCCCCACCTCATAGCAATGACACTCCTTAATGACAGTAGCCATCCCCAGCAGGATGCACACTGACACAAGCACACACACAAAAATGTTTTAAGAACAACTCAAAAAGCATGGTCCAAATTCATTAGATCCCAAACTGATCAAGTGTTTTTGGGATGCACTAGAACAAGCCTGATCCACAGAGGCCCCACCCCTCAACCTCAAAATGACACAAAGGCCCCCCACTAACATTTTCTTGCCGGACACCCTCCCTCACAAGACCCATGTCCATTCTCTGATGAGTGTTTTGGAGGCATAAGGGAAACCTACACAATATTAGGAAGGTGGTCATAATGTTATGCCTTTATAATGCTGGTATTTATATATATATATATATATATATATATATATATTTTTTTTTTTATTTCTATCTTTTCAGGATCCCAGCTGAATGCACAGCTAGAAGGCTGGCTGTCCCAAGCACAGTCCACCATCAGACCTGCTAGAGCTATCATAGCACCGTGAGCACACATTGACAAATAGAAGATAATTAAAAAAGGAAAAATCTTACGAACACGCTGAAATGCCGCCTGATCCTGATTTGTCATGTGCTTATTTGCAGCCATGCCGGGTACACCTACTGTGGTGCTTGTGCAGCGCATGCCTACAAGCAGGTTGATCCCTCTGTCACGTAAGTTGTTCAGGTTTCTTTTTTATTAAGAAAAGCGTCAGTGGGACAGTTTCTTAATTTCACTGCACTTGCAGAACGAACAGATGTTGGTGTCTGGATTAGGACATCGAGCTGGTGGAGTTTTTATGAACAGAGTCATTGAGATAAATATCCTGTTGCCCTTCAGTCGTAGGGTGTTCATCCTGGGACCTTCACACCATGTGCCCCTCTCCCGCTGTGCCCTGTCACCTGCAGACATCTATAGAACGCCCCTCTATGACCTGAGAATCGACCAGAAGGGTATTTCCCACATGTCGTACAAATTTCTACATTTGTGTGTGTGTGTTTGTCCTTCAGTCTCATTTGTTAACTTGTGCTGACTGATACATTATGTATGAAGGCATTTTAAGGGTTAGTCATGCCGTTTTGGATCATTGCACCTCAAAATGTTGTAAAAAAAAAACAAACAAACAAGCATGTGTTTGACCCCATCTGACCATTATAGCCTAATCTGACCACAACTCCAACATGCATACTAGCAGTTTTGCGTGGCAATGCTGTTTTAATTGTCCCTTAGAAATCAGACAGTTCCCTGGCTCCTTGGATACAGAATTTCTCAATGTTTAGGTTTTGCTCATCTAGCCACTTATCTCAGTTCCACCTCTGAATACGTGCGCAGCTCCCAAAATAACTTAATCACTTGACATGGGTATGATAACACACTCAAATTAAATGAAACCTCTCTTTCACAGTTTATGCTGACCTCTGGAAAACTGGGTTGTTTGAGAGGATGAGTATGCAGACAGATGAAGATGAGCACAGTATTGAAATGCACTTGCCTTACACTGCTAAAGCCATGGAGAGGTAACGCACACAGAAGTTACATAATTTAACCAAACTAACAGTGTACAGCTCAATTTTAAGTGTTACCGACAAGTAAGAAGACGGTACAGATATGTGTCATTCTGTTTTGTCTTGTCATTACCTTTCTCTACATATTGTAAAGCAGAGCCACACTGGTGTAGGGAAACTTGGAAAGTGTGGTAGATGCATAATTGATAAAGCCTTCTGTTGGCTGGCTTGTGTCAAAAGCATTTTCTTGGTTCTGAAAAGCAAGGAGTTCATCCTATGAATGGAACAGAGTCCTTTAGCTGTTATAGTAAGTTGTACTAAAAACATGTTGGTATTAGTCATGAAGGTGTTGTGTGTACGGTGTCTTTAACCCACTGATCTTGCGTTTCAGTCACAAAGACGAGTTTAGCATCGTCCCCGTGCTCGTGGGCGCCCTGAGTGAGTCTAAGGAGCAGGAATATGGGAAAGTGCTCAGCAAGTACCTGGCAGACCCATCCAACCTTTTCATCATCTCTTCGGACTTCTGCCACTGGGGTAAGTGCAGAGCTTTTACGCTTTCATCTCGGCTTTTAAAAGTGTTGTTTGTGATGACAGGATAACTCCATGCTGAACCTTTGACAAGACTCAACCCAGCTGTGCACCGTTGTCTGTTTTGTGTTTTGAAGGCCAACGGTTTCGCTACACATACTACGACGAATCTCAAGGAGAGATCTACAGGTCTATCGAGCATCTTGATAAAATGGTAACCACTGAGATATTTTAGTAATTCATTTTGTTGTAAAATGCCCTTTTCCACTCTTGGGGAAGCAGGAAGGTTCATTGTCACACTTTACCGTGACACTTAATGGAAGCGAGCTACCATTAATTCTACATGTTTTGTTTTTTTTACCAATGTGCTGGCTGTAAATGAACTATGTTTTTAGGACATTAAGAACACGCTAACCTTTTATCACTTCTGCTTATTCAGGGGATGGGCATTATAGAACAGCTGGATCCAATGTCTTTCACTAACTACTTGAAGAAGTACCGCAACACCATCTGTGGGCGTCACCCTATCGGAGTGCTGCTAAATGTAAGTACCACAGAAGAAGAGGCTCTGGGCATATCCATATTTCACTTTAGTTGACTGTTGATTGCAGCTGAACGACAGTCAGTAAATATATATATATATATGGATGTATGGATATGGCTACGTCTGGCCAATAAACGATGAATAACGTGGTGCTACAGTGATGCTGAGTGGATGTTACTGTTTTGCAGGCTGTGGCTGAACTGAGAAAGTCTGGTTTAGAAATGAACTTCTCTTTCCTGAACTACGCCCAGTCAAGTCAGTGCAGGAACTGGCAGGACAGCTCCGTGAGTTACGCTGCTGGGGCGCTCATCGTTCATTGAGGTCAACCTTCGCAGGGGCCACCGCAACGCCGCCACCCTGCCCTTACTTATCTATCGCCATAACCCGACCCAGACACCCTTCCTCTCTCTCCCCCCTCCCCTCCCCCGCCTCCCCCGAGTTACACCCACTATTTGCAGGAAGGACCTTGATACTCGAAGCCAATATAGTCTCCTTTCTCTGTCTCTCCTTCAACTCTCCTCCGCCTTTTCTCTACCCTCCTCTCAGTTTGAAGTGTGTCTCAGAGCTTTCGGTTGAAACATTTTTGCTTGAAGTGCAGTTTTATAGGAGCGAATCCTTAGAGGAGATAGGAAGAGTAGAAATTGTTTCTGCTTGGAGTAAGCATAGGGAGGGGGAATTCTTATTAGGATATTTTGTGAGGACTAATGCCGTCCTCTTGGTCCCTTTTTTGTGTTCTGACAAAAAAAAAAATTTTAGTTGTAGTAACATTATCTTTATATTTGGGCTCAATCACTTTTTCTTGTATTTTGCCTCAGAAAAACAATTAAAATAAAACTGCAGATACTAACAGAGAATATTGAAATGTTGCCGGATGAAAATGAGTGTTTTGACTGACTGCCCTAAGATGCGTTCTACTTAAACTCTGAAATCAGTGTCATAGGTAATTAATACCAATACTTTACATATGTTGTAGTTGCTAACAAAGGGCTGCATCCAACGGAGTTCACTAACCCCATACTGTACAAAACCAAAAACATTATTATCTTATTAGTTTATAAAATATACTATTTTATTCATATTCCTTTTAATTAGGTAGATTTATTGTATGTGTTTTATTATTATACGTGTGTTTCTGTTTTGGCCTGGGTGCCCCGAGACGATGTGCTTACTGTTACTACACGGTATCTGCACTCTAGGAGGGATTTACAACTTTTTCTTTTTTTGTTAATATTTTGATTGACTTATGAAAAATATTATTGGGATGTTTTCATCCTTATGTTTAGTTTTTACTTCTTTGCTCTCGAGTCAGCGGCTACGTTTACATGGACTCTAGTGTTATAATCAGAGTAAAATCAGAGCATAAAAGCCTCGTGTGACCACCTCAGTCTGAGCAGACTGGTCCAACTGGAAGGGATTTTCAGTCTAGTCGATAGGGGTGGTGCAAACCTTTAAAAAGGTGTTCAGAGCAAACATGTTAGAGCTTTATGTCCAATTAAAAGCTTGATTTGATTATTATTTAATACTTTTATTCAGCCTCACAGCCGTGGCAAAACAATAAGTTAGTAAAATGAGACGTAGACTTAGCGACATGAAAACGTGGGTCTGTCTCACTCCATCATTTTCTTCTGTTAAACATCCAGAACCAGAAGTTATTTTTGTGTTTTCAGCCTGGATCATTTTATTCAGCATCCGTCTCTTAACAGAATGATTTTGATCGTACCTCATTAGTGTCCGTGTACACGTAGCCCTGTAGAGTATCAGTTACACAAGTTTACTGCAGACGAAGAGCACAACTGCATAATGTTTTCTAACATAAAAACTGGCAGATGTGGGTTCATGGCTTTTCTCAGACGAATCAGAAAAAACACTTGACTATTTATGTGGCGAAACGTCGAGTCTGAGCGGAGGCAACGTTTCTGAATGTTTTCACAGATGAGCGAACGTCCGGACACACGGAAGCTGACTTCAAAACTGCACTTGTTATCAGCAGCAGCGTAGCGACAACATGATCCGCTGTCCTTTCATCTCCCGATTTGATGTCACTGACTTTTTGCTGCTGAAGTCGGTTATTCCCATTTAAATAATGCGGTCCTCCAACTTAGGTCCCTCCCTCTTGGCACCGTAAGAAGTGTCACGCTTTGCATTGAGCTACAATATCTGCTTGAACCAAGCGGGCACAGGCTGAAAGATAAATCCCCAGACCTACTTTGACCTCTACAGCTAATTTAAGGGAAACTAGTAGAGCATGACACACTGTGCTATTGTGCCTTTTTAATCACTGTTGCACATATACATATAAAGCGTATTCTCACTTTTAGTCTTATATTAGGATGTGTACTTCCATTTTTCTTTTGTTTTCCCACGTGTTTCTTCCCCTTTGCCTATTGCCCAACATCGTCTCCAGCATCGCCCGAACGCACCAGGCGTATATGACCTGCCCTCCCCTCCCCTCTCCCCACCCTCCTCTCTCTCCCATCTGTTGGTCTAAAATGGCACCAACTGTTATCTTCTTTCTCCAGCAGGGAGTGGTGTTCTGTTTTTTTCTCCAAAATCACCTCATTCCTGTAGAGAGCGAGAGAGGGACGAAGGCTAAAACCTCAGCACTGTTCATGTTCCGTTTATGGATATATGTTTGTCTTAGAAAATGGTTTTTGTATTATAACTTTTCTTTTCTTCGTTAGAGGATTGGAACTTACACGTCACAGACCTAAAAAAAAAATATACTACTTAACTACTCCCCTTAAAGGAGTTTTTTTGATCTCAGGTTCCACTGACAAAGCATCCCAAAAGGCTCTTCAGATAAGGCCGAGGATTCATGTTACAAAATAAGTAAAATATACTGAAAAGCCCGTGTGCTCTGGTGTCTTCATTTCTAGTATTTACACTCTCACAGGCAACATGATATGTCGTTTGTCTTCCCGCAATGGAACAAATAACATTTTTATATTTTTAGAAGTGCTTAAAAAGTGTCTAAAAAAATTAAATCGAGGTTTGACTAATGTAAAACATGTATGGGTTTGGGTTAACTTGAGTGCGCTGGATACACTCATCCAGATATCCTTAATATATAGCAACTGTGTTTATCCTCCTGTTACCCAGGAGATGTTAACGTTGACCTCACCAGCAGAGGGAGCTAGTAGCGTAGAGGAAGATGATGTAAACGTATTTTTTAAATTTTATTTCAGGAAGTGATAAAACCGTTAACACAAAAGCCCGACATTTAATTCCGCCTTCGTGAAGATTTCAATGGCCAGTCTTTATCGAAACACAACATGACCACCATCCTAATATTGTGTAGGTCCCTCCTGTGCGTCCCACACAGTTGTGTCTCAGCAGAGAATGGATATTAGGGCGTCCTGTGGTGTTTACCTTTGGGTCTTATGGGTTAAGGGGAGGGGCCTCTGTCAATTTTCAGTTTGTATCTTGTGAATTTGGAGGCCAGGTCAACACCTTGTAGTTTTTCATGTTTTTTTTTTAAAGTTGTTCCTGATACATTTTTATGTGTGTGTCCATGTCAGTCTGTGTCCTCCTGAGTGTCATTGCCATGAGTAGGTGGGTGGTTCATGTCTAAATAACATACAGACGAATGCAAGGCCCCAAAGTTTCCCAGCAGAACATTGTATTGTCACAAGATGGTCAATGTTAGTTACTTCTCCTGTCAGTGGTCATAATGTTATGCCTGATTGGTGTATATCGATACCTAAATCTACAGGAATAATATATATAACAGAAACATGTTTTAGCCACATGTCTTTCCAAAGTTTTTACCTAATAGCATCTAATAAAAATGCAACTCGGACAAGACCCCAAATTGTGTTACTTTTTCAATTTGACCTGCTTCATTCGAGCAGCATTTAAATGTCTGACCTCAACCTCAAGTTAACTCAATTTCCCAGAAAACATGCAGTACAGTGACAATTATTGAATTTGGATGGAAGAAAATCATCTACAAGGTTATACAAGTCTGTCCAACTGCTATTAAGTCACCAATCTCCTCATCTGCTTTCTATTTCCAGAGATGGAGTCAGGAGGTTTGTAGAGTACAAGAGTAATGTCCTCGCGCAGAAGGACGTGCAGTGAACGGAAATATCACTGACATACCACTCACATTCTCAAGTCTGACAATGAAGAATCTTTTTTGAAATATGTGTAAAATAAACATGATGTAGAGTAGACCTAATATTTAAACATCACATTCATTTCACAGTTGTAACCAACCCGGGGTTGAACATTTGTAACCACAAACCAGGGAGTCCAAAAAGGGCGCGCTCCAATGTCTTCTACTTATTATGTAGTACGTACTTATCCTGTTATCATCCCTCAAACTGTGGTCGACGTTTGTGTCTGCATCTGGATTTCATTGTGAAGTTATGGTGAGTTTAGTTAGTCTTCCTGTTCAAGTTTCTTCCACCCACTCATTATTAATAAGAAAAGACAGGAAAAGCTTAATTTAAAGTCAATAGGTCGCCCTTCCCTCTGCAAATTTATTCACACACTCGAGGGATTTTTACAGGCCCGAACTGATTCCCTTCAGCTGACTTTATGGTGAATAAACTACTCCACGGTCACTGCTATTGTATTGAAGCGCTGGGAAACGTGGGCATCTAACAAAAGTGTTTTTCCAGGTTAGTATTACAATCACAACCTCACGTACTGTACCTGTTCCTTTATTCTGGGGGTGAGGCTGTTTATGTCTATTTAGTTTCACACAGATGCACAAGAGGAAACATTTACTGCACAGCCAGGCAAGCGTGAGGTTCATGTTTTAAAGATACGAGGATCTGGTCAGCTGTTTCTGCGGTGTGATCATCTCGACAGGACGAGGATTCTGGTCCATCACGAGAAGACACAGAATTCATATGAACGCCAAATGGGAGTCTCTCCTTGAGCTAGGTGTGTTTTACGTTTACGAAAAACATACAAGACAGAAGGGAAGTGTGATAATATACCGCAAGACAGTAATCGGTGTCTTTGGATTTAAACTTTAAAATATGAGCAGAATTCAAAATTAAAATGATCCATAGCAGATTGAGCACAGATTACAACCTCCATATTGATTTATGACAGGACTGAACCAGCCGACAAACAAACCAAATACTCTGAGAGAAAAAGTCAAAGCTCCTCTTTCCAGCTACTGTATCTACTACTTCCACACAAAACTATTCATCACTCTACAGATGAAGGTCTTCCCCGCTGAGCGTGACGATGGCAGCAAGTTTGTTTTGTTCTGGTTTCCTTCAGGGACACGGTCCGCCGCACTGTGCCCGGTTTTAAAATGAATGCAGAGTGTCATTATCGGACTGAAAAGCACAGTATTTATTCTTTTCTTTAAACACTGTTTGAATAAGAACGCACAACTGGATCTTTTTATATGCAGCATCAAATTATTTACTTGCGTATCTTTCATCTTTACTGCTGTTCTACATTAGAACGGCCATCAGTGCACACAACGTTCAACATGCGCCGGCCCGTCTTAATCTTCTGCAGGAGTTCTGTCTGAATACGTTTCTGGTGCCAGCTACTTAGGAGAGATCACGGAGAGCTTTTAGCTCTGCTGTAGCCACCTGGCCCCTTCCAACACTCGGTTGCTATGTTTAGCCTGCGTGTTATTGGACGAAGGGCATATTGGCATCGCAGGTGTCTAAGATATAAATGGAGATCTGAGGAATCCGGAGACTGTGCATGACATTTCTGAGTGACAGCTCCTCTCTTCTGCTACGGGTTTCACACAGAGAAAATCAAAGGCTGTCACAGTTTTCAACAGGCCTTTTATATTTTGAGAGAAAAAGCACCAACCTGTTGTCTTTGTCAGGGCAGAGCGAACAGCAGAAGATGAACGCCTGTGTTTTTAAACAGAAATGACTCTAATTTAACTCCACATGACTTTCCTGTCGATAATGCATGGCTTATGAATTCATGAGAGGGTGACAGTTCGATGAGTTTAGTCAGTATTCTTGATAATATTATAGACAAAGTCATACATCCACATTCATAAGACAGAAGCTTAGGCAGTCGTGAGTGAGATACATAAAATAAACAGCTTTCCATCCTCATTCTGATCACGAACCAGGAGGTTGCTAGTTCACATCTTGAATGATATATTTCACATCAAGTGCAAGATTAGCAGTTTCAACAGCAACTTGCAACGCGCCAAGTTTGGCTGTGAAGGAGTCCAGCACGCGGGCCTGCGCTGGTGTATCTCCAAAAATGGATTTGGGAGAGAAGTCTGTGTAATTAGTGTTCAGATACGTCCACCGCTCACTTGGGCTACTTCCCACCAGTCCGCAGCCACAGAAGCCCAGACTCCCCTCCATGTGTTCCTTCATGGCGTCCGCGGGCAGAGTCCAGTGGTGAGCGCGGGTCAGGTCGATTAATGAATCCCCACCGTCGTGCTCCAGCGCGCCGGCAACGGACTCCAGAGAGCGGCAGAACGCGTCCACGCCACAAAGATACTCGACCTGCGAGCATCCTAACACTGATGCTTCTTCGGTTTTGCTCTAAGAGGAAAGTGTGGCACACTCATGCTCTTTAAGGACATAAAATCAATAAAACTGAACTTTTTTTTTAAGACTAAGTACTCACCTTGTGTCTGACATATGCAGCTAAGTGGGTCTCGGTACAACCACCTCCGAGTAAGGCAAATGGTTCTCTTAGAGTAAGCCGCAAGATGTGTTCTGTCTTCTGGCACACCACCTTAAGCACATGAGGGAATTAACACATCAGTTAATTTTTTTTACACTGACCTCAGATAAGTGGATGGTTCAACTACTTCAGAACAGGGTTAAAATATATGTGATCCCAGTTAATGGATGCTTTTGTGCTCTCTTTTCCCTGTTAGTGAAAAGCAAGCAAGCCTTATGGGGCTGTATATTATCACTGACTTACTGAATAGTAGTGTAGTGGAGACTGTAAATCCGAGCGGAAGGTTGTGAGGTTCATCTAATGTAATGAGGGTTTGTCCTTTTCAGTGCATGGGGTGACCGAAACACTTTCACCTTTGTACATATGTCCTAGTCGACAGCTCTGACAGCCACTTTATCTCACCTTAAGCTCGTTCAGCATCGTCTCGTTCCTGTGGCAGAGAACCATTGTGCAGATCGCTGATTCCCCAACAGGCTGCAAGTGCAACATTGTCTTGGATCCCACCTGCCTGATGCTTAGATCCTTCACCTTCCCGTAGGCCTTGGATGGGATTGTGGTGTGGAAGGTGGCCACAGGTTGAGCACCTATTTGTTATGGTACACATAAAACAAGATTCTATGTGTGTGTGCTTATTCCATTGTTTCTTTGACTAAAGTTCTTGCATGAATTTGCAATTTTGCCTCTGCAAATGGATTTGCGCTTACATTAATGCCTACCTGTTAGCTGAATGAGTGGCTCCATGAGGGTGATCCCGACTCTCTCCACCACTACGACACCGTGACTCCTCAGGTATTGCTGTAAAACTGGGTGGATGACCCTCTGGCATACAAAGAACTTCACCTCATCTTTAACCACCTGTTTGCCAGCCTCCAGAAGTTGATCCAGGATCTGCGAGTCTGTGTCTACACCTGGGTGCACCTCAATCCTCCCGTCTCCTAATTCACAAAGATCCCCAGCAAGAGAGACGCTGAACAGCACCATACGCAGTGGGTTTGAAACATTGTCTAAGTTACTGAGTCCGTCGGGCATGTCCATGAGTAAACCTGGAAACACTGCAGAGTTTAACACAGAATGGCCTTCAACAGGGACAGTCACTGTTTTACCCAGGCTGACTGTACCTGGGCTGTTACAGGGAATAGTCAGCAAAAAAGCTTGCACAGCCAGCTTGCTGATGTGAAGTGTCTCTGGATCGGTTAGCACACATGCTGGTTTGCTGGAGATGATACTGCGAGCCAGTGTGATCAAGTTCTGGCTGCTGCAGAAGTCCAGCTTCACTTTGCAGCCACAGTCTTCTCGTTGTAAGTAGCTTATGCACAGAGCCAGCAAGTGCTTGTTCACTCTGATAGCCACGTTTGCTCTGAGACCTGACTGCTTTGCCTGATCGATAACAGCCAAACAGAAGATGCCTGCAAACAGTCCACAGTCACTGAAGCGAGAGACGTGATTGAGAATGGAGGTTTTTATCAGGTTGATGAATGGTTGCGAGGAGGAAATGGCCGGAAGGAGAACAGAGGAGGATGAGGTGGTTACAACCTGCCCTCCGATGTTGTTATGAACATGCTTTAGTCTAGCTGTCGGGCCAAAACACGATCTTAGAAGCTGTTTGAGCAAATTAAGTTTGTTGCAAATATCGGCGTTTTCGAGCGGTAAATCCGTACATAGAGACGGGGACTTCTTGACGAGGCGAGACATCACTGAGTGGGCAAATTCTTGAAAAAGCTGGCAAAACAGGATCACATTTGGACAGGTCTGAATAACGATATTTGATGGATAACATTACCTTCCCTGTTTCCCTGTTAACACTTGCATGCTTGCAACGACTCAAATAGACACTCATTGCATTGCCTGAAGACAATGATACAGATTCTAGGGATAGTCTATATCGTTGTGTGTTAAAAACAATTTTAGGGGTGTTATTTTATCATAAAACAATATACAATACGGTCATAACAATTAACATTCACAGTTCAACAATTTGGTATTTTGACATTTTTACAGGCTTTGCACAGACACCGTTGTTTCCATGGTAGCAGTCACAGCGTTGCTCCCATTCTGGGTCCTATTTGACAAGGAGTCGCATTCTCTCGCTGTTCTTTAATAATTGTTGTTTTGAAGGCGTAAAACTACGCCAATTCAACTTTATAACAGTGATGGATTCTACTGTGGATTACCGAGTTTGTTTGTTTATTTTGCCAAATTCTGAAAGCTCTGACTCACTCTAGCTTTGCCGTTGTTGGACTACAGACTGCATACAGAGTGAATGTGACGTCATCTCCGGCAGCCGAGGTTTTCGGTTCAAACTGTTCAAATCTGTTGGCGGTAGGAAATTGACAGCTTTCTACGTATGTACACAGCGTTATGACATTAGTTTATGATACTGTTGTTTATAATATGTTTACTACTGTCAGTTTCTCGTTGCAGCCGTAAGCAGTTCGTCTCGTGAGCTCAGCTGTCAAATAAACTGAGCATAAGGTACTACAGCAGCTGGTTAACGTTACACTTGAATAATTCTGCAGCTAAAGCGATTTAACTTGAGTATACTGTGATATCCTGAACAGTTGGAGAAACCTATGAAATAAAATACATACTTTGTATCATATTGTAAACCTCTTATTATGATTCCATACACATACAGATGGGTAGAGTTAGATTTATCATCTTAGGTGACATGCCATGTTGTTTTTAATAAACCATTTGAACCCTTTGTAAAATACTATAATATGTAATCCTAGGTTCATGTATTTATTTCAGGTTAAAGTCACTGACTGACTGCTGTGATCATATCAATGGCTCCACGTAAACTTGTCATTAAGGTATGTGAAAACAAAACCCTGCATCTTTTAAAAATGATCATACAGTTGAATGAAACTACTTTTCTCATGCTGTTTCAACATAAACTGAACGTTAAAATATCTGTTTTCCTAATGTCTAATGTCTTGGCAAGTGTTTGTATTTATTAAGCAGAATAGTTCTAATGCTCGATATTTACATGCAATGTCTTGAATACATTTGTTCCGTCAGTGCCGTTCCCATGTGACATTGAAGTTTAAGTGTATAATTTTTATAAGTGTTCAATTTCACAGAAATATACTCTAATAAATAAATTGGTGACCAAAAGTAATGCTAACAATATAATAGCAGCATCTTAACATGTACTTTTGTGTTGGAAAATATTTGTTCTTGTGCTTTTGTGCTGACCATGGAGGCTTGTATTTACTTTAAGCAAAAATGTTTTCCACTTAAAATGCGCATACTAAAGAATAAGAGGAATCTGCATTTCATTAAAGTGTTTCTGCTGACATTATAAACAATGCTCTATTCATCTGTAACTGCCAAACAGTAGAACAGCTACAGCCGCTGCTTCCAGCAAGCGGCTTGAGTCATTATGGTCTGTGTTAAACCACTAAAAAACTGCTGTGCAGTTGTGGAAAATATGCAACATGGGACAAAAGTGTATTCTTGCGTTTTTTTTTTCTTTTAATATCATGCTGCAGTATCTTTCATTTTGCCTGCATTAATTGTTGCCTTCTCAGTAGTTGCCTATATGTCCACTAGAGGGAAGTACAGATACATGTTTTAGCCGTCTTGATGTTGTTATTCCTTCTGTCGAAAAAGTTTCTGGTCACCTTTTTCAAATCTTAACTGAATGCCTCCCTGAGAGCTTTTTGTTAATGGTCCCAACCAGTGTAGAGGAAACTCATTCTATTAAAAGTCAAGCTGTTCATCCCCAGTCTGTTACTCTATCACGAATAATGCACATCAGATGTTTTTGTTAAGTACAGGGAAAGCTGCTGGTCTCCCGTTTGTTGATGTTTCATTTACTGAGAGTTTTGGATGAGGGCTGCAGACATTTGCACTGATCTCTCACATCCTCCGTAAGGCCATGTGTGCCTAGTTGACCAGATATTGCATTCATTCGCTTTTATTTGTTTCATATGCATGCCTGCGTACGGGCTGCCCCACCACCCCCTTCGGTTGGTTGTGGGAGAGTAAAACCCTGGAGGTTCACGGAAGGTTCCTTCCCACTGGGCACATAATGATACTGTTGTGCCTGAGAAAATGCACACAGCCTCTACCCTGCTTAACCAACTAACCACAAACAAGTATGTTAGAAGGGATTAGTCTAAACAATAGCATTCAAGGCGCTGCCCTGGCCGTCTCTTTCATAACTCTACCACCATGTTTTTCAATGAATAAATTACCTTCTTAAAATATTAAAGAAGAAAATCCACACAGAGAAATAGTTTTCACTAAGACATAGTGCCAACGCTGTTTGCTGGCTTGCACAGAGAGTGAGGATTATCGAAGTAATTATGAGTTATGTTCATGGATTCGCTGTGCCACATTTTGTAGGCTGTTCAGCAGTGTGTTTTATGGTCTTTTCTTCTGAAATGTTTTCAAAGCAGCTCCCTCCGTGGTCTGTGGAACTGCAGGAGGTGCTGGTATGCTCTTTCGTAAATAGGCTTAGACTATATAGTGACCTGCCACTTCTCAGATCTCCCAAAAGGGCCTGCAGGCTAAATCGCTGATCCACTGAAGCGCTTGCTGTCTGCCAGGACATTACTGCTGCAGAGCCCTGCAATCTGCCTTCTATTAGCAATATGCACTGCTGACTGTCTAACCATCTAATGTAGTAGGATAAAACAGAGACCAAAGGGTTTTAAGAATAAAACATTTGAGTTTTCACAGACCAGTTTATTGTCAGAGGTTTACGTACTGTTTAGTGTTGTCACTCCGTAGATGAGCTCATAACAGACCACACATCGCGCCTCTGCACAGAATCACGGCATTTTCTTATTGAAAACACTGTGACACTTTCCAACTTCTCAAGGGAAAGTGACAGGGTTAAAAAAGAAAAGTTCTCTTTCATCTCAGCTCGGCTCCACTTTGCTGTGCAGATTTGACATTTCCTAATGAGGCAAAACACTTCTCAGCTTGCTATTTCTGTAAATCTACCAATTTCTCAGTGATGTGTCAGCCCGAGCTTTGTTTCCTGAGTGTTACCTGGAGATATTCCTGTCTGTTCTTGCTGCTGAAATTCCTCTCTTGGGTTGTGTCTCTTTTTATCATCAAATAAAGAGGACTCAGGTGTGCTAACATTCCCCTGAATGAAGGGAGGTTTCAACAGAATGCAACCCTTCCATACACTTCCAAAAAAATATCTGGAGAAAAAAAAAATCGAATGGAAAAAAGGTTGGAAAAAAGAAATGCCCTTTTTTTTTTTTTAAGGGGAAACCCAGGTGACTCACACAGGCACAGAGAGAGCTGGGAATGAGGCAAATAAAGCCTGAGAGCAAGGTTGTCACACCCACAGATCTAAAGAGCTCCCCTGGGTTCTTTGCAGACTTGCAAGAGAGACAAAGGGAGAGAGGGAGAGATGCAAGTTTTATTGAGTGAGACCGCATCTGCTGCCCCTTCTCTCCCAATGTAAACATCTGTGGCTGGTTAGTGTTAGCTTCTGAGCTAAGTGCAGTCCGAGAAGGTCTGGTTCTTATACGGCGCGATAGCAATGGCAAAGGGCAGCGAGGTGGGGAGGCGGGTGAAGCCGCTCATAGAGGTTTGGGCCCCGCGCCCGACTTGGAGCAGCAAATGCGGGAGGATGGAGAGTCGGGTCTGGAAGAGAGATAAGGGAAGGTAGAGAGTGTTTTGGGAACTGAGAGTGATATAGACCAGAGCACTGAAGACTAGAAAAGCCCAAGGGGCTGTCAGACGGCCTGAGTCAGGATTTGTTTATTTACAGACAGAAAATATAAAGGATTTTCCTCATGTTGTTCTGCGCGCTGTGGTCAGCTTTAGTATCTGTTTCTAACGTTTTTCCTCTTAAAACGTTTTTTTTTTTCCCCCCCTCACAGGTAATATTTATCAATTTGGCAGTGGGGAGATTTAGGATAGAGAAGTTGAGCTTAGCCTGCAGGAGGACTCAGTTCTATTCATTCACTGTGTGACAGCACACAAAAGATGGCACAATAAAGGATTAGGTATTAAGTAGCGCTTCTTGCAGCCCCTCATTCAGCCTCTGTTCCTAACTCCAAAAAGCCCGTGCAAGGCAGAGAACAAAGTAGAGCTGGCCCACTTTAGTATGTATGAAAAGAGTAACTTCCTCCAGAATTTGGCCCTTTATCAAACCTTTCAGTGACAGTTGCTCAGAGTACTGCCTCGAATGTGTCAAATCAAACTACACAAAGAGGACTAGCTCATGAATTTTGATAACTAAATATGTCAGGTTTAATGAAATCCTTTGGGGTCCCGAGTATGGAACCAAAAAGATTGTGTTACAGAAGAAAATGATAAATGGGTAGATTTTCTGATAAGTCTGCTTTGAAGATGTTTATTTCTGTTTTTGGTTTTCAGCCTTGGACTTTTGTTCCACTTTCAGATTATTGCGCCAAATTAAGACAAGACACTTGCGGTGTCCGTGAGGCACTGGACTGCGCGCGGAGATCACTCTTAAAGAGGGGCCATAGCTGGTCTTTAAGTGGGATATATGAAGGTCAAAGTTCATGGCAGAGTTCAGCCAAGAGATCTGCTGGTCCCTCTTTGTGCTGGGGAGCTGACAAATTTAGACCACATGATGTGATTGTAGTCAGAGCCTTTGTGTAAACTTAGATTCTCCTTCTTTTAGTCTTATCTTGAACACTGGACACAAACATGCTCCGCAGAAGCTCTCGTGGCTGCATCTTCACAGCTCGGCCTCGGATGAGAGGCTGACACGTTTGCGAAGAAATCCGTCCCTTCACTCAACGGCACTTTTGCTCGGCAAATTAATTGGCTTCTCATTAGGGTGATTGCATTAGTTCGCATTCCTGAAAAAAAATCCCCCCATTCCCGAAAAGCCCACGGAATCACATGCTGTTTTTGTGTAAGGGCAGACCACTGTTTATCATTAACGTCCAGTTCCCAGTCGAGTCCTGTCTGCTGGTCTAATGTGATAAAAGGAAGTTAGTCTAAGGCTTGCTCGATGTCTGGCGCTCAGCCCAAAACACAGACTCAATCAGAAGCATTAGAAACCATGTTAGGGAAGTCACAATGCAGGGCCTCTCCGTGAGCATCCCACTCTGAACCCCACACTGCTCTCTTCATTTTAGGATATTTACCAAGTTAACCTTGCACCGCTCTTTAAAGTTTCCATTAACTAATTTTGTACCATGTACCCTGGAAGATGGGTCATGTGGTCGCTGTTCCAATGTGCAAGCATGAGGCGAGCAGAATACTGTAATAAACAGATTAGTACCATTCCACGGCAGTATCACCTGTGACCTCAAGTATTTCACTGATGATTAACCGACACATTGTCACCATTGTAAGTCTGGGTTTATTTATTTAGACCTAGTGGTAAGTCATGCGTAGTGTTGGGGCTCCTTTAACCATCTGACAGGTCTCAGAACTCCAAAGAAACCCATTCTGCATGTGTCAAATCCACTAGCCGGCCTCTGTGTTTTGACTGACAGGGTCCGACCCTCTGTTGCTAGGCTTCCCCACGCATGGGTAATTGTAAGAGGCCACCAGTCATCGATGGACCGCTGCGAGACAAAGGTCAAAAGAATGCTGATCTGTAGGGAATAGCTGATACTGGCAGACAACATGCACACACTTTGTAGATGGGAAGCCTGCACATTACTTCTTGTCTTTTGAGAAAGCATGTTTTTCGTCTGTTTAGTTTTGCAACTATTGCGCGGACTCCGTTGGATTTTTATCTCCGGGTCTTTTCCCATTTGTCTCGGTAGCACTGACGCAGAGAGATAAGTTTAAGTATAAAATGACGTGTCGTAGGGCCTTGAGGGCTAGATAAATTCTATGCAACAGTGCAATCATTGACTGAGGTACTAGAGACGTTCAAACATCAGTCATATGGGGGCGCCCTCTCCTCTGGTTGAGCTGCAAGCAGAAAGAAAGGCAGCAGCTCCACTTCATTTATTATTTACAGAAAGACAACAAGAGAGGAAAATGCTCTCATGGGGAAAGTGCAATGCAAAGTATTTGGCAGCTTGATTTGCTCCGAGCCAGTAAGCAGCCTTTTAACATATTGACGAATGTTCACAGCCCAACGTTAGTTTTATAACAATAAATGAAATCAGTCTCCCTCTTTGATGAACGAGCTAATCTAAGTCCTTTCTAAACAAGAGGATGAGACAGCTGGACAAAGTTTGGAGTTGGGAAGTGTAGACTT
Source organism: Mugil cephalus (assembly GCF_022458985.1). Classification (NCBI taxonomy): domain Eukaryota; kingdom Metazoa; phylum Chordata; class Actinopteri; order Mugiliformes; family Mugilidae; genus Mugil; species Mugil cephalus. The sequence continues at coordinate 8,949,391 of NC_061782.1, forward strand.
GTGTCCAGAATAAGAACCTAAGTAGCGAGGGCCTTCCCCTACACACCCTGCTAATTCATTCTCTCACGTCATCCTGAGAGCAAGGCCATAGGAACATCCCCTCTCGTCTGGGTTGTAGAGTTTAGTCATCCTGTCTGTGATACTTTAGCCCAGAGGATGAGGCTGGCCCAAAACAAAGCTTCGAGTGTTCATAAATATCCCCTGTTACTAACTGAATAAATTCTTCTGTCGAAACACACGCCTAAATTTCTACAGTGTCAGCCTAAAAATCTGTGTCTCTGGCTTTGCATGACTTTGCAGCCCCATTCAGTTCAATGCTTTTTGCTCCATTATCACTCAGGGCTGGGGTTTCGCTCTTCTGTGTCGTGTCGTGGGTGGTCTCGGTCCATCCATTACTTTGCTTGTCCAGGGAGAGGCGAAGTTCACACGAGACCCACATCCATTTGCTTTCTGCAGCGAGCAGCTTTTGCACTCATGTGTAAACCATAATCAGGCCGACTCGAGAAAGATGTAACAGTAACTTAACCAGCAGCAGCATTTCAGGCCTCCATGTCCCATGTAGTTTATTGTCACCGGCACAAGGACGTGGGACTTTGGGAATCCACTCTGCAGTGTTTTTCTTCTCTTTCTACACCACTCAAAGAAGTAAAAAAAAAAAAAAAAAGTTAGATATGGGGATGTTTATTACCACTCTGATACATAGCAGGATAATCCTCATTTGTGCGGTACATCTTGAGACCGTTTTTTTTTTTTTTTTCTGCAGCCTGTTGTGACCTGAGGCTCTGACAGCACTGCAACGTTTATAGAAGCGGGAAATACTGAGAGAGGGGAAATATGAGGAGGCAGACAGGGCCATACTTTTTTTGTAAAGAGATTGGTAGTGAGATGGCTAGACAGAGAAATAGGAGGGAGGGGACTGCTGTGAGAGGCCTGGGGTGATGTTTGAGGACACAGGGGGTCGTTGTGGTTTGTCTCGCTGTCAATCACCCACACTCTGATTTCCTTTGTTGCCTCTGAGCTCAATGCCCCTCAGCAACCTGTGGCTGTCCTTCCTCTTTGTGTTACAGTGTGGGAACTTTGCTGTGCTGGTGGATCTCCACGTTCTGCCCCTGGGCGGCCAAGAGGACGCCAGCTGGTTTACTGCGGACCACGTCGAGGTACAGACACAGGGAGAAGGGCGTGCCTGTGAATAAGTGTGTGACTGAATATATGGCTTCTGTTCTGCTGGGGGCCTTTTCAGAGGACAGCAGCAGCGTAGAATCTAAAATGACTTTGAGCCTTCTTTCCTTTCATCGTCGCTGAACTGTTCCCATCTCTCCGCTTGTGGCCGCTTGGGGTGTTGCCGTGCTCACCTGTCACTTGAGACTTCCGCTGTCTCTGTGTATTTAATCTTGTCAAAACTTTTGTTCTCTTAACAGTTCTCCAACGTCTTTCTGTATTTTCAGGAGGTCACAGCCCTGGTTAGAGATGCCGTGGACCAGAGGGTTAAGCAGTACACAGAGTTCCTCCACAATAGAAGACAAGCGAAAGTGAAGAAGGACCTGGCACCTGCTGCGGCCTTCTATGTGAAAGGTTCTTTAGACGCAAATATTCCAGTATTTATCATGGTTTATTCATTCATAATACTTTCTCAATACAGTCACTTGTGCATTAGTTTATATGGCAGCTGAAGTTACATTTATGTTTTGAATTCACTGTCGCTCATTCCTTTGGAATGAAGTCATCTTTGTCTTCCCTTGTCTTAGGCGTGCAGGTGTGTCTGTCATCAACTCTTCAATAAGTGAAGTTGCTTACTTTGGCTATGAGCTCACACCATTATTTATCCACTTGCGCAGATGTACTGCCGTGTGCATGTTGCTGGACCATTGAAATGTGTGAGCAGGATGGGAATGGAGTTACAAAACAGTCACACAAGTATTTCGTGGCTACCTTTCTAGGAGAGTGTGGGTGGAGAGACAACAGAACTAGTTGGGACACGGTGGCTCCCTACGCCCAGGGTGTGACCAGTGGAGGCAAGAGCTGATAGGATTTTTTATATTGTGTTGCAGTGTTTTAGTTGGCACATCTCCAGTGCATTTGTACATGCAAAATGTAAGTGCATTAAAATGGTTTATGTTGGTTACACGTTTAATGTGTCACTGGCACACCTGTGTTTATCTGCGACTTGTAGTTAAGGTAATAACATCGAAAACATCTGCTGTGACATATACAACCGTGCACACGGAGAAATAAATTGACGACTAATGCACCAATCGGAATGAGCAATTCAGTTCACCCCACTCTTTATCCATCGAGGATAACATTCCCCAGCCACCCACGCACATTTCTTTGAAGCATTGTAAACCTGGCACCAGAGGAACCTCCAGCTGCGTGCTGTAAGACAGGCAGGTTTGTCACAGGTAGCAGTTAAGGGCAGTTAAACTGGGCTCACTCAGCAGGGCAGGACTGACTGTGAGAGTGGGATTACAGGGCAGTCGGCCCCATAAAGTTTCTCCTGCGGCTGCAGCTCTGCGTCTCACGCTACCCCCTCCCCATCCACTCACACTTTAGTCCCGCCATCCACTCACTCTTATACATGTGTTCTTCCCCCAAATTTCGTAGTTTAATTTCTATACGTGTAGAATTATAGTCCGTGGTTGCATGCGCACAGGTGCCCACGGTTCCAGTGAGAATCAGGGAGGCAGCAGGGTGTTTCAGAGATATATCCTCCCCCTGGGCAAGGTGTGAACAGGCCGACAGTGTAAGGTTACTGAAAAGCCTGACTCATATTCCCCATGACAGACTGAGGAGAGACAGACATCTCTAATGATGGAGATCACAGACTGAGCCCCCCCCCCATCACACACACACTTATGTGCTCCAATCCACTGCACTATTTGAACAGGGAGACTATCAGTATTTCACCAGAGAAGTATGCATGTAAAAATGATTAAGCTCCTTACAGCTTTGCCAAAAAGAATGTAACCAGTGGAACATGACTCCATACCATATCAGATTTTTTTTTTTCCTCCTCGGAACATGAAAAGGTATAGCGCCTTAAACAAGCTCACATAGTTCATGCGCTCTAGTACTATTAAAGGTCTTAAGTGAGTGTAATGACATTCTTGGTCTTTTCATTGTCCCGTGTGAGGGAGGCCACAGAGCAGTAAAGGTGGAGACTGTGACTGTGAGAAGTGAGCAGGCAGGCAGGAGCCATAAAAAGGGGAGGGCAGACTGTAGGCTTAGGGAGGCAAGCCCAGCAAACCTCAGGGTGGGTATTAAGTATTGGGGTCGCGTATTCTGCAAGCAGGTCAAACGCTAACCAGCTAATCCTCACAGGACTTCCAGACTGTCCGTAGCTGGGAGTGGAAGCTGGTTTTCTGTTTCAGCAGAAGACCCGTTTGCACCAGTTTGTACGTGTGCAGAGTGTTGTCGTTTGACGGCAGAATGAAGCTGAATATCCTGGAGTGAGACGTGTGCATGTGCTGGAACACGTGCACATGCATGTTGTCACGTGCCACATAGAGAAAGGTGTCAGGCGGGCCAGTACTGATGTCTTGGCCAGGAATAGGCAGATGGACTGTGGTGCTATGGGTGGGATGGTGTGGGAGGGAGATAGTGGGTCTTGCATGAGGCGGCGTTTGAGCTGGTGCCAGTGTGAAATCGCAGGGGCTTCCGCTAACAGACAGCAGTAAGAACAGTGTAACAGCCTCAGCTGTTGGCACTTCAAATGAGCCATCAACAGCTTTTAGTGTTCCAAGGCCCTTCAGTGCAAGTGTTTGTATCTGAGTTATCTCTATGGGTTATTGTGTTTCTCTATATAGGCTTTGTTGGGCGCACATGTGTGTGTAGAGCACCCAGTGAACACGTCAGGGACGGGCTTATCCCATGTCTTCTGCCAACATAAATCTAAACCATTTTTTTTTTTTTCAAATCTCAGTTCCAGAAGCCAATTTACAACCCCCACCCCCCTCATTTTTTACCCAGGCTACTTGAGACTTCGTGATTAGCTCATAGTGATGTGATTTATTTATGTTTTTAGAGAGATGAACAGAGGGAACTTTTCCCACCAAACATTTTGGCTCTGGACATGCGGAATGGACATGCTAGACTTTAGAAGTCCGGGGAACGGGAGCTTGGGAGAGGCCTCATGCATTCTCACTGGTAGACCGTGTTGAACACACCCACATTTCTCAGAGTAATTACAGATTGAAAATGAGTGGATAATAGGTTCTCTGTGCTTTGAGGAATTCATTTTTGTCATTCAAGATGATATTTGAGTAAGGGAGCTGGTGGTTGTGCTCTATGACAAAAACGGTGTCACAGTTATCTTCATGAGAATTGTTTTGTGCAGAGTCCTGTTCAAGTCGGTGGCAACGCAACGTGCTGTATATGCTGTCCAAGAGACTATCGTGTTACAATTCCTCATTGGATGCGATGTTGGTTACTTCCAGCACTGATCATGCGCAACCCTGGTCTCGTTGTAACTTAAGGGTATATTGATTTTGCAGTCCACAACAGTGCATATTTTGTGTATATGGGTTGAGTGTAAACTGAGAAGTCCCATTTAACACGGATATAGTTAACATGCCATTTCAAATTGCCAAAGCACATTACCAGATGTCTTGCATCTACTATTAGTAGTAGATATACCCCAAACAGATCACTGTGTGAGGCGGCGCACAGGTATAGTGTAGCCTGGCATTTGAGAGTCTCCCTATCAGACAGAGCGGTTAGAGGAGCCCTGGCAAAGTGGTACCTGGAATCTGTTTGAGCCCATGGCAGCGCTGGTTCCTTCTTCCTCTCCCTGCACAGGTGCCAGGGCTTAGGGGGAGGGAACACCTGCCAGCCTGTTTCCCCATGGCCACGGCAGGCTGGAGAGGCATTTTCCCAGGCTCCCCAGATGAATGGTCACTAATAGCCGTGGGAGAGGGCTTTGCGAGCGCTGCACAGTGTACCACTGACTCCTCTTGGCAGGCCTATGAAGGGGGCTTAAGGCAGCCTGGCCGTGGCCATTGCGGGAAAAGCACAAGTGTTGCTGGATAGCTTTACTGTTGGAGAATGTGTTTACGAATGACCATCTCCCTCCCAGTGAAGAATGCGGAGGATGTCTAGGAACTACGAGCAAGATGGTTCCTTTTTGCCCCCGTTTGGTCATAGATTTGGCTTCACTTGATTCCTTTGTCCATTTAAAGGCCTTCGACCCCAAACTAGAATTTTATCCAATCAGAAGTGGTGATTTGGTCAAAATGTGACATTATATTTTACATTGCATGTTTGCTTTGATGGCTAACCCTTTAGCCTTCTACTGGGACGGCTCACGGGGCCTCTCTTAAGGCACAAGTGTAATTTTGTAGTGACAGCCTCCATTAACCGCCCTTGTTTCTTGTCACTGCTACCTCAGCTATTACTATTTTTGCGGGTGGATGTAATGTGGGGACGGATCTGTAAATAGAGAGGCATGCCTGTGGCAGAGTTACCTGCCCTGCTCTGTGTTACTGGGCGTGAGGCAGCCTGGGATTAAGGCGAGAGGGAAATGGAGACCTGTGACAGGAACAAAGGAATTCCAAGGCCCAGGCTGGAAATGGATCCTGATCAGAGTCGCCGCTCCAGCCAGCCTGCCCCTCATCCCCGTTTGCTCCCCCTCCTCTGGCCCCTGCTGGGCAACCCCCTTTCTCCCGGTGCTTTGTGGTGTTGCTGTGGCTCTTTAAATCCTTCCTGTAAGCTCCTGGCCTTACTCAGCAGCAACACATAGGACAGTCTGACTCCACTGCTAACCCTTCTCGCTATTACTGCACTTACACACACACACACTTGTTGCTTTTTCCTTTTAGTGTCCTTACCATCATACCTCTCCTCTCCTCTCCTCTCCTCTCCTCTCCTCTCCTCTCCTCTCCTCTCCTCTCCTCTCCTCTCCTCTCCTCTCCTCTCCTCGCTGTTTTTTCCTCTCCTCATGTCATGTCTTCATGTTTTCTCACTTTCTCCCCTTCTCCTTCTCCACAGGGTCAGCTGCAGTCTCTTAGGACACAACCGCAATCCCCGCCATAGCTGTCACACCACACTCTTTTCCCATATAATTAGGGCCTGAGCCTGAGCTTGAGCACGGATCACATTCATGTGACTGTTCCCTTTTACCACAATATGGTCTGGGAGACGGCACACACTCTCTTGAACTCATGCTAAGTGTTCAGCCTGACCAGAGTGCCTTGTTTCAGGAATTACTGAAACATTTGAGAGGGCCCTGTCGTTTTTCTGCTCTTTTCTCCACGTCGGAAATTAGGGGCTTGTTTTTGTTAAAATTCCATATAAATGAAGGGGTAAAGCACTGGTATGGCAACTGTGTGGCAACTGATTCTGTACCAAATTACTTGGGCATATTTCACAGAGTACAGGGGTATCTTATTGTACTTGAACCGCAATAAGAAAATTCACCAAATTCCCATAGCTGCTCTACAATTCACTTAGAGTTTGTGGGAGACAAATTCTTTTGCTTTAATCGTTCTCCAGAATGTTTTTTGATTCAAGGTGACTTAAAGCTTGCTTGTACTGTCACCCGTTGCAACCACTGCGGTTTGACATAAATTGCTAATTACTGTTTTGTGCTGTTTGCTTAAACCTGAGCCACGTCCGTCCGTGTAGACGCTGCGCTGCTCTTTTTTATCAACTCCTCCTCATCTTTGTTCTGCGCAGCACGTTTAGCCATTTCTTCATTTCCAAACAAAGCCACAAGGGCTTTGGCGTTTTCCAAAACATTCACTGCTGCGGACTGCGGAGCTAATCTTCTTCTTTCCTGCAGGCAGGGCATGGTTTAGTGCATTGCCGCCGGAGACTAGTTTAGTTATGTCATTGAACAATTGTACAGCCAAAATCCCCAAATCCTCAGCAGTGCTCTGTCTATACTTTTAATACCATCCACTCCTAGTGCCATGCGTTGCTGTGATGTTTTTTGTGTCGACAGCTGTCACTGTGATGTGCCGTGCCAAGTTCATAATAGACACTGATGCTTTCCAGGCATTGTTTTTGCATAAGGTGCACAAAATTCAGTCGGTAGAATGCTTTTTTAGCTTGACCTTGTGCTTCTGTTATTTTTAGACCCTTGGGGTAGAACATGGGTATAATCTGCACGTGTACCATGTTTTCTTCTGCTTGAATTTATGAATACAGGCTATCAGATACACAGGACCAGGCATGCAGGGAAAGCTTCCAGTAAGACATTGGTTTATGTTTTAAAGTGCCAGCATGGTGCATAATTCAAGTTCCCAAAGTGCTTTGTCCAACACTAAACCAAAGGAGAGAGAGCAGATTGTATCCTTCTCATTCTGAACGCTCTTTAAATTAAACAGTGGTTGCACTTGAGGAGACTTGTGGCCTTTTGGGCTAATTAGGATATAATGATGATTGAATGTGACATTTTGCATTGTGACTGCATTTCTCTAATCAGATTATGCGTCTGAAAAATACATTTCTTTTCCCTTGATAATTGTTCCGCGCTCCAAAATGCTCCCCACCACTTTAGTCACATGCTGCATTATGGGTTGGCCTGAGCTACCATGCTGCGGCGTATTTTGTAACTGTGATGAAGGGGTCACCCAAATGTTAAATTGAACACTCATGTGCAAATATTGTTTCAGGTGGACCTTGTGCAGGATGATAAGGCACAGTGCTCGGCTACGGCCGTAGTTACAGTTGCACACAGAGAGTGATGTCCTTCCAGGAAAGCCCCCACTTACATATGGGTAACTTCCTCAGGCTCTCTCATCCTTCACCACTCCACCCCGCTCTCTCGCTCTAAGCCCCAACTCTCCTCCCACACTTCAGGACAGAGGGGGGGGGTTCACATCAAAGCGGAGATGTCAAAAGAGCAGGATTCTCAGGCACTGATGTCTGACTGTCCTGCTGATTCAACTCCTGTTCATAAAGGGGTTGCGTGGGAATTGTATCTCTCCTGACATGCAGCCACTACCTTTACATGCGCACTAGCGACATGGGTAATGAGAGAAATCAGGTTACAGGAGAAAATTGGACAATGCCTTTACATGCACTGTGATAATCAGATTTTTATGTACCCTGCCTTTGCACGCAGCTGGTGGTTAATCAGATTTCTGCGTGTTTTTTTTTTAAGGTTTGGGAGCAATGCAGGCAGAATTTAAATGTATTAATGGTGTACAAAGCTGCATCCTTCTTTTGACTTTTGGTGGGAACGTTTGGACTCACTGCCTGCGACGCCGCTCTGTTTTTTTTTCTTTATTATTTTGCAAACATCCCTGAATTTTAAAAATAACCTTTATCTTTCCTCCCAACCTAGGCCGTGATGAAACTTTATCTCCCAGTCAGATTCTTCGCCTGACACACCTGTTTCTGTAAAACCCAGTTAAACAAGTGCACAGCCAAGAAATTGATTCCTCAAGTTGAAATTTGGCTGTGAATCAGCCAAACTAGTGGTGGTAGTTGCTTGTCCTGATTATGAAAACCTGGTTTTCCTGTTCTTTCTTTTTTTTTACATTAATTGGGTCAGGGTGTGTGATCAGGTAACTCAAGGCCTGGTAGATACACAGAGATAAGCAAACATTCTCTGTGTTAAAGGGCATTACAGACAAGCTAATTCATGGCCAGCACACTCTTGGAAAGTTGTGCATATCAGAGCAGACATTGGTATGGATTTCTGCATGAGTCACAAAAGCATGTGCTGCCAAGAATGCAGATGGTGAGAAGAAGTAGGTTATGTTTTCTGTAGCTGTTTTAATGATCTCCTCAGGATATGGCTGAAGTTAATGAAGTCTGTTCCATAGGGGCTTACCTTTGACCCTGGTCTGAATGCCTCTCACCCCTGTCTGTTCCCTCATGCAGACCCAGTCACTCTGGATGTCTTTTGGTTTGTTGACTTTTCTTTCCTTTCATTGTTTTCCCAGGAAGTGGTGAAAGCAGTCTGTGTGTGTGTGTGTGTGTGTGTGTGTGTGTGTGTGTGTGTGTGTGTGTGTGTGTGTGCGAGCGTGTGCTTTGAAAGTACAGTATTCTAGCCGTGGTGCCAGCCCTGTTTAGTCTTTTTTTTCCGCAGTTGTTGTGTGGTATATTACAAGATGGCAGAAGTATCTCCAAACAAGTGGTTAGAATATTATCTACCGCATTGCTGAAAGCACGGCATGCTAGCCTTTTTGCTGTTTGATTTAACCTGTCATAATATTGTTGTGCATCGAATTTCAAAACAATTAAGCAAGACCATCTTCTTTTTAAAGAAGTACAAATGAAACCCTTTAAAGTTCCTGCTCCACAGATTTGGGTATTGCACCACTGTGGGCCACAGATGCCACAAGAAGGGGCCACTCATTCCCCAGAGGAGGCACCAGCAAACTGTTTGTGAGAGGGAAACATGAATGTAAGCTTAGCACGAGAGAACCTGGGCAGAGGGCCAAGAGCAACTTCGCGCTGTGCAGGACGTTATAAAGTTGGAGCAACAGCTGATGTCTCGGGCCACGGCATTGCATTGGTTCCCAATGTCTGTGTCCAGACATCCCTGTCAAAGTTGTCCTGGGAATTGGCAAGCTCAACCCACCAAGGGAAAGCAGTGAGAACAGTTGTAGAGCTCGACGTGAGGCTAAAGAGTAATGGACTAAATCAAAGCCTCTAAAAGCATGAATGTGCAATGAAAGATGCTTGCTTCCCGGTCCTTTCTGGACCCGTAATGGAGAGAGAAAACAAAACAGAGATACGGATCTGCATTCCTCTCTGGGTAGATATCCCGAATGGATGATAGATGACTACTGCTCAGCTATTTAAGGAAGAACGAAATACCAAAATCTTTCCCCATAAAGGAATGCTGCTATTAACTACAAACATGCTCAACATACCCTTACAGTGTCCGAATGCAACTTCCCCTTGGGATTAATTGTAGTCTATTTAAAGAGTGCTTATCCATTATTATTATTGCATACTTTATGTACACAAGCTCTAAAGGGACAGACTCTCAAGGGCGGCAGCTCATTGAGGCGCATATTCCAACAATGTGAACACATAAAATAACATCGGTGTGTGTCTGGGTCCCACAAGAAAGGCAGTGTGACATTTTTTTTTTGTGATTTTAGCTGCATTCTCTTACACTAGAAAAACACGGGGACGCACGTTTTGAAGTATCGAATTAGAAATTGTTTACGGAAAAAGGCAAAACTTGAAAAAGACTTGCAGAAATGATTTTATTCTTGCTGCGATATTAGCTGACATTAAAGAGTGATCGAGTTCCCTCTCTTTCTATTTATTCTTCTTCCTGTTGTTTACAAAACCTAGACCACAAGTTTCTGACAAGACTACGCAGGAATAGTTTATTTGTCCCAAACAAGCTGATGTAAACACACAAACATTTTGGGACTACCGACTATGAGGTTAAAGTACAAACATGCTTTATATGAGTGTTTACATCCGACTTAAATAACTACACACCACTTTTAAACATGGCGTCCCACATGTTTATGCATCCATGCAAATTTTATAATTTGCTTTCCATGCCGAGACCAGCTGCAGTGCACTGATCTGGTACTTACCAAACATGGCATTTTCTTGTATTTACCAGTGACCTGTTTGTGAGTGGTTGTGCCAGTCACCTCAGTACAATATGTGCCAAACTTGCTACGGATCAAAAAAGGCCTGGAAGAACACCAACAGAGACATCACCAGGGTGATTTCAGTGACTGATACCCTTCAGGCTTCATTACATGTAATGGATTTTCTACAGTCTCCACTAAATATCTGACTGACGTGGTGCTTTTAACCGAGAGGGTTTTGCTTTTGTACGCTGGTTGGGCTCATTGTTGTCTTCAGCAGGATACATAGAGGATAAATAGAAACTGTCCACATCTGCACTTTCAATTTCTACAAAATCCCTATTTTCTATAATTATCCACTAAAACTGTATTGCACAACCTTCTTGCTGCAAGGCAGATGATGTTATTCCCAGACTGCGAATCCTGGAGCCTTCCTAATTTTCTGCCCTTACAAATATGAAAATGCTTTCAGTTGGTCTCCCACGCTCTAGTCAATCCCTGAATAGATGGCTACTAAAAAAATACTACAGGGACAGTCGCAGTTTTAAGAAAAGCTTAATTCTTTATCTCGCCCTTAATAGGACGTACGTTATGTGCTTTTAAAAACAATTAATGTGACACTATCTGTAACATGTAAACAATAACTGACGTTTTATGACACACCAAGTAGGCAGACAACCGTAGTCTCCAAGAAGTCTAGTTTTAACAGAGCCGATAAGCTGGTTGGTTTTGTTAGGTTTTGAAGAGATTATAATTTATGTACACAAATCAAACCAACTGTCAGACATTGTCTCATATAAATTTTGCTGCTGGCTTAAAATTGAGGATCAAAAGCATTTCCAAAGGTTGATTGTTATCGCCTTAATATGAATTTAACTGAATAAGCTTTGAAAAATATTGATCATAATTGCTTAGTATCATGGTTACAGACATTTCACAATATCGTATAATATATATTTACATTGTCAAACTTACTTGATTCATGATTCAGCAATTCACTTGCTCTTTTATTAATCTATGTTAGTGTTGTGTTGCTATTGTGAATTTGGTTCTTGAAAGTAGGTACTTCTGCCACACGCCAGAAGAAAAAGAAAGCAGAGGCGGTGCCATTAATCACTGGACGGTCGTCGTAAGCATATACCTGTGGCAGTTTTGTGGCGAACTGTCTCGGTAATTGCATGTCATTGTCCAAAGGCAAGCGTCTTTTTGGAGACGATAATTAAACGCTTGGAGTTGTTCTGAGATTACATCAGTGCAGAGAAATGCTCACAGAGGCACCCTCACTAATGTGTGTGTGGCCTGTTCTTTGTGCTATATGTTCCAGTTGAATGTAAGCTTTTAGACAAGATTTTTTTTTGTAAAGATTTATTTCCTTAATGATGCTTGAGGTACAATCAAATAGCAATTTCCCATTAAAATAGGAGGATCGAATGATTTCCATCGAAACCCACCCTCCTCTCATACATGGTTCTCCCTCTCTTTACATTTAACTTATATACAAGTGCATACACAAATAAATGAGACTCAGTGTTTTCCATATTTGTCCCGAGTGACTGCTGACAGGCATAAACATAGCCATTACACAAATTGTCAGCTTTTCAAAAATAAAGACGCCCTCGTTTTTTTTTTTTTTGCTTGAAGACACCGCATATTTGACATCCTTCATGATTTCCGAAAGAGCCTTGAGCACAAGGGGTCAGGAGTTTCCAAGGAATGAAGGAAAACATATAAGCCTTTAATTGAAATGAGTTATTGAGTTAAAGCACTAAAATACCCGCAGATTACAGGTAATGGGGTTTTCACATGGCAGCTACAACATGTGAGAGGATGCTAACTAAGAAATAATAGAAAGGAGGAGGTGAGCTGGTCCGAAAACGTTGGCAGGCTCTGTCAGCCTCCCAGCGCTTTGTGTCTGTTTGCAAAGAACAACTGGTTTGCGTGTTAGTCAGACCCTTGCTTTTAGTCAACAAATTCCTGCCAGATTAGGCAACAGGCCACTGCTTCTGACCGGCGCATCTTACATACCATGACAAACATTCCTTGACAAATAGAGCAGGGACATGGTTTCATTGCTTGTGCCAAACTGGGAGGGTAGTTAAATTAAAATAGAAAAAAAAAAAAATGTTTCACAGTCAATAAATAATTTGGCTTTGGTGAGCAGGAAATGTGTGGGCTGTGCCTATGCATATGGAGCCATATGTGGGAAATGTTTTCTACATTAATGACCTTAAATGAGTTTTAATCCCTGGTCCTATAATCACTTGAAGTATATCCGAGACTCCTAGCTCTTCCACAGATGGATAACTTATATTGGATATGATATATTTTCATAGTGTGTCCGTTCATTAACCACATTTTCTCTCTGTCTGAGTCAAATTTCCGTGACCAAGAAAGCAGCTGGTCCTGGTGGTAAATTGAATACACAGTATGTAATCAGTGTATCAAGGGCGGACAGCAGTGCAAACACACACCATCTAGAGTTCCACCTAATATTACCCAGTAATACCCGGTCTCAGTAGTAGTAGCAGTTTTAATGCTTTGTTTTGTTTTATAGGGGAAAACTTCAACCTGGTCGCCAATTTTCTGAAGCGGCACTCCAGTCTCAGATGTGTTGTCAAGCAAGGTACGTGACCTGCATGTTTTCAATAAACCGGCCCCAGTTAAATGAATCAGAAATAGACCTCTCAGTGGTTCATGCTCGGCCAAATTTCCCACAGAAAGAGCATGTCATCTGTGGCCTGCGTGTTGATTTTTCTCCCCCTCACTTGTTTTTATGTCCTGTCCCTACCTGCTTAGGGTGTTGTTGAAAACAGGCGGCCATTAAGTGGCTCCCTTGAGAGGCTACTGAGAGTGGGAGAGAGGGAAAGATCGCAGTGCCGTCTGTGGAAGCCAGTGAGAATCTATCTCCACGGCTCATCTATTGCTTATGACCCTTGGCCACCTTTTCATGGGACCAACATGGTTCTCTTCCTGTCAGTAAAGTTAATATCTTCTCCCTGGGGGCCAGGGCCTGGACGTCAGCGCAGCAGCGACCCACAGCAGATTGAGATGACAGTTTGTCTCTGCAGGTCCGCTGCACATCAAATTAGACCTCTCCTGAGGTCAGAGGTTGTTGAATTCTGTGCACAGGATTAGCTGTACATATGTGGTAAGATCATGTAAAAATTAGCTATAAAATGGATCATTTATTATGACTGGGCAATTGCTACCAACTGATTACTATAATTATTCAGTTAGAACCCTTTGATATTTTCAGATTTATGTTGATAGGGTTATAAAAAACTGACCATTTTTATTTATCTGTGGGCCAAAACTGAAATTATATCATAGGGTTTTTATTATGTGAATAGCCAGGTCACTGTGAAGAAATGTTTTCTTCTTCTTTTTTTTTTTCTTTTCTTTTCTGTCCAGTGGGCAAATGTGCTCTGCAAATTTCACAACAGACGTTCCAGTTTAATTATGGGTTGTGTAAACTTTACAGAGTTTATGCTCTGCAAGGCATTTATTCTCCCAGTAAATTCAAATGCATTGCAATGTTATTATTATTTTTCGCCTTTAAATTTGCACCCAAGAACCCATCTTTGACAAATTTGTCCAACTGCATTTTCACAAATGTTGCAAAAAAACCTTGAACAGAAGGTGTCACGGCAAATGAAATCACAGATATCCGCTCCTCTTCGTTTGTTAAAATAGGAAGCTTGCAATCATGAAGGCTTTAAAATGTGTGCAACAGGCTACAGGTTGGGCTTTCCCCAGCTTGGTTGCAAGGTGATATCTTGAGGTCAGTTCATCTGGAGCGCTTACAGACTGTTAAATATATTTTAACGACATAATCCATGTTATAATATTGTTGTTGTACTGAAAATAATCTTTCCTTTTGAAGTCAACGGAACCGTCGTATTACTCCCAAAGCCATTGTTAATGTAAAATTTTCTAATATTTCATGCTGTTTACGCAGCTCATAAAGTCGAGCAGTTATATCTAAACTACAATTTTCTCCCTGGTCTGAGGAATTGTAAATACTTGGTGTTTGTAGACGTAAATTTCAAACATCCACCACAATTCCCTCTGTCTGACTTGGGCTAATAATTAGAGGTGAGGCCACGGTATTAACCGGCAGGGTCTGTGTTGTTGCTTTCAGATTTGCGTGTGTTTCCCGAACGGTATGTTGTGTGTGTGAGCTGTCCAGAAGATGCCTCAGCGCACCATAGAAACCCGAGCCTGGCCGCGGTGAGTGCTGTTTATACTCCTCTATTTCCTCTTCCAGTCGCCTGGCAAAAAGTCCTGCATGGGTCTGTGCGTTATTATAGGGATGTGTTGCCAAATTGTGCTCTCACTTATAAATGCTGATCCTCTTTACAAGGGGGTGGGCTCTGAACCCACTGGGGCTTTTTAGAGAAACAGAGAGAGGAGAACAAGAGGTTGGGTCGCCTTTTCTTTAGCAGCCTCCCGTTCACCTGCACAGTTTTATTCTATTCAAGTGTAGCTAAAGATACGTTTGTACATCTTAGAAAATCCAGATAATAGACACTGAGCACCTGATGGCACTTGTTTTTTGTTGTTTTCTCATTTCTGGTCTTGCAGTCAGTGTTGGTATTGTTAGAACTTTTCCGTGTAAAATTACATTTGACTACCTCAATACATATTCTCCATTAAAAAGAACATTGTTCAAGAGAGCTGCCACAACACGCTTCATCCTTTTGTTAAATTGTTTTGGGGTTTTAAAGGGGAACTCCGTCCACTTGATTTGCCTTGATTTAGTATTCTCTTCTTGTCAGCGTACACAGCGCCTTGCCCATGTCACGAGGCCGACTACTGCAGTTTTGTTCACTTATATTATAATCAACTATCCTTTGGTCAGTGTTCATTTGATCCCAAACTCCCCAGAGCATTCTGGGAAATGTCGGTGGAGCCTCTCACCTTGGCACTCACATCAAGGACAGACATTTCTCCCATCACATCCCATGATCAGTGGCCTGCTGTTTTTCTATGGGGATTTTGCTATTGTTTCCCTTTGAAACCTCTCTGCACTCTCCACAGTTTGGCTTCCAATGAAAGCAGGGATTGTAATATTTTTAGTGGAGCAACACAGTCGTCAGTGAAAAGTTCAGATTGTGTAACCAATTTTCCAGTTCAAGGAGGCATTGCTGTCGATTGCGTTCCTCTCCTCAGGATGTGGTTCTCTGGGCTCATACAGTACAAGCAGAGGGAATTGGAGGGTGGGAGTCTTGTGGTGGAGCTCTCACTAGCTCAACCTCGAGACTGGTTTGTAAGGGGAAAGATACGAGACAGAGAGGCTGAAGTTTCTCACATGACTGAAATGATCATTTGTTTACATCCCTCTCTCTGTTCTTATTTGTCAGAGAGGGAGTTGTTTTACTCTAAAAGTTGCCAGAGTAGTCAAAAAATCTTAATGAAAAAAAGTTAGTGCCATGAGTCACAACTGAGGTAAGGTATAATAATGTTCCTGTCTAAAAGTAATGGAGTCTTTGGAGTTTCGTGTCAGAGTTAATCTCGTGTTTGAGAAGGGGTCTTTCATCCCACAGCTTTTGACAGCACAGGCTTGCTCGTCCCAAAAAATGCCACATATCCCTGTGTTCGGGGTGGTTTTGGGTTTGTTGTTAGGATTCTGTTTGTGTGAGTTGTTGAACAAAAATCTTTAACCGCAGTGGAAATGTAGACTCATCAAATGTGCAGTTTTCATAAGGTCAGGGGGTTAGTTGTGAGGGAATTAAGGTGACATCATGGTTTGGCCTTTTTGTCCTGTGAAAGCCAGCCTCTCACTCCCACACTTGAGTATACTGGATGTGAGCTGTATGGTGAGCAGCGAGCTGTTATTAGTCATATTTTCAGACAGAAAATATGAAGAAAAAGTCAGAAGAGAAGAAAACAGGATTTAGTAATTTCCAATAGTGTAGAAGGAACCATGATACCTTTCGATTTTGAAATCTGAAACGTCTTCTGTTCAGTTTTAGTACGACGCAACCGCAACTTTTTCTGTTTCGTTACACTGCAATTTCGAGCAGGTAGAAGCATATATTGCACTTTTAAGGTGGTAACTTACGGAAACTATCCAGTTGGCACAACATCACATCCAACCTCCTCGGAAAAGCGAAAGTTGTCATAATTGTTCCAAACAAAAACACCTGAAATGCCCGAGAAAATAGCGCTGATTGACAGAGAGGCGTGGCTGGTTAATCTTTACATCAGACAGTTTTTCCAGAAAGGTGTTGATAGTGTTACAGTCCATTGAAAACACGAAAACTTAACAAAATAACACTGTAAACAATGATAAAAGATGGTGTAAGTAAGAACGGACACGCCCAAATGGTTCAACTGCTGTGTTCACTTTCTCACAGTCACACCTGATTCAAGTGTTTTTTTAAACTAAAAAGAGGAGTTTCAGGCCCTGCTGAACCCTCCAGCGAGTCTTTTGATTTGAGCCCACTTATTCCTGTAAAGGCATGACTGTCATGTCTGGAGTGTGAAACCAGTCATGCACATACACATAGTCTGTACCTCCAGGAACCAACTGTTTTGCATGAGACAGAGGGAAGCACACAAAAATCCATTGTCTCTTGACAGCTCTGTTTTCTTCTTGACATTTATTTCCCTCATTAATCGTTGCTTTTACTGCACGTCAGCGCCGAGATTAAGGAGGGCAGCATGGGAATCAAACGCTAGTGTTTGGGACCGTGGCTGTTGTTTTCTAGTCAGGCACAGAGTGGGCAGCTGAGGTGAGTGGCGTGCTGGGCTGCAGAAGTTTGGATCAAAGGCAGTGCAGATGTGTTTCCAGCCCCCCCCCCTCTCCCCTCTCCCCTCTTTCCTCTCTTCTGAGCTCTGGACGAGCCTGTGTGTTTACTCATGACCTCAGCACGCCTCTGTTCTTCACAGCTCTCAACAGCGAGCAGCAGTCCTTTCCCAAGCGTCCAGTGTCTTCTGTCCTCCCCTCTCATTCTGGGCCAAATGCGTGGCTGCGATTTCTTACAGTATCACGATTCTGTCCCGTCTCAAGCTGCTTTCACTGAAATGCACGCAGTTCACAGAGTTAACAGCTTGTCTTAATCCTTTCACATGGGTGGATCCAGAGAACTTTTGTCATTGTTTGGGCATAAGAACTGTCTTCTATTTTAGAAAAGTATGTGCCCATGCATGTTTTGTTGACTTTGTCGCAGAGAAGATGTGGTAAGCTTAGACAAACAGGGCACGCTCCATCTGTGGGAGCAGGGTGGGTAGATGATGAGGGGTGGAATTTATACACTACATTCACGAACATCTCTGCAGGAGGTATTTCTGCCCCGGCAGTTTAAATGCTGTTGTTGTTTCTTGGTCCCAGTTCAAGGATTTTGTATATTTAGCAGTGCTATGCTAGAGCTGTTCAAAGGCTTCTGAGAGGAAAGAAGAGTTCTGCTTTTATAACTTCTATGGTTTGAGGGATTCAAACATTTCAAGGCGTGACGGATGAGTTAATGCTTGGTCTTACAAGACGGCAACTCACTGGCTCACGGGTTTGGTTTGTTCCAGGTGACATACGGAAACATTAGTAATGCAAGAATAAACAATTTGGCTTCCTCTGTCAAATCAGAGTTGATGGTTGATTGGAGCTTCCTGCACCGAAAGGTTTTCTGAGTTGTCATCGTGGATTTTTTGCTCCTAGTTATTTTCATATTTCAAATTCCGCTCCGCAGTACGTTTGGTTTAGACGCCCGAAAAGACAACCTGTTGTTTGTCATATATATATGAACGGGTCATGAGAGTGAATTATTTGAGGCAAAACTTTAGTATATAGCAATATAGCTTGGTATAATCATTAAGAATTGTTTTAATATGCCAAGAGGGGTAATCTCATCCCTCTCCATTCCCAGCAGTGGAGTATTTTAGACTACTCAGAGACTCTCTGGCCTTATCAGTGCAGCTGCACTAAAAGATAACCAGCATAATCTTCCTATCTGTGTTCCTACCTTATCTAAGATGGCCAAGGAGAAACTGTTCATTCCATGTATTTTATGGAGCCCGTTGTTGGTTATCTTTTTGAAGTTGTTTCCAGGAGGCATTCAGAGTCGGGACGAGCTATGCGAATCTGCATTGGTATCCTTTTAAAGCAAGTGATTCATTCTCCCTGCTCTCCTTGCCCCTTGTGCCAGGTTTATCTCTATAATCTGACATCCAGATGTGCTGCCTTGCTGCAACTCCTGCGGTGGAGCCGTGTTGTTTTGGAGGCTCCGGGGCCGGGGAGGGCACTGTCGGTCTGCTCTACGTGTTGGATCACGAGGAGCGTTTCGCAGCTTTGTGTGGGGGCGAGCAGACTGGCTGACGGTCGGGAGAAGGAGGAGGAGGAGGAGGAGGAGGGGGGGCGGTTGTTGAATCCTTTCTGCTTTGGGAGAGGTGGCAGCGGCGGCGGGTAGACGTTCCTTTTTTACCACATCCCTCCCTCATTTTTTGTGAGACTCTCTCTCGAGTTATTTGGAGTTTTGCATCATTTCATACACGATTAGACCACCTCAGTTCCCACACAATAACGTTTTATACACATAGTGACGATTATTATGTTGTTCATGTTTCATCTCACTCTCTCTTTCACTCTCCCTCTCTGTTTAATCCCTCTTCTTTCTGCTTTAGTTGCTATATACAGAATATCCAGCCGCTGAACTCCTGGTGATAATTCATGCACCATCACTCTCTGTCTGTCTTTTCATCTATTTTTCTTTTACTCGCTATGTATATCCAACCTCTTCCTCTCTTCATGATCCTTCCTCTCTGTGACTCTTTTCTTTCACTGTCTTGCTCTTTTGAAGTCGTGCCGACAGGAACAGAAAGGCACTAAACTTTCCCAGAGAACCTCCCTTTGGCTTCTTGTTGATTTTTCTTTCAAGTTCATTTTCAAACAGCATTTATTCATATTAAACAGATGAGAATACATATCAAGGCATTACAATGCAAATGATAGCACCCACATTTTTCTCAGAATTGTTGTTGTTGGGGTGGGCGTGCGAGCGTGTAGGCAAATGCAAGTTTGTGTGTGTGTGTGTGTGTGTGTATCATTGTCCCATAATCCAAGTCTCAGGCCGGCTGTAGTTGTGGACATGAGAGAGCGTAAAGACTGAGACTCTGCCCACACTGTAGCATGACTCCATCTCCGCACAAAGAGCAGCCTGTGGAGAACTTCCTGTGTGAGGATTCTTGCGTTTGTGGGCATGCTGGACAGACTGTTGGGGTCAGGCAGTGTGCCTCTGGGGGGTTGCTTCTGCTTTTGTTGTGCTCCCCTCTAAACACTCTCCTTCTTTTATTCATTCTGTAGTATTTTGTCCCTTGTTTCTTGTCAACTCCGCCTACTGCCCTGTTGCCCGGCCTCCTTATTCACTCCCTTTCCCTCTGTCTGGCCTCTTTATTCCATCTACCCCACCACAGAACAGAGTGCACTTGCTAGGTTTCAACACCCAAGGCAAAGCCACAATGCCCCAGCTCGCCCTTACAGCTTGGGACAATCACTCTTTACCCCCTGTCAGTTGTTCATATGTTGTCACTGGTTTTTCGTGACACGTGGGAGAAGACCTTAATGATTTTATTTTATTTTTTTATTTTATTTTATTTTTTTGGAATTCAGAACAGCTAGTGGATGCCAGAGCTTACCGCATTGGCTTCCCCTCTTTAAAGTGCACATTGATCATTTTACCAACCAGTTTATGGAATTGTAATGATCTGGAAATGACAGCTATTAAACAGAGATGCCACAACCTTGAATCTTCCAAGATTTAACCACTATCTGGTTCTGTTTCCCCCGTTCAGCAGGCAGTCAGTTTTCAGTCATGTCAGAGGCACTGGTCTGCGGATAGTAATGAGAGCTAGTCCACCGTAGTGAAATAACTTATGTGCTGTTGGGTAGTGTCGTGATATTTGGCTCAGACATTCATGGTGGCTGTAGAATGACAGTCTGACTTCTCATCTCGGGCCACCAGCACGTCAGATTGTTTCATTTATCAGAGAAATATCTTAAATCTGTACTTGATGGATTGACACAAACCTTTATATGTTCACAGTGTCTACAGGATGGATGTTACTGAATCCAATGATGATCCCATGACTTTTTACTGAGATTTTTGTGA
The DNA here is from genome assembly GCF_022458985.1 of Mugil cephalus. Lineage (NCBI taxonomy): Eukaryota > Metazoa > Chordata > Actinopteri > Mugiliformes > Mugilidae > Mugil > Mugil cephalus. Next base: position 8,970,005 of record NC_061782.1, read on the forward strand.
TCATATTGGATGATCTCAACATTTGCTAGATAGCCATTATATCAAAAGACATCAAATGCTGGTGGATCTTTGTTCTCAGTGAGGAAAAATTTAAAAAAATCCAATTCTTTACTTTATTACACAATGTTTGTGCTCTGATATGCTAATGAAAAGCACAGGTGTACTATGGGCTTAGTATAGCCTAACATCTGCAGCCCTTGGTATGGCTGTAGTTCCTGCTTTTCCCAAAGGAACAAACGGACACCGACTTTCTAAACCAGTCCTACTGTGATGTTATCCAGCTTTTTTTTTTTTTTTTTTTGATGCAATTAATCTATGCTGAACTGACGGGCTCTCAACCTGTAAGTTCCGCTCAATTTGCCTCCAGCGTCTCTCGTTCCCTCGTAAATGCAGAGCCTGTTCTCGGTCAGCCAAGGTAAAGATGTGTGATTAACCTTCATTAATGGCCTGTTGAGGGTCTGCGTTGGTGAGATCCAATATTCAGCTTGTTCCTTGTTCCGCCTCAGAGGTTCCTCGTGGTATGGTGGATATACTGAACGAAACTCAGGTTTGCAGTTGCATGTGGAGTAAAGATTTTATGCAAATAAAGGCACACAAGTCTCTGTATACACTTTGTCCTGGGAGAGTTTCATAAATTGTGGTTTTTGAAAGTGAAGAGGGGGATTCGCCTTGTTTTTTTCAGTCTCTGGATTTGAACATCGCTGCTACTTCCAGCGACTTGTTTATATTTTTTTGATCCGTCTTCTAAGATGCTTTTTTTTTATTCCACCTCCTTTTTTTTTTTTTTTTGCATTTTTCCATTCCCATGTCCCACATGTAATTTCCTCTTCTTTGCTCATCTTATGAAGAGTCTTCTTTATTCACTGTTTTAACTTGTCAGCATGGTCACCGTTTAGTAATTCTGCCTCTGGCTGCAAGCTTCACGCTAAGCCTCAGACAGTGGAGACTAGAACATTCATCATACTGAGATGAAGCAGTGATCATTTTCTGAAGCCTTTGAGGTGGCTGCTTTGGACAATTCTAAGTAGAGGACAAATTATTTGTGCCAGCTGGGCTGTCGCTACGTGTCTCCGAAGGCATCATAGGAAACATTCCTCTCGTGCTGAATCATAGTTCAAATAGTGAGGTGATAACACTGAATCTATATACAGGTTTCTAGCATTTTTACATTAGTGAAGTGAGTCTGGTCCAACAATGCCAGAAGATGACGGCACCATGGAGCCAAACCTTTCCAGGAGATGCCAGAAATAATATTTTTTTGTTTACACCAATTCTGTTTGTCTTCTCTAGAGTGAGCTGAGTGAACAAAGCAGATCGGAATATTTTTCCAATGTGGGAGAAACCCAAGAGCTTTTAAACTGCTCCACAAAAACAAAGAAGACAGTGCTTCAAAAGATGTGAGTATGAGCTAATGTAGAACTTTCCAACCCCAGTAGTCAAAGGACACTCAAGTATCTGCTCACATCCTCCTGTCCTTTTAAATGTTTCAGAGCCAAACAAGCTAGTGTCCAGGAAGAACTACATGGTTCCACTACGGGGGAGCAGCAAATGGATCTGAGAGCCGATCTTGAGGAGAATCAGCAGCGAGTTGAGAATAGTCCTCCAGGCAACATTATCCTAAACGGGGCCTCAGCAGGTTTTTGCCAACACGAAATCAGTCAGGAGAGTGGCAAGAGATGCAAGTCGAGTGATGCTGGGGAAGACCCTCACCCCCGGAGGGCCAAAAGGACTTGTGTTGGAAGACCTCCAGCCACAATTCAAAGTCACTCCACCGAGTGCACCACACAAACATCCAAGCATGACCTTCTTCCTCTGCCGCCCCTTCCTCCAGTCGAAGCCAAGGCAGAGTCCAAGGCTTTCCCTGTCTCAGAGTGCAAGAAAACCACAGTGGAAGTAGAGCTGCTTACTCCAGGGAAACGGGCCCAGAGGCTCCCCCTCACAAGCAATAACACGGCACAGACAAACCAAAACAGGCTGGCCGCAAGTCTGAGGGGCCTATCTGTCAAGCCTGCATCCTCTGGCTCCTCTATTGGTTCCAGATCCACGCTGGGAGAGGAGGGGGGTGTAAATGTGCCCAGAACCTCGAGATTACGACGACTGAAGAGGTCCTGAGGTGGTGGGGTGGCTACAGCAAAGATGCCTGACGCCACGGAGATAGAGATGATATTCTGTCGTGCTACATGCTTACCCTAGGTAGACCATGCTTTCTTCTCACATGACCAGCTGACTAGCATTATTTGTGCTTGTGCAGCTTTTTACTACGTTATCTTTTTCTTTTTTTTTTGTGCTGCCCTCACTGTGAACACACATGCAGATCAAATACTGAATGCATTACAGCAATTGATACATGAGCCTTTGACTTGGGCTTTGTCAGATACTTGAAACAGAATTAGCCTCCACCCATAAGTAGTGGTGGTCAAGAGAGGCTCGCAAATGAAAGTCAAAAACCTTTAATTGGAGTTTAGATTTGGTTTTGTGTTAAAGATCGAGGATTTCAGACAGGCAGGAGCCATGCAGTACGTCATGGCTCTCGGTCTGAAATACTGGCTCCTATGTGTCTGAAAACTGTCCAGTTTCCCCGCTGAAGCTCTGGTGTGATTGATTGCTGTTTCCAGATTTATTTCAGCACCCCATTCTCAAAAATGTATTTGTGTAGCTCGATCTCATTCATATACAATTTGCTCAGTGCTCAGTTGCTTAGCACCTGATATCTATTTTTAAATGTGAACATTTTATTCAACTTTTAAAACTGAACTTCAGCCAAACATGTCCTCAAAACGTTTGTGTTTTTTTGCAGTAGCAAGATAATCCACGTCGTTTCAGGTTAAACACAAGCGGCTGTCGTCATCCCCACACTCGGCAGGACTGTTCATATCACTGTACTGGCCCAGGCCCAAACTGAGCATGTGGCAACTAGGAGCCAACACTCGTTTGAAAATCAAGATGTTCCATTTCATGACATAATTTTGCCTGAATGCATTACTTGTGAAATAAACTTGTGTTTCCCCATGAGAACGAAAAAAAATCTTCTCTGAGTGTTTGTGGAAATATGCAAATAGGCTGAGAATTCTTTGGAAAGGAGCCTGCACGAACTACATGTACAGTAAATCTCACTGCATTGTATTGTTTTCCTCTCACGCGGTCTAGACTGGCTTATGGCAGCTCGTCAGGGAAGGTTTGTCATTATTAGTGGTTGTAACCCAAGTCACTACCGGAAACCAGTTCTGTTCAAGACCGAGACAATATGGAAGATTTGTGGATATGGACCTAATGTTTTTAAAATCCCAATGTGTTTGAGGTGCTGCTAATCTCTTGCCTCGGCTCCATTCCTGTCAAACTGATTCTGCAGGAGAGGTTGTCTTGAAATCAACTCCACAGCTTCTCAGACTGGCCAATTTGTGAGGTTTGAAGGAAAGGTTGCTGCTTATATGCGCACCAACAAGGGAAACATTGTCCCAGCATCATGAGAGCGTCGGTATTTTTGTCTCCAGGACGGACTTAATACGCGGATAGCAAGCTACAACGTAATTAGCCGTAAACATATTTGGACGGAGACCTTGCTCAAGTCCGTGATGTCTCTCCAGCTCTAGTTCCCACGCCAGCCCCATGAGAAACCTTTCATATGCTGTGACATGTTTGGCTTGATGCATCACAGACAGACGCTTCACTCGCTCTCCAGAACAAAGACAACTTTAATTCTCTTTTCATACAAAATATTTAATAAATATGACTTTCAAAAATATATTGCCAGATCAACACAATTCTCAAGTTCGTAACACAAAAGTCAAAAAAAAAAAAAAAAAAGGACAAAATGTTGCCATGATCTCAAAGGGTTAACAAATGAGATAAAACATGTTTGTCTTTAAGAGCCTCATTTTTAAAAAGAAACAAATGTGCACAGACACGAAGCAGACTCTTGCAGAGCAAGGCAGTGTGTTTAATCTGAATCTACTATGTTCCCATTGCCCCCCTGCTGTTCAAGTACTCATGGTCTAGCTTATGATATTATGCTGACTAAAGGAGATGGGAATTTTGGCATGCCATGTTGTATTGATGTGACTTGCCTTGCAAGTTGGTGGATTTTGACAGCCTGTGAAAAATGTCAGTGGGTTTAAACTGGAGCTGCTGAAGAATTTTTGTTCCCTTAAGTATTTATCCATTAGTGGCAAGCAATATGTCTGCCACCATGTCCAACCCTTGCAGCAGCCAGGATCTTTTGTTGTCCTAACCTCACTTGCCTTCAATTAAGGTCCTGGCAACAAATAATGAAATGTGTGGAAAAACAAAAAAATGTCTCTTAGGCCCAGAGTGCCTGTCTTTTGTCTTAAATTCTTTGAAATCTGGCTTTTTTTTAATTTTTTTTTTTTTTTTGAATGCGTTGAAAAAAGAATTTGTCACTGAAAGAAATGGTAGGCTTCCACAGCTATCAAAACCTTCAAACTAGACAGAACATATAAATAAAAAGGAATGATATCTTAAGGCTCTTGATTATTAAGTTAATAAATCAAATATACACAATGATTAATAAAAAAAAAATGTACATATCTACACGTTCTAAATTGTCACATAAATTCTTCATATTGGCAGCAACTGCTGACATTGAGCCCCCCTCCCCCCACCCACAAAAATAAAAATAAATAATAAAGTTGATCTTTTTTTTTTTTCTCTCTCATTTGACAGTTGCTGAAGTCTAAAGCTGAAAAAAGGCACTTTCTCCAAATAGAACTAGAAAGAATTCAAACACGTACTAAAAATAATTAGCTCTAGTGTTGAACGAGTCGGGTAGTTTTTTTTAGTCATTGTACAACAATTACACCAGGACAATTACCCCCTTCCATTTGTCCACTAAATCTTAAAGAAAGGGAAGTGAAATGCATAGGTGGACACTTTTGCAAGTCGTTCTACAGTGAAATGTATACCAGTGCCTTGTGTTTCCAGCCAACCAAAGCAACTGTCACTGCCAGTGTAAGCCAGCTTGTCAAAACTTAAATTAACACGGGGAATATCTGAAAATACTGTGGGGTCACAAATGACATGACCGTTTACTAACTACACATGCCAAAGCTCCCCTGTTTCACCCACCACCTGGGTGTGAAGGCATAGGGCTTGGTTGCACGGCAACACAGCTGTCTGCTATACAATGTAGTCCATCCTGTTTATGCTGTTTGCTGTCTCCAAGTCTCTGTTGTCCTGTTTGTTAGTCCAATTAGGATGCTTGGATGTGGAGTTGGGATTGGAGAGGGGCGCCTTCTCGTCCCTCTCCACCAGTGTGTATGCTGGCTGTTTGGCAAAGCGGCCCTTCTGTAAGTGCCTCTCCTTGTCGTCCTCGTCCCCCTCGGGGTGATTTGTCCTTATTTTGGCAATGATGGAGTTCTTGTTTTCGTAGTCTTTAATGGCCACCGTGAGGCCCACGTGCTTCTCTATAGGGTTCTTGATCTGGTTAAGCTGCTCCCGTACGTTATTGGTCGTGTTGTCCTCCGAGCCGGTTGCCGACGTCCCGTTGTGGTTGCTCTGTTTCCGCCGGCGGCGCATGCACCACAGCAAAATGGAGACCAGTACGAGGACCCAGATGACGATGAAGATGGAGATGAGGAGGGGCACCAGATAGTCTGTCGGAAGGAGGAGACAAGCACGGGGTCAAAGAGCTGCCACAAGTTCAAAGAGCCGATTCCCAGTTAAACAACGCACAGCGGGTTTTATTATATTAAATCGTTAGCGTGCCAGTATAACCTGACCTCTGAGCCCCCGACAGGGGGAGAGGAGGCTGCTTCTATTTGGCCATGGCGGCAGTCTGCTGTCACTGCGTTGATGAATGGTGGACACATGCGGGAGTCTTACTACTAAGTCCAGCCAGTTGCAGCGCGAGCCAACCTAAAGCCATGTAGCCAAGCACTTCTGCTCTTTCCATAGAAATCCTGGCTAGATTGTTTTTCAGCTCCATTACAACTGCTATGAGATGGCAGACCTGGGCGGTCTGAGATGTGTGGGAGGCTAAGGAATTACTTTTCAGACGCATTGCTGTCATATTCAAGACTTGGCTCCATCTCATCTGATTTAAAGAAAAGGAAAAAAAAACAACAAAAAAAAAAAATCCTCCCACCCTTTTCTCCGCATGCAAGTGTGTGCAAGCCTGGAAAACTTTATAAGCAACAAGCGGAGATTGGATTGAGTTCATACCAGTTTTGCTGGGGCTTGGCACACGAACTTCTGCGATGGCGGAGATGATGGTGTTGTTCCCGTGGCGTTTGCTAACCAAGTCGATTATCCTGTCTGTGATCTCTTTAATGGGGCTCTGGTCCAAGCGATGGTCCTCAGTCGACTAAATGGAAAGGAAGAAAAAAAAATAAGTTAAGGTTTGAAATGGTCTTGTTTAGGTTTAACGTTCCATTACGTCTGGCAGTGATTATGTTCATTATGTTTTCGAGCACCTGATGACACTAAATAACCGAAACCTAAATTCCATCACATATCGCATCAGACCGCGTCTATATGCTGCCTGGAATGCTCATGCTCGCAGGCTATAAATCAAAGAGGATTTTTTCGGAGTTTGCATAAATGGAGGCAGACAAACATATGGCAGACTATGAGAGGGTACTCACAATGCAGACGTGGATCTCGTTGCTGGCTGAGAATGAGGGGTCACAGGTTATGGACACTGAATGCTCCAAGGAGAAATTCTTCACTACGTACAAGAGCCTCAGCTGCTTGCATACTCCCTCCACGGTCAAGCCCTGGACATGACAAAAAAAAAAAAGAAAGAAAATGTTAACACACACATAAAAAAATAAGAAGCAATCCAGTCTCGAACTAGGTCTGCATTTGGGCATCTGGCAGAAATCCACCAAATTTAGATTAAAGACCGCAGGCTCATGTTACCGTCACTATCTGCTGTCACGCTTGTTAGGCAACTGGCAAGTGTTCATCCTGTGTGGTGACACAGTTGCCAGTGGTCCCGTTTAGCTCGAAACCATATTATCCTTAAATTCATCTCAGAGCGCGGTTTGGTTTCACAAAGTCGCAAATGCCTCAAAAAGAGACATATTCCCACGTTTTTCTTAAAAAAAAAAAAACACAACGTGACGGAGTATCTTTTTTTTGCCCTCCAGAAAAAACCTGATCGTTTACAGTTCGCCGCTCCGATCCATTTCAGAGCGCCGGCGGAGGAGAGGCATGAAAAATTACAGCGCAAACACGTTAATTCAATCCCTTCCTCTTTAGCCAAGTCACCTGAGACAAGCTATCCATGGTCTCCATGGTCTCCTTGTGGAAGGTGAAGGTGATGTTGGCGCAGCTGTCGTCCTGGTAAGTGGAGCTGGGGTGGCACTTGGTGGGAGGCTGGGGAGGGTTGGAGCGCCAGCACTCTCCGTCCTCAACGCAAGGCTTCACGAAGCAGTGGCCCTCCCTGAGGGGGTAGCAGCTCTGGCCCGCGGGACACCCGCTTCTGCCTTTGACCCCCAGGTGGCATGGCTTGGGGCCGCACCACATCTGCAAAGAAAAACACGCACAGTGTTGATTAATCTTCGAACACGTACACAGACGGAGATCTCAACACTTGAATGGATCTCTGTGAGATTTTGCGCGAACATTCCCAGCTGCCAGAGGATGAATCATGAGAGCCGGTATCTAAAATAAAATCTAATAATATGAATGTCTGCACTTACGAAGCCAGATTTTGACAGTATATCCTGTTACTAAGTGAAACGTCTGTATTACTGACTAGCGCAGACTCAACACCCAGTCCAACACAGAGCTGTAAGCAGTTTAGAAAAATCGAATCAGTGGCACCAGATTTTCCCAGTCAAGGTTATTAGTAGCTCTGCAAAGATTCATTTGTCTCCGCGAAGCGCCCACGGATATGCTTCTGTAATGTGGACGGAACACACGGCCCTTCTGTTCGCAGCAGCGTGTTACGGTAACATCAGGCTGTGTTTAAGACGATAACCTGCAGACCATTTTCGCCCCATGATGCGTCTTCGTCCCGAGGGGGGAAGCCGCATCAGTGAGGCGCCATTGTTCGCGCGGCGGTTAGACGAGCGTGATAATGATAGCACCACTTCGGGGCGGGGGACGGGGGTGGCGGCTGCTGTAAATCACCCAGTCCTCACCCGGTGTGACTGTGGGAGATTCTGAAATGGCACCCGACACCAACTTCTAACAGTGCCATTGTGTTTTCTTTTCGAAAGCCAACTGTATCGTCTCTGTATTGAATTTGACACTCCCAAATCAACTCCACCCTGTGGCACGGAGTGTTGTTGTGGCCTTACGTGGCCCTACCTAACCTAACCTAACTTGGTCTTTGAGTCAACAACCGCTTTCTTACAGTTCTCAGCCCTTTTTTCCCATGAGCGAGCAACGAGGTGGACTTACGGAGTCACCTCGACACTTTCCCATCAACTCTCAACCCGCTTTGTTTAAACATACCTTGGTGCACACGACTTTCCCGTTTGAACAGTGGCAAGTGTTGCAGTCCTCGTCCCACTTGACGCCGTCGGCGGTGACGTGTCCATTAACGGAGCAAGATTTTCTCGTCACTGCATTCAAAGGACACCAGCTTTAGTGAAACACAAACACGGCTTGTACCGTGGACTTTCCGTCTTGTGTTGTTTTTCGTACATACCCTCTTGACAGTGTGGTCCGGTTCTGTCGGGCGGACAGAGGCAGCGGTATGCGTTGATCTCATCCACGCAGGTAGAGCCGCCGGCACACGGAGACGACTGGCACTCATTAATATCTGTCACAAAGGGTTGGGGGTGGAGGGTGGAGGGGAGAGAGAAGAGCAGGTGGTGAGAAATGGTTCCCTCATGGCATAAAGAGGCTAATCAGACGGCGGTTCAAATATTGGGTTAAAGCAGTCGGCAAATCTAATTCCTTGGCTAAATTCACTGAGGTCATGTGTCATTTCAACGGTGCGTACAAATACGCAGCAGTTAATAAAAACAAGCAAACATGCTCTAAATCAGCCCTTTTTCTTTTTTCTTTTTGCCCCTCGCAGCTTTTCTTTAAAGGCAGCATCATTACCAGGTATGCAGGAGCTAAAGGCTGGACTTAGCAGAACAAAGGGTTTGCAATGGGAAAGAATGTGGCCATCTGAAAGCCTTTAAGAGGGAAAACAATCTGTGTAATCAGTGTCAGAGAGCATGGCTGATTAGCTGTTGGCCTCCTAAGCTGGCTTCTCCCGGGGGACGGCAGCACGGCCCGGCGGAGTGACACCGAAATGGCTCGGCCTGGCCCGCGGCCCGACGTGCAGATAATTGGCCGACTAGACCTTCCATTTGGAGCGCCCGTGTGATGGTCCCGCGGCCCGGGCATGCTCTAACCGATGCCTCAAATAGGGACCGGGGAGGGGGACTGGTGGCGGGGGTTAATACTCACTGATCCGGCAGTCTGGACCCGCGAAGCCTGGGGCGCACTCGCAGCGGTACCAGTTATCCCCATCCACACAGGTTCCACTGTTGTAGCTGCACAGACGAAAAAGAGAATTTGTTCATTTCATACCAGACATAGCTACACTCCTTTAAACCTAAACAATCTAAGTCCCCATTTTTTTTTTCCCACCAGTCAACTATTTCTCAAAGAGAATTAAAAGCAATTAATTTTGTGAGACAGGTACATTTGGTTTTGGGAGTGAGCTCCAGAAGGTGCATGAGAGTCACACGAAACAAAGCTGACTGCGTCCCAGGAATGACAGACAGGGCAGGGTGTATGCTCGGTTCTCAGCCGAGAGAAAGCCTGCAGGTGGTAAACTACGGCGCAGGAGGAGCAGCAGCTTGTTTTCATGTGTCTAAATCTACAGGAAATGTTTGGCTTCCACTTACCATGGGTGGGGACTGCAGTCGTTGGTATCTGCGAGAGAGAGAGAGAGAGCGAGAGAGAGAGAGAGAGAAAAAAAGAAACAAAGAAAGGAGGGAGAGACAGAAAGTAGTGAGTGTGCTGTGTTTTTTTTTTGCATTCGTGCATGAGCGTTTAGCGCACATGACAGCAAAGAGCACGTCTGAGCTTGCGTGTGCAGGGGCGGACCCGCGCTGATTGCTCTGCCTTATTAACAGCGCAGAGTTGACTCTCTCACCCTCAAAAATAAGTTCCAGTCCCCCCCCTCCTTCCCCGCGTCCCCCCGCCTTCCGACTTGGCCGCCACCGACCTAAACACCTCCACACCCAAATTCCCACCCCGGCTGTTTCTACCCTCCCCGACAAAAGTTACAAGAGGAATTCATGTTTTGGAGGACATGCGAACAAGGGCAGGGATCCCGGCAAAGCAAGGGAAATGGAGGAGGGCTGTAGAACAAGCAGACATGTCACTGTTTGGACAGGAATGCAACGACCAGAGAGGGAGAGAGGGATGTGTGCTGGGCTAGGAGAAAGGGGGGAGAAACATCTGTCTCCACTTTCCTGAGCCCTTTTCTCCCTCCTCCTCCTCCTCCTTTTCCTCCTCCTCCTCCTCCTCCTTCGCTTTCTCCTCTCATGGCCGGCAGCAGCCAGTAAGAGAGAGGAAAGGGTTTTTTCTTTTTAAGAAAAAAAAAAAAAACAAAAAGCTACAGATCAAAAGGCGATGGGAGAGTCGGTTTTAATCAGATGCAGGACTTCACCTCTGCACTCGGTAGCACAGGCTTTATCATCATTTAATAGCAATAACTGTCCACTTTTATCCATTCCACCGCTCCCCCCCCAGCCCTCTTACTTTGAGTGCACGTGGGACCCTCCCAGCCTTCCTTGCAGACGCAGGTGAACGAGTCCCCCTTCACCACGCAGGTGCCGCCGTTCTCGCACGGGTTTGGAAGGCAGCTTGAGTTTTTGGCTGAGAAAGAAAGAAAATTGAAAAAAAAAAAAAAAAAAAAAAGTTTAATATCCCCAACAATAAACAGTATTATCAGAGCAATCCTACACCTTAAAAAGTCACTCTGCTTTTTTTTTTTTTTTTTTTTTTTTTTTGGCGTGTGTTTTCAGTTGGGTTTCCGCTTCTTTCTTCCTCCTCTTCTTTTTTTTTTGTCTCTACATTCCACAACTTTGAAGTGTACTGTCAGTGCAATCAGGGATTTTAAGCGGATGTCTGTCAGCGCTCACGGGAGCGAGAGAAATGGGCGAGGAGGGAGATGAGAGCGGAGTCAGCGCTGACAAAGTGAAGGGATAAAAACTGTTTGTGGATCTTGCGCACCTGACAGATCTGATTAATATCTGGGACACGACAAGGCTCCCCCCCAAAGCAATCTCCTGTGTGTGTGTGTGTGTATATATGAGTGTGTATATATGTGTGTGAGAATCAGACTCACCTATGTTACACGTGGTACCCTCCCACCCAGGGGAACACTTGCACTGGAATGTGTCGCCCTCATCGTGGCAGGTGCCTCCATTGTTGCATGTGGCTTCATCGCACTGACTTTCACCTGGGGGCGAGAATTGAAATCTTAAAGATGCTCACGTAACTGTTAGTTAACTACTGCACAGCGTATTGTATCGAGGTAATTATAAGCACATACCGTGAGGTATGTGGGGGGGGGGGTGATTTTAAAGAAAGAGCTTAAAGCTTACGGGAGTGGCAAGTCTTTCCCTTCCAGCCGTTTTTACACTCGCAGAAGAAGTCAGTCACCAGGTCTCGACACGTCCCACCGTTATGACAGGGGCTGGTGCTGCAGTCATCTATGTCTGGTGGGAGACATTAGAGTGTGACGCGTGTGCAGCAAATCGAGCAAATCAATTTGTGTTTGAACGTGAACCCGTTCCCACTCACTGATCTCGCAGTGGTCGCCCTCCCAGCCGTCGCCGCAGATGCACTGGTACACGCTGACCTTGTCGATGCAGGTGCCTCCGTTGCGGCACGGGTTGCTCTCACAGTCGTTGATGTCTGAGGCAACGAAAAAAAGAGTAATAACGATGAAAACCAAAAACAGCAAACACGCTGACAAACTGTTAAACTTTATTATCGTCATTTTATTGTGCGAGCAGAGCCTGGTCTTACTCTCGTGGCAGTAGGTGCCTCTGAAGCCTTCCTGGCACTCGCAGCTGAACTGGCCCCCGGCCTGGCTCCGACAGCGGCCGTGAGGTCCGCACACGTTCGACGAAATGTAGCGCTCCCCTCCTGGCGTGCTGTTGGACGCGACGGCGACTGTGCAGCTGTCAATCACTGCGGGAAGAGGGAGATGGGGAGAGTTGAACAGAGATGAAAGTCTGCCCGGTCCAAACCCACATGTGGTTTGCGTCTCCCTCCGTGATAAAGGAGGATGGGCACTTATTTTATCAGAGGTGCTCTAATGCTGCCAGACGGCTAACATGCGATGTACAAGAAAGAGTGGGCAAGAGATTAAAAATAGATCTACGAGGCTTCTGGAGATAATAATTCTAACAAAAAAAAAAAAATATATATATATATATATAAAAAAAATCCCCTGAGAAAATTGGTATCAGTGTACAAATGGGCCGAAAGTGTGAACGATAGGAGAAACAGCGATAAGCTGTTATGCTTTCATAAGCAATTCAGAGCGATCTTTTTCACTCTGTGCTGAAATCCCTTCCTTTCCCCCTGTCTGATCAGGTTAGGCGCGCCGGGTGAGCCCGCTCCCCTGTAATCACTTAATTCTTGCCAAGAGCAGAGAGAATCTCACCGTCTGGTATCTGGCTCCGTGGTTGGTCCACTCACTCAATTACACACGCAGAAAAATGTGCACATTCATCGAGGGGGAAAAGAAGAGGTAGCCCACCAAGTCATTATTAAGAACACACACGGTGCTATCAGCCTTTTGCCAGATTTTTTGGGCCGGGTGGGGGTGGGGGGGGGGACTCGGGAGAGAGGGGAGAAACACTGGAAAAGCTTAGCCGATTGAGAGGAGGGCGGGAGCTCTGCTTTAAAAAGAAACAACTGCTCACCTTGGCCAAGAAACTTCGCTGCATGGAACTAAAATATAGGTATTGCCCTCGTGGGAACGTGTGGGCAAGGCGTTCAGGCGAATTGTGAATAATACCTGGCCTTATTCAGCGTTTTACTACAGCGCGTTATGCAGATCACCTTTCAGAAACGCTGTGGAAAAAGAGAAAACGGCAAAAAGCTTGGCGGTCACGGCAGGCAGACGGTGGGGCGTACCTTTACATGTGGTTGTGCGACAGTGGTCTTTGAGGTGGGAGCAGTTTTTGCCCTCGTAGTCCTCCGGGCAAGCGCAGTAGTAGTCGGTGGCCAGGTTGAAGCAGGGCGCCCCGTTCTGACACGGGTTGGGCGAGCAGTAATCGATATCCAGCTGGGGAAGAAAGGTATTGAATAGGGAGCCGTGAACCTGATAGCTGACATAGTTTCTGCTACAGAAAACAGAGCAAAACCCACAGCATCCTCCCTACAGGCTGTGCCAGGAAACAACACACACACACAGCGTTCGGAGGAAGGGGAAAAACAAGGCAGAGACATAGGAGCCGTCCTCTGAGTCTGGGCTTCAGCGCTGAGGAATGTATCCCACTGTAGCCAGGAGCAGCTTCAACAAAGCACTCCCTTTTAAAAAAGGAGGACTATGGAACAACAGCCATTTAAGAGGGTGGTGCAGGAAAACTTTACAACAAACCCGAAGATACAGCAATGCTAGCGGAAAGGCTAAGGCTGCTGCGTGACAGTGGGGAGCGCGGCTGGGGCCGCGTGTCTCACCTGGCAGAGGTTTCCTGAGAAGCCAGTCAGACACAGACACTGGAAGCCGTTCACTTCGTCCTGACAGCGGCCGCCGTTCAGACACGGCGAGCTCGCGCACTCGTCGACGTCCCTCTCGCAGTGCTCGCCAGCGAAGCCGGGAGGGCACGTGCAGCGGTAGCCGTTCACCAAGTCCTGGGAGCGAGAAACAGGGGGGGTTAACGTCGCACGGCTATATATTTGATTAACTGCCTTTGAAAGGGTGGGGTCCAAACAATAACTGTCAAACCAGGGAACAGAACGAAGAGGGCAATAGCAGCAGGAGGAGGAGGAGGAGGAGGAGAAAGAGGGGGTATTATCACAGCTCCACAATTATTTCAACACATTTTCCTGGCACGGGCTCAACACAATAATGTTTATGGTAATTCAATCTAGTGTGGTCAAGAAACTTGTGTGTCCCTCCCTTAGAAACCCCTCTGAACTCACTCCTCTCAAGATTTGATTTCAGAGGAATTCCACAACAATTCCACTGCTGGTTTGAAGAGAACAGTTTACAGCAGCTATTTATATAACCACTGTAAATGACTTTGACCAAAAAAAAAAAGAAGAAGAAGAAGAAAGAAAGACAGAAAAGAAAAAAAGCAATAAAACAAACAGGCTGGCAGACAAAGCACTGATATCAGATAAAGGTGGATGACATTTGAACCCACACCTACCTTGCATGTTCCCCCATTCTGGCACTGGTCCTTGCAGTCGTTTATATCTGCATGGGAAAACAAATCTGACGATTAATTCTGAACAGCTTGACTAAATCGGCTGTCTTTGAAAACAAGTCTGTGCTTTGTGTTTCCCATGGTACGGGCTTTTGAAAACACTGGTGGAGCTGCAGAGCGCCTTGCGAGGGCTGGATATTGTGGCTGCAAAATCGGTGCAAAACAAGACTATTGAGCAATCCCGACGGCTGCCAAGTGAAACTAGTTCTGGGATTGTTTTGAGCCACCTCTAATCACCGCAGACTTGGCCACACGCAGGCCTAGAAATGATACAGCACTACGCAGCAGGAAAAAAGACTGCACTTGCTCAACTGCTTTGCCGAGCTTTAAATTCGGCATGTGCTGAATGAAGGGAAGCAGATATATAAAAAGGGGGGGAAGGGGCTGGACAGGTGTCCCGCTCAACTCACTGATGTCGCAGTTCTGCCCCGTCCAACCAGGGAGGCACTCGCAGAAGTATCCGCCAATCAGGTTGCGGCATGAGTTGGCATTGACGCACGGTTTGCTATCGCATTCGTTGGCATCTAGGAGAGAAGAGAAGCAGTTGTTGGCGCGGGCGGGCGGGCATTTGACGGGCACAGAGCGGCGGAAAGAGGCCGAGTGACTCACCGATCAGACACGTCTTCCCCGTCCACTGTGAAGGACAGTGACACTTGAAGCCATTGACCAGATCCTGGCAGGTCCCTCCGTGGCTGCACGGGTTCGGAGAGCAGTCGTCGACGTCTGCGCGGAGAGAGACGTCAATGCGGGTTAATCAGAGTGACAGAGAGCGGACGTTCAGCGGAGGGGAGGGAGGGAGGCTGAGTGAAATCTTACTGATAGTGCAGGAGGGGCCGCTCCAGCCGGGCGCACACTGGCACTCGTAGCCTTGACTGGTTTCCGAGCAGCTCCCTCCGTTAGAGCATGGGTTGGACAGGCAGGCGTGTTCCGCTACGAAAACACAAAGAGGAGAAGAGGTCACAAAAGGGAAATCACGTCGTCGACATTTGCACCATGGCTGAGAAAAAAGAAAAAGAAAAAAAAACACGTGAATATGCACTTCAGCCTCTGATGATCTTTGATTCTTTAATCTTTGGCAAACCTCACTCCTCTGCCCACTCATGACCCTTTTTCTTACCCATTAACTAGACCCCATCCTCCACTGCCCCCAAAAGCCCGCTCAAAATCTCCCTCCCAATCTCGCTCTCATTACCCGCCCCCAGCAGACCCCACCACCAGGAAATCATCTTTCATGCTAAGTTGACCCGACCAACGCGCCGTGACTTCCCTCTGACTCCCTGCCATTTTTCTTCTGAGAGGCGGCAGAAGATGAGAGGGTGGCGGGAGGGAGAGAGGGAGAGCGGGAGAGGGGCCGGAGTTTCTCCGCTGGGGCCGAGTTAAGGATGAGTGGGTCCCAGATGAATCAAAAGTGAATGATTCACCCGAGGAACAACGAGGCAGTTGGGAGGTGATCGGCAGACACCTCTTGGTATGCCATGGGGAGGGAGGGAGAGGGGGGAAAGGATGCAGCGCTGTGTTACAATAGCCCCACGTATCCCCTGGTCTGCGGACCTCCTGTTACGAAGGGCACGGTTTCCTGACATCTCCGCAGTTAAGCTGTCAGCGCCCCGCAAGGCTCAGATTTAATGAGGAAAAAACCATCATCTCCATGGTAAGTGTTTGCAGCAGCTGGACCTTCGCACCACACCCATCTGTCTTGAGGAGCAAAGGGATGACCGGCCACTGAGGATCAAACCCGCTGGATTACCTGACTCGGGGGCCACTTACACAGGAGTGGAAACAGATTACTGTTTAGTTACCATCTCCTCTGATTACAGACTCAAGGCACCTCCGACCTTTTGTCCGCAAGCTCAAAAATTCCCTCTTATTCAGTTGTGAAAGCCCTCGCGATCAGATGTTTTACTGCAATTGTGTTAGGTTTCTGACGAAGAGGGAAGTCCCGGAGCTGCTTGGCTGGCCACAACAAATGAAAACAAACTCCAGTTTTTCACGGGGCAGAGCAGCACACCTCCCGTTATCAGCTATAATTGTGCAAAACAGAGAGTTAAATCTTATCTGACTGAACATCGGCAACACTCACCTCTCTCACAGTTGGCGCCGGAGTAACCCTCGGCACAAGTACACTGGTATTTGTCAGGTCCTGTGTTGATACACGTCCCACCATTCAGGCATGGCTGGTGAGTGCCGCAGTAGTTCAGATCTGGGAACAGAACGTTTCATACAGCTTTAGCTTTGGACAAAACAAAGCCCGCTCCCACGGCAATGACATAAGGGAAGAAAATTAACCTTTGTCACAAAGGTGGCCTCCCCAGTTGGTGTCACACAGGCACTGCCACGGCTCTACACAGGTGCCATGAACGCAGCCAGGATGGGGGATGCACTTGTCGCAGTACTGGCCCTGCCAGCCATACAGACACCTGCAAGACACACACACACACACACACACACAGAGAGCCATGCCATCAGCCAAAAATGGGGACAAATTTTTTTGTTAAAAAAAGCCAAAATAAACACACACGTGCCATGGCGACACATGCAGACAATTCAGGCAAACAGATAATCCTCGTGGCATCTGAAAATGTTAATATCTTAATCTTCCCTTTATTCCAGGTTCTTTGAAAAGCGACGCGGCGATAATCTGAATTTAATTAGCATATGCGGCGCGGAGCTGCACAAATGAAACAAACAAAGAGGCAGTATTCTTGCCCTCACAACTGGGCTGCATTTTGAAAGACCACAAATGAATTTTAAGTAGCAGGCTGTTTATGCAACAGCTTTTAAACAATACTTGGGGACAAGGAAACGGAGGCGTATTTAGCATTTTACCAAACAGAAAAAAACAAAACACTAAATTACAGTTCCAATGGGACCTTTAGCACAGCTAACATTAGCATGCGGCCAGACGCTCCCTTTAACGACACTGTGCCTGTGGCTTGGCAGTGGCGACATTCTTGCAGAGAGGAGTGTTGAGCCCTCCTCTCGGCTCTTACACTGCTGCTCATCCTGGTTCCCATGACTCAGTAGCCAGGCTCGCGCCCCAAGGCCGAGGATGAGAGCACAGCCTGCTGACCACTCAAATGTCCAGGTCCATAATTACACTGATAATGTCGACCTTTTTTGTCCCCCGGCTCCGTAATTAAGACGGCAATCCAGTCCGACTGATAAGTCGGCTCTTTATAGGTGGCAAAGTGGCGATGCAGTTTGCTGCTGTGGAGCCTAGCGACAGGAAACACGGTGTCCCTCCGGGGGAGCAGCGCACTGATTAGCCCCAAGAAACGGACGGACTGTAAAAATAAACGTGGTGGTTAAGTAAACCTCAGTCTGTGATTAAAGAGGCTATTCTTAAAAGTGTGCTAATCCTCTCCATGAGAAGTGGAGCAGGAATCCCCAGCAGGATCCCAAATCATTTACAGTTATTACACACACCCAAATTACTGGGGAATGTGACATTACATTGCGCAACACTGCCGATGCACAAAAAGATCTGAACCCACGAACTCGTACGAGTCCATATGTTGTGCAGTCAATGCAAAACTATTTTCCAACCCACAGGTGCACTGTTATTACGCCATTAGTAAAGAAGTTTTACGAGCAGAAAGACATTAGTCGTGGCTCCACTGACATAAAGCTAGTGACAAGGAGGCCGTCCTGTCACGCAGCTGCATAATGGTGGGAAACTGCTCACTGGCTCCAATAGTCGCGGAGCTTGCTTGGAGAGTTTTGTTGTAAGAGTGCATAAAAACAGAGATAAAACCCGGAGCTTTAAATATGGCCACACCTGTGCCTGGGACGAAAGCAGTTCAGCCTCTTGTTCTGCCAGTGGCCACACAGGCACTTACAAGAAACCCGATGATGTCAAAAGCTTGGGAAGAACAACAACGCCGCTGCACAAAACGAACAAACATGATCGTCCCTGTGCTTGATTTATGGCCAAATCAGACAACTAAGAAAGCAAGCGATGCCTGAACTGTGGGAAGCGGCGGGCAGTGCAGGGCCTCCTCCAGGATGAGGAGGAGATAGAACCGCTGCTGCAACACAATGCCCCAGCTCTGATATCCATCTGTGCCTGGCTTTTCCTCTGGCTGTGTGCATAAACAGCATTAGGAAGCCATTAGCTACATAAACAATACACTCCGAGGCTCATCCGAATGTTACACGCGATTTGGCCGATAGCGCTCGCCTCGTCGGAGGCGTCGCACTTCCAACGTGGAATCGTGGCAGCTGAGCCTCCGCTTTCCTCACTTTGGAAGCTTCGGCCCAAAGCTCCACAAGAGATTTACAAGCGGCTCAGTCTGCATCTCCGTTAAAGCCCTGGTACTGATTGTCTCTTGGCCAGAAAAACCCAAGCATGTACAGAGAAAGATCCGTGCCATGACGGATCCGGCGCTTGGACGCAGTCCCTACATATCTGGGCGATCCACACCACAGGCTTCTGGCACTGCCCCGCATGGTAAGTAAAGACACTCGAACAGGCCATGTTCGACAGTTCACACAGTAATAATGCCATAAAATCACCGATAGCAGACTAATAAATCAAAACGGAAAAAGGCCGGGGCACTTACTTGCATCCACCTGGCTCCTTGCATGATCCATGTTCGGTGCTGCAGCCTTGTCGGCATATAGCTAGAAGAGGAGGAAGAAGAATTATTTCGCTGCACGGCGACTACACTCAAACTTTTCAGCACATTTTAATTATAGCACTAAATAATATAATTACAACCCTCTCTGACATTTCTGTCTGCAAGAATAAACACTGCCGCCGACACACAACCATGCTTTCCCTGCCACATAATACAGCAAAATATGCAATGGGAAATCGACTTGGGAGATTGCTCCTGGTCCTAGAGGAGAGTAAAAGTTTTAAACTACAGTTAGGCAAAGTGTCTCAGCAGCAGACAGCGTGTCAGTGTGAATCACAGATTAGAGCCCGGCTGCCGGTTTTGGAAGACTCATTCACCGTCCCCAAATATTAATCCGACCGTCTCAAGTTGCTGTCTACAGCAGGGAGACGTCTTCTATTACTTGACGCTGCCATCTCACTAGGGCTTACCTGTGTTGCAGTCAGGCCCAGACCAGCCTTCCAGACAGGTTTTGTTTCCATTGTAGTCGCAGGTGTAATGCCCGAAGAACTCGTCCCTGGGTCGACAGAACTTGTTGCAGCCAAAGCCGTAGTAGTGCTCATCACAGCTGACACGGATTTGGTACTCGAACTGTGCTACGGGGCCGTTGTGAGTCAGCTTCTGCCAGAGCGGGCTGGGGTTGATCATGCCGGAATGAGAGGCTTTCTCTATCAACTTCCCATCTGCACCTAAAAAAAAAAAAAAGAAAGAAAAAAAGATGGATCAGATGGATTCTTCTAAAAATATATATTCAGCCCTCAT
The DNA here is from genome assembly GCF_022458985.1 of Mugil cephalus. Taxonomy (NCBI): domain Eukaryota; kingdom Metazoa; phylum Chordata; class Actinopteri; order Mugiliformes; family Mugilidae; genus Mugil; species Mugil cephalus. The sequence continues at coordinate 8,989,755 of NC_061782.1, forward strand.
CTGACTCAGTGCTCATCAGATGTTTGAGCCTGGGAGAGAATAGTGGAATGCAGCATCGTACATTACATTACGCTGTTGGGTGTTGCAGCGCTCTCCATGATCACACAGCGCGAACCCAAAAATGCCCGAAAAATTCTGACACAAATTGCAGAAGATCTCTTAGATAGCAGATTACATGTAATTAAGGCAAATGTGTGTTGGAAAGGAAGAAAAGTACAAGGAGGAAATGCAAAAAAAAAAAGGAAAAGGATGCCTGTAATAAGCACGTTTAACTGCTTTTTTTCTCACGCTCTCCGTCCAACTCTCCCTGGTTGCTTACTGACTCTCAGGTTTACAGCTTGAGGATATTGCTGGCCTCCTCCGACGCTGCCCTCTGCATCTGCTCAGGCGAGGACAGAACCGCAGCCACCATAAATTACAGTGTGAGGACACCGATGCCACATTCATTGCTGGGAAGCCTGCCAGCGTGCCATCAGCACTTTTTTTTTATTTTTTTATTTTTTTTTACCCCTCCAGGCTGCTTTTCTTATATGCATTTTTCATACCAAAAGCAACTCACAAAAGCACTGAAATCAACACTATCGCAGACTATTTCCACATTTCAATGTAGAGCAAAGGCACGGCCCGATGTTGTGATTGTAAAATACACACAGACTTAGACCCAGAAACAGACCTATTTTCTTGTCAAACATGAAGAGGTCAGAGCTCTGTCAAACAGGCGAGGACCGAGCTGGGAGCCGAGGGCTCTAATGAGCCTCTCACACACAGAGCAAACAGACTCCGGACTGAGCAAACACGCTCAGCCCAATCTCCAGACACCGCACTGTCTGGTGCGCCGTCTGCGCATTAACACACACTCATCCACCCGTACGCTCGGCGCGCGCTACCTCGAGGACCGTCTAAATCTTCCACCTGGGGGAGAATGAAAAAAATGTGTCACCGCCATTATTTACCGCGCTCGCACGAGCGGGGGGTGGCTGACCGCTGGGTGAGTCGCTCCTCTGTGCGGTGTGACGCAATAGCGGTGGGGGATGGACTGCTGTCACTTATTTACCGCGCCGCCGTGGTGCGCGTGGTAGGGGTTGGAGGCGGCGCACCGATGTCGCAGCGCCCGGTAACATTTCACAGCGGCCTGGAATCCAGAGCTCGGGAGTGTGGCATTTCTCTACCGACCGCCGGCCTCCAGTGTGAGGAGTAGCACAGCCCTGCTACCTGCTGCCTGGCTTGCAGTTTACACATAAATCAGACGAGCTGAAAAGTTTAGAAAGGTCATGGCTCCACAGATAATTTGCCAAAGGAAAAATTCTAAGCTTTTAAAAGATATTAAAGAAAATTAACTTCACAAATGCTGTGTGAGCTCTGTAAAAAGGACTTTAAACTAAAAGAAATATATATTTAGGTTTAAAATAAAGCAAAGCTTTTTACTTTGTTCGAAACAGAGCTGGGAGTTAATCCGGAGGAGTTCAGTGTGGTTTTCGAACCAGCTGAATGTGTGTGTATGTTCAGGGGGCTTTTCACACCAACGCCCTAATGGCTCTCCGGGGAGCGGCAAATACAGCAGAAAAGGCCGAAACCTCGTTGAGTCCAAACACACATAAACAAGCACGGGATGAGGCCCTGCCCTTCATCTGGAACCACCACGCCGTCGCCAACCCGACCACCAACCAGCAGCAACCAGAATTCACACGCTTGGCGTCTTCGAGTAAAAACGTCTCCCCCCCACCCACGCACGCCTCGACCCCGGCCTGCAGTCCACCTGCGCCAGAGGTAACTTTAACCTATGAGTGTAGCATAGCTCAGGGGGGCCCCCCGCATTGTGGGCGCAGGCCGGGCGCAACGCCGGGCGGATCGTTTGGATGAACTCTGTGTTTCACACCTCAGTGACAGTGAGACAGTGCGACCCCGACCCCGGCCGGCAGCCCCTGCCATCAGTCATCGGCCAAATAAAAACATTTTCATACGGAGGGGGAAGGGGTGGAAGGGGGGGGGGGAGCGGTCGCCACTCCACCTCTTCTTCTTCTTCCTCCTCCTCCTCCTCCCCCTCTGCTTCCGTGAGCCGCTCTCCTCCCTCACAAGGCACCTGTCAACACACTTTAACACGGACACACACCCAGTGGACCATGTGGAAGAGGGCATGGGGTTCAGTAAGAATAAACTTCCTTCCCCTGACCTTCAACACAACTCCTCACATGGCGGTGCTGAGAGGAAGGGGGACAGACAGAAGATTGAAGAAGAAGTAGAAGAAGAAAAAAAAAACAAAAAACGGCAAGATGAGGATGCCAGACAAGGACGAATACTCACCGCTGGTTTCGTTGTTGTGGTCCAAGGCTTCCACTATCAAAGTGTAGGACCTCTGAGGACGAGAGGAGAGACACATGGAGGGGCGTTAGTGAAGAGCAGCATCGTCAGTAAAACACATTACTCAGTGATTGATGATGTTTTGACTACCACCGAACGGTTAACAGCCTTTTGTTTGTTGGAGACCCAAACGGTTACCCTATAGGAAGCAATCACTCAGACCTAATGTTAAATAACCGAAGGGATGACGAGATCTTTCTTAATAAAAGAAGCCTCAGAAAAAAAAAAAAAGAAAACGTTGAATCCACAACTCTCCCCATTTCCCATGACCTCAGCCGCCTTTGCCAATGACGTTTCATCTCCCTCTCATTGAGTTAGCTTCCCACAAGGCCTCGTACAGAAACTGCTGTGAACTTATAACAATGGCCCCGTTGATCTGATTAAGAGAGGATAAGCTTGAGGTGGTGCAGCGGTCTCACAACGATTAGAGTGGGCAGTGGTCTGGCCTCTCGCTGGACACCCACCCAGCGGGAGAGCGTCTGATGCCCCCGAAACTACGGCCAAAACAACAAGATACCTCACCCCTGAAAGTCAAAAATATGTGTTTACATAAGCAGCAACGCCCCCCAAGAGACTTTCTCCACATGGTTATAAAATACGGCACAAAGTCAGTTCTGTTTTATTGCGTACGTTGGGTTTTCATGCTCATTTTTAAATCTCTGCAAACAGTCTGGGCAGAAAGGCTTAAAGGATGCTGCTTTTCAGGCAAAATTCAAAATGGAGAGGGGAATAAAAAGAAAAGAAAAAAAAAAGGTGTGTGTGATGGATGGTGAGGCAGGAAAAAATATGCAGGAAAGAGGAGAGCAGAATGAGGCCGAATGAGCGCTACACTCCGGAGGGCCTGTCTAGATTTCAGCAACTCCCGAAATCGCTTTGTCCGATTCGGGGTCGGTAGCGCTCACACCGATATCAGCTTACGCGTTCGGCCTGCACTGAGCTGGAGTCATGAGGGAAGGCGGACAATGCGCCCTGCGAGTGCACACGACGGAGTCAGGGAGAAAGTATGCGATTGTGAGAACGCGTAATCCACTTACAGTGCCCGGGCAGGAACACCAGAGAGCACCTACTTGTTATATTCGCACACATGCTTGCCACTAGCGGCGTCGCTCGGAGGCATTTCACAAATTCTGTATTGCCGCTATGGTCCTCCGCTCCGCCGCAGTGACTTCATGGTAAACAAACCTGCATGAAGGAAAACCCCTTTTCACTCCTCACAAAAGAAAGATGAGTCACCGCTGAAGCCGCTTCTCCTTTTTTTTTTTTTTTCTTTCCAGGGCTTTACCTTGTTTTCTCAGGCACTCAACTTTCTATCTTCCCAGGAGACTTTCGTCTCATCCCGTGCCAGTATTTCACTGCAATGAGGGCACACGATTGGCTGCAATCGCTTGACGCACAACTTCAGTGCGTGAGTGAGCGGTAACGCGATAGCTAATCATCTACAACTAGTTGGTTTCAACAGCAACAACACGGGTCCTGCGGCTCCTCCTCAGGAATCAAGTGGTGTCATGTTGATGCCTCCCGAGCCAAAAAAACACTCGATAAAGTGGCAGAAGAGCTTCAAACAGTGACGCTGCATCGTTACAATACAGTTGGACTGCAAGTACTTGAGTCTCAAGAATATTTTTAGAGAGTCCCACGCATGTGACACGGCACGGCACACGTGGTGAGCTCCTCATAAGAAAAAGGGGAACTTGGACGCAATCGCCGAACCCACACAGAGTGTTTCATACTTTCTGAATATGACACCCGTCCATCATTGCAACATCGCACTGACGTGTTGTGTGATTAATGATCTGGGAATAAATGCGCTTTCTGCTCAAGTCGAGTCACCTTTCATTGACCCACGGTCTGAACACTGCGAGCACATTATCATCTTACTGTCAGTTACATCAGGGCAACAATGGATCCCTGCCTGCTACTGAAAACAACAACAACAAGCCCGGCTCACCTGCCACGCAACTTAACTACACACCTTGTTTAAGACCGGTGGGAAAGAAATTCCACTTAGAGGTGTTGCACTGTTAGTCAAGAGTAATGAATAGGTTATTTTCCTTCCTACAACATTAAAAAAAAACACACCCATATCCTGCACGATTTGGACTTGCCTCAACATGGAAGCTATTGCAGCACTGTAATCACCACCGCCGCCACCACCACAACCACCACCACCACAGACTGATCATATGTTAATCCTACATTAACTTGATTAAGGGCCACGCCGTAAAAACTAATACAAAACAGAGCCGCGCGAGATGACAATGTTTTCTGTTCTGCTACACGTCTGAAACTTATTGGCACGCACGTGAAGCGGCTGCAACCCCCGGAGTCCCTCAACCCTAACGACGATGTCAGAAACGGCGAGATCTAACCGAGCGGCCTCGCTGTTGTTGGGATGTTTAGTTTCAGACTAAATAACTGCTTCCAGAGAGCGAGATACAGCCCGAGACCTCATTCGCCAACACTCCATAACTCCTTGGCGGTTATCAGCTTGGAACCGTCTGCCACTGCCAGGTTCACTTTTCCCAGGCTCCCAGCTGACTCACAGCTTCTCTTTGAACGACCAAGCTCACTCTCCCTCTCTCTACTGCGCACACGCGCACACGTGCACGCACGCACACACGAGTAAGTCCAATAAGTGTGGCCATATGTCTCCTTATCTTTTCTGGCCAAGCAGACACCGTCCAACGGACAAGCACCACAGAGCGATAAAGATCATTCCAGTTCGAATCACGCCGTCTTGCCAAAGAACACTACTGATTCCTCTCAGAAGGGGAATTTTCCTAATACACACAGACACACACACCCTGTCATCCTGACCTCTGGTGAAAATGGAGCCATCTTATGCAGCCTTACTGGGAAATTTAACAAAATAAAAAGAAAAAGGTATGCCTCGTGGAATAACAGGCAAGAGCCAAAGGTCTAAATAAAGGCAAGGCAGGACAGATTAGACCGGTCTTACTCTCAGCACAGAGGAAATGTAAACAACCTAGTCAAAGGATGTTGACCTTCTGTATCAGTTTTCCTGAGTCAATCACTTCAATAGTATCAACCTGAGATCTAACCAATAATTGGGAGTGCTCAGCAACACGCCCTGTTTGCCACAGAGTCCCAGGCTCGGTCACGAAAAGTCAACTCTCACGATCTCTTCCAAAGCCACTGGCTGCACTGGCGGACTTGGAAGGAGGGAACACATTGTTTCCCCCAAGAGATTTGCAGCACAACAAGCTGTGGAGAAAGACCGCCGCACAATCAGACGCTTATTAAATATCCCGCAGCCCGGGATACGACAGATCCTCGCCCCGGCGAAAGAATCTCACCTTTTGCCAACGCAAACAAAAAGCATGGCAAACAGATTTTTTTTTTTTTTTTTTCCTCAAGGCAAACAAGATGAAAACATGAACCCGAGAACGGGAATGAAAGTCCTAACTAAACAAGCACGCAGCCAGTCTTCTGTCTTTTACAAGGGTCACTGACCATTAAAGGGAAACAAAAACACGGCGCAGGTTACCCTAATTAACTGTATATTGAATGCACGTCCTGCCTCCATGCAGCTTGAAACAACTCCGATAAGCTCCGATAACACAACACTGACAAAACACTACAAAAAAAAGAAAAAGTTCTTGTTCAGGCTGAGGACAGGGTGAGGTAGAGAGAGAGAAAAAAAAGAAAGAACACATTTCTTTTCCCTCTTTCACTTGAGTAATTTGCACTTAACTGCCACATCAGAGCCGACTATATAAAACAAACATGTCATTACTCCCACAGCAGCCGGCAGCGTTTACCCTCATGGCTGAGCCGGCTATTGTTCTGTGACTCACCTGATCCCAGTTCTCTCAGACTGCTCTGACTTGTCAGCCAATCAATCACGCTGATGTCTTAGGTCTCAGACACGCCAAGGGACAGACTGAGGAAAATGGTGCTGCTGAATTTGGGACATAATTAGATTAGACGCGGGGGTGAAAGGGGAGCAATTGCCCCGAGAAGGAAAAGTATCTGGCGAGTGATCAGGTGAGTGCTTGGTGAAGATGGATCTAATCTGAGGAGCGTATCGGGCTCATCTTTGAAAGGAAACAAAAAATACAGCTATTTTCTTTTACAGGTGGGCAAATATGCTGAGGTAGCCACAGAGGCAAGGTCACAGTGTGCCTGAGAGCCAACTTCATCAGTGCTGAGTCTACTACTACTGCTTCCTGTTGCTTGCCCTGCACAGGCATTACAGCTGTACTGCCTCTATTATGCTCTATAATCCTCACTGTAGTCAGTGAGTGCACTCTTTTGTCCCCGCTTGATACGCGGCGAGGGCCAGCGGAGCCGGGGACTCGCTCCTCTGTGGGCATAAAAGCACGAAGCAGACATGAGCGAACGCCTGCTTTAAAACGCCGGCGCGCACTCGCGTTAAAGATGCGCGGCCCGACATCATTCGGGCCGGTTGCCTGGCATTTGCCCTACCTGCCCGATCTAAACACATGTGCGTAGCCTCATTAAGTGCAGCAGTTACTGTGGGTGGCAAGGTTAAAGCGATGAAATGCCTGGGGTCCAACCGAGCGTGACTTAAACAAAGCCCTTGGCCTGGACAAGAGGCCAACTTCATGGAGCTCACAAGAGAGAGGATGAAGAGAGGGAGGGGAGGGAGGAGGGGGCGAGGGGGGGGGAGGGGGGTGCGGCACGGCTTCATGAACTCAGAGTACCCAACAACCCAATTGCACCACACTGCCATCTGTCCACAACAGCCAATCAACTGATGAAAAGGACAAAGAGTGATATCATACCTAACCTGACAATTGTAAATGTGCACTGAAGTAAAGCACTTGAAGTGAAGGATGAGAGAATCCACGGATCAGCTCCGTTCTTTCTAAAAAAACTCAAGTCGCAGTGCTCCAGGCTCCTGTTTTCCTCAACAGAGCAGCGTTAAAATCGACAAATCTGACTGTGACTGGATGTCTCCAACGTGACAACACCCTTCATTAGCATGAGAAAAGATTAAAGGAGGCTTCAAACTTGACATAGGTTCCATTTTCAATGTCAACACATAATGCTTTCAAGTAGGACTGATTTTCAACCAGTAAGATGAAACTACTCTGCCTGTGAGGGTTCATGCCAACTCAGTGTTGCCATAGTGTGAACATAAACAGAAACCTTTGTCTTAAAAAAAAAAAAAAAAAAAAGTGTGAGGCGCCAGTGTCTAAGTGGAGAGCAAATAAAAATTACAGACGATATCATATTGCGAGATACCCCGCTGAGAACCATGTTTTACTGGCCGATCGCAGGGAAAGTTTAAATTCAAGTTATCTGCCCTGGCTCACAGGTAGCCCCTTGTAAAAAAAAAAAATCAACAACATGAAAAGAAACCACACAGGCTGGTCCGGTTCTTTCACTTATCCGGGCCGTTTCAGACCAACAACGTGTACAATGCTTGAAATTACAGCAAGAACTTTCATCAAGATCGAGGTAAAAATAGCCTTGATGTAATTGGACACACACATACCAGAGGACTGTGCCTTTCACCCGTCAGGCACAGTGGAGGAGTTTGCGGGCCAAGCTGTGGGGCCAGTCAGTCTGTGCACAGTCCTCTCTTTTCTTTTTTTTTTTCCCCTCTCTCTCTCCCTCTCTCTCTTCACTACATCGAAATGCGGTTCAGCATGGCAAATCATATCTTTCACAGAGCTACAACTCTCCCACAGGCCCGTCAAGCCCATTTATTTACTCCGTGAAGACGAGGTGACACTCAAGCAAACCAGTTTTTCACCCCGGAGCTGATGTACTGTGCAACATGTGCAGAGGAGAAACGTGAGAATTAACTTTTTATCTCAAGCGTTCGTCTGTTGAACCGTGCCAGACAATGGAAAAACATCAAAATGCACCGTCATGAAATAACATCCAGCCTATTTATACAAGTTCACACAAAAGCACAGGAAGATACATTTAAAAATAAAAATGGGGCCCTCTTTATTAATACCGATATGTCTGATGGTTCAAATTAACAGCGAGTCATCTACCCATCTACTTTGGTTTCTCACGCATGACTTTGGGACAAAATCCTGGAAACATTTTTTTGTTTTGATGATCTAATAAGTTAAGAAGTTTAACACTTCTTAGACAAACGGGTCTAAGAAGGAGAAAAATACCTGCACCTGGTTAATTGAGGCACATAATAAGGAGACAAAGTGGGGGTTCTCAAAAGGATAAACTCTTTCTTTGTTTCTTGTACTTTCTAACCAGCTTTTTGGGGGGTACGAATGATTGACGGGCAGTAATTGCGCAGAATTGGTCTGCAAACCGACATTTTTTTCTTTTTTTGGTCGCTCTTTGGAGATGCGTGTCAGGAGGAAACAGAAAAGTTTTTTTTTTTTTTTTTCTTAAAGACTCCACTCACCGGCCAGGCAAAACTGAAGGGCAAAACTATCCTGGATCTGTCATTCCTGACAGAGCTCTTGAAAGAAAATGTATTCCCTCCGAGGATAGGCGTAGATCCCATTCCGAAGCTGCAGGGCCCCGCAGCAGAAACCCTCGACTGGTATTCCTTCAGGCAAACTTTAAAAAACGTATCGCACTCGTCCCGTGTGCACTTTCTATCCGCGCTGTTCCGTGTGCCATCACAACACATGCCGCTCAGCAGCTCCCCGTTCGCATTGTGCATCGACAAGATTTGCAACTCGAATTGTCCAGATCCCTCCGACACCTGTTGAAGACAGAACAGTGAGTGCAATGGAAAACTTTAACCACAACAAAGAAAAAGTCGCAATACTGTGCGTAAAGCTGTGCGTAACGCTCAACTGCTTTAAAACAAAAAAAGAAAGAAAAAAAAAAAGCGATCGCTACCCGACATTACTTTACACTTGCAGCGGGCTAAATGTGGACGCAATTGTTGCGTGCGGCATGGGTACATGTAATGTTAGCATAGCCGTGCACGTTTAAGGCGACACACACATGCAATCAAAGTACATCCAAGCGGCAGAGCTGGGTGACCTTTCCCGCTGTTTTCGCGCAAGTAATCCACATACCTTCGCGAGAAAGCAGAGTAAAAAGGCAGCAACGACTGAGCCCCGTCTCAAAATCATGCCTCCGGACTGCTGTTGCCACTCGTTTGTACTAGTCGTCTGGCCGACACACGGCACCAGAGCTCTCCTCTGGTTTAAACATGCACGAGTGGGAAACAACAGTTTAATCAGCGGAGCACAGGTTCCCGATTCATAGAAGACCTCTTCCTAGTATGTCCCTCAAGTTCTCCGAGCGTCTGCTCTGCTTCGTTATCCGACAGTCTCCACTTGTTATTGAGGAAAGTTTACACAGTAGCCATGCGGCGGCTGAGCCCACTGACTGACTGAGTGACTGCTGGTCCGAGCTGGAGCTGCTACACAAGCCAGCGTTGAGGGAGTGTCGGTCGGAGCCCTGGGCCTCCATATTCATGAGCAGGGCGCAGAGAGCCCGCCCCTCTCACATTATGAGGATAATCATACACTCGAGCATGCTTTAAGGACTCCCTGGCAGTGCTGCGGAGGAAAATAAAAGTGGAAATAATCCATGACCTGAAGTCATATTGATACTCGTAAGTCATCGCAACGGCAGACCCAAACGCACGTGAATTATACATCCAGACATGCATCAGCTCAGACTCACCCCTCCTTCAGGAGATCTCATCTTTCTGCACCCTGCATCAGCTCCATACCACACTCCGCACAATTTATTCTGTTGTTTTACCTCATAAAGATTTACGTCCACTTAGAAGGTGGATACACTGAGTTTAGCTGGCTTTCATTCTCCTACATTTGTGCCATTAGGTAGCGTACTAAATCACGACAGGAGCCTGCATGAAGGCCGTCGATGAGTCAAGGGCATTTTGTTAAACGCATGGTATGTTAGGCAAAACCTTGGATGAACGGCCCCACATTCCTCTGAAGGAAAAAATCCTCAGAATCCGTTCGTTTTCTACAATTTTTTTTGCTCAAAAGTACCATTATTATTATTTTTTTAATAAATAAACTTTGAATGTGAAGGCTATCAACGTGCGCATGCAACAGTGCCCCAGAGTGGCCGACCTGCAGGGTTAATGGCTACCGGAGAATGCCACACGTTTTAAATCACTTGCGATTTTAATGCAATTTCCTGCAATCAAGCTCTGGTTTATGGCGACTCATAATACCCACAATGGGTTTTTGGTGAACACTCTTATCGATCAGATTTATAGTTTTACTATTCTATTTATCGGTGCGGATGTAGAAATACTCTTGACAGACTGCTGAAAGATATTATTACCCCGGTATCCTCTCGGTGTCAAAGGGCAATTGTGGCCAGGTGTACATCTGCAAGAAGGTAATCTGTGAACTGGATCAGTGGGTAGGACTACACTCCACACACATGCACAGGTTCATGTGAGAGGATGGGAACTCCCTCAGCCCCTGTGGTTAGTGATTTGTGTGGGCCAATTACCCAGGTCAGTCAATGGAGGGGACACAGTTGGAAATCGGCACTGCGGTGTGAGGAGCGTATCAATCAGTAACTACGTGTTTCACCATCACACTTTACAGCTGTTTATGAGGGTGTCACACGTCTCAGATGTATGCGGTCGCACCTGATAAGCAGAACCGTTGTCTTTTTTTGCAATATTTCTGTCTGAAACTGTGCAAATAACCAAAGTCTAGCTCACTATTTTCACTGAAGCAGCAACGCAAACCGCTTATCTTTATTTTAGTAGCCAGAGATGGCAAACGGTAGCGTCTGAAAGTACTGCGCTTAATGTAAGTCGTGAAAACCCTTCTCTATAGGTGCTAGTAGTGTTGGAATAATTGTATTCATATTCAAAGAGGGAAGCAGCGAAGTGTTATTTCCCCTGTCTGAAATCACTGCTGTCAATATTCAGATCTCACATTTCCTGTGGTTGAACTTCAAGATGAAAGGTGCGACTTCCTCCCCGCCCGGCTCAGTCTCTGAACTGACGACATCTCAGGTTACAGGCCTCGGTGAAATGCTCTCTGGGTAATTAGGGTTAATTGGAGAAGGTTTTAACCCTATGAAGCGTTTTTTTTTTTTTAAATGTCTAGAGATTGTAGACGGTTTGTAGGGGAATGGGGGTGCGGGGGGATTGAATCCCGTCTACCGTGCCCTCTTGACCTGCCCAGAGGTGTGTTTAGCATGATGACATGGTTGAAGAGAAATGAATGCAAAAAAAAAAGAACAGAATCTTTTTTGCATTTGCAAATTAACACAATTTTTTCTGTGCATTTTTACATTTTTCTGAGAGTACAGGCAAACAAAGGAGGTCCTCTCGGTGTATCCGGGTCTTCCACTTGACTGCTGCTTTTCCCGTCTATCATACAGCTAATAGGTAACTAAGCCGCATGTTCACTGTTCCCTGTAAGCATGCTCTGTAGTCGTCATGGAGCACAGACAGGGTTTCTCCTCTGAGGCCACGGTGCTAATCTCTTGCAGCCTTAATGTGATTATGGTAATGATCACACAAATGACCCCTGGGCTTTGGGGGTTCATACATCCTCGCACATCGGCTGCACAGGCACTGTGACTCCACTGGCCCGCACAAGAGACCACCAGACTGAGCCAGTCCTGGTGGCCCGCTCCTGCTCCTCTGTCCTCGCTGAGCTTGGAAGAGTAGAGTGAATGACCAAATAAATTCCAGCCCCGATACAAAAGAGCCGAACGGCCATGAGGGAGAGATGGATATCTTTTGTTGTCTGACACTCAATGCCGTATTCCAATCCAATTACCTCAGCCTTTTGCTACCCCTCCTATCATAGTGCATGGCATTGAAACAAGCCTGAATTCAGACCCCTAACAAGAATGTGGTGGATTAGATTTTCGCCCTCCCTTCCCCCCCAACTTCTCTCCTAAAGAGATTTACAGCTACTACCATCTTTTCAAAAATGTATCCCATTTATTTTAATGACACTATTGCCTGGCCACCAAAGTCTGGGAACAAAATCATTTCCCACTGCATTCTTTTATGGACAAAAGTGGCGGGGCTGTGTTGCTTCAACAAGGACTTCTATTGTGGACAGTCAACAATGACAGACAAGGAAGCACCGTGTAAGAGGGTTGCCGGATTGGCTTTTCTGCATCAGGGCAAGGTGTAAAGTTTATGTCGGCCGTCACACCCTCTCAACAATGCACCTCTGCATCGGGGCCATAGAGGTTACCTGACCACGGGAGCGATGATCTGTCACAAGGGATTACTCGTGATTTCAGCTTTTCTGATTGCGCTAGAGGTTGTTGATACAAAAAACAATGTGGGACAAGATTAAAGGAAATCCTCCAAACAAACGGAGGCTTTCTTATAAATGCATGTTCACTGCGCTAAATGAACTGTATACGCAGAGTCTGTCACCAGAAGCCTGTTTTTTCATGTTCGTGTGCTGAAAGCTGAGAGTTTCTCTGCGATCGGATTGGTAAAACTTTAAAGAGACGCATTAAGGTTTAGACAGGTTTGAAAATCTCAAAACACTGAACAATAATTTGCGTCTGAAATATATACTTAAAAAAAAAACACCAGGTGAGAAATTCTTACAATGTCCTTTCTTATTAAAAACTTGTGCAAAGATGACGGCTAATGCGCTTGCATTAAGGATATAAGTCTATACCTACAGGTGGCAGTAGGTTTGTAGTCATCATTCAGAAGGGAAAACAGGAAAAGCTACTAGAGACTGGGAGGCATCATGCTGATGTGCTGGTACAGTTTATTCAATCTAGATGAATAGATCTCGGATAAGACCGAGATGCAAAGGGAAAGAAGCCTTCTTTGTGAGCTGTTTGAACTCGAGCTGTTTACTTTCATCCCCTCTGTTTGTCTGCTCATTCAGATCTTCTCTAAGCTGATCAGCCAATCAGAGCGATCTCGATCCAGCATGCTGAATCGGCTAAAAGGCAGCTTCAAAACAAGGTCCGACGCTGGCAAATGTGCATCTAAGAATTTTGAATCTAAGAAAGATTTTAGATGTAACATTTGGGGTAGCTGTGATGTGCTGTGATGTAGTGGGTAGAAGCAGCCTTAGGACCAAAAGGTTGCAGATTTTTACAATCTAATATTTGTAATTCAACCAAAGTAATGGATCTGGGTACTGTCATGCTACATTCATCACTGAAATCATATAAAAGCGATGAGTTACAGTGAATACAGCCACTAAATTGTTCTGTGCTGGGAAACTTTTGGGCCTGACACTAGACATGTACCAACCACCTAGACCAGACCAGACCAGACACACCCACACCTTGATGGCAGTAGCAGCCATCCCCAGCAGGATGCAGCCTGACACAGACACAAAACCTGTTTAGCCCAAGGTGTTGACCTGGCCTTAAAGTCCACTAGATCCCAAACTGATCAAGTGTCTGTGGGATGATCCACAGAGGCCCCTCCCCTCAACCCATAGGACCCAAAAGCCCTCACTAACATGGTGGCCATAATGTTATGCCTGATCTGTGTATGTGTCCACCCTATGGAACTGCAGCGAAACGGGGAATTTACATAGTAAGGTCAGTCCCTCCGTGTCTGAGCGAAGGCCGTGCGAGTTGAAGGAGCACATCTGAGGGTTGGAGACGAGTGCTCGGTCCAGAGAAACGGGAGGCTCTCTGTCTCTGTAGTTTAGGGTTCGCGGCGTTTAAAAATATCACAGTGTTTACACGGCGTGTTTATGGGAGCCGCTTTTACAGTACGTGTCACAGATGGAATCAGGAATCGGCACTCGGATAAATATTATTTTCCAACGTTAAAGATGGCCACTTTGTTATTTTCAACATTTATTCGAAAGCCCGTCCTGGGAGGAGGTGATGGTGTTTTGATGTCTGAGTGTATACGTGGTTAAGTACCTCAGTGTGGTTAGTGCACGGGGAGTCCAGCTGCTATGTGGAGCTTAAGTAAAAATTGGATTATAGAGGGTTTGGTGGAGAGCACGGGTTTTGATTTTCATTGGTTCGAACTGAGCTTAATTGCTGCGGTGATGCTGTGGGTGACTCGTTTATGTCGTGTTTACCCTAGTTGCGTTTCTTTCCTCCATGGCGCAGTGTGTGCGTATCAGTGACACCGGGGGACCTGCAGGGATTTAGACGCTTGCTTTTACTGTGCACGTCAGCAGCATCACACGAGATGACTGGATCAGCACTCTGCACGGGCACATGTGTCAGGTTAAGACGCTGCGGATGGATCATCAGTCCGTGGGCGTCCTCTCACATCCTTAATGACCAGAGGTGTTTGATCCTCGGAGGGGAGGGGAGCCCTTAGCGCTTCAGTCAGTGAAATAAATCAGATTATCCCGTCTTAGGCCAGTCGCCTGCTACTCACCAGCAGTAGTATTTCCACCTGGCTAACAATACCAGGTCTCACACTGCTGAGCTGACCCTTGTGATCATGTGATTAAACGATTTGTGTGCAATGTCGCAGCGCGGTTGTTTAACTGTGTGGAGTCAGTTTGATTAGATTTGTCCCTGTAGCGGAGAGGGAAGTTTGAGAATAAACTAGAGCGGCGAGGAATGTTTAGATCATTGATCAACGTGACAATTTCTCAGGTGGGAGGATGCAAACTATTCAGGCAGGAAGATTAGATCCCTTGCCCACAACACCATCCAAGGTGGTCTCTCCTAATGTGAGCATTGCCCTCGGGATCAGTGAGTCAGAACAGTGCTCTCTTCAAACAGGATATTGGCCCTTCGCTTGAGGTGAGTGCAGCTAATTACCTGAACTTCCTATCTGTAGGAGGTGACACTGATAAAACTCTTCCTCTCTTTTGTCCCCGTTTGTCGATCGCGTTACACTTTGAATCGCGAAGCTGTGTGTCTGTGTGTGTGTGTCACTGGCCGAGACACTTCTCCCTGCAAAACTCTCCCTCGGAATAATAACCTGCAGACTGGCCGAGAGGAACTTCAAAACGACACCCATTGCGAGCCTCGAAAGAAAATATTGACGCTGGCTGAGCCTTGACGTCCCCTTGCAACATGACGTAGCGGTTTTTCCATGACACATTTGATGATTGCTTCCAAATGGACCTGTCAGTTTTAATATAGACGACCCCGGCATTTCACTTTCCCCTAAAGTAAACAAAATCCACCGGCTCTCCCACATGCACGTACAGAATGTGTGATCACACACCAGGAACGAGCCTTGAGACAGAGCAGGCACTCACGGCCTGATATATGTTTTCATGTTCAATCTTCTCGCTCGCGAATGAAGGGGTTTGAATTGATGTTGTTTTTTGAATGTTTGCGAATCGAAAGCCACAGTGTTATTTCAGGAAACTGGAAGCGAGCCCATGACATGGCATTAAACACTAGTATGTGGTGTGGATGTAAAAAAAGAAAAGAAAAAAAAAGAAGAAAGAAAAAAGGCCAACATGAGATTTTTACTTAAACAGAAGAAGCCGGGCAGACTGTTTACTTTACACTTGTCCTCACTATAATAAATTAAGATACAGCTCAAGTGTGCTCTGTTAATTTTATATGACAATAAACTAATGTCTTGTCATATTTATTCTTGGGCTTAGACCCAATGCCAACATTTAGTGAGTCAATATACCGACAATTAGATTATACAGTGTCAGCTAACAGGGGAAGAACAATATTGAGTCTGTTTACAGACCTGTGAGGGACTGGGCCGTAGGAGAAGTGGAGCAGTCACGGAGAACATGGAAATATGTGGGGACAGGTCAGTCAAGAGACGCGAAGCAAAGCTGAACACTGGACGGGTCCACTTCACTGGAGCATGTCAACTACGTGTTAATGTTAAACTAATGAGCCTATTTTCAGCCCCATTGTGAATGTGCTGCTAATGTAAAAGGTTCGACATACTGTGTAGATCACCATGGACGAATGGAGCTGACTGTTGCTGCTTGTGTGTGTTTCTGTGCTACTTTGTTAGAACCCACACAGTTTCTTTTTTGCAGCTAATAAACAGTTACCTCTGGATAGCTTCACATTTAACGAACAGCTCTAAAAGAAAGTGCATTTGGCAAAATGTCGACCTATTCCCTTAAAAATGTCAAAAGAGACAAGTTAGACTTGTCTCTGGGTTTGTTTTCGTCCCTTTCTCTAAACAAATTGTCATCTTCATCCACCGAGCAGCAACAACAGCGACCACTGTGGCCATTAGTGGTAACTGCAGGGTTCCTGTTCGAAACTGTACACAGTCTGTTACTCATTAAACAAACACAAAAATCATAATCCATTCACTGTCAACAGCCATTGACGCTGACATGGTACGCTCTGCTGCCTATGGATTTAACTCAGCTCATCTTTCCTCACACATATGATTTATTCAAGCACCTGGTGTGCAAAGTCCACCCATCCATTTTCATTTACATGGCAACAGCGATATTGTGTTTTGGTTTTTTTTGCAGCATTATGGGCAAAGCTTGGATCAGCAAAATGGAATTAGCTGCGGTGGCCAGTCGGTTTCCAGCATTCAGAGAGGACTAACCCAATAATCCTCGGAGATCGTACCCGTGATCAACCCAAGCTATAAGAAGAAATGATCGTAGATTGAAGTGTGGTTATTAAAGAGACTTCGGACTTGTGTGTTTGTTTTTCTCTAGTCAATCGGAAATACAAATGTAAGTTGCTAAATCTGTTCATTCAGTTCTTATCTGGATTAAATATACTTTTTTTTTTTTTCAATCTGCCAGTCAAACGCAATCAACAGGTCAATGAGGAAACATGTTATTTTCATTTTAAAGTGTGTCTGCAGATGGGAGTAAACGATCAAACAAAATCAACCTTATTTCAAGCTACATGATATACATCTGTTTCTTAACTGAGCCCTAAAACTGTTTATGGTTTTTTTAGTATCTCTTGTAGATGAATTCCATATTTTTTTTTTGAATGTTTGTGAGGACAAAGAAACTGTCACGCTTCTGTTAAGCCTGTACAATAGGAGCAGTGACACACAATCAATGGTAAACCTCAGTATGGTTAAATTTCACTGTGGCTTAATAGGCAACAGGAGGGTTTTACTGCCATGTCTTTTTTTTCCTTGGCCATGACTCTGAAAATGCTGTGTGAAGTAGTCATAAAGCTGTCAGTGGGAGCAATATTTTCCACACAGCCTAATGACAAATAGCATGTAGCCGATACATGTGTGGGTGTCATACAGACAAAACACTGTAATGCGTGATATTTTTTTAGATTATCTGTCTGACGCGCTGCGTTGTTGTCTGAATGCCGTCTGTTTCGCTGGAATGTGGGAAAAATAATATGGTTTGACATGCCGCTGCCTTGCTCCACTAACCTGTGAATGAGTTCAGCGTTTGGTGTTGAAGTTTTTCTAGGATTTAAAACGGATTTGTACTTTTTATCCTCAACAAGATCCTCCATGTGGCTGCATCTCAACACGTTGGCTTCGGCAGTTTGTTTCCTACAGCACGTGAAGACGGGGAAATTCTGTCAACAACAGCACCGAATCCAAGGCTTCATGAAAAGTGAGAAATGGGAATGTCTGGGCTCATAATTTCCTTTCCCCTGTACCTCGGAGCATTCCAGAGGCTGAAGAAGAACTAAAATAGACGCGAAAGCACACGTTAAAAAGTGTCTAAAAGCTTGAATCAAGTTGTTATTTTATCATTTATAGCGCTGTCGAGCTAAGCATCCAAGCGGCTTTAAGTGTGACTCTCGGAAAGAGGATACCTATGCATGGTTGGCAGACTAGCAGCCCTTTGAAGAGGTGTCAGTTTTCAACAGGCTGGCATCTCTTCCCGGTTCTGTCCTCTTGTGGTTACCCCACACTTAATGGCCCAAAACACCAAAGCAAAGCGGCCTCATTAGCAGCAAATGGGACAGTGATAAAAAAAAAAAAAAAAGATTAAAATATTGATATCCAAAGTCAAAAGTCAGCAAAAGCAAAACATGATGCAGCTCCAGAATTTGCAAAAAAAAAAGTAGTTTTGGAAAGAGGAATTGAAAGATGAGGGCTGCAGATCAGAGGGAGTAGAGCGTATGGAGGCACTTCACAAACCGTTTAGCTGTAAAATGGATGACTGTTGATTGGCTTGGCTGTATAAAGAGACCTATCGCTCCTCTAATATACAGCATATGTTGTCATATGTACAAGAATGTACTGCGTACATAAATATGCGAGTAGTGATGGTGGCAATAAGTGCACCGTGCTGCATGCAGTCTGCAGGCTGGCAGGCGCAGACAGTGTTTTGACATGAAGGTGCCTGTCTGTCACTGGCCAAGTCGACTCGTGCTGAAAGAGAGCTAAGCGCTGGCAAGTCTCACAGGATCTGTGAATCAAGGTCGGTACAGCAGAAGGGGCCCTGTGTTTTCTTAATTCACTGACAGACACAGCTAACTCTGTTTACGACAGCTAAACAAAAGCAGTCTGGAAACCATCGACTCAGAACCTTGTTTTAATTATTTTTATTTGATAATGTTTTTCACTGTGACCTAATCAGAATCCCTGAAAGCATTTTAATGTGGTGCGCAAATGCTTGAATGTCTCATCTCCCTCGGTGCTTCGCGCTTTATATAAATCAAGGAGAAAAAGGGGAGATCTTTTGTGTCAGCACATCTGACATTCCTTTGTGTGAAGTTAAAGGCTTGTCTTGTGAAATCATGCTTCACTGCTATTGTGGACGTGTGGTTTGTGCACATTCATTAAGAGGAGCCTGTGAGTGACATTACGTTAGCTCTCAAGGTTGAAAGTGAGAGGTTGGGGCTCATTAACGAGCTCGGAAAGAGTCCTGGCAGTGTGGGAGTCTATCCAGTCCTGACTATCATCTACCACAACAACGTCTGCTGAGCAAGAAATTAATTAATCAAAGGCCAACGTGAACTTTTAGCCATGGTTACTGGATGCTTCTTATGAGTTTCCTTGTCAACTTATGAAGAAAAAACTTCATATTAATTCTGGCTCAATTAATACGGAGCGCATTCACGTTAACCAGCAATCATTACGCTTCAGTGATCTAAAGGCTATTGTCGCACAGGCACTTGAAGAAGTCTTTTGTGCAACAGAAGAATGGCAGAGTGACCCCCGGCAGTGCCGAGCAAGGCCAGGGAGACGTTTCCTTCGGCGCAACCGCCCACTCCTCTCAGAAGCCTGGAGTAAGATTTCAGGGTCCGAGTGGCCATGAGTGTTGCTGAGTGATAGGCACAGAGTAGGGACCCTAAACCCAATAGCTTTGATGACTGAAACAAAACACAGAGCCCCTCACCCACCCAGGTCTGTGACGCACGCTGTCATGCTTATAACGGTTGCGACTCAAATAGTCCGAGTATGTGCGCCCCCTTTTTTTAGCTGCATGTGCTTAGTCTGGATGTGTACACATTAACAACTCACTCCAAAATCTACAAACAAGACAGGCGCGAACACGGGGGCCGCTGCTGTCAATCAGCACCAGCAGTTTCCCCATTGATGGGGAGGAGACGAGCAGACAGTCTTGACAATGACAGTGATTTCACAAGGTCAAAGGTGGAGCTGCGGGGGTCACACTTCTTTGACCTTCTATGAAGTAAAACGCTATTTTCATGAACCTTCTTGGTCTCATGCAAAGCACGTTTGCATGCTACTAATTTGCTTGGCCAAATACTTTTGGGAGGAAACAAAACTGCTGCGTGGACTACATTAACAACCAAAGTATGTTCTCTCAAATTCAGGGAGTGTGCTGCTCTTACGTAGACAGAATAGTCTGTGGTCCACTGATAAAAATATTGGATCTTTTAAATGTTAGCATTACTTGACCCAAGTGTTTCCAGTGACATTACTGTTCATATCACATTCGTGAACAGATAAAATATATGGATATGAATGCATAACGCTAATGCAAATCAAACATTTTCTGTAGCTTTCTGCTTAGGATTTAGTTTTAGATATGCAGAGATGAGCCAGTGGAGGTGGGTTGCTGTGGACTTGTGGCAAAATCCACCATTGCTCTCCTGTGGCATTCGCGGAAGAGAATGGAGGGTTGCAGTAAACAACATGCCACTGGCAGCAGAGCAAGCGAGTGGCTGTGGCTAAGGAGGAAACATGCTAGCTGCAGAGCATGCTAATCTCTCGGTTGAAAGGCACACAGTGACTCCAGGACGCTTGAACTTACTATTAAGCCTTCTTGAGGTGTCGTGGGCCTAACTTAACTAAACATTGGTGAATGGACCTGCCCACTTGAAAACCCAAATGATGTGCTTCTCTGTTCGCTAGGCTAGTTAGCTGATGTCTTCTTGTTGGTTGCGAGTTGGTAGCTTCTAAATGTGTTTTGCCTCAGATCTTGGCACAAGGGATTGTAACATCTTACCCTGTGTAATGATGAAAGGATAACCTTTACAATTAAGTTGTCTCAGCATAATGAGTGTGTCTTGGTTCCAAGTGCTAGCAGTCAGAAGTTGGGACACACCTTGTCATTCAGTTCAGTGAGAAGATGTATTGAAAACTTTTGACTGGTAGTGTGTTAAAACTAAAGCAACAGCTATTTCAGACATTTTTTGAAAGCAGATCACTTATTATTTCAGGGAGCAATGAAACAAAACGGAGCAGCCACAGTGAGCTCTTAGATGAAGGGCTGCGGGCGACAGGCTGCACATGTTCAGCATTTTAATTAGTATTTACTGCAACCCGCTTTTCCCACTCGTGTTCTGCATAATGTCAGAAAATTGCTCACAGAATGATGGGAAAAAATGCCTCCTGTCCTTATTAATAATGCCAACAGCTTTTCCCGCCCACAGAATTCAGTGACGCACAGTATCATCAATAAATCTTTGAGACTGCCACTTCAGAAACAAAACAGGCACAATGGCATAACTGATCAGCGTGATAAAGGCAAGAAAAACAAATGGGAAACAGCAGCAGATATGTCGTGCTGTACCAGAGAAAAGCTAGTAATGCCTTCTCAGTTTTATTGCAACTCCCTCTGAATATTTAACATTACTGTATAGTTGATGCATTTTTTTGGCCAGAGAAGTATTTGTTTACCCAACACAAGGACGTGGATAATACTTCCAAGATTTTGTGGCATAAACCATGTCCTGTGGGTGTGTTTCCTATAGGTGTGGTGACCAGCAGTCAGCTGGTTGTGGCTACCGAGTGGCCGCAGCGATGGGAAACCGTAAAACAATAACACATGCAGGAAGCAGCACCAAGAAAAAGCAGAAGGATTTAACCTCTGTTTCTAATGCCGGGTGACTGAAAGTTGACAAGATCAGTAGAGAACTGGGTTGGGAGGCGGGAGACGTATTACAGATAGGGATCTTGCTGACTCATTGTGAAACATTAGATATTCTTTGTGCTGAGTGGTGCTGGAAAAGTCATTGTGTTTTCGGCTGAAATAAATAAATACGAACTTTTGCAACCAACTGTTTTTGCTCTTTTAAGGAACATATTTATGTGGACTGACTTTGCAGATACCGCTTGTAAAACTTGCCACTGACTAGCCATTAGCTCGTTACCATACCCATTTTAAGTTAATAAACATTCCTGAGAGGCATTATGCTCATACCTAAATGTGCAACAACGGGTATTAATACATTTTTTAAGCTCCTTTCTCAATTTTGAGTTTTCGCCCTTTTTGACCGAAGCTCTTTGACCGACCGCGTTCACTGTTATTAAATGACACACGCTCAACGTCAGACGCACAACAAATCTGAATGCCTCTAAAGGTTGAAAAGAAAAAAATAATTATCCGATCCTTTCAACTCTGCTGTTTGCGCCACGTCTTCAGGATGTAGGGGAAAGAGAAAAACACTGGACGGTAAAAATGTTCCAGGTTCACGGGATGTGTTTAAAACTGCTGTTGCTCAATCAAAGAGCCGATAGCGGCTCCTTCTCGTTTTATGACCCTTTGGAAACACACTCAAGAGTATTATGTTATCAAACTGGGAAAAGGGAGGGAGTGCACAGACAGCTGAACAAAGGCGACGCAAACAGCTGTGCCAGTGCAAACAGCAGACAGATTATTTGTGAGAGAAAAGTTAGGCAGGCTTCGCTATCATAATAACTGCCATCACATCATAGCGACCCGAATGCACCCTTAAGCTGTGTCTGTGCGGAGATTTGGTGTTTTTATTTTTGTCTGAACATTTTTCTGGAATTGACGGTCGTATTGAACTGAGATCAGCCTCCGATGTGAAACTCTGACACGTTGTTCAACAGTCCACTCAGCTGAATGACACCGCTTGGATCTCGTCTGCTCAAGCGCACTCAGAGGACGCTCTCAGGCTCACTGCTTTCTCACTTGAGGTGGCTGGCTGCAGTAGGAGGACCAGTGTTGATACAGCTGATCGCTGTTATTCCAAGTGAAATATATGGCCGTGTTTGTTTTCAGAGATAGGCCCAACGCTTTGCTTCAAGTTCATATTTATCTATCGAGGGAAATATGTCAAGGGCACAGATCCAGTTTGTACTCATTACATGGTTATCTTGTTCTCATTATGCTACTGATGAGGAATCACCCGGCAACTTTACTACGGCTCTCGTCTTAGATTCCTTAGTTTACACCGCTCACCTTTGAAGAAAAAAAGTACATCAATTACAACAAGTTATGTCCCCCGTGAACTGCATGATGCATGATGATGAGAGGTGGTAGGGTTTATGAGCTACACTCCTGCAGATATGATGAACACAGTTACCTGCAGTATATGTTTTTTCTTAAATAAATGACACCCTTTAACACCCCGAAGGTGTTGAGTGGGTGCCAGTAACAGTGGATTGCAGTAATTTTAGAATTGCGTGCAAGAAACACTACCTTGGGAAGCTGTCGCACACCCATGTGATGGATTTTCCCTCAAGAAAGTTTGAGTGATATGTATCAGAGGGAAAAACGCGAAAATGACTGAAATCACCGACACTCTTCCATACTCTTGGCAAGAGTTGGGGTAATGCTACAGAAGTCTCAGACACTCATGTTACAACCAGAAGAAAACTAAAGAGTATTTTGAAGCGGCAAAAATCCCAGATTTATTATAAGGTTATTGCTTTAATATTTCTGAGGACAAATTGGTCTTTCACACAATGCGGTTTGGACACTTTTAGACAATATTCAGGTTAGACTTTGCAGCGTTCGGTTGAAGTAATGATATTACCTCAGTGGTGCATGAGGCAATAGCGTATTCCTCTACGTCTTTGGAGGGAAGGGGAAGTCCCCGCGTTTGTGTGTGCTGTTTGACTACGCTGGTTGAGTAATGCAGCCTGGGATTAGGTGGAGCAGCCTCGCAGCAGCAAACCCTCCCTCACGCTGATCTGTCTGGACCCACACATGTGAACGGCTGGATCAGAACCACAGCTGGCCTCCGTCCTTCCAAGGTGTCAAACCCTTCCAGTCTAAAAGCTGGAACACTCACATGTTTTGTTTTCGGTCACAGGCGAAAAAAATAAACAGCATCTGCCTCTGCCAAAATGTGTGAGAAAGTTTGCTATCTCATTTCACTTCGACTTTTGTTTTTAGACGTGACAATAAAGCACGGATTGGGTTTTCCCTGCAAAGGCCAATGCAGAGAAGCGGATTATGAATGGTTTTGTGGAAAGAGTTGGCAACGGCCTGTTCCTCTTTCTTTAACTCCTTTGTCAGCCTCGGTTTTTGAATGAGCGGGTTTTATAAACCTTTTAAAAGTATTTCAAGAAGAGAACCGAAGAGAATTAGTTAAGAGTAAGTGTGCAACAGTCGCTATTTACATTCACACAGAGGGAAAAAAAAAATTGCTGGGAGCAAAAAGGAAACTTGCAAAAACACACATTCACCACAGCTGCAAAGTTTAGTGACACTCTTTGTCCGTTTGGTTGCAAACAACTCTGAATGTTTAACATAAGTTGATGAATTTTTTTGGCCAGTGAAATATTTGTTTACCCAATACATGGACGTGGATAATATTTCCAATACTTTGAGGCATAAACAATGTCCTGTGGGTGTGTTTCCTATAGGTGTGGTGACCAGCAGTCAGCTGGGTTGTGGTTACTGAGGCTACTGGCCACAATGGTGGGAAATCGCAGCAAACTCACAAAGCAGGAGGATGTGATGGTGGGGATAGGAAACGGAGGATTAATGAAAGCAACGATGGGAACCGAATAAATAAATGCTTACTAACAGTCTGACTTAGATGAGATGTGCTTTCACAATTGATGACTTTACACATGAACTTGCACAGAAAGACATATTGTTGCAAAGGGGCCGGCACATATTTGTGGACCGACTTTCCAAACATGCCGCTTAGAGAATGTGCCCGAGCGTCACCGTACCTAATCCAATAAGACGCAGAGCACTAAATGGGTTAAAATGAATTACAACGCTTAATTGCATTAAAGCATCAGAATATATCGGTGGCGGAAAAACAACTCACTGTGTAATATGTCAACATTAAATCATTAGGCAGATGTTGAGGATGGCAGTTTAAAGGCACAGTTAAAAAATGATTAATGCTGGGACATGACAGAATGAGAATTAATGAACAATCCAATCATATAAGTGGTTAAACAAACTGCCAAAGACAGAGAACACCCCTCATTTAGTGTTGAAAGACAGCAGCAAATATGTAACAGCCCCCTCCCTGCTTAGCTATCGCTGCTATCTCGCAACATCTCTATGGGAAACTAATCAAACTCTAATTTACAGATGTACACTCGTGTATACAGAGAACAGAGCTTACTTAATTCAAAAGGAAACAATGCCTGTAAGACAAAGTTGCGGGGAGCAGAAACCCATGCCAGAATCTTGATGAAAAGCTTCATTTCCTGATTGTTTATACAGCAACACTGGGACTCGTCACGTATTTTTCATGAGGTAGTGTGATACCAGGGGAAGGTGTGGACTGCTCTGCCGACTCTGCACCAATCAGATATATGTAGTTTGTGTGGAAATTGGCTGTATATTATGAAAAGATTACAATCTAAGCAGTGCGGTGTGTGCAAGTAATTCATGCCATATCCTGTGAGGGCCTGGGGTTAAACAGGCAGACTTAAGCGACATGTACAAGACTTCAATCACTGTGGGGCCCCAGCAGGATAAAGAGGAAAATTCGCTGCTGCCAGTCTATTGTGAATGACTTTAGTAAGGACGGAAACAGAATTATTGAGAAAATGTGCTCTACTCTGTATGCTTTTAAGTTTAAAAGCGAGACGTGTTTCGAGTTGTAAATTATAGGATTTCAGTACAGTAATGTCACTGTGAAGGAAAGAGGAAAACGGAGTGTAAATACCGAGGGGATGGGGTGTATGCGGTTCACAGCTGGTTTGTGTGTTTCTTCTGCAGCGGCAGCCTCTCGGGGGTGTCTCCGTTTAACGTCCTTGGAGAGGCTCAGATGGACTCCCACATTCAGGTCCAGTGTTTAGTCCCAGCATGCGGCGGTGTGGAGAGACAGATTGAAACGCTGAGGGAAGTGTTTAACCCCTGCCACCCCTCCAATTAGCCGACTTGTGTCCCATTTCCTAAAAGAGCTTGAGAACATATTTATTGGAGATCGGAGAGGGGCTTTATGTGAGCATGAAACGGAGCCAGTCCACAGAAAGGCTCGAGTGACAGTGTTTAGATGGATGCTACTTTACATTCAACACAAGCTCAGTCATTAGTGGTTACTGGGCAATTTAATGTTGCAGATGGGAGTTAGCCAAGATGGCGATGGTCGAAGCCGCCACACTGAGCCTCAAAACGTCTCTATTTCACACCAGAGAGTTAAGACATATTGCTGGCAAACTGCACTTCTATCCTCCCTTAACCTGAGAGATTCGTATCACAAACAGGTCTCAGCTTGACATGCACAACATCAAGTGGCACACACCCTCTCTGCCCAATTTAAATATAAAATTAGTACCGCCACTGACAACTGTGAGGAGGAAATGAACTCTTAATGGCTCCCAAGCTGCCAATCAGCACCTGATTAACACCAAAGGCCTTCCCCTTCTCCACTCTCTGCTTTCATCTCTGCAGAGATCTACCCTTGGAGTGAAATGGAGACTTGTCAAAAATCAGTCTGTGGACAGTCTGTGACTTGTTATTCGCACCTCAACAGCTCTTGCCAAAGTCAAAAATTGTGTGGGTTTTTTTTGTCTTTTTCTTTTCTCCTCAAAGCTTGTGGTGGCTAAGAAATTATCATTATGCTGCATCATGGCCCCACCATGGTTCCTTTTGAAAAATGTTCAAACCAGCTTTTAAATTAGGTTATTTTCTTGGACCTATCTGCTTACTCAACATGACTGCTTTGAACTTGAATGTCAGGACAGGAGAAATTCAATCTGACCAACCCGAGAGCTTTTCACCAAGAACTGAAGAAAATCCTCAGAGGTTAACGATAGGCCAGTGATGAATGGAGAACTATGCATTTCTCGGATCCCGAGAGAGGTGCTATCTCATGGTTCATCTGTTTAGCAGGTATAATTGGACTGGGTCACAGGTGAGCCACAGATGGTAGATGTATGCGCTTTAGTATGTATGGATCTTAATGGCTCATGTGATTCATGAAATACCGCTGGAGGGCTGTAGTCTTATATTTCAACGGAACAGGCGGCTTACTGTGCTTTTTCATTTTCAGATATCCTATTCATTTTTTCAAATTTGTACCAGAGTTTCAGATAACTTTTATTACCCACACAAAATCTGATTTAAGCCTTCCAAATTTAATAAACTGTGACAACCACACAGCGAGGGAGAAGCTGTACTAACATTTGTCCTAGGAACCAAAGCTCTGGATAATTCTTCCACAAAAACTGCATTTTAATGATCCTTAAAAGTCGTGTGGCATTAAGTTCTATTGGCATAAATGGAATATAAGTCATAATTATGTTATGTTATGTTGTGCAATTATGCATTCATGTATAATCACTTGAAAATATGAATAATTGTGTTGTTGTTATCTTAAAATTATCCATTCATATCTAGATGGGGAATGAGCCTGCTTCCAGTGAGCCAGCCATTATCCCGCCATGCCTGTTTAGCAGCCCAGGACAGACATACCACACACCGGCTCCAGAGATATTTAGTTGGTCACTATCCACAACCTCACCACCAGATGCCACTAACTGTCACACACAGGTCCTTTAAAGCGAGAATTATTTTTTATGTAAGAATCAGTGCATTTACTCACACGTGAAAAAAAAACAATTATTGCCTTAATCGGACTATAACAGGAGAACTTAAGTGCATGTAAACACGTTACTCCGATTAAAGTTCTCATTATCTGACTGAGACACCCAGATAATGCGATTGGAATCAGAGTTTTCAAGCAGATAATGCGTGTGCACATGCTCCACAACCACTGCGCTGGCGTGTGACCCCGGAACAAAAACGTCCAAGAAAGCCAGTCGTAGAAGAAGAAGAGGAATCTAGCCGCTAGAAGAGCCATCTGAGGGATAGCGCAGATCTTACCTGCACCAGAAGTAGCGCGAACATTACGTACGAGATTAAAACATTTACTATTATCCGTCTGGTTGTTGTTTGAAATGCCGGTCTGCTGCATGAACAACTCTTGTTTATTATATCCCGTAATAGTTCACCCTGAAATTGGGCCGTATTAACGTGCTATTATCCTGCAGAAAAGACACACATCGCCACCTAGTGTGGAGGAGGAGAACAGTTATTCGATGTAGTCAGAAAGTCGAATTTTTAGCATAGCTCGATGAAGCTCTGCATGTAAATGCACTGAGTGATACACAAGTGACAATTACAGGAGTATGTCAAAACCATTCTTAACATTTCTGTAAAGTTCAGCCAACATGATCTAGAGATCAGACCGTAGCAAATAAGTCAGAAGAAGCTGCTACAAAACATGGTGTCTCTCTACTACAGGTACTGACAATTATATTAGTTTTTAGAACACAAAAGAAACCTTATGCAACGCAACTGTACGATGATTGGCCAAGGTTTAGGTGTACTTTCATGAACGCATTAAGGAAACGCTGGAAACCTCTGTTGTTGTTTTTAAAACTTTGTAAACATTGGTAAAGCCATATGGATACAAGTTCATAAGATTACCTTTAAAAAAAAATTAACAAAACCAAGCAATAGATCTACAGCAAAATATGCTGTGACACTGTTCTATATTCTGTGTGCTGTAGTATATGCAATATTGGGTGATACCAGCTTCCAGATGACTATTACTTCTGTGTTCTTATTGACAGTGCAGTAAAAAACTCATGAGTTGGTTCAAGTTATCTGTTTGATTGACAATTCACCTTAAATAGCCTAAATTTAGTTTAACTTTACAGTAATACTATTAGTTAATATCAACTTTAATTTCACTTTGCACTCAAAAAATGTAAGTGTTGAACACATCAAGTTTCCACCAAGTTATATTCGGAAAAAGGCAAGCACTTTTGTAGACGTGACCATCTTGTTTTCCTACTTCTGTAACTGGAACTCAGGTGTGATGTCATTCCCAGCTCCGACTTCCAACCTCAGAAGTAAATGGAACACGGCAGTAGATCTTGGAGGAGTACCCACATCGGTTTTGCTCAGTTTGGTCCACGACTCCTAAAGAAAATTTTGGTTTTATCTTTACGCTGTCTGTGTTGCACAATTCCCATATGTGACATCTAATTCATAATAACCTCAACCTTCACTACACCCCTGTGTGCAAGGATACACAAAAAAGTGAGAGAAGTTTCTGATGACACGGCACTTTCTGTAGGTTTACCACAGTTAGGCCCATTAGGAGCATGTTTATTTGAGTCCAGCCCAACAACACATACATATAGTATTTTATTACTAAAGCATCGCCATAGGACTTTAAGCATAGATTTGGGTTGTGCTGTCAGGAAAACACAACCACTTATTAAAGTCTAGACGCAACATAAAACCATCAGAAGTCCTGAAGTAAGCAGTCACAGCCTCTCGTGGACAGAGCTGTCAGTGTGTGTTGCTAGACCACGGTAGACTTGTGCTGCTATCTGCGCTGTGCAAGGAGAGATTCAGTGAAAACGTCAATTGTAATGGATGCAGACAGAGCAAAGGATGCATTTTACAGCAGTAGTAAAAGAAGAACACAAGCAAATTCTCAGTCTTTGTCTTGTCCACATGTTTATGAAATGTGGTGATAAACATATCAAGAACAGAAAAGATTAAATCACAGGACAAAATAGGGTAATGAAAGTCTTCCCCATGTTGACACAAAAGTATTATTCCGTTTATGTTTTACTTTAAGATTCCCTCAATTTTGTTGTCTTTCTTTTTACTACTGGTTTCCTTGGCGGCAGTGCCAAGGCATTCCACAATATCCAGAGGACTCCCACCTGCAGCACTCTAAAGATATCCACTCTAGATTTACAAGCTCTAAAACTAGCTCTACAGCAATTTTAAGGAAAACAAGCCTGCAGGCAGCGCTGAGGGGAGTGAGAAATATTCGTTCTTAAATCACTTTTGCGTCACTTGTTTCCACCATGCAAGGACACGGACAGCTATGGCCTCTCATAATGTTTTTTTAAGCACACCATTAGAATTAATCATGAAAGCAGGATCTTATCTTGGAGTGCAGTCATTCACTTGTGGGCTGTTGATGTAATCAAAACACTTCAAGTGTCTTTTTAAGTGATGCTTGCAGAGCACGCCGTTAGATTCCCCCTCACAAAGACGTTTGTCCGCATGTAAAGTGCATTTCATGGGTCCATTAGTGTGAGTCATGTTATTTTTTTGCATCAGACTTTTCATTTTGCATGACTCTTTATCAGTGTGACTTGGAGACCTTTAATAAAAAAAGAAGAAGAAGAAGAAGGAGAAACCCTTGAGTGTCGTTTGCCTCGGCCTCTGTCACTATCTTGACATTCAAAGAGAAACTGTAAGCACTTTTGGAATGAAAGCATTTCTCTAATCTTTTAGCGAGACATTGAGATAGAGAACATAGCAAGGTGAAAGGAATGGTCCTGCCTGTGAACAGGAGCGGGTCTCAGGAGTCCGGAGGTCTGGCCCACTCTTCAAATGGCACTGTGTTTGTTGGGGAATGTGCAATTATGGAGGCCAGGCCTTTGATCCAGGTTTTCCATCAGGGCTAAATTGTCCTCACATTGAGCGCTGCAGTGTATCCTTGGGCACTCCTTTATATTCTGCTGCTCTTTCATGTGCACCCCTCTGGAACTCAAAGCATCCCCTCTTGAAAAGTGAGCTTTGGCCTGTCCATGCTCCAGTGCGGTAGGGAAAAAACTGCCCAGTACGTCTTTATGTGTGCGTGTGTGTGCAAGCCTTTAGTAACAATTCATATTACAGAAAGAGTTAAGAGAGTCTGTTTGCACAAGCGGCGTGTCGCGCAGTAAAACAGGATATAAAAATACTGGTGTAAATGGTTATGTTTAGATGGGTTGAATTTCATATCGCATGTGTGTGGAAGAAGTGTTTGTGACAGGAAGTTTGTGTTCCTGTGCTTGCGTGTGTTTGAGCCGGTGTTTGTGATTCTTTCCACATGCGCCCATGTGTTATCTGTCTTCCTCGTAATAACTACCACCTCTGTTAGATTGACCAGAGGGACTCTCCTTCTTTCTTTCTTTCTTTTTTTTTCCACATAGTGACCTCAGTTACTCATTTTTCCTCCAACATCAAGGTCAAATGTTTATATGCTTTCTCTCTAAAGCATTTCTTTTTAATGTGCTGTGAGTTCTTGTGACCAAAGGCGCAGGCCATTAATGGTCCCTTCAGATCATTAGCTTGGTTCCCCGGCAAGGTGGAGATTATACTGTATGCGGCCTGTGTGTTCTCATGTGTCATCTGACATGACAATATAAGTAAACTCTGTCATCAACCTCAAACCGAGGCCACATGTTTTATAAAGGAGAAAATAACAGTGCAGAGGTGTTTTGCTGGAATGTTGTACTTGAAGCGTTCACACGAGTTTGCAGAGTGCTGAGCGTTGCATGCTTTCATTTACAGTTACAATCATTTGCAGTCTAAACTTGCTGTAACCATGTGTATGTTGGAATACTTCTGCCCTGAGGTCTACATGAATCTGTGGAAGAATAAAAACATTTCTTGAGCCCATCGAGCCGTGAATATTTCAGAGTTTTACTCAAAGCGTCCCTGAGAGAAATGGAGCGTTGGTGTGTTAAGTTTTTTTTTTTTTTTTTTTAATCTCCCCAAAAAACATTGAAAGTAACGATTTTTCCTCTGAGGAAGCTATCTGGCCAAAAGTAATATCTCTTTAGACCTTAAAGTTATGTCTTTTGCTGACATGATCCTCAACACATCTAATAAAAAACTAACACACAGATTTGCTCAGTATGGCACATTTATACCTGCACGTCTAAGCTGTCAAAGTCCTGTTCATGTTTTTCTCTAGGTGTGAATGTACTTGGCTGCGAGGTGGGAACACATGGATCCACAAGATCAAACATGTCAGTATAACATAAAACTTTTTATGCCACACTTCAAGTTGCTTAACACAGCAGTTTCAAGCATGATGACATCATGTCCCAGAGGGACAGCTTCTTGGTTTGTGATCATAGCATCAACTGATTATAAGTCACAGTTTGTCCCGTTGCTGCCAGACAGGTTTCTTCATCTGATGAATCTCTGGTAATGGCTTGGTGGAGTCAAATGAACATGTTTAGAAACATGCATCTGATGTAAAGACAGCTACGCGGGAACATACGGCTCAACGGGAGGTTCTGGGAGATTATTGGGTTTCATGTTTCATCTACTTCCTGTGGTTAAGGTAATAGCTTAATCCCACGGCCCCCGCACTGTATCAGCCATCTGCAGCTGACCCCGACCAGTTCAACTGCTCTCAGAGTTTGTAAGACCTCAGCTGTTGAGCTGCGTTGAGCTGCTGTGTTAAATAGCTGCAGGAATGTGTTTTAAGTGGTCACTGGGATTTGAATGAGGCAAGAGCCGGCTCCGCACTTGAAACCCCCTCTTCCCTCTTCCACTGGTGAGGTGCCAGGCTCCTGCTGCAGGGTGGTGGGTCCCCTCTGAAGGTGATGGTGTGAG
Source organism: Mugil cephalus (assembly GCF_022458985.1). Classification (NCBI taxonomy): domain Eukaryota; kingdom Metazoa; phylum Chordata; class Actinopteri; order Mugiliformes; family Mugilidae; genus Mugil; species Mugil cephalus. The sequence continues at coordinate 9,021,923 of NC_061782.1, forward strand.
AGCGCGTGTGCATGTCAGGCATGCTGGCGGAGGCAGACTTTCGTTACTTGCTCCCACTGTGGTAAGGAGGGTTGTGACGTGATGTCTCCTGTCTCTGAAGTCTGCGCCATGCGCTGGGTTCACTGTCCCTCAAGTCCAAAATAAATATGTATCTTCTACACACCCAGAGACCAAGGGTAACCTGCACCATGCCTCAGAATATCCACTTGGCCTTTTAATAGAGTCTTACTGTGCTTTATGCACTGCCAGCCACTCATTACACTCTACAGACGGCGCTCCGAAACAGAGGAGACAAAAACGGAGAACGTTTTACATCTCAGGGTAATTTACTTGTTCTTAAATAAAAGAATTAATGAAATAAATATCCCTCGCCTCACGCGAACTTCAGATGACTGCGAAACGGCCTCATCTTGTTTGGATTTATCAGCAAAACCACACAGACCAAAGAGATCCTTGATGCCTTGATGCTGTTGTACTGAAGGTTTCAGGAAGCGCGAGTTGAAAGAGATATTTCAATACTGTGAGACACACATTCTCTTCTGATAAAAATGCATTGCCACAGACAAAGAGAGTCGCTTGGTAGAATTAGATCAGACTGGGACTGGTGCCGATGAGCGCTTGGCCGTCTGCCTTGAAAAGCCACACATGAGCGTATTTAATTGCCAGACAGACCAGAATAATTCTTCCATAATCTCAATTTATACAGTCACTTGAGTGGGGCCATAACACGCTGACAGTGTGTGTTGCATATCAAGACAGAGTGCCTGGTGCACATCAGAAGAGGCATAGACAGAGAGGGGCAGATAATGTGGCTATTGTCGAGTCAAAGGGCCCCCTCACTGTACCAGTAACTGTAATACTCGTGAACAAGCACTCCCTCAGACTCGACCTTCTACGTATCTGTCAGACAGCGGCGGGGAGACATAAAAACGTCCCTCAGCCCTTGACAGAGCACACTTGTCTGGGGACAGCGTTTCAATCTGGTTATCTTGTGAAATACAGACATTTGAGGGCCTCTGTGTGCCCTGCAGAGTCAGTAGTCAGTCAGAGTTGGCCTTGCTTCCTCTCAAGGGTCCCCCGAGTGCCAGAATCATTAGAGACGTCCTGTCACGAAAAGAGGAAAGGCAAGCGCACGCACGTGTGTGCGTCCGTGTGTGTGTGTGTGAGGGTTATTTCATTGTGCATGTTGCATCTTCAGTGAATGATAGACAACGCCCAGGTCCCACCCCCAAGCGTCCCTGTGTTTATCCTTGACCCTTCCGAGAGGTCGCCTCGCCTTGTTGCATCTGTCCCGCTCTGGAGACACTCAAGGAGAGCGAGTGCTTTTTAAAAAGGCAGGGTGCAAGGCTGGGCTTCCCTTCCAGTTGTAGATCTTTCACGCATGCATGGCTCTGGCCTTGAAGAGCCATGAAGGATTATTGTGTGTGGTCCCGGCTTTCTCTGATGACACACCTGTCAACACAACGTTTTCTTCTAAGATCCTTGAAGTGCACGGAAACACGATTCTCGGGGCAATTTTTTAAAACAATTGTAAAGCGAAGTGTCGGCTAAAGGCATGTGTTCCACATTAAGATTAGATGATATTCGCTGATAAACAGGATCCCACCTGCTGGCACTTCCGAAAATGCTAAAGAGCTCGGGAGGCCACGGAAATGTTCTATTTTCCTTCTTAACTTCAATTGTTCGCATAAAGAGCTGCAGGAAGATATTTATTATATTCCCTAGGAAACACGGTTATTTAAGCATTCCGGGTTTTAGTTCATTTTGAATTTCATGTTCTTCGAGCAAGCTTAACAGAAAGTACAAGCCTTGAATACTGCCTTCCTGTTTTTCTGTTCAGATCTGTCCACAGATTCCTGTTACCCTTGACTGAAATTCATTCATCATTGTACCTGCCATCTTCTACATGTAATGTCACCAAAGACGGGCTGCTTTATAGTGCAGCAGGGAGTTTAAAATTTGCAGGTAAATCTTCTCATCTGGAAAGTGCATAATAGAGGTCCATCTGCTATCTACATCCAGCTCAGGCACGACATCTGATATTATCTTCCGGATGAGGTGGAAGTGTTTTCGGTTCGAAGGCAATCTGATGATTTTTTGACTTAGCGAACGCACTCTCTGCTTGACCAGGGGGGCTATGTTTTCATCCATCCCTGCTTTCCACGTGATGAATGGTTCAGCCCCGAGTGGGCAATAAATAGTTTTCATAGCTGAAGTTGGTGCACGGTGCCTGCAGCCTGACATAGCTGTTATTGCTCAACGCAAGCTTTTCCTGCAGCTTCCGTGTTCAATTGAAGGTGATGGATAAACAAACGTGCATGAGTCCTCCTGAGTTTTCTGTACTAATCTCTCCCTGGAGTGTGAGTCCTAATTAGAGCTACCTCAGCTGGCCCATCAGTAACATAATCCCATCCTGAATCGGGACTAATTGTAGGTAGGTGACTCTAAGGCTAAGCTTTTTCAATAGAAATGAATTTAGCAAACCATCAAGCAATTGCCTAATAGGAAACACCCCCTTGCCAGCTCAATAACTAATTGAATTGCAAGCCCTCCATCTACGAAAGACAGCGACATAACTCAAACACTCCCTTATTATTCTATTATTGTGGTTAGTTAAGAAATTGCAAAGTGCAATACAGAATTTTCCGGTGTTGTACAACCACATGATGAATGGGGCTGACGCATACAATAGCCTGTCCCCCTGGAAACTTTACATGCAACACGGAGCAGAAACTTGAGGCCTCTGTCGTGAGGCGATGGGCTGGACGCGGCAGAGCAACCCCCCACTTGGAAGCAATTTCAACTGACGGGATGCGCTCTAAATCATCTGCTCGTGGCCCGCAACAAAAGAAAAATGGGAGTTTAGTGTTAGCAAACAAGCCACTAGCAGAAATCTCAGCCGACTCCATCTCCCAAGCTAAAATAACACAATTTCTCTTTGTTTCGGTCAAAAACCGTTTGTGTATTCTAGAGAAAATGAATCAGCAAGAGCAGAGACTAATAGCCTTTATTTGATTGTTGAAAAAAAAGAGAAAGAGCTGAGACAAGAAATAACATATAAAGGATTGTGGAATGTTTTAATTACAGTAATTTGGATGAGGAATTGCATGTGGCTACTGCACTCTGGTTGAAATGTATTGTATGTGCTCCATGGCTAGGCTATCATTAGTGAATGTGTGGGAGGATCTTCACAGCATGAAGCTGACCTCACACTGTAATCAAATGGATCCATAGGTTAATAAATATCCACTGCCTGGGAGCAAAACAAAGGCGGTTTGGAAACTTCTGAAGCCGCTTCTAAATCCCCACTTTATCATTATGGAATCTGTTTGGCTTTGTCTGCCGTAACAGTTTTGCCACAGTGTTTTACAGCCCCGATGTGTTGTATGTGACAGTGTCAAAGTTTAAAAACGGACGCGGGATGCCGGGCCGCGTGAGAAAGCTGCGGATGGGAGAATACATGAAAAGTGAAGCAGGGCACTGCGGTTCACGAACCTACAAATTGTGATAGAGATTGAGAGAATGAGGACACGAGCGAGGAAACGGGAGAAAGAGGAGGGGAGAGTTCAACAGCGAGGGAGTCAGTGGGGAGGGCAGAGGGAGGGATAAAAGCAGGAGGCCCAGACAGGCTAGAACAAGAAAGCAAAGAAAAATATCTAATTGGAATCAAGTGTCCTGACTGAGTGCGTGGGCGACCGAATTCCGCAAAGCGTGCTGCTTTTCCACTTGCAAAAAAGAAACGCAAGAGTGTAAGCGAAAGAAAGTAGGGGGAAAAAAAATAATTGAAAATCCCCTTGCATTTGAGTAATTTTATTTCTGGGCGGGTTTGGTAAAGACAAACGATAGAAGGGTGTGGAGGCCGACCACAACAGCATTTCCATTTCAAATTTTTTTTCGCTAACAGGCGTTAGACACCGCGCTGCCTGTGTGGCTGGCTGTCAGACAGAGGAAATGCAACCCAAACTGAAAACCCACTATTAAATTTCCAGTTTCTAATTCATCCTAATTGCTAATGAGGGCAAGCAGTGTGCATTTCTATGTGTGTCTTGAAATGTCTTCCTGTGCGGAGGAACGTAAGAGGTCAAAGGGCACCTCTGCCTTTTAAAGGTCAGTTTCTGGGACTGATTCCTCTGATTCAATACTCTCCACTGCCCATCAGACGAAGAATGCTTGAATTGTTGAGCTGTTCCTGAACACATCTTTAGGTTTATAACTGCTTCACAAGTGACCACTTAGCTGAAGGTAAATACACACTTTCTTTAGCATCGAATAGTAACTTTTATAAAGCGGCCCTGTCTGTTAGCTGCACAGGTCGCTGGTTACCTATGCATCATAAAAATGAGAACCGGAGGGAAACTGCTACGCCATGGCTCCGTGTGAAAGTAATAAAATCCATTCACAGGTGTATTTAAAGCTTAATAATTAACATGTTACGTCTTGTTCGCTGGATATTTGGGAAAAACAAAAGACTAAACTTGATGGCATCTCACGCCTTGTCTTTACCGTGTAGTGGGTTTCTTGGAAAGTACTCAGGCATGTAATTCGGTTGCGTTGGAGCCAAAAAACGATTCACACTGGCATACAGACCTACCTACAACCACATTAACCTAACAGTCTTGTTAGTAAAGTCATGTAACCACAGGCCCTTCTGGCTGTGTGAGGTGTCAGCGCTAAGTCATTTTGTTTTAAAAAAATAAATTCATTTGCTTATCAAAGAGCAACAGCAACCGCAACCCCGATCGTCATTCATGTCACTCAGGCCATTAAAAGCGGATCAAGGCTTTCATGCTGCAATGTGGAAGTGATATCTCATCCAAGGGGACGCTCTCTTCTCTTCCTGTTGACCTTTTTTTTTTTTTTGTCCAAGGTAAATCTTGCTGTTTGCTTCCAAGTCCCGGTGAGGGATCTTGAGGCCCTCGCAGACACACAACCGCAGGCTATAGCCTTACACATGACATATCGCGAAGGAAGTCAGCCATATGTAAGCAAAATGTGCATGTCAGTGTTTTCTTTTTTATCCGGGTTTGTGATGTAGCTGCTGAAAGTCAATCCTAGGAGGTTTTCCCGTCACACTGTACTGGACCGTTGTTCCTGCTGTGTGGGCTTCCCCCCTCAGATGGAGCACCTCTGGATCAGGATTACACACACAATGTTCATTCTCCTTCTGTCTCTTATTCCTTTCTTCTTCATCTTTTTTTTGATTAAAAAAGAGGGAAGTTTATGTTCTACATTGGTGGCTTTTTGCACCCCCTTCCAAATAACACATGTAATGCAGATGAGTGTGCAAGTGAGTGAGTGAGGCAAAGAAAGGTGGGTGGGAATTTATAATATAATAAATATAGCCCAGGACCCCCCAAAAGCAAAACAGGGCCACCCGGGAAAACGTGCAAGGTGACAAAAAACTTGGAACGCATTGACTGCGTCAGCACTCATTGAGAACGGTTTTACTTTTGTGAAGCTTTTAAACATGAAAATTAGTGCTTAGCATGAAAGTCTATATTTACAAGATATTGTGTGAAGTACAGTATAATGACAGCCAACTGCACTCTTTGGTTATGCTACGTGTTAATTTGTTCGACTTCTAACGACTCGGCCGCTGTAATTAGTGAGTAGAGGAGCAGAGACATTATTAGCATGGAGCAACGCTGGCGCAGTAGGAGACACATCTGTCCCCATAAAACATTCCAAACAAATAAGGCTCAGATTCAGTTTTTCCAACCTATTTCTTAAATGGAACAACCAGGTTTTGCCCCTCCACATACCTCCCACCACCTGTGACAGGGGGAGGGGAGGAGGGGGAAGAGGGTGGGTGGGGGCGGCGTTTGGGGACCACTTTCGGGAGTGTAATTGAAAACCTGAGGCTCTGTCTGCGGTGGACACGGTGTTTGAGACTCAGAGGGCAGAGAGGGAAACGTAACTCCAGTTATTGTTCGCCGTGCAACAATCATCAAGGGAACACCCTTTCTCACTATAAAGTCAAAAATAGTGGCATGAAGTGAGAGTCCTCTGCTGAAAACGCATTACGTGCGATGCAGGGTTATTTGTGAGACTTGCGGTTAGTCTGGAAAAAGGCAGAATGGAAACCTTATGCATTCGAGAGGAGCTCTGTGGGGCCACTCGTGCTCCAGCTGCAGGCAGGAGGACATTTCTCATTAGAGACGGTGTTTTTGCTGCATTGTTCTGCGGCGTATCTACACTTGACATTCAACTCTGGTGGTGAATGCTGGGTGAGCCTCCCTTTCTCTCAAAGAATCTCAGCCCAACACTCTCATCCTGACACACCCCTTAAAGCATAAACATTAGCAGATTCCTGGCTGATAGCTAGACAGTCCTTCTCTTGAAAGGCCATCCTTCACAGGTCGTTCATCCTGTTCAGTCAAAGGTCAATGCAAAGCCTTTTGGAGGCCATTTCTAGGTCATTTAATTTTAGAAATCTGCCCGTGAGTTTGATGGGAGAGCAAAAAATGTTTGATGTGTAATTTTTTTTTCTTTTTTTTTTTTTGCCGTATCTCTCCCATCTGATGATTTATTCTCTTCACGTCTTGATAACTTGAAATCTTGTTGCAGATTCCTTTTCTGAACATCAAAAACTGACCTCATATTTTCTTGATATCTGGATTTTAGTAGTGACTTACTGTACACGTAACGCTGCGGGCTCTTTATGGAAATCAGAGATGTGAGGAAGCACAGTTGTTGTGGAAATGAGCCAGGTCTTTACTCAAACGGTAGATTACAAATGGCACTAAACTATTTAATATGACATTTTTGATTTCATTTAAATACAGCCATTAGCATAACTGATTTATTTCATGTATAAACTGAAGTGTCAAATTCCACCCAGGCCACAGCCGAACGCCACAGCTCCATATGGTGCAGCAAATGTCACTGAGATGACACGTCACATCCTGCCCCATGCCTTCCCTCTACTACATGTCAATTATTTTGTCAACACGTGAAGTAATCATGAGATGTGTTACTGTTAAACAGAGTAACGTGCAAGCTGTATCCTGCGACTATCCTTAACCCTTATAGAAAACGGTTATCTCTGACTTTCAGTTTACGTAGGCTCGATTTTGACAATGGTGGAAGAAAACCTGTACATAATACGATGGATGATCTAGCAGGATTAACAACTGTGCAATGAGCTAACTGACACTAGTATGACTGGCTAAGTAAGTAACCTCAACTATGAACCCGTGTGATTGTTGCATAGGCTAACTGAGACTGTTATACGGGCTAATGGCTAAAGAGGAGAAACCAAACTTACACTAGACAATCATTTTATTTAAATTTACCTTATATGAACTGCACACTAGCATTTTTTGATGACAGCCTTGGTTCAGACATTTAATTTTATTACATTTAACCACAGGTCTCTCTGAATCTGTTGACTTGAAGCCGCAGCTCGTATATAATAAAATTTTAATGTCGAGCTATTAACCTTAATCCTATTACCCTTAATCCTCCAATTCTGGCACCTGACAACACAACAAGATGACATTTTGATAACGTTAACAGTAGCCGCCTTTCGCTCTGTGGTGATTCATATTTTTTTCCCCAGCCCTTGGTTGTTTTGCCTCCAGCCATCTGACGTGGTCGTGACGTAGGAGATAAAAGTGCCGGTTGGTTTATAATATCTCTCTGAAATTTCAAGATATGTCTTATATTAGTCTCCACCGTTCTGATGACAAATCCTTCATCAGTTCACTTGCATTTTAAACTAACTGAAATACGACCTTATAGTCTTTATGTTGGACGCTGATTTGCAGTTACGTTACAAGATTTTTTATTTAACCACTGACTACTATGTTGTGAAGGCATTGCTGTTTTTCCGATCATAAACACTATATTATATGTTCTAACAGACAACCCACTTTTGTAGAAGCTTTACTACATTTTTATAGACTTTTAAACCATTTAATTCTTTTTTTTTGTCTAAACTTACTAAACAGTCATGCATCACCTCTTGAAACCGAGCTCTACTCGTCGTGCCACGGCACAAAAACAAGTACAATCCTCGTTTTGCCACCTCCGAGGAGAGCCTTTGGTGTCTGTTACAGTAACGAAACGGCGAAGAAGTTGCACTGCACTGCCCTTAACCCTGTCCAGATGGGATGTCTGAACGCTGGTTTGGAAAAGTTTAAAATAGTCCGCAAAGTAACACTTCATCGATCATTCTCAGCCCCGTGGCGACCAGCTGAAAGAGAACAAACCGCGTCACTTTTTCTCAACACTGAAGGAGACGCTGGAAGAGCTCTGACATTTACAGAGACGTTGTTTTCTTTTTTGAGGGGCTAAAAAAAAAAGGAATTATTGAAACACTTAATTCAGGCCATCCCTCGTATAAAATGTCAGATTTTATAAGGGGGTAAAGCAGTGCTGAACAAGCTGATTATACTCCCCATTAAATGATTTTAAAAATAAATAGATCTAGACCATTTGTGCCTTCCTCTTCCCCTGCAAGATGACTCAGGGTTTCACAGAGGCTCTGTTTTAGCTCAGGTGTTGTGGTGATAGGCGCCCCCGGGGGCCCACAAGTATGCCGTTCCTAACGATGTGCATGTTGTGACATATTTTTGTTACACAGATGCTTCGCGGTACATGCAAAACGGCTGTCGCAGGTGCGTGTGTGCATGTGTGGGTGTGTTTTAACATGTTGGGGAGGAGACGTGAGGAAGAGAAAAAGGAAGTGCGGGAGGAAAAGCGAGAGTCGGACCGAGCTCAACATGGTTCACCACAGATGGTTATTGTTTAGAATTCCAGGGTCATGATCTCATGCTGCGCTCTCCTTGTATCTCACAGACCCTGTAGGCCATGAATTAATCAAACGAAACACAGGCCTTGATATTGTAAGTGCTCTCCTATCAGATTACCTACTGTCAACAGAAATCGGATTACTTCAGCAACAGGCAGAGACACTTGTGATTATAGTCGTAGCCAGCAGCGTTTGGGAGAAGAGCGGCCGCCCCGACAAAGTTCAGGAACTAATCTTTTATACATCGAAGGACATCTGCAAGCATCTCACCTCGAGTCTGTGTGACAGAGGTAGACTTCCTTTCTCTTTTCTTTCTGCTGTGTTTACTTTTCCGTTAACCAGAGGGGATATCCTGTCAGTGCTTGCGCTCTTTCTTCTTTCTCCGTCTCCTCTGCCAGTCACACTCTCGGCTGCGGCGAGGATGTCAGCAGGAGAAGCTTCATATAGATAACGCTCCGGAAAAAAAAAAAAAATAGCCTCTTTGTTTGCACAAGACAACCGGGAAAAAAAAAAAGCCTTTGATGGGGTGAAGTGTCCCGCCTGTCACACACACACCGCCTCACACCTCCCATTATCCCCGTCTCCTCCTCCCTGTGTGTGTGATCCCCAGCGACGCGGGACTGAAGCGTTTAGCTGCTGTCAGTCAGTCAGTCAGCGAGAACAGGACTACGGAAGAGGACATAGAGGAGCTGTCTTGGCTGACTGCTGGCGAACGAGCCACAGAGGCCCCATTACTTTCTCTGCTTGTCAGGAAAGAGTTAACCCCAGGGGTGGAGGGGGTAAACATTAGGCTCAATGGTAACTGAGTGTGTAATTAATGCCGCAATGTGTCCAGTCCCCAGGACCTCCTCAACCTCAGGACCCTTTCTCAGAGTCTGGAAGAGAGAGCGGGGTCAGCATGAGGAGAAGGGGGGGCATCCGGGGCCCCCTTATGCCACTGCATCTGTCCAGAGAGGGGATATAGTCTCCAACTGGGCCTCAGGCGAATGACCCTTGTCAGCCATGAAGTTATGGGAGACAACAGATTGGTCTCTGATGACGGATGTGTGGAAGGAGCCTGATGATTTACACTCACTTGTTCCTTCAAACTACTGATGTTTGGCCAAAAAAAACAAAAAAACAAACAAAAAATAATTAGAATAATTAACCTAATTTGATAACTTTAGTAATTTCTTTTTTTTTCTTTTTGCTTGTGAACAAGTTTTAGATTCCAGGTGGAGTATCGAATGTGTTATGAAATATTTACAGACTAAACGTCATGCTGACAATGTCCGATTACACGTATGAAAAATAGAACCGCATGAATATTTTGGCATAACTTCCGAGGGTAACAAATTACCTCGGCTTCATCGCTCCACACTATTGATATTAAAATAACAATCGACCTAATCCCAGCAACATCAATCAGGGTGAATGTTTTTACTTTTGGTGTTGGGAGGCTGCTAAAACAGTTTCTGCTGTACATCAATTTAAAGATACACTTAGTCCCGTTTGATTATATCGAAGCGCAGGAGGACAACAACCTACTGGAGCGTCCACAGAGACCTGGTGGTTGTTATCTGTCTATGAGGGGTCTTGTGAGTTCTGGATGTGAAGTCTTGCTTGATTAATGCTCTCGCAGCTAAGACTGATCTTATCAGATTTACTTTGGCATCTTGCAGAGATTCCTTAAAATTTCTAACTTGCTCACTTTTGGCCAAATACCACATTTAAGGCCGGCCAGCTCCTCTGGAGAAGTTGGACATCTTCAGACTAGCTGAGGCCGAGAGAGCAATTCACAGACATACACTTGATCTGGGAAATGTTGCCGTCGGCCGTGCCATTCCATGTTTGTTTCCGATGCTGGTAACTGGTGATTAAGTGCATTTTTGGCCCTAGCCGAGATCAGTCAGCCAGTAAACAATAGTGTGATTGGCCCCGTCGTCACAATACGGCGTAAACAAATAACACGCTTTACTAGGAGACTTGAGCCAGAAAGGAAACTGGCAACCACGACTTCGAGTCTTGAAGTCAAATGGCCTCCTATGTAGCTATCCCCACCAGGAATCTTGATGACCAAAAGCCATCTAACTCTCTTGTCAATGGTGGTGAGAGCGGCTCCACCACATGTGAGCATTCCTGGGGCACCACGGCTTCACCACAAGCTCATATTTATCGTGTGTGGTTGAAGCGCCACAGAGGAGCCCACAGCCGACACATAGCTCAAGGAACACACACACATGCACGCTGTATACTGTCTGGGCTTTCTCCGCTATGTCTGTCCGGCTCCTCTCCTCTGTAATATAGACAGAATCAGCGATATTGTCAATGTCAGCAGTCCAACTCCCGTAAAACAAGTTTGCAGAGACGTCTGGCAGCCATGAAGTCACGATACGAGCCGCCTCCCATCAAGATCAGTGTACTGTACTTGCTTGAAGGGTGACCTACCAGGCTGGTGCAGGGAAATTACTACTTCCCTAAGTCTTTTGTATTTTAATTAACCCATACTTAATGGAGTTTAATCACTAACACCGAAATAGTTCCTTCACTTTATAATGCATGTGTGTGTTATAAGACCATCAGACAGGTTGTGTGTAATACACACACGCCATTAGCAGCCAGTAAGAAGTGCGGGGAGTCTTTCCTTTGGGCCCTTTGATTGTGGACTGTCTTAGTAGTTTTAGTGGCACTCGGCTATTATCATCCTCCAAGGTAACATGCAACAGTGCTTTTATGTCTTCCCTGAACTTTGGACCCAGCTGGATGTGTTTAGAACTGTTATAATGTAACAGAGGTTCAAAAGATTTCACTACCTTCCATTTAGCTCTCCTGCTGACACTGTTGGGCCACTTTAATATGCTTCCACACAGGGTCTGGATCTCATCACGGCCATATGAGGCAAGGGGAAAAGGTGGGTGGGTTGACAAGGGGGCTGGATTTACAGGGAGAATCGATGTGATAAAGTACTGATCCATTAGCCGCAGTGGTGGTGAAGCCTGACAGACACAAGTGGCTTACTGGCTGATTAGCACAAGACGAGAAGGCGACAAGAGAGATGTTGCGCTGCGGTGATTTCGATCAAACGCGGAGCAGTGCTTTGTTTCGGCTGCATGCTAGCAGCTTACTACTGCTTTTAAGGTGTGAGATTTGACTGTAGTAACATTTGGAGTCGATTGAAAGGAGGGCAATATCAAAAACCACACTTTCACAGTTTTAAGATACCTCACAGCCCCCAACTCGACTGCACCAGAGTGTCAGCCCAGGCATGACTACAGAGTATTTTCCTAGGCTATGGCGTCACTTTCCCCTGGCCTCTCTGGAGAGTGTGGTGGGACGCTGTAAAACTTTACTGAGGGGAGTAGTGCGACATGGGAGTGTCTCACCTCCATTAAAGTCCTTGCCAGGGTGCTGTGGCATTTAAACACTCATAAATAAGTAATGGTGAGATCTACAAACCCCTAACATGGAGTCACCCACTCCGAGGGGGAACGGCAAAGGGGACCAAGACGGGGTACGACGGAAAGTGAAGGGTCACCGGAGGCACACTGGTCAGATACCAAACTAAATGGCTCTCAAAAAAACTTTACAGCAACCACTAATACCCACTGGCCCTCTGTAGTCGCACAGAACCCCAGCCAAGCCTCTACTCCCTGGGAGAACGAGGCCACCAATATAGTAATCATAGCCAGGGTGTTTTTCTTACTCTTGTTTTACAGGCGAGGGGTTAAGTCACCAGCATCTGGAAACCCGTGCTGGAATTGAGGGAAGGTCAGCGGCGGAGCAGGCTTTTTCAATACTGTGAAATAATGTTGGAGTAGTGGGTAAGGGCAGCTTGCACAATGTAAATTTCATTCAGGTGTGACATTAACAGGCTATATCCTTGTCTTGGCAGTTTGTGCATGTCGTTGAGAAAATGCCGAGCGCGCGGTGGAGGGCCACGGATTAATCCGCCGACAGGACTGGCATTCAGAGTGAAAGAGGGAATTGGAAAAGAGTGGCACAAAGCTGTTAGCGGCGGAGCGGGCTGACATCACCAGAACTGATACAATCAAAGTTCTGGTTGTAAACGAGCCCTCCCGTCCAGAGCGGAGGGGCTGGGCTATGTCAGGCTCCTGAGGTAATTCACACTGCTGTGCGTCCTGCTTGCTCTGCATGAGGAGGATTTGGGGGGATTTTGGGTGGGCCTTTTGTCATGGCATCCCCCTCGTGTCCTCGCGGACAGTGCTGGCGAAGTGAGATTGATCAGCGGTTGAGGCCGAGCCCCACGAGTCTGACAGCGAGCAGAAGGAAGAATGAAGACAAATGAAAGGCCCCGCGCAGCAGCAGCCAGTGATCTTCATCGGTTACACAGAGAGGCAGAGAGGGAACAGGACAAGAGCTAGAGCTGAGCGTGTTTACCCAGGTGTGTGTTGCAGCTCGCCAGCTGCTGTGGAACAATATTGAAAGCAGACTGAAAGTTTCGCTGTATGTCCAAACCTGAGAAAGAAGAGTGTGTCCTTTACAGAAATTGGGTTGGTTTATTATTTTTTGAACACCGAAGTGCATCATCAGACGGCTGCTTTCCCTCGTTACCTTTGCTCCAAATTTCCAGACTCCTAAGCCTCCTTATCTCAGTAAGGGAAATATTCGGCAGTCGTGATGACTTAGCTATCAGCATTACAAATGGAATTAGAAGTTTGGCCTGAATGCACAAACCCGAGCAGAGCCTGCTTTCAAAGTATTCACAGGAGAGACATAACTGAAAAATAATTTCAATTAATCCAAGAAGTTTGGCAGCTTATTATAAAAATGCCTCAACTGTGTTATGTTTTTCCACAGAACATGAATTAACACTTAATGCACTTCAGAGATTTTAACGGAGAGCTGGTTTTGGAGAAAAGTTTCTGGCTTGCCTAAGTAGTGTATATCTTTAACACTGTGGATTCATATTCCCGACCCCAAATTTTCACTCTGCATGAGAGAAGTATTGCAACAGCGTTTGGCAACGGAGTCTGGCTACAAGCTCTTTTTTTCACTTCAGTGTATAAAAGTATTAGTATGGTAGGCATGCCAGGAAAAGTAAATCCTCCAGAGCTGTGTGCATGCACATACACGCCTGCGTATGTACAGTATACTGCACACGCACGGCTGTGTGTACTTGTAGATGTGTGTGCGCAGACGGAGACAAAATCAATCTCATCAATTGAGAGGGGTATTTCCAGCAAGCTCGCTGCTTATAATTACAGCAGACCTTGCAGTCATTGTCTATTTTCTCTTTCTTTCATTTTTCTGCCATCGGTTTCATATGGTTGCAGTTTGCATTAATTCATATGTGGTCCACATTTGCAGTTGTAGCCTCAGCAGATTAATCTCAACCCTATCACAACAGAAAGGTATGTTCCGGATACTTGTAACAGCGATACCACCCCTGCCCTCTGGATACAGAAGACCTATACCATAAGCGTAGCATAAGCACAGCATTGTAGATGTATGTGCACACACATTGTGTTTGCACTAGCAAAATGGAGCATTGCAGAGTAAAATTGTGCAAAACTAAGATTGTAACCTGAAATGAGAGCAGTTTTATGGTTTACACAGCAAAGTGTATCCATATGGCATAAGAATAGCTTCTTCGTTATAGAAAACGATGTGCAGGGCTTTTGAATTCTGCACACATGGAAGGAAGTTGTGCCATGTGCATTCAAAGGAAACTACAAATTAAAAGCAAACTTTAGTCCAAACAGTTACACTTCAAAATATCTTCAGTTTTAGGCCATTTAGATGTTTAGATTCTCATCCTTTTTGCGGTACCATCAGAGAGGCGTCTGTCGCTCTGCAAAATTAGTCTGCAGCACGACAGTGACGCTACACACACGATCTCAGTCATAACGATCGTCAGCCCCAAAAAGAACATGTCCCACAACAGAGGTGAAGGCCCCGATCTCAACATCACTGGGTCAGACAGGGATCAAATGAAGAGAAAAGAACTCCTGAAAAGAACTGTGACAAGTTCACAGGGAAGCAGAAAAATCGATCTGCCAGGCACGTTGAAAATGTGTCCAACCGTGGGCAGACGGGTGAAAGAGAAATTGGAGTACAAAGTAGAGAAAGATTATTCACTGCAATGTGGGCTGTCCGTGTTCGACATTATGTCTGCCAGTATGCTCTGTTAGACAAATTCCTGTACATTTATTTGTCTTGGCACGGAAAGCATCTTTACTCAGAAAGCGGAAGTCATCCCAGTGCATGCCAGATATAGAATTAATCTTCTGGCCAACAGCTAAATTTGACAATGAAAAGAACATTCAATATCTTTATGATTAGCGGGATTGCAGACAGTCTTTTTATTTCTCTCTTAATGAGGCCAATCAGCACAATAATGAATGTTGCTGGAGCTGGTGTGGTGCCACATGCTGAAAATGTGACAAATTGGCTCTCGTTGTCAGTGCGGTTTTCCACAGCGCTGATCTGACTTGACATTTGAGAGGGTATTCCTCCTTTGGCAGGGACTGTGGAAGATAATGACTGCCATATTACATCAACACAGTGCCATGCCAACCCCTCGACTGATGACACATCCCATGATGCAAAACTATAATGCGCTTCCCGTCAATGGTTGTCATACGGCTCTCAATACTGGTTATTTCTCAAGCTGCGTTATGTTGCAACAGACAATTACACAGCGATTCTGTTTTAAAGTGCACAGAGCATGCTCCAAAGGGATTATATCCACATTATTATATATTTTATGTCCAGTTAATTTGTCACTATCGATTTTCATATGTCAGTCTGACGAACCTCCCTTGACACTGTCTTTGCATCACGTCACCTCATGTGTGGTCCAGAATGAAAAAGCAGCAATCATTAATCTGGTTTAAAGGAGATCTTATTATTTTGAGAAGAATTTTGCAGTTTGATGTGAGTTTTGATTCATGACAGACAGAGTGAAGCAGGAATATCATTTAGGATATGGCGGCGGCCGCGCTTTCAAATGGGAATGTGCCAGCCCTTATCTTCAAAAGTTCCTTTTTCATAGTTCAAATGAAATTAGTAACAGCAATTTAACAAATTGTGAATCAGCGCCACATGGCAGTCTATCTATCTGCTCATGTGCTGCTTTCTCCAAACTCAAGACCTTCCCCTAAATTGACTCAATTTTGCAATATATAGTCTGTCTCCAGTATTTTCTAGACAAAAAATAAGCAGTGAAAAGTCCCGTGCTTGGGTTCCCTATCTGCAGCAATGCTGGTTAACAGAATCAGCCTAGAGGAGAGTTTATTCAAGGACTTGTTCCACCCTAGAAGAACTATGCAAAAAGAACATTATTTTATTTACTTGACCACATTAATCATCTCTTAGACCTTATTGGATTTGTCTTCCTGGAAACTATCTGTAGATCAGCATTTTGCTTCCCTCATAAGCCAAACCACCGTATATTGTTTACTATTGTTAAAAGATTGCCCTCCTTCTCTGCACTAAATACTTACCCTGATGTTTTCAGGAGTGTGTAAAAATCCAAAACAGCAAATCCTTGTTAGCCTAATGCTTGCTTTTTTGTATTTTTTTTTTTTTATTGGATATTACCCTGGATTGTCAGGTGTGGGTGGGCTTGGCTCTTCTTCAGCCTATTAGCGTCAAGCCACAGACTCCCATCTTGCCAGTTTCTCGGTCACAGCCAGCCAAGACAAGGTGGTGGTCTAGATTTCCAGAAATCAAAGCAGATTGTTGTAAATCGTGATCATCACTTCCTTTCCGCATCCAAGGAAAGCATTTTGGAGGTGGTAGGAGATTATTCTACCAGATGCTGGTGAAATGTAGAATGTTTGGCTTTACCTATCCATCTGGAACGCATTACACAACACGATGTACACACAGTCATGGCAACATACACAACACGGACCCAGGGCTGCAGCGCGCTCGTCGAGGCTGACGCTCAAAGAAAACAGCTGATGTCAAAGTGTCGAGCAGAAACCCCAGGTACAATTTAGGTTAGTGGAGATCAACACTTATGTTGTCCAGCGTGCCTGTAAAACAGATGCAGGAAAGTGCTGCACAGTCGGGTATATTGGCGACCGCTGCGTCTTTTAGCTCGATGGCTGCGGCGCGCGGACTCCCTGCTGGGTGCTGTTGGGAAGGGGCCACTCTGCGGTTAATTAGCGGGCAGTGATTTGGCCCCAAGAGGGCAAGGTCGGCCCACCAGTGAGCTCACTTCCCCTCGTCTTCACACTCACATGCACGGCCGCTCCCCAGCTATGAGTCAGCCGGCGGAGAGCGAGAGCGCGAGAGGGAGAGCGAGAGACAGGAAGTCATTTTACCCGCATCGGGCCCATCTCCAATCTCGTCGCCTGCCAAATCTGAGTAGTGTGATTACAGGCGAAACTGATTAAAACAAAACAACTCAGCCTAGTGCGCCTCAGCCCCTCCTCCCTCCTCCTCCAAATATACAGTACACATGAACAGCCCCCCACCACACACACAGTCAGGAGAAACAGGATGCTAACAGATCCTGCACGTGATCTCCTGAGACTCTAATGGCATCCTGATGGAACACAGGTGCCTCCTGGGAGTTGCAGCACTTACGCTGAATACACATGAGGTGACTCAGTGCCCGTTTCCCTGGTTTAATCATTTAATGATTATTATGTCTTTACGTATTTCCTCGTGCTCATGCTTTGGGAGCTTTGGTCTGTTTTCTTACAGACACAGTTGATGATAAAGTGATGAGAAAGCAGGTCTCTGTGGCAGCCACATAAACATGCCTCTGACTTTTAAAGGATTTTCCCTGAGACATCCGATGCAGGTGCTCTGCTGAGATCAAAGAGGCCAAGTAAAACCTACTTAGTTTGAGAACTCCAAGAGAGCTGATTTATTCAGCCGTCCCACTGTAAAAATTGCCCTGTAGTTTGGTTGAGAACCTCCCACTAATGATGTCGTATTCCATCAGCGCAGTAAAGTAAGATGATGCATTTTTCTTTCAGTGTAATGAAAAGTCCCACGAATCTGCTCGTCACCTGTGTTCTCTTTCTGATTTACTGGCTGAGTGTAGGATGCGCCACATTTTTTGTCATCCGATCCAATACCTTGTCTCACATTTTCTTTTTAAAAATACAGTGCGTCATGGCACACATGGCTTTAATTATGGGTTATGTGGTACTTAAAGAATGCAGCAATATGCTACAGTACCTATCATTGTCGTGTGCTCAAGGCTAGGAAATTTTGCATTTTCATGAGAGGAATGCTGTAAATGAACGCAAAAATGCCACATTTTCATTTTCAGTATGTCTCCGTTGACCCTGCCACACCAGCGACAGTTGTTTTTAATATAACATTTTAGCTTACACTGTAGAGCAGAGGACTGGGTCGGATATGGAGCAGCTCCAAAAACGCAGCGAACATTTGCTGTTCGCTCATCAAATCCCACCAAACACGTTGAGTCCAGCCCAGGGCACTGAACCAGTGAGGGCGAGGAAACCATCCGGCAAACAAATAAAGCTTTCACTGTGGAGCCTCTCCATCGCCATGGGAACTGTGTGTTTTACAGTGTAAATCAAACATAACAAGGTATAATAATGTGGGTTAATACAAGCGTAGTAGAGCAAACCAGAGAGCATCAGAGGAAAAGCCGAAAAGGTTCGTGTTTTAACGCAAAGACTTAGCGAGTTCTTCCAAATTGGGGACGTTAATGACAGAGACTGAAAAAAATAAATAAAAAATCATCGAGGATATGCCTGCAAAGTAAAAATTCACTTGTGTGGGTGTTGCTTTTACTTTACAAACGCTCACATCAATCTTACAATGCTGCTGAATTTATGTTCAGTGTTGTGAAAGCAACTGGCCGTTCTTAAAAACCTCCAACTAATGTTGCATGAGACGTTTAATACTGAAAACATGACGTCAAGAGTATAACCAAAAGGAGCCTAAAGGAAATGAATCACATAATGTGACAATCACATGTTAGTGAGTTCCACGCTTGGGGTGTTACTGCTATGCCAATAGTGACTCTTTTCTTTGGCAAATGCTGATGTACAATTATTTTTGGCCTGTCAATACATGCGTGATTTTTCCAGTAAATTGGTTTACTGGCTTAATGCACCATAAGCAACGGGGTGGAAGGCGTCGGGCTGCTGATTTTATTTTCAACCAATACAGTCTAACCCTTAAAGCTATGAGGACGATCATTGCCGCCAATATTTCTGCGTTGTGCACATAGGGTTTTTCTTCATTTTTCCATTATTGCATACTGTCAACAAACCGCTCATTCACAAACTCGAAGCGTACATTCTTTCCAAACCATGTTTCGTATTTTCTGCGAGAGATAAGATGACACGCAGCTTTCTGAACTTGTATTTATCTCTTGGTATGTTTTTGCCAAGTGCTTGAAGTTGGCTTCTCCGGCAAAGTGGTCATAAATAACATCTATTCCACTTTTTCTCCTTGAACGTTCCAAAAGGAGATAAATGCCTTACATAAACTCACCAGTCCGAAGCAGTGACATGTACAAACACAACTATGAACAAACGTGTATGGTATGCGCACACACACACCTTGACTTCGTGATTTCCGCCTAACGCAATGCGGGCAGCGATCATAGCCCTTCTTCTCATATCTATATTATAGTGTTAATGAAAGTGGACAGATTCCAGACACTCCTTCAACAATGCTTGATATTGTACTCCACTCTGCTATAGAGTGCAGTTTAGAGCATGAGGATCACAGGCCCCGGCACTGCAAACATAAATGAGATCAGACCCTATGGATGACAAGCACCCACTCATTATGGAGCTTAAGGATCAGAGCTCTGGCTTTGTTCCCTTGTCATGGCATTTTAAGGCTGAGATCCTCAAGACTATGAGCTGTGTCTTCTGACGGGGCCTCATCACCTCAAACACCATCCAGTCCCATATCATGTCAACATACCACATCTAATGGTCACCCCAGAGATGAGTGGATTTTCTGCATGGTTTGTCCCCAATGCAGCCTCCTGTAACTGCCTGTAAGCCCGCTGAGTGAATGTTTCACAGACATCATCGCGGGGAATTGACAGAGGATGAAACAGAGCTCGAACAACAGCAAAACTATTTTACGGGAAGAGGCGAACCAGAGGTGAAACCGAGAGAAATGTGGGCAAATAGGGGACAACGGGCAGAGCAAACACTGCCTGCAAGGATTGAACTTCTTGTTTTGACATGTACAATACATACCCGAGAAAGAAATACAGGAATAGTGAAAGCTGGATTGATTGAGCGCCTCCACCCTGAGCATAATCACCTGAGCACACACACACAAAAGCTCTGCAGGGAGCGCAGTAGCCTATTTATGGCCCGTGAATGTTTTGTGCTTACAATGCAAAAAGAGACCAGGATTAGAAGCCATGCTTCTAATGATGATCACGAGATACAGCAGAAACCTAAACAGACAGATATAAAAACAGTCTTTTGGATGAGATTTATATGTGGATTGTTATTTACACGACACCATCGCTTTGAAACACACAAATAAAAAAAATCACAAAAAATGTGGTTCAGTTCATCTGCAATCTGTTGACAACCCGAGGAACTCCTGCTGATGGGGATCATATAAAATCACAAGGTCATAATAATTTCCAAATGGAACTAAAGGTTAGGAAGTTTGTTTCAATATTGATGAGCTCGATGAGCGGGACTGACTTTTATGCTTGAGACCGAGAAGTGAGTTATGCGTCGCGAATTTAAAAAAACAACAAGAACAGTGAATGTTTCGACGAGAATTATGTTCATCCCTCCACATGTCAAAGGGCCTGTCATGTGGAATAATTTATAAAACTGTGCGTCAGATTCCGAAATTTTAAAATGCACGCTTACACAGGAATTTCTCTTTGTGAACCGCGAGCAACTCAAAAATGCGCGCACTTCCCAGAGGGACCACAAATGATCAGTGTAAATCCCTCATGAATACTGACGCACATATTGTTCCTGTAGAGAATGAAGGTTTTAAGTGTTGCAGACAAAACACAACTCCTTCATTCAAACAGAATCACGCACTTAAAATGTACATTATGCTAAGACATAAAGAAAAAGTGTATTCACTCAAGCATAGAAGTGTCTCTCGCAGGTTCGCTGCAGCTGATGAGTGTGCAGTGTGGTGGTGTGTTCCTGGTCACTGTTGCATCACAGACATCCCTGAAGTGCATTTTCTTTTGAAGCTCTTTCTCAGTTTTATAAAGAAATGAAATTGAAATTAACGTGACCGAGACGAGATGTGGCTGTTAAGGTTACTGGCAGGTATGCAGGAGGGAGATTCTGAGGAATCTGGGAGTGCGAGCGTCATACGTAAGTTCACACATTAGCAATGAGTCACAGATGTTGATTTTTAAGATTCGTGCAGTGTAAAATTATTTGCTTGAGGATTATTACAAAGCCTTGTAACAATTTACCACTACCCCACACGTGTGTTGCAACTGTCTCAATGAGCGCATTGTCTGACTTGCTTTTATTAATCTCACCCTTTTCATGGGAAGTGGTGTTCACGTGGGTCAAGCCCTGTTTTGTGCTGAAACGGTTTATGAGGCCTTAGGAGGCTGCATGCCACAGTGAACTGAAGCTGCTCATTTGTCACCTAAATACGCATGGAAAATATTTATACATGTATATAATATGTTACTGTTGTAATGCTAGTGCTATATATTGTTTACTGTAACATATAACATGCATTGAATACCTTTCAAATAACCACACAAACAACAGCACCTTATTGTGGTGGCAACAATACACCAATCAGGCATCAACTGTCTCACCTAATGAGATCTGGGACAGGTTTCAGCCTCTCCCTAGAGTTTGCTCATTTTAAATTCACCCTAGGTGTGATTGTAAGCGCAAATGGTTGTTTGTTTCTGTGTTAGCCCTACAATAGACTGCCGACCAGTCCAGGGTGTACCCCGCCTAGTGAGGATAAGTGGTCGTAGAAGACTGTATTACACACCAACTAAACACATCTGATGTGTTTACTATCATATATACACTTTGTGTGTGTGTGTGTGTGTGTGTGTGCGTGCGTCTCAGCCAATATCTGCCGTAAATGTGCACTGGAAAAATAAATGTGATTCTGATGAATTGCACTCGTTATGTTTTGTAACCAGATTACTGTAATCCAGTTAGGTTAACTTCACAACTCTGAGAATATGAATAAAGAGGACGTTATTGCCTGAATGGCCAGTGGCCTCAAATGAGATGTAATGACAAACACTCAAGCTTGTTCCTCAGTTGTGAAACACAGACCCAGAGGATACGGCGTCCAGGCCTAATAGCCGTAGAGACTGGGCTTGGCTATAGCCACTAATTTGTAGTATAGTGGTCATTACTGAGAGACGACAGCCAGCTGTGGTGTACTGCTGCTTATCTGGAGGTAATGAGAGGTAACATGGGTGTAATGCGGTTCCATGTGCACATATTTGTCTCCACATCCAGAATGTCTCTCGACTCTCCCTCTCTCTCCTTTCTCCCTCTGTCAAATAAATCCTCTGTGGCTGTTTTGAAAAATCCCTCCACGTTTTTTTTTTTTTTTTTTTTTCCCTGCCAAACATTCTTTCTCCCTCTCTTTCTCCGATTCCTCATTAAACCCGTGAAGAAGAAAGTGTGTTTAGTGCGAGCTCGGGGGGCCCCCCTCAGCTCAGTTGTGGGAAGGGAACTGTAACGGTTAATGGCGGGAGGTCTCACCCAGGGAGAGGGAAGAAGACACCCACATTCAACACGCACACATAGATCAGAGAGGAACAGCGTTTGGAGGTGATGTTCGGGGTGGCGGATGATAAGGACTCGTCTCGGGGGAAAGGGGGGCGGGCGGCGGGGCTCCCGGTGGGACTCAGGTGATGCAGGAGGTGGTGGTGGTGGTGGGAGGGGAGAAGGAGAGAGGAATAGCCCAAGGAGACATGGCGCTTGTCTGGCCTGTTTCCCGGCCTCCCGTGTTGGAGCATGAAAAGAAGCAGGTCGTTTACACCCCAGTGAAAAAAGCCACCATAGCCACAGCAGCACCTGGATGTTATTTGGGCTAATGGACTCGGGGCTTACTCAATAGTAATCAACTCGGGGGGGATGCTTGTCGCTTTGTTTCATGCGCCACCTTTTTCCAGCACTCCCATTCTTGCAAAACGTTTCTTACACTCCTACCTGCCCTCCCTGCTTGTCCTTATCTCTCTCCACCCCTCTGCTCATGTGTTTATTTTATTTTGCAGAGAGCTGTGTTATGACAAAGCCTTCACTCCCCGGATATATGCAGTCAGTGCTTGTGTCATGCCCTTATGAGGTATGGGGGCCCTCACAACTCTGCCAGCCCCACCCGGACTGCCCTTCCCGTGCAGGGAGAGGGACGGGGGAGGAGGGGCTGGAGGAGGAGGAGGAGGAGGAGGAGGAGGAGGAGGAGGAGGGTTGGAGGAGGTGACTCCTGCTCACACCCTGTCCTGTCCTGCCTGGTGTTGATGGAAACCTCACACACACACACACACACACACACACAACCAAAAAACTGTTAGATTCACCCATTTTTTTTTTCATTCTCTTTTGTTCTCATGGACAGTTGAAAATGCTGACAGGAGATTTCCTGGGTCAGTCCATTTTCCTGTCCCGCTGCTATTACCTCATTCATATAAGGTTCAGAATGTTTCAGGATTGTTTACCATCCATCACAAAATCCCAGAGGGCTAAAACCCTTAGCCGGAGTCACATAAGGCTCTATAGCGCCATAAAATAGTTAATCATGCCGAAGACTCATTTATCCAGCGCAGGGAAACCACCAGAGGGTTATTTTATTTTCTTTTAAATGGGAATGTATACCTAAGCTGTGGAGTGTTTTCTATTACAGAGTCTCACCCTCGGAGTCTCTTTCATCCTCCTTGACAAACACAGGTCGTTGTTCGCCATGAAATTCATTTCATTTATCATATCAGGTGAGACTTTCAGGCCAAGGCACAGAGAGCAGACGCAAAGTGGGGATTTTTTTTATTTTTTATTTTTTTCCCGCACAAAGCATCTTGTGAATGAATTGAAATGGAAAGTTGAGGTGAAATGCTGGTACACTCACTCCCCCGGAGATTTAGCTGAAAACACATTTCGTCTTCTTCACTTTACAAGCGAGACGAGCGGTTGATCTCGGGACCAAGCACGCCACCCAAGAAACACCACTTAGCCCGGACCCTGCAACGAGCTGCTGAAGAGGAAATAAAGTGGGACTGTAATGATAAAACTTGTCAAATGTGTTTCCATCCGTCTCATCTTTTCTCCATTTTTTTTTCAACGGCTTGAAAGTGAAAAACAAAAAAAAAAGTCTCAAGCAAAAAAAAAAAAAAAAACACATTACATTTCATCATTTTTCCATTCTTTAATTTTCACCACAAAGCCTGACATGTTTTAAGAGGTGCAACCTAATATTGCCTGAACTCCAGGACCTACCACAAAGATCTCTGGGTAAATGGGAGGGAAGGAAGTGCACAGACAGGAGGACGGGTGTGGATGGAAAAGTGCGCAGTAACTTGGCTGCAGCACACCCTTAAGTAACAACACATGGCAGAGGAGGAATTCCACACTCACGGACACTCTGCATGAGCGAGGATGGGAACGGCTGTCCGGGGCTGCTTGAACCAAGCGGCCGGCCGGTTCCGAATGGGAAGCTGATAAGACTCTGCCATACCTAATTCCTTTCCATGTTCTCATCCTGGGTAGGCATCACAATGGGCATGATTCATGGGGGTAATTCCGCCAGCTACTGACTTGGCTCCTGTCTGCATTTGGGAAGAATGTGACCTCACAATATGCCTCTTTCAGGCCCATCCCTGTCTGACTGCGACCAGCCTCTCCTTGAAGCCCTCTTCTGTTAGAGGCTGCAGAGTGAGGACAAGGGAATGCAACAGAAAGGCAAAGGAAGAGGGGCTAAGCTGAGGGGGGAAAATCTTGCAAACACACTCCTCCTTCCCCATCTTCCGACATCACTCTCTCCCTCCCAGTCTAATAACTAAATGATGTGCCGCGAGGAGGGGAATTTAAAACAATGAACTTGAACGTCAACCACCGTGACAACCGCAGAGACGAGCCCTGATTGCGCAGGGGGAAGTTGTAGGTGTGATGGCTGTTTTATGTTTCCATGCATCGGCCGCAGGAACCACCACAAGTCTAGCCTAAGCGATGATCTGAACGAGAACATGTGATGCAACAGTGTTTTGTAACACGAGACCTCTGGAGCACTCTCTATCTGGTGCTTAAACAAACTGCAATCATCGGGGGTAATTATTTAGCTGAATTAGGTCATTTGAAGCTCGGTTAATTCCTGGTTACATTCCATCTGTCACAGACACAAAGGCCCGCGTCTTTATCTGCAGTCGGTGCTGAAATGTAAATTGCACTGCAGAACAGACAAAAGTAGCCCGACGTCGGACAGAACGAAAAAACTTCCAAAATCACAATTGTTTTGTTGCCAGCTTTGGGTTAAGAAATCCTGCGGTTTACAAACGTCTTTAAAAAATTATAGGGATATAATAGCGCTCTTTAATGGCCCAGACAAGCGTGTTGTTAATTTCTCACAAGATTAATTGATTGCGTGTGCAATAAAGGACAGTATTTCTTTTTTAGTCGTGTGAAAGCTTTAATCTGAATGTGAAGCAATTCCAAGCAAACAATTTTTTTTTTCTCCTCTGATGCAGAATGTACGCTGATCCTGCATCACGTTATTTAATTCCTATGCCTTGTGCCTCCAAAACAGTTGTGACTCATCAGAGCATGGACATGGGTCTTCTGAGGGTGTCCTGTCATGTCTGGCAACAGAATCTTGTCAGTTTAGGCCTTTGAGTCCTATAGGTTGAGGGGAGGGGCGTCTATGGATCAATCCATGGATACTTGATCAGTTTGGGATCTAGTGAATTATGGGGCCAGGTCAACGCCTTGTGCTGTTTTTCATGTTGTTTTGAAACTGTTTTTGTGTGTGCCTGGTCTGGTCTAGGTGGGTGGTTCACGTCTAAGTAACATCCACATGAAGAATGTCAGGTCCAAAGGTTTACCAGCATGTTATTTACTTCACCTGTCAGTGGTCATAATGTTACGCCTGCTTGGCGTATGTAATTTCCAGGCACATCAGACACGACCCTAATCATCAACGTCTCCCTGAGGATGTAAACCTCGGCAATAGGAGTTATTCTAACTCTTTAAAAAAGTTCAGAGAAAACAGAATGACGCCTCAGAGGTGCAATAAATCTCTTTTTTATTCAAGCGCTTCACCCTTAACCCATTTAACTCCGCTACAGGGGAAAGTGACTTTATAGACCTGCACAGCCATCAAACGCTGACACACACATGATCCGAAATCTCGCACAGGTCGCAACACGCACACACGGCGGCACACGCCCTTTAAACGGGCGTCGACACCTACCTACGCGCTCGCAAGCAGAGGTGGTTTTGTCATGTCACTCTCCTTCAACATCCTGCGGCGGTCTGCCTCATAGGAGGAGAAAATGTGGTGTGATGTCACCTCTGGCATGGCCCTGGTGTCTGAAAGCTTTTCATGCGCCGCCCCAGTGAAGGAGAGGCAGACATTACTCAGAGTAAGAGTGGAGACTATCTGTTCTCCAGAGCTAAAGCTGGTATTTGTTAGCGTGGACCGGTGCCAGCGTCGGGCCACTGTCTGTTGACTGCTCATCAACACAATGCGGATCGGATCAGTCAGACTCCACAAAACATCCCCAGTATGCGGCTGTGACACTCACAAGCCTGCCCTGTCACTCTGACTGGCAGGGTCACGCTGCTCTACCACTGCAACTCTCGGAGCAGCCCGGCAGGCACCGTCTCGAAACCACCGGGCGAGGTTAGTCATAATAGAGCTTCATCTGGCCATCAATCTTCTAGCTCTCCCCCTGCGAGGAGCATGGACCACGTCTTGTGTTGCAGTTAAAAGCCTTGGCACTGCCGCACCGGGCCTGTGATAAATTGATTGCTCTGTGAAGCCCGTGGAGAGTGTTTGGAGATCCTGATCCATCTTCGCTGTTTGTCACTGTGCATTAGCAGCGAACGAGGGGGGATTCCTGAACCCTGACTCACGAGCCCCTTCGGCAAGCACCTTTCAAATAAAATTTAGAAAGAAACCGTCAACTGGAAATGTAAATTGCAAGACCATTTAGAACGTCTGATTCCCGACGACCCCCCTCCCCCCATTCCCTCCCCAAAATTCGAGAGAAAACAAAAGCCAGAAGCATTTCGGGCGAACATTCTGTCTGCAGTTATATGAAATTGACTGCCGAAGAACCAATAAAATAATAGATTTTGGGAAATCTATCAAATGCTTGTACTCGCGGGTTTTCATTGCCCGAAGAAGAATAGGAGAGGGCCGGCGCAAGCCTGTCTCCGTTTACACGCTTTATCCAGCTATTGTTCTCCATTGTAGTGGTTTTTATTTGGCAAAAATACACAAAATCTGACCCTGAGCTTGGGTGGCGATATAACACGTGGCTCAGTCCACCGTGACACGGCACGACCTTATTACAGAAAAACTACGTATTCGTTCAACAGCGAGAGACCAATAATCTTTTGATCCGGTTCGACCATGTATGATCTTTGGCCAATAATATGGCTGTGGCCCAATAATGTCATACAATCCTTTGTCATGCAGTCTTTCCAGTTATGTTTTATGTATCATGTAAGTTGTTATGCTGTATGTGCCAACTGTGACTTTATTGACTTGCATTGACAAAAAACTTGATGATTCAGAAGATTTTGCATGTATTTTTGACTTTTTGACGTTTTTAATACAGTGCCAGCCACACCATTATGACCACTGACAGGAGAATTTAATAACATTGATCATCTTGTGACAATACAACACTCTGCTGTTAGACATTTGGACCTGGCATTCATGTGGATGTTACTTAGACATGTGTCACCCACCTAGACCAGACCAAACCAGACCAGACACCCCCACCCCATAGCAGTGACACTCCCAGCAGGGAGCAGCCCTGTGTGACACAGTCACACACACAAAAACTGTTTGGCAACAACTCAAAAAAACATGAAGAACAGCACAAGGTGTTGACCTGGCCTCCAAGTTCACTAGATCCCAAACTGATCGAGTATCTGTGGGATGACCCAAGGAGGCCCCTCCCCTCAACCCATAGGACCCAAAGACCCCCACTAACAACTTCCTGGCACCTCAGTCATAACTGTTTTGGAGGCACAAGGGAGACCTACACAGTATTAGAAAGTTGGTCATAATGTTATGCATGGTTGGTGTTTTATTATATGTGTATGTATATATATATACTGCTACTACTTCTTTCCTTAAATATTACTGCATCAGCACAACTCTATTGTCCTTGTTAAATAACTCAGTCCAGCGCTCCTTGCTTTTAAATCCAGATCAGATATCGTTATCTTCCACATCCTCAACACCAACTGGTCTTTTCCTGCTGACAGGTCTATTGAACCGACTGCTTTATTTTCACTCATGAGAAAGTACACTCATTCTGTGGGAAGCACAGAGTTGACACTCAGCTAAATCCATTCACTGTTTCTATTTTAGTGAGACGTCTAGACATAAAAACATTTTACTAGGAACCAAAAGCCACAGCCGGGTTCTGCAGAGTCGGACTGTGACTCCGACCCTCCAGAAAACACTGCGCTGCATGTGGGGCTAAAAGCAAGCGCCTGCTACTGCCAAAGCACCTTGCAGGGTGTATGTTTTAACTCCAGATATAGAATATAGATGGTGAAGTCATGTGTTTACTTCCTATAATGTCTTTGTACTGGAGAAAAGATTGTCTGCAGTAATAAAACGTTTATATTAGTGTCTTTTATGGGATGTTCCTTGTATACATAATTGTTCGCAGCGTCATAAAAAACAAGGCCAACAAAGTGCAAATTACAGGGTTTGTGGGGGTACTGACCACCTATTTTCCACACTCCAAGTCACAACATCTGTAAACAAAGTAAATGTGTTCAACCATCAACACACACCCAAAAGTGTGACCACAAATGATGTCATTCCAGGGTAATGGACATTTGGAGCCGAGGTCTAACGCTGTGCATTCAATTAAAAAAATTTAGTAGCTTATTATTATTCTCAGTTCAAACTTTGCAGGATAAACAAGATATGCAGAGATTTTAAACTACCAACTTGTATTGTTGTATGCTGAGATTCATGCTTAGTCATTGTGAGTAGCAGACATTATTAAAGAGAAATCTGATTCTGTGATGATGAAATAGCATGGGGGTTTCTTTAAACAGATATGGTTGCGCAGTCCAGTGTATGTATTACTTCCCCTTTGAGGCTTCCTCAATTCTCGTTCATTATGACCGTCAGCTTTATGCTTCGCTTTGCTTGCATTCTTAAAGTGTCTCCATTCATGTCAGATGGGGCCATAGGAGAGCATGGGATATATCGGTGCCTCCGTATTCTTCAAACGAAACGTCTGTCGTTTGTCTGAAACTCTCATTCCCACAACTTTCAAACCTCACAATTGAGAACGCTGCAACTTTCCAAAACCAACAGTCCTCAGACTTTACATAGAGATTGACAGGATGTGCCTTCACAGTTTCCATCACTTTTTAATTGCGGAACGTCTCAAATGTTTTTGAGGACTGTGTTCCAGTTGCAGTAATGTTTAGTACATCAACTATACTCTGTCATTAAGCATGGTCGCTTGTAAGCAAAATACTTTTGCACTTAGATGTTAGTTAAAGTTGCAATAACAGTGTATTGTGACACAAGTATTGTGTTTTTATTGTGGACGCTGGGACTCGAGTTCCCATATGATCTGTATCACTGGAGTTTAGACACATGCTAACTGGATCTAATCATTTAATATAACAGAAGTTGATCATCTGCTTCCATCTTGCCCTATCCTTGCCCTGTATCTTCTTCTCTCATACCAGCTACCTTCATGTTCATGTAAACCTCCTCCTTAGACTTCCTCTAGAACTCCTGCTTGGCAGCTCTAACCTCGGCATCCTTCGCACGTCCAACACGTCCAACACGTCCAAACCATATCAACTTGGCCTCTCCAACTTATTGTAAAAACTTACAATAATTTAAATTTCATGGCAATCCATCAGACTGTTGTCAAGATAGTTCAGTCTGGACCAAAGTTAGGGCCACAAACATCGCTAGCAGCTGCTTTCAGGCGCTAAAAATGACTTGAATTTCCAAATTTGTTTAAAAGTTCTCCTAAACAGTTGTTTAAGTCTTGAGCAGGGGTCAACCATTGTTACTGGCTGAGCACAGGAACTGCAAATTAATCAACCTATTTGCAGGTCTTCTGTGGTGTTTAACATCAAACACGTTCTGCACTTTGATGGATTTCTTTCCTCCAGCACAACAAATTCTATTTTGCTCTAATCTCCAGGAAACATATTGGTGTGGGCAACCTGGTTTAGCACAACAAAGATGACTGAAAGTCCAGGATTGATTTAAAAAGGTCTAAATTTAAATAACTCTGATACTGCAAAGGGGAACAGAACACACAAAGAGTAAGCAGGAAGAAAGGGCCTCCATTAGGCTTCACTGTAGCAGCTGATGACTGATATGATAGCAAGCCCATTCAAACTGCAAATTTTACACATGATTGAGGCTCTATTGGATGTAATGAAATGGCCTTCCTGAATATTGCACTTGAGTGACTGTGTGACCACCAGCACAATGGCGGCTATTATAGTTTTGGGCCTTCAACCCATTTTTCATTGTACCGGGTCTACCTTGTTATTACTGCAGAACTCAGGGTGAACCCGCGGCTTTGGTTTCTTGCTGTTACGGATGTGACCGTTCTCTCCACCGGGAGCAATTCATAGAGTGTTAATTGACCACCGCAATCACTCAGCAGATTTATGGAAAAGTCTGAGGGGTCACAGGAGACTTCCAGGGGAGGCCGTCCAGGGAGCAAGGCTGGCCTCAGAGCTGCAGCTGGGGAATTTCTGGCCTTTGTAAATACACTGCAGGTTCATAAACTCCCTGCCTTCCTGCGGTGACCTCAGACCTACATTATGTAGAAAAATGATATTTAAATAAGCCATAGAGAAAAAAAAAATGGGCGTCCTTCTGTAGGGTTTTGTGCTATAATGACACTTTAATGAGTTCACGACAACGGTTATGGTAAAGAGATCGGAAAAACAAACACAATATTCAGAAACCCTATTATCTTCAAATACCGCCATGACCCAGTTTGTCATCCACTCATACAGATGTGTAACGTGCACTGGGGGAGGAGCTGGAGCGCAGGCAGACTGGGTGTGGGTACTGGGGCCCATCTGGTCGACTATAATCAGCTTTAAACAACGATACGGACAAATGAATGATAGAAGGCGCATGTGGTAAAAACAGGGGTTCAGCTGTTACCTGCAGCAGCTAACAACCGTTTGCCTCGTTAAAGATCCAACGCACAAATATCACAGAGGAAGGGCAGGTATTGGTTCTGAATGCTGGGACAATAAAAAGGTTTATTTTTCATTGTTTATCTTTCGCCGCAGTGTGTTAGGATGTCAGAGTATTAGTTTGAATGAATGTGCGTGTGGCCCTGCATCTGGACACTGTTAATACTGTTTAATCCCTTTCTGTCAGCCAACCAGACTTGTCCCCCTGCCAATGCACTGTCTACAGTGTGTCACTTATCTTCAAACTGAGAAAGAGAGCATCTAATAATAACATCTTCCTCCAGCTCTCCAGTCCAACGGCACACTCCCGGACTAATGCCGACGCTTTATTATTAAGGTAAGAACGAGCCCATTACTGTTAGATTCACATTTTAATCCAGCCTGGTATTTGTTAAGAAAAGACACGTATATAACGGTGTGCTATGCGAACACAACACAGCCAGCACTCTAAAGACTGCTGGAGGCAGTGCACTTGTAATAACTTACAAACACTGGGATAATTTGGTATTTAATAGATTTTGTGGACTGAACAGTCAGGAAATTGCTCCTACAGTTTAACATGATGCAGTTGAGAATCATTGCCTTGGGTACGCCAATAATTTAACAGTGTGATAAGCTGTATCATTTCTGTCTTCTTGTGAGCGTTGCCCAGGCACGATGATTTACGAGCGCTATAAGTCTGTGTTTTGCTGCATGGAGCCTGCATGGTGCATGGAGTCTAAATGCCATGTTTGCTTACACTGAAACGCAGCTCTAATGGGTTTGTGTTACATTGCTAAATCAACTCGGGCTGGGAAGCGGCTCCCAGCAAACCTTTATGATCCATTAACCACCAGGCATGGTTTTGCCAGGGCGTCTGTGCCAGCTGGCACCAACTGACAACCCTGTATCACAAGCAGCCACTGCCAGACATCGCTTTACTGAGGTTTGCTGAAATCCCTCCGTTCCCTCGAGCTGATTACATACATGTTGTTTTGTCATTAGCCGAGGCTCCTCGTGGTCCTGTCTTGTAGACATGCTTGACGGAATGAAGGTAAACGCAGCATGTACAGTATGTTAGACTTGATGTCTGCAGACAGCTCGGGAAGAGAGACAAGTCTGTGGAGTGGTTTGAGTTTGGGTGGAGACAGCAGCATTTACTGTAGAACTGCAGACAAATATGCATGGACCCCACCCTAGGCTAGTGATCAACTCCTCTGTCATCAGTGCCTTTATCATGCAGACAGAGATTGATATCCAAGGATCAGATTGCTTGGAATTCCTCGTGCAAATGAAAGTCCCATTTTTCAAACATTTGGAAAATGGAAAGATTTCTGTAGCGCTGCTTGACTGTTTTATTGTGTTACTCATGAAAGCTGGCAAGCCTCTGCACACAAATAAGCTCCCGATTTTCCAAGTTGCCTTTCGACAGTTGTCAGTGCACGGCTTATTTCTGAAAAAGCATCATGAAATTTTTATGACTTTTTGCGACCATGCTGTTACGAGCCAGTTATTGTTAAATGCTGAAATCCTTTTCTCCTGAGTAAACTTGTATCTGAGCTATTTTTCGCATGACTAATTGTCTCATGTTTCATGGCTCGTGTTTAAAGAGTTTGTAAAGAGCGAGGACCGAAGACGGCAGAGATACAAAAGGCAAGAAAGAGCAAAGAATGGAAGAATGTGTAGGATTTTCTTTACATTTTAACTGAAAGTCGTTTGGATTACATTTAATCCTGCTACATGTTATATGTCGTTCTTAAATCCTGCTTTTTTCTCTCTCAAGTGAATGTGATATACCTACACACCCATTGTTTCCAATCTGCATTTGTTTTATGACTCCGTAGTCAGATGGATGTAGGGGAATTCCAAGCAGACTTTTATCAGACCTTTAAAAACACTAGTAAGCCAGCATGAAAGCTGCTGAATCTGTGTGTATTCACTGAATAGACACTGTTATCTAGGTCACCGGGTAGATGAGATAGGCCAATCAGAAATTTCCTCCACCTCCAGAATGGGGCACTTTCACTGGGTCGGATATCAAGCGAGATATCAGGGGCAGAGGAGGAGCAGAGGGTCGTGGTGGGCGTGAGCGATAGAGGTAAAGAGACTACAATAGTTCAAAGCCTCTTTGTATTTTACTTCGTATTTGATCCATTGTCCTCGCTGGTCTTTAGAGGCCACCACCAACAAGGAATCATCTTACTCAGGTTGACAGGGCTTTGTATGGCTAAGATGCTCCGAGAGATCAGGTGAAACCCAGGGTTGGGAGAGAGTGGGAGGAACGGGGATGTCATCATTGTTTTTTTGGCTGTTCCTATGAGAACATTTGACAAGAATGCGCTTGCTTAAATGATAGATTTGCAGTTTAATCTGCATTAGAAGTTGTAATTACATGTACAACATTTTGTAAGGGGATGAGAAAAGGCGTAATGAGAAGAAAACACTAGATGAGCAAATGACTGTTTATCTGGTAGGGATTTAAAATCCCTCCGGTAGGATTATCACAATGGCCCATTTTACTCCCCTCCAGATTTCCCTCCTGCTTAATTGCCATTTGCCTCCATCGCTCTCAGTAGCAAAATTGATGGGTGGAATATCTTGGGAAATATGTGACGAAAAGCCAAAGAGGGAAGCATCTCAGAGGCACACCACAATGAATGAGAATTTGGAGGATGCTAATTAAACAATGTCATGATTTATTGTCAGTAACAAAACATTTACTGTTTCAATCCCAAAGGCTTGGTTTCCTGGAAAATGTAGCATTTGGTCACAGCTCTGTTAGCTTATTTGCTTTGGTTTGGGAAGCACTGAGGGTTTTAGAAAAAAATGCCATGATGTCCAATATTATGTGGCTTGTGTGAGGGGATCTGTGTATATTTATTTAAACAAAAAGTATAAAATCATTTAATAGCCTCTGTGTAGGCTTTTACTATTTCTTTATTAATGGCTGTGTTTGGGCGTTTAAAACGGATTCTAGGTTGGTGAGCAATCAGCAGCCTCAGAAAGCCATAAAACTTTAAACATCCAGTCATTATCTTGACAACAACTCTAAACATTTTACTACTGGTAAAACCTTCATCTAGTCTCACACATTTAAAATGAAAAGGCTTCCTAGAAAGCCTCCCTACATCAACATGTGCATCACCCCGGGTTCAGAACACGGCTTTTGGCCGGCTCATGAATGGTCGGGACAGAGATGTTATCTGGCCTTAGGGAGGATGTTTGCGGAGTGGGAGTGGAAGGGCTGTGGGGCTTCAGTGTGCTAATGCAGCTAACAGCCAGGAAGGCAGAGTGTTGACTCTGCAGATTTAAGCCAGCTACCGATGGCTACGGGGCTAAATACTGACCCCAGGGGTCAGAGGTAACGGCATGGCTGGGAAAAACACAGGCCGCAGCTTTCGATCACTCCTCTGCCTAATTGAAATGACAGTTGAAGACCAGTGGGGGTAACAGTGTTTATTTACGTCTTTGTTGCGCAGTGAGCAAGCACAAAGATATGCCTGGCCCGACCAGGGATGACATCGCTCCTGTATGCTGTCTGGCTCCGGGATCTCTGCCCTAGTACAATAAGGACTTCCTGTCTGCCATCTGATTCCCCTGCATTCCACCCAGGCCCGGGATGAGGCGAGGGGGCTGCTGGGGGCATGGTTTTGTGAAAGAGTAGGAGTCCTAATCGGGCTGACAACATGGACCAGCTCCCTTCTTTTGACCCCCAGCAGAGGCGGAACGGGCTGAAGCTGCAGTGAGGCTGGTGACATTGCCTTAGGGAGACACTGAGCCTGATTGTCAAGACCATGTTTCACTTCTATAGGAGCTAGTTTTCTTTCAAGGTAATAGCTGTTCGGTTAATAACTGTGTTCGTTTTTCCCTCCCAAAAAATATGCTGGCGGCAATGAATGCATGTCCCTAGTAGCTCCTAATGACTCAAAAGTATGTTGCTGACACAACACAAACAGTGGACTATAAGAGGTTTATCCCCATATTCCTCTTAATGACAACCAGACTGGCTATAAAGAGAAAGCATAGCATAAAACAAATTGTGGAAAACCATCCATGCAAAGTTCTAATGAATACACAGAAACAATTGCTTTCCAATTACTTGAGTTATACGGGTGTAGAAATCCCTTATGTTGCTATGTGAAGAAATGGGGGAAGACAGTACTCAAGCTCTCATGTTTCACCGGGGTCAAGGTGAGGGAGCAACCTTCAGCAACCTGAGTACTAAAACAGCCTGCTGCTGTCTAGCGTGACTCAATGTTCAGCCATAATGGCCTCCTGAGAGGACCGTCAGCACAGGAGGAAAAGAACACAAATACTCCAGCAGCGCAGGGGACGGAGAAGATTACATGTGTGACAGCACACTACAGGCATGTGGTTTAAGGAATTAGACTAAGTTCTTATGTCTACCGTTGATTCTTTAAATTAACGCACAGACCCCAAGGTCTCCAAAGACCTGGTTGCTCCGCCTTAACTCTAACACAATCTCTGCACAATGCAGAGATAAATCTGCATGTGATGATTTTTTTTTAACAATAAACCGCCAGACAATGCCTTTCTAGGAATAGTAATTTCATATGTAATATGACAAAAAAGGAATTTCTAGTTATACGACACTGCCGGTAACAAAGAGCAACCGTACCCATGTGTCACGCAAATTGTGACAATAGCAACAGTATGAATAATTTTGTGGTCATGCCGTGTCCATTCAGAGCAGGAAATGAGCAACTATTGTGTTGCCTTTTTCTCATCTAGCTTCCGAGAAGGTTCGGATTTCTGTCCTCACTTCAGTCTGTGAAATTAAAGGATCGCTGCCCTGGTTTGTGTAATGTTGACAATGTGCACAAACGCCGATGCTTGTCACAGGTGATTAATAAGTTTATTGTACATTTGATCCCATTGTGTTCCTGGGCCTTTGTTAAAGCCCATTGTAGGCGTTGATTTCCTGTGATATTATGCACTCAAAGATGGTTTTGTGTCATCCTGTATCTGCACTCCAGGATCTTCACTGGCAGTTTTTTTTTTTTTTTTTTTTTGTATTGAGAGAAATATTTGAAGGCCACACTCTTGCATTATACCAACATTGTGAGGTCATGATGTACTTGAGGTGCCAGGGTTATGACCTGTTAAGACTTGGTTTTTGGGTAACTGTTACAATTAAGTTAGGGATTGGGTTAGAGTGGACTCTTAGCTGAGATGGTAAGAGTCTAAGGAATGCATCATATGAGTGGAAAGTCCTTTCAAAGATAGAAACACCAGATTTTTGAGTGTTTGAGTGTCTGTGTGTGGTATGTCTGACAACATCTCTCTCCAGCACCCCCCTTGTTCCCCCTCTGAGATGTACGCTGATAAATATGCAAAACACGCACATGCGCACACATGTCGACTCCGGCTAATGTGTCCGAGTGAGAAAGGGCCTATTATCAAGCTCACAGAGTATAACATATTGCACTAATCAGTCAGGTTGGTGCAGTCAAGTGGATAAACAGGCTCAAATGTCTTCCACGACGGACTGCATTTATTTTTAGATCTGGTCTGAACAAAACAGTGGCACAGAAAAATCTGCCTATAGTTTACTCTGAACTTTAACTGCAATCACTCAGAGGGTAGACATACAATGACCTCAGTGACACACATTCAAATAATCATATTTTCAATACATGCCAATAAGTACAGACACAGACAAAGACCTCGCAGGTAATTTTGCCTTCAGGCGTTGTTGAGTTTTGCAAAGCCCGTTACGCCAATCTATGGACATATGGCGGCGCCGACATCAATTGCGGACAATGAGTGATAATCCACGGTAAGCATGAGACTGAAAACAGGGGCTGCTGTTTATATTTCAGCCACATGTTAAAGACATGCCAAAAAGAGCTATAGTCGGACCAAACAAAACATAATAGCTGCTTTTTAAACAGCTATAACTCACTTTACAGGCTTCTAGATAACTTGTCTGCAGGAATTCTATATTTTAAGTCACAAGAACTTTTTTAGGATTTGTTTTATTCACGGCTATTTCCAAAAAAGTAAACACATTCCCCTTCTCATTCAGCCATGGCATGAATCTAATCAGAAATTCAGCCCGTGCTTCCTCAGAAGGGTCACCGCCGTTTCCAAAAGATCCTATTTTCTGCGAACCCTTAAATGGAGGCCATTTATTTGCGCCAGAGAACTCGATCATCATTCACACACTCGTTCTCAATCTGCTCAGATGGTGGCAGCCAAGCAGACACATTCAGACTTGCCTCCCAAGCCTTTGTAAGTTTCTCCCATGAACTGTATAAAGATTAGTCATCTTGATCAAAAACAAAAAACAAAAAAACAATCACAAACCCGTTGTAACGTAACTGACTTACTGGTATTCTTATTATTTGGGATTCCTATTCATGGCGTGACAGCGGAGTCTTTCCTCACTGACCCATAAATGTTGATTATGTCAATACTCGTTCAACGTGACCTGCAAAATATGTAAAATAAGCACATTTCCAGTAGACAAAAAGCAGGAAAACCTAATCTTTTCTTGAAAAGGCCTCGTGTCCTTAGGAGTTACATATAATATTCCAGTGGTCTGGACATCTGTCATTCCGTTAACCTGTTGGCAAGCCTCACCTCCTAGTGCTAGCACTTAAATCACAACCTCATGAGGCCATGGTAAATTCGTCACAAAGAAAAGACGTCCGTGGACGTTGCTGACGGCGGTGAGGCGTGTGACTGTTGTTGCCATCTGCTCACTATTTCCTCCTGCAAAGAGGATAATTGAATCTGAAATCACTTTTCTCCCCTGGTTTCAGCGTGAGGGTCCTGTCCGTTCCTTAAAGACTGCACCATAAAAGCTTTAGCCCTTGTTTGCATTCTTCATGGACCTACCACCCCCCGCCCAGGTTGTCTCTTGCAACATCTGCCCTTTCTCCTCCAAATAAACACGGACCCTCTAATCACCTGCCACACTTAATTAAAGCCTCCATCGCTGCCTTTATAAGAGCCATCAAAGAGCACCGTGCCCAAAGGGGGTCATGCAGATAAGACGTCAATAGCTGGATGCTAAACATCTCTAAGCTGGTTTGGTGAAAATAGGTCAGTGTTGGCAGCTGTGGGTGACGTGTGCTGGGCCTAGCCTGTGGTCCGGCATGCTGCTCGCCATATTTAACACCCTTTGTGCCACCGTCTCGGCACTAATCTGTCTTTTCACCGAGTGTTGAAATGAATTTGCAGTGATTTCTATGAGGGCACAGACATCGTTAGGAACCTCAAAGGGGCTACAAATGGACATGTTGCCAATAGCAGGCCTTTGTCTTTGCTCTGCCCCTCTCTAAATGCCCATGACAGCGGCTTTGAAATGGCTCAGATGCTCTGGCAGTGGACGTCACAGTGACCGCAGTTGGCTGTGAAAAACATCTCATGTCAAAGACGAATTCAGGAGAGAAAACAAGACAACAGGCTCCAAACCTGCCAGTGACGCATCATGAGAATCCTCGTTGGTTCTGAAATTACAGATAAACCGTCAAATTAGATTTTTTTATTTTTTTGCTTTATTTCCTCAAAGCTATCTCAACAGCCCAAATCCCAGAGGAGACCATCAGTGAAAAGAGATAAACATATCACTTCAGAGCGCTTGGCATCAACACAAAATGGTGTTCCCATGGGAAAATCACTCACACAACTGTTAAGCCGAGCTTTCCAGCGGTGCTCATAATGCCATTAATTGTGTGCGGGGAGAGTTGGAGAAAGGGCTGGCCACGGAGAGCTCCGGAGAAAGCCACATCTTGTAAAGCAGGTTTGTGTGTGTGTGTGTGTGTGTGTGTGTGTGTGTGAGCCTGAATCAGAGTTGTTGATTCTCTGCTTCGTACCTTCTGCCTTTTATGCAGTTTCCGCTTTTATCTATATTTAATCTTTCCCTGTGTATATCTCCTGGCTTCCCTTATAACCGCCTCTCACGGTCGCGCCGCACACACAAAACAAGAGAGGAGAATTAAGGACACACACATTTCTGTAAAAGTGTGAACCCACTTTCACTCTACAAAAAAAAATAAAATAAACTAAATTAGACTTAAGAGAGGCGCGGGAAAAGAGAGCAAATAAGTAAAAGTGTGAGGAGAGGGCTGCTGTGGGTGGGTGTGGTGGGAGAGTTCCTCTCATCAAATTAAACTTCCATCACCGTCAAAGACATTCACTCAGATTCCAGAAAGCCAATCAGCCAATCTAAGACAAATGATTTCGTTGAGCTTTCCTGCCACACTGGGCGTGGGAACAGCACAGACTCGTATAAAAAAAAAAAAAGGGAGCCTGTAAATTATTTCCCTTCTGCTTCAAAGACCTGAACAACAAAAAAGGTTTGTGTTTATGTGTGGTGTTGCTGTGTTGTTCTCTCTGAGCCTCTCTGTCTGCTTCTGCTGCGAGTGTGTGAGAGTGAACCGTAACAGTCTGAGAGACAAAATGCAGAAACGATGCTATCTTTCATCCCCGCAGATAAAATAAAACTCTTCAAGGATCAGTTGAATCGGGAGGTGGGGAGGGGAGGTGAGGGGAGGGAGGGGGGAGGGAGGGGGGAGGTGTGCATTATCCTTTTCTCGCAGCAGCATTTTGATCAAAGACATTTAGAAGGTCTCTTTCCTCTCCTTTCCTCCCCCACGTGCCACCCTCCCAACCTCCCACACTCCAACCCCCCGAAACCACGTCTGCCTTGCTGTTGCTAATCATTGGTGGTCTCCTGACTGCCAA
Organism: Mugil cephalus; assembly: GCF_022458985.1. Lineage (NCBI taxonomy): Eukaryota > Metazoa > Chordata > Actinopteri > Mugiliformes > Mugilidae > Mugil > Mugil cephalus. The sequence continues at coordinate 9,061,697 of NC_061782.1, forward strand.
CAGTAATTGATTAGGGAGAGGAGGACTGGCTGCTGGTGGTGCTGCTGCTGGTGGTGGTGGTAGTGGTGGGGTGGGGGGGTTCATCCCAGAAGTTCTCAAGGTCACTGCCCTCTCTACCCCCCCTCTCTTCTGAACTCCTTTTCTCATGCTATTAGGTATCAGCCACAAGGGAAACTGCAAATATTTGGCACACTCGGTTCGACTTCCAAGCGGTTCGGTGGCGGGCGAGCGCAAACAGGAAGGCCTGTGTAAGCAATGCAGACGCATCTGCTTGAGAGATGGTGAAAAGCCACGATTCGTGACGCGTTTTGACTCAGGAACTCGACGTCCCCGGTCGACTGTGCTTATTTACGCAGACCCCCACTCCGGCGCTGAGTGCTGCCACGTTGTTTAGCCCCTCGCGGCCGCTCGAAGTCCTTGACCACACAAAGAGGTCACTGCATGTTATGCTGAAGCAGTTCCTCCGTAATTCACAGGAAGAGGTGGCATTCCTTGCCCCTGGAAAGTGACTCATGCCGCTGTCTTGTTTGGTAAATGCAATTATAGACCGTTTTACGCATTCTCCTCTTCTGTGAACTAGAGTGAAGAAAAAGCCTCTATTTCTCCTCTTTTTTTTTTTCCTCCTTCTTCTTTTGAGGGTGTGCGTGTTTGCCTGTGTGAGTTCTCCGTATGACCAAACAGGGTCATGTTCACCGCAGAACCCACTACGGACGCAGAGCCTTGATGCCTATGGAAACATGACTGTCACAGGAAATGTTCAACATGTTTCACAGAGCTGCAGCTGAGCGGCGAGAGGTGAGGGTGTTTTAGAGAGGAGCCCTCCCAGCTCCGAGGGCCACTGTTGATGTTGGCCGCGCAGCCTCCTCGGGGCAGTCCAGAGTTTACCACTCTCTGGTTGGGAGACCAGCAAAAACACACTCAGAGCATGCTCAGATCCTTGCCGGCCTGTGTCTGGACATGCAGACTCTCACACAGAGTGCCGTGGAGTCCGGTGATGTAACTGAAAGCATGGAGAACAGTCAAACAGACCGAAGGGTGCACGTTAAAGACGAGCAATTAGAATAGCTGAAAACGCACATCGTCACTCAGTCGAGAGCGGTGCCGACTGCTGGGTTTCCATGTTTGTCTCAGTCACAGCTCCCACAAACTGCCCCGGGGCTACAGCAGCTGCGGAGCATTCATCTTTGTCTGCTGTGTCACTTACACTGTCTCTCAACACTGATCATAAGGAACCCATTTTTCATAAATCTGCCAGTAAGGTCGCAGATTTGCAGCTAATTTCAAACACAACCCGTATAAAGGGGATGGAACATTAATCCTACATATATCTTTTCGTTCCCCTACCGCTTTTGTATACTCAAACAACATGTAAAACGGATTATGACAAAACTTGATAGTCTTGCAAATACCAGATCAAGATATCATGAAAGCCAGCCTCACTAGCCTGAGAATGAAAAGCACTTGTGTGGTTTAACTTTATCCAGACTTGCAAATACCAGCGGAGGTCCTTCTAAGAAGTGGTGGGTTCTGTTTTATGTCCTGTCAGTGCTGTGCGTCTGCTCTCTACTGCCCCCCTTTGTTGGATTTGAGGTACCGACATTATGTCACAGACCCCTTCTTCTTTCAAATTCCTCTCTTACAGTGTTGCACAATGTTTTGACAAAGCACACTTGTTCTGAATGTTGCAGAATCATATGATTTACATTCAGTAAATAGTTCTTCTCTTGTATGGTTAGTTGTTTTTAAGTCGAGGGCCAGTTTCCTTTATCTTGAGTCTTAAGCTCTCAGCTTTTGCTATCATGCTAAAATCTGAAGAAACACATATAGTCTCTTGTCTGCTACTACTACTGCTGGGGTTAGGTCGCTCATTTCAGATCAGCTTTTCTCCAGGGGGGAAACCATCATGCGGGTCTCTGAGTGACATGGGTATAAAAGCACTTTTCACCCCACTACAAAGAGTCTTCGGGCTTGCACTAAGTCCGTCAATAGTCAGCCGGCCTCCCACTGAGGAGGCCAACCTCGCGGTGCTGCAATTTGTGCCTAGCAACAAAGTCGCTCTGGAACTTTACTACCTGAAAAGCTCAGGGTGTTAAGAAAAAAAAAAGAAAAAAGAAAAAAAAAGGGGGGGAATGAACCGCACTTTAGTTCTATCTACCACCAGTAAGCAAAGCTACTGCACGCCAACAAATTGTGTAGCCTAATTTGAGAATAGTAATTGTGTGTGAGGTTAGCTTTTATTTGGGAAAAAAATAGTCACTGTTGTTAAAAGCCTAATTAAGGCAAACCTTTCTGGCAGATTTTAATTTACACATAGAGCTCAGTTTGCCATATGAATGTGGGCAATATAATCCACTGGCTCTTAGTTTTATGAGAGATAAAAGATGTGCAGAATAAGTTGAAAAAAAAAGAAAGAAAGTAAGATGTTAATTTGAATTTCATGCTCTGTAGGCAGAGCAGGCATTTTTGTAAATTTCTTAAAAGTGAGAAGCAGACACTGATAGGGGTAGAAATGGAGACAGGAGTAGCTTCCTTTCACGCCAAAGAGAGACTGCAAGGTGAGAGGTGGATGTTTGCGGAGAGGTAATTATTCCCATCATTCTACTGTCACATTATGGGTGTGAGAAAACAAGCCCTTCATTGTGGGTGGTTTAGTGAAATGGTTTAAAGATGATGCTGGATGATTTATCAAGTAACCGGGAACAGGACTGGGCCTGTGGAATGAGGGAAATGTCATCCGATGCCATACGGGCTGTGTGAACCAAGCATCCGCCAGCCCATATTCTCACACGTTTCCAAACATGCTGTAAGTTTCCGGCAGATGACCCCCGCATAGAAACCGAAGACGGGCTTGTATTAATATAACAACATGCACAGTCATGTTGGCACATACACAGCAACGTCACACACATGCACCGCTTCTTGTATTTTCAGCAATTTACTATGTCTTGTTTGTATCTATACGTTTCGCAGGGTGCTGCTGTCTTCTCAGGGCCCTTTGAAACCACGGGCGTATCTACAATGATGCTGTTTATCATATCAAAGCATGCTGATTAAGGCTAGCATTCATTTCAAGTGTTCACCTGACCAAAAGTGCATGAATTAGTCCCCTCTCCTAAGCAACACATGCTGCAGCTGACTGTTTGTATTGTGTGCTAAGGTTTCTACTATCACAGTATTTTATCCCAGAGGAAGTGGACGGTTGCTCTTCTTCTCTGCCTGCAGAGCTTTATTTGATCAGTGTGTTTAGCAGTAAAGTCAGCATACAGTCAGACGGTCACTGCTATGGCAAACGCAGAGAAACAGCGACCTCACAGACGCACATGGAGAAAGGGCCTTCAGCGTTTTTCACGCTGGCTGATCTGCTGCTTGTGTTGGTGCAGCGAGAAGGATCCACTGCAGGAGCAGGAAAAGAAGATTAATGGGGCCCCGGGGCATCTACGCCCGGATCAACCGGGATCAGGTGAGAAGGAGGCTATCCAGATTACAGTGGAGGATCTGGGGATAGTTAACGCCAGCTTCAGCCTGCTTGACGAGGACCTCCCGACCCCGGGGAGCAGCGCGGGCCGCTCAGCCAGCTCCGCGTCCTCTTGCCCAAAGGCTCTGAAAAAGAAACGCCTGAAGCCTCTTTCTTCGCTCCCCACACAGTCCCAAGCTGGACCGGCAAACGCTCTTAGCGCTGGAGAAGATGACGAACAAGAGGACGACGGGCTGCTGCTCGGGAGCGTCACTGACAGCCTCCTGGCATCACCTGTAATCAACCTGATTCCACCCACACCATCCGACGTGATTGATGACGATCAGTTCTTTGACATTAGCTCAGAGGGAAGTGTGGCAAATACGAGGGACGAAAGATCTGCTGGAGCGGACCAGGAAAGTTGGGAGGGGAAAATCGAGAGTGCGGAGGAGTCGAAGGAAGGGTGCACGCTGGCCGAGAGTAAGGCCAACGCCGACTGCGAAGCAGAGCCCAAAGGAGTCTGGGGAGATGAGCCTGGAAAACAAAGAGAGGCTGTGCTAATAAAAAACGAAGAGAAAGAGAAAACAAAATCTTACGAGTTCTTACGTAGCGCCTACCATGTGGCTCCTCTCCCTGAGTGCCCTCAGAGAAGTGAGTCCCACAGTTTTATTAGCTCTTATTAGCTCTGTAATGTTTAGACTAACATGGCAAAAAAGAAAACATGGAAGCAGATGGCTTAGCTTTGTCATGTGAACCTGCAAATAAAGCTGTGTGTGCAACCGGGGTCAAAACAGAAAACGGTTAGCAGAGGCTCGGCCTAGTGGCTGCAGGTAGAAACTCCAAAGTCTAACTTGAACTATTCAAAACCACAGCACCATCAAAAGTTTGTTTGGTCAGCTTTTATTATTTCACATGTAATTTCGTATGTGAACAAAGAACACACATATTCTCGTGTTAATTAATAATGTCTGCACCTTATCAGCCTAATACGCTGTGTTAAAACCATTTAAATAACGAGCCGCGTGCCAAAACGACAAATGTGGAGCGCAGCTAAACATGCTGCAAATTTAACCAAACGATCGGTTGAAAAGAATCTCACACGGTAGGAGTGTTTCTTTAATAATCTCCCTAAAAGATTTGTTTATTTCTCTGTCGTAGGAAACTTCAACAGCGGAATAAATCTTTTACCGTTTACGGAGCACAACTTGGGTGAGTTTTGTTGTGGAATATTTATTTATTTGCACCTTTCTGTTTAAAAAAAGAGTACAAGGTGAGGTCCTAAATGGTGCCAGATGATGATTCGCTTCGTCCAGCTGTGGAGCTAATGTGTTTTCCTCTTCGTTTTGATCTTAGTTCCTCATCAGGATGAAATTGCAGTCATTATGTGACACAGCTACAGTACCTCGAACGCCTCTTTTGGGACTTGCAGAAGTCCCCCTTTGTTGGCATCCCTTTTTAGCCATTGTGTGTGTATTCCCCATGTGTGGCTGGTCAGGCGGTTCCCAGGTTTTGGGTTCCTGTGACTCAGCACGCTCTCCTCCCTCAGTCGTCTCTCAAAGAGCTCACTCTCTTTTCAAACCGGAGCGGGACAATAATACTGGAAGCGATAAGCATCGTTTTTGCCTATCCATTACATAAACGCGCTGAAAAGTTGTCATTAACCTTGTGCGTGCGTATGTGAATAGCTGTCAAACTCTGTCACACACCAAATCTAGAATGCACTGTGATTTGTATGTGTGCGTGCAAGGATTGTTTTTGATTGTGTTTGTTTGTGCCAACCAGCCAAGGGTGAGAGAACTCACTCATGTTGTGACGTGTCCTGGCTCCAGTTAGGAATGATGTCCATCTCTCCATTATTGGTGATTTCACCCTTTAAGGCAAAATCAGGCTGGGTCCCTCAGCCTGCCACCAAAAGAAAAAAAAAATTTAAAAAAATCCCGTCCTTTGTTTTGCTTGGGTTTTTTTGCTTGGGTTTTTTTGGGGGAGGGTTGTGGTGAGGAGGTGTGCTGCTACCCTCCATTACCATTCTCAGACAGCTCTCCGTCTTCTCTCATGCTCAAAAGAAGCCATGGAGTGAGACGGGGAGTGACTTTCTCAGAATTTCAAAGACACGCTGTTATGTCTGAGGTCTCTCCTACATGTTCTCAAATTTAGACTCATCGCATTTCTTTGGTTGACTCTTCCACTCAGGGCAGTTGTTGTATCTTGCGTGGCGCGTTGGCTGGAGGCCAGACTTTATGATCCTCCGCAGAATGATTCACAGACCAGCCAGGTGATGGAGAGAGTGCCAACTCGCTTAAACCCTCCCCACCCCCCTGCACTCCACTGTCTCAATAAGACCCAGACAAGATTCCATTGCTGACACGCATAAACCAATTACACTGTCTTATCTGATTCTGACTCCATCTAAACCCCCACCCATGTCAAACTGGCCTTTCAGAAACAGGCCCCTTGAAATGAAAAACATGCGTTTCGGAAATTAGGTGAAATTTTTGTTGGGTAAACTATTTGAAAAGGCTTCTGTTTTTTAAACGAAAAGAAATATATTGACAGAGAAATGTAAATAATGTAATAATGCACATAAAGTCTATGAAATGTCGTGCGTGTGATTGTCTTCCAGCCTCTAAAGGTGTAATAGTTCGTCACAGTCACATCGCTGCCTTTCATTGCCTAAAAAAGCCAGGGCCTAGCTTGGATGTCATATCCTCAACCCCATTCGTCTTGCTTGTTATGATAGCAGAAAATAAAGATATCTGCTTGCCGACCGAGTGACATTTGGAAAATGTAAGAATATGTGCTTTCTGTGGGAAAGAACTCGGGCTCTCAGAGAGGCATGTCATCAACTAGACAGACTTTACTGTGTCTGAACGGTTGCCGAGCAACTCCATCTTGCCGCGTCCAGTATCAGCACCGGCTAATGCACTGCAAATAGACCTGGTGACCCGAACACCAGAAAAAGCCACAGACTGGCTAAAGAGGGTGAAAACAAGGACGTTATTTCCCATACTGAGCAATTACACGTTTTGCATTTACTTTCTTCGTGGATTACGTTGCAGACGACCTGAGCAGCAGAGACTGTAGCTGTTCCCACATGCTGATGTCTGAACTTTGCCTGAGTCCCAAAACTACCACGATGGACACATTTACTCACCAAAGGGTACGTGCATCACCAACCACAAGCCTTTTCCCATGATCTCTTCATACTTTACATCACATGCTCTACAGTATCCATAGTCAACAAGGCCCACACATGCAACCTTAACGTACTTAAAGGTAATCTACAGAGAGAGACCACACATTCCTGTAAGAAATGTGCTTTATCTGATTTAGACTGCGGCTATTACGACTCATGAATACGTACCGACTGTAAATTGATTAGACAGGGCTTCTTTTGGTCTAATGTTTACGTGACAGCGGCCGATAACTCGATCCTGCAGTCTTGGGGGCACGCTGACTAGGAGTACCACTTTCCATGCCTTGTTCCTTCCACGAAACCAGGAACAGGAGGCGTCGCCACGGCAACGGCGCAAAACCGTCGGTGAGTCCGGTATTATGATATAGAGAAGCGAGAGTGTCATAATACGACCGTTTCAGCTGATGGACTATTCAAACAGTGCCTTACACGTGTCTGTTTTTCTTTATGCAGCGTCATATATGCCTCATTCTAAGGATCAGAATGGAAACTTCCCCGAAAAGGTATTGTAAACCATCAAAGCGGGGCCTTCAGGGTGGCATCAGCACACAGCCCAGAGCTGCTGCAATTACAGAATATGCTCTGTTTATATTTCCCAGCTCCCTTGATCTGTCAAAGCAATGACTCTGCAAATAGTCCCAGGATTTTAGTCTTTGTGTCCAGGATTTGCAAAGCAACATTGCTTGTATCCTTAGCGATCCACATGTTAGCTGGAACACAGAACGCAAAGGGAGGAAAAAATAAAAAAAAAATCTTAGTCCTGCCTGCCCTCTGCTTCTTATTATCTCCAAGAATTATCAAGGGTTTTATTTTCCTGGTACCCCCTTCATTTACTGATGAGTCATTTGGATAATTGAGCAACAGGTACTGTATCTTAAGCAGCCACACCCCACTCCACAAAATGGCCCAAACCATTGGATTATTTATGCGGTTTTGGTTTATTATGATTTAAAATACTTTTTAAAAAGGTCTCTTTGTCTTAGGGGAAATTTTTAAGACAAGTCCGACTTCTCCCATCCCTCACTGTCACCTTGTAATGCCTCTACAGGCTGAGGGGAACCCTGTCGTCTTCTTCCCAGGAACACCATAAACACACAATCTGTGACTAAGGCAACAATTACACAGAAACCCATGTTTAGGTTCCCAACTAAAGCAAACATGTCTTTGCCTTTCATAAACATTAGTTTACAGTTAAACACACAAATGTGCTTATTTGCTTTAATATATCCAGCGTAGTCATACTTACTCCGAATAAGCCAGTGACACACACAATGACAAGTCAGGAATTTGACCATGTTTTGTCTCGAACCCTACCGCCTACTGAATGCCCTGCGTGTAGGAGTTTGGGTAACAAACAGTTTTGTGCGTCATGTCCATCTTTCTCTGTAGTTCCCAAGCTTTGGATTGAGAATAAGAAAAAAAAAACGCAAATGTCCTGGTCTACAAGAGCTGTATTACAAATAACAGAAGATGTGGAAGCTGTCTTTGAAAAATGTGAGTCTTTATGTAACCAAAAATAATAAATCCTGATGAGCTCATTGCCATACAAATGATGGCTCAGTTAAATTGATTAAATATTCCAGTATCCATAACAGCGATGCACACAGCCAGCGCTAATGCACCTGTCTTCTCCCAACTGTGAGAGGTCAAAATGTGTAAGGGGTCTATTAGCAGTTCAGATGAGTATAATTATTGTGCAGGACCAGGACCACCACAGCGACAGGCACAGTGTCAGTTAATCATGGCGATGGTTATTCGCAGATACGGCGAAAGTCAAAACATTTCATACTAAATTAAAAGCTGACACCTCGTTTCAAGAAACAAAGCAGGAACTGTCCGAGACACATCCAGGACGGATACATTTTTAACAATGGCTGACTTTGCCCTGGACAAGTCAGCAAAGTGACTTTAATCCAACATTTTTTGAGTGATTTGAAGCGCGGAAGGTAGACCAACAAAAGCCCTTCCAGCTAAGAGCAACTGCAAAAAATCATGTGTGAATAATCTCTCCACAGATTACCCCAAGAGGATCTCATCTGGACCAAGACAGGCAAGCGGCCAAATGTCTCAAGGATCTGAACACGGAAGAAGTCTGCCAGTGGTTTGCAAGTATTGGGCTGAAAAAATGTCTCCCTTTCATCAGAGGTACATCATATCCTCCTGTCTGTCTCCTCTCCCAACCCCCGTGGCTGCATTGCCAATTGGATTTGTCTTTACTGCCAATCAAATAAACCAGTTTTTAATGAATGTGAAGATGAAAAGTAGATGAGGAGAAGAGAAGATTCATCCTGACACCATGACTGCATAAATCACATTAAAGTTTCAGCAAATTAGAGTCGGATGCAAAAAAAAAAGAAAAAAATAACTATGCTGGGTTAGATTATTAGGTGTTTGGCTCATTGGGATATGTGGTTTTATTATTTATTCTTACACATTTTCTCAGTAGATTCTGACACAAGCAAAGCGACATTTTAAGGTTCAAATTTAACGTTGAAGTTTCTTAAGTGCATCATTTGTTTGTCATGAATTACATTACACATTATTTGTGGCGGTGCACCTATTTCTTGTACATTTCTTGACTGAATGCTTCTCTTTCAGAATCACGACTGTGTGGTGCAAACATGGCCTCAGTAGACGAGAACACTCTGGACATCCTCCATATCAGCACGCTGGAGGACAGGGAGCAGTTGCTGTCGGCCATTTATAACGAGCTTCACCCTCCCAGCATTGTGACGCAGAGGCTGAACCCTCTGCTAGGTATTCTTCTGCTATTACAGCAAGACACACCATATAATCACTAGATAAACTGCCAACTGGAAGGTAAAGTTTACTGTTTTTTTATTAGGGCCTAAGAATGTGGAGACATTCACAGCAAAAACGGGGTCAATGACAAAGTCCAAGTCCTCTCCTCATGTGAGCTGTTTGAGCATGAATCAGCGTTCCCTTAAGCTCAGGTAAAGCTGCTCATATACTAGGAAATAAATTTAATATCGTTTTAATCCTAAGGCATTTTTTTCCACTATAGAAGCATCAGCCAAAACGCCACGCCGCAGAAGAATGCTCAGCTGATAGAGATTACCATTAATGGTGAGTAACTGAATTGGTTCAAAGGCTAAATACATGAAATAACTGACATACTTGAAAGACAGCGTTTCTTTTTATGCCGAGCATAAATCAGGCGACGGGTGTCTCAATGTCGTGTTACAGCATCAGAGCGCATAGTTCATCTCAGAACCCCAAAAGAAACCACAGTGGGAAAAATCATGGACTCGTGCATTAAAATGCTGGGAATGGCAGAAGATAAGCACCTGCTGGTAATGAAAGAAAAGGAAGGTGGGCCCACTAGGGACGCGTCAACATTTAGTCTCTGCAGAAACATGACAACATGCTGTACAGTGTATGCTTTTGATTAAAAGGTTCACCAGAGGAGCTCTCACCAGATCAACAGATTGGGACTTTACTGACATCATCATCATCATCAGAGTACAGGCAGCTGGAGCTGCATTTGTGCAAAATGGTACTTTTTCAGACACATTAAGTGCACAGAGCTGTATGCCAAATAGTCACACACACAATAAGATGCTTTCCATATAAATGTGCATTACAGGACAAGCCAACAGCTTCTACATCCCAGAATGGTCCAGAAGACAACAAGTCCAGTGGGAATGCCAAGAGTAACAGCCAGGAGAACCAGGCAGCTAAAGAAGAGAGGATCAGGGAACTAAACCAACAGGTGGAATCACTACAGAACGTCATCCTACAGGTCTGTATCTCTGTTTAGCTATAGACTAACATCTGCACTTCGACTAGAACAAATTCATTTGATTCATTTGACCAAGCAGACCTCTTTGACACCCTCCCCCCGAAAAAAAGGTTCAGGAGCTTCACCATGGCCTGGTAGCATTTTGCTCAGAGTTAAAGAACATGTACGGAGATGTGAATGTAGACAGGCTTAGCTCCGCTGAGCTGAAGCAGAGGTTGGACCTGGTCATCGGTCGGCTGCAGGGCCAGAGGCAGAACCTGGAGAGCCTCAGAGAAGACATGAACAACTCGGCTGCTCACAAGAAGAAGTAGGTGTCTGTTACTTAGTAGCTTGTTCAAGAACACATAAAAAAAAACTTTTTTCCACCTTCAAAAGACACTCAAATTAGGGACTCCACTCCATGTGCTGGTACTGTAGCTCTAGAAACTAATGAGGGAAACTGGTATCAGATAAAAGGATACATCTTTGGAGTTGAAATGTTTTTCATTGCAGAGATGTGGTGACTTAGACATAAAAGTCAAACATGCTAAAGAAATGCTCCTGAGATGTACATAAAATCTTAACAATTGAAATGTAACTACATTGCCTGATCTTTTCTGAATCACGGCCTCTTCCCGTCCAGGCAGTTGGAGGTTCGTCTCTTGGAAAAGATGAAGCTGAACTGCCAAATCTTTAAGGAGGAAATTTCCATCGTGCATCTCAACCGTCACGTGGCTCACCTCCAAAGTGCCCTCCAGGAAAGCTGCATTAAGGTACAACCGATAAGATTAAGATCAACACGTTTCACTGATTATTTGCAAAATGCTCGGCCAGCGGAGTGCAATCAGCACGGCCTGTGAAACGCAGTTACACCAAGATGTGGGAAAGCTGTATGGTCTGAGTCAGAGAATGTTTTGACTGCTAAAAATAAACAATGAGAAACTCATATTTGCACCAACCCAACTCTAGATACGGAGAGAGTTATGTGTGGTATGGGCTAATAAAATCAGACTTCTACTCAAGAGAGAACACAGTCAAATTTGGTGTTTTTGAAAAATAATACCATGGCCAACGCTGTTCCTCATCTGTCTTTGGCTGTATCAGAATAACCATGAAATGGTGATGAAATTGAACTGATTGATTCATGGCTATGGCCGAAAATAGTACATTAATGCGTGAGACAGAACGCGACTTTGAAAAAAACAATGTATTTCCATTGGCAGTGTCCTTTGTGTCTGCAACACAGACCAGTCCCACGGTAGTTTGTGGAAGACAGACGGCGTTTCATCAACTGTACAAGGACAAAAATTGAATCCGCCGTGCAATTGTTTTGCTTTGCGCTCTCTGATTTCTTTCCTTCTGTGTCACTCTTGAAAACGAACGAACTAAAAACACTTGAAAAAGGTTAAAGTTAGGTTCACCTTCAGTTATCTCAGTTACCTTCTGTGGTGATTTTTCAAAGTCCCATGAAACACAACTGGAATAACGGATGCTAGTGTGATAATCACAAACCTAAAGATCAAGTTAATCTGCAAATAGTGTGAAGTTCATTTATTTGTGTCCATTAGCCCACACTAGGAAAGAGTGGCTTCCTGAGGTGCTAGGCCAGTACTTGACACCATTATGATCTTCTGACTTTGATCCTGTGAGTGACAACACAATACTCCATTCAGTCCACTCTGTTTCGTTAAGCTGTGCAGTTATTCCCCGTTGTGAGCGTACAAGTCACGGTGAAGTCCTCTGGACGAACACTCACTCTGCTTTTCACTCTTTCTGGGAGAAAATGATGTTTAGCGCTGACATCCGAGAGCCTGTGACCATACCAACAATGGAATGTGTGTGACAAAAGCCACTGGGAGAGTGCAATGGAGAAATAGGCCAGCATGTGTAAAACTATCTCCATCCATCCCCAGAGGAGCTCACTTCTTTTTTAATGTGGCTCTTTTATCCCACTGGAGAAGCCCTAACGAGGTGCCATGAAAGGACACACGCGGCTTTCGGCTTTGAAAGGTGCCCCGTGTCACGTTGCCACCCCGGGGCAACGCTTTTTTAGGTGCTGAGTTTGTGGGAAAAGCTGCAGCGCTAATGTTTATCATATGACCTAATCAGAGTTAACACACAGGTCAGAGCTGAGGAGCAGCCTGGGAACTGATAGAGCTGCTGTTCAAATAAGGAACAGACCGCCCTGTGTTTGGTCTCGAAGGCTGCCCCGCATTACAGACAATAAGGAAATATTTCATCATCGGCAGTCTAATCTCCAGGATCTATTGCGACTGGAGAGCATCAATAACGCAGCCGAGAGGGAAGGAGAAGGAGAAACAGAGGCAGGGAGGAGGGGAAGGACAACAAATGGCGGAAATGACTTTAAATAAGCAGTTTAACTTGGACAATTCTAAAAACTTCAGAAGGACCATTAAAGAGGGGAAATTGGGAGAATTACTCTTTCACCCGCTCTTTAGTCACATATGTTCTTTGGGTGGATTGAGAAAAAAAAAATCCGCCACCTCTTCGCCATGACATCCTCCCAGAATTTAAGAAAGTGTCTCAAGTTTTGATACGAGTTGTGGTTTTCTTACAATTCTGCATCTTCCTTCATGATGTTGGGGAACAAGCGCTGTTTTTAATTGCCAGCTATTGGGTAATTTATTGTGTCTGGTGTGTGGATGGGGTATTCACCCTGTGTCTGGGCCAGCTAGGCTAGGATTTGATCAGATCTTGTGGATAAACAAGAAGAATATGAAGAGAGAATTCCTTGGGTTTCTTGGCGTGCGTCCAACATTGAGCAAGCTGAAGCTGAAGCTGAAGCTGAAGCTGAAGGGGGGAGGAGGCGGGGCGGAGGGGTTGATGTGATGTGCATTAGCGTCTGCTCCTCAAGGGGCTTCGGCTGTGTTTCCGTGGCTATATCCTGTCTGGCCCGCTAGTCTGAAGAGAGAGCAGCCTTAGCTTTGACCCCTGACCCTGGCAAGGCGGCATCTATTGCTGCAAGGCATTCACACGCCATGCAGGGGGAGAGAGGAGTATGCCAAGAGGCTGGATAAGGGAGCATTGGAATTCAGTGGTCGGACTCACAAGTTATTTCTGATCCCTGCAAGCTACTTGTGGCGTGATCTCTTCCAAGGCTAATCATTACATCTTGGTGGTCTCTGGCTTTGACGCAGCCTCCATCTTCATCTCCTGGGGACTTCCATTTGACTTTCTTCTAAGAAACAAAGATAATAAAGTTAAAATTCTATCTAATTAGTTTCAGGGTTCAGTGGCAATAGTTTGGAAGTCAGTCCTGGTCCAGTAGGCAACTAATGCTAAGTGAGGAGGAAACTTGAAACGTGCGTTGCACACATATTACAAATGGTCCTTTGTGAAGTCTGATGCATCTTTAATATAATCTGGCTTGTTTTAATGAGGGAGGAGTAGTGGTCATTTTAAACATTTTACCCAAGTGATTATTCAGAGCGGACTATTTATTTATGTCTTTCAGCAAGTCTGGATTTATAGAAATGGTTTCACTCTGTGAATTTAATGATACAGGAGGTTCCTTAAGTCTCTTCAATTACCATGAAAGAGTAACTTCAGCTTTTTGCTCTTTTCCCTTGTTTTAAAAGCACCCTTATAAAAATCATACGAGTGGCATTTTTTTATTTAATTCTAGCTAAGACTAACAATTTCCTCATAAAAAAAGCAGACATAAGAGTAGCATTCATCTTTTCATTTAACTCTAATCAAGAAAACCACTCAAACACTGAACTGCACTTATCTATTTAAGGCAGAAAATTCAATTTGACACAGTATATTGTGCATAAAATGTACATCAGTCCACTACAAATGGGTTATGTCTTCAAATTTGAACCATTTGCACCGAAGCCGTGCTGTGAGAGTTGCATTTTTGCTTTATTTCTGTGTTTAGGAGAAAGCCAGAAGAAAGACTTTGCCCATCGGTAGCCTGAGCCAGCTTGTGTCACCGCAGTCTCCAGCCATGCTCCTGGTTGTGCAGGAGAACCGGAGCCTCGACGGCCATTATGGATTCACGTGCGGCTGCAGAGAAGGCGGTGGACTAGTCGTGGTGAAGGCGGACAACTCTGAACTCTGTGTGGACGACAGGTAACACAAGAGCCAAAGAGTTTAAAAGCAAGTCATCAACCGTGGACTTTATCACAAATATTTGCTTTGGGTTCACAGACGTCCCCTAGTCAGCGAGAGTGGTATTCAGTATCAATCTCATCTCACCCATTTCTTTCATCGCTCTATTTTTCTATGCCTGGTAGCTATGGAGACCCATCAGAGATTGGCCCCAAAACAAGCGCTGTTGTAATGTAATACTTGGATACAGAAGAGAGTGAAAGGGAGCAGATAAAAGAACTTCGTGTAATTAAGCAATTATGGAATTACAGCAAGTTCATACTTAGACACACAGCGCACTGCAGAGACGGAACCACAGAAGCTGAAACATTGTTTCAGGCTGACTGTGTGTGTTCACGTATCGCAGCATCTGTGCCAGTGCTCTTTACACAGCTAATAAAAACAATACAAAAGGTTGCTATTTCACTGTCAGTGTGATCTGGTTCCCCATAAATAAGAGGTCTGTTTAAAGGTTTTTCCATATTTTACGTTTCATGATCCTTTGTTAAATACTTAATGCTAAGCCTGCCGTTTTACTTGCAGCGAGTACGCTGCCATATAACCCTTTAATATTTTAAAGGGTTGAAAGAAAACTTCCTTTGAATCCAAATTCAGTGCTTAAGTGTTTTTAAAGGATAAGTCTTGCACTATACATCATCCTGATGCCAGCATCCACTATTGACAAAATGCTATTTTGCAGGTTTCTTGGAGAATGATTGTATAAATGCTGATGACTCATCCTGCCCTCATGGGTGTACCCAACTCTGATGCACTAATTGCAGAATTGTGCCTTCGTTGTCTGTCTGCCTCATAGACTGATGGAGGTAAATGGTGTCCCGGTGGTCAACTCTACACACGAAGAGCTCTCTGAACTCCTGCTGCAGGGACCCAGCGCTCAAATTGTTGTCCTTCGCCAGCCCCCGACCACCCCGACCACCCCGAACTCTCCTCTGTTCCTGCAGCATGCTCCTCCACTGCGTAAAGTAACAGCCACCTGAAGATGAGCGAAACAAAAAGGTCCGCTACTGACTTTTGCCTCTCAGTTAGGAATTTCCATTAGCGATATGGTTGCGTAGCATCATATGTACATATGTAGCATTTGTTTTTGGTAGCTAGTGAAGTAAATACAACTATACAACGATCCCTATTCTGTATTCAGACCTGTATCAACGTTCTGCCGTGGAGGCAAAATGAAAAGGAAAAAGAAGAAAGTCAAAGCCTGACAGAACATTGCGCCACCAGATGCGTGATAAGCGTTTTTTTCTTCTTCTTTTTTTAGCATCCGACAGACTAATTCCTGAGGGTACAACAATGTATGCCTGATTAGAACTCTGAAAGCTTCACCTTTGTTCAAAATAGACATAGAACTGAATAGAGTCTGAAAATATGTGACATAATGTAAAAACACATCCAAAACCTTTGTGTCCTGTCTGTTTGCTTTCTCCCTGCTGATTTGACACTAAGATGTTTTGGAACAAGGTTCAAAATATTTCTTAAAAAAAAAAAAAAAAAAAATGAGTCATGTCTCCCCTTTGTAAGCTGTAATATAATCCACTGTGCTGTAGGAATAAACCCCTGGGCCCGGAAATGCCTCATTTCTCAGCCTTGTTCTCTCTTTCTCGTTAAGTGGCAGTGGATCATGCGAGTCTGACGAAAAGACAGCACAAACACTACCAAACCCTGACCCAGACCCCTGGGTCCAAAGAGCCTGAGAGGAAAAGTGATGAGACCCGCCTCGCCTGTCAGTAGATGAGAAAGGTCACGAAGCAGTCGCCGATACATTTCTGCCCTAATGATTTTGCAATCAAAGCCAAATGAGTTCCATATAATCCAGATGATGAGAGAAATGGCATTTTCAGGTTGCCAAACTGACTGAGAGGGAGGGCGGAGTGTGAGACTGGCAAGCTTGGGAGATTTAAAGACTTAGTCACAAGCTTGAGAAACTGAAGTCAACCACGCCACAACATGTTCATCTACCCACTGACACGGATAACATAATGACGTATCTCAGGAAACGTGACAATACAGTGAGAAGTTATCCAAAACCGCACGGCAACGCAATAGCAGGGTGTAGACAAATAGGGTTTTAGGAGAGAAGCTGGGGGAGATAAAGAGTGGCAGAGAGGGAGACCCGGGAGAGAAACTGACAATGATCATCACGCTCATTGTGAAAATAAGCATGTAGCAGCGACTGAGGTTACTCCGGCCTGTTCTTCCATTCAGCGCAGAGAGACATGGAGAGAAATTCATGGCTCAGTAAAGCGAAG
Source organism: Mugil cephalus (assembly GCF_022458985.1). NCBI lineage: Eukaryota > Metazoa > Chordata > Actinopteri > Mugiliformes > Mugilidae > Mugil > Mugil cephalus. The sequence goes on from NC_061782.1 coordinate 9,078,466, forward strand.
CCGCACAGAGGCACAAGTCAGAGGAGAGAATGTGTCATGGCTGCTTTCATGGAAATAAATTAACACTGGAGAAAATGAGACAAAATCCTATAAACACTACTGCTGGCAAGACTAGAAAGACACCATGGGTTTCCCAGTGACCAATACACCCCAGAACACACACTCGCAGGCTTTGATATACTCCAGCCATAAACCACTGCAAGCTGTCAATCTAAAACACAGAAGAAATCCATCTGGGTGAGTAATTGAAGAGACATCATGAAAACCTTCTCAACTTTTCAAAAGTGATGATGTTAAGGCGAGGGGATGAACCACAGGACCCGACACTCCACTGTACGGAACATCTGCAGCGAGTTTGGACAAGTGTGGCCTCTCCTCATACCACCAAGGCCCCTCAGGTTGACCCAAGCTGTACCTGACACGAAGTGGCACAGAGCAACCCGCGCTGCATCTGGTTCGCCTTAGCGGCCTCGCTAAAGCTACATCCAGCACACACTGATAAGCTCTGAGGAGAGTGCGGCGTGGCTGGATTTCTGTCTCTCACCCGCCGAGCCCCAGCTCCTCGCCACCACCACCACCACCACCACCACCACCTCCTCCCTCCCACCTCCTTCAACTTTCTAACCACCCCATGACATTTAAGGGTGCCTGGCATCCGTTTGAAGTGGGAGAGGGGGCATTAGCTCTGGTTTCCTGCCCAAATCCCACACAAGCCAATAAAATGCATGCAGGTCTGAAGCAAACCAAAGGAATTCCTGTTCACTAAACGTTAAACAAACAAAGATTGGCATCTGGCTTGATATTATACGGTACAGTAAGTATTGTTGCTCAATGAAGAAATAGTTGGTTTATAATAATCTCTCCAGGGGTTCCCATCTCTCTGCCCTCCAAAATATAAATTATAGCTGATGAGGTGGATGATGCCAGTTAGGGAATAATTATGGATATATGCAAAACATTTCACATTCGTATGTTCAAGCATCTTTGTGCGGTAAAGCATTAACACAGCCCTGCACCTTCTAGCCTCGTATATATTTCAGTAATCACTCAGGAGTGAGGGTGAGGAAGGTCAGAGTCAAATCCCTGAGGCTCCCGATCTCATTTTGCTGAGGTGGAAATGGGACTTCTGCCTTTTCCTCTGGTAAATCTCAGACTAAGTAGCTGCACTAGGCACTTGAAAAAGTCCCCAGAGATATTTATGTATTGACTCTCTCCTGGTCAACACCGCGGTGTTGTTTGACCTTTGTCCCGCGTATATACTCTTGCCACATTCACCTCTTAGTCAAGGCAGGGCGAGGAAGCACTGCCATCTACTGGCGTCTACGCTCACAAACACGGCCGCTGTTTACACAAATCTTGAAGACATTTGGGAAGAGAAGCCCTGTTGGGGTTGATTGTGAAGGGATTCTGATTAGATCCTATTATTCATACAAAGCAGGCGATGCATGACAATTGAAAACCCAAGGTTAGGAAAAACACATTTATATACTGTGATCAGTGATGTAATCTTCTGGTAGATTTATCTGATTGAACTTTCTCGTCCAGGTGCCAAGACCAAAACAAAACAAATTGACTTCCAATACCATTAAACATCATTTAAATTGGCTCTATTTAGACTATTACTGCTGGTTAAGCACATTTTTACATAATGCTTCTAAATGAAGAGGTTTTAAAAAAAGAATAATACTGGTAGTTATATATTTGCTGTAATTTGTGTGTTATCATTGTGTATAAAAAAAAAACAACTTTAGCACTTTTTTATGAATAAATCTGTACTTACGACCCCATCAACAGTCAGCGGTTTGAGATTCTACAGAAATCCTGAAATGACATTTTCCCTGCCGTTTCATACAAGCATGGAAGATTTCTAATCTATTATTAAATGTGAGTCAGGCTCTTTTTTTTTTTTTTTTTTTATCCGTCAGGTTATTTACAACAGTACATAGCAGTCCAGTGAAGGATAACGTAAGGAGAATGTGAGTGACTGATGACCACACTCGGACTCTAATGTGGGTTTAACTACCTCAAATTAATGTGCATAGGCGCGGTGTGACATCAGGCTACTTTTCAAAAGCTGCTGAGAGACATTTTAACACTCCCTGTGCAGCTCAATTAAAAAGTTAATGAAAAGGCCATTAAGATTAGGTCTAAGGTCGCGCCGTGGATGAGATAAATATGTTGGTGAAATCGCTCTGCGCAGCCTTGCCAGCAGGCAGCGATCGAGAAAGGTCAGCGCACGGCATAAGCCATTTTCCAGTCTATTCTCTGAAATATAGAGAGCATAATGGCCCACGTCTCTGTCCAATAAAAGGTTTAATTAAAGCAAGATGAAAATGGTGATTAGAATTGTGGAATACAATCAGCAATGAGTGGCCTGGATTTTGAATTGCGTGGCAGGAGCGTAGCTCAGACTACAAAGGAAGGAAAATTTATAACGAGAGGAAGAAATCAAGTGACAAAGAAGAATGAGGTGGATAATACATCAAACGGATTTTAAGCCTCTGGTGATCTGTGGTCCTCTCTTTTCTTTTGCTTGCTGGTGTTAGATTTACTTGTATAATAAAAAGAAATATCTTCCCACACTCTGAACAACAAATAGTTCATTTATAAACCTCTGGGCAATTTCTGGCATTGGGAGCTGTGCTGGCATCACTTCTGTGAGGAGGCTCATCGTGGAAAGAAAAGGAGAGGCTGCGAAAGAGAAAAGTCAAATATTGAACGGTCTCTTGGCTTACAATAAAATAATCCCACAATTTAAGACTTAAGTATTGAGCGCTGAACAAATGGAAATCACTCGGAAACAATGCACAGCTTAGTTGTGACCTTTAGTATGTGCACAGATGAAAAGCTGCTGTATTTCATTCGATGCATTACGCGCACATTCATTTGTAAACAGCATTAGAAATCCCTCCAAGCCACACAGCTCTCTCCGGCTCTGACAAACACGCCGCAATTGTACTCTAGATGGCAGTAGAAGTCTCAAAATTCAACTAGAGGAAAAACCACACACACACACTCTCTCTCTCTCTCTTAGAAAGTCTCAGTTGAAACATTTGCAGAGAAGGGTGTTTCACAAGCATCCGCTGCCAAGCAAATCCTTAGCCGGGACTGATTATTTGCTCCTCGATGGTTTGGAAAGTAGGCCAAGGCACCAGTGACTCCCCTTTGCAATAAAGGTCCGACGCGAGCGACAGAAATTACATCAAGTCGATGAGAAGACAATATGCGAATGAAGCATGGTGCATCTGATGCCACGTTTTTAACGAGAGAGGAAGGACAACTAGAGGATGACTAGGCTCTTCATCCACTAGATAAATTAATTTTACAGCTAGTCAATGGAGCAACTACACTAAATCCAGTTTGCAGTATTGCGTAGGTCACCTTTGTGCCTCCAAAACAGCTCTGACTCATCAGAGAATGGTCCTGGGCCTTCTGGGGATCCCCTGTGATTTCTGGCAGCACAGTATTGCCTATGGGTGGGAGGGGAGGGGCCTCTGTGGGTCAGGCTTGTTCCAGCGCATCCCACAGGTTTCAATTGCAATTCAGTTTCAATTTTATTTATGTAGCGTCAATGACAATATAAATTGTCTCAAGATCAAACCGGCCTGAAGCCTCCTGAGCACGCCTGAAGGCGACGGTGGCAAAGAAAAGCCTTTTAACAGGAAGACAGTGCGGAGCCGTGCTTCCAGTCCAGCGCTCTAAACAAACTACATTTACAAGTACCATTATCACTAAAGGAGGCAGAGGAACAACTGAACATGTGACCAGATGAGCAGGAGAGACAAGGAGAAGCAGAGGAACACAGATTAGCCATAGCTAACCGCTAAAGCTAACTAACCAAAGTTGATTTTAGTGGAGTTGAGACGTAAGATTCACAAGGAGTTATAGAAGACAAGTGGTTGAGTAGACTGAAAACAAGAGTTCACCGCATATACAGACAAGGGGTTTGTGGTTTTTCAAGAAGTTTTAACAGTCTGCAAGCGAACGCAGCAGCGCCGCAGAAACAGGAAGCGACGCAATACGCGTACTCACGTGACGATACTCATTTTATTATACAACTTATAATACTTATTCCTTAAACTGTTTACTGGGGTGGGGGTGTCTAGTCTAGTCTGGTGTCTAGTCTGGTCCAGATGGGTGGTACAGGTCTAAGTAACATCCACACGAATGGTCTAAAAAAAGGTCCCAACAGAACGTGATCAATGCTATTTACGGAATTGTAAATACAGATACAGAGAACTGACAATATAAATCTTTGAATCAATAACTGGTGCTGAAATAAGATACCGAGTTTCTACAAGGGACTTCTCCAGTGAGGTACTTGTTGCTCTCGATAAAATAAAACCATAACTGAAATGAAAATGTGACGGATACGATCGAACTGGATTCGCCTCGGTTGTTTCTTCCCATTGATACCGCAGTCCACGGAAGTTGAACGATATTCAAAGCAGGTTTTGCATATCTATATACAGTATATTCTATTTCTATTCGCTACACAGTGAGGCACAAACACACACACACACACAAAAATAAAAGGGTCTATGTGAAGAGGCTGATGGCAAGCGAACATGCCAGAGGAGATGGAAGAAGCACACCGGGGGGAATGATGAGAGGAAATGATGCGCATGATGAGTGCTGAATGGTTGGCCAGTGGGACAGACCTTGTCAGACTGTCTGCTAAAGGGGTGGAAGACACAGAGAGGGAGAGATGACTGCAGCGAGGACAAGACAGAAAGAGCGTGAGCGAGCAGGAGAAAAATGATGATCAGTGTCAAAATTCTATTACTCCGTGACAACCAAGGTTTTTCCACGCCTTGTGCATCACGACCACTGCACTTCGCTGTGATTGTGCTACATCTCTGCCAACCGGTGGGTGATTACTAACTTGAAGGTTTCAGAGTTGGAAAAGCAGGGCAGCGGCATGTTTTATTCAGCCCTTATTACATAAATTCTGTCTTGCAGTTCCAATTCCTCCTTTTCATGAGTATTTCTGTAGCCCAGAAACGTCTAGGGCTCCCGGTACCGTGCACTGAGCGTCATTTGCTGCTCTTGTCTTCTAGCTTTTCATCTGCAGAGAGCGGGCCCTCACACAGAAACAATGATGACCCAGTTCTGAGTTTGTCTCCGTCTTGCAGCCAGTTCTCTTCTGTCCTAATCATAGTCCCTGAGCTCCATGAGCTGCTGCTCCACCAAAACAGGGAGGGGGGGCAAGGCGAGATAAAAAGAGAGGGAGAGGGCGGGAAGAAAGTCAGTCTGAGAGGGAGGAAGGAGAAAGACTTAATCCCCAAGGAGGGAGAAAAGAAAGGATGACAAAACATAAGGATGGATGGATAGATATGTACACAGATAGAAATAGAAAGACAGAGAAGGTTAAACCAGAGTACCTTCTCTGATTCGTTCTCTATAGAGAGCACTTCCAAAGGCAGGATTGATGCCATGACAGGTTGTAGAAGAAGGGAGACAGGGGCCCAATGCACCGTGCTCCTTCATCTGCACAGATGTCTCTGGAGAAACAGGAAATCAGGTCATTCTGTTCTTCATCAGGTGTGACTATTTGCTAGCAGGGGTTGAGGGGGAACCCTGTTGTGCTTATGTAATATATGATACTGGACCAAATGTTTCAGTAATATAAATGAATACCCCCCCCACACACACACGAAATCCAACAGACGCATCCAGCAGTGCGCTTGGATCATTTTCCATTTAATAACCTAATCCCGTTCAAATGAAAACAGAGACGTTGGAGTAACATAAAAGGTTGATGCATTGCAACCCAGCGAGCCCAGTTCTTGGAAACATTTAGCGTGAAAAATTGCATCTTCAATCAACTAATTTCACAGTTGTGTATCTAGATTAATCTGCTGCACTCGGCTACAGAGTCTCGACGGCAAACTTCACTGGCAAGCTCATTTAAGACTCCAGTCAGGGCGGAACAGCGCGGACTTCTAACACTCCCGTATTAATCTGTGGTAATAAAAGTGAGCGAACGCTGATAACTTTCAATTCCCAATTTCTGTCCCCAGAACCTAAAAACACATTTAGAGAGTGGCGACGTTCTTGTTATGTGTTGCGGTTTGTGTTGTGGGTGTTAAGAGGGGATTTTAGAGGAATTTCACCAAGTTCTTTCTTGTCCGGAGTCAGATGAAAAGATCAATTCTACTCGTGTATCTGTCTCCTCTGTTAATGTGAAGCTACAGCCTGGAGATGGTTAACTTAGCCTAGAGCAGCAGAGTGAAACTGCTCAGCTCCAGTCAAAAAGGTTAAATAAACTCACCTTCCAGCACCTCTAAAGCTCACAAATATACGCGTTTTGTCCTTTTCGTTTAATCCGTACAACGTCTGTGTTGTGCTGCATTTGGTATAAATGTACCAACAGACTGAGACTATCTGTTTCCTGGTCCTTGTTTCCGTCTGCTCCATTCTCTCCAAGGCCTCTGATCTATTTTTGTCATATTTCCCAAATCTGGAACAATTCCTATAAGTAAAGCTTTGGATACAGGAGCTGCATGTAGTGTGTTGATGGCTGGAAGGTAAGAGAGTGACCATCATCAGTATTTTAATTTAACATAAATTCATCTGTACATATGAACATCCTCAGCTCTCACTGCTTCTGCACTTCTGGTTCGATGCACCATTGCCTTGTACTTAAACGTGCATAATGATAATACAGTTTAATCTAATCTAATGGAAATCAGCACAATATAATTCTGTTTATGTGTATTCTAAATAAAGGATAAGATTACATTATAAGAATAAGATATCCCAATGAGCCAGTCTGTTCCAACTGAAGAAGCTACATAACGCATCTCTGGTCTGATTGGGTTATCCTTCCTATTATTAGCAGAATGCCACTGTGCATGTAAACACAGCAACTGAAAGTCCTGATACTAAAACACTGTAACACAGAACAAGTGTGCATGCGTATTGTCAAATCGCGGAGGCATCATGCGAAGAATTGTCAAGACAATCCCATAACAGCTATGCATTGTGCCTCATGTTAACGTCACTGTCGGTGATGCAAATGGACTGGGGAGTAAACACTGGACAAATTGTGCATCCAGCATGAAACCATCTCCCTCTCCCAGACACCCTTGTCACTGGGGTTAGTGCCAGATGGGAACTGTAGGGAAGGATTTGACCTTGCCTGTCTCCCCATATCTGGCACAGCACCCGGCCAAATGATGAGGGAAAGAAATGAATAAATAATAAAGTGGTTAATTGGGGAAAAAACAGATTAGATTTGAGAATGTGAGAATCCACCGTATGTGGCAGTTATTGCCATTAAATGTAATATTGCCAGGCTGGTTGATTAAAGGCAACGTGAGCCGCCTTTCTGTGTCTGGGGGAGGGGAGGTGTGATCAAACGGAGTGAGCGGTCAAGGGTGCCAAAAGCCGGAGAGGCTCAGAGTTGGCATTGTGTTGGCAATGAGCTGGGTTTTTGGGGGAAGGGGTGGGGGGATCGTAGCCTGGCAGCGTCGGTCTATAACCGTAGAGGGACCACATCTCAATGACTCCTAAGCTGTCTGTATTATGCTAAGACATGTACCCTTGAGGGAGCATGGATTGGAGTTGAATGTCGCTCAAGGACGGAGAGTTGCTGGTGCCAGTTAGGGGAAACCAGCTCCGCGTCCTGGATGACACACAACGCTGCGTCTGCATAAATTAGTTTAAATAGCTATATTCACGCCGACTGCTATTTTTTTCGCCCTTTGAAGAATTCTGTGCAAAACACCCACAGCGAAACTCTACCCACGTTTTATGGCGATGCAGTGAGAAGCTTACAATTCACAGCAGTAAACACGGAAGAGATGCATTTTAGACGCAAGGTTTAATGGGTTAATAAATAGAGACATCTGCGCTGTGTTTGTGTTATCTCGGAGTTTAACTGCACATGTTTTGATTTCCACCGTCTGATATAAATCTCCGACGCGAGGAGATGAATTACCACCCTCAGCTCATTTCCTCCTCCTTGCCAACCTTTACACAAGGTGACCTTGCGTGTAACATAATTTACAACTGAATGACATGTTTGCCGTTCAAACGTCTGCCGGTGTTATGACACATGGCTTCGCCGGTCTGTAGAACTAAATGGTACAATTCAATGAGGGAGGGATTGCATCCATATGCCTTCCATCTGCTTTGCTTACACTAATCCTTTCTTTCTACAATGAGACTGCAAACCGCTGTGGCACGTACGGGTTGATAAACAAAGCGCAGATGTCATTTCAGTGTGATCAAAAACCCTCCAACTTCTCTTCCAGTAAATCATTGGCTGAAGCGCAGCAGAGAAGCAGGGCTAAACGTGGACTCAGAGCTAATACGGAAGTAAAAGCTCTTACAACACCCGACCTACTGCACAATATGTACCTACTGCACCACTATAACTGGACCTTCTTGATTTCTCTAGTGGTCCAAGTCGCAGGCTGCATTGGCTGCACCTCGCATTCCTGTCCCCGTGCTCCACCAACCAGAGCCTGATGATGTGAAATATTGATTTGCATGTCCAACCATATCACCACGCCTTGGCTTTGCTGTCAAGTTCATTTAGAAGATGCCTCTTTAATGGCGCTTTGGTGCCAGTCTTGTGGCAGTAGCCAGAGCAGAGTTGCAGGAGGAGGAAAGTAGCTTGGGGGTGAAAACACAATGCGGACAAGAAGGCAAAATATATATATATATACTGAGTAGAGATCCTTATACTCTAGTACCGGGTTTAAAATCAACAATCCGCTGGCTGCAGTGGTGTAAGAAGCTACACAAGCACGGTATTTAGGGCATAAACCTGCAGTTACTCATGCAAAGGGAATACGTTGCTTGGTGCATCAAATGAGCTTGTACACTATATTTCCCAATTAGTCATTTCAGCATGGATACATTCTTCTGCTTCATGTAAACAGCCAACAGCCTTGCCTGAACTTAGACACACATGGGGATACTACACAGTCACACAAACACACACACACACACATTCAGAAAGAAATGCTGTTTTATGAGTTTCTTCTGAGACAGGGTGGCCTTTGCAGAAAACACGGGGTAAAAGGTTACCGCGTTGTCACCGAGCAAGGGTCAGTGTTACGTCCTGGGCTCAGCGGTCTACAGACAGATTTCAGGCTGGAAACTAATGCCACACGAGACTATGTGAGAGATAACGAGGTGACCTTTTCATGTACAGGATTTAAATGACAAATTGATGGTAATGCCTTGACTCAAACCCCTTTAGTCTTCTTCCTCCAAACAGACGGGCCTTTCTGTTTCGTTTCTTTTAACGAGAACGACCGGGCCGAACGCCGCACAAATGAGCTGCTTCTAACGGTGTTGTTTTCATCCCCTTTTTTCTAGCGAATTTTAGAGGAAGACCACAACAGTTCATCACGAAGGAGGAGAAACCAGTGGCCTTTATTCCCGCTGCCATGGTCCCTGACATTGTCTGAATGGCAGAGCGGAGAACAAATCTACTGAGACAACAGAGCAGGGCAGACGGGGCGAGGGGAGCAAAGAAGGGAGACAGGAAAAAAAAAGACAGACAGATATGGTCTGGGGACAGAATGAAGGAGAGAGGCCGCATCAACGTCAATAAGAAAAAGACTCCAAAAACCACCTTGTGTCAATGTCAGGGCTTTTGAAAAATATACCACTACATGAAAGCCAGAACATTCTCTGATGCTATGCTGAAGTGGGCTGAGAGAGGTGAGCCACAATATGCACTTGAACTAGGAGAGGCCATTTCAAACACAGCCACACTGGGATGAATATTGCAGGCGGCGTTGCGATAGACTCATTGCGGGTGGAGGCAGAAGAGAGGAGGTGAAGGAATGAGTAAGACGGGATTGGTCTCCATTACGCTCCCAGTGTGAAATCCAGACTCTTTATTGTTATAATGTCATTAGCTCATCCTGTGTCCCACTTCTGAAGATTTGCATCATCCCCTCTAAACCCCCTGTTTATTTATTTATTTGCACGGAAAATATAGGTCACACATTCATGCAGACCATACATTTTTAATAGTTTTGCAGCTTTAATTCGAATGTCTGCAAGCCGCCCCTGCGAGGAAATCTGCCACAGACGCTGAGTGTGAAAACAACAGGCACAATGCGCAGGAGTGCGGGGTGTCTTTTCAAAAAGCCCGGAGTATTTACAAATACATCTGCAGTGTCACTGAAAAACATCCTGCTTTCAGAGTGTCTGCTACGATATTCATCGTGAGGAGAGGGCAGGAAACTCGCTTTTTTTCTGGCTCATTAACAAACCCAGTAGTTTTATTCCACGCGGCTCTTAAGTGAGTCATGGATGACGACAGCAGAGATAAAGCTAAATGTAGAAAATCTATTAAGCCACATCCCCGGTGCATGGCAACAGCCCAGTGATCACCTGGGTAAATAATTACCTCACGGGCACACTTTTGCATCACAACCGCGAATGATTTCGCTTTAATTTGTGATGATCCAGAGTTTCTAGGAGGCATCGAGGAGCCCAGAGGCTATAACTGGCCTTTTTCAATCCCAGCAGCAAACTTCATCATTTCCGCTCATCTTTTTGCAGAAGACAAAAGGGAGACAACTCACCGTTTGCATCCTCAGAGCCAAAACTGATTTGGATCTAACGTGCAAAGTCATATAAGAAACTGATAAGATAAGAAAAATAATCTGCAGCCATCTTTGAATGTGACTCGAGGTTTCATGAGGTTATTCAAATCCTGAAAGTCACGGGGGATGTCCCCAGGCCTATATCGGTCTATATCGCCTATCTCAGCCATAAATTAAGGGGAAGGGGAAGAAGCAAAATGCAAAATTCAAAAAAAAAAAAAAAAAAGCAATTTAAGAAAATTCTGGCTCAGTGTTTAGAATATGAATGGTTTGGCAGTTATACTAGCATTGGAGCGCAGCAACCAGAGCAACATTTCTGTGGTGTTATGTTGGAAATAAAGGAGCGGGATTGATATTGTGGTTCCGCTGGTTCATTTGACATCTATTAAAATCTGATTGGAGTGAGATCCAGACAATCTGTTTGCGAATAAGGGGATACTGACTTCAGCTTTAAACAAGATTTCTTCTGGGAGGTAACAAGGTAATAACTGTCTGTAGGAAGGTAACAGGAGACACAAAAGCAGCACGAGGAAGATGTTAAAAACTATTGGATTCTTCATTTATTATTATTCTCACATCAGCAGTTTGCCAATTGACACTGCATTTCAATTACTACCCCCCCCCCTTCCTTTCTTTTTTTTTTTGTTAAAGCCAATTGCTTTAAATGTCTGCCAAATTGATTTCTGCTGGTTGCTTTTGATCTCACTGGAGCTGCATCTGTTTCAGACGTGTTTAATTGAGTGTCTATTCTAATCACCACTGAAATTTAACTGCAAATAAAGGGATGGGGACGCACCAGCGCACGCAAAGCTTCGAGCTCTAATGTGATGTATAGTCGCAGCACGGGCATCGACAATTCAACAGGTTCTCTGGCGCCTCTGCACAGTTAAGGCACTTCTTTCAATTGTCATCCAACGACAGCGACGACGCCACAAATTAAATGTTAGTTGTTAGTTATGCCTGATAAGAGAAGGACAAGCTGGTTCCTAAGCTGAGAGGGAGCTGTAGTAGTATTATATCTTGAACGCATTAAATGGGCAGAATCAATAAACGTCTGCGCTGTCAGCCTGACAGACCGGAAAAACACATTTTTTTTTATTTCACGCTCTGTCTAAAAATGAAATTGCCAAGACAACAGAATTTAACCATGGTTAGATTAAGACAGAAATGGTTTATTTCTCTGTGTGGCCAAGCCTTCTGCACACCAATCCTCTGACTGCAGCCTCCAGCTTTAAAAGACATGAAAAAAAAAAATCTATTGGAAGTAAATTTATTATTTGTACTTCAAATCCTAATCAAAATCTTTTCTATATTTAGATCTGATAAAAGTCAGGAGGCACTCTTACATATGTTCTTAACAAGACCAACTTAAAGAAAAAGTAATTTAAGTGGCAAGATGAGACATATCTATAATCTTTTTTTGCCCTGCTACCTCTGAAATGGCATTGCTTCATCGTTATTCAGGAACAAACTTTCCTGCACTGCATGTAGAGACTCCCTAAGATAACTTGAAACAGTAATTGCTGCCAAAGGTGCTTCCACAAAGAAGTGAATTAAAGGACAGAATTGAAAACCAGCAAGTAGGAGAAGAAGAACAGATTTGAAATTAGCCTTATGAAACTAAAGCTGTGACACAGTGAAGTGTGCAAAATGTGCAGGGATCTAAATACTTTCTGAATCCACCGTACCATGCTAATGTGCTGTTTACTCCAAGGCTCGTGTAACGCAAGAAAATATAGTTGTTTTCTGACTTTGGTGGAAGGCACATCTGTAGTTGTTCTGAAAACTGAAAACTTAAAAGGGGGCGATAAAATAATCATTAGATGTTTTGTCTCCTCGCGTGGCACTTCTTCAACCTAGCTAAACCCTCGACGTCTGCGATTGGTCCGAGAAGCACTTCATTGAGTAGTCAGCGGTGTAGTCATACAACACAGCTGACACGACAGTGCACACGTATACTTTGACCCGCGTAGCCCCCCGTGGCGTAACCTCCATGCAGACACATTACGGGAGTATAAGCCAAGCTTTAATGGAACTGAGTCATATACATTTACCAGCGGTTTCCCTGCTGTGAAATGCTGTTCATTAAATGGACTCCTCTTGTGGCATGACTGCATTCCCCAATGACCAGGCCTTTGCATATCCTCCATTAGGTTACCCAGTCATTAGCTGGCTAAACTGTTAGCCTGGGTGGCCACCAAAGCTTATTTTGCAAGCTAACAACAGGGAATGCAAAGGCATCATGAAAGGATGAGGCTGTAGGAAATATCATTCTTCGGGAATACAATTATAAAGAAAAACTAACATAACCCACAAAAAAGACACTTTCATTGCCATTTTTGTTTTACGGTTTAACTCTGAAAACAATTGCACTTTTAAGTAACATTTTCGGAATATTAAAGCCAATAATATTTTGTTGTGTATGGTCAAAATGAGTGCGTTTCATGCTCTCTTGACAAGAAAATAAAAATAAAATAAGAGTTCATTATGTAGCACCGAGACAGCAGTTACTAGGCTACAATCTACGCTATAAAATGTATCAGTTAATCAGCAGTCCTCAACAGTGCTGTCTTGCTCGAGTGTCTTAGTTATTTACACATCTTCCTTTATCCCAGACAAACAATTTAATAACGTCATTCATTCTCCACGCAAAGAGACATGCAGCACGTAGCATCCCAGCTGCTGTAAAGGCAAAAATGCGATTTAGCCAGCTGGGTTCACGATTTATCAGGTTTCGGTGTAATGTCATTATATCATAAGTTAGTGGGAGCAGCTGGAGAGGAGACATCGTGAAATGGACGGAGAGTGATTGCACAGATGAAGCTCAGCACTGATCCATTGTCGAGTCAGTGGTTTGATTAGGTGTGCTCTCGGTCTGAAAGTTGATAAGAGCATGGTCTTGTAAAACGGATTCTTTCCTTGGCACAAAGTGAATAAATTAAATGGAGAGAATCTATTTTCTTCCTTTTGTAGCCTTTATAAATTATGGAAAAACGCAACATTTAACCTTTTTAAAAATGCCACATTTTAAACATTTTACATGCATGTGCAACCTCCCCACCTCCACTGGTGAGACTTCATCCGTGTATTCTACATGCGAGCGGTGGCATGTTTGTCAGCACGCGGGTGACTGTGTGGGCAAGTACGCACGTGTGCGTATATGTTTTCATCCCAGTGAGCGCCGCAGTAAAAGAGCAGAGCTGACAAGAGCACCATCAGCCCTCTGTGGCACATCAGGGACAGCTGGATGTTGTCAGGCTGCTGTAGTGCTGATGGAAATGGGCTGATTGCAGCTCAGGGGCCCCTCCCACTTATAAATCAGCTTCACAGCACTCGGGGGTGGAATACAACAGCGACAGGCGCCACCACACCTACTGTACAGCACAGGAAGCCCTGCAGCGAACAGAACGTTCAAATGTTTGTTTTGCTCTGCCAGCAGATGGATGGGTGTTTTAGTGGTGCCATAATATGACATTTAAAATCTACCTAAATTGAACTTAATTTGCCATTCTGATAAAGAAAAACAAACAAAAAAATCCTATAAATAAAATACTAGCATTACATGCTAATTCTTTTTAATTCCATGTATGTTATTTTTACTGGAAGCTTTTTAAACCCCCCAAAAAAGAAACTGAAGGATTAAATCTGTGACATGACAAATACCTCTGTTACAACTGTACGTGCAGTCTTTTCTCTTGGCATGTTTAATATGAGCTGCCAGGCGTTCACACCACCCACATAGGCTGCACCACCGTCAGACAAATCTGAAATTAGAAGGTGAAACTGTAGCACGCCGCTCCAAAAAGCGGTATCATACTAATTCGTCAGCTCTGGCGCCGCTTCAGAAAAAAAAAAAATTAACATGTAAAAGCTCTCAATACATTGTCTTTGGACCCACAGTGGCATTCGATTTGATTGACATCAGCATTTTTGAGAATATGAAAGCACAAAACATGACATAGCTCCAGGATAGCGATGCGTGTTATCCAGTGTATTTTGATCTCTTTGCAGTCAGGAGTATTTTTAATGCGCATCAATACAACCACGCAAACCAGCAAATAAACCTGAAATATTTGACATTTCCTGCCATGTAAAAGGCACCTTAAGAAAAAAATAAACCTTTGCATCTGTGTATACTTGTTATCTAATTTTCAATCGTGTCACAGATTAAAAAAAAAAAAAAAATAGTATCTTAATTAAAATGAGCCATAATTCATCATTCACTACTGACCTTTTAATAAAGTTTACACAAATTAATTGGGCTGGGAATTTACCAAATGCCCAGAGGCTGAGCACACACAACAAATGAGAACAAAAAAACAACAACAACAAAACGTAGCTTTCATCTGACAGTCTAACTGCCACTGTGTGCACATGTTTGATTTGCATAGACGGGGAGGCCAGTCTCAGATAGGGTTTTTCCATTAGCCCAATTGAAGCCAAAATATGAAAGCTTTTTGTAGGCTTTATCCGAGCCAAGCCTTGATGAAATTAATTTCCATTACAGCCTCACAGTAGGGCTTCTTGGGTCAGACAACAATACGGTGAATGGGGTAAGGCATCAGGAAATATGAGACTTTTTAGAAAAGGAAATTGTCAGGACGTCTTAAAACCATCTATGACCGTTATCCAAAGGGTTTCAATGAATAAACCAACCTCAAGCACGAGCAGAATCCTGAGACGAGGAACTCCAAGTCACAAAACACTCATCTGTGTGTGACCTATTTTAACATTTGGTCTAGAGGGGACGTTTGGAGACATTCGCCATCCAGTCAGCGGGTCGTCAAGACTGTTAACTTCTCTAATTTGCCACAAGTTGAGCACTTGAGCATAAAATCATCTCGCCATAAAAACAAACAGAAAATAAAGCCAAATAAAGTATGTGGTTAAATTTACACTCCTGCTATCCAGGGCTGCAAATTGAAATCAAATGGCACGCAATGTGTTTCAAAGGTGCCATCGCATTATCCTGATTAGTGTCATTCTGTTTGTATTGCTGATAATAAAATTGGAAAAGGTCATAATTTTCCCCTCGGGGGGCCGCGCCGAGGCTTTGGAGAAATCATGAGAAATTAGCTGTGAGAAGGTTAAACCATCCACTGCCTCCCCAGCAGTAGGTAATTAGTGTAAGTGAATACAAATCTAGGTGGCCGCGGCGTACACTAGATTCAAATTGGTGTGAAAAATTTAAATGTTAATGCAGTGTCAGAGATTAGACTGAAGGGAGGGAGACGGGAGGAGGTCCGGGGTAGAAAGGGATTAAGAAACAGCTTTGAAGGGCTTTTCCCATGTGCTCCACAGAGCCATATCTCACTTTTTTTTTTTTTTTTTTGCTTTTTCACTGGTTTCTATAGGGACTGTTTTCACTCAGTTCAGAAAACCCAATCTCCTCTCTGACCTTCTCCTGCCCAGCAGTTTCTGCTGATTAACACACACACACACACCCACACACATACAAAGCCACATATACAATTTCGGGATCAACAGACTGCATCCTTTTTGCACCAACCTATAGCATTTGACTGCAATGCTATAGCATCTTAATAGCAGCATTGCACTGTGAAGCACATCCATTTAGTGTCTGTTTGAACTCGAATAAATTCATAATCTGACTGTAAATGCATTTGTCATTTGTTTACATGTTGTTGTACTTGCTGTATCTCAATATCATTTTGTATAAATGCGATGGAGCTGATCTTTACCTGGTGCATCATTAATGCCATGCCCTCCCGCTTTATTGAGACAGTAAGTAGACGTCCAATCCTCCCTCGACAAAGGGACCCTCATTACAAACTATCTTTACATATCTTTTCCATCTGTCTCCTCCCCTCTCTCTCTTTCTCTTTGTTTTCTTCATGCCTGCGTGTGCCTGGTCAGCACTCCGCTCCTCTGGGGCTCCTTTGATGCAGCTTGAACACATAAGGAGCCTGTTTAGAGACTCATATACATATTTATCACAGTCCAAGATAGCGCAAGTCCCAGAGTAATATGCAAAAATATATATAAGCAGAAGACGCCGCGCATTATTGCGGTGCTCTTGCGCAAACATACATCTGCATCTGTGCTGGCTGCAGACACGCTAAATCACATCACAGGATGAACCATATGGTCAGCTCTTCGTGCACCAGTGGGAATCCAGCCAACAGCTTCGTCAACACCTTGCTTTCCATATTTTAAGTACAGCAGAATCCCGTGCGCTGCTGCTGCTGCTGCTGCAGGAGTAGGCATCTGTGTTCCACACACGTCTGTGAGCATGCAGGTTTTATCCCGTAAACATCACTAAAAAGCTGATTTTATATGACAAGAACCTCCTGCCTGCTTGACATTATGCTAATCGCGGAAGTCATCTGCTGATGGGATGTTTGGTCTGGAAGCCTGCACGATTTACGCCGAGATTCAAATATTTTTAAATTTTGCGGCAGGAGGTGGAAAATGCAGGTAAGAATGTGAACTAGAACTCTGTGAAACCCACCTTAAATGCAGTCATATAGTGCTGGTGTACCTTAGTGGCACACAGAGTGCTATTTTCCGTTCAGCCATTCATGCACAGCAGTTGTGTCAGATTCAATTAGTGGACAACTGAATCCACCACCTGAGCAACAGCTGCCAAAAAGATCCTGAAAGCCAGTGTCAAGCTACTGAGGAATAGTCTCTCAAAACAGGTGTCTGTCTGCACTTGGACACACACAAACATTGGTTGCATCCAGGTACACAGTTTGTGTGGATGCGAAAAGAGGAGTCGAGTCGGCACGTGAGGTTTTTCAAGCAAATACCTTAAGCCGCAGCGGTGGTTGCGAACTGTTTACTCGGTGTAAATATGTCAAGTTATAGATGCAGTCCCTTATTTTCACAAGTTCATTTCAGGCCGACTGTGCAGAACGAACAGAGCACAGCACAGAAAGTCTTTACCTGAATACGGGTCATACATTATTCAGATATTCATATATCAGCTGGCAACACCAGAGGCGCCACAACATTGCCCGTTGCCTCTCGAGCCTACGTCATTAGATGACAGCTGATCCAGTCTGCATGGTGATGAGCGTGCAAAGAGACAGCATATACAGCCATCGGGCATAACATTATGACCACCTGCCTTACATTGTGTATGTCTCTCTCGTGAGTTTTGACTCATCAGTGAATGGACACGAGCCTCCTGAGGGTGTCCTGTGGTGTCTGGTAACAGGATGTTGTTAGTGGGGGCCTTTGGATCCTATGGGTTGAGGTGAGGTGACCAGTGCATCCCGCAGATACTTGATCAGTTTATTTGAGTTGGACCTAAACCATTTTTGTGCGTGTGTCAGGCTGAATCCTGCTGGGGGTGGCGGGTAGATACATGTCCAAGTAACGTCCACACCAACGCAAGGTCCAAAAGTTTCCCAGATGAACATTGTATTGTCACAAGATGGTCAATGTTATTTATGACACTGACACATCTAATGTTGTGGCTGACTGGTGTGAGTCTTTGACGGGAAGTAAACTGATCTTTACAAGAGTGCAAAATCATGTTTTTTTTTTGTGTTGATGTTGTAGCCCTTAAGGGACTTTCTGAAAATCCTGGTTGCAGCCCCTTCCACTGAACCGAGGGTGTGTCTTCCAGCATCCCCACTGAGCAATATCCTGCTTCCTACAATGACCTACCAGAGGCTATGAACTCCTCCCACATGAGCCGTCTCTTCATGGCAGAGCAAATATTCTTAGGGTCATTCTGAGAAAACAGACTGAAATAAAACCTACAGAGAACTAAAACCTCATGCACAAGCGTGTTGTTTTATGATTAAGGTTGAACTCCCATTACACGACTTAATGATAATCCCAGTAGATACTTTTTCAAGGTCCTTGAGGTGCTTGGCGAGAGAAAACAGATAAGAGACAGTTTGTTAGACCTGAAAACACTTGAAATCCTCCACCGGAGGACTTCCACTCGAGGCGGCGGATACCTCACAACCTAAGTGGCACAACACGCACAAGTGAAATTCAAATGAGGACTAAATGGGCACTTTCTGAACCTTGGCAGAGCCCAGATTTCAGTCCGCGAAAATCATTCTATGCAAATGCAGCCAACTTCTGAAAAGACGAACACTTTAAAGCAGTTCCCTCTCTGAGTGTATAAGACCTAGTGTAGCTTCCACACTGAAGTAGCATCCTCTCCCGGAGCTCCCAGGGTAAACAGTCAATCTCACATCTAAACTCACGTCAACAGGACATTAAGTGTTTCCACTGCAGCGCTTTAAAACAACCTCAGTGAGCTACGCAAAGGAGATAAACCGTGTCCAGGTCGGATTGGTATTGCAGGACAATCGATGCTGGTTGTGTAATTTAGTACATTCCACGTCAGTGATTTTAATGAACAATATGAGCTCATAAAGTACTACTTCACGTCTCTCATAAATTAGTGAAGAAGCATATCCCTCCAGTCAGACTCCAGAGTTAAGTCTGCAGCCAAATGTGTTTGAGATTTATGAATCACATATTGATCTTGCTGGGAGAAGAATTAGAAAGAGGATGAGGGAAATCCTAGCAACATTATTATTTGCTGTCTGGAGGCATATACTATGTAATAATTACCAATAATCTTGATCTTCTAAGGATTAAACTCATTAAAAAAAGCACCAATAAAAGTCTACAGTGTTTTCTGCATAGCACTCAGAGAGGCTTCAGTGCTGCCTGCTGAATAGAGGGTGTGTTCCCCCAGAATGTCTTCAGCATTCCCACTGAGTAATATCCTGATTCCTACAATGGTTTACGAGAAACTCTTTGAGGTTCAAAAATCAGGAGCTAAAAATAATTTCCCATTATGTATTAGTACTTCTCCCATATCAGCCATCACTTCTGGAACAGCAGGTGCTCCGGTCTTTGCGGCCTACATATTCCTCTGCACAGTCGATGAAAACCTGCACCAGAAAGTCTCCATCTCCGTGACATCAATAGAGTGTGCCACCAGTGATGGCAGGATTTTTTTCACAATTAAGACATCCGGGGGGGTAATTTTGATCATGCGTCCCCCCACTTTCAGCGGTGATGTAATTTAGATTCATGTCCACTATCGCACCCAAATGAAGCGCAATTTTCTGCCTTCCACTCGCAATCGGAGCCTCTCATGCGAGAGCTGCCAGCCGTCCTCTCAAATCACAGTTGCTGTGTCTTTAAAGCTTTCTGTTTTCACGCAGCGCGCGTGCAGTTTGCAGTGATAACAACAGATTTAGCAATTAAGGTTCTCAGTAACAGATGGAACAATGAGTCCTTTGTTTCAGAAATATGGGGGATATTATTGTTGAAAATACGTGTGAAGAGTTGTAAGTCTCGGTGTCTATGAGTGCGCATGTGTGTGTGTTGTCTGGCACATGTATGAACATGTGTTAAAGTACATAAATGTGTAGTTTTGTTGTTTTGAGTGAAAAGTGAATAAGATTTGTGTATGCATCAAACCAAATCTGCAAATAGGTGTATGCACAGTTTATGTCCAAATAAGTTAATGGGAATGCTGGTTAATTATGAGTAAAATCTGAGAGTATTTAGCTTTTATTCTGCAGACCGCAGTTATACTTGAAGCCATCGCTTTTTAGTGAACAGGTGAAATAATTGCATACATCATTAATGAAGTAAATAAGAATGTTTTGGCTTCTCTAAAATGGGAATATTTGCATTTCTTATTATTTTATGTAAAGAGATGTCAAAGATGCTAGACTGTGTTCGAGCTTTAGTGCAAATACATGTTTTTCATTTGAGCAAAAAAAAAAGAAAAAGAAAAGATGTTTGCTTTAAAACCAAGCCCAGTAACTATTTCAGAGCGTTGTTATCGTATGAGAAATAATGGTAATGTCTGATCTGGTCTCTAAAGCTGAGAAAATAATTAGTTTGGCTGGTTGGCGGGCGGATGATTAATGCCTGTGTGCAGATTCAGGCGGCGTCAGAGCCAATCCACGCACCACTAGTTCAAATAAACCTCAAGCACAGCAGGCAGGTACAAAAAAAGTCAGATGCAATGGGAATGGGTGTGAGAAGCAAACACAATTTTAATCCACTCCTTAAAATTTCAGCATTGTGTCATTCTACTTGGGAAAGGGTAAAAAAAACCCACAGAGATTATTGCTCCAGGCACGCCGCCTCCGCGTATAGAGGTTAGTCTTCAAGTCCTCCATGCATCTGAAGGTGTTAATTGTTCTGAATTATCTTCGTCGGGCTCCTCCCAGGTGCTAATATAACTAATCTTCTAGTATAATCACAAAGTTAATAAATGTAGCGCCAAGAACAGACGATAACTCGCGGGGCTTAGACAACAAATAAGAAAAGGCCGCCGCCAGGGGAGCGCCGAACTACACCGCCGAATTAACTCTAAGGGCGCGGTATCCAACAGATCTGCAAAAGGCCACCTCACAACGCGCTCACAACATTTAATCACACCGAAAATTACGGTTATCGAGTTTTACATGACAGCGGAGGGAGGGCGGCGAGAGCAATGGGAGAAAGTGTGTGGGAGGTGGCGTGTGAGCACGTGGTGGGCCGGGGTTATAAGGTCCTCTCTGCACCTTCATTACTGTTTCCACGCACTCAGCAGCAGCAGCGGCAGCAGCTCACATGCACACATACACATATATACAGCTGCAGATAGATGTAATATGGGTAGAGATAGGCGCTGCATGTGTGTGGGGGATGCACCTGTGTTAGCTGGTTGTTCTCGTGGCTCTGCCTGCCCTCCTACCATCTCTGCCTTTTTTTTTGTGCTTTTTTTGTGCTTTCTAGGCAAGTAAAATTACCCCCATACATCTTCTGACTGTGACATATTGATTGTAAGCCATAGGAGAGGCTATCATCTCATCTAGAGTGTCCTCTCCGTTCAGTTAAAGTGTGTTTGGCTATTTGTTGGACAAGATGTATGGTAAAAAAAAAAGAGAAAAAAAAAATCATGTTGATGAGGCGCAACGGTTCCACAAACACACATTAGGTGCTCACATAAGAGCGTTTACTTTCACATGCATACACAGACAAACGCTCGCACTGTTCTCGTCCCCGAGTGCCAGCTCTCCCCGAGTTCCCGTTGGCCGGCAGCTCTCTTTTTCGGGAGCTCCGAGCCCAGTCTCTGGGCAGACGCCACCGCTTCCGTCCCTTCCACCTGTCAGGTGTCCTTGCCTGCTTTAATGGTGGCAGCAGAGAGGGCAGGCGGCGGGGAGGGCGGGAGGGGAGTGTGTGTGTGGGGGGGGGGGGGTGCGAAAGCTGGACGAGCTGCTGGATCGTGTCCCTGCCTTTTCGTGTGCCAGGCCCGCATCACAGTTCATTTCCCAGCCTCCTCTCTCGTCCGCTACGCTCAGCCAAGCCTCTCAGCAGGTGTCTTTTTGCAGGAGAGTTCTGTCACCACACACAGGACGGCATCTCTGTGCTCACACGCAGAATGGCAAGCAGCCACCTCCACAATATAACTAATGACCTCAGGACTCAGTAAGCTTTGAAATCTACTTAGATCTTTCAAAAAGAAAAAAAAAACTCTGTCACTACTACACCTCTTCTCACTAATAAGGCTTTTTACATACAAAAAAAGTACTACCCAGCACTACTAATCTAAAATCACATATTAATGCATCTTAATTTCTCGTGTATTGATGTCTACCATTAATTAAACAGCAATTTGTTACCTAAAGCCACAATAAATAAGTAATTCTGAATGTATTCGTTATCTTTTTGAATCTATGCAAACTTCTTAAGCTTGTTTAAAAATGCAAGGAAACGTGGCCGACCTGATGTTAACAACAGCAGAGATAAACTCACTCAAGTGTCCTCCTCCACGACCGCAGCACCTGACAGTTTGTACTCGCTTCTGCCTTGCACATATCTCACACCGGTGGCAGTTACTTCTTCAGAAGATGAAGGTGTCCCAGTGTAACTACTTTGAAGATAAGGGTGTTGCACTGAGTACTGTCATCAAGAAGTAATCAACAAAGGCACAGCTGGACTTCTGCTGCTTTTTAACTTCCCCCTTTTGAAGTGAACGCACCGAGGGTCTGGAGCGCGGTGCAGCCTTGAAAAAGGAGGGAAATGTTTAAACTGGCACACTTGCATCAGAAAATGAAATTATTTAATATTGTAAGTTTTGCAGTTATTGTAATATTGCCGCAAATTTGTGAGAGACAGGCAGCTTATCGAAAAGCGGCTGACACACTAGCCTGTGCACGCTTATTTCAGCCTGTATTTGTGTCCAGTCTCACATGGTTTCACCCTCATCGGCTGCCCGAGGAACTCACGGCCTTGCAGCGGCAGCAGCCGTGTTTTTCTGCGAAAACGGCCGACTGTGAGATGACAAAGCGTGAGACGGAGGTGATGTTGGCGCCGTGACAGCGCCGTGATTATTTCCTCCTCTCACTCCTACCTCCGAAGGTGTGAGTAACAAGATTACAATTTCTGCTGATGAATGGAGGGGAAATGCAATTAAAGGAAGCGGGAAGCCGTTTAGGCTGATGCATAGTGACACCTTATTTATCATATACGGTGTGCGGCCGCTAGACTATGATAATCACAAAACTGTTGGTTTAACATGTGTATTCTGTCACCAGTTATCAACGGCGACTCTTAAACGTTACAGTTTTCATTTAGTGGTTAGTGGTGACGCCCCAGTGGGGGAAAATCGGAGTAAAAATCACAGTAAATTCAGATGTACCTCGTTTTCATGAAGTCAAAGGATGCAGAATTAAATGAGGCCCTTTCCCTTTACAATCATCATTGTTTTTTATGTCTGTGTACTACATTTCTGTCCTGCTGCTGCTGCTTGTGGATGTGGTTACCAGGGTAACATCTCTAGTGGCCTGCAATTTGAGAGTATGGTGCCCTGTAATGTAGGCTCTATGTTACCATAGCAAATGTCTCTGTTCTAAAGCGTACACTGTATATGGGGGCTTAGCGGACTAATGCTCCTCGGTGCAGCAAACACTAAGACAGTTAATTAGGGTTTATGGAAAAATCAATATTGTGACAGCGGTTCAAGGAAGACTTTCTCCATTAAATTTAGCCACCTAATCCTGCTCTTTTTGCCAGCTTTATATCCAGTCTTACAAATATAACTATGCAAATGGACGACATCGAACAGCATCGATATTTCAGACTATACTACTATCAACGCGACTCACACAAAAGCAGGAGCGTCGTCCGCGTGGCGTTTTAAAACAAAATAAACAGAAACTGCTACGTAAAATGTAGCCACACATCATAACATTTTAAACCACCCCCACCAAAGAGCTAAATCATCCCAGCACTTTAAATAGAATAGCCACCGTGCGCTGGGCCAAGTACACAGGAAGAGCGAAAGGAACAGTATGCATTATACATTGTGTAAAGAGTGCATTGCATTCTGTACTCTCCGGAAGACATGACTTTACAAAAAAGAAAAAAAAAAAAGCTTAGGTGCCAGCATATCCTTAGAAGACTTTTGTGTTTTTTTAAATAGAGGCTCTGAGGAAACATAGAAAGTGGTCTTTTTTTAAATGCATAAACAGGACAAATCTGTCAGCGGTCATGTAAAGATACAGGAATATAAGCAGAAGACATGAGGTTAGATCAGGGCTGGGCAATTCATTTGTACATGAAAAATCTGAGTCGTGTTGGGGGGCCGAACCAACAATAACTCAAACTTAATCCTGCTCAATATTAATTTTCTCCCATTGTAAAAAGCAGGAAATTATATATTTTGGAAAACTGCAACTAGTGATCAGAATTATAAGAATATTCTGTAAATTTTTACTTAAATTTAAGAATTTTGGTGTAGGTCGAAGAGGAAAATAGTGGACCAATAGTGTAGGTGCATGAATTATTTTCTGTATTTGTATAAACCTTAGTAAATGTTAATACAAAGCAAGAAGCTGTCTCAATCATCCTTTTTGAAGAATTAACGAATGCAGATTCTAACAGCGCCATGATGTAAATAATACAAATAACACAAAATAAAAGCAACACAGTTGTATTACATGCAGAGCCTAAATACTGCGGGGCGTAAAATGCCCAGGTCTGGGTTAGGTGAACAAGATCTAGTCATAATTGGACAGCTTGTGCATGATGTTTGTTTTTGCCTTTGCAGGCTTAAATCTGAAGAAGTGAAACATTTCAGAGGGCCTGAGTCCAGTCAAAGCACTCAAGTGAATAATGATTTGCACATTTAAATGAAAGAAAGCCTCATTAAAAAGCTTTGTTATGAATTAAGCAAATTCTGCCCTTAAAAGGAGCATGTAAATTTCTAATGCCCTTTTTAACTAGAATTAGAACACCGGATTTACTGGCGTGCAAACTGAACACTGTGGCTTCAGGTAAAGGAAATATAAATATATTTCACCCTTATGGGGCACGGCTGTCACTTTAATTGAGACGTTGACAATTGCATATTTAAGTATGCGCTGCACTCGGCTGCCTCAGCCAATCACCGCTGCCGCGTGCTGCCATTGGCCGAGCTCCGGAGAGAGCCGTGTACTGTGCTGAGAGGGGGCGGGAAGCCGGAGAGGGGGGCTCTCCATCTCCTCTGCGCTCTCCCATTCAACCTCTGTAGTCAGCAGAACGAGCGGGGCAGAGCGGCGGCGCAGCATCCACGGCCACAGCATCCTGCAGAGGAGTCTGCTCCACGGAGGAAAAAGAGCCGGTGCCCGGGAGGGGGGGAAAAGAAAAAAAAAAGAAAAAGGGTAGAGCCACACATGAAGAGAGGCAGAGAGGAGGAGGAGCAGGAGAAGCACAGAAGGAGTGCAAGATGAAAAGAACTGAGTAAACATTGCTGCCTAAGGATCACTGCAGCCACACTAAATCTGGAGCTGTCAAGCCAACCCTCGGCAAAGCAGTGAGTGAGAGAGGCAAGGGAGCGGAGGAGGAGAAGAAGTGATTTGAAGAGCTGATCACATCACTCTGAATGGGCAGGGATGGGAACCCCCGGAGCCTCTCTGTCAGCAGATCAAACTTCACACGGGGAAAGTGCATTGGATGGCCAGCCTGAACCTGCCTCTTCAGAGAAGTAAAATTAAAGAGTCTTTCTCATACTTCCCGAAACCTCATACGGGATCCGATTGGTACGCAGCTTAGCACAGCCCAAGTCACCGCTGTCACCTTCCCCTCTCCTCCATCCTCCATCGCACCTGCTGGCTCGCGGCGAATGACTTCTCTGCGCGCTCTCCCACTGCTCGGCAGTTGAACACACTCATGGTCGATGCCAAGGGAAGGAACATGAAATGTCTGACTTTCTTTTTAATGCTTCCAGAGTCAGTGAAAGGCAAGTCAAGTAAAAGCTCAAAGAAAGGGAATGCCAGCGGAGGCTCCAAGCTGCCTCCCGTCTGTTATGAGATAATCACCCTGAGGAGCAAGAAGAAGAAGAAGATGGCAGCGGACATTTTTCCCACCAAAAAGTCAGCCTCCGCCACCACGGTGCAACAGTACCAGCAGCAGAACCTCAACAACAACAACACCATACAAAACTGTAACTGGCAGGGACTCTACTCCACTATAAGAGAAAGGTAAGCACGACTGCCGAGCAGGAGGAACAGTTTTCATCGACGTTACGCGGAGTTTGAAATGTTTACCTGGGCATTTCTCATACAGTTTCTTAACAGGACCCCAAAGAAATTTAAAAAAAAAAAAAAAGCACCACAAAGCTCTCCTGAGAGGTGTTTACTCGTATATACTGTGTGCATGTGCGTATGCGTGGGCTGGAGTATGGGTGGGTGCTCTCTCTGCCCTGCCCTCTGTTTACACCCTCTCCTGATCCCGCAGACTTTGCCGCTCTGACATAACAGAGGGCGGACAGGCACCGGGTGCGTTTGATATGCACAACAGGCAGAGGACTGCTCTGCACTAAAAGCAAAATATTTACCTTGGCCTATCAGTAAAAGAGCCCAGCTGTCCAGAGCGAAATGTGTGCTTTCCCGACCTGGCTTTGTTGTCTCTCCAGAACATCATGGGGCTGTTTACCTACCCCTGTGACATGTTCCACTACTCAATAATATATGAACACAGCTTTATTGTTGGTTCCATTCTTTCACAGTGGGGATTTTCCATTGAGTTCATTGTGTTGTTTCGCTGTCTGTTAGGTAGGAAGAATGAAAAACAGGAGAAGGGTGATAAATGAAATGTGTGTGTTATCATTTCATACAACTCCACACAGGGTGCATAGTAACAGAAATATAAATGTGAATGTGCTTTCACCTAATTTAAAGACTCTGGAGTTTCATTATTAATGTAACATGGAAAGAATAACTTTCTGCGTATCATGTTCCTTTTAAAATACCTTAATACCCCCAATAAATTTCTCCTGTTTCTTTCCCTATTTTTTTTTTAGAAATTCTGTAATGTTCAACAATGAGCTGATGGCAGATGTTCACTTTGTGGTGGGTCAGCCTGGAAGAACGCAGCGGCTGCCAGGACACAGAGTAAGAATCATCAACCGGTGAAGAAAAAAAAAAAAAAACGTGGCAGCAGGGAGGAAATGAACAAACAAGCTATCAGCTACCAGCCCGGCCCATTGTTGCTCATATCATGCAGGCATAAAAATAATCTTCCTCATTGCCAGCGGTAATGGAACTCGAGTCCTTTGTGCTCCACTCTCACTTCCGCACCATGTGTCTTTTCGAGACAGTCCTCAATTATTTATGCAAATGAGGCTGACAGATAGAGGCAGAGTGTGAGCGGCGGAGGAAGGGATATCCTCTTCTGCAGTCATTTCACACAGGATGCCTTTGTTTCTGCTTCGACTCAGGTTTTTCAGAAGCTGCTCCGCAATTACCCAACTTTTAATCGCCCAACAGCACATGATGATAAGGCGCAGAGTAAGCTGCATTCAGCCGAACCTCTCGCATCCGAGCGAAACTTTTGTATTCATTCACTTGATTAGCATTTGAATTTTGGAAACGACAACAATCCACTTTAAAATACTGCTGATTATTAGCATTTGTGCCCACAGTCGTCCAATTTGTGCCCGCTCTAACCTGCAGGTGGTCTTCCTGGCTTCTTTGTTTAGTCCACCCTCTGACCTCATTACTTTTTCAAGATGTTCACATAAATGATTAAGGTTTACATTTGTCTAGAGTGCATGGCTCATCAAAAAGCACTTTAATTTCTTCTCTATTTGAATATGATTACAGCATTCACAAAAAAACATGCCCCAGCTCTCCATTTGTCATATACTAGATCTGAACTCTGAAGCTCTGAATGGGTCATCCAAATGTATTATCTATGATTGGTAGCAGCAGTGCACTTTGTGCATATAGAGGAAGCAGTTATGGTCGGACACCAGGGATGACTTGACTGCACTTTATGCTGAGACATTATGCCCGTGGGTTATAATGGCATTCATTGCAGCAATCTTTATTGTGTCCATTTGGCAGGAGGTTATATCCTTCCAAGACGCAGAATGCATCTAAAAATGTAGATATCTATAAAATCTAATGGGTCAAGAGGAGGGACTAATGTTACACTAATATCCAGTATTTGTATAGTGGTCTCTAAACCCACATAAAAGGGCATCTGTCTTTTGGCTGAACTTGCTTCATGAGAACAAGGAAGAAAGTAAATTGAATTTCAGTGCTATTGTTTTCAAAACCCTTTTTCTTTTTTTTTTCTTTTTTTTGCAAGCCTCATTTTCAATTGGTTTCCCTGCAATTTGGTTCGGAGAAATTCTGTGTGCTTTTCTGAGAAAATTTATACCACCCACGTACACACCTACACATACTTGTGCTGCAAACACACATATAACAGAAGCATGCGCATACAGCCCGGAAGCATAGAAGTGTCTGAGTGTAATGACAGAATCCGTAGCCTTGATTACAGTGCTTATATCCAAAAATATTAAATACGTCATTCACGTCTGCAAAATTAAGTTCTGTCCAGTTCTGTCAGACCTCCCTGTCTTCTAGGGAAGTGACTAAGAAGTGCTGAGAAACTCAACAGATACAAGCTCTCAAGAATTGAAGCTTTGTTCAAGATTCACTGGGAAATATTTGAAGAGGGAGGCACATATGTATTCATTGGATTTTCTACAATTGCCATTTCAAAAGTTTTTCCAAATGTTACCGCATGTTATGCGGAATCACAGATGAACTCTGTTTTCATTTCTTTTCCCTCCACTTTCTTTGTTTTCTCTTCTCCTTTTAACAGTATGTGTTGGCCGTGGGCAGCTCGGTGTTTCATGCCATGTTCTACGGTGAACTCGCTGAGAACACGGACGAAATCCATATTCCAGATGTGGAGCCAGCAGCATTCCTGGCAATGCTAAAGTGAGGATTCTCCACTTTTTTTTCTGAATTCTTGAACATCTTCCTTCAGCCCTGCTGGTCTCGCAGTGCTTTTGTTGAATACTGTATGCACGGCTCCTCTTTACAAAACTGCCATTTCGATTTGGTCTTGGTGAAAGGAGTGAGATTTGATAAGGCTATTTTATATAGTCTACACGTATATCTCCTCGCACATCTTGCATGAAATTGTTCGGCGCATCCTGTGACAGACAAATGAGATGAGGTGCTTCTTCCTCCTGTATCTGAGATGGAATCTATATCTGTCTGTTTCACTCTAATTTATCTCATTACACTTTCCACTTCGAGTCCCTTGATACTGTTTCCTACCTACTCCTCGCCTACCGTTCATCACTTTTATTCCTGAGTTTTGTTTTCTCTATCCTTGTTGGTGCACAACAGTAGGGGGTAGACAGGGGTGTAGGAGGAATGCTATTCAGCACTAATGCTATGCACAGTGATTTCATTGTTTTCCAAATATCAGAGATGCCGTTGCTTACAATCATGTAATGTAGATCGATTTCATCCATAATAACTATTCATATTGTGGACTGGTCTGTTTTTACAAAATAATTATCATGTTAACCTGTCATGTCTGTGGAGTTTGAGCTGAGAAAGTTGTATTTCTATGTCTAACAGGTACATTTACTGTGATGAAATCGACCTGAGCGCTGATACGGTTTTGGCCACTCTTTACGCTGCCAAGAAGTACATTGTCCCTCACCTGGCACGTGCCTGCGTCAACTTCCTGGAGACCAGTCTCAGCGCGAAGAATGCTTGCGTGTTACTCTCCCAGAGCTGCCTGTTCGAGGAGCCGGAGCTGACACAGCGCTGCTGGGAGGTGATTGATGCCCAGGCTGAACTGGCGTTACGCTCCGAGGGCTTCTGCGACATCGATGCCCAGACCCTGGAGAGTATCCTACAGCGAGAGACGCTCAACGCTAAAGAGATAGTGGTATTTGAGGCTGCACTTAGCTGGGCTGAGGCCGAGTGCCAGAGACAAGAGCTCACGTCATCGACTGACAACAAGCGGAAGGTTTTGGGCAAGGCCATGTACTTGATACGTATCCCTACAATGGCTTTGGATGATTTTGCCAATGGAGCAGCACAGTCGGGTGTGCTGACGCTTAATGAGACCAATGACATCTTCCTGTGGTATACCGCAGCCAAAAAGCCTGAGCTGCAGTTTGTCAGCCAGCCTAGGAAGGGCCTGACACCACAGCGCTGCCACAGATTCCAGTCCTGTGCCTACCGAAGCAATCAGTGGCGTTATCGAGGCCGCTGTGACAGTATACAGTTTGCAGTGGATAAAAGGGTTTTCATTGCCGGGTTTGGACTGTATGGATCTAGCTGTGGCTCAGCAGAATACAGTGCCAAGATTGAACTGAAACGTCAAGGAGTACTGCTGGGACAAAACCTCAGCAAATACTTCTCAGACGGTTCCAGCAATACTTTCCCTGTGTGGTTTGAGTATCCAGTCCAGATTGAGCCTGATACGTTCTACACTGCCAGTGTGGTTCTCGATGGGAATGAGTTGAGCTACTTTGGCCAGGAAGGAATGACAGAGGTGCAGTGTGGGAAAGTGACATTTCAATTCCAGTGCTCCTCAGACAGCACTAACGGCACTGGAGTGCAGGGGGGACAGATTCCTGAACTTATCTTCTATGCTTGACAACGCCTGTGCAAACCTTTGACCGATTATCAGTGCACTTATGGAAAATAGATATTTATCACTTTGTGCATAGTGTCACTTTCTGTTATTTATTTTTTTGTCACTACTGTGCAAAAGATCTGATCTCAGACCTGTGAAAGGTTTTAATGTGATTTTAATTTGAAGAAAGGGTCCACTTGAGTAGGACACAAATCTACTGTATGTCTCAAGATGAATGGTCCAAATACAAGGATGAACTGTGATAAAGTCCTCAAGATAAAAAGAATCTCTTGCACTAAATGTGCATATGTATGTATGAATATATGTAAATACTGAAATGTATATGATGCCACATAAGTGGCCAATGCTGATCACAAAGATATCTTATATGATGAATATGCTACAGTATGTTTATTATTTCTATGCTAGCATAGAATGCACATATATATCAGCAATACTTCATGATGATCATTTCACATCGTGACTGGACCATCAGCATCACGATGGAAGTGAAAAAAAAAAAAAAAAAGCTGTGGGACATTTAAAAACAACTTGATTCCGGTCAAAAATGCTATTTGTCCTCTTGTAGTAATAGCCATCTGTATTTGAGTGATTTCAATGGAATCTGAAGCTTTTTGATTCTTTGAATCTAGTGGACAGGGCACTTAGAATGGGCTTAAGGGGTCTTAGATTAGGAAGCACTAGATTTAATGAGTCACACAACCCCTACAGTATTTCTCTGTAGCATGTTGCTCTGCACCTATAATCATCACGTCACTCCGTTTAGATCAGTGTCATCACGTTTACAGTGAAATTTAGTTAGGACTTGGAACGAATACCATTCACCACGACATGGTAGTGTGAACTATTCCTTGGGTTTTCTATCTAATTCTGCCTGCACTGCAGTACTTGCAGCATGGGCCGACCGGCTCCATTTCAACTGGTGTGCACTACTAATTGTTCTGGCGCCTCCGATATTTGTTTACAGCAAACAGATCAACGATTGATTAGGTGTTAGAAGCTGTTAATCTTATGGATTTTTTCTTCTCTTTGTTTGGGGTATTTGAAGAAGCATACTGTACATGTACATGCTACAGAATTGCACTGATGTTGGTCTGCTAATTGACTCGTCTGTTCATTTGTTTCACTTGTTCATTTTGACGAGGCAGTTCTAATTTACCGTGCTACTGAATATATTCTTTCTCGTGTAGAATAAATGTCCACAGGATGATCTTCTGAAGATAATGGAAGGGTAAACTGGTGTTCATGTCTGTGTTTACGTGCTACGGAGACCAACGAATGTGTATGGTTTTTGATGATGCCAATAAACAAAACAAGTGGTTTGCTGGTCGTGTATCCCATCTGTGAAAGTGATAATGCCACATACTTTTTCTGAAATTAGGAGATGGGGACAGATGATTTAGCCCTTTAGCGCTTCCATTGAATCAATGCCAGCTACAGCTGTCTGTTGATTGATGACCCCTGTCCTCATGCCACTTGCACACTCTGTTTTTTATCTGTCAAATCTGTTCTTCATTCAACCTCTGCTGAATATGAATTTAAAGGGATAGTTCTGTTTCTTCAAAGTGGGGTCATATGAGCTACTTATAAATATTCAGTGTATTGCCATGGCTGTCGATGTGACCCCAGTTTGGAGAAGCAGTTTGGAGCTTCACTGAAGCCAAGAAATTAAGTGTTGTGGACAGGGTCAGCGGCAAAGCTGATTTTAGCCACCTAAAACAAGAGCAAAATCAATATCAGTTTAAGTGCTCGCTATATTTAGAATATTATCACTGCTTCACCTTGCGGTCAGACGGCCTTTTCCACCAGGGAACTGAAGTCACTATTGATCTATTCCAGTGGTGTTACAGCCCGCAGACTAACTGCAAATTTTAAACATGGCCGAGCGCATGGAACTTGAATAATGAGAATTTCTTTACAGGAAAATAAGGGTACGTGTGTCTAACTGATATGCAATGAAACTGTTGCTGTGGTGAAATGGTATAATATTCAAGGGCCCTACGTAACCAAATGTCGCACCAACACCAGTGCCGAACGAGAGCAGAAAATTACGTTAGTGGCAGCTAGTCTGCAAAGCTTGACTATTGTTTTATTTCATGCTTTAAGATGGTAACTTCATAAGAGAGTGCCTCATTAAAGAGTCAGGATTAATGTGCTTGGAAAAAAAAGGCAGGCAGTTAACAACGTTAGCATGTCTAGAAACACAGTTGTGCGACCAAGCTGCTGTGTGCTGAATGAGCTGCCAACTGTTTTTGTAGCAAAAGAAATGAAAACAAAAACTTTAATGGAAGGCTGTAATGCATTCATTAATACATAGGATAAGATGTTACAAGGCAAAACACATTCAGAAGAAGCCCAGTCCAATTGAAAACCGAACAGTAGGCTAGCAGTCAGCTACCAGCTAGCAACCAAAAAGAAGACACCAGCTAACTAGCCTAGCCAATGGCAGTAGGCAGTATGCAGCACATCATCAGCCAGGACTAATATAGCCAATATACCTTATCTGAGTGACGTAGCCCTTCATATAGTTGTTCGTATGTGGCCCTCAGTGAAAATGTTTGGCCCACTGCTGATATATGCTCTTTACAAAACCAGATTAAAGCGTGACAGGGAGCCTGCATGTTAGATCAGGTAAAAATTAACATGTTAAAATGCCAGTGTCTTGGTGGATCAATAGTAGATCAGCATTTTCTGTGTTCCACAAGGAAATATATCATAGACTTTGGTCATAAAGAACGGATCCTTGATAAGGCCATCGCACCATGTCAAGTTTCAAGAGATAAAGAACCAATCATAATACAATTCAAAATGTCTGAAACCCCCATAGCGTTGAAATCCTGGCATACTGCTCTGGCTGTTTGACCCAGAGTTGATCTTGATGTGTCTGTTTACAGATAAAAAGAAGACAGAGAGTTATGAATGAAGACTTATTCGTATCTTTTTTTCTGATAAACAGCCTTTGGAAAGAGTCCTTGCATATTGGAGATGAAGTTTAAAAAGTACATTCCCAGATACAATTCCTATGTACATGAACAAATCAATGAAATAAAAAATATAGAGTTTGGGCTCTTTCTGATTAACTGATGCTGTAAAACCTGAAAACAGAATGAGACATCTACTGAATCTTGAGACAAGCCATATCTCTTCAGGAGCTGTATGTTCAAAAAGATAAACCCTCCTGGGAGCTCATGGCAGGTACTTGATTATGAAAGCACTCAATAATGCAGGGACCAAGTTTGACATCGCCAATGAGCATGAAGCCGTTGATGAATCGAACGCAATATGTTGGGGGACTCTGTGCTTCAGTGCGATTTTTCATGATTGTGGCGTTAATGTTGTAAGCAAGATCATTAATTGCTCTAGAGGCAAGGGACAGGAATGTGCCAGGAGTTAACGGCTAGCCGGCTTTCAACAGACACAGAGACACAGCAGCAGCAGCAGCAGCAGCAGCAGCAGCACAATTACAATCCTAGTACTGTTAGGTTCAGTTAAATGTGAGAACCACCGTATGAAAAAGCATTTGTGTCACTGTTGATGCAAAAGCAACACCTCAGATCTCTAGAGATACCTTTCTTTTTTTTTGTTCTACAGGAACAATTGCTCCTCAGGTCTATCAATTTGTTATTTTTTGGTGTTTATCCCAGTCATTTCAGTAGGTGAGCAGCCAATGGCTACCAACTCCCTGCCAAAGCCGTGGTGGTGAAAAACTACAAGGGGAAACGACTACTGAATCAATGGCAAGACGACAATGAGCAGCTCCAATTACCTGCAATTCAAAGGTAGATATCCCGAAACCTTTTAATACATAAATGTATCATAGACTAATTATGTGCTTAGGCTATACTTAATGAAAACACTGTATTTTAATGCCGTTGGAGGTGATGCTTATTGTGGGAAGCCATTTTAATTATACGAATGAAATGCAATTAAATCCTACAAGGGGTAAGAATAAAATGCATGGTTAGACGTCTAATTATAATTAGCTTGTCGGTAAAGGAAAAACAGGAGAGACCTTTTATTACTGATGAGGAAGTCTGTGTCAGTATTTGCCCACAAAAGTAAATGACAAATATCTCACATGTACAACACTGGCAAGACATTTTAATTGAATTAGTATACTGTATTTCATCATTTATGACAGTGTAATATTCGTCATTCGTCATGAATATGTGAAATGCGTGAATTCTTAATACAGCCTAGATAAGCTTTGTACCTTCCATATGGTTTAGATGGAGATGGGAAAAGGGAAAATGGAGCTGGTGGACATTGACTGAGAATATATTAAACAGGAAAGTCTAGCTCAAGGTTTAATTACTGCTCACTACAAATTAAGGATGAAACGATTCAGTTTGACTGGAGGCAGGACTGTGGATTACCCCTGATCAACATTCTTAATGCTCTCAAAGATCGATTGTTTCAAGTGCAGATACGTCTGTGAACACAGCCAAAAGGTCTTATGGTATCTAATAGGGAAAGTGTTGTTTCCTTACTCTGCTGCACATTTGACTACTGGGCATATTAACGTGGAGTGGGCTCAAACAGGACAGAAATGTCCTTAAAATCCATACAACAGAACAAAATACCACTACTCACTGAGAAAACTGCGAGAGACACTGCACTCTGTTGTGTAACCCAGGGGTCTACAATGTTTTTCAGGCCAAGGACCCCCAAACTGATTAAGTAGGGACCCCCTACCTACTATATGCTTTCTGTATTAAGCTCAGGCTACTGCTATTTATAAATACATTAAATAAATATGTCGTTATTATCATTTTGCATTCAATATTAAGGTATCTCTTATCCATTGACTGAGATATGTTGGATTCATGTTAACGCACATTTAAAGAAATTTAAATTTGTGGGGGAAAATTGAAAAAGTAAATATATATATATATATATAAATGTGGAATCAACCAAAGATTTTGTGACCCGCCCTGCAGTTCCTGCCTGGACCCCCTAGGGGTCGCGGACCCCTTTGTTGAGGACCTATGGCGTAAACGTTTCGAACATGGCCCCGTTCACTGCAGGCAATCACATATCCTGATAATTTCCATCCCGGCAAAATGTCAGTGAATTAATAATGGCCAAAGAGAGGCAGGGAGAAACCACAGCTGTGGGTTTAAAGGATTCATCAAAGAAAATAATTTAAAAAGTGTGTTTTTTAATCCAACAAATCTCAGAGGAAATCTCATTTTCCCCTTAACTCCCCTTAAACCATGTGTTCGCCGTGTATCCATATTGAGCTGCAAGTGTTGAAAGAGTGGGTTACGTTTCACCATATGAATTCTGAGTGCAAAAAGTTCCCAGTAAATGTTATGAGAGCGCCTGGCAAGGGCTGCTGAAGGTTACAATGCGTTGTTAATCGACAGATTAAGGAATCGGCCCCCCCCACTCTGCTACTCAGACTACTGGCAGCAATGAGGCAACTGGTGAGAGGACAATGGAAACGAGGGGAGGTGGAGGTAAATCTGGCTAGTATTCTGGTAAAGTGGTCGTTTCTATAATAATCATCACATAAATTATCGGCGGACGGCCAAAGTAGCAATTAATCACAGGTGAGAATGGCAAAAGGTCCTCGAAGATCAGATGCAGGGAGCAGGTCATGGCAGGGGGAAGACAGGGAGTTTGACTGATGACAGGCCACCGTCACCTCTTTGTCAAGCACCACGGTGCTAAAGAGCTGCCAAATGTAAGGGATGCTATTCCAAATAATCTCCTATCTCATAGCTGTTGACCTCATTTGGCTGGCGTGCACTGCAGGCACGCGATTGTGCATTTCATTTATGTATTTATTTATTCATTGCTACCAGGCAGAGCTAAATCGTCTCAACAGGCTAGGACGCCGAGACGCAGGCTTTTATGTCAGATTGGCCTGTTTATAGCGACGTTGCTCCGCTAAATCTGGATCAATACGGCTCGGGTTTCTGGAGGTAAGTGCCGCATGTATCAGGTGAATTATGATTACCGAAAAGAGTGGAAATACATTTTTTTGGCGGACAATGGGAGCTGCAGAGTCTATTCAAGTCAGGCGAAAACACAGACAACACAGTGACAGGGTATCAGGCCCACACTGGAAGTAAATGATATTATCGTCCAGTTGTGCAGAAGTAAATACCCTGTTTACATAATTACGCGTTTGTCCTATGAAATACGACCGCAGAAGGAATATGAATGCGGCGGTCGGGCAAAAAGAAGTTCTTTCACGCGCTCTGAAAGCTAAATTTGTTGGTGATGCATTATGCTAATCAGGCTATTTATTTCCACAACCACGGTTTCACATACCTGTCAGCCACAGCCATTACAGAGAAGCCTGATCAAAACCTTGAATGTTGTCAGCTTCCCACCGCGAAAGGTGATGAGGGGCTGAGCACGCTACTTTTTTTTTTTTTTTTTTTTTGTATGTACTCCAGAGGCTGTATTCATACTGAAGCATGTCCTCTAAGGCAGCTCCACGGCTTTGATAGTATGGTGCAAGAGGGCCCTTCTCTCCCCAGGGTCTGATATAATGAGAGCGAGCTTACTAAACATGATCCGCGGCTCTCCCAAATAAGCTACTTGAAACGGCTCGAGACTGAAACAGTACAACAAACAGCACTGATTCATTTGTACACATGCTCTCGCTCTGTCTCTCTCTGTGCGCTGAACGCGGGGGGTTGATCTAATCTGTTTTAATGCGTGATAGACAAGTGATGCAGAGACGGAGAAAGAGCACAGGAGACCAGCTTTATTTGCATTCATCCAGGCCTCCTGCAGGAAACCTGGCTTTCCACTTTAATTACTTCTTGCGAGCAGGAAGAAAGGAAATGGGAAGGTTTTAAATGACTGCATTCATAGTTTGCATTTGTGCACATTTGAATGGAAACGCACGGAACAGTTATTGCCTGAATAATGCTTTAACGGCGCCGCTTTCCGCTATCTGCTTTGGCATCTTATCAGTCAGCAGTGGGAAGTCTGGTAATCAACAGAGACACAATACGGGCAACAAGGGATTTCTTTTGTCGAACGAATCGGAAACATCAACTAAACTGGGAGTCAGCACAATTTAACAGGAATTGGTGAGTCCATGAATGCACATTAAAAAGTATGAACTTTATTTGCTGAATGCCCGTTTTCTCTTGATTTAACCTTTATGTGACTGTACATTTTCCAAAGGCAGCAATTCCCGTCTAACTCATTGTAAGGAGTATAATAACGTCTACAGTAGAGTGATAGCGAGTTCTTTGAAATCCAGCTGAGCGCTAACAGCCTGCTTTAGTGTCCTCATTTAAGAAGTGGAGCGCTGTCTCCTGTTTCCCCTGCCCTTTTATATGCCCTTCGTACCACAGGGAAAACCGGTTACTCTGTCTAAGAGTCCATGCAATTAGCTCAAGAAAAGCATTAGCTAGGCTGTTGGGGTCTGATGCTAACTGCAAGGGCTGGTGACGAGCAGTTGATTAAAACGTGGAGGCAGGGATTCTGTGTTCAATCAAAAGGGGGGGATTCGGAGCAATGCAATGCCGCTCCACGTTAATTTAAAGCGTCTACACAAAAAATCCCCGCAGCTGCACGACTCAGGCCTAATTGTCAAGCCGATGATGAAGCCGATGTTGGCGAAGCAAAGAATCTTTTCTCATCTTACCATTAACTCAGATAATTGGTTGCAGCTGCCACAACTGTCAGAAAGTAAAGCAGCTTGATAGGTGCTCTAAAATGTCAGAAGTTATTTCTGTGTGTTTAATCAGACGAAGAAAATGTTAAATGCACAGATAAAGATATTAAATGATTGTACTTTAATCATTTAACGTAACGGTGAAGACGCATCGGTTCAAAGATTTATAGCAGCTGCGATAAGCGATCATATGTCCTAACTACAAACCCTCCCCTGCCTATGCTTTTTTTTTTTTTTTTTTTTTTTGAGTCAAGCCTCAAACTATTCCCTCTCTGCCCTCAATAATGGCCTCAATTTAAGCTTTACAGTGCCTTACCTTCCCTTCCCTTTGAGATACCAAAGCCTTTCTCACTCTGAGCTGCTGGAAATAATCACAGGACATGAGATGAATGAAAGCGTTGTGTTTGTCGAAGTTTTCCCGGTTGACTCTGCGCGTTACGTGCTCGTCCGCGGGCAGTCAACCCCCGGCGTAAAGCATTATTTATGCTTTGGACAGAAGAAAGCCAGGTGACAGCGCTGATAAATGCAGCCGCTGATAAAGCAGGTCCTATGAAAATAATGCAATTATGTGCCAAAGATAGATAAAGACGGCATCGGGCCCTTATTTGAAGCGCTCATCCCAAACACACCCACTGTCTGCATGGCTGTGAGTAATATGTTTACACTGGCAGGCAATCATACATGTGCACAAGCGTGGGATGAACATTATGTATTCAATCAGAGGAGGTGGAACATACGCTCCATGTGTTTTTTTCACGGGGTTGCAAAAGACAGAGAATAATATACATGACTGTCAGCGTGTGGGTAGATGTTCAGTGTTCACTTCAAATCCACCACTAAAGACTACTAAAGACTTGACATATTTACAGTTTGGCTTTTTTATTTTTTATTTTAGTGTGATTAATTTGTGCCTGCTAAGCAATTCATGAAGTTGTTGCCTTTAGAGAGCAACAAAACTGGGTGATTCCTTTAGACTTCTCTGGCAGAGTTGCAGAAGCCCTTGAGCAGCCCAAGGCAACAAGAAGTCAGCAGAGAGATGTAATATCAACCAGCCAGTAATGCAACATAATATCTTTGGCTATCAATTATTTTATTGTCACCCAAGGCAGCGCTGAAGCAAGCAGAGCAAGAACGGAACATCGCGGCTGCTAGAACAGAAACGACTGCTGCCTTACACAATTAGCATTTGCGAATAAAGGTGGTAAAAGCAAGAATGAGAGAAAAATGCAAGGTCAGGAAATGTGCATTGGTACAGTAAGTATGTGAATAATAATTATAGTTCTCCAAAGTGCTGTTTAAACACGGGGTTCACTGAAAAGGCAATTCTTGTACATTCTACTCGCACTTACACTTATTAGTTTGCTATTAAACCGAATGAGATTTTAACACAGGTTCGGCAGTTCTGAACATCCCCCTACAGCATTCTCTTGCCAATCCCTTTACAGCAAATAAGAGGCACACAAAATATCAAAAGGCCAAATGCATCAGCGCTCGAGAGATTGGAGTGGAGGGGATTTTCCTCCAGTGTGCAGAACTGCACCTCCAGCAAACCCTCATGGCCTTTGGGGAAGAGGAAGAGCAGCTGGAATTCCATTTCTCAATGATGAAATTCTTTTCATCATGCCTCCTTTGCATAACAAAAGGTGTGTAAATCCATTATTTATGGCAAAATGTAACTGTAAACCGCCACAAGAAGGTTGCTCCGGAAGAGGCATCTATTTTCAGGAATAGAAGCAATCGACTGTACGTGCGGTGTCATTGCCTTGGAGAGGTTAAAAATATCCCCACCCACTAGCTCCTCAGCAAGGCAAGCGTGCACGAGTCGCTAACTGAACATTTTATGTGATTAAAGCCCTCGTGTAATTTCAAAAGTGATTTATCCAGTGACCAATATATGTGAGGGCCGCCATTTCCTCACGATATCCAAACCTATTTGAACACTTCCTTATAATTCGCCGTGTCATTAAAGTCACATGAACCAATCAGTTGTTTCTTTCGACCCCACGTAGAGTTCAGCGGAGCACAGAGAAGGAGGTTTGTAATATTTCATCAGGGGTCTATTATGCTGATAAAAGGGACGGGGATGAAGAGAAGGGCCATTACAGCCGAGGATCCATGCCAGGTGTCACTCTAATTTAATCGAGCCACTAAAGACAAAGAGGCGGCCTGAGGGAAGCCTCTCAATAATAAGCCTGACTGCAGATGACAAGTGGCACAGCGTGCTGTGATTGAAGGGACTGACGTGAGGCTTTGGAGCAGCCTACCCCGCACAAATGATGAGGGGATTTAAGGGCACCAAGGCACAAAATTTAAGATTGTATGAATGGCTACAAATTGGAAAAGGAAGAGATTTGCATTAAATGTAACCTCACATGTTCTAGATGAAAAAATGTTTGTTTGCATGATAAACATTAAGGACGAGAGCCGATAGGAGAGCGTAGGTGCAGGTTTACTCGGGCTTTTAATAAAGGAGATATTTCGAGTTTTCTTGTGCCATATTGGATTTGTCTGCGGCCTAACCATGTGCAACCAATAGCTTCAGATGTTTCTCTGTCCGCAGCTGTGTATAATTACTACTTAGATCAAGGTAATCCATGATAAGGTCTGAACAGATCAAAGGATCTGGACACAAGAGTCTTGACAAGCAGTAGATAAATCTCACAGGTCCGAAGTTTTTTTGTGCCACGGACTCGGTGTGCACCGCAGTGAAGAACAAAAGAAAAACGAATGTGGTGGGAGAGAGGAGGACTTATCTTGATAAACTAACAGGAACCGCTAGGAACGATTGTGGACACAGGGAGACGCATTATATAAATTATGCTTAAGCAAGGCTATCCGAGCCGTTCGGATACTTAGATATTCAATACAGCGCTTCAGGTCCTCAAGAAGATTTGCAGGATTAGAGGTTGTAAACCAGGCCAGCTCGATATATCGATCCCCCCCTCTCACTGAGAGCTGCATTCAATTTCCCAACAATTAGATGCACCTGAAGGTTAATATGGTGTTCTGTTAATCTGTTGTGATGTCTAAAGCTAACTCTCTCCTTTTTTCCCGGATTTAACTGTTTTTCCCAACTGAGACAAACTGTGCTCACGTCTCTGGCAGGGCACTAGCCATGCTGCCGCCTTTTAATAATTAGTAATGCAGTAGTAATATTAAGGCATTAGAAGAGAGGGTCTCTCTTCCAGTGCTGCAAGGTTAGGAGCGCCGCTGGCCAAAATAAATCAGTTTGATCCCCGCTATGATCCCGTAACCACACTAATTGCTCTCATGACCGCAGTATGGTTTTAGTATGGCTCCCTTGTACATCCGCGCTGTGGCAATTTCGTTTCCATCCCCGCTGGCTGACTTTATATTCCGGGGATGCTGCAGGACTTACGGCCATGTGAGAATAACATTTCTCACATGGGATCTGGAGGATATTTCTCTGGCGCGGCATACAATGCGCTCGGAGAATTAGAAATGACAGCAACATTACATGGTTGAAATGAAACCTCCATAATGTTATCCATTTTTATTCATAAGGAGTTGTGACATGCCTCTCATTGGTTTCCCTGCGTGAATGCACTGTGGCGGAGGGGATTTTGTAGCAATTCGCGGTTATAAATCACGGACAAGTGAGAATTATGGGGTCAATATAAATATAAAGTGATAGTATATCTCTGCATGTGGAGCAAGTATGGCTTGACACAGGGCTCACACGTGTTCATTTCTACACAGCTGCAGCCGCAGCCAGCCCGAT
Organism: Mugil cephalus; assembly: GCF_022458985.1. Lineage (NCBI taxonomy): Eukaryota > Metazoa > Chordata > Actinopteri > Mugiliformes > Mugilidae > Mugil > Mugil cephalus. Next base: position 9,120,344 of record NC_061782.1, read on the forward strand.
GGATTCATACATCCTAATCTCGGATGAACGTGCGCAGCAGAGAGAGGAGATTCTGACCAACTAAGGAGGAAGGAGATTAGCCACAGAGGTTTTTACTGCCATCTGCTATTTTAGGGGGTAACTAATGGAAGCAGAAAAAAAGGCAAACAATGAGTGCAGATCTGTTGCAAAAGCAGCTGAAGAAGAAGTCCTTTAATAGTTCTCCAGGTGAAAATGGGAGATAATACTTGTAAGGTAGTAACTGTCACGAATGCTTCTCTGTAATTCTTGCTCTGGAGGCATTATTACCATTAAGCCGAGAATTGTACACCTGACGTTTCCATCAAAGGGCCTTTTTCTATCAAAGCAGATATTTTAAACAGTGGGGACTAATAGAGTGAAACAACTGGCTGTTTTAAAATAGTTTTCCTCTGTTCTGGCACAATGAAAACAGTTTTAGGCAGAATCCCTGCAGAGGATAGAGTCGTGTAGACTTTTCCAGCCAGCTATATAAGATGAGAAATTACCCCCGATGGAAAATATATTACAACAGCTGTTTCCTTAAAAGCCTTCGTTTTACACTTGCTGCAGTGTGGGTAGTCACACTTCTATCTCATTTTGCCCAAAAAAATGCACCAGATTCAGTGATCAATCATCCAGAACTGCTTACCTCACACAGAAACGACAGGACTCCTCTGGTACTCTTTTTTTTTTTCATTTAACCTCCACTCCAATCAGTGTAAAGGTGACCGTAATCACTAACCCACTGTCCCTACCAGGTCCCAGTCATTTTCACCTTCACCATCCTCCCCTTTGGATTGTCTGTCAGCTCTACAACAGCTGATTCTGCAAAACCGAGAAATGAGAACGGGTGTGAGGGCGGTTTTACTGTGCGTGTGTGGTATATTGCAGTTGATGTAACAAAAACTTACTTTAATAAGATTGATCACGCTGCTGTGTCATTTAAAGCCAGCTGTCCGTACTGAAAACTGATAAGGCCGCCATGACTCACGCTGAATCTGGCATTTAAATATATGACAGCTACACGTAGCCTCGAGGCGACTGATTCACACCATACCCTCCTATAACCGCCTATGAAAGCTTCTTTCTGGAAATATCTACAGTGGCACATTTGTCCGTGTACGTCAGAAATGAGAAAGGAAAAAAAAAAAAAACGTCAAGTAAGCTCTAACTGAAACTGTACGGGGTGCATATAAAGGATTTCCTTCATCCCATCTTCTTTAATTTCGCTTTATCCCGTAGAACTGGTAATTTAAAACATTAATTCAAACTCACACCGCTCTCAGAATCCTTCCATTTCCCCGTCTCCTCACACACACCCTCCCACTTTCCCCTCCCGGTGGCGGACGGAGAAGCGGCTGGGGGGTAGCGCCTCGGTAATTGGAGGAATGTTCTGAAACATGCAGATGAAGCGGGGCTGAGAAGGAGAAAGACCCAAAGTGGGTGAGGAAAACAGACCGGATTCCTAATTATCCACCCCATTTTTCTCCTGTTCTCCTCTTTCTTGCATTGACGGGGTTACAGTTGCGCACCGGAGGCTGCTCTACGTCTCAAGCTGGCCTCTGCATAATTAGGCGCAGTGTACATGGCTGAACGGGGATTGATGCTCACATAAAGGCCTGAGTGAGAGCGGAGGCTGGTGCTCTGATGAGAGGGTTAAGAGCACTGTCAGCACACTCACGCTTACACATGTAGCCATGAATCACCCTGTCAGCTGACACACAATATACCTTGCATGGGACTTGCAACACACAGCTGCAGTCAAAAAAAAAAACAACACACACAGCACATGCACTTTTGCATTAAGACGCATTAAGGTAATCAAAGACCAGTGCATTATCAAAATGGAGGTAAAAAAAAAAAACTGTAGCCCTAAAAAGAAAATAGACATCTGTAATAAATGAGCATGTTTCAGCAAGGTCACATTCATTTCCTGTCAGCTGGCGAGGAGGATGCGACAGGCTGTCTGCTTTTTAATATAGCTAACAGTTCCCCTGGTAGCGCACAGCAGAGGCAAGAACATGAAGGGACTTACACGGCTGTATTATTCAAAACAGTGCACGGAAATTGTAGCTATTTGCATCTACAACATATTGTGGGTAAATACCACATTGCATAAGGTGGCTGTGTCTCCGCGAGCCCGCTGTGCTGTTTGTGCACTTGTCTCATATACTGTATGAATGAATGATAAATACGGAGCGTGCGTTTCCTTCTGCCTCGTCAAACAGCACGCGCCAACGTGCTATAACTACTGAGTTAGAGGAGGAGATGGCGTGAAAATGCAAAGCAGATGAACCCAGCCTGACTCCGAGGCACCATCAAAGGCCCAAAACTCGGTCGTATTTTCCTGTGAACCTGGAAAAAAATATATATCTCTGACATGTAAAATGAAGAGGGGCAGCACAGCGGTATGATGGTTCGCACTGATGGCTCACAGCAAGGAGGCTCTGAATCTGAATCCATCGGCCTTTCCGTGTTTACATGTTCTCCCCGTGCCGGCGTAGGTTTTCTCCAGGTGCTCCGGCGTCCTCCCACACTCCAAAGACATGCTCGTTAGGCTAATTGGTGAGTCTAAAATGGCCGTAGGTGTAATTGTGAATGGTTGTCTGTCTCGCAGTATTAGCCCTGTGATAGACAAGCGACCTGTCCAGGGTGTACCCCTGGGATAGGCTCCAAAGGACCCTCCAGAGGACAAGAGGTTACGGAAAACAAATGCAAAACGAAGCAGACATTTTTCAAAATCTGAACCTTATGAGGCAGCTTTCTTGCGAGATAAGATCAGAAGGCCACATGGTAATCCCTACTGCCTGGCTTTGAGCTACGCGTTTGTGGCGGGGCTACTCTGGAGATGGATACCTGCCCTAAATCTGGACAAGTAGGACTCCATTCTTCAGGGACAGGCAGCGCACTCTGGTTTGCATCATACTGGAGCAGAATAATGAGCCCAAAGTCACGTAAAAGCTTTGAAGAACGACTTGAAGACCAAAAAGAGAAAAGAAAAAAAAAAGTACAAGGAGCGCTGATCATCATGGAATTCGTCTCCCCACTCACTTGACCTTAACCCCCGTTAAAAATGTATGGAGCCACTTGAAGATGGAAAAGGACGAGCATCCATAACATCACAAGGAGTTCTTTAGAACATCGTCGGGTCACGCTGGGATAACAAGGACGGGCCGACTGAAAGTTGTCTTTAAAGCCAAAGGGGGACACTCCAAAGACAAACGGGGACATAAGAACACTTTTCAGAAATGTACTTGAATTGTTAAGTTGAAAAAATGCATTAGTGATACAAATGATGTCTAAATATGGCATTTTCACAATCAATCTTACCACATTTTGCAATCAAAATGTCATTTTCTGTGTTATTCTCTTTTTATCAAAGAAATTCAATTCCGCGACAATCAAATGATGATGTAGACGACTACTATTACTCTTCTGCCCATCGCCACATAAAGCCTGCCCAAAAGATTTGTCTGGCAAGGCAGATCTTCGCCAGAGCACAATCTGTTCCCGACGGGGAGGTTTTGTGGGCAGGGGAAGCCTATTTCATTGTCTCGTACATTACAGATGTTTGACCATCCATAAAGTTTCCATGCAATTTAACTTTTAACTAACCCACACGTCTTCGCAAAACCTCATTTCAGGTGAAACGAGGAGACGGAAAGCTCCGTGAAGCGCTCTCCCCATGGTTAAGCCACCCACCACAGATAGAAAAGAGGCCCAGCGTGTCCACTTTTGCAGCGTGCCAAGCTGCTCTTATCACCCCAGCCGCGAGGCCGGACAGGGGTAATAGGATTGTGATTCACAGAGAAGGTGCCATGCTCACCAAGCCTGGGAAGGGCTGAGGCTCAAGAGAGGCTGCCGCGCCAGTCCAGCATCGTGGAAGCGGAGATGAGCAGGAGGGAAGGATGTGTTCTCCTCGCTCCATAAATAACTGTGCTAAATTGCGGGCTTTGGAGGGTCAGTGGGACACTGGTCTGTCAGTGTGTATCTGAAGGCCCGGATATAACCTGTAATCCTGTAGCCCAGAAAACGAACAGCGCAGCAGTTACGGCGAATTGTATTTTCTGTAAAATGGAAGCCTGGGCATTTATGAGCTTGGGGAATGAGAGACAGAGGAAGAAAAAAGAGAAAGTGAGCAGAGAGAGTTGGGGTTGGGTGGGAGGATTTTATAGTTTGTAGTCAGTGTCTGAGTGGTAGACTCCTTCCTTGGCTGGCTGGGTCCCAGCAGCAACACAGCATTCACTTTGTACTCGGAGGAAGAAGATGAAAGCCGCACTGGGTCAAACAGGGATGGAAGGGGAGGGAGAGGAAAGGCAGATGAGGGGAGGAGGGCTTTATGTGACAGACAGTCAGATCCTTCTGGTTTCCGACGCTGACTGAATGCGACTGCTACTACTCAGCAAGAACTCCCGGGGTTAAGCAAGCATTCAGAGATTAAATATGGACTAGGAAGTTGTACTGATTCTCTGTGATGATTTGAAATCAGAACCCTGGGGCGCCAAAGTGAAACAATGTTTTTTTCCGTTCGCCCCTCTGCTGCGCGCACGGTGCTGCAGGGAAAAACCATTTCACCTGTCTACAGTTAAGCAAGTGGGTGTGTGTTTTAGTTACATCAGGCGCTCATGGGAAGGGCAGTAAAAGACACTGCAGGTGGTGGAGGAAAAGACTAAGATGGCAGAGACGGCTGTTACGTTTCGTATTTGAGAATATAGGCGCCTGAGGCAGCGAGCGGTGAATTGAGGGCTACAGTGAAGATTTAAGGTTATTACTGAGAGGCAGGCACGGTGTGACACTTCAAGATGCACACAGGCGTGGGTTTGACAGCTGTATCAGATCTGCGAGATAGCAGACCTCCCCTCCAGAACTGATTACCCAAAGAGCTACGCACCACACACACACAAAGCATTTTATCTAGGATTGATTACAATCTCACTAAAATTGATTGGTAATTGGGCGCACAGAAAGGTCTGTTTTTGATTATGCTGTTGAGTCAGTCTCATCTGCATGCCACTTCACACCTGCATCACCTGTCTTCTGGTTTGATTGATGATGCCGTTTAATGCGTCGCACTCCCATCAGGATATTTCTTCCACACACACTGGATGAGGGCAAGTAACCAGCCACTGCTGAGAAAGTTCAAATCCATGTGAATGAATCGCATCTCTCATGTGGGGAAGCAGAGAAGTCAAAGGTTGAAGAGTTTATCGGTGTCCACGTTTGTAAAACTGCAAAAACATCTGGAAGCCCCTCTTCAAAGAGGAACCTGCACTCTCACTTCCTGGTCTGGTCTGCAGCGTTTTGGGAACTTTTGTGTCCAAATTAGTTAGCACCATGACATCTGGTGTACAACACAAAATCTAAATATTTGAGGAACTATGGACTAACAGGAACTGGACGTGGCACCACTGTATCAAATCCACATCCTTTGCTGCTCTTTGTGTGTATAAATGGATGGTTTAGATGCAGAGAACAAATTCATTTCATGAGTAAATACTTGGACAAAATAAAGCTGACAAAAATACCAAGTAGGACCTGGCTATTTTAAGACACCTTTTGTTGAGCCCCACATCCACCCACACTTAGATTAAGCAAACTGGAGGCCTACGGGCAGTATAGACAAGAGATTATTCAGTTATGGCCCTGGTGGATTATTGATCCGATGCCCATTGTGTGTGCAATTATGGAAATCTGTACTTTGTTTGATGTGATTGCCAATTAAATAAAAATGCACCAGTTTCAATCTGAGCAACCTGTTCTGACTTATATAATACATCACATTAAACTCTGTATTAAACTCTGTAGTAGCATAAGTTATAAAGTGTCCATGCAGTGAGCATTGTGAGTAAGGTTAACACTAATTAAGCTAACCAGTAACTGTAGTAGGGTCAAATCAGTGAAGAGTAGTTTTAGCAATTGTAAAGTCAATTTTGATAGTGAAAGTAATATACAGCATTTCTGCCAGGTAGTCCTCATACTTCAAGACTTGGCTCTGTATTTTATTTGTCTCTTTATGGTGCACCACGCAGCAGTGAGCGTAATAATTAACCTTCGAGGCCAGAGGGCTCCCACTTGTATCTGACGTCAATGCTGGCGACATTTGGTGATGTTTGGGGTCATTGTGCACCTCCCAATTTATATCACCCGCTGTACACAAAATTGTACAGTGTGCCACAAAGTGTCACGGGTCAGTCTTTACAGTCACATCCACAGATCATCAAAATGGGAACACAGGGATTCATAGACAGCAACATGTGACGGGAGATTGCTGCAACACTTGTCAAAGATTTCATTCATTTTCTGCAACCACTAGTCCTCTGGAGCCTATAGTAGCTGTCACTGGGCGAAAGATGGGGTCTAACCCCCAATTAACCTAACGCGTATGTCTTTGGACAGGAAGAGGAGAAGGAGTACCCAGAGAAAACCCATGCAGACACAGGAACACACAGAAAGGCTTCGTTTTTTACCTCTACAATCGCCCGAATATTGCAAAAAACTACTGGTAATTTTTGGAAAAAACTCTGAACTAAACTAAAATATTTTTATGCTCTCATGAATTGTTTTTTCAGACATATAACAGTTTATCGCATTGTCCCGCGGAATTTAAGAGAATTATGGGATATCATGAGATATCAAAGCACAATTGTACTTTATTGAAATTACAGAAATATTAATAGTAATGGAAACGTAGCTACTGACATGTTTTCTTGACAAAAATCCATCACCCAAAACCTGATTTTGAATTTAACCAAAGTCAGTCTCTGCATGTTAAAATATCAGTGAGAATTACACCAAAATCAACGTGACGGAATTTAATTTTTTCGATCATTTGGAAGGCACCAACATTTATATTATCACATACAAGCTGTGCATCCAACTGTAACCATGCTTCAGATGCAAATGCATGAAATTATAGACTCGCTGATTGCAAAACAAGATTGTAAGCCAATGTCACACGTGTCACCAAGGACACTGCTTCTGTTTTCCCTGCGTTTGCCGTGCTCTTAATTTACTTCTTGTCATGCTTGATGAGATAAAGTGATGAGTGGTAAGAGATGGTTGTCAGGAGAAGACAGGGTCTTTCTTTCTGGTGGCTATAAGGGGGCTCTTATCAGTCTGAGAGCATGTCTGTCACACTGAGACGGACACGAGGGTCAACAGGGTCACACAATGCAAACTGTTCCTTCTGTGACTGACTCGCAATGTACATAGTGGTTGTTTGATGTTTGATATATTTAACACTACCCTTAAAGAAAAATGTGAATTGGAAATGTATTGCATATGGGGTGAATATAGTAGAATGGATTCATGCAATTCAAATAATAACACAAAAGATAAATGTGTCAGGTGTGTATGTTCGTAAGGTGGATTTCTTTTATATTTATGCGATAAACAAGCTGTCATGTGGAGGCTACTGACATTCTGCATTTCTAAATTCAAATGTGCCATCACTTTGCATTTGATGATGGTCACTTGACAACTTCGGTTTGTTTGGGGTTTCTTTTTTTGTCCATTAAAGGATTTGGCTTTCTTTGCAGATTTTCTTTCATCTAATATTACATATAGAGTATTTTTTTTTCTACTTGTCACATAAAAGGCTGTTATCTGTTCCTCTGCTGAATTTTCTACCGTCGAATGTCTGAATGATCCACTGGTCTGATCCTTCGGGTAACCATATGTCTTTCCTAGCCTTTGTAAAACATGATATCTTGATACCATTGTGGGGAGGTTTCTCTCCATATACTGCAGCTATTCCTCCTTCAGGTTTTCTTTTCTGGTCTGCCACTCTCTCGTGTGCAAGAGGGACATACTGTACTTTGTTACTTGGTGAGCTTCTGCTTCAAAACACACAATCCTGTTAGGAATTGGCACAGCCACGTCCATCTGATGCCAATCAAAACATTACAGTCTGTTCAATGATGTAATTAGCGAAGGGCCTAATGCAGGCCATAATGACGGATTAGATTGTTTATAGGTCTACGTTATGCAGCACACATTGGATTATAAAAAAGCCCCAGAATCAGTTTACCATCTTTTTTTGCTTTTTTAATGCTTATGCCTGTGGTTATTTCTGTTTGAACCTTAGCGGCAAGACACGGCTGCTCTCGTGACAAAGCGATGCACTTTACTTATATGAGCCAACCGTCTGATCAGGATTCAGCAGGTGTTCTGGGTAGAGGAGACTGACGTTTGCTTGGGAGCATCCATCAGAGCTAAATGGCAGATGGTCCTCTCTGCGGCCAGGCAGGAAGTGCACTAACACAATTGCTGCAGAAACACAGGGAGCACTCTACCTGCTGATAATCCACTTATGCACAGACAAAGCTGCTTTAATCTGCCCGCTCGTTCCCTGCACACCCCCTCGCCACACGACAAGGCCAGGCTCCGCGGTGGAGAATCACCATTGATCCGCTACACGTATGCACACAGGCTGAGCACTGACAGGCGACGTTATAATGAATCCCTAATCACTCTCGCTTGTGTGAGAAAGGATCTCGGACAGTGGGTACACAGACGTGCGACAAAATCTTTAATTTTGGTTGTAGTTTATTTAATTAGTTGCAAAATCTATGGCGTATTGAGTGCGAGCACTATATGCTAGTTGTGCTTGTTCATCATAAACAATGTGTGATGAACTGGTAGCTGAATGGAACAATGCAATAATAATCAGATGAAGCAAAAATAGTTGCTGGCAGAAGTGTATTGTAAAACCCCAATGACATGCTGCATACTCCCTACTGCTGTTGGCTAGGCTAGTTAGCTGGTGTCTTCTTCTTGTCTTCTTGTTGGTTGCTGGTTGGTAGCTGACAGCTAGTCGGCTAGTCTGCTGGCTGTTTGTTTGTACAGGGCATCTGAATGCATCTTGGCAGAGGCGAGAAGTGTTGGTTGACATGTAGTCGCATATCCCATCACTTCTTACCTACTGCTGTTGGCTAGGCTAGTTAGCTGGTGTCTTCTTGTTAATTGCTAGTTAATAGCTGACTGCAAGCCTGCTAGTTGGTTTTCCAGTTGGACTGTGTTTTGCCTCAGATCTTGGCACAAGGGATTGTAACATCTCATCCTGTGTAATAATGAATATTGTTCAGGTAGCATGAATTTACTGGAAGTTTTCTTTATTTCCACAAAGAGACTGAGACAGGTTTATTAACCACTTTTTCCCTCTTGTCCAGCCTCTTCTCTGTCTTCCACTTTATCCCGTTAATCAAAGGAGCACATTCCCTCAGATCGTCAAAAGCGGTTGCTCTTCTCACTGTCCTTCTACTGACATCCAGTGTCAGGGGGCAAGCTAATTAATATGAGGAATTATTTCATTAGCAATTTAACCATTTAATTCAGTTGCAATCTATACAAAAAATGTAGACCATATTCTAACTCTAAACTGCAAAAGTTACATCCTAACATTCAATATTAGTTATTATTATTTTTACTAATTATTTTTTTATATCAGTCCTTTGTTTGCAGTTAGGACACATTCTCCTTCATAAATTTACTCTCCATCTTTCTGACAACAGTGACTTTGATAAAAAAAAAAAAAAAAACACTGGCTTAGATGGTGCCTTCAGAAAAACTTGGAAATTCTATATTGCAACTTGGAAATTTCAGACTTCAGAGTTACAGGTTAAAGAGGAGAAAAAACAAGTTTGTGATGTTTTCACCATTTGCTGAACATTAAAATATGTGCAGCAGCTATTTTTATTTTTTATTTTGGAAGCAGTCATTTCTGAGTTTGACAACACAGAGCTATTTTTCTCCCAAGTTATCTTCAATGTGGATCCCAACCAAACTTTGCAAGAACCACCCCACCCTACTTCTGATTGGCTAGTGATGTTAGTTTGGAGAGGGAAAGCTGCTTTACTCTCATTCCATTGGTAGACGAATTTTTCAATAGTGATCGAATGCTACATGCCAAAGATCTGACATGGTTCTGGAATACTTTAAGCATCGTACATGTAGGGAGACACACGCAATACTGGCTGAAAATGGTGCACCCCCTGTGATCTCTGGCGCCACCCTTTGGTGGGGCGCAGACCCCAGGTTGGGAACCACTGTTTTAAATGATCACACTTCACGCTTGATAATCAATTTCTAATCCTTAAATGAACGAGTTTATATTTCCACACTTCCTAAATACACTGCAAAAGACACATTACTTACAGTACACTGCCTTTTGAAAGACAAGAAACTGAAATGCAATATACCTGTAACTAACATTATGAGCCACAAAATGTCAGAAATCCTGGTACAGTGAAGGAAAATGAACTATTCAATATCAATATCAATAGATGTGATATATTTCTGTGGAGTATATCCTTGGCTTCAGAAGCTAGTATTGCCCCCTGTAGCAAAGAAAATTCTTGTAGGTTTGGATAATCGTCCTCCAGTCTCTGACATCCACTTGATGAAATTTTTGAAATTCTTTCATGCAAGATTATTCCAGTGGCAAGATGTTTGAAAATTCCCCCGCCTGTACCGCTAGTTTCAAATCCCCCTAAAACATTCTTGGTAGATTTTGCTAGTGTGCGCTAAGAACCACGACCTTGCTGAAAGGTTCGCTTCAAGTAAGCCTTCAGGTTTCAGACACATTCTTCTTGGCCAAGTTGGTGCAATCGCTATCTGATTGTAGACACATGCACTTTGACCAGTGGATGCAAGAGCTGCCTCCAGATTCTGAGACAGAATTTATCTCACAGAGGAAAACATCTTTTCAGATCGGGCTCATTGGTGTCCACAGCAGGAAAGAGAGCAGCAGACACCAGATGTCAGAAGTTAAGTGAGACAGGTGTTCTACTCACAGACATCTTATTGGATGTGAAGGTGAGATAAATGTGATAAATGCTGATGGATCACTTCAACACATGTAATTTACAATTTAACTCAAACAAGATCCAATGTTGACAATTCTATATCATTACACATGACTGCAGATTGTCAGACAACGTCTAAATCATCCGACTAAATTAAACTAATATTGTGTAGTTTATAATGCTCGTGTGTTTTCCCCAATTTTGGGTAATGTAATGAGTACAGATGGCCAATTAACATTTGTGTCCACAATGCTTATTAGAAAAACCGGACTTGGAGCTGGACTCTGGGGGTGCATCGGGCCAGGACCCGGAGGTCCCACAGGGAGTCATTATATGAGTAGATGAAGTTTGATTGAGACGGTTTGCCAGGTTGTTCCCACTGATTGGGCTTCATTAAACAACACGGACCCATTGAGGATGAGCCGGCTGGGGGATTTTACGTTCACCGCCCGGGTATCAGAACACTCTGCTGTGCCCAGATCAAAACGGATTTATAGCAGGTTTCACCTTCTGTATCCTGGGGGGGGCTGAGCTGCTCTTGCCTATGAACTCGTCTGTTTAACAGTTTGAATAACGAGTTGTCCTCCTTCCTCAAGGCGTGAGCGGGGAGAGTTCTGCGGGCAGGAGGTGTCAGAGCGGAATAAGAGGGAGAGAGGGAATGAACAATTAGTGTAGAGAGGTGGAACAGTTCCACGCCGAGGCAGAGGCGAAGGGGGAGGGAGCCGTGAAAGAGGCCAGGTGCAATATCACATCCTTCCTGTCAGGGAGCTTGAAAGGAGAGCAGAGGAAGAGTGTTTAGCTCCAAGGGACGCATGTAGAATGCTGACCGCAGGTTGAAAGAATCGACTATTCAGAGTGTGTCTCATCCATGTGCCCTGTTGGATCGGGAGGGGGTGGGAGGGGTGGGGGTGGGGATTTACCAAGTAAAAAACTGTTGCCAGCATCTTCTGAGGTGCTTGGAATACGTACAAGGAAAATCAGGGCTGCAGGATGAGAGATGACCTTGATCACAGCAGCTGCGACGCTCAGCAGAGGTTGCATGAAGTCAAAAGGAGAATGACAAACCGTACATTTGCCTTTTAATGCTTCATATGCTGAGAACGTCTTCTCCCTTTAGCAATAACAATAAATAATGAAAAAGACATTTAATATATATCTTTCTTGCGTTTCTATGTAACCACTCCAGCTTAACTTTCATTACATTAAGTCTGTAGATGTGCTGTTTTTTTCATGTCACCACTACAATTATATGGATTTGTAAGTGTTGCTTTGTTCCTCTACTTTACATAGTCTGCTCCAAATCCCCTACATTCATATTCTCTGAGGAGCATTGTTGGGTGAGTTACTTCAAAAATGGGGTTACTGTAATTTAAAAGTTACATTATAATATTACTGTCTATGAACTGTAAGGCATTGCATTACTCTTGCATTAACGTTCAGTCACTTTCACCAAAAATAACTGGAAATATGGATTTTACGTTCTCAACAGATCTTATTGCATTCAGTGTAGCTCACGTACACATCCAGTAGAAGGTGATGGGAAATGGCTTAGTGACTAAGCTAGGCTTAACACTAACATGGCGGTGTTATGTATGGCGGTATGGTTCATGGTGCAATACACATCGTGATATAGATAGTGTAAATTTATATGTATTCATATTGAAATCAATATCGCTAGAAGCTATTACTGTATATTGTAACCGAACACCTAAAAAAAGTGTTGCACCACGCTAAATGTTTCCTTAAATTACTTGTGCTATTTCGTGAGGTACTTTTGGTTTCGCACACAACGTGAACTTAACTATAATGTTCTTCATAATGAGCATATATCCATCTCGCGACTGTAGAACTTAATTCATTTCAGCAGTGATTAATTTCAGGTTTAAAATCCATCGCATCCAAATCCAATGCGTTACTCCCAACACTGCTGAGCAGCATTGTTTTCTTGTTTAATCATTTATATAAACTGTATTCTATCAATATATTTAAGCAAAAAAATTACAATATTGCCCAGAAATACATTTGGTATTTCAGCTTTAGGGGTTGTAAGGTACAGTAAAGTTAAAATAAAATAGTTATTCAACTATATCATGCACAGATATTGCCGTCTGTGTGAATTGAACTGTTTTCCATGATATGAAAATAAATACCATACCACTAAAAAAATATTGATTGAAAAATTGATGAAGAAGTACTTTGATTGTTGAGCAGAAGATCGGACCATAAATTATTTACAAGACTTTCCATTAAAACTATGCATCAGTAGTAGTAAGAAGATCTTTCTCCAATCCACTCTGCAACGGCCCTGAGCCCATAAAGGCTAAAATGTAATGGTCTTTTAATTTCTGATTGCCCGACTCTTTGAGCGCTACCCAATCTCTATTCAGCAGAAATTACTATAAGAACCTGTCACGCCAGTTAATTGGTTCCATAACTACACTTTTTCCTTGAAAGGGCTTCCAGTTTCTCCCAAGGGCAGCAGGTGTAGAAAGAACAACACCGCAGCTCTTGAAGCTAAGAATATCACCCCGAATTACACTTGCTAAGGAAATTCAAATATAATGGCAAATGTGAAATTATGTGCTACTAAAGAACTCAGACAAGTTTGAGATTGGTTTAAGATTTTAACTCATATGTTGAACGATGAAGTTGCCTTTAAATCATCAATGTGCCTTACAATGTCGGTGGTATCTTTTTGTTTCAGTTCAGAGAATGATCCCAAGACGCACTTGCTTTGTCATTTTTTTGTGAAGCAGAGAAAGGTCCCCGCTGAGAATTCTTCATGTTTGTCCACTATTGATTAGGCGGTCTCTTAAGAAAACGCACACACATCTCAATCTTCTCTGGTGAGACGAGTACCAGGTTCAATAACCACCCTCCGCGTTCGTAGCCAGAGTGGCTTTTCGCTCGTCGCAACTATGCAAAGCATGGTCTTTCAGTCTGTATTGGCATTTTTGTTCTGAAGTCAATATCAGCCACTTATTCAAACACTCTCAAGAACAGAACGCGTCTAGTAGATAAAAAAAAGCAAGGTCACAATTCTTTAAAGGTTTTGCCTTGTGAGAAAAAACATTTCTCCTTCACAAGGACCTAAGGTGAAAATGTTTTCCACAAAGTGTCTGTTTCAAGGCATTCGACCTCTGCAGGAATAATGACAGCCAAAAATATTATTGGTAGCCAAGTGTGAGAGTATTCCCACGCACACGTGTGCCTATTCTCTATTGATCACATTGGGGACCTCAACCCCAGTTTACTATTTTGGAAAGCAAATGTACTGTTTGTGGTGCCTCAAGGCTGACCTGTTTTGTCCTTGCAGGACTTTCTTCCCACACTGTTTTTAGAGCACAACACAAGACTTCTTCTGAAAACTTTTAGTTGGAAGAGGTGGACAATAGGCAAGTAATACATTAAGAAGGTCACGCAGACAAACCAGCACATTGATCTGGCACTTCTGACCGCTGCATTGGTAGGAATAACTTAAAAAAAACATGAGAAACAGCCCAAAGTGTTGACCTGGCCTCCAAATTCACATCAAGTATGTGTGGGATGCACTGAAACAAGCGTTTTGGAGGCACAAGGGAGACCTACATTAGGACCTATATTAGAAAGGTGATCATAATGTTGTCAGTACAGTGGTTTCGGTGTGAATGTCAACTGCCTTGTGTTGGAACACAAAAACCGTTACCATTAAACCACAGTGGTTTTAATCAGCAACAAACCATGAGCGACATTATTTTTCAGCAGCAATTGAGGTGTCCGCTGATGTTCTTCAGGGACCTCTAATGAATAAATGGCCGGACAAATGCCGCATGACTTAAGAACATGCTCCAGAGCTAAAAGCCTAAAGTGAGATTAATCACTGCTGCTGAGGGGGATGATATTCTTTGTTTCTGTTAATTTATGGTCTCTTTACCACGGAGACCCTGAACCAGCGCCATGCCTCTCGCAAACTGTACATACTCTGCCACTAATCACGAGCCGCTCCTTGGGCACCTCTTTAGCAAATGTTCACAGCAGCACAAGATGACTTGCACATAAAAAAAAGTAATTTGGATAAAGAGTAAGGGTTCTTGAAGCTGTTATTGTGTCTTCCATCTCCCTCCTATGGTTCACCCGTTCCGGATGAGTTTATGTTAAAGTAAGATACAAGGTTGATGCCAAGGTGGCATGACAGAGGAAGAACATATATATGCAGAAATGGCTTGGCATGGGAAGAGACAGCCTCTAGTCAAGAGGCCCAGCAGAGGATCAAAGTTAACAGTGACTTCCCTTAGCCAGGTCTGATCCTGAAACAGGATAGTCAAGCACAGCTCTCCCTGCAGTCTGAACATGACTCATGGTATAGTGAATATTTCATGGCAGGTGTCATGGAGCTGCCAGTAGTGTTGGCCACAGGGCGGCTCTGATGGACAGAAGAAAGCATGCGTCCAGCAGGATGTTTTGGGGACGGGGCATTAGCATTCATAGGGACGATCTGTACCTAAACATGCATGTGCAACTACAGCAGACACATTCAACTACCTAACATTTCCTATTTTAGGCTTCATAAGGCTGCTGGGATGTTGAGCAGAGGCTTACCCGTATACAAACATTTCCCCATAGGCATATTAGAGAGCTTCTCTTAAAAGCTTTCCTTCCCTTGCAAAAAAAAAAAAAAAAAAAAAAGCATACCGTTTAAACGCTGTGCGACATAAAGAACAGAGACATTTATCTGGTTAATAAGGTGCTTGGTTATGTACTATTTCTTTGTCAGCCACACATTTTCATTTGCTTACATAACAGCATGGCATAGAGCCAAACCATTAAATGCATTGTTGGATCAGTAGTTTCAGTGAGCAGCATTCAGCTTCAGAAGTGTGGGTTGATGGGCTCTCTGGAGAGGCCAAATCATGTAGTCCTATTATAGAGGAGACAAATCAAGTGTACCAAAACCCTCCCCTTCAGTCCTACTTTCTCAAGGTTATTTTCAAAGATAGCTCATGTCTTGGTACAGTATGTGGGTTGGGCTTTAAGACAGGCCTGCCACTTGAGACACGCTGTAACCCTGCGCAGTAGCTATAAAGGGGGCTTCAGAGGGCACAGAGAGATGGGGGTATAACTAATTTAAACCCCTAGGAGGCTTGGATGGGTGCTGGCTTTTGTCCCAGTAGAATAAAGTCAGGCCACTTTAGTTCTGGACAAGTTAGTCTTCACACACAGCAGCAGCAGCAGCAGCAGCAAAGGCGCTGTCGACTTGTGCGTGAGTATAACAGCACTTAAAGGTAATGAGATTTAGGCTTTCTGCATCGTAAAGTGTGACAGCTTTGAAAAACCCCTGAGACAATGCCGGCCGTGTTCTGCCAAGGAGCACAAACAGACTTACATCATATCAGAATCACCACACTCCACAGTGAAAAATGGTAATGGGCTCCAGAGAGGCATGCTCCTTCTGTCGGTGATATTGTAGCGTCATACAGTATATATGTCTTTCGCTGGCTCCACATAAGCTCGCAGGAAGAAATATCGCCGCTGAATTCAGACAGAGGAATCTCTGCTAACACCCCGTCCACTGCCATGAGGACGCTCCTGTTTACTCAGTTCACGAGCATTAATCAGCAATGATCACTTAATAGTCAGATCCCCTGTTTTTAAACATACTGCAGCGCAAAGATGGAAGCGACATTGTGTTCTTTTTTTGGTGGGAATCCAAGCGTCAGTAAAACTGATATACTTATACGGCAGCATAATGAGCTACCTTCAGTCAAGACCTATCACAATGCATTAATGTCACACGGGACCAAATGAAAGCTTTGCTGCCTTTCAGGCACTTCTAAATGCAACGCAGCCAGATAACTACATGCAGACAGACAGCAAAACAGGAACACCGTGCAAATGGTTTGCATCCAGTCACCTCAGCTTCTTCATCTCATGTGATCATCACCCCATGTTTACTCAGTCTAATTCATTCCATAAGTGCATGTACAGTATAAGGAAGTATAAGGAGCTATTTTAAGAGGCAAACAGCGATATGGAGCAGCACCAGAGGGTAAGACGTACACAGATGTTCTGTTTTTGACATGCTGTATAACATTATACAACAACTTCAGCTGTGACTCGGCTGCAGCCTCGCAGCCCCGTTGGAATATATTTCCTCTGAACGTATGGCATTACCCTGCAGTGGCATCAGAACATTGAGGCCTGAATTTATCCACCTTTTAAACAATTTATTGTCAATATGCACCATTATATTTTTAAGCATTACCTTCTTTCTCTCCAGTGATTTGATGTCATTTTCCCTTCCTCTCTGAAGAAATGAATTAATCAAAGACCCACCGTGATGGCATTGTAATAGTTGCGAGAGATAACGGATCAAATAAACGTGGTTCAGAAAAAAAAGAAAAAGTGCGCGCATTAGCATATCTTCAAAGCGAGCGACGCCAGCTTGCCAAATTTAACGTATTTGGAGCGTGACTTGGTGCGCAAGTGCTTATTTTTTTTTCGCAGGTATGTTTAGGGGAAGCTATTTCTCCTAAAAGACTTAACAGATGGCTCCAAAATGTGGCCGGAGCAGGCATCTTGAGTGCATCCGTTATATAACTTCTACATAAAGAGCACAACCAAACTGTACTGTTTATGTCGACCGAGCTTGCCCGAGGCAGATATTTGAAAACATCCAGATGGCACGGCTTTCTCTGTGTCTCTACTTTTCTCCGTTTAACTCCGCACAACTAAATCAACAAAATTATACGAACTGAGAGAAGTAACAATGGAAGAATGCAGGCTTGGGATGCGGCACGTCCAACGGTTGACAGTAGTATGTGCGGCACACCGGTGCAAGCAGATGTGCTGGCCTTGTCACGTGCATGCACTAAGCAGGAGTAAAGAATTGTCATCCAGGCAGGTAATTGGCTGCTGTTTACATTGCTCTTGGCAAACCCTCCTCCCCAGCTTGACACATCTGTAGTGTTCATTAGAGCCGAGGAGCTCTGCTCTACACTGTGTTAGCAAATCTGGCCACTCAGGCTGTTCGCTGTGCAATCTGAGTTGCCAGATCAGTGCTCAGATTCTTGTTTAGAGGGGGGAAAAAGATCTGGATATTAAGTTATGTATCCCTTCAGATTAGTATTAGAATATCAAATTATTGCATTAGATTAAGATTTGTTGAACCTGTTCAGACAAACACATGCTGGCGTTTCCTGAAGGACTCGTGTTTTCTTTTCTCTGTGTGTGTGAGAGAGATATTACGTATTATTAACGTGATGTTTCATTCTAATATGCTAATGTTTTGGTTGAAAAGCAGACCACAGGGCTGTGAGCGAGAAGCAAAAAAAAAAAAAAAAAACGAGGTAATAAAGACAAGGCGTGCAAAGAAATCGTTTTAGAGAGGGAGATGCGAGATGGCGAGGTAAAGCAGTTCTCGGAGAAAGGCTTACCCTAGGTGCTTCAGCGCCAGATGGAGAAACAGCTGAATCAAGTCCAGGGAATACATTCATCATCAGCTCCTGCCTCAAAATCTTCCGTTTACGACCCTAAAGATAAAAGATTTAGACAAAGTGAGAGAAGTAAAGAGAAGAAATGCAAACAGCAGCTTGAGAAAGGACAAATTAAAATTCAAAATGGTTTCAAGGAAGAGCGTTTCAACTATATAATCCAAGGCTTAATAAATTCTATCACAGTGCTATGTGCATGCTAACCTTTCTATTAATTGCAGCTTTCTGAACATGTTAATTATACAGCCATAGTCCATGCATGTGCGATGATTTGAAAAGAAAGGGATGAGTGTACATCATCTTCATTACTGAAATTAGAACGTTACACTGCAAATTAACCCTTTAATAAATTACAGTATGTGCGTCTCTAGTCACACTTTCCCTCTCGACTCTTCGCTAACGCCAGTGACATTTCTGTAGCTGTAGCTGTGGCAGAAGACACGTAGAGATTCTGTTTTTGATCAAATTAAACATGTACACCAAGCAAACCAACTGCTTCTAGGGCGTAGTCGAGTCCAAGTCATCAACACGTTGTTATTTACCACCTCCTTGACATATGTCTCTCCTACTTTTTAAGTTTAATCATGCACATCCCATTTGGCATTACTCGTATTATCATCTTAACAAAGGTGATGCAAAAGCCATGTAATGCCTAAAAGTAAGTTTGAATGTATTATTTACATTTCCGCGGCGCCAGAAAGTAGGACAAACTCTGGAAATAAAAATTGTATGAGATGTAAAACTAACTAGCGCTGATGCTGCTAATGAGTTATCACATCATCTGCTGAGACATGGGTAGGTCATAGATCACACCATTTTTCTGCGTGGCCGATTCTGTTACCGATGCAAAATGTTGTGCTCTGCGTCATATATTGCATCCTACACTTTAAATCATCATGACACTTAACATAAATGTGCATTATAAATGACTCCTAATGAACAAGGCTATGTGACAGGCTACATTATATAATATACCGTATTTATTAAATAATTTGTACTTGCACTCACTCATCCATTAACATGCATGTAAATTCTGTCTGGATTGCATTAATTGCATTTTGAACTCATTGCTGCAGCTTTTCTTCTTAAATTAACTTGCTACAGCTAATTTGACGTGTTCGTTTCCTCTACGCATATTAAAATCTGAGCTTCCTGTGAGGATCGCTGGATCTCAATTCAGTGAGACTTATGGTTTGCGATTATGAATTATTACATTACACGTATTATTAAGGCTTTAAAGCTGCACTGTGTAGTTTTAATTGCACCGCGCAACGGCTGTTTGCTCCATACCTTTTCCCGTCCCTTTGTGTTTCTCTCCAATTTAGGCAAAATTATATTCAACCAGCCGACTGGGAAATCATTTCACTTGTGGTGGTGGGAGCACGAGAGTGGGCTGCAATAACACATGACCTGCGAGAAATGAGATGACAGCAAAAAAAAAAATCTTCTCCGAGACGGCCAACTGCAGCCCTATCAGCAGGTGTGTTTCTGTGTTGTTAGAGAGGGAGGGAGATGAGAAAAAAAAAAATAGAAGAGGCTGCCAGTTATTTTGAAAGTACCCTGTGGAGTTTTAATTACCAACAGGCCTGGCTTCCTTCACATTGCGTGTACCTTCAGAGCTCAACAAACATGTTGAATGCATTCCCTGCCCTGTAAAGTAAAGCCTTTGTTTTTGAATGGTCTAAACTCTGCGCCTTTTTACACAAGCTTGCGGTCTTCTTCTCTTTTTACTGGCGCATTGCTACTTTTAGGACACGTTACTGCCACCAACCGTTAACACCCTCCGCAGCTGGCAGAAATCTGGCAGAGCTGCAGTTGTGCGACACTGGCACGCACGTGCAGGCTTGTAAACACGCTGGTGGGAGACACCGAACAAACCGTTACACCAAAGTCAAGTTTACCGGTCGCATTAGCCTGTGTGCGGATAACCAGTGTGATGTATAAGTACAGGAATTAACAAATAAATTAAAATTCAACAGTGGTATAAATAAGTGGCGCACGATAATGAGTACAGATAATTCCACACACAGCACAAGTGCTCATTAAATGGTTTGACGAGGATGAAAATTAGCAACACGGTGCTCTCCCCCATCATCATCAAAACTGGGAACTCAGTGAAGCTGCTCGGGCTGCCTGCACCCAACTGAGACTTTTTATAGAGGTGTTTCTTTAATTTGACGAGCATCTCTATCTGTATTTTTTAAACCCAGATTTTACAAGAGGGTCCAAAACTATATGTCAACAAATTTAGTTCTTGTGGCGTCTCCATCAGGACATTTTATTTGCAAATGTTAAGTCCCATTCCCGTATATCCCTGTTGCTCAGTAACGCTACCTGGGTCCCTTACAAAAAAAATAAATAAATGTTGCTTCTTATGCCAGAGCGTTGTTACTTGCCAGATTTCAGCATTTTAATGAGTACAGAATTTTAATCCAGATAATAATTTGTACCACATCAGTAGAAGTCTGGAGCCGCATTTAATACAGTTCCGTAGACCTCACAACATATCCCATAACAAGTGTACAGATGAGACAGTTGGAATGGAGACAGCAAATATATTGCCTGAGAATAGTTCCTTTCCTGGCTCCATCAATACCATGTCACAGGCTGGACAGCCCCACATAGGCACCCTTCACTTGTTGTATTGGTTTCCTGATTGCCATGGGAGATTAGCAGACCTTAGGACCTCAGAGGAGCTAGTATTACTCACCTTGACCATGGCCCCTCTGCTCGGCAGGCTTCCAATCAGAACTGGCGCCAAGCTCCCCATTCCCCAGCAACCACACTAGGAGGTCACGTCTCTTTCGAACATCTGCTTTTGACAAATAGCTGGTGGAGGGTTGGCCCACAGAGACGAGAAGATAGGGGTCTGAGGAAAAGAGATGGGGGAGAAGTGGTACAGTATGTGAGCAGGGTTAGGGTAACCCTATCCCCAGGCGTACAGGATGCTAAAAGACAACTGTAGAATAACACATTGACCAGAGCTACTGTAGAGATTTAGAGCAAGAAGTACAATACGGGAGGTTACTAAATGTGCTTTTTTTCCCCCCCAGAATCTACAACCATTAATTATGAATTTTATTTTTGGGGATATTCACTGAAAGTTTTATTCTAAGTAAACAAGCCTATAATTTTAATAACCTCAACAATCCGGTCTCCCAAATCTCTTTCATCCTTGCGTGCATCGGACTCTCACTCAAGAGAATTTCGGGTATATTCCTTTTTGATTACCAACTTAGCATATAACTTACCTTCGGTTCACCTCAAAACTTTCAAAAAAAGCACACTTAAGCAGAGGAACCGAGAGGGAGGGGGCGAGAGGAAGAGAGAGTTGTCGAGGCTAAAGATGTTTTAAACATGAGGGGCTTTTGTTGCCCGTGTTTTGCTCTCAGACATAATTAAATTCTTAATTAGCGAGCCCTGTGGAAGAAATACATCAAGATGGAATTCAATTTAGAGCCCTAACTCATTTTGCCGACAAAAAAAAAAAAAAAGAGACAGGGGAAGAGACTGTGCAGAGGTAAGGAGGCAAACCTGGCGGCAGTAAATGAGCATACTGTTTTAACTTCAACTCTCTCTGTGCAAACTTTGCTCCTCCAAATATAGCTGTACCCATTACATTTACAAGAAGATTGCAGCTTATATCACCTCCATCAACGGCGGCCCAAAGAGGAATGGGAGGCTTATACTGAAGGGATGTCATTAGTGATTCCTATGTCTTTGCGACTTTATTGTAAAAAAAATTTGAGGATACGACTGTGCTACTGCTAGCCCTTCCTGATGTACTTTGGCAAAATGTTTAAAGAGAGCGGGCATGGTTAAGACTCTCCAGATTTTTTTTAGTCTAAAAAAAGTACTGCCATTAAAAAATTCATCACATCTATTCATTCGTGCACAGCTTGTGATCCAGATCATCTTTCTCCTTAACCCTCAGAGTTAACCATGCCACGCTGGACCGGGAAGCCTCTACCCACAGGCTGGCCTGATAACTTTTAACTCATCGAAGTGGGAAATAGAAAATCCATTTTTTAATGTGTCTGCTAAGGTCTTTAGTCATGCCTGGCCTCTCCCAGCGCCTGTCTGGTCTATCCCGGAACAGCTGCGACATAGCTGTAAGGTTCTGAGGAGAAGTGCGGATTTGCCGCAGCCCTTTGATGTGTCAGCACTGCGTTGGCGGCACACCTCTGTGAAATATTGAAATGTGATGCAATGACGATAGGTAAGGGTGAAGAAGTGCCAGGGGGCGAACTGAATATATGCTCTGCCCTGCACGGTATTCCAGGTCCTCAATTCCCCCCATGAAATTGCAGAATGTGTTGCGCGTTCGTGTACGCGAGGATGTCAAGAGCGCATGTGTGTGTTTGTGTGCAGACGTGTGACTGTACTACAAATGGGTGCGCGTCTGCTTAGTGCTTAGTGCTCAAGGAGTTCAAGTTCGATGAGCAAAACAATAACTCAACAACTGTTCGTTTGACCCATTTTCCTCTAAAAATAGACTGATTTTGAAAAATCCTCACTCAGAGTCCTCACCCGACTCCAAGAACTGATGTCGAGCCAGAGTGTCAACTCCCAGGCGGATCCAATGGCCACGGAGGCAACCTGACAAATTTACTCATGGTCCGACCTTCACGGACAACGCCGAGACCTGCTGATCTAGAAGTAAGCATCCTGGGAGAAAGGGGCCCTCATGGCCGGCAGTGAACCTCAGAGTGAGAGGAGTGATTGTGCAGTCAGATCAGCTCTGCGGAGGCGAGGGTTTAGAGGCTTTAGCACATACGCAGCACATGTAATCCCCGAGCCCCAGGGTAGGACTGTGTGCCAGTAGGATTCTCAACAGGGCGGCCATTCTGACTGCGACGGAGAAAAGAAATTTAAAACTACATTCGCTTATTTGCAGGTGCAGCAGTTTTCTTCGTACACTCCTCAAAGTCAACAGAATCAGCGCTCCGATGTTTATCTTTCGGCTACATTATAAAATAACCCTGGAGGCAAAAGCTGTCTGCTCGCATCTCAACTTACGAGCGGGTTAGCTTTGATTCATCAAACACAATCGGCTAGGTTAATGAGTATGTGGAGATCCAGCTACAGCCTCGGTGCGCATCTCTACGAGATTACCCCATCATCTAATTATAATAGCAGATATATTATTCAGTGCATCATGGGTATTGGGTTGCTAATGTTTTGTTTCTTTACAACAACGGGAAACTCTGATCTCCACAACAAGAAGATGTGGGCACTGCGCTTCTTGAAGTTTATTGTGTTGTTTGTTCTCCACCTCCTCTTTCACTTATCTCTACCCTTCTCTTAGTTCACACCTCCCAGAGGGAGGCTGAAGAAACAACACATCAGCACTGCTGCGTTGTGCAAGAACACTGCATGAGAGTTAGTCACGATTGTTACAGTATGTTACCTGGTGCCTTTGCTGAACTTGAACTTAAGAATCATCCATATCACAAGTAATTTTCACGATTTTGAGAAGGTAAATACCACACCACACTCTTTGGCTTACATGTTACATGAGTGAGGTCACAGTACTTTCTTGACTAATGTTGGAAAACTGTTAGGTCCCTGAACACCTGGGTGACCTACAATCACAACTAGTGATAAAGACATTTTTAAAATGATTGCATTGAGCTTTAGCCAAACCGGGTCTTTTAGAGCTTCCCTAAAACCAAAACCAAACCCGAGCATGTCTGCTAAGTGAAAGTGCTTTACTGGCAGAGACTTTCGTTTAACGGAAGCGGCGATGACATTGCTTTATATTGTTGTCGAGCAATGTGCTAATCTGAAGGGAAAATACAGGGCTCCGTTTACAAAGGTTTGACGGTGACCCTGTCCTTCCTTTGACCTCTTCGTTGTGGAGTTATTCATTTTGCACAACAAAGAACGCTCGACTGTAAATGCATAAAATAAAGTGAAAATCTGTAAGGAAGAGCTTAGAGGCAGGTGTTAGTTTTCCCAATGCTCTGTATATCTCTTCAAGTGATTGGATCAGGACTGGGAGGGGCAACAATGGGGGAAAATAAATACTGGATCAGGACCAGTGTTGCCACAGTTACCTTGCAAATGTAATCCGATTATGGATTACTGATTACACTTTAAAGAGTAGCTTATTTACTTTCTTAACCTGATGATTACTTATTGAAAAAAAGTTGCCAGATTAGAGTTATTCAGTAACGCCGGCATCACCGATCAGGACATACCTACCTACCTACCTAGAACTTAGTGTTCGTTGATAGAAGAAGCACTAGAGCTGCTGCTGTGCTGGCATGCTACTCACGACATGCTTTCGTGTGGACACGGCTCTTCAAACCACACGATAGCACTCAAAACGATGGGCTCCTTGAAACAACTGACTGACGATCTGAAACCGAAGCTAATTGCTGCCTGCAAAGCAATGGGAGGGTAGAAAACTATATCAAAGCACTTTGCAGCGTGCAGTTTAGACTTTCTGCAAGCAACTGCGAGAGCAACTGCAAAAGACGGGGAAAGATCTGTAAGATCTACATTTTCAAATAAAACTGCGTGTCTGCTTGGCAAAAAATGCATGCAAAGCACAGCGAAGCCTCCCGTGACTGTAACAGTGCTGCTGGAGCGTTCAGCTGACACTGGAGCAGCATCATTAATGCACAAACAGGGTCTGCATGTAAGAATCATCGGAGGAAAACCTTACAGGCCACCTCATCATAAAATTCAATGTTTACAACCTACAGAGCAACATCCAGTATGAGCCAGCATCTTCCTGCAGACACACACCGAGGATAAACGGATTTCAGATTGCTCTCTTTGGCCACAATCACCAAAGGTGTGTTTGGAGAGAAGCATCAGCATCAGGGTGGAAATATCCTGCTTTGGTGTTGTGTTGTGCTGCATGGGGTTTCTCCAGCAGACGGAACAATTATCTGAAATATGCAAATGTCATGCACCCTGTCAAGAAAAGAGGCTTGTTTCTGTATCAGGATGATGGTCCAAAGCTGCCTGCAATATGTGACATGAACAACCAGCTGAAACTTTTAGAATGGTCCTTACAGCCTGCTAGCTTGAGCATCACAGAAAATCTGTGCAATGCACTGTACAGCCAAAACATCAGTCAGGCATAACATTATGACTATCTCTCTAAAATTGTGCAGGTCTCCCTCATGGCATCGCAATAGTTGTGACTCATCAGAGAAT
This sequence comes from Mugil cephalus, assembly GCF_022458985.1. Classification (NCBI taxonomy): domain Eukaryota; kingdom Metazoa; phylum Chordata; class Actinopteri; order Mugiliformes; family Mugilidae; genus Mugil; species Mugil cephalus. Next base: position 9,145,791 of record NC_061782.1, read on the forward strand.
CTACAGTCAGCCTTCTGAGGGTTTCTTGTGGTGTCTGGTAACAGGATGTTTGGGATCTAGTGAATTTGGAGGCCAAGTCAACACCTTGTGCTGGTTTTCATGTTTTTTTGAGTCGTTCTAAACTGTTTCTTTTTATGTGTGTGTCTGTTTCAGGCTGCATCCTGCTGGGGATGGCCACGGGGTAGGGGTGCCTGGTCTGGTCTAGGTGGGTGGTACATGTCTCAATAACATCCACATAAATACCAGGTCCCAGCAGAACATTGTATTGTCACAAGATGGTCAACGTTATTAACTTTTGATGTCAGCGGTGTTAATGCTGTGGCTGGCCGGCGTATCGAACAGAAAGAACAGAAAGGAATTTAATTAAATTTAGCACAAATACTGCCTTGGACGAAAGGATGAAGTGATTAGAATTTTGTGTTTGGGTGTTAAAGGTTACCTTATGTGTGTCCCGCTCTCACAACCGCAATAAAATCTACTTTTCAGTTTTTCCAGTTTGTCAGTGGTAGTTTCAGTGACATTTCAAAAGGAGCTTATTCCGCTTGCTGCACGGGATTGTATTTCCTTCATTGTGTGTGCCAGTTCTGCAACATATTTAATTTCTCAAGTGGTTCCCAAACTTGTGCATTCAAATGCAATTTAAGTCTGCCAGAAGTCTTGATTGTGTACTTTTCCACCCTCTACCAAGACAAGAATATTCTTAAAATGGAGCCAATCAGTCCCCCAGGTCGTGTTCATTTTAATCTTGTAAAACTTAGTGAGGGATGAAGACACCTAAATGCAACAGAGTGCGCTGCTTGAATTTAGGTTTGATTAACTATTGTATGCAGTTGATAATGTCCCATTCAAAGCCAAATCACCGCTCCGCCTGTAATCATATCAATGCCAATTTCAAATCCTTGAATTAATTTTCCTCTTTTCTGACTAAACAGGCACTTCATGACACACTGTGAGCAAGTGAGCAACAGCTGATCTACCTCATAATTTATGCAATCAGATACGGGCAAGAACTACTTAGAGGATCTTGATCTTCTAAGAGGTTCTTAAGGAGAAATCAATCTCATGAGGACGTGAACCCTAAAAATGTCTGATCCCGTCTGACAGATACAGGATGTTGGCTTATTATCACAATAACTACATCACCGACAAGTCACCCTGAAAGCGCTTTGAACGCGTGGTGCTCTGCATCGATATGCATGAACAAATGAACAAATTAAATCAGATTATTAGATTAAATGTGTAATCAGCATCTTACGCGTCGGCGAAGATTCTTAAAAGTACCCTGTGATGTGCGCTCTCATTCAGCTCAAAAGATGAGAGATGAGGGAAGCTGTTTAGCCAATTACACCTTATAACAGGCAATCGGAGCAGGAATAAATTAAATTTGATCAAGCATCTCCGCGTCATTCTGCCAGAAAAGCAAAAGCCATGGTTCAGGGCTCTTTCTCTTTGCTTGCTTGTCTGCCATTTATTGAATGGTACTTATTTCAAAAATAACAGAAGCTCATGTTGTCTAGGATTCTGGGATGTGTTTCATGCAGAATAGCTGTCAGCTAGCAGACTACCTTGAAACAAGGGTATTCATACCAAAGGTATGAATACCCTTATATATTTCTCTTAGTCCTTGCCCTGCGTGTCACCATGCTGCAGGGAGTCCATGATATCGACCTCTATTAGGGAACCTGGCTTTAACACGAGGAGCAGCCCTTCCTGCCCTGCAGACTAGATTGATGGTTGCTCTTCTCCTTTTAAATACAATTTTAGGCTGGTTTGAGGGAGCTAATTGTATCTAGGGCACTACTTTTTTTTTTTTACAAGATCTAAGGATATGGATTTTTTTTAAAGAAACAAAAACAAAACAAAACAATGAAAGTTATGAAAGGAAAAGCTGCATAGGAAGAACAAAAAAATGTGCCTGCATATGTGCTGGTGCAGACAACAGACTGACTTGTGCACAAACACACACTGCTTAAGGAATCCACAAATACTACATTAAGAAGCCTCTAGAGCGACTAAGGCACTGGATGGATGCCTGGAAACTGGGTCATCTAAAGCTTTAAATGCAGTCTTCTTTTTTTATTTTTTTTTTTTACAGATTCTAAGTAATTCTTTTAATCTTCAGCATCTAGCATTTGCATTTGCGCTCGCTCGACGCTGGAGAATTTGTTGAGCAGTGTAACAAGCGAAAAAAACTGTGGTGGACTGCGGTGTGAGGGAGCCGGTGGCCGTGCCCCACCACAGCGTCGTAGCGTGCGACGGAACATTCTGACCAAGCAAAAAAAAAAAAAACCCAAAAAACATCAAAGGATCAAAATGTTTCCGGCTAAGGGAGCTGCTCAAGATCACAATGGAACTTGCACAGCATCTACTGACAGGCATAAGAATACAGCAGCATGAGCTTACAGAGAAGAAATACAAAAATATTGTGCATGGAAGCAAAAAACAGATATATACTGGGTTTTTATGTTCATTACAGCGGGATAGTGTTTCTAAAAGTCTCAAACGCTTCTTTCCAAAAACCTGAGGTGAAATGAAACGTGTGACTCTTCATGCTGCGGCCTTCTCACATTTTACCCCCTCCTTGGTGAGCTAATTAGGTCATTCTCGGTGGGGGTTGTTAATGTAACCCCTGGTAATCTCATATAGTGTAGCCTTGCCATTTATCAGTAAGTGCTAGACCTGACGCGGGGCGTATACCCTGTACTCACTACACTGTAATGAAGTCACTGCTCTCTTCACCCTCCCCTGCCTCTCTGAACAAACTGGATCCACGTACTGTATGAATTGTCTGCTGAGATAAATGTGTGGTCCTGTTGTCGCAACACAACATTACACACACTTTTTATTGGACTTTATGAGCTGTATTGATGTTCACTCGACGATGGGGCCGAAATAAATCCAAGTACATCCCACATACGGGGCAAATAAATTCCCATTTTGATTAATGAATGTTCACACTTTTAAGTTCATGTGAGTAATTTTTAAAGAAGACATTTTTCTCGCATCTGAGCAATTTTTAGACGTACATGTAAGAGTGATGAGCGCAAAGACAATGTCCTTTAGTGTAGTAAGACACATTATTCTGGACTTTGCCTAAATAGAAACCATTTATAAAGCTGGCACTGATATGAAACACCTTCACCTATCAGGATCGTGAAAAAATACATTCACTCATGTGGTGAGGTTGAGCGCTTTGACGATTAAATAGATTAATCCTGTATCACTGTCACTGCAACATTAACCTGCCCAATAAGCACATGTGTTAGAAAGACATGAATGAAATAAAACAAACAAACAAACATCAGACTGCAAACATTTCACCAATCAGATGGAGCCCTGAATAAAACGGCAACGTTTTCATGCCAAATGCCAACAAGATGAAACCCCAAGCTAGTGCAGGGATAGTCTCAAACTATAATTATCGCCTCATGCTCATATTCAAGACAGAATCAGAATCAGCCTTATGGGCCATGGTATGTGTACACATACAAGGAATTTGACTCCAATCAATTTGCTTAATGGTAAAAGAAAATAAAAACACTTAGCATAAAACAAAAATGTACGAAAAAGAGAAAAACTATGCAACATAAGAAGACTTTCAGATAAGAAATAGTATATACATTCATGTATCTGTATATACAGTGAATGTTGACAGTAGACAATGACTCAGAGATGGACATTGGTGCAAAATCTAAAACACTAATGCTTCATACATGTCTTTAACCTATATACAATCACCAATTTCAAGACTGGTTCTCAACACAGCCTCCACACAAATGTGAATTATGGTCAGGCATAACATTATGACCACCTTCCTGATATTGTGTCGGTCTCCCGTGTGCCTCCAAAACAGCTGTGACTCGTCAGAGAATGGACATGGGCAACTACAGGGCAACTGGAAAGATCTGTAAGATCTACATTTTCAAATAAAACTGCATGCCTGCTTGGCAGAAATGTATGCAAAGCATGGCGAAACCCTCCTGTGACTGTAACAGTGCTGCTGGAGACACTGGAGTCGTGGGAAACAGTACCATTAATGCACAAACAGGGTAAGAGTCATCAAAGGAAACCCTTACAGGCCACCTCATCATAAAATTCAATGTTTACAACCTACAGAGCAATATCCAGTGTAAACCAGCATCTTACTGCAAACACACACTGAGGATAAACGGGTTTCAGATTGCTCTCTTTGGCCACAATCACCAAAGGTGTGTTTGGAGAGAAGCATCAGCATCGGGGTGGAAATATCCTGCTTTGGTGTTGTGTTGTGCTGCATGGGGTTTCTCCAGCAGACGGAACAATTATCTGAAATATGCAAATGTCATGCACCCTGTCAAGAAAAGAGGCTTGTTTCTGTATCAGGATGATGGTCCAAAGCTGCCTGCAATATGTGACATGAACAACCAGCTGAAACTTTAAGAATGGTCCTTACAGCCTCTTAGCTTGAGCATCACAGAAAATCTGTGCAATGGACTCGACAGCCAAAACATCAGTCAGGCATAACATTATGACCACTTCCCTAATATTAAGGAATATATATATATTGTGGCCTCCATGATGAGGTTGGGATCTAGTGAATTTGGAGGCAGGGTCAACACCTTGTGCTGTTTTTCACGTTTTCCAAGTTGCTCCTGATCTGTTTTTGTGTGTGTTCCTGTGTCAGGCTGCATCCCGCTGGAGCTGCTGCCATCAAGGAGGGTCATCGCTATTGGGTGGAGGTACCTGGTCTGGTCCAGGTGGGTGGTACACGTCTAAACAACATTCACATGGATGTCAGGTCCAAACGTTTCCCAGCAGAACACTGTATTGTCACAAGATGGTCAATGTTATTTACACTGTTGAACACTGGCCCCTGTGATGTTACATTGAAGATGACCTATGACCATTTGGAAATGAAAAACTCTGATGTCATAATACATCCTTTGACAACAAAAGTCCAATCAGTTCATCCTTAACATTTACAATTTGAATTGCATACGGTGTTCCTGAGAGACAGGTTTCCTCGGATCGATGGACAAACAAAAACAAAATACCTACAGGTTTCAAAGAGACATAAAAAAAGGAGTCCAAACAAAGTACACACTTGGCCTGAAAACTGTAAGGAGCAGGATGTCTAGACTACTTTGCTAAGCCTGGTGCTGGAGGGATTTTGCTAGAAGTCCAAAGAGAATCAGAGCCATTAGGAAATTAGTTTTGGATATTCTGAGACAAGATACCAATACCCCGCAGCTCCTAGTGTTTGGAAACACAGCATACTAAAAGTAGCCTTGGGCCAACTTGAAGTGCCTTCTCAATATGGAGTATTGCCAAACAGCACATTTATGAACTCCTCAAAATTGCTTAACTGGCGAGAACACTGGAGGAGGTTAATTGGGAGTGGAGGAAAATTATTTTAATTCTTTCAACCACCAGTCAAAAAATAGAAAAGGAAAACTGCGTTAACTGCGAGCATGATTCAGCCATTAGAAGGTTATAGTCATCCATTCTTTCATTTCTCGCAGACACATCTTAGTATTTAACTTCACACCGACGGGCCATTTTCCATATCCTGATCCCCAACTTCATCAACTGGAACGCCATTATGCAGATACTGTTCCGAATTGCTATCTGCAATTTTCAGGCGCACCCCGGAGTGTTGCATTATTAGGTAGCCGCTCTGATTTATTCTCACAGATGCTGTAGATCAATCTAAATGATGCCTTTCATTTCTTGGGTTGTTTGGAATGATGCATGTTAGCGCTCTTTAATTGAGATGTTCAGCCCCTCCCCAGTGTCCCTTCTGACATTTACTGGCGGTTTGGATGAAAAAGACAATTTGCATTTCAAACACTGGTTAAACTATTCTCCGGAGAAATCAAATTCCTTTCTCCATATAGCATAGTCGCTGTCTCTGTTGTTTGTTTATTATTTTCGGCATCATGATAATTTGATTACTTTAAAATTGAATGTGTCAGGAATATTTACTGCAGGAGGGTAAGTGACGTGGGGAGTTAGAGGGATCTGAGGGTTGCTGCTCTGAACTTCACTAAACATTGCGAAACACATGTTCGGGAAGAGGTCCCTACTTGAGTCCAGTTTTAGAGGTAGGATTTTAAATATGAAAGGTCCGATTACACATGGAAAGTGGAACTCAAAAAAAGCATATGTGTCCGAACTCTGCGTCTGTCTCAATGTGTACTAGTCAGATTAGAAAAATGGCTAAAAAGTCTCTTATTGTAAGAATGCAACATCACATGCGGCAACATAGCCCTCTATTCTCTCATCACCACCACTAGCCGTCATAAATAATTAACGATTTAATCTATGATATTTTCAAAAGGTCAGATGCACAACAAAGAGAGAGAAATGCCAGTCCTTCCTCTGCAGGAGCACACTCGGTAATCACTCCACACTGGGTGTGCGTTTTCACCTGAAAGGCTCTATCAAGTGGGCCGACAGATATGATGTGTGTGTGGAGGGGGTGGGCGGAGGGCTTTGCGAGGAAGAAGAGGTGGGGAGGCCACCATATAACCAAACAATGTTGAATCTGCCACTGTCGGAAAGACACCTCATGAATGTTTCATCCTTTTGTCTGGAACTGGGCAGGGCTGACGTCCGGGGGTGAGGGTGGGGTGAGGGGTGGGGGGGCGCTGTGACCATGAGACATGGGCGACTGTACTCGGTGACAACCGCAGAGGACAGCCCCACTTAGCCAGGCCGCGGGTTCAGAGCAAGAGGCCACTCACACTTTCATGCATAAATGTCGGCTTCATGCATTAAATGGATGTGGTCCTGATGGATTTCTGCTCCTGATGCATTATCAATGAGACCTGCTCTCTGCATCACAGCCCCAACGCAGACGGACAGAAAGGCCTCTATCATCTATTTCCCTCTTCAGTGCTTCTCTCAGCTTAGAGCCAATGGAAATTTAAAAATACGCCTCAAGGTGTCTTTTGAATCTTTAAACAGTCCGGTGTTGTTGAGGAAGCTTAGGTTTCTCGCATGTTTTGCATGTTAAGAAGTACAAACAATTTTTGACAAAGACAGCTGCTTACTATAATATTTAATAAATTTTTATTTATTATATATTTTTTTAATGTTTCCCTTTTCTTTAATTAGGTGAATATTCTGCTAAAGTTGTCAAACTGAGTTACCGTAGCAGGATTCGCTAAATATTTAGTTCTAAAGCAGCGGCTCTTTATTGAAATTATATTCATATTCAGTCCACTCTGTTGGCGGAGCTGACTCATCTGCTTGTTCTCTGCTTCAGTCTTCAGCTGAGAGCTGAAAGTTTTATCTCATCAAGCCACCCTGGCAGTAAAATGAAAAAAAGAAAAAAAAAGATTCCACAGAAGTGAAAGTTTCCCTTCGATAGGAGGTTGAAGGTAGCCTTAGTCTCTTTATTTTTTTTTTTTCTCCCGCAGACACATTCACACTTCATGACACACTTGACTAGTATTCCCTTTGTGCTGTCTCCTCTATAACGCTGGAAGAGTGGGATGCTGTCAGACATAAATAAGAAGGTGATTGTGTTTCTCTCGCAGACAGAGAGTCCGTTTTAATGTTGTTTGTTCCTTTATTGTCAAACACGGCATCAACACGCCAGTGGAGGTTTTGTTTTAGATTTTATTGTCATTATATCCTATGTGCCAAATAACCCCTTGCCCTCAAACCCAACTACCTTTTCCATCTTCTTTTAATAATATCACTTATTTGTGCCAACTCCTTCTTGCTATTGTCCTTCTTACTTGGTTTTCAAGCTGTTTTGTGACTTTGGAGTATGTAGTGAAATGTACAAAATTCTTTGAGTCACAAAAGGAGCATGTAGGCTGTGAGCTAGACTCCAACAACAACTCCTCACCCCTTCCTGCTGTTCCTGTTCTTCGTAAAATATCTGTTTCTCATTTCCCACCTGTAGTCCTCAGCCCACGCCTCTTCACTCAGCGTGAGCCTGCTATTTGTTATTCGAGCTATCTACTTAACAATCTAGTGTTCTTGGGTGATATCCGATGACATTAATTAATTTACTCTGGGTTGTCGAGCTTGTAAGAGCCGAGCAGGGCCACGGATACAATTCGAGGAGATGAAATGTGTGATCAAAACGTGCTAGTCCACGAGTGACAACGTGAGAATGGGAACATGTGTCTGTGTGCATCATCGTATGCCTCTCTCACCCGATGCCCAGCTGATTTCTATGAGCCTACACTGTAACGAATGACGGTGAAATCTACAGCTATGTGCTGTAGTAAATACAGTAATGTTACTGTGTTGGATTTGTACAGTAAAATGCTGTCAGTTTTACAGTAAAACTTTGTCCATGAGCCAAAATCACAGTAGACAAAGAGTTACTCAAAAGAAAATCACAGTAACCTGAATAGACTAAAGTAATTGACTGTATTTTTACTTTATTGATTATCTCATAAGAGACTTCAGACATGAACCACTCCTTCATTAGGGACTTATATAATTATTTAAATAAATAATTGCGTCAAACATTTTCTTGTTCTTTTATAGTTATTTTAAATAGTTTAGAATATGGATCATTATCTTATTGATGGGTAAAACAGAGTGAAACAGTAATTAAATTTTATAGTGAGAGTGAACTGTTACCTTTTGTTAATAGTACTGTATTCCCATATGCAACAACATTATAAAACAGCAGTGCTTAACTGGCTTGATTTGTACAGTTAATGAACCAGCGCTGTAGAAACAACTTAAATCACAGTTTTTAATTAGTTTTTGTTTTACAGTGACTACACTAATACTGTAAATATGTTTTATAGTATATCTATTGTAAATTATATTAACAGTAGATATGCTGGATAATTGTTGCCAGTAAGCTACTGTAAATTTTAAGGTAACTATTTTACAGTGTATGAGGAATGTTTACTTGTCAGAACTTGTGTTTGTAGTACTCTCTGTTCTCCATTCTGCCTTTGAGTTAGTGTGTTTCTGTCGTGCAGGAAAACCCAGCTTGGCAGGCCCAAAACAGCCAGTCTTTCTATTAAACATTCATGAACCGCGGAGCAATGGCGCCAGTGCAGTGAGGTCACTCAAGACTGATCGGTTTAGTCGGCTATGGCTCCACAAATCAACATGCCTACACGTAATAAATATATATATATACGTCCCCCAGAGACCTGCACCTGGCAGCCTGTTACTTTCATAATGGAAAAAGAAAATCCTGTTGCCTTATGTTGTCTCTTCAGAATGCGGTATTGAAGAAAATTACTTGACACACCCAAAGTGTCAGTCAAATCAGACACCTGCGTCTCTCAATGATGAGGTCACTGATTGTACCACTAAAGGGGCAGTAGACTCACAATACAATAAAAGTTACTTTTTTTTTCTCTTAAGACAGGACACTCTGGACAGGTGGTTAGTCTATAGCAGGGCTATCATGGAGAGACAGTATAAACCGTACAAAGATAGTTTTGGTTTGATTTGATGAGGTTTGTCAGTTTTGACCCCAGTTTGAATGGATTCTGTGGTATTTGTTTATTGTTATGCTTACATATATGAGGATCCATTACAAAAATATTACGGTCAACTCATCAGCCTTCTCAATACATGTCTTAAACATTTTGAAGAAAGTGCCCAGGATACTACTGTCCACGTAAGTAACTCTTTCATGCATGGTGAGACAAACACATAAATGCTCCCTTGTACCTCATACTGCTTGGCTAATGCAGCTGCAGCCTCGGCTTCTCTCTGTTGGATCGTTCGATATTCTCTCCACTACCAAAAGTGAACCCTGAGCCATTATTACAGTAAAAAACGACTTTTCATCATAACATCGACCTTCGATTCTGTGTGCACTACAACCAAGCGGAAGGATTTGAGTAGTATCGAAAGCACCTCTTTGGTGCCCGGCAACAGAGACTTGAAATCCAAGCTGAAACAACGTGTTGTTCTTTTGAGAACCAATGATGGTTACTTGTTCCAGGAAAAACCATAGACCTCGAAGCAGCTACTCAGAGATGCAGAGAACATTAAAAAAACATCAACAGTGTTGTTCACACTGAGACACTAATTCAACTCCAATTACAAAAAGAAAAGAGAACTAAGGTTGAAACTGACTGAAAGGTGTTTTTTTCTTCCCTCTGGTGCTTTGAATGCCAAAGAGGTGCATTTCATTGAGAGGAAGTACTTCTGATATTACCCCACTCTTCCAAGTCATATTACTGGGATGTGTAATTATGTTCAGTAAATGATGATGAGTAGTGGCTTCAGGCCTTTTGTGAACCGAAAGAGAGGATTTTTATAGAGTATGTCACATGAGGAAAAATTAATACTTCGGCCACAGCCACATTTAGTCAGCACAAATCTCCAGATGCACGTGTTGTTACGGCAACATCATTCTCCTAGCTTTGCACCTGGTTGAAAACAATCATTTTATGTACACTGCAGTGGCCCTTAAAAGACACCCAGTTTAGACGGTTATTCACTTTGCACACTGCCATTCCAGCATTAACCTTATCATTTTATCCTTTGCAGGAGTGGGTTGTTTAAAGCACATAGACATAACTGGGGCCATTAGCAAGTAATCACAAGGGACCTGATTCAATGGACTGGTAAGGGCTGCTGGAAGGGCCAGCAAAACAAATCACATTACACCTCAATTAACACCATGGAGGCCTCTAGAGTCCAGTTGCATTCTTAGCAATAAAACTCCCCTACCCCTCACTAACACACTGTGAGCATGCAAACACGTCTACGTACTGTACATTTGATGAGAGGGGAGGAAGAGCAAAAGCAGACTAAAGAGAACAGATGCGTTTACTGTACTCTGTGTGTATAATCACAGCCTCAGCAGAGCTAGTTACAGCGCGGAACTGCAACATTTCTCTCTGACCCTGGTTCGTCTCACTTGGTTAATTATAAAAGGTTGCATCTGGCTCAGAGGGCGGTGAGCTGATAAGACCGCCCCGTCGAGCTGCCCGGCGTCCCCATCAAGAGACAAGGACAGTCACACAGAGTGGCCACTATACAGCTCAGGGCCAATTACCCACCTGCTGCATGACTGCAGTTCAGGGGTGTCATTTCATGCTAATACCACTGCCATTATTGCTGTTGTTTTTCCTGTTAGGGGGTTATGGAAATTAGATCTTAAAAGCCACTCAAATTTGATGATATGACTGGCTAGCTTTGTTTGAACTGTTAGTTTCAAGAGCGGCAAATTACTGAGAAGAAACGCTGCCAAGTACTGATATTAAATAGACATTAGGCTCGAAATATTTGGCACCGCGTTTATCTAGTTATATGGCAAATTAGGTTTAATTATACCTGTTTGAAAACAGGTCCACAGCTATTTGAAAGGAATGCTCAATCTGTGTGATATTGCAACATTAAATTATCATGTCATCAAGCTAACCCGTTTATTGATGATATAATTACAAGATTGTTTTTACACTGTGTTGGGCAGGAGGGGTTACATAAAACTAAAGAATGAGCTAAACCCAAGAGCAGCAAGAGGACCATCACCAGCTATTTGCTACTGCTGTCTTTGGAATAACTAGTGTCTTGTTAATACCACAGCCAGCTCCAGAGTCTGCATTTAATTTCCCGTTCTCTTTGCCATCTTTTTCCTCAGGCCAAGACATGAAGTCAGGAAATCAAGGTCAAAGGGAAAATTATAAATACAAGAAGCCCAGGACTTGTACTTCAGTGTGACAATCCAGGGACTGCTAATATTAAGCAAGTGATTTATTGTTGCATGTGTTATAAAAAAAGAGAGAATAAATATCAGTAGGTCACACAGGGCTGCTCTCTGAAATTGCTTTGCAAATTAAATGTACAGATGCTCAATAATTAAAGCAGACGGCTTTCCATTGAGCGCCACTGCGCGGCACCCGTCTTATCAGCGCAAGAGCTATGTCCAGAAAACACGTTTTGAGCGGAAACGCATCCTCCACTCAGCTGTCTCCAACTCTAGACACTAATCATTCAGCGCTACGCTCCAGCTTTCGCCTCCGAACATATTAGCGAAGATGATGATGAGTGACGGGGACTTTTACATCTCGCCCCAATTAGCGAGCCACCCTTGTCCCCCCGCTCAACATTAAGTATTAGAGGAGGGTTGACACATGCCCGTCAGTCACTCCCCTCTCCTTCCCCCACTCGCCTTTCTGCCTCCTCCCCCCCCTGCCTTTGGGCCTGTTGCCACCAGTGTCACAGCCAGCCGCCATCATTCTCACTGCCTATTCTCCCTTTATCAACTGAGACACGGAGCCGGCAAAAGCTAAGGGTGTGAAAGGGAGCTCATGTTACCCGGAATTTGTTTCAGCGGTTTCATTGCTCTCCCTAAGATAAATTAGTTTGAACCAGTGCATCAGTGCGAGAGGTATTAGAAGCACATAATATTCATCGGCAGCGTTAACGACAAAATATGTGTGTAGCAGTCTAGCGGACACTCGGCTCTGGGAACAAGTTGAAGCATTACAGATTTTAACACTTCGGCTTTTAGCACCAAATCAGAGGCAATAAGCATCAACTAATAGTGTGAGCGTCCACTGTATGTGTGTACAACACCGAGGAGGAATGTTAGCGGATGAAGCTGAATATTACGTTTATGTACAAACAACATGTTTTTTTCCCCCCAATAAGTCCACCAAGTAGACTTAATTTATACTTTAAAAGCAACAAGTCAATGCACTACTGTGTTTTTAAAGGACACACCAGACAGCTGAGAAACACTGTGTTAAATACAACCATTTGTTTTATTGATCTTTTTTTTTTTTCACAGGATGAAAGTGAACCATTAACTTCTTTCTTTGCTCTGGGAGTTTCCTGTTATCGACCCGCTCTCGTCCAGGACTCTCCCAAAGTGAGAGTTAAGGGAGTAAAATGAACTGTAGACGCTGAAAAGTCCACAGATGACCACAAGCATCCACTAACTAAAGAATATGAGCATTTAATTCCATTCAGAACGGGAGCTGGTGTGACTGGCCATTACTAAAGCCTCCCTGAAAGCCACCTGCCAATACAGCCTCCCTCCTTCTAATAGCATGATTATTCTTTTCCTTTCAATATTTCAAAAAAAATTGCAATAATTACTTGGTTGCAAGCTCACGCAGGGCTTCGGTTTGCATTTGCACCCAGTCTTAGGAAAATAAGAGGCATAAATGTCAAGCTATCACCATGTGTTGCCTCACACAAGCCAGGATAAAACCTGCAGTGCAGTGACAAGGAGTCAGAGCTCTGAATGGCTTATAAGGCTTATTAACATTCATCTCCAGCGGAAGCTGAAAGAATAACAAATAGCGAATGTGACTTTAAAATATAGTAACTGTGTGATATACCCACTGTGGGTAGGCAAAGTGTTGTAAATGAGTGGAACTGCAGTGTGTGGTAATGTGGACTGATACTCTCATAATAACTGTGCTCGACTAAGCAGGCTTTAAAAAACCCTTCAGCTATCTGCCTCTCTTACTCTTTTTATTTCTCTGTCACACTGACTGCATGGCACACCACCACTAGGCATAACCGGTCCCACTATATCTTGTAGACACGCACGGCTCTGAATTAATGTATATAATAATTTCTGCAGTATATGTATTCATATCTGTGCATATCGTGAAAGTGTGGAGATTTAATCTTTGTTTTAAAATGGCTTGAATTGGTCTGAAAAGCATTCAATTTTCTTTGGGACAACAAGATTAAACGAATCGATATCCCAAACTACGAGTGCTCAGTCATCTCAGTCTAATTCACAACCAGGGACGTCTGGTATAAATGGGCTAACAGAACTATCCCTCCCAAGCTAACACAAAAAAAGATGAGCAAATTATTTTTTTTAAAATAACTTACAACAGATTGTTTCACATTCTGGTGAAACCAAAGGTAGTGAGAGACATAGAATACCTCAAACGAGTTTTTACCACCCCAGCATAAGTGATTGACAGGTGCCATGCCACGCCCCCGTCATTCACTGATCATTTGGGTTAAATCCAGGCAGCCCTCAGGCTGCTGGTCATTGGTCAAAAGTGCTGCTGGTGCCAGAGCGGGAGGAGGAAGGAGAAGTTCATCTATGGCAGGCGTTACCATGAACAAGGTGGATTACTTCACTTCTAATCCATTTTCCTCAATGTCTTTGGAGGAAAAGTTGGAAGTTAAGATACTGAGATCACATCAATCTTCCAGTTTTTCATGGGTCATAACTTAAAGGGACAAATGGCAAAATCTTATGTTTTGTGTCTCTAGGTTTGATTAAAAGGACTGGCTAACGGCAAGTGTAGCCAAGAATTCACTTCTCTGTTTTCTGTGCCTGCTTTTTGGAGGAGATACGGCATGGACCCAGCAAGGAACTGTGGATTTGAAACATTTGTTGGACAAAATCAGAAAACATGGATGCAGCGTAATCCAAGTCACGTTGGGACCTGCATGACGTGTGATTGGATAGTGCAGTGGTTAGTGATGCTGGCAACCACACAGGGTTCAAATCCTAGTGAAGATCTCTAGACTTATATATAAATAGATTATTTTTTCTCCATAGTGCAGTGTTGGTTGTCATAGTTTCAGTAAGTGAAGATTCTCAGCTAAAGTATTAATTGAATTTCTTTCATTTTTTGTTATCATTTCACATATTTTGCATGAAAACACCAACTGAGTCCGTTAAAAATATCTGTTTCACATCTGTGAAATTTTGTGATTGTCATGTCAGCCTTGCGATTAATGCTTGAAGTGACCGAATAGAACTACACTTGCAGCTAATTGTGGGTTGTTCTGGTTTATCATTACATTTGTGTTTTTTGTTCTTTCATACTGTGATATTCTAATCTACTGTCTCAGGGTCAAACTGCACAATCTTTTCATTCAATAAATTTGAGTTGAAAGTTGAACATTTCCTTTGATTTGGGTCAAGGGTCCCGATGCCAGACCAGTTGAGAACCACTGATGTAGTGCGCCAAAAAAGTAAAGTGTACCTGTAATTGATGTAACTGTGTGTATTGTAGGTGATGTTCCTTTGGCTGCTGTGTTAACTATTTATTCAGTATTATGCATTTGTTAGCCCAACCGCCAAATTTCACCACCGGCCGCCACTGTTCACGTCCCTTAAACGATATTTTCATCATGAATAAAGCAAACAACCCCTACATGTGTAAACAGTGCTCTCACATCATGCTTCTCTGCCCTTCTTTGTTCCTACTTCCTGTTGTTGCCAAGTTTGTCTATGAAACATTATATCTGGAAAAATAACAGTGCGACATCAACCATGTTTTTCTTGCAGTCAGTTGTCATTGATCAAACTAACTGTAATATATCTACACTATCTGCACACAGAAGAGATATGATAACTAACATCTCTGCACATCCATTCCTTTTCTTGGCAGCACGGCTACTATAAACTCAAACCTTGTGCAGCAGGAAAACAGCTGCCTGTGCCACAGCGTCTCTTCTCAGAAGACAACATTTTCTCCACCCTATCCTGAACACGGTAAACTCCCATCTATCCTCCAGGACATATTTGCCCAGTGTTGACAATGATTTCAGAATGGCCCAGCGTGGGAGGGGAGACCATCCGTTAAAATCAGGCCTACGATGATCCATACATCAATTACCCCAGAGCACAGAGCTCGCTTCCAGGAGGCCCTGCCTTTTTTTTTTTTTTTTCTTTCTTTCCCCAGTCCAGTCTGACTACCTATCGGGATGACTAACTGACAACATCAAGGAGATTTAGTGCGGAGTCTCAGTGGGCCCGGTCAGGACAATCCCGGTAGATGGGAAACAGTAATTACAGCTGAGGGGGGAAGCTCACTAGGTGTCTGGAGGCTTGCAGAGATTCGGTGTCACAAGGCCAATGGATTCCTGGGTGCCTTGAACAAATGGTTGCTTCAGTTGTCAGAGCAGGAAAAAAAAAATAAATAAAAAAAGAGCCACAGATTTGGGCGAATTTGACTTCAGAGGAGATGAGTTACAGGTTTTGCTCTCTGGTTTGTGACATTATTTACCCAGTTGGGGAATATTAAGACTCTGAGTTCACATTCTGACTTATGCATGAGTTATTCAACATTAATAACACTTCAGAAAGACTCATTTCATTCCGGCCGAATGTGCTGACAAACTCAGATACCTATATTCTTTCTGCGGCATATAAATATTTCAAATGCAGCTTTAATATTCTGCTTTTAGGATCATCGTGGTAATGCTCACGGACCAAGGAACAGACGACACATTAGGGAAACAACGGACATAAAAATACGCGACACACAGAAAGATGATATTTCCTCCAGCCCTTCGGTGACTCATTCACAGTATCTGCAGGCCTTAATTAGGGTCAACGCAGACAATAAAGCGCCAACCTGACCTACAGAGATAAATCTACAGCGGGGTCCACCCAGCCCGTGGTGATGTCTGCAGCATCATCCATTTCTAAACCCTCCCGCTTCATCTTTATTCTCCTCCACCTTCCTTTTGCAGCCAACAGCTCCGTCATTCTTCTCCTCTGTCATTCCCGCCGCTCCCTTTTACGCTAACCTTTCAAGTCGCAATCTCACTTTCTCCCACTCTCTCTATAAATAACTGTCTCAGAGTCTGTCTTTCGCCCCCCCCCCCTTCTCCCGCTCGCTTCTGAAGAGAACCGGGGAATCTTGCAACCCCTCGCGTCCCCTGTGGATCTGAACACCCACTCAGCGCTAGGAGTGCCGCAGCTGCACGAACTATTTAACAATAACACAAGACTAAGTGAAGCCATTTGTACCGTCCGCAGTTATAAAAGTCCGTACCGTCAAAGACCAACTAATTCATCTGCTAAACAAACCGTAAGCTATATTTAATATTTTAATATCTTTCTCTTATATAAGGCTACGTCTCGATCGGACTCCTCTTTCCCCAAAACAATACAACTAAAACACAATTAAAGTTTCATATCCTATTTTGGTGAGTGAAAAAAAAAACACATTTTGTGTTTGGGTGCGCCACAAAGCAAAAGGAAAAACGTCTTGTTTTTATGCATCAAACTTTTATAGTTTTCTTATTTCTCTTGCTGATCCAGACTCTGCCTCCTGTCAGGGAGCAAAAACAAACAAACTAAATTTTTAAGTATGAAAATTACAAGATAACCTGTAATATGTGGGGGGAGGAGGGGTCACTATTGTTGGACAGGGGTGTCAGCGCGGTATGGATTGCATTTATGTGCATCCGTTTGATTGTTCTGAACCATACTGGGATTGTCACTGAGTGGAAAATGAATAGGAAAATGTCTTGCCCGCCGCTACAGATCACAACCCTCCTTCTGTTCCGATGTCCAGACCTAAACTTGAGCTTATTTCATTTGTAAATCTCATGCGAAGATACCACGGTAGCTACAGATTTTTCATGTATTTTTATTCTTTTTTTTTCTTAATGCTGTCTGATGTGGGCATTAAAATGAGGTCAGGCAGGCCTGACGAAGAAATTACATGATTTAATGGCACCCCAGGGGAAGTTTAAATATAGCTCTGCATTACAACCGGCCCCCAACTGCACAGCATGAGTTCATCTGTAAACAACTGTCCAAATCCTGCATGGGCCCGGCTTTAAGAATTACTTCAAGCGCACACACGCACGACATGTCCGTGAAAGGCCTGTCCATCGCTCGTTGCTCATTCATTTCGTTGTAGGGAATACGTGGGCGGTGTGCAGTAAAGTGTGTGCCACACCTGCACTACCACAAGGTGGCAGGACAACCTACATCTGCCATAGGCTACTTCTCAACAATCTGTCACTGGTGTGAGTGTTTTGGACAGTGCTTGATGTTTTCAGACACACACAATTTTCTTTAACAAACACCCTAACACAGAAATAAATCCATGAGGCACATAAATTCATGAGGAAGATAAATAATTACTCAAGCTAGCGTCGAGGCTGTTAGTCTATTAAAAACATGCACGCAGATCAAATTTGGATTAGTATTCATCGTGTATTTAAGGAAAAGCCCATTTTACATGACATTCACATGAAAGCACTGTAGATGGATATGTCCCACTGGGCGCTGTGGGCAGCTTATTCCCTGTGTACGCCGCTTCACATTCATCTATATTCATGGTAGGAAATCTTATTCACAGGAGCTTCCAAATAAATTTTAAAGATCTGATTCTGCCAGCTTTGCACCACATCTTAAACAGAAAGAAAAACCCAACAACATTGAATATTCTCAAATGCCAGGATGAGAAAAAGGATCAATCCTGTGAGAAAATGAAAACATCAATCGATATTAAGCAGAATGCATTTCAAGCCAAGGAATGTGATCTTCAGTCATATTGCGAAACATAAAAGATGCTCAGTGAAGTGTAAAATGGAGAATTTCCCTGTGGAAATTAGCCTCATTTTGTCCTTAAAGACTAATCAGATTTTGTTAAACACAGAACGAGAGCGCGTTCGGCTGCAAGATAAGGCCACAGCAGAACACTCTGAGCCTTAAACTTCCGCTTTTAAATTATGGCTGGCTAAACGTGTGAATTGGATTGAAGAATTAATAAGAAAATGTTTAGGGGTTGAAATGAAGAGTGCAGTCCGGACTGACGTGGCTAACGAAGCCTGACAGATGTGGGTTACATCTGGTCCCACTGGCGGAAAGCTATCCCGCGGTGAAGGCGAGGAGACACCAGCCGCTGTGACGGCTCCATTCGCCACTCCCAGCTAAGATGAGGTGGGAGCCCTGGATACCATTAATTTACTAAGACTGCTGCATGCTACCCTTGATTCAGTCGTTCTGTCTGTAACAGTTGGATGCAGGCCGACTAATCCGGATTCATCACATGTCTGTTTCGCTCTGCTTCACGCAAACTGCGAAAACCCCGCAATCCCCCAGCGCTCTTCCTGACGGCTTTCCTAGTTTACGCTCCCGCAAGTGTCAACCTGCGCCCTCCCCCTTTCGGCTCCCCCCCCACATGATGGTCTTGAGTTATTAGACAACATCAACCCTCATCAGTTAGTGTCAGCGACGACAGCTCTGAGATGACGGCGGGTGACACATGTCATCCCACAGGGCCTTAGTGTTTTCAGCCAAAGCCTCACACGACGCATTCAGAGACGATCCGATTCTACCGGCTTTGCAATTTAAATGAAGACTTAAGAACTCCAGGCACATGTCAGAAAGACGGCACAATTTCCGATTGTTGTGGCTTGGGAAAGGAGGAAATGATGTCTGTCAAATGATGAATGGAACGAAGGGATCCGGCACCTATGGTGATGAATGATTGCTGTTGAAATGACACAGAGGTGGAAGCTATCACAGTTTTTGTAATATGCCCCACGCATTACTGGATTCCTATAGTGAAATGTGCACCCAGTCCAAACAGACACCAGCAACAGTAATAGTAGTGACCTAAAAGTGCCTAAGCAGAGTGTAGAGCAGATACTGCCACACAAAACATTTCCTAATCTTGCCGTATAATGTTCAGACATGCACTTGCATTCCGATCTACAAGTTTCCCTTCTCACTATCACTTTTACTATCTACTATCTATTGTGGTCGCGTACACCGACAGAGACGAGCTCTCGAAAAGCAACAGGTCAATGAAAACGCCACGGAAAAAGACTCTCATTTCACAGGCTGTCACGTGCCCCCGGGCCCGAGCGTATTCTGATTTACTGACACAAGACCACCGTGTAGGCGTCGACCTTTCACAAACAAACAATCCCTTTGTGTTTGCCCTAAAGAGGAAATGTCAAAAATGCTGGCGGACAGCGAGCTATCAACAGCCTTGCGCACACATCTAAGTTTACAAGGATATTTTAATTTGACCTAAATGCCGTAAGCAATGAGTCAGATTTACGACACTTTGGTAAATTATCAACTACCAAGACCAGTAACTAGAAACCGTAGCACACTTTAATGCTTTAAAACTGTAACACCCCTCTGATCTGTAAAAAAAAACCATGCCAGAGTAGCTGCAGGGGGTATAAAGCGTCCCATTAGGATGAGCCAAACTGTTAAACAGAGGGCCGTAACCTGAAGCATAACGTTTTTAGCTGGATGTAGACAACAAAATGCCCACATTACTCTTTACAATTCAGTACAGTAACACAAACTGTAGCTCAATTATCGTCTGTCATATGTCAAATTCGATGTATACCGCCTTAAAAAAAACTTTTTTTTTTTTTGTCTAAAGTGTGTCATGGCAGGGCAGTGCATGTGCATAAGTAATCAGGTCATTTTCTTTATCAGTTTGTAATCAACTCGATGCCAGCTGCTAATGATACGTTGTGTCACGTAGTCAAACCACCACAACTGGTTGGACCACAATCAAAGATAAGCAAAAGGATGCAGGAAATGGCTTCTGCAACATGTGAATAAAACGCACTTCGCTTTTAAACATTCTCCAACCACAGGTATCCAACTGCATGCAAAAACAGATTCATTATTAGCAAAACATGCACTAAATGACAAACGTATGTGTGTGTTATATATATGTGTGCATAACATTATGACCACCTTACTAATATTGTAATATTGTGTAGGTCTCCCTTGTGCCTCCAAAACAGTTGTGACTCATCAGAGGATGGACATGGGTCTTCTGAGGGTGTCCCGTGGTGTCTGGATGGATCTTGATAGTGGGGACCTGTAGGTCCTATGGGTTGAGGGGTGGATCAGGCTCGTTTCAGAGCTGGATACTTGATCAGTCTGGGATGTAGGGTATTTTTAGGTCGACGACTTGTGCTGTTTTTCATGTGTTTTTAGTTGTTTCTAAACCGTGTGTGTGTGTCAGGCTGCATCCTGCGGGGGTTGCCATCATGGAGGGTCATTGCTATGGTATGGGTGGTACACGTTTAAGCGACATCCACATGAATGCCAGGTCCATGCACTGTCACAAGATGATCAGTGTTATTTACTTCTCCTGTTAGTGGTTTTAATGTTGTGGCTGATCAGTGTATTCCTGTGTAGTGTGTACAATGCATTAATTGGACTTAAGCTGCGTTTTATAAGGTTACATCCACACAAAATAATAAACTATCACTAAAGTATTCTAGTGGTGAAGAAGTTAAAATAAAATGAAAATGTGTTTTTTTACTATTTGTAAATAGAATAGAATAAAGCTTAATTTTTTTAAAAAAATAAATAATTTTTCTTTTTTTTTCAACATGTAAATATAGTATGAGAGAACAGGAGTGCTTTCCCGCATACTCGAAACTTTTATTTTGACACAAAGGAGAAACGGGTCATTTACACGCAGTATCGAAAGAGAAGTGAAGTTCAAGCATTTCAAAAGAGGCCGAACCGAAAACAACAGAAGGAGGAAGTCACCTTTGGAAGTTCAGTGAAGCACGCCGGCTGTACACCTGCCATTAAAGCGGAGGAGACCGTCCGCTCCTGCACGTCTGGGAACATGGCCAGAGCTGCTGGAGAGGACAGCGTGAAGCCACAGCTGAACCAAAACGGACTGAAAAACGGAGACGTCGCGAAAAACGGCTTCCACAACAGGAAAGAGGTACGTCTGTCAACTGCCGGCACAATTTATTTGCTCGCCATATTATTTGGTTGCGACTGTTTTTAAGGTGTGGCCAGGTGTTTTATAAGTTGGATGTGCGGAAATGTTTTCTTTTTCTTTTTTTTTTAATTCATTCATTTTTTTTTTTTTTTTATTGGATCTCTTTACCTGAGAAAACCCATTTATCTATGGAGAAGACCTGCGTGACGTCAGCAAACTTTGCACACACAAAAACATGACATCACCACAACCACAGGAATTGCGCACCCACACAAGACAAATAAATAAAGAAATAAATAAATGTAGCATTTTTTTTTCTTTTAATGTGAAAACAACTTGACACAAGACCATTGGTGGTCAGACTACCTAAATATAATTTAAAAATAAAAATAACAAAAGAAAAACAATTTGGCGCAGTTTTCTTTTTTTTTCTTTTTCTTTTCTTTTTTTTTTGTAAACCGTCTTTGTAAACCGACAGTAAGAAACGACCCACCCTGAAATGCTTCATTTCATGCTAAGCAGGATTTGTCTGCCTTTAGGCTGTGGGTAGGTCAGAAGCCATGGATGTTGGTGATTTATTTATTTTTGTGCAATGCAATAACTTGGCTGCACCTTAACTGTAGCTACATTTGCGCGGATATACTTTTGTAACATTTGCCCCCTAATCATACATATTAAATGTCCGGTGCCAGTAGTAGAACAGTTATTTATGGATTAATTGTTTGCTTACATGGCTAAACGCTTAGCTTCATAGCATCTTGACTTTTTTTTAATGCTAGCTAGCATTACTTTCTAAGGCCTTTGTAGCTGAGTTCAGTAGCACTCACCTTTGCTGAAATGAGTTTCCAGAGTCCTTTAAAGACTTTTCTATACAAATGGCCAGAAACAATATGATGTCTGTTACTCAGATAGTAATAATTTGTATTAGTTATCAAAGCTGCGTTAGCTAAACGAAAACAAACAAACAAAAAACTTTATTTGTATAGCACAATTCATGCATAAAAGGCAACACAAAATGCTACAGAAAAGACAATCAAGACATTTATTAGAACTAAAAACAGTATAAAAAAGCCTAATAAAGTAAAAGCATGAATAATAATGAGAGGCCTAATAAAAAATCAAGCAAAATAAAGAGATGACTAACACTTAAAAAAGCCTAAAGTACATAAAAACACATTTCAAGGTAAGCAATGGTAAAAAGGCGTATCAGACAACCAGAAGTGGCATATCTTCATCAAAGTTCATCAGATTTGTAGATTACATCATTATTTTTAGATTTATCTAGTCTATGATTCCTACGTAAAGTCTCGTATTTGAAAGTTACTGTGTACATGTGTTCACAGTGTTAATAGCTTACCATCCAAAATGCTCCGAAGAGTTTATGAGTCTTGTTAATGTGCACATTTATGCAGCAAGACACCCCAGTAATTAAGCCATTTACTTCTCGTGGTGTAACTGTTTCTACTTTGTCTTGTTCTTGACTGATTTTGCTCACAGAGCAATTTTTAATCGCCTGTGCAAATGTTGTCCTTTCAACGCTTGCCTTAAATTAACGGCAGCCATGAATGTCGACTATTTGTAATTCACCCTTAATAAAAAAAAAAAAAAAAGCGTTTCTCAGTCGCTATCTTTGTAATTCAGGGCCGTTATGGGCGACCTAGAGCACCACCAGCCCAAAAGATCCCTTCATCCTGTACAGAAATGCTACTTGTGATTAATAATGTGTACAAAATGTCCCTTTTATGTGGTGTCATGTCTGCATTGCTGTGGACCCTCCTTGAGTCTTTCCTGCGTCAGCGTTAGCGAAAGCTTTGTGTCAGGAGCCAGGATAATTGGAGTGTCAGCAGCAACCTTTCCTTTAAAATCAAGCCACTTTCATTCAAACAGTTGTGCTCGGTTGTCTTGTCTGCCATGTAAAACAGCTCATGTGGGACTCTCGTTGTATAGAAAAATGGCCCCGGGACTGCTGATGCCTCCAGGCAGCACAGGCATGACTCCTTTGAACAGGCTCCCATGTATGTGGCTGTGATGACGTACCTGGGCTTCGGCATTGTCACCCTGTTTGGCTACCTCAGAGACTTCCTCCGAGCTGTGGGCTTAGAGAAGTGCCACGTTGCCCAAGAGAGGGGAGCACAAAGGGTAGGTAAAAGCAGGCAATCGACACAAACATGAGCGCACTGCAGCCTCACGCACATTCTGCACAAACCCCGGCGTACCCAGAGACTTGGAATAGAGGAGCATGCATGTGGTGTCAATACGTTTTGTTTTCCTCTAATTATTTCAAGTTTTTTCCTCGAGCGTTCCCTCTGCTTTCCTCCTTCATGTTCCCCTGCACTATAACGTTGCCATGGGTGAGACAAGACACCACAGAGAATATCTGTTCAAGATCTAATTAAATCTCAGAGGATTCAAGCTTTCTTTCTTTGTGCTTCGGATTTTAGACACGGCTCGAGCGTTGCCACGTGAGAGCCATTATGTTACCACAGATATGGTTTCTTGAACCCAAAAATTGCGCTTAAGATACATTTGCTGCGTTTAAATTAAAACGGGTACGGCAAAGAAAACTAAATAAAGGAACGCTGCAACCATGTTTTGTTGTTATTTTTTGTACGGTTGCATATTTAAAAGCAGAAAGAGTTAAGCGAGCTCTGTAGGAATTAATGCTGACGGCAGCGCTTGACAACAGTCTTTTTTAGGATGACGTGACGGGAAGAAGAAGAGCATTTCAGTACGAGTGCTCTGTCATGATGCTTTTCTCCAGAGAGTCGTTAATGGAGGCCAAGTCTTTTTATAACCTTGGTAAACGCTTTAGTGTGAAGACTGTCTTGAAATACTGTTAGAACTTAAAAGTTTAGATCCAACTCTGTTGTAGCTACGAACAAAAAGAGCAACCTTTCACGATAATAAATGTGTCCCGGACCTTCTCTGCTGTGGAATTATTAATAATGTTTCTCCTCGCCCTCAGGATTTTGTACCACTTTATCAGGATTTTGAAAACTTTTACACTCGAAACCTGTACATGAGGGTACGGGACAACTGGAACCGGCCCATATGCAGCCTGCCAGGACCCGTCTTTGACCTGATGGAGAGGGTTTCTGATGACTACAACTGGACATTCAGGTACTGGAGTTCAGTCGTCTGTGAGAGATGTACTGTAGGCCTGTAGTCACATGCACAGATGAGCCAAAACAGTATAACCACAATGCCATAACAACAAAACCTTCTGAGTGTATGATATATTAAATGGTAAGTGAACATTGTCAGTAGTACCTATTACTGGGTGTTGGGGTATTTGCTGGAAGAGATCCGACCAGTCCTGGCACCAGTTCCCTCAGGTTACCTCGAGAGGTCTTTTAGAGTCCATACCTCAGCGGGTAGGAGCTTTTTTTTGGCAGCTCACAGATGACCAGCAGCATGTTGGACTTTATACCTTGGCCCCTCCGTGTATAATTTAAGAACGTACAAATGTTTTTCCAGCTTAGAACAGACCAGCAAGTGCTTCTGAACAAAGAAAATCTTCTGGGACTACGAGCAGGACAGCGAAGATTTATCTGTTCGAATCAATCGCCTCCTCTCGAAGGCGATTTCAAAGACAGAAAGGTATTTGTCATCAGCGAAGATACGTCGTTCCCGAGCGCCAGGACCACAGTTGGTATTCCTCTGTGAGGCGCAGCGGGGTCAGGGCATACATTATGAAAAAAGACTAAGAACGGAGCCCCGGGGGAAGGGAAATGACATTATGAATCGGTAAAGAGGTGAGCGTGGATTACATGTTTAAAGAGGCTTAATGCCACGGGAAAAAGCGGAAACGTGGAGTCCACTTGTCTTTCGTGGTTTTGGAGCAGCGCGCGGGTTCACATGGGCTGTGAGAAGTAGGTCAGTAGAGGAAATGTTCTTCTTAAATACTTTTAAACTCTGACGAAGTGCGGCAGAAGTGTCCACACTTGACTTGAAGTGTGAGGGTGTGCGTTGTTTACCCGAACAACAGTTATCACAGTCAGACTTTACATCTTTCCTCTTCTTAATTATGGCGAAAGATGACTTCCAGTTCAAATTATTTGTGTGCAGTCACTGCTGTTTACATTATATAAACATTGTCATAATTGCACTTCCCATCAACAGAACTCCACTGAGAAAGTAACACGTTTCTGATTAGCAATTAGCATATTTAATTGAATGTTGATTACTTTTTATTCCATGTAATTAAATGTCTCAGTGTGTGTGTGTGGGGGGGGGGGGGGGGGGGGGGTTAACAGAAAAGCTAATTGATTCCTTAATGTACATGTGCTTGCAGGTTTACCGGGAGGACAATACCCAATGTCATCAACATGGGCTCCTACAACTACCTTGGTTTCGCTGAGAACAATGCTGATTTCCTGAAAACAGTGGCTGATAAAATGAACCAGTACGGAGCGGGGGTTTGCAGCACAAGACAGGAAATCGGTGAGTTTGTGGTCAGCGTTCAGTTTTACACTTAAGAGCAGCTGCGTGCTTTCCTTTTCAGTTAGTTTTAAGACAGTGGTGGTGGTGGTGGTGGGGGTATTTTATCTCGAGCAAAATATGTCCACTTCATAATTCAAGTTTTAAGAGCTGGATGGTAGCGTGAAGCGACGGCATTTAATGGGCAGAGCGTCAAGCTGGAAATAAAACTCCATCTCCCTCATCGCGTATGCCGTCATTTATTATATTTCTCGCAAATTATATTGCCCTGCATGTTTAATTATCTCTCAGTTGGCTGCAATATTATATGAATAATTCAGCTTTTGTTAAATAATGTACCATTTGAGCATAAGTTGAGATGATTACATATCGGCGTACACCGAGGAGCAGGGGAAGCTGTATCGTAGTGGGACGTGACACTATGAAACATCATGGACATTATGCAGGATGAAAAGGGAGCGTACAGTGTATGTACTGTATGCGCTGGAAGCGTTAGGACAGGGAGGATCAGAAAGCAGAATCTGTGTCTCCTTCAGATGAATCTTGAATGACGTTTCATTCTCTGAACCTCCGTCACCCTTTGCCATTGTGCGTATGCGGCTTTGTGAGCCTGAATCTCCAGTTGCGGTGCAGCAGGGAAATGTAACGACGGGCCATCGGCTGCGTGTTCGTTTGTGAAAAGCCAGCCCAAACGGTGCGCCGCTTTTTTTTTTCCAACGCGCATCAAGAGTTTACTCGTGAAGAATATTTTCCACTTTGTCAACGGTGTTTACTTGGTGACGCTTTGACGCCGGCGTGCGGCGCGTATATCTGCCGAGCGCAGGCTAGCAGAGCAGAGGAGTTGATACACCGGCTCAGCTTTGCGTGCGTGGTATCAGCAGTGAGACGGGAACAGAGGAAACCGGAGGAATTAAAGGGCTCCGCGATTATTAGTTGTACGAATGTTTCTCGGAGTGAAAGTACAACTTCCACAGTCCACCACACCCACCCGAGCACACAAACAAACCTCCACGGCATCCATTATTCATTTATGTGATTTATTTATGTGTTCATTTCTCCCTCAGACTGTTTTTTTTTTTTTTTTTTTCAGCCAGTTCACAGAGAGGGTTAAGGAACAACAATTCCTCCCATGAGACGCTATGAAACATAAATTATTGAGGGTCCCGGTGTCTCTGTAGTCGTAGGGATGCCATAATCACCGCAGCCAATCTGTGGTGGTGAGACACACAAAATCTTCAAAGTCGAATTTGCTGGGGTGCGTTTTTACTGAACTTCACAGAAATAAATGGATTAAAGGGCGCTGATTTATTGATATGACTGATATTTATCCCTGCACACACTTTTTAACATCAAATATTTAAAATCAATCTGACGCGGCCCCCCTCATCTCAAATAGTTCATCTCGTTTCTCCTCCTGCGTTCAAGATGTTTGTTAACAGAGTTGAGTCCATACAGTGAAATTCTTACTTTACAATTACTACTAACACTAAATAATAGCACATTATTAAGGTTTTTGTAAAACCAAACGTTCTGAATAAAATGTTGTAAATCATACTATCTACAAAGCAAATAGAGGTGATTTTGTTTTGTTTTGTTGTGTTTTTCAATCAATGGCCGTGCACTGTAATAGCAGATACAAAGTGCGCTCGTAGCACACCCTGTGAATAAACGCACAAGTCAAACATTCACGCATTTGAATGAATGGGTGGCTCATTGTTCTTGTTTTTCTCTTCTGCAATCATTAACATGTAACACACGTTACAGAGAAATATTAGGTGTAGCTTCCCCGCACGGAGTAGTAAAAACGCTGCGATGAACATGCTGATATACTAATGTCATAAAAGGCTTTGTGGCATCTTTACACGTCCATAGTAAAACAGACCGTGGTGCATTTGTTTATTGAGACTCCAGTCGAGCTTAGTTACAGAAATCATTAACTCTTCCCTGATTTTTTTTTTTTACCTTCTCGCTTGCTATAAAAAAATTCCCCAGTCACGTGTGTCCGCTTAAAGAGCCATATTTAACTTACACACAATCTTTATTGACTGTTGATTGAGGCGGCAGGAACGTGGCCAAGCTAACTTATTGAAATGTGCCCGTTGTTGTGGGTTTATTTCTCTCAACTCAAGTAGAGGTCTAACGTAACCACTCGCCCTCATCCGTAGAGCTCCCAGGCCTGTAATAGCTTTCTGACGTTAACATTTCAATAAGGAGGCCTGTAAAGACACTAAAGACACGGCTAAGTAAAATGTTCTGCAAAAAGAGCAAAGGCCAGTGCAGTCTGATTTTTTTTTTTTTTTTTAAAAAAGCATCATCGCATGCCAGCAGGGGCTGTGAGCCTGAGTGGTCGAAGGAAATGTATGAATCGATGTGACTGATGGAAAGCGCAGAATGGGAATCAACATAAAGATAGAGCTGCTTCGCTGCGCTGTGGTTTTATAGACATCGCTCAATACCCATTTTCCAGTCCTTCCTGAGACATGCAGTCTGTTTGAACTTTTAATGCCGGCTCTCTGTGGTTACTGATTGTTATTGATCATGACTACAATGCATAGTATCCCATGTACATGCAATTAATGCATAGTTTCTTTTAGCGCTATAGATATGGAGTGTATTTAAATCAGTTAGATGTTATATTTCTACCTTACCTACAGATTATGAAGAGATAAAATACCGTGTGTATTATTTATCTTACAGTACCTACGTCTCTCATTGTCGCTCACATTTATAACATTAATTCTTCAATTTATTAGATGACGATGACAAGTGCAGACACTTGAAGCTACCAGAACAAAAACAAAAAAAAAAAACAACTATATAAGGTGACAGTTCACAATCTGATCAGTTTTCTAAATGAACTCTGGTCCCCACCTGTCACAGCGGGTTACAACCAACACCGCCTTAGCCCCAAAAAGTGCAGCAGAATCAGTTTAGCACTTGCAGGACCTGCTCTGAAATTACCTGGGATATATATATATCTATATATATATATAAAAAGTGCAGCTGAACTAAATTACACATTTGCCACAGCTTGAAGCTTTCTAAATTTCTCGAGATCCCCAGAGAGTGAGAAACGCTGGTGCTGATCTTCGCGTTTGCTGTCGGGCCTCTTCTGCCTCTTATCAGGAGTCATTCATCTCTGTCTCAAAACTTGCGATTGGATGACCAGTAGCAGCAAAATGTAGCCACCAAAGGGCTACCAAATTACCCAAGGTACATTAGTCTTGTTGAGATGAGTAATCTTTTGTATGATTTTTTTTTTTTTTTTTTTTTTCGTAGGTAACCTCAAAATCCATGAAGAGCTGGAGCAGCTTGTTGCCAGTTTCCTAGGAGTGGAGTCTTCCATGACTTTCGGGATGGGTTTCGCCACCAACTCAATGAACATTCCGGCGCTTGTGGGCAAGGTAATTGCATACGCTAAATGCCACACGCTGCACATACAGTGGGAAATCCTGCTGCGTGGGGGGGGGTATCATTTTCACAGCGCAGAAGATATTAATTAGCCCGGCCTTTGTTCCTTTCTTTGCATATGGCCTAAATGAATGTAGAACTGTCAACTAAACTCGGCTGCGAACAACTCCCGACTCACCGCTGTTAATTAAAATCCTAATTAAACATTACAGTGGCCAGAAGGAAGAGGCTCTGGGCATACATGGCTGCTTTCAGACACATAGACAGGGAAGGGCGGGCTTTGTTAAAAGCGCTGCTCGAGGGTGCGATTACCCACACTCTGGGCTCTCGGCGCAGCAGCCCCGGCTCACGCGGAGGGGCCGCGGGTTACCAGGGGCAACACGCGGCATGAATACGTGTGATTGGGACGGACAGGAGGAAGAGGACGTCGACTGTTTAAGTGATGGGAGCGGGGTCGTTTATGCAGCTCAAGAGGTGCGGCGGCTCCTTGGGCCGCGGCCCCCTCGCTAACCCTGCAGAGGCTGGAGGTCAAACCTCACCGCCAGCTCCGTCCTACAGGGACAGGCCGAGCCAGATCAGGGCCATGCTGTGTAGGCAGAGCAACACGAGAGTGACAGCTGCTGGTGGACCAGGGACCGGGCCAGCTGGACCCCAGGCCAGACCGAGCGTATCTGTCACCGAGACGGTGTCAACATAACCCTCCACACGCCTTCATTCAGACTAATGCAGTCAAATGCTTAGAGCTTCAGTGTTATATATGCTAATGCACTGAAGAGAATTTCCTGGAACGGCTGAATTAATCTGCATGCTGATTTTTTTTTTTTTTTACACACACACGCACACACATATATATAATATGAAGCACAATACCCTCTGTTATGCGGTGTGGATGGGGGAAGGGTAAGAGGAACGAGCTGACATGTAATTTGCCAGGTGCATTTTTTTTTTTTTTTTTTATGTTATCATACATCATGTTATCATTCTTCAAGGATGCAATGGAAACCAGCTACATATTTTGGGATACGTAAGAAACAAATGTCACAAAAAACAAATGCAGTCACTTTTATAGTTTATATGTAAATTAATTAATGGATAATTGAATTAGTTCTCTAAGTATACACAAGTAAAACCTAAACACAGTTTTACCATTTCTATGCAAACTGTAGCATAATCGGTTTGCTCCTAAATCCTTTAATGTATTTATCAGTATATTTTTTGATTTCAGCGGTGCAGTAGCATTCAGCTGTTACTCTGGGACTGAATGACACTTCACTGTCTCATTAACGCCTCTCTGTTTTTGCTGATTTCCAGGGTTGTTTGATACTAAGCGACGAGCTCAATCACACATCCCTCATCTTGGGCGCCAGACTGTCGGGAGCAACTATCCGTGTGTTCAAACACAACAGTGAGTCCGTCCGGCGACTTCCTCTCATTTGAGACACACGAGTCATTTCTGCAAAACAGGAACACATATTTAAGTTATGACCGCGAAAGCCGCGCTGTCCTGATTTACCAAACGTCTTCGGTGCTCTAGATTCATCCTGTGTGTTGCGCCATACTTCAGTCTCTCTCTCTCTCTCTCTTTTTTTTTTTTTTTTTGCATGTCGATGAAGTTGAAGTTTCTGTTCGCTGCCGGTACTGCTGCTCACACTTCACACTGTCTAGCCTTTTTCCTTTTTTTTCATCCCAAACAGTTGCTACTGTGAGAAGCTTTTTTGTGCAGAACAAGATTCGCCTTAGGAAAGACCTACTTTAACATTCAGTGTTTAGAGTTGCAAATGTAAAAGCTTTAATGAAACGGGTTCGGTTTGCAGTCACGACTGCGCGTTTTTTTTTGTTTTTTTTTTGTCCTTCAGCAGCACAGCAGCAAAACAGAAGTTTTCCAACAAAAAAAAGCTCATCTTGCTCCAACTACTTCACTGTCACATTACATATTGTAATAAATGGATGTGAGGGGGAATTATTAAGCGTGGATGATAGAACATCCTTTGTGCTCGCCTCAGAAACATCCCCTCTCTTTCAGGAGACAGCGCAAATGAGCCAGTCCTCTGGCGGTAAATGTGTCCTGACAGGTACAAGCAGAGGCGGTTATGGGTCCTCCAAGCAAATCCCAGAGGCCTGTCTAAAGGCAAAGAGCCCTCAGGCACCTGAGCCGCTGACCCCTCCCTGCCTCTCAAAGTCCTGCACTAGACACGCTTTTATTAGCAGAATATTTAACTGAATATTTACTTAAAGGCTTTTACCAATCAACACACACTGCCTATAGTTACTTTTTTTTTTTTTTTTTTTATCTCATCTGGAATGTTTACCTTTCACATCAATGGAATTTCATGCCACAGACTGGTTCGACTGGTTTGCGCGGTCGAACGTCGTCGTACAGATTGTTTATTAGACCGGCATTCGTTCGAACAGTTAACCGCGTCCATGTGTCGGTAGCATGCGTGCGCTCAGAGGATCACGCCAGAGGAATGAGATGGCAGCATGGCAGCATTTTGTGCATATTCACGGTGTGCACACGTCTCGCGTGAAAGCGGAGATAACCATCCTCCTCCCGGTGACAGCCGAACAGTGGCTCGTATCGGGCCGCGGCTTAGCTCAAATCACTGTTAAACTGTGAAATGATCTTTTTTCTCATTCGTGACCGTGCACACGCACAAAACAACGAGCCACAGTGGATTTCTCTCTCCCTGTCTGCTTTTTTTTTTTTTTTTTTCTTCTTCTTCCCAGTCGAGACATTAGACGCGTTCTGTTCTGTTTAGCTTTCGGATGGTGGGCATCTGTTGCCTCTTAAGGTAACCAGTTTCTGTGTCGATATCAATCACCTGTGACAGACTATCAGCTATGACAGGCTTCCTCGTCGCTCAGCGGGAAATGTTGGATTGCAGTCATACTTTTGAGTGGTACGACTCATTAGCTACACCTGTTCAACACTGCCATCTGCTGGTGTGTGCGGCAGGGGGATCAAAAATAATGTCACCATCACTTATATCAGCGGGAAATTATTTTGCTGAAGCCAAAGTGTCAGTTCATATTCCAAGCGGGCTGCACTGAAAAGGTCTTCGGCCCCGGCCGACGTTAGCTCCGTTAGCCCTTCGATACGGACGTCGCAGGTGCTCGCAAGCATCAGGCTGCAAAACGTATCACCGGCGGGCTGTTTGTCGAAGGTGTTTCCGGCAAATAAAGAAAAGCTTTGTGTATTCTGCAAGCCGGCTTACCATGTGAAAATGATACAATGCGATTGTTGGCTCTGTCTGATCCCTCCGAGCTATGATTTGTTGTTGCTAAGCCGCGCCGTGCGGTGTTTTCGTTCATGTGACCGCACAGGTTTGAATCTATATGATGTCGACCGCTCGTTCACTCCTGTTTCTCTGTCTCCTTTGTTCGTCCGTCAGACATGCAGAGTCTGGAGAAGATGCTAAAAGAGGCAGTTTGCACTGGGCAGCCTCGGACCCACAGGCCCTGGAAGAAGATCCTCATCATGGTGGAGGGCATCTACAGGTCAGCCGTTACACAGCCCACACGTTGGCAGCATCGCTCCCGGAGACGTATGTCTCGAGTCGGTCGAAATCGAGTATCAATCTTTTTTTAAGTACGGGCTTCCAGGTGGTCTGTAGCAGACCGCTGCAGAGGAAAACTCAGGTACGAATCCTTATTTGTAACCCGAGGTGAGCCTGTGCTTAGCAGTCCCTGTAATGGCCTCTTTTTCAATTGCTTTCCCTCTATACCTTCGAATAATAGATGGTGTGTATGTATGCATGCATGTACGTGTGTGTGTGTGTGTGTGTGCGTGCGTATGCTTGGGTACCATTTGATTACTGGAGAGAGGAGAAAGGTATTATGTGTCTCTCCCGGCAGCGAGCTATCCCGAGCCTTAGTGACCCTCTCCATCTGCTCATTAGCTCCAAATCAAGGCCAAATGGAGCCACAGAGATTGACTTGGCTACACCCCCAGCTCCAACTGTTTATCACGGCCATTTCTTTTTCTTCCCTCTTTTTACCTTCTATCGCACGTACATCTCAGTCTCTCTAAGCTAAAACGTCACTGGAAATGAATTGATTTATTTAAAAAAAGAAGAAGAAAGCGCGCCCGCGTCTGTTGATATTATTATAGTGATTAGCTCCATCGCAATCCGAGGACTTTGAGAGACAACTTAATTGCACACGTTTTCAGGCTGCATTCATCAGGCAGATACATCTAAAGTCAAACGGAGACATGAGAGCGAGCTGCCGCCTTCCACTGCATCGCTGAAATAACTAATCCTCCATGTCTCACCTCCCTGCAACATCAAAAGACTTGGATGTAGAGTAAGCACACTTTAGCCATATCCCCAGCCTGTCTTTGATGTCCACATCGGTCCTGGTGAAACACTGTCTTATGTCATTTGGGCTGTAGACGTTCTCAGCAAGTATAGCAGGTCTGGGATTGCTCCATTCCCCCAGCCATATAATCACTCATGCTGTCTATTTGTAGCCTTAAAAGGTTTGCATCAGAGGGGAGGGAGGAGGGAGCGGAGTGAAAGAGGGCCAGCAGAAAGACTCTCGGAAGACACGTCGAATTACGAATTTGCAGATGCGGAGGTGCTCCGCCTGCAGCGGATGAAGTTGAGTTTGTTGAAATGTGTGTCTGTGATTCTCTGTCATTAGCATGGAGGGCTCAGTGGTGCGACTGCCCGACATCATCGCTCTGAAGAAGAAGTATAAAGCGTACCTGTACCTGGATGAGGCCCACAGCATCGGAGCGGTGGGGGCGACGGGGAGGGGCGTGACCGAGCTGTTCAACGTGAAGCCAACGGATGTGGACGTGATGATGGGGACCTTCACGAAAAGCTTTGGCGCTTCTGGAGGCTACATTGCGGGGAAAAAGGTCCCTGTATATCTTTTAAAAAATTCATTTTATTACTGGTAGATATACACCGATCAGCCACAACGTTATGACCACCAACAGGAGAAGTAAATAACGTTGACCATGTTGTGACAATTCAACCTTCTGCTGGTTGAATTGTTGTTGAACTTATGGACCTGGCATCACTGCGGGGATGTTACTTAGCCATGTACCACCCACCTAAACCAGACCAGACCAGACACCCCCAACCCCATAGCAATGACACTCCTTGTTGGCAGCAACCATCCCCAGCAGGATGCAACATGACACAGACACACACACAAAAAGGAAAAATTCAGAACAGAAACATGAAAAATAGCAGGTGGCGATGACCTGGCTTCCAAACTCACTAGATCCCAATCTGATCAAGTATCTGTAGGATGAACTTGAACAAGCCTGATCCACAAAGACCCCTCTCCTCAACCAATAGGACCCAAAGGCCCTCCACTATCAACATTCTAAGGGAGACCTACACAATATTAGGCAGGTGGTTATAATGTTATGCCTGATTGGTGTGTATATTAGATCCTGAATGTTAAACATCCCTATTTTCCCCCAGTTAAGGCTGGCCTGCTAAGGACACGTCCCGTGTTCTGTTTTTGTTGGTGCAGCACAGGATGACAGCAGACAGAGGAGCAGGGCGAGCCTATTTGTGTAGCCACAGTCACTTAAAGCGATTTGAATAAAACAAGATAGAAAAGAAAAACACAAACAAGATAAGGATCTTGGCTCTGTTTTACAGAACGGAGGACGCCTCCGACTTTCAATCTTCCTGACCGAATGGCGTCATTTTAAAGCTGGATGGCGCGCTGCGTATGCCCCGACCCGATGTGCACTTCCCCAGAAACATAGCTGGCACAGACCACAACAACTGTGATCGGTCTAAAATGCCACGTTTCTCACTGGCCGGACAAGAACTAACAATCGTCAGTCCGTTAGCCCCCTGCACACAATTTATTAAACTCCAGCGTCGGAGGCAGACAGAGGAACTGCTCAAACAATGTGGGCACAGCGGTGCACAAGGATGAATGCTACCAATCTGTCCAGTGTAGAGAGGGAAGAAAGAGTCAGAGGCACAAAACAAACACCGCACTCATTTTGTGGTATTTTTCAAAATCAATACAGCAGCATGTGTTTCCTTGCTTCTCTTGAAAAGATCTATTTCTCACTTTCCCTCCATATCACCAGTCCATCACCGCTGCAGAAGAGTCAGCTGGTAAACTCTGCAGCAGACCTGGTGATTCTCCAGTCAGGCAGAAACTAGCTGCAAAAAATAATCCTCCCCGCACCCAAACAGTGTCAGGGCAAATTTCAAGGAATAAGTAGGACAGTAAGTCAGTTTACACTGAAGCTACTCAAATAACCTCAGGGAAGCCATCTTAACTGTAAAAACTAAACCAAAGTGGGGCTTTTTGAGACTTTTCTGACACAGTTTAAAGAACTTTGTAGTAGTCGTCTATGCAACATTAACCCCTCTGCCTCCGGAGCACCTTAAAACAAATCATCCAAAGACGTATTTTCTGTGCATTTTTAGCCAGGTCTGTTATTTAACATATGTGTAAGTCAGTCACACTCCATCACTGCACCCCACCCCTGTCGTAGCTCTCACATGTCCAACAAATGTTCCCCACGGCCGTCACTTGGGGCCTTTGTAATTCCTTTTCTTTCTTTCTTTTTTTTTTTTACTCCATTAAAAAGTACACTTTAGTACATAACCACACCGGTTTTGCAACAGTTGATTAGAAAGCAACAGAGGAAGCGGCCATGTTGTTCGAATTAGGCATTCAGAGAGGTTCCCCTTTCCTCCTTCGCCTCCTTTCCTTATGTTGTTCTCAGCCGCTCTCCGCCGTAATAAGAAGGTAAAGCTGGCAGGCGGCCAGCCCCTTCTTGTGGCGGGGATCGGAACTGCGCTCCAGATTTAACAGGATGACTTTTAACAAGCATGATGATGTTTGAAGTATGAACACTGCGCCTGGTTTGACAGCTGGCTGTAGTAAACTCCTGAGGGGTGGGAGGAAAAATAAAGGCAGGAAAAGAGAGAGGGAAACTTTAGATTTGACGCATTCGTTGTTGCGGTGTAATCCCTCCAAATCCCGAATTTTAAGTGGATTCGGGTTGACCAACAAAAAAGGCTGCGCAGATGTGTGGAAAACAGTCACGTTATAGCTATTTTATGAGAGAACCAAAAATAAATACCCCAATAAATAAACTCCGAGCTCCTTTTAATTCACTACAACCTTACGTGTAGGAGGCTTTATTCAATAACCTGAAGTGAAATTGGGTCGTTAAATAGATCTGTAGAAAAAAAAAAAAAAACCCATGTGCCAGCGTGCGCTCCGTTTTGGCACCGCTCGCGCCCTGTGGCTCCGCGGACAGGAACTGCCACATCAGTATTGCGGCCACCGTGCGGCTGAGGAAACACTCTTAAGCTGTCACTCCGCGCCCCCGAGCGAGAGATGGATTTCGGACATGTTCCCTTAACTGGTTTATCTTGGTTTGCGCCGAAATCCTGCGGGGCCACAAAGCTGCGAAAATCTCCCGCCTTAAATGAAAACAGATGTCAGGTTGTTTCAGGGTTCTTATCCCCAGTTTGGAGCATCCCCTCCTCCCCCCTCCCCTCCCCTCCCCTCAAAATCCCTTCCCCGCGTGCGTTTGAGGAAGCCGCAGCCGCCGCCCAGTGGGGACAGATGGCGGTTAGTGGAAGCGGTGGCCAGACAGCATCTCCGGCTACGTGTCATCACCCCCGCACCCCAACGCTCCGCAACCACGCAGACACCGAGCTGAGGGGCAGCCGCTCACAGCTCTCCGGGCCCCGATCCCAACCTCAGGCTGCTCACACACACACACACACACACACACACATACATATGCTCCAGGGACCCATGACCAAATCATTTTTTTTTTCTGAAATCCTGCTCCTCTCTTGTCAGCCACTAGCAGAATTAATCTCCTGCTGACATTTAGGAATAATGAGCATGACAGTCCTCATTCTGGCTCATTTTGGCGCGGGTTGTTCCTCAGATTAATACGCCGGTTTCCCCCCAGAGTGAGGAGCGGGAACGGATCCAGAGCTGTTTTTGCAGTCAGTGCCAGGAAAGTCAGGGTGACAGAGAATTGGCT
The DNA here is from genome assembly GCF_022458985.1 of Mugil cephalus. Classification (NCBI taxonomy): domain Eukaryota; kingdom Metazoa; phylum Chordata; class Actinopteri; order Mugiliformes; family Mugilidae; genus Mugil; species Mugil cephalus. Next base: position 9,183,033 of record NC_061782.1, read on the forward strand.
TGAGGTATTTTAATTGCTGCTCAGGTGTTGATGATGCGTGAGCTCTCTCTAGTGGCGCTGAGGGAAAACTGCAGGGCCGAGCTTCCGTTAACGGCGACCACGCACTCACACCGGCGCTGTGTTTAATGTTACAGGACCTGGTCGACTACATCCGTAGCCAGTCTCACAGCGCGGTGTACTCCTCGTCCATGTCCCCCCCCGTCACCGAGCAGGTCATCCGCGCCATGAAGTGCATCATGGGAAAAGACGGCACCACAGAAGGTGAGTGAGTGAGTTGTCCGTGGACTCACTCGGACGTCCTTTACCGGGGGGCAAATATTATTTCTGTCTTGTTAAAAGAGTTTTACACCTTTCGACAATTTTTTTTTTATTTTATTTTATGGAAACAACAGCAAACCAAATCCAGAGGACGCTGCCACAATGTTAACATTTCGGAGTAAGACCTGCAGGGAAAGGCAGGGAAACAGCTGCTCGGGCTTGAAAATGTGGAAGCAATTATAGGGGTCTGCAGCGGTAAGGAGAGGGGAGACGTGCAGTCCCCGAGCACATGTGACCCTAACGTGGAGGAAATCATTTTCATGTGTGCGTTGTGAGGTACGCTGTTCCTCTGCAGAGTTACTGCCTTAATGGCATCAGACACCGGGGGCAGGGAAGCAGTCGTTAGCAGACCAGTCGCAATACCACCAGAGGAATTCTTCTTGAGCTGTTATTGTAGTGGTACTTCTGATAATAGAGGCATCTTGAGATGGTAACGGTCAGTTAAGGACTTCTAGTTTTGCGTATCCACATTTAGAGGGGGCATCCGTGTGAGCTCTAAATAAATGTCGTGGATGCTGTAATGGGTTAATCACCACGAGGACTAAAGCCTGGTGTGTTATAGCCGAGGTATATTGTAGCTTCATGCCAAGATGAGTAGCTTTTTCATCTGGCTCTGACCCAGACATGCTTTGCGGCTGACGTAGCCCGGTGAAATAGCTGTTGTGGAAAAAAAAAAAAAAAAAAAAAAATCAGTCTTGACCTGTGTTATAGAGGGGAGGGAACACAGCAAACAGTGCAGCCTTTCAAAACATCAGCTCCGGCGTCCATCAAAACACTACGAAATCTCACCGGCACAAGAAACCTAACAAACTCCCGGAGTCATCTGCCTTATAATCTCCTTCTCGGCCTTCCTCCCTCCTCTTCCTCACCTTTCTCTTTGATGTTGAATTTCGCACAACTCCGACAGACAGCAACATCCACACGTTCTCCTCGCCCACTCGGACGGCTCTCTGTGTCTGGCAGCAGGTTTTTGACCTCCGCGGCCTCTGTCTCAGCAGAGAGGAACCATTTACAAAATGGGGACTGCGCTTTTTTCTTTTTTTTTTTTTTTTGGCATATGCCCAAATATTGTGTTGTTTTTTTTTATCCCCCTCCTCTCCTTCTACTGAGATAAGGGGATTTAAAGTGCTCTCTTACATCCCTTTGAAAGAACTGCCGATCTGTTCCCAGGTAATCAGAGGGGAACTGAGCTGTGTGTTCCAGTCCGAGGCCGGGGCCGTGCCGAACTCCCCCGATGATTCACAGCGTTAGGGAACATTTACCCAAAATACATGCGATACTGAGGCATTATTTGCATTTGGTCATGGCTGCGCTCCAGCGCCTGCCCACGGTCACTAATTTTGTGTGAAATCTATCATATCCAATTTGCAAGCGCGCTTTCCCGGAAACGTGCAAGTGCGTATATGTTATGCCATCAGGCGGACAAAACTGAACCATCTGCTGCTGCAGCTGAGTTGTAATCACGAGCAACCTCATAGCGGAGGCTGAGCCGGCCCAGACGGAGGTCCGGGATGAGATGGCTAGGCAGCACGCTACGTCAGCCGCTACTTACTCATAGGTGATGTCCTTCCCGGTGGGGGAGGCCGAGGGGGACGGTGGAAATATGTGGAGAAATGAAGTGAGAGGTCGCTTCGCTCATGTACATCTGGTGGTGTCTGTCCTTGTTTTTAATTGGAGGCATCGGACGCATCCGTCAACTGGCAGAGAACACCAGATACTTCAGGGCCAGGCTGAAGGAGATGGGCTTCATCATCTACGGCAACGACGACTCACCTGTGGTCCCGGTCCTGCTCTACATGCCAGGCAAAGTGGTGTAAGTGCACTCAAACACCTAGAAGACACTTTTGCAATAAGATTATCAATACGTACTCTACGCTCACCACGCTTAGATTTATTTTAAACCAGAAAATATTAACTTCCCTCGTCCCGTCCTCGGCATGTGTCACCCCTCTAAGTGATTTGGATGGCGGCCATATTGCTTTCTCCAAAGTTTCCATGAATCAGTAGTGTAGACGGACGCAGCCTGTAACCACTTAAGAGGCAACATCGGGTAATGATTAGGCAGAACTGTGGATGGTTTGAGTCATTCAGGTGTATAATCAATTGGGTATAAAGTGTCTTTCAATGCCAGTCACCATTAATATTGACAGAAAGGAATCGTGGGCATCACGAGTCACATAGTATTAGGGAAAACCGATTTGTTTAAGTATCTTTTATACTACATGATTTTGCTATCTAGTATTATTTTAGTCATAAAATATTTCTTTCTGTAGACACTAAACAGTCCAGACCTCTGAATCTTTCTGTGTGAGATTCCATTTTTCCCCCCAACACGTTTGTGATGTTTCACATTTCTCAAAACTTCCCGCAGAACGAGCCGTTCCCTCCGCGGCCTCATTAAAAGTGAAAGTCATCAGAGATAAGTTGCTTCTGGGCCGTCAGAGCCGTCGGCCGCTAGGAGCTCCGTCTGATTTACGGCCCTTTTGCGGAAATTATCACAAGTCGCTGTTACCACACAGCATCTGCATCGTTAAGGATGTGGAAGGGAGCGCAGCATTCCGCGCGATTTTTGATTTCACCAGGCGAAAGGAGCAAATGCTTCATCGTGTGGCTCGTCTCGGACGGTCGAGGCAAAAAAAAAAAAAAAGTGAGATACGTTCCAGCAAACGCATTCGGTTACACCGCGCAGATGCACCACGCTGTCACAAAGCACTGTCATTTTAAATCGCTGACAGCAGAAAGAATATAGCGCCCCATCATTAGCATAGTTAGCATATCTGATGCTCATGATTTTAATTGAGGTATAACAAGGAATGTCATAACAACGTCACAGATGACTGCAGTCAGAGAAGGTCTTACTCAAAAACAACCAAAAGAGATTTAGTTTTATGTCTGTGTTTGTGTATTAAAATTAGTGTATTAAATCTGTTATAATGAACTGTCTATGTACGGAAGAGTATTAGGGCCACCCATGAGAAAAAAATTACAGGTAGATTTTGAGAAAAAAGTTGAAATTTCAGAAAAACTTAGACTTTTAAACCGGTAGTACAGTACAGTATGTAATAATTATGGTAATTAATAATTTTGGAATATTAAATATTAACTGTACCATACTCATAGGATACTGTCGGTTTAAAGGGTCTACCTTCAACTTTCTTCTCGAAATTTCGCCTTTTTTTCTCGAAATTTCAGCTTTTTTCTCAAAGGTCATGATGAAAAAATAATTTCTAATTGTTTTCTCCTGGTTTTGCCCTAATACTCTTCCGTAGTTAATGTGTAAATGTGGTCATTCAGCTGTATGATCATTTTAGACTAAATTAAACACAAAAGTTTTGTTAATAAAATAAAATCAGTTTTTTTAGCCTATGGGAAAATAATAGAAACAGCACAATGCAGTTCAACAGTATCTTATGTTAAACCACAGCTAAATCAACAGCTTTCTCAGTTTTCTGAAACGAATGCTGAGCACCATAACCCAGTTTGTTAGGTAGGCTGATGAAAACAAACGGCTTCTGAGTATATATTGTAACGTACAGACGTATAAATTGATAGTTTTCTTTTTTTTGCTGCTGATCAGGGCTTTCGCTCGAGAAATGCTGGCGAGGAAAATTGGCGTGGTGGTCGTCGGCTTCCCAGCCACGCCGATCACAGAGGCCCGGGCTCGCTTCTGTGTTTCCGCGTCTCACACCAGAGAGATGCTGAACCAGGTACGCACAGAAAATAAGAACCTCACTCGCTGAAGTTCAAGCTCAAGACGCCGTCGTTACATATTTATTTTTATTTCACCAACACGCACGATCTAAGGCTCTCCTCTGTCCTCCAGGTGCTGCACCATATGAACGAGGTGGGAGACCTCCTCTGCCTCAAGTTCTCACGGCGGAAATATTCCTCGCGGCCTGACCTCTGCGATGACACAGACTTTGAGCTGGACAGCTGATATGACCCTTGACACCTTAACTTCACAGTGTCAAAACTAAGTGTCCACGCCACGGCAGACTCATAAACACACAAACGCAGGGTAACACCCGCATCTCACGGCACAACGGGAGGGCAAATGTGTGGCAGCTGCTTTTTACACGTTTGTATATGATTCAGCACAATCCTAATCTGTGCTGCTTTAAAAGAGAAACTACACGGACTGTGGAAATATTCTTATATACACTTATACAGTATAAACTGTATGAGGAATTGTTGCACAACACAGGGACAAATTATATATCATTAGTTTAGTCACATTTGGAGAAAATTTTCTATGTTATTCTAATTACTTATGTCTGTATTTAGACGCTCAACCCTGTTTTATGGAAGTTTTTTTGCTTTTCATAAAATAATATTTTGTAATTTGTTAAAAATGCTGATGGTGGAACACAGAATTTTATTTAAGAGTAACCATTATTTTGGAAATCTGCTCTGAAATATGTTTTTTTTCTCTGCATTCAGACACGTTCTGTTGTCAACATTGCTGAATTCTTAGTTATGAATATAAAGTTATGACTTTAAGCTACAAATTCTGAAGAAAGAATATATTATTATTGTTTTGAATTCAGTTGCTTTATATATATATATATATATATAAAGATAAAGAAATAAAGAAATATAAAGACAATAGTCAGGAGAAAGGAAATCCTTTTAGGCCAGAATCATTATTTTCTTAACGAGAAATCAGTTTTCCTCAAAATGTAAAAGATTTGCCCGCAGACCTGACTCCAAACTCGACACACGTACGCTCACAGTTCTGACTTGACATTCAGAGTTCTGAGGAAAAGAGATGAGTAATTGAGAGTCATAATGCAGACTCTTGTCCTAATCCAGTTTTTTATTTTTTTTTTCAGTGGCCCTAATCCTCTTCCCTCCTTTGTGTGTTTAAGTGTTTAACTTCCTGACACATGATTATTTGCACAAGTCAACAGATCAAGCAAAAAGATACCCGGACTTTTGCGGTTCACACTGAACTGCTTCCATGAAAACGTTCTCAGCGTAACACCACTTTCATCTCGGCAAATCACGGCCTTCCCGACAATAATAGATCATGTGGCAATTACTTCTCTGACATGCAGTTAAATATCAACAACCCGCATGCGGAATAGAAAAGGTGTTATGGCTTGTTTTGCGGCGAGACTGCTCATATTCGCCCGGTCTTAACAGCTTAATTGTTGATGTTTTAAAGACCCGCTGTTCTCTTTCACACACAAACTGCGTAACAGTTGTGAAGGTAAGCATGCAGAGTATGCAGCACCTGAGCCAACAGAAACCTTACCTAGCAATTAGCGCTGAACTCCAAATTCTCGTGGTATGGGGTAATCATTTGATTAACACAGGAAGGATTATAGAAGGATGATAAATGTGTTTTCACAATGTGCCAGATCGGGTCTAGTCGGCACTTGTTTTTCCTCGGGACGTTGCCATGTTTGTGTTTTCCTCCCCATAAACAACGCGGCGGCGGCGGCGCTCGACAAGATCAGAACACTGTTCGTGGGAAAGCACGGCGCACTAGATGCACTCAGATATAGCTTGAAAAAAAAAATGTCAAGAAAAAAGAAAATAACTCATTTTCCCCCTAAAGGAGAAAACTCTCCGTCTGCTCTCTACACTCGATCACTTTGTTCTGTAAGCGAATATATTTCACATCTGGCTCCTATAGCCAGAAACAATAGAAAACAGTTTCTTTAATCCTCAAATCTGTGATGTCATACCAAAGACGTGGAGGAGGTTTGGGTATGTGGGAAGGTGGCCTCAAACGCTGCGTCGGGGTGCGCTAACGTCCTCCGGATGTCTGTTATTAATTTTTGTTTACTTTCACCTTTAGTCTGAATGTGGACGCTGTTAAATTCGTTGCAGCAGGAGACAGATGTGCGCATGGGGGGAAAGTGGAAGGCTTGAATTCGCTCTCAGACGCTCCGAAACGCTGTGCGTCACAGGCACGGGGTGTTCAAATACTAAGCTCCGCCGCGATTATTCGGAGAGGCAAACTCCAACTTGCTGAGACATAGCGGCAACATTTTTGCACAGTTACACTGTGGGGGGAAAAGTGTTCAAGCAACTTCATATTTAACCATGAATTTGGGATGTGGCTCTTTCTGTTTTTTTTTTCTTGCTTTTCTTTTTTTTTAGTCAACGTTCAGGTTTCGTGTGTGTGTAAGAAACGGAAGCACGGTGACTGCTGGACGACAAATTTATATGACTCGAATGACACAAGCTTTCTAAACCCTAAACTTGAAAATCATAAAGAACATTATCTAGTTCAGAGGGTATAAATATATTATATTTTTTGTGGCAGCAAGACTTGGTCAAATGTATCCGTACAGTCCCTTTATAATACAACAGTCTCTTCTGATCTCTTCTGTATAGGGCTGCTAAAACTATAGTATTTTTTCCTCTAATGTGTATTTTCTGATGAACCATTAAAGCCACAGTTGTCATACCGGTGTTGTCGGTATCATTACTACTCCACGGGCCACGGTTTGGCAACACACAAACACTTGACTGTCAGAGCGGGGTGGGAAGCACAAGTCTTGCCAAGCTTCCTTCCAGTCACTTGTAACCGCCTTCAGCTTAAGCAGAAGTGGCAAATGGTCGGCGCTGGCATTCAAAACATCTGTGCAGCCAGGCTACTGGTGGCAAGGCCCCAGAGACCTGCCTGCCTGCCTGCCTGCCTGCCTGCCTGCACCAGCTTCTTTTGAACTGCAGATCCAAATGCGCTGCACTTATTGGAATGGCATGTAGCTGCTATTCTGAAGGGGGATCCTCCGCTGCACCTTTGATGTCCACCACTGTGTGCAAAGCAGCCGAGCTATTCTCACTGCCCTCTGTTTACCATTCAGGCTGAAGCTTTTCTGCTCTGGAAGGGGAGTTTGGATTTGAAAGGGAAACAGATTTGTGTGGCTTTGCCTGGACCAAGTTAAGACCAAAGATATTCGGCCTTTATAAGGAACTACTGGTTAACGGGGGGGAACGTAGTGAAATGGGCCAAGGCGGCGGAGATGACTTTAGAGGACTTATTGTATATTTCATCCACATTCAGACAACTCATCCTTCTCAGCAGAGATTTAGACTCTTATTTTCAGGTTTATATCTGGAGATGTTTTATTGTAGTGTTGCCATCAAATGCATTCTTCTTTAGAATGAAGCAAACTGTGCTTTCTGATGCATTCAGACATCAGATCGCTGGAGTTTCATTAAATGATGACAGAATTTAGGGCCTAAGTTTATCAAACTTCTAGGAATGTCCTCCAGGAAGCTTATTTCACAATTAAGAGCAGAAACTGTTTTTTTTTTTGTTTGTTTGTTTTTTTGTTAATGAACTTTCATTGGATCTATATGATGCACGAGGACTTAAATCATATGTAATGTGATGTGCACAACGCCTAACTCGTTCCTTTTAAGTTTTGTTCTTGCGGCGACGTGCGTCACGCGTAAGAATCGGCCACATCCTCAAAGATCATTCACGCGCAAAACCAAATAACCAACACACTGCGGATTTGAATTGCGGATTTGAATTACGGCCTCCGACTAATCTCTGGACTAAATGAACAGCTGTTCAGACGCTGTCAGGTAAAAGGTCCCCGTTGGTCATCGTGAGTAACAATATTGTTCCACTTGCGCCCCAAGTTGGACGTATCGACTTCAAAGGCGATGAATTATATGGCCTGCGCGCTCTTTTCCGCGCCCGCAGGATCAGTGGGCTGTCACCCACGCCGAAGGTGCAGCATCCCTGCCTGGTGCATAATTTGACACAGCGGCCTGCGCTTTGATGCGGACAATAAAAGGTCTCACATGGCCTAATCACATTACGCACCATTTGTCTTGCTTAAGCGAAGTGTTGCGGCACCTTCCGCTTCAGCTCGCAGACCGAGACAAGGCTGCTGCTGTACACATGTCAACATGAGAGGGAGACCTCCTGTAAAGCGCCTTCGGGTGTCTTCCTCTGCGCTGCGACGCGCTTGTGCACCCCGTGCGCCTCCGGGGACCACCAAGGATACTTTGAGCCGATCTGGAACTCCTTACTGTACATCTGTCACGATGTTTTTTTTTTGTTTGTTTGTTTCTTCCCAACAGTAAATTAAGCCGATCACATAATGAGCATATCATTAATATTACTTGAAAGTGACATTTTAAAGACACGTCTTCTGTCATAAATTCTGTCAACGGGATCTGCAGTGATAACAATGGAGCATATGTGCCTTTGAGGTGTTCTTCCTCTCTTTATCTTCTTCACAAGTTAAATGACTTTGAATCCCGGCCGGACCTCAGTGTGGTGAGGGCTGGTTCAGAGGGACGAAAGAGTTAATCAGGGGGAGGGCGCCCGCACAGGGGCGTTTAGTATAAAACCACCTCAAGAGCGCACAACAAGAACAGCGTGTGTCTCAGTAACCCGTAGTTTGATATGGTTTGACTTGTTTCCTCCAGGAGGACTCGACGCACGCCAGCCAGCCCCAGCCCGAGTCTTCATTTCTGTGCGTCCAGAGCAATGGATGAATGCCGCTTTTGACTAAACTCCGGAGAGAAGTCTTAACAAGGACTAAGTGTATATAGATTTTTTTTCCTTTCCTATAACTACCTGCACTTTTTCTCCAAAGCCGGGGAACGCAGAATGCGGACGCGACAAGAAAAGCGGACGAAGTGGATTTGAAGAAAAGTGTAGCATGAGGCAGAGAATGTGGCGGGGACAGCGCGGGGCCAACGGGGCTGCAAGTTTCCTGAGCTTGGAGGAGATCTGACGAGGGCGCAGCGGAGAGCGGAAAGCGTTAATGCTGCACGCTGGATCAGCCCTCTTCACTGTACTGTATCCAGCGGGCGCACCAGCGTTTCATGCTTGGCTTGCAATCAAACTTTTAATGAACAATCAGTAGAAGTGTACATTTAGGGAGATATCACTGTTTATAAAAAAACAAAAACAAAAAACAACAACAGCACAGGGATCCAAACTAAAGCACATCACTTTCCCCAGATCATCTGTCCGCCCCCCTTCCGATCCGTTTCCCTTCCTTTTTTTTTTTTTTTTTTTTTTGCAATTCTGATTCCCGAAGTGGCTCCGAAGTGGTGTTGCGGCTCCTCGTCCCCGGCGGATCCGGAGATCGGAGTCTCTGCAACGGGAGGAGGCGGGATCGGAGCTCCGGCCACACCGCAGGCTCCGAAGAGCGGTCGCGTCAAAAGGATGGTGCGACTGGCGGCGGAACTGCTGCTGCTCCTGGGACTTCTCCTCCTCACTCTGCACATCACGGTGCTGCGGGGCAACCCGCTGCCGCAGGGGAATGTAACTGTGAGCCTGGATCAGGACGCAGCGCTCAGAGAGGTGAGTGTTTGTTGTTGGGGGGGGTGGATTTGATGCGAAACGTGGGTCTCCTCCTCCGGCCACAGATGGGTTTGATGAAGTCTCTCGCATGAGAGCAGCAGCTCAGGTAAAACGGAGCCTCCGTTTTTCCCTCCCCCCCGGGGGTATTGGTGCCTGACATAAACACGGACGCAGTCTCCCGAAAGTGTGTCCCAAGGGAGCGGTGGTGAGCCGCCCGAGGGGTGGAAGATGAGGCAGGGTCAGAGATCAGAACCCCCCCTCCCTTCCCTTCTCTCCTCCACAGACACACCTCCTTATTGTCGCGGGTTAAATGCAAGCTCCAGGCGCTCCTCTGTCATCACGGGCTCATCACTGTCACCCCAGCAAAGGTGGAGGGTCAGAGCTGAACCCCTGGAGATGCCACCTCCCCTCCCCATCCTGGCATGATCCTGACTTCTGCACCATGAAGCCATTCTCTCTCTTTACTCACTCCCAGGGGCTAGAAACACATCAGATGGTCAGATTGATCAGCTTAGAAATAAAATAAATACTGGAAATAGGTTGGTGTGTTCTGGACAAAATGAGATTGTGTTCCAGCTCAAAAAGCGTGCCTCCAGAAAAGTTCCAAACGGACGACATCCGTCAGCGTGACACCACTAAAGGCAGGTTTAAATGTTTTAACCGGCCAGTTTATCATCGGCGTAAAGCACACAGAGTGCAGCGGAGCTCCCAAAATCCTGACCTCAGGGGTTAAGACGGGTCCGGGATCAACAGGCTTTTTTAAAGGGTGTTAAGCATCCTTCAGCTGCTTTTTGAAGTATATTTAGCGTGCTGCTGAAATGCTTTCTGCTTCTCCTGGTGATAAATGGGTATTTATGCCCACTGGCATGGTGTCTCTTTTGTAAATGCTTTATTAGGGTTCTATTTATTTATTTTTTTACTCAGGACAGAGGAAGGTTAGGTTTCTCTCATCCCCTCCATCACTGCAGAATGACCTGCGCACACGCAACAGCAAGCCCTGCATTTTGTTACCAGGCCATGCAAAGCTGGGGGGAAATATCCCAGGAATTTATCGAATGTTTGTCACCCAGCCAATTGCTGGAGTAGATGAGCGGGACGGAGAGAAGCAGCGGAGAGTGTCCTCTGAGGAAATTAAAGTAAAAAGTACCAAACACCGACCCTCCTAACCTCGGCAGCCCCTTTGTCACTCCCAAAATTTACATTGAGGCTTGCGATGAAGCCCGAAACTCAAAGTCCTGAATAGTTCTTCCCCCCCCCTCCGTCTTTCCTGCTCATGAATGCTCCGACCATGTGCTGATATGCTTCACCGACCCTCCACTGAAGACGGTGATGTCATCTTTCAGCCATGCTTGTCACGGCCCAGGGGGTGTATTGTTGTCCCGAGGTGTCAAATTTAAAACGGCATTCAGGGAAACACAAATGACAGGATGCAAACTCAGGTGCACCTGAAGTGGACGGAGGGAACTACTCGGTCCAAGGGGCGTTATCATCACCAGGCCGGTGAGGGCAGGTTCACCCATTGTGGCAACTGATGTTGTATTGAAATGGTGCCAGTCAGGATTGTGTTTTTTTTTTTCCAAAAGTATTTAACTTCTCAAAGAGTGATGTGCGTACACGCAGGATGAGGCATGTGACAGGGGAAGGACGGGTTTCTCTTCCACCTACATGAGCGCGGTGCTGAAAAGCATCTGGCACAATGTGGACTGCCTTCATTTCCTGCCAGCCTCCCTGGGGGAAGGACCCCCGAGTTGCTCCCAATTGAAAATAGAGTCATGCCCCTTTAAGCAGAGCCCTCACAAAGTGAAAACGGGGGAAGCGGGAAAAGAAGAAGAGATACGTTGAGGGAGAGGAGGGAGGGGGGTTCATGTGTGCAAGTGTTCATTCATTGGAGAGGGTTGGGGGGGGGGTTACATCCTGGGAGGCCCAAGATGAACTGAGGACTGGCGTGTCACTTTTGATCTCCAAATTAAAGTGTGCTCCTTGTTGTGGAGGATCTCAGATGAGCGATAGAGACTGTGCAGCAGCCCGTCATCAAAGGGGGACGCTGCTGATTTTTGAACGTTCGAATGAGTTTTTCCGTGCAGGGTTACAGTCGAGGAGGGGGGAAAAAAAGATAACAAACTGCGTGTTTTACGCAGTAATGCTTCAAACTCCAATTGACCGAATTTTCCAATTTATTCCAAACCGTCACATTTCATAAACTGTATATAAAAAAAGCTGTTTATGCGTTTACTGTTATAAAATAAGCATCAGTTCTGTTGACACCAAGGAAAGCGTGACGCCACGCACACACGCACCAACATCTATTATCCGAGGCTGGAAAATAGACACGTTTGAACTGATGTTTAGAGAGGACGAATGGTAGATTGCAAATTTTCCTTTAGAGACACGTCACTAAAATAGTAGTTTTCTTAGGAGCGGGGCGGAAAAACAGCTTCTAAATACAGCGATGATGGTTTGAAGTCACGACAGGCTGCAAAACCTTGGTTGCACCTTCATGAACGCTTTAGCGTGATTCCACAGTGGAAGATGCAACTGAAAAAAATTGTGTTTTTTGGACATTTTTCACATAATTTCTTAATTGGATTGGGTTTTGATGATTTAAATTGAATTGCCACAGAGTTTTATTCAAACTTGCACCAATTCTGCACTATCCAGTGGTGTGTTCTCCAACAATAATACATGGTCTAAATGTAAATCAAGTTAATGCCGCTAAGCTACCAATATTTGCCCACCTCACTGGGGCTCTCTGTGTTTACAAGCGAGATTCAGATCAGTGGCCTCTCGCGCCCAGCGAGAGTTTCTCCGGGATTAAAGCAGAATTCTCTGAAGTCCGACTTTAAATAAAGCAAATTTGTGTCCGGATTAGAAGAGCTGGCCTGCCGTGTGTGATGCAGCATAAAGGCCTGGATAGTGGATGGAGGGTTAATCTGCCTACTCGCACTGGGACCGGGCTTGTTTCTTTTTGCTCTGAGGAACGTAATGAATTCCCTTGAGCGTAAATTATGAGTAGCATTAGTGTTATAAAATAATAATGCCCGGAGAAACGTGTGTGATCTGCACCACAGGAGCCACTCAGATGAGTTTAGGGTTTCCTGTTTGTATTTACTTTGTGATTAAAGCTGAGCGTTCTGTCTGTCGGGGCTGCTCCCTCAGCAGCAGAGCTCGGTTACAGCCACCGAGTGAAATCTGAAGACTGGCAACTTGAAAGGCAGGGGTTATCACATGGGCATCTCAAAGTCCAAGCACTTGTGATAGAAGCAAAGAGGGCCCTGTGATGTGCAAATAAAGGGCCGACAGCTGATGCACTAACTGATCTTACGTAAATGCCGTTTTTTTCTCCGCCGAGCCCTCGGCCATAATTGTTTCGGCCGTGGAACCGAGACACCATTTTTCAGAATCGTCTCCTCGGTTTTTTATTTTTCCCGAACATAAATTCTCATTAAAAATCTCTACGGCGGAAACCCTATTTTTATTTGGTGGCTACAGGCAGACGATTCCAGGCATCTTCTTTCTCGGAATGATTCCATAATCATTGCAATTATGGCGACAGCTCGCGTCAAAGAAAATGTGATGGGAACGTTTTTGAAATTCTGTGAAATCCATCATATTATCCCCATCTGGTCTCCGGGTTGTGAGCTGCGCAGCGCTAAATGGATAATGGGGTCTCTCTGTGGTTGAATACAAGTTACATGTACATTTATAATCCTTCCTCCCTCGCTGTGCAGCCCCATTTACAGCGCCTATATTGCCCCAGAGTGCACCTTGGCTGGACACAAACAGCTCCACTGGGGGCTTTTATGCCCGCCACAATGCGGCTGAGCTGACACTTTGTCTGTGACTGGCCACCGCAACCGTACAGCACTGCTGCCATATTCTCAGGCCTCAGCCCCGGCCACAAAAACACTGGGGAGGAAGAAATGGGACGTGAAAAAAGAAAAACAAGGAGCGTGATTGATGGCTTTCTTTGATCTTATTTTCTGCCACCCCAGAATGGATGATTGCCGGGCTACTTATGGCTGTCTGTCCAATTGAGGAGTAATTGTTCCTTCTGTGCATACCTGATAGGGGACATAAGCCTCGACTGTCCTTCTGGGACGGATTTACAACGCCGCCGTCAGAAGACCGAATGTTTTTCTGTCTACAAGAGGGCAGTTGTAATTATTTTGCAATGTTTGCTTAGGTTTCTCTGTATAGCCTTTTACGCAGGGAAACCATCCGTCTTACATAGCTGTGTTCTCTCCAGCCAGCACCAGAACACGCTATATATATGTCCACTCCATATTACTATGGTGAAGCGGCAGCGCGCTGCAGCCGTTTAAAAATAGGAAAATGCACAGCCCAGCGGCTTTGAACGCAGGTTCGAGACAGATTATACTTTGCAGACAGACACGGTGCGATGTTTGTGGCCCTATTTCGGATTCTTCCTGGGCTCGGGGTAATTAAGAGTCCTCAGGATTTATGGCAGGGGTCACGGCCACGTGAACTTCCGCCGATGGCGGAGATCAATTTTAAAGCGTGCAGACGCTGCGGACGCCGAGTGACGCAAGAGGCTCTTGGTTTTAACACACACACACACAAAAGGAAATTCAATGATTCAGAAACATAGCTAAGGTTATTTTTTTTTTTTTCTCTCCTCAGCAAAAAAACATAAATGCGAGAAGTAGCTCCTCTGCTCAGCTGGCTCCCGAAGACCGAAGGTCTGGCCCAGAACAGCACTCGGCCCATCAGCCCGCAACCCTCCCCTGGGCGCAGGGCGGCAACGTGCACAGGGACGGCCCCGGAGCGTTCCTCCTAGACCTGCACAATTTCCCCGACCTCTCCAAAGCCGACATCAATGGACAGAATCCCAACATCCAGGTGATCACGTGTGTCTGCGCACCTGCCGGCGCACTTTGATGCCTTCGCCCGCTGAAGACTTGGCTACTCAAGCACACAGGGCAGGAAGAGCAAACAGGAAGGAGGAGAATAGTTTGGTGCACATCGCTACCCCTTTTTTCTCCCCCCCTCTTCCTCCTTCTGTCACCCCTTTCCTCCCCTTTCACACTTCCTGGCTCGCAGTAAAGCTTAAGATAGACACCGGAGCCTCGTGTCAATCACGGTGACAGCTGAAAGGCAGATGCTAACCAGCGACGCCTCGCTACTAACCCCGCGCGCAGGGAGAAGGGCGGTAGCTTATGTAAATGTGTGGCAAACCCTCGGCCTCTGTGATGCAGATGGTTGAGCAACCGCTGCCATGTTTAAATCATTCTCCTGTCTAATCCGGCGAGGGGGTCTTTCCATTTCTGAGGGCATCGCCGCTAAATCCGAGCATGAACAAAGTGTATTAACATCTCAAGATGTGGGAAGAGAGCGGGGCGACCAATTGAGCAAGGGCGTGAGGCTGTGGTAGAAGAGAGGGGGGGGGGCGAGGCGAGGAGGAGGGGGCGTCTTTGATCCTGGGATTCATCTGGCTTTCATGGTCTGGAGGAGGCTGAGTAGCCCTTTGAACTTTGTGTTTAGGTGGAGAGAGCCCGAGAGGTGGGAGGGCGACTGTGGGGCAGGGGTGGTAGTCCCCCCTCATCTGGGAGGCACATGTGTCAGGACAGAAAGGGGGGAGGGGGTGATATTGCGCGAAGGGGTATCAGAAAATGCCACCACGCCGCGCCCGATCGAGCCGCTCTGTCAAAGGCTTAATCGACTTCTTCCTCCAACGCAGGTGACCATCGAGGTGGTGGACGGACTGGAGGGCCACGAGCCGGAGAAGGGCCTCCGTAAGGAGAGCAAGCCCAGCTGGGCGTCTCCTAACTGGAGAAACTGGTGGCCTCACACTTCTTCTTCTTCTTCTTCTTCTTCATCCTCCTCCTCGTCCTCCACTCATCAAGCAGAGGAGAACGAGCGCTCGTACGGGAGCAACACTCAGGACAGCAACTTCCTCAGGCCGCCAGCGGACTGGGACAGGAGGGGAAGCAAGTCTCAAACTGAATATGGTGAGAATGACGAGCATGTGTGTGTGTGTGTGTGTGTGTTTGAGTGTGCGTGCCAGGAAATGAAGGCACGCTGCAGAATATTTAGCCGGGTCCACAGGCCCTCATTTGAGCATCGGTCTCCAGCGTTTCCACAGATGTCCGTAGTCTGATGTGGAATCTGTAATTTGCAGATTTGCTGATTTAAGCTGTCACCATAATAAGTGCAGTCATCCCAGGCAGGCCTTCGGGAGTCCCTGATTGAAGCCTTTAACACTCTTTTATGAGACGGATTCCTCTGTGTTGTGGAGCTAGCTACGTGACGCAGTTTAAACGCCTCGCTACATCAAAGTTGGGCAACAGGAATGGGGCCAGGAGCGCTGCTGGGCTTCCACACCATTCTCACAACGCTCTCCAAAAGTAACCCCACAGATAAATCTGCCGTGAAAGAATTTACGCTCACTGTCACACAGCGTGCGTCCGACCCGTGTTGAAGCATGCCCAAACCAATCGCGGTCGAGGAGGAATGCGCGCGCCGCGGAAAATGTCATTTTATCCACTTGCGCTACTAAAACCTAATGTTTCTGGCTTATCACCGTGGTCAGCTCTCGCCCGCGTTTCATTTCATACCACGCTAATGCACGGGGGGAAATATTTTATCATCATTACCGTCTCGGTTTGAAACTTCATAATCGTAATTGCGGACAGGCTGCGAGGGTCATCCATCACGGGCCGCTGATTCGGTTGTCTCTTCTGCGGTTCCGAGCGCAGGTTATTATCAAGTCCGACCAAAATCTGAGTTCTGCCTCGGCCGCCGCTGGCTCGGGGTAGATGGCTATCTGGCCTGCATTCATACAAAACGCTCATAATGAGGGGCAGATGGCAGCAGGGGGGCGCATAGGAAGGTTTGGACCCCGGCCAGAAATACTTCCATCCCAAAATGCCCACATTAATTCTTCTCATTGACGGAGCGCTGCTTTCAAGATGTGTGTGCATGCGTGCGGTAGGGTGATGGAGAGAGGTGGTCGTGGAGTAACTGTTTCCATGTATACACATTACAGTGATGTATGCAATGATAATTGGAGTTAAGGAGGATTTCTTGCCGTTTCACTTCTAATTTTCAAACCCCTGAATCACAGATATAGCAGCCGAGGTCCGTCTTCCGGGATCCCTCGCAGCTTTGTTGGGATTTGCCAAATTCTTTAGACTTACTTTAATAACTGGATCCTTTGCCTAGTTGGTTCAACAATTTTACGTTAGCATGTACGGCAGAGTGTCAAAGAGAGATCCTCCACTTCCCTTCTCATGTCCTAACCCCACTTATTCTTAGTGAGGCATGCTAACAGGCCCCAGTAAGTTCAGCATGTGGTCTGCATCAGTGCTGAGGATCTCTCGGTTTCTTTCTTTCTCTCTCAAGATTATATGGACGGAGAGGGCGACTGGAGTAACTGGTCAGCTTGCAGCGTCACTTGTGGAAATGGCAACCAGAAGAGAACCAGATCCTGCGGTTACGCCTGCACAGCCACCGAGTCCAGAACTTGCGATATGCCCAACTGCCCAGGTAAAAACGAGTCCATGTGTTGATCCACCAGTTGTTCACCTTTTGATCCGCCTTTCACCGAGCATCCATCTCTCTCAAGGTATTGAAGACGCCTTCAAGACGGCGGCTACTGAAGTGAGCCTGTTAGCAGGAACAGATGAGTTCAATGCCACGGAGCTCTTTGGTGTTGGTGAGATTTTCTCGTCTTACTCCAGACTATCCTTCACTCAGATGTTTTTACACTATCAAAGGCAGCTCATCCATCTGGCAGCGGTGCTCCTGCACGCGCTTAGCATTCCTCATGCTCGCGCCCTATTACCGCGCAGAGATGGAAATGTGCAGCAGGGCAGGAAGAGCACAGTGTGCCTCTGCCTGCTTTTGTTTTTTTTTTTCCGATATCTGTTTTTAATAAGCTCAGTGAAGACGCACCTTCATGTTTAATGTGACGCCTTCCCACACTTCTTCTTCTAATGCGAATGCCGTCTTCATTTCTCCCAGACACGGACAGCTGCGAGCGATGGATGAACTGCAAGAGCGACTTCTTGAAGAAGTACATGGTGAAGGTGGCGAACGACCTCCCCAGCTGCCCTTGCTCTTACCCGACCGAGGTGGCGTACAGCACGGCAGACATACACGACCCTCCCACGCGCCGAGATTTCCGCTGGAAGGACGCCAGCGGGCCGAAGGAGAAGCTGGAGATCTACAAGCCCACGGCCCGTTACTGCATCCGCTCGATGCTGACCCTCGAGTCCACCACGCTGGCCGCGCAGCACTGCTGCTACGACGACCACATGAAGCTCATCACCCGCGGCAAAGGGGCGGGGACGCCCAACCTCATCAGCACGGAGTTCTCCGCCGACCTGCATTACAAGGTGGACATCCTGCCCTGGATCATCTGCAAAGGAGACTGGAGCCGCTACAACCAGGCCAGGCCGCCGAACAACGGGCAGAAGTGTCCGGACAGCCCTCAGGATGAGGACTACTACAAGCAGTTTGAAGAGGCGAGGGAATTCTAGTCGGCTGCAGAGCGGAGGAAATGAACACACGCTGCTTAAATATTCAGCTAAACCCGCAAAAAAGGGTGCTGGAACCATTTCTAATTCTTGTCATAGATGAACTTTTAGGCTCTGAGGAAAGACTCAAGTCTCTTTTAAACAAAGAGGAATTAAAATCCAACAGAGTCAGAATCTCTATTCGCTGAAAAGGAACTCTCGACTTCACCAAAACCATTTTTAAAAAAGGTTTTTATAAAAATATGCCTCTGAAATTTTGTTTCCAATTGTGACAGATTTGAAAGGGAGAAGTGACTTAATATTCTAAAAAAAAAAAGGGAAAATTATTATTGTAGGAAATGTCCATTTAGATTGTGTCCCCGTAGATTCTCTGTGACGAGACGAGAAGACTTTGGTAATAGAATAATGAGATCCCCACCAGGAATGTGCCAGGGAGGGACATTTGTCATTCACAGTATCCAGGTTTCCATATAAGTGAGTATGTTTATTTAGCATGCATTCATTTTGTGTAATTTAACTGTGTCCCTCGTGTCTCTGAGGCAGATCTTCATTGTACAAAGCCTGCATTATTTTTGTAAAGTATTTATTAAGTTGTAGCTGTGTCAGAGTAGGGGCGTCTATGACTGTAGATTCACACGGGGCTGACCCCCTAACTTGAGGCCCCCTCCGTAGTTCCCACTTTGCACGTCAGCGTGCCGTGCCTCAAGTTAGAGCGTGACGAACGTGTGAATTCAAATGTACGGAAAGATTTTTTGAGATATAAATCTATAAATAAATTTTTTTTAAAAGTCGGCGAATGCGTCACGTGTCGGAATCCTCGGTATCGACGGGGAAAAATGTTGCCCCGGCTTCATGTGATCCACCCGCAGGAAACGGACGAAAGCGTCTCCTCGGTTAAACTCCTCCGCGGACTTAAGCCCGCGCACAAGACTTCCATTAGTTCCATCCAGTGTGGCCGCGCCTGCCTTTTGATGGGATGGTGTTATTTCTTCAGAGGGCGAACAGAAAGAGTGAGGTTCCCTTGAGTGCGACTCAAATTCTTTGTCTTTGGCATGCATCCTCACATTCCTGAGTAATTTCTCAGTGTACACTTGCACTCACACACACACACATGCTCACACACACACACTACAGTGCTGCTGTATGTCCGTAGCAGGGACCTCTGACCATGCCCTCTCCGCTGAGTGCCGCAGTCATTGTCACACAGAGAAAGCCATTCATGGTGCCCTCATTCCTGCAGCCCCGTGTATGGCACAGCTGGGCGGCCGCAAGGGCTCGTCTTCGTAAACGCGGCAGGCCCCGGCACGTTCGGCACCCCCGAGGCGCTGCTCGGAGCCACCTAGTCGTTTCACTATTCATACAAAACTCCTCCACACGACCCATTTATTCCTGCCTTTTATCAACAGCCCGCCCTCAGACGCTCTCTGTAAATCACGCGCTCCCGTAAATCGGAGCCGCACTTCTTCCTTTGTGCTCTCCGACACGTAGAGCTCCAAAGTCCGCGTCCCTCTCCCGAGCCGAAGCACGGTTTGAGGGGTGAGATTACAGTAACCGGCATGGATCGTTATCTTGGCGGAGCGGGGCCACGGACATCAAAGCGAGGCGTTCGTCTTTATTTTGAAGCGTTAGGGCCGAGCTCACGTTGACAGCATACCTTCCCGAAGATTCCCCCCGCCCTCTACCTCCGACCCAGTATCTCTTCTGCAGACAGGCTCCACGTGTCTCCGGAGCAGGCAATTACTCGTGCGTTTTTATCGCTCCCTCCCCTACGAAAAGTTTGCGCTGGGATTCCTGCGCCAAGGCGCTGGTAGGAATACGGGTACGAGATTTTAAAGTCTGAGAGCGAACAGAAGTGAATGTAAGTGGGACGACAGACTGTAGCGCAACTCGTACACTTTGACTGCGGGGAGCCAGTGAGGCCTCGCTTTTGTGTTGCTATTTCCAGGACTCTACTCTGGTATGTTTCAAAGGATGCAAAGCACCATATTAGTGGTATATTGTCAAGGATCCGAAAGGGCTCATTAAGCGTCACCAAGATATGATTGTTGGTATTTTTCCTCTATTTTTGTTATGAGAAGGAAATTATGTCCGATGTACTTAAACGGTTTTAGACCGAGCTTGACAGGGCCGCCGCTTCTGGGGTTTCTCAGGAGACCTCCACACAAGCGCGCAAACTGCGGGGATATGAAAATAAATGGGCTAAAACAAGAGGATAAAACAGTGGAAACTTGGACGTGTTACAGTTAGGTGCTTAGGTGTCCTGCCGCTCATTTTACTGGGAACAGTTGACATCAAAACTGGTCCAGGTGGCTCGTTGTCCACGCCGGAGCACGCTGCGGGCGCTAGGTGAAGGGCTGGGGTTGCACGGTGGCTGTCAGGCACGTCTTTGTTTTGTGGTGCGGTGCAGATGTGGTGGAGCCATTTTTAGCCTCTCTCCTTCACTTTCTTTCACCGCTCCCTTGCTCTGCTGCTTTATGGGTGGTGTAGCACAATGCAGGAAGTGTCTGGGCCGCAATACCGCAGGGCCCTAACTGCACGGCAAACCTAATTAAAAGGTTTTTTCTTTCGTCTTCTAATCTGGAGGAGTTGACCTGGAACAGGAGTTCGCTTATCTAGCACCCACCCACTCCACCGTCCCACCCTCTCTGAACCTTCACCCACAATGCCCCTACGCCGTCCAAACGGACGTTCTGCCTGCCGCTGGGCTCACATCTCTGGCACAGCCGAACTCCGAGGGAAGGGAGGGGTCGACGAGGGGGGTGGGGGGTGCCTGAGCGTGCCTGAGCGTACAGCTGAACAAACAGGTCAAGTAGATGTGGAACATCTGAGAGGCCACGGCGTCTTACTTAACCCCTGCTGCCAGGACATAGCTGAGATGCTGCAGTGATCTACAGCCATCTACGGCGGATCGGTGACAATGACTGAAGCTCCGCTTACCTATAAAACCCACCACACGGTGGTTATTCAAAAATAACACGCACATGCTTAGAAATTCACCTAAGTTGTTGAATAAAAATCGGGTCTACCGAACTATAAAGAGGTACTGTAACTTAAAAAAGGTCACATCTATGAAGGGTAATTCACTAAATGTTTGGTATGCTCTGGTAGCAGCACCACATGCAGACAGAGGCTGAAGTTAGAGTGACCGGATTTGAGTCCGGGAAAAAGAGGAGCCTTCAGTGGGGGGAAGACACACAGAGAAATGCGACACAAATTTGATGTAAACATGTCTGAGGCTCTAGTAGAACAAAGTCCCAAATAAAACTTTGAAGTTGCTGCAAAGTTTGAGTTTGGTCTCAAAAAGAGGACGCCTGGTCACCCTACTGAAGTCAAATGATTGGTCACCATGTACACACTGTACACAGCATTACTGAATGGAATATAAACAATAAAGCAATAAAGCAATTCAATAAAGCGTTTCTGAATTGTGGCCCGAGAGGCTTCAGTGAATAAGATGCTATCATAATGCTAAAAGAAACCACAGCTTGGTCTCGGTAAAATAAGCCCCATACGCAGCCTGGTTTTCAGCCTGCGTGTGTGTGTGTTGACGTTAGAAACTGGCACAAAGTGGCAGCAACAGTGTCGAGGGGGTTGGCGGCCCTGAGGTGGTGAGGGAGGGGAGCCAGCATGAGCACGGAAGCCGCGCGGCCGTGACTCACTGTGACAGCAGCGCTTGGCATGTGAGGACAGCGGGCCAGACAGGCAAGGCTGGCTGCCTTTGATCTTTATTTGCTCCACCGTCTGTTTTGCATTTAAGAGCCTCGCTGAGCGCAAGGCATTGGATACACCTTGAATGGCTCGGGACCCCGTCCACTTTTTTTTTTAAAGACCCGGGATCCTTTTTCAAAGCCGAGGGGATCCGGGACAGAGAGGGATGAGGTTTTTCAAGGGGAACGTTCTGTTGCTGAGTAGGGCAGAGGGTCTCCCAGCGACGCAGATTAGCTCTGATGAAAAGAAGGAGCTCTGTAATAACACATAATCAACCTAATGGAGAATGCTGCGAGCGTGGGTGAGGGGCGGCGCAACGCGGGTCTACTTTTGGACGGACCCTCGAGATCAAACCAGGGTCAGGTGGCAGTGGAACAAAAACCAACGCTCACAGCACCTCCCTAGACAACCTTGCGTTACTCCTCCTGACCCGTCGGACACATTTCGCACATTAGTGACATCAAACGACCGTGACGGGGGAGAAAGGGGAGTGGCTGGACATCATCGATATGTGGTCCCACGCCGCGACACGAGGCACGGCGCACTGACAGGGAGGCATCTCTCCCTTCAAACGGCGAATATATTTATCTAAGTGAAAAACTCTATTACGCATGCCTCTCACACACACACACACACACTGCAGTGGCCACGGTCCAGAGCTACCAACTGGACAAGGTCTCGCCCTCCAGCCTGAAACAGCTGATATAAATAACTACCGCGTTTAATCACAGCTTTCAAATGTTTACGCACGAGGAGGCAAATCGCCAGGTGTTAGGAGAAAAGGAATCGGACAAAACACGCTCTGCACATCGGAAGGAATGCCTTTTGTTTTGGAAGAAGAGCTACACAGCTACAAAAAATGCTATTAGGCTAAGGACATGAAATGACTAAAGACAAGACGCAGAAATGTATCAACGTATATTTGATTTTATTAACTTTGTGAGCGCTGTAGAGAGCGGTGTACGCATGATTTCCATAGCTTATACAATATTATATTAGTTGCATTTTCAAGTAAACAATAAACAAGCTCTATTGTTGTTGCTGTTGTTGTTCATCGGGGCTGGACTTCTTCTTACAATTACTTTTTCTTTCAAGTACAGTTTTCAGCAGCACCATTTCATGGGCTTGGAGCAAACATCAGCTTTTTTTTTTTTTAGCTGGACCTTTTCAGCCAGAACACGCACGTCTGTGTCGATGGGACGATACAAATATAAACTGCGATTTTAAATGATGACTAACAGTCGTGTTTGGCGGTAGGATCTAGTGCCCCTACCTCAGCACTGTATGTATGTATGTATGTATGTATGTATGTCTGTGTAAGCATCGCTCTGCTCCTCGATCCACTCGAAACACAAACAGTGGCTTACTGTAGATTTTTGTACATGCAGTAGCTATGTATTCACATTTTAGAACAAAAAGCAAAGCATCCTATGGCTGAAACGGTTATAAAACTCAAGAGCTAAGATGCACGTTATGCTACGCCGTACAATATGGAGGATAATATCGCGGAAGTCGGCCTGAACGCTTCGCTGTCCACCTCTCGCAGCTATAAATTCTTCATTTATGACCAAAAAAAAAAACAAAAAAAAAACGCGAGTGGCAGGCAAACCACAAGGTGCACTCTGACATCTTTTTTTTTTTTTGTTGAAATCATAAAGTATTTTAAGGACAAAATAAGGTCCTGAAATTCCTAAAAGTTTGAAAATAGTCGCATCTTCTCAGTAATAGAAAATAACATCGAACATCCACCCTGTTACCCTAAACGAGCTTATATACAAAAGGAAGGATGCCACTTTCGGTTGGAAAAGAGTAACGAAGACAAAACTGTGCATCAAGGCAATGGTGCATCAAGTCTAATCCAGGTGACACTGGAGGGAGAGAGCCTGGGGTGGGGGGGGTGGGTACGGGGGGATCACTTGGCATAGAGTACATGCTGGAGGCAAACAGTGGCAAAGGGAAGTCCTGTAAGTGCACTAAGTAGAAGCTAAAACTCCTCCCTACGTCCTGGACACCTGTTAAAAAGCTTATTACTTCTGGCATCGCAAAGGCTGTGGAGAGGTGAGGGAGGTGTGCGTGTATGCGCGTGTGTGTGTGTGTGTGTGCGCGTGTGGGAGGGGTGGGGGTGGGGGTGGGGGGTTGTACTGGAATATTGCTGAAGAAGCCCCAGACGGAGGAACGGAGGAAGAATGCTGTTCACTCCACTACACCCATCAGCCGACACACCCCTCCCTCAATGGCCAGAGACTGTCCAGGAACCGTCCCAGGTGGTAATCTGGATATGTGTGTCTGCAGGCGAACAAAAAAAAAAAACACACTCAATGAGAAAAACATCCGTGTTCACAGTCATTCCTGCCCAAAATGTCAGCACCTAGCACCCAACCAACCAACCAACCAACCAACCCCAAAAGCTCCTTACGAGGAAAGAAAGAGGGAGCAGACTGCTGGTGTGTTTTTGTTTGTGCAGCGACAGAAAGTCATAAGAGGAGGAGGGAAAGGGACAAACACAGCTGTGAAGGCAGGAGTGATACTTCCACCCGGGGATCAAAGGTGACCAACTCTCCCTGTGCAATAACGGCCGTCGTCCTCCTTCCTCTCTCTCTCTGTCCACAGAGGGCAACATTGACCCCAGCCTTGGAGGAAGAACACGGCCGCTCATTTATCAGGAAACTGAAATTGGCCTGACATCTCTCCTCCAGTTCCAGTTGCAGTCTGTCTACTGGTCTTTTTTTTTTTTTTGTGTAGGCTTTAACTATGGCCTCTAGCACCCGGAGGGCAACTGTCACTGCAGCAGGACAACAGCCAGACAAGGCCAGACACACATGGCAACACTCTCAGGGGCTATTACGCCTCCAGTACACGTTTCTGGGTTCATCTTCGCCCCTTCATCTCCTGAGAGCGGGGTTAAAGAAAGGCCCCGTTTAAACCGTTTTGAGCGAAGGTCCCTGGCTGAGTCACGATCAACTAATGGTGACACGCTAAATGTTTTCCTTTTGATGTTTGCATGCCAGAGGGAAGGGCTTTTGAAATGTTCTTTTAAATCCCAGGCCACGCCGCATCCACTACTGGGCACAATTACCTGCTCGCCGTATGACTTCATGTGTTTTACAAGAAAACGGTGTCTGACGACGACACCAACGTTTCCGAAACTCTCGCTCAGACATTCAAACTCGTGCCATGTGTTTAAAACCCTAATTTAGTTTCAAGCGTGAGTGAGTAAGCAGGAAGACTAAAAGACTTACTAAACCAAACAAGAGAGTTATTACAGCGACACACTGCTAAGAGCATTGTGTGTCTAAGAGCGTTGTGTTTCTTTTACGTGCTGTGGTTGTGTTTCATGGGTCCAGGTTTCAGAGCAGCGAGGTTTAAAGGTGCCTCCGGCTCAGAAAGTCTCGTCAGCCTTATATTCAAGTACAACTCATTCTAATTGGACAGATTATGTTGAGTATCTGAGAGCAAACATTTCGATTTATCTTTAACACCATTTAAACCATTCGACACACTAGCCGTTTTATGAAGATTTTAAAATTGTCTGTTGGTCTATATGCCGTCTGCCTCAACGTCTTATTTTTATCTTGTACTTTTATGTGTAGCCTAATGATCAATTGGCTGAAAATGAAGCCTAAGGAAAATGGCCTAAAGTTGCAGTTCCGCAAATGTCCACTTGAGGCTTTCACCAAACGTGAGTCAAACGCTACAGACCTACGTCCATGTAAAAATGTTAGAATTTACAGTCGAAACAGACATGTTTATAGGCTATGGCAAACAAACAAAAAAAATATATTTTTTGATGATCTCTGTAGGTATTTTCTACATTCATGGCACAATTTTTTATCTATCTTTTAAATTACTTGTCTTAACCAGAACACTGAGCTCCAGACCGAACTCTTCAGGAGTTTGTCCATGTTTGTATAACATTTAGATTATATTCAGACAGAAACAGTCAGAAGAAAAATTTGGCCTGACTACTTTCTGTCTGCAGGGGAAATAAACATCGTTGGACGCTTAAACAGTGAGAAAATAAAAAAACAAAAATAACGTAACAGACATAAGACAGCTGTACAGAACGAACGCACATTTGTGCAAGTTGTTTTGATTGAACGTGTTGACCCACCACACATTTAAAAAGAAAAATGTCTCCAAGTTTATAGTCTGGCCCATGTCCTGGAGTGATTTCAATCTAAATGAAAGTAAATAAATAAATAAAAAACGGAGCAGGGATAACAGACCTTTGGCGCGACAGACATTCTGTCACAGTGGTGGAAGCACAAGCGTATTAACGACGGCTCGGTTTCATCAAGTGTAACAGTAAGCCGTGACAGCGGCGCAGCTAAAACACAGCTATCATTATCACGCACCTGTGCTTCTCTTCCTATGACAAGTCCAAACGTCTGCTGTAAAAAGTAACAGTTTCCAAATGAGTCTTTGTTGTGGAATCCGTGTTTAGAGGAGCAGCATAAACTAATTATAAAGTGAGTGCGGTCGAAAGAAGAGAAGAAATGTACAATTATGTGATTGCAGCGTCAAATTGAAATGAAGACACGCGAGGCCGACAGCGAGCCCGTTGTCAGCTCGTTACCCGGTGACTGAAGTGACCACATGACAGAGCCACGGCCGAGTCAAAATATAACATGAAAAACACAGCTCCATTGTATCTGTCAAAAACAACATTCTTCCGCGATATGAATGTGTTTAGGAGCTAGAGGAGCCACACATTAACACCACAACGCAGACCAAAGGATAAATTTAGCTGTATGACTCTGCCGTTGTTTTTGTGTTGTGGTTTTCGCATTCTTTTCTTTTAAAATAAAAATAAAAAAAAAAAAAACAATCATATGCTATTTATTCCCCTGGTAAGACGGATAATAAAAAACGACATGAACCGTAATAAAAGACATTTGTCGTGTGATACATAAAACAGACAATAACCAGGAGGCCCGCGTCGCATGCCATTTGATTTTCTCCGGTCTGACACGATTTGGGCTGAAAATTCTTTATAGTGGTAATGATGTCCAGGAGGAAGAACGAGAGCCGCGGTGGCGGCGCTGCGGCTCCTGCGCTCCTCTTTCATCCGTCCAATCAGGGCAATCATAAAACAATAGTCGGACTGTTTCAGAAGTGCCGCCACTGGCTCGTCCATTCTGTGAAACATAGCTCGATGTTCTGATGTCTGTCCAGAGCAAACACAGGTGAATGTTTGAATGAAACCAGATGCTCTCTCTCTTTCAAGCACCGCTGCTATTTTACAGTCTAATGTCAAAAGGATTAGGACGCAGACTCAACTTTCTTCAGGAGCAGCGTCTGACTGAAACATCTGACTGGAAATCCAACATTTCTGACTGAGCTACAATATCTTCACTGTTCCCTATCAGAAAAACTAAATAAAAGAAATATATATATGTGTGTATTTTTATACATAGATACAGTAAAACATAGCAAAAGAAAAGTAGAGCTGCTACAACAGAAAATCCAATGTGACCTCTGTCCTAAATACTCTTGCTGCTGTGTGTCAGGCCTTTCATGTTCTTATCACAGAGAAGCAGTGGAAGATGGTTAGAAATGCCCAGCTAGTAGGAATGGAAGGAATGTCTGTAGAATAGCAGCTGAGACCGTGCGTGGCTCTGGTCCTATATGCTCGGCAATCTCTGCACATGACTGCACAGAAAAACCTGCACATGCTTAAATCTGGATGAATTGTTCAGACAACCTATAAGTTTTCTTTAGCGAGGATTTATGATAACACAGGTCAGGGAAGAACTTGTTCGGGATTTACTTTAGTCTGTGTTACAGCGCGAGATGGCAAGAAGACAAAGGCTGCCTTTCTCAGAAAGACCGAAGTCTGCATAAAAGGCAGTGGTAAGGCAGGTGCCACTTCCTGCCACTTCCTGCACCTTCTCGGACACGGACCAGTTCCCATATCCGGCTTTTTCACCATATGGGACGGAAAACAGATGCTGTGCGCCATGACATCCCCTCGCCGGACGTATGTAGGCAGCGAGCGGAGTCCGGCGGCTCCGGGGCCCGGCTGGCGCTTGACAAGTGAAACCCTGCTTTGGACCCGGCGCGGAGGAACGAAGGACGGAGCGGCCAGCTGCCGTGGAATACAGATGGCGAGGCACGCGGAGTCACGTCAGCGCTCCGCAGCTTCGCTCGCGCAACTAGCTGCTCGGCCTCCAACGGAGCAGAGTGAGGTTCGGTGGAGCAGCTGTGTTCTTGGCTGCGCTCTCCAATATCACTGTGTCACCAACGGCCCCTCAAGAGGAAGTGGATACCCTCCCCCAGGAGATCCAGAAACCATGACTGACAGATGATATTCCTGGACTTACACCCCCCGAGCATGTTGATTTTTATAGAGAACATTTAGCATGCATATCTTATTAAAGTAATACTTGGCAACTGATGCAGCTAAACAGATTTAAAGGTACTAGAGTTCTGTGGGAGATTTCGGATGAGGCTGTTTGAGCCACTGTAGCAGTAGATATTTATCACTCTCCTCTTTTTCTGACTCATTCAGCGCACACTAATCTAGTTGTCGTGGCAACCAGATTCTCCTCTATTATGTAGATAATATCCCAACATCTACGGCTTCACATCATATGTATCACAGGATGTTAAATTAAATCTCTCCTACCTGTAGCTGCAATTTATATTTTTCAGAAATAAGCTAAACAGCAGCAGGAACGTGGCTACACGTGATACTACCCACCGATAACGCCTTCTAAACCTTCAGCTTTACATCCATGTAGCAATGCAAAAACAAATGAGAGCTACTGTATGTTTAGTGAGTGAACCTACACAGCCCGCTGCTCACTTCGCACGCTGTCTAAGGCGTGACAGGACAGCCTGCATGCTCACATTCCACCCCGAAGCCCAACACACAGAGCACATCTGACAAAATATGCAGATTGATACTGATATCCCCAGCGGTGCCTGACTTTCAGTAAACTTTTATGTTACTTTAGGACCAGGTAGTGGCCAGACGGAGAGGGGAAGGGGGGGGGGGGGGGGGGGGGGGTGATGAGAGAGGCAGACCATGGGAGGGGGAGAAAAAAAAAAAAAGAGGACAGGCGAGGGGGGCGGGGACAGGGAACAGACGGTAAATGCTTTGAAATCTGAACCAAACTTGAACAACAGTGCCCTCTCTTCATTCAGAGTGACAGGGACACATTAGCAAAACAAATCTGTGGGAGATAGGACTCCACTTAGAGCCAAAATATGATAGAATTAAGACCTGTTGCTTAATCAAATGAATATAATAAGCTTTAAATTATATTATACACTACCGGGCAAAGGTTTGGACACACTTTCTCACTGAATTGAATGAGAAGGTGTGTCAGTCACAACTTTTATACAGGTCAAGATGCAAAACATTCTGTCGTGCAAAAACTGCTAGTTTTAAGCCACTGACAGTGGTCTGTGATGCAAGTATTATACAGTCTATTAAAAATAAGTGGGGCTAACCAGGAAGCTCACCTTTGCTTTGCTGTCTTGGGCAGACATGTAGCCAACACACATGCTCTCTGTGGTGTGACTCCATAGGAACTCCACTGTGAATAAGAAACAACAGGAGAAAATGCATTAACACAAAGGCACTGATATAATAAGATAAAGCAGGTAGAACAAGGGTTTGGGGAAATGACAGGACGAGCATTAGGCAGGTAAACTCGACGCAGTGAAATCATGGCCACTATCGTGAAAATACTGTACATGACAGGCTGTTGTGACATAAACTGCAGAGGAAGGTAGAACTTGAGAGCTGAATTGGAAACTCAATTACAGCACCAAAAGGATGTGGTTGACATGATGTTTATTCTTGCAGATCAACAGCCCAGAGCGATCTGTGGCAGATCTGTGGCAGATCTGTGGCGCTGCCACACAGGGCTCCAGTCCGTAAACAGCATTAAACTGTACATCACAGACGAGGCTTCTCAAACCTGAGAAAATAAATCCTAACGAAATTGTTTATAGTCCTTTTATTTTTGTGTGGATGATCAGATAAGGTATTCTCCAAAACATTTTTTTTCTTTTTTAGTGTTGTGTGAAGTGGTTCTGCCTCGGAGGATTAAATCTGCAAGAAAATAAAACAGAGTGGGTTTTTTGGGGTTTTTTGCAACATTATGGACACCACAGAATTCACTCAAAGGAAGAAGATGAGCAAGATGGAGAACGGATGGCGCTGCCCACATCAATTGGGCTTTGTTCAGCTCCGACAGCTCATTGTTTTACTCCTGCCACGTTTCCGTCTGCGGGGTGTTTGCCCGGCTTACAGGTTAATAAAATCTTATTGAATGCATTATTAAAAGTTTGTGCGTCTCCTTTCAATCAGTCTGTTCCAAATGAGGTGGTCACATGAGGTATTTTTTGTTCTAATGGAGCTATTGTTTTGATCGTAAACTGAATACAAGAGTCCACGAGAGCGAGTGGAGTCACTTTAGAACATTTTAGTACTGAGGCTGACATGATGCATTATATAAACAGTAGCCACTCTAACATCAGGCTTATTCCTCTTCAAACATCAGCTCCGCTTCATCAGTTAACTTGATATATAATATGTTGAAATGAACAAAAAAGAGCAAAGGGCATTGCTCCAACCCGGTAGTTATGTATTTACATGGCTCAACATCTGGAGTCAAATTCCACAACGGTAGCGTTGCAAAAAAGGGAGAATCCTCCTCATATAAACTTCAGGTAGCGGAACCGGATCCATCGATACAATCAGCGAATGTAGGCGGCGTTCAGAAGGCCTCTACTTGTCTGAAGATTAGCGGTTGATTCCACGGTGGGAGGTCTGTGTTTGAATCGGAGATGAAGGGTGTGAAACCAGAGCCTGATTGTTCCAGTTAAAACACAGACCACCTGCCAGGAAAGCCACAGTGTCTCCTCCTCCTCTTCCTCCTCCTCCTACCATCTATCGCACAATTGATTTATACACATTTACAGACAAATATTTGGCAACCGTCGGTGTGGAGGTTTGAGCGCCGTACGTCGAGGAATCGAGAAAGTCTTACCTAATATACCCTGAATATTTTGAGATGGCTGCGCTTCCACACATCTGCAGCACCGCAAGACGATCACTCCGCCCAAAACACGATCTTCACTGGTCAGAAAGGGTGAGCCTGGACACACAAACACGGCCTCCTCCGTTAATAAAACGTCTCATCTGCTTCTCCAGCGCGTCGGACCAAGAACAACACACGAAAACAAAGAACTAGACAAAACAAAAGCTTTTTAATCAGATTAAGATGATCTATAAGAAAATATCTGTCCATTCAAGTTATTTGCCTTCATGGCCAAGTTCAACAACTGAAAGCAATTACTCTGCCCTGACATATTTATTTTGTTTAGAAGGCACATTTCAACGTTTGACACATTTTTCTGTAGGCTGGACCGAGAACGTAATAAGTTAATGACAGGTAGTGTACTTTTTAATTCTCCGCACTACTGTAACACAATGTTACATTTAAATAATAAAAATGTGTTTCAGCTAACGGTTAGAAAAGAAATACTGTGTGGGATCAGGAGCTAAATGTCAGAAGAGGCGAAGCTAAATGACTCGGTGTGTACGCAGAAAAAAAAAAAAAAAAAAGGAAAAAAAAACTTGGATTGAGTGATTAGTGTGGTGCAATAAAAGAAAAAAGGGTTTGGAAAAAAACAAGCTATAAACAGCTATAGCATGTCTCGAAATGTCTCAACAGGCTGAGGGAAAACAGGACGAAATCGGTGCATTGTTTCGCGTGCGCATACCATTGTTCTTTTCTTTTGTTGCATTTCACACAGATTTTTCGGTTCCACGCTGTGATGTTCGTTTCACTCAATAAAATGCTGATTTTTTGCGTGTGTGTAGCTTGGGCAACACTCACACACAAAGGGCTGATGTTTGTTCTAAACTTTAAATAGGCTCAGATTTGACCCTGGGTTCTGGAGACAAACGTTTCTTTGATTTCAACTGCGTGTAAAAAATCCATCACATTGGAAACTGACGACTAAAACAAGTGGTTTGTACATATAACAATAATTTAGTCTAAATGAGTATAACTGAGTTCACACAGTTATAATTCATACATATTACATATTATATATATTTTTGGAAAATGTATATTTGAGCCCTTTTACCTACACTATATTGTCTGAGATATGTGTCTAAATGTACATTTCTACTTCAGTAAAAAGAGAATTATAAAAGGATTCCTATAATAACACCTTTAAACATAGTTGTGTATTTTAAAAGGTAGATCAGCTCAAATTTCACCATTATTAAGCTTGTAACAATATACGTATGGGAATTAAACTGTGTGGTACGTTGGTATTTGTGTACATGTGTTTGGAAGTATTAGTGACACATGGAGAGTCACTGTATTACACAAATCAGAAAGAAAGAAAACCGACAAAAAATGTTAAATATCGCAGACATCTATTGGAAGTGGGGGTCTCTCACAGACGCTGTCATCACAGATTCTGCCAAGACAGGACTCACGGAGCTTTTTCAACTTAACGATAAAGGAAAAAAACAGAGGTTTAACTTCAAACTGACGTCCTTCGGCTCGTCCTCTGTGTTACAGATACCCATGACAAACCCAAACTGGGACGGACTTCAGAAGGAGGCCAGAACGAGGCAGAAACCACCACATGTTTCCACATGTCCTTTCCTCCCCTGCTCTGGTCATTCACAGATGCAGCAAACACACTTTAACAAGACTTTCTAAAACTGACCACTTCTGAGAATACGGCAGAAAAAAAAAATACATCTTCACATAAACTTTCAACAAAACAATTATGTCTTCCAAAATTATCTGTGGTCGTCAGCTATGATGTGTGGAAGATCTGAAGGCCCCGTTTAAACAATGAAATGGAAGCGTGAATCAAATAGCCGCCTCTTATGATTCTATTATTTCCCATCTTTTCCAGTCGTTTGCTCGTCCCTTCTGTTACGCAACATCTGTTCGTTTAATCCTCCCAATGTGTTCCTCGCAAAAGCGCCCCTTTGGCTGCTGACAAATGTGCACGTACGGGAAAAAGCGGCGGTAATCGGCGGCTACATGCTACATGCCGGTGACTCACTGATGAACTTGTTTTGCATAGCCTCCAGCAGTGCTTGGTGGGCATCTTCGGACTGCATGGCAGCAGAGCATTCCCGCGCCAGCATGGTGCGAATCAGATGCTCTCCACAGCCTGGAGAAAGACACGGGACACACAGACAAAACAAGTTCCTTTAAGAGACCTTTAAACTTTTACTTGAGTATATCCGGAAGCTTCACATGTTCACGTACGTACGAGCACTTCCTGATTTCCACTTTTGATACCACCCTGAGATAAAGAGGTCCTTATTTTAACATACTTAAATCTGAGGTTACGTAATGGAAAATGCTGTGAAATTAAAGGATTTGGTGGTTCAAAAAAAAAAAAAAAAAAAAAAAAAAAAAAGTAGTGCTACTGCAGCGATGTCGGCGCGTTCTTATGAGTGTAATTAAGCTTTATTATTTCAGGTAACACTGACAGCTCCTGAGGGCTGCCAAGTACAGCTGCCTTGCTCGAGGGCACACTGACAGTAATTGTTGTAGGAAGGGTTTCACTTTTCCCCGATCCCAGCTGGTGTGGGAACAGAACAACCACCCACTATTAATTCCAGGTCTGTAAAGCCCGCGCCGTAGCTGGCTCGCTGCATGACAGCGGGGCGCGCGTGCATACTTGCGACGTGTATCACCCCGACACGTTTATGCACGATTTTATCTATTTTTTTTTTTTTTTTTTTTTTTCCAGGTCTAAAATGTACATGTTACCGTAATTTGTATTTTTAGATTTCGATTTTATGCTCAAGTGGCCGAGCCAAAAGTAATATTTATTTATATGCCGAGTGTATACGAGGGGAGAGGATTTTTATTAGACCGCTGCCTAACAATGGAGGGAGTGACTGCGTGCCAAATGTAAAACTAACAAATTTCAACTTTTCTTGCAGCGCAGGAATAAAGCTGCACTTTAGAAGTTTTGTGTTAAAACGTGTGAACATTTTCAGTTAAAACCAGAAAATTGGTCTAAGGAGTGGAATCTGTTCAGAGCCTCAATCTGTCTGATGATCTTCATCTATGCTGCATGAGGTATAGCATTTTGTAAAGAATTTATTCAAACCAGGAAACTATAAAAAAAAAAACATTGGCAGCATGTGCAATATCTTGCCCTCAGTATCTACAAATTCTAAGTCAAAACACGGCAGGTGTGTCCTTTTTAAATAGAAAATAAGACATGTTGTTTCTAAGAAAAAGAATCTTTCTCAATATAAACTTTCTCCAGTGCGAAGTCTTACTTTTACGAAAGACAAGAAATATAAGAGTGAAAAGAAAACACATCTGGCAAAAGCTCCCGTGAAAACCAATAAAGACCGAAGACTGCAGCCTCGTTGTTTCTGTAAACACACAAACGAAGGCCCCATAAAATAAATCAGGTAACTACAACAGAGCTGAATGCAGGTCAGTAACTGTGGAGACCAAACGCCCGGAGCGATTTCTTTCTTTTTTTTTCGTTTTTCTTAAAGAAAGCAGATAGTTGGATTGGCCACGCTCCGTGTTTACCATGACACCCCCTCCGTCTGCGAGGAAGCGCATGCGATGATGGCTGCGCGAACCCGGTCGACTTGGAAGTGCGT
The DNA here is from genome assembly GCF_022458985.1 of Mugil cephalus. NCBI lineage: Eukaryota > Metazoa > Chordata > Actinopteri > Mugiliformes > Mugilidae > Mugil > Mugil cephalus. The sequence goes on from NC_061782.1 coordinate 9,217,483, forward strand.
CAGCTCACCGCGAACAAAAGTGTAAAGAGGACGGAGCCAACAAACGCAGGCACGGGATGTGACAATTAAAAGCAGCGAGCGTAAACAATGAAGTTTGTGAGTTGTTCTCTCGCCGGCCACAGCAAAGCGAAGGCCGGATAGAGCAGTAAAACAAAGACCCACATGAGCCGCACATTACGGGACTCGTACGAATGGAAGGGGTGTTGGTAGAGGGGTGGGGGGGGCATGGATGAGCAGGGTGGGAAGGGAGAGGGATATATAGGGTGAGGATCATATAGTGCTCCTCGTGTCAGAATGAAAATGATTGTTTTTCTGCTTCTTTTGATGAAACGCCTTTCATGTTAGGAAATTAAAAGCAGGTGGCGCACTGGAACACACATAATGCGCTCCAAACCCATAAGACGGGCTGCGTTTTTTTTTGTTTTTTTTTTTTTGGCAACATCAAAGGCAAAGCCACAATATAGGAAGACAGGACGAGGTGAAAAGATACACACAAAGCAAACATCTCCACTTCATGGACTGCGATAACTGATGAACGCTAGACCTCCCACTACTTGGTTAATGCAACAAATACACAATGGATCGTGTGAGATGGGTTTAAGTCTGATCACCTTTAAGCTGCAGAACTACGGCTGCAGTACGATGCGTACGAGCACCTCATGTGTTCAAGAAAGCTTTAGCACGGCGTAAAACATGCACAAAACGCTGGCTACATTAGCGGCCCGAGTGCATATAAATCGAGCTTCAGCTTGTCTGATTAAATCAGCTCATCTGCACTGAGATGCATTAGGCTACAGATCCACATCAAAAGGTTTCTAATGTTCCCCCAGAAGCTATGTCGCAGACGTCTACACATCTTAAAGAAATGGGCTAATACGGTCTTGCTACCTCACATTCAAAGCCAGATGGCCCACAACCAGAAACGTTGCTTTCGGCTAAAAGAGTTGCATAGTCTTATTTTTGGAAACACTAAAGCACAGTAGTGTAGAGTGAATATGTAGAAAGAGATGAGCTTTTCAAAATAGCAGATCCCAAAAGGGAAGGATGTCTTTGTCTGAGGTCTACACAGCCAGGGCTCATGCTTAGAGATAGATTATACTGACAAAACTGCATCTCTATAAATTTAAACCATGCAAAACAATGCTGTGCTGAATGCACATGTCACCACCTTTAGTCTTGAGAAGTATTAGACTTTCATCTCCCTAAAGAAGGAATAAATAAATGAAGAGAGGATTCTTTGGATTAGGGTGTGCGTCTGTTCTTCCTCAACAATCATTCTTCTGATCTACTTCACACTTGGCGGGCGCGCCGCTGGGAGACCAATTCAGAATACAGCGTTGAGTTCGGTGGGAACAACAGCTCTCATGTCGCGGCGAAACGTTTTCAGTTCCACAACGGCACGCTTTGCGTCCTCAGCCAGCCTTCGTGATCGGACGGGGGGAGGGGAGCGTTGACAGCGCGTTCACAATAGTTTTTTAATTGTGTCGTCAGCTCGCCTTTATAGTCTGCAGCTCGCTGGCTGCAACTCATTCAAGAGTTTGCAGCTTGGCGATAGGAGGAGCGACCCCTTTCGGAACATGAATTGTTGCCGTTATTGGCAAAATTTAATTATAAAGCCATTTAATCTCTTATATAACACATGAATGCATTATTAATTACTTTTTATTCTCTCAAGAAGAAGAACTTTCTGATTTAATAGTTATTTATACCAGTAAAGCAATGATCTGAATCCTAATAATTGCACCATTTTTGTACTGCGCTCCCAGCAGTTCTCCTACTGTCATATCTACAGCAGGTGACCTTTGTCAAATGTCACTGCCAGTCCACAGAGCTATGCACCTGGCACGCAGCTGACCAACAAAGTGCAGAGCACGATGACTCAGTCGGGCCGAGGAAGTGACTGATGAGAATCACTCGGCGAGAACGTTCGGAGGTCGTCGGAAAGTACGATGGTGGTTTTTGGAAGCCTGACTCACTGGAGCTGATTCACATGGACCCGGGACAAAAAGGCGGGCTGGAGGTAAACTGTTGACTGTGTCAGAAAAAACACGTGCGTGGAAACACGCGCGTTCTGTAGAGTGGGCTGTAGAGAACGTGCTGGTATACCTGAGGTACTCACTGCTGTAGAGTAAGAGTTCATGTTACAGGCGTTTTCAGCCCAGCAGCCGCATCCGTAATGAGAAGCCTGAGAAAATAAAAGAAGACATCATGAAAAAAAAAACAAATCGCACTGCACTTTGGGTTTTCTTAAGAAGTGATAACTGGGTCAAGGTTGTACATCCTGCAGATTCATCCGTTTATTCTTTTAGGCCACGAGTTGTTGTATATATCTTTTAACAGAAAGTCATGACTTCCCATTCATATTTCAGCAGTGACTTGTTTTACTGGAATTTGCTTGGACAAAACAATGCTGCCAAGTAATTAAAACTGAGTAAATTCATCTGTAGTGAGTAGAACATCTATGTAAAGAAGAAAGGGTGGTTCATTGATTAAATCAAACAGCAGCAACGCAGGAAAAATACAGCAGACAGGAATACAGACAGCTGGCGAGCCTCATGGGAAACAGATGCCTGCTGAAAACTCTTAATTTGTTGCTTCAGATATTTTAGGGCTGCATTGATCAGAGGGCATTACAAATCCAAAGCACAGAGCCCTGACACATTATCTCTGTATTTAATTTCTTTGCAAGAAATGTCTTCTTTACATATTAAACGGACATGCTCTTTCATTGCAATTATTACAAACAAGCTGTGGAGATATAATTGTGTGTGTATTGGCTGACAGAGGCTCCCAGTGGCAGTTTTTGCTTGCACGTTTCAGTATGTACGCAGATTGCCTCAGCTTCAACAGAGGGTGAAAAATAATACAATGAATCTCTTTAAGGAGCGAGAGTTACAGCCTGTCTTATGTAAACTTCTGACAACTTGGGTCAGCTGTTCTGTTTGCTATTGAAGTGTGAGGCATGATAACGCCAAGATATAAAGAGCTCTTCCATGAACTCAGGAATGCTGGATGTCTATGTCTATGAAAAAAATCATTTGAAGCAAAACGAAGTCTGATCTGATCTTTACCACAGGATCTGCAGGTAACTCTTGGTAACTGCTGGGGTCTAAGTACATACATCAACAGTCAGAAAAGAGACTGACTAAACCTGCACGGGCGGTGTTCCAGGAAAAAAAAAAATCTTTCGCTGTCCAAAAAAAGAACATCAGAGAAAAACTTCAGTTAACCACTGGGAATACAGGCCTTTTGGAACAATGTGCTCCTGACAGACAAATCAAAGATAGAGCTGTTTGGCCATAGTTACAATCGATGCAGATCAAAGGACTGATTTTCAAGGGAAGGGCCTCGTATCAGCTGTTAAGCGAGGCGGGGGGACGTAATGGTTTGGGGTTGTTTCACTGCCTCGGGGACCGGGCAGCTTGCAGTCATTGATTCACATATGAATTCTGCACCATATCAAAGAGTCAATAATGTGAGACTGAAAGTTGAACCAGAAATGGACATTTCAACAGGATAATGATCCTAAACACGCAAGCAAATCCACCACAATACAATGCAGAGGTTTGTGACGTGAATTAAGAGTTAAGAATTAAGAATTAAAGGCAAGATATGAATCACACTGGAGTATTGTGAAGCTGTAGGAAGTTTGTATAGACGAGTGGTCAATTTAAAAAAGATAGTGGACAATTAAATTACAAAAAGGGGGCAAGATGAGATCATGTGGTCGGTGTAATTGCTTTTTCCAGAAACAAATCTACATCTATTTATGTTTATATTGTGTTTCTTGTAAGAGCCCATTCAAATAGGATTACATTTGTGCAAATAAAAAAAAAAAAAGTTATGGCATAAACCTACTTTTTCCACATGAAAAATGAAAGTGAAATACACAGAAATGTTTTATTACGGTACTTGAAAACATCGCAAAAAAAAAGAATACACTTAAAGTAGAAGATCTATTCAATCTGTAATGGAGTGACATCATAATTGATCACTTAAACAGGTTGTTGTGTAGGAAAAGATATGGACAGAGAAAAAAGAAAAGAGAACAGAGCCTCATTACCTGGCCAACCCTGCCGGGGTGTTTCATGGCCAAGCCTCCGCTGGACACAGCTGCAGCTACGTTCCCTTCCAGGTCCACCACAACAGCTCCGACCGTGTCGAGGCACCCTGAGCCATTTTCCTAAACCACAGTAAAGAATAAAGAGTCACTGAAAGAAAAAAAAAAAAAACATACAAATGGACATTTTAAATGACTAGTAGACGAGGACAAAACCAAACATTCGGAACCTGAGATGTGATCTAAGAAATTGTTGTATACATTTACGAATCACGCTAATTTTCCCTTCATATTTCATAAAAATGGGTCGCCGTAATTTCAGTCAGCTGTTTCCTGCCCTGATTGCAGTCCAGCGTAAATGTGCGAATTGGCATCATGATACGTGATCAAGACTCCACTTGTACCTGAAACTGAAGATCTTGATTAAATCTTGGACTAAAAAGGGAAAAGTTAAAAAAAAAGTTTCTGTCTATGCTCTTTGAAATCAGCCCTGTCTGATCTTCCGACGCCAAAAAGAACCGCTGCCAGCTAGCTGAAAACGCCGCGAAAACATCCTGTCATACGTTATCAGTGTCTTTAAATGAAAAATCCTGCGTAAATAATGACTGTAAAAAAAAAAGCATCTTTGGAATCATGTCAATGTGCTTTAGATTTCCCTAAATAACCCTCTATACGCCATCATAAGACAGGTGTCTATACTGCACTGAAGAAAAAAAAGGGAAGGGAAAGGTTTTATTGCTTGGCAGAAAGACAGGCGTATAAAAAGAACACTGTGTATGAAAATTAGAAACAGGCTGCAATAACATTTTTTTGTTGAACCCAGTCTCTAACAGTCATTCTTGATACGAAGTGAGGTTATTTCTTATTAACTGACAGGGCAGCGAAAAAAAAAAGCACAAAAAAAAAAAAAAAAAAAAGATAAGGCAAAATCCTAGCACTGTGATCATGAGTCATGGTCACTGTGAGACTATCGGTTATGTCCAAGTCTCTGTGGTCTCATATTAATCTTTAATAGGTCAAGCAGTTTTGAGTAAGCATGTAAAGAGACGGATGCAAACACAGGACGGTCGAGTCTTTCTCATTAAGGAAACTAGTCATTTGGCAGAAAAATCTATCAATGAATCATACATCCTTTAAATCAACAAACAGTCCATCTTAGCTGTTAGTGTTTCTTCTAAGCATGTATAATTTATATTGAGGATTGATGTAACTGCACTAAATAAACCATGATTTTTTTTTTTTATTCAAAAACTTCTTCAATGAAGCGTATCAGACTGTGGCCGTTTACACGTTTTACTCCATTTAACACAATTCACTGGTGAACCAAGATAAACTTTCCCACCCACTCTCGCGCTGCCTCCGCTGCTAGAGAGCGAAATGAGCCCGCCTGCCTGCAGCTCGGCCCATCACGAGGCCTCTCTCCAGCTGTGCAGTTCAGAGCCCTGAAACTCTGCACTAACTCTTGTCAACACTCTTAATCCTTTCTTGGAACAGACGTTACCAGCCGGTAATGCCATTTCATTTGATAACCCTGCGAGGACATGAGATCTTAACTGACAGAATGTACTTTGACGTCTTGGTTGTGGACACTTAAAAAAAAAAAAAAAAGAAGATAAAAAAGAAACACCAAATTTCACCAGAGGTTTCTTACTCTGATTTAGTTTGATGCCGTACGAGGTAGTCTGCAAGAGAGCTGCAAGCATGATAACCAAATCTGGACCACACAAATTTGAGAAGCTCATATTTTCTGCTGAGTATAAACCACATGCTCCGACTGTTAGCACTTATGTCCCCTCTCACCTTTGTTGGCAGTGAGCCTAAAGGTTTGACGTATGCCCAAGTATGGAAAATGTCTGATTTCGTTAGAAAGGCAGGTTAAATTTGGCCCATATACCTCCACTTGCACGGAGCATTTTGCTAAGCTCAAAGTTTCCAAGTCCAAAGGACTTTTTTTAAGCAAGTAAGAGTATTCTTCAGACTACTGTCTCTCTGCATTTCCACTGCCATCTGAAGATTACAGAACCTGATGTATGAAAAAGCTGCTTTGATGTGTCATTTTTGCATTTGACCAAACAACCTATTCAACTCCAGTCCACTAGGTGGCAGTAATGTTGATGACTCTGCAACAGCCATGATGTCATATAAAGCTTAAGAGGACTAATACTTCTATATCAGCAGGGTGTGATTCTGTCTTAAGTTATGCAGCTAGGTGGCATTGAAGTCATTATTCATACTACTCACATTTTCACTTGATTGTCTTCTTTTCTTTGTCTGATTATGTCCTGTGTCCATTTTCTCTGCCAGCTCCATTTTTCGCTTGTTCCTCTTGTATGCAGATAGACTGAACTCTGGGTGTGACAAAATATTCTTGCAGCTACAGAAAGTTTTTTCTTTTTTCTCAGACAGTGTATGTTGTGAATCTGTGCAAAGACACTCACTGGTGGCCATTTTCTCGGAAGGGCACGGCGGTATCCCGTGGCTGACTGCCCAGTCATGTGCTCCCCGTCCCACTAAAAAGCTGACAAAAGAGAGGAAATTAACGCGAGGATAGAGCCGCATTAGCGCCACGTTGAGTTTTATCCATAATAATCACCAGGGCGGTATTCTGCCAGCGGACAGCTTTCCTTTCTGTGCTTCACTCAGTAGACGGTTCGCAACTAACACCGGGTTCTTAATGCCTGAAGGAAAAGTCAGAGTTATCACAGGAGATTCTTATGTCGGAATAAGGTCTCTTGAAAACGAATCAAGACTAAATTAATTTAACCAAATCAATAACTGAAAAACATACATAAGTTCCAATAGTGAAAATAAAAGTATTGTCTAAAACTTGAGTTGTCAATATATAGTAAGACACGTCATTTCAACACAACACAATTCAACAGTTCTACAAACAGCAGTCTGCACAGTGAAAACGCAGCTGAATCAACAACTCAGTTATTTTAAACAAAAGCTTAATATCATAATGTTCATGAAGCATGAAACCTTTAGCGCAGGGCTGTTCAATTAGACCGCATGTGTTTTCCCTAGTGTACCTAATGAATTGGCGATGTCTTCAATGAGTTTAATACAGCACGCGGAACATTTTAATGGCACTTTATTTGCCGGTGTTAAACAGACACAACTTTTAGTGTTCGAACGCTTTTATCCTGTTCAGAAACATCTTTTTTGCGAGCTGAGAACAAGCACATATGGGCCAGGACACATCTTCATTCCAATCCATACAAGTTGTACATTCAGTGTGTACAAATTATATGGTTAACATCATGCACATTTAATAAAAACAATCTGTTGTGATTTGGACTAAATGTTAAATGCCTGCTTTTGCCCCTTGGCTGTTGTTTGGAATTAATCATGAGGAAAAAAAAAAAAAAAAAAAAAAAACAGCTGTTGAAAGCCTTCAAGGAAAACACTAAACGAGTGCACTGATCTCTACATATTAACAAGATTTCACGTGTGTCCTCCAGGTAAGAAAAAAAAGCGGGTGGTCCAGCATTATTAGGATTTATGATGCCCTGTGCTCTGCGATAGTAGAAAGTAAATCAGTAAAACATATGACAGATAAAAGCTCGACTCGGCGCCATTAGGTCCGGGTGACTGAACTTCAGTGCTACAGCAACATAACAGTATTCCGGTAGTATCCGCACGCGTGTAGTAACTCACCACTAATAGCTCCCACGGCACCAAAATGCAGCGACTTTCCATCCATGATGCTTGCATCACACTCAATTTCTCCTGACAAATTAAGGTTGGAGCCCATACCAGCGTTCGTGAAAGGAGAGTCCTGAGAACGGTTAAAACGTGCAGAGTCAACAATAAAACGTTCGAGGTAAACCATATTGTCAGTGTTAATATCACGAAGGAAAGTCATTTTTGTTTTAGCTGAACCACAGCAATTATGGGCAGTCAATCAAACGGTAATGCAAGTAATGCAACTGCGATTTGTGAGATGGTTCACAATGAATATGCTATATGTTTTTCTTAAGAGTCTTGTTGTGAGTGCAGGATTTTGCTAAATGGTTCTTTTAAACTATTTGATTAAGATGAGCCCACCATGATGACCAAACAGAGATCAAATGCAGGATGAAAATCAAAGAAAGATGCCTGTAACATTATGAACCAACTATTTCTTCTGTGGAGTTATTCTCTCTGTAACACAATAGGAATCAGACACTAGAAAACATACGTAATGATCCCTTACTGATCACAGGACAAAAAACAAAAAAAAAAAGGCTAGAAACTGAACCTTGGTTCTTTGATATTATCTTAAAAGTCTAATGTGGAGTTTTCATGTAAGGTTAAGTTCTTAAAAGCCTTATTTCTAGGGAAACTGCTGTTATAATTGCGGACTGTAGGCACACTTGCTTTTGTTCCGTTTTCATTTCACTTTACATGAGTCATTGAACTACTTCATGAACTAATTCTTACAAATAAGTCAGTAATATATTAGTGCTTCATAATTACAAAGAATGTGTTCTTGAGCTGCGTTTGGCTTATTTCCTAATTAATAGGGAGGAGTTTTTTTCCCCATTACTTATTTCAACTGTAACTGACAACAACTATTTCAAACTATAACAGTGGAAATTCCCCTTTCAACGGAAAAATAGTGAGAATAATAGTGAGTAAGTATGTATTCAGTAAATCTGACATAAAAACATAACGTGCTTGCTCTATGCTTTCCTCTATATGTTTTTTAATTGACACAGAGTTCATTTGAGGGACTTTATTCCAACGCTGGCCTTAGGAAAACCTCCTCTTACCCAACAGGAAGTGCGCACATGCATCACAAGCTGGAGCGCGCTAACGCCGTTTTCACTAAACACAATGCTGAATTATATTTCTTAACCTCACTAAAAGTTTTTTTGGATGCGTCGTTGTTGTTTTTAAGTCCCATCTGGGTTTTAAAATAATTATTTTGCATGTTGCAGATGACTAACCGTTCTGTTAATAAAAGCTAACTGGATCGTTATCGACCCACCTCAAGTTCAACCAACGCTGCAGCCACTGCTTCCACAGCGAGCGCCCCGGCTTTGAGCTGGTCCACAGCCTGGAAAAGACAGAGACTCCCGGTAAGCACAACAGATATTTTATGACATGGCATGACTTTCTCCACAGCACTGACTTTTGATCCCTTGCCATGACAAAGTCAAAGTTAATCTCCTAGAAAACACATATTTACTGCTGACGAATGCAGGCAAAAAAGAATGCAGCTGAAAGCATGAAGTCCTTGTCAGTGGTTATTTGGATTTAACCCCACAGAAGAGCTCAAAAGGCAAAATAGAGCCATAAAGCATGCAAGAGGCCTGGAATCAAAGTTATGCTGCTTCAGTTAGAGAGACATAACCTTGATACAACACGTACAAGTGCTTAAAAGATTTCTTTTGATGTTTCGGCATCTTGGCAGTTTTTCGTTGGTTGATGATTTTGATTTAAGTTGCAAAATCTTCTGCAAAATCAGTAATACAATATCGCCTTTTTGTGTATGTGATAAAAAGGACACTGAAAATGAACTGTTTGTCCGAAGTGCTCAGACACAGCTTTATTCCCATCTAACACCAATCTTTTTTTTTTTTAAAGCAATAGCAAAGGCAGCACCATTGTGAGGATACAAGGAGCAATGACTGATAAGTTCTTGGAAAAATAACAAATGCTTCTTTAGTATGCCAGAGAACAAAGACTTCCCCTGTGTGCGCGAATGATATTAATACAGCCAAATGAAAACTGGAAGGACTTCAAAACAGGAAAATTAAAGTGATTGAGTAGCACAGCCAAAATACAGATTGGAATCCCACTGGAATTATATTTAATCACAGCTGTTGCCAGATGGTACCCAAATCTCCCTGAACATTAGTCCCAATATCTTAACAATTCTTAAGACCTGAAGAAGAAGAATCCAAAAAAAGATCAGGTTTGCAAGACATTTTGTGCACTAGGTGAGGTTTCTTATAACAGAAATGAAGTGTGTTAAATGTAGCAGAGGAAAATTTGCACATACTTTGATATTTAGAACAAAGAAGAAAGGCAGAAATCAAATTGTAAACAATTAAAGTTAATGAATAAGATGACTTTGTTGCATCAATGAAATTACAGACAAATATTTATTATGTGGTAGGTACTGGAGTGGAGCTAAATAATTTAGATTTAAATATAATAATGAAGCACCATTCTTCTTTTTATTTTTTCCTCTATATATAAATATATATATCTATATATAAAATATTTCAAACGCTACTTTAAGAATGAGGCAGATGATGTGCACAAATGGGACATGGTCATACGCACACAAAACACACACCTTTTCACACACAGTTTGCTCTGACAATGCTCATAAATTAAACGTACCCGCTGGCAGGCTCTTTTGCACACATGCTTGTATTCCTTGGCCTTAGATTCAGAGTGGTATCCTGCACCTGAAAGAAAATGTTAATAAAAGAAAAACCTTTGCAATTCATAAAACGATGATAGCTGACCTCCTAAAAGAACTCACTTGCCAGTTCATAAGGTACACGAGGGAAAACTAATTCATTCTAATAAACTAGTCCTGGATGGAATTTATGACTTGTATGATGTTGAGTTTAAGTAGAAACAGAGAAAAAAAAGGGGTAACTGAACTGTATGATCATTTTGCAGAATGTAGTTTATGGTGCTTTTAATGCTTTCACATTCCTCTGGGTCATACATGGGACAGCAGCAGCTTTTTGAACCAATCAAAGTTCTGTACACAAGTTGTGTTTGAGTAAATGCTGTGTGCAATGTGTAACTTTCCTCTGATTTCATTGATGAAAGTCATTATAGGATTCAACCAATACAGTCGACACAACCAACACATTTTTTTTTCATCAAAACAAACATATGCAGGCAAGCCCAAAAATGTGTTATTTTTTTTTAACTATGTGCCAACTTTGATTCCTCACGAACAATACCACTTAATGTGATTCTGACTTTTGTGATAGAAACTTCAGAGTCTTGGCTTTCAAGAGAGACCAAGACCATGTATGAGCTCCAAAATGGTCATGAACAGCATTCACTTTACTTTGGGTATGTCCAAAACAGGTGTTTTGTGCAATAAGGCTGGAATGATGAGAGGTTAAACAGGACTTAACTAAATACAAAAGTGTGTCTGTTATTTAAACCAGTGCTGAATACCATAACTTCCGTGAAGCTACGATTTTGTTAAGGCATTTGTTTTGACTAATGTACCCAATAAACTGGCAAGTGAGCATATTGTCATAGCACTGCTTAAATATACATATTTCAATGCATAAAGGATGAAATAATTTATTTAAGCACCATATAAATATAACACATGTATAATGACAAGCCTACATAATTATAAGATAACTGATCATTGAGGGGAATTTAGTAAAAAAAATAGAAGAAGAGACTTTGAACTAAGGTCAGCAGAAAAAAAAACATTAAACTGTAAAATATATTTTCACTTTTTACAAAATGAAATTTAGTTGATAACAGCTGATGACAGCACTGAGGAGCAGCTTCAGCGACAGACTGCTTCACCCTCGCTGTGTGAAGGAACGATACAGAAGGTCTTTCCTTCCAGCTGCTGTCATAGTATGTGCAATATTATTACTCCTCAAGGTTTAAATACTCTCATCATTTCACTGCTTACTCTGTACTGAGTACAGTCCTGTGCATTATCTGTTATTTATCCGCTTGCAATTCAATGCTTTTTGTTGCAATTCAATTGGTTTTTCTTTCATTTCATTACTTTTTGTATATATACCAATACTTGTATATTGTTTATTCTATTCTATTTTTTTTAATCTTATTATTTATCTTTTACACAGTCCACTCTTTATTCTTGTTACTTTTCTGCATTATGCGTGCTGTTGCAAACTGCAATTTCCCCACTGTGGAACAAATAAAGGATTTTCTATTCTATTCTATTCTATTCTATTCTATTCTATTCTATTCTATTCTATTCTATTCTATTCTATTTCGATTCTATTCTATGAACAACAACAAGGTTACAGCGTGTGCACTCACCCGCATGCACTAAAACAAATCCACCTTTTGGATTTTGATTCTTGCTCGGCTCCTGGATTTTGGACCACGAGTTGGTCTGGGGAGAGGAGGCTTGGTGCTCTTCTGCAGGATTCATTAAACTTTCCATAACCCCTGCATAGCATGACAAGCCTATCATTGCCTGTCAGACACCGGTAAGAAAGTCATTTTCATGGCACACCTGTGATAGGAAAGAAAACAGAAATGTTACCGTGCGGGGATAATGCATTATAGGGAGATGGGACATTTTTAATGGACAGTGTGTTTCCAAAGCAACATGATGAAGCTATTATCCTTCACGATGGGCGGTGGTGGACGATAAAGTTGCACTGACTCGAGCTATAACTTAAAGGAAAATATTATGCACTTAACTTCTACCTTCTAGTTGACGTAATAAAAGTGCAATTCATCATAATAATCCATATCGCTTTAAAGCTTGCACATAGCATACGAACATCATATATCTTGTAAAGTTTACGTTGTAAACAACTTTACAAAACAATTGCGCTTGCAAATGTATCATTGAGCACGTCCGTTAAACGTTATCAAACGAGCTTCGTTTAGCAATACGTGTCTCATTGATGGATAAAAATGACAGTTCGGACAAATAACTTCTCTGAAGTCCAGCTGGCACTCTTGTGTTTCCGTTAGCTTGTCAGCTAACAGCTAGCTAACGCTGCCGCCAAACAGTTTTCCCACTCACGGTTTCTCCCCCTCTCCTGTCAGACACAGAGCACACGGCGTCACCTGGCATGTGTCTAACAGACACGAACAGCGGCTAAACCCATAAATGTTACGGAGACAAACTTCACTGTCACGCCACTTCCACTCTTCCGTGCTAGCCAAAGCTAGTTCCCCTGAGCAAACACAAGTACTTCCTGGTTCGGATACACGTTGCTAAGGAAGTGCGGTCGGTGCAAAACAGTGGTACACGTGGATGAGGCTGCACAAAAAAATAAAATAAATAAATAACGTGGATGAGGCTGCACAAAGTGAAAATAAATAATAATGATAATAATAATAACATGGATGAGGCTGCACAAAACAAGATGAAATAACATGGATGAGGCTGCACAAAAAAGAAAAAAATAACGTGAATGAGGCTGCACAAAAAAAAAGAAAATGAAAAGAACGTGCATGAGGCTGCACAATTTATTTATTTATTTATTTTAAATAACGTGGATGATGCCGCACAAAAAAATAACGTCGATGAGGTTGTGCAAAAAAATTAACGTGGATGAAGCTGGGGAAGACAGAGTGAACTGTCTGTGCCAATGCTGTAAATGTATTCCACCTCTAGCATTACAGTCAACAGGGTGCAGGATTGCAGGATTGGAGGCTTTATTTTGAAAGTACGAAATAAAAAAGGGACCAACTGGGGGGTCAGTGAGTATGTTATATTTTCAAAATAAAAGCCCACAACTACTTACCGTGAGCAAGTAAAGAACGAAGAAGACTAGACTTCCAAAACAAAACGTCCCACATGTTAAAAGCATCAGATGTGACACTTACACTTGTATATATTTATACATCAAATGAAACACCAGCAACGTTGGCACATTTTATTCTATTTGTATTCCAGTTTACTTTATCCTTTTCATTGCAAATGTACAAATACTCCTCACTGTAAATATTACTATACGTATGTACAATTATTGATGTTGCTGATAAATCACCTGCATATATTATATGTCCTCCTTGTTCTATTTTTAAAAAATATTTTCTTATTCATTGTACCTGTACCCTATTTAATTACTCCAGGAGAATGTGTAAACAGGATTTATACTTTTCTATAATATCAGTCCTGTGTAATGAATTTAGTTTTGTAGTGTGCCCAAAATAAAGGCAAAACGTAGTGTTGTTGAAGTCAAACAGGTTCAGTGTTATCGACAAGAAAACAATGGTTTGAGTTCAGACGTTATTATTAGACTCTTATTATGTCCAAACACATCAATAAAAAGGTGAAGAGACACATAATCAAAATAGTCACATAAGACTAGCAACAACACTATTATTCAGGTATTGCACTTCTATAACACTCAGTTCATTGATTACTTATTTGGAAAAAGAACAAAATCTTACCATAAAAGAATAAACCTATGAATTATCACCTGCACAGTTGCATGAAAACAACTTCAGGTTTGTTTGTTTTTTTCTTAAACTCTGTAGTAATTCTGTTGTGTCATTTGGAAAATTATACTGAAAATATGAAATGTTGTCCAACTCAGACCTCAGTTATAGATTTTTTTTTCTTTTTTAATTATTATTATTTTTTTATACTGTTAATGAAACCATTCATTCACTCATTCATTCATTGTCCGTAGATGGTTAGAGCATATCCCTGTTGATGTCTGGAGCTTCTTCCAGCGGGCATTTGGAAAAAAAGATGTTTTTACCCAATTCCGGTAAGGAGAGGCTTTAACTAAAACTAAAAATCATCATCACTGCATACAGCTGTCTTCGCACACAGGAAAATGCTTTAATTATTTAACATTCACATTTTTTTCCGTGCTCATTTTTTTCAATCAGAGGCGCTAGCTGTAAATGAAGTACACAAAAATATCTCGGCTTCCAGAATAATACCAGGGTGGTGGTAGGGAAGTACTATTTCCACAAAAACACACACAGACACAAAAATAAAAGTAGTTGTGCTGAGCCTGTCAGACATCTGACAATTAAATCCTAAATAACATTCACTTTATTGCTTCAGAGTTGATTTAGACGTGGACAAATACAGCACATCTAACTACAATTAGCTGTAGAAGCCATTCGTTGACATGCAGTTCACAGGCTGTACTCATGATTCATTTGACACCTTCTACATTTCTTCATCTTGACACAAATTCACACTGTTTATTTCAGTGGAAGGACGCTGCAATGAAGCTATAAGTCTGTCCAATCATAACCTGAAGATACCCTGACATTGCAATTTGACTGTAACTATAAAAAAATAGTATTTCTTTGATATATATATTTCAATTGCTGCTGAAGCAAGGGTTATTATACTGCATATGCTGATATAATAACATGGTTTCACACGGATAAAAGCTCAGAAAGATAAAAAGGTAAAAAGAGAGCATGTGATGTTTGAAATTGGCATAAATACTGCAGTACTTTAGTTTGAAACCATTTCTGACTGCTATTAAGTATTTTATTGAAGTGAGTAAGAATCTAAAGCATTACTGTTGAGCTGTGGCAGAGGAAAAGGAAATGTAGAGTAACGGTCATTTGTGTCGCAACAACATAGCTATAGCAGTTAAGAATTTTATGTTCTACATCCTTTGAACGTCCGAATGTCAATCCACAGCACATTTATTCAACTTGAGTTCAGCCAGCGATCATGAAGGAATTCCTGTTGCTTTGAGGAGGCACGCTCTGTTATGAAGAGCCATGCCAGATGAGGGCTTTATTAAATAAAGTAAAATAAACAGAGGGAGTCGTTGCAACACATTTTGCCAAAGCTACAACCCACAAGAATCCCGCAGGAAAAGAATACTTAAAAAAAACAACAACCTCCAACCCATTCTGAGATGGTAGACTAAACAAAGTACCACTCAGTAAACCGCTGTGTTCACATGAGTGCATCACACTAAACTGTATCTCATGACAAATTGCTCTCGCAGTTGAATTACCAATCATGAATAAAACAGGTGCCAGAGACAGAAATAAGAAACACTGTAGGAGATTCATGAATAAAACAGTTGCTAAAGCAACTGGAAATACACAAAACTTTAGCCTCTAGTTCAGAGTTACAGGTCAGCAGTCTGTACAGCATACACGAGAGCTGTTTTATAAATAATTAAAGGTTCATAAGTGGTCTGAGTGTCCCTCTTTTCTGAGCAGCTATGAGTAACAAAAGGAAACCTGCCATTTATTTCTTGAAACTTGAGCAAAATGAACCGAATATACGGTAATACAATAAAATATAATGAAAAAACAAGTGTGACGGGGCCACTGACACCATGCACCGCTGTCTGCTTTCCAATGGTAGATGGGTAACAACCCAAATAATCCATACATGGAAAGACACCAAAACAAACTTGGTACAAAAGCCTTTCTTGGTAATGACAGCTTCAAGTATGGAGAAACTAGTCACATGCATCGCTCAGGAGTGATTTTGGCCCATTCTTCCACACAAACAGTCTAAAGTTTAAATCTTGAAGGTTGGAAGTCTGATTTTTAGTTCTTTCCATAGATTTTCAATTGGATTCAAGTCAGGTGATTGGCTTGGCCATTCTGGCAGCTTTGTTTCCTTTCTTTGAAGTTCTGTGTTTGGGATCGTTGTCTTTCTGAAACGTCCACCCTGGTTTCATCTTCATCATTCTGGTGGATGGCAGCAGATGTTTCTCAAGAATGTCTCGGTATATTTTTCCATTCATCCTCCCCATATTAAGTTTGCCAGTACCATATGCAGAAAAACAGCCCACATCATTATGTTCCCACCTCCAAACTTTACTGTCGGTATGGTGTTTTTGGGGTGATATGCAGTGCATTTTGTCCTCCAAACATGGTGTGTGTTATGGCATCCGAAGAGTTCAATTTTGCTCTCATCTGACAGGCTTGTCCAAATGTTGCGCAGCAAACTGCTTTTTCTTCAGAAATGGAGTCCTGCGTGGTGAGCCTGCATACAGGCCATGGCCATTGAGTGCATTGCTTATTGTTTTCTTTGAAACATTTGTACCTGGTAATCCCAGTCTTCAGTCTTTCTGAAGCTCTCCACAAGTGGTCCTTGGCTCTTGGACAACTCTTCTTCTTTTCACTCCTCTGTCAGAAATCTTGCTAGGAGCACCCGGATGTTCTTTCCACTTCTGGATTATGGCCCCAGCAGTGTTCACTGGAACGTTCAGAAGTTTAGAAATCCTTCTGTGACCAGTGTCATCAGAATGTTTTGCAACAATAAGGTTGCGAAGGTCTTGAGGGCGTTCTTTTCTTTTACCCAACACGAGATGTCCCTTGTGTGACACCTTGGTAATGACACACCTTTCTATAGGCTATCAGTTTGGACTGAACCAGCTGATATTCTTTTGCACTGACAAGGGGCAGGACAATTTTCTGATCACTGATAGATTTCAGCTGGTGTCTTGGCTTTCCATGCCTTTTTCCACCTCCCTTTAAGCGTGTGTTCAATACTTTTTCCCTCTGTTATTTCACAGTTTTACACATAACTTAATTTCTGAACTTAATTGTTTTGGTGTCTTTTTATGTATGGATTACTTGGGTTGTTACCAACACCTAGTGAAAATGTCATGTCAATATCTTATCTTATCTTTCACAAAAGTCACTTAAGTCGACAATACAAATAAATAATAAATAAATAAATTAAAAAAAATGCTCCACAACTACATTCCATACAGTTTTGTGTGGAGTACACTGTGATGACTTCAACGGGCTTTAAGATTGCAGAAAGGTGTCTGATTAGTCTGTGGTTACTTACTTCTGGAACGTTTTTGGCTCTTTTTGATCAAGCAGCAACCCGCTGCTCACATCTGTGCAACAGATGAGCATAATATATGACAGGACACAATGGTTAATATGGGCAGACAAATCTTTAAATTAAGAAGGCTGGGGGGGGGGGCATAAACCTTGACTCCATCTAGTCTTTTCATGTTCAAGGTAAATGCAAGGGGGAAAAAAAGATGTTTATTTTGTGCGTGTGCTTTCAAAGAACACATTTTATCAGATGTTTCCAGTAAGAAATGTTCCATGTGAGCTTTTAATTATCATTGGAAAGATATGAAAAAATGATGTGAACGTCAGATTGCCAAAAAGGCCTAAAGGGGCCGTTGCACATGAACTGATTGAGCCCAGTTTTTGTCATGTAGAAGCATTTATAGACTGAGCTATGTGCTGTGAACACAACAATTACAGTGCTAGACAATCATGTGTTTTATTAGTAGGCACTGACTGAGAGCAGACATGATATTGTCCCTTCAGGAAAAAAATAATCAAATAGTCACTAACAACCCATCCAACGGAGTACGGATATTGACATAAGAACACGTAAAACAACAACTACATAATTATATTTCCTCAAGCCTCTGGGCTCACTTTGAGTTAGGGATCATTTTGTGCATTTCTCTGTAGATAATTGCATTATGTTGCTATAATCATAAGTGGGATATGAAAGACAACCAAGCAACAGATTACATGATGCAGTGTTCTTGCTAGTGACTGGTAAGTACAGCCACTGGCTGTAACCATGACAATAACAATAGCCTACGCAAACTTACACAAATAGATCCTCCTCTGTTCGGAAGATACAGATTGCCCTGCAGAAGCAACGATTCACCGAGGCCAGCCAGCCACGTTCTCTCGATATCATGTTGTTTATTATGCATTATACAAGACATACTGTCACGCAAAGATGAAAACGGTCCAAATAATTATGCCGTTTGCAATTATTTTAAATCATCCTAAATTAGGAAAGATGTAGTCTGGATGACACGATATTATTGTTGATGTTGTACCCGGTAACCAAGTTACAAAAAGGAAGAAAAAAAAAAATAAGAAAACAAACATGGTCGTAACTGAAACCACAAAAACAACATTGAATTACACTTTTGACTTCTTTGGCTGATTACTTTGATTAGTTACAGGAAGTTGGAAGTTATTCCACTTTGACACGAGCAATAAAACAAGAAAATGAGGAAGCTGTCAATAACGTGTAGAACCTACTCACCACCTTGTCTACTACCTACTTATATATATCTTATCTTATCTTATCTTATCTTATCTTATCTTATCTTATCTTATCTTATCTTATCTTATCTTATCTTATCTTATCTTATCTTATCTTATCTTATCTTGCACAGTGCACAGAGGTCTGGTCAACATGAAGACACCTTAGTGGACATTGGTTGTGTCGGTGCTGTAACCTCATGTCAGTATTGTATAGTTTTGTAATTGTGCGAGTTTTTACTGTTGACAAGTTTTCCAAAGTCTAATATGATTCTTTATTCAAAGATTCAAATTAAAGGTCAGAGGTCAGCCTTACACATTCATTTCATGGCAGCAGAGTGGACCAGAGCCCCAGTGATCACTCTAGCCTCAAATGCTGCAAGATCGACATCTAGTGGTTTGGTGGGAACAGTACACAGGGAAAACTGCAACTAGCACTTCATGGAAAACTAACCCTAATTTGAATATAAAACAAAGTAAAATCTCTCAGTTTGCAATTCTCTCTTTAGCTCTGTAGCGAGAGATGAACTATATGTGTGTCACTGTGGAACTTGTAGAACAGACACTGATACAATAATATACAATGAAAAATTTGATTAGAAATAGAAATGGATAGTTTGAGTAGCAACTAATTAATATATTAAAGTGGACAAATGATAGATTTCTGTGGTAGAAGTGCGAGCTGATTGCTTTGCCTTAATTTCAATTTGAGGCGCAACAGCTCAGTGTGATAAAGAGCTTTAATTTTCCTGTACAGTGTAGTCCCTGGTAAACACTTTGTAATACAAGTTATATATTTAATAAACAAGAGCTCCCGCTACTAATGTTCATTTGTTGCTATTGTATGTATTCTAATATATTTCACCAAAAAAACATCACCTCCATTTTAAAATACAGCTTGGATGAAAGAGATTTTCCACTCTCACATAATGTCAGTGGTTTCAGGAGCAGATGGGTCTGGACCAGAGCGGTACTAACGCAACAGATGACAGACGGTGGTCTCTGGAACCATCCTCTCGCATATGACAGCCTGCCTTTCTGGTCTGATCTGGTCAGTCCTCTGCCATGCACGAGCACAGGTTACCAACTATTTCTGCCCATGTGAGTATTCATTGCTGATGCCACATAGAAATGGTCAGGTGCAATTTAACTTGCAAGTTATAATCATGACTGTCAGCATACTGCCAAGATCCACGTCACACACATAACTACTTTTATAAGGGACGAGATGTAAGGTTATTAACAAGCACAGTGGGAATAGTCCTATCTTCCAACCTCGACAGGTTTTAAACAGAAGGGGTAATGCAGTTAATATGAACAGTAAAAAAAAGGTGCTGTAAATAAGACACACTTCATTCATAAATATGTTGGATTTCAAAATATTGCAAATTTCTTGCATAATTTAGATACTTTGTCAGATCGTTTTAAATGAAAGGGTTTTAATGACCATGAGCATGTTCAGGCATGCAATTTAAGTAGGTACATTTATGTAATTTTTTATTGTTTCATATCAGGCTAGAGTGCAAAAATTATGTACCACAACTATATAAAACATTGTGTGCACTTGCTTCAAATATTCCCAACTAAACAATGCAAAAACACATTGATAAAAATAAACCATATAAAGTTGTTAATCGGTTGCTTTTGTTCCACACACACACACACACACACACACACACACACACACACACACACACACACACACACACACACACACACACACAAATATTTCAGACGTGCTCAACCATTGGTCATAAGGCAATATAAAGCGTTGGATCAAATGAATGAAGTAGAAGGACATTCGGGACAAAAAGAAAAACAAATAAAAATAAGTATATAAATATACGCTTTAAACCGTATATTATATAATTTAACATTATTATATGTTACAATTTAACAATTTAATGTGTTCTTTAAATTCACATGTAAAGCCTCCACACCGCCTGAAACCCTCTCCGATTGACTCCTCTTCCGGACCAATCGCGCGCACGCTTCCGCGTTTGCCGCAGCCAATCGCACGCGCGGGATCCGTACACATAAATTTACGGCACAAGCACGCTAGGTCGATCCGACTGACTGAGGCTCCAGAGAAATTTGACAGCTTCACAGGTGAGGCAACCGTGCAGAGGCTGTTTCACTTTAGCTTTCAGTTTTTTTTCTCCCTGAACTCTATTCACTGTGAGCCTGGGGTTGCCACAGTCAAAAAGCAACCATTCGAAGTCTAATCATTCCGGCAGCATGAGCAAAAAGAAAAAGGACTGGAAGACTGAGAAAGGTAAGGCTTGTTTTTTGGAGAGGGGGGGTGGGTGAGATGAGGCTATCATCATCTCCATAGCAGACAGCGTGAATACTAAACCACGCCAGGGGATTGACACACACTCTTTCCCGTGTCCTCCGTGTCGCCGCGATGCTACTTGTCATCTATTCCGTGATGCCACACGGTGCCTGTGCAGATGTTTTGTAGTGATGTTGGCGCCTCTGTTTGGCTGCCGTGGTGTGTGTGTGTGTGTGTGTGTGTGTTTGACATTCGCAACAACAACACTATTCCCAGCTATGTGCACCTCGCTTCCTCATTAGCGTGCGCCTGCCACGCTGCCGTCCCCCCCCCCCCCTCGTCCTTATTTACCTGTCGGAGTGGCCCTGAACACATCCCCTCGTCGTCCACCTGTATGCTGCGCCAGCAGTAGCTCACTGAGAGCTCACTCTCTCTGCAACTACATGTCCATGTAGCCACACAGCGGCAGCCGGCCAGAGGAAGGAAGGAAGGAAGGAAGGAAGGGTGGAAGGAGCCTCTAATGGAATTATTAGGAAATTAAAAAGGCAGGAAGTGTTAATCTGCTGTTTTTAAATGCGGTGAAACTTGTCAGAGTGCTTTTTTTTTTTTGCTCTGTTCAGGATAGACCTGTTACCTAAAGAATACAGGTGTGGTCTTAAAAAAAAAAGGAAAGAAAGGCAGTTTTTTAATTAATGTGCTTTTTCTTCACGGCATAGTAGGCATAGCACATGTTGTCAGTCACATGTAACCTACATGACAGGTGAATAGTGTTTGTGGCAATACAACGTAAAGCAGGAAAATGTGTCCACCTGGCATTTATGTGAATATTACTTACACATGCACCATCCACCTAGACTAGACCAGGCACCCCACCCCACAGCAGTGACACTCCCTGATGGCAGCGGCTACCCACAGCCGGATGCAGCCTGACGCAGACACACAAAAAACGGGTTAGGTTAGGAAGAACTCCAAAAAAACAAACAAAAAAAGAAAAACATGCACAAGGTGTTGACTTGGCCTCCAGATTCGCTAGATCCCAAACATGATCAAGCTTCTGTCCACAGAGCCCCCTCCCCTCAACCCATAGGACCCAAAGACCCCCCCCACTAACAACATCCTGTTACCAGACACCACAGGACGCCCTCAGAAGACCCATGTCCATTCTCTGATGAGCCAGAAAACATTTTGACGGAGGCACAAAGGAGACCTGCACAGTATTAAGAAGGTGGTCATAATGTTATGCCTGATCAGTTTAAGTCACTGAGCGTGCATGGGCCTTGAAACTGCTGGAAACTGAACGGAATCGGGCCAACCTTTTGACCTGTGATCTTATCTGCTGTTGTCTGGTGGATACAGTACTTTCCGTCACTCTCGCTTTCAGACACATTTAGGGTTATGACACGTCTTACGAAACCTGTTGACTAATTTTACAGAGAACTGCACAGCGGTGTTTTTTTTTTTTTTTTATATAATCATCATTTTTTTTAAAAAAAAAAATCCTCTTAGCAAATGTAGTAATTTATCAGAGCCAGCCATCTCTAGTGCGAGCGGGTAATAGCGCAGAATGAACATCAAAGTTTAATCACATTTGATATACTGTATATCCCTCCAGCTCAAACTGCTTTAGGAGATCAAGGTAAGTCAAAACGTGAAGGAAATTCAGAAATCTGAGGAATTTAGCATCATTTTTTTTTTTTTTTTTAAATAGTGGAAATAGAGGCCCAGGGCCAGTCCGTAGGCTGGGCAAAGTTATAATATGAAATAACACCAAAAAATGAGCCATGTTGACACCTTGGGTTTCTTTGGAAAAAATGTGGCTTGGTTTTTTAAATACTTGCAGACTTTTACTGGGATGGAGGCTATTATGAAGTTGGAGAACTTTGCGAAGCAATATCCCCCATGAGAAAACACAAAACAGGGTTATTAATACTTAAAGAGACGATACAAACCGAGATGTTGTGTGACCGGCGGTCGCATCCCCTTAGCTTCTGGATATCCCCGGAACTTGGTTCAGGCGTGTGTGCGGAACATTTCCGCTCAGGGCTCATCAAGCGCAGGCAAACCGTAGGGGTCCTCATGGTGCTTCCATGCAATATCGAAATCATGTCAGTCAGCCAGTCTGAAGCCAGAATCTCCAACTAAAGAGCAAAAGTCGGGCGGAGTAACGAAGCGCTTCGGTGTAGTCCAGAGAGCTTTGCCGTGTTCAGCCTCAGAACTGCCTTTTTTTTAATGCATCCATGCGGAATAATAGCAGCTCTGGGAATAACAGAAGTGTGCAAGATGGAGAAAAAATACATAAGGGATACAACTGATATCACACACTGCGGTAATAATGTAAGCTTGAACTATTGTTGGAAGATGAGGAAGTTTTGTATTGTGCTGCTAACTAAAATATAGTCACACTTGCCGCTTTAATTTGTAGAAGCGGAAAGGCTCATAATTTATAGTCCCCTTTTCATAAATAGCACAATGATCCCTATACTGTCTCATTGTGTTATATCACGTCCAGCTTACGTAAACTCTTTTTTTAAAGGGGGGAGGCCTTTGTCTTTAAGTCCACGCTGCTGTGTGTGTGCACAGAGGTGACGATTTCGCCGTGAAGCAGCACAGAATTGGGACGAAGCTTCTTTTGCAGAAATGTCTGAAGAAACGAACAAACAAACAAAAAGTTGCAACTCTTTGGCAAACAGGTGCTGAACAAAGAGTGACATAACAACACATAGGATGCGTTGGAATGACTTTTAAAAGCAAACTTATTCATTACAAAGGGTTCCGTTGCATCATCTTCTACCCGTCTGGCCACCTGCAACAAGTGCTTTTTTTGTCTCCATATCTTCTGGCTCAGAGCTGCTGAGTGAAAGGAGAACACTGATATTCAATCGGAGGACTCAACACTCCTACTCTTCTTATTCCTACCAGCTCAAGGGGCTTTCGGCTCCTTCGTCGCTAATCTTACACTTTGACCCTGCGAGCCAAAAGGGGATTTTATTGCATGCAGCAGGATCTCATTATTCAGGCCCACATTATTAAGGACCACGTTTTCATAAAGTAAAATTAGAAAGCTTGGAGCAGGCGCCACGAGGAGCAGAACGCGACTGATGATGATGATGGTGGTGGTGGTGGTGGCGGTGCTACCAGCTAAGTGGTACGGGAGGAGGAGTAGTAATACACCGCACCTCAATCAGGATAAGAACTGCAACTATTACTGAAATGACTGGTGGTCAGTTAAAGTAAAGGCGGGTGCTCTGGGGGACAGTTTGACTTGACATCGAGAGAAGAAAAGAAATTGATAATTCAGTTAATGGAGCTTTAAATTAAGCATTTACTGCTTTAACCAGTAATGAATATTACACTTATTATTACCCGTCGGTGCCAGTTCCATTTTTAATATTTATTTAATTCCCTCTTCCTCACAGCAGTTATTCCTCAATAGAACTGGCCTTATTTATTCAAAGATCTATGGTCCCTTTCCTTTGCAGAGAGACTTCTCCGTCTAGACCGAGAGGACAGACGCAAGGAGTATCGCCGTCAAGATTTCGTACCCCTGGACAAGATTCCGACCTGGAGAGAGGAAAGCGGATGTAAGGGACACTTACTGCTCATTGTTTGAGATGCAGGATCTGTTTCACCTCGGGTGTGGGCGGAAAATGTTCATATTGTGCTGGTTCTTACACAAGCCAGCCACAAGGAAGAAGTGTTATGTATCAGAAAAGCTGAATCAGCTTAAAACTGATTTCAGAGAAGTCTTAAGAGTTTATTCCCACAGTTGCACTGGAAATAAAGCAGCAAGCACACGGATGAAGGGAGGTGGATACTGACAAGGCGTCATTATCCACCATCTTAAAATGTCAAGTGTAAATTATAGAATACTGCACAGCTTATTAGAGCAACATTCAAATTTGTTTAACTTAAAATTAATAGTTCTTTTTTTTTCAGATTTTCAGACATCTCCACAATTTACTAGTTATTTTAGCTCCCTTGACTTGAATAAATGAGGTAAATGAATGGATTATTAAACAACTGTTGTGTTAGTGAAGCTCCCATCGTGTATTGTTTGAGAGTTAAAGCACTTGAGACTTTGGAAAAGTTGGATAATAGTGCAAACTGTTTTAAACTGTGGCAAAAGTTAATATTTAATTTACGTTCTGCCCCTTTGTTCTTAAAAGTCTCTGGAAGCGGGTTAATATTTTGCCTATATCTCATTTTCAAGTAGTTGTTTAAGTTAAATGAAGACTTATTAGTTTCAGTTTGAAAAGTTCTAATAAACTTTACAAAGCGGGCCTGTACGGGCTGTAAGGACGGTACGTGGAACTAGATGTTTAGGTTCAAAGAACTACCAAAGCGATTCGGTAAACAAGACAAAGCTCAACAGAGAATTTAAAGTTCAACCATCAAGCTATGGAGCTCAATTATGTAAACTTATAAATCTAAATGAGCCAAACTTGGACAGTTGAAATTAAATATTTCACGCATATTTAACAGCTCTATGTTGAAGCTAAAGTAAGAGTCTATATCAGCCTATATCAACATGTTGTTTTTTTAAAAAAATAAATAAATAAATGATGCACAGGATTTTAATAGATAAGTCTGCATTCTGGACTCTAAATATTGTTCTTGCTCATAGAAAATAATTCTAAAAAATAATTTTTATGCTATGCTAATCATATGCAGTATATATATTGCATGGCACTTTGCTAATAAATAAACCAAAATGGAAATGGTTAACTTTGAACTGCAGAATTATAAGAAATAGAATTAAATTTATTTATTTTTTGTCCCCAAAGCCATTATTTCTCGCTAATTTATTAGAGAACGTAACCCAGCACTTGTACGTCCACAGCTGAAATAAAGTCAGTAAAGGTTGTTTGTAGGGGAGCATGTCACAACAAAGCTTACTATGGCTTTAAAAATCAAAAAAACAAAAATAGTTTTTACATTTTGGCAAGGAAGGACACACACACAAAAGTGCACACTGGTAATTGTCATGTGGATGCTGGGGTTACATGGTGTGCACTTCAGCTATTAGGTCACACTGACTTTTTCCAAAAAACTCTCTGTTCCGTTACTTGTCCATAGTAACCAATTTAAAATGTCAGTCATGAACTAATTGAGACAGTAAGTTGAGGACGGGTACTTCATAATATTCTCTCATTGATTTGTGGTTTATGCTCTAATAGCACTTTTTTCTTGGAAAAAATTTATTCGTTTGAAATAACAAATAAGTTCAACTGCATTACTTTGGAGTTAAGTTTTTCTTGTATTTCTGCAACCAAGTGCAACCAAGTGATATTTTACTATAACTATGACAGATACTACTAAGTATATGTCCTTTGATTGCATATTATCTTCATGTGAGTTACACAGATATATAGTATTGTACAGGACATAGGGATCTTATAACCGAGTATTTTCAGTATTGAATCATATAGCATTTTCCAAAATTGTGTTATTTTATCACCAAAACAAACAGGGAGTGATCCGCGTCCATTACTCATGTGTGCCTTCCATGATGGACTCTTATTCATGCTTTTTAAATAACACTTTTCAATAAAACTTCCATAGACTTTACTGATCCACAGAAACTGCTTGGTCACAGTAGTAGTAATAAAAACATTCTTGAAAAGCACAAGTAAGAAAGAGAAAAATAAGTGTAACATAGTAAAAAAGTAAATAAATAAAATATTAATAATAAAATAGTATAATACAAAAACATGTAGATTTGTATATGTACAAATCCACATGAAATAGAAGTACGGTATATACATAAATAATGAGGTGTATTAGGCAGTGATTTCTCACATGAGGAAGATGACGTTGATATTACTAATGAAAAAAATGACTAAAAGACTAATGCTGCGACCAATTTAAAATGTGTCTTAATGCTCCATGTTAATTCATGCATATAAAAGAATGAAGAAATCGGCAAAGCAAGAAGCTCACGAGAGGTAAAACCAACCCAGGGTACGGTTTCTGCTCAGTGAGGGGAGGCAGAAGGACGACACGTAGAGGAGAAGTGGGCGACACATGTGTCGTGGTATTTTCATTCATTAATTTAATTTAGGCGTTGAACTAAGTCGTGGCAGTTTGTAAGATTCTTAGCTGACGTGTTTTCTTCAAAGGGGACCGTAGCTTGTATTTATAAATTATTTACTAGTTCATAAAAATTCCCTCTACCACAATTAAATGTGTCGTTTTGTAATTTTAATACAAATAAAATAATACAACCACCTATATACAGTATATACTTGACTATATAATACTCAGTTTCCATGTAAAATCATCTCTTATCGTCATCCTCATCTTTGTCACATTTAACCAAGTATTCAGATGATCAAGTATGTTCGAGTCCATTTATGTATTTTCATGTTCTTTGTTGAATTATTGCAACAAGTCTTGTATTTTTATTTTTTTATTTTTCAGCCAATGACGAGGAGGAGGGGAAGGCGCTGACAGGCGGAGGAGGGCCGAGCGATAAAGTGTCTCTCTACAAAGGAGATATCACCGTCTTGGAGGTGGACGCCATAGTCAATGCTGGTAGGCGCTGTGACCTCTGGGGAATATTGAGGCTGTTAAGCAGCTCTGCTGTTAAATTGTCCTTGGCTGCCCTCTCCTGTTGAGACTCAGGAACTGCTGCGTCTCGGGGCGTTGCACTGGTGATGGGTATGACTTTAGAGAAATGTCAAACCGGACATCCGCTCTCGTCGATTTCACTTCAAACCAGCTGAAATACAATAATATGTAGATTCCACTTCGTCCTCGCTCAAGGTCCGTCACATTTTTTTTTTTTTTTTTTCATCCTTTTTGTCACTGAGGTGTGTGCTTCAGTGATTACCTAATGCTGCTTTTGGGAAAACTTGGTAAAGACCTGTAATAGTGAGTAAAAAAGCGAAGAAGTGGAGAAGGATGGTAGGAATGCTTTTTTTTTTTTTTCATGGTTGCACCACAGTTATGTAATTTTCTGCAGTCTGCTCGCAACCTACACACACACACACACACTGACAAGAACTGCTAAAGGATTACTTTACCTGTTGAGGTCTGCTTCTCAGCTACAGAGTTGATGTACATTATTACATCCTACACTGCAGCTGTTTCAGAGCCTTCCCCTTCTTAGGCGGTATCCGCAAAGGCATACACAAACGCATTACAGTCTACTAAGCAATGTGCACCTTGTGTGAAATGAATGCGCTGTAATTTATGCGGGATTAATAGATGTGAAAGCCAGGCTGCTGTCTCCGCTGGATAAGGCTAATGAATTTAATGTTTTATGTAAATACAGCACCCGTTCCGAGCACGGACCGACGCGGCGTTCGTGAATCATCAGCATCATGTAAAAGACAATGATGATACAGTCACCTGACACGCGCCTAAATGTCACGGCATTTGTCTCGTTTTTATCGAACACTTTGACCTTTCCGAATGCGGCACTTAGCCGTGGTTACACAAGTCGCGAGTTGTTGTCGTCGGAGTTTGTGATGAATGAAAATGTCTGAATTGCATTGTATACTATTTAACTATAAATAACCTTTATTAACAAGGATCGGGCATAACATTACGACCGCTGTCAGGAGAAGTAAATAACATTTACCGTCTAGTGACAATTCAGTGTTCTGCTGGGAAATGTTTGGACCTGGCTTTCGTGTGGATGTTACTTGGACATGTACCGCCCACGTAAACCAGATCAGAGCAGGTACCCCCACCCCATGGCGTACTTTTTAGGAATACGGTTTAGGAACAACTCAAAAAACATGAATAACAGCACAAGGTGTTGATCAGTTTTGGATCTTGGGAGGTTGGAGGCCAGGTCAAGCATCTGTGGGATGCACTGGAGCAAGCCTGATCCACAGAGGCCCCTCCCCTTAACCCGTAGGACCCAAAGGCCCCCCTCTATGAATAGGCCCATGTCTATTCTCTCAGGAGTCAGAACTGTTTTGGAGACAAAAAGACACAATGTGAGGAAGGTGGTCATAATGTTACGCCTGATCGGTGTAGATAAAGAGTACACTAAGATACTTATTTAATTTTTTAGTAAAATACACTGCGTGTGTTCTTGACATACTGGAAGCATGAAAAAGCGTATAAATTGCTCTTCCCACAGTCTTATTTAAAACCCACGTCCTGTACGTACCTCACAGATTTTTACTTTTAACCCAGTGGGTGAAGCGAGCTCTGGTTTCGTGTTGCACAGGCGGGCTGTTACTGCGTCCGTTAATGCTTCCAGACGTCCAGGCTCTGATTGAGCTGCACGTCGGCCGGGGGGCAATTCGTTCTGTTTAGCGGGCTGTCAGAGGGTCTGAAAGGTTGAAGGAACTGCTGAACCCTTTTTTTAAATAATTTTTACAAGGTGTCAGCATTCGGCACCACGCCGCACTGTTCGCACTGCTGAGCCGGTTGTAGCACGGATAAACGGCGGATATTGTGAATGTAAATTTGATTATAAAAGAAATAATCAGTGCTTTTGTCGTTGGTAACAAATAATGTTAAAGTATATTATGCTATATAAATATGCTAGGGTCCATATTTCAGTTAGTAGCACAGTCCTGCGTACGCATTGCAGGTGTTGGGCAGCACTGATTGGATCTTTGGACGACTTGTTCAACTTCTTGCCTTTCATCCGTTCGTTGCTTCCAATCTCTTTCCTGCGGCACTTCCATTTCATCCCGCTGTTTTTCCATTTACACGTGGCGCTGGCAGACTGCTGCGTATGAATTGTGGGACTTTTTGAGCACTGTGAGAAAGTATTAGTCCAAATCTTGATAAGCTGTCAGAATGTCTTTTTTTTTTTTTTCCCCTCTCACATTAGTCAGACGTGGAGTGCTGAGGTATTAATTGTGTAAATTGTAGGTAGAGGAAGGCTGGTGGAAAGGAATACATTTTCCATTCTTTACTCACGGTTTCTTTTGTGTGTGTGTGTGTGTGTGTGTGTTAAACTCAAATATGAAGTGAATTATAACTGTAGAAATGACTTGACTGTGTAATTCTAGCCCAGACAACCAGCTGGCAGGTCTAGGTCAGTTTGGTCCTGTGCGTCACATCGAATATAAATACATTATTTATTGCGTAATATGACACAGCTCATTCTTTCTTATGACACGGCTTAACTGTTACTTTAATTAGATTCTTTAATGGCGGTAGTTCACTGAAATGTGTTGAGAAATAGACTAGCTTTTACAAGCTCTTTTCAAAAATTAGACATCACATTTTGGATCAGTTTTATGTATCAAAGACAAAAAAAAAAAAGTGTCACAAAGCTTTGGCGTGACAGCAGCAGCAGTCTGTGCCGTAAAGGAGAAATTGTCCAGCTTGCCGCTGCTGTTATAGTTTCTGCCTATGGCTTTAAGAGGGCACCTAGTTGCTTTATATCCTCCATTAAAATTTAATTACTAGGCTCATTGAGTTTTTAATTCTTCTTTAATTCTGTTTGGCTGGAGGTTGCACAGGAGGTGATCAAATTGTCACCTGTGGTGGGAGCTCGGAGAGGGAGCAGGACAGGAGGGGCTTTGGTGGGAGTGGGTGGAGTGCAGAGGGCGAGGCGCCGAATATCGGCCTACGGGTCCCACCTCGGCCGACTTTGGGGAATGAGCCTGTACCGGTTTGCATCCACGCTGCATCAAATGTTAATAAACTCATACAATTATTGTGTAGTGCAGGAAAATGATTGGAAGGTATACTGACATAGCTGAAATGAATAGTGCCCCTTCCACTTAAAATGTGGAAATTAAAAGTGACTCAAGTAATTGGCGCTCACTTTTCTCTGTTCACAACACTTTGCTTTCATTTCCTGTGTAATTCTAAATAATAATTAAATTAAATCTGCTGTTTCTCTGCTCAGTTTTAAAATGAACCTGGGTAAATTAGCATAGGGACACATCTGTTAGGCCAGAATGTGTCTTTGTCTGGGTTTATGAAATTGTGTGTTTTATATATTCTTGTGATGTTTTTATTGTGAAATATCAGTAGCACATACGTATGCGTCTACTGCCTACTAGCCTAAACACTGATGGACCACAATGAACCTAAATCATGTGACTTTATTGCGTCAGTTGTGTATGCACTATAGGTATCGCATTTATCAAATGAAATCAATCAATCAATATCACAAATTATAAAAGCGCTTAAATATTGGGCACGTTACAATTTATAGCAGGGGTGGGTATCGGCAATTACTTCACAATACGATACGTATCACTTGAGTCACGATACGATAAATTATTGCGATATTATGATATTGCGATATATTGCATTATTCTACATAGTTCACTGAGTAATTTTAAATGCAGCCTAAAATACACAATGTATATATGTACATCAGAATTCATTGGACAAATTGAGAGAAAAAAAAAGATTTATCCAAATAACCCATTTCCAATTTATTGCACTTGTACACAAAAAGTGGTGGTGGAGGTGCTGAAGTTGTTTGTGATCGACCCAAAACTTTTTCTTTTCTTTTAAAATCGAAATCTTTTTCCCCGTCCCTGTTTTATAGCGCGCCCATTTCAGACAATCGCATCAATCAGATGCTTGGATGTACAGGTTGGGTCATTGCCTCGTTGGAGGATCCATCACCTGTGACTGCCAGGATGCCTTAATGATATTTGGCAATATTTTTATAATATTTTACTATGCTCTGCTCAGATTCCACACTCAAAACTCTGTGGCAGACGAGGCGAAGCAACCCCGTAACGTATCTGAGCATCCCCCGTATTCTTCTTGTGGGGATGGTGCTTTATTCTTCAAAACCCTCCTTTCTTTATCTGTGAACGTGGAGCCGATGCGAGCTCCAGTTTTGTTTCATCCGCCAGAAGGACACATTTTCTAAGAGGCGCGGTTTCTCGTCAACATACATTTTAGCAAAATCTAGTCTGACTTTTTCATGTTTTAAAAAAGTCTTCAGTATATGTGTTTTTTTTTTTTTTAGTAGTTTGAGAACTACGGACCTCAAACGTCTTCTTGAAGATTGTCTCATAGCTTCTTCATGATAGTGCCTGGCATTCATGTTCTTCCTAATCGCCTCGGATACCTTTCTTCTCTTCTCTTTCTTGTTCCCGCTCAACTTCTTTTGTTACTGTTCCCCGTTTTAAAGAGGCTGACTGACTATAAGAATGAAGGCTCCTGCAGTGATGGGGGAAGACAATAGTCTGCAAGAAATATCACTGCAACTGACTTGGAGAAGGTTTTAATCATAACGTCTTTGTGCTACAAACAATATTTCTACAATAAGCAGAAATTCATCCTCCTTCATGTCTTATTTGGTTTATTCAGTATCACATTAGAAGCATACAGGTTACAAGATAAAACAAGTTTTAAATTAGAAACTCGTTTTAGGGAGAATAGGGAGTTGTTTAAATGAGGGTTTAATCGTATCAAAGCATTTGGCCTTGTATGTGTGACACCTCGAATATGGATTTATTTTTTCTTACTCTGCGCACTGACTAAAGCATCTCAGGAGTGCCGGCTCTTTTGTGCCGTGTATTGATTCCCCAAGTACAGAAGCGTTCCTGCCCAGATTTTGAGCATGAGACATTTTCCTTTTCTCGTACAGTCTCTGTGGAATGAAAGCAACGATGCCGCCTGGTTCTCTAATTTTAACAAATGCCTCGCAGTTTCTCTGATTGCTAATTCATCAGCTCTAGTAGACCTTGTCTTTGGCTTGTATCTTCGGATTGGTGTGGGACATTGATGGATGGAAAGAGGAGACTATTGCAGTTAATCAAGGAACGCTTCACAGAAAATTACAGGGTTCACTGGAAGTTGAAAGTTGGTCTTGAATGTAATGCACATATCGTTAATGTCGCTTTTACGCGGCAAACACAAGCCAGTGTCTTCTAACCCCCCTCCACCCGTCTTTGTTCGTGGAGTTCACGCGAGTGTCGCCATCGCTCTCAGATCAGATTGCGAAGATAGCCGCGCAAAGCGAAGGGAACGACTCGCGCTGTGATGACTGTGGTAATTATGCGCCGGGTTTAACTCCTAATCCATTACCTGCCGCAAACCTTTCCCATCATTCCACGTTAGGTCGTTCTTTACAGGAGCCAGTTTAGCCTGCGCCGGGAATCTGGTTATGAACGCGATAAAGAACTTGAAGTGGCTGAGATGAGTTCGAGAAATTGAATTGGTATTCAGTCGTACAGAGGCAGTCGTACTGCAGTCACTACAGGTTTGATGAGAGCAGCGACCCTTGGAGGGCGGAATGCCACGATCCGGCGGAGATTGACTTTTTATAGGTTTTTTTGACACGCAGTCGATTCGAACGGTGTTTGCCGGCAGGGTCGCTTGGCACGAAGGCGGCATTGTTTACCTTCCTGGTCGTTCATGCATAATGTATGGCGCGGAACCCTGCATGTCCTGGTTTGGTCAATGCTGAACGGAAACACAGCATTATTCTGTGGTCAGAGCCAGACGGGTACACGCGGAAATGCGGCTTTTTATATGACGTTTTGTGGGTAATATCTCGTTAAGCTGTTTGTATGATTTTGTTATAAGGTAAAGAAGTTGGATAAAAAAAAAAAAGAGTCCATCCCGGAAGGCACACATCATATAAGCATGTCGTGGTGTTGCTGTGGTAGTGATGTATAGTGTCCGGTTGAGTAGATGGGACTGCCTTATTTATCATGGAATGACTCTCTGAGTGCTTTTGGTGATTTTAGCCCACGAAGCAAACAGCTCTCCAGAATGAAAAGTAGATGTGACATTTTTATTCTCTCGCTGAGCTCTCGTTCTATAGAGGGACTCTAAAACGACAGACTCTACATTGTTGCTCTTCTTAACATTGTGGGGTGCGTTTAAAGACCTGGTTGTAATGTATGACAACACAGTTTCCCCGTTCTAACTTGTGAAATTGAGTCGCTGTCCAAATCCTTGTTTTATTGTTGTCTAAATATGTCTGGGACTCTATATTGCTGCTGTGGAAAAGGAGATTTTAGTGGAATAGGTTGCCTCAAAAATATAAGCCCATACTAAAATCTGGCTGTGGCATGACACACCAAACAATGGTGTCAAATTTACAATTCACTTTTTACTTTTCCGTCTCCCTCAGTGAGTGATAAAGCCTATGGCATCTGGTTTTGCTTCCTGCTGTTTAAGGATCTTGTCAGCGTAGACTCTTCATTAGATTTTCTGTCAGGCCATGGATGTGCTGCACAACGCGTTCAGCCCCTGGAGAGTCTGGCTTGATGGGCCTATCCGTCTCTCTGCAGATTCACACCCTGTGCTATAACCTCCCTGAGTGATGCAGCCATGCTCCCAGCAATATGACTGCAATACAGGGCCTCTCACTCTCTTCTTCGCTTTCTTTGTTCTTTCTTTCACTCTGCTGCCAGTTGCTCACACATGCACACACAGAGCTGGAGTTTTCCCATAACTTAGGAAAACTTTATTTTGAATTACATTAAACTCCACAGCAACTAACAGAACCATGGACTGTGTAAAAAAAAAAAAAAAAAGTGGTAGTGGTTTGTGGAGTACTGTTTTGAAGCCTTGAGTCAGAGGTGACCATATTTGTCACTTTAAGAGAAGTTTCTGAATGGAAGAATTTTTGGAGATTTTATATAGAGCCCTACTGATACGGATTTTTTGGGTCGAGGATGATATCAGGACATTAAAAAATTCTGATAACCGATATATATTGGCCGTTTAAATTTATTTTTTTTCCAATTTAAAAAATAAAAGATAAAATACCTGTTTTTAATGGCTTAAATACAGTTCCAAACACTTGTTACAAAGATATAAGTTGAAGGGACAGCCTTTTACTATTTTTATTTTACAAATACTTTTACTATCAGAACTATTCAATGAATTACTATGGGTCGTACGGACGGTATATTTCGACATGCATTCGTTGAAATGCTGTTCATGTGATATATGTGTTATATGAGAATTACAAGCCCATGCCGCACTAACAGTGGCTAAAAACGACAGCCTGGTAAAACCAAAACAGTGTGAAACACCACGGTGGCAAACTAATTAACTCACGAGTTGGTTGAAGTTATCCAATATTGTAGCATTAATATCAGGTAATATCAAGAATTTTTTAAAAACTTTAATTTCACTCTGCACTCAAAAAATGTTAATGTTGAACACACCAAGTTTCCACCAAGTTATATTCGGACAAGGCTGGTGCTTTCATGGGCGCGGCCATTGTTGCATTAAATTGGTCGTACACGCAGTACTGTTTGACATGCCTATGTTGAAATGTTGTTCATGTGTTATATGAGAACTACAAGCCCATGTCGCGCTAAAAATGGCTAAAACTAACAGTCTGGTAAAACCAAAACAGTGTGAAACACCATTGTGGCAAACTAATTAATAGTGTATTTTTTTTCTACATTTAAATTGAACAATTAAAATTTTGAATATTTTTAAAAATTTCTGCCTTGAAATTTCAATTTCAATTTAGACATGTGACTCGTCTTCAGTGAAAATATCAGTCGTCACTGTTGAAAGTCGGAAGTAAAAACCAAAATTATTCCCAAAAACACCGACTAGCATTTGGGTGGCGTTTTTACAGAGCAAGCCAAGCTGACGAGCCCACAGGTATAAATCGCTCGCACCGCCGTAGGCTACACAGTTAAGCTGCGACATCTAGTCCCATAGCACCTTAAATCAGCCTCACCCTAACTTTAAACCTAGTCATAGTAAAATTCAACAATTTATTTGGTGTTAAATTCTTTATCGAGGCTTGTTTTTAGTCTTTGTGCTGAGGCCGTTCCTCTCAGTGTGACCGTGTAAAACGCTCGACGTCCTCACAACCTGAGCGATGCGAGTACACCCACCGAGACACATAGTACATTGCAAACCATGGCGGAGGACTTGTATCTTCTTGAACAAACTTGTGATTGTTGCACTGTCACACCAAGAATGAAAATCAATGCCCCAGGCTGAGAGAACTTACTGCTCTGATGAACAGTGAAATGACTCCGGTGAGTGGGTTGCATTGGGTCCTGCACTAAAAAGTCCAGTTAATCGTATCACCTCTGAGAGAGGTAAAAGCGCAAGGACGGTGGTTTTCCCCGCCGTCACTTTGTAAACGTGGAACCGAGGTGACGAACCAGCTGGTGAGCTTCCCTTACTTGATTTCTCCTCCGCCGGCATCGAGCGGGCCGAGCCCTCCGACGCGCCTCGGGGTTCGGTCGGTGTTTACCCAAACTCCGCGTGCCATCGTGGCCAAATAGAAATAATTTTTCATGAGGTGTTGCTAATGGAAAGTAATCACGGGGATCTGTGCTGTCAGTGTGTGTCTGTCTGGCACTTAGAGGAATGTCTGCAATCGCTTGGCCCGCTAATGGTGTATGACCGTATTGAGTGTTTGGGAGAATGAGCCTACCGTTTCCTTCCCAGTCGCGCATTTCGAGACCTCCTCATTTGCTCTCCAATACTAACATGCGCTGTAACACTCCTTAGCGACGGTTGCCAGTGCTCGCGAAGAGACCCATCATTCAGATCAGGTCCTCCCCTTGTCACCCCAGTGGACAGAGAACTGAAGTCGCTGTCGTCAAGGTCAGGACGTTGCTGTTTGCGTCCCTGTTTTTCTTTTCCGACCCCCCTCGCCTCTGTTCCATCAGCCCCTCCCCGTCCTGGGACAAACATTTCCAAACATCCTGCCTTATGCTGTGCACACGCCAGGGCCCATCCATCAGGCCGGTGAGTAATTGAGAGGGCGTTCGGATGGGAACACGAGGAAACGCACTCTCACCGCGCTCCTTTCCTTTCCTTTCTTTTTTTTTTTTTTTTTTTTTTTTCTTGTGTCACCTACAAGTTGAGGATATTTTGCAATAAACACAGAGGTCATGTTATTAAAAAACGAACACGAAGCCTTATTTTCATTAACAAAAAGGGAAAAACCTGACGTATTTTAGCCATTTAAGTCTGACCGTGACTTAAAAAATGTTTCCGGAGAAACTATGCTGTCTGAGTGGGCTCGACAGGTTGTGAGTACAGACTGACTCGCATCCTAAACTCCCTCTATATGAAGTCGGTTAGGATTCCATTTAAGAGGCAACATTGCAGACCGAGCACAAGGCGAACAGTTAACACTTGAGGAGCTTACGCGTCTGCTGAGCTGTAGGGGGCACTGTGGCTCCATTTAAAATGTCACTGTCATCTCCGAGAGCAGAGTAAGTTTTGGGAAGTGGAATGACTGAGCTTCTTCTGAATTTCAGATCCATAAATCCCCCTTTTCTGCTTCCCCATAACAGATGTTTCTTTAGAAATGCTTGTGGTGACAACTGGAAATTCCAGTCTATCCTACACAGATTTTTCAGCATCTGCTTCTCCAGTGGCGTAGAAATATCCAATATTGTGCAATGTTGTGTTGTTTTTTTTTGTTTTTCTTTTTTGTAGGGACGTGAAACACAAACAGAGAGGCTGAATGCTGGAGTTCAGTGCGAGGTTTCGGTCGTTGTGTTTTAATGCCGTTGAAGAATCGAGAGCGGCGGCTGCACACTTGTCTTCGGCTGTGGCCGAGATGTCGAGATGTGGCGCGCGTGTAGCTGCAGAAGAGCGGGCTTTGGGTTCTTTTATCTCTAAGAGAGTGTGAGTAGATGCTGGTTGCGACCAGCTCTTTACCAGCAGAGTGAATCAAGGGTGAAGGGAGAAGGCTGGAGAAATCAACCCCTGACTGCTGACTGTTTCTCTGCTCAGTCCTCAGGCGGTGTGCTCTGCATTGTCGTCAGCAGGCGATGCACTGGCGCTCACAGTGCCCCCTCTTTGAGCGTTACTTCATTCTCCCTGCTTCTGTTCTCATAATATTTTCTCCAGTCTTCACTTTGTCTCGGTTAATCTGCACTCATGGAAATGCCGCGAACCTTTTTAGAATCAAACAAATGCCTCCACGTATATAGCGAGTATAGCGAGCCCAGGAAAGTGTGCACCGTAGCAGAAATACCGATGAGGCCTGCACCGGCAACGTTTTTCTATAATGGCTTTCGATGTATAATGGCCAGGTAATGGCAATAGCCCAGGTAATGAGAGACGTAATGTTACAAGTAAGTAAAGGAATATAAAGCGCACGTATCGGTGAGGGATGTAAATTTCTTTCACCAGTTACTCCCTTTCACAATTTCACGCTTTAGCTTCACGGTTGTGGTTCCTTCAGTGGGGAGGCTCAGATAAATTCATGCTATATACAGCATATATGCTGCAGCAGGAATAAAACGACGCAACGCAGCATCGCTGTGACTAAATCCAGACCACGCCTAGGACATCAGTGCTTTATGGAGATGGGAAATTACAGTGCGTCCTCGGCAATATTTCTGTTTGCTAAACAGAAAAATGTCTCGGCAGAAGAGACGCTCTGAGCAACTGAAATGAAAGACTGCTGTGATGTTCTTTGAGTAGGTTTAAATGAGAATAGAGGTTCCTATAACCCAGGGCTGTTCATTCAATATTTGTGAGCATAAGTGTCTTGGAGGCACCAAGGGTGGTGTTCATAAAAATAGCTCTCAACTGGTCATTTTGAATGCGTTTTAGAATAACTGATGTCTCACTCTGCATTTTAAAAGTTTTATTGAGCAATTCTCACTGGAATGTGGTGAATTACTAAGTACAAAATGTTTCCCTCAAAGAGTTTTTTAAAGCGTTTCAACCATAACCGACGTGCTTGTTATGTTGGCTGTAAAGAACATTCCATAATAACTTTTTATTTTCATTAAATCCAAGAGATGCCTTTTTTTTAAAAAAAGTAAACTGAGCGAAATGAAATTGAAATGTTTAGCTTGATTTAGCAGTTTACCAACACTGTCTTCATGCTATCTTTTGTGTTACTTGCAATTTCTTCACAGGTTGTCATGTTGATTACTACTAATAGTAGTATCAGTATTTCCACCACTGGAAAACATTTAGCTGCTGTGTTCATTTTTCAGAAGGCTGTATTGTATTAAGGTATTCTTTATTTTAAATTGTGCTGTAGGTATTTTACTTACTATTTTAATATTATGGGTTAAATGTCACTGGAAACAAGTTAAATATTTTCTTGAATTGAAGAACCATTCGTATCTTACATATTTATTACCTTTAGTGTAATTTAACATTGTAAAATTCACAATTAATACAGGCAAAATTGCTTATTAGCGTAATATTTGCATATATATATTATTAACGTTACTCCATAGGTCTTCAACAGGTGGTCCGTGACCGCTAGGGCGTCCCCAGCGGTACTGCGGGGGGGTCGCAAAATCTTTGGTTGATTAGACATTTTATATACATATATATGTGTGTGTGTGTGTGTGTTGAATTGTGTAAATTTCCCTGACAAATTTAAATTTAATGAATCCAACATATTTTATTAAAGCTATAGCTTAATATTGAATACAAAATGATAATAATTGTGTATATTCAGAAATTGCTGAGTTTAATATAGAACACATATAGTAGGTAGGGAGTCCTTAGTTAATCTCTCAATCAGTTTGGGAGTCCCTGGCCTGAAAAATGTTGAAGACCCCTGCTTTACACAAAACAACATTTATTTATTAAGATTTGTATTCACTTAACAGACAAATAATACAAGGCAACACAGCTAGGTACATATAAATGAAAACAGGGACATGCACTGAAAAGTACTAAGTGTAATATTTGTGTAAGTCCATGAGTTTGCCCTCACACATACCTCCCAGCCTAGATGTTACAGCCAAAAGTTTTAGTACTTTTCACAGGACTTTAAAAGTAAAGTATTAAACTGGATCTGCTGGCATAATGTATCAGACATCAGCAGTCTGTTAAAATGTGAAGCCCATTATGTTGACATTTTTCATAGCTTATTTTTTACTTTTGGCTCTTTGTAACCACTTCATGTTTTATAGGAGAACAAGCAGTGCTGAACCAGAAAACACACACACACACACACACACACACACACACACACACACACACACACACACATATTATCCTAGAAAGTTGCCGCAGGTGGTATGAAAGAGACCTTTTCCATCTTTTATAATGAACCTGTTTCATAACAACAGCAGCGTCTCCTCGATTAAAACAAATACGCTCATACATAAGTTTTGAAAGCTTGCAAAAATGCAATAAGTGCGAGATGGAAATCTTTATTTTTTTCTTTTAGGAGAAACAATCATCGAGTTGACAATGACAAAATGCTCATAAGTGGGATGGTCCTGACCTTAAAGAACAATGCTGAATCCATAGTAATAGAAATTAGTCCGTCCTGAGGAAAATATGCTGACCGTCTGCGCCTTATGTTCACACACACAGCCGGTATAGGAACAATTATCTTATCTTATAATGTTTTATGAAGCTCAGCATTGCTGCCAGAGACTTCACAGAAGTGGAAAAGGATCAGGTTTTGTAGTCGTGTTTTGTGGGAAAACTCCTCTGATCCGCTATATGGAACCGAATCGCTGTTTTAATTGAGTAACTTTCATCTTTTGTACAGTCATAATGAAATATATTCTCCCTGCGAACGCGCTGAACTCCACAAACCGGCGGCGGCTCTCGGGGGCTTAGCGACTGCACAGTTGTTGCCCTCGTGTATGGTAATGAAGCACCGACTGGACGTCCTGATGAAATGGATTTCCCTTCTGTTGACACAAGTGATTGTGCGGTTACTGTAGAGCTTAGAGAATGTGGACTCATTATATTACAAAGACCTTTGTTCGGCGGAACGGTAATAGAAACGCTGCTAAGTTCTGTTGGCCGTGATGAACGGCGAGCTTTATGCGAAATGTCTGGGAGATATGATTTTATTAGGCCTGATTGAGTTATTATTTGGAGCAGCGTTGCAGCTTACAAGTCAGTGTTTGATGTAACCACGATGCAAACAGTGAGTGCTAATGAACTCCATCAGTTTTCTAACCCCAGACCCCATTTGGGATCATTTATAACAAAATGTTCTCAATACTATTTATTGCACATGGTGTTGGGAGACAGTACAGTAAAACTGCAGGATTTTATTTCTTCACTTGCACATTTAAACCAGTTATTACTGTAACGAGGCCTTGAGTATTGAAACCAGTCCTCAAGAAGCTTGTCATATACTGTTTTACAAACTCCCAAGAGCACAAAGTGATCTTTTTTTTTTTTTTTTTTTTTTTTTTTTTAGGTTAGCGAGGAAGATAGATTGGATTTTATTTCCATAACAGAGTGCCACATGGAAAAAAAAAAAAAAAACCTTCACTAAGGGGGAATAAGAGAAGACTGAAAAGATAATGCTTATTCCTTAAGTGCCCGTGAGTGAAGAGGTGGTTAATGTAGCAGGGTTCAGAGGTTTTCCATATATAGAGTAGTTATAGACAAGCTGATGATTTGTTGTGATGTACAGGCGGAGAGCGGCGAGACCTGACTCCAAGGTAGCGCGACCTCAAACAAACTGCATTTGTTTAACCCTGCTCAGCTGTGGAGCCGTAATGGGATGATGGCTTCTGCCATTAGCATGATGAAATGGACAAATAAGTGACTTTGGTGCAACCCACTCAAGTGAGGGGTTGCAGTTTGGCCGGCCTTTTGATGCTTCAGCTGGCTCCGGAAACGGTTTTATCTCTTTAATAGAATCTTCGTCCAAACCTCCACCCACAAACAAAGGAGATTAAGGTTCTCAATAAGGCGGAGGCTACACACTCTCTGCAGCCGAGATCCAAATTCTGTGGGTGGCATTGTGTTTTCTTTTTTTTTTCTTTTTTTTTTTTTTATGGCATTAGGACTAATAATCTTACTTTATCCAGGTTATTTATGCTGAATAAAGACTTCTTTTGAATGAGTATCTTACCAGGACAAGAACGTCACATTTTAAATTGCATTAATGAAGAAATATAAAGATAATCCAAAGGAAATCTATGAAGACGGATGAAATCAAACATACAGCGGATTTACGCACGGCTGTAAAATGACTTTATCTGCAGAGCACTGAAATCTATCTGTCTGTATCTAGGTTAAAGCGTTATTGTGTCAAAGCGTTATTGTGTTGCGCTTCAGCTTGATGGCGAAGCTAATTATATCTCAGGCGGCTGAAACTCAGCCTGTTACAAACAGTCGGCTTCTAAGCATCCTCCACATCGTCCTCTCTTTGATAGCGGCGCTAAGGAAGCGCTCCTCCACCTGTTTTCTTGCCTCTCCTGCCATGCGCCGGTGTTGATTGATCTGCGCGTAATTTGCCGCGGATGAATGTGGCAGAGGGAAAAAGTCGGGTAAAGGAGAAAATCTTGCCTTTGTCATAGTCGTGAGTTGTTTCTTTTTTTTTTTTGTTCATGGGTTTTCCCACTAGACAAACACGAAGACGAGGTGCACAGACACTGTATATTTATAGGCATCATGAAAAGCTGCCAGGTGAACGAGAAGAATGGAAGAGAAGAGAGGAACGGGAGGAAGTTATGACAGACGGGAGGCTCGGAGGAGGAGGAGGAGGGCGTGTACTCTCAGCAGAATTAGTTTTTCATACCGCCCGAATAATCGGGCGCCACGCGGCCGACCTCAAGCCGCTACAATACCCACGGGACCGGGCCGTGTTGTTGATGAAACGCATCGCATTACAGATGATATAGATACATTTATCATGCCATAGTGGGTCTTTAGACTGCATGGGTGGAAAATATTGTGTAATATTGTGCAGGTCTCCCTTGTGCCTCGAAAACAGTTGTGACCCATCAGAGAATGGACGTGGACCTTCTGAGGGTGAGGATCGTTTAGCGAATTTGGAGGCATTGGTGCGTATGTTCAGAATATCCAAAAGTCCAGATGGATGATGCAAGAAAATCCACACTAATATTTTGCCTAGGTGAAATAAATCTGTTTGTTGTTTATTTCAAGGATGCCCATTCGAAGCGTATTTAAATATTCACGTTCGACGTGGAGCGGAGCTACTGCAGCACCGGAGGGAAACGGACCAAACATTCATAATTAAGTTTCAGCGCTCGTACGACAACAGAAACACATGTTGCTCTGCTGCTGTTCATGTCGTGTCAATAACGTGTGTTTTTACAGGAGTAACGATAGGTAACACTTCAGTTTCATTTATTGACGAACTATAGGAAGGTTGGACGGACAAACCGGGACAATCTCCATTATTCCTAAGTCCCCACGTCGCCTGCTGCCTCTCCAGAAATGAGCTGTATCACCGT
Source organism: Mugil cephalus (assembly GCF_022458985.1). Taxonomy (NCBI): domain Eukaryota; kingdom Metazoa; phylum Chordata; class Actinopteri; order Mugiliformes; family Mugilidae; genus Mugil; species Mugil cephalus. Next base: position 9,260,573 of record NC_061782.1, read on the forward strand.
GAATTATTTCCCAATCAGATACAGTTTTAATGATAATAAAATTTTGAACGGTAATACTACTGCTGTTTATCATAAAACTGGTAACTGTTACATCCCTACACTGCACAAAGACATCGATTACACTACATGTTAGCGCATCCAGATCCATATCCAGTCCTCATGAGAAACAAGCGATTGACATCAGTAAGACATTTAGGCGTCTTGTCAAGTCTGAAAGGAAGATGACAAAGTATTCACGTTAACACAGGCTTTTGCCTCCCCAATAAATCACTTTGTTAGATTCCTGTTTTAATGAGCGTTCTTGTTTTCCCTCAGCTGTTTAGTGACTTCATTGTTTTTGTCTGTTGTACACTGTTCTAGCTCAAGTGAGTTTCAGGCTCGAAATGTTTTACCTGTGTTGTATTTACTCCAGCATGTCAGAATGAAAGGCTCCAGCGTTCGTATAATCACTTTCAACTTCGGATTGGCACAACGAGATACATTTATCGCGGCTCAGCTCTTTCCACATTTATAGCTGTATAGCTCAGCGCGTGGGGATTTAATTAGTCAAACAAATAGTCATGGCTGCATTTACTCTGTCTCACCAAGACTGTAAAATCTATAAAAACACACACCGTGGTTAATGTCCAGTAGCTGCTGTAGATCGCGAGGCTTATTCCGGGGCATATTTTATTTTCTTTATCCATATTTTCGAAGCGGGAAAAAAAATGAATTACCTCTCCTCACTTTAACATTATATTTCACCACTGGATGTAGCCTTGGTCTTGCAAATTGGAGCTAGAACAATGTAAACAAAAGAGAAAACATTTGTTCCTCTGTTGAGCCAATTGAGTAGTTATGGAGCGCATAAACCTTCAAAGGAAAGTATATCCTGACTACCTAAACTCCAATACAGAGACTGAAACCACTTCCTTTGTCCTTCTTTGTGCAGAAAGACATTTTGACCTCTTAAAATTCTCCCTATTACAGAAAATGAGCATGTGTGCTGATGAGAAAATCTATCTACTGTGGCTTTTCGTCTCTTTTTATTACGTTTCCACGTTGCTGTGTGTGTGTGTGTGTGTGTGTGTGTGTGTGTGTGTGTACATCAGGAAGTCCATCCGTTTCAATGGGAACATAACTGATCTCAGGTGTATTTGTGCTGGCTTTCCTTTGACAAGTACTTAATTTGATTTAGCAAACCGGAGAGAACACTGAACATGGTAAACACAGGAAAATGCGATAATTGCTTTGCTACTACTATATTAGTACGTCAAAGTAAAGTCCTGGAAAGGGCTTCACAGCGATTTCCATTAACCGTCGGCCAATTAATGCTGCCTCTGCTGCTGAATTTAATGAAGAGGCATGTCAGTGCGGGATGAAGGAGAAGCAGAAGGTCAGGTGATATTTTCATTGATTTCTGGTGTGCATAATGTATGAAATTACACTGAAATTTATAAGCAGTGTGCCTTCAAAGGTAGTCTAAAGAGCACTCTTTTGGAGCCTAAGTGATCCGAACGTATCCGATATAGCGAAGTAACTCCGGCTCGGGGTATTGACGGCGTAAAAGTTAGCAGCATTTTTCGACAGAGTAAATTAAAATCAGCTCCACCATCTCCAGAAGATAAACACGCGATGCATTGTAAGCGAGGAGACAATACTTACTGACTGGCAGCATGAAAGCAAGACGGATAACACATTGCCGCCTTGTAAACAAACACGGCTTTCGCATTCCTTTTAGTAATAATAAATTGTAACTTGGCTTGTTTACACTCTTACAGGATTCCGCAGTTTTGCCTGAGGCAGCTGATAACTTAAAGACAGACTTTTTGACTCTTCTGTGAGATATTGTTCTGGGATTTGAGAGTCTGTAAAACTAGAGATATGGATTTTGTGTCCTGGGACGCAAGAACTAATAGGCATTTTGCCAATTGTGTGGATTCTCGCAAACAAAAAACTCGCTGCTACGCTTGACTGACTCGTGATTTATCCCCTGATTGAGAGGCCGTGTCCTTGGGTGTCTTAAACTCTGCCTATCGCTGAGTTGACCTGAAGGAGACGAACTCTCGGACGTAGAGAGGTGAGTTGAGGGCGTGGGACGGCAGAGGACTGATGTGATTCCAAACGCTGAGTAAAGTAGTGGCGCAGCGTAGACGCTAAATGTGGGAGAGAGTTGTGACATGAAGTCGTTAAAGGGCGGCGGAGAAAAGCTGGCCATCATCATTTTGGAACATGCAGTGTAATGCTTGGTGTTAACCTTAATAAACACATTTTAATCTTGGAACAGACTTCCTCTCCTGAAGAAGCAAGCTATAAATAAAAAAAATAAATACACTGTGACCAACAGGGAAAAGGCCAACATTTTGTTTACCCATCCTCAGACAATTTGGCACCCCGAAATGAAGACTTTTCATCTTTTTTTTTTTTGTTTTTTTGTTTTTTGGATAGAAGTTGGCAGCAAATCTTCGTTCATTTGTTTAGCTGAGCTCTCTCAAGCTGTGCAAACACAACCAGTGCCACTTTGTAGCAGCAACTAGGGAGATCTTGTATCTGTCCCAAAAATGTCTGTGTGTGCGCTTCACGTTTGGATGCGTTAAGAACCCAAGTAAAGCAAAACGGCACCAGGAGTGCGTCGCCTCCCTCTGTGCGCTTCATTATGGTAAACTAGGTTTAGGCTTTCACTCTAAACACCAGCTGGCGTCTCAATCACAACCGTATGCTGTGGCATGTCAACATATTTAGATGTTAACAGTTTCTTTTTTTGTGCCGCTTTTTTTTTTTTTTCCCTCCTCCCCGTTCTGTGGCTAAAACGAGAAACGCTCGGCGTTAAAGTTAATCAGCTTTACGAATACTTTGATTTTCCATTTTCAGAGATGACTGTTGTATATACTCGTGCGCTGTTAGTTAATTTAGCTTTCCAGCAGTCACTTAGGAGGGGTTGTGAATGTCAGCGGAGCATGGACGCTGATGAGTAATTGTTTATTTCACTCCAATTTTGGCTCACTATTGAATTTCCTTGAATCTCCTGACAGCACCACTAACAGTATTGGCAGTATTACTGATGCCAGTAATGGCTCAATCTGCTCAATTACTCCTGCGTTGTGAAGGCAATTATCTCGCATGCTACCAAAAACAAGGCGTAGCGCCGTTCAATATCAGGTGGTATCCCTCGTTTATCTGTGGTGTTTCTGTCAGTTAAGGTCAGGCGGACTCTGTTTGTGCCAGTCCACAGTCTAACATTAGCCCACTCCCTTTCATTTGACCCAGAGCCGTGGAGCTACAGGCGGACGTGGGTTGAGTTCTGGAGAAAGGAGTCCTCTGATGTTGTTAGTTTTGAAGAGTACAGTAATGCTGTTGTTGGGCTTAAAACCCTGCCTGATTTTGTTAAAGGCTCCCGTGACGGTTCGGTTAAATCCTGAAGAAGAACAAGAATTTGGCTTTTACCAACTTTTGTTATAGTCTTTTTGTTTATTATCGGTTTGAATTAAAATATTTCTCACCAGAACCTGTGCAAACTTTTTTTGAAATAATCTACTGATTTGTGTATTTCCCTCTTGGTTTGTTTCTCACAGTGAGCAGAAATACTTTTAAGAGGTGCCGCTGTACTCGTATAGTGTATGAGCAACCTAGATGGAATAATCCTTTTTTTTTTTTTTCTCCTCTCCTCTGTGAAGAATGTACTTAAGAGCCTTGTTCTTTGCCTGTTTTCCCTGCTTCCTCTTGGGCTCCTGCACCCAGAGGGTTGATGGAGAAGCCTTGAAAACTTGCATGTCTGCAGATTAATCATCATAAAAGACAACAGGGCTGTACTTTATTCGACCAAATGTTGCATGGGAGAACACCCTGTTCCTGCCTGCGTGTTTCGTTTTCTACTTTTCCTCTCCCTCGGCGAAGCCGTGTAAAACAGATATGTGAGCTAAGAGTTATGCCAATAAACAAAATGAAGGATCGGAATCTACGGTTGCGGCGCAGGGTCACACGTGCCCTCGTTGTGTTGAGTTGTGCGAACGTTGGGGTCAAGCCTGAGCTTCATTAAGGAAATGCACTCCGTTGCAATTAGCGGTGAGCACATTCTTCCGTTCCCCTACCCTTTGATTGCATTGTTATTGCACCGAGGCAAGATGGATAGCTGTATATTTGATGCTCTGTACTTTTTCAATTAGCGAACTTCCCTGGATCTGTGGCTATGTATCCCACGGGCACCGTACAAAAGGCAGACGACCCGAAGAGAGCAAAGTTTGGTTTGGATTCATTAACAGTTAGCCTAACTAAGAACACATTGAATGTTACAAATGAAGATTGGATCGTACAGATGGTGGGTTCTGTGGCTTTTCGCTGTCTTTTTTTTTTCTCTTAACACCTGGTTCATCAGTTTGCTCAGTAACCAGCCCTCAGGTCCACGCTATTTATTATTCAAGTGCGTCCTTTGCGAAGTGGCTAATCCGCCATTTTCTGACGAACGCGACGTGGTTATTTTATCTTCCAGCACACTGGCAGTGCCCGTAAAGCCATTTGTTGGCGGTGGCAATGGTGGGACGGGAGATTCTGCATATTCGTTTGTACATTTATGACTGTGAGTCCTCCCAGTCAGGGCCACAGAAAGAGGCCAGGAGGCGGAAGATGAATACCTGATAGCCGCACTCCCCAGACATTACTAAATGAGCAAACTGGCAGTTTACAGCTACCTCTCAACGCAACCTGCATGTTTTATAGATGAGAAGAATCTCACTAACTGTCAGAGAATGAAAGCACCTCTCAGGATGGCACCATAATGGCCTCTCAGTAAAATGAGACAGGGCTTTATGGGTGTTTATCATTGCGCATTTCGCCAACTTTCTTCTGCAGCTCCAAAGGAGATGGCAACAAAGCTTGAGAGAATGTTGAAGCTTTTATTTCATTAGCCAATATGACGGATTGATCAGAGAGGACCAAGAGTGTTCCGGTGCTTTATTATTCAGACAGCAATTAAAGTGAAAGCACTACTGTAAAAAGATCAAGTAAATACCTACTGGTGTCTGCTAACTGCTCCATTCCCCACAGGACTTTTAATGTTATGCTTGTTTCATGTGCTATTTATGTGTTCATGGTGGGATGGGGGCTCGGCGCCATTCTGTTGTGTTTATCAGTCCCGTCACTCCCCACTTGACTTTACTTTGCTTTGCTTGGTGATGAATATTCATTTGCAAGCAGCACTTATTTTTTTTATTTTTTTTAAAGGAAAACACTAAAAGTGTTTTTCTATTACATTCAAAGATGGGTCGAGTTTTGCGTCAATAATGGAAATAGTTTAATTTGACTATTTGCATGTCAAATATTCAGATCTGGTGCCTTAGCTATTTTCTTGTCAGGGTGGAAAAACAGAAACGGCGTTATACTTTGCAAAACTCTGTCAATCCAAACTAATGAAATTCTTAAGGCAGTGTGTTGCACAAAGACACATGAATAAAATGTGGAAAGAAATATTTAAGGCTTTAAGTTATCTGGAACTCTGCAAATGATTTAACCTCGCATATTGCACGGCCCCGTCCTGGAAACTGTGCAGAAAGTGCCCGGTGGTTACGCAATATGTACGGTTGCAAGGTTCCAGTACATTTTTCTCCCCACCACTGGGAGGTCATCAGGAACTCATATGCCTGAGAACTGCTGAATTAGCTTTAAGTAGACAAAGATGGAGTCTTGCAAGGAATTAGCAAGCAGGTATAACAAAGGGGCTTTACTTGGAAGCTAACGGAGCTCATCAGTTTTCTCAATTAGTCGGCTGCTAGGAGACGGCCACGGAAACGACTTTGGCAAAGAGGGTTTATTACTGTTACTTGGGATGGATGACCGTGGAGGTGGAGCCTGTGTAATACCTGTATTATCAGATTCTGGTGCAAGAAAAGCAGAATCGGTAATGAGTTTGGCGCTAGCTGTTCCAGCATGCACCAAACCGAGCGGAGATATAGACGCCTTGGCTTGTATTTCCTCGGTAGCGTTTACGCTTCACTGTTAAAACCTTTTTCAAAACCTCACAGCTCAGGTCAGCACCTCTCTCCCTGTTTCCACTGCTAATGTTGCGTGTGAGGACTGAGATTTTGATCAGCGTCAATACTTAACCAAGAGTCAGGTGTGAGAGGGCAGGTGTCACGCTGCTCGTGATGCAGACCAGACACTGGTGGGAGAAAGACGAGAGCTCCCGGACCTATTACTGCCTAATAAATGCCTCAGGCCATCAAGCAAACATGCACCCTCAGCCCTCCCCGCTGGAGTAACTCAATAGCCCTCTCCACACCAACCCTTCAATGTCTCAACACCTTTCCAAGGTTGAAAAATACCTCGCGCCAGATAGTTCCCCAGGATGTTGACCCGGCAGTGCAGGTCATCACTTTGAGACAAAGAGATTTTTATCAGGCCCCGTCACCCTTCTCCTCACCCACCTCTGTCCTCTGGCCCTCACGCGGTGAGCGATGACTTCTCTGAAACTTAATATGAGTGATATCATCAAGGTGCTTCTTTACCTCTCTCCTAGGATTCAGAAGGGTGTTGTGGAAAAAAAATAACGCCGGGCGCTCGGCTGACATCGGACGCCTCCAGGGAAGCCTCAGTCAGTTTGGTGCCATTAAGCGGGAGTGTAATACGAAACCGGGTGGGAGAGACGCATAACCAGAGAGCGAAAGAGGCAGTGGGGTAATTGTGAATGAAGAGGTTAATGCTCCAAAACTCATTTTCCTCTTTTCTCCACCCAGCAGTTGAACAGCGGGGAGAAATTACAACCCGCACTCCTTCTCAATCCATTATATTTCCCTCTGTTGCCGTTTTGAATTTTAAGTATAACGCTTTGCTCTTTCGGTCTCTGTTTAAAATCAAAAGTGCCACGTTTGTGCAGAAGGAGATTTTATTTTTACAAAAAAAAAAAAATCTTTATAGCGTTTTGTTGCTATCCATTGTTCATGATACAATATTGTAAACAAACGTTAGGATTTGTTTGAAACGTGCTGTATTCCTGGACACGAGTAAACAAAGTTATCAGAAAATTAGTATGAAATGGTACCGTGCCGATCATAATACACAAACAGTAATTGGGCTAAGTGTTTACACGCCTCAGTTTTCCAGATAATAACCAGCTCTTATGTTCAGGCTTCTAGCAACTGGGATAAGATTTTAACTGGGTTATTATAAGTGGGACGTGATGGTCTGAATACGTGAGCATCCTAACTATGAAATAAACTGTGGCGTGCATGTAAATGTATCCAGCAGGGCTTCAATTAAATGGTATATTTACAAGGATTTTTCTCCCGTGTTGACACCTGGAACGAATTATTTCAGTTAGATTGTCGCTGTACAGGTGTAAAGAATAATAGGTGTGAACATAGGACATGTTTTGATGATGTCGCAATGATGATAATTTCAATTTTCTTGCTTGTGTTTTAACAACTGAACAATTTTTTCATCTTCTACCTTCAGTTAGAATTGCAATTTGTGTCTTTCACTAATTCAGATTAGCAGTATTCTAATGTTAATAGCTGGTTGAAACGTAAAAAAAAGAAAAAAAGGTCAAAATTAGTTAATAAAATTTTCACTGTGATGCACCAGTGTGCCTTCACTGTTCAGTACCACTACAGAATGTGCACATTTATATTCAGTCCCTCAGAGTGTATTCATAAAGTTTTCATGAGGGGTGAATTAATTTGATCCCTGAATGCTTGGCTATTACAACTCATACTGTGGCTGTCAACATGCATTGAAAGCATAGACAGAGGAGATGTCTAAGACCCAGGCAACCTCATTACAAACCACTGAAAGCTCCTCTTAGAGATATTGTTCTCATTACAGCGTATTCGTAGCCAAAGTGTTAAAAAAAATAAATAAATAAATATTTGATAATAAATCCCTAAACTTGCCAACGAGTGGCTCTGCATTTTTTTTCCCCCCTTCTTCACCGCCATTAATCTGATGAATCCACTGTCTTTGAGTCAATCAGCCAAGCTCACAAATTGTGTCCAATATCCACTCTGCTTATCGGCTAATCACAACAGACCGCTATAATCAAATAATCAATGAGCCATTTGACCAGAGTCAATATCCCACCTTCCAAAGCTGCCAATTTAGGTTTCCATTTATCAGCCTGATCTGACGCTTCGGTCAATAAAACATCCTTTTATACTATCTGGCCTAATGGCATAATCAGTTTGCTTTAATGTAGCTATGCCTGCTAAATAGACAACTTCCATTATGTGTCCATTTTGTCCTCTGGAGAGCTTGGAAAATGGACAATGTGTAAAAAATGGACAGATTTCTCTGTTTTGTTAGGATCGGTATAATGCATATAGGATGAAGATGAACATTTTTCTCTTATCTAGATTGACAAAAATGATCAGAATAACACCTGAAAGTTTTGTGTGCCAGCACTATGATCAGCTCAGTGTTTGGAGAAAGCATCGGTCAAAGTCAACTAACCACCAGCCCAACAGATGTATCTGTGTTGCAATATTTATGTAATGGCACAGGTGGCATAAATAAAAGCGAGGCAGAAAAGTGATGTTGTTTCTTTTCTTTTATCTGTACCAGCGTAGAGAAAAGTGGCACACTACATCAAACACATGGCTATTATGTCCCCCAGGCTGGAGGCAGTTCTGAAATTGAAGGAAAAATAGCAGACACCCCATCTCTGAGAGCTAGCCTCAGCTGTCTTTTCGCATGGCAGGTCTTGACATTGGGGTGTTTAAATTCGCCTATAATGAACACGGCTGTCTTCTTTGGTCGTGGGCCAGAGGTGGCGTGGCGTGGCTAGAGAGCTGGTTTCATTAGCAGGGGGGGAATAGCCAAATTTCAGGTCTCTGATGGACTGTGACATGGTAGGCCAAGTTTTTCTTTTGGGCAACACGGGATCTGAACTCTGTGGAACTAAGCCGCTGTCAGTCCAGATGGGGTCTGGCCACAGCAGATTACCACTCCTTCACTAGGCAGCTATTGCCTCTGAAGAATTATTCAGAAAGTAATACAGTGTAATCCCTTTCTTCCCCATGACATTTGCCATTCATGTCACACAATCCCTATGACACCTGTCAACATGCACCACTGTACGAAATGCAACTTTTAAGAAGGACGTGTTTCTTTTTTTTTTGTTCTTTTTCTTGATGTGTGAATGTTCTTGTAAGATGGCACAAAAGACAGAATGCAGTAATGAGCAATTCCATTTATATACATATTGTATAACGACAAAGCCTTTTCAGTTTCAGGGTAGAATGAAAGGTGTGAGCATATAAAGAAACTCTCAAATTGGTGTCCTCCATTCATCTTCCCATTATGAGTAACAGTGCGACAAGGATAATGGGAAAAAAAAAAACAGCCCTGAAAACATGACCTAGATGGTCAGTACCAAAGAGTTTAAAAAATAGGTTATTTCAAAAAGTATTTTAACTTTTTGAAATAACCTATTTTTTTAGTTTAGAAATCACTCACTCAACAAAACATTGGGTACACAAGTGGAAAAATGAATGCATTCTAATATAATAATCCTGCACTCAATCCTCCTTCATAGGTGTTATAATGTTAAGTTCATGTTTGAAACTGCAAGAGAAAGGCGTTTCTTACCGGTCCAGCTCGACGCTCGTTTTGAAGGATGTAGGCGGATGTTAAACTGAGTTAAATTAAACGCTTTCTTTTATTTAGCCTTGTCCAGACGTGCATCTAAAAATGGGGTTGTCAAATAATAGAAACATCCAACAATAACACAAACCACAGCATACAAAAGGAAAACACAGCTGAATCTGTTATTTTAAACAAACGCTGAACATCATTAATAACCTTTATGAAGCTAAGATTTAGTGCAGGCCTTGTTATATTAGAGTGCATTTATTTTTTTTTTTTACCAGTGCACTTATGAACTGGCAGAAGAGCATAGATAGAGGGATAGATTGTTAGATGGATATATTTTGTTATTTCTTCATTTTTAATGTTAGGGTTACTAACCCCAACCCTAACCCTAACCCTAAGGGTTACTAACCGTAACCCTAGGGTAATAACTCTAGCCCCTGGCTGATTAATCGAGCTAACACTGTTCTGTTTCACATTACTGACTCATTCTAAACTGCTATTCTAATCCAATGAAATTATCCATCTGTTAATAGTGTAATATTAGTTAAAAATAGACACTGTTTGTAAAGGTATTTAAAGTGACATGTTGTTTACTGTTGAGTGTGAGCAGTGTCCATCGTCTCACAGCCAACTTTTTTTTTTTTTTTAAACCATGACTACACATTCCGGATACACACAACACACTACTTGACATACTTCAGCCTGAACTACAGCGCTCAAAATATCCGATGTAAAGATGAAAGAATGTGATTTATTTAAACAGTGTTGACTATAGCTCATCGGGGAAACCCCCACCACCCCAGATGGCCCTTCCCACCCCTATTCGGAACAAAGTGAATCAGGAATCTTGAGACATATGGCACATCTCTGGTGAATGCACTAAGCAAAGATTGAAACAAGAGCTGGACATGCGTCATTGTTCCCTGAGTGAGTGCGCTTGTTTGGTTTCCTTCTTGTCACCAAACACACCCAGACAGTGGAGGACTGTCTGAGGTTAAGCCCTTCAAAACAGATGGCTGAAATCTGCTCAGCTCTGGGTTAAATACCCTCTTTATTTTCTCAGGTATCCTAAGTGGTATTTGTGTTTTACAGAAAGCTGGTGACATTAGGGTCAAACTGCTGATGAGTTGTGTGTTTGTATATGCTTTGCTCCCTCGAGTTAATCTCGGTATTTTCTCCCTCCTCCATTTGCTCCCGGGGGGCCATATGGTCAGGGAGCTGCATCTGAGCTTAATCTACAAAAGCGAGTGTGAAGATGCCAAGTGGACTCATCAAATTCCACCTATAGTCTCGTGGAAGTGGAAAGCACTGACCGCGTCTTGGGGGAATTGTGGGAAAGCATCTTGTCTTTAAAGAGGAGAGGAGCATGGAAGCGTGAGCAACTCGGAGAGCAGGAATGAGACTTTGTTAAGGGGGGTAGTACACAAGGGAGAAGTGGAGTCAAGGAGGGCGTGGATGGACTTTTACACAGCCTGGGTTTAAAGAAAAGAACCTGGAGGATTTTTTTTTTTTTTTTTCTCTCGAGGAAGCTCCTCCACATTCAGTGGTTCACTGCCTCTGACTGCATCCCCTTGTCATTCACTCAGCAGAAAAACTGGATGGACAGCTGGGCTTCGGACCAACCGGTTGCTGGGAATGAGATGGGCTGTGAAAGCGCTGGGCTGAGTCCGAGTCATGCCGCTGCACAGGAAAGAAAGGGAAAATGAGTAGAAGAATCAAAGGATTTTTTCAGAGTGGCCATTAAGACCAATTGAACCTTTAGTTTTCCAATAGCCGTGATTACTGGATGGACCCTTGAGCCTGTGGAGTGATGAGGTTGTGGTCTGCAACGTTGCACATTCACAAATTCCTCCTTTGCTTCCTACAATCTCTACTGTATATTTTCTAGCAACATGCACCATTCACGAAAATGCTCTGTAATCTTATGAATTAATACATTTTCAGTTTGATTTTATTATTATTATTTTTTTTTATCCTACTCCATACTCACTCCCTTGGACACATGCACACCTGGAAGCAGCTAAAGAAAACCACAAAGTTGGAGGTTACACAAACAATAAAGTTGATGCTTACCTACATGAATCCTTCCAGTTTGGAGCAAACCATCTGCCTTTTTTAGCCCCAAGCCTTCATCTTCCTACCTTTCACATACATCTACATGCCGTTTCCATCCTAGAATCGGCAAACCGCTCGTAGACTGCCCACAAGAATCAGATTGGTAATAACAAATGTCCCTGTGATTTGTGTTTTGTGTGTGTGCAGGCATATCTATGTTCGCCGGACTCTCCGTTCCTCCGCAGCAGTTTGTCCGACGTTTATGCCAGTGGTGTTCAGTGGGAAGTGTGTGTGTGTGTGTGATGTGGGCGATGCTAATGATTATTCCCCCCCGATCAAAGCGGACCCGAGAGAGTGACGCGAGTGATGCCTGAGAGTAATCTGTCATGGAGCATACATCATTGTCCAATGTGGTCCTGACGAATGTCAGACTGGCAGGGCTCGAGTGGGGGGAAGTAAAAGGTTGTCAGGAAAGGTCTCTGCCCGATGAATTAAATAAATGTTTCATGAATTTTAAACAGCTTGCTGTTTGTCTGCCTGCAGTTTTAAAAGACCAAAGATTTTTTATTTATTTATTTTTTTTTTTAACTGACTAAAGGCTGGTAGAAAGAATCTGCATATATTTGCATTCATTTTGTATCACGTTAATTTGTCTCCTTCTCTTAGAAGTACTTTTACAGTGTCTCTTGTGTTCCTTTCTCCTCGGCGCCTCTGTATCGGAGCAAAATTCTCTCTCTTTGTCGCCTTCTTCTTTTAATCTCTGATCGCGAATATGTTTAGAAAAATGTAAATCCCCCGGCTCTGTTTTGAAAAAGGTAGTTTTGGCTTTCGGTCGCGGTGAAATCCGGGTTTGGTCACGGAAGGAGGTGTGCAGTTCTCGGGCTAATTCGTTTAATTTTCTCTGACGTGCTCTTAATGATTGCATTATTTATTAGGGCTTGTAACACCAGATTAATCTTTTATAACAAATTCACTGTAATTGGTTTATGTGGATATTTGTTAGTCAACTTGAGTCTTTATTCTTTTTATTTGAAACTATGATGGAAAACCACAAACATCCTCCGGGTTACAGGTAATACGCAGCCCACCGTAGTGACTCATTAGACGAGGAAAACAGATGCTACTGAACTTTAAGCTCTGTTCTCATATGCATAGCTTCCTACAGTAGCATCTTGCTTATGTCAGCCCTTTTTTTTTTTATTGCGTGTTGCTATTAGGACCTTGCCATCCAACCCTTTACTGAAAAATTCGAGCCCTGTGACCCAATTTGGTTTGAAACATTACCTGTCGGAAGAGAGTTATTTCCCTTTTAATTCCAAAGTCCTATTTTTGGATATGTAGTTAAGCCATTCATTTATTTTGGTCGCATTGGTGAGAGCTAATTAGATATTTTTTTATATTCTTGGTTGAATAACTGTAGCTAGCTAAGAATGCTAGGTTGAATAACTCAAAGTGTTTAAATAATTTTCTAATAATTATAGATTTGATGTTGCTTTCAGCTGGATGTCGTCCTTTACTTGTCCTCTAATAGTCAAATGAATGGGTATGACTGTTTTGTGATAGCAGGGTGGATGAGGTCGATGCAGAGTTTATAATGATTGCTCCTTGATTATACGAGCAGCAGCAGGTGGAGGCGAGAGTACTCATTTTCTGCTTACTTGAGTCTCCTCATAAACTCTTTTAATCCTTAATAGCCATATCTTCATGCACAGAGGTTTCTGATCTTTGATCACTTTCTTAAGTGACAGATCGTTTAAGCTTATGTAAATGTTGTGATTTGATTTAAATTGATGAGACATTTCTTGGTGCGGATTTAGAAGGACTTCATATACTGTCACAATAAACATTACAAGTCCTTTGTAACAATGGGAGCAAATTATCCTCAAGGTAATACAGGAAGGTTTGGTTACTGAATGTGGTCCTAGCTATTCTCTAGAACTGATTATCTGTAGAGCAGGAGTGTCAAACTCATTTTAGTTTAGGGGCTGCACAGCCCAATTTGATCTCAAATTGGGGGCCGGGCCAGTAATATATAATATAATAATGGCCGATAAAGAATGACAACTCCAGATTTTTCCCTTTGTTTTAGTTTAAAGAGGTTCATGTACATTATAGAAATATTAAACTAGCTTTCAACAAAACCTTTTACGAACAAACGTGAAATTTCTTTGAAAAAAATGAGTGCGATTTCAGCTATTTGCTGCCATCTGCAGCAAAGTGCGCAACTCTTACTAAAATGGTGTGACCCCTAGTGGGATAATTAGGAATAGGTGCCAATTTTATCGAAAACCTAAGTAGCCGTTAATTTTTCCATGTCATTTTTGCACTTTTCAAATTCACCCTCTGGGCCAGATTGGACCCTTTGGCAGGGTGGATATGGCCGAGGGGTTGGATTGCACTGGGAGGACATTTGAACTTCACACTGAAATGCTCCACACCAATACATGGAAAAGTAAAAAAATGTTATGTTCTGAGAAACCACAATGAGAAACCCTAAAAAAGACGGTGCATGTTTGTACGTCGACTAAGATCCTCATGACTTGAATTTTCTTATCGTCTTCCAAAATCAGTTAGGATCTGGGTGGACGCCAATGCAAACATCCTTATGCAGCTCGACATTTGTGACAGCCTGTTCCAAGAAAACTGGTTGTTCTCAAAAACACAAGGATGCATTGAACTGTGCTGTGAAGGCTATGTTTACCACTGTATTTGGGACGTGAAGGCAAGAATCTCTGGCTGCAGGTCTTTCCATTGCTCTTGACTATTAACACTTTCCAACCTGTGGCTTGCTGCTATGCTGTAAAGGGAGTGTAGCTTTAAAGCACCCAACCAGCTTTTTAGAAACTCCAGACTGGTGTCAAATAGTGTGAATGGAAGTGCACCATGAATTGGCCTTAAAGAAAGTAGCAAATTAATAAACTGGCATAGTGAATAAACGCTGTACTCCTGTACTACTGTTGCTTAAAGGAGAGCGGCGATAAAAGGAGAAACAATTTTAACACGATAAAACATTTTTATGCTCTGAGTTGTGCTCACATTGCTTCAGACACGTTCACGTCCTTGGTGCTAACTGACTTTCTGCCCCTTGGAAAGTTCATTCACCGGATGAAAAACAACTTTTCGTCACATAGCTTCACATGAACTAATAGTTTAGTTTTCATACAGAGTTTAATCTCTCATTCTCATTCATATCTTTTCCTCTGCCCAGGGGACAAAGGATAAATCCGCCACATTGAACCCTGACACATCTTACTCACATTGGGTAATGGCTTGAGACAGGCCTTATTGACCCACCTGACTGATACAGCCCCACAAGGCTTTCATTACAAACCATCTAGCTTAATAAAAGGTCTTTTACACAGGCCGCGACTCTGTCTCTATTTGAGAGACATTCTCGTAATAACTATTTGAGGGGAAATAACATTGCTTTATTGAACCATGGGTTAATTCAATGGCCTAGTGTTGACTGAGCCAGTAAATGACCGAGGACCTCACAATGAATGTGCTCCGATGCTGGCCTGCAATTAAAATGTTGTAATATAAAGAATATAGGTCTTTTGACAACATTAATTCTTTTGTACTGCGTCTACATTATTGGATTAAATCAGCCTGCTGCAGATATCAGAAAAGGCAAACTTGTAAGATTTAATCCAATTCAGCATTTGCTCAGAGGCACTTTATGAATATAATGTGATACATTACAATATGATTTAGTTAAAGGGGCCCTAGGCATCGTAAGCAGCCTGCAGTTCTGTGAAATTATTCCATTGTCAAGTAACTTGTCTCACTCGGGCGTCGTTACATCAGGTGGAAGACAACATTACTGTCCGAGGCAGTGGAGTTCAGTGCCCAGTTTGCAGTGCAAAAAACTTCCGTAGCCAAGAGTGAACAAAAAAAATAAAATAAAATAAAATCCAACATTCATTTACAGTCTGTGCTCTTCATCTTTTTACACACTGGGAAGCCATTTGTGTCATCCAAGAGAACGTCTGTTAAAACAAACAAACAAACAAACAAACAAAAAAACAATCTGGCTTCCTCGTTAAATGTCACGTCTCAGTTTGGTGCAGGGACATCATTGCATTTACAGTTTAGTATAAATGGTCCATTGTCTTTTGAGATTTACCCTAATGGCATTTTTAATATAGAACCCACTTCTGGCTCCATCACCACTCCATTTCAAAGTTTTAAAGCCGAAAATATCCTCCTTTGCAGAGCAGTAAGCGGCCCATTCGCTTCGAGGAAGATGAGGGTAAAATAGCTTCTTATGGTATAGAAACGGCACAGATGTGTGAGAGGATAATAGAGTTGTGCGTGTGCGTGTGAAAAAGAGAAAGAGGGGATGCCAGATCGAGCGTAGGTGGAAAGGCGATTGCGACCAAGTGCACACTTAATAATGTCTGCTGTGGTGTTATTAAGGAAGCTGGCACTCGTGCGATAAAGTTTGAAAACAAGCATTTTGCCTATCACAGCCCCACATTGTATACCGTCCTAGAACAGAAGCTCAGCTCCTACGCTGGCTTTGAGGATGAACAAGTCTAAAATGTAGTGCAAGTACACTAGATGAGTTATTATTTTCAGTTTGAAATAATAAAATGATCCAATATGGTGCAAATACTATCTTTTTTATGTCTATTTCTAATTCTTTAACGGTAGCCTCGCTACCAGGCATCAGTTAATCCAGAGATAATGCGCAGATTTTCCCCTGGCAACCAATCTATCTAGTGTTTCTCAGACAGCCCTAATATGTTTCCCAAATCTACTCTAAGTATAAATATTATATTTGAAGCTGCAGGTACTTAAACCATTTGAACTTTGCAAAAGCACTTTTTTTTTCTTAAAAGGAATAAAGGAACTAGTGAAGATACTTTTTTTTTTTTTTTGCATCAGTTGCAATCGCTGTTACAGGTTACAACTTTCAGCTCAGCATGAAAATGAACAACAGGTACCTGAGGAGACAACGCCTTAAGAGCACATTTAGTAATAAAGGTAAGAGACTGCAGGTGTTAATGAGACCGACATGCATCTTGTCTCCTCTGCCTCACAGCGCTCTAATTGCAGAGGGCCCTTTGTTGACAGTCCCCGGGGGGAAATTGCAGGCGCTCTCTGACGCCTGGCCAGTCTGATCCTATTACCCGACTCCATGCTAACATCAGCTTCAATCAGCAGGTAGAGCGCTACCGCGTATTCCCCTTGTTCCGCCGCGCTTTTGTGTGAAAGGTCTGACATTTGGTGCAGAGGAGTATAAGAAAGCTGCTGTTAAAGTACAAGCTACAAATCTTGCGGCTTCAGGTTTTACACCGTCAGACATCATTACGGTTTTTAGTGGCGTGATTTCCAACCCAATTATCCCAAACTCCCTTCCCAATAAGCTGCAACAAAAACATCTGATTGCTTTGCTCATATTAAAAAAGGCAAGTGTACTTAAATATACTTCTTTTTTAATAATGAAGGTAAATGTGTGCGAGAGGGGAAAATAATTAATAGTAATCAGGGTAGATTGACGCGTTGCCTTATTTATAAAAAAAACGTCTGAATGTTGCTCTGTAATTCCAGTTGGAACCTCTTATTGTCCTACTTTTATACTTTCCGCTTCAAAATTTCTGGATGGGAAAGTTGGAAAAGTCACTCAGTTGTAGGACAGAATAACTGGGAGTTCGATGACAGTTTTTCCTCCCTATTTTTTTTTCCCCCCCTCTCCAAGCTGCCACATTTGATTTGTCAGAATGCTCAGGAAAATCATCTCGCGTTATGTAAAGCTTATATAACAGAGAGGCCCGCCCCGAGAAGGTGACTCTGCAGTGGGATGCAGTTTAAATTTCCCTCTTTATGACTCCGAAATCCCTCCATTAATCATGAACTCTCGTCTATGAAATATTAAACGTAGATGTAGTTGCGAGTATTGGAGCAGAACTCGCCCAGCTGTCCCCGGTCCCTCGTCTTTGTAATCTGGTGCTCGCCGTGCTCGGCTGTCCAAGAAGGTTCAAGACAAATGGACCGACTGGGAGGCCAAGTAATCAGCCGTGAGTTCCAGGTTTGAAAGAGTGAGCTCTAATTAAATTTGCCTTGGCCTGATAAGAAATTTAAGTCCAAGGTTAGTATAAAGAATGAATGAGTAAAAATAATTTCCCCCCAAAGGCAAAGTGTTAAAATACAACTGTTAAGGGTGTGAGGGGGCATTTTTCTTCTCATCCTATTAAATATTTTCAAAGTGATGATGATAGCAGTAATGAACTAGAATGATCTATTGGACATCTGAACACGTATCCTTTTAAGTCTACTTTAATAAGCTGCTTCTCGTGGGCCGTGCGCATATGCGCGCAGTCCTAGTCAGACGCGAAACAAATAGCTTGGTTGCGGTTATTAGCCAGACAACGCGCTGTATGTCATGAGAAAATGCATTTCTCAGATGGCTTGTCTCGAAAATGTATGGCTCCTTTCTCTCTGTGCAGCGATGAGTCAGTTAGAACAGTAATGAAGTTATTTTTCCTCCGAGTGAGAAATGGGAGAAAGAAAGGGAAATCAATAGTGATATCTTGAAGCTAGAGTCTGCCATCTAATCTCTCAGTGGTACTGGAAGTGCTTCATTTGGCCTTTTTGGTGCTTCTCCGCCCACACTCTGCTCACAAAAACACCTACTCCCCAGTGTTTCTTATAAGTAAACATGCATAAATGGCCCCTTATACAAGCTCGGAGTATCAGCTTACCCGCGGAGTAGAACATTTTTTGGGGAGGGGGGAGCACTGACAAGTTTCAAATGAAAGTTCTGTAAGAGCCCGTGCTAAAATATGAATCATTATTTAATCATGTTTTATTTAACTGCTGCGTCTCCATTTTTGGTCCATTTCGGTTCCCAGTTGCAAAATTACTTAAGTTGTTTTATCCGAGGGGGTTTTTCACACACGGAAAGAGAGCGGGCGGGGAAGGGAAGCGTGATGGCAATGGTAAATGACCTGGCACAAACAAGCAGGTCCTGTCTGCTGTATATTGATTAACCCCTTACCACACATACAGGCTGCCTGTGATGAACCGACATCCGCGCAGTTCGGGTTACACCACCGGGTTCGCTAAGGAATGTAAATCAGGAGTAATGGATGAGGGCCCATAAAAGCACCTGCACATGTGATGTTAATGCTCTGCTTCACATGATCCAGCATCTGAAAGGGTGAACGTAAAGGCCATGAATAAATCACATGCTTTCTGGCGAGAAGATCTTTTAGTTTTCACGTTTACGGGCCTTTTTTTTTTTCTTTTTTCTTTTTCTTTTTTTCATCGCAAGAATGGACCGAATTGTTTTGGTTCCCTGCCGTCACCCAGGCCATAAAAGTGAAACCACAGTCTTGGAGTGGGTATCTGAGGGGTGTCTGAGTTGAGCTGAAAGCGAGGCAGGCAGCCAGCACCGATGTAGCCTTTAAGTAACATGAAACGAGAGACTTGGAGATTCTGTCTTAATCGCTGTGGCAGGAGTGGCTGCGGTTTTGGAATCATACCACCACCATAAGATAAGAAAGCTTTCTGAGAAATATTAACGATCCTTGCAAGAGCCCATTTTTACACTCTCTTGGAGTTCTCGTCCGGCCTCGTCTGGTAGTGCTTCGTTTGACGAACGAAAGCTGCAACATGTTTCACTGTTGTTGTCAGTACCAAATAAGTCTCCAACACAGTGTAAAAAATAAAATGTTGGACTGGTTATTGGTGAATGTACCAATCTGTGCACTGATCTCAAACTTGCTGCGTTAGTGTCCATCTCCGGAGAGTCATAATATCTAGAATTTCGCAAATTTCAACTCTAGACTATTCTGTCCTTAGACCAGCATCCACAGGTGGCACAGATTTTTCCCAATTTGAGCAGTGGCAGTTGTATGAAGTGTTGAAAGACACACGAGTCTGACGGCAAAGGGAGAATCCGCAGATGTTGGAAAGCGCGTTCAATCGTCAAATTTCACCAAGGACTAAAAGAAACAAATTTTGAAATTCATTGTTCTGGACCACCATGGTCATAGGAAACCTTGAGTTTCTCCGTTTGGCGGGTCATTCGGAGCCATGCCACAATTTGGTGATGCACAAATCTCTTTAGAAGTCTTTGAGACAGCATGGGTTAAACACATTTAATAGGTTTTAAACATACTGGTACGCTATTTGTATCGGTATTTCAAGGATACATCTGTATTTAGTATTATTCTACTTGATTTTGATGTGAAGAGATAACCTCACTACCTAGAGCTCAGCAGACAATGACTCTTTCTGTATTACCTTGATAATGGAGGCACCCTGAGTCAAAGAGGTGACTGCTGCAAAACCTCAGGAAAATACTTTATATCTTATATTATCTTTGGAGTAAAACTTAATGTGTGATGGGATCCAGTTGGGTCAGAGAGCAGGTGTGTATAGATCTATTTTTTCCTTTCTGCTGATGTGTTGTGGTGTAGCAGTCCGTTCATTTACATTGACCAAAGGTCATGAGTTCAGCCTCTAGAATTGATGATCGCGCACACAAATGTACACTTACATAAGCAATTAAATGTATTTCATTGCCACTGCTTTAATAAAACCAAATGCCTTCCACCCGTTTCGAGCGGCTCACTTTATGCACGTCCTCTCTCTGCAGGATCTGGAGACGCTGGAAATGCTTCAGTTCAGTAAAGACGCTCACAGAGAACATTAAAACTACAGTCAAGTCAGATGCTTTATCTGCTGTGTATGAGGTATTAAACACAAAACGCAAACTCGATGATTTCCTGCTAAGATCACATTCAGGCTCGTGTTAGAGACTATTTCCCACCACTCCACTGCTGTGCCTTTGGTTTTTACTGTTACCCAGTAAACGCAATGTTCATTCATTGTTGCGCTTTTCATCACAGCAGTCAAGAACATCAAACACCCTTTGATGAAAATGAGCAGTTCTTCAATAGTCCTGAACCCTATGTTAATGCCGCTCTTCGCCAGGTGCTATTTATATGAAGCAGCCGTCTCGGTCTCTCACCTCACGCCCGGCCGTTGTTAACCTAACAAGCAAACAAACATCTCGAAAGACGCTCTGAAAGCGTCCGCGGACGAGGAGGATTTCTATCTGTGATATACTGCGCCGAGCTAACCGTGTGTCTAATTAATCGGAGAATCATTTACATTCAGGCAGTGACAGTCGGTGTCCACTCGTTCATCAGAGGTAAAGCGGTGCGGGTGAATGATATCAGCTAAAGCGGGGGGACCGCTCGGCTCGGAAGGGGAGCACTCCAATCAGCAAAACGCAGCCTCCTCGTTACTGATTAGGTCCACTAACTGTCAGCTGCACGCTGGTTTTGGGACAGGGAATATTACCGTCAAGATCAGACTTTATTTAATTTACCATCTTTACTCTTAATCCAGTGGCAATTTCATTTCTTAACTACCCTTAATGGAAACATCATATATTTAGCCAGCGCAAAGTCCTATTGTTACTCACAGTTAAATAATATAATATAATATAATATAATTGTATTAAAAATTACTGAAAAGAAAAAATGAATCAGTTTGAAGGTTTTAATCTCCCACTTACCGTCGCTCATAATGATTTATGTAGTAGAGGGAAAAGATTGTTCCGCGTAGGTACCGTAAACCTCGTAAACACGTGTGAACGTATCTCCCGGATTGTCTTGCCTCGTTTTCAGATTTCGATGACGTATTAGCGGCAGACGAGCTCCGACCTTCTCAATAAGTCAAGGTAACGTAATGATGAATCAAGGATAGGAAATTAATAGAGTGCCAGTCTTCAGTTAAAACGCCGTGCCCAAGGGGAGATTTCAGACACTCGCTGTTAAGTGAAGTTCTCGTCCCCTCTCCTCGCCCTCCATCCCTCTTCCTGGATCTCTTTCCTTTCCTGCATCTTACCCCGCTCTACCTTTTCCTTCTCTGGCTGCTTGCTCTTGTGAAGTCTTCAGATTCAGGTCAGAGGGAGCTAACCGTCCGCCTTTGGCAGCTATTAAAGTAAGGTTTAGCAGATAAAGGCCTCCAAGGATCGCCATCCATCAGGGGAGGTAAAAGTGGGAGAAGTTTTGGGTTCTTCTGAGAAAGATGGCGATCATCAAAAATAGAATTGTTACATTTAAATGTGCCGACCCCCAGAGTTTCAGTATTTCGAGGTTTAGACGGCACGTTTCACTTACCGCTTCCGACGCGGTGAACTCTACGTTCGGATGTCGTCGAGGTCCGATCCGTCGACACCCCCGCGTTCCCGTCTCCCACCGCGTGCGCCTTAACCGGGATGGCTGAGGATTTCGCCTCTCTACCCGCGAGACCAAGGTGATGCCTTCGTCTTTTCCTTCAGGCCACATGTTAACTCGACTTCTCTGTCTGACTAAACTCAATTTCTTCCTCCACTGCCTCGAACTGCATCATCAGAATAGGGCGCGTTAGAGCCAGAGCGTATTCCCAGTGGTCACATTTGCATACACGCCACTGTACAAAAATCCACTCCCTCTGAGAGTCTTTTCAAAGGCCCGTACCTCTGCTGCTTTCATTCCCCTAAACTGTCTTTTCTACTTTCCTACTTTCCTTTCCATGTCTACAGATTTATGTAGTGGAAGGCTGTGCGTGAACTTGATTTTTATTTATTTATTTTTTTCTGAAGGCAGCGTACGACTGCATTGCAGTCATACCGCCATAAAAGGATGGAGACTTGGGAAGAAAACAGCAAAACAGGATGTAAGCCAATATGGGTAAACAGTTTCTGCAGGTGCCACGTTAGACCGAGAATGTCTGCTGGCTGCTTGCCTGGAGAAAAGCCCAATTAACAGCTTGAGTTTATGTATGCCTCGAATAGATGGAAGTTAACAGTCTTTTTATGGTGGAAAAGACGGTCAGGTCACTAGCTAAGGCAACCTTACCGACTGATTTCCTTAACTACAGTTCAAAGCCCGATCTGCGCACACCGCGGAGCTGATCTGACAGCCGAACCCATACAGCACGGCGTAATCCTGATGGATCATTACAGTAAAGTCTGTTTTAATAAGATTTTATTAGGCAGGGGGATTACTTCTCTGTTTTCTTTTCTGTTGCCATTGCTTTGTAAAGTCCTTTCTGCTTGATTGATGTTTTGATGTTCGCACCTCTATTGAAGTGCCTAATATAATTTCAAAAGGAGGATCTCTTTCAGACGGGCAAAGAGGCATCCTTTGAGGCAAAATAAAATGTGATACAACATAAAGGGTAATGTGATTTCTTCTCTGGAGCTATCAATTTTGTTAATCTCTTTGGGGTTCTGGTTGCTTGGGTTCAATGGATGAAGCAGAGATCTCTCTCAGTATATATATGTATATATAAAAAAAAAAATAGAGGTGAACAGAAAACGCAAAAATTATAGTTTTACACAAAACAAAAATAGTCATAGCTGGAAAATAACAAAACACTTGAATATTACATAAGAAAATATTCCACAGAAGTGGATGAGATCATTATTAATTTATTTCTATCATTTTCACAGATAATATTCTACATATCATAAAAAAACAAGCTCCCATCTGCATTCATATATGTATATAAATTTAATGTTGGATTGTATTACGATCTAGCAAGCCCAGATATGTGCGTTTGGTCAGAAAGGAAATAGTGCGTCAACAAGTTATTACAGTGCCTTAAAGGCAGACTCGGTGAGAGATAACAAACAGGGACAAATCTGTCTCTGTACTGAATACAGGCCTCCATCCTTTGGAGAAAATGGTGAAATCCATTCCGTTATCCACCCGGATAAAGCACTGGAAAGCCACAAAAGACTCTGTCATGTGCAGAGCAATGCACAACAATTTGACACCTATGGTTTATAGACGGCATGTAAGTTAAATCTGTGACAGTGAATAAGTCCACTGAATCTGTCACCTTCACTGAAAATAAAATGAGTATTTGCTTTGTTTTCTGTCTGTCATCTGACATTCTAGTTGATTTAAAGCAACATGGCTCAAAGTTTGGAGACGATTTCTCATTCAATTCCATGAGAGCGTGTCTACAAACTTTCGACTTATTAGCGTTAACCCAACGGTCACTCTTGCTTCTCTTTGCCAGTTGGGTGTCAGTGTGGTTCTCTCATGTCCTGACCTCGGGCCAGTGTTTCGCAGTGAGAGCTGTCTGTGTTCAGTGCAGTGGCCTGTTAATGTCAGCGCTGTTTGAAAGCCACACCGCAACAGCAGAAACAAAAAAAAAAGAAGAAGAAGAAAGAAAACGGTTAGGCTGTGAACGCTCTGCAGCTCTGCTTCAGGCATTTATTCCACTATGAACGGAAACGTAATGCCTGTAGTAGGACGCCACATCAACAGAACTATCCAGATGAGCACATGAGTGATGATCTTTAGACCTCACAGGCTGCGTCTGTGTGCAGGAGTGGAAAAGGGGTTGGGGAGGGGGGAAGGGGGAGGCGAAGTGACAGGATATGGAAATGGAAGCAACAGGAGTCTCGCAGACGCACAAACACACAATCGTTTGCCGCATGGGTGGCAGCCCCAGACGCGCTCATATTTTTACAGCTGGACCCACATCCCACCCTTCAAAGCTCCCTATTGATTTCCCAATTGCGTGTTTCGCTGGGGGAATTCTTTCGCTCCAGCCGCCCCACACGCTTGCACCTGAATGTGTTTAATTTACACTGATCGCGATGGGAAATAGATCCTGCCCGTACTACAACAACAACAACAACAACAACAACAACAAAAAAAAAAGAAAAGTTTTGTTGACAGAACTGCAGTGCGCCAGGACTGGATATGGACTGTTTTATTAAGTTGCATTTCAGATTGCTTTGTAATGCATCTCGAAAGGATAAATTTGGATTTGCTCATTGATTCCCTTGAAAAATGATGCTGATTTCGGATTTTCTGACATCCGAGCGTGGGGTGTGTGCTTGGATGTGGACTTTTGTGTTTAACAAACTCCGAGCGGGATTCGAGGGCAGGCAGGGGAGACTTGCGACGTGAGCTCGTAAGATTTTTAAGTTTAGTTTATTTGATTGTTTCTCTTCTGTGGAGGGACTTTCACAATGGCTCCGGCCAGTTGAGTTCAATCTGAATTAGCCTTAGCAGGAGGGAGAGAAGGGGCGCTGAGAGGGCCCGCGGCTAATCCCAGGATATTGAGCAGGATTCCTGGGATGAGGCTTTGCTCCTTTGCTTTCCCAAGTGTGACGATGGGGGAGCGATGGATGGGGGGTGGGGGGGATGAGAGGCGAGGGTGGATTTTGGGTCTCTTTCTCCTCTCGGTCCCTATTGTGAGGAGAGTTTTCACAGTTTAGGGGCACTGTGTCTGGGATTCTCTGTCCACTGAAGTGAGTCTTTTTTTGGTGGGAAGGAGGGGGCACGGCGAGGCAGCGCTGGCCTTCTGAGGATTAGGCCCACTGGGATAATCAGGATCAGTGAACAGTGTCCTCGAAGGGGGTCTTAGTCTATGTCCACCAGAGTAGGAGAAGGGACGCCACTGTCCTGTGTAGTTTCTGGCTCTGCCCACATCCCCCTCATATCCTAATGACATCAGCTTCCCTCTTTTCTTCTTCACTCTGTCTAACTCCTCAGCTGTGACATCTGTTCTCCTGGCATTAAATCATAACTCATATTAGTTCACTCCAGTCCGGTGCCTCAGTAAGTTGGATAAAACATAAAAAAAAAAAAGGGATTTTTTGGGAGTTCAAGGTTGCATCCTGTTCTCTGCTCTGATTGGACTTGCACATGTTATTTTTCTCAGGAGCCTTTGTGTCTAACGTTGCCGCCTGGGCCTGAGAAGAAAAAACTTTCGTAAAGGATGCCCATTTTGTTGGCACCCACATCTGCTTTTCGTATTTATCCGTACCTTTTTATATCTTCGGTGACGAGGTCCGCCGAAAACAAAAGGCTCGAGAAATGAGCAGACGCACAGGTGGTGCAGCCTTCCTCCACGCACCCCTTTCGAACGGCATAGAAATAAAGCAGGAAGGTACGCCTTCTTTTTTTCTCAGCGCCACTTTTCCTTTTTTTGTTCTAACCTGAACCTGTTCTCACCAAGTTGGTTCTCACCAACTCGTCTTGGCAGAACGTCTTATTCTCCCTGGTGCTCCGTTACATTTTCCGTTGCTCCCCCCGATCTACATCTACTGTAAGACCCCTTCCTAAATG
The DNA here is from genome assembly GCF_022458985.1 of Mugil cephalus. Taxonomy (NCBI): domain Eukaryota; kingdom Metazoa; phylum Chordata; class Actinopteri; order Mugiliformes; family Mugilidae; genus Mugil; species Mugil cephalus. Next base: position 9,286,282 of record NC_061782.1, read on the forward strand.
TTGCTCGCCTTGTGCCGTTACCAAGATACGGGGGCTGACAACCGCAAGTATGCGGGCGAGCTGGTGAGCAGCTCCAAGCACGCGCTCAGACAGAGCAGTTTCACGCACAAAGGCCAACAAATAAGCGCTTTCATATCTCCCCCTCCCCCACCTCTTTGGGACAGTTGAGGGCTTGAATGGAAAGCGGGGCCGAGGGTGTGGGGGGTCACCGGGTAGTATAGGGAAACCAGTGTTAGGGACATTGTGTTGTTGATTTCCATGGCCTTGTTTTTTGCCTTGTCTCTTGAGGAAATGAAGTTGACTGTGAAATCTTGTTTATCGGTTTTACATCTTCGGCAACCTTCGCGACTTTTATTATTTCGTGGATGTTCTTATGACTTTGTGCAGTCTTAGTGAAAACCGACGAATGGAGGGTTTTTTTGTTAAATGTTGCGACCAAGACGATCTAGAATACACCTAAAATAACATGATTCTGCTTTTAATACTTTAAGACGTAGGTCTTCAACAGGGGGTCCGTGAACCCTAGGGTAGGTACTGCAGGAGGGTTGCAAAATCTTTGGTTGATTAGACATTTTTTATATGTTTTTTTAAATTTTCACCCACAAATTTAAAGAGAGCCTAGTGAGTCTCCAGGTGGAATCTCATGTATGTTTACGTCAGGTATGTTTATGTTTACGGCAGTTGCACGGCCACCCAACTGTTGCACATGTTTAAAATAAAAAAAAAATTAACATTTTACATTATTTGAATAGTTAAATATTGAATGCAAAGTGATAACAATCATATTTACAAATAACACTAGGCCGAGACTACGAGACCCCTGCCCCCTGACCAAGATCTAAACATCTATTGAATTACCGTAACTCACTGATGGACAAAGGTGTGGCTGAACACTGGGAGGTTGCGCTTTCCGGAAAAAAGAACAGCTGCCATTACGGTAATGATGACGCACCGCTGCTGCAGGTTGGGGAGCGACGCAAGACCAGGAACCACAACTTCCTAGTGTTCAGCCACACTTCAAATTTTGTCAATAATGCAAACCATTGTGAGCTACGGTTACTCAAAAACCGCAAGCTTTAATTTATCGCCGGCGATCCGTTCGATCTTAAAGGGTTAAGGTACTTGCAACACATCAAGAGGTTGTTCTTCTCGTTGCTGATATTCGTTGTGTGCTGTGCAGAAATGTGCGCAGCACTACATCTCGCTGTAATTCCGTGGCTGTAGTGCAGCCATCCTATTGGGGGGGTGGGCGTAACAATATAAGCAGAAGTGGCAGCGCGCTATTAGTCTTAGACTCTTCTGGCAGACGCTCTGTCTCAATAGACACTGTAGCAGTCAGACAGCGGAGCTTCACCGGCAGCAGCAGCCGAGAAAAAGGCCGGTGCTCCTCTAACACACAACATCTATTCTATTCCCTCCGCTCACAAGGCCAAACCCACTTACCGCATGTTGTCAGGGCCCCGACGAGCATCGCAAGTTTATAAGTTTTTTTTTTTTCTTTGTAGACTTTTTGCATGAATTCATTACAGACAACACAGCCGAGGCAATTAAAATTAAACATCACATGTATAATGCATTGCTTCTCTTTAACAGTAATGATTTGAATTACATTAACAAATGCTCCTTGGGGACGGTGCGCTCCTTTCCTTTTTCTTTTCTCTTTTCTTTCTTTTTTTTTGTCACGCCCTACAAGTCATATAATGCGCCATTGTTCCCGATTCAGCCATTTCAATGTAATGTCACATACCTGCCCCTTTCATTGTTGTCACGCCCGTGTCTACCGCTTGTCGTCCGTTTAATCTCATTGTCTTGCGTCTCCCGTGCATCCTTTCTGCTGTTTGCGCGTGTTGTAAACAGGAATACGATGAAACAAATGCGACATGAATGGACGGATCGCGATAATAATAATACGAGAAATGTCTATATTGATTTTAGTTGGTCTTTCGTGTGACTGAGATGGTTCAGTTTGAACGTGTTCTTCTTTGTTTCGTGCCCTACACTGGTAATGCCTCTCATCATCACAATAAACATAAATCTTATATCTCCTGTAGTCACACAGGGTGAGATTTGAGACTTTAATACCACTTATTCCCCACGTAATAAATTTTCAATTAATGTTTGTTGTGTAGACTTCATCCGTCAGTAGTTTTGTTTTGTCATTGCCATCCCTTCTCCCACAGTGGAAATAACAGAGAGGACTGGTTTCTTTAGCGTTGGCCGGTCCATGATGCACAGCTGCTGTACTGACGCTTTATTAATGGGATTCAGGAGCTCATCTGAGCGTTCCGATAATGGAACAATGGAGCACCCCGCTTTGACAATCCTTCATCTCTGAGATGCTACAATTGATCACCAATTCAATTGCTAACTGCAGAAAATTGAATTTCTAGCCCTAACATTGTTCGTTAACCACGGTGCCGATGAGATGGCCATCCAGATTAATGATAATGGGAGGCTGAGATGGCTTCTGAGACGGCTTGTGAATTTGATTAGCTCTAGACGGCTGTGGAGACAAAGAGCAGCCAGGCAGACTCTTATGTGGAAGTACTTAATGAAAAACCTGCATGCAGGGTAATTGGGAAATGTTTGTCTGCCTGCATGCTTCTCAACTTACTGTATGCAGCTTTTACAGCTATGGTGCTTGTTTTAAGCACGCGTACACGATCTACGCAACAACTGATCTTCATTTTCTCTAATGGCATTATCTTGTTTGTTGAAAGTAATGAAACTACCTTCAAATATTGCACAAAGAACACGAGAAAAAAGACTCCACCTACAGTAGAAATGTGTATGCGTGAGAGTATATATATATGTGTGTGTATATAATATACGACAAACTCGGCCTGTCTTTCTCTGGAGTCCTACTCATGAGTCTCGGTACCGATTGTTCTCCTCAGGTGTCAGTAGTGATACTCAAACACTGCCAATTAAGAAATGTCTCATATTCCCTTCCCTTCCCCTCTCATCAAAATGAGAGTAATTCCGCCTATTGAATGGGAAGATGGTGTTTAATATGGAAATTTCTACCACTGTGTTTGACAGTGCAGCGCTTATATCCCCAGTGTTTCACTGTGATCTGAGTAGAGTGCAATTACTTTGTCGTATACGGGAGGAAGAAACTATGGACGACTTTCTACGCCGATCGGCCACAACATTAGAACCACGGGCGGGAGAAGTAAATAACATCGTGTGACAGTGCAGTGTTAACGTTTTGACCTGGCTTTTGTGTGGATTTTACTTGGACATGTACCACCTACCTAGACCAGACCCCCACCCCATAGCAATACACTCCTTGATGACAGCAGCCATCCCCAGCAGGACCCAAACAAAAATGGTTTAGGAACAACTAAAAAAAAATATGAAAAGCACAGGGTGTTGACCTGGCCTCCAAATTCACTAGATCCCAAAGTGATCGAGTATGTGTGGGATGATCCACAGAGGCCCCTCCCCTCGACACATAGAGACCTCCACTAATATCGTCCTGTTGCCAGACATCCACAGAAGACACTCTCAGAAGGTCCCATGTCCATTCTCTGATGAGTCACAACAATTTCGGAGGCACGAGGGAATAATGTTATCCCGATCAATGTATAGACAAAATTAAACATCTGCTCTTCATTTATATACATACGTGACAAACCCCTGTAACGTGTAATTACAACGTATGACCTTTTGATTATTACAAAATGGCAGAACGTCTGCAACGGAGATTAATTGTCTTGTCTGATTACACCTCAGTGATTAGAGGTGGGAGGAAGTGAAATCTCTGTTGCTGCACGCAGCCTCAAAGTCAAAGCAAACATTTTCCAATACGACTCCTAATTTCTCTGGGACCAGGCAGGAATGCTGTCCGCGCATTTAGGGAACATACAAACGTACGTTCGTGTCCGCCTCATTTACCGTTTTCAGTTTTGGCGGAGCCGCACTGCAGAGGGAGGAAGTCGAGGATGCATGTGTTGGAAGAGGGCACCCATCGCTGATAAACACCTTTAGATTAATTTCTTTTGCTTTCTTCTCTGAGAGGAGGAGTCCCTTAAGATTGGCCCCGAACGTTATATCTGTTCTCTTTATTACATCAGTGCTCAGTTTCTCTAAAACAGCCTACAATCCAGCTCTGCTTTGACCATTGTGCCGGAGAATCCATATACTGACACTTTCTGAGAAAAACATCTTGTGGTTTAGCGATAAGCGTTGAGCCACTTTGTTATCAGCGCCCACCTCATGTTGCGCATTCTTCTCCGAGCGTACGAATGTGCTCCAGAGCCAGCATTGATTAGAAACCTGTTACGTTTTGGGTGCAAAAGGCAGCCGAGGTTAATTTACTGGATGAGGAGGCCGTAGTAACTCTCCCTTTAGCGAGTCTCTTCGTTGGCCTATTTTAAATCCCCCCTGAAAACAGGAGTTAATTAGGAACACCAACAGAAGAAAAACCCAAAGCCAGACACCTGCTTTTAGACTGGAAAGGCACAAATGCGCTTTGCATCCGCGCTCATTTGCTCGCCAATGTATGTTTGAAGTGGCTGCCTTGGACAGTGTGTTTTTGTGCTAATTCATTGACACGGGGGCGATATTACTAAAAAGTAAACACAATGGAAGCTCTTTGTGAGGTTAAACCTGCCTCTAATTAACAAAGAGCGAATTTGAAACGGGAATTAGTCTATGAAAGGGAGCTTGTTAATGAAGTGTGTGAATAGAATGAAAGGCAAAAAGCACTTGGGCCTCCCTGCAGGAGAAAGGTTAATGACTGTATAAAACAATCCAGGAGTGTCTTCTGCTTGCTGTGTGCTGGGTCCTGATCCTCAGGGCTTCCCTTCGTGTTGGACCTCTCTTTAATACACAGTGATTTTAAAATGCCCCAATATCACCCCAAGAATGTTTCGATTTTTAATTCGAAGAGTGCACTCCTCTCCGTTTCGCTACACTGAAGCAACTGTTGCTTAATTATCCCATTGATTTCCGGATCTATTTCAGGATGTCAGTGGCCCAGTTTGACATGCTGCTACTGCTAGCTAATACTGGAGCCGCATCTGAAAAAGAGGGACGCCAGCCGCCGCTGCTCAAATCAACGACCGGCGGTGTGCACCGGTCAGGCGTGCCATCGTGACCGCCTTCCACGTAGCGCGCATGTCTCCGTGGTGCCTCCAAAACAGTTGTGACTCGTAGGAAAATGGATATGGGCTGCTGCCATCGAGGAGTCTGGGGTGGAGGTGTCTGGTCTGGTCTGGGTGTGTGGTACATGTCTAAGGAGCGACCACACGAATTATAAGTTCAAATGTTTTTTTTTTTAACTTCTCTTGTCAGTGGCCATAATGTTATGCCTGATCACTGTATATGGTGAAACAGTTTATCAGAAGTCATTTTGGATGATAACTTTTGGATGTACGGTGGCTCTGAGTAGTCAAAAAGGCTTTTGATACATTAAATCCCTTTATGTTCTATGCAAAAAATAGAAGTATGTCAGATCTGTTTACCTGCTCCTACATGACATCAGACCTACTTTACATAATCATGATTTCTACATTGTGTCCATTAATCTCACTGCAAGAAGTGAATGAGTTATTGCTTATTAATCGTACTTGCAGACATTAAAACACCACGTCAGTCATGACAAAACCTCTGTTGTTGCTAATATAGGAATGTTAACGGTAAAAGCAAACGCAAATCGTCCTGAAAAGCGTGAGGGGGGTTGAAGTTGCGTTGCGAATACTGTTTTCACCAAGAGAAACGTTAGGGATTTAGATTAGAAAGAGAAGAGCTGCAGCCACCATGTATGCAGAATGAAATCCTATCATGGTCCATACATCAAGCTCCTCCGCCACATTAATTCTGCGATTCTTATTAAGTAGTTACAGTCATTGTTTTTAATTAATGCTCACTGTCAAAACTTTGCTCATTTGAGCCTCGCGCACTGTCTGAAGTCATGCCGAATGATTTTAATTTTCCCCGACTTGGAGATGAAGCCGAACAAAGACAAAGTATTGAATTTTCATCCATCATTTCAAGCAATATAAAGCTGCCGCAGTGTGGCTTTCATTAGGACGGTGATTGATTTAGGACAGGTGCCAGGGGCGCACGGGAGGATTTCAGTTTTACATGTCAAACATTTTTTTTGCATATTTTACCAATTTAACTTGACACACAATGGTTTATGTAAATCAGCTATGATAACACATTAAGCTAGCTCGTCTTCCAGCTCTGGGTAGATATGTGTGCACGTCTTCATTATGACTTCAACGTGAGTTTCTGTTGTATAATCCGTCAGAACTGGACCACAGTTATTTTTTTTTCACCGTGCATTTGCCAGCAGGCCAAAATATTTTAATTTAAACTGTTGGTACAAGACTGTCGTCCTCATTCTCAAAATCCCCTGATGGTAGATTAGTCCTCGTTGCACATGTTGCTGCCAAAGCACAGATTTGAGTTTTATTCATGTAAATAATTTGTGAACTCCTATTTTTGGCAACTTGTAGCACTCGAGTTCAGTTTCTCGTCAGTTTGATTCCTACAGCCACTGGGTTTATCCTCGGCTGATAGCGATACTTTCAGAGGAGTATACACTCTTTAGATGAAGGGCTGATTCAAGGGGTTTTGAGCCAATCAAAGAGCCTTTTAAGAACAAGGTTGTTTTGCCAGAGATTTCATCTTGAACTCCTGGCAGAGCCGCTTTTATGTTGTTAGAGCAACTTTTACAGCGGAGTTTACCGCAAATGCTCCATGCGTGCTATTCCCGCCTACTCAAATGTTGCGCGTAGAACAAGCAGCGGTGTTACAGGGAACACCTGTAAAGCTTTGCTCTGATCCCTTCTCCCTCCTCCCTCCAGCCGGCCTCTACACTCCTGTGACTCCAGACACGCTCTCGCCCCGGTTTTTCCATGTTGGCAGGGGCGTCCTGCCTCTTTTTTTTTCTTTTTTTTTTTTTTTTTTCTTTCTGGAGAACACACTCACAAACTGTGGCTTCTGTGGTACGAGGCCTCTGGGGTTTCACTTGCATCTTGGCCCACCTCTCCATCAACCCTTTTGCGCACCAAAATTGACTCCATATTTCATCCCGGCCAATCCAACAAGAATGTAAATAAAGAACAAACGTTGCCTGTTCTGCACATATCAGAGGGCCTCCACGGGAACAGAGCTGTCTTAAAACTGATCCCGCTGCAGCCCTGACCCCGGCCGTTTCTCCCCACTCCGTTTTCTAAAGCAACAGTACAAGGCAGAGCGCCATAGTCTGTATGCTGCCCTTATCTCACATTGGCAGACACTGGGTCTCCCTATAGTCTGGATTTCTGTCTGAGCCTAAGCTCCTGTGGCCAGGCTGCCTCTCTCATCTGCATGGCCATCTCCTCCTTCAGCCTGCCTCAAACTAATTGACTTTAATTCGTCTTTTTGCCCTCTTACAGTGAAGAGCGCCTTTTGAATTTTCTCTCTTTTTTTTTTTTTTGCAGCTGCACCAAGTGTCAATTAAAAAGGCATCATCCAATAAAATCAGCGAACAACTGTTGTTAATTAATATCAGAGGTTTATTGTGTGTGGTGCAGGTCCTGGCGTGGCTCTTAGCACTCGATAACCGTTCCGACGTGCAGTTTGGAGGCTGAGACTAATGAAGCTTGTCGGCTAAAATGAATCCAGCCCGTGAAATGGCCTCATCAGGTACATTATATTAACACAATCGGAGCATTAGCGCCTTCATTTGGACACGGTCTCGCTGTCATTTTTTAAATACCTTCGAAATCACAGGACTCGAATGAATAATGAAAATATCAAGAGTAGATAATTAAATCTGCATAAAACATCACCAAAAAAAATATATAAAAAAAAAATTGTAATGAGCCCTTGAGTATTGATTGCCTCGCGTAATTGTCATACATATTTACCCCCTTGTTATTTTTCTGTGTCGAGAGTTTCTTGGCGGTGTTTTAAACACAAAAAAGCGGCGCGGCGCATTCCAACGCGTTTCTTCTTAAATGAACACAGAAGAAAAGGTGTCGACATGCTCACAGCTGAAGCAACACTTGATGAAGCAAGTCATAATATTGTAAGAAGCAAAACACACAGATAGAATAATACATGGAATATATTTAGAATCACCGAAGGCAGTGAGCATACTGTAATGTGGGAGAAGTGACAAAGAACAAAGAAGTGAGCGTAATAGAGAATTCAATCTGCTGTCTGCAGCGAGTAAGTTAGAAGGTCAGCCGAAATGCAGAAGACGTCACTGAAAATGTGTGGTTACTTTTACTCCTTTATGAATCCTGCATGGTGAAGTTGCTCCTCTTCCGTTCAGTAATTGAAGCTTGAACTGAGTGGATTTTAACCCATGCATTTTCAATCTTTGTACACTTTGAGAAGGCGTGTGTAGGGTCTGGATGCATTTGACTGTACGGTTGCTGGGAAAAATCAATCTGCATGCTTTTAATATTACATGTAATCAAGTAACAAATAATTTTTTTTCTCATGTTAATTCTCTCCATCTGGATGATTGCATCATATATTTGTCGCGCCGCAGCTTCTCTAGGATTTCTTCACCGAGCTTCTTTTCCCCCGTTTACCTTTAACATACAGTGTTGAGTCGTGTCTAAATTGTTTGCTCGAGGGCATTCCATTTCAGTTTTTGAAAAATTTTAATTTCACCTTGTAATTGCGGCCATAGCTGTAATTCTTTCCTCCATTCAGCTTTTGAATCTGGAGTCCCAATTTTTCTGTCTGAAATCTATCAAAAATAATCTGTTTAAATAGTCCAAATTTGAACTGTTTTGCTACAGTGTCATGTATCTACCCATCACAAATGGTCTACTACTAAATAAAATGAACCTCATGCTACAGATATCATGTTATTGGAAAGAACAATAGTAGAAGCAATAATTCATAAGAATAGAAGCAATAATTATATGTTTCATTGTACCACAGTTGTTATGATGAATGTGAAGGGCATAATGAGTCCAATCGAGAAGCACAATATCGTAGTTAGAAACAAGGTCAACCGTCTCTCTAACCTCAGACTTCTATTCATGCTGTCATACAAACTGATCTCTCAGCTCCTTGAATTGATTCACTACCTACAGCAGATTGATACCAGAGGAATAAAAGAGGAAACTTATCACCTAGGAACCTAGGAGAACTTACAGTAACGAGTTAACTCCCCAGAGTTTAACGTATTGCAGTCTTGACATTTTGAAACGTACATGCCCGGAGGATAGCGTCAAAATGGCCATCACTAGGGACATATGGTCTTGCTCTCACGTTTTTCTGAATACATCACACTTTGCTTCATGTGTTTCCACAGGTTTTAGCCTTAATAGTGTCCATAATGTTCCTTCCCTTCCTCCGTGTGGTCACCTCCTTATTTATTCTTCTCCGTCGCCATCTTTTGTCATATTTTACAAAACAGTCTCACAAAAAATACATCCTTTCCTTTCCCAAATAGTCTGTCTCCTTGACGGGTACAATCTGAGGCTGTGCAGTGTTGTAAAACTAGACCGTCTCTTTTTGATACTCATCTTCCCAATCCATATTATTTTTCCAATTGTTCTTTGTCCCCTCCATTTCTAGCATGCTGTTTGCATATCCATGTCTTTACTTTGGAGAGCCAAAGTGTGGCCCTTGTACTGTGAATTACACACATGATGCTTGTACATTAGACTACACCCCCCACAAAAGTGTGTTTTCATTGGTGAGTAATCACAGGTCACTATGAATCGTTGTGCTTTTGCTAGATTAGAATGAACACTTCATATCTACATATAGAGCAGTTTCTCTTCAGCAGTTTCTCTTCTGCAGCAGCCCTGAACGACGCCGTTTTAAGGTGAGGTGAAATGGTGAGCGCTGTAGGGTCACCTACATACTTAGAAATGGACGAGCTGGGGGAAGGGTGTATGGTTGGTTGCAATCTACAACATCACCACTAGTAGCCACTAAATCCTACACACTGGTCCTTTAAAGAAGAACACCTAAAATACCTCAACCACAACTCAGACATTAATTTTATGTGAATCCTTCCATGTATGAGGGCAGACTATAGTCGCTACATACAACAAACTAATTAAATGAAAACCACACAGGCCTGGATTGGCCAGCAATTTAATTTAGGGAAAATGATGCAGATTTGAGGTTTTAGATTTTCAGTATCAATCCTGAATAAGTTAAGTCATTCACTGCCACTCCATTCACCTCATTTGACATGCCGAGGTCTTTTTTTTTTCTCCACAACCTTTTCTTGGTTTCCCTCCTTCTCCATAGTGTATAATACCACTGTGATCATGTGCCGGTAGAAGCAGTCTGACTGTATTGTGTACTCAAGCACTTGAGCCTCCCACAAAAGATTCCCTTTCCACAGACATTCCTCCATGTCTCTCTCATTTCACAGCTGCTAAGTGTTCAACAGCCTAATATCTCGATATAAAACCAGCTGTCTTGGCTGAGTATCCAATCAATCTTTCATCCTTTGGATCTTCTTATTGGCACTTTACAAAGGCTCACATGTACCGTCCAAAAACGAGTTTTATTATTCTGTTACAAACACTGGTCTTAAAGCTCATGAACCGTGTTAATTTTGGTTTAACATGAATGGCAGACAGACCAAAGCCTTCCCAGGTGTAAAGTACAGATATTATACATTTAAATACTCAGTTTACTTACAGTAAATTTTTCTTTCGGACATTCATTCTGATATAAACATGCTGCTTATGGACAGTGAAGGCATAACATACTGTGAGTGTAAACACACGTTAGATGGGGTGGGTTTAGATTATCATTCTGTTCTATTGGCATGGTAGGTCGAGGTCCTATCGATCTTGCACTGCATGTGTCTGACTGTATGTTCTCCGTTTGGGAGAGATGACAAACTGCAAAGGAAGATTTTTCTGCATTTGTTGCACTTATTGATCACTAAACGATTCTCATTATCGCTCCGAAACAGAATTTCCTCACCTTCACATGGTCACACTGTTCACCTTCATGGCTTTAGTGTTACTACTTTACATGATTAAGCATGGACAAGCTGGCCCATATTGAGTTTCACCATCGACGTGTGCAGTCACCCCCTACAGTCTCCTCCAAGGTATGAAACAATGGCCACCGCATTAACATGTTTCAATTAATCATACTCAAAGGAAATTTGTATTTCTCAAGGATTTCTTCAGATGCTGTAAATTTATGACCGACTTTATATTCAAATCACACTGCGTGTGAAATGTGAGCCCTCGTGGTCATTGAAATGATACATTTTCCAAAGCAAAGAAACCAATAGTGATAATACATCTTCTCCGCTCTGTCAAATTCACATTAAAGCTCCTTGAATTAGCTGCACCTCAGTACATGACCAGGACTCAAATGAGCGAGCAACCTAAGCAAATGGCCAGTGTGTATAGTTTCACCTTAGAAAACTCTAATAAGTAAATACTGTAGTTTTATTGCTCTCATTAAAAATTCATAACACTTACCGAAGTGAACTGAGGCCATGTGTTTCTCTATTCCTGAGCACGGGGGTCAGGTTTTGTGGTGACAGACGGTGGCTTTGTGTGGTTAGGGAGTTGGCGGGTGACCCCAGAAGGAGCACCTGTCCAAGAGTGGACCTGCTGCTCGCTGCGTTGTGCCTTTGGGTGGGTTTGGCATTAACCCCACTGTCATATCCCTCCCTCCTCGCCACCCTTTCACCCCAGCCCTAAGACAAACATAACCTGCCAGATCCACTCTGTCGTCGCAGGATTAATTAAAATGCTGCACAGCAAAGGCATTAGATCCCTTTGGGGCTGTGGTATATGCACGGGTGACATACACACACCGAGTCCCGTGTGACATATACCAGGTTGCTAGGTTTACACGCACTCGGACATTAAAAACCAAATAACTCTTATGAGGGATGGTCAGATCTCACCTCAACCATCCATTTGCACATGAGCTGTCTCATAATATATCAAGAATATTTATAACGTCCGACATTACTTATGCTTGTCTAAGTGAATTTGCCCCAAACTATGACCATCTGGCTCTGGTGATTTGCATAGTTTTTCTTGCAGGGACAACTATGTTGTCAGAAGTTCCAAATTACCTCCTCTCATTGTTGTCTTTAATTCACGCCTCTCTCACAAGGCACACCATTCATTTGAAGGGATTCAAATAAATTGAGCAGAAAAGGGGGTTACTTATTTATTCCGGACCCCAGTGATACCCCGGCGGAGAGACAATGGAGGTGAAGGATACTAAATGAATACTGTTGTCCTTTGCGCTTTCTTTGGCTATCAGCATAATTTGATTAGTGACCTGGCAACTATGAATGTATGGGACCTCTTCATTCAAGTCCATTGAGGCTCCTGGGGCAAGTGTCTGCGGCGCAGAGCTCTGCCCCCTTCCTCTGCGACCCTGCCCTCGTGTCATGTACGCACACAACCGGCCGACGGGGTGATTAATGACCGAGCTCGTGGTGCCATTGAAAAGTTCTGGTGACTTTACACAAAAGCCATCACCCTTGTCACATTAGCACCAGGCTGGAAACATTTGGTCATATGCTGCTGGCCCGCAGCACGGGCAATCTGCGGTGGACAGATGTGTGTTCAAACATAGTCATAAAATAGGCAGATCCTGGATTTCACAATATTCTGCTGTTTTTTTGTCTTTTGCAGCAAAGCTCTAAGCTTTGTTTTGGCCTGGTTTCTACGCGACATGCAGCAGAAACCCTTTACGATAATAATCTCCCGATTTTGTTATTGCACATTTTCCATCAATGTATGTCTTCTTTGTCACTTGTATCTCCAGCTAATAATAATTCAGCATAATTAAAAAATGAAGAACGACCCTGCCAGCATTCCCAGCAGTGTTTTTCCGAAAGTGGAAACTTTCCTCTTCTGCTTAAGTTTCGGTTTAAATGAAATGTCTGCATATTTAAAGGGGATGAATAATTAGTAGCCTGGAAGCTTCTGGTTATATTAAATTTTCATTTCGCTTCCTGAAGAGCTTTAATTTGTGAGGTGCTCAAAATCGTTGCTTTGTTAGTTAGCAAGAGGAGAAAAATCACAAGCACAAAAAGTGGGTAACGTTAAGTGAGTGTGATAATTTGTCAAGAATGAAAAGGCTGCCAAACTGAGATCATGCACCGTGTAAGTAAATGTTTTCTCTTTCCCAAACTTCCACTGTGTTGTCGGATCTGTCTGGCTTCTACAGGAACAGTGAGGTGTGACTTAATAAGACCCATTGCTATCTCTCTTGTCTACAGGATCCTGTTTTCACCATAGCTATCACCTTTAATAAGAATAGTTGTTAATGACATCTGTGGCTGGGGTGTAACCTTTAGCACTTCACAAGCTGATGGCTATATATCTCATTCTCACAGCAATGAGAGCAGGTGGGATGTCTTTCAAAATTTCCCAAGATATTTACTTTTTTCAACGGCGCGTTGACAAATCGTCTCGCTGAATCTGCAATTAGGAGCCTCGGAAAGTTTACGAATATGTACTCGAGCCTGACACGTAGAGATGTCAGATACTTGCTGGCGACACCTGGAAGAAGAACTTAAAAATGTGCTTTTTATAAAGAGTAAACTCTGGTTGTGTAATAGTCTTGTACAGTTACAAAGTTTTCAGGCTATTATATATTATATTTCCACACTTTTATACAATTTTTCTCACAAAGAGAAGCAGGTTTAATGAATATATAGGTAATGTAGTTTACTTCACTAAAGAAGCCAGTTTACTAGGAATCCCTATATACGCGGAGTCAATAAGCAACCACACCTTGCCTTGTAGCCCATTAAGTTTAGTTGTATCGTGATCGAAGATGCTGCTTCTTGATTTGATTTATGCATCAGATATCTTGTACTATTATCACTATTCATTAATAATTTTAGTTTAATTAACCAAAACATTCTCAGATTGCTTGTCATGTTTTTATTGCACAAAAGAGAGAGAAAATATTAATTGATTTTTGAAGTTGAAATTGTGCTGTTGTTGACTATGTCCTGCAGCACTAGATTAAAGTTTTATTACACAGATAAAGCATAACATTATGACCACCTGTGTAGGTACTGATACTGTGTAGGTCTCCCTTGTGTCTCCAAAACAGTTGTGACCTTGATCAGTTTGGGATCAAGCGAATTTGGAGGTTAGGTCAAGACCTATTCCTCAACCATTTTCGTGTGTGGGTGTGCCTGTGTCAGGCTGCGAAGATGGGGTGGGGGAGTCTGGTCTGGTCTGGTCTGGTCTGGTGTGGTGTGGTTTGGTATAATTGGGTGCTACATGTCTATGCAGCATCAGCATGAATGCCGGGTCCAAATGTTTCCCAGCAGAACGCTGCATTTGTCACGAGATGGTCGATGTTATTACTTATCCAGTCACTGGTTTTAATGTTGTGGCTGATCAGTATATATTTTGTGGTGTGATTGTGTCACCCTGTTGGCTGCAACAAAAGGGTTACGGTTATGCAGAAAAGTGTAAAGTTGGATGCGGTTCCATCGCCAGATGTTTAGTGAGATGTTCGTCTAAGCTGTTATTGTCATAGTATCAAACACATCACCCTGTTAACTTGAACAGATTTTAAATAGCAGCAAGCTTAGGATTACAGTGGCTTACATCCCTTGACCTCCTCCTACTCCTCCTCCTCCTCCTCGTCCCACAAGCCCAGTGGATCACTCGATTTAAATAGATTCAGCAGACTTTTATTCAAAAACAAAGGCATTCCACCTCATCCTCCGTCTCCCGCCCTTCCCGCATTTTTTTTTTTTTTTTCCTCTTCTCCTTCTCGTGAATTCTTAAATTCCTTTGAATGAAAAATGATTCTCTCTTCCCTGGTATTTTACAACAGACGGCCCCAGTTTGCCCCCTCCTCAATGGGGAGGAAATGAGTTGTGGGAGCAGATTCGTCTCACACAGAGATCTCGGTAATCGTGCGGCTGCGTGTGTGTCACCCGCACGCCGCAGTGACAGCAGCTTTTAATTAATCCCACATCCCACCACCCTGCCTTGCCCATCGGTGGCTTCTCCCCCAAACTTTTTTTTCCCCCTCCGTGTGTGTGTGTGTGTGTGTGTGTGTTTGGGTGGTGCGGTGGGAGGCATTTCCCTAACTACAGTCTGCAAAGCCGCGTTGCGCGCATAACTTGTATAGTCACAGGACGCCACCGCTGTCACTTTTCCACACTTCTGAAAGTGGGAGATAGCCCGCTAACTGCGCTCATGTGCTTAAACCCTCCAGTGTCGGCTCCGCCGGGTTCTGTCTCCGAGAGTTTGAAAACTGTGACCGAAACTGTACGAGACCGCATGAAATGTTAATGCCTCTTTTCCGGCGGGTCGGCCCCGCTCTGGGTCAGGGCAGTTACCCCGTTTGCTGCACTGCGGTGATCTTGCGCTTGAGGACAGTGAAATAATGAGGCCTTGAAGTGTCTGCGTTCTGTTTCTGGCGCCCTGATGGATCGCGACAGGTTGTATTTACAATCCCGAAAGGTGCTGACGCGGCCGAATTCCGCACCTCTTGGAGAAACACCAAAACTCCGCTACCCTTGAGCAAGTGTCTGAGTGTTGGCCGTGGCCGAGGTGTGGAGGAGCTGCTGTCTCGGTGGGTGAGGGGCAGGAAGGGCTTCTCTGGAGGAGCAGGCCGAGCGCTCGCCTGAAGGTCAGACCGTCAGAAAGGGGATGTCAGTCCCGCCGAGGTAGAGCTCTACCTCGCGTGAAACATCTTAGGGCAGGACTCTTCAACATTTAAAACTGACTAGAGAGATTAAATAGGGACCCCCTACCTACTATATTCTATATTAAACTCAGCCTATTGCTTTTTATAAATATACATTTATTATTATTATCATTTTGCATTCAATATTAAGCTATTCAGATAATACACAGGTCCAAATATCTTTTTTATTTCAATTATGTGTAACAATAGGGTGGCCCTGCCTGAAAATTGTGGGAAAATTAAAAAAAATACATAAAAAATGTCTAATCAACTAAAAATGTCACGACCCCCCTTTGCAGTAGCGCTGCAGACCCCCTAGGGGACATGAAGACCTATTTCTCCAGCCAAATGAAACCCCCGGCATGTAATTGGCGAAATAATTTTGGCCTTCTTGCTGCTTCTTGGTCAGCGTTGGATGATTCATTACAGATGAGCTGCTTGTGCTGGGTGGCTTCACTTCCCGTGTTCCTTCCTTCCTTCCTTCCTTTGTTTTTTTTCTTTCCCTGAAAGCAGGAGTCAATAAGACAGAGGCGGATGAACACTGCAGGTACTGAACTTGCTGTTCAGTATGACTTGGCTGTAGAAGGCATTAGGCTAGCAAACTGTGCTAAACTCGCGCGCGATTAGTCTGTCAACATCTGAAAATAATGAGCTGCAGACGGAGCCCCATCGGCATGCAAATACTGTACTGACATTCAAAGCTGGCTTAACATAAATGAGAGAAGAGAGCGGATCGAAGAGGAGGAGAGCTCTTGCCTCCCTCTTGCAGAGCCGCAGAACCTGCTGGGGGTAATGGACAAGTTGGACCCCTCAAAACCTTTAGGAATTCAATAATTATTCCCCTGCATCAGACTTTGTGGATAAATGAGACCGAGGGTCGATTAAGTTCTAAGGGGGATGTGGTGTTGGATCTCATAAAGGGCACGAGGAGATGTATGGCCTCTTACGAGATCATTTAAACCACTTAATGGAGGACAGGAATTAATGGCTGCCATGGAGCAGAGTCAATTATATGGATATTTTCATAACATATTGTGTATAATTCATAGTGTAATGGCATCAACACCAGTCAGCCCCTCTGCTTTTGTTTTGGTTATGGCCTGTTTCAAATGAGCATATTGACTCCGTATTACGGCGTGCAACAATAGGCCGCCGTCTTCGCGCGGCGGCGGCGGCGGCGCAGGATCGCCGCCATTGTCGACTATTGTGGGGCGGCGCGGCCTTGATGGCGGTGCCTCTTGTTAATTTGTATTAATGTCAGATAATTTAGAGTTGCGATGGATATATGCGCACGCCTTGTGCTCTCAGGCAAAAAATTGGATTCATTAAGAAGACGGAGGAGCTGGTTAAGATTTTTGGCCCTGTGGTTTCAGGTCACTGAGTAATGTGAAGTGATGGAGAGGGTCCTGGCCCGGAGGCTGGGGGCCGGGGGGGGCTGGCGGCGGGGTGGGGCGGGGGCGGGGGTGAGGGTGCTCAAATATAGAGGAGAGAGAACAACACCCCCACACCGGAGCACATCACTCACCCTGACACGTCTCATCGTACACACCGTTTTTTTTTTTTTTTTTTGCCATTCTACTCTTACACTACAACAACAACAACAACAACAGACTGGGCTTGTATGATCTGCTAAGTCACATGACATTCTCGGGTCAGCTGTGAGGACGGAAGCGGACGGCTCCGGGTTATTTTGCTTGCCTGCATGTCAAAGAGTCCTTTTGTGTCAGACGCGTGAACAATGCGCGCCGGTTTCACATGAGAGCACGAGTAACCATAACAACTGTAACATTCATAATTATGCAAATGAGAAAAGCACGTTCGCACATACCGACATCAGCACGGGGTGGCGCGAATCTCTGACTGTCGAATGCAATCATCATGAATGAGACGTTGCAGAGGTTTTGTAGTATTCAGGCCTCCGTTATATGTATCTAGGAATGTACTCCCCTGTATAAATTAATAGTCAAATTAGTTTGAAAACTGATTTGTTTCTCTATATAAATCACGCTTTTCTCTATAAATATCAGCACATCTTAACCACACACAGGATAAATGTGAAGTGCTTCAAGCCGGAGCAGTCACCTCTTTCAACTCGTACAGAAGGGCAACCACACTCTGTGCACATTTTGCACATTGGCACGAGTGCAGACTTTGTGGGAGGCCATGATGTCTTGGTTTAGCTTCTGACCTCACCCCCGCTCTCCATTAAGAGGCCGTTCAAATTATGGTCTGTTTGTAGTGCAACCTGTGCGTGAGGGAGAGGAAACCACAGTCGCTCCTTTTTTTTTTTTTTTTTTAATCTGTGTTTACGCGCGGTTGTTTTTTTTGGCATACTGGTCAAATTAGTCCATGTGTTCATGAAACACGTTGTTCCTGTAATCTGGGTTGAACGCTTCTCTTTTAGAACCGAATGTTCTTCTTTTGCTGCACGTTACGACGGAGTAATTAACTCGGATGATTCCGAAAAAAAAAAACACTGACGGCTTTCTTTTGATTTCTGCTACTCTCATTTATAATTTATTGAGGTGCTCGAGCCTGGCATGACAGATGAAGTTAATAAACCACACCAGTTGAAAATCATGAATAAAAAAAACAACAAAAAAAACGCAGTTTGCTCCTGGATCGACTCTTGGTGTAGTGATTATGTTGTGCGCTTTTGTGTTTTTGCCATTCGCTGAACGTTTGACCTTTTCCGCTATGCGTTTTTCTCCATTTTTCTAGTGTCGCTGCTAAGAATGCCCAGTAATGAATTCCAGCGGGTCTGAGCGTCCTTATCGCGGACAGTCAGATTTCTTGATGATTAACTCGGTTTCGCCGCCATTGATATGCATCAATTTTTCAACTCTCGAGGTCCTTGAACTGCGCCTAACCTGACCTCGCCGACCTCTAATCAGTCACAGGGTCACGTGGTCTGTACTTTTTTTTTTGATCCCGCTAATGGCGCTGATAGAGAAATGCCATGCTCAGCTACCGGCCGCGGGGAGGTCATCCGGGGACGCTTTGATGCGAGCATCTATAGGAATGCAAATGTGACCGGCTGCCCGGCCAGTACATTACAATAGGAATAACAGCAGCCTGGGGCAGACAGTGCAGCTGCCCCCATTAGTTTTAATCGCGGGGTTACATAAAAGACAAACATAATTAGACTCTGAATGTGTCACACAGGAGACAAATGTACAGGGCAGCTTGTGTTGTTTAGAGACACGTTTGACCTCGGTAAGAACATGAGAGTAATTAAGGAACTGTTAAAAGGACAGATGGGTCATGGGTCATGAGTGATAAGTGAGGTCACACAGAGTTGTCAGCAGCCCGGTTCATCAATTTAGTCTCATACTTTTGTCAACTGAAATGCACAAAGCTGCTGAGTTTAATGTATTATTTTTTTTGGTGAAAGTCCCAACAATAGCACGCTCTTTTCCCCCATTAGGCTAAACTGTAATTTATCACACAGGTGAGTGAATGTGCGAGGGCGGCTTTCTAACTCTCAGAGCTTTGAAGTGATCACAATGCGACGGTCGCCACAGACCCACGTGAGTGATTTACTTAAGCCGTCAATAAAATACAAAAAGGTTTCTGCCTGAAGGAACTGCACTGATCTGGTTGATGCGCTGTGTCTTTCCGTTTTATTGCAACATCTAGACGTTCGGAGCTTCTGCTAAAGCATACGCGGTAATATTTCATTTTTCACCAGTTGTTGAGTTGCTTCATTCATCAGTGGGAAGCTGATTCTGTGAAGCAAGCTGAGATCGGAGATGTGCTTATGTATTATCAGCAAGGCCAAGAATAGTAATGAGCCAATTTCTTCCGGCCAGCTTTTAGTTGGTTTACTGTAATTTACCCAAAACAGATTCCTCTTTTTTTTGTTTCTTTCAGGTTGTAGTAGGTTATGAGTTTCTGACTGAAGTAAGCCAGAGACTGAACAGTCAGGAAAAAAAAAAAAAACTATTGAAAGCATTCATATGGAAACTATTTCTATTCAGTATTCTAAAAGTAGACCATCTGTTTACTTTAATTCCCAGTTAATGTGATATATATTTAGTGTTGAAGGCAGTTACTGTATACTTAAGGTTTGGATCACTCTTGCAGCTTTTTCGCGGCGCCCCTTACTGTAATTAAAGCTTTCACAGTGTTAAGAGCTTGTGGGTGTGTGAGTGTGGACATGAGATATTTTTTTACTTATGTGTTTTTGTGTGGGAGAATGGTCAGTGCCAGAAACTAGATGGTGTAATCTGAAATGAATTAAGTTTATGTTAGCTTTCCAAGATATATTTTTTTATTTCATTTGTTTATCGGGGCTGACATGTCTTCTTTTGCATGCATACCTTTTCCCGGGCCTTTGTTGGGGTGAGCTGCAACCATGTCATTAAGTGTGCTGAGTGGAGCCCACAGCAGTGTGTGTGTGTATATACTCTTTCCTCTGTAGAGGCGGGCATCCCCTGCAGGGTCTGCCTTTCTCACCCTCCACACTGGCTCGTTATTAGTTTTCTGTTGCCCTGGTGCCTGGGAGGTTCATCAAACCATAGAGTCCAACATGTCCACAGCCCAGTTTCTCCTCTACTGTGATATTTCTCTCTCTGGCCAATTGGATAAGTCACACATGACTTCACCACACGAAAGAACAACAGCAGCCTCAAGCAGATGTTGCTTTGTACACTGCCCATGGAAGCGGAAAACTGGGTTTCAAGAACAGTATCTGAATTACAGTGAAGGATTTCACTGTTTTCGAACGGGAGATATGGTCTTAAGGCTGTAAACTAAGGCCTCAGAGTTCAGATCTTCACGAAGGATTAAAAATCCACTCAATATCTTGAGAACTGATACTTTTATACCAGTGTTTCCGCGTTTGGAACAAAGGGAGGACATCTTTCCTAAGCAGCAAAGACAGACATTCGGATCTGTACACAGAATATAAGCTCACGCTAAAAGGTTTCTATCCTAAAACGTTGCCTATAATATTCATGAATCGTCCCTGTTGTTTTTGCTAATGTAGGCACACCTAGCTGTGAGAACTACTCACAACGTTAGTCCACTTTGAAATAGAATAATATGTACTGTAATACTGGATCACGGAAATTCTGTGGCGCTGGAACTGAACACCGAGTTCCTAGTACTGTGATGTTCATTTAAATTCCGTTTTGTTTATATAGCGTATACAAAATTTCACAAGACGCTTTACAAAAAATTGGCCTTCGTCTCCCAAATGGGCCAAGGAAAGCTCCCTTTTAAGAGGAAGAAACCTTGAGCAGAACAGCTCATATGAAGGAACCCATCCGCTTGAGGCCGGCCCGGTAGAGACGCAATGCGCCCGGTTGATTATGCTTTTCATGTCAGATGTTTCAAATTGTGTGCCTTCTCAATAATTAGATTTTTTAATGAATAAAGGTGGTGCCCCGTACTTTTTCTTTTTACTGTACGGCACCGCAGCACGTGAGATAGTAGTAATTAAACACTAATAAAATGCCATTTTGAGAAGCGGGGTTCGCCATAGTCAAGATGAGAAAGAGCAAAGTTATTTTTCTCCACTTTTATTCTGTAATATGACCAATATTTTTCATATTCAAGTGTGTATGAAAAAAAGTCACTGGTTTCTTAAAAAGCTAAATACAATAAGCATTGGATCAAGGCACATACAAGACTGGCCAAAGGGCATACAATGCACTTTGGTTTTCAATTGTAAAGAACAGTTAACTTCAAATTGTGGCAACATAAAAGTGTGTTCATTTGGAAAATAATACAAAATAATACTCATAACAAGGAGTCGCTGACACTGTGGTAATCCTAATGAAAGCCAACACGTTTTGTCTTTTTGGCCTGGTGACTGGAATGACGTATGGTACATGGTACTAAAGAATGCCGCCATTGTCATTTGGCCATTGTTGGCTTGTACAAATAGTTAGTGGGGGGTCCTCTGTGTTAGCCTGTCCTGTCTACTTGTTTTGAGGAGCAGAGAGCCCCTTAAGGTCGGTGTGCTTTTTCTGCCCTGTGCTGTGGCCTACAATCCTATCAGAAACATTGTAACCCTGCTCGGGTTGCTCTGCTGTGTTTCGTCTCCTTGCGAACAGAACAAAATAACACACTGAACAAAGCAGAGATAAAAACAAGCATGGCACCTCATCTTTAGTTATTTGTATTCCACAACAGGTCAATACTAGAGAAAGATTCTTGGTCCGCAGTATGTGGAGACAGCCGCTGACTCCTCTTTCTTGTAGAGGGCAACATGCCTGCTTTGTGAATTAGCTGATCAGCTGTGCCTTACTTTACGTCATGTCATTTTTTTGCCTTTTTGTTTTTCTGACAGCCACAAAGTTAAAAGAATGACCTGTGCTTATACTACAAGGTTTTCTAAAGTCTGATTGTTCAACACAGCAATGAAAACCCACTTTCACAGTTGACAAGTCATCATATCTTAGTAGAACACAGAGTTTCTTTTGTTGGTCAATAACCTTAAGCAAAGGAAATACAGTACAAATTACTACAAATCCCTAAAATATAGAATTCCGGTTAGTTACAATACCCACTGGTGGTTCAGTGATGGCCTGCAACTGGAACGTTCTCCATCTTCATAAAATGTCCTTAAATATAAATTATATGGCAAATGTACACAACATTGCTTCTTTAGTCTTATAGATCCAGTGTTTTGTAAAAGTCTTGCCACTCTGTTGAAATCTCACACGCATCATGAATGTCCATGCGCAATATCATGAATGGGAATGGTCTGAATCTGGTATTCCACTGTCTCTGAAGCTCCTGTTGTTAATACTGTTCTCGTTATGTGGAGTTTTGTATAAACTCAGCCCATTAGGTGGGAAAATTGTGTGTATCACAAACTCCTCCTTGGATACAGGCAGGTGATTAATAGGAATCATTTGAAAAGAAGTTTCTCGTATTTCCAGGATGGAGTTGTCCTTTTTAGTGCCAGCCTCAGCATAGTCATCCTTTCTCCGACGGCCCTTGTTATAGGTGCAGTTCCTGGAAAAAAGGGAACCATTCCTGTGGACATACCAACACACCAGCGCCAACATGATTATTGCCAAAAGAGCCACTGCCCCTCCAATGATAGCAGCCAAAGGCAGACTGGAATTTTTGTAAGGCTCTTTCTCCTGCTCTCTATTTAAAGTTGTAGTTGGGTTGTATGGTTTGTGAGAATCAGTCTTTGCCTCGATGCAAACAGGGGTCTCATCTGACAGGTAAATGTTGCTGGTCTCCATGGGAACCATGCATATTCTATAGGAAGACTCTGGCTCCAGCGCAGTGAGCAGATACTCCGTCCTCTCCCCCTGCACAATGGTCTCAGTGATGGAGCCAAAGGCAGGGCTGTGTCCCAGCTTTAGCCAGCTGAGCCGTAGAGCAGTCATGGGTTGTGACACCGTCCATGTTATGTGTATTGTATCTGCGCTACTGGACTTCACAATGATGGTGATAAACTTTCCTGCTGCAGAGGTGGTAGTGCTGTGGTAATTCTTGCTGATGTCTGGCCCTTTTACTACCGGCCTTTTAGTCACAAACAAGGGCCACTGGGGCTGTGTTGGGCGTAAAGTGTTGGAGACTGTGCTCGTCTCGTATGTTGGGATGAGTTCAGTATCTGTGCAGTCAAACATGTCTGTAGTCAGATCTTTAATCGCCATGCCTTTGACCTTGTCAGGACCCTGGCACATGAAGCCACGAACATTCACCTTAGATGGCAACGACCTCAACCAGTCACGCACCCATTTCATCCTGCAAGTGCACTGCCAGGGGTTGTTACGTAGCAGGAGCTGTGTGAGATTGTCCAGATCTTCAAATACACCTTGTGGGAGGCTACTCAAGTTGTTGCCAGACAGGTCCAGGCGATACAGCTGCCGCAGGGAGGCAAAAGCTCCAGGTGGGACACGATTAATGTGATTATCTTGGAGCTGCAGCTTCTCCAAACTGGTACCTGGCAAGTTAGCTGGTGGCGATGTCAGAGAGTTTCTCACTAGCGAGAGCTCGGTCAGGTTGAACAAGTTGATGAAAGCCATCTCCCCGATCCCACGGTTGTTGAGCAGGTTACCATCCAGGATTAGTCGCTTCAGGTTAATGAGCTCTTGCAGCGATTGCTCCGAGATAGAAGAGATGCGGTTGTCATCAAAGCGCAGCTCCTCAATGCTCGTGGGTAGGCCTGAAGGAATGGTACTTAGGTGGTTTCTGGAGAGAAAAAGCAATCTCAGGCGATCACTGTCCTTGAAGGCCCCTTCCTCTATGCTGACTGCTGATACGGAATTATCATCCAGATGCAGTTCCTCAATGTAGGGAATTTGGGCTAAAGAGGCGTGGGTAATCATCCGAATATTGTTCTCTTGAAGGTGGAGCTCTTTTAGCCCAAGAGGAAGATTTGTAGGGAACTCATCCAGATTGTTGCAGTATAGGTAGATCTTCTCCACATTCACAAGCTGGCGAAGCTCTGCTGGAATGCCCGAACTCTTGATGCGATTGTTCTGCAGAAAGAGCACTGTAGCATCCCGGGGCAAACCGGTGGGGATGGAAGTTAAGCCACGGTCATTACAGTAGATGAAGGTCCCATCACAGCGGCAGGCCGAGGGACATGAGGCAGAGGTCACCAAGGGGTTAGCAAGACCCAGCAGCAGCCCAATTCTGATGAGGAAGTGGATAAGGGACTTGCACTGACGCATCATCTTGAAGGTGTGTTGCCTGGCAGGCTAATCCCTCAAGAGCCCCTGGGGAGAAGACACAAGTGTACATTTAATACACAAGTCCTTTAAAAGGAAGGGAAATTCTTAAAAATCTGCCCTGCAACACTTTCTTAATTTAATTCCTGCAAAATTAAACAGTTTGAATTCATCATACGAAAGTGATGTGAAAGGATCATTTGGATTACCATGCAGAGAGGTACACATTTAGTTTTTCATCACACCCTACCAAAGAGCTAGATTCACATCTTTATATCTAATGGAATATAGATATGTTTAGAATAAAAGTTTAAAAGCCAATAGAGTTGCTTTTAAGCGTTTTGGTGGACAAAATCACGCTTTAATCAGCCTTAAATCCTGTTCGATCTCTCAGATGCTGCGGTTTAATTGGGCTTTTTCAAGATGTGGAGGAAATATCTCTAGTAAAAATAAAAGAGCTATGATAAAAAGCTTCTAGTGCTCTGGGATCCAAGAGAAACTTGTTTTTCAAGTCAGTTTTTTTTTTCTGGGGTTACAAGATGAATTTATGAAGTTCACTTATCATCCTACAGCAGCCATGGTATATTTAGAAGATATTACATTGTGAAAAAAATAAGACAACGATTATAGTCTTGGAAATTAAGAAAAAGCCAAAGCAGAAGGTGCCTGTTTCTTCTTTTTAACCCCCCCCCCCCCCCCCCCCCCCCCACCGGCCGAGCATAGTTCCCTTTTAATTAGGCTAATACTGAATTATTGCTTTAATTATGCATTCGTGCCATGATCTCTCTTCCTGTATGTCTCATTAGAAAATGGTAGGCTGCTCAGTGAAGTGGAAAGAAGTAAAGCCATCCGTTTTTGTCATACCTGATTTATACGATGTGGTAAATCCTTTCCAGGCACCAAAAAATCCAATCAAGATTTCCTCTTGTATTCGCTCTTATCCTGTCTGAAAGGAAAAGTTTGTCCAAGGGGTTTCTTGTGATATCCTGACCCGGTCAGTGTTTGCCGAGCTGATCCTTGTTTGGACGATGACCTCCTCTGTGTTGTCAGAGGCTCATGCTTTCAATGCCTTTACCATGGCAGATAAGCCTGTACAAAAAGCATCCCCCACTCAATGACAAAGCATGCGCTCTCAGGTAATATTAAAAACCCTAATGGCTGTTGCAATTGTCAAGCTCAACAGCCATAGCCATAAATTAGATTTTCGGGGTGGTGTATAGTGATCCGTGTGTTGGACGGGGCGAGCTTTAGAAAAGGCTCCTTTCTGCAATCAGACCCGGCAGGCATGATGAGTTGACACAAAGCTGGTCTGAGCCATGCCAATCCCCTCTGCCACAGGCTCAATCCAGGCCTGTTCACTTGTGTACTCCTCGTCTTCAGGTAACCCAGAATCCTCTGCTCCCTTGTTGAGCCCGTATACGCATTAATCCAAGGCTCTGGTCCTTTTCCTGGAGCAGATAACCAGTGTTCTCCTCTCCTCTAAGGAGCAAAACAGGGCAAGTTGCTGATCCTTTTGTGCCCGGCTTCTCTCACACATCTGCAGCTCGAGTCATTCTGTGCTCCCCTCGCCTGAAATGGCTCTCTGAAAAATAAAAAAATAAAAATATATTTAGTGCTCATGTTATGTTTTGATCGTCAGGTAACAAGACAGAAACGTGTACAACATTTTAAAGTCACCACAAAGTTTAAGAATATAATTCTCTGTTTTGTCTTGAACAGTTTTAGTGGCTAAAACGAACCAGATGTTGCTGCAGATATGCTTTGTTGTTTTTTTTTTTTTGTTCTGATCTCAGACCAGCCTCACATAGCGAGTCTGTATTTAGCGATGGCCTTTCCTCCACGCTACGATTTAACCACATGACCTTTTGCAGCTAGTTACTTTAACAGACCGCATTTCTTTTCTATGGTGCTACAAGAAAAGAATGTCTGTGCATACAAAGACAACAGCGACCTAGACCCCCAAGTCAACAATGGCTGAGGGTGGAGCTGCCGGGTCGTTCTCGGTCCAGTTCAGTGCATATCAGAGCTTTTGGTGTTTTTTTTAAGAGACCAGCATTTTAAAAAAAATAAATAAATCAGAGCTCGGTCATAAAGTCAGGCCTTGGTGAATTGCTCTTGACAAAGGAAGCCCTTTTGAATTTCACACGAAGAAGAGGATGTCTGTTGTATGCATCCCAGCCACTCCCAGCTCCTCTCTGCAACCCTTTTACCTCCATCCCATCCTCAGAAAACATTTTACGAATGTTGTTTCTGTTTGTAAAAATAGAATTTCCCTTCCCACGGTGAATGTTACGTTTCCCTTTAACAACAATAGCTTCGTGTCCTCACACGTAACCGCCCGTGTGACCTGCTAGCCGCCGCTGTGCGCTGTAAAACATGCAAAGGTAAATGAGGAACAAGAGGCCTAGCCATTTAACAGTTGTAACCCATGACAAGGAGAAGATTAGGGAATTGAGAGGCTTGTAACTCGATTACAACTCCTGAGATGCTGTCTCATAATAATGCCCCCCCCTCCCTCCCTCCTTCTGTTCCATCTAAACACGGGCCTTCGGTCCAGTATTACATTAGTACTAGATTAGAGACTTGGGGGGAAAAAGCACCAGATGTGACCTCTACTAACTTGTGGAATAAAGAAGTCTGACAAGAGGAAGGGAAAAAAAAAAAGATTAAATTTTAGTAATGGAGTTTTAGAAAATGGCGGGATGATAGAGAGATATGTGTGGTCTGTCTGTTGGAATGAACGTTTAATGCAGCACTTAGTCAAGCTATTTCAATTTTAAATAGCTCCTTTCACCTAAAAGTTCTCCATCCTCTGAATATTGTAAAGTATGAATGAGTCTTCATCAGAATTTTTTAAATCCTTGCATAAAATAATGAAAAATAGATCTCTGCGTTTTCTTTTAGTTCTTTTTGTCTTATCAAGAGAGCCTTGAAGCACCGAGCTGCTCTTGGAAAAATAGAGTGTTATGGTTGTGAGGCAGGATGATTCTCTGCATTAATAGCTCCTATATATAAATATATGATATGTGATTCCAGTCAGTTTGCCTTTCTTCAGACACCTGAGATGATCTGTGTCCAGCAGCAGAAGCAACGGAACGTGGTAATTCCTTTAAGCTCGGACCGTGGCGTGATTTGTCGTCGCTCAGTGTTGCGTTATGCTGAGCGTGATTCATCAGAAGTCTGCCTCGAACATTGTACATCATGCCTCCTTTACAAGGAGCGTAGTCAGGCCTTAGATGCTCGACCGTTTTCCCCCTGCGTTTCTTTTTTCCACGCTCATCGGATTTCAGGAGAGTGGCCCCTCTCCATTGTTCGCTACAAGGCGAGCATGTGGACCGTGTAGCCTCACAGCTGGGAGGGAGTCCGGCTTTTAAAAACTTATTCAGGCAATTTAAGAATTCCTCCTGTGAGCACCCTTTTTCTATTGCTTCAAATAATACACACCCACTAAAAATGTCACGCCACGATCACGTGCCAACAAAGGATTTGAACATTTTAACTGATGGACGTCTCTGTCCATCGCTGTAATAGGCGCCGGACAGGACAGGGGATTTTTTTTTTCCTTTTTTTTTCCTGGCAGCCATGTCGTATTCTGCTTCATTTAATCTGAACGGGCGCAGTTAAATTGAGCATCCTGGTAAAATTGGGTGCGTGTGTGTACAGCTAGTTACCTTTTCAGTGGAGAGCGTAGGAGGCTCTCACAAAGCTGGACACTGATAGCCATTGTGAGCTGAACACGCATAAATGAACATTAGTCTGCAATAACAGAGCCCAAGACTTTGTGCCCCCTAGTCATACACTGCACAAGAAAGGCTTTGGAGAAGGGTGAAAAAAAAAAAGCTCAAATAGAAACAATTTCATGCCTGTCAAAAGTATTGCAGATTATAATGACTTTTAGTTTTTGTAAAATACAGAATAATATTACATGGGCTGCATTTGAGGTTGTGTGTGTGTGGAGGGTTGGGGGGGAGCTGAAGAAGTAGTAATGGCTCACTGTTAAATTATTCATGAGCTCTGAAATTAATTTTGAGCCACAGTAGAGCTCTCCATTGGGAAATCAGTGTTGTTTGTATCTGCTGTTGATTATTCGTTCTAATTCGTAATATAATTTTGAAATATGATTGATTGCACACAATATAGCCATTGTAGGCTTTGTTCGCGCTTTAATCTCCCAAAATGCGTCTGTGACAGTGACTGGCAGACGATGAGACTGGAAACATTATTTGTTTGTGCTTGTAAACAAATGTAGCTGGAGCTAATTTTCTTAATTTAAAAGTGTTTAAAGATCGGGTTTTGGGCCATTTCCGTGCTCCGTAGAACTCGCTTCTGCCCTTTGATTAGCGTTTTAGTGCGCTGTATGTCAAGACATCTGGCAGCGGCCTACTGTGCTGCGGAGACACAATGGAACATTCATGGTCACATCTGAATTCACAGGGACACAGAAGACGTTTCAGAGCCCCAGAGAAAATGGGCAAAAATCTCTGATAGTTTCACAGATTTGTTATGTGGCCTCCTGGTGCTGCCTTTAGATGGTCTGAACAGATGATACTTTTTTTTTTTTTTTTTTTTTGCTGGGCCATTAGGAGCATATAGAGAGGCCTGGGATAGACGTGGGGTCTCTCTTTTGTAACAGCCTGAAAGGAGAGATCTGTAGCAGCTGCAATTGTTTTTCCCCACATGGGGGTGGTAGGCACTGCGAGATAAAATGTGAGTGTGTGTCTGTATGTGACAAGCAAACACCAAAACACTGAATACTCATGTTAAGCTACAGGAGCCCGTCTCAGTGCAGGCCAGACTACTACCCAAAATAAGGGGATTTGTTAACCTCCCCACTGGCTCATCTACAGACCCGGAGTCTAGTTCTTTTCTTTTGGCATTTCGAGCCGCGTTCATATTTCCGCTTTCACCAACCAGTATGAAACGATTTGCTTCTCCAGGCTCAGGATAGAGGGTAAAAGATACTGCTTAGCGGTTAAATAAATTATGAAAAGAACTGGATCGGGCCTCCTCTGCTCTGGAGTGCTGCGTTGAACCTTGGTAGTTATGAAAAGTCTTACCACTTTTTTTTTTTTTTTTTTTTGTTCTAACCCGGTAGTAAATATTTTATGCTTTAAATTTTCTGGCCGTAGAAGATTCCATCTGTAGTGACCTGGTTAGTTGTTAATCTGCAATGTGAAATCCCTCTGAAAGCAAGCGACTAGGGAGTTATGCCTCAGGCACGTTATCAGCCAAGACAATTGGGTCTGTCCTCATGTCTGCCATGTTTAACAGGCCATTCATTTATATTGCCTTTCAAACGCAGTGGAAAAACAATGAAAGCCGTTACATCTCCCCACTGTTTGTGTCAGTTTTGCGTTTTGACATTGCCAAATCAGACTGTAGCCTATATATGCAGATACATAGATGCATGGATCACGGTTTAAAGCCTGGGTGACCTTATTGTCTCAAGAAGATGAAAGGCTATGTTAAATTGGATTAACAACTGTCTGTGCCCTGGTATTGCCAAGGAGGCGTCAGCTGGATCGCTTTGGGATAATGGGATAAATATCAGGTCGTATGGACAGAATCATTACTGTCACAGACTGACGTTTGAGTGAAGAATCTGCAGTCAATCGACCATCCGAGTTCCGTGGATTGCCTTACTGTAAACCGCGTTTATTTCCTAGTGCTTATTAATACCATGGGCATAGCAGAACTGCCACTGCACACAGATATTTGCTTAGAGGCGCTGTTAATGTAACATTTCAGTATGCTACGCGCGTTTAATGAGTCGCTGCTTATGTGCGAACTGGTGCGTGTGAAACTTGGATAGATTTCATTTATTCTGTGCGTATTTTTTTTGTCTTCCCCCAGGGGTCCTTAATGACTGCGCCCCTAATGCAAAAAAAAAAAAAAAAATGAAATAAATAAATAACGATGCTATGCTTGTGCGTGTAAACGACTTTACAGATGCAGCGTAAATTTCAATGGAGCAGTAAAGGAGTCTGTCCAGACAGACAGACACACAGACAGACACACAGACAGACAGTGACGCCCGGGACGCATTTAGCGGAGTTTCTCCAGCTGCCCCTTCATGTCGAACTCCGCGGGATGTGCGCTGCGATTTCAGCAGCACAGCACGCCGGGGTGTCTTCTCCGGCTGCGACACCGTGGCTTACCCCAGACAGCCAAACTAATCCCCCTCAAGTTTGCGTATTCGCCTCCCGATTCATTTTTTTTTTCTTTTCACCCCCATCGGCTTAAAAGCTGAAATAAGGAGCGAAAAGAGCCTCCTCGGGCGCTCTCCGCGTGTTTTTTTTTTTATGAACGTTCAGCACCGAGGCTGGACGTGATCTCGAAGAAATTGTGTTGGAAACGTCGCTCTGGCGTTTGCCTCGTCCCTGTTAAGACGCACTGAATTAAGAGGGACGCAGCGCAGGATGAAAAAGCAGCAAGTTGCAGCCACGAGAAAGCCTTGGAACGAAGAGATAGATGAATCACTCGCCTGATTTATTTTTTTAAATAATAAGTATAATTTGTTTAATCCGTCAAGCTGAACGGGATGCTGTGTCCTCACATTGGAGCTGGTTATTTGGAAGAAAAGTGCACTCACGATGTTTTTTTTTAGCGGTTTGAGATTTGGAGAAACCCAATGTGTTTTCGAGTTTTTATAAAAAAATAAATAAATAAAATAAAAAATAAGAGGGAGAGAGAGAGAGAGCGACTAATTAGATACAAGCAACTCCTTGAGGTATCCGCATTACTTTCAATTCTTCCTGTCAGAATGAAGATCCAAAAAAGACGGAAAGGACGCATTCCCAACAGGACTGTACCAGCAACAAAACGCACTTACCTCTTTAATTAAACCCCCCCAAAAAAGGGAAAGTAACAGGTATCCTCTTAATTTGGGGTTCACAACGAACGGGGAAAAAAAAAAGAATAATAATCCAATCCAGGCTATGCAGATATAAAATTCAGATCCCAAAAAAAGGAGCCCCCTTTTCACTCACAAGGCTAGAGCTATATGGAGTTTATCTATAGCAGCACTGCAAACTGCAATGTTTACTGGTGCCCCCCCCTCAACACATACACAGTCTGTAGGCTGTGTGAGGACATAGGTGCACGGTAGATCTCAATACAAATGTGGAGTTGTGTTTGCCTCTAGCTTTGCTTCAATAGAGCACTGATGTCATCTGGAGGAGGGGTCTCTCTCTCTCCCTCTCTCTCTCTCTTTCTCTGTGTTTTGGAGATGCAGGGTGCAGTGTTGGTGGGATACACTAGGGGGAGTGGAGGAAAGGGGAAAGGCACTCATATCCTTGTCAGATGTGTGCACTTAAGATGAGCCAGTAGTCACCGGCTGCAAAGCGATGCTAGCTGGCAGAAAAAGGCGGAGAGGTTAAAGATTGTGGAGATGTACAGTACGTGTGCGCGTGTTGCTGAGAGGGAGATTTGCACTGAGCCTTTATTAAGGTTTTTACGGTAAATTGTTTTGGCGTATGTGTTTAAAACGCTCATTTCTGCTCATATGGTTTTAGGACTTAGGAGCTTCAATGCCCTAATTTGTCATTCATCTCTGTTGAAGGTGTTTTATCTACGGTGTACATTTATACCACACCATTTTCTTCAAGAGTAGAAAATGCTAGTAAAACTTTTAACTGTCTTCTTCTTTGTGTGAAGCACATACCAGACATGCTTTTAAGCGGTGACAGGTGATGAATATTTAATAATGTTGTTGCAGTGAACCGGAATAATTTATAACAAGAGTTTAGAGCCGTGCTAATTCCTGATATGTGGATCTGTCTTCGTGCGGCTGCAAACCTGCACCCAGGGCTCCTGCGTCTGATGTGTGCTGATTCAGGACGGACGCGGCGAGCACCTGAAACGCTGCTCTCGCTCTTCCATGACCCCGTTTGGTTTCGTGTTTGAATAAAGCCAAATGATTGGTTTCTTCCCTCCTAGCCTCTGTGAGTCAGCCCGTTAGTCAAAGGCTTGTGCAGCAAAGCTGACCCAGCCGACACTCTCCCTTGCCCTGCGTCATCTCCAGTGTTTGCCCCTCTGGCTACCTGACAAGGCCGGCGCATTGAGCTGCAACAGAGCAGCTCTGTCCATTGGTCGCCGAATATCAGCTTCCTGTCAAAGCCAGCGGGGTCAATGATCAGATGCGTGTGACGTGCGCAGCTGCCGGTGTAATGTGGAGACTCCTCTCTCTTACGTGTCATTCACTACTGCCAATACCAGTTTTTTGTTAATTACCTCGAGCCTATACTATTCAGCTCCGAACGCCTGCAGGGTCTGCATTCAATTTCAGTAAACAAACAGGTTTGTTGGAGAGGTGTCGTTCTGGGGATACAAAAAAAAATCAAAAACATAAAGCTGAAATTCATCCCGCTTTCTGTTTTGTCGAGAGAGAGCTGTTGCCCTGTGATAATTAAGAACAGGTAAATAGCTGAGGGGGAAAAAAATGTCAGAAAATTAGCATTAGGGATCAAGTGATATTTTTACTTTCATAACAGCTGAAGGGGAAATCCAGACTGTAACATCTGCGACTCTCCTTAAATTTGTAAAATAGATTTTTAGGCTTAAAAAAAAAAAAAAGAAAAAAAAAAGCTGGTAATGGACGTATATTCCTGACATGCAAACAACAGCAACACTCCAAGTTCCCATTCGTTGTTCTGCCATCGTGGTCCTCTTCTCCCGTGAGCAGTTATGTCCTCGTCAGGATGGGATGTGCTACACATAAGTGACCACCGCCGACATCTCGTGCCCGGTTATTTTGCCGTGCCGCAGCGTGATCGAACTCCAGCCTCAACACATCATCTCATGGATAAAGCATTATTGTCTTCTTAACTGGAGTGCCTGATTGAACAGACACTTAAGCCTGGAGCATCTGCCAGAACTACTTAGACCTCCACTGGAGTTTTTTTTTTTTTTCCACATTTGTTTGCCTTCCAGCTGGAGCGGCTCTCATTTTTGTCTGAAACACAAAGGGATTTCTAGTATAAACTGTACGCCAGCATATTGTTTATTTTAAAGTTGTCAGTGTGAGGCAGCGAGTAGCGCGAGTCCTACTGTGTTTCAGACTGACAAGAAAACATTAACTATTGTGTGCGAGGCCAGGTGTTGTGTGCCAAAGACTGTGAGGTGAGAAAAGGTCAGCCTTGGACATCCTGACCTGATCCTTGTCTTCCGTCCTGTGGATAGAGCGTAGGAACCTACGCCTGACCTCAACATGGCCTCCTCTCCTAAATCGACTGCAGACACATCTGTCAGCGGCTGCTGATTGACCCTCTCTCAGACCTACAAAGAGCCCCACTGGAGAACGAGGGTGTTGGGTTTCTGTTATCTCAAGACCAGGGGGAATCTTTTGGCCCGTTCATCTTTTGTCCAGGCGGGATAGGTGCTCCCCTTTTCCCAAGGATGCGCTCCAGTCTGTCTGGCTGGTTTCACAGTGTTTAGACAACACACAGATTGTTTCCTACTTTGTGCTTCTTGATTTTGCCCGTTGCTAGCTAAAGTGCCTCTTTTTTTTTTTTTTTTTGGTCTGTTGACAATAAAGCTTTAAAGTTGAGGGCGTACTTGGTCTTGTTCTTCATCAGACTGTCCAGAGCCCAGTTTTTGTCTCTTGTGACGAGCATTAGACCCAGTAATTGATTCACTTTTTTTGCCCATGCTGTGATCAATAGATGGGGCTTGAGTTGACAGCATGTGGTGTCCTACTTTCTGGACTGTCTTCCGTAACACATGGATCCAGTCTGATTTGAGCCCTGTGAGGAAGGTGTTTGTTTTAACGTCCTCAATTTCCAACTTATTCGCCACTTAGGCTCAGCGTTCGCCGAAAAGCGTTTGTGAAATACAACAGACCCCAGAACTGCTCAGGGGCCCACGGGGGAAATATGGAGACTGATTTCCCCTCATATCCCCTTCCCTGCTTTGACTGGAATTCATTATTGATAGGCTTTCTGTGTTTTTTAACCAATGCCAAATTAAGGGGAACATGTAAAAGGCTGCTGCCAAAACCCCCGCTTTGTTTTTCATTTACCTTCTGCTTTATTTGCATATTCATCCTCTACATGCAATCAGCAGCGATCTTTGCTGCGGGCCTTTCATCTCTGCTTTGCCGTCCTGACAGGCAGCTTTTCAGCCTCGCAACAGTTTAACTACGATTTGCGGATGAGAGGTGCTGCTGGTTGTGTTAAGAGTATTCATAGTTTTTGATTCGCAGAGGATGTAATGTGTGTGACAGGGATAAAAAGAGGGTTTTACAGGGAAAAAAAAAAAAATCTAAATCAGTGAAAGGGTAAACATCCACGGGTGTTGGATTTCATTAGCATGGGTTTGTGTTAATGTAAATGCAGGCATCGCGGTATTGCCCATAACGGCTGGCAGCTTGTTTCATGTTTATGCATGTGAATGCAGACGCCGGTTACATGAAACAGGCATTTGCCACCAGGGCCACGCGGTAAGCTACTAATCTTTTCTGATGCAGATCCCAGATGTTGAGTGATAGCCTGACCCCTTCATCTCTCGGGACTCTGATGTAGACCAGAGAAAGAAAAGACCCAAAAAACAACGGAGACTAAAGGAGCTGACATCCTGCTGCTCAGGCAGGCCCGGGGCCTCGGTCAGTAGTCATTTGCGCCATGTGTTTGTGGAAGAATGACAAGCCATGCAAAAAGCTCCGTCGGCTGTTTTTCCCCTCTTGCCTTTTGTTTTCTTTGGTAGTTTTTGTGGTCGCCGTTGTGTTGTCTGCAGCGGCGCAGGAACTCGGGGATGAGCGAGCTCTGTAAAGAAGGTAGAGGGGGGTAGGAGCTGACTTGTCAACCTCAGGACCTCCCATAGGTTAATGACCCCCAAACACAATGCTCTGTGATCAGATTAGATAGAGCACTCTCCCCCCACCGCCTTAATCAGCACAATAAGGGGATAAAAGATGGAATTAGCATACAGTGTTTTCACAGTCTAGCATACATCTCTAATGTAGCTAATTGAAGCTCTTCTCTTGTGCTTTGTAACTGGTTTACTATTTCTGCACTAAATCTGTAATTAGCCAACTTAGCATCTTTTCACCAGCCTCACCTAAATGGCAGCATTTATCTTTACAATGGACTCCGCTCGCTTGCGTAAGTGCTGACAGGACCTTAAAGACAAACGCGCAGCTGTCCCGATTCTTTA
This sequence comes from Mugil cephalus, assembly GCF_022458985.1. Taxonomy (NCBI): domain Eukaryota; kingdom Metazoa; phylum Chordata; class Actinopteri; order Mugiliformes; family Mugilidae; genus Mugil; species Mugil cephalus. The sequence continues at coordinate 9,321,723 of NC_061782.1, forward strand.
CCTCAGCAGCACATTCCTTCGGTACATGGGCGACTTTAGCCTTTTCAGTTTAGGGATTTTTCGGTGTCTCGCGAAGGGGTCGGCGAGGGTTTAGCGCTGTAAGGAGAGGAAGTGTAGTTTAATGTTATCTAGTGAAGCAAACCGAGTATTTGCAGCTCCGGATGAGATAAGATAGATTATACAATACCTCTTGGTCCGTAATGGCCCTGTTGATTGGAGCGCATACAGGAAGTGTGCTTCTTAGGCAACAGCGTTTTTGAGTGAGGGTGGCAACGCCGCAGAAGGGAGGTCTTGTCACACAGAGCTGCCATCACCGTGATCAAAGTGTTCACTTATCTGTGCCAAACACCGACTCCGACTTTGTATTCTCTGTGATCTGGATCACTTTGTTTACTCTCACGAGTCAAAATCTAAAAATTGCCCTTTTTTAATGATTGCTCAACCCTTTTTTTTTTTTTCCTGCTGCCGAACACAATGAGTAACTGCTAGGGAAGTACAAAAGCAATGAGACATTCTTATATGTTCATGAGCTTTAGAGCAAACTTGGCAGCCCCAGTGCGCTCAACTTGGAGCTGACGCTTCAATCACCTGCTTAAAATACATTCTCATTATCCACTTCCACACTTGTGTTCGGTTGTCTGGAGTGAAATGACTCGGTATGCGCCATTATGTTGTTAGCTGTCAGAACCTGGTAGAGGGATGTTGACATTTCGCGGCTGCGAGGAGGTCTCTTCGCTTTAAGCCATTGTTAAAACCCGAAGGAGCTGGAGCTACTTAACTGGCCTTAAGTGCCGCCTCGGGGGGTTTTCAGGTAACACCTCCAACTGTCCCGTCAAAAAGGAGGCGTCCATACCTCAGCGTCTGACACCGGCGCTTCGGCAGTCGTGCTGGGTAGCTTGGATATCGGATGTCTTACTCCTCCGCAGCCGGGAGCCACACTTGAAGGGAGGCTATAGAAAGCGTTGAGAGGGGAATAAAAGGACAGGTTGAGATGAGGGGACGTTTATGAGCCTCCTGAAAGAAATATTTGTGGACGAGACGCCCACCTATTAGCGCCAGAGCGCAAGGTGCTTGTGGTGGAGTTGCGAACGACGCGTTTTTATGTATAACCGGGGGTAACCGGAGTAGATCCTCTTTATCTGTCTCTGTTGCTGGGTTGTGTCTGAGGTTAACCTTCAGCGTGAAGAGGTGTATATTAGGTTGGTGGCGTTGAGGTGTGGGAGGATAAAATTAGTTACGCTGCGGGTATGCTTACCGTATACACTACAAAGCTAGGAAAGTGACTCATTATCTCCCACTTATTTCCATTTAAATGAGTTTATTCAAAATCTAATAAATATAGCGCGGAAAAGATCTCTCTTCCTTTAAGGCTAATTAGCTACATTTTGACAAAAATCCGGTCATTGATATAAAGGCTGTGCTTCTGCAGACATGGTTTTAGTCATGTCATTTAGCTAAAATGTTGATCTAGAAAAGAAGCTGCGGAAGATGAAGAATAGGAAACATTATTCTCTCAAACATCACGTGCGTACGTCTCGTACTACACCCATCCTTCCTCCGGTTTCGGCGAACAACGAACGATAAAGACCGAGCCGTGACATTTCGCAGGCCGGTAAGATCCCCTTCAGAAGATGACCCATCAAAGACGACCAGGAACAGTTAGAGGAAGTCGACGAGCAAATCGTAGACGGAGGAGATGGGTAGGTGTGTTGAGTAAATAGAAGTGGCGTCATTACGGTCGACATCAATCACGCAGGCAATAACAGAGATGTGAATTTATACGCGGAGAGATAGGAGAAAACACCGGGGGCAGGAGCTGCCAGACTTTGGCAACCACTGATGCTGTCTCGGAGTTGGTGTGAAAATGGCTGCGATTTGAAATGGAAATGGTCCCTTTTTCGCTGGTGGGTGTTATTGGTGAACAGTCTTTGTGTAGATTGAACTGTAGCTGCCCGCATCAAGTTTCTGCATAACATTACAATAGACTCTGAACAATGGCTTCTTCTCTTTGCGAAGGTCACAGTTAATGTGGAAAATGTCACATTTTCCTATTTGGGAGCGAATGCCATTGTTAATATCACCATTTAAGCATTTTATATTTATGTGTGAGGCCCTTTTTGCTTCTCCGTACATTATTGTCAGGATTCTTTCATGTACTGTAACTAATGGCGTGAACAACTGCAAACAAAAGGCATACTCTTCGTTTTTTTGGCTGCAACAGCACAGATGCCGCAGTGCTCTAACTAGGTTCCCAATTTGTAAATAGTTTTGCATTTAATTCCACTTTTTTTTAAAAAAAAAAATCTCTCCATAACTTTGTCTCTCTGCAGCACCAGCGACCCAATTCTCCCACTGTGATCATTAAAATTTCATTAGCACATTATCGTTATCATTTCCCCCTACCCATACAGATCACCTGAGTATCTGCTCCGACGAGTAACCGCACACAAATCCCACACGCAATTTCCCCAAAACTATTTTTCCGCGCTGACGTTCGGTTTTGTTTTGAGTTTGAATTCCTCCGCGTAGTTTGTTAAGGGTTGAGCCAAAATTCTGCCAAATCCATTAAAGTTCAGTGTACTGTGCGGCAGCAGCAGCATCGGCAGCAGCCGCCCCCGGCTCTCTCAGGATGGGGAAACCCCAGAGGAGGCTCCATTTAACCCCTTAGGATTAGCGCTCATGCCTGCTTTAGCAATGGTAAAAGGGAAAGAGTCTCAGCGCATAGAGTCAATAGGGACTGAGGCGTGCTCTGCTGGCTTCCCACACGCAGAAAAAAAAAAAAAATGGGCAAAAAAAAAGTGAAGCTGCAGCTCTGACTTGAATAAGGCAAGATGTTTGCCTGGACCCTGCTTTACCATTTGCCCTTCCTTCACAGGACATTACCAGAGCAAAAACACCGAGTCTGTAATCTCAACAATATATTCAAAGCTAGTATGTGGAGCTTGCCATGAATATTTTGTCTGCATCAGTTAGTCCGGTTTAAATGGGAGGAAGATCGCTACATTTGTGCGTGGTTTTCTATTCCTTCTCCGAGCCCAGCATCCCGATATAAAAATAGATATGTTTTACTTGCTGAGTTGAGTATTTGGACTGTGTTTACCCCTGGCCTGCTTCTTTAATCATCTACGCTGAGTGGACTCAGTCTGGCAGTCTGGTGGTATTTGCTTATGAGCAGTTTTTTTTTTTTTTTTTTACACATATCTTCCTCACTTTCTCTGTTTCATGATAAATATTCTCCCCATCTATCAGATGACGTAGCCGTCCTGTGTGTTGAGAGTCTGTACCTCTGGCTGGCGGAGACGAGGTGTGGAGACGGTCCGGTGCGGTGTCAGAGGGCACGGCCTCTCTCACAGGGGTCCCCGGCAAAGTCGGGCCTCCTCGTGTTGACTTTAGCCGTTGGCTGACATTCCCTTGTGTTTGTCTAGGCTTTCATCCCCGCTCTCTTCAAACAAACTCCCGACAACTGAAAACACATTCTCTCACCGTAACTCTCAGCAAAGCGCACACACACACACTAACGCGCGCGCGCACACACAAGGCGACACATGGATGGACTTCGATTTGACTTCATAGCAACAGGTGAGCCCCCGGAGCGGAGTCGTAGCCACGGCAGCTGTATTATGTGTTTCCAGGGCAGTTCTTGTAAAAATGACACTGGGCTTTTAAGTCTGAATGCATTAGCAGCTGCTCGTAACGTGGCGTGATATCTGTGTCCAGCAGCGTCTCCTGCTGCCTGAGAATAGCAGACGGATCTTTCTGCTTATTAAGCTCGTTCTGGATGAGACGGAAAATGTTCGTCCGCCAGTTGTCACATAAATAATTGTCGTCTCTCAAAGCTATATGTCACCGCGTTATGAGTTAAACACCCCCAGACAAACAGTTAATTGATCTAATTCTCCCCTCAGGTGGCATTAAAAAATAAAGCGCGGGGAGGCGGCGGGGTTCAACAAGATGACATCATTAAAAGAGCAGCGGTGGAGAGCGATGCGAAAACACGCTCTGGAAAAATAAGATTTCCAGCTGTTTTCATACAGGTGAATGGAAACAGTTCTTACGATTATGCAAAATGATCGCGGTTAAATTTAATAATTGGTATCAGGCGGCAACGTAATTATCGTGGAAGGCCTCGAGACTGCCGGAGAGAAGCACCAGAGGACAGGTAATGTATTTGATTCTAAAAAGAGGGGAGAGAAAAAAAAAAAAAAAAAAACAGCTGTGTCTTCACATATGGCCTTGCTACTCCGTTCGTGTACGGCAGCCGCCAGGAGTTTATCTGCCACTCAAGCAAGAAGAGCGTCTTCTCCCAGTGTGGATTGCCGTCTGCGTGGAAGGCTTCCCAGCCTGACAAGTTTCACGCCTGCGCCGGCGCCACAGAGGTGCCGGAGGAGGAGCAGAGGAAGGCAGGGTGTCGGGTTGGTGGCGGCGGGGGTGTGGGCTGGGAGTGACATCACAACCGCAGAAAGGGAGAGTGTTAACGTCGCGCTGCGGCTGCAACCCGGAGAAGCGAGAGCTCTGGAAACCAGGTGCAATCCACACCTGCGTGTGTTCCTTCCACCTTGCTTAATTAGAGTTCAGTATCCTCCTAATGAATATCCTCGCTCTTGTCTCTCCTGTGTTTGTGTGTGTGTGTGTGTGTGTGTGGGAGGCGATGGGCTCAATTGGGAATTATCTAGCATTCCCCGGAGAAAGCCTCCTTTTACTCCTCTCTGTTTATCCACAAGAACATACTCACTTCTGTGTCGGCTGCGAAAGACTCGACGTGTCGTCGCTGATCCCCTGATCTATTGTTAAAGTTGATTCCGTGCGAATGTTTCTGCACATTTTTTCATTTATTTATTTATTTTTTTTCCCCGTCGTGATCTCAGACTATATTGAGTTAGTAATTAATGCCTGCCATGAGTGTGTTACAGTTGCGTAGTCAGACTGCTTTCACTCTGGTTTGCTGTGCCAGCAGGAGATTCTCATTCTTGCGCCGCGCGGGGAGACATAGCTCTTTTCTGCCTCCACATCTTGGAGTGGGTTGGCGGGGATCAGTCACATCATTCATCAGATCTGAAGCCGAGTGTCAGAAGTAATACGAAAATATTCACTCCTTCCTTTACTGTAGTGTAACATCGTGCTGTATGATGCTCCGTCGACTTCTGGGTTATAATTGGGGCTAAGGCTGCTGAACCCCCGCTTGTTTCTTCTGAATGCGGTGACACAGACTCCTCCATAGAGACTCGGCGTGTGCTTTTTTTTCTCCCCCCCCTCATATCCTGACAGGCGTTTGAGGCTTCTCACATATCCAGCTGTCAGTTTACCTGTGCCTCCCTTTATGTCTGTTTTTGTCAGTGCAAGGCTTGTGTGTGTGTGTGTGGCTGTAGAGATACAAGTGTCACAGATCAGTTTACGCCACATATGGTCTGCTAATTTCTCTGCTCGCGGTGTCAGTGAGCTACAACACGAGAAAAGATTTCTCGCGGCGTCTCCCTGGATCATATTCAGCGGCGGCAGCCTGAGGTTCAAAAGTCAAAGAAGTTCTTTTATTATTAGTCTCATGCAACGAGTTCGGGCCTCCACCTCTGATTGCTGCCGCTGACTCGCGCGTCACGTGTCCCGCTGACCTTGCCCCTTTGCGTTGAGCAAACTCGCCTCTTTTGTTCGTTCGGCCACGTTGCCGTGGCAACTGAGATAAATCAAAGCAAACAAACAGCTTGGACTTCCCACCTCCGGGAAAAAAAAAAAGTCCACACACGGCGCGAGTGCGCTGCCGCTCGTGCGGCATCTTATGTTTTTGATTGCTGTCTGGATACGAATAAGATGACCCAGTATCACCCAGTAATCCAGGAATCTCTTTACCCCCTAATACACAGCGCCTCTGTGACACACTTTGACTGCTAAACATCTTTCTGTGGATGCACGAGTAGCTCTGTGATGCAGTGTCTGTATCATATCTGAAAAAAGAACATTTGTTTATTCAAGTTTTTTTTTCCAGCAGTCCCACTTAAAAGGATCTTTCCCCTTAATCACAGGCTGAGCCTGAGAGTTGCGTGCATCACATTAACTACAGCACCACGCACAAGGTTAAACGCACATAAGGAATTAAAAGAGGCAAATTTCCCCAGCGCAAGTTTTTATTTTGTTAATGCATTTGGAATTAAAAGTCCAAACACTCGACTAAAAGGGGTACTTCTCGCCACATATAAACTGATTTATTTATTTTTGTATAATGGGTTTTTTTTTTCCTAAAAGATGTTATTCTTGGTAACAACCCTCCCACATTGTTTATTTGCACCCCTAATAGGGTTCATGTAGTTAAAAATGAAGTGCCTCTAAATTTTAAGCCTTCGTAAATGTTTATTGTACCGCTTATATAAAAAAAAAGTTTTTATTTGAGCAGATGTAAAAATGTGTCCAGAGCTATAAACTCCCGACAATGATTGTCAATCTCGGAGATAAACAGTTCAACTGCAAAACAAGTTTTAGATTCTGCGGCCGTGCGCGGCGCAAAGGAACTGGGGACACGCTTATTCTTTGAGACGATTGTTTTCCAACTCGCTGCTGCTGCTGTCCGTCACTGCTGCCACCACGAGGAGATCACAACAGAGCTTTTGGGCTCCCTCTCCCGTAGGACGCCAGATATCATGTAAATGTTGCAGCACATTCCCTGTTTGAAAGGGCTACATGAGTTACTTTGGCCTGGATACGGTTCCCTCTGTTTCTCTGTCTTATAAACTCACTACGGTTTGGTTTTCTTATCAGAAAATTAATCTAAAGCCACTTCTAAATATAATTACGTTACATTTCTATTCAGATCGAGATAGAGTGGCATTTTTATTCCCTTGTATTGAATTGTGCGTCTGCATCAGTGATACTATGTGCAGACAGAGAGAGAGAAAGAGAGAGAGACAGTATTTCAAATACATATGTAGAATTTTTGTAGCCTGCGGACCATCTCTTAAGTACCGACCACTTTCAGTATAGCTGATCACAAAACGGTGCGACTAAGAGGTGTGGTGAAGATGGAAAGGTCTGAAAATGAAGCAGCAGAACGAGAAGACTTGACCAAAAAAAAAAAAAGGCGTTTTTTTGAGGGTGACCAGGCATCCCCAGTTTCTGGGGACAGTACCCATTTTGGATGACCTGTCTCCTGGTTAAAGCGGTCCCTGAAATGTCCCCCCAATTTTAGCTTTTTATGAATGGGGGAGAAAAAAATGGTTGCGCGCAGACTACGATTATTACGGTAGCCGGTCGCGCTGCCATTCACATTACAGACGTTACAGACATTATACATATGGCAGTTTCAAAAGTTACATGGCTATATTATTATTATTATTGATATATGCAATAGTTTCTTCTTCGTTCTTTTTCTTTACAACTGTCCTGCCCAGGCTCAGAGATTGTGCATAATATTATTCAAATTTATTAAAAAACAAACAAAAAAAAACATAAATCTTTGCTTTTCTCATAAAGTCGGGTCAAGATATATGCAGTCTAACTTTAATGACAAACCCTTTAGTGTTCAGCGGGCCTTTCAAGTTTTCAAAAGTACAGTTTTGTGTGTTCGCCGTCCACATTAATTCCACCAGGATTCACTTTGAAATCGCGGAAGAGACACCTTTTTCTCATTAGCTCGTCAGTGTTGGTGGCGCATCTGCAGGTGCGTCTGTGTCTTTGCGGTGGCCGCGGTGAGACTGCCTGTGGGACTGTAATTGCTAATTTAGGTAAAGAGTGGCGAAAACAAACAGAGCGGGAATCGCCGGAATGATCAGATGATAGCTTTCCCCAGCTGCTTCTGGTCCTAATCCGCTCAGGTAATACTTCTCAAACCTGTTGAGTCCATACAAGCGATTGAATTTCAATGCATCCCTGATGAGATGGGGAGGGGGGGCTAAAAAAACAAAAAACAACCTACCTTAGCACTTAAATGGATTGGCTAGCAGATGCTCGGTCAAAGTGACGGGTGATAAGTGCTTTGGCAAGCTGTAAGTGAAACCTTTATGCATGTTTTGCTGTATGTAGCTGCCCATCCTTCATGATGCCGCTCATTTCCAGCGCCTCTCGGAGCATTTCCTCGGCTACAGACAAAGCAGCACTCTCCGTCTGATAAACACCTGTGACCTTTCAGATGAAGTCGTCCGTTTATTGAAGAGACTAGAAGACAACATGTCTGCTTCACAAGGTGTTGTGTGGAACAAAAAAAAGAAAAGAAGAATAAAAAAAAGAAACTCTTCTGTTGCTTCTGGTGCTTCATTAGTACCGACCCTTCTGGTGTCATATGCAAATTTCTTGCTGAAATGGCTTTTAGTTTGTACTTGCAAAGATAATAATTTCCGTCAAAGGCTCTTGCATGCGTTTGATAGCGCGAATGGGAAAAAATAAGTCAGATTTAAGTTGGTGCCAAGTATCATTCTGTTCAGCCAACCATTAAAAAGAATCTTTTTTTCTGACTTGTCGCTAATTTGTGGCCGGCCCAGCTTGTATGCACGAGAAGGGTTGAATGCAGTCCTTTATCATTCTAGTGGTACAGCTTTACAGCGCATACGCTCGCATACAGTCGGTTTCACACTCTGGATCTGCCTCAGGAAGACGGACGTGAAGAATGGGCTGCATTTTATTCTAACTGCTGAATTCTCTTCATTAGAATAGAATGGGAAGAATGGAAAACCGCAAACAAATTTACACCTCATATGGAGCGATTGTCAGTCAGGATAGCGCTTACTCCGAAAGAACAAAACACAACAACACATCTAGTTACAAGTTCTGCGGCTCTAATTTTTCAAGTGTAGTTAGCCGTAATCTTCCTACTCAAACAACCTCATGCCGAATAAATAGTGACCATCATTATTCCTTTTATCTGTAATTTGCCTGGTTGCAGAAATGGCTCGTTTGAAATCACACCACTTTTACAAAGGGCCATTTTATCATCACCTTTCTCTGTGTGTTTGCCGTAGCACCGACGAGCTACGCGGTGCATGGGCAGCGGCTTAAGCTTGGCCGGTATTTAGCCCGTCGCGTATCGTAATTTGAAGCCCACTAATTGGAGTCCAGGGGAGAATCTCTGAGAGCGCTCTCGATGTACTGCCCCGCGATTGTCTGAAGGTCAGAGGTCAGCTCAGAGATTTGCATGCAAGTCCTGTGACAGAAATAAAAAAGCGTTTAAGCCGAGCGTTTTTCGTTTAAAGCCGCAGCCGGAGCAGTTGGAATGCTGTGCAATATCTCTTCGTGCCCCGCGCAAAGTGGCCTCAGCCACCTTCAATTATTCCCCTCCTCACTTCATCTCCCCGTATGCATTTTTCATCCGTGTGGATAAGGAACAGCCTGTTCTTTTCAGCCGAGACCGTTCGCATCAAAACGCATCTGTGCAAAATGGACGACTCAAGACACTATCCCAACATGTGAAATTGATGGCAATCAGTAAATTGCCATCTTAAGTGCAGTAGTAATGCATCAGTAATGTGCTGTGATCATAACCAGAGAGCTTTGGATCAGAGTAGCTAAGCCTATTGTCTCTGAGGACAAAGCAGGGATGGAGCAGGCATGGGTGACTATTCTAAGTCCTTTTGCCTCAGCTCACAGAGTTGAATTTCCCTGATGTAAAGGTCTAATCCCACCCTTTTCCCAGTCCAGCTCTTGCTCAGTCAGCCATCAGGTCTTCCCCTGCGCTTGCATGGCATCATTAGCCGAGGGTCTGTCCTACCCTCTCCTTAGCCCCCCTGTGAAGCCCCTGTTGCTCTTTTTTAAGAACGCTCACCGTTTCCAATAGCATTAACTCTTTGGCTTTTGGACTGTAAATCTCTAATACCAAAAACTTAAGGAGATTTCAATCCTCTTGAGCGGAGACGCATAAAACCTGGTGATGAGGCAGGCCATGCATGTGACTTCCCCACTTCAAAAGGCGGCACCGTCATTAAGAAAGAACGAAACTTTAAAGTCTTTAACCAACCTAATGTAGGCAAGGTTGCATTAACACTTAAAGAGAAGCGAGTTCTCTGAATGTCTTGCAGAAGGACAACAATCCCTCTTATTTACGAGGTATCCGGTGACCTGATAATAATAATAACCACTACATTTTCAAGTGCAATATTTAAATAGGACACGCAAACACAATATCTTGCTCTCGGTTTGTCTGTTTGGATATAATGTTCTTTACGGCAGAAAGGCATCGGCTCTCAGAAGGCATTAATTCTAAACAGAAATTGGATTTAACAGCAACATGTTCTTTCAGGATGATTAGGGCTGCAGCCAGGCATGGTGTCCTTCTACACTTGCCTGTTTAGTGCGGTATTATTAAGCCACGCTGAGCCTCCATGTTCACGTTCCCTTCCTCCGCTAAGTGTCTGTGGAATACTTCTTAACCTTGGGAATTTGCGAGATAAAAGTTCAGCTTTGAGGGTTCTCAAGGCATATATATATATATATATATTTATATATTTTTTTCCCACTGAAACGGCATGCCACCACGGACTGCTTAGGACTAAAAACAGAAAAGGTGATGTGTTTACAGTGGGCTGAGCTGATAATAGCCTGCTCATATTGGAGGTGGAACAAATGTCCTGTTGTACTAATTCACAATCTGGCCCTGAAGCATTATTTATGTAATGTAATCATTTGGGGAAACAAGGACACGGAGCCTGCTGATGGGTGACTGCACCAATACTCCTAAGAATATGGTGGAAGGTATTTAGTCATTAGCTAGCAGCGAAAGAAAAGCATTTTAATGTTAAGTACATTATTCATTGAAAGAAATCAGCCGGCATTAACAGATGTTTGTGGATAGTGGAACGTGTATATGACTCTCAGATCTTAAAATTCTTACACATCTGTTGCACGAGCACCATTGCTGCACATGGATTGCTTTGCGTCTTATTGCACTGTTATATTAAATCACGCGTTGCGCCAGGTTCGCGTCCCACAACTGTATATCCACGAGCCTCTTTTCATCTGAAAGTAATAGGAGTCCGACTGCAATCAGCTGTTTATCCAAAAGCTGATATGTTTATCGCTGCATGGGAAACGCTGGCCTCACGGTATCACTTCCATCTAAATGGAACCATCTGCATATGGAAATATTGCTAACAACGCTGTTGCTGGTGTAAGAAATTTGATAGCTTTTACATTACTGATATTTGCCGTATGAATAACAAATATGTTCTTACATGCAAAACGCTACCGTGTAATGTTTTTTTTCTAGGTCGTGTAAAGGCTTCTTATTGCTGGTGTAACAACCTCCCTGCCTTTCTTTGATAAAAAGAAAAAACACAACATAAAATAAACAACCACGTTCAATTTTCTTCCTGCTTTGCTCTGAGGATTCAGTAAGACCCAGTTAACAAAATTTCCACATGGAATAAAAAGGTCGGTAATATAATTCAGCACTTAGGTTTCCCTCACTGGGTGACCCAGTGGCAGATTGATTTGGGTTCACAACACAAAGGCAAAATAAGTGATTAAAAAAAAAAAAAAAGGTCTTCAAGTAGTCCCCTCACTGAGTAGAGCACTCTTTTGCCCATCATGCTTCTCCTTTTGGATTATTCCAAGCACAAACCCTGCTCCACTTCCCGACAAACCTCGAGCACGCGTTTGAGAAAACCGAACCCCGATGTGGCCTGACGAGGGGAAGGGTGGAAACGCTTCCAGTGTTGCCCCATTTTTGTCAAAATTTCTGCCGCGATTTCGGGAGGCAATTAAACTCAGAGGAAATAATTGAGCACGTCCTGCCAAAAATACCCAAGTGCAGCTTGAAAGATGACACAGAGTTGGGTAAACATGGAGGTTGATGGCTGGTATAGTTGTTAATTAGGGAGGATGTAATTATTCAGAAGTGGAGGGCAACTCTTGAAGTTGAACTCGTGACATTGCCACGTATCTTTGTGTACGGAGTTGTGACGCCTCCTTATGCTAAATTGTCTTACATAACCGTAACAACGCTGGTTGGTTCGGAGCTGTTTTCTATTCGTTGGTCGGGGAAAACGACTGCTAACCTTTACCCTGCAGAAGGCAAGATAGAGATGGTTAGAGTGTTTAAAATGCTGTGCAGAGATGTGATCATTCTATGTTACACACACATAGATCTGACCCTTGGTCCTCTACCAGATGTGTTGGAGTCACACTGAAAGCCTGCAAACTGTACGAAAAACTGGTATTGACTATTAGAATACACTATCTGCATGACCCTCGGTTAAGATACTCAATTATTACTGCGGCGCAATTCTACCAATCCATGGAAATGTGATTATATATATGACCATTGTTGTCTTAGTTTTTTCCCTTCCCTCTAAAAGTACAGCACATTGGCGAAATGTTTTTAAAAATAAAAAGATGTCGAGTCTCAAATGTCAAAAAGGATGACTCGCACTAGTAGTTGGTTTTGTTGTTTCAAAAATACAAAATATGGCATGAAAAAGGTACATATGGAAATGGCAGTTTTGGGTATATCATAGACTTAATCACCTATACCTCTTTTGTAATCTGCACAACCAGGAAGCTGCTGAGAATGCACACTGACCAGCTGCTTCCCTGCTGTTGTGTTGTGATGAGTCAGTGCATGTATACAGTTGTGATAAATCAGGCCCACACACTGGATTGTTGTCTTTACTCCTTATCTGAGGCACAGGCACCTAGGAATAAAGTTATTTTGTACTAAAGTTTAGCACCTATGGCAAATTAGCATTTTTTTAAACTTTTTGCAAACTTTAAAACTAAAGCTAAATTTTTTTCCCCCTTACTTTAAAAAAAACATACCATTTTGTTAGAGATGTGAGATTAAGTGCACTCATGGAGATGATGGAGGATGTATTTCTTTCAAAGTCACCGGAAATTGATTCATTACCGTGTCACGACTGTTCCAACCTCCCAAAGTGGAAACAATATGAAACAGTTACGCAGAATAAACGGAGTCCAGGCTCACATTTAAAAGGTGAAACTAATCACGTAAAAAAAAAAAAAAAAAATCTGATCAATTTTAGGCAATAGTACTCTGGGACAATTTGAACGTTCCGGTAGTTTCTTTCATCCCTTTTATAAAAGGGATAAGAAAAACCCTCAGTCATACCTCTGAGAGTACATCAATTTGGAGTTTGCTTCTCAAACGCTTTTTCTTTGCCTGGAATTGGCACCAAAAAATAAAACAAAAGGAGGCTAGAGTATTTAACTAAATTGGAGATAAGAGAATCTGAAGCGCATTTAATATGCAGTATCGCCCTCCAAAATACTACAACAATAGTATTCCACAGTTTTTTTTTTTTTTTTTGCTTGGAAACGTATTGTGTTCTCCATTAAGACTGCACATGGTGGAACACCAGGTGCTTTGTAGCATGTACACTCCCTCAAATAGCAGCGTGAAGTGTTGGGAATGTGGGAGTTTTGGGAGCTAAATGGGGGGTTTTTGGAGTGACTCAAAAAATACAGTTTTTTTTTTTTTGAGCAGAGTAGGGTCTGGAAAGTAAGCTTTACAAAGCAAATAGCCTGTGCAGCTTATCATTTGTTGCTGATATTTACCGCAAGTCTATCAGTTTCATAGTGTATTAGAATATGTTTTACTGAAATAGTGCTTTTAATCTGTAAATATGCTGCAACGTTGCTTAAAACTTGATTGGTTTATTGAGACATGACATAATCCGTGTTCGTGGCTCGCTTTGACAGGAATGATGAACGTGCCCAGGCGAAGCTGCTGAACTCTGGAATTATCAGATCAGATCTTGCTGAAGTGAACATCCTTCCGCTGCCTTGCTAAACAAATAACTGTCATTTCATTCTTTACTGGACCTCCTGTACTCTCACTTGGCAGCCCATTTCCTGGCTGCACGCACTGCTGTTTCCTGTTCCCTCAGTCAGAACGAACAGTGGAGGGTTTATGTTGGACTGACTGCAGAGTGATCTGAGGCAAGCTCCTGACTATCGGTTCTGAGAAGTTAAACAAGTAAAATCAAATCATAGCTGAGTGCAGTTTAATAGCTTTGGGATCGTCTCTCACACGCATTCTTGTTCGTCTGTTCCCGCACACATCGCTCCTCCCCCAGGTGACTCTGTAATTTTATACAATTAATGAATCGATTAATTATATACACCAAGCTGTATGTTGTGAAGCTTTCAAGAATAATATGATAACCTGTTTAAGCTGTCCTTCACTGCGATTTGGAAAATAAAGGTTTTCTAGCCGAAGAGCTCTTTGATTGAATGTTTTGAGAATCGTAGGTGCTTTCACTCAGATATTGATGTTTTTTTTTTTTGCTCCTCTTGTGAGTTTAGCCTTCAGCGTCTCCAATTTCAGCATGATACTGTATCCCAAACGTCTCAATGAGGAACTTTTAATAGAGAAATCAATGACATAAACCAGACGAAAAGCCCCGCTGACCTCACACAAAGTTGACATTCGAAGTGCAACGCATCCAACAAGTTGATCGAGAGCGTACAAGTGTCAGCTGTCTGTGTGAGTCGGAGGACAGAGTGTTGCTGCAAACTCTCCAGATGGGCAGGGTGGTACGCGCAGTTAGCGGGCTCTGAGGCATGAGGCCTGCGTGGAGCTTAAACAGATGCTGCTCTTTAAACGAGACTTCTGACATTAACAGCGGTTAGCGCACTCCTGTGAGGCCTCTCTTTACAGCTGTTCTGAGGCCATTTCGTCTTTTAATTGGTATGGGAGAGATCATAGATTACATTAGTCCAACAGGAGGCACTGTGGGCCAGTGGGCTCCCTCAATGGGACACCTTCTTCTTCTTCTTTTTTTATATATATTTTTTTTATATAAATATCCCCTAGGCTGCAAGCTTCAGCGTAGCCTGCTGCTTATTAATCAGCCTCCCATACAGATCATTAGTCCTCCCTGACCAGCCGAACTGTTAGTATCGTGTGATAGACAACTCAGCGAGGCCAGTTATTCAGGCTCTTAGTTTATTAGCTCTTCTCGTGTGTGTATATGTTGGCATGAGGAGAATATGTGCGTTTATTTTAAAAAGCCATTGGAATCAACCCTTTACACCCTGCTTATTTCTATTGTAAAAATCTTTCCATAAAAGAGAAAATACATAAATACGTATCATTTTTCTCAAAGCCAGCATGCCGCCAGTCTGGACTGAGCGGTTGTAACCAATACCTGCTGTCTGGCCAGCAGTGACATATTATATATTTGCAGGAGACAATCTCTGTATTTATGTATGAGTTAAATATGCCCAGGAGACACCAGTGGAGATTACATATCTGCAACCGGAGTGCTAGGAAAGATTGACATGCGACTGTTAACTCGATTCTAACTTGATTAGGTCAAATTGAAGAATGAATGTGCCCTCTCTTCTGGTACGGAAGGGGGAGGGAAGGTAAACAGAGGTATTGACAGGGTATCAGTGATCCCCGAGCAGGCCACAGAGCTCAAGGAGCATGTTTTTATACCTCAAAGGTGTCAGGGAGAGGGGTCAGACTTTGTAACTATAACATACAGTATATCCACAGAGCTTGCCGACAGAATGCTTGCTCTCCCTGTTAGATGGAGAAGAGAAATGAAGAATTTCAGCTCCCATCAATCAGGTGCGGCCTCCGTGGTCTTGTTTCACATGTCACCAGAGAGGAGTACGGACTTGCAAACACAACAGGGAATGCTGAACACACAGGGGAATGCATTTGGGCTGATCCATTTCATTTAAGCGCAGGGTACTTGCAGAGGTTAATCCTGCAAAACTGGCTCAGCTCTTGAGTTTCCACCTCTCTTGCATGTGTTCTGGTTTTACTTAAGTTAGTGCTCACTCTTTTAATGTCTCTCACAAGGACTGGCACAACCATACACACTCAAAGAAAATGACTTGTTACAGTCCCGATGGCCTCTTAATATCAGTTTATCACACAGTATCTTTGTGCAGCTCGGCTGGCCTGCATTGTGTTTTAGCAGCTACCACGGGGTCCCGCTTCATCCTGCATCAGATCTCATTAAAGATGGAAGTGAAGATTAAACCACATCCTCTTTAGCACACTGCAGCACTGGGCAGGAGGCTTCCACTTGCCTCCATTTACTCATAAATAATATTGAGCAGGCAGTTCCTGCAGTGGCAAAAATAATGCTCGTTTGTGACACCAGTGAAGGGTTTATTTGATCAGACCAGCTGACAGATGCTCTGGACACTATTATCAGGACTTTAGCAGGCCCAGGAATATAGTAGATTTTACACAGGCACACTTGGGGTGATATAAGCTGTGGTGGGACTGCACAAAGTCAGGGATTTTGTAGGATTGCAGACACAGTGGTCAGCCAAAGAAACTTAGTGCAGCAAATGAGAAACACATCAAGCTTATTGTACCCGGGTACAACCATCTCATGTCCGCAGAAGTCTGGCCAGAAGTGTTGTTCATGGAAGAGTTGCAGCCAAAAATCCATATCTCTGACATGGAAACAAGGCCAAGCAACTCAACTATGCACGAAAACATAGGAACTGGGGTGTAGAAAAATGGCAGCAGGTTTTCTGGGCTGATAAGTCAAAATTTGAAATATTTGGCTGTAACAGGAGGCAGTTTGTTCCACAAAGGGCTGGAGAGCGTTACAATAATGAGTATCTGTGGGCAACACTGAAGCATGGTGGAGGTTCCTTGCAAGTCTGGGGCTGCATTTCTGCAAACAGAGTTGGGTATTTGGTCAGGATTAATGGTGTCCTCAGTGCTGAGAAATACAAGCAGATACTTATCCATCATGCGGGAGGCGTATGATTAGCCCCACATTCTGCAGCACGACAAAGACCCCAAACAACTATCGTCACCGTAAAGAAGAACAAGAAGGCCTGGAAGTGAAGGCATGGCTGATCTCGGCATCACTGAGTGTGCCTGGGAATACACGAGGAGACAAGGAAGGATTTGAGGAACCAACCAACCCTACCAGCCGAGTTCCTTCAAAAACTGTGTGCAAGTGTATCTAGAAGAATTTGCCACCATCTTGAAGTCGAAGGGTGGTCACACCAAATATCGTCATTTTGTTCTTGCAGCTTGTTCTCGACATGGCAACCAGGCAGAACCTTTTTTCTCGTGTGATGTCTATGAACTATTGGTGGAAATTGGGCATGGTTAATGCGGAAATGCTAGCGGCCACTCTGTGAGCTCCCAGATGCTAATATTCGCAGCGTGACTGCTAATCTTTCCCAGGTACAGATCAGCATACTCTGTCCGACAGACACCGGGCACCAAACGACTGGCCGGCATCCAAAAATCGTCTCCCGCATCTTCCACAATGCGTGTTTGACGTATGTTGTAGTGGGATGGCCCAATGAGGGCTAACCTGGAGTTCGGCACTTGTGTTCCTTGTGAAATATTTGGCCAGAATGAACAAAAAAAAGAATGACAAACTATTTTTCCTTGTTCCCGCAGCCCTAGCGGCGAGCTTAAATGATACTAGTCTGGACCGAATTAAATTTATTTTTTCAGAAACATGAAGAATGTGGGGTTGGTGATTAGGAAGTAGTGCCTTGTGTGATGTTGTCAGACCGTGTTCTCCTGAATGGAACTGAAGCTATGTTACTTCTGTGAAGTAGAAGGAGAGATTGGCCAATTATAAGCTTTGGAGGTTTGAAACAGTAGCCCCAACTTCATAAATGATGAAGTCAGCCACAGCTAGCACTGGTCCTTTACTAGTGGCTCGTCAGTAATTAGAACTTCCATTAATGATCTCAAATTCCCTCTTCTTTGAAGTGCTTCCCTTAATCCACACAGTGTCACATTCTGTCAGTGTATTCAGGGAGAAAGCTCAAAGACACTAATCTGATGCCAAATCTGAATTCAGCGGTGTGATGGTTATTATGCTGTAAAGGAATGCTTTTGTCATTTAATTAAAAAGATACAAAGAGTTTGCTTTTAATAATTTTATCTGAGATTGTTAATATTTGGTGATTTCCACATGCAACAATTTTTTTTTCATGTACAAAGTAAAATCTGAGCGCAGTAATCTTTGGTTTAATCATCTTTTAATCATCTTACTGGCAACTGTGACAGTGTGAGACGAATCAAAACCCACTGATGTACACCGGTTTACTCAGAGTCAGTCTACCTGCGCAGCTGCCGATTCCATTTAGGTCATTCATCCATCTCACCTTCCTAACTGAATTGCATTTTAATCATGTATGCTTTTAGCCATCTGTGACTTCTGTTTTCTCTCTTCTCAACAGTGCACTCACATTTACTATTTTGAGACTCACAGACAGGCCCTTTAGCCCCACGAATGGTCATGGCTGAGGTAACCTTGGAATACAGATAGATCTCTGCCTCTAATAGAGGTCACGGAGACATTTCCATCCTTCCCAGCTTCCAAAGAAGATTCTCCACACAAATGTTTTACAATTAGATTGTGTTTGTCAAACATGCGGCTGGATGACCTGTGAGATCTTTCAAGCAATTTGTCATATTTACCTCTCGCCCCAGGAGCTGGTAAGGACGGCAGAGCGAGGAGAGCTCTGTGTTTGTGTGTCAGGACTTGGGACCTGTCCCTACTCGTACTCTCTGATTGGTTGGTGACAGGAAAGACTAGCTAAGGTTAATTCTGGAAAAAAGGATATATCACACTGCTGTGGCACCCAATGCATTTCAAATGATGTGTCCTTGGGATGCAAGGTTACTGCTGAGCTCTCTCTCAAGGAACAGCCTGTGTAACTCCAAGTATTTTTGAATGTGCCTTACAAAGAAAAGGTCTTGTTTACCTTTGCAGAGTGTATGATTACAATGAAGGTCTTTCTCTAGATAATTTTTCCAAGGCTCATTTATTTGTCGAGACTCGACAAATAAGCTTCTGTTGTCAGATAATGCCGTGATAACTACACTAAAAGACTGACTGATAATGTGGGTGATAAAAAATGTTTGTTGGACCAGTCACAATTGTAGGTGCAGCCTGTGTCTCTCTGGGACTGTTGAGACCTTGCATTAACATCCAATCTGGGCTATCCAAGTGGTCAGTATAGAAGACCCTCCAGACGCATTGTGATTGATAGATCTCTGACCACATTTGGAGGTGGTCTGGGTAACCTTTCATCCTCATTCTTTTGATAGTGTGAACGCCTTGAGTCACATTAACCTTTAAAGACCTAAACATCCGCCAACAGATAAAAAACCAATGGACAAAGTCAAAGTGCGGCTGAACTCTGGGAATTTGTGCTTTCTGGGGGAAAAAACAGCTACCATTACAGTAATGAAGATGCACCACTGATGTTGGCTGCAGATTTGGGGGGCGACGGAAGACCTGGGAGACCCAGGAAGAGAGAGTTGTTTGGAGGAATTTGTTGGTAAAAAGTAAGTTATACCCTTGAGATGTCACGAAGGTCTTTCAGACAAAAGCACAACTTCCCAATGTTCAGCTACACTTGGAATTTTGTCAGTAGCACAAACCATTGTGAGTTACAGTAATTCAAAAATCACGAGCTTGGTTCTGAGGGGTTAAAGACTATACCCAACAGGGGTACTCCTATGTCAACTCCCGCCTCATTCATTTGGAACAAAAGACAATGCTGTCCTCGGCTCTGGAGCAGGTAAGGATCCATTAGACTTCGCCTAAGATGATGTTGGTAATTATCTTTCATACAGAGCGTGAAACTGAGGTCGGATCTGGAGATGTGTGTTGATGCCAGGTCTGAACACATGTACCTAAAAGGCGCTCTGTTTTGCCTCATCATTTCGCGTGAGGCGCGCTTCAGCTTACCAATCTCATAGAGCCAACTCAGCAGAATAAATCCATCTTTCAGGTCAGCTCGTTGATTAAGTAGCAAGCTGTATCTTGTTGCAGTAATTGCGAGCATGACGGATCTCAGGTATCCCAATATGTACCTCAGCACATCATAAAGTTTGTTTCCATATTGTGTAACCACATACTTCAACTTGTCTTTCTTCCCTTCTCTCCTTTCATTCCGCTCTGAAGTTTTTCCTGTGAAATACCTTTTCTCATCTGTCAGTCGTATTAAAATGAGTATGGTGTGTTACATTGGATAACCGAATTATGTGCTGCGAGTTTTTTTTTCTTTTTTCTTCCTTGTAAGCTAGAGAGAAAAAGACTTGGCACAACCTTTTTTTCTTGTTTTGTTTTTAACTCCCAGGAGTTCTTTCCAGCCATACAGGAGAATTAATCCTCTGCCTCTGTTGATTTCTCTCCTTCAGTTTTTGGCCTCGCAATTTGTATTACAATCAAATCCGGCGTACCTCTCTCAGCTTTTATTTCAACGCTTGTTGTTTGATTTCACGCGGAATTCTTTTGCGAGACTGTCTGGTGCTGTCGTTTCATCCTTATTCCGTAGCTTCTAGCTTTTTCAGACCAGATTCGGTGTTTCTAGACTCCCACCTACATATATTTCAGTTAGCCGAGTGTGAGAGAAAGATAGGAATTTCTATTATTTTGCACTGGAAATGTCTATTCAAGTGCAAGGAAAAGGAATGATATAGGATATAAATAAATTGTAGAGGGTTCTCCCCCGTGTTCTCTTATCTTTTAACATTCAACTCTATAATCAGGCTCACAGTCTCTCTCAGTATGTGTCTTTTTTTTCCTCTTCTTTTTCTGCTTCAGCATGTGTAAAAGAATTATAAATTGGCTCTCTAGAAGTGACAGGCCTCTCAGAACCAGTGTGATTTAGTGTTTGATTGGTGTTTTGGAGCTGCCAAAGTGAAGCCGCTCTCTGTTCACTGCCCCACCTCCTTTTGCAGAGACTCTAACACAGGAATACTAAAGCTGACAGCCTCGTGTTAAATCAGCCTCGGTTTCCTTCTTGTTATTAGCCACAATCTTCCTTCGCTGGTCACCTCTTATAGTGGATATGAACCGTTCACTTTGAAATCATTTCCTTCGCAATACTTAATGCAGATCTTAAGCAAATCTTGGCTTGAGTACATAACCTGGCATTAAAATAGCTGCTGTGGACAGGGTTCAGGTTCAGCACTGAAGGAAAGAGACAATTAACGGCTGCAATTAAACAGTACTGCAAAGTTCAGCAGGAGGACGGTGATATCATTTAGAAAGATATAACCATTGTCAATCTATTCTGCTAGTTAAGTATCCCCAAGATAACTAGTTCAGTCTCTGAGCCTGCGACACGTCGTGCCAATTATTTCGCTTAATGTGGTTGATTATGTGCATATGAAGGCTTTCCAATACAAAATCAAGCTCCGAAGTATAACGTGTATTTCTGCTTTATCTAGTGAAATGGCGTGTGATTAGCAAGTTCGTGCCTCCGTTTTTCAAACGTAGGTGATTGAGGAGTCGTAATGAGATACGGCGGATAATTTCAGTTGCTGTGGCAAATGTGGAGACGTCATATTATTCTGCGGCTAATATCCTGTGATGAGCTGGAGAGGTTCCATTAAGCCAAACTGCGTCCTCGGTTTAAACATCATTAAAAGGTTGTCAAAGGATGACTTCAGACTAGATGATGAAGCGAAATAGGGCTTCTAATACGGGATAAACGTCCGTCTAGCAGGATGTTTTCAGACATGTGAGCAGCACTGTAAACCTCACTTGAGCCGACTGATGGATTGAATCAATTACGCTGATGTAAACAAATGACTTTCAGAGCAGGACGCCAACAAACGGTGCTTAAAACTGACGCTGGTGGGGAAAACGCCCACGCCTACCTTTTCACGTTGGCAGGTCTATGTTTTATTCAGGCTCAGGTTTATTTGGTGACCCTGCCAGGAGGCAAATCTGCCTGTCTGATTGTATAATTCTCAGCTTTCATAAGGTGTGTTTTTATAAGGAACTGAAACTGATTGTCTTCCTGCTTCGTTGTTACAAAATGCCGCAGTTTACGCTGAGCAGAAACTTGTCCGTCGGGTGACTTTGTGTTTGTGGAAAAAAAATAACACACTGACTCAGATGTCTCATTTGAAGTTTTAAGACAATATTCCATGACATATCTGTAGCCAATTCCACTGTTGTGCAAAGGGGTGGATCTGTGCACTGTTTACAATTATATATACAAGTCTGGACACCTCTGGAAACCTTTAGAAGCGAAATAAACATTAAATGTTAACACACTTTTATGTTTTATTTAATGCAGAAATCACATTTTGCACAAGTGTGTTTTGTAGCAGCTGAAAGTCGTCGTCTCTCTGTTCTTGATTTAGGACTTTATTTTGAGCCACTCTTCCTTGTGGCTCTGAGGTATTTTTAGCCTTACATGCACAGCATGTTTGAGATCTACCTGCGGATTTTTTTGGAACGATGTTTGAGACAGGGGATTCCAAAAAGGTCCAGTTTCTTGAAGGGGTTCGCTGCACATTCACTTTCTTTACTGACCGTGGGACATTTGCATCCAGATTTTGCTGATATTTAGGTAACAAGGTCTTTACTGGTGAAATAGAATTGGAAGAAAGGGTAGCTGAACACGGGTTTCCTGAGATTTCATGGACATTTTCAGTTATAAATGTTGCACTACCAAATGTGCACGACTGCTACATTAGCTAAACCTCAAGAAACCTCAAGGAGGAACACCTTTTTAAATGAGCATCCCATGCAGAAAACTGCAGGTGACAGTCGAAACATGTCAGGTATTTGAAATCTTACCTGTTCCCCTTGTCTTAATAAAAGAATCAACACTATTATTGTTGTTAGCTAAAACTTGCTGTCAGTCCTTTCTTTCCAGCTCATGTGAAGTATTTCTCATAAATGTTGCATGGTCTTTCAGACCTCGTCGTTATGGCCACAGTTCTCTTTAGCTGCCAATTATTAATGACCTTTTGAACAGTGAGAGCTGCAGGCTATGATATGCTACGATATCCTTTTTACAGATTCCGTGCCATTTCATTTCAAGAATCAGCAAAATATGTAGTTCCCGCAAACTCATGCTTTTAGCTGCGTGCAGGCGTCGACCATCTTTTGATGCTACTAGTTTAGCATTTACAAGCTACAATATCCAGCAGGCAGATCGCGCCAACAATGGAGTGAGTGCTGCCCGTCTCTTTTTCAAGCTTTTATGTTTATAGGGCAGGAAATAACCTTAACAGCTCTAGCTTGCACTCAAAGACGTGTTTCGCAGGACTGCACCGCTCCTCTCGCTGGTTTGAAGGGCCTGAAGATTTTGTGTGTGCTTCAGCAATGGAAGATGTTGTCTTTGTAATGGAGATAAAACAGTTTTGCACCTCAAAGTATGGGAGGGGGGGGGGGGTAAAACAGTCTCTAAGTAAATACCTCCCATTATGATCAAACCATTACCGCTGCCAGTGTTAACATTAATACACATATGATTATTTATGAGTTCATCTCTCATCCAAGAAGGATTGACCCGTCTTTCTAAGAGCTTTCATCATGCGCTTTAGCCGCCCGGACTAACACGTCTTCATTTAGACATTTAATATTTAATCTAAACTTTGTTAGAATTGATTTAAAAGCGCCACTTTCTAATCTCTGTGTACTCGGGCGAACAGAACTTGCGGCATTCTGTGATTTTATTTAATCTATCTGTTTCATACTGTGGAATAGTTTTTTTTTTTTGTGTTCCTGCACAAAACTGAATCACTTCCTCTCCCCTAATTGGGTCCTTTACCAGTGCTGCTTCCTACAGAAAGACATCCAAACTGCGCTTTTGATAAACTCCTTTTAATTAACACACAGCACGTTATAGCCTTGATGCGTGATACAGTCTGGTCGGTCCTCCCGGGGGGAGACCGGTCTCTGTGACATAAACTGCGTTCGTCTGCATCCTGGGCCGACTTCACACATCACCTCAACACTTACACCACAGTGATCAAATAGACGCTGGTGGGAATTGATTCTCTTGAGTGCCTGTTAAGTGCATTTTGCTAAGGAAGTAAGAGAAGTTAAAATACATTTAGTGTTAAAAAAGACAATGCACTCTTCCTTAATGCAATGTTCTGCACTTAAGCTATATAGAGTCTAAGTGTATATACTTCAGCCTAGCTATCAAGGCCAAGACCCTTATTTCCAGCCTTCTATTTCCTGCAAAGAGAAAGCAGTGATATGTAAAAAGGAAGTCGATTCAAAAACCACACTTCAGTAGCCGAGGATCTCCAATTTAATGCTGTCCTGGCTCTTCCATCTGGAGGAATCCCAGCCATGTTATTTGGGATATCGTAAGGGGAACTGTCTGGCTGCTTGGCGGGTACCTGGCTCGGGTCAGTGGACTGTGAAGGCCCTGAGCAGCCCGCGAGTCTTTACCATACCAACAGGCCTGATCACAAGTAAGGAGGAGGCTGTATTAAAGTGAGACTGATAAATCCAGAAATGTAACAGGATAAATCCTTAATATGCAGCTGCTGGCCAAAAAATCCTGCCACAGCTCCGCGGTGACATTGGGCCCCGTGAAGTTTGCTGATAACCTATTTAATCTCTACCGGAAGATGACAGCGCCTCTTCAAAGTCGGGATACGTGCTCAGGGTTGGCAGATATTGGTTGAAATATCAGTAAACTTCCCAGGAAATTTCATAATGAGTATTTGGCCTCATTGAATTTCTTTTATAGGTTGTTTTTTTTTTCAGCGTACAGGGACGCAAACATCTCAGTCTTCTGAGCTAGCTGTTTGTTTCACCACTATTAGCTGTGTTTAGTTTAGATGTTACTAAATAAATAAGCTGATTTATCAAGCAACATTTTTGAATGATCTATGCAAGCTACCAAAAAAAAAAAAACTTGTTCTAGAGGCAATAAGTGCAGCAGGAAGCATCTGCTCTTAAATATTAACAAGACCAAGGGGATGGTGGTGGACTTTAGGAGAACAAGGACTGCAGTCAGAACCATAAAGATCTTGGGGGAGGACGTTTCATACCAACAAGTACCATCAGTCTGGACTGGAGGACCCACCCATCACACCAGTGCCGCGTACCATAAGTACTCTACGGTCTGATGAGGGAGCAGCATTAGTGCCGGAGACGCCAGCGGCCGGAGACGTTTGAGTCAGTGAGGAACAAGAGGTCACTGAACAAACTGTTCACAGTCGGGGATGCTCCTTCCCACCCACTCCACAGCACACTGCAGGGACAGCGGAACTCCGCCTCACACAGACTCAATCAGCTTTGCCGTCGTAACGAACGGTTCAGGAAATCCTTCCTGCCGTTTGCAATAGCGCCGCAACATAACAGTGCTCACCACTGTTAGTTCACTCTGTTGCTGCTTCATACTGGATTCATCACTGCACGTTGTTGCAACAATACTGTCTCTATTTATTTATTCACCCTCTTACTATGTTCACATCTTATATCTCTCACTTATGTTTTGTTTTATACTGTAAACATTTCAGACTGCATTTTCACTGAACTTTTTTTTTTGATTTGATATATATTGATTTGAGATGTGATGCGCGTGTTGCGCAACAGTTGGATGCAAGTGGTATCGTGGCTAAAGGCTGATACCGCAACGCGGGTGAGATCAGAAAAGCAAACATTCCCACGGTCTGACTTTTTTGTTGCACTGCTCCTCAGGAATGAAAATCTACTCCTGAGCTGAACAGATCCGGTAAAGGGTTACATCGAAAAAAACATTGCCTACAGTGATCAGGCATAACATTATGACCACCTTCCTAATATTGTGTATGTCTCCTCTGTGCCTCCAAAGTAGTTGTGACTCATCAGAGATGGACGTGGGCCTTCTGAGGGCGTCCTGTGGCGTCTGGTGACAGGATGTTGTTAGTGGGGGCCTTTCGGGTGCAATGGGTAGTTGTTCCTTCTTTGTTTTTGTGTGTGTGTCTGTGTCAGGCTGCATCCTGCTCCTGCATCCAGAACATTGGTCAGTGTTATTCTCTTCCCCTCTCAGTGGTTTCAACTGTACAAGGAACCGATAATGGTCTTCCTCTCTCAGGGGCTGATCGGCGTATGCACTTCTTTGTACAGGCTGCTGATATTTCTGCCTCCCATTCATTTGAGTATATATATTCTTGCTAACTTTTGGTAGCTCTCTTCTGATGCATGTGTTTGCATCCCTGAGCCTGCATTAGTCACCTGCACTGACCTGCTATAACTGCCTCATGTAAGACCCACGAGCAATGATATACGCAGAGATGTCATTAAACCGTGTGAGTTTATTCCACTGTAAACATTTATGTGTATCATTAACTTGTACTGGTGTTTATGTGGACATTTGTGGCACTTCGCTCTGCCTACTAGGCATTAGTTACAATTATAAGGTAGGTTCCTTGCACGGCTCTCTGCAGCAGTCCTTATTGCAGCTCCGTTTCACCTTTCCTTCCAAACTCGTAAATGTAATGTGTTGTTTTTTTTCCTGCGACTGTGTTTGTCACGAACCGCGGACATCGTTTCTCGTTGTGACAAAGGCATCGCATTTGAGATCTAAAAGAAATCGCGAGCGAATCGAAGCTGCTCATCTGATGAACTCTGCCCTCTCGACGCTCCGTGCCTTTACATCCCATGCAGTGGGTCTTTCTCGTTGATGTTAACAGGCTCCATCTTTACTGTTGAAAACAATTATTGAGCAGCACTCCGGTTGCTGGAAAGTTGTTCTCCGTGTCTAACTTTGGTGGCATTGACATTCCCCCGGTGTCGACTTCAGAAGAAATACAAATTTGCGCTTTGCGCGGCCCACCTACAGCTTCATTTTCTTGTAATTTCTCCAAGCTCCCTTCTTAGGATTGGGGGTTGAGCAGATGCAGGTGGATGTATATTTATGAGGGGGATGTGTATATCAGGGAGAAGCAGTGTTGTGAAAGGTGACCTTGTTAGATAAAAGGAGGGCTCGGAAGCCAAATGATGAAAGAGAATGGGATCATCCTGGGCTCATTAATGTGGATTTGAAGGTCAGGTAATTATAACAATAGATGTGTGGGTTGGCTTTGGCATCTGGTATTGTTGCTTTGTTATGGTGGTGACAAGTCTGCGGAGGAGAGGGATTAATCACTGTGACACCAGCCTGTTGTCACATTGATACATTTAGACATCATAATACTAATGCTGTATTTCCTGAAAGAAGCGGCAAAAAACAATGTAATTTCATCTATCAGCAAGCAGTATGAGCTATGTGCAAGCAACCAGCATGGACCGCTGATACTGTAAAGTGCAATCCAACTTAAAGTATAACTCAAATTGTTGTTATTACAATATTTCGTGGTACTTTGAGCCTTGGCGCCTTTTCTCGTGCAAACAAATGTATTTTGAAGTGAAATTAGAAGCGAGGAGAAAAACAAATAGCGGAGGTTAGGATGGTAGCACCTGAACCGCTGCACACAGCAGGGAAGGTAAACAAGAAAATCCTCCAGCCTCGCACATACATTTTTTGAGCAAAATGAGCTTTTAATAGCTGCAACTAAAAATACTACGCAGAGCAGCTGAAAGTTCTCCCCTACATGTAACTTAATGAATATTTCACTCGCGCTGAGCGTCGACGGAGCATTAACACTCGTGAGAAACGAGGCCTGCTTTGTGCTACCTGCGCCGAATCAATTCGTCATAACAACTCAATGCACGGGCAAACATGGCGAGCTACAAGGTCCTATGAATTGTTTACGAACCCAAAAACATTTGGATCCTCGGTGAAAGCCGGCTTGGAAGACCGGAGGATGTTTTTTTTGCGATTGAATTTGCCGTGCTGGAAATACTCCAGGTGCGAGTCTGATTTTGCTTGTTGCGCACAGACGCGCGCTAATGCAAACAGGTTGGGAAAATAAAATAAAAACTTCAGTCGCGCACTGTACTGTGTGAGCGATGTCTCTCGCGATCAGAGCTAGCAAGGCTGTGTAACTAAACCGAAGCGTTATAGCCTGAATCAGTCATATGTGTGTTTTAGGAGGCAGTAAAAAAAAGGCTGTGAAAGTCCAGCTGCCCAAACTGCGCACACACTTTTGATATTAAAGCCAAATACAGCGCTTCCTCTTGGGCCGCCGGTTTCTGTGCTTGGCCAAAATCCAGACTCCTTATGGTTTCGGAATTTTCTATGTGCGCTTTAATTGAAGCGCAAGCTCCATATCGATGTCCCTGTTACTGCTCTTTTCCCTCACCTGTGACTGAAACCTGAAACCTTCCTTCCTGCCAAGCTGACGTCTCTTACAGTCTGTTTGGACCTTGCATTAAGATTCGTAAAAAAGACAGATGTGAAAACGCGTCGAGATCGCATGTGAAAGATCCGAGTCCTGAGTCACATTAAGGACTGCCTATACGTGTGATATAGAAACTTCCAGGGTTGGAGTTATAATCTGAGTTTTATGCAGAACTAACTATCGTCAGGGCGAGGATCAATAAGTAATAACTTAACGCGCGCGCCAAAGTCATTCCGCACATGCATAAAGCATCGCTGTTCCTGGTTCTGGAGCAGCTGTAGTGATCCATTAGAGACATCAGCTGTTAAAATATTCTACTGCGCCCCAGATGATGTCGGGTTTTATTTGCATACGGAGCGCGAAAAAACCGGAGACGCATGTTAATGCCAGGTCTGAACACACACACACCTGAATCCTGCTGCATGCAATCGGATCCTAATGCCGGGTCTGAACACGCCCTTAGTAAATACTTGGCCATATCAGTGCTTTGATAACACTCTGATATTTACCCGTAATGCTTTGCTCCTGCCTTACCTATTCATTTCACGTCAGATCGTTGTCACTCCCGTGCGTTTCAGTCCACATGTATGACGCGCACATTGTATGCGAATGCGAATGTGCTTTTTTTTTTTTTTTTTTTTTTTGTATCGCGCCACCTCCGCCGCAAGTTTGTCTGGCTCAGTCAGTCCTCCGCAGGGACCACTAGAAGCTATAAAGAACAAAAAAAAATGCCAGCCAGTATTATCGGGCGAGGCAGCATGTGTGGTGTAGCATGCATTTTTAATGTGCCACAAATAAGAAATACCACCGTTGCCTCTCTTCTCCCATCTCATCTCTCCATTTGTGCGAATTTCGGGAGCTACTAAAAGCGAAGCAGCCCCCCCCCACGCCTCCCCTCCCCCTTCAGAATTGCATCAATTTAACACAGCTCCGCAGACACGAGATGGGTTGCTCCAGATATCAAATTCGAGCCTGAATATTCCGAGCTGCGTCGGGGCCGGGTGTTGTGTACACAAACGTGCGTGCGTGCGTGCGTGCGTACATGTGAGTGTGCAGTCACACGGTATCAGTGCTTGTTAAGACGGCTGGTGGAGTGGAAAAGTGTCTTCTGTGTAGAGCGGCACATTATTCCCCACAAAGAGAATTTGACAAAGCCCCTCACTCCACTAACTCTTTGAACATCGACACTCAGAGCTGACACGTTAGGCATCAGAGCGCTACCAAGAGGAACATCTAACGACCACATTAGTGTCGACCACTTCTAAGAATTATCCTAAGAATTTTTTTTTTTTCCCCCCTCCGCTAGTTAAGTACTTCTATTTGCAGTTCATGGTTTATTAGACGCTAGTTTGTGCCCATCAAACAAGCTCCGGATATGAATTTTAATTTGGAAAGAACAACAGATGAAAATAAATGTGGCTCTTGGTAATGAAGAGCAGCTCTGTTGACCTGATTCGTGCTTTTATTTGGGACGGTTTGTGTGTCTAAGATCAAATTGCTGAAACCTGGATTCCACCCTTGTTGACACGCTTCAAAACCAGCACTGAATGACACGAAACTGGACTGAGTTCATCTGATTTAGATGTATTTACTTCGTTAAATCCCTGTGAGATTAGCAGCCCCTTGTATTACATTGCATCGGTGATATTGGCTGCTTTGAAAAATTGCACCGAGACTTTTTTCGACTCAGCAGCAGAGCCGGCGACCTGAACCATAAAACTTTTTTCTTCTTCTTTTTTTTTTTTTTTTTTTTTATGAGTTTCTATACTCCACCTTTTGTCCCAGAGTCACCGCGGCGTACTCTATTAACCTCCGAGCTTACCGAGAAGCATGTAAGCAGTAGCCGGAGATAAGGCGATACGGTGACCCTTTAAACGTCCTCTACTGAGCGGGTTCAGCTAAGGTGGCGGGGACCAGAAGGTAGACAGTGGATCTGTTTACTGCCTTGAGGTTTTGTGGTTATGCACTAGCACTTCCCATTTAACTGCATGATCTAGGGCTCTGCTGACGACACCAAGCATGCAACCCAGATCCACGCCTCAGCGCCCTGTGCACACACGTGACTCGCACGCTGAAGTCCACACAAGCCACTTTTGTGAATGCTCTGCTAATATCCTGACACGCTGCGACTAGAGGGTGGTTTTGCCATATTTTTTTTCTCTCTCTCTCTCTCTCTCTCTCTCTCTCGCTGTGTTTGTGTCTGCACTAGCCTCTTGATGCAGTGCCACAATTCATAAACTGTGCCTGTCAAACGGTCCGGCAAGGATCCCGTTATCAATATTTCGTTGCTGCGAAAATACACAGCAGTCGCAGGGATTCGTTTTTTTTTTTTTTTTTTTTATTGGCTGAGGGGTGTAGGAGGTTGCCTTGTGGGTTAAGAGTTCAAAGGGCAGACAGGAAGTGGGTGATCCCACAGTGACAGTTCAGGCATGTGTTTGATGGGCCAGACTAATGGCGTGGAGCTGCAGTTTCTAATGACCTACCATCTCCAGGCAGCCCGGGGAGCCTTTCCATTGAGATTTATGACCCATGTTATGGTTACTACTGGGATGACACTCCGGCACTCCTGACTCCCAAGTTATAGCCCGCTCCTTTGGCTTTACTCTTACTTCTCATTAACTGGGTCATTGCAAACCTTCGAGTCTTACCTTTTTTACAGCTACAAGTAATAATCTGGTTCAAAACTCAAGCCCGCCGCTGTATTTTGTCCGGTGCGGCGGCGGATTCCTTTCAGTTGTTTTTTAGAGGTGAACATGTGGTCTGTTCTGCCCTTGAAAAAGAAAAAGGAAAAAAAAAGGGAAAAAAAAAATTGATTAATGGAAAATCTCTTGGGGCGCACGCGCTGGCAAAGTCAAAACCCCATTAAACATACATTCAAACAGACAACTCCGCACGCAGACACTCAGCCACTGTAGAAGGAACCGATAATGGTCTTCTGATAATACTAATTGTTGGCTCTCCCGCCGCTTCCCCAAAGGCAGAAATGTGTTGATCCCCCACAAGATAGCCAGACTGAGCCCAGGGCAGGCAAAACAGCGAGGAGAGCTGGTTCATAATTAATACGTGCACAATGAAATATGCATTGTGGGGTGGATGTGGCCAAACGTGGATTTCCGTTTTGATTCCGTTTTTTCACTCGGGATAATTGAAGCTCCTCTCTTGGGCAAGTCGAAGCCGGTAATACGCGCTCTCGTAGCCTTTGGTGCCGAGGGTGCGGGGTGGCTCCCCGCTCTGCTGTAGGTTAGCGTCCCGACCAGCTGCTTATTACTTGCCTCGTGCTCGGAGATGCATTATTAAGGCGCGTTTTACGTCTTCCTCGATTTGTATGTCTGTGCGCACGTCGTCGTTTTACCGCCAAACATATTTCGTGGCGTTGTGAACATTAATGCATTGTGAAAATAAAAGGCCTCCTTTACCGCTCCTCACTTCCGTGTTCATCAAAGACGAGAACCCTACTCGTCTCCCACCGCGCGATTGCTGTGTAATCATATCTGGTTAGACGGCGTCTAACGCCTCGACGCCGGGACTAACTTGCTCTCTACTACTGCCACTACTACCTCTGCCTCGTACACACACACACACACACACGCACGCACGCAGCAGAGTCGCGTCAGTCTGATTAGCAACCACATCTCCAATCTCTGATTAGGTGTGGAGTAAATGAAGCGCCCCCCTCAGGCATGCATTTCCATAATGTCAGGTAATTAAACCCCAGTGTTTTAATAGCTCAGGAATAGGAAGACTCCCTGGGAGACTAGACAATGATGATAGACTTTGCTGAAAACTAGCATGCTGAAACTATGACTTTACCCTGAAATAACTAATTTACGACACGAAAGGAAGTTGTCGAACATTTTACCTTTAAGTGCATATCTGTGAACAAAGCCTTACAAATCCAGCACACCGTGTCCCAAGTTTTTAAAACAGAAAGCTGGTTGTAAAAAAAGGCCCTTCTGGAAATGATTCACATTTAGGTTGTGTGCTTTCTGTTGATGGCTGACAGATTCCAGAGCTAAACAAAAGCCGGGAAGAGCACGAGTGTCTTTTTCATCACAGAAAAACCTGGAGAGGTGCTATTGTAAACATGACAGCGGATTGTCAGTACATGTTGCTGTTTTTTGTTCGTGTATGTTGCGCCGCGCTCGCACTGTACTGTACACACACGCTCGCGCGCCGCACGCGCGCACGCACGCACTCACACACGCTCGGATAACAAAAGGCCTTTGATGAAATAAATTCTGCAGTGGGAGAGTTTTCTTTGTCGGGCCCACTCAAATGTGTGGCGCTCGACTGAGAACAATGCGAAGCCATAATGGCTCCGCGGAAACATGTGGAAGCCGAGCGAACGCCAGAAGCTGCTCTAACGGACAAAAATAATGAAAAAAGCCGCGGAACTTTGGATGTGATCGGAGAGCTCTCCCTCATATCACGTGTTCATTATCGGTCGCTGGTGCACAAAAAAAAAAACATTTTTAAAGAAATAATAAGCTTTTAATGGGGTGGTGCTCGCTGCTAATGATAGCCGCCGCTGTAGCTGGAGCTGGAGCTGAAGATCATTAAAGACATGTTGCGGTGTATGAATCTCCCACTGCCCGCTTTATGAACTACACTTCAAACACCTAGGATACCTACTTTCTGTAGCGCGCAAATTAACAGATGTACTTTAAATCCCCTCTAATCTTTCTCCTCTCGTGTGCCGCGGATGCCTCTGACTGACAGGGCAAAATGAAAAATAGGTCCATTTTTAATGATACACTCTGAATATCAATCCGACAAGTTACCTTCGGTTGAACCAGTCAGCGCTGGGGTTTGAGTCATTCATGAACAGCACAGGGCTCGGCCTGAAAGCTGATCGCGTTCTGTATATGGACTCTACACTGAGCCGCCATAACATTATGACCACTGAGGATCTCGTGGATGTAGGCAGGCACCCCCACCCCACAGGAATGGCACAAAACGGTTTAGGAACAACCCACAAAAACATTAAAAGCAGCACAAGGTGTTGACCTGGCCTCCAAGTTCACTAGATCCCAAACTGATCACGTATCTGTGGGATGATCCACAGAGCCCCACCACCTCCCCTCAACTCATAGGACCCAAAGGCCCAAAGACCCAGTCACATCTGTCTTGGAGACTTACACATTATTAGGAAGGTGGTCATAATGTTATGCCCGATCGTGTGCATTGCATGTGAGACTCACTCTCGTAGATCAGGAGGCTCGATCCTCTCAGCTCAAGTATTTTGCGCGTTATGTTTCCATAGCGAAGTAGTCTCATCCCGCAATCAATCACATGTATTATCGAGCGTAAACTTTGTCATGTCGCCAAGGCACAAAAAAAAAACAGAAAGAAAAAAAAAATCTGCCAAGGAGTGAATATTGAAATTAGCTGCTCACTGAATCACACGTTTGCTGCCAACTCGCTAATTTAATATTTAAAGAAAAAGCGCGCTTCCTCGCACAATGATCGTTCCTGTCTACCGGAGATGTGATAAACAAATTATTGGATGACATTCGTGTCACTTGTTATCTTTGGATGACTGCGATGTTGCTGGAAGCTAAATCTATTATTGCTAGCGTTTTAAAATGTGTGGTTGCAGGTTTAACTGCGAAAAATCCTAACAACATAATCGCTCGAGCCAATTTGGGGCCTTCCGTTGCTCAGGTAATGCTCCCTCCGTGAACCCGCGCAAACAAGTTTCCTTTCGAGAGCTGTGAAAATAGCGATAAAAAAAATTTAAAAAACGGCACATTTTCGTTAGGTGCCGCTCTCAATCTCAGTGGAATTTGTTGTGGCATTTGTATCAGTCTCAACTGAAATGTCTGTTCAGTGATCATTATTAAATTTACTGACCCATTTTTTTTTCTCCCTTTTCAGCAAACTCCAGTCTTCTGGGAGGAGGAGGAGGTAAGCGAACGCCTTTGTTCTTTATTACAACATTTAATTTCATTGAGCCGCTCATACGGTGTTAAAGCAATTAAAGTTGCGCTTGTAAGATAAGACACGTGGCTCGTCGGCGCTCTCGTATTCGCGGCGGTCTGCTTCGTCTCGAGTGTCAAACGTGGCCGATCGTGAGGACGAAGTGGTGCAAAAGAATGCTGCGCTGTGCCGCACCGAGACACGGTCATTACTTTGGTGGCCTGCCGAAAAACATTATCATCAAAGCGGCGGAGGAAATCTCAGGCAGCCGACTGTGGTGTGGGAATAATGTGCGGGGAAGTCGAGTAGAATACTACAGCCCAACCCCACTGTTCTTCTTTTCTGAAATTTGACTTTTGCAGTGACATGATTGAAATAATCATTCTTCAAGCACTGGTACATGAAGCTGGGGTCAAACGCACCCAGTTACATGTGGAATGTTAATTATTATTATTATTTTTTTTTTTATTCCAAAGCTGGATTTCTGATGATATGACAATGAAATAAGGTCAATGCTTCATCCTGATTTGTTTATCCATCTGTGTTAGCTGTCACTTCAAATGTGTCTCCTGCAGCCTTTAGTTACACACTGTGATCCCAACCATGACAGTAAACCTTATTACATCTGACTACCTAACGCACCTCATCTACATGTGAAGATCTCTTTCATGTTGAGTATTTTAATTCATCTTAAATACATTTTTTGCGACTATAACTATTATTAAATTATCTCCTGATTACAATTACCTACATAAAAAGTATCTGAATGCAGAATTTTATAACAATGTCATATATGTTTTCCACCATTTGAGGTTTAATGTTATCCCATAGGGTCCCATTCTTCCTCTCTGGTTTATTGGGAACATTTATGGACAGTTGCATGGATTTGGTCGCAAAGAAAAACACGAAAGCGCCATTGGGGCTGTTATTTGGGTGAAAGCAAAACAGTAAAGACTTAATCCAAACGGAGAGCTCAGTAACTTGATTTGCTTCAAAAATACCGCAAATCTGCAGATCCAGCGCCCCTACAAAAAAAGAGGCCCACCCGGGCCACGGCGTCAGTCCCATTGTGGCATTTGTCTATTTGCTTTACTACATGTTTGTGTGACAGTTAATTATCAGCTTGGTATAATTAAATTATTGTGACAGTCCCACTAACAGCTGCATGTTTATCCTCTGCGCTTGTGCGCATCACCTGACTAAAATAGATAACCATGCTGGTGCTCGGTGACAGTTTGGTTTTGCTTTTCTCGTCTTAATTTATCAACTTTTTTTTTTTAATAAATTTCCTGAGCAAAAACCTAAAAACATATTCAGACACTGCGACGTGAAAGACACGGCGTAGCTGACTGCTCAGCACCCGTGGTGCCCACAAGAGCGTACGCAGAGCAGTTGAAACCTTACTCACATCTCATCATGCGGCTTGGAGTGACTCTTATCTTGTCTGGTACATGGATACCCCCGCAAACTTGCAGCGCGGAGTCCCTGTCTATCAGTGACATGGAGAGGCCCTCAGCGCGCAACCATTTTAAGAACTTCTGTGATTGAGATCAGAGGTCACGAACATGCGTCTCCATAACCAAGCCGGGGCCCCGTAAAGCGAGCCGCACCGTCCCGCTGATTGCTATCTGTCTGCACCGCGTTCGACTTCTCGGTATTGATTTGCCACATACGGAGAAACATAAGAAGCAATTTTCTTTGCCATTATATTTTCATTATTGTTATTTTGTTCTTCAAATCTTAGTCGTCGTTGATTGATGTGGCCTTGTCTTGGCCTAATATTAGGTGCTATTACAGCTCGCTGCGTTTCGACGCAGCAGAAACAAAAGCGAGGCTGAATTTGCGGCTGTCAACACTGGAACGTTGGATCTCATGTGTCAATTAACGTCACACTTCGCAAGAAAACATTTCAGCTGATTGTGACCTGCAGCTGTGCCTATTAACTCCAGAGGAATTCTAATTGCAGCCAGTGCCTTTATTTATTTATTTTTTTATTTTTTTTTTTGAGTGCAAAGCCTCTTTTCATTCTTAATTGACTCCCAGCGATGCTATTCCTGCCAACTCGCTGGCACGAGATACAAGGTCAATTAACTGTAAAATGCTAAGACTTACATTTCTCTGGTTAATAACGTCCACAACAAGTCAAGTCACGAGTATTTTGTAATTTCTTATATGTGCATTCTTGGAAAGAGTGTGCTCGTGTTTTGGCCATAGGGGAAAATGATGATTATAACCGGAGAGAGATTACTATTATCTACCGGAGAGCTGGAAATGTTATTTTCACCCCTAAAACAAAGCTCCGCGCCGTTTGTCTTTTATCTGCATGAGGCCAAGAGGGGTTTTATCTTCCAGTGTCTTTATCGGGCGGAGGTGGCCGCTAAACCTGCAAAAACTGTTCCCCCCGTTGTCACCCCGCCTGCCCTCTCTGCCTCTATCTATGCGGTTTGGCGTCTGAAGACCTCCTGCCTCGGCGGCGGCGGGGATCGATTCGAGGAGGAGATGCGCGCTCATATAAAGCCCTCCTTATCTCGCAGCTGTCTTCTCGGGGGCTCTGCGGAGGGGCAGCCGCACAACAGGGCGATCCATCATGCTGGCCTCGCGCACCTGAGCCGTGCTCGGTTCTCTCGGTTTTGGAGGTGGGCCTCGAAAGTATTCGGTTTATGTAAGTTGCCTACGCACTTTCTGTAGTGCTTTTGTTGTTGTTATTCCTCTATAGGTATAGAAGGTAAAGCAGCTTTTCCATCCGTGATAGCAAATAAGAAAGGAGATGAGAAAGTCTGGCGTTAGAAAAAACAATTACTACATTTCTAACATTATTTATGGAGAGAAAAAACAAACTGAAAATGAATATTCTTATGCCCTGATGCTCTATTAAATCCTTAGAAATCGCTGATGGGAATTCTCTCCGGGGTTGCGCGTCCTCAGTAATACGTACACAATGGGGTTAACCAAAATAGTACTGTTATCTGTGTGAGACATGTTGGTCTCAAAGGGATTCCAAACATACATAGAGGGAAATAACAATGATCTCTGATAATAGCACACTAAATGAGGCCTCTGTGAATAGAGGGTGATTATGAATGGTACCGGGTTGCTCGTGTGATGTGTGTCACAGCATGGCTGGATGCTGGCCCCGGTCCCGAAGGGACGGATCTAATGTAAACATCGTGCCGTCTATCCCGCCCCCCCCCCCCACATTTGTCTATTTGTCGCACACCCACTGACGCGCGCGTACGCACACGCGTGCACGAACGCAGGCGTTCGAGCGCACGCCGAGCCACGTAATGATACCACGAAGCCCCGTGTAGCCGGAGAGAGGGAGCTGCACTTGCCTTTGATGTCTCCATCCAGGAGGGGAATTGACTCATTAGCATTCTAACCAGAACCGTTGCCCATTTAGCACTAGGCTTTAACTAGACCACCCAAACAAATCGTTCTTCTCAGGTTGGGCCGCCTTTCTCCGCTCCAGCCGAGCAGCGGGGGCACACGCGCGGTGGTTTTTTTGTGCCTCCTGACTGGGGCTAATTTAGCCACGGGCCGCTAACGCTCACTGAACTCACCAGCTCTGTCATTGCTTACATAACATAGGCTGTAGCGCTGTGGGCCCTCAGCTCTCCTCCCGCACAAGTTTCCTAGACAGTGGTGTGAGTCATAGCAAGTACAAGCACATTGAAATATACGCAATTAATTACCCTCATTGTTATTATCCGTTGCATGTCACCCTGTACTCATACGGTTCTATGTTATAGGATGTAGACACAGTGACATGACAAGGCGGCGGGCCCGCATAATAACTGCGCATTACAATTTAATTAAGTCCCAGCTCTGTCCGTTGAGTGAAATGTGAAAGCACGATGTTCTTGCGGTGACTTTATTCGACCAGAGCAGCTCAACACAACACCAGTGCACCACGAGCAGAGCTCTGCAGTGACTGCAAGGCCGGCTCTTAGCAAGCACACATTGCACCAGTGTGCTTAAAAAAGACAATGTGTTCAGTTTCAGACATGTTTGGATAATCCTTTATCAAGATTCGTAAGTGCTTCACCGCGCTTATCTCCGCGTCCATTCGTTATGCAAAGAGCTCTGTTTTCTTTTCCTGTCACCTCCAGGTGAACCATTATCCTGCGTCTGGGTCCTGCCCGAGGGCTTGTTTATTGAGTAGATTGGAGGCGACCGAGGCGGTCGCTCGGCGCGGGGGGGAAGAGTGCGGGCCGAGATATAAGATGGTGTTGTGTGACGGTCGGAGCCTAGATGGCCTCGTGTCCCTTACGCCGGCTCCCCTGGAAGCTCCCAAACGAATCACTCAAAGATGACATATTATACTCATAACTCATACGTGGCACTCTATGCTTGACTGATGGTCCTCAGTTCACAGATGGTAGTAACAGCCATTAGCATAACTTATGACAGAGATGGCGTATTTCCCCACGGAGTAGCCTAAATAATGTAAAATGATAAATTGAATGCAAAGATTCGTCGGTCGGCGGGGAACCCTTGGGATTTACTTATCACCTCGTTTTTAGATTGGGCGTTAGTTACTCTCTGATCAAGGCGTGCCTTGTATTTATGCTGTAATGAACCGTATCGTTGAGGCAGCAATAACGTAAAGGTGTGTCAGTCCTCCTCTTTGGTATTATATTTATAGTATATATTATATTTACGTCGGCCTTTTCGTATATGAATGAGGGGCATTCCCATTTCTTACTCTGGCTTGAGCTGCTGATATTCGTTTGAATTAAAAATAAAACCCTCTGACTTGAATTGGCCTCATTCTTGCAGAGCGGAAACGTCATTTTGTAAATTATACTTACTGAGTGAATTATAAAACAACTCCACAAATCCCAAGTGTAGCGAGCTATTAAGTGATTTTTATGCTATTTTATGCACTGGGTACTTACTGGATGATGTTTAAGAACGCTCAGCGCGTGCAAAGCATCTCGGTGAAAGGAGGAAACGCTGTTATTTGGAGGACGTTTCATTGAAACTAGCAGGACAAGGTCACCTTTTGGTAGTCAGATTGTGGTGAAAATTGCATTTTGGTGTGAAAACTCCCTTTTTGCCATCTCTGCCACCGCACAGAGCAGTCGCCATGAACACCCCCCCTCCTCCCCTTCCTCCCCTTCCTCCTCCTCCTCCTCCTCCTCCTCCAATCAGCAGTGATGGATGGACTAATTGATGCAGAATGATTGGGCCATTCATTTTGTCCTACAACAGTGGGTTCCATATTTAGGATTAGCGCCGCATTGTAATGGGAAGGGAAGAAGAAGTGGCCAGGGAGCCTAGAAAGGAAAAGGGGACAGAGTGAGGAACAGTTGGGACAAAAGGAGGAAGAGATTAAGTCGCAGAGGCGTCGCGAGCATCTTTAAGCGGGCTGGTCGGATGTGCGATGCTGATGCTTAAGAGTAGGGGGGAAAAAAGGAGAGGTGTTTATCCGCGAATAAGAGCGAGTGAGAGCAGCATATAGCATCCACGTGCCCTGGTGCTCCTCGATTAGCCTGTGAATCATTCCTCGCTGTCCCCATGTATAAATCAAGCTGCCGGCCGTTGCCTGCGGCGGTCGTGTCATTAGCAAGTTGACGGCATCACTTGATCTCTGGCACGGCATTGTGGGTGAGGAGGGAAAGGCTCTATCTTTAAACAGCATATCAGCATATCAGACCTTACAGGGCTTTGATACGTGGAGCCAACCGGGACCACACAGAGACATGCTCACTCAAAGACTCAAAGATTCTCCCGTCACACCTCTATTATTATTATTTTAGTTTACTGGAAACCAGTTCAGTTTGTAGAGTTCAAACTTTGAGTTTATTTTTGTGTGCACATGATACGTGGAGATCATTCGAGGTGTAGCCCAACGCCACAGCACATAATTCGAATGAGTTTGTGGCTTTTGGAAACTGTTTTGTTCTGCAAAGCCAACTCCACAAAGGAAATTTTTTTCACTTTTTCCTAAAGTGTATTGAAATCTGCTATGGATTTAAAGGTCTGAGGGTAAATAGGATTGTTTCTCCGAGATGGAGAGTTGAGCCGGAGATTCTCAGTTCCCTGACCACCTATTTTCAGTATCATTTTCAGTCTGACACAGAGTCTCACATGCTTTTTCGCCGCTGAGAGGTCATTTGAGGTGGAGGGCTTTGCGGGTCTAGAATCTTTCCCACCGTGTGTTGAGGCGAAAGGACTGAAAAACCTTGGATCCTTCAAATCCACTGGATGCGTTTACATTTTGGCTTAAAGTCTTTGGAAAGTGTTTAAATTTGCCGTGAAACAATTGTGCGCGCGATTGTTTTTAAAGCTCTCGACTTCCATTTTGTGTGCTTTTATTTATATATTTACTTTTTGATTTTGCTATTTTGCACAAGTGGGTCATCTCAAACTCTCAGAATCATTTTGTTGAAAATAAATACATGTGATATCGCAGTCTGGTCCTCTCCTTCCCTCAGGGTTGCTGCGGTAAACATATTGCAGCTGCTTGTTTTACTCCGCGTTTGACCTCTGAAGCCTCTCTCCCTCTCTTCCTGTTTCGTGCTCCCTCTTTTCTTGCCTTCTTTGAAAGGAGGAGAGACATTTCGCCGTTCTGCGGCGTGCATATTTCAACCACCTCGCCAGTCCGCTTGCTTTTTGAAGAACAATGGACACTGGTCCACTTTATTCTGTCACCACTCATTGCTCGCTAAGTGCGAACACCACCACGGGGCTCGAGAAGTGACCAAGAAAGTGTCAATTTAGTTCTCTTCCGCGTTGCCTCACACATGACCTCTCTCGATACCCCCGAACCCCCTCTCGTGCGCCAGCGTTTCTGGGTCAGTTGTTGAGATTTCAGACAACTCGATGCATTACCAACCCCGGTGTCAGAGCGCATTTGTATCCTGTACGGGCTTTATTGTGGCTGTTTTTGGGGGAAGCATCCTGCACACACTTCACTGCGCTGTCTATTTTCTTGTGCGTTTGTGTGTCGGTGTGTGCATCCCTGTGACCGTGCATGACAGTGTGTGGGTACGTACGGATAAACTGTGCATGCATTTGCCCGGGTGATGGCATGTCTGTGCCTGTCTGAATTTAAAAGTGAGTGAGAATGTGTGTGTGTGTGTGTTTTTGTGCATTATTCTGGAATAACTGGATGCTGAGCTGTCTTGTCAGTTGACTCAGTGGTCAGTTTTGGTCCCGCTGCCCCGGGCGATGTACGATGGAGTGATGAGATCTGACAGACGGGGACAGTTCTTAGCAGGCCACTACCCCATCCTATAGTCTCACCAATCATGGCAAGGCTATTTACAAGGACGCCGCACGAGGAGCCGAGCCACATGCTCGCAAATGATTCATGGACAGCCGGCATGCCAATATACCAATCATACCAAACCCTGTTATTTTGAAAACATTTACTTGGATTGTACCCTGGAGTAATTCCGGCAAAGTATATATTAGGAATTCTGCCAGTAACGGGCAGAGGAATCTGTGATTCAGGTGAGATCAGATGTGCGACTTCAAAAGTGACGCCCAACAAAATACAAATAATGGGTTCTTAAGACCATAACCTTTCACTTTGCCGAGACGAGTTAGAGTGGATTGCCGCTCTCACACGCTGGTAGTCGCGGGGCCAGAATGACATCTGTCGGACGGGAAGAGCCGCCACTGTTGCGTCGATGCCGAAAACGTCTGTGAACCTGGGTGATCCCGGAGCTCCTGTACTCTCCGAACACAGGCCGAAATGAACCGCTCCGTAATGGGGGCAGCTAAGGCCAGCCTGTTATTATTGTTCAGTTGAAAGCAGGCGCATATGTTATACATCACACCAGACACTGGTGCCGCTTTGTTTAGTTCGGTGTGAAAGCCACAATAGTGGCGTAATGAGGGGGTTTTCTTAGTGCCATTACGGCCGCGTTCTCCGAATGAAAGGGACTAATGTTGTAGGTAATTGAAGACCCAGCGGAGATCAATGGAAGAAATTAGTAGGATTTTAAGCAGAGCCCTTGCCGTGAATAAACAACAACAAACTTACCCTGGGTCCTTTATTATACTTTGGGTGAAATAACAGTTTCTAGAACAATTTTAAATGAAAATCCCATTCAGTGCAAACTGGACGCGTATCATTTCCTTGATGCTGTTGATAGAAATGAGAGAGAGTCTGAAGTGGCAAAAAGAGGTTTGTCCTTTGGTTTACCAGTCTTTTGTTTTGAGACCACACCTGAGAACACACAGCACGGGTGGGAGCGACGCTACACAGAAAGGTGTGGTCGCTCGTGTTTAGTTCTAACTGCTAAATTACTGAGCTGCATTCTGACTTGTAAATGTACCGTGCACCGTTCTCTACTGTTTGGCCTAATTCCACAGCTTTGTGCGCACAGCTTGGGTTTTTGCATCGCGAGGAGAACGCGCCGACCCCGGCCTTAACTTTTCACAAGTAGCTGAAGTTTACGGTACAGCTGTAGTATCTGGGTGTGAGTTTGCTTTGCGACTGCACCGACGGTAGGTCTTTGAGCTGGCTGTGGGAGTAAAACGAGGAGCATATTCACGCGAGCGTCTCTAATCAGCCGATTAGAGACGCGTCTTTGACGCTCTCTGTGCGGAGGCTGACCTGCTGCGATGGCCTTTCGCCAACTAGTAACAAACTGTCAAGCTTTCTGCATCTCTCGAGGGGCAGCCTAGTTAGCTGTGCCTGACAGGCCACTTGCCTACAAGGAAGGCTTCAGCCCAGAGAGGGCAGAGCAAGCTCCAGAGGAAAGCTGTCATCTTTTTGTCAGACCACAGGGAAGAGGAGGAGTCTCTCTCCCCCCGTCTGTCTCCTACTCCCTCACCCACTATCTATCTTTCTTTCCCTGTATCAGCCTGTTCCCCTGGTGAAGATCTTCACTTTCCCGTTGCCTGTTATGCTCCTCTCAGCCTGACTGTGCAGAATAAACAGACGGGTGTCACAGGATGAAACACCAAGCATCCCCCAGGCGCGGGGCCCGTCGCTGTGCTAACTCCCTGACTGTTAGCCTCCTGAGGGCCACAGCAGCCGTCCCAGTATGCTAGCTGAGAGTGACACCGAGGCAGGCAGTTGGACCGAGGTGAAAGACGCCGCATGTGTCCTTCCTGAGGGAGAGATGAGCGTTTATACCGCGGGGATGATGCCCGCCACTCCACCTAATCCTCTTTTCCCAGACACTTCATTATCACCCGCACACTGCAGCTTCAGTGTGTGTGTGCGTGTGTTGACAGATCTCCGAGGAGAGTCGCAGAATCTCGCGCAAAGGTGGGAGAGACGGAGAGGAAAGAACGCCGAGGCAGGGAGGGAGGGAAAGGGGGAGGGAGGGAGGTGAGGAACAAAGAGAGAGGAGGGAGATTGCGCGGAGAATGGCAGAAGGATGTGTGGAGTAAAAAGGTGTGGTGGAGGTGGAGAACAGATGTCAGAGGGAGTGGGTGGTAATGAGAGGAAAACAGTTTGCGTAATGTCTTTTTTATTTGCCTATTTATGTATTTTTTTTTTTTTTTTTTTTACTACAGAAGCAAGTTCCATGAACAGCTGAAAAGGAGTTGGAAATATGTCCTCTCCATTTAACGTCATCACAGACGGTTCCGTGTTTGATGACGCACCACTTTATATAAATGTACACACTGTTCAGCCGCAACATTAAAACCACTGACAGGAGAAGTAAATAACATTGACCACCTCGTGACAGTTCAATGTTCTTCTTCGAAACTTCTCCTGGAAACTTCTTGTTAGTAACAACTCAAAAAAACATGAAAAACAAATTCACTAGATCCCAAACTGACCAAGTATCTGTAAGATGCACAAGAACGAGCCTGATCCACAGAAGCCCCTCCTCTCAACCCAAAGGCCCCCTACTGACCACATCCTGTCACCTGTCCGATGAGTCTCAACTGTTTTGGAGGCACAAGGGAGACCTGCACAATATTAGGAAGGTGGTCATAATGTTATGCCTGATCGGCTCGTGTATAATTCTGTGCCTTCTGGTGGCAAATCTCTTGTCAGGGGGCTTTCAGAATGAGTTGTTGTGGCATACACACCAATTATTACTAGTATATGTGTTCCTTTCTGTATTAGGCATGTGCAGAGGTGTCTGCTGGGAAGAAGATTAATTTCTGAGTGGGAGAGTGCAGCAAAGCTATTTGAGCCCACTGAAACATGTTGGCTCTCTACTGTGAGACTCGCATTAGCACATGCCATAATTGATGGAGGAGCATACTTAGCAGTAATAATGTGCATGGGCATTATAGGGGGTGGTTTCAAGACATTATTTTCAGAACATTCTAATTAAGCTTTTTTTTTTTTTTTGCTTTTTGCTGCGACTTGCACCGGCGCTCTGGTGTCATCAGGAACGCTTCCTAAGTCTCTGATAAACACTCCCCTTGCCATCTAGTTTGTTCTGGGCCACCCATGTGCTGGGAAAATAAACAAGTTCATCAAACAGCGAGACAGCTCTTCTCCGCCGACAATAGTTGCCCTGATGAAACAGCAATCAGCTCAGTGCCATAGGGAGCCATTGTGCTTACAGTCGGTGGGTGGATGGACTGCTGCTAGCTAGGGGAGATTAGACCTTTGAGACCAGCTGGGACATTCCCACCGACAGCCAGCTCCACCTGTGAAATTGCAAACAAGCCCGTGTCCCTTCCCCTCGACGCCCGTGGCTCCTCAAGCGGTCAACACCACACTGACACTTTCTCAAGGCTCTTCAATCATCACAGCATTGAAGGGGGTTAGCGGCGCCGGCTGAATAGGAAGCCTGCATACATGGGCGTCTTGTGTCGGTGGTGGTGGTGCTGATTGTATCTGAAGTGTGAGTGTTTGACCCTCCTAAAAGGTCAAGATGTTGGTGGGATTGGGATGGAGAAGAGTAAAACGGTTGATGTCACGTCCCGCCATTTGCTTATGTTAGCGTAGCTCCACGACGCCCCAGAGTTTAGGCCCTGGCGCTCCAGCTGTTTTTAGAAGCTGCGTTCTGGATGCGAAAAAGTAAGACAGAAGTAAATGCTGCAGGATGGAGTGCGAGCGTCAGCTGACAGCCCCAGGAACGTGTTTCTCCCCCTTGGTGGGCAGCGGAGGAAACCTCACCAAGCGTGACGATAACAGAATGCCAAAACATGGATTGGGCCAAATGAGCTGTGAACGCAAACAAAGTGGCGGATTTGTTCTGTGCCGTTCGGGGTGGACATGTGT
The DNA here is from genome assembly GCF_022458985.1 of Mugil cephalus. Taxonomy (NCBI): domain Eukaryota; kingdom Metazoa; phylum Chordata; class Actinopteri; order Mugiliformes; family Mugilidae; genus Mugil; species Mugil cephalus. The sequence goes on from NC_061782.1 coordinate 9,366,722, forward strand.
CCCCTCAGCATGTTAAATACGGCGCACCTGACAGGCAGTGAAAAAGGAACAATCAGGGAAAGATATAATGCGAGACAGAGAGGGTGATGGTGGAGGAGGGAGACAAATAAGCGACAGCGGCGACGTCAGCGCGAGGACGTGTACGTTAGTCATTCTGGTGCTGCGGCGTACCATCTCTTTGGAGATTTGTCATGCATTATGGTGAATTTCTGAAGCGTGAGCTCCACCGGCAGCGTGGTTTGTCATCCTCTTGAGAACACCTTGAGCCTTTTTTTTATATATATATATATATATATATATATAAAATATAAAAAAAATATATATCTCTGCGTGTAACATCGTATACAGGAGTATTAATATAAGTTTGTGGCTGACTTATCTTTGTTCTCTGTTCGTTATTCCTCGGGCCAGGTGGAGGACCCGCGCTGCCTCTGTGCAAACCTGAGTCTGGATCAGCTGTTAAATGTTTTATTTACTGAGCCTTGATGAGATAAGAGCCGAGTGTTGTGGAATGTCTGTCCGAGGACATCAGCGCGCCTCCCTCTGTGTGTGCATGCCTCTTTTAAGTGCTGATTGGTCATTTGGCGTCCCTCCCTCAACACCAAAATGGACTCATAGAGCCGCTCACCAAGGCCATAAACATAAGCAGATGATGGCGAAGCTACTCGGAAAGAAGAAAAATACCGCGGCAACACACATCTCTTTTGAATCGTTCCACTGGGCCGTTCGACAAATGCGTTTCAAACTTTTAAAGTGCGTTTCCGTTCAACTAGGAGCTTGCATATTTAGACTGTTGTGTGTTTTGTATTGTTTTATTCCCTCTTCTTCCGCCAAGTGAGTCAGAGGCAGACCGGTTAAGGAATCAAAAGGGTCCGACTGCATGAAAAATGGATCTGTGCTGGGTGGCTTGTTAATTCCCCAGCGTGCCTCCTGAGGTGAATCACTCTCGTTGCGGATGCTGCCTTTGATCATTCACAAAGCATGTCGCGGCGAGGTCTGCACTGGCACCCAACAGATGGTCATTAAATCATGCGTTTTATTTTACTGCAGCTTTTTACATTCCAGCAAGATCTCTGTGCTTTTTATTGCCTCCATTTAAGATGGCTGCCGTGCTGATTAGAAACGTGCACGGCCTTGTTTTTTTGTTTTTTTTTTGTTTGATATTTTTCAGCCAGTTGATCTGATGAGGAAAAAAATAATGACAAAAAAAAATGTACATACTAACATTTCATGAAATTTAACTCGACACTCTTTCCTCTTTGCAGGGTTTATTTCTCTCTCAGAGCACACGGAGGCGTAGGTGTTAGACAGGATTAGCCTGGGAATTTATATTGATTACCGGAGGTGGTCTAAGTATTAAAGTATGAATTCTTAGCATATCTTATTCAGCGTGCATGAGAATGTGTTTACGGACTACATCTAAACACTGTGAAGTGTACAGGAGTCTGCCGTGGAATATTATAGACCCTTGTTCGTCATCTGGGCGACCGACTCTCACCTCCAGTGAACTGTGCACCAGAAGCTTGTTAATCTTAGGGTCAACCAGCACCATGGAGACAAAAAGGCCTAATTACCTTTGCGTGACTGGCTACTGAGCAGAACTGGAAATCCACCTTAATGATGTATCATCATCTCTTAGGTATTTAAATTGCTGACCTCCAGCAGCTATAGTAAAGCGAGAGACAGTTGGGGTCTATGACCTCAGAGGTGGAAGGGTACAACTAGTACGATTAGGGGAGGTAATGAGAACGACACATTCTATGTAACAATAACTCAACTGGAAACTGAGCCTGTAGGTTTGTGGTTTAGTCGGATTCTGTTGCTGTTGCTTGTTGTGCTGTGCTCTTTACCTCATATATCCAGCATATATCCAGGTTGTCATGCCAAAGCAAAATGCTCCTCATTGTCTTCTTTTTTTTTTTTTTTTTTTTTTTTAAGGTATTTGAAGTATTTTGCTTTGGCTGATTGTAGCCACACTTTATAACCATCTGTTTGCACATCTACAGGCAGATACACGTGTGCCTCCTTCCCGTTAACCTGCCCCAGCTCGAATATGTATTCACTTAAATCCAGTGCAAACGTAGCGCAAGTGAAATCCTTAGAAGGAAACACCCACGCAGGCGCCCACATCAAATCGCATCGTCGTTATGAGGGTATTTCGCCGCGCCGCGTACGCTTTAGCGCTCCTTTTATATTAACAGGCCGCGCATTATATTGGCGCGAGGGCCAAAGTTCCTGACATGGCAATTTGCTGTCTTTTCTTTCGGGTGAGTGGTGACAATGGGCCGCTGTCGGCTCATTCGGGTCCCCGTGTAGTGCGGTGTGAAAGCAGCTTGGCTTTTTGCCCTCGGGGGTCATCGCAGGGATCTCTAACACCACGACTGATGAGCACTAATCTGGCTTCCTTGGCAAACACAGGCCTTTCTCTGTAACCTTCAAGCCGTGAAACGCAATTTACAGAGGTGGCGGGGGGTCAAGGGGACCGTGATGTCAACAAGAAAACAGAGTCAGCACATTCACATTTAACAACATGCTTTGTATCATTTATTAATTAACCACTTTTCAATTGTTATATTGTTACCAGGTGAAAAATGTGAGAACCTTTTTTTTTCACATCTGCAAAAGCTAGCTGGCTAAAGCTAGCTTGTTTGCTGTTGTTGCCCTCCATATCTCGTTTGGCAATAATACTGAAGCATGTAGGGGTTGTGCGTTAGGAAGACTGGCCTGGGTTATATACTGAGGTAGGAAATGCCAAAAATGGAAAATTCAAGACTATTTCTCCCTCTGCCACCCAAATGCCAAGCAGTGATGTAGGCTGTCAGTTTCCCTAAAGTTTCCCTTAAGTCACCGGCATGTCTGAGCTTCTGCTGTTCATAACAATCCAGAGGTTTGTTGGCCACGTTAAACGGCGGAAAAATACCAAATAGAGGTTGTCACGTCTTGTGTTAGTTCCATCCATACAGTCTCCAGTGAGGATTAGACCACTGTGAAGTGGAAGGTTTGTGAGTGGTTCAGTTAAAACTATGACAAGCTAGGTAGCGAAATAGTAGTGGCTCCTTTCCCAGCTCGATTAATTGATTTACCCGACAACAACAGATCCCTGGACTTGGCGCTACTGCTCAGTTTGACATGAGCATGACTGTTTCACTGAGTCTAACACTTTTTGAGAACAAGTAAAAATAAATTTAAAATATAAGTAAAAATCAAGTAAAATAAAATAAAAAAATAGAAAGAAATAAAGACAAGTAATTTTCCACTATGGCACTATTATTTTAAATATTTTTTTTGACAAATAATGCACATAGTTGCTGTTATTGCTCTTGTTTGGTGATGATGAATATCAGATTGTCTTTAGTTTAAATAATCCCATACTTATAAATACATCTTATCCACTGGGTTTTGCTCAACTGTTTGTCATAAAGGTGATGATTCCTTTTTTTAATTTTGAGGTTTCTGCCAGCAGACAATCAGTACAAGCCATCACCAACTAATTCAATTTTGACCATGTAGGTTTTGGATTCGTCCTAGTAACTATTTGGATCTGGTCTCCTTATTTGATATTCATGGAAATCTCCCGCAACCCGCAACATATCCGTTAGGAGCGGCACTCCTCTCACGCAGCTAATGCTGAAGTTGATTAAAGAATTTAAATGGCCCATTTAACCCCTAACACAAGCAAGACCTACCTGTGTGATAGTACCATTACTTTGCAGTAATTCCTGCAGGCAGCGCCTTGAATTGATCCCCCCTCAGCCATCAGGAAGTTTTAGTGCTGCTATGTGTGTGCTCAAAGCCCAGTTTAATAAAGCTAGCCGGTCATGAGCCGTTAAACCAGAGGAGAACAATAAATAAACAGACCTGCTCTGTCCTCCTCTACTTTCCCCCCTGACTTCCTCCTCCACCTCACCTCCATCCAGCCGCTCGGTGGATTTACCTCATGTAGACGGTGCAGACTGGCTTACAGCTGGGGGCAGGCGCTGAAATCCTAGCGTTAGGATACACCGCAGGGTGCTCTCTGTTTTCGAGGTATTAATTATTGCCCTTGGGAAACAGACGCACATCAACAATGATTTAAAAAAAAAATGGAAAAACAGTGTTTTTATTATTATGCTTAAACAAGGTGGTAGGAATGTGCTCAGAGACTGCTGGTAGATTGATGTCGAGGGGCCTGGCCGATGGAGATAGAGTTTATCTGCTGCAGGCCGGGATATGAAATCTAATCACATGAGTGCCAGGTGAGGAAGTGCAGCCACAGATCAGCCACTAACGCACGCCGTCGCGCTCGCATTCAACAAATGGCGAGGAATTTCTTTCTGCTGGGTTGAGGCAGGAGATAAGCTTCAGACAAGAGCTCTCCCGCTCCGTAGATCGGCCTTTCAGCGACTGCAAAGAGGAATCGAACGGAGGGAGATGGCATTATGGAGAGAGGAGGAATGAGAAAAGGTTAGCTGTGCAAAGTGTTCAAAAATGATTAAGTACTCTTAAAATCTTCAAAGCAGCCAAAAATAAAATACCTCCTTGGCTTCTTAAAATGACTGCGGGTCATTGAGTTCCTCCAAAGATCAAAACACCACGTAAAAAATAAAACAAAAGAACAACCATTTATAGTTGAATAATGGATTGTTGTTTGCATAGTGCACCCTCCCAACACACACAAAGCCCCTTATATATGTATGTGTTAACTCAAGGTTCAACCACAGATCCAGACTCGTCCAGCTGGCAGGGTTTCAGACCAGTGCACTTGTCTGGACACCACAAATGAGCCTCTTAAGCTCTTTTATCATTTTCTTTGCACCTTTATTTGCAATACCTTTGCTTGCAGTTGACTATACCCGCAGTCACGCACAGGACAAACAATGCACGTCTTGGATTTACAACGTAGGGGCGATGCGACAGGACCGGGTTTTTGAGTTTATGTTCGTGCATGGATATGTTTACCCGTGCACATATTTTAATGCATGAACATAAACTCATGCATGTAGTCCTGCTTAAAGCTCACATGTCGCTTGAGACATTCCTGACAGAAAACTAAGCAGGACAAGTAATAAAAAACAAAAAACAGCCGCAATAACACACACACACACAGAGGTGAGCGCGTTTTATTTTACACCCTGCACATCGTGTATCCTGTCCTGATTTGAAATGGAGGGTTCTAGTTGTTACTAACTACCACTGTTGGCCAGTGCAGGATAATGTTTCCACAATACTTGAATATATAGCTTAGATAAAAATACTTGGAGAAATATCAGTATTTTATTGCAAATAAGATACCGCATGGAGGTATCACATTGCGGGGATACAGTTCTCTAGAGCACATTTCTAGAGGTAGTGCACAAAAATGTAGATCTTTCACAAAGTATGCTAAGCCCTCCTAGGTCAGTCATCCAAAAGGCAATACAGTACGAGTGAAAAGAAAAAGAATATCAATATTATACAATAAACTATATTTTTTGTCTTATTTTAAGCCTTAAGACTTTTTGCCACTTTTGTGTTTTCTATGCTTCGAAGAGCAGCTTGTGAATATCCTCTTCTGTAATTTGTGCTGCAAAAAGAGCCTTTGCATATTAAAAACTCATTCGGAAGCTCAACCAGAATCCGCCGCGCACGTCTAAGCAAACTGGTGATGAGACGAGTGGCGAGAAAAGACGCCAGAAGATGCGAGTGATTGAGAGGAGGCAGGAATGCGCTGTGTATGTCAGCTCAGAGAAAAAGAGCTCAAGGAAGTGCAGCTGCCATCAATACTGTGGAAAATCAGTGCTGAAACCATTCAAATGCTCAGAATAGATATACACTCACTTGCCACTTTATTAGGTACACCTGTTCAGTTGCTTGTTAACACAATCAGCTAATCACATGGGTGCAATTCAGTGCATTTTAGGCATGTAGAAGTGATCAAGACAAGTTGCTGAAGCTCAAACCGAGCATCAGAATGGGGAGGAAATGGGATTTAAGTGACTTTGAACGTGGTTGTTGGTGCCAGACGGGCTGGTCTGAGTATTTCAGAAAGTGCTGATCTACTGGGAGTTTCATGCAGAAACAATAGATAGAATGGCATGATAGAAATGTTAGAAAGGCAACAGTGACTCTAATAACCACTTGGTACAACCAAGGAATGCAGAATACCATCTCTGAACGCACAACATGTCGAACCTTGAAGAAGATGGGCTACAGCAGCAGAAGGCGACATCGGTTGACACTCCTGTCAACTACGAACAGGAGGCTTAGACTACAGTTGACACAGGCTCAGCAAAATTAGACAATAGAAGATTGGAAAAACGTTGCCTGGTCCGATGAGTCTCAATTTCAGCTGCGACATTCAGATGACAGGGTCAGAATCTGGCGTAAACAACATGAAAGCATGGATCCATCCTGCCTTGTATCAACGGTTCAGGCTGGTGGTGGTGGTGTAATGGTGTGGGGGATATTTTCTTGGCGCCCTTTGGGCCCCTTAGTACAAACTGAGCATGGTTTAAACATCACAGCCCATCTGAGTACTGTTGCTGACCATGTCCATCCCTTTATGACCACAGTGTACCCATCTTCTGGCTACTTCCAGCAGGATAATGCACCATGTCACAAAGCTCATATCATCTCAAACTGGTTTCCTGAACATGACAGAGAGTTCAATGTACTCCTGTGGCCTCCACAGTCGCCAGATCTCAATCCAATAGATAGAGCATCTTTGGGATGTGGTGGAACGGGAGATTGGCATCACAGACGTGCAGCCGACAAATCTGCAGCAACTACATGATGCTATCATGTCAGTATGGACCAAAAGCTCTGAGGAATGTTTCCAACACCTTGTTGAAAGTATGCAGAGAAGAACCTTTACTAGCAAAGTGGCCAATGAGTGTATGTTTAATGCAGGCTGTAAACCTGTTTAACTTATGAGTGCATAACACATACAGAGGTTTAACCCCTGGTCCTTTGTTCCCTTTTCAGATCTTCTGTTCCCTCTTCAATTACTCTGTATCTTGAAACTCGGTTATTTTTTGAGGTTTCCAGTTCATTAACCGATGCCTCAACCCATCAAGTGTGATGTCGTGGTGTTGAAACAATAATTTGGAAATCACCAGGTCAGCCGCAACAATGCTTTTAAATGAGGATCACTCAAAACATTCCCATTTTATGCTGTGCATGCTGGCTGTTGCACGCTGGTCCCGCAAGTTGTATTTACTTTCTTCTGATTGTAAATGAGACAAAGGCAGTTTATATAAAGTGACAATCAACTAGTCTGACTCCTTGTTGTTTTGAAAAGACTCTGCAACAACTGAAAAGGTTGACTGAGCAACTCCTGCTGAGCCTTGAATGAAGGATGTGAGAAAGGGGCGTGCTGTCAGCTTAGGACCTTTTGAAATGTTGCAGAATTCTCTGTTGTGTTTTCCTCCTCCTCGGGCAGAGAGCCCTTCAATTTCTTGGTTTATCCAGCCTTAGACATCCCAACCATTTTAATATCACCTGTTCCGTGACCTTTCTTTTGAGTTTTTCATTCTCTCCTTGTTTCGACACATCCTCCACATAATCCTCCTGTTGCTGTAGCTAATGTAGAGAAGACGCGTTGTAAACCTGTCAAAATCACATTGTAGTGGTCGGAGGAAAAGTTTGCGGCGGGAGCCGCAGAAATGTTGCGAAACATATTCAAACCGCTCCCTGAATGACAGGATAATCATTTTTGACAGAACTCTTTGTCATAACAGGAAGAGGGGAAGAGAGGGGCGGCGCAAATCTGAGAGAGATTATCAGCAAATGGAAGATGTGAGTTCTGCCGAGGCACCATTTTTAATTTCCTCCTCCGTCTGAGGCTCGGTCCGTAATTGTCGCGTGCTAGCGCGGTGGTTCTTAAATTTAATGGCATTTCTAAAAATTGCATCTCACGGGAATTATTTTCAATATTTCAGTGTCGCCGAAACGCTATATCTAAAACCGAAGTAGGAGTTCCAGTTGGGGAACCGCGGCTCGCTTCGAGATGTGATGAATTATCCTTTATGTGCGCTTTTCGTCCCCATTCCTCGCCCTGGGTCAGCACAATCTTATAATACAAGTGTAAATCTCTAGACATTTGAAGGTTACGCCCTCTAAAAGTAATATATTTGTTAGAGCGTGTTTGGTATGCTGCGCTTTTTATTAGCTTTTAAGTCCCAACTTTCTATATATAGTGTGTACAAAGTGAGTGGAGCGTTGGAAGGCGTGAGGGTGATGATGACCTCTTCACCTGGTCGGCGACAGGATCAGCAGCGGTCCGTATGGAAGGCCTAGCGGACACGTCTCTATCTCCTTTTGCTTGTCCCGCATTCCCGCCCATCAACAGCGATCCACGCGTCCCTCAGGCTCCGGCTGAACCGGCGACCCCGGCGCTCGGATGCTATGCCATCCATTTGCCAACAGGGAGATCGTTTTTCAGCCCTTGAAACTTAAGCCTGGAAGATCAATGTTGCAGCTGCCTCCGAGAGATCCCACGGAGGGCTGGAGCGGGGTGAGGTCAGGGTCTTCTCCCAGGCTCCCCGCGGTGTGTTTGGGGTAAGATAGGACACTCTGGAATCACTCTTTTCACTGACAGCTGAGGTTTAGTCTTCGAGCAACGCAAAGCCTGATAACACCGACTGCCCGGGCTGATATTTTTAGAGGCCTCTATCTATCAACTGGCCATCAATCAGCAACAAAATATAGGTTCACGAACAGGTGATAGCTGTCTTCGCTTGAAGATAAGGAAGTTAATGCAAAGGGTGAGTTAACTTAGGCTGGGTAAATCCTAAATGTCTAATTAACTCATCTGTGTGGAGATGTAATTGGAGAGTGTGCTTTCACTGGGCTATGTCACATACCCACCCATCCCCCATTTTCAGCTCTGCACATTTTTTTTTTATCTTTTTTCTCTGGCTGTTCAAAACTGGACTGAAGCAGAGCGATTTCATGCTTTCAGCTTAGTAATGGCATTATGCAAAATACCATTACCCTGGAAAGGACACTCCACTGTGTAGAAGCGGGTCAAGTGCTCATTTTAAAAAGGGGTTATCTGTGGAGTTGTACAAAACAACACAAACAGCCATGTCTTCCTCGCTCTCAGCTTTAAGAGCCATTTAGCGGGGAGACATTTTAGCTGAAATGATGGCGAGCAAAGGTTCCTCGTAACTAATGGTCATTGTTAGTTCTGTCAGAGAAGCACACTAGACCGAGATGTCCAGAGCTCCCATACAATATTTCCCTTTCTTCTTTCACCCTCTTCCCTTTTCTCAGCCTCACACCCTCGGCTTGCAAAGGTGCCGTTGAGGTTTTTCGGTGACTATGGCATAATGGAGGCTCATTGTTTGCTCAGGTGCTGATCCTTCACAATGGGCGGATAATGGCGGAACACTTTAGAGACAGATGTTCCCTCTTCATCGCACTCCTCGGCGTGACCCTCTTAGGGAGCGAAGAGAGGGAAGCGGAGCAAGAGATCAAGTTAACCGGCTACGCTTGTCCTCAGTCCGTTTGCGATGAAAATAGTTTACATGTGGAAACTCTAATCCGACAGAGCTGTTTTACTCTTATTAGGGAGGACGGAAGGCTTTACAAATCAAGTAAGACTGCCTTTCGCTACACACTGCTTTTCCTGTTAATGGGCCAACATTTGGACCGGTAAATGAAAGGTGTCCCCTCGCCTCCCCAATGAATGTTCAGCGAGCGCACAGTGGACACGGACAGACAAAACAGAACAAGCAAACTGAGGGATTTTTTTATTTTTATTTTTTTGGGTTGGCACACTTTTCAGTAGTGTTTATTAGTTATGGGTCACCTTGAAGGTTGGAGAGTGGATGGAGGGCAATCAATAGCTAAGCCAATAAGGAAGCAAGAGGCTAAGGTTAAGAGGGTAATCCTTGATGGTAAAGCAGAAAATCTATAAAATAAATGATTTTTCCCCTCCTGCAGGGCAGAAGATGCTATTTATTGGAACAAGTTTGGATACACAACTCTCTGTTGCCCGAAATAGGAAAGAAAGCAAGTTAATCCTAAATATCTTTATTCTAGATAAGACTAGTCTGACGTCATACTGTTTTGGTCTTGTGTGTAACTTTTCAAATGGTTTTGACTGATTCTCCATTATGTAAGTTTGGTTACTTTAATTCAGGAGGCATATATATATATGTGTGTGTGTAATTGCAGTACTAGTGCAGTGAAGCCCTGTCCAGTGATTTCCTTGTGACCCATTGCTTTGTAGCTGACAGGTGGTCGCTAGTAGAACAGAAAGATCGTTAATATATGGATGGCACCAGCTCTTCTTGCCACCGTTGAGCTGTATTAAAAAGAAAATATTGCTGTCTGTCACTGCTGCTCCATCTAGGTCGCTTTAAGCGTTTAATCTGCATCCACAAGCCAACAAAGTCATGGACAGTCATGGTTTCCTGTAGTAAACTTTAGTCTGCGTCATGTCAGCATCACTCCCATTGTCTGTACCCGTAAAGTTGAGGTTAGTTCAACTTGGTGCCTGCCCAGTTTGCATTACTTGATGATTTTTTTTTTTTTAAACCTACTATCGTTGCTAAAATTTCATTATTTATAATCGTACACATCATATACATACATATATATATATATATGTATCCTATATTTTTTACATTTGCTTACTTATCCTTATTGTCTCCTACTTATTCTGATTGCTCTTTGTAATACTGTTACACTTTGGGTTGGAGCTGCTGTGACGAAAAGTAATTTCCCCCTGGGATCAATAAAGTAATTCTGATTCTGATTCTGATTCTGATATGTCACTAGGCAGAAAACAGAAGGTTGTTTTTCTCTTCCTAAACCAAATACAAATACCCTTGAATGTACAGTAGAATATAGATCAATGAAAACATGGACTTCTTTACCACTGTCAATGACTTCACTGACAGAAAAAAAATAAAAAAATAAATCAGAATTGAAGAAGCAAATAAAGAAACAACTTGGAAGATCATTTTTGTATAAAGAAAAATAGAACATATGGCGCATGCACACACAGGACAGTATGTTCTGATGTTATGCTCATGGTCTTGATAGTGATGGTTATTATGTACTGGTTTAGTTGTGTTGTTTTGTTTTGCTCCTTTTTCCCTCTTTTTTTGCCTTAATTCTGTGATCTTAGAATATTGTAAAGTTTATTGTACGTTTTGTAGTATTATTTGTCTTTTTAATATATCTTTATTAACTGTATTGTTTTAATGTGGGACCCAGGACGACTAGCAGCGCTCTAGGGCACAGCTAATGGGATACCTTAGGAGTAAATAAATAAATAAATAACCTCTTACTGCAACATCACTGCTAGTCTCGTCCTGTGCGTGCAGAAACGTTGCTGAACCGTAGCTCTATGCTAACCTTGGCACAATGCATAAACATTAACACTTATGTATTATATATAGTCCTTCACAAATAAAATACATGAATAACAATGGATTGCCATTCAACTATAAATCCTGCATAAACAGCCATAAGACATTTTAATGCTGCTTGTCACCTCACTTCCTTACTTCGCCAAGCCTTGCCAAGTTTTTCAATTTGTGAGACCAAAACTATAAACCTCTAAACGAGAGCCGGAGTTCTTGCAAATTAATACGTGATTGTTTTAGAGGCGAGCGCATAGTCGAGTGTTTATTGCACATTCCGTATGCGCACGCACGCCCTCAGCGGCGCATCTCCAGTTTGATTCCCAGCTCACTGAACCTTTCTTCATTGTCCCTAACCCACAGAGGCTAAAATAAAGCAGCAGCAACAAACAAAGCGATGGGAAAAGCCGCTTCAGTTATGCATCTACTCAAAGGCAACAAATTCGCTCTCACTTTATGCTAAGGCGTTTTGGTTTATTTTCCCCCACCGGTTGTGAAATGTGAATTGTGACCTGACAGTGCTGCCTCTCTAACCTTGAGACAGCTGCCGCGCTAGAAAATGTGCTTTCCAGTGCTTTTAAGTCCCTAATAAATCAAGAGAGCCGGACTTTATGTGCTCAGTGTTTGTTCCAGCTCGGAGTTTTAACCAAAATTAAACAGCTCCTGGCTTTACCTGTTCAGCTAAGTGATGACGTGTCACACACACACAAAAGCAGCTCGCGTCCAAAGGTAAGGAGCATGTTGCTGTGCTGGGTTTTTAATTGAGCCGCGGGGATGAGGCGCTAATGTTTTTTTTTCCAGCTGCATATGTTTTGAAGTCTGACCTGTCGGTGAAAGCATCAGGGCAACATTTTCCATAGTAAATAATTAACATGGCCATTCTCCCTTTCGCTGTACTCCATGCATATTGATACTGGCAATTTGTTTTCTCCTCCAAGCACTCAGGTTTCTTCTGCTGGAGGAGCACATGGCGCACTCGATGTGTAATGGCCGCAGCAACAGCTTGTTAGAGAATCATTGTTTTCCACTTTCCTCATACGAAATCTTTACGCAGGCCGCGGCGAGCGTACATTGCAGCCCTCATTATTTCAAAATCTAGAAATAACATTTCTCTGTGTATCTGGCCTGGCGTATTGATCTGGAGTGACCACAGGAAGAATATATTTATTTTTTTTCAAATACAAGGAGGTTATGAGTCACTGCAGCTCATGTTTAGTTGAATAATCGAAACCCCCGCCGAGGAATATCTGGACGCGTCGGAACATTCGCGCTGCAAACAGTTTTTGAGTAGTCGCTCTCGAAGTTGAAAAGGAATAATTTCCTTTGATAGCGACGCGCACCGTGCACAATGGGATGTACACACAAATTTTCCTTTTAGTCAAACTTATACAATGGCGCTCTGAGAATTACTTGTGACATTGACGTATTGTCTAACAGAAAGGAATCATAAGATAGTACCAGCGTGTTGGCATCGATTTCAGTCCTCAGGATGGTAATTAACAACTCTGAAATTACAACTGCAGCACAAAAGAACCGCAGCTCTCTTCCGTCATTGTCGGTGGAGGCTGACACTTGCCAGACAAGCTTTGTGCCTCAGTCAGTTTAAAAAAAAAAAGAAAGAAATGCTGCCTTTTTTTCTCTCTCTTTTTTTTTTTTTTTAATGCCCTTGTATGTTTTCAGTTTTACTCAGAGCCGAGTGTTTTGTTCGGCGAGTTGAGTGGCCGGTCTCTCGTTGACTGTCAGCTCGTGTCAGTCGCGGCAACACTGGGTGTCTTTTTCGTGCTCCAGTCAGCTCGACGTCTGAGATGGTTGCTTCCACTCCACAAAGCCTATAAGCTCTCAAACATCCCATTAGCACCTGCTAAGCCAAGCCGAAAACTTTCTGAGGCCGGTCTGACTTTGTGCATGTAATTTACTCACCGCGTTGCTGATCAAACCCAAACGGCCGAGATTCCCCTTTAAAGGCGATTGGTCAGGTCACAGAAGATCACTGACTTAATTTCCTCTCCCGTTCATTAGCGCGGCCATTCAATTAAACAATAACTTAGATTTAGGCCTGACACTGCCTCTCGTTTTGTTTTGCTGGTCACTTTACTAGTAGCCTCAAACCATATATAATTTATATATATACGGTGAATGTTATGGACTTGTATACCTCCCTGTTACCTTAGCAGTCCTACAAAGCACTATTTCTCATTCACAAGCACACGCCAAGGACTACTACTAGTGGAGAAGCTGATCTACCACCTGAGTCACAGCCACCCACCCAAATCTTTACTTTCCAGTGTTGCTACAAGTATCTAAAAAAAAATGTTTTAAAAAAAGCACTTAAGCATATTAATCAGTAATGCTTGCCCGAAATATTACACAAATTTAGAGACACTCATGTGTCTCGTTTGACTGTAATATATATTGCTCGCAGAGTTCATGATAACGGATAAAAACATTTTGTAATATTTATTTGCAAATCTTCTTTCATTCAGTGTTTAGGAACTAAGTTTATAAATGCGTAAAGTATGCTAGAATTTAACTATGAGAATCAGAATCACTTTATTGACCCAAGGGGGAAATTGCTTTTCATTACAGCAGCTCCTGCTCATAGTGTACCAGTGTTCAGAACAGAGAGCTGTGCAGGCAACGATAATAAGTACGAGTAAGTAGGCAATTATATTAAGAATGCATGCATCAATGTAAAAAATATAAAAAGTATATATAACAATATGTACAAGTATAAATGAACCTGAGTTCTGAGTTGCTGCTCTATAATAACATTGAATATGGACACAGCAGGAAATTACTGCACATGTTCAGAGTCCAATAATATATAAGGACATATGTACAAGTGTATGGAAATAAAGTGAACATGAGTTATTGCACAATATCAGTATAAATACATCCCCTGCGGTATTATTAATTTATTTGAGAATATTGATTATTCCAAGGTAGTTTGACAAAAAAAATACCCACGTCAAGTATCGTGTAGCGCTATGCCGCTGATGTAGCTCACCTGAATGACGATTCTTGTTTGCACGGACCAGAACATTTAGCTTTTCATGCTCCCGGGCTTTTGATTTATCTGCATGCCCTTGTGTGCGAGGGGGAACCACCAATCTAATTGTCACAGCTAATTTTTTCCCTCCGTTGTAATTGTATTGAAAAAAAAAAAAAAATGCTTGCCAGATGCTAGCAGCCTTTTGACGCATTATTTCAAACGATGCTAAATGGCCTCGTGGGCTGGTGTGTCCAGGGGTTAAGCAGGTCTGTCCTCATCAACCTCCTGACACCGGGGTCATTCATAAGGTTGTGCTCCAGGCACGGCTCCATTGATAAGGGTCATTGAAAGGGTCGTCCTCTCTCCCTCTTTAGTTCCATCCAATTAAAGCATCAGCAGCTGAATCGGAGCCTGGTGCTCATTGGAACGTTTCTTGCGCTCGTTGATTGGCATGTAGTTCAACTAAGTGTCCTCTGAGCGCCACACAATGACACGGCTGTTGTCTCATCTCGGCCGACGTTCATTGTGTTGTCAGCTCTGACGTGAAGGCTTGTAGCGTCGGTGCTTGGAAATAAACTGCAAATTAAAGGGACTTTAAAATATAGATATATATATATATGTATATATATATATCAGAACGCTCTCAACTTTTCCGTGAGCCTTTAGCAGTTAATGCCGTAGAACGGCTGAGACACTTTATTCATTGCAGGAGAGGGGTTGTCTGACATTGCTTTGGAGTGATTTCCAATCATCCACTCGATTTACAGCTCATGAGGGAGGCATGGCTTGTTATTGTACTGAAGCACATGTTGAGAATGTTTCTTTTTTTTCAATAGTTGAGTGTGTCTGTGTTCAATATGTGCTCGTGAATCTGAACAGATTCATAGATTTCTAATGGAATGATTTGGAACTTGAGTGCGCCCCTACCAATTCTTGTAATTTCTCAAATTAATTAAGAGTGTATAGGGTAGATGTACTAAGACGACTCTTTATCTCCCCTGATGTACAAAAATGTTGTTTTCCTGAAATAGCTGCACGAAACAATTTTGTTTTTCACAGTGCATTTTTTTTCTTTTACTATGTTATTAGGTCCATGTGTGGTGGTTACAACATGACATTACACAAGATGTGTCTGGCGTAGCTCTGTTGATGATATCGATAGATCTTCTCAAGCTGATTAAAATGCTCTTGTGCCGTGTGTTTTAGAGTAGCCTATCTACCCAAGCTTTTAAATGCAACTTCACAAAGACTGTTCTGCCCCAGAACTGGGACAACACTCCCACCCTTTTGAAAATCTAATTAAACGAAACTAGTTTTTATCTGTTCTAAATGACTTCAGAGAACCCATTCATTACGCCTGCCCTCCAGTCCTGTCAGAAAATACACTCCAATATTGCAGTTATTTAATAAATAGGTTACTAAATGTTTTTCTTTCTTTTTTCCCCCGTTTTTTCATTGTTGTTCCTTTTTTTTCTTTTTTTATTTACATTGTTGGAATTGGAGGCCTTTGGCCTTGATGTCACTATTTTTTATTTTATTTTTTAAATCTACCTTGCTGCAAGGCTACCAATCCAATATCCCATTCCACCTTAACCACCAGATGTGATGAAAGTATAACCAAGTGATCAATGAAGACATTTACGCTTTGCCTCCCATTTTTCGTTTCCGCACCGCAACCATAGCAACAAGACCGGGATAAATGTACTATTTAGTGGAACGACACGAGAATCACCCATGAATTTGATCATGTGCTATGTTCCGTTCCTCCTTTTTTCCCCTCTGCCAGTCTACAGCAGAAATGATCTGAGAGAAATGAATGGCTCATACCTGGTCTTAGTAAACTCTGTGTGAGTGGAAAAAGAGATGATTACCATTTAGCCTGTAACCGGGACGCCTGGATCATCTTCGGCTTTGCTGAGATGAGGAACGATACGCTCACCGTTTTCTCAGGGTGGAAATACTACTAAGGGGATTAGGGCCGGGGTTTGTTGGGGGTGCTTTGCATGTTATTGGAGGGGAAGACACACAATGAGTTTCATGTTAGATGAAAATATCTGCACATTTTTTGACCAGACTAAATACTGTCGTCTTTGATGTTAGCTTCATTTCAGTCACTGCACATTAACTGGGATCGTATGATACTGCAAAAATGTGGCACAGTCCAAAATCATCATGAGTTAAGTCTTTTTTTTTTTCTTTTTTTTTTTTACATCTAATCTTGGGCCAATCTTCCTGAACATACAAAGACTGAATAAATTAATCAAAGTCTAATTGGGGCATGTTACAAAAGTTTGTCTGCACCCTCGTACTTGTAAAACACTTGAACTTCATCAAACCTTAATTGACTTGTTAGCATTTGTAAAAGAGGTCAAGAATTGTCATTAGTAACTGTCAGCTGATGACAACTCCTGAGCTGATTCAAATTTCGAGGTGAATGTCTTCCTTCAAAGCAGGTTGAAAGTATGAAAGAAAAAACATCATTTTTTTGTGTGTTAAACGAAACGTCATTAAGACGTGAAGAATGAATTACCAGATTAAAACAAACCTGTCCCCTCATCGCACATGTATTTAATACTCAAAGCAGCTTCTTTTGTCAGGAGTCATTTAGGAAACAAATGCAGTGGATGCTGAAATTCACATTGAGCCCCTTGGCCAAAATCACTGAAGGTGAATTTGCAGGAAAAGAATGTGTAGCATTTGATGGAAACAACACCTTGAACATTTGATTCCACTAAACATCAGCTCATCAATCATGAAACTGAAACTGAAGGAGGCTAAGGAGAGTTCAATGATCCAAATCACCCGTCGAAATCTACCATCAACCACACTCAGCAGATACAAAAAAGCTGGTATAAGCCATGATACCTGCTGAAGATGCGGTGATAAGTCATAAACATGCCAGAATACCTGCTTAACTTTATTTATCACAGGCAATAGTGGAATATGTGTGACTATTTTAGCTCTTAGTAGATGTTATTGGGTAATGCAATGGCACCCATTCGGCCGTCTGCCATCAATTGCAGAAAAAAGCGCTTGACAAAAAACCTTGGTTCGTATCTTCCTCCTTTCCTCTGATTGATATAAGCTCCTATTTGAGAATTCCTGCCCTCCAACGAGCTCCATGCTCCGGGTATCCCCGTCTCATTAGAGTGACGGCGATAGGATGGCCGTGGCACCTGACAGAGACGGATGGCTACTCAGGAAAAAGAGACGCTCCTAATGCTACTAACAGTCAGGCTGTTCCACGGTGCTGCTACTGCTGCTGCTGCTGCACTGGCCAGACACTGTTGATTGATTTGCATTGCAGATTTCATGGACTTGGAGAGGACCTGGCTAGCTTTCCAGGCTGTCGCTGTCTTAAACCCAGCATAATCCCTGGCTAAAGGCCCAGGACTCTTCTCACCCTTTCATTAACGTGGGAGTGCCAGTACACCTGGCCCTCAGACAAACATTAGACCCGGCTTCAAATTAAGTACGACCAGTCATGTAAATAGACCGCTTTGCAGAGACATGTGTTTTAGACAGACCTATAGTGTTGATGTAACCTTAAGGGCACCTAAGGGACCTTCAATCTCAGAGTGTTGGCTCACGTGTGTTTATTTTCGCTCTTTGGAAATTTTAGAATAGATCTGGATTAAATCACAGGCAACTAAATAAACTAAATAAACTGAATACAAAATCTGAATATATTTAATACATCCTCTGCTTAGGCTCCCTAGAGGGAGAGAAAAATACCAAACCTCTGGTGTCTTTTGTGTGAGCTGCTCTGGCACTTCCAGGTTGATTGGTGTTTACCAAGGCTGTGCCAAGTCTCTGTGCTGGCCGGCTTTGAGTTTGACCCTTTCTCTGTTGAATAAATCCCCAGCTGTAATGCTCTAAATGGCAACACTGGCTGCTGGAATGGTTTATTGTTTTTGCATTTTTAACAGTTCGAAGCTCAGTTGAGACTCCACAAACAATGGCAGAGCAAATTTTTCCGTTGTCTATTTTGACATTTGATGCGGTTTCTCAGCATGGTTCAGTATTCTACACGTTGCAACACCAACATGACCACCTTCCTAACAGTTGTGACACATCTGGGAATGGACGTGGGTCTTCTGAGGGTGTCCTCCGGTAACAGTTGAAGGGAGGGGCCTCTGTGGATCAGGCTTGTTCCAGTAGATCTCACAGATACAGTTTAGGATCTAGTTCTTCATGTTTTTTTTTTTTTTTTGAGTTGGTCCTGAACTGTTTGTGTGTGTGTGTCTGTGTCAGGCTGCATCCTGCTGGGGGTGGCTGTTGCCATCAAGGAGTGTCGTTGCTATGGGGTAGTAAGGGTGCCTGGTCTGGTCTATGTGGGTGGTACACGGCGAAGTAACATCCAAATAACACTGGATGGTCAGAAGATGATGGAGATCATATGCTTCTCCTGTTAGTGGTCTGTATGTTACGCCTGATTGGTGTATATACCATATTTCTGTCAACATTGGGATACAACAAACCCTGTATTGATGTGATACAGTTGTCGAGTCATGACAGTCAATTTCCTGGAAATCTTTTTCTCTGTATGAAATGCCTTAACTTAACTATGGCTCCAAATGAAACACAAATCAAGTTTTTTTTGTGACATTTGAATGTGGTTGAGTTGGAGACATTTGAGCTGGTCACTTTTTCCTCTTTGCCTTCGTGAACTCACTGGACTCCTTTGCCTGAACATGCTACATAAGATTGCCGTTGTGGAAATTGGCCCTGAAGAAAGCAAAATACCAGCAATTAAACCGTATTGTACATTAGGGAAAACATAATATTGTATTGTAAATAGACTGGACCACTCGTTTAATACTTGATCCCACATTTTCAAGAGATATTCCAGTATTGGTATCAATAACTCTTCTTTATTCAAATGAAACTCAGCACTATATTTGCCCAAAACATCTTATTGGTGTTCTTATGTTTTCTAAAACATAAAAAAAACAGAAATAAGTACGATTTTATGGTCTTTTGAGATTTCTGGACATATATATGATGATCAAGTAATCAGACAGTGTTGCCTCTTTCTCCTTCCACTTGCCCACATTTTAGTTAAACGTTATCAAGCCCAATTTGAACATCCGACAACACTGCCACAGCAGCAGATGCAAAGTATCAGATGGTATTGCACAGAGGTGATCAGGAGTTGATCATTATCCAAACCGTATATTTGCACTGGGACTAAATTCCAGTGCCTGATCTAAATAGCGTCTTTCATGTCCCCCAGATGTACTTTCAGGAAAAAGATTGGTTGCCTTTAAAGCTTGAATGAACAGTATTTCTTGTGGAATTGCACGTTTTGTACAGTGCATCTGAGGTGAAGGTGTCTTAATTTTGAGCTACAGACATCTGTAAAACGAAGAATAATCAGATTTAAATAATATCTTAATCTCTTCTTTATGGCATCAGCAATTACGCTATAAATGGATTTACTCTATCCTGCTTTGTATAAGATATAAAAAATGGATCATAACCTGCTTAACGGCTGTAAAGGAAATCATCAGATTAGCTCCAAAACAAAGGAACGCAACGCACTCTTCTTCTTCTTCTTTTTTTTTTTTACATCCATTAGAACAGCTTCACCGCTCTGATGACATATATGCTGACCTGGGAGATTTAAAGTTAAGAATGGATAACGAATATTCTTAGATGTGACAGAGCGTGCTGTATTGTAAGTCCACATATCATTTCTGGAAGGTCAATGGCTTCCATCATAGCCTCAATATCCATCTCTGATACAGAAATATGATAAGTAAATGAAAAGTCTCCAGTCCCCAAAACCTTAAAATCTTGAGACTTTAGCTTCATTTATTCTTAGTTGATACTAAGTAAATATCCTAGGTATGCTTTCTTTTCTTTTTTTTTTTCTTTTTTTGTTTACAAAACCTTTGGCCAGAAAAATACATAAAAATCCAGAAATTACCATATTCGCCGCTACGTCTGTTCTTCCGGGTGTTCACAATAAAATTCGTTTGTTGTTTATAAGGGCTTTGAAATTAATGGGCAGGAAGCCAAGCTGCGAACAAGCAGCTTCTCTGAATGCTGTCGCCGTAGAGGCCATTACAGCGTTCCGTTTGAATTACAAAACCTCCTCCGGAGCAAGGTGGGTGCTGCGCGGGCGCGTGTCTGCCCACCGGATGGCGACGGATGGGTCTCGTCTGCGAAATGGTTGAACGGAAGGGTGACCAGGCGTCGCTCTCATTATTAGGCTTGTCACTGTCACTCACAAAGGCATGAGTGACAGAAGACCCTATTATCCACCAAGATTCATCTCCACCCTTCAGAGACGGGACGGCTTTCACAGTCGTCACTGCGGTGGTGGGAGGGTGGAGGGTGGTGGGTGGGGGGGAGACAAAGAAAAATGCTCCGGCAGTCTCATTAACATACTCCCACCGATCGATTTCTCACCCATGCAATGCTGCCATTTATTTATTTTTTTTTTTCAACAAACAATAGTTTTGATAAAGAATATTTTCGCTACAGTTCCGACAAAAAGGCCACTTTCCAGATAGCCGGTAAGTATGTTAAAGCCGCTCTTCCCCAGAGGAAAATTATCTACTTAATTAAAACGACCAGCAGGAAAGGCCTGGAATCATGACGGTATAATTATAAAAGCCCCAATTTTTTGTTAATCCTTGGCTCTACAGCAGACTCTCACATGATAGAGCCGGGGCCATGGCCACAAGGTAAGCACTAAGACCACACAGGGCTTTTTACAAGTAGAGGCAATGTTAGTTTGGCGTGCCTCGACTCAGGATGTGGGGAGCTGAGAGCGAACGGTCTGCTGGAGGCTTTTTAGTGGGATTGGAGCCTGGGGAGAAAAGCACAGTCAGGTCG
This sequence comes from Mugil cephalus, assembly GCF_022458985.1. NCBI lineage: Eukaryota > Metazoa > Chordata > Actinopteri > Mugiliformes > Mugilidae > Mugil > Mugil cephalus. The sequence continues at coordinate 9,387,896 of NC_061782.1, forward strand.
TTTATGAAGGACATGGAGTCAAGAGGCAAATCATAGGCATGTTTATAAGTCAATGCAATGAATGGTGCTGCAACCACTGATGTACTATTTGACCCACAGGGAAAGAAAGAGTTGTTCCACTGCGGTACGAAGCAGTACAAATACTCTTTTATATCACCCAGCCCACTAGAATTCATCCAAACAGCCAGTTTAGAGTTTAGATGTATTAAGTTTTGGTCCCTATCTGGCATTATAGTCTAGGTATTTACCAAACTATTAATCATGGCAGGACATTAGTGCTGAGCTCTGTGTTTGCATGGAGGTGGCTCTGTCTTTTGCCGGTTCGTCTCAGTGCAGGGGGCCTTTGATTTGTGTCTCACAGCTGGGCCTGGGGAAGACGTTTGAGCGGGCAGCTGCGGACGCTTAATCTCCCCACAGCTGACACAGGCTCAATTAATAGATAGCACACTTTGGGACTCTGCAAGAAAGTTGTCAGGCCCCCGTCAGATAAATCACCGGACAGGAATCCACGCTGGCTATCACAAGCTGTGACCCTGGCGGCCTGTTTCTCTTTGTTTGCTTACTTTGACTTACAGAAGGGTAATGATTTTAAAGCAGCCAGGCACACCGGGGGTCTTTTTGACAAGCGCTATGATTGCCCTGAATTGTAGGCTTCAATGAAGGGAATTTCTATAATTATGTTTTTCATAGTAAAGCAATTAGTCTAATTGTTGAATTACACTTGAGAACTTAATACATTTGTAATATAGTAATTTCAGACTTTCATACATCCATAGTCAAGATATAACTCAGAGAAAGTCACACAATCCCCTTTTAAAATACCTTCACTTTGAGGATTACGAAAAGACAAATAATTATTTGCACCCAGCAGCAGTTTCCTTGAATTTGATCACTTTTTGACCCTTGTTAATCGTCTTGTTTACCATTTTGCCGTAATGGAAAATGGATTTAATCAGCAGGAGATCTACTTTAAAAGAAAAATAAAACGCTTATGTTATGATTGTATTGATTTTTAGTCTTAACCTTAATTCTCTCAGTCAGATATCACAGTGTTGTTTATGAAATAAAAACATTCATTTAACTTTTTGCACATCTTCACATCCAGCTTCCTTCCACGATGGATTATAAAACAGGCAGGAAATCCATTCTGTATATGGAGCCCTCTATATCTTGTTTTAGTTCATGACCATGAGCAGTATGTCTAATTTTGTTCTTTTTAGTGTTGCTTTCATTACTTTAAAGTGTGTTTTTGCCTCATAATGTGCGTGCCTGTCATTGTTAAGATTAATACCCTCGCTGTTGCTTTTCAAGCAGTTGGCAGAAGCAGTATATCATAATGCACATCTCCAATTAATCTTGCTCTGACGTTACCGACAGGTAGTGAATGTTTCCTGAACTTTTCTGTATCTTGTCACAATAAACTCCTTAAGCTGCAGGTATCTCGTCAGTTTAGGAATTCCATGAGTGGACCGACTGACCCATTATGCAGTCATACAACAGGTGCGTGCTGACACGGTTTGAAGCAGCAGCTTCTAAGACTAACAGAGCTAAAAAAAAAATAAAAATACACTCCAGTAGATAGCAGAAGATCTCCAGATTTCCTCCCTGATATTGCAGAAATCTTAACCACACACAAAAAGTCAACTGATGTTTCCAACCCCTAATGCACATTTATTATGCAAAATAGCTTGCGGTGCTAATTTTCCCTCCAGACGCTATTAAACCGTTACAGAAGCAGCATCGGTGGAAGTTTAACTCCAATATAAGTCTTTCTCCATTGCATTTTATTTTATTTGTCACACTAAATTTAATTGGCAGATCTGATGCATAGGACTAGATGTTAATGTCCATTATTGCATACACCACTAAGACTCTGGGATGTCAAGTGAGTGACAGCATCCTTTGCGTTATCAAGTGGGCGTCCTCCTTCTTGGGTGTTTCGCTGATAGGCCCACGACACCTCCAGAGGGTTCATCAGTGAATCCCAGCGCCCCAGGCTCATCCCCTAGATGCCGTCACCTCACTTGAAGGCCCATTTGTAGTCCTTTCTCCTCTTCTACAGCCACTGACTCCCCTTTTCAGCAGGACTGCAGAGGTCCTTGACTGCCTGCCGGTGGGCTATCCCTCACACTCCCATCTCCCAGAGTAACCTAGATACTGAGGTGGCTACAAACCCTCTGCAGCCTGCTTCCGCTGGTCCAACCCTCACTTCCAGCCTTGTTCCTCCATGTACCTCAGCTTCTCGTGCTCGTAGGCCTTGCCTACTGAGCTCTCCCAGGGCACTGAGCTCTATGAAAGATGACCATAACAGAAGGTCTGGTTGCAAGTTGGTGTGCGCGATCTCAGCTGGGAAGCAGAGATTTTAGTCCAACTCGAGCAACTTCCAAGCACGTGCTCCGCCCCACTGCCCAACATCTGGTCTTCAGGTGGTGAGACAGGCTTGAACCGCGCCCTCCTGGACAAATGTTGTTGCTTGCCAACGGGATGACGTGGGTGGAAGGACTTTGACTGTTCACTGCTGCAAAACACCTTAGCACCTGGATGTGCCACCAGATGTGATGGCCTTGGATGAGGCTGGTCTTGCAGCCCACTACAATGTGTTTCAGCGTTGCTGGAGTCGGACAGAGTGAGCATATGGCGTCGTGGCCATGCCATTGGCTGAGGTTCTTGGGAGATGGGAGATGGTGAAGCTCCCACTGAATGCCTCCATATCCCACAGCTCTTGTTGCCAGAATATTTTGAGGCCTTGCAAGCTTAACTTTACTAAACCTAGTCACATATGTGCGTTACCGGTTTTCTTTTTAATAAATGGATTGAAAATGCAAGACGGATGCAACCCCACTCTTATGTGACATCAGGAAACATAATTATATCTTTAGCAATTTATGAAACAGATATCATAATAATAATAATGGTTCAGATTTACATGATGTTACACATCTGCTATCTTGCCGAGGTCTCGCTTGTAAAAGAGATTTCTAATCTCAATGGGACTTCCTGGTTAAAGAAAAGTTAAATAAACTAAAAAAATCACCTGTTTAGGATAAGTGGGCGAACTGAGAATGAGGAGAGTTTATTATTTTGGATATTAATGCAGTGAAGGCACTTCAGACTAATTTGCCGTGTTGAAAAGTCAAGAGCAAAACACACTGAAAGCAAAAAATAAACTAATTTCCATTCCTAATAAAAAATGCTATTGTCATAGCCCTTCATCCGAATTTGAAGTAGAATTCTAACATCCCCACCCTGTATTTTCACAGCAGTCAAGTCAATGATGAAGGAACACAAACCTACGATGACCTTTTCATACCACAACTCTCTGTGGTTTTATCATGCTTCACGTGCTACATTACAAATGTTAATGTATTGTAGACGGCTGTAGGCTTTGCTAAAGAGGCGCCTTACACCAGCAAACCCAAAGAACCATGCATAATAGCAACAGCTGTTCATGCATTTTAATTCAAAGCAGTGGCCTTTTATTGTGCGCCTCCATCTTTCTTCATTTCTGCAATTACGGACTTGCCAGAGAGTTTGGCCTAGAGATCCAAGAGGCTGAAACAGCAGCAATGCTTGTTTTCTCCCCTTGCCAGCCTTAAAGCTTGCTATTCAGATTGTTCAATAATTACATGCATTTGTCTAGTCCTGTCTGCCGTTGTTGCTTCTCGGAACAACGTATGCATTGAACAAAGTGCTTCTGTTCCAACTCTCACCTCTAGCCAGGTTGTTCTTAGAAAAGCCATCCTTTACCATCATGCAGCAGGCTCTCCTGGGTAGCTCAAAAGATGAACTTTGTGCAGGGAAGTAATTTATGATGAAATTGGCCGGGATCTGCTCAGGGGCTGTGTTTTCTAGCCGTGTTTTCTCAACATTACTGTGTCCCTTATTAGCCTAACTTCTCAAAGAGGGCAATTTCTTCAGGAGGCGACATTTAATTATGTCTGGAGGAAAATGTGTGTGTGTGTTCTATTGATTCCAGATAGAGCTTCAACTGAGAAGGGCTGGCCGCGTGTTAAGTAACTGATACGGCTTTGTGTCCTTAATATAATTCTAAAAACAGGCCTCGATGATGTGTTTTAGTGGGAAGTTTTCATGAAGTGTTGAATAATTCACATATGTATTTGATTCCTGATCTAGTCCTTGGATACTGGTCAGCAGTGAAGGTTTTAAAATTGATTTTATCTTCTCTTGGAGCTGATTTGTTTACCACTGAGATTGGGATTGAGTTATGGAAAAGAGATGCTGGTGGGGTTTTACATGTTGGCTGCCTTTGTAGCAGAGCTGCACGACTCTGTTAAACCGTCGCTGTGACAGCTATGAGATGCCTGAATCAACGTCGTTCATGTTAATTCTTTGATTCGCCAATTTTTTGATTCGAGAAACCCAAAGAACCAACTGAAATGTGTTTGATAGCATAAGCATTTAAACTTTAGACAAATGTGACACCAAAATCATTAATACATTTTTCCTTTATTTAAACTGGGGTGTACTGCAATGTGTATTCAGCACTGAGGTTACACACCGACACATCACAAGCATGTCATGCTGACACTCTCCTCCAGTCCCTCTCCTTCCGGTAATAGTAAAGCTTGAGTGCCGAAGGTAATCTAACCTAGGAGACAAGACGATAATAGCCACACTGACAGAGCGCTTGTTTGTAATAAGAGAGTGGATGAGAAGTCAAAGGTGAAAAATGAGTGTGATATTGAAGGAGGGAGAGGAAGCTGTAAAAGGAGGTCTGTGTTTACCTGTGATTATTAGTGCACCTCACACCCAGAAAAAGAAAGAGTGGTGTGAGGCAGTAGATGGAGAGACACAAGGTGATTTCCATCATGCTGGATTCCATTCTGTAAGCGGCTGCATAATCACAATTTGCGATAAGAGATGCCGACCGTGATTCCCAACGACTCGGAATGGCATCTTGGGAGATGGTGCCTTGATGGAATGCTGACGCCCTATGGCCGCGGCCTCCTCTATGGCTGCAGATATTGAGCCCATCGTTTCACTATAGCAGCAGCTCAGCTTAGTTGGGTGCGCACAGTTTACCTGTGCTGTGAAGAAATCCAAATCATAATATCTCACTCTCAGTTTCTCATTTCAGTTCATACCGAATACCACTATTTTTTGTCCGTTATTACATGAATTTTTAATATATCGGCATATACCAGTGTACTTGATAACAAAGCGTTCGGTGCTATGCGCCGCGAGACACTGTTTCTGACCGGACGATTTTCAATGTAGCACTTCTAAACTTGCATCGTGCCACTGTGTCAGTGCCAGGGTGGTGAAGATTTAAAGGTTGGTTCCCCGATTAAAGCTGTCCCCGAACATATAAGAAACAGTGTTGCGCACAGACTACAATTATTACAGTAGCCGGTCGCGCTCTATTGCTATTACAGACATAGCAGTTTAAATATGTTAAAAAAATAATTGCAATATAATTGAATCCCAGTTTCTTCAATTCATTTTGATAAAGTTTATTATTATTTATTTATTTATTTTATGTCCGGGCTGTAAATGTCCCCGGATTTCCACATCAGCAGGCAGTGCTAACGACAATGCAAACCTACAGTATTTACTCATAATGACAGTGAAATAGTCCTTAGTCAATCTATTGCAGTAGAAAATGTTGTGAACACATGATTATGCATGAGAAAAATAGAGTCATATACCGTGATACCGTCAGAATCTTGAAAAATATTGTGATACGCTTTTTTGGTTATACCTCTACTGCAATCTCTGCAGAGTTTAAAGTCATATTGTGTCTGTACAGAGTCAGTGTGTGGACTTAATTTAGAGCTGAATTTTAGATTGAAAATGAGTTATTATATACAGTACAGGAGACTCATTACATTTTAACTACCCAGACAGAGTGTTGCCAACCTGCCTGAACTGGAGAATAAGCAGCACCCCTACTGTGCAAAGAATGCAGACGGTGTATTTCAGTGAGTTAAGGACAGAGCGACTCCGCCACCTCAGACGGAGCAGTTAAAACAACATCTTTAAATGTGAGGACTGCTCCTGTCACCGTGTCCCAGGGAGTTCGGCACGGCTGGGGTTTGGCACCGAGTCGTCCGCAGCTGTTTGACTGCAGATTTCGAATGACAGCGTCACACGAGCTCCGGTAACCAAACCTGGCGTTCCTTCGTGGCCCTGGAAGGACAGCAGGAAGATTGTTTTGACCTTGTACGCCCAACTACAGATTCAAATCCACATTTAGCTCCTAATGCAGCTTTGAGTATTATGAGTACGGTCATGGAAAGACTAGTTTAAGCAGCTTCACTGCAATTTTGTTCTTTTCAACTAACATGTGCATCTGTGTTATGGTATATTAAAATGAATCCAGAGTAATACGGGATGTAATTACTACATTGTCAGCAGAAGGTGGGAAGGTGCTGTGGATATTGACAGTTCTGTTTTGACCATCTCTATTAAAGCTGGTGCTGGCGATGTTAACAGCAACATTGTAAAAGAGCAGGTTACTCCACAATGTCGGCCTGTTCCATGGACATGGTTGGGAAAACCAGCTATAGAGACTAAATCCTACTTTTTTGTGAAGTTGTAAATGTGTTCATTTCTGATGTTAAGTTGACTGGAGCCAGCCTCAAGTGGCCTCTTCAAGAACTGCAGTTTTTCCAAACTTTGAAGTTGCAGCCTGATCTGTTCAGGGAACATAACTGTGTTTGTCTTTGAAAATGCTACGTGAGAAAAACACCTAATCACAGTTGCTTTTGAGGTGCTATATTGTTCTGATAGTAGAGTGTTTCTCCACAATTTTCTAATTTGAATCAACGAAATTCAAAAAAAATCAATGAAAAAGTTTCAGTCGCTATTATTGAAAGTGAAGCAAGAAGTAGAAACAAAAAGGAACCTCACTAACAAAAAAGATCGGGGCCAACTAGCATTCAGGTAGCATCAAGTATGATATCAGCGTAGCCTCAGCTATGCGCTTAAATTACAGTGTCTGTGTTCTGCAGTGCCTCAAATGGCCCTTAATGCTCTAAATCAGCCCTGTCCACCGTATGTGCACTCAGGTCCAAATGTATGAAGACTCAAACTCCTCTGGCATAAAAGCTTAGGTTGAAACGGTAACATATTATTTTAAACTATTACATGCATAACCTCTGTTTCCCAGAAACTGCTTCCAGCCCTGTAATGTTCTTCAGCTTAAGCTGAGCAGTGGCAATAATTCGTAGGGTTCCACTGCCCTGTAAGAACCTGGGAGTGTTGTGTCATTCACTCTGGTTCCTACTTGCATTGCATTGTCAGGGGAATTGCAAGTCCTGTAAGCCTGAGGTATTTTATATCACGTCGGAGAGTAACATCTGTGACTATCTGCCTGGCACACCATTAGCCCAAATCCCCTGTTTACCTGGGTATTACAGGTAAAATGGAGATTATTATCCCTTTCCTGGGAACTTGGTTACAGTGCAGACTGAGCCCTGGCTCCTGTTGCATCCGAAATTGCCGTGATTAGGACACATAATCCAGCATCACGAGGGAGTAACTACAATAGCTTGAACATATTCCACCTGACATTTAGTTCAGCCAGATCTCTGATTGGCACTTGATTAGCAACTAATCCATGTCATTATCTCCTTCAGTGAAATTAGTTGAGTAGAAAATAGTGTCGTAAATCACAGAGGTGGAATTGTGGAAGGGCTTTGATCAGGGTACAGCTCTGAAAGTACTGCGTGCAAAGAGGAAATATGTTGTTGCCATGGATACTACAAAAAAAAAAAAAAAAATAGGTGAGAGGCAATATATGGCCCAATAGTCTCAGGAATATGTTTGTGTGCAGACAGCAGCTCTCACGGTGAGAGGGTATTGAAAAAAAAGTTTTGGTTCCTATCCCCCGACCAGAACCACACAAAAGGTTGCTGTCTCCCCGCACAGCCGCTTCAACTTTAGGTCCACCTTTATTTAAATGACTATTCCCCCTCTGTTAGATTACGGACTGATATTCAGACTTCTCCATACACTGCCAGGTAGAATCCAGCTCAACCCCCCTCCCTCCCCTCCCTCCCTACCCTCCCTCCTGCCCACCCTGCGCTGCCTCCTCTGGCTCCAGTCCTGAACCTAACCCTCAGAGGAGTGGAAAATAATTAGGAGAGAAAATTGCTGCTGACACTATTTCTGAAAAGCAGGGTATTGTAATGAGAGCAGAGCAGGTATTCATTGTGTCTGAGGGAGCGATTGAAAGCCCTTGGTTTTCGGGCTGCCTGGGAGAAGCCCGGGGAGAGTAAGCAGAGCTTTGCTGAGTCCCTTAATGCATGTGGGAACGGAGCCTTGAGAGGACGAGACAGAGGTGTCTTCAACAATGGCAGGAGCCAAGGTTACAGCTGAGTAACTAATTCAAACTGCTCTAGACTGACACACACACGCTCACACGCACACACGCTCGTCTCCTTTGTCTCTCTCAATATGTCTCCCCCTATGTCTCCTTGTTCCCATTATGAGTTCAGAGGGACGCCGTCCAGCCACCCCTCAAAGTTATCTTCATTAGTTGTGTGGACTTGCTGGAGTGGCTGCTCTGGGAAGCTTTCTCTGAGCAAGGCACTCAGGGAAGATGAATAAATGTTTTGTCCCGCACAGGCCCAGCCTTAAGCAGTGGCAGGCTGCGAGAGGAGATAGATGAGGTATTAACTGTTATATTTTTCAGCAGAGGCTGAAGAAGCCCAGTCGCGGGGTTGACAGAAGCAGATGCCGCCGTCTGAATATTAAGCCTGTTAAATGGAATGTCCTCAATAAAGAAGTCTTAACCGTGGTTGAAATATAGCGCTTCTCGGCACCGATTGTGCATCTCGTAGACGAGCACATGTTCGCCCTCAGAGCTTCTGCCTGACATGTGATTCATCCTGAAAGCTGTGGCAAGATAGTGAGAGGGGTCGCTTTGAACGCCTTTCAGTGCAGGTGCATCGTCTGGAGGATGTGATATTTTTTGTTCGCATTTGAATATGATTAGTGCATCTAAGGAGAATGAAGTAGGGACACAGCCATAATGGCATTCAGAATCATTCTGAGACTGCTCTTAACACATGGGGCTTTGGGTGATGATAAAGCCTTGTTAGGCTCATGAAACTGACTTTCTCCTGGCCTCTGCAGCTGCAACGTGCAGACAATCAAAAATAAGTTAAAATTCACTAAATTGTTTAAAGTTAAATAACAGAGAGCGAACTGCGACTTTCCTCCTTCTTGAAGAGAATGTCTATGCCATTCTTAGTTAATGGGAATCTGAGGCGGCTTTTGTGCTGTTGCAGGCATCTATAATGTAGAAATCTAGAGGGAATAATGCTGAGATCTCCCTTAAATGAGAAAATAAATTGATAGCTAAATTGCATGTGGGTCGTATCTCCACTTATGGGAGCTGATCAGATCTGCTTTTAGTTGCCTAAATACTTGGATGCACATATTCACGCTCAGGATGAATTCACAACCTGCTCCGGAGTTCAAAATTACAAAGTGCATTTTTAAACGCCTCCCTTTGTTTCCGTGCTTGCGTACCGCACTTTGTGTCTTCCTCAGGCACACATGCACAAATACACACACGCCACCCGCCATGTGTCTTCTATATTCCACCCATTCTGTGAAGTGGTCTAAGAAAAGCAGATAAATTAAATCTGCAGCTTTACCATCCAAGATTCTGGCCATCAGCCAGATCTCTTCAGCATTTCCGTCTCTGTTCCCAGGCAGAGAGAATTTCCAGGCTTTTAGGGGCTCGCCGGCAATAGATGCGCGGTGACAACACTCAGGTGGCATCAGAAAAAAGTAGCTTATGCAACAGGAGGAGCCCTAAAGTGGAAGTTGGAACTATTATCTACAATCTCATTCTTCTCAGAAGAACTGAGATGAAACACAGAACCTCGTGTGCCCCCACTTTGCTCACCGGGTTCCTGAGGTGCTTATAGGTAAGAGATCAACCACGCTCTGCAGTGATGAGAAGAAGTGTCTGTGGAGAATGGACTCCTGCGGGAACGCGGTAAACTAGAGGAGGCCAGTATTATATCTTCCTACCCTGGCTGGCGGGCGCTATATGACCAGAAAAATATATCATATTTTACCTTGAACCTGCTATAGGGAAACACGAGGATATTTTCCTGCTCTTGAATCGTCTCCCTAGCATGTTTTTTTTAGTAGTCAGGTATTTTTTATATTAACCCTTTGACTTGAAGAAATACCATTAATCGCGATAAAATATCGTTCATTTTTAATCGCGATTAATAGTGTGCACTCTAAACTGGGTTATTAGACATATAATTATTAACATGTTCACACGATTGTACAGTTTCAAACAATATAAATACTGAAGCTGTATGATGTATATTTTTGAGCTATGGTCATCTGCTCAAAAGCGCTATAGCTCAAAAAGTATAAAAGCTACAGCTTAGATATTTGTTTATATAATGGGCAATTTTGTGTATCTTACAAATTGAATGACTAACAGTAGTTAGAAAATGGGTCCAAAATGAAAAAGATCTATCGTTTGGTTACAGTGCCAGTCAAAGGCATAAACATACAGAATGCTAAACTGTCATTAGTGCACATTTATCACTAGTGTAGTTCACAAGCCAATGAGTCAGAGAACAGTAGAATTTTGAAAATATTTGATCAGTTAAATGAAATAATAAAGTTTTCATGCTTTTTATACTTAGTGATGCTCTTCAATGCTTCAACAAAGGTCTTGCTTGAGTTTAGTGCACAAACCTTCCTGTATACTGCAGTGTTATTACATTGATTCATCATAGTCCTGATGTAGATTCCCTCTTAATGCCATGCTGCTGTTTCTTATGGTCCATATCACACTGCAAAGGAAAAAAACACATTTAAATAATTTAACCAGCTGCACAAATTAAAAAAATAAAAATAAACTCTGCTTTTTAGAGTTTTCAATCCAGCCATCTGCATTTTGCCGATTCATGCACGAGATGTTAAGAGGTAACTGCGATGCGCATAAGCGTGGCCGGTGACAGTTTTGTTAGCGCGGCTGGCTGCTATTGAAACGCCAAGCCTACATCCACTCCAGCCCGTGTTAAGTAGCTTCCATTGTCACCGCCGCGATCTGTCCTCATATCCACATCACTGTCAGACTCGTGTTACTTTTTTGAAAAGCCATCAGGATTCGTCTCTGTCAACCGCCTGTCCCTCACTCCATTAAAGATGATTGATAGAGCAAGAAAATCTTCCACCCAGCTGTTGTCGTTGACTCATCCCTGAGAGATTGAAAGGAGCTCAAAGATAGGGACCATCCCTCATCAAAGGGCTTTTTTTTTTTTTGGTCTGTGATGATGATGTGAAGCAAAAATACTTTTTGAAGCTGGTATGTAACTCATCTCTAGCCTTGTTTTCACAGTTTTCCGGGCTGAATAATTATTACATTACGGTGGAGGATAGTGAGTCCAATTTTTCTTTCATCAGAATATCAGAAGAATATGTAAACGCCGGCTGTCCTGCAGACTATTTTACCTCTCAGCTGTTTAAGCTTTGATAGGTTAAGGTACTCGAGGAGTCTTAATAAAAACAAAAAGCTCTCTGTTTGTCCAACTGCTACTGTTCCTCCTCCTCGCTCGGTTATCCTCTAATGGCCTGTGAGGACTTTTGCAGGACAACTTGAGGAGGACTTTATGATGTTTCAGTGTGATTGATAACATGCTCTTGGAGGGATGTCAGGCTTTCAGAGACGGATAATGTGGATTTCTATCTCTCTGCCTTCTTGTGTAAGACATGCCATCAATCAAGTGTATCGTGGCCTTAACCCGGTAAAATTAAAACCTTAGAGGTTGGGGGTTGGGGGGAGGCGGCGGCACGGGGCCCGGGGCCCGGGGTCTCCGTAGAACCAGGACACGCGCATCAACAGGGAGAGTGTGACAGAATCAGAACACAGATCCACATCATAGCAGGCTCACCGCAGAGAACCGGGGTGGATTCCCACCACGGGGCAGAAAATACAGTTAACGATCTGACTATATATTGCTGTTGACAGAGGAGAGGGATTACAGGAAGAACAGTCTCATTTTCACTGTGTGCGGAGGCGTTATTAGATCCTACCCAGCTAATTTCATTCCTAAGGTTGTCAATATTTACCAGCAGCAGGCCCAGCACACTAAAGCAGACCCGGTCTCCAGACGGAGCAGAAAATACACGCGCTATAGGGGGATAATTCGAAATCGAGACTCAAAGAATCAAACCCGCGAAACGTAATTTTCAGCTCGTTGTTTGCTTTCACGCGATAAAACGCAAAAACCGGTAATTAGCCCAGCTGCTCTGAGATGTGTCGCGTGCCTGGTTACGCATGTTTCTCCCGAGACGGGCCTCACCTGTGTTTGTTTGTGTGTGTGTCTGTGTGTGTTTCAGTTGACGGTTGCATACACAAAGCGGCCGGGTCCTGCCTGTTCGATGAGTGTCACTCACTAAACGGCTGTGAAACTGGAAAAGCCAAGATCACCTGCGGCTACGATCTCCCTGCAAGATGTGAGTACCATTAATTATTACAATTTTTTTATTTTTTTTTTTCAGCTTGTTCTCTGTTGTGCCTCTCACTCGTGCCTTGCAGGGAAATGCTGTAATCGAAACTGCTGCCATAGAGAGCTGCGTCACCTCACAGTTAACATTTCGGTGGTAAACACTTTGATTGAGACATCATTCTGTGCGGCATTAATCTATATTGTTCTTATGAAATAGGCGCCTTAAGCAGCTGGTGGATTGTTCTGTCAGCGCGCTCGTGCGGAAAATCGCTCTTAACGAGTGTTAAATGTTTTCTTTTGGCGCAGTCTCACTCGGATTTGACGGAGCGGTCCGTGATTCGCGTGCGTCGCATCTTGAACTGAGGTCAAGTGTCCGTTTAGATGAACGGGGCCACGTTTACAAATGAAACTCTAAATCTACGCGCTGCCCACACAGATGAGGTATAAATGTACTTTTCCACCTGCGTGTAATGACTGGGATCATTAGCCTCGGATCCACAGACTGAGTGGGATGCTTTTGATGTCCAAAATAAATAAATAAATAAATAAACAAACAAACATTTTAATCACAATTTATTAGTTTTCGAAACTCATTTGTAATAAATAGGGATTTGTTATTTGGAGGATAATTAATATGATTGGTGCTTATTGTACGGCTGGATGGGAGTGTCATCTGCACATAAACAAAGACATTAAGGGAGCTATTAGTTGCTTAATTTGATTGATTTTTCATCCCTGATTTATTCTGTTAACGGATCACATAACTCTTAGTGTCGAGGGATAAACGATCAGATGTGGGACTGCAGTGTTGTCCTTGTTTTTGTCTCTATCTTGGACAAAACGTCTGGAATTCCAGTCTCGGGGCTTTCACGCGACGTATTTACAATCTAATTTGTATTTGGCAGTTGTCCTTAACGCAACGCGTCACTTCTTAAACTTCGTCTGAAGCTTCTCTCCGTGCAAACTTGGAATGGAAAACATGATAGGATGGAAGAAATGTCACTTGGTGTAATTCGGTCGAGACAAACGTCCCAGCAGTCCTAACCTAACCCTGAAGGATTTCCGTGAGACAGCCAAGAGAAGACATTGAGGCTCAGATGAAATTAGGTTGTGTTAATACGGTATGTCGTAAAGATGTCAAACAAATGGAGCAGATAAACTGTGAGTCAGTCTTGTGGGCAGCCGGTTCAAGCGTCTGCAGCTCCAAAACAGGGTGCACCATGACAATTTAATAACCCGCGGTGTCACCTGGGAGCAATCAGGGTGCCACTGGGTCCTGTTATTGTAATTATCTCTGGGCAAAACACCTTCTCAGCGCTGATATCACATTATAGATAGTGTAGTTCTTTACCAGGAACAGTTAGTTTGCTTTTTTTTTTTTTTTTTTTTGAAGGTGATGTTATTTCATATTAGAGGTATCTCCTCTCCCAGCCGGTATCATCTTCCAGCTCTAATCACTGTCATCATCAGCGTTGTCTCTCCGCCGCTCTGGGAAACTGACAGCCGCTTGACTTTTCTTTTCGCGAGCGCTCGGCTCACTCGCTCCCTGAAGCCCGTCCGCCGTTTGGGGTTTTGCTCTTTTTTTAAATTTTTTTTTACATTAATTTATGTCTCTGACTTATTTGTTCCACCTACACGCTCGTAATGAAGCTACAGTGGCTGCAAACGACTGTCTGTTCAGTCTCTGAAATCTCAAATAATAGTCTGTCCACCCACTCGCGACTGAGCAAAGTAAACAAACAAGACAACAGACAGTTTTGTATTTTCCTGAATTCCGGGATGTCACGTGTAGGCGTCACAAGAAAGGTTGAAAGCTCGCCGTGATAACGCGTTGTATATCGGACTAATTGAACGTTGATATTATGTTAAAGGGCCCCGTGCTGTGTTCGAAGCTAAATGTGCGAAATGGATTGAAAAGAACTGCAGGATGACGATCCACCCACTCTGCACACGGCATTGTTTTCCACAGTGGCCCCTAATGTTGGAGCACATGCAACAGCAAATGTTGCAGCTCTGTCTGCAAGCAATACATATGTTTGTTTGTTTTTTATTATTATTTTTGCATGCATCCCTACTGTGTGTGTGTTTATATGTTGAATGTTTGTATTTGGAGTATGTTTCCCATAGTACGTAAGTGGTCTGCATTAACATATACTGTGTAAAGAAGGCACACGTAATGAGAACGCTTCTTGACTCCTGATGTTTGCATCCTCATTTAAACATTATACGTTCTCCTTGCCACCAAAGTTTGCTGCTTTGAAAATTGCATTTTTTATGGTACCACATGTACTACGCTTCACACCTCACAATAGACTTCCCCCCTTCCCAGCTGCCTAAATGTGAAAATAGTTTGTTTACTTGTTAGGTGGTGAGAGGTTGATAGACACTTGAAATTTCCTACATATCATTATCCTAATAGCATAATTGCCTATGGCATTTTTTGACTTACTGTTCCAGTATCAATAAAAACACCAATGTGCTTTGCTTAAAATTGCGTTTTTTCTTGTTTTCCGAAAACGTTCAAATATGACTTAGGCAATTATGCTGTTAGGCTAATGATATAATGGAACAGGCCAAAAAGCAATTAAAAAGCCTGTTTTTTTTTTTTTGTTTTTTGTTTTTTTTGTTTTTTTTTTAAAACTTATAAACCAGCGCTGGTGATGTTTTGAGCAGATCACTGATTAAGAGTTGTTTGTGAAGTTAGTTTTCAAATCTCATCGCCTTCTCTGTCACAGCAGCTGGAAAGATGAAATATTATTCTGGTCATAGTGGGTGTAAAAAGAAATCCTCTCTTTCATTTCTGGCAGCTGTCAACGTGCGGTACTTTTAAAATTGTTAAACTGATACAACCAGGCACTAAAATGTCAAGATTGTCAAGAGATAATTGGTGAGACAACTAACATGTGAGGCAATTTAGAGTTTAAATACATTTTTTTTTTTGCTTTTTTATTATGTTTCTTTAACTGAAATGGACGTGCAAACGCAGGTCTCTGTGCGCCCTCAATTTCGATGCATGCGAAGCTGCCTCTGCTGACGTATACGTGCAGATGGTAGCCCATCCACTCTTCCAAGAGTGTGAAGAACACAGACAGATGGATCATTTACGGTTTACATCTTGGCAAAGCCCCACATTTTCAATCTAGGCATTCCCTTCCTTGTTTTGCCTGAACATTAGGCTGCTTCTCAAATTTTTTTTCTATAAACACATAAGTCTCTCAGAGGATTTGCTCTTCTTTGGGGACGCCCGTCTCTGGAATCCATTCGGCTGAATATAATTGGAAATAAGTTAAGTCTAAACCCAGAACAAACTGTAAATCACTTTGGCTTTAATTAAGGTTTCAGATATTTAAGCTTGGCTTTATGCTGCATCTCTGGAAGGCGTCTCATGACATTTCCAACAATGCAGGGAAATAAGCCGTCCGTCATACTGATGATGCTATGAACTCTAGCCATTTCCCTTGATCCTGGCAGCATTTTTGGAGTCTTAAGTGTTATTTTGAAGATATAACACACGGGGTATTGTGTTCCATCTCACAAGGATTACGCTTGTCAATTTTGTTGTTTTTGTAAGAAATGGAGGAATCACAATTTGAACCTAATACTCAGAAATAACTGGTAAACCAATAAAATGCTTCCTTGTGTGCTGGAAAACTACTTATTGCCCACAGGGAGACAAGCAGTTGATCTGAAATCAGAGTTGTCCTTGTTTGGAGATTTGATGTGCTGAGGCAATGGAAAATGACCGGACTGAACCACCCCTGCTCTGCCGGGTTTTTTTTTTTTGTTTAGTTTTTTTTTTATCCTCAAGACAAGAAAATTGCTCTCCATTACACCCCACTAAGCAGTTTAGGCTGTGAATCCCAGTGGCAAATGAGGCTTTCCTTTAAGAAGGCCAAACACATGTGGGACTGATTATTACGGGACTGGCCTGGGATTATTAATCAATGACAGTAATTACCCACCTACCATAGCGGAAAGACTCCCAAAAATGTCCCTTACATCAATCTGACAAGGAAATTGTCTATTTGCCCTTATGTTAGACAAGTTACTCATCTGTTCATTGATTAATGATCAAATGAAAATATCTTGTCAAGTGTAACAAGGTAAGCCCCTTATTTATGACTACGATACTTGGAGATGGGGTTTAAACACCGTGCACAGTTGTGTGTTCACGTTCACGTGGGGAAAAAAAATGTCCAAATGATGTATTCAGACAAGGCTTCCCCACCTGCAGTTATTCATAGCTACCCTCTTTAGGAGGGTGCGTGTTTGTGTCTTTGTCCTTTGTGGATCACCTGTGAACATTTGCTATAGACCACTTTTGAAAAGTAATTTGGCAGCCCTGCGTCTGGCGAGAATGTATCCACTGGTCCAAAACAGCGTCTTTATGCTCCCACCTGTTGAGCTGCGCTGAATGAGTATTTCTGATAGAATTGTACAATGTGATGGCTTCGCTTAACCTGACGTGCCAGATGGCTTGGGACCTGTTTGGGAAGAAGGCGTGCGCTTTCAAAAAAAGTGCTCTATCTCTCTGTTACGATCTATCGTCGGCTAACTTCAACCAAACCTTATGATGCGTAACGCCCGAGAGGAAAAACAACAATGCTGCAGTCTGCTTTGAAGGCTTGTAAGCAGTCCGTGTCCCTATAGCTCCGTGGCTTGGTATGTTGGTAGATAATACTTGCTGCCCTTTAAGAAATATTTACACATTAAAAGGCAGAGGTCATCGGGGATGTCAGAGGAATTTGTGCTTCTCAGCGTATTATTATGTGGAAGCTGCCAGTGCTTCCTGATAGGATGCCGATTTTTCGGAGCACGGCGGCTCAAGAGCAAGGCTCAAGATCCTGTGTTCCTGTGGCATTTTGTGACGCCTGCAAGAATACAGCTGCCTCGTAATGTAAACCTTCGCTGGCTTGGTAGCTTCATCTGAGAACATCTGAGAAATGCAGTTCATACGGTCTTTCATTTATGACTTTGTAATCATTTCTTGTTTGCATTTAACAAACATAGAAAGCAGCCCTAAAGTTTGTTCCTGGTGTGATATCGCTACAAAGCAAAGCAATTTGGATACAAAGGTAAATTTGGTGGATAATACATTTCAAAGTTTGGTATTCCCTGGATAATTAAGGTGTATTGTGTCTTCTTAAACCTAAGTACAATAACTCCGTCTCCTGAAAGTAAAATATAATAACTAAAAGATGATCTTTTATGATTGTGATTCATCTGATGAGCCACAGAGTTGTCTAAATCTCACCATTATGCCCAGACTAGTAACGTTCAGCATAGACCTCACGTGTTAATGTGCACGTGCGCGTCTCAGCCCGAGTCATCGTGGCAGGGTTCAAACCAGAGTCCTACTTGAGAAAGTGAATGTCCCAAAGGAACCTTTAGATCGAGGTCTGAAATATTTTACCCAGTTTTGTTTTCCTCCCTAGGGTTACTTCAGATTGACAGTTCAAAATGTTTGTGGTGTTTATTGTTTTGCCTCCCTCACCCAGCCCGTCATTCCTTAAGTTCTAAGTATATGCTTTAAATAATGAATCGTATTTGGAGAGACGAAAGCCGGGCCAGGCCTTTGTTTTATCGTGTTGCTGTCATAACAGTGGCCTCTTTCCGCTTTAGTCTTTATTAATTATTTGTGAACATGTGTTTCTTGAGCTTTAAATTAACATGTGGAAAAAAAAACATCATAGTATGAATACTTGTTTATTTTTAGCTCTGATTACATTTGTGAAACACGTACTTCAACCCTTTGCTGAAGTAAAATTGCCAATACAGTAATGTAAAAATAACAAAACAAAGAAGTCTTGCGTAAAATTCCAAGTGTTTTCTGTGTCATGTCATTAAATATTAAAAAAACTGTACTGGTTTGGTGCCTAGACTGATTTATTACCATATGTTGAACTATTAATGCTGTAACATGCATGTAAGCAGCATGTTGTTTTTAGGGCTACAGGTAGAGCTAGTTTCAAATACTTCAAATACATAGAGGCGCTGGCAGACCTCTGTTTACTCTCTTATCTAAAACTGGACCCTGACTGTTTTTAGCACGCCCAGCTGGAGGTCTGTGACTGCCTGCTGCTCCACACTTGTCCGGTGTGCACTCGCCACATGAGCAAGCTTAATCCAATACTCTGTCTGCAGCAACTTACGCTACCGTGAGCGAGGATGCGTTCTCTCTTAAGACCATCCGAAGTCTTTATCTGTTTGACTTGGCACCGCTGCAATTCTCAGCAATGCAGTTCCAATCGGTCTGTCGAGCACTCGGACAAGATCAATAGGTTGCAATCGCTGTGTCTTTCTCCATTTATGTCCGTGCTTTATGGCCCTAATTAAGAAGAAATAGGTTGTGTAGTTCAAGATATATACCAGGTCCGTACATTGTATAATTGTACACGCAATTTGCAGACGTTACAGAGCAAAAAGCAAGGTTGTCAACCAAGATAATTCAAATGCACTCTTGCAAGGCTCCATGGAGAAAGACTTTCAGAGTGTACCATCAATTCCATTAAGCAGCATTTCTTAGGACATGGTTTTCGAGTCACGGTAGCATGATCATATGAGCTTTACTCAACTCAGTGAGGAAGTTTTCTTTCTTATTTTTCCATTCCTACTTCCCAACACCCTAAAACTCGTGATGGCAGCTTCAGATGTTTGTTCCTGCACCAGATTCTCAGTAATATCAGCGCAAGCTCCAGTGGAACTTATAGGACCATAGTTAGACAAAACACCTTCGGGAGGCGCAGCCCAGTTCGGTTCACCTCCTCCGTTATCTGCTGCTCTCTTTCAGTGCAAAATGGGAGTCTCTGGTGTTTACAGTATCTGCACCTGTGCTAATAATACTAATCATCTGCCGGTGATAAATTCTTTTCCCCGATAGCGTGAGGAATCTTTCCCATGCCCTATTTAATCTGGGAGACCGGGCCGTCTGTTCCGTCTCTTTCCACTCAGCAAACACGGATAAATCACAGCAAAGTACCCACTATTAGTAAGTGACATATAGCTCATTCTGATTAAATTACCCCCTTGAACATTATCATTTTGCCGAGCTTGTTTATCAGAGTAGTCTCCGCCCCGTCACATGCGGCGGGGCCGGCACTTTTGGAGGCCGCCGGACAGCCCGTAATTTGTTAATTTGGCTGCCGTTTGCTGTTTACAGGGGGGAGGATTTAGACTCTTTGAGGAGCCGCTTTTGATGAACACGTTCGCTCTTTTGTCTCTTTCGCGGATGTTATTGTGCAACGTGTTGGAGCATTAGCCATAGCAGGATACTTACTTAGATGAGTGTTAAAACTCATGTACAGAGAAATAAATCATTCCATATTTTTTGTGTCTGTTTAGTGCCTCATTTTACATTTTTACTATTTTTTTAAGGATTTGAAGGATTTGTTAAATCTTCTCAGGTCACAGGGGAGTTGCAATATTTTAACGCAAAAAAAAAAATATATATATATATATGTGTGTGAATAGCAGTTTGTTATTTTGACACCGCTTTTCACACTTGAAATGGAAAACAGCTGAACAGACTGTACTGTACCTTATTTTCCCCCCTTTCCTCATTTCTGATTCGACACCGGCGTGAAAGACATCCTTTGTTGTAGCAGATAAATTAGAGGGACTCAACTCAACCCTGGTGGCCATCGCGCTCCCAGCCACACACACACACACACGGTGCTAAGTCAACATCTCCTCCGCTGCTCACTGTTAGCACTCACATCATAAATGTCACTCCGGCTCCTCGTGCACACTCCATTTACCAGGCGGGGTCTACCACAGACTTTCTCAGGCCGACTTAATTGTTTTAGTGTTTTTTTGTCTGGGGCCTGGTACCCCTGTCACTTGCACTGGCGTTAAGTAAGTTTCAAATTGAAGACAAACTTTTTTTTTTGTGTGTGTGTGTACAGAAGCGTTATTATTATTAAAACTGCAAATTAAAGAAGGAATTAAATTGAGCCAAGTCGAGCTGAGAGTGTTTCAGAATATGTACATATTTTTCAATTTAGAGAAGTGCTAAATCTTTAAATCCAGTAAAGCTAATGATCAGACCTTGCTGTTAGGATGAAATTCTAAGCTGTTTATGATTATACCCTCCACATTTTCAATATGAATTAATAATCAGATATCAAGGACGGGCCAGCTGTTTTTCAAGCATTATTTATGAGGGAAAAACTGTCTCCAGACTAATCGTCTTGCTCTCTGGCTTCTCACTGGCTGTAATGGGCGCAGGAAGAACAGAGCGGACCTAATTTCGCCGCTCATCTGTGAAGACCAAGTACTCTTCTGTGTCCCTCTCTTTTTAGATATTTGTGTTTCCTTTGTTGGCTGGCCTGTCAGTCTTCCAGGCCTCTTGAGGACTGGAGTAATTTGGTAATTTTGCCTAAACGGTGATACTGTAATTATGTGGCATCAGCTGCCTAGCTGTCAGCGAGACGGCCAGCGGTCATTCATCACCAGGAAACTAGATGTGGTGGTGGTGGTGGGGAGGGTCATCGTGACTGATGGGGTAAACACTAGCAGAAAGAAAATGTGGTGGTCTCTCCCAAAAATGGTTGAAAATAGGAGGTGAGAGGCCTTTGGAGTAATGGGGTGCAGGAGCAGCCTGTGCGGTGGGCAGGTTGTTTGACTGAGATTGGGAGGGTGGGGGCGGGGGCGGGGGCGGAGGGGTGCATCAAGGCGTTCCTGAGCCACTGAATGACAGTGATGCATCAGGAGGGGGGCTTGTGGGTGGCAGATAAAGTGGGACCAGTGGAAGGTCAGGTTTGAAGTGGAATGTGGCAGCGGCTCTAATGCAGTCCTGCCTCCCCATCACACACAGCTCCCATCTGTCCGCGAGTAAGCCAGGCTTAATGAAGGCTGCCGTTATAAAGGGCTCATCACCCAGTGGTGGCACATTTACACACACACAGAGAGCCGTCACTACTCAAGTGTTGTGGCTGCCAAAGTCTGTCACATTTTTTAAAATTCTGATTTAATGTTGAATGTGTTTTTTTTTTTTTTTTCCCCTCAGATAATAATAAAAAAAAACTTTGTGTCATCAACGGATCAAAGCAGCACTTTGTACATTTTCCCCTCCGTGTTTAACTGTAGTGAACAGGTTTCTGTGAACCAGGTGGTGGAGGGGAAGTGTAATGCGTAGAGTGGGAAAAACTCACAAAACAGTTGTAGATAGAGTTGTTGTTTCAAGATCTCACAGATTCACTCTATCCTTAAATAAAAATATGGTTTTATTAAAATTTCCCAGCCTGAATAACGAATAAACAGGCTTTTATTTCAAATATTTTTTGTCATACTCTATCATCTTAATGAGAATGCATTTCCTGATGGGACTTTTATTTTGAAATGTTTGTAGGCATCCATTAAACCAGATGCACGGGATTTAAGGACGACATACCACACACGCATACGCCAACCACGACTGAAAGAGATCAATAGTTAAGAATAATTTAAGAAAAAAAAATGTATAATAAAAAACAGCATTATTATATTGTTGAATTCATGAAATTGAAGTGGTAGAAATTCCCAGGACTTTATCCACTCTTTTTATTTGAGAAAATATGGTCCTTGTCCCTGTTTTGCACGTTGCTGAAACAAAATCCTAATGGGTGCAGTGCTGATGTACTAAATTAACATGTGGTTGCAAAGTAAAGGTGCATGCAGAGTGGGGCTACTCGGCGCGTAACCAAATGAATTAATTTTCTCTTTTTTTTTTTTTTTTTGTTTTAACACCGATCCCCCTCCTCATCATAGCTGTTTATATTCAAATTTTAATTATATGCTCTATTTTGAAGATTGACTGTCTTGCAACAACAACAGCTTTGTAGTGTTAAGCGGGGCTTCGGGCTTCCTGGTACTGTGACTGAGACCAACACAGAACGCTGCCACTCATTCCTCGGGGACAATAGTGCACGGTTTATGGCTAACGCTCGCGCGTCTCCGCGGCTGACAGCGGCGTTGTCTCGAGAAGAAAAGAGAAGTTTTTAATCTGATGGCTTTGTTTACCTTTCATCCAAGACTAGGGATAAAAACTAATTAAGAACAGGGAGTAGCAGACTCCTGTAGTGCCATTTTCACAGCTAATTATGCATGAATACAGCCTGCCTAAATAGTTGCTCCCTAGTCTTTGATGTTCTTTTCACTAAATTGCTATGGTTACTTCTGCTCATTAGGCTTTTAAGATTGTAAACGCTGACAGGTTTTATATACCTTTTTTTCCCCCTTCTTTTTATTTGCCATAATCTCGATGCTGAAGATACGAGCAGATGGAGACGTCGGCTTACTTCATTCCAAAATATAGTCATGTGTCCTAAATGTGTATCCCTGGTTGCCATTCATGGGTTTAATGCTGTGGATTTAGAACTGCGCTGCGGCCCTTAAAAACCATTAACCTTCCCATAAAAGTACATATGGCTCTCTATAAACCCTAATGGGGTACGGGACCAATACACAGGAGCTTGCGTGTTCCTTCAGGGGCACCACTTAGGAAAAATACGGAAATGAGACTCCACGAGTTCCAGAATTTTCGTTGTACCTCGCGTTAAGTGCTGTTTCAATCAATATGTTCCGAGGAAATTAAAGTTTGTATACCTGTGCGTAGGTTTCATGGCCCGAGGCGGTTTGATTTTCTAACCTTTAATTCGTTTTCTTTCCATTTCCCTGACCTTGCTGTTATTCACGGAGCCGCGCGAACGCGGAACAACCCGTGCAGCCTTTTGTCTTGAAGTGTTTTCAAAAATAATTAGTAAGTAATTCTCTTCTGCGGCAATTTAGCTCTGCACCTCAGCGGCTTCACGCAGCACGGGGAGAATAATCACACATTCTGGAGGTTTGTGACTGAGTTTCGAGAATGTAAGTGTTTAACATAAATGAACAATGCTGCAAATCAAATGTAGCTCGCATCCTGTAGGTGGGCTGTTAAATCGCACCGAACGACAATCAGCGCCCGCAGCGTTTAACCGCATGTGTCACAGACTTCTTTTAACAACTCTTAACTGACTGTTGACCAGTAAACTGGGACACGTTTGCTTATAAGTGTTTATGACATGTGTTGGCCCGAGGTGCTGGCTGTTTCTTGCCATCCAGCCGCCTCCATCTCCCTGGTTGTTTTAAAGACGTTGCAAGGTGAGAAATGGCTTTGTGACAAGTAGTTTTATGGTGATCACCTTGAGTCGTCGCTCTGGCCAGGAGACCAGTGAGTGTAATGGATCTGCTGGGAGCTCTCACTATGGATTTATGAAAGTGCAGCGCTGGAGGGAAGGATCAGTCACCTTCCTCTGTTTTCCACAAAGCGAGGGGCACAGATGAAGCGTCGGAGATCTAATCCGAGGCGGCGGCGCCTTGACAAAGGGAACGGGGCCGTCGCCGATCCGTAGAGTTTACTTATCCGGCACGTCCGCGGAAACTTTCAGAAATCCGAAGCATGTTAGATTTTTAATTGGGACCGAGCCACAGAAGCTACAGAAGCAAGAACTGATCTCCCCGTGAACGCATCCTTTCTAAATAATTGCTCTCACAGACGTACACACACAATCCAAGCATGTCGCGCAGCACGAGGCCGTGCACTGAAGGGGACCAGGACGCGTCGGTAAAGGTCCCCTCCATGCGCGCGGCGGTTAGGTTGGCAGGGCGAGCAGGGGAGCGTCCGGATCAAGTTTCCCCCTCCTGCTGTCTAATTATTGACCCATCTGGTATTGTCTTTTCAATTGTTTCAATTATGATGGCACTGGTGTTGCTCAGCACCCTGGCGTCAGGGCATGCATAATTCATGCGCAACACCCTGGACTCCACTCAGAGCTGTGGGTTTGAGCTGAATGTCAATACCGCCCCATGCCCCCAGTGGAGCAGAGGGCTGTCTGTATTGACAGCGAGGAAGATAAGGAGAGCAAAAGCAAGTGCTGCCAAAGACAGTGGATAGTGATGCTATCGTGGAGCGTGTAGGTGAAAAGATTTCTTCTTGAGCGTGCGTGCGTGCGTGCGTGCGTGTTTGTCACCGAGAAATAAGCTGTCTTCACAGCTTGTGTTTGCTGTCGCCTAATATGCGACCTCATTATTGTCACCCCCGGACCTTAAAATCGATAGTGTTCAATTACTCATGAACCACAGACCCAGCATTGTTTACTAGGAAATCAGAGCCAGCCAAGGGTTAACCCTCTCATCGGGGATTTGACCACCGCTTCCATCATGGCGCGGAGTGCAGAGGCAGAGGAAAAAAAGGTGGAAGTCAATCAAGAGGAAAAAGGTTCAGGGAGTGTGACCGTTCATTAAGAGGTGTGAAGATGAAAGAGAGAGGAGGTCAGATTTTTGACACCCCGCTGTAATGAAAGTGCTTGTGGGGAGGCAGCGCGCGGCATCTGTAAAATGTGTCATTACCAGACGCCATTGGCAATTGTTTACTCACAGATTGGGAGCAGATGATCTGGAGAAACTTATATCGCTCGCAGCAGAAGGCGTATCCGCCGCTGTCGTTTGACGAGACATTTTGTTACGACGCAGGAGGGGGGGAAAAAAAAAATCATGTTCATGTAGTTCACATGAGCGCTCAAGAGTATCAGGACCATCTGCATTACTCCTAAAACATTATTTAACAGAATAGAATGTTAAGGTTGTCATTTCCCTCCCGAGAGGTATTGAAGGTTTCTTTGCATATCCATTTCCATCACCACCGCCGCGAACGACTCATTGATTCAGAACCTGTGGACCCATGTGACTCCTTCGATATTCATGCACTGACCCCCCGCACCTCCCCACAACAAATCACCTTCAGTTGCAGGGGGGGCCCTCATGCACGCTGGCCTGCTGGCCTTCAGCTCCGTCTCTAGCGTCCCTGCAGTCACACCGGATGTGCGCCGAATAAAACGTAACGAGACGGCGGTTCCATTCTGTTAAAGGCACCTCCGAATACCTGGGCCTGCACGAGGAAAAAAAAAATGACGTCCCTTCCTACGGAGGGGCGACTCTGCGCTGGGAATATTAACCCCTTTGCACTTCATTCAAGGGCATTCGTTTAAGTGAAAAATTCAATTTTCCGGGCGCGCTGATATCATCGGACATGAGCGATAATGAAAACGAGGGATGCAAATTAAATTCCGTAATAATTCATGCCGTATTAAATGTCTCATTTTGTTTTGAAAGATGCAACAACCGCCGGGAGCTTTGAAACGATATCCGGTTCTTCCTATAACAGCAGTTGACACCAGTTATATTGTTAATAGGGCTAATGAATTCCATTAATTTAGTCTTGATCTGAAATGGATAATGTGTTAATTGTGTTTAATCAGTTGTGCTGTTTGTTCGTGTGGCTGCCCATCGTTCCTAGCGGCTCGCCGTTCTGCAGACGTGTCAGGGGCCGCGTTGCCCTGAATTAAACCTCTCTGGCAGCTCTTATTCCAGAGCTGCTGGCACGTTGAGGCGGCTCACAACCCGAGAGGCCGAGCTTCCTGAGAGGCTCAACTCTCAGTGTCCAAGAAACACTACAGTTTGAAAAGTGAGAGGATCCAGACCGAAACTGTGCCACGATGAGTAGCTGGGTTAGTTTTAATGAAAAGCTCTTTGTAGGTATAAGTTGACATTCATCTATTTTTAAGGCTGGAATGTATGATCGTCTTTGATTTTTGTTCATCACAGCTAGTTGGTCTCAAAAGACCTGGAAAAAAAAAAAAAAAAAAAAAAAAAAATGACTTGAGCTGCAATTTTCTGCTTTGCTCATACTCTATGAAAAATTTAAAGAGGCCTCATCTTTTCAGGTCGGTGTGTGGGATGTTAAGATCAGAGCGTTGTCTTTTGATTCGTGCTCACTGATGTATGGACGTTGTGACGGGAACGAGAGCTGATAGGTGTGAATTTTTCTAAATTAGACTGACAGCCAGCCTGTTTATTCTCCGTCTCGAGAGGTTCGTCATGTTTGAATTTGAGGCACGGCGTGCGAGCTGTGAGAAGAAGAAGAAGAAGAAGAAAGAAAAAAAAAAGTGGCGTATTGTTCTATTTCCTTGTTTCTCATTCCCTGTGATATTGGGTCCCCGAGAAGGTTTTTCATGAAATGTGAAAGACATGTTCTTTGGTGCATGGACTGTCTGTACATGGAACAGATGATGGGAAAACATCCCGCCTGTGATGGCAGCTTTTGAGTAAATCTACCAGTGAAGACTCTAATAAGCTGAACCTCACTAGTTACTCGTGACAGCGAGGCTCAGGTACACAACAGGAAGGCAGGAACAGATAAAATATGGAGACAAGACAACCATTCCTCAAACCATTGTGTTCATCCTGGAGAAAACATTTATTTATTTATTTTTTTTCCTGTCGATGTAGGCCACAAAGCCAGGTTGTTGTCACCCTCTCCTGGCATCGCGACACACGCACAGCTGCACGCCCTGCCCCTCTTCTCACCCACCTCCTGCTCCGGGGGCCATCGATCGGAAGCTGTCACGCTCCCAGGGGGAGCTGTATGGGCTCCTTCCCTGGCACGGCGTTGCCCTTCCTAGGTGGAGTCGCAGAGCAGCAGGGGGGCTAGGGGGAATGGAGGTTGCAGTAAGTTGTTGAAACGCGAAGGTTGGGAGGGGGGGCGGGGGTGCGGGGTGGGTTGGGGTGGGGTTGTGCGGTGAGAAGCTGCTTTCCTATGGATCACTTCATTAATATCCCAGGGCAGAAATTTGAGGGGCCGCTGCAGACTAATTAGCCTCGTCTGACCCTCGCATCTCGGAGAGGTCACTCCTTTCCAGTTCCTACTGAAGCAATCCAAAGCCAGGCGAGACCCCCGCTGCCTTCCCCTGCGCGCACGTCCACCGTCGCTGTCAGATTCGTTTTAAAAATACCTCCCGGAAGCATGAAAAGACCTCACCGCAATTGCCTGCTACGCTACAACAACTTGTTGAATAAAAAAAAAAATAAATAAAGTTTGGATGCCTCCTCGTGCGGCATCAAATATCCGCGCTGTCAGACGGTCCCCATGTCATTGCTCCAGCAGAGGCTACCTGCTTTTGTCCGTAACTGTGAGTGTGTTTATGCAACGAGCAGTGTCCGTGACTCCCAGGGGGCAGCGGGGACAGTGTAGCACAATAGGAGCAGTGTGTGTGTGTGTTGGGCGCGAGGAGACAAGAAGCCGTCCCTCATTAGTATCATCTGTTTCCCCAGATGGCAGGGTCAGAGTAAGAGGGAAGCTTGATGAAAGGACTCGTCCTGCAGGGTGACACTCATTCTCCTGCGCGGCGCTCGCAAAGTTCCCAGCCCTCGCAGGTGATACCAGGGGCTTTAGTGGGATTCGCAGCCGGCGAGAAAGAAGAGCTTCATGTTCTCAATCCCACTACACAGCCGAGCACCCTCGCTGCAACCTGATGAGTTTAACCGGCAGATATAAAGAAGAAAAAGTTAACAGGAAGGTGACATTTCAACTTGTTACTTGAAAAGCAAAACAGGCATGTGAAAGCGGCAGATGTAATTACTTTGACACCTGCTATTCTCAAACGGAACTTCGCTTCTCACCTTAAATATTTTCCATGCGGCGCGCTCTAATGATTTTTTCCGAGACTCATTAGAGCGGAGCTCGGGTCAAAACAAAAAGCCGGGAGCCTTGTGTCGCGGCTCAGCGCGGTGAAAGAAGGCGGAAGCTATCTCAAACCGTAGCCTGTGAGGCAGCGTCAGTTTCTGCAAGGAGGAAAGGATAATGAGTGCTTTTACATTTTACCTTGAAAACTCACCAAATGGCCCTTCTACCAATTAAGGGCTTGTTTTTCACTGGAGTGGCCATTATCAAATCTGACCTTCCAATTATTTTTCTCATTTTCCTCCTGATTCTGTCACCTCGGTGTGCCTGGTCAGTCCTCGGAGCCCCGGAGGATGGATAAGGAATGGGTAATGGTCCTCTGGGCTGAGATCTAAAGACCTGAGACACAAATGCGATGCCGCCATCTCTGCTGTCTCTGAGAAAAAGAAAAAAAAAAATACAGTTTACCTATCGTTTCACACAGCCTGTGCTTGAAGATGTTGGATTGATTGATTTTTTTTTCTCTTTTCCCATTATTTTTGATGGGCCGATCTTAACTCGAGATTTGGCAGTTGTGATGGAAGATCTGAATTCCGGTTTCAAACGTGGAGCAGATTTGTAGCCGTTACTGTGAATCGTTAATGCGAGTCGCTTTTTGATGTGCGGCAAAATGAAAAAAGGCTCAATTTGATCGAGGTCTTATGTTTTGCCTGCCATTAGCGTCTTTTGTCTGGAGTCCTGTTGTTGTGCTTATCTGACGGTGGCAGTTGTTCAACAGCTGTAGCAGGGTCACAGATGTGTCATTGGATACTCTTTAACCCCCCCTACCTCATTTCTTACCACAGAAAAATACACACTCATGCACACACTGCGTATAATGAATACGACCTAATACAGGCGAGCTGTGAGGAGATAAAGCGTATGAATGCAGAGCGTTCATGGATTTGTGTTCTCGGCCTACTGTAATATTCAGTAGCGCACTGATCGTAGCAGGATGTCACGCTGAGGGTTAATATCACGTCTTCATCTCTAGTTAGCACTGCTGCAAATCTTATACTGATTTCTCACTTACAGAATTATGTTAACTCCTTTACGGAATAGCATTCATTTCAGAACCAGAGGAATAAATAATGAAATATACAGAATGGATTGAGCTGAAATTGAAATGAATGTCAGCGAAATAAAGAAGCCTTGAAACAAAGTGACGGGGATTCTGTATGGGAAAAAAAAGTCACCTGCGATAATAACACCCAGATTGTCTTACTACAAGCTGCAATTAAAAAACTACAAAGACTTTCATAACGCCAACCTACCCCATCCCCTGTTTAATTCATGACTTTTCAACTGCCCACTCATCTGACTGTGTGAAATAAAATGGTAAATTTGAACTTTGATGAACATTTGACCCGTGGCTGTGTTCCTGCGCTGCAGAGGTCGTCCACAGTCCCGCTACAAGAGGCGACGTTGTTTAATTCATCATCCCTGGAACATTGGTTCCATCAGACTGCAAGTAATGACTCCATTAGCGTTTTTTTTTTTTTTTCTCAGCCGAGTCGTGGATGCAACCTGGGACCAAATGTGCCAAACGGAGATTCCTCTAAATGAAACGTAGTTAACGTTAGGTCTATAATAACAGAATGCCATTTAAACGGTTAACAAAAATTTGATATATAAAAAATGACATGGTTTATAGTTAATTTTTAGTATTGTAATATTGCTCCACTGAATAAACAGCATAATAATAGGCAGTTTCTCTACGCTTTGTTGACTGGGATGTCATTAGCCATTCTCATCACAATTCGCAAAACAGCACAAAGTATCATGGTAGGGGGTCAAATCCTGCTCTTTTTTCTCTTAACACCAGCAACATCGTAAAATCTTGTATGGTTTAAATCATATACACTTAAAAACAAAATACAAAAGGTCCAACATATTTCATTGGACCGCCTTGATTAGCTTTGATTAGCTAAGCTTCTGCAATGTCACAACATTTGTATTGATGATGGGAGAGTCCCAAAGATTCTGTGGTTAAGGTCTGGAGTCTGTTTTGGCCAATTCATGTGGGAAAAACCGATGGAGTAACCTGGTAATTCAGTATATTCAGGTAGTCAGCTGACCTCATTCTTTGGGCTCATAATGATGCTGCACCTGATCCCCCACTGGTTTGTACAGTAGCCACTAGACGTGATGGTACCTTCTGGGTGAATCACTTCATCTGCCTCTCTTCTTACCCTGATGCTCCATCACTCTGGAACAGATTAAATCTGGACCCATCAGACCACATGACATTCCTCCATTGCTCCAGAGGCCAATCTTTATGCTCCCTAGCAAATTGAAGCCTTTTTTCCTGGTTAGCCTCACTGATTAGTGGTTTTCTTAAGGCTGCACAGCTGTTCGGTCCTGAACTATTGAGTTCCCTTCACATTGTATGTGTGGAAAAACTCTTACTTTCACTATTACACATAGCCATGAGTTCTACTGTTGTTTTTCTTCATTTCACCAAGCCTTTAAGTGATCGCATTTCTTCCTCAAAGACGATGTTTCCCCACTATCCTTCCAGTTTTTAATAATGCATTGGGCAGTTCTTAACTCAGTTTTTGATGTTTCTGCTTCAGTCTCCTTAGATGCTTTCTCTTGATACGTGGCAATGATTTGACCCTTCTCAAACAGACTAACATTTTTTCCTTGACTATGAGACGGGTCTTTCAGCATGGTTGTTTATGAGAAGCTATTGCATCAGTTTGGGTGAAACAACTAGTTACCAGTTGAAAGATAATCACCCATGCAGGAGGCTCCTACCTGCCAGGCAGTGTATATAGTATGTTTGTCAGTGACTGATTTAATATATTCCTACGTCAGAATTAATTTCCCTCATTATCAGTCTTTACGCATTGACTTAAGTTGTCTTGAGTCCAAGGTGAATGTTGCCTCTTCCTCATTTACAGCCAAAAAAAAAAAAATAATAAAAATCTAATATCTGTTTTCATCACCGCTAATTGTCTATCATGGGAAATCTGAAAGCACATACTCGGGGCAGGTAATGGAATTAAAGATGCAGTCAAGACGCGTCAATACTCTTGAATAAGAAAGGACTTTAAAATCTTCAACACAAGGGCTAAGAGTGCACTGGAAAGAAAGAGCAGCTGGTGAGATGAGTGCCTGCGGTTCTGATTGTGGTGTGTGGGATGGAGAGGAGATCAAATGAAAATATCTGACGGATTGTCAGAAGACACGTATGCTTGAAGAAGTTCCCCAGAGGTATTTACATTGATTTCTTTTGAAATAAACATCAGTCTTATTGTCTGTGGATACTCGGACTGATTGTCGGAACAGTACGGGAAATTTAGGATGCACACAGTGTTTTTGTTTCTGATCAAGAGGAAGAGAGCGGCACTGTTTTTCTGCCATGCCACTTCATGTCCATTATGTCACCACTGGAACCTGCAGAGTATTTATTTGCCCTGTGCATACCATTTAAGTGGAAATGCACTTGTATGAAATATGTATAGCCCAACACACAATAAATGCAGCTGCATCATTTGTTCTGTTACATAAACGAGTGAAAAACCCGAACTAAAACTGCAGTTCTTTAAGTGGCCACTAGAGGCTGACTCAACCACCATGTTGAAATGCCTTACGTAAAAACAGCCGAAATACTTCTTAACTTCTTTGCCTAATTTTGGACTCGCTTAGCCACGGTGCTGAGCTTCAAAACTGCTTTTCGGAAAAGAAAAAAATCGCTGTTCATTAAAAACTGCGGTTGACGTGGTAAATTGTTCGTCCTCCTCTTTGGAAGTCAATGATTTTCTGCTCCACCTCCCCTCAGCAAACCACTCACTGTCAACCATATGCTGTAGGGAAACTTACAGACGATATAAAGGCACTGATTGCTGGATTGTTCGTTATCAGGAACCCGTAATAATGATCCTACTTTCTGCATTTGACAAAACACCACGGCATTATTTTTGATTAACACTTGAAATATTTAAAAGCTGAGCGCTCCGACTCGTGCGACTTTATAATTCTGTTGCATATGCAGCAGAATTCCAATTCGGTGGAGTACATTATGAAACAGATGGTCCCTTAGCAACGAGACACTTTGATGTTAGATGATGTCTGGTCCCTAACTAGCTATGTCATTTCAATGAATCTACTGATGTAAAATGCACCAGGGCCCCACTAAGTGCCAGACTGTACCTTGTTTTTGACTGAGAGAAGTAACTCGTACGGATAGAGAGTAGACACCGCACATGGTTGGTGTTACAGCATTGCGTGTATTTATGGTGTGAATTTTAAATTTTCAGGCACCTTGGTGTAATATAAACCAAATAAATTAGCTCATAAAACGTGAGGGTTGTAGTTCTACTGGTGATTCAGTGATACATAATAATAATAATCCATTTTTTTTTTTTTTTCTGGAAAGATAATTGAGACACAAAGAACGCAGTGAAATAAAATAATGTAGCAGTACTTCCAGGTTTGAACTGGTAAAAATAAATTGCATATAAAAAGAACCGTGTTTGAAGCATCAGTTTTTATTCATGTTGCACTGCTGTTAAGACGTTTCCATCCAACGAGTGACTTCAGATCCATATTTAGTGTGTGTTTTAAATTGAAAGAGAACTTGGGGAACTTGTGGATAATGTGAAAGGATTTTATTTGCACTGTTAACCAGTTGGCCCCTAAACTTCCCAGCCCCCACTGTGGAGGAGCGAAATACCTCTACCGACCCCCAGCTTGTCCCATATTTAGCGGCGACGACAGCGACGGCACCTTCTTTAGTAAACCTGGTGGATGGAGATCAACATTATTGCCGGTCAAAGCACTTCTCTAGAACTTTCATTTAATTTCCGTTCCTTTTTATTGTGTTATCGATAGAGTTATATGAAAGTAATATCTCCGGCGGACTCGGTGTGCGGCCTTTGTGAAAGATGAGATTCCGGCATTTAAATCCACCTGTTTCGCCTCAAGTCGGCCTGTGTGAAGTGCGAGGGGTGCGAGCTTTCGCCGTGCCGACGTGTGTGTATTCGTGTGCGTTTGCAGATATTAGAGCAAGTGTGAAATTGACCTCAGCGTGGGATTATTTGCCCCTAGAGAGATAAAAGGCCACCCATGTATTAGCCAGTATCAGCGTGTGTGTGTGTGTGTGTGTGTGTGTTTAGTGGGCACCAAAATTAGCTGTAACACTATTTTAATATGTGGCTCTTTGGGTTGTATTAACATATTGTTTTTCAGGTGTCACCATCATTGAGATAATTGTGAGATTTTGAATTTGCAATAAAATTTGCAGAATGGATCCCCTTTACTATTTAAAAAAAAAAAAAAAAAATTCTATAGGATTTTCTTCTACTTTTTTATTCTTTTGGGGGCCAAGGTAAAAAAAAAAAAAAAAAAAAAGCACTTAGGTTTAGGCTCCAGTGCTCCAGGTTAAATTTAGGAACACAATTTAAGTAAACGGAGCATTACATATTACATTGCCCCCCCTCTCACCCCCCAGTGGTGCCGGTTAGTGACTCAAAAAGTAACAATACAGCTTTAAAGCTTTATTATTGTACTAAATGATGCTTGGTTTGTCCAGTTTATACCAAAACAAGAATCCAGACCGTGTGAATATGACATTGTTAGAGAGGAGCAGGACCCCCTGCACTGTGTAGCTGGTGCTGTAATGTTGTGGAAATTTTGAGTTCTGTCCTTGTTTATACTTCTTCCAGGTGTGTAATTGTTGTACTTCCTCTCCCCTCTTCATTGTTATTGAGATACATGGAAGCTCTACAGTTTGCACAAATTGCATCAAAAAAAAAAAATGCACAAAGTAAGTTGTTCATGCCTCGTCACACGGGGGAAAAAATGACACCGATGATTACTGACCCTTTCCGCTTTGCTTCCGTTTTCCATCGTTTCGTCGTGCCGGCTCAAGGTAGAGCGGCTTTATCAGACAAATAGATTTCTTGCACGTTTTAGCAGATCAGCCCCAATCTGAATTGACAGATGGTGGAAGGCTAAATTACACATGAGAAGCTCTGTCTAAGTGGTATTAAAGGAATACTGGCTCCCCCCCTGTTTAGACACCTTTCAAGCTGGTCAGAATGATCGCTGCAGTCACATAACTCCTGTTGTTACTAATTATTGTTGTTGACTCGTATTGCTATTTTCCCATTCTCTTTTAGATAATAATACCAGCAGTTTGTGCGGTTGAAGTGCATCGAGATACTCTGTGAATGCGCAGCTGTGGATTAATGGGAAATTTGTGCAGCGTGGTCGGCGCCTTCAGTCACGGGGAAAAAAAACTGCGGAGGCGTGCGTCTGTTTCCACTGCGTTGATTGCATTTGATATTTATCAGCTGTTAATGAGATGATGTTGACCTTTCATTAATCCTCGAAATGAAATATTTCACCTCAAGTAGTCAGCGTGGCCTTAACCAAATCATGGTAATTCACAAATTGCAAGTGAAGTTTCTGTTATAGAATACTTATGTTGCCTTTGGACGCGTGCACACGGACACACACAAGTCCACCAATAAGTTTCATCAACAATATATGGAGCGGTTCATGTAATACATCATCTGAAATGTGCCTGGAGCTGTGTTCGTATTAGCTATAGCTATATTTAGCTATATTTATTTGTGAATTGTGTGATTGCAATCACCTGCATGGCGTGCAGGGTCCATGTGATTTTAAAAACTTTCTTCCATTTCTACAGTCTTGTTCCATTAATAGCTGCAAGAGAGTTACAGGTCTGTGTTCTTTTCACGTCCATGTTTCTCAACCAGTTGAATTAGGATGGCGAGGTTAACCAACTTCTTTGTAATACTGGTAGAAAAATACTTCTCCAGACAGCTTTTTTTTTTTTTTTTAGAGAGCAGTCCTTCTGAAGGCTTATTTAAGGTACCGTGGCACATGGATGCAGCAACTTTTGCACGAAGCTTATCCAGTGCACGTCAGTCTGGCTCACTCTGTAGAAACACCTCCAAAACACCAGATGGCGCTGTGTTTTCTGGTTTCAGTTTTAGTTCTTCTTCCTGCTTCACTTTCAACAGTGGTGACTGAAACTTTTACTGGAATTTCGCCGAAGATGAGTCGTACAAATGTTTATTTTGGAACCTCCTCCTTTGATCGATGTGTTCCATCTTGATTGATCCGAAAACAAATTGCAGACATGGAGAAGCAGCTGGAAATACTAAGCTGAGACACGCTACAACCAAGCGGACCAATCTCTGCTCTCTTGGCCTGGGTCGGTGGTTACATTTCTGGCGAAGTGCACGTCAGCTAACCCTAACCCTAAGGGTCTGCGCTGTCGCCGTAGTTACACCATGGAATTGACGCAGGAGCCTAAACCACCTGTAAGTTTAACACGTGATGTCCCCAAAATTCTTGAGAACATTTTAAATAGGAGAAGCTATTGAGCTAGCCGAATTTCCGGGTGCGGTATTTTCTGCAGCACCTCTCACAGAACATATTAAGGCGGTATCCCACAGGGGTGGAATCTCTTATTTCTCTGATGCTATTTTGAACACAGTAGGCCTGGATGCGTGGCGTGTTGCTGGTTAAAGAGGCGGATTACCCATGGAGGTATTTCTGTGTTGATTTCTCCTCCATGAGAAGCCATTAGCCTCCGGGGGCAGTGACGAGGTCTACCCATTATTCAGGGACAAGGTGGTGGAAATGGAGAGGGATAAGACACAATGTGCTCAGGGCCAAGCTGCTCACTCCCCTGACCTGCTTCTCAAATGGCTTTTCCACACTCTCATAAAAGCCATTGCGCTGCATTTTAAGGAATAATACGATCGCTGCCTCCTCCCCGAGAAACTATTTTAGCTTTGTAATTCCTCGGTGCTGGGGCCGTTCTTTGAAGGTGACTTCACAGCAAGTTTTCTTTTTACACCTCGCAAATGCCTATAAGAGAAATCAAATGCTCTCTTAAACAAGGGCAGCGCGAGCATTGCTGCTTTTTGTCGCTACATCAAGCTATGAGAACGAGGCTGCGGAGAAAACAGGTTGTTTCGACGTCTTTGAAACATGAAGGTGTGCGAGTGCAACGTTAGAGGAGTTCTGCATCTCTGTGGCGCTTTCATCACGATTACACTTGATCTCGGTCTTCTCCGTATCTTGTCTGCCTCGCCATCTTTGAGCCACGCTCTTCTTATCCGTTACTTCAAGGTGTAGGAAAATGTGCTGTGTGATGTTCTGCGGGTTATCTTGGGATCATTTTTATTTAGCGCCAGGGCAAAATGGCACTCAAAGGCTCCGGTGCACCAGATTCAATTTAGGAACGCGATTTAAGCGAACGGACCATTACTTTGTCTTGTTTTCTTTCACTTTTTTTTTTCATGTGTTCATTAATGATCAGTGACTATGCAGTAAGTAAGAACGCTGGGAAAACATCCACGGATTTACTTAATTCCTCATATTTCAGCTTCATCCTTGCGGTAAATGGACTTTTACTTGTGCACTTTATGGCTATTTGACCACAGTTGGAGCAGTATACAGCCTACGGCCACATTCCCACCACCGTCGGGAATAGTAATGTTTGGTGTGCTGACCTGAAGTGGCACGCTCATCAGAATTTTAGGATTACATCGGGCACGAGAGAATTGACTTTCTGGTGAGCGTCGACAGCTCATTTTATTGTCACCACAAGTCTGTGTGAAGGTGACAGTGTTGGAGAGCAAAGGCCATCGGTGATAAGGGGACCGGCTGCACAGTGCAGTTGGTGCCGTTATGTTGTTAAGATCTGATGGTGGAGATTTCGTGGCTTCGCAGTCTGTCTGTCGTACTCACACTCCTGTAACACATGATTTCACACAAACAGGAAGGCTGGTTCCTTCCCTCCTGGTCATTGATAGTAAAGTATACGTGTCGGGACCCATGTGAGAATCACACCGGTGCGCCTATTTATACACCGACCAGACATAGCATTAAGACCACCTTCCTAATGTTGTGTAGGTCTCTCTTGTGCCTCCGGAACAGTCTTCCCTGTGAAGAAAGATCACATGCCTAACCGCATTTTTTTTTGACAGACTTGTACAGGTTTGTCTCGAGCTGCTCTTGACCTCATACATTTTTTTTTTCTTATTTGTTGAGAAATTATTTTGAAATCCTTGCCCCCGTAAGCTGTAGGTGCTTGGATAAGGAGCTTAGGCAAATATCACCTGCTGCTTTCCCTCCTTTTTTTTTTTCTATTTTAAGTAGCACACTCATTGTGTGTTTATAAGAGAAAACACACCACTCCTTTCTTCCCCTCTAATACCGGGGGACCTTGAAATTGCTCTTATTAATCAGAGCAGTGATAATGAGCAGTGAATAATAACCATGGGTGGAGGCCTACTGAATGCAATGAGATGGAAAAATGTGGAGGGGGGGGGGGGAGAGGCACCCCACCCCATCCCATCCCCCTGGAGAGGTGTTTATTTGAGATTTGAGGATTTGAATGTTTCTCTGGTTGTCCCCAGAGACTCAGTGTGGGTATTTCTGCCACTGACCTTATCCCTCACTAGTGGTAATACCAGCTGCCACCGCCCCTCCTCCTCCCTCTGCCTTCCCGCCTTTGCATCTTTAGTAATGCAATTTATTTACTCTTGAGCTGGAAGAATTAAATTAAAAGGTTTTTACAGTAAGATGGCCATGACTTAAACCTTTCAGCCTTAATACACCCACAAAGTCCTGCTGTATTTGTTAATCTGAAACCAAGGTGTGAGAAAAATACATGTGATGAATACCGAATGTAAGGTACATTATGTAGCCGACTGAGTTTCATTCGTTGATACTTATGGAATCTGAATACATTTTGTGAGCATGTAAAATGATTCAATCTAATAATATTACACAGAATGCTTTTTATACAGTGTTTATTGTTCACTTGAACAAAAAAAAATGTGCTTTCTTTTGCCCTTGTGTGCCATGCAACATTCAGTATGAAGCCAAAGAAGAGGAAAATTGTCACGTCTTGGTAGCATGATTAATTGTGAGGCCTGATCTTTTCCAAACTGTCCATGAGTCATTAGACAAACCTTAACCCTAACTTTCACAGTCTTTTGAAAACAAAAAAAAACAAAAAAAAAGTATTATTAAGTGAAATATCCTTCCAGAGTCTACTGAATTCTGGGGAGAAATAAAGTTATTACTTATGGATTATGTTCAATGGTCTTATGGTCTCAAAGAAAAACACATTATCCTTTTTATATAGTACAATATGAGTAGCTAAGTGGACTTTTCAGTTTAATCTCTTAACACAGGTTGTGATTAATAGAAGCTTAAAAATAGTTGTACCGCACCGTTGTTTCAACTATTATTGCAGGACTTTGCTTGGGTTTGCTTTCAGCCTCCTTCTGAAAGTAGTTTTACGGATGAATTATTATGATACACACATTTAACAGCGACACTATTGAGAGCTGCACTGATCAGGCATAAGATTATGACCACCTTCCTAATATTGTGTAGGTCTCCCGTGTGAATCTGGATGCCGGGTCAACATCTTGAGCTGTTTATCATCTGTTTTTTTGGGTTGTTCTAAAACCATTATCCTAAACTGCATCAAATTTCTCCTGTCAGTGGTTTTAATATAATGGCTGATCTGTAATTTTTTCTCATAAACTAAATATTCTAGCTTTTTTTCCCCCAGATAAATTGCAGAAAGAACACACACATAGATTAGCTTTTCAATCAGTTCATATTTAGCTATGACACCAGCACACGTGCCAGTGTTTTCTAGTCAGTTATGGTTGCCTCCTTCGTGATGCTCCCCACTGGTGTGAAGTGTTACGAAACAAACAAAACAAAGCTGCTGCCAGTATGCGCAAATTTGTAAGTGACAGCATATGTACGTTTATTTCCTGGAAAGTCTGTCAAGCAGCAGACCCACACATACGCACATTTGATTTATTTGTACGTGAGTTTAGGCCTTGATTTTGCATGTCCCCTTACGCATGTATATGAGCATCACTAGCGGCAGTGGACAGCAACAGTCTGGCCTCTCGGGAGTTCCACTAAGGAATCAGCCATGGGCATTATTAGCCCCTCTGGTTTTGTATTTTCTCCTAGACTGTTTTTGTAGTTTCTAAATTGAATTCTGCCGTCTTATCTGGTCATTTTAATGTGGCTTTAGTTTATTTTTGTTAAAGTGCTTTTCTCTCACTTGCACATTATTGTTTTTTTTTGGTTTTTTTTGTAAGTGCATTTCATCAGCGCATGGGCTGTTTATCACATTTCTTCCACCCTTTATCTCCGCACACACACTAGAAATGAAAGCTTATGAGAAATCTAAAGATACGTGATTCATATGCTCATTTCCTTTATGTTCTCTTCATCCTGTAGTCTGCTTGATCTGCTATCAGCCGAACAGCTCCAATCCTGTGATGAGGTTTAGTGAACTGTAGTTGCTCCGCGGAGCTGCTGTCCAGACTGTTTGTTTTTGATAGCAGATGATTAAATTTAGCTCAGATTTGCTCCCTCCTTCCTACCTCGCTAACCAAGAGCCGGTGCGGCGCGCGAGGCTTTTTTAGATCAAGTTGTGATTGATGAGCTTTTGATTGGAATTGCGAATGAGACACTTTCATTACTGTCTGTCGAAGTGCATCCTGTTAGGGGCAGTAAAGTCTATGGAAATGCGCGTGCGTGCGTGCGTGCGTGCGTGCGTGCGTGCGTGCGTGCGCCGTGCCTGTGTGAGTGGAAGGGAAAGAGAGAGTGGCATCGCTTGATGATGAGACCCGCTTAATAGCGTTTCTCATTTGGCGTCTACCACCAGTGCCGCCACCGCCGCCGCTGCCTGGGAGGGAAGGCCAACATCACCTCCCTAAATGAGATGCCAGACGACTGAGTCCTGATTGGCTTTCCTCTTGCTTTTATACACAGAAATCCAACCAATTATCTCCTCCTCGCTTGCGCTGAAAAAGACCATTTGTCAAATTTGCATCCATCGCAGTTGAAGGGGTGTGGCGCCGGCCGTGCCCAGCAGCACACAGCATGCACAAAGCTATCTTCACTAGTTGCCATGTATGCCACTTGTAAGTGCTTGTGTTAGCTTTCTTTCGGAGGTGCCTTTTTTTATTTGGAGCCATAAGAACTCTTTGAGAAGTGTAACTTCATTAGACAACTTGTGACTAAAAGTGGGAGGTTAACCGTGTGAAATTGATGGGTTACTTTGGAAGATCTAATTTGATTGCGCTTTGTAATTAAATTAAACTACAATGCAAAGGTCCCTTGATATACTTCCTGGTTTGTGTAAAGCATTTATTATACCCCCCGTTGTGATCAATTAGGTTGTCAAGGCAAGTTTTATGAGAACACCTCATAATCACCACAACGGGAAACAGTTTGCATCTGCTCGCTCATCTATTCCGAGACCGGATTTCTAGTTAGCAGTGACACGAGTGCATTGTGGGAAAGCTATTGATTGTTTTCCATCTTTTTAATAGTAGTGGTGCCAGATTTATTTGCAAAATAGCGCTCATCATTTCCTCATACTGAGGAAGCGTGACAGGCCATTTTGCTCCTGGCAGTGTCCCTATTTCATGTCGCATTATTTCGCGTTTCGTTCGGGTCACCTTGGCACTAAACAGGGAAGCGGTGCCTGCAGCAGCTGTGATTAGAAAAATGTTTATCAGCAAATGATGTTTCCTCAACAGAAACAAACGGCACATCGTGATTACTGCCCAATTAGTGGGAGCCAACTCATTTAT
The DNA here is from genome assembly GCF_022458985.1 of Mugil cephalus. Lineage (NCBI taxonomy): Eukaryota > Metazoa > Chordata > Actinopteri > Mugiliformes > Mugilidae > Mugil > Mugil cephalus. Next base: position 9,428,503 of record NC_061782.1, read on the forward strand.
TTTCAGGTTTAGCCTTAGGTTCTCTTCTTTGTCTGAGTCGCTTATTAAAAAAAAAAAAAAAAAAAAAAAAATGCTCAAAAGGCTCAAATTCTAGCTTAAGAAGACAAAACTGAAAGCGCTTTCCGACTCCATAAAAAACAAATACTATTAAAGATATTAATAGCCAAGAATTCTAACTTATGACCTACTACTTTTTTATACTTGCCGATAATTCTTACTTAATACCTACGGGTTTCAGGCACGTTGATGTCTGGTTGAAACAGATTTCTTTAAAATCGAATTTTCCTCCCATAACCCAAACTCCGGCTCCAAACTCGCAAGTTGGCGCGATCTGTATTCCCATGAGTTCAAATCGGCCAATGCGAGGCGACGGAGACGCATTGTCCATATTTATGTACAGTCTATGATTGAACCATTACTGCAAAACAAACCCGTTCGCTACAGATCCAACACAGCTGCCAGTCACTGTGTTGTGAACACATGTCATTTGTCGTACTGTGAGAAATGTCTGATAGAGACAGTCTCTCCTTTAATTGCTTTTATAATTATCTGATATGACTCATCACTGTTGTGCAAAGCAATAAGTCTTATGTTCCGAGGCAGGAAAAAAAAAAAAAAAAAAGGCTGTGGCAATTTAGTATAAGCATTTTAGGGAGTTGGTTTGAAGCTTATGTGAGCAACTTGGTACATGCTTTTTATCATGCTCTAATCAACAAAAAAATTGCGCGGTGGAAGGACACGGTGCCCTTATTACCAAATGATACCTGCAGCATGATTTGATCTGCTGATTTAGATTAGACCAATGCTATGATTGAGGTTACACACACGCTTGTAAGATAACACAATGAAGCACACGCACCCGCCGTGCGATTTACATAAAAATGAATCAAGACGATGCGACCGAGCTTCCCATCTTCGACCTGCACACCACCTGCACGCGGTAGCGTTTCCAGAAGCGTCCTCTTTGCGTGTTTTCAAACTCAAAGTTTGTGCTCTGGCCCAGTTCAGTTCAGCATGTGGCCTGTGTGTGAGAGAGGAAGAGTGATGCGGCAAGCGTTATTTACAAGGTATCTGGAAACTTGGCATCCGGGCATGTTTTTCTGTAGTGGATACAGATTTTGTTTGGGGGTGTTTTTGGTGATTCATTTTGTCAAAAGGTGCAGCGTATGACCTGCATCCGTGTCTGCGAAACACAAGCACCGTCCCGGCGGTTGCCTCATGCTCGCCTGCTCTCTGCACTTCAGAATAAAAGCGCGTCTCTGCTGCTAGCACTCCACAGTGACAGAGCACAAGGTAATCCCTGTTCATGAATGCTTGATTCCCTTGCGTCATGTGCATAAGGATGACTTTCTTCTCAATTTTTTCCCCCCTCTCCTTTTCTGTTCTGATGAGTTGTATGGCTGCGGGCTACTATATCTGCCTCTTGTCATGTTGCAGTGATGAAATTAAGTTTCTATTCTCTGCGGTGGTTCTTTTTTTTTTTTGCAGAAGAGGACTGCCTATAAAAATACCTGTCTGTGAAAGCAACACGCTGTGTAATGAGCTGGTTTTTACAGAGGTGACTTGCAGTCTGATTAAGTCTCGTTGAACAAAAATTGACCTAAAGAGTGTGTGAAAGTTTATTTTGAGTTGAATGAACAGATTATAATGCCCCAACTTCTTTTGAGCAGCAAATGTGCCAGTTGCGGTGGGATGGTTTTGTTTGTAACCAATCTTTTGCACTACTCCCTTGATATCATCAACCTGCCCCCTCACTGCATATACAGACTTTGTAATAGGGAGCCAGTGCGGCTCTTTCTCATTCCTCGCTTCCTGTTGCAGAATGCCCCTTAACCAGTCTATCAGAGGCACCCTAACAGAGAGGTCAGGACTGAGGGCCGGGCTGCCAGGGTTTAACTAGCTCATGTCCTAATGCATCTTCTCTGCAACTTGACCTTAGAGGCCTGGCGTGTTCAGCATTCCCTGCATGTCAAGAAACAGCAGCCAGTTAAAGAGACAGCGTGTGATAGATCAAAAGCTACAGTGTGCAAAGATCAGACACTGGCAGATTGCTTTGAAAATAGCTGAAGACAAGACATTGTTCCTGACAATTAAAGATATAAAGACTGAAAGATAACTGTTGAGTGTTTTCACGGTTTTAATTTCTCTCCGCCGGTGGCTTAATGAAGTAGTTAATGTTTTTTCTACAAATTTGTAGCAGCAACATGACTTGGGCTGTCACACACCACCTGCCCTGGCAAGAATGCTACTCTTTCAACCCTTGGTACTTCTTTTAACCTTTTCGTGTTCCTTCTTTCTGATGTTGGCATCGGCCGGTATCTCCACATCTACCACCGCCACCACCTGCTTCCATTCTTTGTCCACCACCACTATGTCCGGTTGGTCAGCCATGATCTGTTGGTAGGTTTTCTTGATATCAGCCAACTTCTTCAGTTTGACGGTGGCTGTTTAGAGGCTTGTACCTCCAGGTTGTCTGCTCCTCCTCCTCTGCATTGCTCGTCGGCTTTCTGTTGTCTGGGACATTCTCTCAGCGGTTTACCATTTGGGGCCGTTTTCTTGATTTATTCTTGGATTTTCGATGTTTTGTCCTGGACTGTGGCCTTGATGCTCACTAGTTCTCAGCTTCCATCTTTCCTCTTAGTTTACAGTCTCAATGTGTTGGACTCGGGGTGAAACCCTCTGTGCATGGTGAGGAGACTTCGTGGCTTGATATCTGTGGCTTCTATCTCCTCCTTTGGCCAGCTTTTGGCCAGCGGGGGTATCCATACATACATATGTTTGTTTGTGTGTATATATATGAATATGTATGTGTGTGTGTGTATGTGTTCTTTAACAAATGTAATTTGTTCTACAATAAGATCAGCATTTGTGTCCCTGCTGATTTTCCCCCCGCGACTCCAATTCTTTATATCTGCAGGAGGTCGTTACCCACTGTGAACTCTCTCATGCGTGTAAACCTTATCTCACACGTTTCCTTTCTCCTAACTTTCCTCAGTCTATCCATTTTACTAGATATATCTATTCCCTCAAAATATCTTGCTCCATCACATTTTGTCTATAGGTGCTTTACTGTATGTTATCAGATGAACCAAGTTTCCTAAACTGAATTAGCGCCAATATTAGTACCTTCCTGATCCTTTAAAGTGGTTTTCCCATTTCTGAAATACAACAAAAAGAGTTTTATACTGTTCTATATACAGATGGTTTTTTTACCCCTAAAAATAAAAATAAATAAACTAAATAAATGACCTGTATCTCCTAAGCTACCTTCCTGTGTTGCAACACGGGTTCTTTCGTGTAAACCATCTCTCCAAATCCGCTAAATGTTACCATCACAGCCCCTTTACCACATTTTCATCCTGGTCAGCACATTGCTCTTTGCCCAGAGTGGAAGAAGCCATTCTGCCTGCTGTCACCGCACAGACAGGTTCTGGGCTGCTCTTGTCTGAATGATGGATCTGGAGGAGTCCGAGAGTGCTGACTCCTTCCCGACCAGGGCTCCCTCACCACCACATGTCGGCTCCTTAGCCCACCAGCGAGGGCCGCCATGATGGATAGGGCATCCATCGCTCAGCCCGGCCCACCTCCCCCCCTTCAACCCTGCAGGGCCTTTGTCAGTCATACTTCTGGTTGTAGCTCCCGGCTTGACATGGCAGAAAGAGACAGGAAGGTAAACATGGCAACCATATTGTTTTCTGCCTGCCCGCTGTCAACATTTTAAGGGTCATTTACAGTTCACCGGCAGGTTCAGAGAGATCATTTCCAAAGCTCGATGACAGAGGGCTTTCCTCCCTCGTCACCCTACTTCCTTCCACCGGCTTATAGAGATAAAAAAAATCCTTGTAGTTCTATAATGTGGCTCTGATTAACGCCACGTTTAGTCTGCAAAAATGCTCTCTAGATATCACAGTGCATTTGAGATCATCTGCTCTTGTTCTACCCTTAATTATTTAAACAGAGAAAATTCCTGACATCAGACCTATTTTTACTTTAACACATCTCTCTTTCTAACATGCAAATCACACACACGGGATTTTTGTTATTTCGTCAACCACTCTGTAAACATGTCGTATAGGACATTGATTTGGGTTGTTTTCCTTTCCATTAGCAAAGTTTGTGGAAGCAAAGCACGAAGAGAGGCCTGGATGAAACAACCCTGCAGCAATTAAGAGCTGCTGGTGGCCTGATAAGTTGTTGAAGTGGCTGATTTCCATTGGAATTGGAAAGCACCAGCAGCTATCACTGTGTTTGTAACAACAAAGTAGATCATTTGTGTTTTTTCCTCACACGCTAAGAAGAGCCTTGATGGAATAGCCGGTCTTGTTTAGGCCGTCAGTGTAGGCGTTGTTAATACTTGTTGACATGAGAGGCCATGTTCAGTGTACTCTCAGTCAGGAACATGAAATGAATCCCTCTCTCCTGCTTTCCTTCGATGCGTTCATGCGCGTTTCTATAAATATCAGGTATAAAGGGTTCTCATCAAACAGCCAATTGATCTTTTTGTTTTCAGTATTGTGTCACTTCAGTTGTTATCGTATCATTTCATGTGGAGGCGACACTGCGCATGTGACCTGACTTTACCTCAACAGTGTACCTGGCTGCCAATATTTAATTCACATTCAGACTCAAATTCAGAAAGACACTTTTAAGGAACAAAAAAAATAAAACACTACACAGTACAAAGCAAAAACTATTCCATAAATGTTTAACATCAATCAACATATTCAAATCAACATATTTTAATAAAGGGATAAATGGAAGCAGAAGACGTCATCTTTCCGTCAACACTTCACTCATTCAGCGACACAGGAGCTGTCTCAACAGCGCACCGCTTCACGCAGAGCGCCACACTAGATCTGTCAATCTAAGCCTTGTGTACACAGTAGGCCCCTCCCCTATCGCTGCTCAGCCAATCTCGATCCCGCATATTACACGCTGACTGCCAGGTTCTGAGAGCCTGTTCAGTCCTCAGGTGAAATCCCAGGGGAAGGTCGGAACAGTAGCAGACGCTAACAGTGCAGCTTGCTCCCAGAATGGATCACTGTGTCACTTGAACAAAAAATAGAGATAAATAAATGAATATTTTAATCTGTGTATTATTTGAATAGCTAAATATTGAATGCTGAATGATAATAATAATATATATATATTTATAATTTGCACAAGGTCCATCAATTTGTCCCCTGGTCTATAATGTTACAAAAGTTGATTTTCCTAGAGTATGTCACAAAAAACACACGATTTTTCATCATACTGCAGAAAAGGCTACTAAGCTGCTACGAGTATGCTTTGTGCTTCACTAACTCCCAGCCTTATGCATATTTGTGACATGTAGATAAGTAATGAAATTAAAGGCTAGACTGGAAACAAGTCATTGTAATCAGTGTTTTCTATGGGAGGAAATAACTGTTTCCTTTTGCATCGATTTTTTGGACTTTCCAAACCATTTACATGCACAGGAATCTATATAACACACTGCAGGAAACTGAAAATCACTAAAACAGAGAAAACCTCCCGGCATTATATTATGTCCATATGGGTTTCTGCTTTTTCTGAGTCTACATGACCTCAGCAGTGAATGGGTTGGCTTCCTTTCATCTGACCTTAAGTTCAACCAAACTGGTGCTATAATGACCACTGAGTGTTAGGGCCCAATCCTTTAATTGCAGCTTTGCATAAACCATCCTATCTTCTGCCAGATCAGATGCGCCTCTTAATGCATCTTATGTGCACTTTAGATGTGTCCCATTTCTACAGATAAGATGGTTTCGAATATCAGGACGCCCGTCTCACTTTAGCCGGAGCTCCCCAGGCTGTCAAGGTGATGTAATGCTCACTTGTAGCACATCCAGTCTCTTAGTTTAATGTATTGATCACCAAGTAGTTCTCGTTCCACAGAAACAATTAATGTAAATGTGCCACTTTATTGGTCTGTTAACAATTTATGGCACTTAGCATCAATTACCAGGCATGAGCAACAACCGATCGGGGGGCGCCTTTGATTTTCCTGAAAGCCACAGTCCAGCAAACATCTAAGTAAAAAAAAGAAAAAAAAAATGTACAAAAGTTTTTGTTCAAGAATTGCATCAACATACTGCAGCCTTGGTGATAAATATTTTAGCGCTAAAGTCGAAGCAATGCTCACGGAGACAAGGCATTGCACACAGTGTTGTAGTTTAGATACATCTTAGCGTTTTCTGTCAGGTTTTTATACTTATCCTAACAACGCAGCGTAGTGCACACCCACAACAATGGTGCGGATCTCACCATTTAGCTGAAGCCGCCGACAAACACTGAACGATTCGTTGCGAAAGTGGCATAAGAAAAGGATGTCATGTTAGGAGTAACTGGGAATTCGTGAAGAAATCACCGAGCTGTGCACTGAGGAATAAAATATGAAGCTTATTCTACTTGTCGGTCCAATAGTCCATGAGATGTGAGCTAAGTCTGATGAAAAGAGAGCAATAATCAGAATTCTCTCCCTAAATAAATCTTTTTTTTTTTTTTTTTAACGTGATCCACGCACTGGTATTGACTCAATAACTCCAATTTTAAACTATGCAGTTCCACCAGTGGTAAGAAAGTCCTGTATATGCATCGGAATCCGAAAAAAAGAGACTCTAATCTTATAGTTGCAAAGTAAAGTTGTATCCATCCTGTAGGTGGAGAAGTAAATGAATTCCTGTAAGAGCAATATTTTTAAGTTTCTTCGGACTTGGCCTGGTTGTCCCAATCAAGGAAGGTAACATTGGAAGTTGAAAAAGTCTGTGAAGTGTGTAATGAGGCGACACCTGATATTCTCTTGGGTCTGCACTGCATCGGGCTGTGAGGCCTCCATCTGTCAGGGGCCGCCAGTGGCTAATCCCCCCCCCCCCCACACACCCACCCACCCCACCCCTACATACTAGGAACTGATCCCACTCACCTCCTCCTGAATTATTCATCGCTCGCACACAGACCTCAGCCCACACTGAACTCTGTTTAGTCGGAGGAAAATGTCCCATTCTGCAAGACAAACAGGAAGCCTTACTTAAGCACGCCGTGGCTGTTTTGGTTATCCCTGTCTCGCCGCACTTCTTTACTTCTTTGATAATTCACACCTTCTGCCGCTTCTTTGTGCTGCTCAGATGACTAAGTGGGGAAATGGGCTGTGGAAAATGATCATCAATGCAGCTGGCCCGCTGACAAGAAAGGAACATTTTCTCCTCTGCTCTCAAGAAAAGGAACATCCATTTAAACCGCACAATTCGCCGTGCTCTTTATTCATTACGCGCTTCTCCCCGCAATTGTTTAGATTTCTAAAGATTTTATGTGTCTCGCGCGTGCATTTTTCCGCTCACTTTATGCAGGTGCTTTTGATTCGCTGTCTGGTCTTTTAATAGCCGCCGCGGCTCTCGCCTTATTCAAAGGATCGCAGAGCGTGAGCAGTGTCATGAATCCTGACAAAAATACTAATTGTTAAGTTACTTAGGCATATAAATCTTTCATTCCGTGACTCTGCTGGATTCCCCTCCGAGCTCCTAATGAGGAATTCGGCATGAATGCGCATCCTCTCCGTCATGTTTAGAGATCTCGTATCTGGCGGTTGGACAGTGGTGTCGAGGGCGTCGCACAACCACAGTTCACTCCTTGGCGTTGCTTCGGCTGCTGTTGTTCGTCGCTAGAAACAAAAGGAGCAATTTAAAATCATAATGAAGCGTTTATTGTCTTATGGGGATGGGAAATGTGGCGTGTGGCACGCGCTGGCTCGTAAATCTCGGCGTGTCACCCGCGGCGTGTAGATGGATCTCCTCTCCCGCGGATGTCTCCCGCCCCATAGAGCGCAGCTTCGGCAGACTAATGAACACAGAGAGCCTTGAGAATGGTAAACAATTGCCTGATTAATTGGCCCTCTGCATCCATTATTTTAGCAATGGAATATAAAACACCCTACAATGGAAGATTTTTGAGTTCAGTTTCCTTTTTTTTTATTTTTTTTTATTTTTTTTGTACTACCTCGCTCCCCATGAAACGTGAGCGGCTCCTCTTTGTGGAATAGCGTGTCCCGGTACCCTCTGTCCTGCTCGAAAAGATTGAAAAATTCTCTGCTGCCATGCAATTACATTACGAGAACAGCCGTCGCATCTGAAAACCCCTATGAAACTTACCCCGTTTGGGAAAAAAAAAAACAGGCAATCTCATAAAACAGCCGATTGATTGTGGTTCATTTATCAGACATCCTTTAATCAGAGCCAGACCCTGTTTTCAAAGGCAGCCCTTGGTACTAAATTAAGCAATGAATAAATATTTGAACCCTGAAATGTCCACTGCAGTTATTTAGTAGATCAGTCAGGCGCAGCAACTTTGAAAGAGTTGACAGAATGATCAAAAGATGAAACACATTGGACGTCTCTGGCTGTCAGAAAGCACTGTGGATCATGATTTATTGAATTAACTTTTGATTTTCATCTCATAAAAATGTTATGTAACCATCTCCCTGCCAAAATAATCTAGAGATTTGCTTGTAATTCCTTCTTGTCTGGCGCTATATAGAGGCTGGTAAACTCACATATTCCACTCAGGGCTCTGTGTCTTACATCCTTATTAGCGTGAGCGACTTTTGGATGCAGCCGATGTTTTTCGAAGAGATCCAGCTGATGAGGTGGAGATTGTGTCTGGGAAGGTCCTGCTACTTCAAATCCTACTTAAGTTCACTGAAAATTTTAAAAGGCCCAAAGAACTTGAGGTCTTGGCTGCTTCTGCCTGCTAAATCATTGAATGGCCGTTGGATTATCAATGCATGAGAAAGTCCTCAGCGCTAGCACTTTAGAGAAAGCCTTTAAAAAAAAAAAAAAAAAAAAAAAAAAAAAAACATTCAGCATCCAAACAAGTACGACTCCACTGGAGCGCGAGTGTACTTCTGCGAGTGCTGAGGGTGCTTCTGTGTCACAGTGATCTGACGGCAACCCGTCAACGTGACACCTACAGTATATTATTCCACAGCTACTCTTTGTTTACGTAGCCTTTCGGTGTTGCCACTTCTCCGTTTGCTCATTTTCTTTGATGGTAACGTGCGGGTGTTTGGAGGTGAGACGGCTCGAACCTCCGTGAGCCGCTTGCTTGGTTGTGACAGGTGGTTTTACTGACCTCTCCGCGCTACCTTACAAATGTTATGTCTTCATCCTCGGTCGGAAGAGAACGTGACACGCTCCAGACGGATCGTTTTTCATGGCTAGACAAAAAAAAACGTAAAAAAATAAAAAAGTGAGTGGTACTTTCATATGGACATGCTAATTCGCAGCCTTTTGTCCATTCAACAAAAGCAGCTGCACCATTGTAAATACATAACAGGTTGTTATGAAAAAAAAGAGCCCGAAAAAAAGAATGATCAAAATGCAGGCTTGTGTTCAAACCTTGCATATTAATTTTTGGCGAGGATACTTTGGCACGGAGGAGATTGGACTTTGAATGCGCTCCTCCCCTTTAACATTATTACACGCTGTTGCGAAAAATCCTCACAATGCACTAAAAAAAAAAAAAGGAAAAAAAGAAAAAATTACACAATTGCTCTAATTTCCCATGCATCTGGCCTATCTTTTATCTGCGCGGGCAGTGGACTGTAAATGCCACGCGACGTCCTGCTTTATTTTTTTGTTCTTCTGAATAGACGTCTCATAATGGGTTTGCATGAATTGTATCATATGCCCCCGCGATGCTCTTTTTTTTTTTTCTTGTCCGCAATTAGTTTTACGCGTTAGCCGGGGAGTGCATCTGCAAGTTTTGCGAGGCCTCCGGTTTGATCACCGGGTGTCTCTGCGTCCGTTTGGAAGAGCAGGGAAATGAACACATGCTCAGGTTTAAAGAAGCTTTTCATCGCGACGCCAGCGCGGCGATGAAACCTGCATCTTTTATTTTTTATCTCTAACACTTGTCTCGGCGAAAGCGCCGCTACATCACAAGCAGACAGGCTATGTATATCAAATGTATCCCAGCATACCCTAATGATAAAATCATAAATCTCCTCGGGCGTGTAGATAGCCTAGTTAGGCAGCAGTTTCAATCCATCCTGTCTTGGGACTCCTCTCTTTTCAACCTGCCTTTCCTTCTTCCCCGTTCTTCTGGAGGCAATGCTCGCTCACAGCGACTTAAACATTTTTTGTAAAACAGTGATTGTTTTGTCAACTCCCAGTGATTCTGAGAGGTTGAGACATCTCATGGAGACGCTGCGCCGCTCAACAAAGCCCACGGAACAAGGACTTTTTGAATATGTATGCTTACTCTGTTGGGACTACTCTTAGCATTTGTTCTGGCGCAGAAATGCATTCTTCAGGGGATCTGTCTTTTCATGATCAAAACCAGCATCTGAACGTGACACTGAATGCAAAGGTGAAGTCTTACTCTAATGCAGCATTTTTTTTTTTGCCCAGGTGTCTTGTGTTGCAGTTCTCAGGAAACGCTGCTGTTCACGTCTGATAGATGGAGAGGAGGGAGCTGTGTTCCTGCTCTCTCGCTCTTTTTTTTTTCTCTGAGACTTTGGGGGCAATGTTTGTAATGCAAATAAGGGCACATCAAAAAAAAATAGCTTATTAGCATTTTCAATGGAAGAAATGTTCCATTCAGTGGAAAATTTGTTCTAACTATTGTAAAAATCACATAAAAAACGGAAAAAAAATAAGCGACTTTCCAAAATGCTAAGGATACGACCTTGTGAGCATGTCCTGAATGTGTCCGCAAATCTGTGAGCGTCGGTCACGTCCGAATTGGAAGCACGGGCATTGATTGGTCCTGTGTTTTTATTCAGTGTTTTGGCACCTCAGGCCGTGTCTCTCCCTCTTTCTGCTGTTGGGAATCAACCGCCCCGGCTCAGTGTCACCGTTAAGTTCTATATTAACACTATTGATTACACTGTAACCAAGGCAGTGAGGCCGAGGCAAGTAACAGCCTGGTGGCCTTATTGTTTTGGTCCGGTCTACTACTCATCCGTTGGACGAGCAACATAATAATCGCCCCTTATTTCTGACGGGGGGGGGGCGGGACGCGTGCGTCTCCGTTCGTCCCCGGTCTTTCCCTCTTAAAACCGACCTGGACGAGCCCAAGCGACGCAAACATTCGGCGTAATTGCCAGAACCTGCGCGGGACTTGACGGCGGCGCCTCGTCCGCCCGTTGCTGAACAGATGTCGATATTCCCCGCAGCCCCGTTGATTATGGCTGGCATCGTGGTAATTGAGTTGGTGTCACACTGTTTGCGCCCGTGCTCAACTTCATAGCCTGACTGGAGCGGCGCGCGCTTCTGTCGGAGAGCCTAGGGCACCGGGGGTGACAGTTGACATAATGGGCAGAGCGGCCGCAGCGGCACATAAAGGAGCACCAATTACACACTTTTGAAAACATTCGCAGTCCCTATTGTTTTGTCAGAAAGACACAAAAAAAACAACAAAAAAAAAACAATTTGCACTCTCCTCCCCAAGTTTTAACCTGGCTGCTGAGGCCTGGACAAAGATGTCATCCGCTACATTTATGCCACTCCGCTCTCTTGTCCCTCAAACAGGTGCCTCTGGATGAGTCACCCCTCTCGTGTGCTAGAACAAATTTTGAGGGGGAAGTAATGACTGTTAAGTGCTTCACAAACATATGCAATGCAATTATGCTCAATTATGGGTGATCAACATTTGCATAATCTTTATCCCAGCTACTCCTTAAGAACCAATCAGATGTTGTTTTTCAGCATTAAAGTGACATGAATAATTTATACCAGTGCAATATATCTATTCTGCGGGTCTTGGTGATCTCTGTGGCCATTCAGCCGCCTCAGTCATCTATCATTTATGATGGAGCGAGTTAGGAAGGCTCCCTGATTGAGCTAATGAATGCAAATGCAGTGTGCAACTAGCAGGGGTCAGCAGCTCGGCTCCCTCCTCCCCGTACCTGTTTTCTTCACTATCAATTCACTGCGAGCCCATAAACAAATGTGGCATGTCATTTACTATGGCTGTGAAACGATTAATTTTCATAAAGAAGGGAAGAAATGGCCATCTCTTTGGTACTCGGGGCACCTGGTTTTGTTTTGACAGTGAGGATAAGCGTACATGGCAGCTCAATTACATTCTCAGCGCTCGTTTTTCTGTTTTATTCTGTTGATGGGAGTCCTAACTGTGAGCCCACCCCCCGCGGGCAAACGCATGCAAAGTTGCATTCACGCCAGCACCTGTGCGCCGCCGCCTTTTCGGCCGTTGTGTGACGTGGCGGCGCGTCCGCCCACACGTGCTACGGGACGCCTGCGCGCACTGTAAATGCTGTCGTGTGGTTTTTCATATAGCTCCGCAGACAACATCTATTAAAAGCTGCATTTCGAGTTATTGCATGAATTGTAAATTTAGCGTAAAAACCGTCGAAATCCCAGACGATCTCAAGTCAATTCACGACCGGCTAATATTTTAATACATAACCTACCCGGTGACACGACTTCACTTTCAAAAGAGACGTTCGGTTTTCGTTATTAACACTTAAGAATGAATCATGTTTGATCCTGCCCCTGCACACACTCGTCTGTATTATTGTTGCTTTTTTTTTCTGTCTCTCTTTATTAAGCAAGCTAAGATGAAAGCAGAGATAAGAAATTGTGCTCTTCTTGTTTGTTCTGCTCTGTCTCACCGTCCACTGATTATGAACAGGAATAATAATCATAATGTAAATTAGAAGAAAATCCACCAGATGACTGTGACCAATACATCCCTCTCCAAGGATGCACTTCTATACTAATATGAATTATTTATTTATTTATTAATTTTTCTTGTTCTTCTTTCAACGTTTGCACGTTGGCCCCTTTGCCAAGAGATACTGAATCAGTTCTTAGAAACCTGGAGTGGACCATGTATTGCCGTGGAATTGCATCTGGGATGGAAAATTTGCGATGCAGTTTGATCAATGAGACCAGACTCCATCCTCATCATTATTTCCCCGCAGTAATTTGCCTCATATCTCTTTAATATAGGATTGATCTTGTGTTTTTTTTTTTTTTCAGGTATCGCCCGTTGTACAGCCTGATCTTTGATCTTTACGTGAATCAAAGCAGAGAGAATCAAAAAGTTTTATGTTGTAAACACGTGTCTAATGGATCCGGTGCGTTTTCCTGTGGCGTTATTGTCCCTGCTCATTATGGAAAGGACGCATAATGGAGTGTCACGGACGGCGGCCTTAACTCACAGGCGTGCACGCCGCGGCGCTGCTATGCACCGTATTCGTATATTTTGGCCAGCGCTGACACATCCGCACCTAAACAACAAAGACTGACTGACATTATCTGCTGGCAGTGGTTATATGTATTTTTTGTTTTGTTTTTTTGTTTTTTTTATTTCCAGTCCTGGCTTCCACAGATTTGACAGCACAAAGCACCGCTACTCCACACAAAAACACTCCTCCTTCTCTTCCACACATCCAAATGTGAAGCTCTACCAGGGTTGTCAACTATTGCCAGCATGGCCACCCCCTTTTTTTTTTTTTTTTTTTTTACTTTTTTCCTCAGTAGGCAGCCAGAGTCTGTTCTGTTCTGACAGCTCCGCTTTTGATATTTATATTTCCACAGAAATTTCCACAGAATTCTAATTAGTCAGCGCTTCATCTTCCATGTCTCTCCATTCTTAGCAAGCCCATAACCACATACAGTTGTGTATTCGTTTTTTTTTGGCTTTCACAGTGCGGCTCCCACATATTGACTTTTCCATTTTTCCACACATGCGTCTCTGTTTTCCTCAGGGCATTAGCAGGATGCATTCATAAGGCTAACGGGACGATGCATGGCGTAACACGTGCATTACACGCACAAACTTCTCTTTGACGCCGTCACTCAAGCTCCTTTTTTTGTTGCTGCTGGTCCAGCTCTGATCTTAGATGACGCTCGGAGGTGCCTCACCTCTTCAGGAAAGGCCTAATCCACAGCGAGGTTTACATTGAGCGCACAATGCAAAGAAGCCAAAAACACGCAGTGTGAATTTGTTCTGCAGAATTGCACCTTTTAATTCATTATTAATCCTTTAATACGTGCCTCAGAATGGATTATCCTGTTTACACACACGTTGGCCAAAAAAAAAAAACGCGGAAATAAGCACCTCCGCTAATGTTTGTCAAGAAAAAGGTTATAAAACAAAAGAGCTTTGATATATATTTTTGTAATTATACTTTAATTGCATCATAACAATTCACACTACATAATCCCAGCCTTAATCACAAGTCTGAGCTGAGGGAAAGACCCACGTAGATAAATGAATGCATTATGTAACATCATTATTGTCCACAAGCAAATCCACTTTGTGTTATATGGAAACACCAGGAGCCCCGTCCATTGTTTTGTTTTAAATAGCTCTGTACCATAGATTTAAAAGAGTGCGTAGTATGTCATAAAGCTGTGGCGGCGCAGATAATAAATTCATCCTTGGTTTTTGTTTCTTCGGGAAATTGTTGGTAAAAGAAAAAAGATCAAATGAGTCAACAATATAGTTTTAGATGGCCGTCATCCTAACAATTTAAACACAAAGAAGAGGAAGTTGAGTCATGCACACAGACAAATAACAAGTAAATGGCAGCCATGTAAACACAATCACAAAATGCTGACAAGATATGGAGAAAAAAAAAAAGATAAGTTTCTTTTGATTGTGTCTCTTAACTGTGGATACACTGTTTCCAGTTTCCATCTCCATGTTTTCAATAATTGCCGTAAACTGCAATCACAAGTCAATTTCTGGTGTTTGTCGGCTCCCTATCGACTGATGTGATCAGCTTTTGCGCTAATGTGCTAATGAGGGAAAAACAAACATAATTGTAGCGCGGCAGTAAGAGCACACCGATGCCAGCTACGTGGCTGTGTAAAGGAATCTTACGAGCAGACGATGTTTTTTGGTTTCCAGCTAATCGTCAGAGAGTCGCACCATTTGTTTGGCTCTCTAGCCAGATATTTCATCATTAGAGAGCCCAGCGTGCTGCCTTGTTGAATGCAAAAATGCGCCCGGTAATTTAGGAAGGGAATATTAAGAAACTGCCAGTGGACGTCGTGACACTTGAACACATTTGTTCGCCTTTCAGAATGTCTCTTACATGTCTCCACTCGGCCTCTATCAAACCATACGCGTAGTTTAGAAACGCGATCGGTTTGTCCGTCAGTCGCGATGTGGCGGTTTGTTTTTAGATACTGAATTTCCTGACAGCGCTGTGTGTGGATGTAATGGGCACTCAGGTTAGGCGTGCATAGCATCAGATCTGTCGTGTCAGACTACATTGTTTGTGGCAGCTCAGAGACAGAGTCTCGCTCCACTTCCCTTCATGGCCGAACTTAATCCTTCCCTCAGTCCCCAGCGAAATGTTCCTCCTGCAACCTCAGGCCACTTCCCATGGGAAAAATATCTGGAGAGTGTTCAGGTTTAACTTTAAGCTGCATTTCTGTTGGAGGCAGTCAATCTGCAGTGCTGATAGTGTTACCATTGCTTCGCTTTGTTTATTTTGCGGGTGACCTGTGAAATTATGTGAATGCTAATAGAGGTTACGCCATGAAAGGAAATTCGTGTTTTGATTTATTTGACTTAGAGCTATTTAAACTGGAACTCTATCAGGCAGTGCTTCGTTTTCCGCACGACGCTGCCATGAGGTATTTATTAATAAGGACTTGAGCAGCAGAAGAACCCCGGTTCAGCCAGATGGCGTGTTTGTTGTGTTCGGCCGGTGTCCTGCAGGAGTTTTAGCTGCGCTCGGGGCGAAGAGAACAAGGTGGCCGCGTTGGGGCGTTCCCGTTTGGCACCGTTGGCACAGAGTGGAGCACTCTGCCATTGGTGCTTCAGCATCAGGAGAATAAGTGAAGCCATTTTCTTTCCCTCTGACAACTAAGCAGAAACATTAAAGATTCATTAACGGCTGCCTACTCGCAGCTCATTTCAGAGTGGCACTCTGAAGTCTCTCCGTGCGGCTTCGTCCCAAAGCTGAACCTCCTTTGTATGTCAGGATCAAGATTTGTTAAACTGAGAGCCGCATCTGCTGCATTCTGCAGTGTGATAAATGCCAATCAACCGAATGCATTCCGTGCAATAAGTGCATTTACAGTGTGCACAAAGGTGAAGCGCGGTTCATCGTGTCAATGTAAAAATCAGCGTCTATTCTGCACCAGAGTTGTCAGATACCTGTGTGTTTTGATGCGAGGATCTCAAGGAACAAAACACGTCGGTTGTCGCGTCCCCGTAATCTTGCGTCTTTTGAAAGTTATTTTGAAATTCCAGGCACGCACAACATTGCCGCTTCTAATCGCGGATGGAAATTTTCTCTTTAATTCCACGTTCAAGATCTTGACGTTATTCTGACAAATGAGGATGTGGAATCAGAGAGTGTCTTTTAATTTCTCTGGCAGTGTTACCAATCCCCAGCCTGTTTACCTCCTGTATAGATAAAGCTCTTTAATCCTCTTTTTCAAAGCCGTAACTTGCCTTGCCTTATGCTTTTGTCTCTCGCGTGGATAATAAATTCAACTTTTTTCTCTTTTTTTTTTTTAAATACTAGAATATGCTAATTTTTTGTGGATATTAATTAAATTATAAGATTCAAGTTACTAAAAATCCTCATTTTATTCCTTGTGAAGAGTTTTTTTCCCTCTTTTTTTTCTCCTTCAGACATTCATCTTACCCAGAGAATAAAAGCGCTAAAAGAATGCACTAAAGCAAATAAAGAAGGGGAGGCTGCGCTATTCCTTTCTCACTGTGGCTGTTAGCTGTACATTGAATAAGCGGCTCCCTTCTGTTCTATTTCTGCAGAAACAGAAAGCACAGGCCTCTTGAACACTTCACTCAGAAACCACGGAGATGCAATATGGAAAAGAAAACATGGAAAGACTTTTGTGGCAAAACGTCATCAGCTGTTCCCTGTCATCCAAATCATTTTGCATCTGGGGCCTCTCGGGCGCGCGGGAGAACACACTTTGCATTATTTAGATAGGCGATCACTCAGAAATCCCTCTGTGTCTGGCCCAGCGGAGGAGCAGGGGACTAAAAATATCACCTCAGCAATGCGCGGTTTTCCGTGTCATATCAATGGGACCTCCAGGTATGTACATTTGTCTCCGAAGCCATATTTCAATGTGATCGTGGCAAAGGGATAAGTGTCTGCGCGTTGTGTTCCGGAGGATTCGTGCTGTGGGTTTCCTCAGGAGGTGTCCTAGATTCCCCCGCTCTGCTGCAGTCATTTGTTTGACGGACAGGAATACAATTATCCGTGCAAGAATTGTCAAAATTGCTGACGCTGATAGATGCAATCGCTTGCGCCGGGTCAGCGCTGTCACGTGACCGCCGACGCCGCGCCGTTACCCGCCTTTTTGTGCGGAAGATAAATAGTTCCCGAAATATGTAAGCGCGAGATAAATTTGTAAAGAAGCACACGCCACCGTTAAATGTCAGGGCCTGCATGTTCGCTCAAGAATTTATTATCCTCATCAGCATCATCATCGCGAGAACATTTTCCTGGCATATTTGAATGCACTTGTGTTGCGAGTACAAATAACTTGGCAGTTTGAGTCACATCATGTTTACCAGTGTCATCTGTAATTCATTACCATAGAATCCTTTCTGTTCCAAGCCCGTCTGGAATTAAACTCGTTGAGCTGCAAATAAGCAACAACAAAAAAGAAGCTTTGTTTTCACACATAATTCAAGGCGGTTTAATTAAAAAAAAATAAAGAGTTTATTCCAAGTGGGTGTTATAATTAAAGCTGTAGGTCATCAAGGTGATGCATATGTGAAAGTCTGGATGGGCCAATAACTGGTAAAACTCTTTTCTTGGTTTGAAGAGGATGAACAGAACCCGTTCGTGCAGAAGCGTGCGTGGGTTTAGAGTAGTAATGTAACCCCATCTGAGTTGTGTTTTTTGGATAACAAGCTCCACAGCCGTGAGGACCACATCTCCAGACACCGTGGAGGCTTTCAAAAAGCAACCATCTCCTTTCCCCCCCCTTGAGCCCAATCTGGCCTCAGTCGTTGAGGCATGTTTCAGCAACGCATCCTCTGGCACATCCCCTGCTGCCTCAGCCCCCTGCTATCTAGACGCAGCCGTAGCCGCCTTCCACTTCCAGTTCTTCTTTGTATGCAAGAAGAACTGGAAAAGAAACAAAAATGAGGAGCATTCACGGAGAGAGTCGGAGTAAACAACATCATTATGACTCCCTCGACTCTGGCCTTGCGAACTGGTCCAAAGTGTTTGTGCAGATGGTGGTTATGGTTGTTGCTGTAGTGTTTAGACAAGGTAATTATAGCACACCGACACAAACTGAGATGAGCAGTCTCCCACCTAGTGCGCAGCCTTGATGAAGGCACAAGTAGAAGAGATGCTAGCATTCACTTACGACGTGGTTTGCAGTCCCGTTTAAGGCATGAATGAATACGTGGATCAGGCATAACATTAGGACTGAACATTGTGTAGGTCTCATTTGTGACTCATCGGAGAATGGGCCTTCTGAGGGTGTCCTGTGGTGACCTGCTATAGACTGCAGCATTGTGGGAGATAGATGACGAGAGGCGCTCTTCTTATCGTTGTCAGATGTTTTGACGACCGTGGCCATTGGATCACGGCCTTCATTCAGCACGCACCCACACACAATTTACCACACCCACTTCCAGTGTCTGACCAATGACAGAATAGTTTCCGGACAGGAAAGAAGTTCTACCCGGATGATGTGTCGAGAACTCGCTTCTTGCAAAGTATGTAACAGCCTTCAGGCTTGTTCCAGTGCATCCCGATCATACTTGATCAGCTTGAGATCGATCTGATTGGAAGCCAGGTCAACACCTTGTGAAGTTTTTCATGTTTTTGTTTCTCCTGTCAGTGGTTTTAATGTTGCTCAGTGTATATTTGAGTGTGCAGCCATGCTCATCAATGTTGTGAAGGGTAGGTCCTCCACAGAACTTCAGCTTCATGGGCTTCATGATGTTACACGAAGACCTAGAAGCCAGAGTGACAAGTCTTCCACATTTCTTGGAACAACACAGCTGCCAAGAATCTTTCTCTTTCTTTCTGGGGAGAATTGATGATTAGATTTAGCAAAGAGGTAGTCCCTCTAGGAGATCCTACAATGGCCTTCACTTCATCATCATAAAACATGAGTGGTCCTCCTTAGAGCAGCTGTTTAGTTGATCTGTTTTGAGCAGAAACATCATGGAGCAACAGGATCTCGGATATTCTCCCTGTGTAGATGAAGGGCTCATTCTCACCTAACAAAAACATCAGAAAATTCATTTCTACTTACGCTCCCCAACATCCTACACACTTGTCCTTTAGGGGCAAACACTTAACTTTTTCTCACTTCCTGCACTGGCCTACTCCTGATCTGAAAACTCACTCACGTCCCAAGCCTATACCCTGTTCTTTCTTTCGCTCATTCAAATGTTGACGCTGTACTCAGGGGGGGAGAGACTGTCTGTGTCACGCTCGCTCAGATTGTTCCAGATGATCGCTCGAGCAAAGTTGCCGCCAAAATACTCACGTCATTCTGTAATAACGGTTAAATCTGACACGCTGCAAGTCTCCCGCCCGCTGTACTTTCACAGCGCCGAGAACTTTGCACAGTACGTTGTCAACGAGGGGAGGGAGGGGGGGGGGCGGGCAAGGGGCGGCTCTGATCAGCATTCAGGCCCAGACAGATACTTGCTGTGAAATCTCCAAGACAGAAGTGAGGCTGAAGAAAAGATGCTAACTTTACACAAAAATGACAACAGCCCTCGGAGAGGTTAGAGTGCAGAGGCAGTGACGAGCAGTGTCATCAGATCTAGAAAGGCCGTGGCGTGTTTGTCAGAAGTTATTTCACAGTGATGCGTTTGGCACTTTAACCACAAAGCATCCATGAAAAAAATAACCAGATGAAACATATAGCACGTCTAAATAATTTAAGAGTAATCTGTCTCAACAAAACACAATCAGTGATTACTTTACAGCCGTTGTAAGTGTGGCTTACGTTTTAAAGATGAACGCGATCACACGTTGGGCATGACTAAGATATTCTCCTGTCTGTGGATCACAATTACCACTCTAACTCTCCTCTCGCCTCACGGCGTGGGTGGGCCGGTTTAATGTGACTTTTTAATTAACACGGGCGCTGCTTAACATTTCGGGTGCACTGTTCAGGGTGCATCGTGTTTCTTCTTCCTTACCCCTTGCCCGCCAGGCAGATGGTCACTTATTAGCAGTAATTAAAACTCCATCATTGATCATGGTTTGTAGTTGTATTTAATTTGAAAAGTATTAATGATTAAAAAGCTGCAGCTGCGTGGAGCGAATGTTAATGCGCACGGGGACCAACAGAGGGATGCAGAGTGTCAGTGGAAACATCTCGTAGGGCTCACGCGTACTTTTGCAGTCACTCGCGCAGGTAGTCCGGCTCTTTTTTTCCGTTTCAGACGATGCTCATTAGCGGGAGGAAGCTCGTTTCATCGCTTCTTATTTGTTTATTTCCGTAGCTGATTTGGAATTACGGCATATAAACGCACTGTAAACAAAGCTAATGTCATTTGGAGGCAAACTCCATGCAGTGACATTTTCGGGATCTAATGAAGACAAAATGGTGTCTTTGTTGTCGAGGGGTTCTTGAGGGAGCTGCGAGACCTTACAGAGAATAAAGTAGGTCAGGCTGGCTGACATCGGGTGCCTGTGGACATGTTCTGTATGCTGCTACTCCTTTTGCACACAGCAGCCTTGCACAGAAAGGAAGGAACCGTAGTTAGTAACAGCTTGTCATTAGAGAAAAAATGCTGGAAGGTATTTATTTGATCATCTGTGTGGTTCTTGTCCATCACATTGTGGAATGCAGCCGATATAACACAGCGTGCTAAATGAACGGCGGCGCACTGTGTAGTCGCGTGCGATCGTGTGCTCTTTGTGTGCGTGTTGCCGTCTCACATGATGCAGTGCTCGGGATTTCTGTCTGATCTGGCGGTGAACAATAGCTTGAAACCTATCGCAGCAGGAGAACATGCAGCGTGAAGTGATGACTGGATCTGTCGCTGCCATGTTAATTATTTCTAAACAACATTGGTTTTCTGGTTACTTGTGTCCCAGAGGCCGTTGCGTTGATTAGTTGTAACTCAGGGCCTGTTCAGCCCTCACATTAGGATCCAATCTGGGCAATCCGACCAGGTAAAAGACAGGTGTGAACACATTTGAAAGGTCCCATCTCTGAGGAGGAGGTGGTCACATGTACCCATATGTGTCGGCATTCCGTTAGTAGTGTGAACGCGATGAATCCTGAGTCACACTAAACACTGCCTTTACTCAACAGGGTTATAGATATAGTAGAGAAACTGCCTGGGTTAGAGTTCTAATCTGTGGTTTGTGCAAGACTAACTAACTAACATCAGTCCTGGAGCAGCTGTAGTGAACCACTAGAGACATCAGCTGTTAAAATATTCTGCTGTGTCCCAGATGAGGTCGGGGTTTATTTGCATACAAAGTGCGAAACTGAGATCGGATCTTGAGACGGATCTGGATGTTCAGTGGCAGGTCTGAACACACGCGACTCAAGCCGGTCACTCGGGATCGGATCTAAACGCAAGGTGTGAACAGGCCCGTGGTCTACACCAGGAAGGACAATGATTTTGACTGTAGCCATTTTGTTTGAGTCAAAAGATTAAAAATAAATATCGATTTTGTTTTCAAAAAAGAAAAGAAAAGAAAAAAAGAGACAGACTGACAGCTACAGTTAATGAAAGGAAATCTCTCCCACTGCTCAGGCTCTTGTTTATTGATTTGTTGTCAACAATATTATAAAAGAATCTGCAAAATCCAAGTGTTAGTGTTGACCGCACGCTATGAGTGACAGTCAATTAAAATAGGAACGGGATGCTGGGAGTGACACTATCCAGATGAAGGCTCCGTGTGCCAGGAGCAGCGGTCTCCAGAGTTAATAACAAAATGGATACTTGGCCTCTTTCCGAGACTGTTCAAAGAAAAGGGCTTAATTCTTCAGCTGCTGAATTACGGTGAATGTATCTATTTGTTCTTGTAATTTTGTGTCGCGCTAATGCCTGTGCTTTGACTAATTTTCTACTAGAGGATTAATTTTGCGATACTACGAGTTTTTTTTTTTTCTTTTTCTGATTACTCTCAGCGTTATGGTAGTTAACTGAAGCCGAAGTTTTAGACGTGGATATGATTTATTTCATACGTTATAACTTAACGCCGTATGCGATTCGGAGCTGATTACCTTGTTTCAGGAGCGCTCCTGTAGTTGCACGGGAACTCGCAGTTCTGTGTCGGCGGCAAGTTGTTTATATGCTAACACCAGCTGTCAACATTCATTTGCTTAAAGTGCTCAGCGGCGGAGTTTGGCGGAGGAAGCAAAGTATCCTTCACCCTGATGGATTTCTGAGGAGAGGGAAGGCGAACGTAATGCAAACCGTTCCTCCTCTTCTGATATCTCTAACAGCCACATGTTTGTATTGAAAATTATTTGGATTTTTTTTTTTTTCCTCCTCTCTGTGAAAACACTTGCTTCTGTAAAGCAGCAATCCCCTTTGCAGCCCAGTTCTCCACAGTGCAGCACTAGTGCTTTTGTGTGTCGATAAGAGTTTGTGAGAGCATGCGTCTTTGATCTGCCCTACCAGAGAAGATGTTGACGGTTTAGCGGGGAGATGCCGGTGTTTACTGTAGAGCTTAGATATCCCCCCCCCCCCCCCCCCCCCCCCCCCCCCCCCACACACACACACACACACACACACACACCATCCCCCTCCACTCCCTTGCACTCCACATGGAGCGGCTGTGTGTTTGCTGCTGTACTGTGGTTAGCCCCTTTTCAAGCATGTCTCCAAATTCTGTCGGCTAGCTTGTTCTCTTTAAAGAAAGGGCTTTGCGCGCAGGCAGACACAGAGTGAAATGATTCAATGCAAAGTAATACTCCTTGGTAATTGAAAAGCGATGAGGCCTCACCAGCGGGCTCTGCGAGAACGCTGCTCAGTGAACCTTTAAGACAGACGCATATTCGCTGATGTCCTCATTTTCTAAAGGATACGAATTAATATTTACGCTTGCGCTGTTTACCCAAATTTGCACTTGTTGATGTGAGAGAAATGTTAAATTCATATGATGTGACGGCGAATTTAGAATAATTGTTCTCGGTGGGCACACAGACAAGAACAACAGGAGCTCGCATCGAGCCATTATGGAAGTTTTCGGAGGATCAATCCCTGGCTGATTTGATTGCTGTCTAGTGCTATTTGAATATGACAACCATTCCGCCCGCGGGGCTCATGGCGCATTGATCTCCATTGATGATTTCCTTGTGTTCCCTCTCCTTTGCACCATGTGACCTTTGGGTGGCTCATGCACACACAAAGACAAAGGGCACGTCACGCGGCAAATGAGATATGGATTCTTTGCAAATGTGCACGGCGCAGCATGGATTATTGCAGCCTTCTGATCATGTCGCTATTAGTTTTCGTGGCGATTTTTGTTGAGAGGTTACCGACCACCGGTGAATGTCACCTTCACGAGCATTACAGAATCAGGGGATCGATGTCGTATTGTGTCAGTGACATGTGTGTGATCCTATAAGCTCCCATTGCCAGCCCTTTAAAACTACAAGTAAGCATATGATGTAGCGGAAATCTTCCACCACCACCAACCTTTAAATACTATCATCATTTAAATGAGGATCCCCATCCTCTAAACGCTATTTTAATACCTTTAGAAATTTACAGACAAAGAGGGAGGAGGGGGCAATGGGGGACTGCAGCAAACTATCTTTGCACTCGTTTTTGCCTTACCCGTGATAATCATTGCAAAGAATCCTCAGTAGTTAAAAAGTGTGCCCATCTGGTGAGGAAACTGGGACAAAGTGTACTTCAGAGGGAACAGAGGATAACTCTCCTGGCCTTTAGGGCTGGAGCTGGGGGGAGCCAAGTGCTCTGAAATAGTTAGGTAAAGATGCTTATTTTTTTTTTCATCCTTTTCTTTATTTTTAGACATTCCTGCGGGGAGTTGCATTTGTGCGGTTGCAAAGGTCATCAATTTGTGTTCCTCTTTCAGTTGTTAATGAATGCTTGCGCCCGAGACGCCGGTTTTACATATCTCTGGTCAAGATGCAGAGACCCCTCTTGAGAGGCCGCCTCGGCGGATGTCAACAGCGTTCAGCACTAATGGCGTCCGGGCATCAGGAGAGGCCTCCGCGAATTCTTTTCGCATTTCAGCCCAGTCTCGAACTCCCCCCCCACCTCCCGTCTTATAATGCATTTACCTGCCTCTCAGGATTTGGGCCATCCCGGCTCGAGCGCTCAGAGCATCATTATTCTCGCATCTCTTATCTGAAGATGTGATCAATAAATCTATGAATCCTGCCCTCTCCAGACTCCTGTGTCCACCGGCCTCCTATTTTTCCTCTTGTCAATCCTGAAGAACACTTATCTGCTGTAACACACTGATGTATTGTACGACGGCCTGGTGAATGTTCATTAAGTTGTTTTTCAATGAGAAGCAGGGATCAATAGGCGACCGCAGTGATTCATGCGTCTCTGCTCATCTCTCTTAAGGATCAGCATACCGGAAGACTTGGATAATACAAAGGAGTCAATTAGCAGCTCATGAAATAGAAATGATTATGTAGGTAAAAGCTCAAATTGCTCTTAGAATCGCTTTAATTGCAACTATAAGTTCCTCATTTCAATTTTTTTTTTTTTTAATAGCACTATAATGATTTTGCACTCTTAAAATTGTCAGTATGAAAAAATATACGCTCACGCGTTGTGAACCGGATGAGCCTTATGCCTGGTTGTGACTGGCTCGCTATTAACTCAGAAACCACGTTCAGCTTTTGTTACTCTTAAGGGTTTGCACATAAATACAGTGGACAGCTAATCCACAGTCTTGGCAGGCTCGACTCTTTCCTTGTGTCGGGTTACAAACACAACACAAGACCCATGATTCTTTGAACCCAAAATACACATTTTTTTTTTGTTTTCTCTCCGAAATTACATTTGAAGCTTTACCGAGGTGGACTAATCAATACTTTGTCAACTCTGTCTCTCAAAATTAAATCCTGGTGCCTTGAAGATACGACCGTCTCCTTTTTTGTCGAATAATGAAACGTTGCCTTTTGTCCGCGCGTTCGGTTCTCGCGAATGCACGTGTGTTGTTGCAGTTACAGCCGCGTTACATCAGCTTTGAGATGTTCTTCTTTTAACCTCCCACAGTCGGTCTTTTGACTCGACACGAACGCCGCAAACATCCAGATAGATGCGTGCGGCAGGCCTCGGTTTTTCTTTTCCAGCGTGACCGCCGGCAGCTACACTGTGCCACCCGGTTAGCTGTAGCACACGCGCTCGTGAGACATTTTGAGTTCATTAAGTTTAAAGTCTAAATTTGCATCCTGAATTAATGAATTTTTGCAGCAAGCTGCTTCCATTCTTTCCCCCTATTTATGATCTTAATTGCGATTGTAACCGAAAATGAGCAGCTCTAGGACTATATTATGAATCTGCTTAATTGCTGCATTCAGGACAAATCACTGCTAGTTATTGCGCTAATAAACCATGATTTTATATTGCTTATGTGTGTTTGTTTTATTGCCACTGTGTCAGGAAGCTGCATAGAACAGTGTCCCTGCTGGTGTTTGAACATTTACGCGTTGTCTCAATGTGTCTGATATAATTCCATACTCCTTCCCCACATATGGCTGAAAACACCCTCATCATGAAGCGAGGCTAGGTGCAATATGTGCCCTCTTCAGAGAGTGTGGTTTAGTCCGTCTGTCAAATGTTATGAATCTCGGACGTACTGCTCGCCCCGCGGCCTGAAGTGCGCGCTTTTGTTAGTGGTAGAGGTGGAGAGTTCAGATCCGGCTGTGAACCGTTATGGCATATGTTATCCCACTCGATCTATTTTCACACTTTTTGTTCCTCGTTACTCTTACTCTGCTCCACTCCACGCTAGCCAAGGCAAAAGTGAGTCATAACAGTTCGTATTTTCTCCGCGCTAATACGCAACTTGTACACAGTAGAGTATGAACTTTGCACATGTTGAGGTCATGACACAAAAGCAGAGAAGCATTGATCACAGTATGTAGGAGAAATAGTTACCTACTTGTGTATTGACGTGATGGACCAGGAAAAGGGTGATGCATAAGACTAGTGAGCCTGCAGGGGACAGATGGGCTTTCACTACAACATAGTGGACGACTCAGATGGAGATCCACAGATTGCTCTTTGTTGCTGCGTTGTCATGGCGCTTCCTAATCTAGTGTAACTGACGACACGGGACACCTTCCTCAGCTGCTCTCCGTCCCAGTCGCTCATCATTCTTTCCTTCCCCGTATCAATCACACCGTGAGTCGCGCAGTTTTGTCATGCTGCATAGCCTTAGCTATACCTCCCACGGTGCCTCCAACTGTACTTCGTTATACCTCACGCCGTCTTCCGCATTAAGTCCCTCCTCCGCGTGATGAATGTAAATCTGTGTGGTTCCACGCTGAGCCGAACATATGACAGAACGGGCCAAGTGGGAAATGCAAGAGAGCAGCAGTTGGGAGTTGAAACAGTTCCTAGTTAATATTAGTTTCACTTGTATCCTGCTAAACAATGGAGATGAAGGATGGCCTATTGTGTGATCAGCTTTGCTGCGGTCGTGTTTCCCATTCATTCGCTAATTTATACATCCCCGCTTACCTCTGGCTGAGTTTAGCACCAACAGGAAATGATCGACCTCCCGTTGCTAACCCTGCGGGATCCTGCTGACCACAGCACTCAGCACTAACTGGGATTACAAAGATGTCATTACAAACAGCATATGTGTGACTGATGGAGACCAACTGCCTTGGCTCAAAAGGAAACATCAACATGGACAACAAAGAGCGTCCCTGAAGCAGCGCTGTGGTCATGTGATAGTCGCAGGGGCACTTTGGGGCAAGCCGAAAATGCTCTTAAGTGAAAGGGATGAATGGGGGTGATTGACTGCTGTCAGACAAAGGAGGATGGCCTGTCGGAGTGATCTACTGCTCCGTCGATTTATGGATGGAAACGCTTGGTATTTTTTAATCTCGCAGTCAGGGTGACCAGACAAATAGCTGTTTTTAACTCCAATAACGTCCGAGCATCGCTGACATTTTTACGCGTATCACAGAAAAAGGAGGAACGCTGAGGAACAGCAACATGGAGTTTAACCTTTGGATGAGAGCATTCTTGCTTTTTGTCTGTTTAAGATTTACGAGCTCTCTCGCAAATCTTGTTCATCGCGAACAGATATTTACTCTGAGAGTGCCGGCAGAGTAAGTGAGGCTTTTGGACCGCACCTTAAGAGGGTTATCAATTTGTTAATAATTTGTAGCAGCTGATATCTCATGAGACAGGTCCCGTCTCGGATGACAAAGCAAAACAGTTCATTTTCAGTTTCCATGAACTGATTTATCATTCTATACAGCGACTGCTAACAATGCATCTTGCGCTGATAAACTGAAACTAAGATATTTATTCATACGGCGGCGTTTGCATTCGAACCTGCTCTTGCAGCCGCTCTTACAAAAAACACAACGCCATTAAAAGAATTAATATTTTGTCTCAGCGCAGTGTCCTGGCCTCAATCAATGAAGTCTTTTTCTGGAATCACTCAGCGTATTGGAAATGTCAAATCCATCTTGGTGGCCTCTATAATGAGTAGAGGGGTGCTGGCTTAAAGTCATTTATTTTGTTTTATTGACCATTGAATTCCATAAGGAAAATCACACACTGAGGCCTCAGTCACATGTTAATGAAAACACCGTGGACCTTGAATATATTGCCAGAGGTCCTTCCAGAGTCCGTCAGAGTCGTAGAGCATGTTTGGACATGGCTGGGCTAAATCAAACCAACAGCTATGCACCGTATAGAGTTGGTTTTAGAAATAATTTGACTCAGTCCCTGTTGTGATTTTCCTCTTGGATTTCGGCGCTGGTTTAACTATTTGGCCGTGGCTGAACATCCACTGGGATCTGAATCCCTGCTCCTTCATGCCACGTATAAGTGAGAGAGCTCCAGTGTTAAATGTAGGGAGTTCACCTGACTGACACTGCTTTATCTCTGCAGTATCTCTGCTAGGAAATGGAACAGAAGCAGCTAATTCCTGCTGAAAGACGGATAACAGTAATGCAACCGTTTTGAAGTGAAGATATCAATGCGGCTAAACCAGTCTCTCTGATGTCTCTAACACTGTGGTGGAGTCCACCATTTATTTAACAGTGAAGCTCTATTATCTACAATTCACATGTGGGACTTTCTCCACTTAGACACAATTAAAGGTGAATGCACTTAAGTGCCCCCTGGGCCAAGGACTTCATTGGACCAAGGGGTGCACTCTTTCTAAGCTCACTATTGCACCAGCATATGGTTTAGGCATGTGGAGAAAAGAAAAGCTGTGCACACAATGAAAGAGCTGGGTAATTCCATTTGCAATTGGACGTAACACTTTGCAACAAGATACATGGGCAGAGAGGGGATTGAGTGTGTATTCAGCAATAATCCTGGAGAGGGGGAGGGCAAGAGGACTCAAGCTGTGCAATTACCAGAAGAAAGAAACAACACAGGGCTCTTCACATCTGCACAGAACAGCACAGTTATTTCTTAATTTTCTAATTCAGCACGGCAAACACATCGAGTGTGCCCTGAAAGAAGAGGTTTCCTTCGGGCTGGATGGTTGCCGCATGCGCTCGTCACTCCGCCGCGCCTCCAGCTGTATTCTAGAGCTGTGCTTCCACATGCTGAGGGAAGTGTGTGTAGCCGTTGCCGCTCAGCGGCGTGTCAGGTATACAAATGTGTTGCCGCTTTGCCTCTTACACTGACCTGTTTTCTGTACCCGAAGCAGTGCCCGGGCTGTCCCCTGGATTTCACTTAGCCACAAAGGAGCCCAGGCGGGAACCTGGAGCCCAAATGGGTAGCAGGCAGCGAGGCCTAATGATGAGAGGAGGGGATTTGTGGCCGACAGTATCAACCCTAAAAGACACACATATGCACATCTCTGCGTGGCAGCGCGGTGACAGAGGGAAGGCCCTGGAGTGTCAACCCAGTTGTCTCCAAAGTCTGTCCACTGAGCTTAGGAGATTGTATACAGGTCAACATGGCGGCTCCAGTCCCACTCATGATGCAACTGAATTTGTGTAGAACGCAGTGATAACAATGTGAGACACAAGCTGCATTCGGTTATCTTCTCTTGTTAAGCATTGCAATAAAATAACACCATTTTGGATGAAACTAAATTATTTGATTGCATATGAAATTTAATGCAGTGTAGTGTGTGCAGCAACACTGTGCATTTTAGCATGGTATCCTGCATTAGTTGTTGCCGTTACTAATATTACTTTCCAAAGGATGGCACTGTGACAGTTCTTATTGTACAGAGCATCTTTGTATATATATGCACCGATCAGCCATAACATTATGACCACCGACAGAGAAAGTAAATAACATCGATCATCTTGTGACAGTACAGTGTTCTGTGGGTCACATTTGGACCATCCATTCGCATGGATCTTACATAGACCAGGCACCCCCACCCCACAGCAACGACACTCCTTGATGACAGCAGAAATGTCCCCGGCAGGATGCAGCCTGACACAGACAGACCCAGGAACGGTTTCGCGAGAAACCACTGCACTGGTCCACAGAGGTCCCTCCCCTCAATTTCAACTCCTCCTCAGCTTTTAAAATCAGCTTTAAATATACCTTTAAGGCATGTTTAAAAATGCTCTATTACCCTTATCAACATGGGATTCGACAAATAGCCTTGTTTTATGCACTGTGCGTTATTATTATTGCAGCATTTCAAATCAATGCTAAAATACTGTTCATAGTTTATCCAGAAAACCACTTAGATACCGCTGTTGAAACGTTATTGCTGGTAGCATTGCCCAGAGTTGAAAGGAGGGTTCTCTGCTTGCTTTCTTCTACTGCTTCTTTTGAATTTTTTGGCTGTTTTGACGCCACGGGGCGTATTACTGCCCTCTGCAGGCTGTGGTTATTTACTATCACCACACTTCAGTTTCTGATGCCTTTCCTACTGTGTTACAGCTGCTTTGATCACTTCCTGATTTCCCAGACGTATTAAAAAAGGTTTTGCCGTTAAATGGAATTTGGATTGATTTCTTATTAACGTGTTGACAATGATCTATACAGTTTCTATCCAGTAGTTAGGTTACATGATCCCACTTGCTTGAGGCTGGCTTCCTTTTATATATATATATATATATATATATATATATATATATATATATATATATATATATATATATATATATAAACACACACACACACACACACACACACACACACTTCATGGATATATGCAACACTGACAGTAGTGGAAGAAGTTCTAAGATGAATTACTGATGTAAAAATAACCCAATATCACAATTTAAAAATAGCAGTTTTCCATGAAATATTCTATATTCTGTTCTATATTCTGTTATTAGTACAAATGCATTAACATGCAAGCAGCATTTCAATGTTGTAGAATGATTTCACTCATTTTATAAACTTAATTTCCTTGTATTCTACATAATTAGTTACAGTATGTGTTTCTAAAGTCCTAATCTACTGTATTTAACGACTAACTACACCTGTCTGACAAAGGTATTGGAGTAAAAATAGAAACTATAGTTAGACTACTGAAATAAAGACTACTGTTGTGCAGTACTTGAGGAAATGCACGTTGTTGCTAATGCAATAAAATCTAAGAAAAATGATTTATTTTTGTTGAACTTGCAGAAAATATAATCTCAGATTTAGTGTCACAATAAACAAGAAAGATTGTTCACGTCTATTAAATGAGGATTTATCCAGTGTAGCAGTAGCAGAGCTCCATCTGGAATGGTTTCATATGGAATGGTGTAATAACGGACATGTTAATCTCAAACCAAGAGGCAGCGTCTCTTCGTGCTGTATGTGATAAAATTTTATAGCACTTCTCACCAGCCCTCTAGATATAACCTATGTGGCAGATGTGGTAGGTGGGATGTTTTTGTCTGAAGTCCGCTTTCAAAAATCAACATTATCCGTGTTTTTTCAAGACCTACATTTGAGATAATATTCTGCAGTTAAACTTCAGTCATTATTGTAATATTACCTCTACACTATTTTCCTCTGTTGTGCGTTTCTAGTTAACAGGTGAGACCAGGCGAGAATTCTTTGTTTCGCGTCGCTGTCACTCTTATTGCAGCGGGGCCGCTTGACAACATCTTAGTGTCAGGATTTTGAGAGTCCCTGGCTTTTTACCACCACGGCTGACAATACTTCCATTGCTTGACAGCTTAAATTCATCCTTTCCGTTGCTATGTGACAACGTGAATTCACTCCCGCCCACCCCCTTCACATGTCACTTCGCTTTCCCTCTCCTCCTCTTGGAGGGTTATGCCTCTCTGGATTCCACAATTATCTTAAATGGCATTTTATGGGCTAAATGAGGCTTGATTTGAATTATTTTTGCGTGGTTCCCACTGCAGACGGGAAGGAGTTCAAGTTTCTTTCCTGTCACCCGACAGGGACGAACCGGGATTTAGAGGATGGCAGGCGTGGAAGCATTATTATGATTAAAGTCTTACAGAAGCTGTCCTGTCTATCGGTGGACTGGAGTCTTAATATAGGCTCCGGCTGTTAGCGCTGTGTTTCCACAAAATGACTCGCTTGCCAGAGACAAATGGCCACTGGTAGTAATATGTAACGGTGAGAAAATAATCCGCTACTTGCCCTCTTTCCACCCCAGCCCCGTTCTGCCCCTGACACTTTTCTGTCCGTCATGAAA
This sequence comes from Mugil cephalus, assembly GCF_022458985.1. Lineage (NCBI taxonomy): Eukaryota > Metazoa > Chordata > Actinopteri > Mugiliformes > Mugilidae > Mugil > Mugil cephalus. The sequence goes on from NC_061782.1 coordinate 9,460,247, forward strand.
AGCTCGGCGCCTCGCTTTCTTTCCCCGGCTCCGCAGGTGTATCATTGATGGTACAGGAATACTATTTTGAATATAGCCCACAAAATGGAATGCCATGTGGTGTCAATATTGCTTTTCTGTTGCAGAGCACAGAGCACACAGAGCAGAGCTTCCCTGCAGATCCACGTCTAATTGGCTCGCTCCATAGTTTGTCGAGTCCTGTCCTGTGGCTGTTCTTCAGTGCCCATTCACACCTTTCACCAACATCCCCGCAGGTGGAGTGTGAAATCCATTTGTTTCGAAGCAGGAACCAAAGCACTCTCTACCCTGTGACAGACCATTTTGTCTGCAGCTCCAGACTGTTCCTATTGAGCTAAACAGGTATAACTCAACGGTATAAGTCAGGCGGTTAATAGTGAATCATTAGAGAAGCTTCAGCCTCAACCCAAAGCGAGTGTTTCTGCCTCGGTGCGATGGCCACCCATTGTTCCCACATTGTTCCAGTGATAAGCACACAATTAGAGCTTCGACTAAGCATCAGCAGGGGTCATGAATCATGAAGTCGCATCATGTCAACCTGGTTTAACTCGGCCAGTGCAAATATAAGCCCCTAAGAAGCCGCTTTAATAGCACCACTTTCATTGTGCACTTTACCTTTTAGCAGCTTCGCCACTGGAAGTGACATAAATAGGCCTTTACCCAACAGTGAAGAAGGAGCACTTAAGTACTGCTCTGTTCTTATGGCATGGTTAATGACTGACCTTTTGAAACCATGTACAGGGATAGCCTTGAGAAATGAGTCTGCCATTGAGAACTACTGATAACCTGCAAGCTGACCTTGACTGCCGGTAAACATCAGGTCTGTTTGTGTCTCTTTGTAATAGCCACGGACATTAGCATGTACTGGAGGCATTTGGGATCTGCCATTCCTCTGAGCCTCTGCGGGAAGATTTAGTGCATAATGCCACAAAGTTTGCTTCCTGACTGAGGAATGGTATAGGCCTAATGAGAAAGAGGAATTCAGAATGCTAAATCACCACAGTTAGGGCAGCACCTGTCTCTGGTGTGCCCTGGTAATTATCTTGCATCACTACTTTCTCATTTCTGCCCACCGAGATGACATTAGCATAGAACAGGAAGCGCTCTGCGTGCGCTAGATGAGCCACTTGGCTGATTGCATGTCTGTCTTGACCCCAGTGCTCAACACACAACAAAAAGAAGGCTCGGCAGATCATAATGAACCCATAGGATGTTTTCTGGCTTCTCGCAAATAAACAAAGAGCTCAAATGTTAGACTTTGTATAAATTAGCATTAATGACTTCATTATGTTTCTGGACACTGTTCTGTTCTCACAATCAGCACTTCATTAAGAGGCGTTGGACACTTAATTGAAGTTCCTGTTGTGTTTTAAAAGGTAGTTTGACAAGTTGCACAAGTGAACACCTGGGCCTGTTTAGAACAAACATAACGGATGGATGTTTATGAGCACCATGTGTCAACTTAACGTGCTTGAGTCTTTGAGCTGGAGTTCTTTAGTAGTCTTCTAATATATGTTTTGAGTTGACCGCACTGTTGGAAATGTGTGTGTGTGTGTGTGTGTGTGTGTTTTGACTGGGTCTTTAGCATTCATTAGCTTGAGGCATAATGATTTTCCTGAGGGCTGGCTGAGATTGCAGATTAGATTCGAATTTGTCTTTGAATAAAACTATATTTAAAGTTGCTCCATGAACTTGAAGCGTGGTGAGACTGGCCTGCTTTCCATCATGTATCTATACATTATGCGCCTAAACGTCCTTGCTCTGCTTTAATGCAGAAGATGGACAAATGAAGTCCATAAATAAGAAGTCACAGGAGATATGTCGGCGTTGGCCGCCTCATTTTGCCGTTTTGCCGTTTCTGTAAACACGCCTAAGTTGTCAATCTCAGACCACTACGCCGTCAGTCAGCTGTTGACTAAGAAATGCGGAGGAACGAAGAGCAGATGACTCGGCCGATTATAGAAACAACTCTGATCCAAACACATCTTTTGACAAGATTTATAAATAATGCAGTAAATGAGTAGTGTTATTGCAAAGCGCTGTAAGTGTGTAAAAAAAGTCTTTACTATAAACGTATATGAGAAGATGGGCCGTCTGAAATTGTCACTATTGTGGTTATTCTGCCGTAAAAGAGAATGACTTGAAACCCGATATAGACAGGTACAGCTCGCAGTGTAACGCCAACAAAAGGATTAATATGTGTACATTATTTATCCAGAGTTGAACTCTGAATTAATTACTCCTACATTTTTTCAGCCTCTTTAGTCTTTCCTGGACCAGAGTTCTGTCAGGTGTGCCTCAGGGACTTGGACCTAATAGCCTTATCGATTCAGGCAATAGCCTTATGAAAACCTGCTTTTCCCAGGTCTCATTTTAATGTGGCTTTTGCACCTATGCCCACCGAACTGTCAATTGGATTCTGCCTCTTTATGGAGCTGTAGGGGGGAGGTGGTTAATGATATCACCACAGTGTGAAGATTAGAACTCAATTATCTGCCTGTGCCATGGACCTTGGTTCTGGCCCAACATATTAATCATATTTCTAGAGTTGCAGTGAGGTGGGGAAGAAGCTTACCGACGAAATCAGTTACGGAGAAAGGGAAGAATATATGGCGGAGGGGAATTATCAAATGTTTTCTTTGGCTTTCTTTTTCCGCCGTGCTGTTTTGAATATTTCCCTCAATGCAAATGCAAATCTTGCTTACAGCATTGCATACGTAGGCGCCATTCATGACTCTGCAGTTTAGGCTCCAGGATCAAAAGCTTTCAATTATTGTAAGTATTCTCAAAAGCCTGTGTGAACTAACTGAGCCCTGTAGTCCAGATAGAAAGTTCCATTTTAATATTCAAATCGCTAAACTGTCTTGAGGCTTCCTATTTTGTTCATTCATGTTAAATTGTCTGGGAAAAGAGATTTTTCAAAGCACGCTTAAAGAGCACGAGTCTAGTCTAGGCGGACTAAATAGCAACATTTGAAAAGTCAGTGTGAACGTTTTCCTTGGAGCGCTGCAATTCATATACACATACATAGAGTATATATGCACGGATCAGCCACAATAATAAAACCACTGACAGGAGAAGTTAATAACGTTTATCGTATTGTGGCAATTCAATGTTCTGCTGGGAAACTTTTTGACCTGACGTTCACGTGGATGTTGTTTAGACATGTACCACCCACCTAGAAAAAAAAAAAAAAGTTGTTGACCTGGCCTCAAGTCTGATCCATGGAGGCCCCTCCATCTCAACCCATTTGACCCAAACTATCAATCCATTAACAACATTATGTTACCAGACCCTGACCCTGTCATTTAAGGTCCCAAAATGACATTTTCTGCAGATAATGATAATAATCTCTTCTATTTTTATGCAAAATAAGTTGTTTTTCAGGATTCTTCGGAATAAAATAAAATCTTGCTCCAAGTTACTGGCACGTGACATGAGCAAATCCTTCAAGACTGGGGGCCAGAGGTGTTGACTCGCCCCACAGGCCAATTGTGTCACATTTCAAGGACAACACACTGTAAGTGGCTACATTTAAGCCACAGTTAAGACAAAAATAGCAAAAAAAAGAAAACTCTTGCAACTGTTTTGCTGAAAAATTTACTAAACCTTGCAGAAATATACGAGGAACTGAGCTCAACATAGCAGTTTTGGGCTCTAGTAAATTAATGTTTAATGAAGTTATTTTTTTTTTCGGACAAACTTTGCATAATAAAATTTGTTTTCTTATGAACTAAACAGATAAAAAGTCCGCAGAGAAGCAAACAAACTTTTGTTGAGCAGGAAATTTGGATTTCTGCATTGTGACGTTTCTCATCCCGGCTCTGCAGATGCCTTTGTCTTGCGCTCGCTTGCTTTTTCTTTAATCATGAAGGTCCACGCGGAAAACCCTCACGCGTATCTTCTGAAGGTCAGTTCCAACAGTGGTTTGCAGTCAGAGCCTGCCTAATAGAGGTGTGTTTCATCAGAGGACTCCTGTGCTTCCCGCGAGGCACATACAAGATGCACTTTTGATGTGATTTTCTTTTGAGAAAAATAGAAGTCTGGTGATAGTAATGACATCGCCCGCAGTTGGCTTCTGACGACGCTGATTGAAGAGCCTGTTTGGGCTTCAGGAGTTCTGTCAGTGGGACGTACTCTCCCGGAGCAGGTCCCTGTGATCTTTTTGGAACTCACTGGAGCTCACAAACAGGCCCCCCTCCCGGCCCTCCGCCACATGTCCTGGTAGAGGGATGCACGTCCCCAAGGGAGGCAGCTTCTCAGCCAGATGCCAGCCTATGCCGCCTCCAACTGCTGTAGCACTTTCATTAACATACTGACAGGCCTGACACGGATAAGAGAGCTTTATAAAGCAATCATCCTACTCTAGACACTAACAGAATTGCTTCTGTTGAGGCTCAACACTTCCAGTATTGCATTACTTTTTCTGATGTTTTCTTTCTTATGTGTCCGCCCTGCCTCCCTTCTTCTTCTTCTGCCTGTGATGAGATCAGACCGGAAAATCAATAAAGAAAACATTGTGGATTGACAGTGACATGAAACACCCAAACTCATGCGTGTCGGTAAAAGCACTAGTTGTCAGATGAGCCCCGGCTGATAAAGCAGCTGTTTTGTTTTTGTTGTTGTTGTTTTTGCTTTTTGGAAGAATACGTCTTCTTCGGCCGGTGACAGCTCCTGGATCAGTCACAGATCATCAGTGGCGTTTATGTCAAATGGTGATTGATTATATTTCGTAAAACGCCGCGGCGCCGCGAGTGTGAGCCTCGACAAGGACGGCGACAACGCTGGCAGTTACATTATGCTTTACATACATTCCGCTGTCACCGTGCACGGGCGCGTCCCATCAGTCGCCAAAGCTACTCGGCAGTGTTGATCCGTTTTTTATTGGCAGTTGCGCTCCTGCCGGTTTGTTAAATTGCACGCCACAAACTAAAAGGCTCTCGCTGATTAGCATTTTCGCCCTGCTCCAACAGGTGCGCAGTGCACTGCGGCGGCACCGACAAAAGAAAGTAAAAGCTTCCCACCCACACAACAGGGTGACTTTCAGCCTCACGTCGCTTTGAAGTCGGATTCGGAGCATAATAAAACACAGGCGCTGGGAAAGGATGAGATTCTCTCAAACATGTTTTCTCTTTGTTAAGTGTAAGTTCACTCTTGTTTATGGTCAGCGAAGCTTCACATTTTTTTTTTTTTTTTTTTACCATTCTTGCCTCTTTGTCTCCTTGTGTGGGAAAAAAAAAGTCTGGATTTTGATCAGCGGCACAGCATGCTCTTAGATTTAGCATTTAGTTTCCATTATGTGCTTATATGAATAGAACTCTACAGACAACATACTGCGCTAGCACCCACGTGTTGAATTATATTCAGCTGAGCATCTGATCACCTTTGTGTCAGGAGGTGTTCGTCAGTAAGGGCTTTGTCAGGGCAGATGTCAGTAATTTAACTAGTTGCATAGTATGGGGGGGTCATGGTTCCTGCATACACTGGAAGACTCTGAATGTGCTGTTGCATACTTCTACACTTAGATATGTTGACTTCAGGTTGACACATGAACTAACTTGTTTTTCTTGTAGCTCAAACAGAACCTACACAATCTATCGTTTTCTACATCATTATTTATTGACCGTGTTGGCGAGGTCAGGTTGAAGTGAGATTTATAGTCTGTATTCTTTAACCACATGATGATGAACCACGTGAAGGAAAAGCCCTTAGAAAAAAAAAAAAAAAAAGCATTTTGTGGGTTGCATCCATTTTCCTGTTAATGCAAAAGCGCTGGCATTTTCATTACCTGAGTAACTGCTCGAGATATTCAGAATTAAGAAACATACTTGTGGTTTTTGTTAAGAGTGTTGCAGGAGGCCTTCTGAAGGTTATTATTAGACAGCTCCGGTCTACATTAGTGGCATCTGTTATACACATGCTCTCTGTGCAAGCTAATAAATCACATAGCAGTCTGCAGCATTGTGACACAGTCAGGGGTTTAACAGCACTAGTGTTGCTACAGACACACCTACAGTACGTATCAGGCTCCAGCTCCCCGCGATCTCTTTCATTTCTCTCCAAACCTCTAGCCTGCAGCACTCAGGCTTACACAGAGGACACTATCAAAGCATCAGCCGCAAAAAAAAAAAAAAAAAAGGGAGGCGAGCGCAAACACATATATTTACGAAATTCTGCAGTGTTCAGAGCTGTGGCAAATTGGTATTGTTACGGTTCCTCATTTTAGTCTGTTCTGCGTCACTGTGCCGTTGCTTTACCCCGGTGGACTTTGATGGTGGAAAAGAAAGGATGAGGCTAGGATTAGTTTAATGCTACTAATTAACAAAAGACAGAGGAGAGGAACATACTATCTGCTTCTGGATGTCATGCAGCCCTTCAGCACCTCCGCTGCTGTTAATTACCTCTGGCGTTTCAGTATCTCTCCCAGGGACGGACAGGGCTTGCAACTCTTAAACTGCAGCCTGCATGGTTGTTAGACAGCACAGATTTAGCCCGACCAACTGGTACCGCATGTGCTTTTCTTTTTTTCTCGCTGTTGGAGAGTAAATTAGCCTTTATGCCAGTTAACATTTTCTTTAATCCTTTTAGTAACATACTTGAATGTCTCTCGTGTCCATTTTTTGTCAACGCCGCTATTTTAGCGTCACTCGTGACATTAGGTTCATCGCTTATCGACATCCTTCACATTTATTAAACCGATGATCTATCAAGTGCCTGATATCCAATTAAGACAGCAATTGTATGGGACTCACCAGAAGAACAGGGCAGTCAGCGCTTCCACTGTAAAGTAAGAGGAAACAGCAGCAGCAGAGTTTTTGTATTGTCTTGCAGAGCTACAGTAAGTTGTGTGATGCTGTTGCTCTGCATGGATCTAATCATAATATGCGTTTCTCTCATGTAACTCAAACAACAGCCATCAGCTGCTTATATAACCCCAGAGAGCACTTTCTAAAGAACACCCGTACTCTTGCTTATTCAATCAGAAAATGTGGTGGCAGTGCTTTTAATACAGATACGAGTCAGGATTAGAATATGGGAAAAAAAATATGATCTGATTGAATTTGATTGTCAGGGCTAGACTGAGTATTTCTGAAGGGACCGATCAGTCCAGAGGGTTCACTTGCAATGGTGCAAAAAAAACAACAAAGAAAACATCCAGTGCATGGTGGTTCGGCTGACACAAATGCTTTATTGATGATCGGTCAGAGGAGACCGGCCTGACTGGTTGGAGCTGACAGAACGGATGCTGCAACTTAAATAACCTTTCTTTACTAGTGTATTGAGCGGAAAAAGAAAAAAAACATCTTAGGAGAGAATGCACAACACTCACCGTCCAGAACAGCAGACGACCACGTCGGTCTGCACTCAGTCAAGAGAAAAAAAGAAATCTGTTTGTACAGTGGGCACAAACCAAAACCCACACTTGGCAGCTGAAGTATTGGAAAAATGAATTCTGCTCTGATGAATCTCCGTTTCTGCAGAGGCACGTAACGCTCCCATTTCTGTCATCAGCTGCACACAAACCCGCCTTGTGTCAGCAGTCTGGGGGCCCTGCCACCGGTGGCGTAATGGCGATAATACCGATCGATAGCAATTTGAGCGCCGTTGCTTTTCTTGGTATTGTTGCTGACCGTGTGCATCCAGCTTATGACCGCGATTTACCCGTCTGCCAATGGCCACTTCCAGCATGATAATTCACCACGTTATAAATCACGACGTCTCGCTGATGGTTTCATTAACCATCTTGACAGCGCAGTTCAGTGACCTACTCGGTCAACGGACCTGAGCCCCGCGGAATATCTTCACGAGAGGAAAGTTCAAAGGAGGAATGTGCGGCTGGCAGATCTGCAGAAGCGATGTGATGCAATCATGTCAACATGGAGTCCAGCCTCGAAGGTCTTGTGAAGTGTGTGTGCCCCACGAAGCTGCGTATCAGCACGGCGCTAATAACACGCTCAGTGTGCACAGATGAAAGGGGGAAAAAAAAAATAACTATAATTGTTACAAATATGCTTCAGTTTGTGTTTGTTTTAGCATGTGTTGTCATCAACTGGATTTAAATTACCAGTAGCTGCTAATAGGTACCATATTGTTTGACAGTGTCAAGGCTTTAAAATAGAGCGCAGTGTGTTAATTGGTGGCTGAGGCATTTGCATCTGTTTCTGAGCCTCATCTGCACAAACAGGAGCATCTGATTTTAAATAATTAGCGCAAAACTTTCTTATCATCACCTTCAGAAGTTTGTCTTTGAAGGTGTAAAACATCCTCGGCACCTCCAGTGTTTCACAGCTTAAACTATGATTTCTGAATCTGCTGCATGCTGACCTCCAGAGAATACCTCGTGGCCAGAGGGCCTAATCCAGTTACAATGTGTGCACCGACCGTACTTTATCACAGGCAACAGTATCTACCTCTCCTCAGGCTGTGGGACCACACTCTTGAGGAAAGATGCTTCAGAGCCCCACTGTACACTTGGATCACGTTGTCCTAATCCATTCCAAAGCAGAACAACTACATCCTAGGAAAACAAAACTTGCCCTTGGCCAGAGCTGAGGGGTAACTCACACCTGTCAGCTTGGTATATAGTCTCTGTTCATGTGTGTTTCCAGAAGGTAGGACTAAACAAAAAAAAAAGAAAAAGTCCTCTTAACTCTTGGAGTTTTTCCTCCACAATAAAATTGCCTTTCTTTTTGGTAATCTACGAGAGGGAACGAAAAGACAATGATGTAAGTGGTAGACGCACGTAACAATAAATCGGAAAGCTTTTAAGATTTATCTGCCGCTACGCTAAAAGCAGGTATGGTATTGTGGGTGTGTATCTTCAAAGCTGAAATTATTTATGATCTCAGCAATGGTTCTTTAGATATTTTCAAAGAAAAATATATTTCTCACAGGGCATTGTGAGGCTGTGGGGGTTTGTGCTGCTTGGGGCTCGGATCCGTGCGCTAGCTTACTTGATGCGGTAGCAGCTGCAGTAATGGGAACTTCTCTGAGTCAGACGCAACTGAAAACCTCTGAGTGTAAGTGGCCCTTTGATAAGTTCCACTTTCACCACATCCACGACGTTATTTAAGTTAATTGAGATGCGTCACAGACTCTGCAATAGATAGGAAACACCGAAATGTGCTTCTTAGACTTTCCGTACGTGTTAATTCCACCATTTTCACAAACCAAATCCTATAAAAAAGAAAACGAGGTACGTTCAGTGTAATATAGAACTCAAGATTTGGTCAACTGCATATTCAGCATCTATTATACTGTATAATATAATCAGTCCTCTTCCATCTTGGCATTTTGAAGCATTCTCATTGATAAATTATTTATTTTTTTTCTATTGAATGTTTTTGGCAGCGTGCACAGAAAACAACAACCCATTTAAAGTCATGCAACTTCAGGTTGCATGAAATTATTCGGAAATCGGGAGTTTGACATCTGAGCACCACTCCCATCTGTGTTGAATTTAATGCTTATCGCAGTGGACGCTGAGGACGGACGGGGAACTGTGGGGCGGACGGTAATTTATCAGCTAATTTTTGGATTTGTGTTTCCCTCCCTCTGGCATCTGGTGCCAATTTTCAGTCCACTGCAATGTGGATCATCATTCAGTGCACTTATCTGGCCGGTCCCATCCTTTAAAACAGCTCGCATGGTAAATAACGAAATGCTTAAATCATCGCATCGGTTTAAAGTATTGCTCGTCTCTGGGTAGCGAGGCGCATTCCCCTCGTGACCCTCGCGACCGCGGTTTCTGGTTTCATGGTGAGCACAAAGCGCCGCATTAAGAGCGACTCTTGTCCGCGTATTTTCTTCAGTATTAGTGATATCTGTTCTATTTCACGCTGTTATCCATTTGACCTAATCAGCTCTGTCTGGTGTTAGCGCTGCGCAGGTGAGTCATGCGCTGACTCCAGTGTTTCCTCCTGGTGCTGTGTTTTTTTTTGTTTTTTTTTCTTCGGTTTCAAATGAAAATTATTTGAGGAAGAGCTCATATCCTCTAGCTGTCTTTAGTAGGTTGAAGCAATCACTTCTGTTGCCTCCTTGTGGCTCCTTTTTATCGATCGAGTGTCTGTATGATTCCCCGCTCTGCACTTCAAAAATTACCTGTGCTGGAAGATACAGATAAATTAAAGGCCAGGCATTTTAAAGTAATGCAATTGCAAAGTGTGTGTGTGCGTGTGTGTGTGTGTGTGCGTGGGTGTGGGGGGGGGGTTGCTGCTGCTGCTCGGAATCACCTCTCGTCTTCTCTCTTTTTTTCTGCTCCAGTGAAGTTTTGTAATTAGATTGTCATAGCGCTGCACATAGCACAGGCTCTTGCTCTTGGGCTTGCAACTGTTTTATATGCAGATGACTCAAATGATTTGTCTCATGATTTCATTGTCATTGTTTACTTTGACTTTGACTGTGCTGGTGTGACAGTGCCGTGCCTCAGAAGGTAAGAAAAGCTTAGGGGGAAGTGCGCATCAGAGGAAAAGTAAACAGTGTTTACGTAAGAGTGCTCCTAATGAATAATCATTGCTTTCTGTGTTCTTGGATGATAATCCAATTAGAGTATCCAATAAAGATTAACTCACTGTATATTAATCAGTTACTAACACAATGCTCCTCCGATGCTTCTGAGTTGGCAGTGGGAAGGATGTGATCTGATATATGGGATAAAACTATCATTCAAGGAAGTTTTTTTTTTCATGCATCCTTCAAACCAAATGTCCTTACTTGTACATTTGCGCTTATAGTATTACAGAGGACCATCAAACACGCACAGCTCATTGGGGAAATATCAAAAATAGATTGTATGGCCTGTAGATTCTGGGAATGACCTTTCTCAGTGTTTTCACCGTCCCTCGGACAAAGCCCAGAGTTCCGATTCCATTCCCACATTTAATTGCCGCTGACCGTACTTGCAGTAAAAGTCCTGTGTAAAGTGGTCTGGCTGCTGTACAAGCATGTTTGCTAAAGCTTGGCCAGATTTGTGCTGTGGTCTGGAGGAGCGAGCCAAAACCAACAGATGGGTAGAGCAGAGGAAACGCTGCTGCAGTGCTGGTCCCAAGCACCACGCCAAGCGGGTGTCCCTCCTCGGAGACTGACCACTTGGCCCTACGTCCGCTGGGTTGGTGCCAGGAGACGCGGGGGGGAAAAAGTAGAAGGGGGAGTAACCCGAGGGACCAAACAACGGAGAAATAAGACGACGAGGGAAATCCGGACCTCGGCTGAAGTCGTAACGTCGCGGGTAACCCCCTCTAAGCGCCCGTGTCTGCAGAAATACACAGACGTGTGCAGCCACGGAGACACATGTTCAGTCAGACAAGCTGCAGATTTTGCCTAGCAGCACTTACTCACTGATGCCATACTGTAGCCTCTGGGATAGTGCTTTCTTATCATGCGTCATCCTTGTTCCACCTTCCACAGCCTGCTGCTAGCTGAAGGCTGCAGGTCGGTGCTGAGCCAGGGGCACGCTGCCCTATCAGCGTGTGGGTGGAAGTGGTGGAGGGGGAGTGCTTACGCTTAATATGAGCTGCCTCCCCTTTCCCTGTAAACAGGATATAATATCTGCTCTTCATTAATGATGCAAGGCCCAGCCCCATGCAGCAGAATGCATTACAGCTTTAATCAGCAGATATGATTGCTTTGTACTTCGTCTGACTGCACTAGGAGGCCGCACGGGGGTTCGGCGGTGGTTTATGACAACTAGCTGTCAACAGAGGAAAAATGAAATGGAAAGGAATAAAAGGGTTTAATGATATTCAATCTGACAGGATTCTTAGGATGAGTTTAAAGGGATGCAAACAATACTATAGTGCACTCCCCCCTCCCCTTCTCATAACTTTTTTTATTTGAAGGGAAATGTGTAAAAACTCCTTAGTCAGGACTTGTGTATTCCCTGCACTGGAAGGGGTTCTGCTAGCTTGGCCTGACAAACCAGGATTCATTCCAGAAACGCATGACAGAAAGAGTGAGAGGGCTCTTGGTTGTCTCTCCTCAGGAGCTCCTGTCCAAATGGCTTCTCAAACTACATCAAATCCTACTTCTTTTTTTTTTCTTATCCCTTCCATCTATTTCCATGCCAAAATAATCACATACATTATTTATTTGTCATCGGCTCCCTGGGAGCAGCTTTATCACTAATTAGAGATGGATCCTGAAATGCTGAGAATCCGACAAGGGACGAGAGTCTTTTCCCTTTTGAGACTCGTCTGGTTCCCACTGTTATTCTTGTACGTCATGGGGACTGGAGGAGGACTTTGATGTGTTTTTTTTTGTTTTCTTTGTGACCAAAATGTGCCCCAGTATCTATATAACATGATCTCTCTGGCGTTTGAAGGATTACTAAAAAACAATAAATGCAAAACTGTCCTTTTGCGCCCAGCGTGTCTTTGAACACCTTATCATGGTAAATGCAAAGCTATCAAATGCTGTCAAAGCCTAAAGTAAAGTATTCACTGAAATAAGGAAATCAACATTTTACAAGGTTTAAGTGGGCCTATTTTGAACTAAACATCTATTCCGATACCTGTAACGAGTTCCGTGACTGTAACACACATCTCTGCTATAATTGGTGTGTGCCGACAAACCGCCAAAGATTGCACAAATTGCTCTCACTCTGCTTGTTGATTTAAATTTACTTGTGCTTTCATTTTTAAAACAGTTTTCCGCTCCGCTGTGAAAGAAGTTAGAAAAAAAAAACATCTGTTAGAAAATGTTGTTGCCATGATACTCGCTTGGTCACATTTAAATACTACTCTTAGGACGTGGTTAGTCCTCAAACAAACTTGACTTCTCATCTAACTTCACATTTATGATGTCTTTTTTTTTTTTTTGTACCTGAAATGAAAAACGAAACGCTGAAACTGTGAACTGAGTCAGGATTTATGTGACCATCCTGGGATCTAGGGCTTTGGTCCAAGGTGAAGGATCAAAGCTGTGTGGAGCTTGTGCACCTCATGTCTGTCTTTACACGGATCAACCTCGCCTTAACCCTTCACTACCGATTTCCCCTCTTCATATAGTCTTTACACCTACCACTCCTTTTAAAGCACTTTTGCGGATACCCATTATTACCACTTCAAATGATTTATGTATTAAATCTGTGCACATTTATATATTAGACAATGGTGAGTCAATGTGAGCATAACCATTACTATTGATTCTCATAACCTGTAATGTACTGTGTTCTGAGTGCACTGCAATTCATAAAATTTGTATCATGGCTTGGGCTATTTATTATACAATAAAGCTATTACCAGCCTCGAGAGTTCTTAAAAGTCATGAAAAGTCCATTTAAGAAGGCGCCACGGTTTAAGTGCAGATGTGGGGGGAAAAAAGTATATCTCAAAAATCTTTTATTTATCTTTTATTTCAAGTGGTATTGGTGAAGCACCTAAAAAGTTCTCTAAAGCAACCGCAAAACTCTTGAGTCTCTATCAGACGAGCTCGTCATTAGAGCACAATGCAGAGCACAGGTTTTAATCAGCACAAGAAATACACAATTACTGCTAGACATCCATTTCAAATGGCATGTTCCAATAAAAAACGTGGAAAAAATTCCCAGTTGCAAACTAGAGATGGGATTTGTGGCTCTTTGAAGGGAGCTGGATCTTTTGAACGGCTCTTTGACAGGAACAGCTCCATGCTATCTTTTTCTTTTATTATTATTATTTTATCCTGGAAATAAACACTTTGATTTGGACCGGAATCATTCAGATATGCTGGTTGGTGGGATATCTGGGTCTGTCTATACCTGAAATATTGATTCTAGATAGACAGATGCTTTACTTATCATGTGACAAATTCAGAAAACACCTTTGTGTTACTCAGCTCAGTTACCATCGTTTGCTTTAAAGATCCTGTCAGTAGACGCGGTTCGTCACATTATTAATTGTGACTGAAGACCTTTGTGATGGACCGACATATGTTTTAAAAATTCTGATTGGAAGTCGTAGCCATTTCACTGCTGAGAGAATCCCACCAGCATCCATCGTCTGTGAAGACGCCTTGTATCGTTTGAAGAAAGATGTATGTTCTGAGGAAGTGGCTGTGTGTGCACATTTGTTTAATCTGGACGTAATGGATGGTTCACAGTGTGTAATTTCAATCAGTAAACTGAGGCGGCCTCTTTTCTATCTGCCACTCCATCAGGACTTTTCACCTTCTGTTGATAACAATATTTACCATTAGTAGACTTCAGTGCTGACAGTGCTCTCTGCAATACCAGAGGATAGTGCACATTTCGACCAATGTAGTCATTTGCACACCATTTTCTTGCACATCTCGTGCTATTGTAATGTTTTCAAATAATAAAGAAAAAGCAATAGTGACCAATCAACACTTGAATACAAGAAGACTATCTTCTTTTACCAGCGCTACCCAAATATGAAAATGTCTTTTCCATCTTCTCGTCTTAGGACGAAAATGATCCATTGTAGCTGTTTTCACCACACAGGTCTTTAGTTGCGTGTGTCAAAACGCTGATGCACCCTTTCCTATTGTCTCTTAAATTTTCAAACTGAGGTGCAAGGTGAAATTAAGTGTAAGTGCGTTAATGACCCCCACTGTACCTACAGAGGAAGAATTAAATTCAGTCATACACTTAGCGACTCGGCGCAGTGATGTCAGAGGTGGCATTTTGCCTGGCAACATAAAACCGTGTTTGTTTAAGAGCTCATCAGGGATTATTGGCTGTTATTATGTCAGTGGAAATCATTGGCCCGGTGTGGAAATTGCCCAAATGGATTTTGTGCATTAGTCATCCGGATGGATTTATGTGATAGATATTTGATAGTTATGGTCAACATCGTTTTAACCACTCTTATAACAGGGCTGCCTGCAAAACTCAGGATAGCAGTTAACCTGGATGTCCCCACATCACCCAAGGACTGCTGTCTTTCGCCATCATTGCCTATTTGCAACCAGGGCCACGTGAGGCTGCTGCACGTTGTCATGAAAGCATCTTATTAGCTATGAAATATTAGGTGTATGTGTGTGTGTGTGTGATGGCCATGTGACCTGGGGAGGTTATACGGTGTCTGCTGGTAGCCAAGCCTTTCTGTTTTCGGGCACCTCTCTCCGACTCTGCAGATGTTCGTTCGTGCCGGATGTGACTTGACACTTGCTTTCTAGTGTAAATCTTTGCATGAAGGCGCTTCCTGCTCTCGGGGGGGAAATCAAACTAATGGATCAGGTCTATGAAGCGAAACTCACATCTCCCACACGTTTTCTAGAACTCGGGTGTGGTTCAAACGGCTTTCAACCACGGGTTTATACCAGATGTGTACAGCCGTAGTCCTAAAAAGCGATTCATTGCGGTGTATTTGCATGTCTTTTCTCACAAACTACCAGCCAAACTAAAAGAAACCTCTTCCCTAAATGGTGCTTCAACTGCACCGGTCACTAACAAGAGCCTTTTATGAGTTGGTGTACAGCCAGGTACCTGTTGCCCTCACTGTAATTCACCTGCAGAGACCCAGCAGGGAGCTGATCGGTCTTTCATGGTGTCAGAGCTTTGACTGACAGGGAGCTGTACTGTACTGATGTGGAGGTATAGCCGGAAAAAACAGGCACTGCTCACCTGAATCAATACAGGGCTTTCCTACCCTCTAGGATGTGTCTTTTTTCTCATATAGATGAATGGAGGAATGTCAGGAATGAAATTTAAATCCCTCATGTATATGTATATATATATAAATAAAAGCTTTGCAGCCTTTTTTCTGTGTGCCTTGCCTCGATCGGAGAATCTTTCTATGACACAAACACAGACCACAGCATTTTATTTATTTCTGTTTACTAGCCTCCTCTGTCTCCCTGAATGCTAAATGCAGATAAGCTAATTTTCACGAGCCGATTATCAGCTTCAGAAACAAGTGGGCAGGCCACAGCGAACGTTCAAACGGAGGATAAATTGAAAGAGCAGCAGAGAGGGGACGAGGGCTGTTTAGTTCCCCTCCTACGAAGCTGGAAATGGATCTCAGCAGTGGCATTTCTCCGCGGCTCAGTCCTGAGATCCCCCCAGCTTTAAGAGACGGCGATGTTTGCCACACGGAATGCCCTGTAATTCATTTGTCCTGTAACTCAATAGGAGCGCAGCAGATATGATGGCTTTTAGAGAATTTCATTGTAAACAGAAGGAAAGACCTCTGTCTGTGGGGATTTGAGCGGTAACCTCAGCTCCTTAGATCCGCAGCCAGTTCTTCTTCTTCTTAGGCTTTATGCTACTGGATAGGTGCTCTGTTTATGTATGTAAAGCATTAGGCTGTTGCTGTTGAGATAATGCTTTGTATAATTTGTGTATACAGTACAGTTTCCCGTCTGTGGAGTCTGAAACTTAGCTTATTAGATTAGCCATGAAGGACACGTTCGACTTTACGCCGACTGTTTTCATGCTCCGTAAATAGGCTTCAGTAATACTGGGCATGTGCCAGCTTTTCTGGCGTTTAGCCTATCTTCGCCGGCTCCTCCTGAACTCTTGAGTTTTTCCTCGTGCGGTAAGGTAAGCGCTGTGACGTGTATTGTCTGGGGGTCACCGTGACCTTCGGCTGCTTCTGCAGCGAGCGTATTCAAATCTATGCAGCGTGGACACGGATGTGAATGGAAATGTGCTATTCTTGCCTGTTTTCCTGTCACGGCAAGGGTATGCCTCGGAGTGACTTCATCCAGGGGACATTTACATTAGTAAATAGCACACAACTGACAGTCTCTTCTATAAATGAGCGAGGAGGCCATCCAATCAAAAGGCGAGATGGCGGCTGGTGAGGAAATGGGACGTGTTAGGGGCATATGAACTGTATATACCGGCTGACAATGATGAATGCTGGTTCCAAAATACAGTATAAGTGATTTTCTCCACTTTATTTATTTATTTATATGCTCCCTGAAATTGGGGCCATTTTTTTGACCAGTCTGATTAGGCTACTTTGTGGGAAAGTGGAGGAGAAAACTGTCGTGAAAGACGCTCGCCAAACAGCCAAATGGATATTTGATGGCCTCCATCAGAGAGTCAGAGAGCCTCAAACAGCACTGGTCAAGTGTAAACAGTTGCCCTCTGCCTGGTTTACTCCTCTGGAGTAATATATATATATATATATATATATATATATATATATATATATATATATATATATATATATATATACATTAATTCAGGAGCCTTCAATGTTTTTCAGGCCAAGGATCCCAAACTATTGGAGAGATTAAGTAGGGACCCCCTACCTACTATATGTGTTCTATATTAAACTCGACCTAGTGCAAACTATGAATATTCATATGATTGTCATACATCATTCAGTAGTATGCTATTGAAATAATACACAGGCTGAAATATTCTATTTTTTTTTATTTCAATCCCCCGCCTCCATTTATTCCTTTACCAACAATGTTTGATTCATGTTAATGTGTATTTAAAGAAATTAAAATTTGTTGGGGGAAATTTGTACAAATATATATATATATATAATCAACCAAAGATTTTGTGACCCCCTTGCAGTACCTCCGTGGACCCCCTAGGACCCCCTTGTTGAAGACCTTTGCATTAATTACTAATTAATATTTGTAATGAATTATTAAATGGGATTAATTTGTCCAAGATGTCCAAGCTCGCGTTCAGACTAAAGGTTGCTCCAGTCTCACCTTTCACTCACTTTCACTCGTCCCAAGTCGAGCAGAAGCAGAAGGAACCGAACACATTTTGCATTTCAGAAGGTGTACAAAACCAGTAAAGTTGCCTCTTTACTTCATGAAAATGTTTTATAGGCCCACGATGTTTTAATGGTGTTTACAAGGTTTGGATTAGCGCGTGCATTCTGTCAGAGGCACATGACAGCTGAGCTGTAGCAGTCTGGCACTCAACTTTCCTCAAGCCTGTTTTATGCCTTGATAAAACACAGCAATTGTTCTATATATTGCACACTTTGAGAGAGAGAGCGGAGCCCGGTCAGAAACAGAAACAGTGAGGCATCTGCAGTATACTCCAGCAGGGGAGTGATGAATTCAGACGTCTCCTTCCACAGTTCATTCTCATTTCCATAGAGGTATGTTATTTGCTTGTTAATCTCGATAGCGAAAAGGCTTCACTTTCTCTTTGGAATTCCTCACCGTGTGATGTGTTGTGGTTAATAGGGAGTAATTATTTGGTGATTGAGTTCTTTTCCTTTCTTTGTGCGTCGATCATTGTCCAACGGCTTTGATTAAACAGAAAACAAACTGCAACTTTGGGACAAAACACACTGTTAAATTTTCTGCTTGTTCATAAATACACACATTGAAAGTGTCGGGTTCGAAAAGCACAAGTGATTGAGTGAAGCTTTGTCCTGATAATTGCAGTCATCCACGGCTATGTGACCTCGTTAATAAGCGCTCCTGTTTTGGTATTCTTGTTTGTGAGCACATGGAAGTCGCTCGCCAACGCATAGGACCCACCGCACGTCTTTTCTTTGTGTCCTTACGGGGGGAAAAAAAGCACAAATCCCAAAAAAAATGTATTTATTCCAACTCGTACACAAATAATTCCGGTATCCTTTGAAATCCTCCAATTTGTGGAAGCAGCAGACCAGTGCTGCTTTCAAATCAGGCCACTAACTACACATACAGTATTGTGCGCCATCAGTGTCTGTTTGACTTTAATGACACCTGAAGGCAGATATTTTCCACAGACCACTGATTGGCAAGTGTGTCATACCTCTCAATTTTGATGCCCTACTTACATTTTTTATTTATTTATATATATATATATATATATTTACTTTATTCCTCCCAGTTTTGCAACACTGATTTATTCTACCCAGGGGCAGTTAAAGGGTTTAACCAGGTTAAGTCAGTGCCTATATATTAGTAGGATCTAAATTAAATTCGTCCGACCTGGGCCACCTAGTATTTTTTTTTTTTTTTTAAACGAAAGTGAAATGTTGCGCTATTAATCATTTTGTCACGGTTGCTGTGTCCGCTTTTGGAACAAAACTGTAGAAGTACACATGCTGTTTGTAACCTTTCTCACCTGTCTTGATCCCCGTTGTCCTGCTGCGCTGTATTAATGTGTCTGTTTGTGAAGTGCGTCACTGGTGGCCTATTCGTTCTGAGAGGAGAGGCTGACATTAGGCCCCTGTGTTTGTATACGTCCACAGAACTCTGTCTGTCCGCGTGGCGGTCAGACGACGCGTGTCACGCTTGGCTGAGACCCTGCCTCGATGTGGAGCATATCCATCCCAGGTATGGACGGCGCTCCATCCATACCTGGGATGGATATGTTCCACAGGCTCAGTCCATTAACACACACACCGCTGACCCATAAATCACTGTCAAAAGGCCTCAGCAGACCACAGACAGGCCCCCAGCCTGTTGGAACACTCCCCGTCCCTCCGCTGTTCTCATATGAACAACCACAGATAAATCAGATCATTCTCTCTACAACTTTCATTTCTCCTCCCTTTCTGCTATTTATCTCCTCTCTTCATCTCTTATGGCAGATTTTTATTAGCTCAAGGCACGTGACTTCAGTCAAGTCTTTTTTTTTTTCAGGTAATAACATATTGTGAGATATTGTGCTCTGAGAAACGGTCCTTTGCGGAAAACCTATTCAGCGTCTGTGGAAAACACAAACATGCTGAATGAATCACGTCTGCTGCAGATTTGATTACCTGCACATCTCTGACTGGCTTATTGTGGGACACAGACCGTCACTTCAGCGAGGGCATCTCTGCTCTCGCCCCGTGCGAAGGAAGCAGGATGAGGGTAATTACTTCATGAAGTTCACTGTCCTCGTGTCAGCGTGTCTCTTGGAGTGCTGCACACGCACTTTTTTTGGAAACTGAAGTTGCTGGACCTCCTTACGCTTAGGAAGCAGCGGTGAGCCAGTTATCCCCCAAAGTCCTCTCTCCCCCCACCGTGTCAGAGGAATGGAGTCACTGCGGTCTGCTCGACGAGGCCTCAACGCGTCCCCTTGACAAATTAACTCATCAATGATACATTTGGATTGAACATGTATGAAGAAACCATTCATCTATTCATGGAATCTCATTTGTCCCGTTTTAGGGAGCGATGTTTCCGACAAGAAGTAGGAAAATGGAAAGACCTCCGCGTCGAGGAAAGATTGGCTTCTCTTTTTTTCTTTCTTTTTTTTATTTTTTTTTTATTAATGCCATTTTCTCCTTCTGCCTTACAATTCTCCAACACAAAGAATTAATTTTCAGTTTTATGGTAAAAAGTTATAATAGGCACTGATTAGAACTATTGTACTTCAACAGAAACGCAAGCTATGACATTTTTTTGGGTTGTCAGCAAATTTCCGAAGCTTATTTTATTCGAACCATTTTTTTTTTTTTTTTTTTTTTTTACATACCTCAAGCTGTTGGCATGGAATATGGGACAATGAATGGTGGCTTCAAGAATACAAAGCTGGAAAAAAAAATACTTGATTGCAAAGGATGTCAGTGTTCCTCAATCCCTTCTGGAGCGCCGTGAATGCCAACAGGAAGAACATTGGATGGAGAAGAAGAAAAAGTGAGCGCGGGCATGGAAGTAGAAGCGATGGAGAGCAGGGGGCTGATACAAACTGAAAGAAGAGACGCCAGCTCATTAAACAGCCGCAGTCGAGAGACGGGGAGCGAAGAAAGGGGTGAGAGAAGAAGAATTTAGAAGTTTTTTTCTCCTTCTCCCGCGCTTGGAAGCAGTCAGCCAGCGAGGGCATGGCTGCACCCGGTCCGGCCTCATGCGGAGCAGCAACCCCCCCTGTTCTGTCAACACGAGTCCACAGCATGTCATCACTGACAAGCCCTTTGTGAAAACGAACACAGCTCATAGGAAAACCAGACGATGTGACGGAGGCAAGATCAGAGAAAAGAGGGAAAGAAAAGTCTCAGATTTGGAGCGTTTTTATGCGGCCGCGCTGATTAGTTTTCTCCCCTTGTGTGTTTCTAAAACATACATTAGCAGGGAACGCTGTAGCATGTGGATGTGGTCTTTAATGGAGTGGACCCCATTATTTTTTTTATTTTTTTTTTTTTTCCGCTACTGAGGCTATGTGAGATAATATCAGCTATTACATTTTCTCAGAAGTCATAGAGGCCTGTGCACAAAGAAAAGTGCCTCCTTTCTGCCGGCTGTGAGTGTGTCTGGAAAGGGTTTATTGTGCAGCCTCGTCCGTCGTAATAGCTGACGGGAAAGCTACATGAAAAGATTCGGTCTGCGTGGAAGCGGCGGGATTTAAAATAGTTTAGCAATTCTTTTAGTTTGTTAGTAGTCATTTTCCTTCTTTTATCGTCCTTCGCTCTAAATGAAGCAGTGTAGTATTAGTGTTCTCTGGTAGTTTGCAAGGACAAGTTAATCATTATAATTTTGAGGATTTAAGCGTGATGAGTCTGACAGCCTGAAGCCTGTTTAATGGCTTATTCAAAGAATGGAGCGGCATCTTTTTGAAGCTAAATGTGCTCACCCGAGTCTGTGAGCTCTGATGCGACTGTCATTACATTACAAAGCCATTATCTGATCGGGCAAGAACTGGACAGATGCTTCAAGAGTATGATCTGTGTTATTCCACATTTCGGTGCAGCGCAGGGTTGAAAGCATCACTGAACTCTGTTAATAGCGCCCTTGTAGAGCTGGTGGGGATCAAAACCAGCCGACTTGTATCGTTTTTATGTATATTTCTTGTCTTTATTTATCCCCAAAACGCTCCGTTGGGGAGTCAACGGAACGTGTAAACAGAGCTTGTGTGGCGCGCATCACGGTTTATGTGCTTTTCAGCAGCCCCCGTTACACGTCGCCTGGTTTGGACCTTGATCTGTGTCTGTTTGATGTGGAGTTTCCTGTGTTTCTGTCTCATATTCCAAAAGCGTCTGAGCTGAGTACACACTGTTTGTCCGGTTGTCTGGGAACTTGCCACGTGACGGACAGGACAGGACAGGACAGGACGTGGAGTTTTCTTGGCCCCGCGCGTAATTCGCGTCGGGGTCGGCTCCAGTGTCCCCGTGACCCGCGATGAACGAGCCGCTGTCACGCCGGCTATCTGCTACCATCTATATCTGCGTCTCTGGCACCGGCGCCTCCCTCCTCCGGTGCTGCTTCTGTGGTTATCGTAATGAAGGAACGAGCCAAAGATAGGATTCCTTGTATCCTCGTTTAGGCCTGATATGCGCCACTATGGGCTGAAGAATGTGTGTTCCAATGCGTTTTGACATTTACTTTGCTGCATGTCCAAACTGGTAGCACGGTGCATTATTCACTCATAATGCACTCTTTGTGTAATGCTAATGCTTTCCTCCCTGTTTCAAATGCCAATGACATTTTAGCACACTTGTCACCGCGTAACACAATTTAATGCCAGTCTACATACCCGATAGTAAATGGCAGTCAAAATGTTGATCTCTCTCGAGGGATGGCTGTTTGTGATATTAGAGTGTCTGAGAATGCTTTCTGCGTATCCGAGCGAAAACACGCTTAAAAAGTCTCGCGTAAATATCCGTCCTCCTTATAGAAGTAAACAACCTCCAGTTTAGAGCGTCTTCACATGAATTTCCGGCGTAATTCATCTTTATGCGTTCCTTAAAGTAAGTCGGAGCACGACTCGGGGCTTTCCGTTACATCTGGGGCAGTTTGCAGGTAAGAAGCGTTAACCACGGGGCATAAAGTTTCACTCCTGACTGATTGCCGGGTCACTGGGAACGATGCAGGGAGCGGCAAACAGATGCTTGGGTTGGAACGGAACTAGCCGAGGATTTAGGGGCCAGGAAAGCGTCAGATCTCCCAATGTGAGGAGGAGGAGAAGGAGAAAACTTGCTCTCACATTATCAGCATTCGCATTACAGGCTCATTAACAAGAATAATGGGGCTCAATAAAAGCAATCAGGCTCCGAAATAAACTACAATTAAACAACCTTATTTTTCCCCATTAGACGAGGAGCACCCCTCCGGGCTGGAGAAGAGGGACATCGCTTCAGTCTTTTCCCATCTGCCGCAGTCAAATGTTATTATTGTGCAGTCATGACAGCCGCATACTGTAAACAGCAGACAAAGACAAACAGGACAAAGAGGATTTTTGAGTGTTCCTGTTGTTTGAAGGCTTCATAATGCGTCTGCCATGCTAAACAAACACATCCCAAAGCTTTTAATGTCTAGTTACGCTGCACAAACACATTGTGTACTGTTGTCTTTCTGCAGAGTATCATTCCCCTCCACAAATCCATCCAAAGCCGCAGCATGAAGTGCGGACTGTAGTGCTCAAACATGTCACAGGGCTGTGCTTTCCGAGCCGCAGCGCCAGGAAAGGCCTGTCTGCTTAGGAGCTGTAATTTAATTGAAGGATTAGCATTACTGTGCAGGGTATAATATACTTCTTTCAGCACCTGCCATTTAACCTTGCTGGTGGTGAGCAGGACTTCGGGAACAGAGAGAGGGGTTACCTTTAATCGTCAACATGCTGGAGCCCTGAATGGCGGCTGGGGGGTTTCAGGCCCCCTTATTGATTCCAACAGATGGCAGACCCAGAGAGGGAGTTTTTCCGCTGACTCCGTGCCCAGACGAACAGCAGTGGAGAGCTTACCGTGGCTTCATTAAATATTCACTCACAGCGACAACATACCAAACATTAAGCACGCGCGCGGGCAAGACGCGAAAGAACCGCAATAAAAGTGCCACTGTGCCGTTATCTGAACGGAACACGGAGCTATACGCGAGGAAGAAGACATTTACCTCGATCCCAGGCCTTTTGAAATATTGAGCAGTCAGCAACACCGGCTTCCATAGCTGACTAAGCTTGATAATACATGTTCGAATTATATTAATTATTCATTCCGTGCTTAATGGTTATATTTTATTTTATTTTTTTTTTTTTTACAGAATACTTTCTAGGTTTCTGCTCGGGGCGGGTTATACTTTTGCCATCACATCTCTAACAATTATCAATCAGTCTTTTAATCACGCAGGCTCGGAGAAAGTGCAGTTTAGCACATCGTAAAGCGGCGGTGGACCAAGTCGTGATGAGCCGTTGAAGAATTTGACAGTTGTGTAGTCCTTGCTCTGAGACTGCTGTTATGCATGAAAAACACTCTCTGTGAGTGGGGACCACCTGAGGTTTTGTTTATGTTAGCAATTAACTGTAGGAAAGATGATTGTGGGCCAGGTCAGGAAAATAATTACAGGGCTCCGGCAGTGTCAGGCGTCACATTAGGGCCACATCAAGACCTGTCTCTGCGTCCAGAATTAAATACGAAAACATGCAAATGAGGCTTCAACACTTTGCAGGGATGCACTTCCTGTAGCAGCGTAACGAGCTCATTGAGATGCACCGCCACTAGCATGTGATAGCTGCTATTTATTCCCGCAAAATGCTTATTTTAATATGGGCCGAGATTTCTAGACCTGCATATTTTGAGACGGCGGAATGGTGTTGAAGCATAAAGAGGTTCAAATTGCAGCAATTATTTGAAATCTTAAGGGGTTTGTTGGAGTTCAAAGAAACGGCGCTTTTAATTGCAAGTTTACTGTGGCGTGAATGGCAGCATGTGTTTCATGTATACTGCAGCCGAATGAGCGGAGCATGGTATTAGCGCTGTGACTTACCACTTTGATTCCTGCTGGGTCCATTCATGGTAAGGCGTTTATGCACTTACAGAGTACTAAAGCACATTAGGTGAGGCCATCCGCCAAATTGTGTCGCGCGATTATGAGAATATTCACAGGGAATGATTTGCCAGAGATGAATACCCACTATTAACACTCAAAAAACACAATTCTTAACATTAAGAGAACAGCACGCCCTTCAGTCTAATTTTCTATTCAGCGATCTTATGGGCACGGGAAGATGTAAAGTTGAAATTTTACGGCTTATATTTCATAACGTCTTTTATTTGGCAGATGCGGTTAAACAGAGCTCGGAGCTAATTTAATTGTGCATATCTGTTCATGCTTGATTTTTGCAGTGCGTGTTTGAGAGAAAAAGGGGGAAGGAGCGGGACAGGCGGCTTTAGGAGATGCATGCTCCGTAAACACATGCAGCTGTATCCTCTTAAAGCAGGCCCCGTGGCTGTCCCCTCGTACTCTGTGTTTGTAAGCTATCATGTACTTCTGTCGCGATAAGGGGCAATGAAACTCAAACGGCAATTATTAGTTATGTTCTCAAAGTCCCTCCCTCTACTTTCTCTCTGTCATCTTTGCTGCAAATCATTATTCCCTGGCTTTGTCTTCCCTTTCATTTCATTGCGGCGCAGGAGCCCACAGATTCATTTGTTATATTGAAATAGCCACTCAGTAAAATTTGAAGCTTAACATTTTGAGTTTTGCTTTTTTTTTTTTTTTTTTTTTAAACCGAAGCCAGAACTTTGACATGCTGCACTGGATTCTGCACAGGCAGCTGCAGCTACTCTCTATCTCCTTTTTGTTTGGATGTCTCCCTTTCCAGGATCGCCAGACTGTGCAGCATAAATCTGATTGGCAATGCATCACTGCAGCAATGTGTTTTTCTTTCACGCAGAAAGACTAAGTGTAAACTGCTAGCTGAGACGCGCCGCGAAGCCAAATGTGAGGAAAGAGATGGAAAGAATTCTTTGAAAACTGTTTTCTTCATTTGCTGTACTCAAATATTGTCCACTTCCTCTAAGCATTTTCGTAGTGTGAAATGAGATCAATAAGACTGAGAGTCTCGTCTAGTCTCTTGAAATGGAATTTTGGTAACAAATCAGATCTTTTATTATACCATGAATTATTAAGAAAAGGAAAAAAAAAATGTGCAATGTGCATCTCAGAACATGGAGCTGCTGGTTTACCGCTGTATGACTCTGTGTTTTGATATGCTCATTTGGGTCCAACACCAAAGTCACACAATAGCACAGAAAACTAAGGCTGCAGGAGACCAGCTGCATGTTCTTCAAGGCAAAATTACTGTTTTAGTCAATGGAGTCAAGTGGCTTTGAATCATAGCTTGATGTAACAACTTCCTTTACCTGTCAGAAAAGGCTAGAGCAGTGGTAAGTAGTGCATGCACAAGTGACAATGGGCTTGTGTTTAAAACTACAGTGAACTATTAATGCACGATGATGGTTTATGGAGAATTATGTAATAATTATATTATATTATATTAGCTACCTAGAATGACTGAAACCGTCTTTGAAAAAAAAATGATGCATATTTTAGTGTTTTAATTTGACTGATCCACTAACATGGAGAGGGTGGAGCTTATAACCTATACTGCAGCAAATCACCAGGGGGAGCTCTACTTAGCTTGGCTTCAATTTTTAGGAGTTTGTTTCTTGCCCATCTTCATACAATCTATGGTCCAAGCAAGACAAACATGTATTGGTGGTGGTGTTCCTTGTTGGAGAAAGATGAGAAGGAACTAAGTGGTAGACTAATTTGTAAGTTCCACAGTTTAGCTTTAAATTCGTTCTATATGACAACAGGTAATTTATTACGTCTTAATTTGCTCTTCATTCACTTTCACCGCCACGATGAAGTGTCACGGTCTGCTTTTTCCCTCAAAGTTATTTTTCTTTAAAAAGCCTGGTATCATATTTAAAACATCCCACAAAGGTTTCACAATACGTACAACGTATACTGACGTCAACCTTTGTGCTATGAAGTGCTATGAACTGAAGATTTTGTCTTGCAGAGAGGTTCTCTCTAAAGGCTACTCTGTGCTTGTCCATTGGAGATATTCTGCGGAGCAATCAGGCCCCTAAGAAGACCCAACAAAGCTATTTTCTTTTCATGGAATACAATTGTCTCACTGCTTCTTTTCTTTTTTCTTTTTTAAATCCCAGCTTAAATAGAGAGATGGTGTCCTCTTTTTCAATGCTCCATTTGTCCTAATGCTCTTTTAAATAGGCTATAGCTATAGAGATGGACAAGTATTCTTGTGCAACTGCAATGTGCGATAAGTAGCCTCTCATTTGACCGACCTTGCAGGCCAATTATAAAGCCATAATAGGGCAACACCTCCTCAGTCTTTCTGTTATTGAACCTCGCTGAACCTCTCTCGGTTTCTCTTTTTGTCTCTGTCATTTTGCCTCATTTCCTTCCCCTCTCTGTCTTCCTCTCTCTCTCTCTCTCTCTCTCTCTCCCTCTCTCCCTCTCTCCCTGCGGCAAAGAGTAGAGAGGGCAGGCGTGGTGATGGCCAGCCCAGTGTCCTTTAGTGTCCGATAACAGAGCCTTCCCATCATCTGCCTGCCTCAGCCAAGCAAGGCCTGGCTAATGGATTTGGCTGGCAGGCATACATCCCTTCTTCCCAATTGAGCCACCCTGCTCTCTCCCGCACCTCTCAATTATTCAGTCTCCACTTCTATGCAAATGCTTTCCTATTCAGGAAAAACCTGCCATTATTTTCATCGTGGTGTTATGTGTGCTGATGCGTGGGACTCTGGAGACTTGTCCGCGGTGACATA
The DNA here is from genome assembly GCF_022458985.1 of Mugil cephalus. Classification (NCBI taxonomy): domain Eukaryota; kingdom Metazoa; phylum Chordata; class Actinopteri; order Mugiliformes; family Mugilidae; genus Mugil; species Mugil cephalus. Next base: position 9,487,618 of record NC_061782.1, read on the forward strand.
TGGTACGGCTGCTGAGATGGAGGATGCTGCCTGCTTGCCAATCCCTCATCTCCTTCTAGGCAAAGCTCCATCAGACCTGAACCATTAGAGGCTGATCTATCGAAGTGCCGTTCACAAGTGCTAACACTCTCCTGCAGTTCCCTAGCAACCGCCGCAAGCGCTAGTCTCTTTCACTGTAATGCTCAGTTGCTTAGCTACAGAGACTGACAAAACTACACATGGCTCATCTCCCCATGGAGTCAAGGGCCAAAAACCGGTAGTATCATTTCAGAATTGATCAGCGAATAGAAAGAGATATTATTAGGTGTCACAAAAGCGCATCCCTCTCAGTCGTGAGGAGTGTTAATGTGACAGCCTGTTTTCTGTTGTAGCCGCCAACAGTTCTCCAAATTCCACCAAAAAGCTGGTGTGATCCTGAGCGCGTCCGTGTTTGTGTGTTCCTCCTTTGAGTCAGAGGGTGAATGAAGGGCGGTTGGTTGCCGAGGAAGAGTAGACGGGGGTGACGGTTTTGGAGGACTGTGTAATTAAGGCACATAAAACAGCTAGCCGCGCCGGCTGCAGGAAGGTGTGCTGCTGATTTAGACGTTCCCCCTCCACGCTGGCCACCTGTTAAAGGATTTATTTCCCAGGTCAGCGGTGGGTGCCTGACATCATCAGGCAACCTGCTTCTTCTTTTAGCACAGTGGGAGGGCAGCAGAGGAGAGTGGGAGGAAGAGGGCTTACTTTCCGTGTGTGGCAAGAACACATAAAGCAGCCTTTTGTTTTCCCCCCTCTTTCTCATCTGGGTCCGCAATTTCCCGCTCGGGCCGGACTGAGGAAGACAAACGGGTTTGTCTCGAGATGCGTTTTCGGTGGCGTCGAAGTTGTTCGGAAACATCGCGTGTCCCATTGCTCTTTTCCAAGTGCGCTGAGAGCAACGTGCGAGCGAGAGAAACTTCCTCCTCAAGTCGACTGGGAGACATTGTGCCCTTCCAGTAGCCTACCTCAGCAATGTCACACCCCACCTTAGCAGATGCTTAAAGAAAACACCAGCAAGCGCATTTACCCCCATTTCACACTCTCATATTTCATTTTCACGTCCACTGAGGTTACCTTTCCATTTTCTTCTCCACTGCAGATGCTGCAAGGTGAAAATGGTATGTTGGCCGTTTATTTATGAGAACTGCAGTTAGGCCAGCGGATTTACCGTAGCCACAGCTCCGTGCGTACGCTGAAGACGCCTCAGAGGTAGATTTCATGAATCTGTAGTTTGGGCTTATGCTAACAAGGCCGAGGTAGACACACCTCCACCCTCCCACCCCCCCTTCCCCAAGATGGCAGCGTGCCTCCGCACCCCTGAGTAGCAGGCACCACTGGGCACCATCAGGCTGTGGAAGGACCCGCTACAGCCAAAAATAATTAAGCACGCTGTCACAGGCTTTTTGCTGTATTCACACAAAATTCTCATCCAAGTCTCAACATGGGAGAAGGCCCCTGCCTCCAGCCTTTTCTTTTCCAGAAGTGGGCATGCACAAACACCGAAACACACACACACACACACACACTGCAGCAATCACTGTTTACACATGATCTCACTGCCAGTGAAGTAGAGGTAGTCTTTGATCAAGTGTCTCACAGGAACAATACTTCAACCAATACGATTAGATCCTCGCAGGGTCGTAGTTCCTCGTTTGACACTGTATACGGCGCATGCTGCATAATAATACGAATTGTACCTTTTCTTGCCCGGCCTGAAAGTAGTACACATGAAATACAATCCATATCAATGTGTATAATGTAGATGATTACACATGCACGCGGCAGCTACGGCTCTAAATGAATGATTACACTGTCGTGCGCCGGCCTACGTGAATCCCATTCTTAGCTGTACGTTGGCAGACTGTGATTCCTGTTGCCACTGTTCCTATGACAGATAATCAGTTGTTGATGGATCGCACAGTTTGATAATCGCATATACAATGGCATGTACTATTTTGTCTTGATTTACATATCCGTAATATCGTTAGCCGAGGCTGGTGTGACGCTTTAAAAATTCATAAAATAACAAAAAAGGAGAAGGAATAAAGGCTTAGGTGCGCGGAGATGATTTAATACTTAATAAGGGCGGCTGCCTCGAGCCTACACATTTGTCTTTATTATTTGTGCATTTCTTTTCGCCAGCGCTGTATCATACATATTTCTCCTCGTCAAATTGCCCTCGGCCTTCCTCCGCAGCGTTTCACCGAAACGCGCGTTTCTGCGGAGCTGTTGTACATTAAAGTCGAACTCTGAGCTACACTTTAGCATCCAGTGCATCATCACGTCAAACGTTAAAATAATAAAATGCAATGTGTTGTTCTCCAGAATAGTTAAACATTAGAAAGCACCGGCGTTGGAGTAAACACACGCGGAAGATCATCAGGACCGAAGCTATACCTCGTACAGCAGACAGAAGGATGCACGGCAGGCCCCGCTTTGGGACACGCTTCAGATATCCCGCAGACACTTTTAACAGCCGGAAGCTCTTAGAGTTTAATGAAGTTATAAATGTAGCCCCGTCTTGCATCATCTTTACCTCACCTTACCGAGTTATATAATTGTCAGCTGTGGGGCTTTGGAGTGTACAACTCATATGTTTCTATCATTTATCCTGAAGTGTGCAGGCGCGCCGACAGCAACCTTGAATCGCTGTCCATCCTTTAGATTCTCTCTCCCGTCTCTTCAGTCAGGTGTGGAGAACTATTTTCAGCTCTGCCTGAGCGGCGGCACTGATGTGTGCAATGTTTTTCACCTGCTCTTCATCATTCCATTTCATATCCTGAGCGGGCTTACTTTGAAGAAGTCCTATCAGGTTGATGTGTCTGTGTGTTTTGGCTGCTTTGGGGTGGATTTAAGAGTTGTTTTTATTTATTTATTTATTTTTTACCTCTCTGCTAAAAGAGAATCCTCTTGGCTTTTGCAAGGTTTTTTTTTTTTCTTCACACTGCCCAGAAGTAACTAAATGGAGGAGAGCATTTGTTTGACACTTCTCTGATGGTTGTTTGAAACAAAAAAACTTTTGAATAACATGAATCTGAATTGATTCTCTTTGAATAAGAACGGGAGGACCTTATATGTGTAACTCTGTAACTCGAATTATCTTGTGATCTTTATGCATCTCTCCTGTTTTTCTCACTCTTTTCATTTCTTTTTTTTTTTAACACGACAGGCTTAAAACTGATCTCAGATGGTGAAGCATATTTTAAAGGTCACCGTGGTAGTAGTAGTCATCTGCTGGATCTGGCAGAAATGGAGACCTGCCTGTGTGGTTAAAAGCTCTAGGCTAAATGATTTCTCTTAGCTCGGGTGAAACTCATGACTGATTGCTCAACTCACCTTGTGTAACTTGTTTAAAAAAAAAAAAAAAAAAAAAGAAGAAGGAGAAGCATTTTCCCTTAGTCCGTGTGTGTCTTCCATCAAGCACTAGTCCCGCTGTAATTTCTCCCGGTCTCCGGTGCGTGCATCAACTAAAGCAGCCGGTTTGTGCCATTTATTGAGCGCAGCTATTCTTGTACCCTTGACCCGGACTCCGCTTGTGTGGAGACCACACATTGAAACTTTTCTGCCGTGCCCATCTACCATAGCACCCCAAATTATCTCATTAGGCCCACATTTTTGTTAAAGTAAGATAAATGCTCGTGCAGCATGTGGCTTTGATTGCTAAAGTACTCGCGAGAACAAGAGACTGTTGTGCAGGAGTGGCGGACCGCCGTGAATTATGGGGGCTGGGGTAGAGGACGGGGATAGCCTCCCGTCCATCACGCTGCTCGTGCGCTCGGCTCCTCATAGATGCGTGTGTGTGTGTGTGACCCAGCTGCACGGGGGCCTCCCCGTGTTTGTTGAACATATGGAAACATCGCCCGGCTGCTTGTGTCAAGTGCACCATGCATTAGTAGCATTAATGCAGGCGCTGCTGAGAGACTGAGCGCCACTCCGTTATCTCCTGTTTGCTTTCTTTGCCTAATGGCGCGCCGGCAAGTTGGTGCTCTCTGTCTCTTGACACCTAAACTCCCACCCGTGCTCCCCTTTCATGTCGTGTCAAAGTTTCATTATTTACGCTTGTTCGCGTATCCCCGCGATGACATGACCAGATACCTAGGCCACTCCTAGACCCGGGGAAACGACTATTAATTATCCGTTGTTTAAAGCAGACAGCTCAGCGTTTTTTGAAAAGCCTGCGCGGAGCAGTGACAAGGTCAAACTCTCGAGTTTAGGATCGGAGCCCGGAGACGGGCCCCGTAAATGTATGCATTTCAGCATTTCCCTCGCCACTAAAAGGCGAGAGTTTATATGTGCTCCAGTAAAGGGTTCTCCCTGGTGAGGCATTTCTGTCGGGGGTAACAAAGCGAGCGCGTGCGCGCCGTGACACGGCCCCTCTGTGCAGAAATGGCCGCATCTGTGATAAATACACACGGCGAACGGATTGCAGCGAAGCAGGTGTGGAGCTGCGCCCGACCTTGCGTTTTCCAGACGTGAACCGCCGCTAAATTCAACGCACTTCACTCGCTGACGCTGGGAGAGAGAGACGGGCGGAGACATTTGGGAAGAATTGGAGGAGGGACGGGGGTGGAGATTGATGTAAATAAAGAGAAAAGTGAAAAAAATGAAGGAGAAGAGGGGGGAAAAAGGACGGCGCTCGCGCGGGTTCCCAACAACGAAGCGAGATTTTATTATACTATCTGAGAAAAGCGTCAGCGCCCTGTGCATTTGTATTCACTGTGTGGTAACTTCAGCAGCATCCCGCCGTGTTTGATATGTGCCGCGCCGCGAGGCCACGCGTTATGCTATGAGCAATGTATTCCCACAAGAGCATGTTTCTCGCAGCCTTTAGTCATGTTGCACAGGATGGAGTTCAGTACACTGTGCATGTGTGTTCTCTGCTCTTTGAAATATTATGTAGCAGGTGTACCACTGCTAGGTAGCCGCTCCCCGGAGGATGTTGGTCACAGTTGGGGTTTCTTCCACGAGAACCCCTGAAACTGTCTCCACTGGCGTTTTTTCTTTGGAGGAGGGCTGAGAGGAGAGGAGTCTGAGCGCGGATCGTCTCTATTTTGATTGGGCCGCTCTCTCACAGAAATTGCCAGTGCTGCATCGCGCAGGCGGGGACGTTACGGAGCTGTTGTAGATAATCTGTATGAGAATGAGCACGCGGAGGCGCCTGCCTTTAGGGACACGGGTCCTGTGAGATCACGCCGGCTTGATGGGCCCTTGTTACAGCTCCTTCAGCGCGGGTGCCTGAAACGGGCTCAGATAAGAGCCTGCTCTCACAACAGCCGTAATGGGGCCATACCCCACTCCCACTGACTGACGTCTCTTTGGAAGAATGGGATCGGCGTAGTCATTCTTTTGTCATTTCTTAGAGGTGGTACTCTGAACAAAAAGATGAAGCAAAAAATGCCCACAGGTGATGCAGAAAAAGATCTAATATTTTCCCGAATGCTGCCATTTCAGGGGCCCGGAACAGTTGCTCTCCTTTTAAGGCGAACGGCGGCTCGCCTCGGTGTGGAGACCTTTAACATTGTTTTCATTGGAATCGCCGCCGCGCTTTTTTTTTTTTTTTTTGCCCTTTCCAAAAAAACTGCTTTGAAAACGAGAGTTTAGCCTTAAACGGGGCGGCAACTCGATCAGATTTCCTTTCTGCTTATTACACAGAGATAACGCGCGTACAGTTTTGCATTTTTTAATGTGTTATGACATTGTTAATCAAAACGAGATAATGCGCAGAATCGAATACTATGTAGCTGCAGTGTTAATCTTGAAGCAAACAGCCAGCATTGAACTGATTAGCTGCACTGAATCCCCCAGGCCCACATTACTCAGGCAGCTGGTTCAGTAGTGAAGGAGATAGTTTGTTGTGATTAGTCTTGTAATTAAACTGCAGAGGCTATGAATACATGAGTAATGAGTGGCACCCTGAATGTGAAAGGAGTTGATAAGTGGGCTGTCTGTTTTGTGGAGTTGACTGAGACAAACCTAGTATGGGAAAGACGAAAAGGACTCGCGCATCTTGTTGTGACTCAAAACTTGCAGCTGTAGGTCACTGCCCACCAAGTCCAATTTGTCATTTTTACATTTTGTTTCCTTACTTCATTGTGGTAAAGACAAAATGCAGGGATCCCTATTTTCGGCAGTAGTCTGCAGCAGCACAAGTGAATGACTGTAATGCACCCGTATCCGTTCTCTACCAATTCACACGGAACTAATAAGTATGAAATGCATGGTTATTTATACAGGAGGGCGCACATGCACCTTTCAGAATATGAATGGATTAAATAACCATTTTGCATTCACACGGAGACGGCCCTCAGTCCATCCCCAGGGAGAGAGCAGCCTCTTCAGCATGAGATGTCGGAGCCCCCCGCAGATATTCCGTCTTGCAGCCTTGTGAATGTCAGCATGTTAGCAACTGTCTGACGATTTCCTTTTATACGTTGCAACGCGATTTTCAAATGCCCTGTGACATTATCATATTGCTTTGAAGTCCAAAATAATAGAAATAGAAAAAAAAAAATGTCCTTCTCTGTGCTTCAGGGCCACATCGGGTCTACATTCGAGAGTATTGTAGAGTTTATCGGCAGAAGGTCGAAAGTTAGTATCAGATTAGCAAAAATATTTATTTGCTCCCGTCTATGATGTAAAACATCCTATTATGAGCTTTTTTCTTCTTTTTGAGAAATCGGATCATAAAAGCCGGCAAAGTTCTAAGCGCAGTGCAGACAGATGAAGCTAGTGGATCATTTTGATAACTTTCAGGTGCATGTACTTCTTAATATTTATGAACAAAGGGATCATTATAAAGACTCCCTGGATGAGGTTCATAGAGTTGGGATTAACCTTTTTTTTCAGTTTCGTGACACTGAATGAGTTTCCGTAAATTAACTTTAGCTTCTCATTGTGCATCAGAAACCGTACAAAGACCTATTTGTGACATTATTTCTAACTGACGCCTTTAATTACGTTTGTCTTTTACTCCACAGCCATCTTGGGCTGGCAAATTATTGTTTTCCGTCGTTAATAGTCCTTAAACTTGTCATTGTGCGCTCGGATTAATCAGCACGATGCCAAAATAGTCTTTGAATAATACCTGCTTTACTATAAATTGATTTGATTCACGGGGGCAATGGAGGCTAATTGGTGGTTTCACCAACAGGATTCAGCATCAGGGAAATGGCAAGGATAAAATACAGTAGTGCCACACAACAACAATATTTATCCCCGTTTCCCAGCCCTTACTTACCCAAACACAGACTTGAATGTGCCTTTGTAATTACTGTCATTAGGATAATTTGGAGAGCGTGTGGCACATGTTGCCGGAACGAGAGCATGCTTAATCTCTCCACCCGCCGTGTCTTTCTCCATCAAACCCACATTGGGCCCACGTCTTAATTGAAATGACGGGTAATAGCATCTGTGAAGGCCACATAACTTTCAGTCTTCCTGCAGCTGTGCGGCGTGTTTGTGCACGCGTGTGTAAATCTTACTGACATTTAAAGATTCATGAAGCTCGACTCACCAGCTCAAGGACCTGCTTGCACAGACCCCCGCAGAATTATGATGTACTGCCCTGGCTGTTTGGTGCCGCACGCTAATCAGAGAAAAGGTGGGATGCGGTTTTGGAGTCAGACAAACCTGACAACATCGCCGTCTAATGTTCGGGCGGCGGAGATGAAAAGGCCGTGCCGAGGCTGGATGCGGTTTGTTTTTGTGTGAAATAAATGTGCAAGACAAACCGAGGTTTAAAAGCGGGCCGTCTTTAAAGCTCTGCCACAACAGGGCACCTTGCTGCAAGGGATACGCCGAGGGAACAATAAATATTGTGAATCCCCGCTGCAGGGGATTGTGTAGATTGCATCTGTCGAATTCAAATTTAGGGCGGCCTGTCTGTGGTTTACCTGCCCCGTCAGATTCATAAACAGCATCTCGCGAGGGAGTTTCTGAGGGCGTCCGGCTCGTATTTGGGAAATCAAATAATGAATTTCCTCCGCAGCATGAACGTGGTTGATGTTACCCAGCGGGGCCGCTTCCTTAGAACCAACGGTGTCACAGCCAGCTGGTTCTGGGCTTCATCAGCCATACATATCTATGCAATTCCTGCACAGGCACTACAAACAAACTGGGACCTGTGGATGCAGACGGCATCGATAAAAATCACCGGCGACCGCCTTTTACTCTGCAAAAGCTTTGATTTCATATCCACGAATGCTTCCGTACATTCATCCATCAGTTGGATCTGTCTTTCTGTCTATAACCGTGTATCCTGTAGTCGGTCCTTTTGGAGTTGTAGCTCATCCCAAGGGACTGGGGTGAGAAACAAGGTAGCATGGGTAGGTCAGCAATCCATCAAATGGCGCAGAAAGACACAAACAGAATAATAATAATAACAATAAAAACACAGAGCAAACTCTACGCAGGCAGCCAGCAGGTTTGAGCTCAGCGCCGTGCTGCTGTGAGGTGAAGGCAGTAGAATATAGATCCTTTCTTCTCCTGCGTCTTTAGATAATGTGCTTTCTTTTCCAGACTCACATCTTTACCCATATATACCGCGTGGCTGCACATTCACTAGATACATGCAGAGAAGCTGCGACGTCTGTTGGCAGTCATGATTTATTTTAATTTTTTTCTTTACACGTGAAAAAAAAAGAAAAAAAGTGCTCTCATAATCACGTTTATTCTAAACGTTTAGAGAATGCTTTGAAAAAGAGCAGCAAGCTGTCGAGAGCAGTGTCACCTGGCAGCTCATTCAAGCTCAGGGGAACGTTATAGAAAACCCAGAGCAGAGGGAACAGCTGGCAGCGCCGCTCACTGACTTTCTCCCCCCCTCCCCTCCTCGTCTTTACTCTGGGCCCGTCGTCCCCGCAGACACCACCGGGGCCATTTTTACACCGTGTATACGGCAAAACAATCATCACACCCCCGGTGTCCTTCAGTCTGCGGCCAATGCTCACACGCGCACGCGCACACACATGCACGCCTCGCTTCCCTTTTCAGAGGGGTAGAGCAGTAAAAATGTGTGCCAGCAGCCTGAGAGATGGCTTTCCTTTTAAGTGGCCTTTTCTTTTACTCAGAGAGCTTCTTGACATTTTAAGGTAGCGCGGAATGCACTGTGCTTTCTCGCTTGCGCGTGTCAGCAGCGCTTCATGGAGATGACAATCACGCGAGGATCACGCGTTTTCCCGGCGAAAGAGATGGTTCTGAGCGCGGGCCTCCCCGTCCTACGCGCACGCACACTTCAGAATAATGAATTTATATAACGCGCAGCAAGAGCTATACATAAAGCACATCCACGACGGCTCATCTGTTTCCGTTCTTATTTTTATTACCTCTCGCGTCAAATAATTATTGGTGACAATCAGGAAAATATTTCTGTGATGTTGCATGTGTGCATAGCGGTGTGTCATCATCCCTCGGCAACACTTCCCCCTCTTGCTCTTTTACCCCTTAGCCTGTTTAAGTGTGACAGAACCTCAGTGACACTCACAATGGAAAAAAGAAAAAAAAAAGCACTTTGAAAGCCAAGTGTATGAATAACCACTACGACACCAATAATCCATTTTTTAAAGACGGAAATATTAATGCACTAACAACTGTATCTGCTCAGTATGCGACAGATTATTCCAGGCCTGTGAGAGAGCAAAAAAAAAAAGCTCCCTCTTTCATGCTGGAGCTTCGGCGAGCGTTAGGGGATCATTCTGCACTCTCTGTCACCATGACAACACCAGTTCCATGTCCGAGTGGGTGTACACACTTCATTTAGTAATCCTCAGCGACCGACATGGGAACAGCTGTGTGCATGCTGAGAGGGTCTAGGCTAGCAATCACAAGGAAACTACCTTAATTTCTGGAGATGTGGTCACTCTTGTGGGTATTATGGAATTAGAGTTTGAGTGGCAATGCCTGTCACCTGCTATTATGAAGTATATATTTTTACTGGGAAGTAATTTGATCTTTATTTGATCTGGTCTTACCGGTTCCTGTTTGCCTCAGTATTTACGAACGGAAGCTTCGGTGATATGGAAGAGACGAGGAACACAAAAAAACACAAGCTTGATTAATGTTTAAATGTATTGAAAACTTGCCTAGAGTCTAACTCCACACAACTTCTCCCAAAACACACATACTTTATACACAAACAGTCTTCAAGCAAAGACAGAAAATTCCCAGTCTCCCCCCCAGTCTTAGGAGGTTAACTTAAACACCGCTTTCACATCGTGTACCTTAGAAATAACGTTGATAACAGCTGGCAGCGTTCCAGCTATGAGCCACTTCCTCAACAATACTCACAAAAACACACACACAAACCAAATGGTCAACCGCTCTGGCTGCGCAGTGCGTATAGCGCCTCTACACGATAAAGTAAATAGTCCTGACTGACAGTATTATTTTCAGCTAGGTTAGCTACGCGCCTCGGCTCCCTGTCAATGTTCTGACTGGAGGTAGCCATGGTCACTGGTGTGGGATACAGGCAAGTATAGACAAGCTGTTTACGCTGGTGTCGATCAGCCGGTGGGGAGTGGGGGGGAGGATGTTGGCCGCATGACACCAGGCAAAAATGCATACAACTTTCTTAGAGCAAATACAGAAAACATTAAATAAATGAATAAATAATGCAAAGAAAGATGATAAAGATAATCACACAATGAATGTTTTTTATAATGCAGAGCTCCATGACTAACAGGAGAATCTTAGAAATACCAATTCATGTCACGTTTAGGAATTTAACTAATGGCCACACCCATTTTTAATATTATATGTGGTGCATGTGATGGCGTACTAACGCTTTGACTCCCATACTATTCCATATTCCATACTGTATTAATCACGATTAAATATCATTCTTTTTTAATCTATGTTAATAGTGTGAACTGCAAACTGAGTATTTTGACATATCATTATTAAAATGTTTGATTGTAGAGATTCATACAATACTGAAGCTGTGTGATGTATATTTTTGAGCTATGGTCATCTGTTCAAAAGTGCTACATCTCAAAAAGTATCAAAGTATCAAAAGTATCAAAGTCACAGCTTAGATATTTGTATATATAATCTGTTCACACATGGGCAAATGTGTATCTTACAAACTGAATGACTAGCAATGGTTAGAAAGCGGATACAAAATGGGAAAATTAAGCATTTTATTGTCTATTACTACTACTACTACAAAAAAGATCAACCGTGCAGTTACAATGCCAGCCAAAGGGTTAATTAATCATATATTTTCCGATATGGGCAACTATGGTCCTCCACCATGATTCTCATCCATATTTTTTATATGACATGGGCGCACAAGTGTCATATTTATCTTTCCCGGAGTCGGCTTTGAAGCCGGTCAGTCCTCGGTAACGCCGGCCACGGCCACATGCTGCGTGCTGCTCTGACACGCTGACAGCAAGTTACCTGGAGACACGGAGGAATGGGAAGCACTTGAAGGCCCTTTGAAGTGAGATGCTACCTCTCTTTTTCTCTCACGGACCATTGAGCACTTTGAAAAGGCAGCTTTGTGATTGACAAAAGGGAGATGAGTCGTCACCGTTCGCAGTGACTGGCATTTATTTGCCGTTGCGTGGGAAGCTGTCTCTAATAAGCTTTAATGGCTGTCTTAAAACGAGCGTACAGGAGAATTCAAAGAACTGATGTGATGGCTTGTTTTGAAGGCGCAGTGCGGTTCACTATACCACATAGCATTAATGAAAGGAGTTATACGATTACTACTAATAATAACACTGCCACTACTAATGGTTAAAATGTTTTTTATTGCGCTTTGTGCAGTAAACAGTCCGCATAAATGGACTCTTCACCGGCCTTTAAATGAATCTCCGTCCTCTGCTTTGTTTTCCTTTTGTGTTTTGTTCATGATTTCAGACAGCTTCCTTTTTTTTGTGTGTGCTTTGAAAACGACAAGAGATTTCAATATCTCAATTACGTCTGACAACAGGAGACGAGCGGTTGGTGCACGGCACAAAGCGTTTTCTCTTAGATTCTCCTAGAAGTCCCCTGGTATCAGGCTATATCCAGCCGTGGTGCACTTTTCTCAGGGCTAGTTTTCATCCTTTCTTTTTCTTTACCTTTTTTTGTGATGAAGATTGCACTAAGACATGGATAAAATGCAGTATCTGGGTATCACAATAATTTGTAGAGTCACTTAACTGTTTTATTTGTAGCAAGAATCAAATAAACTGATGAGACGACAGCTACACATCCCTAAAAGAGCTGGTTTAACCCGTAAAATTATATCATTATGTGCTTGGTTAATTCTTAAGTTTGAAAGTTAACTGCATGGGCAGCAAAAAGTGTCCGTTTTAGTTTGTTGCTTGCTAATTAAAATAGATCTAACTGACGCTCCCATATCCACATATCTGTATCGAGTTGATGGTTGAGATATTGCACCTCTTGGATTGCGAGCAAGAATGGGATCATTCATGAGTAATCACGCTACAGGAAGCATGTTTCCAGTCTTTTGAAATTGTTATTTTGCGGAAGGGTAACACAGCCTCGGAGTCAGTACAGTGGAGCGAAAGTGAAAGATTGATTAGGCTGTGGAGTGCTGGTCCCACTCTGAAATAGCACAGCGCTTCTCTTCTAAACGAAGTCTAGATATTTCAAAAGATTTTTTAGTTGCTAAGAAAGTGGCGTCTTTGAAGTGAGCATGTCCCCTTGGTAGTTATTCCTCAGCTCTCCCAGAGCTGAGGAATATTTTAGTACGCCAGCTTGTCTAAGATGTTCTCACACATGCTCGGCTGTTGCCGCGTTAAGGGGTCATTTCGTGTCCAGTCGAGTCTGAGCTTAAGATCTCCGTCGCTTGGGATGTCTCCATCAAAACGCTTTTTTTTTTTTATTATTATTCTTTATGTTTTTACTCCTGATCTGTTACTTTTTTCAAATATGAATGAGTCATAGTCCCTATTTTGTATTCCACTACATAATGCAGCTGCACAATGTACAGAATGCATGTTTGCAAGAATATGGTTGACACTCAAAATATGAAAATATAAATATAGACCACACTTTATTTTAAACGGTTTCATGTAATTCTTTTAATAGTGTTCTTTTAAATACATATAGTGCACAGAACAAGATATCTGAGTTTAAACTAAGAGCATTACAATTGAAGGTGTGGTGTGTTGGCACTGAAAAAGAGGCCAGTCTTTTGTCTTTTTTTTATTTTTATTTTGGTTCATCTTCACCGAAACTGATGGCTGCTGATTCAGAATGGATCAAGTATCACAGAAAGTAGGAAGTGAAAATTGGTTCAGTTTTGCTGTAATCCGCCCAGAATTACTAAAAACAGATTGGGTCTTTCACCTCCAATGCTGCGTTTCAGGACGTCTGAACAACAGCAGAGATACTGTACCAGCAGCAGTTGTAATTGTTAAAAAAGAATTAGAGGGACAATGGCACACTAATTTGCCCTGATACTCCCAAACAGAAACATAAAAACAACAGTTTCCTTCTCAGAGAGCATAAACATTCAAATAAACCGTGTTCTTTTCCCATATTGAGTGTTATTGGTTTAAACAGACATGTTTTTTTTTCTTCTTTCCTTTCTTTCCTTGAGTATTTTGCCACAGCACAAACACAACTAGAATTTGCTTTATTGCAGACCATGTTGCAAAATACAAGGAATCTCTCTTGGCGCTTGCCGCATAACAACAAGCACAAACAGTGAGAAAATAAGCAATATTTAAAAGATAAAAAATATGTACTGTTTTAAATAAAGGAGCCCTGGAATATCCAGTGAACACAGTATGAAGATGATGAAAATGTTCAGAGGTGTTAAGCCAGAGATGGTTCTGGTAAGGTAACACATAAAGACATATTTTGGAGAATTCAGGTCAATGGACTATTAAGAGTCCATGTTGGAGAAGAACCAGGCCTGGTTGCAGATGGGAAGAAACTGTTCTCATGGACCTCAGCCTCCTGCCAGAGGGAAGTGTCTCAAAAAATGTATGTATCCAGAGTGGGAAGTGCTCCTGCCAGTGCCAGGCAACAGGAGGCGTACAGGTCCAGGAGAGATGGCAGATTACAGTCAGTTACCTTGACATGATGCAGTCTGCCTTTGGCAAAGGCAGACTGCATACCAGGTGGTGATGGTGGAGATGAGGATGGACCCAATGGTGGAGATGGATGTGCAGAAATACACTATCATCATTATTGTCTGTTGTCTCTACATTATTGGCAGCTTGAACGTTTTCAGCTACTGCAGGAAGTGCTTTATATTTGATATCCTGCAGAACAGTCACTCCCAGGAAGTGGGGGGACTCCACGGTGTCTCACAGGATGATAGGAACAGGTGGGGATGGGTTCTTCCTACAAGTCTACAACCAACCCCCCACTGTCTTTACGGCAGGAAGTCCTGAGATGTTCTGGCTGCACCAGGTCACCAGATGGCCCATCTCCCTCTAGTAGGCAGATCCGTCCCCACCAGAGATGAGCCCACTGGACATACTGTCGTCCCCTGACTTCAAGAGCTTCAGAGACTGGTGACAAGGGTGAAAAGTTCAGAGGAAGCATGCGAGCTTGAGAGAAGCTGGTGCTGACATTCCAGTAGTTAAAGACATGTTTCTTTCTCTGATGTGCTGACCCTTATCAGTCAGGAAGTTTGTGAAGGATGAATTTGGGTGCACCCAACTAGGACAGCTTGCCTTCACCAGAGTCAGGATGAGTGTATTGGAAGCAGAGATAAATGCCATGAAGAGTATTCTGGCATATGTTCTTGAGGAGTTCAGGTACTGCAAAACTATATTTCTAATGGACTTCTTGACTTGTAGGCGAGCTGAAGGGTTCAGTCAGATCACTACATTAGCACAGAGGTCACGGGGACAGATCCAAAGTAATTTAGTCCTGCAGTCTTTTGTTTTGTCGGGGGGACTCTTGAAGTTGGCACATGGCATTTCGAGGACAGTTTCTCAAGTTGAACGGAGAGACAGTCAGTTTGGTTATGGTATTTAATTCGATCCTTAGACTTTTGAGTGTGACTCGTATTATCCTTTAATTCTCAACAGAACAAACGGTTGATTTGTTTTTGTGTTGTGTTGCACCTTTGTGTTTGTTTTGCTTCCGCCTTCCCTGTAGGCTCACAGGAAAACAACACACAGTTTGAATGGCAATCATCAGTCTCTGCTGGTTCAATTGTGTTACAGACCTCGTGGCCCCAAGCAACAGACCACAATGAACAAATCCAAAACTGCTAAAAAAGAAAAGAAAAAAAGAAAAACACTGATGGGAATGGAAGCTCATTAACTAGTAGTGGAATTGGCAAGTGTCTTGAAGGAAGTGTGTGCAGAGGGGAATTCGTGGTAGGTGCGATAAAGAATAGTTTTGATGATTTCCATAACGACTTATTTTGTATGCTGTCTGCGTCTAGTAGTCTAACCTCAGCGATTGTGTTCTGGGTTTTTACAGGTTAATGAAACTATTTTTAGTACAGTACGTGGCACGTTCTTTAGGAATGCATATAGTATTAGTTTTGCTGTGAACATTTCGTGTGGGGGTGCAGAGTACACCCCGGACTAGGGGTGTGTACCATAATGGCACCAGTGCTGACTCTAACGGTAGTAACCAGACCGAAAAGCAACGCAGATTCTGGTGCTTCATTTCAGTGCCACTGAATTTTTAATTACCGCCTCCTTAGTCACTTTTTCTACCGTGCCGCAGACGCATCCAGGGGGTAAGGAAAAACAGTTAAGTTTGGCTGTGCTTCTCCTTAAAAGATGCAGACTCGGCAACTTGCAACAAGTGCTCCAAGGAGATATTGTGCAAGGGAGGTAACCTCAAATTTGATTAAACATCTGACGACACGTAGCATCTTTTTAGTAGTTTTTTTTAGTTGTATTTATATTATTTGAATTAATTTCATGCATTTCATGCATTTGCATGTCAACAAAGTGCCATAAAAAATAAAAAGAGGCACCATTTTTGGACAAAGTTTGTATGTTTTCCATTCATTAATACCCAGGACAAGATGTTACAATCCCTTGTGCCATGATCTGAGGCAAAACTCATTTAGAAGCCTAGTCCACCTGAAAAACCAACCAGCAGACCAGCAGTCAGCTACTAACTAGCCTAGCCTAGCCAGCAGCAGTAGGTAATAGAGGTAATAGAGGACATGCAACTACACTCCAACCAACACCTCTCCCTTCTGCCAAGATCAGAAGTAAGATATTACCAGACACCCGCTACCTAGTGTCTGGTAGTATTTACTGTAAGCACCGGTTTAAGCACTGGTACTGTTTCAAAAGAACCAGTTTGGCACCAGTATCAGATAAAACCTTAACAATAATACCCATCCCTGCCCTGGACAGGTCGCCAGTCCATTGCAGGGCTAACACAGAGAGGCAGGCAAGTACACTCACACCTACAGCCAATGTAGAATCATCAGTGAACCTTTGGACAGTGGGAGGTTGCCGGAATTGCCGCAGAGAACCCACGCAGTCACAGGGAGAACATGCAAACTCCGCACAGAAAGGCTGGTGGGTGTGTCTGGCCGCTAATGGATAGAAATAATGATAAAAGCTGTGGGTTTACCAGGGGATAAAGAACAGTGATGGGGAATGTTAGTAATAAACTGTCAGAGCTTTTTAAACTTTGATTGCGGAGAACGTCTTTGTAAAACTTTCTAAAACGCTGCTGTCATATTCTTCTTCTTCTCCAAGCGTATTAAAAAAATGACACACTTAGAGGGAGTCTTAATATTTAGACAGAGTCCTCTTCAAGGTTAAATTGTTATGATTGCTGATCCAGCTATTTAGATTTGGTGTTCCTGTGCAGTCGACTGCAAAATTACCGACTCTATGAATCAAATATAATGTTAGTTAAATGGCCTACAGCACGTCATTGCAAATAATCAATGGAATTTGTTGGTTCTATGCAATGACTGTGATATTTTCATTTAAACAGAATGAATATATATTATTATATTATTCATCGTAAACCAAGAGGAGAGAGGTCAGGTTTACCGAGACACTAAAGCAGCTGTTGGAGAGTTTTGGAGTTCGACAGCAACTAACTGTCCTTCCTGTGTTATGCCTCCGTATTTAGAAAGTAAAATATGCTTTTCACCTTACAGAAACACAGCTGTGTAAATATTTATTTGATGTGCAAGTGTTGAGGATACAATGGGAGACAGCCACACTGGTGAGATAAGAACTATTTAAATTTTCATGAAATCACCAGTAGTCTGGTTTTTGGCGTTTGCCCACACTCTAATTGGCATGTTGCTGTTCTTGTAGTGAAGAACTTCATGAATTATGCACGAAAAACAACTTGCCACGTGTCCCATTATAACCACATTGTGCTGTGCAATTTTGAGCCTGCCCTTCTGGAAAAAGACAATACTTGAGACAGCTCCATCGCAACGCAGCCTGGGTTTAGCTGGAGAGCATCCGAACCTCCTTTTGTTTTCCTGCTTTGCTCCCGAGCATAAAGTCTCAGTCCTGAAGCAGCACTAGCGAATAAGCCACTTGATTGTAACGGTCCTGCATTTCATCATCCTGACCTATTAAGCAACTAGACACACAAGTGAGAACTAAATTTAATCTATAAATGATTTATGGTCAGGTAGAGGAGTAATATAGCTTAAATTTATGCAGTGGGAAAGTGAGGCTAAGTGTTTTGTATTAACTAAACTCCGAGGTTAGCTGGGGAAAAAAAAAAAAAAGAAAAAAAAATACATATAAAGTGACTGCATTATAAAGCATTTTCCCTACTTGGCCTCACCTGACCCAGGGCTGAATTCTCAGTCCTTCAGCATGGTTTAACATTTTAACGCACAGGGAAAAAAAGGGACTTGATGCATTAAATTGCAGATACAACATATATGGGTCATGGCTTATCTGCGTTCGGTGTGGCTTAAATTAAGATTTCGTTTTTTGGACCATACACAGTCAGCTTTTGAATAAACAAACAAACAAAAAAAAAACATTTCTCCATGAACTGGAGGTCACACTAGCTGAACCCAGCGCTTGACAACCTTTTTGAGGACTTCTCATGTATATAACATTTTCAACTTTTACCATTAGAATTCTTGTTAGATTTCTTAAGTGCAGCCTCGTAGTTGAGCGTCCCTGGAATGCAACTGTGGGTGATGCAGAGTCGCTCCCTGTATATTGATGTTGACCTGCACTGTCCAGCGCTGAGAAGGCCAAGGGTAACCAGGCAGAATGCGGAAGATTATGTTTCTGTCAAGTCACTGCTTCGATTCTCTCTATTTCCCTGTCATCACTCCCATGATTCAATTAAGACGTTGCATTCCTCAGTCTGGCCAGGCCAGACAAGGAGACCGGTGATTGGCAGGTAAAGACATTACTATGTCAAGGGGAAGAGAATACAGGGAGAGATATGAATATTTGAGTAGATGGCATAAAAGAATTGTGTAATTGATTTCCTATCTTAGCTGCGATTTCATTCACTGGAGGAAAAAAAAATGCATTCATCTCAGGCAGTGGGTTGCTCATTGTCTCATTGTGAAGAGAAAACTTTATCGTACTTTGAATTTGATAATTATTCTTGAAACTCGCGTGCGTGGCAGAGAACTAAAAGGTTTTGCAGCATCGGACTTATCGCTTGGTGGAAATTGCGCTAGTCGTTTTTCCTAAAAGTAGGTCGTGTCTAAACGAGCTTTGTGTTTTGTCCCCTTCCGACAGATGTGATCCACACTGTGGGCCCTGTGGCCAGAGGTCACGTGGGCACTACAGAGACCAATGACCTCACCTCCTGCTACCAGAACTCCCTCAGGCTGATGAAGGAGCATGGCTTGACCACTGTGGTGAGTACAGTACGCCGGCGAGCTCACGCTCTTCCGAAGTAGAAAATTTGTCTCTGTTCTGTGCAGTTTGAAAGAAATAAATTACACACTTTGGTGTTTTTGTTTGACAGCAAGTAAGCCTTCAGCTAGAAAGGCTGTGGAAATTTGGAAAAGGTACAGCATCAAAAGGATTTAGCATCTTTAATTTTAGATACAGTTCTGAAAAGCCTTAATCTTCTTTTATTTAGACAAAAGCAACAAAGAACACAACAAAGTGGTAATGTTTCATGTACAATGTCAAATGAAGGCTTTTCATGTAGAATACTTTGGCTCGTGATTAACTGAAAGCACGCAGGCCTTCGTATACTGTTCATATTGAGACTGCAAATAGCTGCGTTATTCTTTTTTGTTCAGGATACAAATGTAGGTTAGATCATACGTTCTCCAAAGATCTTGACATGCATTTGCAATTTATCCTTTTTGTTTCCAAAAAATTGAAGGTCTTCTTCCAAACTGTCATTTGCAGTGTTTGTCTGAGCCACCTCTTCAAGAGGAATTTTCTCCCTTAAAACACCAGAAAAACAAAGGAGTCAGTGATTGTGGATGAATCATATAAGCTTTAGACGAGACGATGCCCACACAATCCAGAGCATTGACATGTTACCCCGTGGGTAGGAACGTGTGCTATTGCATGTTTCAGGCCAGTCTATGGGACATGTACACTCACTGACCACTTTCTATTCAATTGTGTGTTAACACAAATAGCTAATCAGCCAATCAAATGGCTGCAATTCAGTGCATTTAGGCATGTGGAGGTGATCGAGACAACATCAGAATGGGACTTGAGGAATGTTTCCAACACCTTGTTGAAAGTTCATGAAGAATAAAGGCAGTTCTGAAGGAAAAAGGGGGCCCAACCTTTTACTAGCAAGGTGTACCTAATAAAGTTGCCAGTGAGTGTACATTTACCCTGCCCACAGGGGGTCAGCATATCCGTAACACCGAATTACCACAAATCATTTTCCGTGCCAACCTACTGCCCTGCAGCCTCATCAGAGGCCAATCAATGGAAGTACTTAGCAAAAAGAGAGACATAGATGAGTACCAGTTTCATTAAAGATGATTGTGACAAATTCCTGCTCTGTTGATGACTTATTGTGAGAGCAGCAGACACCTCTAGGTAGCAATTAAATGGATTGTGAAACCACATGTCTGAAGTACCTGACGGTGTTTGAAAGTTACATCCAAACCAGCAGGCATCCCGCAAGTTCAAACTTTCCCTAATCACATTTACATCCACTGAGATGTGATGAACCACAACCATGACGTTGCATTATAATATTGCCCCCCTCCAAAAAAAAAGTTTAATGTGTTGAGAGCATCTGCACTGAAGAACTGGGTTCAGCTCGTCATTGCAGTAACGCACCACCACCTTATGTCCTTTCAGCCAAATTCAGCCCAGTTCTGACTTTGTTTCTGGCACATTCCAACGATTATTATGATTATTTAGTTTAGACGGATCTTTTTATCCAATAGTCTTTATATTCATAAGAAAGTGTTTCTGTTTTTACAAGGAACAGGCAGGATTGTGCCTAATGTATTTATACAGCTGCTCCGCGTTGGGCAGACCTTCAGTGAAAACACTGGCGCTCTGTGATTGACTGGCCTTGTAGGAAGTGCCAGGCTTCGTACTGTATGATCGTCGCCTCCGTCTATTGCGTCTCTTCTTGCTGCAAGGACAGCAGAAAAACGTTTAACCAACAACAAAAGGGAAATCGGTGTTTCTTTCTACAAGAAAGTATGTGGCCTTTGGGTTTACTCCAGCCATGTTATGCTCTGTGTCAAGAAAGATCCTCTGATCGTTTCTATTTAATAGACAGTATTGAGTCCAAGTTTTCCGCAAGTTGATCAACACTAAACTTATTTTGAAAGGGTCTCAGCTTCACTGTGTGAGAGAAACAAGTAATCCACTGAAGATAGGCACCCCGTCAAGTGGGCCTGCAAACTGGGCAAAAAAAAAAAAAAAAGGGGGGGGGGTAGCTACAATTGGGAACCCTAGATGGCTCCCTCCCTAATGGGGATTCCAGGGCTTTACAGAGGGGTAGGAGTCAAAACAAAACCTAATGTAAAATAAACTTGAGCCTGAAAGATTAAAAAGGAGAAGCAGTTGGTAGTTAATCCTTGTTTCCTAGACCCCAAAGCTACCCTTCAGGCTACAGAACAGTATGGCTATCGCTGTCTTCGTATCAAAATCTCCTTGTGCTTGTAACACATCAAGACAGAGAGTTTACAGGGAATAGCAGAGAAAGTCAAAATGCATTTCCCTTACCTCAGGGCAACTCGGTGTGTACGAGTGAACATTTACTATCCCCAGAAGTCAGAAATTAGATAGAAGAGCTTTTCCTGTCCCAGAGTAATGTAGCACTGGTGGGAGAGAACTGAGGAAGATTGAAAATGTGGCTACCTGGGGCAATTCCTGGTTGTTTTTCGAGTTTCTTGCTTGTATTACTACAATTATTATGAATGATTAGATACTTGCTTTTTTTTTGTTTTGTTTTGTTTTGTTTCAGCTTTTTTGTTGTTCAGTCTGATAATTGGGTATGTAGTTCAAACTTTTCATTTATTTCGAAACGCTCACGGCCAAAGCACATACATGTTGCGAGATGCTCGACCAAGATGCTCTCATTTCGCTTCTGCCTTCTACCACAGGGCAAACTCTAAGTATAGGACGCACTTCTAGGACTTGCTGAAGGATGGCCTTCAGATGAAAAATTACAATCAACCTGAGCCAGGATGCCTGCCGTTTAACCCGCACACTGAAACTGAAAGCTTTCTGGAACGGTGCAGACTTTAACACCCTCACTCTGTCTTAGTCTCTGGATATGTATCAGATTGCTGGATGGCTTATTAAGTTGTGTTTTCCGGTTCATTTGTCTGAATGCTGGAAAGCGAAATTTGTGCAAACGTACAGCACGTCTTTTACGTGAAACTTCCTGGTGCATGTGCCTGTGATGGAAACATTTTTTTGTTGTTTTTTTTTTTTTTTCCTTCATTTCTTTTCCGCCTAGAGGACTTTTATGCTTCAGTTCCTCTTCTTTTTTTTTCTTCTTTCTGCGGCTGAAAGAGCAGCCGACTGTCACAGCTCCCCGGGCTCTGACTGACCACAGCCCACAGCCAGGATGCCAGGGTTGCTGACCGGGCTCCGCAACATAACGCAGGGGGAGCCATGGCATCTACGCAGCCTGTGAATAGAATTGCAGCTCTGGGCCGACGAGCAGCATGTTGTCAAACAGCCCCCTCCTCTGCTCAGTGCTTGTTACTCTACAGTATGTTGTTTGCTTCTAGAAGAGGCTCAGCTGAAGAGCCAAAAAGAGGAAATAAAGCAGAAAACTTGGATTTTTTTTATTTATTTTGGCGGATTGATTCTAGACGTGAATTGTGATAGCAACACTACACAGCTGGTCGATTAAGAGGGAAGAGACTCGGGGGGGAATGTCAATATTTAGCTTGAGCCAGGACATATTAAATAGGTTTCATCATGTCTGCTTGATGAAAGCTGCTTCGATATAAGCAACATTCCATGTTATTATGATCCATTCAGGAAAAAAAAACAACTCAACAATATGACCTCAGTGCCTGAATTTCTGGAAGTCAGCTGACAGAAAAATATATCTGTCATGTGTTTTTTGGGTAAAGGTGCTGTAGAATCCATAAGGCAAGCAGACTGTCAACCTCTTACTGAGAGCTGGCAGTCACATCGTCTTCTAACAGATGATTTCTCCAGGCTTAGAGTTGTATTATTTATCATTTTCCTTGTGGGTACATGCTTTTTAAAGATACACCCTGGATTAGGAGCGCGCCGTATCCGTGTCCAGTCGGACCCTCGGGGGTGGGGGTGGCGTCCTCTCCGAAGGGCTGGGAAGTCGTATAGAACATGGAACCGAGGCGATGGTTAATGCAGGTCCCCTGTGCTGGTTAGTCATGGAAGGCTGCGCAGACTCTTCCCTGGAAGCGAGCACAGCATCTGTCAGGCAGAAAAGAGACAAACTACGCGGAGGGGGACGCCACCATCTGGAAACCATTCAGCCTTAGATTCTGTTGCGATTTAGAGACCGTATTAAATGCACCCTATACTGTGACCTTTAGAGTAAAAGAATAGCCATGTTTACCCAAAGCATCATTATTATTTTCTTTTCAGTCTTTAGGGAGGGTTCTTTTGGGAGTAAATAACTGGAAATGTACTCTCAAGGGTATAAAAAAAATACAACAAGCGTTTTACTTGTTGACTAATGATCTTGCGGGCAAGCTTCTTTCTTGTTCCTAATTTGACTTTGACAGGCCACAATTTGATGCCTTGTGAAAGTATTTGTCATGAAGCTATTTCTGGCAGCACGCGGCGCATTGGCACATGCTGGTGTGGACAGTTACACAGTTGCAGACTGTATTTAAGGGCCTCCTCTCTGAGTCCCAAGCGTCTCTGGAAGGGTTTTGTAGTCAAAACACACTGGCTTCGAGCAGATCCAGCAGGGAAGCCACAAATTGCCCGTTGAGAAAAACGCTGCAAGCCAAGTGGATTGCAGATGAATGGTGTAGAATGATAGGATTAGCCACCCTTCTCTGTGGGCTTATTCCAAGGCTGCTTGGAGCATTCATTCATTTTGCCCGACAGTGTTCCCAAAATGCATTCCTACAAACAATATCTCACAGTGGCGCAGATCAGCGTGCACGCCCTGCTTGAAGATGACAGCTGATAGCCCCTACTAGATAATGCGTTTGACATGAGTGGGACAAACAAACACTGTATCAAGGGGATAAGGGACCATGCCCTGGAGGTGTCTCCGAGATATGGGGTTTAGGTGGCAAGATGAGTTTAACCTCGTCTTTTGTTTCATTTTGCCCGTCCAGTTTTAAAAGCTTCTTCTCCGTCCTCAAGTATAATATAAAATGCGCTGTGTGTAACTTTTACTGTTCCGTCTTTATTAATGTAGGTCAGTGGTGATATTTGAAAATGTGTTTTTTACTGCTGTATTTAAGTGCACTGGAGGGTCTTTGTCATTATTTATGTTTCCAAATACCCCCATATCAAACTTAACGACTTCGTTCTCCGTCCTATTCCATTTCGGTGTGCCGACTCCCCGAGTGATTAATTAATTTTCATTTATGCACTGAGCAGATCGCGCACAAACTTCGCCTCCATGTGCTTCTCTCCCCTTTCTCGTAAATTATTGTCCGCGAGTGCGAGCAACTCCGGATTTAATTATGTAATGGCTGAGAGAAGTACGGAGACTCGCTTGTGCACGTACTTGGCGTCCGATCATAGCAAACTAAACCGTGCCATTAACTGGGTGAGGAGAACGAGAGGTTCGGTGCGGATCGGCGTCGCACAATGTGGTCGTTGCTTTGTGTCTTTCACCCGCCGTTGCGTTTGCACTAAATAGTGTGCCGCGCTCCCGAAAGGCCATGCTTTTTATTCATCTCCTTCCAAATCAGAGTGCGACTTGCAACTTTGCTTTACCAAGATAGAGCTTCATGTACCAGAGTACTGTGAGGGCTAAATGCCAAGGGGAAAAAAGAGGCAACACTATAATGTTTTTGGTCTGTTCTATTGAGTCCGTTTTGTGGAGTAAAGAAAATATCTACCGCACTGTGTGTTTCAAAGCATTTCAATCGGTGTCGTCCCCCAATTAGCTACACTGGTGATTGTAGCCCGGCTTTCTGTGTGACCAGTCACTGCTCGTGGCCCTCTTCCTCACACGGCATAGTACCTGCGTGCATCGACAAAGGTTAATTAGACTGAAGCTTTCAAAAGGTCACGCCGCCATTTAAATTAGTCATTTCTATTTGTCTGATCCAAATCATTGGCAACACCGGGCCAATTAGATCCAATTATACTGATAGTGGTTGTGGTGGTCTGCCACCTAGCCTAAGCTAATGACCATTGGATCCCCAATTACCCCGGCAGCGACCTAATTCAGAGGGAGGCGACCACAGCATCGGGAGGAAGAGGAGGAGCTTCGGGTGCATTTAAAGGGGGACAGCGCCGCCACAGCACCCTCCCATGACATTACCTGCGTCACTCTGGGGGAAACTGCAGAACTTTATGTGAGGTGAAATATTAGGATATGTAAAATGTGACATTTCCGCACACCTCGAGAGGGCTAATCACAGCTGATGGGGATTGAAGAGGTAATCTCCCCGGTGTCTATGTGGAGTGGGCTGATATGAACATTCTAGTGTCTTGATTACAAGCACGTGAAGCCCATAGCAATCACCAGAAAGACTGGAAACAAAGAAACCTCCAGCCAAGGTGGCTCCGCGGCGGCGTTCTGTGATGGAAATGAGAGCGGTTTCATTCTATGTTAATGTGCTCTGACAATAATAAAGGCTCTTCAAATAATTTAAGTACTAAAGCACAGTCAAGCAGTATAAGACTCCCTCCACACTTGGGCTGGTTTCTCTTCATCTTTTTCTCTGCTGCTGCACCTGGCTGCGAGGAGCCTCCTGAATTTCTATGAGGCTCATATCCCTCTGCGGTACCATCTGAGAATAGAAGCGACAGCTCGCACCCAACTGAGGGACTGTCAGAGGAAGTTGTTGATTAAACAGATGCCGTTCCTGCCAGACGCCATGAGACAGGAACGCCACAATAAGTATGCATTAATTAAACGTACCTGAAGAATGTGGGCAATGCAGAGGAACAAAAGGCGTTTCTGTCTATCTTTGTCTCCGCTTCACAACAGGAATGAGAAAGTGACTCACGTCTTACCTCCTGTTTGACTTCCAGAGAATACATGGAATTTAAACAGACGACCGGCTCCGGGCTCTACCCGAGGAAAGAATAGTTAGTGACAATTATTTCTGATTAGCAATGTCTCATTCAGCTAAAGCGCAGCATTGGAATGAGTGATTTGGAACAATGCTGATTTTCAAAGTTCCAAGTCGCCTGCCCGAGGGAGGCCACTTTTGAATCGCATTGTTTCTGACAAGAGAATAGACAGTATGTGAATGGTGGCATTTTGTCTGCTTTGAAGTTTCCCCCAGTAAAGCAATGCGCACAGAACTTCAAGAAACAGTATCTAGCCCTTACTGAGAGCTGAGAGTCTGGTTTTCCTCCAGTACATTCCCATCTATTTAGAGTTTTGCTTTAAGTCTGAAACACTAGTGTCATCAGACATTTCCTCCACCACCTTATAAACCCTTCCCCTTTGATCAGAGGAACTGAGCGTGGAGGGAGGACGTGAAATACATTATTGCACATGCAAATGAGGCCCCTCTCGTAGCCTGACAGTTGAGCTCTTCAGTCGAGTAAATCTCGGCGTCCTCAAAAGATACCGTGACAGATTGCTGTTCATTGCCAGCAAACTCAGTGGAGTGCGTTCTTGTTTACATCATTATGGTTAATTACCATGCAGAATCAGTCCAGCCAGCAGCGCCTGCTCCGCGCTGGGTGTGTATGTGTCGGTGAAGCCGGACAGAGCTATCACACTCTCTGTCGTCTCATTACTAATGCAGCACTGCCCCCGGGGTGACACCTCCCGTTGATCCAGTTTTGTTTGGTCAGCCTCGTGGCCTCCTAGAGATCATGCCAATTGGTGGGAGTATTTAAACAGCAGATAAATGAATAACCAGAGAAGCCCTTTGTATCGAGACTTGTACAAATCATCCACTCAGTTGTCGCAGATCTACTCGTCGGTCAATAGCGATGTTCCTCTCAACGCAGCGAGCGGACACATGTTGCGTTTGCTGTAACTATATCAGTGGCTCTGAATACTGGCCCCGCTCCCATATTAAATCTAGTGACTTGGCATCGAAGCTCACCCTTGTAGTTATTTTCATTTGTGACTTTTATGAAGCCAGGTGTTGAACCCAGTGTCGACCTTGCCAGGGCCATGTCCATGAAACTGGAATTTCCTGGTCTATCACAGGGTTCCATTTCACCAATCTTGCACCCAATTATCCTTCAATCAAAGTCCCCGCTCTTACAGATGTGTTTCATGGGAGTACAAGGTCTCTCTGACGTGATTTTTGGCACACTGGGGGGGAGGACAGGGGGAGAGGGGGGACATGCTCGCTCTGCCTCCACACATGACATGTTTTCAAGGGGAGAAATCGGATAGCATCTCAGATTAAGATCGATTAGATCCGAGAGTTATTTAGTCGGCCATTCGTATCGTTTACACAGAATAGGCACAGAATAGGGTGTGTCTAACAAAGCCTGAAATATTTTACTTTTTAAAATCTTTTAATATCTAATTATAATTACAATAAAAGTACAGCATGTCAGGCAGCTAATGGCTTTGCTAATAATACAGCTGTGTCCAAAACAGCCTTTTCCCCAATAAACTTAAAAAGGAATGAACCTTAATTGTTTATTCAGTGATATCAAATGCTCCGTATTTGTTTCTTTAGATTGGACTTATATATTAAAAATCAGTGGATTGTGGCTGATACGCAGGCTTTTGTTGAGTACATCTCAACGCAACTTGTGTGTGTGCTAACATTAATTACAGTTTTTCCGGGACATATTTTTTTGTTGTTGTTGTTGCGTGGCATTTCCTTTCCTTTGAACATACGTAAACCTTCAAACATACTGTGCTCTGTTAATACATATGTTCCCATGTGCTGCATAAAGGACAACGTTTGAGGCGGAAAGCTGACAGGCGTCGGAAACCTTGGGACTCTTTGTAGTTCTCGGTGTGGTTCAGGTGTGAATAACTGCGTGTTTATTATATCCCCTTTCTGCCCGGCGCGCTTTATTATCAGTATTGTTGGGCTCGATGACAGCACACTCAATTGATCCACCTACACCCATAAAAAATCACAACAGCTGTGAGGCTCAAATGCAAAATCCCTTCGATTAATTCACAAACGTACACAAATTACAAGACCCTCATCGTGTTGCGATCAAAACCGCTGCAGTCTCCCCACAGGCCCGAGTGAGCGATCGCGTGCACGGGCGGACATGCCAGTGTTTATGCTGCTCTACATATTTTGTTAATCACAGAGCCATTACCCCGCACATATATCTGGTTTAGTGCCATTATTATCTCCCAAGGTCACGGCTAACGAGGGCTGATGCACCATGCCTGGCCTGAGCTGATTGACTCACTGTGTTAAACTGGCTCAATTTAGTCCCACTCAGCAATTCAGGAGGCAGTGCAGCACCTTGCATAGGTTCATGAGAGAGATATATTGAGCCTAACACTGCAGAATTGTGTTGCTTTGATGCTGGAGATTGCCACACAGGTGTAAAATACTTATTTCTGCCCTTGCAAATGTTTTTGTCTTCTTCTTCTTGTCTGCAGGCAGTGGCATTTGTCTTCATATAGACAAATCAAATTTGCTTTGGAAGATAATCTTTCTGATGACTGATATTTGGGGGGGGGGAGAAGAAGAAGTGAGGCCTCGTTGTTGACCCAACACTTAACATTTACCTGAATAATGTGCTCTCTGTAAGAAACAGGCCATTTCTCTGTGGGAAGGTATTTTATTAAAGTTGCCGTGATTTAATATGCGATATGGAAAGCACTCAGCCGCTGAATACCGGACATATGATTTCTGAATGTGCCGCCAGTCCTTGAGTTGAGCCACCACCTTCCACGTTCTCTCCTGTTCCAAGTTAATTAAAAAAATATATGACATGTTAGCATTAAATCATTA
Organism: Mugil cephalus; assembly: GCF_022458985.1. Classification (NCBI taxonomy): domain Eukaryota; kingdom Metazoa; phylum Chordata; class Actinopteri; order Mugiliformes; family Mugilidae; genus Mugil; species Mugil cephalus. The sequence goes on from NC_061782.1 coordinate 9,516,035, forward strand.
TGAAGTAGGCCTACTGAACTAATTCATTTCAGGGGGTAATTTAAAAGATTAAACATTTCTTTCGTTGTCAACCAGTGACCTCAATATCGTTAATGCCACGCTCGCGTTTTATGACGCCGCCACCGTCAGAACAGTGGAACAGATTTAAATGTGAGCTGTTAGTGTACCTATAGCCACGTTTTTCACTTCACGTATATGGAATAATCCGGAAAGCTCAAAACTTTTGTCAGCGTGCCGTATCCTGAATGAAGTGCTTGCCAGAGCGAACACAAGGGGTGAATCCTGTTTCATGGTGTGACTTTTTGCTCACAGCTTGGAATGCCAGATAACCTCCAAATCCCACTCGGCTTAATATCTAATGTCACATCCATAAACCCCTGATAATGACAATATGCATGGAATAAAATCTGCAGCTCCGTGTTGTTAAGGTCTTAGCCTCTTCATTGGAGAGCCAAAAGTATGAACAGGTGAACATGGAACAACGCAATAAAACGAGATAAGAAAATGAGAGAATGAGAGGAAAGATTTGCCGTGAAGGGAATGTTACAGAAGATTTAATTTATGAAGTGTTAAAGACCGATGTGTGTCTGAAGTTTAACTTGCAACCAACCATATTATACTCGCGAGGGCGTGATATCACCCCATGCATACTGCATATCCAACAGCGCTAGTGCTGCTGTGTGTTTTTACACGTGTGTACAGTCAGTATTTTTAGCGCACAGGAGGACAATAGTGAAAGAGATGCACTTTTTGATCTGCAGAGCAGTAAACACAGTAGGACAGTCAATCAATTGGGATATTGAGAGAGCACTTCATCAGATAATTTCCCTTACAGGAAGTTTTAGCTTTATCTGGACTCAGCAAGGCAAACTCATTCAGCACACTACAGTGTTTTCCACTTAATGATGGAGTGAAGAGGCCCCATTATGAAAGTGGCGAGGCATTATTTGACCCAAGTATGCACAACAGATCGTATAAAGGATCATTTACACCCCACCCGGGCCCAGTTCGGTCGCAGACCTCGGCTTTTCCTGAAGGAGGCTGAGTCATAAGGAAACGTGTATGAGTTTCATGCAGCGCTCTGTCAAGCACTGTAACAACGACTACATAAATAGGTGTCTTTTTCTGTCACATTATTTGTTGAAGCAGTGTAAGAACTATCCTCCTCCTATAAAGTGATGCAGTACTTTTTTTTTTTTTGCTCCAAAAACATGTGATGTATTTGGTGCAGGGAAAATGGTTTTTCCAGTTTTAGCAACTAATTAATTCTTTATCAATATTCATGATGAACTCCACATTTAGAAAACTGTAATTAGCTGTATTATCCCCTGGCCATTTGTGGGGGAAAAAAAAAAAGTTATCCATATAGTTCAAATCAAACCATTTGAGCCACAAATCTGGTTTCTGATCAAAGTGTATGTTCTAACGGTTTGATATTAGCTCGAGTGAAGATTGGACATCGTTGCAGAGGCGAACGGCAATTGACGGGGCCGCTTCAAAGCGGCGCTTTTCGTTTGCATGGGAAATGGAAAGAGCTACGTGGATGATGCCATAACTCACGGGAGCCACCTGGTGATTCCTTCAGTCACCTTCCGGTTTCCTCTCAGCCAGCTGCTACCTGTACTCCCAATCAATCTGCGGTGCCGATGCTGCAGCAATCCACCGTGACCTTGAGTTGCGTGCCTCCCTCTCTTTCATTTGGGAGGTTGGTGGGCTTCGGTCTCTCTTCATCCCTCCTCATTTGAAGATGCACCTGTGCTCAGACCAAGATAGCACCACTTCCCTCTGCGGCTCAGGGGATTTTGCAGTATTTAGCATCTCATATACGCACATAGCATGTCAAGCCCCATAGTGCTTATTTTGTTAGCTCTTCCCTTTGCTGAGTACAGTTGGAGTGGTTTTGACAATTTTGCAGTCAATCCATATGCAGTCATTACGGATAATCGAGGGCGGGGCCACTCTGAGGAACAGGTGGGTGCTCTCCAAGAAGACGGGTGATGGCCGGTGGATCACACTGAGCTTTGAAACCACTCTAAAGGAATATTAAAGATTTTATTTGCTAGTTCAAGTAATTATACACTTACCTCACTCTGAAACTTTGAGGCACATTCTGATCTAATGCCTGAGATTCTCTCCAGGCCTGGTTCTTTTTTCTTCAAGTCTGGAGACAGTGGGGGATTTGTTGTTCTGCTTGGTTGATCATAGACATGTATTGTCTGGGCCAAGCCATGGTGGCAGAGTGTCTGCCTTCATGGCCCCAGTGTGACAGAGCTGTCTCTACATGAAGGTGACCCTCTCCCTGGATCCTCCACTCTGCCCAGCTTGCCTGTCAGGTCCTACAGGCGACATGGTCTATTAAGCACCTTAATGATGACCACCGCTTCATGCACTCCCACAATAAACCCCTTCTTATTTCTCTCTCTATATGTATTTGCAATGCTGAATATGCCCTCGTTTGTATTTTCTCTGCACCGCCTTCCTCGTACAAAGGAATCTAACTTGTAACCAGAGAGCGTGTGAGGGGAGGTTTTGATTAGGCCTGGATGCTTGGTAAAATAAAGCTCCTTTGGGATTTTAAGGTAGATACTTTGAACAGGCTATCCTTCAGAAGGCTTTTACACTCTATAAATCCACTAACGCCCAAATGTTTCAAAACACTGCTTTTATAGCCTCATACTTTACTGTAGTGTAAAAGTGACAGGACTACCTGAAGATGGCAACAAGCCTTCGGGAGCACTCCTACCAATGCTTTCACATCTGTTGATCCCCAATCCCCTTGTATCTGCCGTGAATAAAGTAAGTTTGCTACGTGACAAGGCGCGCTTATTATGTGCTCCTCTTGGGGTTGGTGAGAAGACACCATGAAGTTCAAATAGCTGTCGCTAGGTTTGATGTGTGCATACTTTCAGATGTATGTCGGGGAAAGGGATGAGATAAGACCTCTATAGGGCATTCTCACCCCTATTCATCCAATCATTATTAATTGCCGTTGCCGTTTTCACACCTGAACACACAGGGTCTGTATCCTCCTGATTCTTAAGTCGACGCCGGAGGGTTGTTGCAATTTGAGAAATATGAATATTTATATCATCACCAGTGAAATGTCCTTGTTTGTTAGGGCCCCGTTCAATAATACCATAATACATTAATGTATTAAGGATGAAATCCTTTATACTGTTCATTTAACAGCACACAGTGGGACTTTCAAAGTAACGTGAAGGAATTTGAAATATACTCTGTGTTGTGCTTTGCAACTGTTAAGTTCACATTTATGTCACAGCTGAAGTTAACACTGACCAACTAGGCCTAATAATAGCTAGGTACAATAGCACAGGTACAGCATATTCCAAAGGCTCAACAGTGACTAATCAGGCACTTCAAGCTAATGATATTTACTCGTTATTATAAGTTCAATAATTAACCAAAATTTTCCTAAACTATAGGTATTCAACAGGGGGTCTGCAACCCCTAGGGGCCCGTGTAGGTACTGCAGGGGGGTTGCAAAATCTTTGGTTGATTAGAAGTTTATATATATGTGTTTTTTGTTTGTTTTTTTTAATTTCCCCCACAAATTTAAATTTTGTTAAACACACATTAACATGAATCCAACATATTTTAGTAAAGGGATAAAGAATAGTTTAACATTGAATGCAAAATGATAATAACAATAATAATAATGTATATTTATAAAATAGCACAAGACCAAGGTTAATATAGAACATAGTAGGCAGTGGGTCCCTACTTACTCTCTCCATCAGTTTGGGGGTCCCTGTCCTAAACCATAAAACAGGTCAACACCGATGAGACCTTACAAACGCCCAAATTAGCAATTTCTTTATAATTTTTCTTGTGGCAATCCTTGTAATTTTGAGGTACATACACATCAAACCACCATCAAAGCACTAACCACAGTAAAGACCGACTGCTGCCTGTGTCTGGGCCATGAAATTGCACAGGAAACACACTCCAAATACTACGGCCAGTGTACTCAGCCTGTAATAATAATATAATCTGAGACAAATATATGCTTTTATGTAGCTTGGTGTTTTTCTAGACAAGCAAGGTATTGGAAAAAAAAAATGAAAAAAAAAAAAACACATAAAACTGAAATGTGTTTTTGGTGTCACCTTTCAAGAGTCTTTTCTTATGAGACAATGAGAAACAAGGCCATTTGTTTTTGCCCTAGGTGTGAATATCATTAGATCTAGCATGAGCGCAATAAAGGGTGCGAGTAGGTACGCTAGCCTTTGCTCATGAGACAATAAAACACATATGGAAATGAGCCGACAGCATGACTAATAGCCTGCAGTTTGAGCCACGCGCCTATCTCAGCAAAATGGCTGTTCTCTCAAAGTGAGCCATTATACGTTTATCAATGAGCCTGCTTCGCATTTGATCTCTCTTTTAAGAGTTGAGGGCTTTTACAGCCACAAAAAAGAAACACCTTGGAGAAGGCACGGGTTTGCATGCCGTCTGCTGTTACACCCAAAACGAGGATAAAGCGAATACAAAGGGAGCTGTCACTCTCCACGTCCCTCCTGTCCCTAATCCTTCCACTCCTGAGTCCGCGCCTGCCACGCCATCATCAGAGCTCGGATCAAAGTGTGAGAGAATGGCCCACAGGTCTGCACACAGGGAGCGCTGACCTCCTCAGAGCTTACTACGTCCTTGGACCAAAGTCCTTTAAAGGGCTGCACATATTCACTGAAAGCCAATTTTGTGCCGTGTGCCTAAATTAGGTTTTAGTTTGGATAAGTGATCTTTATGGACGTTCCCTGAGGAAGCCATTGTATGTTAAGTGTCTGTTCAGTAAGGACACTACAGTCATCTTATCTGAAAACAATTATGTTCATAGAGCTGGATATACAGTGGGGGAAATAAGTATTTGATCCCCTGCTGAATTTGTAAGTTTGCCCACTTCCATAGAAATGATCAGACTCTGGTTTTTATGGTTGTTTACTGGTTATGGGTATAGACAGAATATCAATCGAAAATGCATAAAAAACACACAATCTAAAAGTTATTAATTGTTATGTATTTTATTAAGGGAAATAAGTATTTGATCCCCAACAATTCACTTAGAATTCAGGCTCCTACAGATTGGCTGGTGCGCATGTGGCACACAGCTGTGCTCAGTCAACTAATTACCAATACTCCTGATCTTAACTCGTCATGTATATAAAGCACACCTGCTCTAAGAATCAGTTTCTTACATTCCAACTTCTACAGCACCATGGGCAAGACCAAAGAGCTGTCAAAAGATGTCAGGGACAAGATTGGAGACCTGCACAAGGCTGGTATAGGTTACAAAACCATCAGCAAAAGGCTTGGTGAGAAGGTGACAACTATTGGTGCCATTATTCGCAAGTGGAAGACCCATAAAAGGACCATCAACTGTCTTCGGTCTGGAGCTCCCCGCAAAATCTCGCCTCATGGAGTGAGGATGATGATGAGAAAGGTGAGGGAGCAGCCTAAAACAACACGGCAGGAGCTTGTTAATGATCTGGAAGCAGTTGGGACCTCCGTCACCAAGAAAACAGTTGGCAACACACTGCGCCGTTATGGATTGAACTCTTGCAGTGCCCGCAAGGTCCCCTGCTCAAGAAGGCACATGTACAGGCCCGCCTTAAGTTTGCCAGTGAACATCTAAATGACTCAGAGAAGGCTTGGGAGAAAGTGCTGTGGTCTGACGAAACCAAAGTTGAGCTATTTGGCATTAACTCGACCCGCCGTGTTTGGAGGATGAAAAAACGTGAGTATGACCAAAGAACACCATACCCACAGTTAAGCATGGAGGTGGAAACATCATGTTTTGGGGCTGTTTTTCAGCAAAGGGTACAGGGCAACTTCACCGCATTATGGGGCCAATGAATGCAGCCATGTACTGTAACATCTTGGACAAAAACCTTCTTTCCTCAGCAAGAACACTGAAGATGCCTCGTGGGTGGGTTTTCCAACATGACAATGACCCAAAACATACTGCCAGGACAACAAAGGAGTGGCTCAAGAAGAAGCATATTAAGGTCATGGAGTGGCCTAGTCAGTCTCCAGACCTTAACCCGATCCAAAACCTGTGGAGGGAGCTGAAGCTCCGAGTTTCCAAGAGGCAGCCAAGAAACTTGAAGGATTTAGAGACTGTCTGTAAAGATGAATGGGCCAAAATCCCTCCTGCGCTGTGTGCAAACCTGGTGACCAACTACAAGAAACGTCTCATCGCTGTGCTTGCCAACAAAGGTTTCTCTACAAAGTACTGACTTGTGTTGTGCTTGGGGATCAAATACTTATTTCCCTTAATAAAATACATAACAATTTATAACTTTTAGATTGTGTGTTTTTTATGCATTTTCGACTGATATTCTGTCTATACCCATAACCAGTAAACAACCATAAAAACCAGAGTCTGATCATTTCTATGGAAGTGGGCAAACTTACAAATTCAGCAGGGGATCAAATACTTATTTCCCCCACTGTACATATAAAAAACACTTCAAAAACATGCCTTCTGTAGGGTATGTTACTGTAACCTTTTTTGCTTAAAGCACAACAGACCAGTGCGCAGTGTAAATTGAAAAATAGTGTTTTCTCACGCTAATACGGCACAGGCCTTGACCTCTCGTCCCGCTACTGTTAATTAGTGTTGGTTTCTCTTACCTCTGGGCAATCTCAGATTTATGGCTTTATGTTGTGGGGAGCTTTAAAGTGAACATTCACTGCTGGGACATTGCCTGCTCAAGGACTACGCGAATAAACAGGTTTTCATACTGTAAACAAAAGGACTGATAAGCGTGCAGATTTCTTAACTAAATGTGTGTACTCAGGGATGTCTATGTGCAGTTTAGTAAGCAGGATAAAGTTTTATGCGTGATCCATCATAGACTTGTTGTTTGGGTTAAAGGGACCGTTTTGGGTTATTTGAAACGGGGTCATATGAGGTACCCTAGTCAGCGTATTACCAACAGTAGATGGTGGTTTGGAGAATAGTACAGGAGCCAAACAGTTAACCGGTGTGTATGGGAAGAGCAGCCACATAAAACAAAGTTCATCTGAAAGAATTTGAATCAATATTATTTTTAAGTGAATTTTATCTTTAAAATATTACCAGCACTTTATGTTTCTTATGTTCCAGGATTTCCTGGTGTTAAACATTTTTATTTGGATCCAAACTTACATGTCTGCACATTAAAGTCACACAATAACACAAACTATGGCTATAAAAAAGGAAAAGAAATCTCTGGTAAAGGTTGTTTAATGGGGTGGTATAGAAGTAAAAATACATATACAGTATCGTGTTCATGATGTTTTGAAGTGGTCATATTGCTGCTTACCCTTCCATATCATTTTATTTCTCGGCTGCTGCAGTACTCCTGTCTGCCAATGTCTATTTGGTGTCTAATCCACTGACTCTCGATTTGAGAGACACCGCAAAAATTCATTTTCGCTTTCTCATTCTGTACTTTGCGGTCCGATCTATTGACCGATTCAATCATACGTTATTCATACTTTAAAGGAAACATCGACAATTTAAGATTATTTGTTGATTTATTGAGCACTGCATAAGAAGATCAATATCAATTTCATCCCGGCGCGTTCGGCGCGGAGATAGATCAGCCACATGTTTAGCCTACCCAAGCACAAACCCTGGCAGCGGAGGGAAATAGCTAGCCTCCAACAGAAGTTAAAAAAAAAAATCCTTCCACTTGTCCAAGGTTCTAGTTATCTTTCTGCTCTGCTGCCTCTTTTTTTTTCTTCTTCATCCCTATTCATCTCACTCCAGTCTACCTTGGCTCACAAACATGCTGCCGTCTGCCTTTTATTCCTCCACAACGTTGCATCAGCGGAGTTCAGACAGGCTGTGTATCACTGGAATTGTGCAAATGGGATGAGCCATCATCAAGCGTTGCGGAACTGAGTTGCGGTGAAAGCAATCGCAGAGCACCCTGAGCTTCTGTTAACAAAAAGAGTTCATTAAGTCCATTAAATTCCCCGTTGACAAAAACATCCCTGGCTTCAAGTCTTGGAATAATTATTCCTAAAGCACCCGCCCGATGAAGAAATCAGAGGAAACAGACTCACCCAGAGGTATACTGTATGTTTTCCCTTACAGTATACGGGAAAAGACAAACATTCACTCTTCTAATTGGAAAACGTGTCCCTATGATTCAATAATAATTATGCACTTACCATGCCTCCGAAGGGTCACTGCTCCACCAGTACAGAGCGCTCAATTCGATTTGCAGTTAATGAGGTTGGGTCTCTTAACAAATGTTGGTTTTTATTCTGTATGCAGTGCTTTGGGGAATGCGGTTATGGTCTATTTTATCATCTGCTATGATTCTGTGCAGCACCCCCATCCAGTCTTCATCTGGGTAATGTTTTACTTATCTTCTCCATTTGAAAGAATTAGGCATTTAATAGAGTGGTCCAAGAAAATGATTCACACACTGTCTTAATTAGAACTCTTAAGTTTGGTTAACTTTGAGCAATTCCTGTTGGTTTTTAATGCGTTTAAATAAACTTATCTTACTATTTTCGAGAAAGCGAATATGAGGATAAACGTCTGTCTATGGCTTTAACACTGCACATCATAAGATAAATGCTTTATGTGTCGGTTTTAACTGCGTACATCAGGTTTCGTCAACGTTTTTCAGCCCAAGGACCCCAAAACTGATGGAGAGATTAAGTAGGGACCCATGTATGTGTTCTTTATTGAAGTCGGCATAGTACTACTTATAACTATACACTAGCATTTTGCTTTCATTATTAAGTTATTCAAATAATACACCAGTTATATTATATTCATTTCTTGTTTCAAGCATGTGCAACAGTAGGGTGCTGTGCAATTGACAGAAGATAATTGATAATTAACAAGTCCTGTTTTAACTTTTGACTGCCAATTGCGGGAAACCTGACAGAGTCGGTGTGTAATATGTGGCTTCATGATTGGCTCAGCCGCGATAGGGGCGGGGCCTACCGTGTACAGGAGGCTTAGATTGACAGGTCTAGTGTAGCGCTCGGTGTGAAACAGTGCGCTGTTGAGACAGCTCCTATATCGCTGAATGAGTCCCTTTACTAAAAGATTTTGGATTCATGTGCATTTGAAGGAATTTAAATTCGTGGGAAAAAAAAAAAAAAAATAGATATATATAAAAAATGTCTAATCAACCAAAGATTTTACAACCTCTGTGCAGTGCCACTGCAAACCTGCTTGGGGTCAAGGAGCACCTGTTGAAGACCTGTGATGAACGAGAAATAATTGGAGAAATACTGGCCTCTCTTCAGTCTTGTTGAGGCTCTTGTCCGTGAACACACAACCCAAGCAGGGCCAGGCCATTCAGTCATTATTATGCAGCAGACAGTATTTTGTCGCTGCCACAAAGACAAGGGGGGGGGGCCCTACCGCAAGTCACTTGTCTTCATATGTATGCTCTTCTGTCGACTCAAAATTCAGAGTGGGGTTTTGACTTTGAAGCCCCCTTTGATACGGTGCTTTTGAAATGTTGAAGGGCGCCTTGAAAGTTTAAAAAAAAAAAAAAAAATGTTTAATTAGTAGCCCTATGTTGGAAGGATAGCATAAGCTGGCTTTCACATTGCGGGACCAAAAACCCTCTTTTTTTACTGACTCTGATTAAATGTGCCATTGAAGTCATTTTATGCATGTAAATTAAAGTAATGTCTCTTGGAAAATTATTTCACTGTTCATCTTGATCAGCCACGTGGGATTCATGAGTTCTTACGGTGCAAATCAGGAGCTATATTTCAGGATTAGTGATAATTCTCACCTTCCAGCTCCATATGCTGCTAATCTCCACTGAGACAGTTTGACATGGGTTTTGGATATTTGGAAATCCACGTGTGCCCTGAGTTTACCTCCCGTAGAGGGATATATTTCTTCACTTGTCTCCGTTGCTCTGTTTTATCTTCAGCGTTTCAGAGGTTCCCTCACTCTTGAGATACCACGCATTCAGGCAGAATCCTCCCATTCGTCGCTTTTTTCAAAAAACGGAGCCTGCAACAATGACCACTCGTAATTTAGTCCCCCAACATGCAAATGATTTCGAATGCTGCACACCGTGCGCACGAGCTCTACATTTCTTAAGCTCTCATTGGAATAATCGCAGGCGTTTAAAGGCCCCGAGGCACGCGGAGTGATGTCTTCTCGGCTGCTCAGTGTGGAGGTTCAAATATTCAGATCAAACAAATTATGCACAGAATTGCCGCAGATACATTTACCTTCATTTGCTGTACTCTCGGGGTTCAATCAAAAAATTTCTCCCGCGGTTTATAATGTCATGGCTCTTGCGATAAATACGCGAAGAAGAAAAAAAAATAACTCGTAAGACCATTATAATTATGTCAGTGTGAGGACTGCAATCAAAGCAAAGTTCAAGGCTTTAAAGGAAGCGGATGTTGGAGGCAATAAAAGGCAGTTTTCAAATAAAAGTGGTGGGCGTGGTCTCGGGAGGCAAATTAGAAATCTGAGGTACCATAACGACTCACTTGGGATAATATATGATACTGTTGCATTATAGTCAATATAGTACAACAATATATACTTTTTTGCAATACAAATAATATTGTTTCAGTGGATAAAAACAAAGATCCTATAAGAAGATATGGAGATATGGACATATAGCCTCGGACATTATTATTATTATTCATTATTATTTGAGATTTTCTATTGTATTCCATTGACCGTTGACTGAACAACAAGGCCACAGATCCATTAGCCCAATTGTACGTCTGAGTCTCCACTCCACACCGTTTCAGATCAGCCTGCAGAGGAGTCTTTAACTCCACCTACCTCGAGCACGCTAATGAAATCAATAAGATACATTTTAAATAACAGAAAGTATCTGACAGGGAATTTGCCTGCAGCCCTCTAGGAGAGATGTACAGCGGAGCGGCTTTCTGTTATCGAGTTTACCTGACGCGTTCCTCGCCCACTCATTTGAATTCTGTCAATCCCGCGCGGGTCACCGAGAGGTCGGTCGGTCGGTTTGTGAATTCCTTTCATTTTGTCTTTGGCTCTCGGTTGCTCGCTGGTCAGTTGATATCATTTTAAACCGATACTGATGAGCGGGAGTCCTCATACATAAGTATAAGCAGATGTCTGCTTGCATGTGCCCTCAGTTCAGAGTAATGTCATTTGAATGCCTCTCTAAATGCTCCCTCTTTAACATTAAAGGAATCAATGTCACTAGTGGACCTCTCTGGGAAACAGTGATATGAATAATTAAGGAGCTGTTCCCTGCCAGACGTGGGTCACATATAGATTCAGTATTATTAAATCTTGTAAACACTTCGCACCATTATGCTGTGGCTGTAAAGTTTTTGTCAGCGCATTGTGTTGAAAGCTCTGAGTGTTCCCGTGGACGGCAGCATCGGGGCTTCGCGGTGAACTGTGCTTGATCAACCACAGAGCCGGTCATGGACCCATGAATCAAGCAGCCAGTATCAGTTCGGCTCAGTATCTGCTTCTGTTTGCTCCACTGCTCTGCAGTATCCGCCAGCTGCAGCATTTACACCTTCTTTTTTTTTTTCCATGTCACCGCTGTCCCGTGTCGTTTGACTGCATCCTGTCCCTCTTCTCCTGCATCTCCTCCACCCATTGGGTGTGCAGATGCGATCAATGCAGTGGAACTGTGTTTGTATGTGTGTGATGAAAGGCAATCATAGAGCACCCTGAGCTCCATTATGTGCAAAGAGAGTTAATTATGTCCCGCTACTATCTATTTTTAATCCGATCCCGATGTCTGCCCTTGTGGATTTGCAAATTCATATTTTGCGAAGTCAGCAAGGGTTTGTCCGTCACCCTCAACCCAAATAACCTCCTGCTTTTAACATCGTGTTGTATCGCTTCTCAAAATGGGGATAGCAGAGAAGTGTTGGAGGTAGAAATAAAAGCACACGATGCACTGTGTACAGTTTATTTTAGTGTACTTAAATTTTAATTAACGTGTTGTGCATATTGCGGCGTTTACACACCCAACGAATTCGAGGGATTCAGTGGACAGTGGATGCAGGTGCATCCAACATATACTGGTAAAAAACAAAAGGCGGCTGTCATATTTTAATAACGCGTAGTTTACTGGTGGGGTTTGACCGCTGCCACAGACTCACACTTAGACGCATGTTGATGTCAACAAAATCACTGTGATTAGCGCTTTTTGCCTTTACTCTCTCTTTTTATTAGACGTTGCCTACTGTTGCTTATAAAGTGAAGATACTAGCTCATTTTCGTACTTAATTGCGGGATCTCAAAGGAGGACAGGGGCGTTCTGTTCTGCTCTATCCATAGCAACACGGGTTCTCCATCTTAGAGCAGCAGAGGTGTCTGCAAAGAGCTTAAACCGAATAAGCTGTTTTAAGTGAGTATCGTGGCCAGTCAGTTAGTCCCTGCACAGCCATCGCTGTCCAGACCTTAATGGAGAGTTTATTGTGATAATAGTTATACTTGATCACGGCAGATATGAAAACGGATGGTGGGACTTGGACCATTAGGTGCAAGGTCTCCTACACTTTGCATTTCTCCATCCTCCATTTAGCATAATGACACTCAAACAATCAGCGCTCGCATTAGAATATGGACTGTGGTATTATGCAGAATAAAAGGGTGTTAATGCTTCGTATTTGAATATCCTGACCTGGAACCGTGACGTCCCCCCCCACACTAGCAGCAGGTAGCTGATTCGAACAGAGAAAGCAGGCGTGACCTACATGCTTAAAGAATTACAGCAGTCAACAATGAAGATTTTCCGGGATTCACGTCCTGATACTCTGATGTAAGACCACACTGTGACAACACTGGTGAATAATAACACACTTGTGGTTGCATTTGCACAAGGTCTCCCCTCGCTGCTATGATTTATAAGCATAGCCTCTGTCTGCAAACAGGCTAGGAGGCTTCAACCTACGGGGGCAGCACCCTGGGTCCAGTGCTATTTACTCAGCCAGCTGAGACAAGGCGCTCCCGCGGCAAAATCCTGCAGCCACTGTGCCCGAGCTCGGTTTTCTCTCCCTTAACCTGTCTGCCCAAGGATGCTCCGCGGAGCCCGGAGCACGGGAATGTGGCTACGTGAGGACAATCGCATTTTGCTGCAGGTTGAGCCATCTTTACTGTGTCATTTCCTGCTGCTTAACAAATGACTGAAAGCTGCAGGCTACCGTGTTCGCACTGGCTTATTATTTATTTATTTAATTTTTTTTGTTTTTAGCACCATCTTTGCTAAACTCTATTCACACTTCATAGTCAATAAATCACCCTTTTTTTTAAATAAGCAGGTTATTTAAAAAATTTAAATCCATTATCTGTAAACGTGCAAACATAGCAGTAGAAGCATGGGAATTATAATTAACAGCATCATTAAAAGGCAGTTTTTTTTTTCTCCCACCCTTTATATACTGAGGCCACTCTGTGCTGCATCTAACGCACTGTGAGATGTGTAGAGATGCCGAGAGGAAAGGTGCTCCACTTTAAAGTGATGTGATAGATTAGGGAGGAGCCCGAGCAACAGAATAATTTCCCTGGTGACCAATTTCTGAACACTCGCTAAGCAAAGAAAATCAGCGGCGAGCCAACATGTCAGGCACAGCCCCATGCCGGGGTGCAGGAGGACATGCTGACTCACTTCTAATGAGCCGCCCGAGATAGAAATAATAACCTAAACAAGGAATCATAGGTCATGACTGCATATAGCATAGCGCTGACTGTCCTAATTAACACTAGACCTCATACAATGGAAGCCTATGTAAAGGTACTGACGCAAAGTAGCATCACTGGTGGCCTGGTGTTAATGAGAAAGAGAATGAGAAAACACTCTGAACTACTCACACTGGCTGGAGCTGCTTCTGAAAACTTCCGTAGAGGTCCTGTTTGACTCTGTTCTTTCGGTTTTATTGTTCTTGGCTTGGAGGCTGCTCCAATAAATTAAATGGACTGATGGTCAGCGCTCACCCACTCTCCGTGCTCTTACAGTATATACAGTAACAAGGGTCTGCTGCAGTAAATATACACCCTAGTTCCTACTTTTCTTCTTCAAAATGTTTCTCCAAATATTTTTCAGTAATATATAGGGACAGGCGATATGGGCTAAAAATATTACCACAATGAATGTATCCACTCCGGCGATAACGGTAAAAAATCACAATAAAAAATATTATAATTCCAGTCCATGTTTTTGACTCTACAATACTTACATGTTTACACTGCTATCTCTATAATATAGTCATGTGACCGGCTACTGTAATAATCATTGTTGTAGTCTGCGCGCAACTTTTTTTTTTTTTTTGTCAATAATAAAATGGGGCAACTCTGGGGCACAGGTCATACAAAACGGGGACTGTCCCCATATATCAAGGGCATCTAAATTACCAGAGGACGGCTTGTAGTTATACTTCAAGTGGTGGGATAAATTTGTTGTGTTGCCATCCTTAGCAATCATCTTTTTTTTGTAAACCTTGCATATGTGACAAGTTTGTTTTACATCCACCTTATGATATCTGAACCAATTCCATATTATTGGTGAGGAGCCTCGTTTAGACGGCGGTGGAACATCGACTAGGTCGCACGCACCTACGTCATCAACTTATCTCGAGATGGCAAATTCTCATCCTGGGGATTGTTTTTGGTGGTGTATCGTATACGATAATATATTTACCTGATTAGCACTGATGCCTTCCAGCGAGAAGGTCTGAACATCCTCCTGTGCATAAAAAAAAGCTTGTAGTATTTGAATTACCGTAATACACTGATCAGACATGTGTGGTTGAGGAATTTGCGATTTGTGGAAAAAAACAAAGCTGCCATTACAGTAATAATGACGCAGCGCTGTTGTCGGCTGCAGGTTAAGGAGCGACGCAAGACCGGGGAGCCCCAAGAAGAGAGAGTTGTTGAATTTGTTGGTAAAAACTTGACGAAAACAGACGAAAGCACAGCTTCCGAGTGTTCAGCCACACTATTGTCAATAAAGCAAACCACTGTGAGTTACGGTAATTCAAAAACCGCAAGCTTTAACGTATCACCAGCGATACATTCCCTGCCTCCCGCCCAGTGACAGCTGGGATAGACTAAGTGAAGAGAAGCGCTTGCAGGAGATGAGATGAGCTATTTACCTGATGCATAACAGTGGTCAAATATGAAAAATAAAAATTACTTCTCTTTAAAAACTGCTCTCATTGTCCTTGGTCCATTTGCAAGCAGATTTTCAAGGCACTTGGCCAGTTACACAGTTCCAAGAATTTTTTGATAACTTACCGCAGTTCCTCTGTTTGTTTACACTTGTCTCAGCTGGTTCTGTCTTTTTGTGTAATCCTAGACGGAGTCCTTGATGCTGAGGTCAGGGCTCTGTGGGCGGCCGTACCATCTGTGACAGGGTCCCTTGTTCTTCTTGTCACCGAAGACAGTTCTTTATTAAGGCTTTAGCCACATGTTTTGGGATTACTGTCAAGCTCAGGAATGGTTTTGAGACTGATCGGGCGCCGTCCCCGATGCTGCAAAGTGATGAATGTGAATCTAAACATCCTAAAGAGCGTTGAACTTGTGCACATCATTGCGCCCTGCTCTTCACTTTTGGCGATAAACTTCCTTTAAAAGTGCACGTGCCACCTTGGTCTCAGATCTTGACAGAAACCCATTAAGTGATTACCTCATGCTTTTTTTCACACGGGAGGATCAATACTTTTTAATGGATCAGCCAAGGGAACCAATAAAAAAGATTTTAATTGATTATGCTGATGGTTTGTCGTCTGCGCCGCCTGCGCTAAGGTTTAAGTTAAAGCTGAGGTGACTCACATTGTGTGGCCTTTCAGCTCATAGAAAAACAACAGCTCAGACTCCTGGCTTCTGGAAGCATTCACAGCAAATAATCTTCATCAAAATAAATTTTTTACTTACTCACTAATTTTTACACAGCTTCAAATAGACTCATTCCGCTGCAGTTATTTTGATTCCTCCTCGTATGGTCTGATGCCAAATCTAAAACTGCTGTCATTTTTCATGAAGTATAGAGATTTTCACTGATCCAAATGCCAAGATTCTGCTAATGAGTCCGTGTGTTTACACACAGTTATAATTTCATTCTACTGACATTTGTTGGTGTTTGACCAGTTTGCGCGTTCAGTCTCAATATGCCATGGTCTGAATGTGGCACAGGACTAAAAATGGCCATGCTTTTCCACGCTTCATCATCCGCGGTTTATGTCAGATCCAGACAGTCACCTGGAAAGGTCAAAGCTTCGGTAAAAGATTTAAATCACCCCGCAGAAGAAAGATTTACCTTGACAGGCGGAACCTGAAAACTGGTAAATAAGAATAAAAAAAAGGGAGACTCATTCCTCTTGAGCTAAACCAAGGACAAACAGACCATTGCCTTTCAAAGAAAGGGTCATAGGTGTCGATGCTTTCAAGGAAGAAAAGCTGCATGTTTAATCTGCCATTTGAAACAGTTATTTTCCTCCTTAATATGTGATTCATCTCCGTTGAAAAGACGCAGGAATTATAGCCCTGATTTGTTTGTGTAGTCATCATACGAGGACTCATGAATTTACTATCCCTCTCTTTTAGATCTATTAATCTTGCTTTCATTTCTAAAATGAAGTGATGTTGGCACGGCTGCTAGCAACAGCATGTATCTAAATACAACTTGACAGGGTCAGTGTGGAAAAACAAACTGTTGGACTTAGCACCGGGAGGATTTGACGTATGGCCGTCCCTCTGTGATGAATCTCTGTTTTTTTTTTTTTGTTGTTGTTGTTTGTTCCATATTCATCCAGCAGTTTGAGCTGTTTGTGTTTTTTTTTTCTTCTCTTCTTTTTTTTATTTCATTTTTCATCTTATTATATTAATGCCGTGGCCACATCTTTTGATGAATGCCGGGACTAAAGCACGTATTCAGCTTGTTTGGCCGACAAATAGGACCTTGGAAAAGAAAAAAAAATCATTCCCCTTTACTGTTTATTAATATACCTTAAAAGATGAATGTGAAATAGGGAGGCTTACAGCGAGGCCTATGTATCATGGTGTATCAGCTCACAGAAGTAAAGAATAATGAAACTATTTTCAGCTGTAAAGCCATGCCTGAATAATATGTCTCCTGCAAAGTGCTACAAAGCAAGAACCATTACGTGGCGGTTACTTTTTATAATCTTTTTGGAAAAGACATCCATAAATATATGTTGCGCCTTATCGCGGGATACATTTACCCTATAGAATATTAATATTTAGGTTATTTTCCCTGTTATTTATTTCTATCTGTGTGCCTGCATTTTGGTTGCTGGTTGCATATTATCGATCTCCGCCATCGATCCGAATGTCGCAGCAGTCACTCTGTGTTTGGTTTTATCATCATGCACTGAGAAGCCTCTTGCTGGGATGTCCTTGTTGTTACCGAAACACACTGTTGTTGACATCTCTCCCTCTATCTGTCTGGCTGCCTATCTTGCCATCTAAATGCATTAAATTAAAGACACATCTGTAGGCTGGCACGCAATTTAATATGTGGAGCAGGCTTAGACCTTGGGTAAGGGTCCGTGCACGTCGGGTGGAAGAGCGCGCACGCGTGTGTGTGGAGGTTTGAGCTGCGGGCGACAGGGAGGATCAATCCGCCTCATTTGGATATTCATGTGCGAGTGATTATTAGGCATCAAGCTCCACTGTACACGTGAATTTACATGAGCTTGATCCGCTGCTCCCTCAGGAAACACAAGCAAAGTATGCGCACCGAGTGCTAATGGATCATCTAGTCCATGCTAGAAATGGGCAGCAGTAATCAAATGCACGATGGAATGAAATGGTTGGCCTTTTGGGCGTTAATGGAAAGGCACACCGTGATAAATAAATGTGCTGTTTATGCGTTGTGCCCGGCAGCTGGAGTAAGAATCGCAGTGCAGTTCTGCGTTAGCACCGCAGAGATTTGGAGGTAAACTGCAAGCGTGCAAAGGTAAACAGCAGGAGGGAGTCCTACAGTGGTTACAGTTCAGTGCAGTCGTATGCAGTAGTACCAGTATTTGGTTTCTACTCATGTATGTTTGAATTCCATGCTTTGACTGTTTTTCCTCTTTCTCTTTTTCTCACACAGGCCTTCCCATGTATATCCACAGGCATCTATGGTAAGATCAGTCTCTCTTTTTTTTTCCTTCACCTTTTTTGCTCTGCTTCAATATGATAACAGTCTCCACACTTTTCGTTATGTGAAATAATTAAATATGCACCAAGGGCAGAGAGACAAAAATACTAAATATACCAGCGAGTTCACCTCATGCCATGTTACACAAAGACACAGTGTAGTAGGTGAACACCGTGCAGGGCCCTGAGCACCGCTCGTGCGCCCCCGCGGGACCACGGCGAATGTGCTGCAAGACAACACCGGCAAAGAGGCTGTTGTGCTCGTTAAACTGAAACAAAGTCACATTGAAGAGACGCGAAGCTCGTTCATACAACAGCGTTCGGAGTTTTGATGGCAAATGAAGTTAGACACGAAGGAAGCACAGTTGCTGTGAGGCGTGAGAAAATGCATTTACCCCCTGTTGATCGTGTTTATTTTCTCACTGTACTGTAGTACACAGCTAATGCCAGACGCTGAATTTGCGTGCAGCTCGCTTAATCACAGTGGGCTCCAAACGCGGAAGGATTAATTAACATGCTAATTT
The DNA here is from genome assembly GCF_022458985.1 of Mugil cephalus. Taxonomy (NCBI): domain Eukaryota; kingdom Metazoa; phylum Chordata; class Actinopteri; order Mugiliformes; family Mugilidae; genus Mugil; species Mugil cephalus. Next base: position 9,534,680 of record NC_061782.1, read on the forward strand.
TCCTTGTCTGTAACCGACTATTAGTCAGCAGCAGTGTCGTTCCAACAAAACAGTTAAAACTCTGAAAAACTTAAGCCCGGTGCCTACGATTCCTATTCTGAGCACCACGGTGTTTAACTAATGACTAATGTGAGCTGGATTTTTTAAGACACAGTCGTGGACTTGTGGTTGTTTCAAACCGGGCATCTTGTGAGAGAGATTATTTATCTCTGATAAGTCTGATTAGGATAATGTTCCTGTACCCAACGTAAAATGAATTCAGTGAACTCATAAGTCTTTAGTTTAATCTTAAAAAAAAGAAAAAAAAGAAGAGAAAACTTTAAATTTAAGAATGAACTTTGTAAAACCATTTGTTGTGATCATGTGTGATGCTCCTCTTGTTTTCTCCGCTGTTTATTTATTTGTCATACATAATATTCTGCTATAATTTGACCTTTATTTAGATTTGCCATTCTTTTATAAAGAACTGATTTACTAAATCTTGCACAGGTCAGTATGACTGGTGCAAAACGCTGCATGTTGTTAATTTAGCATGGTACTTCTGACATTGATGCCTAAAATGAGTTAATTTAATGCCTTTATTACCTCCTGATACTGGTCTTTTTTTTAATTTTAACATTTGAAACTCATTTGCAAACTGTGTGTGAAGCGTCAGCATCCGTTGCTTTGCAAATCGTTGCACATGGCCTGCAGCTCTGGCTGAGTAACCCTAACGCTAACCCCAACCCTTTGGCATTGGAAAAAAGTTCCACGTCTTATTTCTTTGATGCCCTTTACCAGTCACTGCTAAAAACAACTTTCTTTAAAAACTTTAAAAACAGAGCAGCGTTGTGTGGATTGGTGCGCGTTTTCGACTCGTGTGTGCCTTCCTCGTATCCAGAAAGCCGCGGGGTGCAAGAGAAACTAAAAAATGCTGTTTAATATGAAGAGACATATTTTGGAAAAGCAATAATGCACTCCCCTTCTCACAAGAAGGAAGTTTAGGAAGGCTTTGAACTCAAAAAATGATAACATGAGCATGAGTGGTCAGCATTCAACGCTAAAGTCATTCATTCAATACTAAGAGACATTTAGGAAATTGAACTAATGTGTAAAAATGTGTAACAGAATATCTCTGTCATGTCTATAATTGTAGCTGAAGTATTTACGTAGTGAAAAAAAAAATAAATAAAATAAGGCACCAGTCATTGGGGAGCGTAAAAATAACGTCTCTGTTCACACTCATACCGACTGACTTACGTCTGTTTGTCAAAACAAAGCGATGCAATTTCAAACCAAAGCCGTCACTCCTCTCCCTCCTTTATTAAACGTGGACTGTGGCTATGCGGCAGCTGTCACCAACTCGCACGCTGAAACACTACACACAAAGCTTTGATTATGGAACCTGACAAACTTTGCCAGCGCTCATTAAACCAGCCCAAAACTTCCCCGCGTGTAAAATATAAAGTCCAAGTGGATGAGCGTCCTGATACGCAGTTAGTGGAGACCAGTGTGTGTTGTAAAGTGTGGCTGTAAATCACAAGCTGTTTATAATTATGCACCCTGCGCTGGATAAAACACTTCCCTCTTGGGATACTGAACGTCTCCCTCCCATCGCCACGCAATTCGCAGGGCTCACTAGCACAGCATCATTTCCTCTCCGCACCTTTCTTTGCGGTATTGTCAGTTTTCTCCCACCTGTCTATGCACACATCTCATAATGGCTATTACTGAAGTGTTAATGATAGGAAATTAACCACAGAAGCCTCTCTCTTTCTCCCTTGCTGGATATTTGCGAACGTCTTAATTGTGTTTGACTCGTAGCGAATTCTGATAATGATGCTTTTAAAACATATTCATTATTTTCGCCCGTTGCATTAAAGCGGGGCGGTGGTTGTCGTTGCATAAAAGTCAGCTTTTAGATGTCGGGCGGAATAACACAGCTCTACTGTAGCGACACAAAGGCAGCCAAATGCATGCAGGCGAGAGGGGGGGGTCATTGTTTGTACTGTACGCCGCCTGACAAGGGCACTACTTATTGTTGTTCGCAGTGGCACTGTGTGCAGCGTTGCCAGTGGGAGCCTGTCCTACCACTCCACCAGGAGCCCCCTCACATCAAAGGGACACTCTGTGCAGAGCCAAGCATGCAGTGGAGGGGAGGAATTAAACAGCCTGTTCAATAAATAAACAGCTTAGCGCTCCACATAACTGCATCTCCACAGAACAATATAGCTGATTAAGGCTAAAGATCCTCGCGCAGCAGAGGGCACATAGAGGAGGGAGTTTCAAAGGAAGCACAGTGCACTGTGATGTTGTTCTCTGTGAGCCTCCCGAGTGCTTCCATGTTCTGAAAGGGGGCCCCGCTCCCTTGTCAGGAGTTTTGACATTTTATGTACGTTCAAGATAACCTTTAAGGTCAGCCTCCTCTCCAGCAATGTAAACAAAAGCGTTTCAATGTGAACGTCACATCTTCCTGGGCCCCTCCTTTCTCTGTATATCTTTCTGTGTGCGTATATGGAATATACACGGCTTTAACTGTCGTTTTTTGTGTGACGCGTACATGGTACTATAGCTATACACACTGACCCATTTCCACACACGAGTGGCGGTGGGGAAAACAAATCCGGTGTCCCCAACATTGTGACAGAGAAGAATCAGGAACAAGTTATCCAGGGCTCTTGTGTAGAGAAAAACAGATTTGTCTGGGAAGTTAATGCTAATTGACACTCTCTCTCTCACGCCTCCATATTCCAGAGGACTCAGTCACCGCTGACAGATGATGGCGGAACAGGGAGGCTGTGTGTAGTAGAGAGGTGGTGCGCACGGGGCGCCTCAGACGCCTCGGAAAAGAAAAATGAGGGCTCACACCGCGCTGACAGTCCAATTCCTCAGTCCGGCCCATTAGCCACAACAGAATTTCTGCGCCGATAGTGTGTCGGAGGTACCACCCATAAACAAACTGGTGCCCACCGTGGGCCACGAGGTCACCCAGCATGATAGAGGTTATTAAGTGCTGCTCCTGTCTGCACATCAATCACGGCCGTGCGACCCCGGATTAAATGGATTATTCTTTACAAGGAGGAGACACCTCTCAATGTCTCAGAGGATCAGTGCCAAGAGTCCAACTACCTCAACTTAGAAAGGTCATTTTCCCCCCTTCTGTATCCTTTCCTTTCCTGTCTTCCCTCCCATACATTCGCCTGCCTCTTGTAGTTATTTTTCTCCTTCACAACCTCCTTTTGTGTAAACACACAGGCAAAGCCGCATGCAGCACAAGATGTATATATTTCGGCTGAAAATGAGAGCGCGCTCCAGCAGCCTTGTAAGGTTATGTTGAAGAGATCAGTCTTTGCGTGGAGGGCTCAATGGCTCACCAGTGACGGGAAAGCGAGGGCATGAACATTATGTCTGCTATCAGAACAGCAACGCCGCCGCTCTTTCGGACAATATTTACCGCTAACCCTCCACCTTTGGCTCGTCTGTCTCTGTGACGGATCTGAGGATTGTCGACAGAGGAGTTTCATCACTGACTGGTGGCAGTGGGAGATACGCCAACGTAATCCACCCAAGCTCCACTGGTATGTCCACGCTGCCGTTCTGTTGTACCGTCCAGATCAAAGGTGTCAGCTAAGAATTTTTTTATTTTTTTTTTTCCACTAGCCAGCATCATGCTCTGGCTCTCCCCATCCCGGTTTAGGATTAGGAAAGTTGAAGACGTTCATGGTACCTTATCATTCAACAGTGATGGCTTGCTGCTGGCTTACCAGAGATGGACTGGGCAAGTCCCACCCCCCCCCTCCACTTTCTTAAACCCTGAGCCTTGTGACACTGAGCTCAGACCAGATGCGTTAGGAATTTTAAGGTGCATGGAGGCGGTATGCTGTAACAGCGGGGCGGCACGGTGTGTGCTCGGGGGGAACGGGAGCTGCGTCGCCCGTTTAACACGCAGTCACACAGAGTGCACTGTGCTCAACACTAGCCTCGCTCCACCGTTTTCATGGATGACGAGCCAAATGTAAAAATACTTCCCACCCACAGGACAATAGATTTAGGCTTTCGAGAAACTCGGTTGAGCATTAAACTTTTACATATCACACAGAATGTTTTTTTTAAAAAGAAAGTGAAATGTCGGATGTTAATTTTAGCATGTAGGACAAAGCGTGGTATCACCTATATGGAATGTTTCCAAGGAAGGTCATCATCTGTTGTGCCACGGAGACTGCTTTCTGTCTTCCCACCTCTTTCTCTGCCCCTCTTCCTCCTCACATAGCACCCTCCCATCCCTCTTTGTCTCTGTCTCCTTCTGCGGGCTGCAAAGTCGGTCATGGTCACAGCCCTGCTGTCGTTTTCCCAGTGTTTGCGTAGGAGCAGCTCCGGGCCATTTGACACCCATGCTTTGGCGTCTAGAGTCCTGGGGCGCTACTCTGTCCTCCACCTCGGGTCAGCTCACCTCTCCTCTGGGCCCTGATGGGGTGACAACCCTGTTCCCTGCTCGCTTTCCAGATGAACACACAGCACCGCTGCCCTCGACTAGAGCGACGCTCAACTGCCCTGCACTTAATGACTTTCTCCTGCTGCCCAACCCACAGCTGACTAATCTACATTGTGTTGTAGTGCGCTAAAATAACTCCAAACCCGCCTGTCTGATATAAGAAGGGTCTTCAAAGACAGGACGGAGATTAACATTTTATTTCAAACAAAACACAGCAACATACAAATTATTTTCTTAAAAATTCCTCTCAACTTCTAAGCAGTTTTTTTCAAAAAGCACTATCTATCGACTCTTGTTAAACACCCTAAAAAAAAACAGGTAAACTTTAGCGTTGTGAGCATAAAAGCATTTGTTTTTCTTGCCTGTGTTTTTTTTTTTTTTTTTTTTTTATTAAAGCACATCTGTTTACTGCCATTTTTATGCCTGTGGTGAATTTTACCAGAGCCAGCTACCTCCGCCTCGGGCAATATGCCACTTCAAAGTAGACAGCTCATCAAAATAAATGGCGAACAGTGAACTCGGACCAACCGAGGAGCGAAGGAGCAGGACAACAAAGCAATTTCTGTCTCGTGGGGGGAAAAGCTGTACTTTTTGTATTTTTGAAGAATTCGGACGTTGTGTGTGTATATTTTTTCGTTTTATTTTATCAACTCAGGACACGCAATGGTTACAAAAAAAAAACAGTACAAAAGAGAAATAAAAAAGGGAAAACTAGAAATTACAAAATCGTAAAATAACACAGGGATGTGGTTCTCTACTCTCAGTATAAGCTCACTCAGGAAAAACAAAAACCGGTGTGATCTGCAGTGTGTGTCCACAGCCTACCCACATATTTGCGCGTAACGAATGGGAACGTATCATAACTCAGACATGTATTCTGCTTGTTGTCTTCCTTCTGCGCTTTTTATCAGATGATGCAGCTTCTTCTCTGCAGATAAAAAAATAAACAAAAAAAAACACCTTAGCTACACAAATTTGTTGCAAAAGTTAACAGAGGCACGGTCTCGCATAGTCCTAAAGCCAAAATTTCCCCCCTAAGGCAGATTTTATATTTCTCCCCAGGTTGCAGTTCAGTATATTCTCGAGCACCAACTTCTCTCCTCCAACTTTTACCGAATCAAGACGGAGCATGAATCTCGGCGCTATTCATTACGAACGGAATAATCGCGTCCGTGTTTGAGCTGCTGAATTTCTTGCCCTGATTTTTGCGCTGTATAAAATACATAAAACTCTGATTCCTCGAAGGGCACCTGGAGTCTTGCACAATAATGTAACAATGTTAAATAATGGGTGTTTTTGCATACGACTGGGAGAGGAGCTTGGCTCTTGGTTACAGATTAGGGGGCGCTCTCGTTTTCTTCGTATTATAAAAAGATGACAGGTATAAAATGCAGCGTGTTAAGTCTGTTTTAAACTGAATCAGATTCAGAACACATATGAAAACATACCTTTTATTTGTAGGGAAATTAAAGCAGGACATTTCCCTATAATAATTTAATCATGTGTTTTAATTGGCTCAAAGCTAGTCAAGGATGAAATTATTTGATGAACACCAACTGAAAAGCCATTTCGTTTCCACAGGTCACACTCACTAATTACCTGACTCAGTTCTTTCTGACCCCAATCCAGATTTGTTGTGAGCTTCCGGACAACTAACCGCTCTTGCTGTAGACATTGTTGGCTGTCCTAGGGTTATGTAATCCTATTGTGCCACTTTTACCCCTCTTGTCCACATGGCACGTGTCACAGTCCCCCCTCCCCACCCCAACCCCAACACTTTTCCTCTGCGGATGCTCCGCTCCGCCTGGTGATGAAGTAGAGGAGCCTTCAGCAGGAATAACACTGCACCACCTGAGCCCTCATCAGCGGCGCTGCGCTGCACACATCCCATCAGTGCACCTCACTAAGACAAATCTCCCCGAGCCGACCGTATTCCCAGCGTAGGAGAGAGCCGAGCCAAGTGGTGCAGGGACCCTGGAGGGCCCGCCGTCGCCCGCCGCCGCCTGACGCCAGCTCCCCACCTCCTGACAGATTGGCTTTTACTGCACCCTCCGCACAGCAAATAGAAAAGAATGAGAAGGAGGTGTTGAGGGCGGCGGAGATGCACAAGTAAAACGCCGAGCTTCTTCTCTCCATGTGTGCTTGGGCATGTAAAAGAGTCGCCTCTCTTGATGCGTTTCTGAGCATCATTCAGAAAGTGCACCGTGTCAGCGGCGCCATCAGCGATGCTGTGACTCCTGTGGTGGAAGTGAGGACTGGGGGTATTTTTTTTTTTATTTTTTTTATCCTATGTGGGTTTTTTTCACCACATGACCATGCCTGGTCAGGCTGACAGGGACAGAGAGGCAAAGAGAGGAGAGGTGAACGAAGTTAAAAGTGGTGGATACTGTGGAGGAGACAAATGATGAGAGCGAGCTGCTGATGCACTCGAACTGCTGCTGACCTTGTGCCGTTGATGTTTCTGTCGAGCAGGGTGCCTCCGCCAGGCTGGCCCCGGCCACGTTGACACCTTTTTTTTATCCCAGCTTTCTAACTCCCCTTCTGTCATCTTTTCTCCTGGGTTGTTTACATCTACCATTCCACTTTCCTTTTCTATGCTTTCGCCTCTCTCTTTCAGCCCCGCTATGATTAATAGGTACGGCTCTCAAATCAATACGGCATTTGTAGAAACTCCACACTAAATAGATTATATGTACTCAGCGCTCAATTTTCTTGACCAAAATGCACTATTACAATAATTTAGATCTGTTTTTTGGCTCCAAACTTAATGAACCTTAGTTCAACTCTCATAAGGTGGCGCGGTGTGAGCTCGACGGCTGGTCCTTACTTCTTTGATTTGCCTCACGTGTTTTTACGCGCTTACTTCTGTGACACCTCTCTTTGCTCTTCCTAAACATCTGGTCCCATCTCGGCGGATCTACTTTCCTCCTCGTCTTCCGCACATCTGTTTGCCCGCGTTGGAGTTGGAGCGTCGGCACACCTGCAGCAAAGGTGTGGGAGCGGTTATTCAAAAATAAAACATCGGCGCGAAAAGCTGATGCCGCTAAAAAGGTTAAGTGTGCAGGGGGACAAGAGGAGTCAGGTGACCTGCAGTCTGATTTGGCATTCGGGATTAGGTCGTGAGCACACAGCTCCCGGGGCGTCTCGAAAAGCCGCGAATGGGCCGTGCACTCTCTGTTGATGGTGCCTAAAAAGAGCCTTAGGAGCAGGCTGGCTGTCACTGCTGCCTGGTATGCGGCTCACATCTTGCTTCACCCTGAGCTGAAACAGGAGCTCAGCTATGGCTCGGCAGCACCTCATCCCCTCCTCTCTCTGCAGTGTAACTCGGCCACACCTGTCAAGTCGAGAAAGATGGGGGCAGAGCGGAGGGGTGGGAGGGAGGTGGCAGAGTAAGAGAGACATACCAGTAGTCAGAGAGGTGAAGGCGGTCGGCATGAAGTCACATATAACTTAACTTGCCTCTAAAGGTAGTTGATTTGGAGCATTTAGAGGATCTATATTGCTCGGTTTTGACAGCAGGCGATGTTTGGGTGAAGCGCTCAGGAAATGTAAGGCCACAACTTTGTGTTTTTTCTTTACATCCGACTTAAAGGACAGAGGTCGCTGTCATGCTCGAAAGGCTGTTTCATAGGTCAGAGAATGTTAGAGTCGTGGCGGTGACCCGGGAAAAGAAAAAATACCAGAATGTGACTGATGCAATAATCAACAGGTTTGGCCCTTGTGTCGGGTGATGCGGGTTGAAATTGGGGCCTTGACCTCTGTTGTTAGAGGAAGGCACCGTCTGCTGCAACCTGAGGTCACGTATAAAGGTCAGGGTTATGGAAGAGCGTCTAGTTTCAAATCCTCAACTGGGTCACTGCGAGTGGAAGAAATGGGGGCATGTTTCTTTGTTGACTTCTGGTCTGGGCTTTGTAGAGGGCGTAGAGTGTTGCGGTTGTGCTTGCAGGACAGCGTCTCGCTACTACCTCTTGGATTTGTGTAGAGGCTTAGGGATAAAGTGCTTCAGTCAACTATTGTGAAAAGCGCAAAATACCCAACTCAACTATAATTACTTTAAAATGAAGACAGCTGAAACACTACTCAGTAACAGATTGTCAGCTCTTTTGGTAATGGTATATCCGCTCTTTAGCTGTAGCAAGCCTGGCCCAAAGGCTTTTATAGTCAATAGCTCTCTCTAAGTGTTTCAGTCTAGGGAGATTCTCTGTAGTGGATCTTGAGATCAGCATCCAGCAGACTCTTCCCTTTGCTGGCCTTGTTAAAAATTAATCAAATCGCTATCTCTGTTTTCTTTGTAATCCATACATCGCGTTAACACAGCGCTAGGCTTCCTCTGCTGGCAGCGCCGCTGCGATTCACACGGATGTCGCTCCTTAGCCCCACTAGCTTTGCTACATGCTAATTCTGGCAAGCTGATAAAATAGTGGAGTGCAAATGATCACACGTGGAAGTGTAACTCTCATAAAGACAAAACATTAATCAGTTCTGCTCGAGGTGGTAATGAGTGAGGGTGTGATTGCATATGTGCGTGATATACTGTACGTGGCTTGCGTCTACACTTTGTTGCCCCCAAAATATGTCTGTGCGTGTTTTCAAATCACCGTGCATCTGGTGACACGCGTTTAGAGCAGTTTATACAACAGCTGGTTTAATCTACCTGAGACAAGCAGCCTGTGCTGCTTTCCATTGATTTAGGGGAAATGCTGTTACCTGTGAAGATATCAGTTTGTCTTTTTTTTTCTCTCCCTCTCCCTCTGGTATCTTCATGTTGGTATACAACTGGTATTGACATTGTGTTGTTTTTTTTTCTTTCTTTCTTTCTCTCCAGGCTTTCCCAATGAGCCTGCTGCTAGCATTGCTCTGAAGACAGTGAAGAGCTGGATTGAAGAGAATCCTGATCAGGTAGGACATACCAACACGAAGCACGTTCAGATCTGGAGACACTTGTCCACTTCTGAAGTAATCCGTCCATTTTGCGATTTTGACGATTCACTGCGAGCCAAAGTTATTGGACCACAGCAGAACAACATAACCCTAATTGTCATGCGTATCGCTATCAGACAGACATGTTACCCACCTGCCTTGCTTGATCAGCCATCCAGTTTGTGGTCTGCATGCACATCAAATTAAAAGCCAGTCTGAGACTAATCAGGCCTTAAATGGTCTGTTGACGGTTTAATTGGTCAATGCTGGCGAGGGCCATTAAACAGCATAAACACATCAGATAAAGTAATCTCCCTTTTTTGTATTCGATAGATTATAATTACGCCTTACAAAGACTCAAGACTCGTACACCCAGTCACTCATGATTGGAGCTGTACCATCGCTGCTTATTCGGTGGAAAAAAACGTTCATAAACGCAGTCGTCTGAATTGAAACGCACGAGGCATAGCATGATCTGACAAACAGATAATCACCTTCAATCTATGTCATTACAGTTGAGGAGTAGTTAAATTCATTTGAAATGACAGTCGTGATATATCTGTTTCTGCTGTAGGAAATGTATTTTGATTTCAAACACGCAGTCGCTGTTACAGTCTTACCCGCTAGGACTATTTTTATCCAGACAGTGAGAGAAAAGAGACGTCCTGCCACTTCATACTAGTCCCTATACTGATGCACTGATACTATAGCAGATTAAAAAACTGATTATCAGCTCATACTCCGAAGCTGTTAGAACTGTGAATTGTGTCTGTGCTTTACCCGTCGTGTCAGCACCTTTATGCATTATTATCTTGTAATGTGTTAGCGCTAATTAACGGGGTCAAACTCAATGAGAAACCGTTGTGATGACCAAATTAAAGCTAGGACTAATTGCAAAACTAGCAATTAGGAGTTTTTTACTGCTATTACTCTAACCCTCATAACTTTAAGAAACTGCATTTAACGGTTTGATAGATTTTTAATGCATGGCCGTAGCTTTTTTTCCCCACTTGTCAGGAGGGTGTTGAAGACTTTAAAGAACGTTTATCAGTTTGTGAGTCAGTGAGCGGTGGTGACCTTTGGGGGTCATCTCTGTTTACTGTTTACTGCGCTGTTTATATCTGTCACCGTGGATTGAGGTGTTTTATAAAGCTCGCAGCTCGACATGCTACGGCATCCACTCAGCTGGTGTTATGGATGTTGTGAACAGGCAGCCAAATGATACAGAGTTGCTAGATTACTTTGCAGTTGATGTGCTATGTTTGCACCACTTGTTCTCTGCCTGATGATTCCTGTAATATGGAGTCAGGGAATCCATCAGCTCCGTGGCGTGGAGAAGGTTTTGTATAGCCTATTGCCGGCTGTAAATAACAAGCTAATGTGCAAGGCTGACGTTTGTGGTTGTGTTATTCCACATCCACGATTGCTCCCCGCTGCACGGGGGCTGCGCTGCCACAATTCTGTGATGCATTGACTGATATTGCTATCTCTTGTGTGGGCAGATCAAGTGAGAAATTTTTACAATTTATGCAGAGGCGTGGGCATTTACGGAGGCTTCCCCCGAATAGTGTTTGGCAAAGCTCCGCGGGCACAAGCACTGGATCCTCAACTTTAACTAGACCAAGAGTGAGTAAGCTTTTAACGAGATCAGAGAGAATAAAGTGAGGCGTTTCACCCAGAAGCGCAGCAGTATTTTCCTCACATTGGAAAGTCTTCCAATCAAACCGCAGACCAACAGGGCACTGAAGCAGGAGGTCTTCCCTCCAATTTTCAGTTCAGTTGCTTGGTGCTTTGTTACTCCTGGTGCATTCCAAATCATTTCTAAGAAATTACATCAGCTTTTACAAAGGAGTATTGAAGCAGAAACCACATATCTAACCGAATTTCATAATGCCAGGAGCAACAGCATGATGCCTGCACTATTTTCCGTGTTTCGTTGCATATTAAATTCTGAGTCGAATACCTCTGGCTTTGTCTGATACGTTTAGATATGTAATTTATCACTGCACCGTTCCCTCAACTGACACACCCAGTGTCGGCGTGATTGATAGCTGACGTGATTCTGCTTTTGGCACTGTCAAGTCACGAGAAACGCGAGCTGACAGTTGTTTACTACGCGGGGCTTACAGTCAATAAAAACATTCTAAATAAAACTCCTTCAATGTACAGCGTCGCGCGAGTAGTTGGCGGACACATTTTGGCATCGTTCATTTTCTCAGTTCTTCAAAGGCGATCAGAAAAGTGACGAGATGATGTGTGCCGAGCTGCCGCTATCAGAAGTTCGCCGTCGCTACAGTGGCTCGCGCCGCCAATTGCTCGCAGCTTTGGAAAGATAGAGCGAGAATGAGAGGTTTGAAGCTCGGTTTATCGTGCATGAAACAATGGTGCTAGATTGCCGACCCCCCCCCCAGCTCTGCACACTCAGCCCTGAGGTGCCTGTGTTGTGGGCGTCCACAGAGACGAGTTGTTTCAGGGCCTTGATAAGGGCCCTGCTTTGGGGAAGATACTCCGCTATTGTGCCTGAATATCGGGACAATGGCCTGGCTGCAGATCTAACACACTGGGAGTAGAGACCATAGCCTCCCCTGCCGCTGACGCACACACCACAGTTGTCCGTGTAGTGTATGTCAGCCTCCACGTGTGTGTGTTTTATCCAGCTGAGATACATTTGAATGTGGCAGGTTGTAGACACACACGGCTATTGGTCTGTAATTGCCCCACTGATTGAAATGTGCACGCAAGGCTCGAGGACACTGTTACATCAAATAGCGGAGGACTTTGTGTGTGCAAGGAAGAGGAAAGAATGAAAAAAAAAAGAAAAGAAAGGACACTGTGTGATTGATTAGCAGCAAGTTTATCTCCCAGGCCAGGACAGTATAGCCCTGATGCACTCACCAGTGCACAAAGGCCCCCAATGCCAGCGTGAAATTCACTCTTAAAAGCACCTAGACTTTGATTGTGCAGGAATAAACAGTCTCGGTCTGGTCAGGAAGAGCCCATCCTTTAATCTAGAGAGACTCGAGTGCAGGAATGATCCTTCAGATCACAATAGATGAAAGAATAAGGGAGGTCAGCTCTCTGCTTCCCTATATCCTCCACACAGATAAATGAAACGGAACATGTGTGTATGCGTAAACAACAGACCAGCAGGCTCTAATGTCTTCAAAAATGCATAAGAGGTTGCAAATACGTAGACGGCGACAACCCAACACGACCGGTTCTCCATATGGTATTGGAGCGGTTTCCTCTTGGTCACAGCAGACAAGCCCCTCCACTCATCTGGCTCTGGTTTATTTCTCATTTTCAGATCTAATTTGGTTTAATTCAGGCTTACATAGGTTTAATCTGCGGATGAAAAATGCGGTCTGACACTTTATTTGGCTGCCACGGATGTGCTCTGGATGGCCAAGCTTTTTAATGAAGCGTTTCAAGGGCCCAGCCGCCCTGCATTACTGACACAGTCTGAACACTTGAGACAGATTGAGAGTCTGTAATAAGCTCTGCTGCACTGTGCTGCTCGGGACAGAATTGATGTGTGGAGATTTCACCTTTCAGCATCACTCCGGTTCGGGCTTTAGTATTAAGCACTCCACTGTGCCTGCGATGCTCCCAAAACAGGTGTTTACACCCCGTTTCCTGCTCCGTGGATGATCTGTTTACGTTAGTAGCATTTCTCATTTAAGACACCCGATAATAAATTCCATCTCAAACCAAGGCTGGAGACATTGTGACAAATGTCAAGTGACTGTTCGGAATAAATACCATTCCGTGTGTCTTGTATGATTGTGTTCTTCGGCGTGAAAGGACATCAGTTTAGAAGGCTGTCTGGGTTTTGGCAGATGGAGCTATAACATGACAATATTGAGGCATTCATTGTCATTCAGCGAAACAAGATGGATGGTTACCATTTCGCCGGCAATATCGTGCAGTTCACCTTTAGAAAATGGGAATTACATTTGTATTGCAACTTGTGTTGCAACTTGCTTTATCTAACATGCAAGTGAGCAGACAGCAAACCACATATGTGGTGTTTGCTTATCCCCAACCATACATGAGGATTTAATTATGATGCATAGCCTCAGGGAACACAAAAGAAAACAGAATCAAGGTCCTATTCCTTTTCAAGCTCCATTACCCTCAACCAGAGGGAATTAAAAAACTGAAAATGTATCTTACATTTAATGTTTTTTATCGGTCTTGTCGCTATCTTTCAATGGTCTTTTAAACTCAGTAACAGACGATATCATCGTGTTTAACAATGAATTATTCCTGGTAGCTAACAAACTGTGAGCAATCAGGAAGTATTTTACCCTGGAAACGCATGTTGTCAGATCTGCCTATAGACTGAACCTCTCACCAATACTCGATTGCACGTTCCTAGTCATGTATGTGGCATACTAATATTTTATCGACACAACCTTTACATCACCCATGGATTTTTAACACTCACGGAAGTTCTGAAATTAATCTTTAGGTGACACATTTACAATTCTGCGTTTTGTATCGTATTTCATTCCGAAATTCAATGCCTGTATTAGACACAAGACATCGTCTTTGAATCGAAAGGTGGAAACTGTCATAAATACCTGTCCAATTGCCCTCAGAAGGCCCTCAGTACTGGAAGAACAACTGTCTCATCTGCACTTTAACTGGACCTCATTATTAATTCAGCCATCATATATATTTTTTTTAAATATTCATATTAGTTATAAAGCTTGGACAAAGAATCCAAACATGGAAAATGTGTTGACGTTGACTTGAATTGAATTCAATTGAACTGAATCACTACAATCACTTGTGCTCATTTACATTTAGAGTATGGACTTTAAACTGCATTAAGTAGAAGAGTTAAACTCCCTATGAATAAATACTTTGAGGAGATTCGTGGAACAGAAGCTGCTGCTAAGTGGGCCGTTTTTTTTTTTTTTTTTCCAGCTCTCTGTTGCTGCATTGCCTCTTCGTGGTGTTTTTATTGTCTAGCATCCAGCGAACGGTCTTTGCCAAGTGTTGCATCTGTTGTCGAGAGGGGCACAAATTTGCTCTGCGCATGCCTCGAGGATGCTGATGTGCCACTGATGGTCTGTGCCATGGTGTTCAAAGCCAGCACTGGTCGTTTGAAGTCAGTGTCTAGCCGCTTTGAATTGTTTGCTGTGACTGAGAACATCAGGGAGATGTGGCCTGATCAGGAGCTGGGAGCATGACTAAACGCCACAACGTTGTGTTCTCTCCTCGGCCTTTCTGTCAAACACACCTTCAGAATTGGCTATAGAATGCTTTAGAGATGGTGTGTGAACGCCGTATTAGTTTTCTCTTTCGCAGAATTACTTTTTTGGCACCGGTGCTAATGCATACCATGTAGTTTAATACGTTATTGGCAGCCATTTGGCCCAAGGCAGTTGAATGGAGCTTTTATGGCTTTTATGATCTGAGGATTTTATTATCTGGCTCACATTGGATGATATGATGTGTGCTCTTTGATTCCCCTGACCTCAGGTTGGTATATTTAAAAACGGCTAGTTTCAGTTTTTAAGTAGATTTAAGATTATACGCCCAGTTTCTGAACTGACACCGGTGGAAGTTGTTTCTTAAATGTTTAACTTTTTGTTCTTTATTTTATCTGCGGGAAGGAAAAGCAGTTTTGATTAAGCACTCACGCTGTCAGAGATAAAAAAAAAAGTTTATCTTGAGCAGCAAACGCTACATTATTGTCAGTGTTTATCCGAGTGCTCTGATTGAGCTCTTGACTTCAGAGAGAAATCCTCTCTGCACGAATGGGGATTAAACCTATCATCTCTATCTATATCCAAAGACCAAGGTGTTGCTTTACTTCAGGTAACTGGTAAAAGAATAATCACCGCATTCTTTAATGTCATGCGATTAATATTGAATGCTCTGTTTGAATGAAAAGTATTAGTGAAGGAATAAATACAACTGCGCTCACCGAATTGATTACATCTCGCTCTCAGGAAGTAATTGAAGAGACGCTTGTGATAACAAGCTAGAGTGCTGAAAAGAAAGCTTTCAGTGTAATCCCTGTGGCTGTTATTGAGGATTACAGAAATGACAAGTAACAAACACCTTGTGAAGTCATTTGCAGTTGTCCTTGGGGGTTAATACAGACTTCTGGTGCTGCAATTTATTTGTGGAGAAAGACCTTGATGTTTATTTGCTAGCTGTCTCTCATATCCAGATACTCTGGTACGCATACGCCAGGACGGCCAATAAACACGGCCCCACTTCGCCCTGACATTAAGATATGATGCCCTCAGAGTTCAGCTCTCTGCTCCTGTAGATACTGTAGTCCCACTCCATGCTTACTGTGCTGGAACAAGCTATCTTAATGACATGCTAATTGATTTAGTGTAGCAGAGATAGCAGTAGGCTGGCACACCGTGATAAAGCAAGGGTGGCTCGAGCTATTGGTTCAGAAGAGGACAGAGAGACTCATCAAACTCCAGCCAGCTCATTCACTCTATTTGAACACAATTTTACACCGCCGTACCCCACGCTGATGCATGGAGACCTTTACTGTGGAGTTTTTTTTTTTTTTTGTGACTGCGTGCATGTGTGTGTTTGGGCAGCTCCTGCATTGAGTGCAAAACCCATCAAGCTCATTTTAAGGCCATCACAAGTTCAGACAAGGCGGGAAAAAAAAAAAAAAGAAAAACCTCCGCTGCACTGTCACAAGAACGCTCATCACAGCCATTAATTATGTAGTCTATCTATGGCCTGCAGAAACAGATGAAAAACATTATGACCACTCCACTGTCCTCTAGCTCACTCGTGCTGATATTAAGCCGTAAAGTCAGGGTCGCACACATAACCTTGTCATAAAGTGCTTATTCACTGCAAAATGCTTGTTTGTGCAGTGAATATGTGCAGTAAAGTATATCACTTACGCAGGAATATGAGGTTATTTAATAGCTTTCCATTACACCTGAAACCAAGTTGGGTGAGTCCTTATTTAAATTGCTGGTTAGACACACATTGCGCATCTACACTGTATATGAATCATGGTTACTAAATCACCACAGAAAATAAATTCATTAGTTAAGGAATTTACTGCAACTTAACTGTTTGTCCCTATTGTTTCCTTACCATATTTTCCTGTGCGTGACTGCGATTTCTGAACAAATAAAATGTGAATGAATGAATGAGAATTCACACAAAAGCCAATCAGGTCAGAACGGTTACACAGAAAGCTGGTGAAAATCTTGCTATATGACTTGCAGAGCCGAGCTGTCGACCTCGTGCGTAGAAACATGGCGGACATAAGAAACTCAAACTTTGCAGCTTTGCTTAAACGTGTTTCTTCCACACATATTTAACCTCCCGGTGAGTTCGAGGAGCATGTCAGCAAAGATCAAGGCGTCATTCTCAGGTTAAACGCATGAATACTGAGCGTCACTGCTTTATTAGAAGCACCAACGTGCCTAATGTTGACTAATGTGTATGTTGACAAGTAATGGCCCACATGGGAATAAAAAATATCTGTGTAATATTGCAATAAATAAATCACAGAAGTAAAATAAAAAAATAAAAACATTGCCACATAATAGCATTCTACCAACATCGCACTTTTTCATTCGCGCTTTGCCGTCACACAAATACAGAACACAGCTCTCTTTTTGTTGTTTTTCAAAAACACTGACTCCGAGGAGCAAGGTGATGCTGTATTGGAATGAGAGGAAATATCTCAAAAATGAAGCTGAGGGTAGGTCACATCCCTTTGGAGACTTGTGGGGGCAGACTTCAGCACTGCGTTCACACAGTGAAAGCCAACGACTGACTCCCTCCCACCCACCCACACACACACAAAAAAACAAAACATTCAGCCTTTTTTTTGTTTTGTTAAAACATTTGTAGCTGCATGAGGTCACCGCTCTTTCAACATTCACAGTTGGTCATGAGCCACAGTGTCGTCAACAAAACGTGCTTTCAGTGTGAATATTGAGCTACAGCACTGCAGCGCGCCGCGTACCCGTTTCTGTATGAGGAGCACATATGCAGGAGCTCCCAGTGCCCCCGATGCTGCTGTAGGGTCGAGGCTCGGTTCAGGGCGGAGGATGGAGACCACCGGAGTGATTACTTTAGCTGTTGCTGTGTGATTGCACGGTCTCTGGCATGTGATTAGGGGGAATGGGCCATATCTCTCACCATCTCAAAGGGGGATCAAATCAGCCTCAAAGCCTGGCTTCAGGCGGTGGTGCATTTGAAAGTCAATGTTTTATTTCTAAGCATAAATTACTTGATCAGGGCACTTTTTTGCCCAAGGTTGTATTCAGAACTAAGGGTTGCTACAGTTAGGAGGGGAGGGGGAGGTGGTGGCGAACCAGGATCTGATGTTTGCATATGTCGTGTCACACATGTTCCCGTCAAGTTCGTAGCTTCAGTTTCTGTGGGAATTTAGAAACACTGTGTCTGCGCTTCGGTCACTTTGTCTTCATCAAAAGAAGCCATTATAATGAAGATTCTGCATTGAGCAGCGGAAGGCTATTCAAGAGGAGAATGCTCATATTTCCGGTGATGCCCAATTGATTTGCTGAACCAGAAAATGGTGTCAGCGCTCTTCAAAGTTGTGTTAAAGGTTGAAGCTGCGGTTTAGTTCGAGTCATGCTGAGTTCTGAGAGGCTAATCCGCTGTGCAGTTTACCTTTTCTAAGAGGGCTGTCTGTAGAGCTGCGGGAAAAAGTGCTGTTTTAAGCCGTGATCTTACTTGTACTCCACCTCTGAATGTTAATTGCTTAGTTGTCTTGTGTTGTTTGTGTGACTGTTACCTCTTTGACTTAACTGACCATTTTCACATTGCGGATTGAAAAGGGCACACGTCTCTGTGGGGCTGGAGCAGTGGGAGAGGTACATGTTGTAACTCTACGGGGCTGCAGAGATAAGTCTGCGCGCTGAGGTCAGCTACACGGTAGTGTGGTGAGAAAGGTGGTGGATGTAGTGCGGGAGGCATTAGCTGTGTGAAGGCTCGAATTTGGAAACTGTCTTTATTGTCTGGCGCCGCGACTTACTTTTCTTTGAGCCTTTCAGACACATCTGAGGTGATACGGGACACTGCTGTCTTACAGCTCAACTCCCACTGTCATCTCCTGTACGATGTACTTTTTTTTTTTTTTTTTTTTTTTTTTTAGACCATTTTTCCTCAGTGTGAATTCTATTATTAACCGTAGAGATATTGCCAGGTTGGTGAAAGTGTGGGCAGGGGTGACGATGCCTGGAGACATCCAGGCGTGTTTATGTCACATTACTATGCAAATGCAAAAATAATTAAGTAAAGCGGCTTATTTTTCTGATGTTTATAACGGCTGTGTATGTTAACAATGCGACCCAAGCTTGAACCTTCGTCTGAGCTGTCTCCTCTTTGCCTCGTGCCGCGTTCCTGGACCAGACATTATCTGCCGGCCCCGTTGTATCCTCGGGCTGTCTGGAGTAATCAAAGGAGGGCAGCATTAATTGCTTGACCGCGGCAGGAAGCCAGGTGGTCTGGGCTGGGTCATCACCTGCCCAGGGAAAGGTTTCCCCTCGTTCTCTCATCACCCATCCTTCGCCGCTCCTTTTTTTTTTTTTTTTTTTTTCCTTCCCCTTCACCTTCTGCCACAACCGAGCCCCGGAAAGTTACGGCCCATTCTCTCGGGGGGTGTTGCAAAGTCACCCCAGCCAAATGCCCGTGTTTATTCTCCAAGCATCAGCGCGTCTAACCACAAGGAGCAATAACCTTCCATTTGAAATAATAGCTGGAATTGAAATTGGACTTGCCCTCTTTACATAAACCTATTTCAGACAATGGTCTCGTTCCTATTACACAACGTCTGTCCCTATACGCTGGCGTGCGCGTCTCAGAAGGTGGCGTTGCAGGAAGGCCCCGAGTTCGCCTGACTTACAGCGGATACATTCATCAAGCTCGTGCCAAGCCAATATCACACTGTCAGAAGGGAGCACGTGGCATTCTATCACCATGAGAGGCTGTGACAGAACAAGTCCTTTTCCATTACGCTCTCTCGGGGCAATCTCTTATATTGCCTCTCTGCTCCTCCGTGATGCTATTTATTTCACTTGTTTGCATTGGTTGATTTCATATTGTTGGGATTCCCCTCCCTGGGGCTTAATCAGCGAGAAGCTCGAGGAAATTTAGTATTTCAATCTCAATAATGTATTGCAGAGTATGGAGATGCTCTTCATATACATATATATACATATATATATCCCTCCCTATTTTCTTTGCACATTTCATATATATATGAAATGTTTAATATGGTGATAAACTGTATTTCAGTTTTAAATCTGTGAAAATGCCTCCATAAATCCTCAACACTCTGCAATTCAGGGCTCATGGTTCTTCGATTTTTAACAGCCGAAACTCCTCTTTCTCATTTAAGCAGCCCGCAATCGTCTTCCCTCCTCATCC
This sequence comes from Mugil cephalus, assembly GCF_022458985.1. Classification (NCBI taxonomy): domain Eukaryota; kingdom Metazoa; phylum Chordata; class Actinopteri; order Mugiliformes; family Mugilidae; genus Mugil; species Mugil cephalus. The sequence goes on from NC_061782.1 coordinate 9,554,481, forward strand.
CAGGCTTTTTAAAGAGAGCAGCTGATGCACGGAATCGTTCTTATCAGTCCGTATTCTCTGTGTTTCCTATTTTTTTTTTTTTTTTTCCCCACCACTCAGCGTGGACCATTCAGAAGCTGTCGTCCTGTAGAGTGGTCCCCGGTACACTTCAGTGTGCTTCTCGCCTGGAGCACTGAATTACTATTTATGTGCTGAACTTTGACAGCACACCGGAGTCTGTCCCTGCTCGACCAGCATGGCTAAAGCAGTGCTGCTATGAGGTTTCACTTGTCTGCTGCTTTTATGACTTCCTCTTGGCGGAGCAAAAGGTGGAACTGGAGTGGGGTAGAGTAGAGTGTATCTAAACATGCCGTCGGGCTCCTTATCAAAGGCTAAAGACTAAAATGTTATATCCTCAACTTTCTCCCAGTTCCTCTCACTTTACCAATCTTAGTTCATCTATAAATCTGATGTCCACTTTGGGCGTGTTTCGCGACCAACACAAATCACTGGAAGTTTTTTTTTTTAATCATTGTTAAGAGTCTCCGCTGACTGCTGAAATGAAAATGTACTCCTACATGAAGTCAACGGATTAGATTTGTTCACAGTTAGGGGTTAAAAAGCACTTTCAGTCGGTAATGTGAACACCACAAATAGAGCTTTTCTTAAAAGCATTGATGGACATCAAATCTAATATCTGAAGAAGTATTCCAGAGTATTCTGGTAAATCTGGTACAGTTTTACGTGCAGTGATTCTGCTTTCTCATCTAAAGAGGGCAAACCTCAGACTGAGAAGACAGGATTTTCTCAAAGAATGAGGTTATACCGTAGACATTCATTCTCCTGTGGGAACTCTATTGATTATCTCAAATGTCTGTCTGGCTGTGGGATTTTTCAGCACTTTCATACGTTTCTGTGAGATATCTGTCCTTAATCGCAAAGTTCATGTTATAAATCGAATGTCAATTGCCTTTTCCTTGTTCCTGGGAGGCATTAACGCGAGCTGTCACGAAGCCGTACTTTTGTCTGACTGTCTCATAAATTGTTGAAATGTCAAAAAAATAAAATGTAACTGAGATTAATCCCGCTCGGCTGCATTAAGGACAATCAAAGACCTTTAATGAAAAATCACAACCTTTGTGAAAATGTCAGACTTTGAAGTAAGCGTATACTGCTAATAACACTTGTGGAGCTTTTCCTTTTAAAGCTGATATTTGTGTGACTTTATTTGCATACACCCATTTCCCAAAGACAAGTTTTACTCATAAAGAGACACAGCAACCTACTTCCAAAAAGCACTTAAGACGGGCAACTGGATCTGTAGAGTTTTTAAATATCTGTGGGTGTAGCCCGTCAGAATGTTGCTTGACTTGTTTCTGTCGCTGAGGTGTCCTCTTTCCCTATGAATGGTGCTCTAATGACCAATTATCAGTCAGGGGCTGCAGTCTCAAATTGTGAATGGGGTTGAAACGTCTTATCGGGTACAGACGTTAAGACTGTATTGTAAGTGTCAAGAGTCGTAAGGGTCGTACTGCATCATAATATCAATGAATCAGTAGCAGTGTTGCACACTACGAGGGAAAATGGTCAAACTTGGCTACTTACACAGTTGGTGGGTCACTGTTAAAGTATTGCTTAAGTGTGCATTGACTACATAACCCATCTAAAAGTTAAGTGGTGGAACAAATGCAATATTATCAATTTGGAGTGCAAAAAACAATGTTGAAGCCAGCTCACAATATGAAGCCCGCCATGTAGCAACAACAGGCGTGTTTTTTCCAGCTGGTTCTGTCTACTTTGCCTGTCATGTGGTCATTCAAAGGCCATAAATTTTCTGCGCCAGTCTTGTCAGCTGATAGTATATTCACACGCATCCTCTTGAAATATGAATCGCACATAAACAATCAAATTTGCCTTCATTTGCCTTTCAAAACTGGTACTCGTCGACTTATTTCATCAATTTCCCTTGAATCTGCGAGAGGGGTTCCTGTGCCATCTTGTTAGCTGCAGCCTCTCCCCAAAAGTTCACTGCACATGTCCTTGGCAGGAAGCTTGTGTCAGTTCTTCAGCAACAGTGAAAGACTTTTCAGAAAAACAGCCTGCAAGTATGACACCCACAGACCGGCAGCATTAGAATTACAGCTCGCATCATGTGACACGGACATGAGGGCCTTGTGGCCCAGTGCCAGTCTGCAGCCCAGTTGGGGTTAGAAGATTTTGCTTTGCTACAAGCACAAGAATCTTTAGATAAAATGGGGACAATCAGTGGAAATAAATGGACTCCACTGAGCCGAATGGGAAAACAAGCTACTGCATCTTGAATATACTGATAATTATATGTATTACGCTGAACGTTGACATGACTCATCATCAGAAGTGTGTGTGGTGTCACTGCCAGCAGGTGAAACCTATTGTCAAACTGTCACGCTGATGCATACATACATAGTTATGGATGCTGAATTACACCGTGTCTGATAACCATGCAGAGTGGGAAGTGTAATCAGCCACGTCTAATATTGTTACCGAAGTTGGGAGTGAAGTGAAGATTTGAGTCAACACCTGTGCTGTTGTTTGTGCTCTAATGGGTTCTTGATGCAAAATGATGAAATACCGTATGAGAGTCTGCTTAGTTAGGCCTCAAGCAGGGAGTGTGAGTGCAGCCTTTGCTATAGTTCAAAGCATAACAATTATTAAATATGCTGTCAGCGGGCACTCGCATTCACTGCCAAGCTCCTGGTCTGAAATGCTGTCCTGTATATCATAAAACAAGAGTGGATGTAATGAAGACAGACAGACCGTCTGAGGCGCGACCTTCAGAACACGCAGGGTACACGTGAACTCGGTTCACTCTCCAAACACTGTGTTTAGGAGAGTTATTTCTCCATCTCTTGACACATCCTCTTTGCATCTAATATCCTCATGTGTTTTCATAGCACATTGTTATGTAAGGCCGGCTCCATTCTGCAGAGAAACAATTCAGACAAGCTTTGTTTAAAAAAAAAAAAAAAAGAAAAAAAAAACCTACAAGCGGCAAAATAATTACCCACTTTGTGTCTGCCGCTGTCAAGGCAATCTGAATGACATTAATGTATGAGCGGCGGGTAGCTTCAGCATTTTTCATCGTCTTCATCATCTGACGGATTGAGAGAGATGTTTGAAAGGCTTTGAGCTTCCTCGCTGTTTGAGTTCTCACATCATGACCTGATAAGACCCCATTCATCCTCTCTCCCTCCATCATCAGCCAGCCATGGGTTGGACCATAACCAGATTCAGCCTGTCACATCATCACTGGGGCTTTAGACGTGCTATTGTCTAAACACGCTGCCAATGGTCTGGCTCCAGAAGCGAGATGAGTTCTTAATGGAAAAACCAAAGACATAAGTCAAGGTTAGGTTTAAGTTATGGTAAGTATCTGTGCATCTTTATTAGCAAGATGCTGCTGTCGTATTACATTGCATGGCATTTATTGATTTCCTTTTGCAATAGGAGTGGATTCTAAATTGGTCCAAGCTATCCCAGCATCAATTTGAGTCATACAAACAAATCGTTTTTTTTTTTTTTGTTTTTTTTCCCTGCATGTATGCTCGTATTGTAGGCCTGAGCGGGGTGCAGCTGACAGCTTTGTGGTTTCGTCTGACAGAGGAGACTTATTTATGTCTCTCATCCTCTGTGCAACCTCTCTGAAGGCCTGTGCTACAAACCACAGAGACTGCACAGCTCCTGACAGGGTATCACACTACAAAGCCCTCACACTCATTTTTGACTGGCAGCAGCCAACCTCCGATTTCCCCGACTCTATTGCCACGGAATCTGGCTCTTAGCAGGTTCTTGATACGTTTGACGCAGGGATTTTATGGTTTGTGGTAGGAATCTGCAACGAGCGGCGGCCGTGCCCTTGAATGTGGTTAATAGCTCTCCGGATCAGCAGGGGATATTTTTGCTTTAATTTGCCTTTGAATATATGCTTTTTAATTTTTTTGTTGTCTTAAGATTTTTGACTTTATAGCAAGGACGCAAAAAGTCACAATAGAATATCAATGGTTTTACTATGTGAGAACTTTACGGTCACATTGTATGAGTTTGTGTTTGTAGAAGTTTTTAGCTTTTTGGCTATAGGAGTGTCAGAGTCTGATATTTCAGACAAACTATTTGATTTGTTAAATCCGTTTCATAGTCCACTATGTGACTAGCAGTCGCAAAAGAGCTCTGCGATGACAGTGACTGACTTAAGAGTAATAAAATCCGTCTCATAGCCATACCTCAGTCTACCATTCATCCTGGGGTCGCAATTCCAGGAGGGGGGATTGAGGAGAAAATTAAAAAGAAAATTAAAAGAATTTCAATTAAGTGATTTGCTGAATTGGAGGGAAAATGGCAGTGATGTGGAAAAGGCTTTTAATCTTGGTGAGCCACCTCTTGTTCCATTAAGCTCATATCCCCTGCTTATCTCACTAATCATTCCTCCCAATGCCAGCAGTCTTGCTGATTTTTAATGAACCCATTATGTCCTGATTCAGTCCACCAGGACTGGCAGAGACACCATACGTTCACGAGGTGGGCTGGAAACAATCAAAGCGCAATTGGGCCTGTGCAAGTTGCTGCTATGGCCCAGTAAAAAAATGGAGAAATGTTAGACAAGAAATGCCCAATGTGGCATTTTGGAGGACAAAAAAATATGTAAACACGATGGCAAGATTAAATGCATGACTGCATTACTGCTAGAAGATTGCCAGTTCTAGAAAGGCTGTTAATGAACTCTGTAACTGCCTCTTACCTTATAGCTTAGTGTGCCATATACAGTAATCAGACATAACATTATGGCCACCTTCCTAATACTGTGTAGTGTCCGTGTCTTTTTTAGTCATTGAATTTTCTGTTCAGAAAAGAAAAAAAAAAGTCTCAGGGAAGATGACGTGACTGCAGTAAAACCAAGCCGCATATTTCAGGCGAAAACTACAAATAACTTCATGTAATCAGGGATTGTTAGCTACTAGCTAACACTATAGATCTTTGCAGATGACAAGCCATTGGCCATGTCAAAAATCACATCAGAGTAAGTCTAATGCATTAGATATATATGCATATAGTCATTTATTTGGGCACTCTGCCCAGAAACACAGTACCGTCCTCATACGACAACCTCTGCGCTTCATTTTGTTTATCCCTTCTTAATATTGATAAAGAAAAATGCCTTGGGTTTCAATTTTAATTTTTGAATATTAAAATAAAAATCAAATCTTTTTTCTTTTTTTTTTTTTATATTTTTTTCTAAATGCAAAATCCAATGACCAAAAGATACACGGACAGTTGCGACTCATCAGAGAATGGACATGGATCTTCTGAGGATGTCTTGTGGTGTCTGGCAGCAGAATGTTTTTAGGTTATAAACTGTGGCTTATGGGTTGAGGAGAAGGGCTTGTTCCAGCACATCCCACAGATGCTTGATTATTTTGGGATCTAGTGAGTTTGGAGGCCAGGTCAACAACTTGTGCTGTTTTTGTATGTGTGTGTCTGTGTCAGGCTGCATCATGCTGTGGATGGCTGCTGACATCAAGGAGTGTCATTCTCACCACGTGGGGGTCTAGGTGGGTGTCTAAGTGACATCCACACGAATGCCAAAAGGTCTGAAAGTTTCCCAGCAGAAAACTGAATTGTCACAAGATGGTCAATGTTATTTACGTCTCCTGTGAGTGGTTTTAATGTTTTGGCTGATTGATTTAAATGCGTACACATGTAATAAACAGTGCTCAAGGACAAAAAGCTGAAAGTTAGTTGACTTTAGTTGATGATAGTGTGTTAAAATATTGTATGAACAGAAGGGTGGAATCCTGTGTTTTAAGTGCTGATGATGCAGACATTTATTCTTTGATAACAAAGTGCTGAATGCTACAGTTGAGTAGTCATTTCCAGAGTGCCCACTTCTGTGCATGGTCTGATCTCCTGTTATTATCTGCCGCCCGCACAACACAAGCTAAAGGCATTCTTTGTTTTGTTAATTCAGCTCTTGTCTCAGCAGAGAGCCTATGTGGGAAGTTTCCTTTGTGTACGTTCTTGTTTAGACGTTCATTCAGCATCTCTGTTCTGATTTCTATAGATAACTATGGCAAACTTCAAAAGGCTGCGGATGATTCGCACAATTTTGCCAGCACAGGCAAGGACATGCAGCTGCTCACTTTTGGTTCGGAGCTCAATAATGAAGGCGGTGCTTTTGGAAATAAAGGCTTTTGTTTTATTCAGGTCACACAGGAAAATATAAAACGGTCCAGGTGGCGACTCAAAGCGAGTGTTCTCACCTTGTGAACCTTCAGCAGCTATTTTAATAAATGAGTGTGTATAGACTTGCATGCACAATGTGTAACCCACATAAGAAATTAATTTATCGCAGCTCTCCCAGAAAGATGCCTTTAATTTTTATTATATGCCTAGCTAAAGTAGACCGAAACAAATGAGCCTTGCTGGAGGATCTATTAATATAGTCGAATATTGTCTTCAGTGTTTGGCATTGTTTTGCGTTTTATTTGTGAATAATCACCTGTGTGTGTGTATATATGGCTCATTGTATTTCATTAGCTTATAATGAACTCTTCAAATTAACAGATCTTCCTCCTGCCCTGTTGACAACCCCCACCAACATAACCTTTGAAGTCAAAGATGACTCGAGTCACTCATATTTTATCCTCTCATTGCTACTTTTCCACATCAACTCTCTCCTTCCATTATTGTCCTAATGCATAAAATGGCATGAGGCTACATCACATAGGGCGCTACATTTGTGGATTCAAAAGGGACGTCTGATGATGTGCATTCGACAAGGCCATTAACTCGCTAGAAATGTTCGAAAATAATCGTGCGTACAGTGTCCCAGCAGAGTGGAGTGGTTATTTGCTGTGCCACTGATAGGGTTTTCAGGCTGATAGAAAGCGGTGCTGTGCCCTTTGTCATTATGCACGCTTCCCAATCGATTCTCCACTATCCCATCCAATCGGGATAACTTGACTTTTATTCATAATTAAAGCTATCTGCATGCAAATCAGGCAAAGTCAGAGGGCATATTGTGGTATATGCATATCAAGTCTTACAATTCACGAATGCATCATTATATATTTATATATATATTTTTTACAAATAGAAAGTAATAAAATATGCACATGCCCACACGCAAAATTGCCCTCAAAGCTCATTTATCTTATTGTCAAGAGATCAAGCAATCATCACCATTTAAGACTTAATGTAATTGTGGACTTAATGTGATTACTTTGTTTATCCTGCACATTTTCTCTGTTAGAAGTAATGTATCAGTAATTTTCTGCGTGTTTCACGGGTTTTCTCATTAAATCACAGCTTCAATAATGGTAAGCAAACTAAATCAGTAAATTGCTGTATGCTTTGGTCCGTTCTAATGTGTCTCGTAATGGCAACGCATTTATGTCATCTGCCCTCCTTCAGCTTGAGAAAAGGTTTGTGGATAAGATATCTTAGCATTTCCCTAGACAAACAATACTTAAATGCTAAGAGAAAAGCATCATATCAGTGCATCTCAGTAGCTGCTCTGATTTGTGTGTGTTTGTTCTTGTCCAGCTATCCTTCCGAGGACCCGAGTTATACACCCTCAGAGTGAGGTCATTGTGAGCAGTGCTCGCTTCTTTACAATGCTGTCGAAGTTGTCATGACTTGTTTTTAGGTTAAATGTAACAATTAGGTTATGGCTAGGATTAGAGTAAAGGGTAGCCACTTAATTGAGTTGATAAGGGTTAGGGTAACGGGCCGGGAAATGTATTATGATTTTAAATGTCCTCACAAAGATACATAAAAATGTTTGTGTGTGTGATTTGTCATTAGCAGAAGAGGCATCTTTAGCCATTTTTCAAATGCTGACATATCAAAGCTTATATATTACACTTCTGGGTGTGAACAAACAGGTGTTAACATGCCAATATCAGTGGGATGTGCGCTGGTAGCGGAGCTCACATCATCGCTTCAGAGATGGAAGATTGTGCAGTGCACTGAAGAATGAACGAAACCCACCAAGCAGCCAAGTATGATTGGCAAGTAATATCCCCACATGCCAAATCATGCAGTTGTGTCAATCCCAAATGTGACTGATTATTTTGACAAGTGCATCGTTCCCTCACTGTTTTAGCCTGAGATTTCCTGCCTGTCTAGTGGATAATAAGACACTTGCCACGCTTTATGTTCCATTTTCCAAACGCCAGCTGATTTCAGTGTGTTTCTCTCTTGCATGAAATCAGAAGCTTTTCAGTTACAGTACTTGATGCCTCGTGACGTGGCAGACAGGCTCATTTTCAGCTACGGCACCACCTTCGAACGCTGATGATTCCTGACCAGCGAGTTAGCGATAGGCGGCTTCCAGGCGAAGCCACAACACACATCAGGCAAATATTAGGACTCTTAGTTAAGATGTTTTAAAAGTGATACTTTTATATTTTTACGTGAGTAAAGTCAATCTCATAAAGAAGAGAGAGACAGATTTCTCTGCTTGTGATCTAATAATACTGTCTGGGGAACAGAAACCTAGAACCTTTGAAACCTCTGCAGTGCTCCCAGAGTTTATTGTGAGATCTCTATCTCCACTGACGTGTGTGTGTGTGTGTGTGTGTATATATATGTGCGTGTCAGCCTTATCAAGTGTTTACTGTCTCTGGTATCCATATTAATTTTTGGTAGCTGTTATTGCAGCTCATTTGAGATTGATTGTGTGGCAGGAGGAAAGGCGCAGGAGGCAGCCTGTGCGAGCGTGCGTTTGGAAGTGTAACTCTCATAGCGAATTCTGTCTGCTCACAGCACACACATCATTAGAGGCATCTAAATAGCACAACATGAGTGCAGAAAATACAGTCATTAAGTGCGAGACTTGAATGGATTAATGAATCATTTTCCTTGCCATAGAGGTATTCTAATTATTGTGTCAGTTTGAAACCTGTCCTCACTCAAAGCTCTTTTCACATGTACGAGCACGTGCACTTATAAACAGTTGACAGGGTGACAAGGAAATATGCTCCAGCAGGAAGAAAAATGCAGCACTCTACATTTATCAGTTTTTAAGGTAACAGCGTTACAGCTTCATTTCTTTCCACATCACATCGGCGCTAGCAAAGACAGGGGGAGGAAATATTAAAAGAGGTCAGTGACCTGAGATGAATTGCTACGAGGGCCTGAATTAACAAGGCAAAGGTTAATGTTATTGTAATTATTAGTGTGGCATCTTATGACGATGATGATTTCTTCATCACTCGAGAGCCCGTGTGATCACATCTAATGCATTAGACTAATAATTAGATTCAAACACTGCCTTTTTCATACTTTGTTAATACCCAGAGCCACCCAGTTTGTCATTGCCATGCTTATTTCGGGGGGGGTCAAAGATGTCGGCGACCAGCTAAATGGGAACTGAACGGTGACGGGCGCACCGAGACCGGCGCGCCAACACGCATGCAGAAGCACCGCTCTTACTTAACAGTGTCCCCGCAGCTTGTTGAGTCACACGTAATTATCATGCATGGTTTGTCTCATCAGGCCAAGGTGTCGAGGTGTGAAAATGGCCTTGGGTGACTCATAACAGTGAGGCTCAGACTTCCCATTTGCCCCGAGGGGAGACGGGGAGGAACTCGAATTACTGTCCAACACAATACATCATCTTGTTATGTTTACCTATCGCCAACAAGCAGTGTGTATGGTCTAGAGACAAGCCAGCCTCACATTCGGGACAATAATGGAATATTCTCAGGCATATTTGTCACCGCAAAGAACTGATGGCAAGGTGATACTTTAAAGGTAGCTGTACAAGATTATATTAAACTTGGATATTTACTGACAGTCTTTGGCCCAGCAAATCTACTCCCTAGCAGGAACAATTCCTGTGGTGCACACATATATCCATCACATGATAAGACTGTGACTGGCCCCCAGTGGCTCTGCTCTCTCTTCCACTGACTATGGCCAGATGTGGATTATGTGTTTGTCAGAGTTTGTGTGTTAGAGTTGTGCTGTCACTGGGAGACTAACCCTGACAGCCTGGCTTGCAGTGTGCTTGCTGCAGATGCCCTGGCTGGTACGTCCGTCAGTGCCTCCTCTCCCTGTAGGAAACTTAAAATGCAGAGTCCGCTGAAAAAAGAAAAAAAAAGAAAAAGAAAAACTGCTGTGATCCAGAAGTCTGGACAGAAGCAGCTGTGATGAATGAGGCCTGGGGGCTCAGACCTCAGTAGTGACCACAACCGGAGACATTGCTCTGGACCTGCTGCTGGGATTCTGGGACCAGCCTAAATATGCACAAAATGCATGCGTGTGTGTGTGCCCCTGCCGTGTGTGATTCTGTAAACTGGAATCAGGATGTCACTTATGTGTGATTGAGTGTCAGAAAATGTGTGGTAATGTTTGCTATTAGTCTAACAATCCTATTAAGACGTGTCTCGCCAAAACATCTATCAGCATAGTAGCTTGGAGCCACTTGTGTTTAGATAGATTTATTGCTTAATAATTCAAGGGAGGTGGTGAGCTATAGTGAAAATAATCTTATACACTGTTTTAATTTGCATCATGCTGGGATTTGTCACTGTTACAGATGACGCCGTGTGAATCCACCAGAGTCTTGTTAGGTGGAGCTGCGTGAGGGCTGACACGATTTGCATTATTCACAGCATGCAGCATAAGTGTGTGTTAGCTCTTGTCGCTCCACGAGGGCCCAAGGTGCTCTCCCCCGGTGCATAGAGGGCTCCCCATGCGAAGGCCTTCACCGGTTTGGTAGACAATTAGAGATAGCTACTGTTGCCAAGGAAGGAAAAGATCAGTTCCCCCGCTTCTTACAGGTCTTTCACAATGTCACTGAAACAGTGGATGTGGAAGAGTACTCATGGATGAGTCCTTGCCCTTAGCAATGCTATTATTTCTCTTTTTCCTGTATCATAAATAGTGATGGTAAACTACTTATATAGAGCCTGTGTAGTACTAAAATGAGGCTTACTGCAAAGGGCAGTTGTTTTGTTTCTCATTTCTTATACACTGAAAAAATAAAACATCAAGGACTAGGAAGTGCATTAACTAGCCAGTTTTTTCTACTTGAATCAGCCCATTAGCATGCCATTACCTGCCTTCAGAGCTCAGCGGTGCTCAAAGACAAGCAGCGACAGAAGAAAGAGCTGGCAGAGCTCAATCTGTCAGTGAAAGCTGCGTGATTAACTAATCCCAGCTTCTCATCAACATGGCCCTTGAAGGCAGCAGTGGCCCTGGGGCTGATCAGACCGAAGTTAGTCCAAGATTGTGACAGACGGCGCAGCCCCTAGCATGCTATGTGTCTAGCCATTCACACCGTCTTCTGCTCCACCTGTTCACATGCTTGGCCGTAGCAGGAACATATGCCAAATTACATCCCTGCAAATTTGGTGAGAAACTGAACCCGTAAGGAGGTGTGTATGTAGGTATGTGTGTTTGTGAGTGACCTGGTCCCCTTTCCACCAAGATACTTTACAACTCAGCGTGACTAAATTAAATCCGGAGCCACGGTGGAGTGCCCTCCTTGATGTGACTGACAATTGATAGTCATAATTACAGCAAAATCAATTTGGGAAAGTGATTTGTTGCTACCTTTGCCTTGCTAATTGCATTGTTAAAAGCCAAGGATCCAGCATTAACCCCTCTTTGAAGAAAATCTATATGTAAGTATCAGAGGATATAGGTTAAGGCAAACATGTCTTTCATCAGTAGTGTGGCATCAGCTTGTTCTGTTTTAGTGGAAGCTGTGTCGAGACTCTCCTGGGCCCAGCAACATCTGCTAATGACTCATTTACTATTCATTCGTCCGCAGAAGCGTGGAAGGATAATGCTTTGATGATCCCCGTTCTTTAGCTAGACAAATGAAAGGGGTTAACTAAGGTCGAACCCGCGTGTGGTTTTGTGTCTCAGGGATCCGAGATTTTTAAATAATTAATACAGAGTTTATGTTGGCTTAAAAATTTGAGCGAAAAGTTACAGCTGAAAAATGCACATACATTTTAGACTGTCTTTTATGTTTTTGTTAGTATTGGCATGCCCTCCTTTTGTTTTAATGAAAAAGTTTGTCTAGTTAATTTTATGGGGTTGTGGTCTGACTTCCATGTGAAGTCCAAAAACATCAACACCACAGTCATTTTATATCTATACACTGATCCTGTATTGACATTATGACCACCCTCCTAATATTGTATAGGTCTCCCTTGTGCCTCCAACAGTTGTGACTCATCAGACAATGGACATGGGCCTTCTGAAGGCATCCTGTGGTGTCTGGCTATAGAATGTTGTTAGTGTGGGTCTTTGGGTCCTATGGGTGGAGGGGAGAGGTCTCTGGAGATCAGGCTTGTTCCAGTGCATCCCACAGATACTTGATCAGTTTGGGATCTGGCCAGTTTGGAGGTGCTGTTTTTCAAGATGTTTGAGTTGTTCCTAAACTGTTTGGTGCCTGGTCTGGTTTAGGTGGGTGGTACATGTCTAAGTAATATCCACACAAATGCTAGGTCCAAACGTCAAACGCTTCTTTTTCCCCATCATCCACTTTCAAATGCCAGTATCCTATGTGTTATCCCACTAAGAGCATTTGGACTTGTTTCTCCTCCTTTCCTTTCAAAGTCTTTTTTGTGATTGGGGTTGTATTTTTCAGTGAATTCTGTGTCTGTGAAGAGGTTGGCTTTCTATCTCTCGAGTCGTTGATCTTCTGACGGTGTTGTCACTTTTGCTCTGTCCAATTGGGCTTTTTTGACATACCAAATGTTTAAGAAAGAATAGTGTTGAATTATTCTACTTAATGAACTTGGATTTGACATCATTATTACTGGCTGCCTTGTCACTGGTCTTGAACTTCCTTCGTCTCTACAGCTTGGTCTCTCACCCTGACATAAGGGGGGAAAAGATGCCTTAAAGCGATGCCTTTTGTAATTGGCCCACTAATCGAATGTCACTGTGGAAAGCCACAATGAGGTGGATGGATTAAACTGTCCAAGGCACAGGTGAGACGGAGATAAAGGGAGGATGGCTAGCTTGACAGGAGAACCTGCAGGCTTGCTCTCGTCTTGTCCTTTACTGTTACCGGTACTGTCTACAGTACAGAGTACAGAGACAAAACACTACCTAAATACTGTCACTTCATTCTGTGTGAAGAATACACCTGTGGAAGCTAGCTGGGACTTTACAGACTATCCAGATGTCTTGCCATACTTATGCTTTGATAAAAGCGTCTCCAGTCAGTGCACCCTGCTCACCTCAACCTACCTCTGTGCCTCTCTCAAAGCAGTCTCTGCAGAAATCAAGAGCCAGCATATTAAACGCGCACTCTAAACTGGATTCTGCCTGCAACTAAAATCAAAATAGAATATGTGCATATAATAAGGTGATTATTTTCTGTACACAACAAAATGTCTGTCCCCAACTAGACAGGATCCCTTGTGAATGCAGTGTTGTGTGCAACAGTTAAAAATGCATGTTTCTGAGGTGAGTCCGACCACATACTGAAAGAACTGGATTTACAGTCATGTTGCCCTTCCGAGCATTAAGTGTGTGAAGTCCTGTTAGGAATACAGTCCACACTTCGTTACATTGCTACATCTCTTATACATGCTTTCATGAGATTATGCATTACTTCTCTTTGAATGTGTACAGAACACGCCTGCAGACATGCACTCACAGTGATTTCATTTTGCACAACAGCTTTGACAAAAAGCCTGATTTTCATTCCACCTTCATTTTATTTAATGAAGGTGGAAGCTGAGCAAACTGGAACACATATAAGTCAGTCACCGAGTTGAATGTCAAGAATGACAAATGTGATTTGAAATACCAGCCCCTGCCTTCATCACAGTAAATGCTTTTTTTCCCCGTGAATGTCATTTTATTCCCAAAGTTTGTCTTTCGCTCAGCGCGACCCAACCAACGATTAATTTTGCGCTGTTGTTGTTGTTGTTTTCAAGCTCGCCGCTCTCCGTGCTCTGGCGCCGCGTGTTAATGTGATGTCAGCTCAAGTGCCATGTGTGTTGAGTCACTCCATCAGCCCCAACACACCTCCCTGAGCTGGAGTGTCAGTTCAGTAAGCTTCCAGCATTACTGCTGATAACTGTATCAGAGCCTCAAGAACTGCTTAATCACAGCAATATCACAGATAGAGTGACAGACGACATCTTTCCCCGCTGCCCCCTCAGGAAGCCTGAGATAGAATAGACAAGTCTCATCTGCAGCAGCTGGCAGGGTACAGTTGTTTTTCTCTCTCCATCTAGACAGGCCGGAAACTATAGCAGCCTAAGATGATGCTCTAGTGAGCACAGCCCTAAACGACCTGGGCACAATTTGTTGTCTAGGATAAGGAGTGAGTTGCATTTTCTTCCTCAGATAGTAGGAAAATGTAGTTTCTTGTTCTTACCTTACCCAGAATATGTCACCGGAAGAGACATCTGAGGAATTGTATTGTTTTTGTAGGTGTTTGAATTCAGTGCTTTTCCAAGAATAAGGTGTTACGGCTGTACGAGTTTTTCTTAAGGCATCAGCACAAACAACAACTGTTAGTGTTCCTCTACACTGCAGTTATCCTACAGTACACTACATGATCATTGCTTAGAGTTCATCGTGGTTGTATATAAAACATAAACGATATAAGAAACAATGAGGAGAATAAAGTGCTAAGTGAGATCTGTTATGCAACTCTTAACAGTACTTCACTGTCTTTGGAGCTGACCCAGGGCAGTAATTCTCCAGCCCTCCACATCTACAAGACATTAACAAGCAAACAGTGTCTGCGGTTCAACCTTAGTATTCTGGCGAGCACACAGAGCATAGATGTGTGCGTACTGTTAAGTTCCGTCAGTTTCTCTGAATGTCTGTTAAGCTGTTATTCAGTCTGAACAAAATGTTTCATCGCGAAAGATTTTATGGGTTTGTTCAAATAATGAAGAAATATTTATTATGTTTCTGCCGCCACAACTGATAACGTCGCTATTTAAAAATAAATACTGCACGCTGTCTCTTTCAATAAACAATAAATACTGTGGAAACCTGTTTAGAGTAATATACTATGAAATATTATACACGGTGCTAGGCACATACACAGACCAGGCATAACATTATGACCACTGACAGAAGAAATAACATTGCGCGTTTTGTGACATTTCAAATGTCCTGCTGGGAAATGTTTGACCTGGCATTTATTTGGATGTCACTTAGACACGTACCACCCACCTACCCCCCAACATCATTCTGTTACCAGACACCACAGGACACCCAGGAGAACCACGTCCGTTCTCTGATGAGTCACAACTGCTTTGGAGGGAGACCATTACCATATCATGAAGGTGGCCATAACGTTATGTCTGATTGGTGTATGTTTAATGCTTGAGCGTGAGGTTCTTACATATAAAAGAAACATCCATTTTATATAAACAATTACCAAACGAGTTCACAATTTGCACTATTAACATGTGACGTCAAAAAACTAATAATCGCTTACCAAAGCTGAAGAGGGTACCAAGTCTAACAATGGAGACTGGTACACAAAAAACATTGCTCCAGATAAAAAAAGAACAGCGCTGAGAGGAATGATGATAGTCTAAAAAAAGACAAAATTGATCAATGTTGAGGACAAACACAGGTTGGTGTGTTCCAACCAAAGAGAAAGAACTGAAGGAAGACATAGGTGTCACCTTGCTGCTCTTGGACAGTTTAGTACTTGTAAAATATTTATATAAAAGGCTTTGAAGCATGTAGCGATCCTCAGTAATGGATTGTTGTATTGAAACTGTGGAGATTTCTCTATATTTTTGTAACCGTCTTTCAGGGACTTCCCTGAGCTGTTAGGCATATGTTGTAAGGATGCATCAGCAGTGTTTGTGGATTGCTCTCTCTGTTAGAATAAGGGAAAGACAAAGGTTGAGCACTGGATTTAAATACTGTACTTCATTATACTGGCTCGTGCTAGATTTAAAAAAATAAAAAAGGAAGGTCTTCTTTGGCCTCCTTCCATGTAAGAAGTTAGGCATGAGTAGCCTCTTTGGCCTCAGCACAGTTACAGATGAGCTTTTACCAGAGAACAGGGACCGACTTGGTGCTGCCGCGATGCCCGCAGCAACATGGCCATGATGACAGACCCTTCAGCAGCAGCAGCAGCAGCCCATCTGGGAACAGCTCTGCCCGGCGACTTCTACTAGTGTCTGGCGCCGCTCTTACCCTCAGAGGGGAAGGATAGAAGAAAAGCACGCTCCTGAGGCAGAACAAACTCTGTGGAGCATGTGGTAGAAAGTGGGGCGACTTGGTCACATCTGCCAGAGTCGCTTTTACTACTGATGTCTCATGTTTATTCTCCCCTGCAATAACAACCAATTGAAATAAATGGTAGGTAGGTATTCAACAAAAAAACAATAAAAAATTGTAGAAGAACATTCAGAGACGTTGAGTTTATTTCCCTTAGCTGTGCTCTGATCGGCGCTTCACAGATTCAAAGGTGAGGAGGAAAACGTAGGGATGATTTATCCCTGCTGTGCTGTGTTGTTGTCGTCCTCTGGCGGGCAGTCCTGTCAGAGAGCTGTAAATCGGTGACAGCGGGGAAGGTTATTTGTTTGGATTTTGTTCAGGCTGACCAGCCAGGCCTGTGGACCGTCCTTGGTTGTTGATGTGTTCCTGAATGGTGGAAGCTGTATTGACAAAGTGCTTTGACCAGGGCAAAAAGGAGTAAATCAAGAGGTCACACTCACTGAGACGGGACACTACACCATTGCACAGGAGGAAGAAACACACTCTTAGGAGCATTTTGGCGGTGGGAGGGTGGTGGTCAATTCAACAGTAAATTTTTATTTGTGGCAAATATTGCAGTTGACCTCTTTTATAAAACGGAGTAAAGACTGCAGCCTGCGCACAAACAGAAAATCCACAAATCTTCAATGATACATACCGTTGTCGAAGGGTTTCTACTCAGAGCTGCACAAAAGAGTGTTTTGATCCATAGTGACTCTCTCATACACACACAAATGTATCCACATGAATGCAATTGCCCAGATGCTCTGTCTCTCTCTCTCTCTCTCTCTCTCTCTCTCTCTCTCTCACTCACACTCACACACACACACACACACACATAAAAACACAGCCATCTTACAAAGGGAATTGCTCACTGTCACAGTCACATCCCCATGAAGGTCAGAGGAAATGGCACAGATGGCCTTTTGCACTAAATCAGCAACTTTTCCAATGTGTGCTCAAAAACCCACACATGGAGTTAATTCACACATGACATACTCACACATGAGGTGCACTCTTGTTTCTCACAATTTAAAAAAAAAAAAAAAAAATGCTTTATGAGCGAATTTGTAATTACAAGGCAAAATTCCTTTAGAGTTGAACATTGGTGAATGCCTGTTGGAAGCCAAAATTACTCATGTTTTATCTGTTGCAGGATAAATCTGAAGAAACTACTATTGCATTGGTAAAAGATTAAACCTCAATCAATATTAGGACACCTTAAAGACGGTTCATGCATTACCCCTTCATGGCCTACGTCAGTGTGACGTCACGGCATTAGCTGGAGGCAAAACAGAGGGAAGCTTGAGGCTAACACTGGCACTTTAAACTGTCAAAATGTCGTCTTGCTGTATGCTGGGGCCAAAACTGAAAAATCAAAAACACTAACTTGTAGTTGTATCACCACTGCCGCTGCCAGTCATAGACAACTTTGGTTTGGCTTTGGCGATTAAAAGAATGGACTGGTGTGAGACAAATCATCAACAATGCGCACATTTCTTATCAGATAAGATTAATATGTAATGCATCATCAGTTTCAGCCTGGAAAATGTTATGGATTAGACTAAATTGTGACTGAAAGCACGTTAAGTAATCTTTATCTGGAGGATTCTTGTTATATGTTGGTACTAATGCTAACCGCTAGCTAACACAACGTTACTTGCGTGTTTCAGGGTTGTCCAAGCAGAAGTTGATTTGCTACGTTCATCTCCACAGTGGTTCTGCCTAGTTGTGGCAATATCTATATATATATATATCTGGTAATAGAGGCTTCACTTGACAAAGACGGACCAGACTTCCTCCCCTCTGTGTCCTCCGTTGGTTAAATCATCC
Source organism: Mugil cephalus (assembly GCF_022458985.1). Taxonomy (NCBI): domain Eukaryota; kingdom Metazoa; phylum Chordata; class Actinopteri; order Mugiliformes; family Mugilidae; genus Mugil; species Mugil cephalus. The sequence continues at coordinate 9,572,547 of NC_061782.1, forward strand.
ATCCAGTCAGAATGTAGAGGTCGCTGAATATAGTGCCATCAGTCAACTTTTTTTAAAATAACACTCATGGCCCGGGGGCTGAGTGTATTAGTATATTCTCTAAAGCATGTGTTTCCTTCATCCATTGTTACCATTGAAATATGCTAGCCACCGTTTACAACATGGCAGCCGAGATGTTTTGCCTCCAGTTAAGCCCCACCCCTCAAACAACGTCACATTATTTACAAACTGTGAAGGGATTTAAACATGACTGAAGATGACTGGATTTGAATTAGAAATTGGTATTTAATTAATTAATTCATTTGTATGTTTTTATGCTACATACACGACAAACACTACTATTTTCAACCCTTTTTGGAGATTTGGAGACACAGGATATGAATACAACCACACAGATAATGTGTTAATCACAAAGATTCTTACTAAATCGTCTTTCAAACACACGTGTGAATTGTGTCGAAACTTCCCTTTGTGTCGTTTGAGACTCACCTGGCACATCATTAAGGTTAAACAAACCAAGAAATCATGTGCGCTGGCTTACCCACGCCTGATTGTTTCCCCCGTCAACCAACTGATGTGGGTGTTAACAATCCACCGATTCTGATTAAAGCGCACTGGCGTCCTCTGAGGGGACGGCAGGTGAGGAGACGAGTCGCTGTGGTTGAGTGCTGGTGTCAGGGGGGAGGAAGCGTCGTGGCATCGTGCGGTGAAGTGAGGTGAAGAAATGGTGTGTGACTGTGTGGATATGACAGAAAGTCTAACTGTCACCTGGGGTCCCCGAGGCCCAGCTGCTCCCACAGCCGGAGTTTAGAAGAGAGAAACAGTCATTAACCCTGTCACATTGATTCAGCTCTGTTAGTTTGTTTCTTCTGACCCACACTGTGGAATAAAGCGACTGAAGGGTTGTAATGATATCCTTTTTGCTACTGCTGCAGTCTCTCTTTTCCTCAGCGTGCTTGTTTATTGTGTCGTCAAAAGCCCAATATATGGTGTTTTGTTATTACTGTGACATATTTGATTTTCTCCTCCCTGCACGGCTGCTCAGCTGCCTTTTGATTTTCTGACACCTGGGACTGTTAGGAAATACTGATAAGAACCAGTGTTGTGTGATAATGAACGAATCCGCTGTCAGTCAGCGTTAGATCTCTCCACTTTAGTTGCACTGCGTGTCAGTCAGCGTGTGTACACGCGCAAACACACATTTACTCTTCCCGCGACTGCCGCTTTCCTTATATTGCGAGGAAGCTCTCGGTTCTCCGCCTCGGTCCGCATGCTGTTTGCTCATCAGACGAACCATCTGCTGAAGTTGTGTGTTTTCCTCTGCACGCCGTCCCCTTGGCGCGCAGCTTCACGTGGCGGCGCTCTACCAATTATCTAATGCGCGCGGGGCGCCCAGCACGATCCCCTGCCCACTGCAAGGCATGAAGCCTGTGTGCTCACACCAGGTAGCCTCTCTGCATGTCACCGAATAATGGGGAGAGCGAGGGGGAGTCCTCTCTTCAACTCTCCTTATCATTCATTTGGCGAGCTAGTTAACTCCTCTCTGTGGTGAGCTATAATCTACGGTATTTCATGGTCCATTTCAAAATTACTGCTTTTTTTATATATATATATTTGTTCAAACTAGTCTACTCTTGCAGCAGTGTTTGTGCTGTGTAATAACCACTGCCCCCTGTTTGTGTGCAGCGTACCATGGCAACACAATACGTTTCGAGTTGTGAGCAGTTATTCTCGCTCATTGTTGTTTTATCGTGCGTCGTTTGCCTCCGTAATGTTGTATGAGGGGAAATGTTGGCAGAATGTAATCAAAATAAAATTAGCAGACCCGTCTCCAAGTCGGAACATGACTATGGGGCTTCACTTGAATTAGGTTTGATTTGTTGTGAATCGTAATAGAAACGAATGGAATCTAGCACAACCAGATAGACAAAAAAATAATAAATTTTTACATAAATAATTCCTACGCGGCGTTTAGATCTTGCGTCTGTCTGACTGGAGTCGTGCGGCGCAGCAGCCTTTCATGAATTCTTTTGTGCGAGAAGATGAAAAAAATGTCTCGCCTACATCATGTACTGCGGTACTTTCTCATGCCCTCTGTATATCCGTCACCTCTTTTCACCCCCTCGCCACCCCCCCCGACCCAGTCCTTATCAATACTTCATCTAAATTGACTTGGATTTTGCTTTAAAGTTATGAGAGGGCTTCATGTCAAGCCTGTCGTACATCATGTCAGTAATACTCACTGGATTGATCTTTTATTTTGTAATAATTGGGAAAATTAAATGGGTGAGATAAGCACGGCTGTTTTCCTCTTTTTCTTTCTTTCCTTCTTTTTTTTTTTTTTTTGAGGGTTTATCTGGCGTGCAGTGGAGCTCCACTCAAGTTCACATGTGGTAAGAGTTAGTGGAGTAAGCCCGCGCAGCCTCCTGAACACTGACTGAAACATAGAAGTGTTCCTGCAGGGGATGGAGGGGAAAGCCTCAAATTGAGAAATGTGATATGGGGTGCTCTGTGCAAGAAAAACAAAGTTATTTAAGCCGCAGGCCTTTCCTCTTATTAAAATAGTATCACGCTTTTATTGAATTCAACATGTTTAAGGTAGATGCAACATAAATGGGCCTGTGTGACTGTGGATTCCCTGAGATATTTGTCTGTGTTCACATTTTCATGCAAAATGCATCTTGTGTGGGTGCGCTTTTGTGATGAACACATGCTGAAAGAGTACCCCCCCTCCTCCTACCCCCTCTTAGAAAAGGCACTCCAGTGCAGCTTTCCTGTTATTTGTTGGCATTTTTGAAAGTGTTATCAGCGAGCCCTTTCTTTGGCACTCCATTACATTCTCACTCTGTATCTAATAATCTTGTCATTTTCCACCACATTTCCTCTACTAAGCAGTCAATTAGTGATGCAATACTTAGCCGCCTTCAAAATCCTCTGAAAATCATGTCTAAAAAGGTTAATGTAATTTCAAAAGCATAAAGTGGATGGAATAGTCTGGATGTAAGTGTGCCTTTCTTACTCATTAGAGTTCACCTCCACACCCACCATCCCAGACTGGAATCTGAAGGAAAACGGGCATTTAAGCCATACCAGTGTGAGCTAGAAAGCATTTACCATTATGCATAATTTATATAGAGAGAAACTGTGATGCAGTAATTAAAAAATATGGATTGTAAAACGCACAGAGCAGTATTTCAGTTAACGTGTGCTCTGACAGCCTCCCATCCACTCTTGTTGTTTTTGCAGTGCCTGTGCAGCTGCAGCACTTTTGTTCGTTGCAGTTTGTGACACTTAGCAGCATCAAATCTGACAATAAAAGTCAAAATGTTATGAGGATATATAATTGAAAGGTTAGGAGGTAACACACTTGAGAAACCACGTCTCATATTATATTTGAAAGTATCTATCAGTAGTGTGAGATCTCTGCGGTGGCTGCTGCAGTTTACAGTAAAAGCGTTGTGTCCCTGCAGGCCTTGTGTCTGTATTTGTTACTTTTAAAAACGACACTGGTGCTGTAACTTGAAGAGACCATGGATTCAGCCTCCACAAAAAAAAAAAAAGGCTTTCTCTGTAGCAGCCTTCTATGTATTTTGACTACAGTTGTAATGTTGACAGATTCAGTGTGAAAAGATTGTGCAGATAGAGACCGATTAAAAGAAAGGATTAGAGTGAGACAATCAGCGATGCCCACACTTTATATCATGTCAGATTAATATGTATTAATATTCAGTTTCAGCCTGGATAATGTTTTGGGTTAGACTAAATCATCACTGAACTTACGTTAAATGAATCATTGTTTAGGGGATTCTTGCTCCATATTAATGCTAATGGAAAATTTACAAGAAATTCATGCATCAACCTACAATGAGAAAACGGTTGAATCTGATCAAATACAGTATAAATGTGAAATATTAGTTTTCTTCTAAATGAAATGCTTATATCACAGAATGCATGGTTTTATACTAGGATGACAGCCAGATAAAAAAAAATGTAATTATAATGGAAGTCTATGGATAATTTTTGGCCACGGAGGTGTCCAGAGAGAGTATTTGAAACTACATAAAAAATAATAATCCAATCAAATCAGTTTTATTGCTAATCTATGACCTATCTAAGACGCTTATTACCACCAAAGTCCTATCCACCTACTGTTTATTTCATGAAATAATTCAGTTTTTGTATTTAAAAAAAAAAAAAAAAATAAAATTTAAAACTTAGTATTTTCAGACTGACATTTAAAGGATTAAAATCCTGAAAATTATTGAAATTTTGGTAGTTTTGGTAGCAGGTCTGAAGTTGTTTAAGTGATTTATGGAAAAAAGTTCAAAGAAATATTGATGTATGAGGATTTTGTGGCAGTTTCTTTATGCATGTTAGTTTTTGCTAGAAGTGTCCAGAGGGTAGTAAATTTGAGGAGGGCATGAGGGCTAAAAATCACCCTATAGTCTATTATTACGGTATATTCTCAAAATATGTGTTTTCTTCATCCATTCTTGCCAAAACAGTCCATTGAAATATGCTAACCGCCTACTACAGGCAATAGTGTCTGAGATGTTTTGCATCCAGTTAAGCCCCGCCCCTCACAAAACGTCACATTGTTTACAAACTGTGTAAGGGTCTGTAGAGTAACCCATCACCCATAGATTCAAATACCAAACATGGGTTGTAATGACCCTTGCGTGCTGACACCCTGCAGTGATTTTGTGGAAGAGTGCCTACAAGAGTTCATACAGAGAGCGTTTGTTCAAATGTTTTTCAGATGGGGAACACACTTCTCAAGATTTCAAAACTTAATTTAAAAAAAAAAAAGGTTATTTTCATAGAAATCCATACTGTACCTCCCAGCACAGGTCTCGCGACTTCAGCCGCATTTAACAAAACCACATGAGCAGCCAGCTGCACATGTTTACATCAGGCTTCTCCAGAATCCACTTCTAAGGACTGCGCTTGCGGCCATTTCTCAAGTAACTGGCTTGTGATTCCCGTCGTACGTGAGGGATCTGAAGGACAACTTTTCAGTTACAGGCCCAAGAACAGAGGCAGAGTCGGAATCTCTCCTTAATCTTTGGAGTTGCTGGTTTATGTCGGCGTCTGACAAGTCACAAGGCCTGGACCTGGGCTGATTCACTGCTTCCAGCTCATGTTATCATCAATACTGATTGTGAGCTCCTGGATTCCCATTGGTTCAAAGGTACAAACTATTATCCGTTGCTAGCAGGAGAATAAATATTTTCATCCTCTGGGCTCACATGTACGTCCAAGCAGTTACGTTAAAGGCCCAACATTTGTGATAGGTTTATACCGCTCCAAATAGATAATAAAACAAATTTCTATTTGGCACATTCTAAATGCGTCTTGAACCTTTGACTCATTGTAGTCCTCTTTCCCTGCCTCCTTCGCTGGAGAATAGCGATAAGATGTCTCATTTCCGTTTACCTTTCAACATTATTCATGGTCTTGGTGGTGTTTTGTAGTTTTGTTCCCAACGCAGCCTCAATATGTCTGAGGCTTTAGAGCCACGTGCAGCATTTTCCTGTGAATAATGTATTTCTTCTGTTCTGTTTTTGCAATTAAAAAGGAGGAAAAAAAGACGAATTAAAAAGCAGGACATTACAAAAGAGACAAAATGTCATCAAATCCCAAATGTGAGATGAGAATACGATTTGTACTAATTAACCTTGTAACCTGGAGCATGGATGGTGTTTTTAAGGGAGAGGTATCATACAGATGTTTGATTGTCTTGATAGCAGGGATGCTTGTTTGGTGGACTGGGTTCCTAATGAGTTCTCTCATGTGCTCGTGTCCAAGCAGATGAAAGCGGTGACACCTCAGCTTGTTCTGCAGTAGAAGAGTGTCACTGACGGTTTTTATTCATCACTGCTGTATTGGAAATTCAACTTATTTTTTTTTCTTTCCCCACATTGTAGAGAAACTTCTGAAAGAATTTCTACCGCAGTGAGTTATTGAGGCGCACGCGAGGGATTTGCTCTCTCCTCAACAAAGCAATAAAGACCTATGTAACATCCATGAGGCACATAAACCGATATGAGGCCAGAACCTATTCCAGATAAATTAGTTGCCAAATTAGCCCATGTAGGATTCACAGTGGATGTGTGATTGATGTGATCCCAGGTCTGACCTCTGACCCTTTAAGCCTGAGGCTGTTGTAGGCACTGGTGCTGCAGATACGCTGTCTACTCCTCATCAGCCAACAGCCAATCGCAGGGAACGAGCCAGCATCAGCCTCTGCCCGGCTCCCCTCGTGCTGAAACAGCACGATGGCGTTTTTATTAGCTTTTAACGGATTATAATTGTATGCTAAGTACGCGTCTGTCCGTCACACAGATGGAAGTTGAACCTTAATCCTTATTCTGGAAGCTTTCCTGCAGTTTTAGGTAGAGGAGCATGTTTTTTTGTCTTTTTTTTTTGTGTGAAACTTCCAAATCCTCTTTCCCTTCACAAAGCCCCAAGGAGTGCAGTAAATGTATCCTGACACCTGGATAGCTGGACATCCGTCTAACAGGCTGTAACCTGGGATGTTTGAATGACACTGTCCAACCACATCAACTTTTTTTTGAATGTGTTACAGATGTGTGATTTTCTTTTTTTTTTCTCCTCGGAAATGTTGCCAAGCCAACCCACTAAGCGCTAAAGCCGAGCAACTCTGAAGTGTAAAACATGTGAGACAATTTATTATTCCTACAAAACATACACAGTCCCACACATGGGCTCTAGCCGTGCCGGTGCCGATGGGACGTTCACAGCTCTTTAAACTTAATCTGAGACTCTTGTTTAAACCAGCTAATTAGAAATAGTTTGACTGCATTTAAGCTTGTGGAAAGCACATCATGGACATTTATCCGAGGCTTAATTGACACTGTAAAGGAATACATATTCATAAATACACACGGAGTGACTGCTTAAAGCTGCCTCGTACAGAATGTCAAATTTAATTGGGGTGCACTGAAAGATAGATGTGGATGCTCATTTGAAATTTACTATATCCTATCGCGGTTGTGTTCATTCATATTCATACAGTTGCCACAATTACTAAGCTAGGCCAATTATACTGTACCATTGAGGAGAGATGAATTTCAATTGGTATGGAAAATGTAAATTAGTGTTATCATTCTATGTAGTGACAGTCTCTGCTGCCTCGGTACCATTGCGTTATCATGTTACTGGCTCAGTCAGGTTTCCTTTTTCCTTAGTGTTCAGACTAAATATGAAGCCCCCCCACAGCGTCTATGTATAAAACATGACCGAGGTAACCAGTCTCCTTTTTTGGTCATTTCTAAAGAAGTACCTCAGCCGGTCCTTGTGAGTGTGTTTTTAGCTGCTTTACTTTTTTAAAGAGACTATTCTAAAGTAAAACATGGATTTTTTGAGTCTCCAGCTGGGCAGTACGGATGAAGAATGGGGAAAAGTGAATGTAGTTTTAAAGACCCATGAGAAAATAAATGACTTCCCCGTGGCTTCTGTCTTGCTCGCGAAATCTCAGTTTCATTTTTCAATAGATTCGTTCCACAAAAACTAAACTTGAATTAGTCATGCTGAATCTTAATTAGAAAAAAAAAAAATAGTGACAAACAAAGGGGATGTTTTCCACAGAAATCCATTAAAGCTCAGTCAAATGAAATAAGTAAGTGGCAGGAATGAAAGTGCTGTCAGACTCGGTGCCTTATCTTGGTAAGTGAAAGCAGGAGAGATATACCTCTCGGGTCTGCATACCCCCTGCGCTGCTGTGATCTTTCCTCGGCTGCTTTTACAATATGTCTTGGTGATAAAAGAGTGACCTACTCTCTTCCTGTGTGCGCAGCATGGGCTGCAACAGCAAAGCTGTCTGTTGACCCTTCTGACCCGTGGGCACCTCAAAGCAGGAAGCAAAGTCTGTATTTGAAATTCTTACATCCTGCCATCTGCCTTGATTTTTAAATCTGCCGTGTCCCACTCAACCGTCGCGCGCGTCCACATCAACGCGTTTGGCCATCGGCCAAAACAAAGCAAGGACCCAGCGCAGGGACCGCACATGAATTAAAGATTTAGTTTCAGCACACAGGACAGTATTCACACAGGACGTCATGTTAGCACTGAGTGTACTATTGTCAACCCCTGTATGTGTAGGTCACAATGACTGTAGCACACTGATACACTCTATGTCAGAACAGACCCACAGCTTTCTCCCTGTGGAGAGCGGCGCATCACAGCACACCACTGTTATTCTGAGCTATATATAAATCTGATAAATCATTTTGTGCCTGTCGGAGCACCGCTGTTTATTAAGCCTGCTTACGTTTTCTCGAAACCTCTGTTTTTAATCATTAAAACGGAATTACGCTGTGTCCCTGTCGTGCAAGAATTAACAATAAGATTGAAGTTGAGATGAGCCGATTAGATAGGGCAAGAAAAACAAAACCATTCCACGAGACAAAGGATATCAGACTGGAGATGCATTTGTGAAATTCCATTTTCCCAGCACACAGAGATAAAGCAAGAGAGTGCTTAGAGTACAAATGTGTCGTAGCCCTCTCATTAGCTTGCCATGGTTCCAGTAAGTATCTTAATTAGATTACTGGGGGAATTATGGGGAACTGGTGGCTCTGCTTGCCTTGGGCTTTGTTACTTTTGGTTACAGTTTCCAGCTAATTGTTTTGTTTTGTTTTGTTATTAAATCAGAGCTGCCTGATATGATATGGCCTCCGTCATGGTCAGCTGTGGCTTGAAAGCTAAAATCATTTCCTTCTCTGTTCGATGTATTTATATCAATGCGCTGTTTGTGTTGTGCAGGAAATGGAAGGAATGTAGAAGGCTGTGTTTGTTTTGGGTGTTTTTTTTTTTTTTTGATTTCCATCCTACTTCCTATTCCCTTCTGGACACCATCTGCCGTCATCTCAGCTTCAGTCTGAAAATTAATCTGAAAAGGAGAAAACTGGAAGCTGGAAGTCCATGCTCCTAGTTTGAGGCTGTTACATAGTCAACGAGAAGCTTTTTTCTTGTGTCATGTCTGGCAGCTGTTCTGTGATTGGGCAGAATTTGGTGTGGCTAATGTGGAAAAGCAGAAATGCTATCAGCCTTGCAGTGAGGACCTGAATGCTAAAATTTGCATTGTGACTGCTTATCTCTACTAGGTACAGATCGAGGAAAATAATAAGAAGCCTCTCGTTGTCCATCTCCCACATGTCCCACAATGCTTAGCACATGTGATGTATGCTGCAGTGGGAGGGCCCTATAAGGACCTCCCCAGAGTTCGGCAATCAAGTTTCCTGTGAAGTGTAAATTACCTGGCCAAAGCAAGCTTTTTTCTTGTTCTCGCAGACCTAGGAGCACGAACAAACCTCTCTCTTCTCGTGGAGAATGTTACAAGCTTTAGACAGCCAGCTTCATAACCCTTTATAACCTGGTCATCTGTCTCTTTGCAACCCTCAGTGTCATCACCAAGCCAGGCACGCTCGCAAGCATGCCTCACTTTGAGCCCTCGTATCTACATAATTAAAGGATTAGTTTCCAGAGGACCACCACAAAACCGATCGAAAGAAGTGAATTTAGCTAGATTTTATGGAAAGGGATCATTACCACTATGAGATGAACTGCCCCCGAAGCCACTTTGTTCAATCTACCAGGCTTAAATGCACAAACAGCACCCAATATTATGCATTACTGTTTCTTTATTACAATTTCAGACAGTTTAGTTATGCAGCTGTCATGATTGAGGAAATTAACTTTCAAGACCAATACTGTTTTTGTATGAGGATGTGGACATCCACACTGAAGTTGGGCATTTTAACACTGAGGTTGTCGGGGGATTGGAGCCCGACTCAAGTGGCCATTTGAGGAATTGCAGCTATTGGTAGTTGACAGTCCAAGGCTTAATATTTTAGCCCCAGTACAATTTGGAAGGATAATGTTATACTGAATAGTATAATAATAGTTATAGGACATAACCTTATTGTAATCAGTGACCAGTCTTGGCCTAAACCTACCGAGACTTGATTGTTTTATATATAGTATATATGTCCAAGCCAGGCATATCACATACTGATTAAACTTTCAGTGGCTCCTGAATACCATTTTCACCTCTCAGTGCAACCAAGTGATAGGTTTCTTTTTCAGAGATCCCTATTACCAATCGTGCCTAAAAAGCTTTTCAAAGTGCCGAGTGGAGGAGCACTTGAGTCTGAAGAAGGGTTATGTTCTCCGTGCGGCAGGTAGAACAGAGTGGTGTGGAGAGTGGTGATAAATATGGTTCTTTTAATACAATTGCTTTGTAGGTCACTCCGTGGAGAGGCGAGGTGCGCTCACTCAGCCGGCTTCCCCCTGAAGAGCCTGCGCAGCCCACAGACACAGGAACACGCAACCTTTAAAGAGGGATTTGAAAAGGTCAAAGCACAGGCATGCAGAATGGTAATATAGGAGTGCGCTACCAGGGGTCACGGGGTCAATGTGGGCTTTATTCCTTCCCTCCATGTTCCTCTCCTCCAAGTGATTGCTGTATTGAGTATGTTAAGACTTAAAAAGATACACTCCCGCAGAGTTGTCAGAGATGGGTTTTTTTTTAAATCGTGAAACATAGCAGCGATACTGTTGTCTGCATTAAACACCCCATCTCAAGAGTTTATTCCCTCTCCAGTGCTGGGTTGACCCACTTCTGAGGCAGTGATGAGAAAGTGAGAGTGTCCACCTGGGCCTGGTTAGAGGTGTGGTTCAGACAGGCTTCCTGGGAGCTGTTCTGTCCCAACACACCACCCTGCCGGGGTTTTTTTTTTTTTTCTCTTACTCCCTCTAAGGCCTTGTCCCGGCCCGTCTTTACAACTCAGAGGCTTTTTTTTTTAAGTGGCCGTTTGCCACATAAAGACGAATCACATTTCATTATTGTGCCCCCGTTTCATCCGCTGGTTGTTACTTCTGGATCTAGTAGTCTGTGGTTTCCTCTTGATGGAGCGTGGAGGGTTTCCTTAAGACTGAACCAGCTGGGTCTCTGCCACATGACAGAGTGGGTGCTCTCCCTCTTTACTCCACAGTCCCATGCGATATCACTGCATGCTTAGCGACTCTTCTTCCATTGATCTAATTAGTCCCTCGACACTTCTTTAACGGTCTGTATTTATCAGGGACATTAATTAGCACCTACACTGGATATATTATATTGAAGGCAGTGGATGTCCTTGTTTATTAAAGTGTTAACAATAGGAGGGAAATACTCTCTCTTGTCCTCTGGATATTAGTCACTTAGTGAGTCAGCTCATTCATCATACCCTTTTCTGCAGTGTGTTTCTTCTGCTTCTACTTATGCTTGTTTGTCTTTTTTCTAAGTGCACATATAAAGTGATGTTGGATTAGCATAATTAATTATAGCAGCACTCTGTGCCCCGTGTTACACACACACGCACATAAGTTGTCGCTTTAACAAAGTGTCACCCATCTCTGGTGGGCAGTTACCAATGTATACGGCTGGGAGACAACTTGCTTTGGTTCCAGTCAGGTTCAAGCAAGATTACAAGAGACAATGTGGAAAACAGTTAGCTAGAAAAGGGGAGGTCATTGATTTTCTAAGCGACAGCTAGACCAAAACAGACACTCTATTGATCAGAGACTTCCTTTGGGGTAGTTGGAGAAAGCTGGATGAGAGTTAGCAAGCTGGGGAAACATTAGCAGTTTAGCTGTGCTGTATGACCGTCCGTCATGCGCCACACAGGCTAGCTCAGCGTCTTAAACTAATTTGGTTGCTGCATAGAAACTATGCCTCTTCTGCCGTACGGTTCTTCTCCTTTGAATAAAAACACCTTGTTTTAAGCTTGTTCTTTTTCTATTTGTAATCAGTTATCTCACCGAATTCAACAAGTCACCGGAATACATTTACAATTTGTGTATCTTTATTTGATCTGCCAACAAGTGAAAGGGTTTGGTTCATATTCTAGTGTTGGGCACATAGTTTGTAGTGCTACCTATTTCGGGAACAAACTCTATGATCAGTGAGACTGAATTGACAGAACATGTATGTATATAATGTATCTAGGTGCGTCCATTACCCTAAAACGTATGTTTATAAATGTTGCACCAGGAACACACAGTTTAACCTATGGATGCAAAATGTCTTGTTAAGCGGCCTTATGGGTTAGTAGTATGTCACGCTACCCTGAGGTACAGTACAGCACAGCACGCATAAATACCTTGACACTAATATAGATATATTACTCTCTGAGAGAAATCATGCAAATCAGGGAGACTAAGGAGACTCCTCCTCCCCCTCCTCTTCTGCTTTGACTGTGCCAGAATGTAGGTGATGACAGACCCGTACCAGATTTATTCAAAGATTAGTTTTAAGAGACTTCCCTTACACTGCATTTTGCAGCGATCTCTCTTCTCTAAATTTAAGGTCTTGTAGTTCAGCAGGATGTGTTTTGTTCTCATTGTTTTCTCAATAGCTGTGAGTTCTCTATGAGTAGTTAGGAGTTCAGCCCGACAGCACTTTGGTCTTCTCATTAGAAAATTAGAAACCTTGTTCTTCCCACTGCAGAAAATAATCCCCATCTAGATGATCCTCCCAATGGGATTGCTGAAGCTTGGTTTCACCTTGAAGCGACACCAGAAAGGGTAATCAGATTACACAGAGTAACCGGAGAGAAATGAAGTGTGACTTAGAGGCTGTCACATTAACACCTGACTGTAAAAGACAAAAAGCTTCCAGTGACATATAAATATGATTATGCTTTCGTTTGTAAATCAAACAGGTCATAGAGATAGTCAAACTGTTATCAGAGAACATATCTTTGCTGGGGCCATTTGGATTTACAAAACCCTTTTGGAGTGGATCGGAGCTGAAGCATAAGGTCAGACTATAACGTAGATGTTTGCTATGTGTAACAAATGAAATTTGTAGCGGCTTACTATGGTAATGTTAGGTGACCAACATGGTTTGACATTATGACTGCCTTCCTAATATCGTCTAGGTCTCCCTTCTGCCTCCAAAACAATCAGACAATAGACATGAGCCTTTTGAGGGTGTCCCCTGGTGTCTGGTAAAAGTGTTATTAATTGGGACCTTTGGGTCCTATGGGTTGAGGGGAGGGGACTCTGTGGATCAGGTTTATTCCAGTACATCCCACAGCCTCCACAGATGTTTTTTGAGTCGCTCCTAAACCAGTTTTTGCGTGTGTTCCTGTGTCAGGCTGCATCCTGAGTGTCATTGCTGTATGGTGGGGGGTGCCTGGTCTGGGTCATACATGTCTAAGCGACATCCACATGAATGTCAGCAGAACATCGTATTGTCACAAGATGGTCAATGATATTTACTTCTCCTGTCAGTGGTCATAATGTTGTGCCTGATCGGTGTATATACTGATTTAACGATACCTGGCGGGGGCTAGTTCTCTGGACTGGCACTAGGCCAGTGCTACCACCCAAGGGGTTAAAGCGGTAGTTTTTCTTCCAACGGTCAAAATCCATCAGTCATAAAAGTAGGACAGTTATTGAACGATAACTGAAGGTAAGGATCAGTGTGTATTCGGCCGTCGGCAAATTACGTTATGTGAAATGAAACATGTATCAGATTACATTGTGTTTGCTGGGAAGGACTTCCCTTTTTTTATCTTAGATGTACTATTAATGGATTCCAGATATCCACATGTGAGATGTGCGTGTTAAGGCCAGCTGTAGGTGGGTAACCATTGTGTCATAACATAACAGCACACAACTGAGCCTTTGAATGACTGGATCCACTATTACACAGCCATTTCTAATCAAAATAGAAAGACTTCCAAATGGGGGTGACACTCATTTACACACAATTTAACTCTGCTTTAGTTGATTAACCTGCACTGAAGCCTTCTGAGCCACTTACATGTGCAGCATATAATCAGCCTCCCATCTCTAGAGCAAACACCTTCGGGCACCTCCTATCGGTACCTGCTGCCTGTTACAGCAACGCAAACCAAAACCAGAATCTTACCTCTTCATCTCTCACTGTTTTGGGCCATCTCTGTGAGAACCACATTATATTTACAACTCATTTACAACACCAACGTATGTGTCTAATTTGGCTGTTGACATTATTCTCAGCTATTCTCAGCTGAGTCGTGTTAAATGCCTTTTAACATGTCGTCGTTTCCAGCGAATATCCTGCAGTGTCATTCACTACTGATTTACGCGTCTCGTAATGTTTTACAGTTTTCTCTACTTTCATGGTAATCCTAATCTGCCGGCCCGTCAGTAAGCGGTTTACCTTCTGCTGGGCTGTCACTGTAAATGAATGCGCTCGCCGCAATTCATCGTGAACGAGAGGTTGTAAATTTGCTCCATGTGCCTGACAAAGCCCAGATCAGATCTTCATTCCACTTTGTAAGTTATGTCAAAAGGCACCCCTGCTCTCATGCTCGCTTTTGTGTTTGAAGTCTCCCCCGCAGCCATATGGTATTGCTCTCAGGATCAGCTTTTTTTTTTTTATTTCCTGCCATTACACCCGTCCCGTGCAGTGTTCAGCAGTGCGTAAATCTGCCACATCCTCGCGGTGCCTATCGTGGCATTTTAAAGTGAAATGAATCACCATTCTTTTTTTTTTTTTGCTTTGCTTTTTTCTTCTGTGCTTTTGTCTTACATCGTAAGACACCTACATATAACTAAAATATACAGTAACTAGGAAATGGATGACAAATGGTAGACAGAAAAAATAAGCCAATTTCTAGAGTTGAGATCACTCACTGTGTCGCTGTGTGGATTTGAGAGTAAAAAGGTCTTTTTGGAGAGTTCAGCCGATGCAGATGGCGGATGAGTTGAAACAAAGGAAAAAATAAAAGTTCTTATTTCTGCCTGAACACTGTGTCGGCATCTTGTAAGAGCTGTGTTATAAAAGTAACGCGCTCCAGTTAGAAAAAAAAAAGAATGTGAAACAGAGCGCTTTCTAATGACTGTCCTCCTCACCTTGTGGAATTAAAATCCACAGTAAAAAAAAAAAAAAAAAGCATCTCATGTGGCTAAAACCTTAGAGAACTGACAGAATTATTTGCATTTCCATGTAGCCAGGGATAACTCAACCCACGCACTCTCACGCATCTTGCATTATCATGTTCAAGTGACTGACTGGGTTACAAGGCTGAGGAGAGTGGTTGGTAAGGATTCGTTGGATGAAGACACATCCATTCTCCTGAAGAAATGTGAATATGTTTGTGAGATAAATTGCACATTTCGCCAGTGCCTCTCACTGTGCCTCTCATCGTCTTTATGTACACTTCATGGTAGCCAGATCTGGGCTTCTGTGCAGTTCGGGGAATTTTGCCTCCAGGAGCTGTGATTGGATTCCCATTCGTCTGGCAGCTTTTGTATAATACTCAAAGTGGAGAGGACCTTGGCTGGATCGCGCCGCATATTTCCACCAAGGAAACCGTCTCAGAACCAGTCGTGTCCAGACAGGGCAAACACGCAGCTGAAAAGAAAAAGGCAAATAATCACTCCAACGCACTGACTCCTGCGCTTACTGCATACACTAAAGGGATAACATCCAAAATGATTTATCTGGGAAAGAGAAAGGAGGACGTTTGTGTTGTTTTGTTTTCCTTGGTGCACATCAGTGGATTTCATTCGTTAAACAAAGGTGCTGCCGTTGAACCCGAAAGTGTTTCTCACTTTTTTTTTACATGAGAACCGTTTCTACGAACGCACACGGAGGGAGTTAAGACTTCATCAACATGTGCAGGTTCAGCTTACGGGATGTCTGTACCTGGCTGCACACACTTTAGAGGAAGCTGAGTGGTCTCCTGCCGGAGACGGAGCATGTACCGCCAAAGTAGAAACAGGAAAAATGAAAATATTTGAGGATTTGACAACCCATTCACAGAGCCTGACACATAGATCTATGTGAGGATGCAGTGCTTTAACTTTAGGATGTAATATCGCATATTGGTGGTCAATATGAGCTGTGGGGGCTGAGCAACAGTGTCAAAGTCAACTCATTGCTTCGAAGATAAGATAAGATAAAGCCTTATTGTCTGCCGCAGATGGTGGCGGGGCTCAACAGGCACATACACTTCACGAGAAAACAAAACATACATACATACATTGACACACATAATAAAGGACACGCATCCAAAAACCAGCAACAGACTGCAGGGCCCATTCAATATTGCTCAGAGTGGTTCTGGTAGAGGGAAGGAAAGATGTTTTTGTGGGCCAGTGGTACTTCATAGTGTCTGCCTGATATGCAGTAACATGAAGGAGTGGTGGAGTGGGTGTGAGGGGTCCTCAGTGATCAGGGTGGCTTTTCTCATCACTGAGTACAAGGAGTTCATCAGGAGGGATGTAGACTCCAGCGAGCAAAAAAAATCTTGTAAGGCCGTAAATGCCTCTTTCTCTGACAGCAGTTTGATTTATGACACAGAATAAATAAAGGCTTTAAGACGTATTACGGTTTGTGCCGTGCTACTCCGTGTAGCAATGCGTTGATGACGGGGTCTCCATATCACTTGAATGAATAAATCGCTGAAATAGAAGAAAGTTATCGTTCAAACCAACGTTTTGTGAGTAGGAAATGAATTCAAATTGAGCAACTTGAAGGTTAAGAGAAGTGGAAAACAGCATAAAATAAGTACTGGGTAAATAAAGATAACGCAGTGTTGCAATTCTCTATAAACTATTTGAGGGGTTTTTCTGATCTTAATTAATTGACACGCTGAGAGAAGACTCAATTAAGCTCTGCGTTTAACTTAGCTTTAAAATACTCGCTAAATTGATCAGTCATCTCAATAGTACAAATATTCTATATCTCCCTTTTATACCCGAGACTAAGTTGTACATTTGTTGGACATTTGAGGAAGTTACCACAGCAGACCCCTCTTTCCTCCTTCACATTTACACACTTGCCTCATCAGCAGAGGTGGTTATAGGCCAGCGTCTGTCCAGAGGTCAGATCATTACCAATGCAGCCATGGATCATAGATACAGCCCTCATATTAGTCCTTCCTTCATCATTCCCCTCTGACCTCGTCCGCAGCTGCACTACCTCTCATCTTTATGATTAGAAAATGGCCCAATCCTTCTCCTTCACTCTCACCGTTCCCTACAGACTCAGCACTCGTCTTCCATCATTATAATTATTTGACCATCCATATTAATTGACAAATTTGTCAGTGGAGTCTATTACACCATTTGTCATGTGCCACCGCTCTGTTTTATTATTGTGGACCTGAAAGCTCTGGCAGGACTGACTTGTCCCTCAGATCCCCTCCAAGGGGTAATTACTTCGGGGTCGTCTTGTTGGTGGGGAAGGATTTTCATTACTGTCACTTGTTATGTACTGAACATTTAGCTGCTGTCAGGCGATGTCAGTCACTGTTCCCTCGGGAGTTACTCGCATTTTTCTTCAGTTTGGCGATACAAAGCTTTACAGAGTTAAAGCAGTCGCCTGAGAAACTTTCAACGATTGCTGGCAGATATTCTGGGGAATTTAAGATCCTTAAAACCTGTCCCTCTCTTTCAAAAATATTACATATTTAAGAACATGAAATAAAACACACAGCTTTTCCTGATGAAATCATGTCTGGCCTTTTTTTTTTTTTTTTTTTTTTTTCCTGAATGAGATAGCATAGAATTTGTGCCGCTGGCGACGGGTGCTGGCAGGAGCAGCTCAAAGCCTGTGAAAGTCAAATGCTGTCTCTTTCGGTTTGAGAGAACAATTTTTTTGAAAATGCGAGCTAAAATTCCAGACGCCTCAAGCGCGCCGTATTCCAGTTTTCGTCTACAGTTGCATGCAGCAAGACGCTTGAATAATACAGTAGGAACTATTTGTTCAGCTCTAATGTGTAAAATATGTGAGGCACATGCAGCATTTGTTGAATTAACATACAAATTGCTGATATATTATCTTGTGGAATTTTCCGAAATCTGGCAAGACAGCATTTTCTTGTCCAAATGTTTTATATTCTGCGCTGCACGCGGCCTTATAAGCAGCCTGGTGATGTTTTACACTGATGAAATAACCAGGCAGCTTTCCAGAATATTATCTCTTCTATTTAGTCACACTGTGCCGAGCACTCATGCACAATTGTGTACATAAGCATTTATCAAAATCTGTAGTCTGTTTTGAAATATTAAGCTGGGTCCATTGACCATCCTATGGCCCTCATCATGATGTAGTGGACATCTAATGTCGACTGGCTTGGGGGGGGGGGGGGGGGGGGGGGGGGGGGGTAGGAATTTGAGCTCAGCACTTTCTTCCAGGCTTTGGTCCTAACCAGCCTCCTCAAAGCCCAATGTCAGCCCTGTCCTTTGATGTATGGATGGAGGCGTTTTGTTCAAAGGGATAACCTTTCCTGGGCACTTCTTTGAAATGATAATTCACTGGCTTGCCGCAGGTGGAGCTGGAGCTCTCTCAGCAGAGAGGTCAATCAAAGTCAAATGGACGGGCCGTCCACAGCTTCATCCGAGTATCCGTGCCAGTGCCAGGCTGCCGCTGACAGGCCTGCCAGCAACCTAATCTCTAGTTTTGGTAAAGGGAGAGGACACAAGGGATGTCACAGTGACAAGCAGATTTTAAGCAGCAGAGTGTGAGGTGTAACACTAGTGCCGTCCTGGTCTGTAAGGATATAAGAATGCTTATGTGGGTTTCGGTGTTTACACTGCTCCAACTATAGATGTCGGAGTTTTCCTTTGATTTTACCAAGCTGCAGTCTCTGTCTCCTGGTATCGAGGGGGACGCAGCTGCGTGTAATTACGTCAGTAATAAAGCCTGGATATGGTCCACCTGCCACAGAGTGAACCCTCCATCCAATCCCGCGCACCCAACAACAAAGGAGACGAGTGCTCACTGATTATGGCTTTGATGATGCAGCTCAGAGGCTGTGTTTTACGGGGAGATATTTCTGGCTCGGGAATAATTCGTGGGAATTATTCAATCTGTCTCGAACAATGATCACAGACAACGGTCATATGTCACACGTGTCATGTTAGAGGTGAGTTAGTCATGAAAACAAACACAATATGCATTTAGTTTCTCCGTGTACGTTGTGTGCAGTTCAATTTGCCCAGCTACTGTGACGGGTCCGTTCCCCAGGTTACCTTCCATCCAGTGCATGCTTGCGTTTAGTCACTACAACCCAGAACATGAGCAAATAGCGTGAATGAATTAATTGTTTCAGCCGATAATGATACTGTCAGTCTCCCGTCATTGTCGTCCATCTGGATGCAGCTATTCAGAATTCTGCATCAGCTGCTGCCTCCGTAACGAGGCGGCGCAGGACACACAGACACTCGTCTCCCTTGGGTTCGGGCTCCAGCTGGAGCAAACATGCCAGGGCAACCTGTCCCTATTATTGTTTGTGACAGAATCAAGAAGGAAATGCAAGTAGCAAAAGTGCGTGTGTGGACTCCGCACGTCAGATTCTGCTGGCAGTGCCCCCAATGTAATTATGGGCATGGGTGGCCAGCTATGACAGCTCATCTGTTAGCCAGCCAGTAGGAGTCTGGGGCACCTGGTGAGCCCCGCGCCAGCACGATGAGCCGCAGATACACACAAATTAAAAATCACCTCCGGATTGTCATGAAACAAGAGCTGTGAATAAAGGACAATTTCATATCGTTTCATGCCTCTCATGAATGTGTCTGCCACCAGCTGACAGAGCTAACCTCTCCCAGTCCTTGTTTCTCTGCAGATGAGTTACAAATGCATAAGTTGAATGGCTGGCATTATCATTTTAATTAGTCTCTGCTTATCATGTATTCAGCGTTCAATTACAACAAAGACCCATAGGTTTAGAATTGATTAAGCCGGAAGAACAAAGTGTTCTGCAGGGGATTTAAATGGAATAACTGAAATTAGATCTTTAACCTGCGTCATTGCATATTTCAGAGTACAACATTAGTGTTGACAAATACTCCCTGCATCTAATGATCTATTAATGTCTTTTACAGTGTAATACAAAAGTGAATTAGCCCTCGCTGCACCGTTGAAACGCAGCCAAGTTGCTCAGATTCCTCTCAACTTTTCACATTTTCCCTAATCTATCAAGAATTAAATAGTTAATTATCGTGCAAAATTTAGAAATAAAGCAGTTTAATCATTTTTTACGGACCGTTGAGTTCTGTCGAGCACAGCTCAAAGAGCGAGGGGTCAAGCCAAACGCACAGTCTGGTGCCTTATTGTGCAGAACACATTTCTGTCAATACGATCACCCCTCCCATATTTAACCAGGGGACCAAGTCGTTCTGTGCTCACCCTTTGACTAAGGCCGTCCAATCAGGGATGAGTAATGACTGGGCAGGTTAGCATGCAGTGATCCCAGCTTTCTAATTAGTCTTCCATTAACTTTTTTAACCTTGGCAACTGTGGGGTGCACACTCAACACACACACATACACACCTCACAGCTTTGGACAAAAGTATCGTCCCTTTACTCTTTACGCAACTGAAAATGTAAAGTGAAGTATTTAGTAATGTTTTCTGGTCCACTGTGGCCATTTAAATGATGCCTACTTTCAACCTAATTGGACAGACAAGTATGTTTCAGTATGTTTGTCCTATAGCCATATAGTACAGTATGTTTGCACACAGGAAACACATTTGACTTTCAGAGAAGGGCCTATTTCAGGTGCAAAGTGTTTAATTCCTAAAGAGATAGTCACAGTTCACCTTCTCCGTTGGATTTGATTCATTTCTTGGCCAGCAGTGTTTGTTCAGATACTGATCGGCCAACGACCTGTGCCTGCCTTTCTGGTTCCATCCTGGTCTGGCTGATATCTGTCAAAAGACCATCCGATGTGTTTTTGATCCGAGGAATAAAAGAGCTTGTCCGTGCCTTGTGCAGAATGTGGACGTGCTGTAACAGAAACTCGACAAAGAGATTGACAGTAAGGGAGAGACAGCATATGCCATGGATACTAAAATTTTCAGTTTAATTTTTTTTTTTTCTTTTTGGTATTGGTACAACTATATCAAGTAATGTTTCCACTTGCTTTATCACACCAAAAGCAGCATAGTACAAATGCAATCTAGCCTTAATGGTATCTACGTGTCTACTGGCCTTTCTGTGTGATGTGAAGCTTGAATTCATGATTCATCCTGTTTCACAGCAGGCAGTCAGTTTGAGAGTGGAGCGCCACAAAAGAGTGATGGAAATTCCTGGGGAGCTGCTGTCCTGTGGCCTTCCAGCCCCCAGTGGTATGCACTATCTCGGCGCATTGTCATTTTTTTTTCTGTTTGTCAGCGAGTGCACGACTTCAAAGGCGACTTAAGCTTTTTTTTTTACTTTCTGCCGGGAGTTGAGAGAGGGAGTCTAGATTTTATGAACAAAGCCCCCTAAGACATCCACCAAAATAAAATGTTACGATCCCGCATGCAGGATCTAACATTTACTCCAAAGCACTGATCATAAACTATTAATAGATATACAGTATGGCTGTATGAACACCAGAGGGGTGCCTCTTTGAATTGGATCCTGGTGTTGGATAGGGTCAGGAATGGGGCTAAAGCTGCTGAGCTCCTTTTATTCCTCCAGAACATCCTTTTCCTGCATAGCTAGGGGATGGCGGGAGGATAGCTACCATTAAGGCTGTTGTGTAAAACTGCCATTATTCAGTCAAGTGATTATCTGCTGCTGTGGTGTGTAATGCATCTCTGTGACTGTGACTGATGCCTGCACATTTAAGACTCCGCTGGAGAAGGGTGAAAGTGAAAGAGGTGACCTCCTCCGCTCCAATCTTGCAAAAGCTCTGTGTACAACTCTTTTTAGACGCATTAACACAGTGTGTGCACCGGGCAAGTGGATGGCTTTATATTTTATTAAACCAAAAGTAGTCGTCTTGTTTACTGTGAAAAGCAGAGCAGACTAAGAAAACCGTGATTTTGTGATTATTTGCTATATTTGTGATGCATCCTAAACACGTGTGATTATTTTCTCCACTTTGGGCATCTTCTTATGTGTTAATGTCAAAATAATTCAACTATTCAATTTAGTAAGCACATCCTCAGATATTTGTTTTAACTACAGTGGTGGAGAAAGGTTTTCAACACCCCATGCATGTATGAAATATTGCATTAACAATCCCTCTTAGGTCTTCAAGTGCAATTTATTTTAGTACAGTCACAGACAAAATACTGAACAAATCTTAAAACAGCCATTAAAAGCTTAAAATTGTTTGGTTCCATTAAAATACATAAGAAAATTTGAGGGCATTTTGGTACCATTGATCCACTAATGAAGGCTGTGTTTTTTATTAAAAGACGCATTTTTCTGCTGCCGTGCTTCGTGTCTATATAAATCCAGTACATTTGAAAGTTCTTCTGGATGTGCGGATGCTGTCCTTCAGCAGTTGGATCCACTCTTTGGTCCAAGAGTTTCTTCAGCAAGAAATGACAACATTCTGATCCACAAAAACGCCGAATGATATCACAGGGGCTCTAGCAGCAGTCGTCAAAACCAACCTGGTGTCCAGTTTTCCACCCTCACTGTATGTGGTCGACTATGATTACGGCTTAAGGTCCTACAAGGCTGTCAAGAAGCTTCTGATCAGTGACACAGATGTTAGCCCAGCGTTGTTGGCCCCAAGCTCACAAGAACCGGACAGTCGGGAATTGGAAGAAGATTCTGTGGTCACACGAGTCCAGTTTCCAGCTTTATCTTCCTCCTGCTAATGTGAGGGTACGCAGAAGGCCAGGCGAAACATTATCTCCAGCATGTATGGTACAGTCAAAAATGGTGGAGGCAGTGTCATGGTTTGGGGATGCATGAGCGCTGCTGGTGTTGGTCATCTCACTGTCTGTGATGACACATTGAACTCTGACAAATATTGTGCCATTCGCCAAACCCATATGCTCCCTCCTGCCCGTGCTCTGTTCCATCGAGGTCGAAACTGGATGTTTCAACCAGACATTGCCCCTTGCCACACATCCAGGACCAGTAGAACTTGGCTGCAGGAGCAACATTATCCAGGTCTTACAGTGGCCAACTCAATCCCCCGGACATGAGTTCCATTGAAAATCTGTGGTGGATTATCAAAAGGCCTGTTTCAAAGCACAAACCAAAGAATTTAGAAGAATTAAAAGTAGTAATTCAAGAAGAATGTGACAAGATAAGCCCTCAACAGTGTGAAATTCTTGTGGGGAACATGCCAGCCAGGATTAGTGCTCTATCGCGCGCTAATGGCAGGAGTACTGAATATTAATTTGATGGTTTATTTATTTTTTGTTCAGTTTTGAACACATTCTCTGTTATTTGCTGCCTTTGATACAAACAATGTTGAGAACTGACAAACTGTCAAGAATTTAGTTTTTTCTTGCAAGCAATAAACTAAATATATATAATTTGTATTTGTTTGTGTCTGTCTAATGGTGCCACACATTCTGAAACACAATAAAAAGGTTTTTCCACTAATAAAGATTGTGTAAAATTTTCAGGGTGTCCGAAAACTTTTGTCCACCACCGTACGTTGGTTCTGTTCATTAAACAGGGAGGCACCTCTCTGCTTCACAGTTCCCCCACAATGCTGGTTGGAGCTGTGCTGCATCAGGCGTAAAATGAGAGGATTTCTGTGGTTTACACATGAAAAGGTTTCTTGTCTGTCCCAAAACTGCAACACTTACTCCGCGTGCGAAGCAACACCTTTCAAATAATGCACCATTGGTTTCCGGAGCTGAGGAGAAATTAAGCGCAGAGAGTACAGTTTTGGTGGTCGGCGAGGGCTGAGAGCAAATAATGAGAAAAACAGGTCATCCAGAGTGTTTCCTCACTCTCTGCTTAGATTTCAAACTTTCTAACCAGAGGTGTGACTGGCATTGATCATCAGCACTCACTGACTTATTTATGTGTTGTTGTGCAAAAAGCCTCTAAAATACAACTGATTTCACCTTTTTGGAAATGTATAGACTTTATAGAGTTTTACTTCTTTCTTGACATTGTTAACCTCTGGCGGGGGCGTCGTTGTCATTTAGCCCACTTCACTTGATATTGTCAAGTTTACTGCAAACAACTGCATGGTTGTTAAACTAGAAATCCAATCTAAAAAGAAACAAGAAAGAAAGGCAAATAGGCTTTGACATGATTTAAACATTTCTTCACCATTATCAGATAGATGTGACGGCTGTAACAGATTGCATGGCCCCAACAAAACCTTGGTGTGAACATAATGGAGTTGGTTTGGGATTTCATAAGTAGACGTAATCAGCTGAGACGGTCTGAATAGTTGTTGCTCAGAACATCTGCTCAACAAATAACTTAGTGCAGGGGTCTTCAACGTTTTTCAGGCCAAGGACCCACTAACTGATGAAGAGATTAAGTAGGAACCCCCTACCTACTATATGTGTTCTATATTAAACTCGGCCTAGTGCTATTTATAGACATATAGTATTATTGTTATCATTTTGCATTCAATATTAATCTATTCAAATAATACACAGTTTCAAATATTCATTCTTTTTATTTCAAACATGTGCAGTAGGGTGGCCGTACAACTGCCGGAAACACAAACAGACCTACATAACACTAAAGCTAAACATAGCTACTGTACTATTGTTATTTAAACATAGCTAAATAATTAAAATAAAAGTTCTAGGATTTAACTTTAAACGTAGCCAAATGTTGTAAGGACACCAGTTGCTTTTCCCTCAGTAGTTGGCTGATGGAAGTGAGCTGCACTGTCAGCTTCTCTTCTGCTAATATTTCATCTTGGGACTGAAGAGGCCCTCAACCAACTGTGGGGAACCTGACAGAATTACAGTGTAATATAGGGCCTCATGATTGGCTCACCAGCAACAGGGGTGGGGCCTGTTGTGTACAGGATGCTTACGCGCTGAGTGAAAGATATCTTCTGTCTTCATTGATCCCTTTACTGAAATGTATTGGATTCATTAATGACACATTAATGCGTATTTAAGAAATTTAACTTTGTGGGGGAAAATTAAAAAATATATATGTCTAATCAACCCGCCCTGCAGTACCTCTGTGGACCCCTTGTTGAAGACCTATGACTTGGTGGTCAAACAAAATATTGATTTGGTTTTTATTATCCAAATAACTCAACTTTGAAAAGGGTTCATTGGCAAATTCAACTATTCTTTGCGTTATTTTAGCAATGATTCCCATAGTGCTACATTTTACATTTTAATTCTGTTGTCTGTCCTGTTTCTTATGACAGTGAGACAGAAAAATGGGAAAATTATTTATTCTGTTTCCAAGCTTTTTAGTTACACAGCCTTCCACAATCTTTTATGACATTAAATCGAGGATATAATATCAAATGAACTCATTCCATGTTGTTTTTCTTGTAAGCATTTAATTATAGTATCCATAGTTTTAGAGGTCAAGTAAAAACCATAAATTTAGTTTTTTTCTTAGTAGTTCTCCATTACTTCTCTTGCTCTGTGTAATACGGAGAGGTACAATATGAGTCACCCATTCGAGAATGCTCATTGTGATGCTGTACTGTTCTGTAATATTTTCTAAAACTTGTCGCAGCTGGTATTGCTTGGACGGTCTCGATTAGGAGGGTAACGAATTCGATTTCTGAATGGCTGTGTTCGTGTACTGCGCCGCTGTGGCAGACTAAATTTGTCCAGTTACTTTCTCTGCCATGTAATTCACCACTGAGAACTTTTTGCAGCGACAATCCTCCCTTAATTACTCTTCTGTCTCCTTCCTCTACAGATCACACGGGTCATTTTCTGTGTCTTCCTCGAGACTGATTTTGCCATCTACAAGAAGAAGATGTCTTTAATTTTTCAAGGTACGTGGGGTTTCTTTTCCAATCGGCTTCAGTGCATTTCATTAATATTATATCATTAGAGTGGGTTTCTCTGTTGGGCGTTGGCGCTGGTGTGTTCTCCAAGGATCCATCACGAGATTCGGATAATATGTCATGTCACCACCTACCTAAATGACCGTTTGTTGATGCTTTCTTTTCTGGAGCAAGTGTGGGAAACATCTGCAGCCAAAGATATCTTGTTCCTGGAAAGCAACACTATGACGACACGTGACATTCTGATGACACTTTAATGTCAGATTTGAGTGACTACAACAACAATCCGTTGCGCTAAATTTCTCCCACGAAAACTAAAAAGATTCTGCGATGCATAGCAACCCAGTGATAGCCCTTGGTTACCGTTCCTCAATTCTGTGTGTGTGGAATAAACAAACATCCATTATCTTCCACTCCCACTCTCCTTTCTGTCCCTTTCTCAATTCCCACCCCCCTTTCATGCCATCATCTGTTTTTTTTTTTTTTTGTTTTTGTGTTTTTTTTCGGGGACCAGGGGCAGTCACCAGCTCTGATGGCGGCTCCACAGAGGATTGAGTTGAATAGCTGGGGAGCTGAAAGAGGCTGGCTAGCTTCACCGGCCTAGCATTACCTCCCATTTACTTCACTTTTCCCTCCTCACCTCCCCAACGGAATACCAGCTCTCAGGCCTTCATCTGGCTGCTCCCAGATGGAGAGTGTTTTGTTCTCCCCGCACTCCCGTCATCTCTCCCGCTCCCCGCCCAGACTCTTCCCTGAAAGATTACATTCCGAGGAGAGACCTTAATTATACCGCCTGCCCCCGTGCACCCAGCAGCCGTCTCATCATATTAGGGCTTTGAGATGAGAATCTGGAGCTGTTGTTCTCCAGTTATCACTCTTGCCATTTAAAAGTGCTGTCAGTGGATAAATGCCCCGCATCTCTCCGTGGCTGGGAACGGGGAAGGAGCAGAGTGAAAGTCGGTGAGCGTGCTTGTCTGTGTGTGCGTTTCACAAAGGGCTCTGAGAAAAGTTTTGCTGGTCACATTATTAGAAGATGTATTTTTTAAAACTGCTGTTTGCTAAAACGCAACGAGGCAGAGGTCGGTTTTTGATGAAACGTGGGGTCGATTCAGGGCGCCCCACAGCATCTGCTGCCACGCAAGTGCTTTTCTCATCAGCCTCTCGCTTGTCACATGTCCTTTGGCCCCTGGATCAGGGTCAACTTTATCACTGCTCTATGTATATGCGTGGGATGAAGAAGGATATTGGATCTCTTGGAGACAAAGTGTTAAATAAATATGTTCCCATTCGTTTTCATTGCCTGAAGTGAAGCGGGAACCTTCACACCACCGTCATCTACATCTCTTCTACTGTCTCACCTTATGTGCAGGTTCAAAGCATTTAACACATTCTCCATGAAAACAAAAGCTCTGTTAGGTTCCATAAGAAAAAAAATGAAAGATAACACATATTACTTATGACTTAGACTCGACGCTCACAGAAGGGAGTGAATTCACATGTGTAATCCAAATGGCCTTGCGCTACGTTGATGATTTTTAAAAGTAGCCAAAGGGTGCGTTTCAAGGAAAGAAAATCTGATTTGTGTGATTGCGCCGTGTAGGTAATGCATAACCCCGTTGTGTGAAAAGACTTGCGTTTAGCCTGAGCAGAACGGCAGTGGTGAATCCGAGGCTGTGAATTAGCTCTGCGGGTGTGCCGAGCACTTTCCGAACATCTCATCATCCTCGCTGCTAGAGAGACAGTCAGTGGTGACACCGAATGCATCACACGGAGGCATGAGACCGCTCCGTCTCACGCAACATCCTCTCACTTTCAAAAAACCCCATGTCACATTTGCCCTCCCCCCCATTTCTTTCCCCTCCCCCCTCTCCTCACTTATTCTCACTTATGTGGCTCCTTGTTTTCATCCCACGCGTCCATTACCTCACCCCTCCTCTTTCTGTCGTTCTTCCTCGTCGCAACGAGGGGGAGCTTCTTCGCTCTCCTTCTGTCGGCGAGCTGTGATGGAGCTGTTGCGAACGGTGGCCTTGGTATTTCCGTAATCTGCATGCGCACGTGTGGTCATGTGAAACCGATCATCTTCCCTGTGACATCAGCTTCAAAGAGCTGAGACTGTGTAGAATAGATTTTTTATTGAAGTCTCACTACTCTCATTTTTCATTGTATAGCCGCTTTCCTCATATTCAAGCAATCTGTCAAGTGACAATGACTGGAGCAGGAATGTGTAAACAGGACATTTGCATACAGGAAATTACTTTATTACAATGTGCCTTTCCACAAGCTGTCACAGTGATAGAGCCAAAATATAGTTACTCCTCTGCAGAGGGAGGAAACTGAAAAATAGCCCGGGCTGACTAAAATACACAGGCGCATCGGCCGTGACACGCGCGCATATAAAACCCGAGAGCTGCACCATGTCGAGTGGGGTGTTTTTGAACGCCACCGAAAAAGATTTGACCAGATATCTGCAAATTCTGCGCCGGTATGTGCCCGTTTTTAAAGCAGACTCACCCATGGAGCGGCCGTTTGATGAGTAACACTGGGAGTGCTCGCATGCGCGGAGACAAAGGTCTTTTTATGCTGTAACCAGCTCAAGGGGCACTCCATGCGTTTAAGTTTCGTCAAAAGAGGCCTCTCGAACACACAAACCAACTCATGCACCCGGCTACCAGCTTTCATCTCTGTAGCGCTGTGCAACATCCATTACCCACCTCAGCAACTGAGCTCATAACCAGTGATATAATGACCTATTCATAACTCCAAAAGCCGTAAACAGTACACATCTCACTTTTATGCAGAAATTTAAAAATTTGAAAGGATTCCATATGGTTTTATTTTTAGCAAAAATAAAATACAAAGCCTTAAGGATTGACATACTGAGTCCAATCAATGCAATTAATCATATCACATTGTTCTATTATATATTCTGGTTGACATGATTGACCACATGCTTGCCTTGGCTCGTATTATTTGTGAGCATGGAAGCAGTCAGGCAGCTGTGGTTGTAGAGAGTAAAAGCGTGTTGAAATTGATTCTGGGTACACTCCTCCACTAATATGATCCGGGTGGCTGCCCACAAGCTGGGCTCCATCTCTTCTTCTCCTCAATCAGCCACGGTGCTGACAATATTAACACAGCCCACAGATCTGCAGGGCCGGCTGCGTTCCCTCCAACTGTTTCACCGACTTTCCAATTGACATTTATTTACATGGCTCCTCGTACGCTCTACACTCGCAAGCCCCTCAACCCACACACATACACCTAACCACCGACGTCCATTATAAACACCCCCGACCCCTCAACTACTTCGGAATAAGTAAAGCTGTGGTATGCTCAGGCTTTTATCACACACATGTAATTTGTTGACGGAGGATATGAAGGGCTCCAGGAACCCTGCGAGGGGCGAAAATGAAGTCTGTGTCGGTTTCACAAGTCCGTCCCCCTGGGGCAGGGAAATGAGGAGACCACGGTATGTTAGTGATGTGACCGTCAGGAATACATAGTCTTTCAGTCGACGTTTGCAGATATGGGGATTCGAGGGTTAGCTCATCGTGTTCACATGTCTGTGCATAAATCACACATCAGGAAATACCAGCACATTTAGTAATGGCTAGACATGGTTGCTGCGATTGGCTCTGGTGCCGTCCGGTTCAAAAAGCCAAACCGTTCCTGAAAAGCTATTCCGATATGTGAGTGAAAAGGTAATCTAGAGGTATAGCTCTTCCACTTCCTTGTCAAAAATTTAATGAAAAGGTCGATGCTTCTTTCCAAGAGTGAGATAAGTGAATCGATAGCACCTTTTTTCTTTCTTTTTTTTTTGTTGACACTGGAGCCAGGAGACAGTTAGCTTAACCTAGCTTAGCACAATGCAGCCAGAAAGCGCTTGGGCCTGTTAAAAAGGTTTATGTTGCCAATTGTTTGATGCGAGATATAAAAAAACAAGGTTGAGACTAAACAGTGACCCTTACACAAGCACTAATAGGTGGACATTTTTCACTTTTAGACACATCCTGTAATCTTATTCTTGGATACATGAATGGCTGCGTTTGCCAAACACATATTCAACCATCTTGAATGAAACTTTGCATGTCTAAATTTGGATCTGTTTTTTCCACACTACGGCTCACGCACGTTTCCTGTGTCGACACTAATGTTGAGCTCATGTTATAGTATGTGGCTGTAGCTGAGGCGCCACATGTTTCCATTCCTGCTCTGTTGTTGTACTGTATCAGAGGGGCCTTCCTTTGTTTCCCCAAGCAGGGTTAGATTAATGCACTGTACCCTTTTATTCACTGTTATACAAAAGAAAAGCTTGTCGCCATATCCACAGGGAGCTCTGATGGTTACACTTCTGCTGAACAGATGACAACAGCCTTTCATCAAAGCTAACGCACGCTTTTCCTTGTTAACCACAGTGCGATCGTTTCACAGACTCCTGCGCAGCCGTACACACAAGTTATTGTGTATTCCCTTCTTTCATTGCACATGCATGCAGACACACACACCATGCACATATATAAAAAAAAAAGGCAAGCACACATTTACTGTATGTACATCTTGAGGAATGCTGATGTGAGTGTGTTTGAGAGCTACGAGCGGGTGTCCACAGTTCCTTTCTCCCTCCTCCGTCTCTCACTGTGCAGTTCCTCCTGAAGCAGCATCCAAAGCCTCCTTCTCATCTCCCACCGTGCAGCTCAACTCATCCACCCAGAAACACCTCTACTTCACTCAGTCTGTCTCACACAATAGAGTAACAGAGAAAAGAAGAGAGGAAATCAAAGGTTTTTTTGGTGGGGGGAGGGGGAGGGGTGTAAGGTGCAGTCGTCCATGGCAATTTGCAGTCCTTGTAATTTGAGGAAATAGGAGGTTTTGTGTCATTTATGCTGAGCCTACCAGTATAGATTTAATTGAAAAAGAATGTCTCATGAATGTGACCCTCCCAAAAACACATGCCCACGTACTCAGTAATTTGGTGTAATAACTCAACTAGATCCAAGGCCGTCTGGTGGTGGTGGTAGTAGTGGTGGTGGTGGTGGTGGACGTCGGTCAGGGTTGTTGGTAAAAATTCAGAGCCTGGTGGCTGGTGTGATGAAAAAGGGGGTGGTGAAAGAGTTTCAACGAGGGTTTGGACGCATGAACGTGATCAAGTTTCAGTCCCATTCTGGGGAATATCTCCAAGCGCCAACAGCGTGGCATCAAAATATTGTGCTCTAATGTCATAATGGTGATGATGACTGGTGGTATTGTACATTATGAAACAGCATGGTTTGACACACTGTCATTTTCCCCCCTCTGCCAGACAATGACATGGAGGTTACAGAGGATCAGCCGAAGGGAGGTGAGTGACAGGATATTTCATGGTTGCCTATTCACCTTAACACCTCCATTAAAGCACACACAGGCTGAGTGAGTGGCGTAGCCTCAGCTCGTGACAGTGATTTGCTAAGTCTTACACAGCAGATGAAATTGAATGTTTATTCATTTTGGTGACAACTTGAATCCCGAGCCTGACTCATCGCAGTTAAAAATACTCGATGTCAGGTACAGTACATTACAAGAGCTTATATCCACGGCTAATTCCCCCAACACCGTCCTTTTCATCCGGCTTACGGGCACAATGCCTTCAAACCACCTAAAGAAACAAGTGACAAAGAAACAGCAAGGCGACATCGCTCCGCAGCATGGCGCCAGGTGATAGCAGAAACACAACCATCAGTGCGTAATGTGTTTATCACCACAGCATCTCGGCGCACGGCCTGAAACTCCCAGATACTGCTTATCAGGGTAAACTATTGACATTTGACAGCCCACTGGTGTCCCGAATAAGCAATCCCACAAACAGAAAGCCTCATGGAAGTGCTGTATATATTGTTTGAATAGCAGAAATATTAGGTCCAACGAGTTTTTTTGCTCTCACCGGTAGACAAAAATAAGACATTTTTTGCTCATATCAGTTTTCTGCAAGGTACAGTAGCCCTTAAAAAGAATTTGATGCGCTTTTTTTTCCTGAATACAAGGGCAACTTGAGCAAGATGTTCACATCTAACTACCGGGTTCCTTGAAAACTTCATAGTGCATGTGCAACCAGCTAAGCAGAGACCGATGTTAGTTTTACTGTCTGTCCAAGGAAGTGTTCATATTACCTTAGATGTAGAACCCAGGGTGCTATCAAAATGTTTTTCCTCCCACAGTCACCCCCGTGATTTGCCAATTACACGCATCTGTGTTTTCAATGAGATTCCATTTTGGGTGAGCATAAAAGGGCTGTTTTATAAGTGCACTGTAAAATGTGATATTCCAGAGTGAAACAATGTGCAATGTGTAATGGCTAAATCATAAAGACTTGGCCCAGGAGGAAGTGCATTTGGGAGTTTGTCCTGACCAGCTATATCATTTTCTGTTGCGTTCCTCGCCAGCTATTTTACACTGCGTACTGTATAATAACATAGCATCAGACCATATCACGCCAACGGGTGAGACAACCCCTAGCACTGTTGTATCATCTTGCCAGCCCCTACTCTGGTCCAGTTTGGCCTTGTTTGATGGGCTTCTCTGCCCGTGCCAAGGACTGGCCTTTTATTCTGCTCCATCAGCCAGAGTTTGAATCAGTCAGCCTGGAATCCTTTCAAAGGTTCGAATGACTGCCATTCTCACATGGAATGGCGCTTTTGTTCCACGCCGTGGTCTGGAGTCGGTCTCAAAGCCTCACATTCTTCTCTTCTCTCCCAGCACAGTAATTTTTTATTTATTTTTTTTGTGTGTGTCAGGCAGGTATAAAACAAAACAGAGTGAGAGCCATCGAGTTCTCCCACAGGCTTTTGTTGCACAGTCAGCCGAGACAGGATGTTGGAATTAGAATAATCACTGCTACGATGAGTTTATCAAAAGTCATCTTCAGTCACACCGACTCACTTAACGGTTTCAACGTGGCGTTCCCTTTGCATCCTGACTGTGTTGAGTGATAACGATTCGTCGCTTTCACGTCACTGATTCACCATGTGTTTTTGTTTGTGTGCAGATAACACACCGCCGTCTACGAAATCTACAGCCAAGGAAGAAAGTGACGACAACAACAGAGGTATGCCTGCTTGGGACTTTGCATTAGAAATTTATGTGTTTGCAGAAAATATCGTTCCTTGTGTATGAAGTATAAGAGCGTGCTCTTGGTCAGTAATCGCTTGCTCTCTGATGCCAAGTTCCTCTTTGGGGAAATGAATACAAGATGAAGCTTGGTCTTTTTTAAAAGAATGTTTTCTTAGAGGCAAACTTGTTTAAGAAGCCATTATCTGGCCATTCTGCTGTTTCAGCCCCTTTGGTTGTATAATATTGAAACAATTATAGGCTTCTCCGATACGATGGACCGGAGATAATTAGATTCTTACACTGGAGGGTGTTAGTAGGCAATTAAAATCGTACACCATCCATTTGTCTTCAAGCCTTAAGGTTGCAGGGATATTTTGAAGATAGCAGTCATGGTTGTTTTCTTTGGGGAAACGGTTCCTCTTACCGGGGCTGGACTAGATAGCGCAGTCACTTCAAGGGCGTCAATACAGTCTGTGTTGTTAAACAAAGCACAATAAGTCGTCGCTCGCTGCCTATTCAGCATACCTTTCCATAATCCACAGCAGTAATACAGCATGATTCACAAATTCAATCACCAGTATTAGAAGGGCATAAGTATTTTGTAATAATCTTTATAAATCCTAATTTATCAGGCCCCGCAGCTTAATAGTAACTAATCCATTCACAAAAGGCCTTGGCACAGCTTTCTAGCATGGGAACACTCAGTCCTTGAGACAACCTCTCTCACAGGACGGGAATGAAATGATTTTGTGCTGCCTGCGCTGTAAAGGTTAGGTCTGGTTCGATGCAGCACATAGGAAGGATTAATCATAGAAAACACTCAGATGTCAAGATAGCACAGAGCACAGGAAAAGCGATCTGCAAAAACAGACTGTCAGCTGTGTAAGACAGATATTATAAGATGCTTGAGACTCTCATACCTCCTCTGTACACCGGTGTAGGATCTTCTTTCAGCAAAAATAGGTGGTATTTCACATCTCGTGTGTAGAGCCAGCAAAGCAGGTCTCCTGTTTGGTACAGTCAATATGTGTAGCACTTTTTTAGAATAAATTGCACTCTGCAGTAGAGTTGGTGAAGTGTGTCTGTCAATATGACTCAGTGTGATCCATCACATCCATCAAACTCCTCGGGGGATTCGCTCTCCCCAGTCCGTGGGTCAGGCATGAGGGGCTTTTAGCCACAGCCACGTACAAGAGAAAACATTAAGGTATTTTACACATTTTTTCCCATGATAAATACGCCGGTTAGTGGACTGAAGGTAATTATAGGAATTTTCTGTCGCACGCTGAAACAACCGCTACATTAACAGTTGCTTTGTCACCCCACGTGCAAAAAAAGCATCTTTAGCCTCCACGGACGAAAGGAAGAAAACAGTAAAAAGCCCACAATTAACACAAACAAGTGGCGGTACAAAGGAGCGCATAACCTGTGGCACAACTAACCTCTGAAACAACACGGCAGCTGAAGCGACACAACATGTGTTACATAGTTATACAGTAAAAGGTTATTCTACCATGCATTGCCTTTTATTTCACTAATTTTCTCTGCACTAGTTAGCCAAGTTTCCATCTATGTATCTTGTTGAAAAAAATAATAATATGGATTTCTTAAGTTGCACAAAAATAATGGATATCTTTGCTTGCTATTTTGATCAGAACTTTCAGCTTAGAAGGAGAGTTAGGGTTAGGGTTAGGGTTAGAAGAAGAAACGGCCTCTCATCTACAACCCCAGTTGCCTTTTGGATCTTCCATGTATATTGTACCCGTCTTTGTCTTCCATTTCTTGTTGTGTTTGTCACAATCATTTAATTTCTTTGTCTGGACATCATGGATCGTGACACAGACATGAAGGAATGATGAGAATTTTCCAAACTAAAAGAAAAGTTTTCATTTATAACATTATTACTCCATAAGACCAATTCAGCTGGTCAAAACAAGAGTTTCAACTGTATTTTAACTCCTCAAAAGAAGAGCACATGATTCCTCATTATCTACAAATAACCCACAAATGTACTTTAGCTTTTTCTGTGTTCCTGTGTGTGTGTTTGCGTGCTGTGCTGTGATGTAATCCACATGAAACGGCATGCAGACTCTGCAAGCTATGGAAATAAAAAGGAGATGGGTGAGACACAGAGGAATATTACCTCTTCAGAGCGCACCTGAGTTGGCAAGCAGCCCTACTGTGTCCATTATTTGATACCAGATTGGTATTAGGGAGATTAGTGGATGTCACAGGGTACGATAAAATGTGAACGCTGAGCCAGAGATCAATTCCTGGCTTCGTCTGTTTGCCTGGCATGCATGAGCCGCCTGGGAAAGACCCATGGAAGAGACGGGGGAGACGGTGAGAGGTGGCACAGTGCGAGGATGGACACGCAGATTAATAACGGTCCGTGTGGACAGACAGTGAGCCTCTCCCCGGGATGCCATCTTTTACACCGAGGCGCCCCGTCAAGCATCGCTAGCAAACCCACTTGCACTTTGCTTGCGCGCACATTTCGCATGCAGAAGGTCTTTGAATGATTGCTGTTGGTCATCTCAGAGCCCCCTTTCCTTTACACATGTCTCATGAATTTTTCAGGCTCACCCCTTTTTTATCTTTTCTTGTCCTTTGCTGACTTTAATAGAAGGAAAGGCAGACAGGACCGGGGGAGAGATAGACCCTAGCTTGTGCGCATGTGTGTGTGCGCAAGGTCCCTTGTTTACATTTCTGGTTGTTACTGAGTATGAGATACTACTTTTACTTCCCAGAAAATATCATGTGCAGCTGATGTTTACTCAACATGCCATGCAAGTAGGACACACCAGGAAGGTAGCATATCATCTAAATTGTTTATATCCTTGTAATACTGTACCCCTGAATCTGGGGTTGAAATAAATAAATCATGTATGAGTGTGTGAGTCTAAAACGCTTTATCCCGGAAAAACACTTCAGTGCTGCTGTGCAGTCGACGCAAGTGCAGACGAGTGTCTAAAATTGAGTTTTTGTCACTATATTCCTCAAAGTGGAATTCATTGGAGTATTGACACTAAAAGTCTTGAGGTGTTGGCCGGACCCTTCTGTGTGAAGTATGTCAGACCATGATTTACGGGGATGACAGTTTTGCAGAGGGGAGTGTTGGTTAAAAAAAAAAAAAAAAAAAAAAAAAAAAAGCTGTGGCAATGCTGCCACCTGCTGTTCGGAGCACATGAGTGGGCAGCGCACAGAGTCGGCTTTATGCATTGTTGAAGACAGTTCTAATTGATTTTAACTAAACCATTATAAATCACACCTGCTCAACACCAAATTGTTAGTTTTGGTGTGTGTGTGTGTATATATATATATATGTGTGTGTGTGTGTGAGAGCTTTTATCCACAACTGGTTTCTTAACATCCTTCATCACAAAACGAATCGAGCCAAACTCAAATAATCAAATAACACGCAGGAAATTACATTCGGCCTATTGTTGTATCTAATATGTAGGTTTTTTGTGATCACTTCAGACAGATACAGCACTCATACGTAGAGGAAGGTTTAGGGTGACCTCAAGGCTAGTGAATCATTCATCTTTCGCTGTTTTTCCCAATGAAGTATTCCTTTCAGCCCCCTGTCTGTGGCTCTATCTGAAAATGCCAGTCATGATTAATAGAAAGGGTTGCCATCTACTGTGTGTCACCAGCATTCTGTGTGATGGACAGAGGTACTTGAGACAAACATGCGGCACTGGTAGAACTGGCCTTTTTCCCATTTAATAGAGGCTGGCATTTTTATTGTTCTGAGTACAGGGCAAAATTGCATAGATATGAAAAAATGGTTTCTCGCTGCAGCTTGTTAAAAAAGCAATTATAGAAGCTGCACAATAGCCATTGTGAAGCATGTTCTCTTATTGGTGTCATGGCTTTCATTTACTCAATTTGTCCCAAATGTCATTGGTTTACGTGTGTGTGTATGTGAGAGTGCGCGTCTGTGAGAGCAAGAGAAGGAGTGAGGAAGGTGGGAGCAACAGACATGATGGAGGGTTTAAAGTTTTACTTAGAAATTCTGCCTTTTGGGTTTACATAAGACAAAGTTTGCCATGTGGGCAAATACTCTCATGACTAAAGTACATGTTGCATTCACAGAATATATGCAAAGCATATAACATAACATTATAACACGTGTCAATATACATGTACCGAACTCTGCTAATATTAGCATGTAGCTTAAAGCACGGTGGCGCTTAATTATTGCATGAGAGAGACTCTCGCACAGCTGCATGCTCTTAATCCGGTTCTATGAATATCCACTGCAGTAAATTGAGACCCTCTTCACTGTTACAAAAGCAGACTGTGACAATTAAACTCTGTCCACCTTAAAAACTGAGGTCAAAGAAAGTAGCTGAATAAAGGGCACCAGGAGCTAAACGGGATGGTGCTGCCAGCTCTCACGTGATAAATGTTTCACCTCGGAGGAACGGTTTGATCGCTGCTGGTCATCTTTCCTCCACACGTGCCTCGTAACTTTTTCAGATCCAGATCAATAGCATGACCAGTTGTTTTATTTTTCCACGATGAACGACTGACATTACTCCCGTGCACGCTCGCATTTGTCTGATGTTTCTTCTCTGTCCCTTTCCAGGTAAAGAGGGGCCAGGTGACGAGGCTGAAGAAGAAGAGGCCGACGACGGTAATATGGCTCTACGGACCATTAACGCATGTTCTGAGCCTCTCGGCGCTACCAGTGCTTCTTGATGTCGTTTGTCATCAAAAATTGAATTTTCTATTCGCTTCAATTCAGCATTTCCACCCTGCGTGCTGCCACTCTCTCCCTCCCCCAAAAAAAGTTCCCTTATCACAGAAGCCTGGAACAAAGAAATCCCTCAATTATGTATGGCTTTAGAAGTGACATTCTTTTTCCCTTCTTTTTTTTTTTTTTTTGTCGCTTAATTTATGCACGTCTTTGTGGTTCCATTGCTCTCATACTGCAGTACAAAGACAAAGCTAGACAAAGAGATGGAATGAAAAGGCTGTTTGAGGTGATATCGAAAGCCAAGTCTATTCAACTGCAGGCACCAGCGCTGAACTCAAATGCTTTCCACTCTTTTGAATTTCTCTTCTGTTTCCAGATGTGGGAGTAAATGAAGATGTGGAGATGGCGAGTCAGAATCTAGGTATGGTGCAGTTATGAATCAGGGCTCCAGCATGGGCGGGGCTGTGATTACACAATGTTGTCATCGTTGACTTCAGCTCAGAGTTCGGTGAAAGATGCTGTACAACCTGCACAGTCTTATTAGCAGCACAGACCTGAGTAGTATCGAAAGATTTAAATGCATCTGATTAATAGAGCCGTATAAAAGACTCTGATGTGTTCTCTTGTGCTGTATGTGTGTGTGAGTGCATGCATGCGTGCGTGTGTATGTGTGACACAAAAGGACGACCATTAACTTTGAGCCAGAACCATTTCTCTTTTCCAAATATTCTCTGTGCTGCTGCTGCTGCTGCTGCTATATAATTAAGATTCAGCATTTGCATACTGCCAGCGAGCGGTGCCTTGCCGCTCTTCTGTTTGGGTTTTATTCAAATCCCATCCCATTGACAGAGATTTTGACAGATAGAGGCTCTCTGAACACGAATTTTGTCGATATTCTATAAGCGATTTCTAGCAAATGTAGCCTCGGGATACCATCCAAAATCTGAGATGTGTGATTATGTCCTCATGAGACATAAACAGAAAGCGAGGAAAAGCAAAGGTATATGGTTTGGAAAAAAAAAAAAAAAACCTGCAAGATGATTCAGCCAAAAATGTAGCAGTTATAGCTTTTTTTTGTTAGCGTATTGCAGTTGAAAAACCAGACACCTCTGATCAATACGCCATTCAGTTTTGTGGCCTTGGTTACTTTGTAAAATGTAATGTTTGTGCACAGACCTGTTTTACCTTGTTTACCTACAGCAAGTGTCTTTCACTCCAAACTTTACTTGCATTGCATGTATTTCTCAGATTTACACAGGTCTACAAACGGTAATAACCACCCTAATCCTATGACGTGCTACGGGCCATGTAGCAACTAACAAAAAACACACGATTATAAATCATATTTACATTTAAACCACCTCGTACAGCATAAAGTATTTGCCTTGGTTTTTCGTGCTTCTGACAGTTTTTCCTTCTGTCCTGTCAGCCTCCATTCAGATTGAAAAAGAGCAACCTGTTGGTGTGAAAATGTTTCTGACAGATTTCTGTCGGCGGAAATGAAGCATGAGCTTGTTTTCTGCAGGCTCTTACAGGAATTAATGTGAAGGCTTTGACTTCCCGTGCCGGGAATTATCACTCCCCCTAAACGTACGTCCTTTTATTTTTTATGTGCCTTCAGATGAAAATTCGGTCAATGAAGAGCCAAACCAGGAGCAGTGCGGAGGTGAAAATGAAAACCAGGAGCTGGCTGAAGATATAGGTACCGACGGAGGCAAAGAGGACGGCGACGACAAGGGCATCAAACATGATAAAAGTGAAGAAAAAGGTGTGAATGCAAGGGCAGTTTTTACATCAAAACCTTACACATGCTGTCAGTCACAAAAAAAAACAAGATTACAGACCTGAAAAAAGGCCCAGGTGATAGCCTGATTACCTTGTCTTTCATTTTATTTTCTCCCTGAACATATCAAAACAACCACAGGCCACTGAGGCAGACGGATATGAAGAAGTCAGATCAATCGGAGAAACCCTGATGGTCGGCATAATGACTGCATAACAAAACAGAAACAGATGTTTACATTTTTTGTTTTGCCCGCAGTTTAAAATTACAGTTCATGGATGAGCTATGCCGTAAATGCACAATAATGATGTCCCCTGGTGGAATATTTATTTATTTATTTTGTTAACAGCAAATTTCTTCCCTTGTAGAATAAACAGAGTGAAGAAGAGCACGGATCCTCATGCATTACTGAAAATCTGTCACTGGCGTATCGCAGTCAACAACACGTGCACGCACCGAGGCACATTAACAAAGACGATGTATTAGCTTTGCTTAACGGCTACATTTGCATGACTGACTGCGCGGTCCTGCATCACAACTTTGCTCACTTTCTTCCAGCCGAGGAGGAGCCGCCTGCTGCTAAGATGGCAGACGACGACGACGCGGCTGTGGAGATGGAAGGTAAGATGATGATGTGATGTGACTGGGAGTATGAAGGACTGAAGGACTGTGACTTTTCTTCTCAAGTTTAATGTATTTGTGTAGTTGCGTATTGAATTAGAGGGCTCAGTGTTGTTGTTGTTGTTGTTGTTGTTGTTGTTGTCTGCGGCTTTGGGGTTGGACTCAGCCATTCCCAATCTAAGATCTGTTTCATCAAGTTGAGCCTCAGGTGGTTTGGCACATCTGAGAAAGCCCTGATGGAGATGTTTTGAACGGCCAGTCGCAGTGGAGTGTAAAATCAAGACTCACTGTTGTGGCTATTTTTGACGTTTTACAAGTCGTGAAGATATATTTTTATTTGGGTGTTTAGCTTGTTGTTGAAAATGTGATAACTGCCTCATTTTGTCAGAGACAGCAGCCTAACGCTGAACAAGCCTCTCTGTCTGACTGTGGTGTCGTGCAGATTGTGGTGGACGCGGGTCATAATGGTCCGGATTGCCTAATATAACAGTCAAAACAACTTCCTGACTGTCGTAATGTTACGTTTATGTTGATGGTAACTCAACCGTGTGATCATTTGGGAGGACGTAGCTCGTGGTGCTCTTAAATTGTGTCGGATTAAACACTTTACCCCGCCGACTAAAATGTGCTTGTCAAAATAATAGAGACATGTGTCAGTACAACCCAACACAACACAACAGTACTGCAAACGACAGCCTCCAAAATGAAAACAGAGTCACATTTACAGCTCTCTCTGTTATTTTAAGCCAATGCTGAACACCATTACCTTCCTGAAGCCAAGATTTAATGTTACATTAGAATGCATTCATTCAGTTTTAATTAGGATCTGAGTGTATATGTATGTATATTACTGTGAGTGTGATCACACATGTGGTAACAACCATAACAACTCCTATTCTGGAAAGTTGCAATGTAATTATAAGGCAAGTCTTTTTCTCTTCAGCGCATCTGACTTTTGATAAATCTTCACAAGGGCATTGTATATTTTATTGTGGACTATATAAAGTAAGATGGGTGAACCCTCTGCGAAATCACCCGTCGGTTTCAGGAGGAGCAGTTTTGAAGATCGTGACATTTTCACAGTGCTGGACTTCACTTAACTCCTGGCTAATTAACAAAAAATGCAAAGGAGAAGTGGAGTCTTGAGCAGAGTGACCTGTGACTGCACCCAGCAGTCACTCAAAGCAGCCGTGCCCATAACTATGCATCCATGACAGTTATGTAAAAATTCACCCCTGTACACCTGTAATGAAGGGGGTAAGTTAACTATACAGGCTGATGCCGTTTATATACCAGGTCAAGCAGAGTTACTTTGAAAAGGTTATCCAATTACTGATTACTCCTTTGAAAAATAACTTCACTGATTACTTGATTTTAGAAGTAACTAAGTTACATTAAAAGTTACTTTAAAATATATGCTTTAATTAAAAAAAAGGCAGTATTTCCTCTACAACATCCTGCCTGACCAACTTCTTCAACTTTCCCCAACTCACTGGTTTTGCACCAAAGTCAAAGTCTGGGAGGCGAACCCGTGACCCTTGAGCCTCAAAATAAATAATGAATGCTCCTCAGTCTCAAAATAGTGGTGGTATTTCCAGCTGGTTACGTTTGTGATGCTGCATGGTATTACCCGAGAGTTGTCCTCATGCCGGAAACGTGACTTGTCGCGTACGTGACGTCGCTCCCAGACACAGAAAGAAAGCGAAAATATGTCTTTTCATTCAGGAAAATGGGAAATATACTAACACACAGCGACTTGGATAAGTATCTTTAATCTGATTACTGGTTTGGAAATAGTTACACGTTAGATTACTCATTACTGGAAAAGAAAATACTGAGGCCAAGTATTCATGCACAAAATCAGGACTTTAATTATTAAAGTTAACCAAAGCCTGAACGGAGCTACAGGAGCTACTGCGCCTCTAACCAGGAAAAGACGGAATAGCATTTCAAAAGTTGACAAAACGTCAATAGCTGGTTTGCAGGGAACTACCTCGCAGGAAAACTGAAGTGAACTGCTGAAGAGTGGTAGAGTAGAAAATCCTTAAACAGTGTTGGGCTTGACTGAACGATGTGATGTAGGTTAGCCCAGCTGCAGCTATGAACCGTGCAGGTTTACTACACAGGACAGAGATGCAACTCAACAATGCAGACCCACAGATGGCAGCTGGTCTCCTTAGTAGCGGCAGTGGACAGAACTCAACACCACAAGGATGTTTCATTAAGTGTCGACATTTTCATACCGTACCTCTACTTCTTCGGAGTTGAAATTGAGCTCTATGTGGCCCTTCAACTAAAATTAGTTTGACACCCCTGCCTTGAATCCACAGCTGAAAATAGCCCCCTTCAAATGCAGTCAAATTTACTTCTGTTTAAGTAACAAGAAATGAGCGAGAAAGATCTTTTGTAGATATATATGTCAGTTTCCAGTAGCAACATAGCTTGCTTAGTGCTACAAGCTGTGTAGAGTAGTTGGAAAACACTGAGAGAGGGATGTTGTTATGTTTCGTTGCTGTCAGTGGTGCTGAATAATTAAATCTAAATAAAAGATATTGTTCATAGAACAGTCCTGTATGATCTTTACATGGATGTATGATTTAGAGACCATTGTTTAGTGAGGTTGTGACATATTTAGACTTTATTTACGAGTGCCACAAAGCCAGTCACTTTGTTTGGACGTCTCTCTCAGTGTAGCCACGGTTTATGTTCCAGGCCACATGGGACATCCGTCTTTATTTACCTCTGTTTTTTCTGTGGCTTCTCACTTATTAAGTGCACTGTCTTGACAATTTAACGCAAGACCCGCGAAACCCAGGCGTCCTTCTCCCACCACCGCGTTAACACAAAGGTCTGAGTCACCCTCTCACCTCCATTTCACTTTCCCTTTGACTGACATTCAATTAATTTGGGGTGAGAGTGGAAATTCCTGATAGATCCATCTCAGATAGCCTCCTCTGTCCTCTCCGAGAAGCCCGCAGAATATATCTTACACACACTACAGGCTTCCCTTCACTGGAGAGCTTCACTCCAGCCCGCTGAATGTGTCTTTCCTGAGCCCGCCACTGTCTGTCACTGTCTGGGTTACCTTCGGCTGCGGTGGCGCTGTCAGGCAGTAAACAGCGGTGTCACTCGGGCTTGCAGGCAGATTGAATTCTGTGTGGAAGAGCGGGGCCTTGGACGGAGTGCGCGCCCAAGCCGTCCCAGATATTGAATCTCATGCGGGCCAACAAAGCCTGGCTTAGCCACACATAACCAGGCATTCACGGGAGGAGACCAAATGATTCCAGAGCCAATACCTTTTATTAAAAATAATAACTGTAATCAGGCTGCCTGCTCGTAGCCACGGAGGTTAAATCTGCTTCATTGAAAGGAGTAATAAAATGGCTCATAATGATGGGAGGAATGAGTAATGAATCAAACAATTCGAGGACAGCTGAATTTGAGGTGGCTGCACGTGTGCACGGGAAATTGTGAGTCAGAGCGCGTGTGTGTGTGTCTGGGGGTCTTCTGAACCTCCGATTCTCAACTTCCACCTTATTTTCTACTCACTGCTTTCTTATTATATTCCCAATCGAGAAGTAATTCACAGACACACACATGAATATAAGAAAGTGCGATATAAAACATTTTGAATTGACTGTTCTTGTCTTCGCAGAAATGGAAAATCGCTGCAGGCAGGATAGAGATGTATTAAGCTTTGTAGCTTAATTTGTACGTTTTCAACGATAAATCTAAAGTTCTTAAACACGAGATCGGGGAAAATCAATTCGGAAAGGAAGAGTTCTTGGCTCTCGTTGAGTATTGCTCTCTAATTTGTTGTTTGCTTAATTGTCAAGTCGTGTAAATTGAATTGCAAGCTCCCGAGAGGGATTTACAGTAAACCGGCATCTAACGCAAGCCAGCACCTGAAGTTGTGGCTGCATTTTACATCCAACTTATTCGCTGCCTTCTAATCCTTTGAACGTAATCTCAGCGGGAAGCCTCGCTGATGAACCTCGCGGCGGACGGGTCACGTCGTACATGTTAGCGATTCCGCGTTGCAGGATGCACTATAGACAGACATGCCTCTGCAGCGCTCTTTAACCAACATCTGGCACATTTATATCCACGTGCTGCCAGTTGTCAGCGATGTCTGTTGACACCCTGCCGTTCTCACGTTGCTCAATATTGCACATATGGAAGTGTGTATCACAGCTAAGCATCTCAGCCCCGACTCAGTCACACT
Source organism: Mugil cephalus (assembly GCF_022458985.1). Taxonomy (NCBI): domain Eukaryota; kingdom Metazoa; phylum Chordata; class Actinopteri; order Mugiliformes; family Mugilidae; genus Mugil; species Mugil cephalus. Next base: position 9,616,676 of record NC_061782.1, read on the forward strand.
AAATAATACAAAGCTAAATAAAACAGCTTTGTGTTTCATGCATTTTCGCCGCCATCACCGTTAGAACCCGTGAGTTTTAGTAATTTATTCAGTCCACACGCGCTCCCCTAAAGTGGATAAAGATCCAGGATACTGTGCGGGTCATTTGCTGATGTCTTATCACTTCGTATTGCCAAACTGTACCATCTGCTGTTTACCTTTGCAAGTCTGCTCATGTGAATATGCAGCAGTTATGTTCACGGATTTAGCCATGTTGTTCTTAACTCTATAAATTACTTTAATGCAACCTTATAATAAACCAGAGCAATAATCCAAACAGTGTGGAGCAAATATTATATTCTGTGGGGGGTTGTCCTCTTGAATATGCCTGTGAAGTAGAGATATATAAGAAGAAAAGCAGCAGGGAGATATAGTATTTTAAATCAGGCTGCATGCTCCACTATATAAATCATGTGTATTAGATATCTTCCTGCACAGGCAGTGAGATTCTCAGGCTGATAGTTTGGACGCTATAAAGGCTCCCAAAAATTGAATCAGAAGCAGCCTATATTTATGAATATTCATGACATGCTTTAAAATCAAAATAGGGGGCTAGGATGTTATTGCTTTTGGAATCTCTTCTCTGCAAGCTTTGTTCTGGTGACTTGTGAGAGTGGGCACGCGCTTCACTAAGCTCATGGTACGCCCATAAATTAAAATAACACTCCCTTTGCCTTAAGCTAGGAATAAATAAATCAGAGTTGTGGGCAGGAATTGTTTTCCCTTCATGCAGTGTGGTTTTCCTGCAGGAGTGTTGCTCTTGTAGCTATTGTCTTTGCTCCATAGGTAAGATTTTATGGCACAGCAGCTCGTGCTACAAGTTTCACCTTTTATGTCGTACGCTGCACGGACACAAATCATGAATAAGGTTTGTGAGTGCTTTTGGTTGGTATTTCTTTTTTACATTGCCTGTCAATTTAGTACAGGGGCAAAGTATGGAGTATGGACCCCCTACCTACTACATGTGTTCTATATTAAACTAGTGCTGTTTATAAATATACATCATTATTATCGTTTTGTATTCAATAGTAAGCTATTCAAATAATACACAGTAGGCCCCGCCCCCTATTGCTACTGTGCCAATCACAACGTAACATATTATACGTCGACTTTTGTCAGATTCCTCTAATGACAAAACATTTAGCTATGTTTAAAGTTAAAACTGTCAATCCGTCAATTATTTTCTTTATCTGTCAATTTTATGTATAAATAGTATTATCTACTTGACAGTTTTAACTGTAAACATAGCTAAATACCTAACATACTAAAATATGTTGGTTTTTGTTAATGTGTATTTAAAGAAATTTAAATTTGTGAGGGAAAATTGAAAAAAAAAATATATATATATAAAATGTATAATCAACCAAAGATTTTGCGACCCCCTTGCAGTACCTCCGCGGACTGCCTATGGACTGCGGACCCCCTGTTGAAGACCTATGATTTAGTACTAGGACTGGGCAATACTGGGAATTTCAGAATCAGAATTACTTTATTGATCACAGTTTTGGTATCGATCTGATACCAAGTAATCACAGGGCTAGTATCGCTGATACTGTTGAAATGTCATGATCATTGAATAACTTCATCATTTTCCCTTTTGTCATTGTGATTATAATAAAACACAGGACGAATATTTAGGCAAATAAACTGAGTTTTCTAAACTAATTACAATATAAAACAATTTAAGAGGATGAAATTTAAATAATTCTCCCAACTCATTGTCATTGGTGCTAAAATAAGAAAAAAGGAACAACAACATATACATATAACGATGTAAACAACACAACAACAATGGAAAATAATGTTCTAACAGTAGTCAGACTAGCAAAGACAATAAACACAAAAAAACTATGTAATAATAAATAATAAATTGCTCAGAGGAAAATTTTGGATCATTCATTTTCTACCACAGAAGTGAGTTCACATCCTGTGTAGCAGTCTTCTCTTTGGAGTACCGACGCTTTTCAATAACAGCACCAGTGCCAGCTGTGTGATGCTGCCGTGACGCTAGGATTCAAGTGTCAAGCTCTGTCCCTATTCCACCTTCTGCTACAGGTGTCGATGGAGGCACACAGACTTGGAGAGAAGCTGCGCTCACTGGAACTCTTTTTTATAGAAGAGAAACTAAAACAAATGTATCGATCTCGTCGTGCTAGTATCAATCCAATACCGATACTGACCTTAGTATCGATGCTATCGATATTTAGATTGATACGCCCAGCCCTAGTATGTGCCCATTAATCAACGCTGCCTTTTTATAAAAAAAAAATGTGACTGATAGATTGAGCTGAATCTACAATACATATCTTCCAGTCTTCCTCATACATTCCTGGTTTTGATAAAGCCTGTTGAGGCTGCCCGGGGGACAAAACGTTCTGGGAATTCTTCAGAGGGGTTTCTGGGTGCAGACCAGAGGCACAAGTAAGGACAGACTGTAATGGCATGCTGAAGCCAGACAGGAGGGACCCTGCAGGGGAGAGATGGAGAGATGGACACAGCAGGCTATCGCAAAAATCTAAGTCTCAACACGACAGAGGCGAGGCATGAGCACAGAGCTGACATTCCCCCTGCTCCTCTCACCCTTCAATTTTCTGTCTTTTGTTTTTGCTTCTTTTTTTTTTGCTTTCCAAACCTTTTCTGTTGTTCAGAACATCACCGCAACTCAAGTAAACGCAGGTTTATCCGTCTTCCATCTTCCGTCTTCCATCATTCGTCGTTATTTGATTTTTCTTCATTCCATGAATATTTCTGCACAAAATGTCATTTTTTCGCCCCCCTTGACCGGTGGTCAGGATGTGTCGCACATACACTATTGATGGCTTTGACTGCGACTTTGCCACAACCGCCCACAGCTCACTGTGTGCGAGCTTCTGAGCAGAAAGCATAGCTGCAGCCACAAGTGCGACATGGTGCCAAACTCCATGTACATTATTCATCCACCTCTCTGCTCACGTACAATAAGAAATGTTTGAAATGGAGGTGCAAAAAAAAAAAAGAAAAATAATAATAATAAACCCTCTAACAACTGTCTCGAGAATTGGTTTTATTCTCTTGTTTGCTAGTGTTGTTTGGGGAATGTTATTGATTTCTACGTATTTTTCACCCTTAGCGGAACAGCTTGAGTGTAACAGGACAGTAAGCCGACACAAATGGCACTTCTGAAATCCAGCAGACTTGCCATTGGCGATGTGAAGGTACACACCAAACTATCACAGCACTGTGACCCCGCGTGGCTGCTCTTTTATGCTAAAGCATCAAGTACAAAGAGTCGAATGTCTTCGTAATCCATTGCAAATCAAAAAGGACTTTTTTTCTTCTTTTTCTTTTTCGCCCGCTTGAATAATTTATCCCAGAACTCACTGGTATATTCTGCTCAGAATTTGTTGCTGTTCAAGTGCACTTTGCATTTCTGTTTCCTCGTCTGCAATACCAAAAAAAAAAGGAAGAAAGAAAGAAAAAAAGGATTTCAAGCTTTACTTAATTGGTTGTTTTGTGCCCTTTGTGTTGGTCTTTTGTGAACAATGGGATACTGGTGATGTAAATCTAATTCTGGAGAGCAGTGCGGTCCTTCCTGTGGCTAAGAGTTGTCAGCACACAATTAGCTTTTGGCATAACATTATATACTGTAACAGTGCGGCTCCTGAGGGAGCAAGCTGCCCCCGGCTGAAGGCATTAGGCAACGCTCGTAATTTATAGTTTTTTTTTTTTATTCTGACTGTGGGAGCTCAGTAACAGCAGCTACCCCCAATCACAGCCATGCTGAGACATTGTGTCTGAGTGCCATGAGTGGATGCCCACAGTCTTATCATGATGTGTGTTTTTGCAGCTTTTTTTTTTTTTTTTTTTTTTCCGCTGAATTCCATTCGACTCTTTTTCTCATTCTTAGGCTACATTGGCCTCGGTAGATTTGGCTAAACCTGTTTCTCAGTGAATAAAATGAGGAATATTTTACCGTGGTCCCTTCACAAATAAAATTAATGCATAAAGTAATTAAATACAAAAAATAAATAAATTAATCAAAACTGGAAACATTAATTTCTCGGCCATTATTCTTAATGGAGCCGCTACAGGCATTCAAATTAAATGAATCAAGCATTAGAAATAGTAAAGCTGCCCTTCTCTATTTGTCAAGAGTGCACTGAGAATACATGGGGAAATAATGAAGACATGCAAACCACATGCAAGTAGACTTAGAACTGCAGGAAGCACTTTAAAAGTGACGTTTAGGAGTGGCTTGCGGTTGCCATGGTGACTCATGAAGTTACTGACTGTGTGACGGTGAGTTAAAATCTCGACTGCACTGCCATTTTTTATTTTTTTTTTTTTGTTCGTTTGTTTGTTTGTTTAAACAGTCTCTCTGGATTCGTCTATTACTCCAGATGACACCCTCCGTCATCTCATAATATCCTCCTATTGATGGGAGACACAGGACTCTTATTTAGCCAGAGACGGAGAGAAGACGCGCAGTGTCCATTATGTTGGTCACCTCTGACCCAGAAGCCTGCTTCAAAGAGAGTGGCCCTCATCTAACAGGCTACGGGCGAGGGACACACACACACACACACACACACACACTTTTTCTGTTCTCCTTTGAAGCTCCTCTTTTGATCATCTCTCCAACCCTGTCTCCGCCTACTGTTTGCCTCACAAAAAAAAAAAAAAAAATGGCAAATGAATCAACTCCGAGCAGAGAGAGAGAATTTGTCAGGTGGCACAGATGCAACAAATGTGTTTTTGAGAAGCCTGCGACGTATTTTAGTCACAGTCGCTCACACACCTCCCATAAAAACACACACAGACGGAAAAGACGGCGCTTGAATGATGAGTGATCTCCGTACGGGTTGTCTGTCTCCTGGAGGGAGTGAGGAAGATTTGATGGTGGCGCCGCTTCAGTCACGAGAAAACACAGATCAGATACTGACACCGGTGTTCTTTGAGACTCAGACATGACAGTTGGGATTTTAAAGTCTTTAACCCTTTGGATTTAATATTTTTGTATTTTTTTTCAGATATTCACCTTTTTTTCACAGCTTGATATAAAGTTGCCACATTTAGTCAACAAATTGAATGACTGAGTATATTTTTAACATGGTAGTAGAGAGAATCTGACACGATGGCATTTCTGTGGCTTATTTGCTTTTGTGGACTAAACAATGAACCGCCATAGACACATCATTAGTTACAATGTTTCACTACATAGGAGGTAGAGATGGACTGATACTTCTGCTTACTTAATTACAATTTTTAATAATTTGTGATCATTAATTATAATTTCTTTCCGTCAGAAATTAAGTATAGCTTTGGGTTTTAGACATACAGCTTTAATGAAGTCACCAAGGGTTCTGGAAAACCCAATCGTTTTCTGTTATTTCACAGGCCAAACAATCACCCAGTTAATTAAGAAATTTAATTAATTCATTCATGTAAATGATTTGATAATTAAAATAAACATTAGTGTCAGATCTGACAATCTGATAGGGTTCTGTATATTATAGCATGCTATGTGAAGGATGATGAAGAAGTGGGGGTTGAACAACTTGATTTTTTTTAAAGTCGACTAATATGTGGAGAGAGTCCGGTCCACGGCGACTAGTCGATGACGTCACACATAAAAACACAGTAGAAAATCTATGCTCTTGACCTCAGTACAAGGTACAGAGGCTTTTCTGGGGTTATGTTGGTCGTACACCATAAACACCATCAGTCTGACACTTTATCCTATATAAATCAACACCAGCACTAGTGTTTAATAGTACTTTAGGCATGTCTGGCACATTTTTAGGGTCACCCCTAAATGTTACCCAAGCACCCCTAAAAATAAAAGTTGAAAAAACGCATTTGTCTGAGATAAAAATGACAAAAGAAATCAGCTCAATAGTAGAAAGTATGTGCTTTAAACCTAATATTTTATGGAGGAAATGCTGCATCTCGCGCTAACCCTTGCATTGCAGTGGTGTGACCCACCACTCTCGTTTACCCTACCCTCTCTGACAAAGCGTGCACACAAATTAGGTTGGGCTGAGCGTCCCCTGTAAGTTACCAAGACGTATTAACTTTATCACTTAGCACCAACACATCACAGTCATTAGCAACAGCCTTTACTTTTACTGTTGTAAAGTTTTTATTGTCTCTCTGGCAGGCTAATAGTGCAGGCTGTCAGTCAACCTCTGTCCACAGTTTATATTGGAGCACTGACTCTAGAATCGGCCCTGCTTCACAGCATGTTGTATGATAGGTTAATGTAGCCAGGGTAAAACTAAAATGTGTTGTGTCTCTGAAACATTTTCCATGCATGGCAGTGAAATGTCTGACGTTTGGTCCTAATTGACTGCTGTTGATGGTAATTTGGACCGTTCCTCTGCTAGCGTTAGCGGTACCTCTTCAGATACATATTCTGCATGACACAGCACCACGGGCTTCATCTTAAGTGAATTATTTCCACCCACTTGATGAGGCGCTGGTAGTTTGCTGCAATGACCCACTGGGCTCCTCATCCGTCTTCTAGGAGACGTCCGTGTTGTCACATGATCGGCGACTAGTTAACCTCGTACTGAAAGTGTCATGGCAAGTCGGCTAGTTGGCACAACCCCCGTGATGAAGTAATAGCTTATAGTTCATCACAGAAAACAGTAGCCTGCAGAGCAGGGACATCACAGAGAGACTATAGGAATCTGTGGCGTCTTCATTCTCTGTAACAATGTCTCAATCCGTCCCCACATAAATGCAGCTCCTCCTCCGGTCAACTAATCAAGCAGCTCTCTTGCTGACCTTTCGGTGATAGACGACTGCTGTGCAGGAACTCCTGGTCCGACTGCCGTCTAGACAAGCGCTTTGATTATATTGACCAGTGCGATCCATGATCTAGTGTGGAAAACCCTGAGCTACCCAAAAGAGGCATCACTTTATAACTGCGAATCAATGTGTAACTTCAGAGCGTGGCCTTAGCTGTGTCCTCTGCAACACACACACACAAAACACCCACGCCTCCCTCTGCCTGCTTATAGTAGTAACACCTCGCTCAGCCCTACCTGTACCTATCTACGTACGCGTCCCATTTTATCATCGGCGTTAGACACATTGTCGCTGGGGTTGGACACATCGCCCACCGTCTCTCCCTGCAAGGGGACAGTGCGCCTTGATATGGTAAACCACAATAGGTATTAAAAACACCAGCGGGCAGCTTTCTTGCGGCAGGCCCTCTAGCAGCACATGGAGAGTCTAAAGATTATGTAAAGTAATTCAGTGAGTGATGAGAGAAGAACAGGCCACCACTGACAGCAGGTTTAGCAGGTATGTAGGTCACACAGGGGGAGGCCTCTTTTGCATTTTTCCCTTCCGTGTCTATTTTTGTGTTGTCTCCCTCTCTCACGTCTTCACTTAATCAGTTATTCACGTACCCCTTTCATCTCTGTGTATCTCAGTGTTCTGCCTTTTTTTTTTAATCTCATCCTTTGTCTTCTGACAGACCACAGTGGCTGTTCCACACTATCTCGGACAAAATACTGAACAGAAAAAAGAGAGAGATATCGCCAGTGGAGACATATTTTTTTATTTATTTTTTACTGGCTTTCCTGCTTCTTTCAACCTTGTGTCTTATCAAAAGTTTGCCAGTGGTCATTTTTCCCTTCGTGTTTTGCAACATACTTGCCATCGCCTTTCAACCGCCTTCACTTTGCTCTGAGTAGTAGCTTAACTCCAAAGCAGATGGTGTCCAGTTCTCTTTTCAATCATTCAGAGTACTTTGTGTTTCCTCATCTTGTCAAGCATGGCCTAGGCCCGTGTAATGAGCTTGGGCCTTTTCAGTCTGTTTAGAGGACCCTGACCCAACTCGGGGGCGCCCCACCACAGCCACCGCTGCAAGGTTACCCAAACCCGCAGGGGAGCACAATGCTACTTAGTGTGCACAACCCCTTGGCCTTTTCTTAGGGAGAAGAAAGCCGGAATATTAATGAAGACTCTTGGCTTTTCAGGAGGGTAGCGGTAGAGAGGGGCGGTCACAGTGTTTACTGAACAGGCTTGTTTTCATCTCCCTAGCCCACAGGTCACAGCTCAGTGCTCTTTAATTGGCTCAGATTGTCAGACAGTGTTCTCTCTCATAGAAAAAGAAAACTCCAACTATCAAATGCTGAAAAATGCCGAAACCCCCCCCTCTTCACCATAGATTTTTTTTTTTTTTTTTTTTTTTTTTGTTACTGTTTTTGAAAGTAGAAGCTTATGCAGCTTAGCTATTTCCACAAGCCTGCACTACAAATGTAACATTAACATATGAAAATAGCCTCCTTTCCACATTTACCAGCTCATTAGTTCCTTTGGGTTGGACACTTGTTGAAGTCCACACGGTCTTGTTTTGCTTGAACGGGGATGTCTTTAATTATCTTTGCAGTAGGCACGTCAAGCCCAAAGCCATTAGTCCATGCAAAGTTCAATGAGGGGCTCTTTGATACTTGTTTAATATACATGGCCCAATACAGATCAGGCCCCGGTCCCCTCGCAGACCACCCAGTTTACACAGTGAAATTAATTTCGCTCTCATCTCCTGAAAGGCACTGCGCGTCGATAGATACTGGTACAGACCTTGACATTTTCCTACCTCATTCTCTCAAGATGAAGAGCTATCGAGTAAGCAGCAGCCCTCTAACGGCTTCACAAAAGCTGCAGGAAAACAAAGAGTAAACACTGGCGAAATGGAAATGCCATATGCACTCACTGCGAGAGATTCAGTCAGAAAACGTCTTTGTGGCGTGTTTAATGTGGACATGCTCTAAGTGGGCCTCTCACAGACAATACTGAGCAACTGTTGGTTAAAGGAGGCGGTTGATGGTTTTCAATTTCCCCCCCAAGACTGAGATTTTGATCGGCCATGTTCATTGTTGGAGTTGGAGCAGCTGGACACCTGTGTGATCTGTCTGGGATCAAAGCTGAGACATGCTCAGACACAGCGCACGAGGCCGCCCGGCCACGGTTTGGGGATCAAATGAACAGAAGAAACTCTCCTGGGCAACTGACACTGTAGGGCACGAGCACTTCTCCACCTCCGCACCCCGATCGATTGTTTTTATTCTTCCACTGCTCAGGAGGAGAAGTTGAATGAAAGACAGTGAGATGTCCTGTGGCTGAGGGACAAAGGGAACCTCCTGTTCTGCCCAAGGCTCCTGTCTGGAACATTAAGCAGAGACGGTTCCCATGCTGCTGTGTGGGTGACCCACAGAGACTCCCTCCCTTGTGGGCTGACTGAGATGGAATGACGAGACCATTAAAAGTGGCTCAAGAGCAGAACCGCTGGTGATCGTGACAAAAGCTCTTCAAAGGTTATGGGAAATAATAAGAGCGCTTATATATCGGAGCTATCAAATTTCTGTCAGATATTCAAACAAATCTGTGTCCCAGCCTTAGCCTCAATTGCCGTCCAGTTTCAATCACGGTTGAATATTGTGCTGCAGCACGCCGATGCTGACCAACAAAACGCTAACTACCTCTAATAATGAATGGAAGGTGGGGGGATGTAATTTTCTGCTTGTCTGCATACGGGGGTGACTTATGCCTAACTCGCTTCCTTCCTCTCCCTCGTCTTCTACGCGTGGAAGTGTGAGCACATGCACATTTTGTCTGAAGGACTTTTTCTCTATTGGATGTTTTTGCTTAACTTCTGAAAGGCTGGAGAGACAAAGACGCTGAAGAAGTCCGTGGTTTCTGGGCAGGTGTCTTAAGTATTTTTTTGATCTCCTCAGTGACCTCGGCTCACTCGTAAATGAATCTGTCTTGATCTCAGTCTTTCTTGTCTTCACTGAAACATAATGTGATCACAGCTCAAATATGAGGAACCAGATCAAATACCCATTTGAAAATCTCATTACCAGTCACCTTTACTGAGTTTGCCTATTGCCATAAAGCAACATCTGGCTTGTTTTAGAGAAATTACATCCCCCAAAAAATGTTAATGTTTAGAGTAACCTAGATTAAAATTCAGTTACCATGCAAATTGGTATTTTACATGCCAAAATGAAGGCTGTGAGACACTGACAAGGGCTCCTCAGGTCCTTGGTCCCAGCTTTAAAAAACATTGGTGTAAGCTGTCCATTTTCCTGCTGAGGGAGTCAAGTCGGGGCTGTTTTTCTCCTCTTTTCCTTTCTTATCTGCCCTCTGCGGACTGCGCCTCTCCTTCAGCAGAACCTTGACAGAGGCCAGTTTTTCTCTCTCCACCATCTTGTTTATGTGTTTACCACGGCACACTCACATCCCCCCCCCCCCCCCCCCCCTAAATGATAGCCCCTCCACTGTCTGCACACAGGAGTCAAATTAGAGACAGAGAAAGAGACAAAGACTTGCCTCGCCGTTGCCTCCGAGCTTCAGGCAAGTAGAGGCAGGCTGGGGCCACAGTCGACCGAAATTCTGTTTTGATCGGGGCTCCGTATAAGAAGAGGAGGATGCTGCCCTAGCGCCAAGGCTGCGTTGTTATTACCTGGGAGAGACGAAGGAAGGAGCATCTGGAATGAGGCCAGTGCTTCAGTGGGCTCCTGCTGCTGCACGTAGGCATGCTGTTGGCTCATACGATGGAAGCTCTGTTTTACTCATAAGTGAATATGGAGAACTGTCAATGACTGACATATCATTTTATGTGATTGTATAATTAATTGGATCACTATTAACGCCATATGGCAGCTTCTCCTAAACATGTGGCTCAATGTGCTGCATGTTGTCTGTCAGTTAACTTTATTACAGTAAGTCTGGTGGCAGGTCTTTTTTCGATAAATGTAGCAGATGCCATAAAATGAAACACCTGTAATAGATAGATTGATAGACAGACAGTAGACACAAGTTTTTAAAAACAGAATCTCCCAGATCAATTAGCTTGCTAAGTATAATGCTGCTATTACTGACAGAAATCAGAGACACAGAGTCCAAAACAATAAAAATAAGATCTGAGTTTTACCTTTAAAGGACCAATGTATCGAATATAGTGGCCTCTAGTTGTGAGGTCGCAGATTGCAATTGTAACCTTTCCCTCGCCCCTTCTCTGAGTCTGCACCTTGGTCCACATTCAGAACAAACTGCACACAAATCCAAATTCATATGTGACGTGAATCCACAAATTAATTAATTAATTCGTTTTTACAGCTTATTTGTTAGTTAAGTTGAATGTACAGCCTAACTGGAAGTTAACACCAAACCTGTTAAATATGGTCAATTCCTTATCGTTGGACTTGAATGCGTGTCCTGCATGTTGCTCAAATCTTATTTTGTTATTGTATAAATATCAGATGCAGAATGCAGGGATCAGTTTAAGACTTCACGCTGCAGGACTACCAATAGTGGTCACAACTTTAACATATAAAAATGCAAAAGACCCTCTCTTTTTCTCTTGCCAGTGTTTAGTTTGTCCGTAGAAACAGTGCAGCAGGTTAGACTGCTCCCTATGCAAATACAAAATCTCATTCTAATGCGATAAAGACATAATTGCACATAATTCTCCGTTTCTGCTAATAGATCCATCTAAATCCTCCACACTGTTCCTTGGAATAGCTTTGTGTAAAAGAACATAACATTATTTTTCCCCCTGGATAGCTCCGTGCCCGAGATCAAAAGGTAAAAAAAAAAGAAAAGAAAGGAAAATGAGTTTGTTGTTGCTTCATCCTTCCTGCTTTTCAGCAGTCCTTGGGTCCCTTTGGGTGACTACAAGAGGGGTAATTCATTATAATATGTTGCAGCCGATTAGTTTTACACTGAAGAAATAGTGGAATGCATATTCTCCGTAGCTGGCAGCCTCCTGGTCACAAGGCCACAGATGCTTGAAGTACTCCATCAAACCGGAATTTGTATTCGAACCTGCAAATACAAACCAACCAACATGCTTTCTATAAAACTTCAAATAACCTTGACCAAGATTTGTTCTTGTAAACGTAGGGAACGGCGGAGACGCTTTGAATTCCGCACATTCTTCTATCACGCCTAAGCAGTTGTATTTGTTTACGTTATCACTAGTCTGCCTGGGGAGCATGGTTATTTTTATAGTGCGCTTTGTTTGAGTGATTGTTGTTGCAAAGGGGGAAGTGCAGAGGGTTTTTTTTCGGTGAGTGACAACGAAGGAATTGTGTGACTACAGGAGGATATAGAGGGATAAGGATGCGTGGAGGGGAGGGGAAGGGGGTGGGTGGGGGTCTCGGGCTGCCTTATGGGGAAAGCAGTCTGTAATTAATTTTGCATGCATCTCTCTCGTTTCTCGCATTTGTTGTGTTCTTTTTTTTTTTTCTTAACTTCTGGAAGTTAAATAATCTTGCACAGTGATGACTTTTACCACTCCCTGAGCCTTTTTCACTTAATCTGCACGTGTAAATTGACTTTCAAGTTGAGTAACATCTCTGTGTCGCTGTGCTCCACATTGCAGATGTCTGCGAGATCAGCGACACTGGCAACAGCAATAGAGGTGAGTGGGGACCATGTTTTTTCTCCACTCTAGTAGCTGTAACGGATCACTGAAACCCTGCTACCTAACTGACACCTCCCCGCTGTGTAGGGGCCGCTGTCCACATCCCTCCCCCCTAAGTCCCTACTCTCCTTTTGTTCACTTGCTCGCATCCATAACATATCACAGTACATATTAGCATTCTGATTCTATTCTATATGGGGATGCCCTTAAATTTTAGATGTATGCCGCCCTAGTCGATCAGAGAAGGTATATGCAGTACTGGTGAAAAGTTCCTGACACACCGTCCCATCCAGTAGTGTGTATTATTTTCTACATTGTAGATTCACACTAGATCAAAACTTAATGGCACAAGAAGATGTGTGAAATTATGTAGAAATAAAAAAAAACAAACCAGAATACATTTTAGGTTCTCCAAAGTATCTTTATCTTTCGCTTTTATGACAGCTTTGCACAAACCATCAGTTGTGAAACCGTCTCAGTGGGGTTTTTCTGTAGAGATTGTGAACACCGTGGTCGTCCGGCGCAGCACTCCATCACTGTCCTTCTTGGTCCGATAGCCCTTACATAGCCTGGAGGTGTGTTCAGGGTCATTGTCCTGTTGAAAAACAAATGATGGCCCCACTAAGCACAATTCATACGAGATGGCATGTCGCTGCAGAATGCTTTAATGTACTTATCTTCTGCAGCAGAACTAACTCTTGGTCTTCCTCGTGAGAGCCAGTTTCATCAAAGCGTTTGATGGTTTCTACAACTGCACTTGAGAATACATTCAAAGTTCTTTAAATTTTCAGGCTGACTGACCTTCATGCCTTAAATTAATGTTGGACCGTAGTTTCTCTTACTTAGTTGGGTGGTTCTTGTCATAAAATGGATTAGAACATCAGCTGAAGAAATCTATTCACTGAAGGGAACTGCGTACCGTCCATAGACTGTATATAAATATGGACGACGCGTGTCCACATAGACACTATTTTCCCAAGGATACGGTGACGCCATCTTGCAAGTTTGCAGTCTGCGTTATAAATGACCCACCCACGCTTCCGCAAGACTCAGTGGCATTTTTGTTTGATGAATCCTACGCTCTGCTCTACCTCTACCAATTACAGAAATATCTTGAATTATACACTGTACTTATTTATTTATATATTTTCTCCTCTCTCGGCCCCACAGAGCCCCTTCACTGAGTGATTGGCATGGCAACTGGTAGTCATTGTGATGTCACATCCTGTGAAATAACTAAATAAAATGAAACCTTTCAGAAAGTTAGACACTCGAATATGCATCAGCATTATACCAACTACCTAAAATTGGCAGAAACTATTTTGAAAACTATTTATATGATGTGTATTTTAGTGTTTTAGTTTGGACCAAGTCCCACCCACTTACATGGAGGAGCTGGAGCTTATGTCCTATACTGCAGCCAGACACCAGGAGGAGTTCTAGTTGCTTTGGCTTCAATTTATTAGGAGTACTTGTGTCGTCCATTTTTATACAGTTCATGGTACCAGGACGCTGGCTTAGAGAGAGAGTGTGCAAAGCAAATCTAAAATATAAAACTTATTCCGAGCTCACTACATAATTCGACACGCTCATAGTTTTGATGTCTACAGTATCGACAATCGACAATGTAAAAAATAATGAATGATCAATGTGGAAAACCATTGAATGAGAAGGTGTGTCCAGTCATTTAACTGTTCCTGTATATTCCTCTTCCTGTAAGCTGATTAGCATTGTTCACATCAAGTCTGAAGCTTGGCAGGGCAGAGACTGTGTAGGTGACTTGATGGATGTATTGAAGGGCAGAGGGAAACAAACTGCTCAGTTTTCATGGCATTTTATAACCTCATTTCTCCTTATTTCCCCTTCTCCTCTGCTGTTGTCCAGAGGATAAGAAAGAGCACGTCGAGAGCTCAGAAGAACCTGATTCAAGTCCAACTAACAGCAATCAGTCCAAAGGTAACGGTAAGAAGGAAGCACTCACACTTAGTCACTGCTGCACACTTATCTCACACACAACCCTATTTATAAGGATTCTTATTAGTGGCCACAGCTGCTGAATTAAAATGCGCTCCTTTCAGAGAATCCTCAGCTCTGTGCAGCCAAGTGTTACCCAGTTTCACTCTCCTTGTCTCTGTTGCTTTTTTTTTTTTTTTTCCTCCTCCCCTGTCTGTCTCCATCTCCTTGTCTCTATAGGGGCAGGCGGCAGGCAGGCAGTTTGTACGTGCTCCTCCAGGGCCAAATGCATTTGTAAATCCTCTCTACCCATTTCGGGTCTGCAACCATAACCCCGACGTTTTGGTACAGAAGAGTCAGCACGTCTTTGGAGATTGAGTGTGATAAATTACCTGCAAACCCAACTATCAGGCATTTAATAAATCAAGTGTGCGACGCATATTATTTTAACATGCAACCAACACAGGCTGTAGGGGCAATAATCATGCCAATAAATCATATTTGGTAAGGATAGCACACTGTTGTTATTCTCAGGTCTCCTTTGAGATCTAGGGCAATAAGACGCGCTGTAATTTGAATATAGACATCTATGGAGAGTGCTATGAATTTCCATGGCTGCATTTCTTCTGTGTGTGGGCCCACAGAGCTGCTGAGCCAAAAAATAGGATTCAGATTTGGGCATTGTGGAGTTTTATTTTCAGGTAGAAAAAAAATTCATTAAGCAACTGCTATGAACAGATTGTCAGGGTTGAATAAATAGGACAGGCTAGCAGCATATGAAATAACTTGGCAGAGACAAACAGGTTGGTGTAGAAAGGAGAGGGCTTAAACAATGCCAGACAAAGCACCAGAGAAGAAAAGCATTGTTGTGTAGAACATCCGTGTGGATCAGGGAGGGATTGTGTATAAGGAAGCTTTTAGTGCTCGGCTAAAATTAGCCAGAGTCAAAACATGTAACATTAGAGAACCACAACAGACTGCCCTGGTTTTCGGAACAAAGTCGATGGCTTACTTTATGTATGCTAAAGATTCACGTTGTCGTCCACAGAGAAAACAGATCAGCCTCGGTGTCTGTCCACCTGTCACTCAAACAGCACAGGTCAAAACTGTCATAAAACCTTGGCTTACATATATTACACATACCTGCTGTTGACTAGCATTTACAGATACATGCATGTCTGTACACCTCCACTATCTAATACCTCTGTCTTCACAAAGATTATGAGCTCATAAGCTAATATCCACCTGCATTTTGGACGGTGGAACAACCAACTGTTGATATTCACCTGTAAAGCTGGTGGTGGTGGTGTTGTAGTGCACTAAATCATATATTGTTTTTTAAAAATCTTCGAGCAGAATTAATTAGTGGATACGTGTTTTAGATTTGTATTTCCCTCTCAGTTTTATACATGAGTGGAGAAGAATGTTAGCCCCCAACGTATAATCAGCTCAATACAACAGCGTGACATTTGTCTAGCATCATTAAAGTAGACGTTAAGACAAGGTAGTTAAACAAGATTGCACAAGTGTACCTAGTAAACTGGCTAAAATGTAAATGAATATAAACAAGAGGATACTTCTGTATTTCGGATCAACATTTTAAAGCTTAGATTATGTTACCATACAGGTAAAAATCTCTTGAGACTGCAAAGATATGCACCGATCAGCCACAACATTAAAACCACTGACACTAGAAGTAAGTGACATTGAGCAGTTTGCGACAGTTCGGTGTTCTGCACCCCTGAGCAATGACACTCCTTGGGTGTCATTACCTTGGGTGTGTTTAGGAACAACTAAAAAAAAAAAAAACATGACAGATTCCAAATTGGTTGGATCCACAGAGGACCCTCCCCTTAATCTAAAGGAACCCCACTAACAACATCCTATTGCCAGACACCACAGGACACCATCAGAAGGCCCATGTCCATTCTCTCATACGTCAAAACTTTGTTTTATTCCTGCAACCAAAAATAATTATCATTATTAATTTGTTTATTATTATTATTTTAATTATGTATTTAGTCAATACACTGATTATTCTTTTGGGCTATAAGTTTGTTATCAAAGCAGCAACTCCTCATCCCTGTCATTTTGTGTGGTGCAGTAACTGCCACTGGCCACTTCCCATTCCTTGATTTCGTGTGACAACTTTGGCATCATATCTTGCTCTCAGAACTTTCCAAATTTCATCATCTCTCCGGTCCTGCTGGCATCTCTGTGTAAATGAATCTCCTCTACCCTCGGATGTTTGTGTTCTGCCAGTTTTTGTTATGTGACTGGTGGAGGAACCGCTAGAATACCAACACCGACGTGCCCACCCGCTCGCTCTGAACGATCTATTATCTGTTCCTCCTTCCTCTGCCTCCCTCTCTGACATTAGACGGGCTTTATACAAGGGAGCTGGCAGCGTGAAGTCAGTTGCGCGTCTGGTCCGACTGATTTAGACGTTCGCGCTCTCGCATGCCGCTCCTCTGGGTGAAGCCTAGAAAAAGTTCGAGGCGTCAAGTGTGAAAACAGCTTTAGTCTCGCAGCCGCGGAGCGAGTCATTTCGAGATGCATTGCCGTGTTCTGAATGTGGGCGATTTGTTCTGTTCGTAGGCAATGAGAAGAAAGAATGACCAGCTGAGGGGAAGACAATCAACCTCATCTGACAGCCAGCAAACTGTGCGAAGGCCAACCACACTGGTGTCAGACTGGCCCATGTCAGTATGGGCTCTGACACTGGCCCAGGACAACCAGTAACTCACAAGATGCTCACATTCCCAACTTTAATTAGCCTCCCTCCTTTTTGTTTAGAAACTATTCATCCCTGAGGTATGTATGTACTGTATGTAGTGTATATGTATGTATGTACAAAACCTTACTATAGGACTTGAACATATCAATCAGAAAAAAATGAGCCATACCTCACTGTGTGTTAGAGTCATACATAATTTTGCCAGCTCAGTGCAATGAGATAAACCAGGTTCTCTTCATTTGATAAACCCACTGTGAGAGCACGGTGAAGCTGTCAGGAGGGTGGGGTGGGGGGCGGGGAGGGGAGGGGGACAACAGCCACAGCTCCTTCATGTTAAAACTCCTGGCTGGCTGATGCTTAACATCAACCATCCTTCAGTTCTTACAACTTAAGAAAAAAAAAGAAAAAACTCCACCACTGCAGCCGTGATGACATTAAATAGTGGAATACCTGACAGCCCCCTGCATTCATAAGCCTCTCTGGAGTGCAACGCACTGACACCTGCCATGTCTCCTCACACACCGCTGCAGCTTGAGCTCCATTGTTTAGTCAAATCAGCCGCGGTCTTTGATTCAGACCGTGGTCTGGAAGGTGAGGGGCCGTTCCCTGGCTTTTCATCCGCAAACATCACTCATTGCGCCTCATCTACGCTGCCGCCGCCGCCGCTGCTTCTTCTTCTCATTTCACCAGGAAAGCGTTCATCAACACGCTGCGCACACAAACGAGGATGTGAGTGTCTTTTAACAAATCGATTAGTTCTTCTTTTGCCCCCTCCCCTCCCACCTTTCCTTTGCCATTCCCAGTGCATGCCAGAGAATTGCTTTGAACTTCACCACACGAACGGGACTTGCATTCCTCTTTTGCTTTTTGCGTTTTTTTTTTTTTTTCGCTCGTCTCCTTACCGGATTGTCTACAGCTGTAACGAAGGAATCTGCCTTATTTCATATCAAAGATCTGAAACACAATCACAGAGCTGGGTGGCGGGGGGGTGGGGGTGGTCCGAGTATGAGGTCTTGGTTGTGCATTGCTTGCAGATGATGATTTGTATTTTTAAGTACATCATGTAACGGCTAATATCTGTTGTTCTTTTTTTTTTTCCCTCGGTTGATTTAAATAAGGGGATTTTGGTTTCTTTTAAATGTTGGTTTGATTCATGAATTATTTTTGGTGGTACCATACTAAAGATCAGATGAATTACAGTTCTATGAAACGATGCCTTCATACTTTGGTGTTTGCTTTGCTAAACTATAACAGAAACAACTAATAAAGTTTAAGGTGGAAGCCACGTGTCAGCTTTTAATGTACTGCGTTGTGTGTTTTCACTAACGGCTGATGTTTTTATTCATTCTAATAACCGCTGGTAAAAGTCAGTTTCTCCAGCTGTAACAGAGCAATCAGTCGCTTGTCTCCGGGTAGACAGAAACAATTATTGTGTCCTGTGATCTCCAGCCTGCTCGCTCACTGGCCCTCGGGCTCTCTCTTGTATCAAAAGAGACAAGATATCTGGCAGACCCCCTAACCCCAGAGCCACTCCCCCTCGCCTTCCCCTCACAAAGAGTTCATCAAAGATTCAGCGGCAGAACTTCTCCCTCAGATCATTTTGTTTATCTGTAACGAATATGTTACTTCATAATCCCACGCTACAGCGGCATGTCACAAAACCGCTGCACATATTTAGTCCTTACAGCCCTTGGACGATGCTTATCCCACGACCTGCCTTGTCTCATCAATCAACGAATAAAAACAGAATAAGGTATGAAAACAAATCTGTGGAATTTATGGTGGCTGAGCGAGCTCAAAGCACTGCAACTTAAGAAAGCATGTGGAAATAGACCAAAAAAAAAAAGCACTAAAAACAGTTTCCATCTATTTGAGAACAGGTTCATTGCAAATGCTCAAAAAACACAACCAAAAATAGAAACGTGCTGTGAGAAATGCAAATGAATTTGGGAATTGTTCCCAGGTTCCTATGAGGTGATGAAGTAGTGATGTTCAATACCACAATCTCCTCTCCAATCCAATACTGAGTACACTTAAGAAAAAGCAGTGTATTTCAAATCATAACTTCACAAAGAATAATAGACATCAGATTTATGTATTTTTTTATTTATTTACTTAAACTCTGAAGTATATTGAGGTAGTGGCCTCATTTACTACATAGCCGAGCGAATACAACAGAAAAACCAAACAGTCGTACAAAATATGTGAAAATGATGTTTCAAACACTTAAAAAAAGAAATAGGAAAAATAATAAGGGCATTAAAATAAATTGTTGTTTAACTATTTAGAACTGCTATAAAAAAAGAAAACTTATCTTAATTGTGACCCTGTTCTCTCCTCTTCTGTCCTCCTCATCATAAATGCCTCGTATTCTGTGTTGTGGTTTAACCTGAGGTGTTTCACAAGGTTTGTTGTGTTGCCACAACTCAGTAGCTTTCAATTGTTCCTACATTACCTCGGATGACTGAAGTATTGAAAGTATTGATATTTTGATCTGAGGATTGATTTTAGGGCATAAAGACCTGGTATCGGAAGTATCGATGTTTCAGTATTGATCCGCACAACACGAAGATGAACTGCCTGGGACTTTGTGACTTTTGGAGTAGTTGAAGTTTGCTACTAATTATTATTATTATTTTTATATAACAACCTGATTATTAAAGGATATTTTTCTTTTCGGTTGCAAATTCAAATAATTGCCCTAACTAGTGTTCTTACCCTTCACCTGGAAATTACAGCATTTAAGAATCAAAAGTTAACTTAAAGTTAAAAAAGAATGGACCAAATTCATAGTAGCTATGTCCGTAAAACATTCCTGTAATTTAACCTGCTTAACCCTTATGAATGTAAGGGTCTGAAAGTTGCTATTAATATAATAGCTAATATAATATTAGCATAACTTTCCAACCAGCAACAGCACAGAAGGAAAAAATCTTGAGTTTGCTTTGCTAATTTTTCGCACTATAACCCATGTGGCAAAAAAACTAATACAAACTATGCAAGATGCAAAATTTGCATGAGATAGTGGCTGCAGAGGCGAGGGCAACCATAGCCGTGAGCTAAAGGTGAGAAGACCTCATCAGAGTGAGGTTAACTAACACATGAACTACACTTTAAAATAATAGCAACTCTCTCACTCAAAGGACATTGACTGAACAGCAGCTCAAAGTCTGTGGCCAGGTGTGTGTTTGTATTTAAATATTAAATATATCCATCCTGATTTTATATCAGACGTGATATGGTTTTTATTGCACCCACTCTTCTTGGTCAACACCTGGTGCCTACATTACCCACGAGGCAACTCGTGGGTAATGTGGCATATGGGTGCTCCACGCTAGTTGCAGCTAACCACGAGCCATAGAGAAGAACTACAGACAGAAATGGAACTGGAAAAAATACCCCAATGCGTAAGTATATGGAAAACTGATGGTATATTACCAGTCAAATAAAATGTGTGTGATATTAAGCTACAATATGTTGCAATAGATGAGTATTTTAATTTTGAAGGTGGCCTTCAGTCTGTGCTTTATTTATGTTAGCCTCCAATATGAGTTTATTCCTTTATTTACTGTATTATTTATTAAAATGTAATTTGTAACAGTGTATATTTTCTATATTTAAAGTACATTCACATTGAGTGCAAATGTCAATGCAATTAACACGAAGGGATCGCCAAGGGTGGATACAGACTTGGGACTGTATTCCAGGAAACCACCAGATCTGCTCGGGTGAGTATCCAGCGCTTCCAGATGACGTCACGATGCAGGTGAGAAGCGAAAGCGTAACAGAGTTTAGCAGTTTTAGCGGCTAGCAGTTGTTATCAAAGCAGAGCAACTTATCGGTTTTGTTTTGTCCTTTTATTCTTTGGATAAATTGATAGAAACTGTATTTTTATTCAGTCTTTTTCAGGATAAAACTTCTTAAATCTGTTTGCGTCTACTATACAAATGAATGGATTGAACTCAAATCATTTTGGCACTTTATTTTTTATGCATAATGTCCTGTCATCATATTTTTTAAAATACAATAATATGATAAATAAAAAACTTTATTGAGCTATCCCTTCCAAACATATTGTGGAAATTAAACTCCAGAGGTGTGGTGCAATCAGTTAGTCAGTCATTATTAACCATTAGGTACAGACACTATAGACCGATCAGGCATAACATTACGACCACTGACACTAGAATTTAAACATTGACCATCTTGTGACAATAGAATACGAACCAGCTTATACGATAATACTGGGAAACTGTTGGACCAGTCACTCATTCATGTTGATGTTAATTAGAGATGTACCACCCACCTAGGCCAGACCAGACGCCCTCACCCACCCTCACCTGCTCAAAGAACATAAAGAACAGCACAAGGTGTTGACCTGGTCTCCAAATTCACTAGATCCCAAACTGATCGAGTATCTGTGGGATGCACTGGAACAAGCCTGATCCACAGAGGCCCCCCCCCTCAACCCACAGGACCAATAGGCCCCTCCCCTCAACCCACAGGACCAATAGGCCAACCTAAAAACATCCTTGTCTTTCAGCTATACAGATAAGAATCAAACATCGTGCTTTTCCCTCAGTCAAATATGGAAAATATGTCGTTTAAAATATTCTCTTTTAGTCATTGTGATCATTTTGGGTCACATATTAGCTAGCATCAACAACAGGTTTTCCATCTGTGGATGCGAAAAGCCATTGAAAAACAAGCTTCACCTCGCCCCAGCAGCCACCATGTTTGCGTTCCATTAACTTGTCGCATGCCAAGCGGATGTCAGCAGTGATTGTCCCTGGAACGGAGACTGTTTAAATTTTAATGACTTCATTTAAATGTTGCATGTCAGAACGGAGGGTTCCCTGAACTTGAGCAGTAGGTAGTGTCAGGGGAAACGGCTTCATCGCACAGGCTTGCTGCCACGCTCCGACTCCTTGGAATACAAAACACTTCTAAAATAACAATCCGCCTGTTCCACAAAAACAGCCTGCCGCGCCGGTTTACACGCAGCAGCGTTGGATTTTTCTGGCTTACATCACAGTTGTGAGGCTCACGTCCCTAACAGCACTGCAAAACATCTCACAGGCTGCGTCTTTATCATCACACTCATGTAAGTGACGGTGCTGACTGGCATGTGAAGGGGAGATGTTTCTGTCAGTATCTGACTCGTCGAGCAGCTGTGGGCTGATGGGATGCGATGTGCACCATTTATTCCATTTTCCAAATGAAAGCTCAGCGGACCCTATCTTATATAAACACGCATTGCACCTCGTTTTCTCGCCTCCTCTCAGCTTTTCCCTCCACTCTCATGCCGATGACTCCTCCCACTTCCATCCACGCTCCCGCCACACAACAGCAACCCGGCGCTGGCTGTTAACACAGCGCAAACAAATAGGGGGAAAATAATTCCCGCTCTAAAGCTTTAAATCCCGCTACTTGATAAGCTGTTTTTATCTCAAGTACAGTGTTTGTCCTTCATGAAAATTCATGGCTCCCACAAGAGGCAAAGGCAACACTATAGGTGAACTAAGCCGAGATAAACACTCTAATTGGGATGAAAATTGACGGCATTCATTATGGATGCCTGTCTTCAAAGGCAGCAAGAACCACTGAAATGTTGAAAGGAAATTGACTTGCAGCGTTGCTACGTGGCTTTGAACGAGCGGGGATACGTCAATTAAACTGCACCAGCACAAGACGGCTATGTAGATCGCATTCGCTGTCTCACTAAAAAGACATGTTTGTCTAATGCGGATTGCCCCTCGCGACAATGGGACGAAAGAAAAAGAGGATTAATAAGCTATTTCTATCTCTTTCGCGCTGTTGTTGCTGTAATTATCAGCTTGATAATATGCTTATTCAGGTGATATGGCAAATTCTCAACATCGCTGTGGCTGTATCACAGTACTGTAGCACTGTACACGACTACGACTGTTCCGTGTCAACCACAAAGTAAAAGTTACTCCAAAGTAATGCCTCCGCTGCTTTTCACTGAGCATTAAATTAGGAATGAGCAGGCGTGCATTTCTCCGATGATTTTCCCATCAACTCGCTCAGAATAACAACTTAGGGATAATTCACAAGAGCGGCATCCACATCTGAATTCATTCCGTTTTTCCAAAACAAAACATTGCTTAGTTTAGTGTAAAATAAGAATTTTCAGTGGGGTATGAAACTAGTGTGTGCGTGTGTGTGTGTGCGTGTGCTACGTGAAGCAGTAAACTTTATGACTTGAACTGTTTACCAGCAAGTCTGTTAAAAAGCACCCGGGACCCGTATAAAGTCTTGACTGGAGACCCATCAGCAAAGTCTGCTGATAACCCTTGGTTAAATTGGCATCATTGGCTGTGAATTGTCCTCATTATCTAATAGGTCAGAGATTTTATGTTGGGGGGAACAACCGTCCATTTGGATTACATCTAAATAAATGCATGCGGTTTGTTTGCGTGCACTCTGCCCTTTTTGGGAAAAACTGAAGCAAGAGAGTTAAACGGCAACATTTTGTTATAGAGCGCTAATAAACTGAGTGCAGTTGGGAAAGCGCTGAAGAATGTTGCTCCCCTTATTAACAAATTTACTTCAGACGTCATTAAAATCTTTTCCGTGTTGTCTTTTCGTCTGTAGAAAACACCAGCAAAGCCTAATGAAAGAAAATGAAAAGCAACGGCTCTAAAACACCCAGTAATTAAATTGGACATTAATAAATGCATTAGCCTTATTTAGCTGTAACTTTGTGAGGAGTCTGGTTATGCTGATGTTCTCCGACTCATTAAAGCAAAATGTCACCTGGATCTTGAGTTTCCGGGGGATGCTGGGAATAAATCAGCGATGCGTTTAAAGATCGAGAACTTGCAAGTCAAGTTGAGAGACGAAAGGGGGTTTCTGCTGGAGCCTCTGCTGCCTTTTACTCCAGCCATCTAATGTGAATTCACTTCAAATACTGAACAGGGTGGGAAAGAAGAAGGAAAAAGGAGCAGAGCAGTGGGGACACTGGGGACAAATAAAAAAAAGTGGCTCCCAATTTGTACAATGTCTTGCAAATAGTTAATATATAATGCAAAATGTTTTAATATAATATGCTTTAATCAATGCTGCAACATAACAAGTGGAAACAGTGCAAATACTCAACCTTTATTATTCGTCAGGTGAAGCGTAATTATGTCTTACAACTTCCTAATCGGAAAAGTATGCTTTCCCACTGATGATGATGTCTAAAGGCTCTCCGTTTCACAGTGAACATGTTGTTGAAAAGCATGCCAGCAGTTTGGGTTTGGGTGAGTTCAGATGCTTGTGAACTGACAGGGAGCTTCTGCCTCTGGCCCCAGGCCACTAGGTGGCCCCGTAGGGTCTGACAAACATTAAACTACAGCACTGACAACACGCTAAATTCTCAGTGACAGTAGAAGAGCTCCCTCAGGGGTCCCCGGCCTGACACAACTCTCTGCACACTAAATCCTGTTACATGTCATGTGCATGACTGTTTAAAGTATAATGGTGGATAATGGTGGTTAATAATAATAATACTAAATAGCTAAACGAATGCTGCTAGTCTGGTCATAACTCACCAGAGAGACCAGAGAGATTCAAGTGAATGACATAACTTCATATTATTTAGTTTGTTCCTTCTTTGATGGATATTCGTTAACTTAGCAAGCAGAGCAGCAGCTCAGATGTGCCGTAACCAAGTCTAGTCGAACATTTCTGCCTGGGGCTCCAGTACAAACAAGAATCTCCTCTGGGTGAGTTGTGGGAAGGTTTGATAATGATGTTCTCAATATAATAAAAAGCTTGACAGTTGCACTTGTGCTACAACACATGGCACCACATTAGCTGGTCCGTTGATGAATTTTACCAATCAGTGAATTTTAACTGAACTTCGGAAACCTCTTAAATAGTCATTTAGACAACGATATGTGTGTGTGTGTGTGTGTGTGTGTGTGAACTTAATGATGAAGCAGAACTTTTCCTTCCTCAGTGCTTGTTGTGGTTCTCTCTGCGAGTGGAACCACTTTGTGTGATCTTGACCAAGTGCCCAGAGATGAATTCAAGTATCTGTGGGATGCACTGGAACAAGCCTGGTCTACAGAGGAACCTGCCCTCAACCCAAGACCCCCACTAACAACAGAAGGCAACAGATGTCTCTTATGAGTCACAACTGAGGCACAAGGAAGAACCTACACAATATTAGGTGGTCATAATGTTATGCCTGAGTGTCGGTGTATGTAGCTGCCCTATTTTAACGAGTATTACAAGCTTCACTCTCTAGAGAATCTTTGTAAACTTTGAGGCTGAGTCCAGATAACTATGATATGACACAAAACAGCCTAACTGCTGTTGACACACCTTATCAGCATTTATACTGTCATCCCCTGATGTGGGGAAGAAAAGGTGCCCGATGTCTCTGGCCAGTAAACTGTTTGCTTTCACCTTTTATCAGCATTAACCTGAAGAGGTGTCAGACTTCATTCCCAGAACTACAGCTCAAAAGCGCTCAATTAGACTGACCAACTGGAAACCCACCAAATGGATCCTCAATAAATCAAAATCAATCTTGATTCTTTTTTTAATGAAATTCGAGTTTGCAGCTGAAACACGTGTGCCGCGTTCATCCACCTATCACGCACACGATCGGGCATAACATTATGACCACTGATGGGAGAAGTGAGTAGCATTATGACTGTTTTGTGACAATTCAGTGTTCTGCTGGGAAATGTTTTGACCTGGTATCCATTTGGATGTTACCTGGACATGTAGCACTCAACCAGA
This sequence comes from Mugil cephalus, assembly GCF_022458985.1. Taxonomy (NCBI): domain Eukaryota; kingdom Metazoa; phylum Chordata; class Actinopteri; order Mugiliformes; family Mugilidae; genus Mugil; species Mugil cephalus. Next base: position 9,642,589 of record NC_061782.1, read on the forward strand.
CCTGACCCACGCACAGAAACTAAAAAAACAAAACATAATAGGAGTATGGGTTTGCAAAAAGTTGGAGTCAATCCCAGTCGGATATGACGTCTTTGGATTGTAGGAGGAACCTTGAGGATCCAGAGAAAACACACAGACACAATGACAACACACAAATTCCTGTGCTCTATTCATTTGTTCTGAAATATTTTAATGAAAAGCTTAAGATGTCACATTCTCAACACTTAACTTCATATAAGTTACAGTTTGACTGTAGGTGCATCTGCTGTGATGATATGACACGTTTCACCGCCAACAGACAATCTCTCTAATCAGCAAACGGAGTCGCTGTCTTAGGAATCTGAATGCGTTTTGGCAGCAGCGTCTCGCTGTGTGATTAACCCAACGGCTCCAGGCAACTTCTTGGCCACTGCCACTGATCACTGCAGCCAAAAAAAAAAGTTACCACAGCCTCACAGGGACTAATGTGCAAAAAAAAAAAAAAATCAACACAGATTCCTTCATGTTATGTCAAACAAAATCCACTGGTAGTGTCTTTCTCCCTTTTTTATGGTTGTTGTTGTTGATTGTTGATGACGGCGTGGAGAATTACTTTTCCCTAATTATATTTCCAACAAATTTGAGATTACATCTCCTCGAGAAAACAGATAAGCTTGATTGCTTTTGCATTTCAGCATCCCACCTGTCAGCGCTGATGGCACCTTTGGGGTTCTCCAGTGCTCCTGCTGAACTGTTGCCGTAGCAACAGGCTATAGTAAGTAAAGGCCCTGTATGCATTCAGAATCAGGTGAATGGCGTTGAACAGAGAAAAGTGAATGGGCTTCTCCAGCAGTCGCTGTGTCCAATTTGTTTTGGGTCTCTCTTTTCTTTTTTACTCCAGAGAGACCACGGAAAACGTTATTTGGGGTTGATGAAATAATTAATTATTTTACTGCTGTGATTGTTCAGTGCAAACATTTCACAGGTTGCTCCAACTACTCCCGCTTACGGCCACGGACTTGGGATCTTTTATTTGCTTTAACCTACATGCTGTGGCTGTGAAAAGGCAGAACATGGATATCAGACCATTAGGTGGTTAAGGTGACATGTTCCTTTCAGGATCCACTGCCCGCGAAGCCCCTTCCTCTATTACACGGCTGCCATTACATTACAAGTTAACAATGAGAACAGGCTTCTCTTGTGGCGAGCATATGTACATGGTGCGACCCTTAGGTGTGCAAACTGTATGCGTATTTATGAATTCGCAGATAAGGGTGGTGCTTCCCACCAGGATTCATTATTTTCCGCGCTGAGCTCCTGCTGGTTATGTTAATGTATCATGAAATTTCCATAACAAAATAGGCATCAAGGTAGGCAGAAAAATCACTTCAGCACAGCATGCAATTTAAATGTGCCATTTCGCAACCAATCATTCAGCAATGAAGTGTGGATGGTTGGAGATAGACACGTTAGCCATCTTCCCCGCCGCAGGGCGGGCGGAGTGTAAAGGACAACACAGAAGGAGGTTTGTCGCTGTCCCCTTCCTTTCTTTAAGCTGTCATCAGTCCTCTTTATATTTCTCGTCCTCGTCAAACAGAGTAACTCGCGATATATTCCTCACAAATCATTAAAAAGTGGGACATTTCATTCTGGTTTACTATAACAATAAAGGGAAAACTATTCAGGGTGCCTAACGTCGGTGCGGATTTATTTTGATGATGCATAGCATGATGAACTCCGCTAATAAATACGATTCATTTAGCATCATTGTCAGATTTTCCCGAGACTACTGGAGAGGTGCTAACAATTCAAACGAGCTGATAGAGAGGATTAAAAAGGCACCAAAAAAAAAAAAAGACACTTTTTAGGCTTTTCTGTCACATTTTCCTTGCGACGTGCGGCTCACAAAACACCTCAAACTGCAACTTGCGGGGAGGTTTTCTCATTCACTGTTAATTGGCTCATTTGTTCCGGCGTGCAGGGGAAAATAAAAGAGCAGAGATTAAACAAAACTTGGCTAACAAAGTTTTGGAGCATGTCTGCCTCTTGCCGGGCTTGCCCGCGTCGGGCTCGCCGCCTGACGTTAATGGAGGGAGGCTGGAGTGTCTGCAGACAGTCCTTGCTGCCCATCTCTTCTCGTCACCGGCCTAAACGCCTCCTGTCACAGCTGACAGCTTTAGCAATTGATTAAGTCAGTCTTGTTGACGAGAAGACGCGAGGTCACAATTATGATGAATGCTCAGCTGATTCTTTTTATATTGTGAAGACTTGAATGAACTTTCGTGGAGCTCACAATATTTTAACAATTGCATATTGCAACAACTTTTCTTGCTAGCTGTGGGCAAAAAAAAAAAAAGGAATGGGAATTCAGTGTCTGGGGCTGAATCAGTTTACGCATTGCACTTTTCCATTGTGCATGTATCAGCTCACCAATCTATTAATGTAGCCTGTCAGATATAAGCTTAGGTCCCTCTCACCTTCAGCGTCTGCGCACCTCAATATCTCCCATCTCTCCAACTCTTCACGGCTCAATACTCCCTGCTCTAATATATATGACCAATCCTTTCAGGAGCCAATTCAGAAGCTAACCACCACATTCAGGACTTCCATCAGGCCCTGATAACGTGAGGTTTGACCATCTGTCAGCGCTGTGACTGCTGGCTATAAACCCCGCGCTCTGCCTTTTTATTCATCTGTTTCTCGGAGGAGAGATGCAGCCGCGGCCCGAGAGCCACGGGCGGAATCACAGACGAGAGAGAGAGAGAGAGAGAAATCAATTACTGCCTTTGCCTCTGCCTAAAACAAGCCGTGTCGGAGGCCATCTACAAAAGGAGGACAAAGGGGGGGCCGGTGGCCTCTCAGACTCCCAAACCTCTGGAGACGGGGGCGGAGAGCATCCTGTCACGAGCTCTGACACGGACCCATCACTGCCAACGGTGCAAAATAGGCCCCTGTCACACCTCAAAATGGGATCCAGCCACTTCATGTGCAATCAGGCCTTTATCAGTGATTGATGACCACAAAGTGAAATATGAGGGAAGACAGCAGAGAAACAGCCAAGACAGAAACTGAAACCGCTTTGAGAGATAACCTTTACAAAGTCCACACGATTTAAATCCTCTAACAGCGGTGGATCATTTCGAAAAATAAGTTGGATTATGCGCCGCTACTCAATAAAAGTCATGCGCTGCCGGAATGGAAATAAATGTGTGTGTAATGTGTTATGTCATGACCAGTTGTTTAGTAATTTAATATAAGACACATTTACCTTCAGAATGATTATCTGTCACCGCAGCCTGTTCCTCTGTTTGATAGCCACAATAATATGATTTCAACTCAGCAGTAATTACACAGCTGTATATAGTCAATCGGCTGGTTTTGATATTTTATTTGTCAGCAAGTCATGGAGATTTTCTGTTATGCACAACATAAAACCTCACGTCTCCACACATTCCTTCAGATCACTGTTTTTTTTTCTCTCTCTCTCTCTCTCAACAAACTCAACATGCCTTCGGGTTGGAACTATTTACTAAAATACATTTTTGTATTATAATCCCATGAGCAGTAATAAATGCTAAATGAGTGAGTACGAGCCCAGAATGCAACCACCTTGCCTACAAAGCAGAAGCTGTGCTCTGCAGAGTTATTCCAACTCAAGCCACTGAGATGTGAACTCGGTAACTTAGTGCTTTATTTTCTCTAGCCATTTGGTCCAAACCAGCTGGTGGAGACGGAAACAAAACACGGCATCTGGCTGGGGAGACCGCGGCCCCTTTGCCACAGCATGCACAGCGCATGTGTGCATCTGTCTGCCTCGGTATGTGTAGACGTAGTGGCTTGGACGTGCGTGGCGTGTCGTCCACGGCGTCCACGCGCCAGGGACGGTGTGCCCATCAGCTTAGCATGATTATGGGCATGAGAGAGGCTCTGATTGCGGCGATGCTGGAACGTGGGGCCACTGGAGAGGAACAGAGAGGGACGTGGCAGGGCCGGAGAGGAGGGGTGGAAGAATGGAAGGGAAGCCCAGCTGGCGGCCGCTTCTAATTGGGCTGAGCGGGTTTCCATGGCTGACCAGACCCGTATGCAGCGCGGATCTAAAGAGGGAGGGAGCGGGCCGCGAGTAGTAGCAGGGGCAGGCCAGGCTGCCCGGGCGAGAGTCTGGTCACACTCCACCCGTCACAGCCTCTTTGTGACAGGGGGGGCAGAATGAGCCAGCTGTCACCCCTGACACGAGCACACACAGCCCTCCGTCCGTGTGTGCCGATAACACAGACTCGGCGAGCGCGCATGAACAGAAGCACAACACGAACAACAAAACATTATGAACTACTACTTTAATTAAGCGATCCAGCACTCACAGAGGGATCAAATGAATGAGCCGCAACAAAAAGAAATCAAAGGCAGAAAGGGACCTGATGAGAAGAACCAGGGGGTGTGAATGTATTGCAATCTGCCTGCCGGATATTTACTGCATGCCATTGGAAACAATTAGAAGTGATTAAAACGGAGGTGAACTGACAAGGGGAGAGTGGATTCCCCTCCCGCCATCGCCCCAGCTACCCCCCACCATGCCTGTTAGATGGGGGTGCTAGTGCGTGTCGTGCTCAGGGGGCGAATCGATTCACTTCACACTCTCGGCAGCATTAATTAATGATCTGTTCTCTGTATTGTACAGTGACTGGCTGTCACGCTATACTTTCTTTCCCAACTTCACTCCATCCTTAAACTCCCCCGAGTCCTCTGCCTTCCTTGTAAGGCCTCTTTTCATTTTACAAAGACATAACAACAACACGGATACACTTAAACTAAACGCTGACACAAACAATAAATGTACCAATAAGTGTTATGATACCGAATCAGAATATATGTTTGTATGGATCATAAATCCTGGGAGCGTCATTCATAGGCCTTTGTTTTTATTTATTTGTTCTCTTTACAACCAAGCAGATGTCTGGAGGGCAGACCACAATCCTGTTTATGAGAAAAGGGAGAGGCAGAAGAGAAAGGTAGGAAGTCAAACCTGGGGAATCACATGGCTCACTGCTGCCCCCTACTGTACAGACAGTAGAACACGATATAGTTCATATCCTCAAAGAAGCTTTGAGGACGTCGACGGGATAACAACCAAACAACTCCATTCTTTATATTTGCTCATAGCCTAAAGTCTTAGGTTTGATTTCTTTGTGCTCCACCTTGTCAGCACATTTTCTGCGTGTATGAAAAACACTATCTAAGAATATGCATAATAACGGGAGAAGTCCTCAGCCTTCTTTATCTGCTGTCTGTTCTGTCTACAGCCTGCAGCTGTTTGACATTTTCACTGGGCTTTTTAAAATGTCTATAAATCCCCGAAATGTTTTAACCGACTTAATTACCATGCGAAACATCTTTGCTACACTATATTCACACCTGCTGACATGTCTGGTTAGGCGAGGAGCTGGAGAAATAGGAGTGACTGCAGGAGTCTCCAGGGGGCCCGAGAGAGAGACAGTAAACTAAGCCATGAGAAAAATCAGATCACCTTGAATTTGCATAAACAGTCTTCAAACGGCTGCTCAGAGGGTATAAGTGTTAGCCATCCAAGCCTGAATAACTCCCAGCCGTGGATTAGTATTGGGTTCACCCAGGTCATTTAACACTTAAGACAGTCTCCGGGGAGCCTATTCATGTTGGACAAATTGTTTTGCCTTTACGGCAGCTCTGCGCCGCACAGGGGTGTTAGTAGAGTTCTGAGGAGTAATTTGCCGCCTGTAGTGAGGGACACTTTGCACCCTGTTCCTGCCGTTCAGAAATTGACGCCATATCAAAAATACTAAATGGCAACAGGAGCAACATGAGCGCCAATTACATGGAAATAGCAACCGCCTGGGTTAAGGTCCCAGGGATGGGCTCGAGATGTGGGGAATAATGAGCGAAAACTGTTCGTTTCCGTCTTTTTTTTTTCTTTTTTGCTCCGTGCCCGACAGACCTCTCAGAGCACAGATAAATGGAACACGGCTCCGAGTGAACCTACATGGAAAAGTTTACGGAGGTGGCCATGGCTCGTCAAGTTGCGAAGGGAATCGGGAGGTTATCGAGGAACTCTGCGTGTGTGTGACCTGGAGAAAATTGCTTTTGTTGGCTGAGAGTCGGCCGAGTCTGGCTTTATGACACTGTGGAGAGTGGGGACATACATCCCTAAAGCATCCTGCCAAGTGGGATCCACAGAGTGTAAACATCATTCCTGTTCGACATCAGACAGCCGTTTGAACACGCGGAGGACATCTGGGAGGCCAAAGATAACGTCTCACTTGCAGCCCAGCGATATGCCTGAAAAGTGATCGTTACTCCTGCAGAAAAACACTGCATCCTCTCCTGAATAGAGTTTGCCTGTAAAATAGTCATCGTCGCTCACTAATTGTGCATTTCCCATGCAATTTATACCACAGCGATGCCTCTGGTAACAGTTAACTTCTGGAGCTTGAGTAATGGCACTATGCAGGAAGCTAGAAGCCTAGAAATAGTAGGTGCGGAGAAGGCACTCACATCGGCAGCATCAGCAGTCTGGACTCCCCCTGCTTCTGTCACCACTCTCACCCACCTCCCATAAAAGTAAAATGCAGCAGGTTTGGAAAACAGCCTTGTCCTGTTTGTCAGAGGGCTCGTCGTAAATATCGTGTTTGTCGAGCCCCAGAGGAGAAAGCTTTGTTGATAGCACTCATCACCGCCATGGCACTTCATCTGCTGGTGCCAGCCTCACTTAGTGCGAACGATTGTTTCAGATAGTGCTAATTTGTTGCACTGCAAGGTGATAATCATTTACTTACAGCTTCAATGAGTTTGATTTTTTCAAGTCGTGCTGCACAAATGACAATGCTGCATCAGCGGTGGCTTTGATAGGCTCGCTGATCAATAGTAATTATGAATGATTACTTTAGTTCCAGGGATTTCAGGCCTTCATAAGTCACTCTGTAATTTTGTTTTGGTACGAAGTTTCAAATAATTCACCTGCTCGAGGATGAAGGATGTCGCAACAACACAAGCAAGTAATCAGTTTCAAGGCGTTTTGTCAAGCTAAATTATAAAGCACTATTATTACACTGCATTGCATTTGTGATACATTACTTCTATTTGCACTGGATCTCTAATTGAGCAGATTGCTGATGTCTGTTGTTAATGTACGACTTTATTATTTGTTTCGATTACGGGCCTGTGTGAGCCATAGATCCATTAGTGTTTGTTGGGTGATTCTTTGATGGTCATTATTTTCAGAGACAGTACTTTCTTTTATAATGTTGTCTCGTGTAGTTACCTTAACACAGGCCCGATTTAATTCACATTGTTGAACTGAACAGCAACACAGCTTCCATACTGACGGCGGGTGGTTCACCTTTATTGTTTTTTTTTCATACTATTTATCAGTAGTTGTGCAAATCAAATCAGCTGATTCTACCAGTATGTATGAGAATCTACAGTTTCCACCCCTTTAACATACACCAATCAGGCAAAACATTATGACCACCTTCATAATATTGTGTCTCCAAAACAGTTGCGACTGAAAGAATGGACATGGGTCTTCTGATGGTGTCCTGTGGTGTCTGGTAAGAGGATGTTGTTAGTGTGTGTGTTGGGTGGGGGTGTCTTTGGGTCCTGAGGGTTGAGAGGAGAGGGCTTCTGTGGCTCAGGCTTGTTCCAGTTCATCCCACAGACAATAATAATCATAATTTACACTTATTGTTTTCCTGGTGTGAACAGTTGACCGCCCCCGGGGAGCAATTTTGGGGTTAGATGCTTGCTCAGGGGGGGAGGGAAGCAACCGTTTGGTGAGAGCACCAAATCCTGCCCTCTAGACCAGCAGGGATACTTGACCAATTTGCTTTATCTGGGGAATCTGGAGGCCAGGTCAACACCGTGTGGCTGCTGCCATCAAGTCATTATGAGGTGGGGGGTATCTGGTCTGGTCTATGTGAGTGAGCCATATCTAAGTAGCATCCACACAAAGTCTCCCAACGGAACATTGAATTGGAACGAGATGATCAATGTTATTTTTTTCTCCTGTAAGTGGTCATAATGTTGTGGCTGATTGGTGTGTATGGATGTTTACTTGGCCCGTAAACATCAATCCGAATGCATCTTTTTCGGCATGCACAAAGTGCAGCATCAAATCGGCCTAAAACACAGTAACAGGTAGCCTGTTAGCCCGTTAGCCTGTAGCCCTGAAACCCATCTTTTCAATGATGCTGCCCACACTGATTATGGCTTCATTGATCTCCCTTGTTTTAATAAGCTGCCGTTTTGCCACCGAGGTTTCTTGTCTGTCCCAGAAACGTGTCAGGTAACACCGTGTGGATAAGACATGCAGAAAAAAAATAAATCAGAGAGACATACTGTAGTTCCACTACTATTTTTTAATGAGCAGATTACCAGAAAGGTTCACACCACCCTTCGTCATTCATAGCTCCAGGTTATTATACTTGAATGAAAACATAATTATGAATTATACTGTATATTCAGTCCATGCTAATAGAACCGTTAAAATCCTACAGGGTTATCCTTTAAGATTCACCTGGTCACATAAGCAGTGAAGTGTGAATTTCACGCTTTCTGAGCATTAAAGATCTAAATGGCAGCGAAAAGAGGGCAACTCGAACACTTCTTATGGGCAATTTACTAATCTAACTGGATAGTGCTCCACTGACTTGGGCCTATGTCGAATCGGCAGGAACATGGCATTCGTGATGAGCATATAGAAACAGCTACATCAAGCTTTATTCAACATTTTTTTGGCAAACTCAAGGAAAATTATTCAAGAAAAAAAAACAAAAAAAAAAACAGTGACGATTCAAATTTTATGATTGTTGTAAACAAATCATTTAGTGGTCAGTGAATGTTTATCTTTTTTATTTACAGATCTTAAACCGTTTTACAAGTTTATTTTGTGGAGTATGTGAAAAGCTTTTCCACTGGCTAATCATTAATACTTGAACTTCCATCTCTCTCTCTCTCTCGACATCTTAAGAAAATTGCGTGAAATTACAGCCACACCTCGAATAAGAACAGGTCTTGCTCGGTACTTTCAATTTATGAGCGAAAGAATTACACAAAAACAGCCATGGAGGCAAATTAAAAAGCCAATTAGTCCTTGAGTGTCACTGAAAGAATCTTTCATTAGCATTTTTAAAAACAAAATGAGGTAATGGAACCACAAACAATATAAAGCAAACTAGTGGCTGTCCATTTGCTCCAGCTGCATCCACAAGTAATACGATGATGGCCAAACAATTACGCTGTTTTTTTTCCTATAATCAGTCTGTAGCAGCATTATTAACTCCCCTGCCTCTCCAGACATAAAATATTGTCAGAAAGTACTGATGTAGAGGAAAATGCTCGAAATTGAGGCAAAGTTATGACAAAAAAAAAGCAAAGGCTAACCATTCAAGGTTAGTAAGCAATGTGATGTTTTTTGAGGGGCGGGGCGGGGCTTAACTGGATGCCAAACAAATCTTACCATACACTATAGCTTGTAAACGGCAGTTCGCATATTTCAATGGACGAGGAAAACACATATTTTAGAGAATATACTAATACACTCACTCCCCAAGACAGTGAGTGTTATTTTAAAAAAGTTGACTGGTGGTACTATATTCACCGACCCCTACACTCTCACTCACTGGGTGGACGATTTGACCAAAGGAGGACACAGAGGGGAGGAAGTCTGGTCTGTCTTTATCAAGTGAAGACTCTCCTACAAAGATATTACAAGTAGTAAGTGGAAACACTTGAGGGTAAAGTAGTAAATGCAACTTCTGCCTGGACATCCCTGAAACATGCAACTAATGATGTGTTATCTAGCGGTTAGCATTAGCATCTAACAAGAATCCCCTAAATAAGCATTAACTTAATGTAATTTCAGTCACAATTTAGTCCAACCCATAACGTTATCTAGGCTAAAACTGATGATGCATTACATATTAATCTTATCTGATAAGTGTGCGTGTTGTTGTCTTAATCCTTTCTTATAATCACCAAAGCCAAACCAAAGTTAGTGTTTTTGATTTTTCGTTTTTGGCATCAAAAAAATACAGCAAGACTTTTCATGGTTGAAAGTGACAGTGTTCGCCTCAAGCTTCCCTCTGTTTTGCCTCCAGTTAATACCGTAGGCCATGAAGGGGTCTATACAACTTATCTGGTGCCTAATATACGCGTCTTTAAGAAATGTGTCATTGTATCTGTCTTTTTCACTGGACTGCTAGCCATGGCAGAAAGGCAGCCTCTTATGGAAGTGCCGGTACAGTCACAATCAACAGATGGTGAGCCTCGCCTCTTCCCCCACAGGGCAACAGTAAAATTGAGCTCGTGAAATCTGTCACAATCCATGGTGGTAAATGTCTCGCAGTTCCTGCAAATGCTAATGAAGCTCATGTGAGGTCCAAAACTGAGCAGGGGCAGGCAGGGAGAGATGGAGCCCAATTTAAAAACGACACCGCGCAACAAACTCATTCTTCTAGAGGGCAGAGAGTGTTCCCTGGCCTGCGGACAGACACTCACAAATGAGCGCCGCTGAATGATGCCAGTGACATTCAGGTCGCCGTTGTGTCCGTGTCCTTTGAGACTAGCCCCCAACACGTTCCATTAGAGTCCTGGAACAGACCTGCCGTGGCTGGCAAACGCTGGCCTTCATTAGAGGATGGTGATGGAGTTAATTATGTTGTCCTAATATTGAGTAAAATGCACATACTGGACATTTTAAAGACCCCCACTCAGATGGAGCTGAACTTGAAAAAGTGCCCTTGACAAGCTTTCAAAAGGAGAGCACTGATGCGACTTTGGTTTTTATCTCTTAATGGACATATCTAGAAACCCCGCTGCTTCACATTACTCACAGACGCACTGAACTTTTAATTAATTAGACCTAATGTTGCAGTCACTCGTTCAAAATTTTAGATGAGTGCAGAACAGTGGATTTAATCCTGGAAGTAGTTAAACTATAAATGAAAAACACAAGTGTGCACTGTAAATGTGACATATTTCCACTGCCAAATGATTTTTATTTTTTTATTTTTATATAGGTGATGCCAGGAATCTAAGGTCCGACCTTGGCCGTTCCTCATAAGCGGCACACTCAGGACAGCAGACAATGAAAAGTGACAATTTCCTGTACCTTTACTTGAAAAGTCCTCATTAAAGGTAGAGCCTGATGACAACAACTAATCTCGTATGCACCACACCAGCAATATGTCATCCACAGTGGGCTCACAATAAACCAACTAGTTTAAATTAAAAAGGCTTTGTCAAAGAGTTGCTGTAGATGGTCCCACCAGCAAAAACACTGAATCTAGTTTTAAAGCAGGACTGAAAAGTAAAATACTTGTCATTTGCACAGCTACATACACAGATGTCTGTGTAGGACACATCAGGCCAATGAGGACATGACTGACAATGAATAAAATAAATTTATCTACTCGACATGTTAAATACATAGTGTCCCTCAATCACATTTCTTTCTGTTGTTGATAACAATCACTTGTCATGAGGACGCCAGCAGCATGAAAAGGACAGGGACATGTTGCAGGTCAAATGATCCACATGATATAATTCTATTGCCAAGTAGAGATTAAACTAATCCACCCGTGATGCAAAGTGGGCCCTTACAGCACTTATTTACACATATTACTAACAAATAAATGGCCTGGAGCAGATTACATCATCTTATGTAATGTTATGGAGTGTAGCAATAACCATTTATACGTATGGGCTTTAACTGGTAAGCCACTTTGGACAGCCAAGTGCAGTAACAGCACAGACCGTAGGGGCAGAATTTAAGTGGTAGAATCATAGGATTCATAAACTTGGGGGGGCTGCTCATATCTACACAATATGATTATGTGCTTCATTTTTGTTTAGAAAGAGAGATAAGGCAAATCTCAAAATGAGTGAATAATGTAATTTACTCAAGAAAAGAAAAAGGGTTATTGAGAAAAATAACTAGGAGGCAACGCAAGAAGCTTAATTCAACACTGAGAACATTAGTACTAAAACGTCAGACTACAAGCACCTCGTGCCTGCTGATAACAATCACTTGTCATGAGGGCAGCAGCGCCACGGAGCCAAGAATAAACATGTTAGCCAAGCAACAAGCACTTAACTTTTTGGAGTGAAGCTGTGGTCCCATGTATCCTGGAGGACAAAACATACAGCCGAGCTCACGCATCAGAAGACTTCAGTTATTTGTCCTCAGGTAATTGTTGTCATGCTACTGCTACGACTGTCTATTTGGCATCTATTGCAATTAAAATTTCCTTAATCTTTGAAAGCTGTTTCCTGCTAAAGGTGCATGTTTCTGCATAAATTTGCAAGGCAGATTACTGCAGTCATGTCAGGAGATTGAGGAGTCCGTCTAATTGTGCATGTTAAGGCATGTTGTGAAAGCAGTGTTAGCTTGACCAGCTTTTTGTAAAAGCTGAAAAACAACAAACCCTTTTGCATTAACTGAGTGTACCAGTGAGAACAATATTGAAAAAGATAAACTGGTGTGGAAAAGAAGATGTGTCGCACTGTTAGGTCTTAAAATTACAGCCCAGATTTGCAGATTTCTCCACATGTGAATTGTCTTTGCAAATAGGAAAAAAAATTCATCCCTGAGATTACAAACATCCTGTGCTGACCTGCTGACCTGTTTTCCAAAGTCCCCGTATTTATACAAGGTTAAATTATGAAGCAAGCTTTTCGGAAATATTGGCTCGGCAAGATGATTTTCTCCATCCTGGAGCAGCCTAATTTGTTAGCAGGAAACCAACTCTCCAAGCAAAAGAATTAAAGGATATGGGATAGTTCTGAATTTGTCAATCAGAAACTAATCTAATTAAAACATTACATAAACATCCTCAGGACCAATTTGCAGTCACGGTGTAGGCCACAAACAAGCGTTCAAAACCTCGGAAGAAAACATAATTGAATCATTGAATTTTTGAGACTACGGGCAGGCAGAGTGATCAAAATCGACTTAAAAAAAAAAAAAAAAAAAATAGATTCAGCCCATCAACAGCTAAACAGCAACACAACTGACCAGATCACATTCGCATGCTTCCAAAAGAGGTGGTAAACAAATTATCCCGTTATGTGCCGTCAATGATGGTGCGTATTAGGGCCGGAGAACCCAGTGGGAAATCACACAGTAGTGATTAGACATTCAGAGCCTGCCAGTAGGTATGTGTGTCCGCTGTCAGAGCGTGAGCAGTTCCCTTCACCAGGCTGTGACCAACAAGCACTGCTGCCTATTTCAGACAAAACAGTCACTAAACTCAACATGAGATGGCAGATCAGCCGTGTTTCCAATTTGAACTGGGGAAAAAAAAAAATGTCTAAGCCTTAAAATTCTTATTCATATATACTGACCATCCTGCGACAATTCAGTGTTCTGCTGGGAAACTCTTGGACCTTGCATCGGTGTGGATGTTGCTTACCCATGTACCACCAACCTAGATGAGACCAAACACCCCCACCCCATAGCAATAACACTCCTTGATGGCAGCAGCCATCCCCAGTAGGGTGATCAAGAATCTGTGGGATGCACTGGAGCAAGCCTGATCCACAGAGACCCCTCCCCTCAACCCATAGGACCCAAAGACCCCCACTAACAACATCCTGCTTCCCTTCTCTGATCAGTCACAACGGTTTTGGAGACTCTACACAATATTAGGCAGGTGGTCATAATGTTATGCCTGATCAATGTAAGATAACAGAAGATAACAAAGAACAGTTTTGGGATATTGGACGATGCTGCATTACCAAATACTGCCTCAGTTTATGAAATACTCTGCATGAGTACAGCATCTCATTTTGCAGTATATATTAAACTATTTATATTCTGTGAGAATGTTTTCAATACATCAGCCTTGAACCAATCTCAAATTTGGAAATGAAGCTGTGGAAAATGAAATCCACAAATTCAAGCCTCTGTCTTGAAACCAGACTCATTTCAACATATCAGGTGATGATTTGTCTGCCTTTTGCATTTCATCCACAGGAAGGTGTGATACACAGTGGATGTTTTGAATGCTAATTAAGGGTCTCAAGCAAAAAAAAAAAAAAAAAAAAAAAAAGGGAGGAAAAGCAACCTTTTCACATCCCTGAGCTTTCATCCCAGCTCAAACCTCACGACTGCGGTGTGTGATGCTTTTCTTCCTTCGATGCCAAATCTCCATCCTTCACGCTGGATCAGACAAGGGGATTGATTGCACTGTATTGCCCCTGTAATTTTCTATGTCGTATGGGGTCACTCAGTCAAGAGAGGAAGCAGCCGGTCTTTGGCTCCAACTCTTGAAATGTGAATTAAACTTGAGTTTGTTCTCAGAGATGCAGCAGCATGATCAGCCTATCCAAAAGTTTAAGAGGTGCTCCTGCATTGAACTAGTCTCGACCAGAAGTGCAGAGTTTTGGCCATCTGGGGTAAAGTCCAATGAGCAACCATACAGCTAGTAACTGACCTCAGACACCAAGATATTTACAATTATGTGTTCCATGTTAAGAGTAGGATACAGAAGAGGATGGAGACAAAACAAGACTGAAAGAAGGGGAAAACAAAAACATGAGACAAGAGAAATCTGCGAAATGCATCACACTCTGAATTCTTTGCTTTCTGAAGTTAAAAGCTACTAGAGCTTTTCAGCATTTGAAGTGGTAAACAAAACTCAGAGGAACTGTGGACTTGGCTTTTATTTTCACAAACATATTAATTTCAGTTGATCTATTCATCTATGAAACACTTGAAATGCAACAAACTGATAAACATATGTACAACACAAATAACAAGGATGGTAAGATGATTATGTCAAACTCTTAAAATCTTCAAAAACGTTACGAGTGTTAAATGAGGCAGCATCATACTTTTTTTTTTTTTTTAATCCTCAATGCTTAGACACTGAACCTCTTATTTAAAACAACCCACACCTTGGTGACAAAAACAGTAAAAGATGAACAACAATGAAATGAAAGAATTCAAGTGCTAAGGCCATACAATACTAAAATGACAGCAAATCAATACGGAAGCTTCTAAACAGGTCACTGTCGTTTCAAAGCAAAGTTGTCCTTTTCACCGTCTAGTTGAGAGGCACTTTTGCCATTGCACCCTGTGACTGAGAGTTTTCAAGCTGGGCCGTTCATTACTGGCTGTTCAGTCCTTGATCAGACGTTTGACAAGTGATTAATCAGGCAGGCGGCCTCAGTGGAGCAACTGAAAGTTAATTTCCACACTTCTGCGTGCGGAGATGAATTCAAAGCATGTGCAGACGGGGCAGCTGCCTTAGTCACGCCGTCAGGGTGACCTCTGGACCTCACATTTGCAAGGATTACATCCAGTCTGACCGATCCACTCTCGTCGTCACCACGCACCAGCATGCAACGAACATCTGAGCGCTGACGAAGAATGAGGTCATGGAACTGGGTACGCCGAAGCGCTGTGGTGACACTGTGTGGAGTTGAGTGAAAGACGGCGTCCTCCTGCACCAGACCAAGATGGGTATCTGTAAGAAAAAACTGGGCCAGACGCTCACTGTGGGAGCTGATGTTCACTGATACACTTGTGTACAGCAACAGCTGCACCTGTCCCAGGTCGACTGATTCTTGAACCATGTTACAATGGAGAAGATAAACCAGATCAGCAAGGCTCTTCTGAAACTGACAGCAAACCTTTAAACCTGCATCGAGCAGCAGGTCAGGTATGCAGACCTGCCAGTCTAGAGACATTTTCATCAGGTTTCCATGGAGCAGAGGATACTGTGATACCCTGCTGTCCCAAGGGCAGATGATATCAAGTATGGCTGAGATCAATTCTTTAGTGTGCTTCTGGCTGTAGGTGTAGACACCCAGGATGGTCTCCTCTGTAGTGCCCATCAAACGCAAACAGTGGCCAGCTAAGCCTATCCGCATTTCCTTGAGCTGCAACAAAGGGAGGTGATGGAACAAAACTAGCAGCCCAGAGTGAGTGGTCAGGGTGTAGAGGCCAGATTCCATCAGGATCAGGAGGGCAGGCTTGGCCTCGGGTTGGCTGCATTTAGACACATTCAGAAAGTGGAGAGCTACAATTTTCTGAGAGGTGAGCACTGAAGTGGGAATGATGGATTGTAAAGCATCCACCATGTCTGGCAACGACAGGGTTTGAAGGTTCGAAAGGGAACTGGGAAATTCTATCAATGTTTGAATGAAAATTGGGACAGTCTTTGAGTTTTCAGATTCCTGATCTTCAGGTGGTGGTAACACCTCTGCATCTCCTTGATTTTTGTGAACATCAGCTATATCTTGCTTTTGCAGTGACTGAAGATCATTGATGCTGTTGTTTCTGTTCCTTTTTGGTGTTGGCTGAACATCATGTGGCGATTCTTTTGCCTTGCTCAAGGTTTGTTTTGGTGTCAAAACTGTGAGTTTTCTGTTGTTAGGACTAATGTAGCCCTGAATTATCTGAGCTGCCTCATCGGGCTGGAGGTTTTGAGTTATATTCATCTGGATGTGCTGTATGAGGGGTAGTTCTTTCACCATGGTAAAAATGTGACTATCCCTGAACAGAGAGAAGACAAAGCTCCCTCTAACCATAGAGAAGACCTGGCTGTCCTTCACTACAGACAAGACATTACTTTCCCTGACCAGAGAAACAACTTGGTTGGACCACCGTGTCCCAACAGGGTTTAATCTTACTTCCATGACTTGATGCAATACTGAGGGAGAGCTCCAGAAGAGACGTCCTGCATCCTGCACAAGCCAAGACACTTTGCTGAGCAAAGAGCCCAGCCCTGAGTTTTGAGCTGTGGCTGCTGTAGTTTCTGTCACACATGGGATCTCCTCTAAAACTCCAGGTTCATCCATCTCTCCAGAGCTGAACTGGCAGTCTGAGGCGGTTTCTTTGGGTGGAGAGGACACCGCCTGACTGCTGAGAGGATTTCGGTCGAGCTGAGAATGAGCACTGGTCTGTGAGAGGAGGACCGACATGGTTCTAGCTCCTCCATTGCTCTGCAGGTGGGACATGCAGCCTAATGAGCTCCCACCAGAGCCAGGTCTCCCCTTGTAGCAGTCAGTCACGACACCTTGGATCTCATTAGCATTCCCCTCTGGCTTCATGCCACATCCATCACCCGGGCCCAGGACACTTGTCTGCTGGAGGTTGGCATTCCCTGACCAAACCTCCTCTCCCTTATAACTTGCAACTCCTTCCCCACTCCGAGCTTTCCTCTGCGGCCTCTCAGACATGAGCCCTGGCCCTGATTTATGACACAAGTCCCTCTCTTGCTCCTGGCCATCCCAGATGCTTACTCCACCCAGTAGTGTGTCCCCGTTCAACTCAAAACTAGAGTGAGGGACGGGATGTCTTCCAGGTGTGGCCTAGTTTACATCATGTAGGTGGATGAGAGAGGAGAAATAAAGAGAGACAAAAAAACTTTGAAGGATTTACAACAAATTATTGCTTTTGCTGAAAAGGAACTAGAAGAACTTTCATGCGGTCCCCTTTATTGTATTCAACTGTATTTGAATACGTAAAGTTGTGCAAAGGAAAACTAAGTTAACAATAACATGGTGCAGATATAAAGAAAACGATATCACTGTTTTTTTAAAAAAAAAAAAAATGGCTGTCATTTTGCTTTGAAACCCCTACAGGACAATGTAACAGGGTTTAAATATGTGCATAATAAAAACGCATAACAAGCCGAGGGAAAATGTATTTCATGGCTCATAAAAATCTTTGCTGGGCCTGTGCTGTTAGCAGAGGGAGGTATTGACATTTGCTCTGTTTCGCAAAGACAAAAAAAGACTTGTACTCCAGTTTCACAGTGGCAATACAACAATAAACAAGAAGTCTTGCTATTTGCACACTGAGGTTTAGTTCTATTCAGTTTCTTGAATAATCCCAAACTGAAATTACCAAGCTCATTGAGTGAATCTTTGTTTCCATTATCTTAATGAAGAGTGCAATTTGTTGTAGTAGTACAAAAAAAAAGCACGAATACATACTATAGAGTTGAACTTCTCTGTAGGGGTCGAGGCGAGACAAAGGCTTGAGCATTTGGATTCGTCTGTCTCTGCAGCCAGTACATCCATCTGTCTGAGAAGTCTGCAGTGAAGCACACAAACGAAATAATACATTTCACGTTCTATCGGAATACAAAAGTTGCGTCTTGATAAGAGGAGGTGTGAGTACAATACAACTGTATTTCAATGTTTAAAACATGCGGCCTGGCTCTTTATTTTGGAGAACGAATTTAATTATTTGCCGTGTTGTGACACTGGAGACGTCAAACAGGCAAAAAACAAGTGTGAAATAAGCCTCATCCCCGCCCCCACAAAAACTATCCATTAGATTTAAAAGGCAAACAGACCCAATGGCTGGATGAGATTAGAGCCACTCTACTAGCTGTGAAATTAAATAGATTCTGTGCATGTTGATTTGAGGATTTACATACAATACTGGTCCCCTCTCCAGAGAGGAGACCAGAAACCAAATATACAGCTCAGAATGATTTCTGACAGTAAACAGCGGCTTTGGCTGGGCTTTGTGTAAAGCTGCAGGTTGATGAAGGGAGAAAGCAGGAACAGTGAAGCATTGACAATGTCAACAAGAGGCGCACTGCAGGTCCTGCTGACAATTAAAGGATTTTTGCAGATCCCGAGGATCAGTGCAGAGGATATCCTGCACTCAGAGATGTTTGTCTGCAAACATGAAGAGTAGAGGAACACCAATCTGGGCGTCGTAGTCTGTGAAGCAGACCACAGTTTCACTATAGCTGTGCTTTTGTTTCATGAGTTGCTCACATGCGGCGGTTCATAGTGTTGAACCTGCTAGGCAAAAAAAAAAAAAAACAAAGCAAAAAAAACACATTGTAAACGCCTCCATCCCTTTGTGAAACCCAGATATTTCAAATGGGCCCTTTAATGTTGACTAAAAGTGAAATTAAAATAGTAACAAAAAGCTGTAGGTAATCTTACTCTAGCTGCACTAAAGTTTGAGGCTGAAGCTACACATGAGCTCCAGTGTAAAGACACAGATTGTGTCCACCAGTGTGCAGAAAGTATTGCAGGAGAGCCAAGATCCTAATGGCAGCTTGTCAATGGTCAGAGCAGACGAAGAGTAAAGATGCCACTTGGATCGGTGGCCAGAGAGGGAGGATACAGACGGACTTGTCAGTTAAGGGACTTTCAGAGCACGGGTTGCCATTAAAAGTTGTGCGGGTCAAATGCTAGATTGCCGGCTGCATCACTGGGAGATCTTTAGACCAGACTTCCTGGGGTTTTTAATGGCTGCATTTCAACTTTGCTTCGGTGTAGACTCTCTGTAACACAGTCCATTTAATAAAGAATTAATCAAGCAGAATGGGCCACTCTTTACAAGATGATAAGTGGGTAGTATATTACATTATGAAAACATGAGTCTACTTTAAGAAACAACTCCTATATCCATTGTAGAGTATGCTTGAGTACTAAAAACTCAGGGATTGGCATTTATCGTTTTATGTTGCCCTCTTGTCAAATATCTATTATCACCCATTCAATAAATCCAGGCAGTAATGATTAGAGACTTTTCAAATGTCACTGTAGCACGATAAAACTTTATGCTTCTCAAAACTCCTTCCAAAGTCTGTGTTTATCCCCAATACGTCTTAATTTAATGCTCCTCCAAAACAGATCTAAAAATGCAGAAATATGATCTGAATAAATGATTCGCTCGCATAACAGGGTGAATTTGAAATTTGATAAAGTTCTGTAGACTTGTCATGTCTCTGTCACAACACTTGCATGAGCAATTGGATATACTTTTAATCTCAGAGGTACATTCATATTCACCGCACTGAAATGCATTTGAATAGCACAGACATACAAATCTGAACAAAAACAGAAACGTGAAGGGCTCCAAAGCCCGGGGAGCAGGTCAGACCAGTTGCCCTTTTCCTCCCCCGATTGTCGGTGCTCAAGGAAGTCTGTGATCCAACTGATGTAGCAGATAATGTGCACGTTGCTTTTGCTGCGATGGAGCGCCTCTTGGAGCAGCCCGCAGGTCAGCTCATTCATATCTCATGTCACTCCCCAAAGCTCAACAGACATCCACAGCCAGAATCCAAATCATTTACTGCAGATGGTTATTTCAGGAAGGATTGAGAAAAGGGAGATCGATTCCGTCCTTGCTGCGAGGGAGGGGGGGTTACGCGATGCAAGCAATATGTAGAACAACAAGGACAGAATACATGTCGGAGGAAGAGATGAAAGAGACCCTCCCTTCACCGCCCATCTTCGGCGCTTGAACGGATGATGCCTCGGCGTGACAGATGAGGGCGGGCAAAATAAAATGAATACGTCGTTCAATAGTTTAAGGTGCCTGTTCGGGGGGAGAAAAAAGAAAAAACTAATGACACCAACCGATGTGTCAAATAATGAGAATGTATTTTGCAATGCGGCTCACTTCCGTACTTAGCTCTTTGTGTTGCACATTTGTATTCCGCTGCTCATCTCCCTTAAACACCTACATTCTCCCTCCACTCCCCTTTCCCCTTTTCTTCCCCCGGAGGCAATCCAAAATATTTCTTAGGCTGGATAATGAAGACAATACCTCTGTACATTTAATTACCCCCCCGGGGACAAATAAAGCTTTCTGAATCTGAATGTAAATAGGTGTATTCCTGTGCATGTGTAGTCACTCTCTTTTATCGAAATTAAACAAGTGGATCTAGATGAGGGCTGCAGGTGTCAGAGTGGTGCCAGTTTTTTTGGGGGGGGTGGGGGGTTGCTACCGCGATGTGAGGGGGAAATTACATGTCAAACCGCTCCATTCGTTGTAAAACATAGGGGTTAGCAGATCACGAGAGAGCTGGGGTGTGTCTCAAGTTGCTCACTACTCCAGTAGGTGGTGAATCACTGGAGAGTTAATTGGATTTTGGACACTAATTCATTGCACACTGAGACACTGACAGATCAATGAACTGTCACGCACAGTTCCAAGGCAGTAGCGGGACATAAAGATGTCACATTGACATAATGTCTCTGAGGGCTTGATATGTTATATAGAGTAGAAAGAAAAGGGAAATCAACTGCTGATGACAAAAACAATAGTGAAGATGGATCAGGATGGAGTACAGAGCTGTCAGTGAAAATGGCAAGGGTTTTAAGTGATGAAAAGATCATTTAAGTTCCTGATTTCACATTTCTATTGGAAACTCATCCCACATTATTGATTATAGGCGTCCATGTAATGGTTTTAACCGGCCCGAATTAATTTGCCTAAATCAGACTAGCTCGTCATCTCCAGCTGACAGTAGGCTTTATCGACTGAGGCTTTGTCATGACCATCGCCGGTTCAGTGACAATATAAACACAAATCAAAAGGTTTCACTCGTAAGACTTTGCAGAAATTTTACTCACTTGCCACTTCATAGGGTGCACCAGTGAAAACAAATGCACTCCAAGCAGTCTCACACTAAATTTGTGACCAATTTATGTTGAAACTGTAAACAAGGTGATAACTCAACTGTGTGATCGTTCTGGACGATGTTCAGTGTGGAGGCTGTTAAACTGTGTTCAGTCAAGCTCACCGACCACAGTGTGTTGTCAAAATATTAGAAATGACAACTATCTGAACTAAACCAATTAAAAACCACAAAATGAAAACAGTTAAATCACCGGCTCTGAAGCAAATCCTCAATATCACACCCTTCGTGAAGCTTATATTTAGTGCAGGACTGTTATAATACAATGCATTCATTTTCTCTAGCGCCTGGCTGCCCAATTTGCGCCCCGTGGGCCAAACTTGGCCCACAACCAATTATAGTTGGCCCGTGCTTTGCCCACTGTAATTTTTTCCCCCCACTGTCAGCACTCACTGCAGTTGCTCTGTTGGAATATTATTTATCGGTGCACTTCCACTCCTGACCAAAAAAATAACATTGTAATGCATTGATGGTAGGGTGGCGCTGTTGAGCTCCTGCTAGCTCAAATCCTGTGAGGTGAAGAAGACCAGCGGCGAGCGAGAGGATGCAGATGGAGCGTGTTAGGTAGTGACGACACAGAAAATTCTAAATAAGTTGAGAAAACGATATGTCTGAAGTCTGTATGATTAATGGAAGCATGTTTCGACTGTTCATTGCACTAGTAACTACAATGCTGATTTCATTTCGGGCATGTTTTGTCCCATGGTACTTTGCGCTAAACGTCTTCGTATTTGAAGATATACAGTAGACAGAAGACCTAGTAATGTTTTTTCCAGAGTGCCACAATTATTTTTCATATTTAAAGAAGCACATATACCCACGTTTAACTTAATGTACTGCAAAATCAACATTTTGGCCCACGACCCTCCCCTTGGATTCAATTTTGGCCTTCTACTAGGAAGAATTTGGACACCCCTCTAGTGTATCTAATGAACTGGCGACTGACTGCATAAGCACTGCTTAATTTTGCGTGGCAAGATTTTTCGACATGAGGACCCAACAGGTGCACAGACGACGAGACGACCTGCATAAACGCAGGCCTTAAATTGATCTTCAGCCAAACTGACATCGCATCTTAACGTTTGCAATTGCAAATACTGGAATTCGTGTCTCATTAGCAGGTTAGCTATGCCGTTTGAAGAAAACACGGGCCAGGCCACTGCTCAACCAAGTTCGCACAAATCAACTGTCAAAGAAACCTTGATAAATATGAGAGGAGAGAGAACCCTTTCAGACGCGTGTGCTGCTGGAAACGGAGTTCAAATTAGGCCTCAACACTTGAGTCATGACAATATTATAAAAAAGAATTCAGATGTGAAAGCACAAGTGAGATATATCTTTTTTTTTCTACTTTAATTCACTTTACTTTTTTTTCCCACTGAACTAGGGGCAGTTTTGGGACTTGCCCTCGGTTGCAGCAGACTTGCCTGCTGTAATTTCAACTGGCTCAGCATGAAGTACTTCAGAATGGCTTTTTGCATGTTCCCACCTCTCCTCACTGAAACGCTGCAATGATTTATAGCTTTGATTTGGGTTTTGATGAATGCTGCTCAATAAGCAGGTGGACTGCGGAGATTGAGGTGCAGTGGGTAAAGCGATGCAGCAGCCACGGAGTACAGGGAGCTGTTGTACATGTCCGCATGTGTCTTACCTTGGACTCGGCGGCATCACCTTGGAGGGATTCGCGGCGGATGTTGACAAGTCAGCCAAAGACATCCTGAAGGCAGACAGCTGTCCGCACTGCAGACAACACAATGAGACAGCACTGTGAATGAAGTTCTGCCTCAGTGAGACGTGAGTGACAGCAGCCTATGGTAGATTTATGCAATCGTTAAATTATGATAATGTATGTCTTCAGTATCCTTGGCAGTTTTCTTTTTTTTTATAGCAAGAAAGCTTGATGATGTTTGACATTTGGATAAAAGTCAAAAATAATATCTGGTAAATCAAAGCTACTCTAAAAAATATTGTGCGTGATGACCATGACTTACTTCTAAGTAAGTACTTTTGACAGACAATTTTTGTGATTTCTCCCATTTAGAGTTCAGTTCTTCAGCCTTGTTTCCACCTTTGATCAAAATCCAGGAAAGACTTTCTCACAATTTGCAGAGCACCTTAAAAATCACTATCACACAACATTATTGGCAGCATTCAGGGAGTGCTAGAGCATGTTCAGACTGAGTGAACATGGAACTCTCGAGACCGTCTCATTTAGCACTAATGTTAAAAAATAAATGCTAAAGACTCTCCTTGGAACCGCAGTGGGCCCTGGATGCCCGTGCATTACTTGCCTGTAATGGCGTGCCGTTTTCAATAATGCAGGGAGCGGAAAGCCGTCCAAAACCAGACAGCTGTGTCTATAAAATGGTGTGTGGATGCATTTTACAGCATAAAATGTTATAGCACGCAACCTGGCTTTTGCGGCGGAGTCACTGATCAACTTCATTTTACTGGAAATGCAACTAAACATAGAAATGTTTTTGTAAAAATTCTTAGCATACCGTTTTCTAGTCACCTCTCCCACAAAGGCTTTAAGACACTTTGCTTTATAATCAATCAGGCTCATACCTGGTAGGATTCTCAACCAGGCTAGGGTATAGTTGAAACCATAGATAAAACAAAGGCACTTGGACTGAACTTTGCATGAAGGGAGTCTGCACCTGACCATTTCAAATTCTAATGTTCATATCATGCCCCTGCAGGTGTGGCCATTCCTGTCAGATATTGTAACCTGGCCCTAACTTTCACGCTGCCATAACGTAACACTGCGATTAGCGAAGCACCCAGGCAACAGTATTATTTATGCACAGTGTGAACTTTCAGAGTGCCTCGTGGCAACCTGCTTCACGAGTGCTCCTCTCACACAGACACTCAGACTGAGAAGGACTTCCTCTATGCTAATTTACAGCTCAACTCCTTTTTTTCTCGTCCCCTCCTCATTTTTATTTTTATAACTCCCCTTGTGACTTTTCAGTACAACGAAATGTCTTCACAGGAATGCCGGGGTATTTAGCTTATACTTGCATTGCATTTCTGAAGACAAATGGCTGCACAAATAATTCAGGTGTGGCGGTTTATCTTCACTGACAGATCTTTCCCCACTGGTGATCCATGTAAAACAAAATACGTCTGAGATTTGAGGTAAAACAATAAAATGTCAAATAATAGGAAAAGGGAAATGTGTTTCCTGATAATGTGATAGATTGCCGTGTCCTTTGAAGTAGTTTACATTGACAAATGACTGGGAGAAAAAAGGAAAACACTGAAGCCAGCATCCTAGAGAGCAGAGGGTGCATTCACACAGTGCTTCTTTAAAAAAGAAAAACACATGAAAGCCAAGCGACCAGCTGGTGCAAGATGGACGAAAAGCAGCCAGCTTTGAAAGACGCTGCACCTGGTCCTCCATTCAGCAACAGAGCAGAGTTTTTCCCTTACCACAGTCCCACAGTTGTGGAGAGAATGCTTATGCTATTAAGGTCCACTGCTATTTCGTGAGCCAATTAATCAGAACAAAGAAAGAACGAACTTCAGACTTAAACAAAAACAAGCTGCCGAAAAGCTCCCAGTAGGTCTAATTCTGATCAGAGCTAAGCTGTATGGATCGCACTGGCGGTGTTGAGGAGCTCCTTGTGTGGAGTTTAAATGTGATTTCAGTGCGAGCTACATTTGCTGAAGGTTGCAGGCGTCACAACTGGTAGTTACGGCAACCAAGTGCATGATGTTGATTTGAGTTTGCAAAATCACCAAGGGAAATTTCTGCCGAGGCAGAAAAGAAAGATCCTCTCCCGGCTTTACAAATGCACTGGGACTTGTCAGTGTTATTTATTCATTTATTATTTATTTATTTTATTATTATTTTTGAGTATATTGGCAGTACCTGTTTTTTCCCTCTCAACTGGGAAACTTGAGTCGGGTGGTTAAACCGGAATATGGTTCCTCCTCCTAGCTGTATGATTGCACCTGGAGGCGACCCAAAAATATAAAGCATGGAGAAAAAATAAAAAATTGCAAATTACAAACATGCATACAATCTTCAGCTTCACTATTCAATATAAAAGCTGCACCAACCACTGAATTATGCATTACACTGGGAGAAAAAGAAGCAAAATGTGATGCGTTTCGAGACAGATGCAAGTGACAGTAATGGCGCTGTCTGCCAGGAAACCGTCGGAGGTGTGGCACGGTATCTATAATGCATAAAAACTTTGGCCATGGGACTCCTCCTCGTCATTGTGGAATTGCACTGACCTGTCTGTGCACTGAACTTGGGAGAAACTTGACAAAATAGCACAAAAGTTCTCCAAAGATTTTCTCTGCCGAGGCAAAGTGAATGAATTGCCATGAGGTATGTGACTGGCAGTGGCCGAGACCAGGGGGATGATTTACCGTAGAAAATGGGCCCATGAAACTTGAGAAGTCTTGTAAAGCTATGGAATTGAAGTGATATTAAGGTTTATATCAGACCCGTGTTCATATGGCCATATCCACAGATTTTCCTTGAGGTCTCTCCTCCTTCTCCCGCTGCACAGCAAATACTAATCTTGCTACTACTAATGACTTCTGACGAGTGACAAAGCACCTGAGAGAGCAGCCAGTGATGGATTCCAGCTGCTGTTGGACTGAAAATTACTATCATTTGTTCAAGAAAATAGGTTCAGATGCAGCCGTTTCTGAAGGGGGATATTGGATAAATTGAAATGGTTATAAAAGAGACTAGAGTAGCCAGACCCTGTGCTGCCTGGTCCTGTGTGCACTTTTTTATCTCTCAAAAGCAAAGCAATGTGGATGAGGAGGCGGTAAGCAATGAAATCTCACAGCCCCGGCAAGCAAGGCCTGCTCCAAGGGGCCAGAGCTACGGCTCGGCTTGCCTCTCCCCTTTAAAAGGTTAATGCTCTGGCCCACTTCAAACCGGTCGGCCCTATCAACTCCATCTACCAATTAAATGGAGGGCCGAGGGCTTTGTCTGGAGCTTTGTCCAGGGCCTCTCGTCCTTCAAAATGTTTAGTAAGAGAAATGGCATCTGCCCTGTGGAGAGCTGTGTTCACAATCCACTCATGCCCCGAGAGTGGCGCCGTGAGGGAGGCAGGGACGCAAAGTGGATTTCATTTGCAGATGTGATGCAGTGATGTCATATAGCGGCATTCAAAATGGATGAAAGTGTCACTTGGCTCCCACTAGCCAAATAATTGTGAATCTGGGAGAGAAATCTTCATTATTACGGCCAGGCCATGCATCCCCCCCCCGCCCACCGCCCCTTCCCTTCATTGTGTTCATTAGAGAATATCAGAAGCAAATTAGGTTTCACAGGAATACTTACCCTGACTCAGCTGGCAGGGATCTGTGACCACAGAGCCATTGACTGAACACAGTGCACCATCCTGAGGGAGCAGAGTCACGGCCCCAGCACAGTTCTCTAGCACGCAGTGTTCGCGGAGGAGCCCATGAAGCACTACAATACAATTATGAAAGTATGAATAACGCAGCCGCTGTGAATATAATGTAGTAACCATAGTGTAGCAGCCCTGACTCACCAATATCCTGACTGCATGATGCTTCATCGCTCCCAATCAAAGTCCTGCCCTCCTGCAGTGAAGATTAAAAGGTCACGAGACAATAGTTTGACAAGCAAAGCAAATGGGTGAATTATACGGAGACGAAATGATCTATTCACTTTCAAATAATAGAGGATGATTCCAGCGCTAAGCAGGTTCTCATCAATGCCTATCAGATGAGGTAACTGGCAATCCAAGACCACTCCACTTCCCTCCTTCCTCAGAGCCACGGCCTCCTCCTGCGGTGCACAAGAGAGCAAACGACGGGGAAAGAGAGAGCCATTCAATAGCCCGTAGCAGGAATGGAACACAATATACAATAAAAAATGCTGACAGACACTTAATGGCAACCAGCAGAAAACTGAATTCTTTATGACTGCTCTTCCTTGCCCCAAGGCCGAGCAGAATAGCAGCGTTCCAACCATGTGTCGCCGTGAAGCAGCAGAGTGGCTAACGGCAAAGGAGACGCCATAAATCATTCAGATTAACGTGGCGAGAGTCAAACTGTACATTGTATTCAGGGAGCGAAACAGACACACACACACAAACACACACACACACACACACACACAGACGGACACAGACAGGTGGGTTGTATACCACGCGCTATTGGCTTTATCTTTACATAGCTATCGACAGTGCGTGTTGCCATTAAAATACTATAGCGCTTGTAAAGTGACAACTTTATATAGCATCAACACACATCAGCTACTGTCATTTACAATGTTTCTAAAGCAGCAATAAATGGAAGGTCAAAGAAAAAGTGTACAATAACATGATAAGTGGAAAGTAAAACACTTAAAAGCAAATGAAAAACATTAGAAAACTCATATTTCATATATACATGCATTAATATTGCACAATAGAGACACAGATCAGCCATAAGATTAAAACCACTGACAGGAGAACTGACAGTGACAATTCAATGTTCTGCTGGGAAACATTCGGACCTGGCATTTGTGTGGATGTTACTACATGTGCCACCCAGCTAGACAAGACCAGGCTCCCCCACCCTATAGCAATGACACTCCTCGACAGCAGCAGCCGTCCCCACCAGGATGCAACACACACAAGAACAGTTTAGGAGCAACCAAACAAAACAACAGCACAAGGTGTTGACCTGGCCTCCAAATTCACTAGATGCCAAACTGATCAACTATCTGTGGGATGCACTGGAGTAGACCTGATCCAAAGAGTCCCCTCCCCTCAACCCATAGGACCCAAAGGCCCCCCCACTAACAACAGAACCCTCAGAAGGCCCATGTCCATTCTCTGATGTGTCACAACTATTGTGGAGGGACCTACGCATTAGGCAGGTGGTCATAATATTATGCCTGATGGGTGTGAATCACGACTCAAAAGTCGGACAGAAGCTGCATGAAGAAAATAAATGGATGCTTGTACAGAGTATGTCCCTACTAAATATGCACTTATCGGTGATACAGCACCACTCCGCTGAAATGTGATAAGGAACGGAGAAACCCATTCGGTCCTCGAAAGCCATTTCTCAAAAGCACCGGAAATCTACACTTTGAACATCTGGTCGGCCTCATCCGTCGCTTCACTGCCTCCAACAATTGCAGAGCTGCTGAGGAAACCACACCATATAGCATGCGCTTTCGTCAAAAGGGCGATTATTGATTTAACTGTGGATGAAAGTTGGATGAGTGAAACACTTGTCCTGGAATGACCTGTAGGTTCAAATGGCATTCTGAATTAAGCCATAAAAAAAAAAGAAACTTAACCCGCAAGTGTTTAAAGCTGGTAACCTTTTCCTTTGGCCACAGGCTGAAGCTGTTCAATAGCTGAGAATATACCCAGTGTGCAAGTGGCCCAATGAGAAGTATTCTTTCATTAATCTGGTGGACTAATGCCTCACATTGCCACGGATTATCAAAAGTACCTTCCCAAGAGGCCGAGCAGAAAATCTACCGCATTGGTTTCAGCCTCCTCCCGCTCTCCCGTATAGATTGAACCGTGAAGTGAGAGCCGCGTCCACCGCCAGCACCGCCTCCTCCTAACTCACTGGCAGCTGCAAGATGGGCGAAATCCTTTTTTTTTTTCCTAATGAAGAAGGAGAGGCATCGACCACAGCCCCTGTACTTAATTAAAAGGGATTTTTCACAGACTTCATTAGGAGGTGAGGAGCAGCCTGGCAGATTAATTCCTGTTTCACTTTCCTCAGATGCGAAGGAACAGATGAGATCCTCTTATTTTCTCCACACATTCACATACATTACATAGAACGCTGCTCCTCGCCACACCCAGTCAGTCAGTGCAGTGAGGACAAAAAAAAAAAAAAACTGCTTTCAGACTGAGGCAGCTGGTGAACATACTGTAATTAACTATGGCCCGGACCAGCAGCCAGACTTGGGCAGCATTTATGCTTCCATTAAAAGCCATCATTTGTGGTTGGGCAGAATTTTAATGGATTTTTTTTGGTTTTTTTTTTCCTCCCAGTCGTTAGACAGTTAAAGTTCCTGACTTTTGCCATCTGAATTTCCAAATGCTGCCAGCCAGTCATCTGTCCTGACTGCCCATCACCATTATCAAGTGAAGCAACTTGCCAAGAGAACAGATTAAGTACCGAATCCAGGACAAGAGGAAACACTTCTGCATCCGAATTGAAATTTTCTTGCAAGAGATGCATTTATAACTCAGCTTGTTGTTCTATATTAAAAGCGAACAAGTAAACATGTAAACGGAAGGGCAATTACAGGACCAGTATTCAAAATTAAATATAGCCTTTGGCTTGCAGTGACTGATTATATTCTACTGGTAAATGGTCATGAAAAAAAAAAAAAAAACGGCTGTCATTTCTTTCTCATTCTCTTTGTGTTTGCGCGTGTATGTGAAAGTGCAATCTCAATCAGAAACATGTTCTGGTGGTTGTAATACGAACTGCTGTGTAATTAACTCGATGCGCAGCCGTGCGTGGAGCGTGCATTTAAAAACCGGAGAGGGATCCAACCCTGATAGAAGCACTTCTTTCTGGGCTCCTAATCGGTCGAGATAAATCGTTAAAACGCCACGTGTTGGCGTCACAATTCACGCCATTTATTGCCCGTCATTTACCGAAAATCCATAAAGTATTATGGATTGGGTAATTAATTTATATGAGGGAATGTGTCAAAATCACGTCAGCTGTTATCTTACTTTAGGGGCCCCATCAAAGAGAGATCCCTTTGTTTGCATGAAAGATGACTTTTTGGATGGATAGAGGTAAAATGAGTCCTATGCCAGGATTTTTTCAGGCCAAAGAAAGTGTGTGTGCAGAACCCCCTGTTGAAGACCTATGTCCTACACTCTATGGGTTGTGTATTCCTAGCAACAACCACCAAGCTTGAAATGGCACAAATTCCTTCCTTCCTACCTCCGCATAACTTTTTTCTCACATTACTAAATTCCAAGTGTCATAGAAAGGCAAGGCAAGCTCCAAAAACACGAGCAACAGGGAACATTTCATTTTAAAAGTCTAAGAATAAAAGTCTTAAAATTAAGAGGATGGTTAATCTACCACTGAGTCGATTTCAGCCGGCATAAATGTCCGTGAATCTAACAAATAACTCATTTTTATTGATTAAATTAAGAGAAAGTTCATGCCAACCTTTACCTGGTGCAAAGAAAGGCATATGATGATATGTAAAAAGGTCATGAAATGCTACAGCGACTATGATGTATAACTGCTGACACTATGAGTTGGACTGACATTAAGCAGAAGCGGGGCTGAGAGCATTCAGAGCTAAAGTTATGCTGATTGTAGCATGTTTGGGAAACGCAGGAACAACTGGGATCAAAGACGAGCTGCGGTTCATTTTATCTCACCGAAATGGAGGTTCCTCCCACCGTACTGTGTTACAACGGAACCTGAAAGGGTGGCTGGAGGAGCAGAACTCAACTCCACTCAGGAAGCGCACACACACACTCACTTCCCCGTGCTCGAATATGTGTATATTATAATTATTTAAATAAACCCCTGCAGAAGAACATGATTTTTACTTTACCCTCTTCCTGCCTTTTTTGTTCTCTCAATCTGTTGCCGCCTCTGTCTGGTAAGAGGCTGCTCTGGAATCCATCTCATATTAATTACTTTCTCTCTCCCACATGCCCTGTAACCAATCTGGGAAGCTGACGATGAATAACTTTGCATCCTAAATCTGCTTTGAATACAGAATTCAAAATTCTGTTTACACCGCTCTTGGTCAACTTGGCTCCTTAAGGCCCAAGCAGAAATTTCCATCCACCTTTCAGCATCAACTAAATTAAACACATACACACATATATATATATAATACATACACACATATTCATGAAATTAGAGAAGACTGTTGCTAACTTAAAAAAAAAGTTAAAAATAAAACATGTGCCGGCAAAAGAGCACCAAGTATAACCTCCTACACTCAACATGTGGCGGATGGATCAGAACCAAATGACTTTCTTTTTATATATATATAAAAAAAGTAAACTGATGTAGAAGAAAAAAAGACTGATGGAATGTGTGTGCTGAATTATGAAATGTCCATCATCCAGCTGGATGTGTTTCTCTGTACCGAACCGTCTTCACCTCTAATGTCTGTGCCGAACGCCGTGCAGGAATAACCACTCATCATTTTCCACACAGACACACACACAGAATGCAAATGCACAAGGAAGACAAATGTCAAATCCATAAAGTCATTCATCAAACACGCAGAGTTTCAGAAACACCAGCGTGCCTACCGGTCACCAGTACAGTGGCCTTTTCGGCCGGGTGTCACATTGTATCATTCATGGTGACATGTGCGCCTACCACGGATGGGCGCAGCTCTAAATAAGGCATATTTCTTTTTTCAGGTCAGCCAGCGGGAATGGACGAAGGCTGCTCCTCTGCGTTGAACGCGCAAACACATTTACAGCACTGTAAGTTTAATTAATATGCTGGACAGTCAGAAACGAAAGAGCCATATGTCAATAATCAAGACCTCTTAATTAGGAGCGGTGACAGCGGCTAATGAGTTCCAACATGAGCTCATGAATAACGCGCTGTCAAGCCACTAAATGTCACCTGCTAAGCATCGTACAGAATAGAATGTTAATTATCCAACATACACAGCTGACATTCATGTATGTGCCATTTAAAATCCTTACAGTGTCTTCTGGCTTCACAAAAAACAAACCAAGCTTTCGCTAGAGCAGGATCACTAAAAGCTGTCAAAAACACAAATATATTCAGACGTCGTCGGCCTATAACAACAATAGTTTAACCTCGCGCAAAAACCTCAAAGAATGTGGTACTAGCATGTATAACGATGGAGACAAGAAGTCGCTGCATTCTTTCCATGACTGGCACGCCTCCCATTTCAATGCATAATGCAACAGGCTGCTTGGCCGAATACGAGTCCCAAACAAATGACATTTGGTGTTATTTGGGAGGTTGGGCCCAGATTCAGCAGACCAAAGTGTTGAGTGTAAATTCTGGGCTGGCAACGGTGGCATTTTTGTCGCACCTAGGGGTCTTTCCGGGATCCTGCAACCCTGTCCCTGCCTTAGAGAAGCCACGCTGGGTTGAAGGAGAAAGCGCGCCTCGTCTCACTTTGTCACACTCCCAAACTCCGTTTCATACCACCTTCACGATCATTACGAGCACTCTGCTTTTGGATGCTATTTAAATCCAAATAGAGGGGAAATTAAATTTAAATGTCAGGTTGACTCGACTCTCGATGCCCCCTCTGCTCCATGAAGAGGCCGTTTGCAAGACTCGCAGTGACACCAGCTGGCAGGATGTCTTTACTGCAAGCTGCAAAAATGGTGGCTTTGTTGATGGGTGCAGATAAAATCAATGAAGCAAACTTACGCACTACGTGCATGAAATAGCTCAATTTTTAAATAATGCATCACATTAATTGTCAGTAACCTAACAATTAATTTAAAAATGCTCCAGAGAATCCAAGTTTGAGCACTGGTGCTTCACTTTTTTATTCTAAAATATTAATCCAAAACAATCTACTGGGTCTGATTAAAAGAATGAATAACAAACTGTCTCATGTCCAAGAATCAAACATACCATACCGGCCTCTGTGAGTTAAACTAACTCCAAGTTTTTTTTCTTAAATTGGCCCCAAGATATTTAGGCAGAAGCCGAATTTGAAATGCATGAACGCATCATTGCTTGTACCTGCAGAATACTCTGAGTCTCCATCCATTTGCTGGTCCACTCCTTGGTCAGCGCCACAACCTGAGGGGTGAATAAGCAGATATGGCGTGTGTATTATATACAGAGGAGAACATCAAACAGCTTTTTTTCTTTTTCATCCATTTGGCAGACGAGGATTTACCTTCGCTTCATTCTGACGCAGCTTCTCCTCTACTTTCACGGAGGAGGACGGCTCCCCACGAGAAACCTGGAGCAGCGGTGAAAAACACAGCCCAGCTTAGAACATGACCTTTGAATAACAGACTGGCGACACACAGAGCCCGCCGCGCTATCCGCGTTGGCCTTTTTGTTTAAGCCGAAACACGTGCGGGACCTGGGTGGCTTCTTCCAGCAGCTTTCGGAGTCTGGTGACCTCCGCCTGCAGCTCTCTGATCACCTTCACGCTGCCTTCTTCATTCACCGTGGGAGTGTTCACTATGTTTTTAGCCCGGCAGGCGTAACGCAGGGTGCTCAGGGTCTCCGTGTAGTTCACATCAGCGGGAGAAACGGCTGCAGACAGATGTTGCCGCAGATGACAGAATTGTGGAAAACACAAACTAATGAGTTAACATTTTCTAATACAGGAACTGGTAAAAGGAATAAATTAAAAAAATAAAAGGTTGGCAAGTGGCTTCTAAAAACAGTCTAAAACGTCTTTTTAGTACATACTTGCTATCATAGTAGTCACGGCGTTTCCACCCAGGCTGTCTTTTAGTAGCCATGTCAGTGCAGAGTCTCTGTAGGGAATGAATATCTGCTTCTTTTTGTTCGTCTGTCCTCCCAGGCCAAGGTCAGCTGAGAGGCCGCAGAAAAAGGAAAAAACACACAATCAGACCGGAGAGTGCCAGCAAGATACGAAATGTCTCATCCTAAAGCTCCACAGCCAGCTCCATTTTGTGAGTCATTGCCCACGATTAATCCTTATAAATCTGGTATATGCCCGCAGTAGTGAGTTAACTTCCTGTGCAAAATTCATAAGGCAAGCAGAGATATAACCTCCACGCTGTGAGTTACTCTCAAGCTAAACCGCCACCTTACATATGCACTTTATGCACCGTCTTTGGCCAATCTGACATCTTTAGCACTGGATAAATGTTTTGTCACCGCGTGTCATCTTCACCCAGAGCGGAGATCACGCTGCCCAAGGTGACCAGAGATTTGTTAATGTTGGCCCCTTCCTTCAGCCTGGTGCCTGTGGTGCGGGTGGCGCCGGCTCTCTCGCTGCCTGCCAGGTCCACCAGGTGGATCTTACTCAGCGTCTCACGCGGCAGCTCTTCATCAAACCATGCCTGCGGCGTGAAAAAAGGAAAACATTGCCGAGCAATCCTCGTTTCATCCAAAAGAGGCAACATCACAGGGGAGTGCTTGAGAATATAGATAGTATCACCGCTAAAGTGCTACTTAAGGTTGGAAAAAAAAAAGAAAAGAAAAAAAAAGCCTTTGAAGATGAGAAAAATACGCTATAAAAAAATCTTCATTACACAATATGGATAAACTGGGCTAATTAGAGCTCTTCAGGCATGGCCTTTGCCAGCACGGAGGTATTTCTGGATGTTATTGTACCACATTTCAAACACAGACATAAGACATGGCAGCAATGATGAACCGATCAGGCATAACATTATGACCACGTTGATAACGTTGGCCATTTTGTGACAATACAGTGTTCAGGTTGGGAAACTCTTGGACCTGACATTTGTGTGGATGTTACTTAGACACGTACCACCCACCTAGATCACACCAGGTACCCCCACCGCAGCAGGATGTAGCCCTGACACAGGCGCACACACAAACCGGTATAGGAACAACTCAAAAAGAGCACCTCGCCTCCAACTTCAACTAGATCCCAAACTGACCAAGTATCTGTACGATGCACTGGAACCAGCCTGATCCACAGAGGCCCCCTCCCCCTCAGCCCAAAGGACCCAAAGACCTCCAACATCCTGTTACCAGGCACCATCAGAAGGCCCATGTCCGTTCTCTGATGACTCATAACTGTTTTGGAAGCACAAGGCAGACCTGCACAATATGAGGAAGGCGATCATAATGTTATGCCTGATCAGTGCGTATCGAAGCACACCAGTTCACCTGAGTGAAGGTGATGGTGAAGATGGCGTGGGAGCGGCTGCTGAAGTCATTCATCCCCGTGCAGGCTGTGGTGCGGTTGCCATTGCCGAGGGCGATGAGTTGCTCCATGTCACCGTGGCCGTCAACGGAGTGCTTGGACAGATCTACGCACAAGTTGCAGTTTTCCATATTAGGTTTTATACAAAACGTCGCTCAAGTGAACATAAATGTAGCAGAAATGCGTTTTACTCTCTACATAGGGTCCGTCACTGGGGTGCTCCCTCACTCTCAGGCCTCCCCCATCGGCGGGTGCCGTTCTCTTCCGGAGAAGGTCCAGCACACGTTCATTATAGATCTCCAAGTAGCTGGAGCCAAGAGTGGGGGGAAAAAGAAAAAAAAAAAAAAGAAAAAAAGAAATTTGATCCAAGATTTTACACAAGGACCCAAAAGCACAATTTACTAACAGGTTTCGTTATTAATATGCAAATGGAACGGCAAACAAAACAAGTTACTTTTCAGCCAGCTACGAGAAGAGCTGCACATTAGGTTTAAAGCCAAATCATTGTTCCGCTTATATATGCAATGAATAATCAAATGCGAGCTGGGCGTGTGCTAGATGGGAAGAAACTAGTGTGTGATTCAAAAACAATGCGAGGCATGGCTCAATTAGGCTTTACAAGAGTGTGACAGTAATATAATGGCAGGGACCTGTGGATGCGGCCGTGCGTGTTGTTTTCGGGTTGGAATACCCGAGGCTTTCTGAATAACTAGAAGCATTGCTACAATTATTTCGACACAAAAACAAGACAGATTGTTGAAGCCAGTTTCTTGCGACTCTATTGAATTTATGACAATGTTGGGAGGAAGCGCTGACCTACTTACTCAAACACAAAAAGGAAAGGCAGCTAATATTCAAAACACAGCAGATAACCACATCCATGGATGAAAAGAGGTGATAATCAGGATAAGCACAAGCCCGTACTTCAGTTCTACTGAGATCATAAAGACTGTCCACATGCAACATTAATTTAAGTATCCTGCAACGATGCTTTAATTTCACTGATGACAATTTTTGGTAATTGTATTTGGAGGGAAATGTTATTTAAAAAGAAGAAAAAAAAAAATCCTACCTTTCAGGCCATTTAACCATTCAAGCTCAGGCACAGCCAGTCGAATAAAACCTCATTCTGGACCAGCATTAAGCCGCACACATTAAACCAGCTGGCAAACTAATGGCTTCACAGTCACTTGATGGGCTTAAAATTCTCCTCTTTTATCTCCCAACATAATCATTTAGGAGAAGAGCCAACGCATGAAACATATATGAAGAGGTGTGATGCGATATCATCCAGTATATTTAATATTATTTGATTATAGTTATCAAGCCATAATTAGGTTTTTTTCCGCGTTTAAAAGGCTGAGAGGTCACATTCATTTTAATGGAAAGAAATTATCTATACAGACACTTTACCTTGTTGTTGTTTTTTTGTTTTTTACCGTTTCTTAAGAACCAAAATTCTGTCCCCAAAACTGTGTCCCAACTTATCATTTTTACATGCACATGTAAGCAGTGTTTTATTTATTTTTTTTTTAGATAGACTGGGATAGGTGGACATACACACACTGTCATCCACTCTCAGACCTCCCATCTGAGGATGTTTTTTTTTCTTATGAACCATTTTCTTATAAACTTTTCCCCTTTTTATTCTAGCAGCAACATAGGAGTTGGCGGCGTTTTGCGTACCTGGGTATTATGCATTATTGTGCACAAACAGAATTATTGCTCTTTTTAATACCATGGCATGAAATGGTTGGTTTGGAACTCCACGTGTGTTAAGATTTTTTTTGACAGCCTAAAGGATCCTAAGGGTATTATTTTACTCTCCAGTATTCCACTCCGCCACCTCCTCGCTGACCTCCATATCTTGTAGACACGGGGTGGTCATACATCAACCATCAGCTCCAAGGCTCCTGTACCAAGGGGTTGTTGCAATTTCATGCTTTTTATACTCAAAATACAGAAACTTTCCTTTGCCAGTCTCCATCAAACTAAATTTCCCATGTTATGACCAAATGATTATACTTCAGTTTTTGTAAAATGTCATTGTTCTTGTAAAGCACTGCTCTTCAAAGTTTTATCTTAAGATCTTTCTTTTGCACATATTTCATGGAAACTGACTTGCTCAGTAGTGTGGAACAACCTCTTTAATAGGTTTCCCTTTCATTAACCTAACCATGGATCCTGAACTATTCAACAGCCCTTTTTTTAAGATTGACTCCAGAAATCTATGAAAATTTAGAAATGAGTGTTTTTAAACTGAAGCGAGACTGAAACGTCACTTTCCAATAACATTAAAGACGGTAATTTGCTCATGAAAGAGTTACAATGTGTTGTAGAGTTTCATCATTAAGGATGAAGGGGCTTACCTGACCTCTGTATGAAATGACACGGCGTCACACTGGGCTCTGCGAGAGATCTCAAAGAACAAGCCTTCGCAGATCCGGGGGATTAAACCTTTATCATCCTGACGTATTAAGAAGAAGAAAATGTTGCATTTGGAAGCCTTGCTACAAAATGATATGGTGCACTTCACAATGACAATTACACTTTACTCCAATTATGTTCTCTTAATTTGGGTGTCTATGCTACGTCTTAACCACAACTCAGCACATGTGAAGACTGCTGAACAACACAAACAGGAGCTCATCTGATACGGAGCCACCGAAGCATAAAAGCAATTCCAGTCTGAGCCGCATGCCCTCTTGTTTTAATTACAAAGTAACAGATAGTAAGCATTAAGAGCCATATATAATTATCTGGGATGTTGACAGCAGCTCTGCTGATGACCTTGCACAAGTCTCCTGATAGACCAAGCAGAACCCTCACTGCCCGTGTGAAATTCCCATTGGCGTGCAAGGTAAGGAGAGAAAATCTATATTGCGCTTCCCTCATCAAATTTTCTGATTAGCGGCGAGAAACAAACGCGTCTGATGAGGCTGCCATCATTCCGTTTCTACTGCAGTCAGAAGCTGGGTGGCACTGACGGGGTATTTTGCAATGCAAGTTCTACAGGGAAAAATATTGCACCTGTGAATCTTCTTGTAATTGCGGAGCCAGTTTTATAGGGTGCATCTAGTCTGCAAGTCAGAAACGACTAATCAGAGTCATAGGATTGCTTTGGTAGTCCACCTCGAATGTTTTTGTCTTCAGCATGCATGTTTGGACATGTGTGAGAAGCTGAGTGATTTGACTGCAATAAAGACACAAAAAGGCAACTTGTGCACAGATGCATTGTGCAACCACTGAGATGTATTGTGAGTAATTGTTGTTTTTGTAATTGTGGATTTTTGAGTGTGCGATAGGGTGTAGGTGTCATTTCTGAATTTGCAGCCATGTAGTTTTAACAATTTTCAGGAGGCAAAAACATATCAAACATGAAATTGTTATAGAAAGTGAATTGTGCAAAGATAATTTAACTTAGCGATTAAAATAAGTGTTAAGAAAGCCAAGACAAGTCCTTACTTTTCGACCCATCATGGTGTAAGATTTCCCAGAGCCTGTCTGCCCGTAGGCGAACACACAGGTGTTGAAACCCTTGAACGCAGCTTTCAGGACATCGGTGCCCAAGTCTTGAAAAATCTTAAACAAGAAGAGAGAAGAGATTACACAAGCATGCTGACAGATAATGTACCTACCACTACCATAAAAAGCAACCGGGAGTTTGAAGTAAAGAGTAAATGTACCTTCTCCTGAGATGCAAATGTGGGGCTTTCTCCGTCGGTCGAGTCGAATGAGAAGTCGTAAGAGAAGGTTTTCCCTCTGTCCTTCAGCTTGTCAAGTCGAACAGGTGAAGGCTGGTATTTGAAACACCCAAACTTATTAAAAAACTTTACTGACTGCAGTGAATTTGTATTTTGTGATAATGTACCTTGTGAATAGATGTAGTGTTCCCCTTCATGTGAATGATCACCTTAGATGACAACTGCTTTTCTCTGTGAGTAGAAATAAAAAAAAGTGGGTTCAATAACATTTGGATACGTTTGAAAATGAACTGAAGCAGATATTCCACCTACCTTGTGTTCAGTGGACGCACTCGCACCGCTACCCGCACTGAAGACATTTTTCATCAAAATCAGACGGAGCAACGTAGCTGGCGATTCTCCCGGCCTGTCTTCTCCTTATCTGAAAGAGGAGCACGTGTGCAGAGGATTTCACTGCTAATTATCACACCTGAGGCCTGTCTGCACTCACTTTCTCCATGTTATACACAAACCAACCACTGGGACACTCCCTTAAACTAAAGTTTTAGGATGTTGTTCTAATCTTCTAAAAAAAAAAAAAAAAAAAAGAGAGCCTCCACCGCACTATTTATTTGCATGGAGTTCGCGTAGTAGGTTATCAAAAAATCAGTGAGAAAAGTTTTCAAGTCTATTGAAGTGACACAGAAATCACTCAAGTACTGCACTTAAATACAACTGTGTAGTGATATTATATGCTACTTTGTAGTTTCAGAGAGAAATATTCCACTTCTTTGACCTTTCCTGTAATTTTAATGTGAACATTTTAAATATATGACAACCTTTTAAAATACACAAAGGTTTCCCAACTTTGGTGTTTCTGATGTGTGTAATTGGGGTCACGTCACAATTGGTAGCATGAAGCTCCCCCAGAAGGTGATTTTCCCTTAAACTCCTCACATGACTTAATTTCACTGAAAATTGAAATTCATCCAATATCTGACCAAAAAGAAACCTTAGAGGGAAAAAAAATTAGAGATTTATGGTTCTTTTCCGACAAATCATCAGATTTATCTAATGTTTCTGCACATAACACCAAATATAAATAATTGTTTCACTATAAATGTTAATAAATCAGTCAGGAGAATCAAACCTGTTATTGCAGTTTAGTACTTTTGCTGCTAAAACCTTCCTTATGTGACATTTTTGACACAGTATTGTGAGTGAATATTTTTGCAGTGGTATTTTGGTAATTTGCTCACAAAATTATCTGAATATTTATCCCACTACCGCGTCACACAGGGGAGAACAAGTAGGAGGCTTGCAATATTTATTAGAAATGCAATTTGGCACAGAAGAACAAAAATCAATACAGTGACGACGTTCATTTTTATTTTTTGTTGTTGTTCATCTCCTGCAGTGTTCTAGAAAAGAAAATTCAAGAGATAACGCATTGGATTC
The DNA here is from genome assembly GCF_022458985.1 of Mugil cephalus. Lineage (NCBI taxonomy): Eukaryota > Metazoa > Chordata > Actinopteri > Mugiliformes > Mugilidae > Mugil > Mugil cephalus. Next base: position 9,682,995 of record NC_061782.1, read on the forward strand.
GAAAGATTTGACAAGAACTAAAATCTAATTATATTAAATGATGCCTGACCAGTGGCATTAAAAACTATATGGGTAATTACATCCACTATAGATCTCACATGTGGATCAGCTGGATTGCCATTAATCACTGGGTGGGGATAATGGATCTGAATTCAGTAGGCAGTAGTCACGCACCTCTGGCTGAAGGCTAAGTGAGGTCCTCACTGTATCCTCGACGTGAGGATACGCTGAACTTTTCCTTGAGACTTAATTTTAGCGGTGAAAATTGAACAGATAATACGGTTAGCTGCATCTCTATGAAAAAAGATTCCCCAAAGAGGAACAATGGTTCATTGTGGTACGAGGGGTGTAACTTTGCAGCTTGAGCGAGGAATAGAGCATATAAAAGGATATCCACTGGAGACCCACTGAATATGAGAAACGTACTGTGGAGCCGAAGCTCGACGTGTAATAAAAGAAGAAAGAAAAACAGTTGGGAGCCTTCTCTAGTAAATTAAGACTCTACGCATCAATAAATGAAGGTCTCGGGTTTGGTTAACGGAGTGGCGGGAGGACATCAGTCTGCTATTCTATCCTTCACTACACTGGCACTGAGGCTGATGATGATTAAGGTAAAGCAAATGTCTCCAAACGAGTCATAGTTGAAGAAAGATAAATGAGGAAAGTGGGAGGAGAGAAAATGATATATAAACCATAGAATACATTAAAATTAAGTGGGATCATTCTGGGACAAAGAAAGTATTTCTCAGGCTATTGACTAAACTACACTAAAAAGGGCTATAAATCAGCATAAAGATACAGCTCCGCGTAGAGACGGATTTAAACAGGCTCTGGGGTCGGTGTTGGATGAAAAGCTCGCTCAAGTCTAAAATATGGAGATTGACTGTCTTTGCCGAGGAGGGCAAACATTATGCAAGAGTCACAATCTTTACACTTGTGAAGGAGTCGGGTACGTTCTTATAGATCCATTGCTTGGATTGCTGTATTATGTCAAATTACACTCACCGACCACTTTATTAGGTACACCTTGCTAGTAAAAGGTTGGACCCCCTTTTGCCTTAAGAACTGCCTTAATTATTCGTGGCTTACTTTCAACAAGGTGTTGGAAACATTCCTCTGAGATTTTGGTCCATATTGACATGATGGCATCACGCAGTTGCTGCAGATTTGCCGGCTGCACATCCGTGATGTGAATCTGGGAGCGAGGGTTGAGCCGCTCACGTGGCTCAAACTGAATTCAAAGATCTCTGGATAATGTGATCAAGTGGACGCAACAGCTGAGGCTTTAAAAATATTAATACACAAAGCAAAATACATGCAGGAATGTGCAAATGTGTGGACACGCTCTCAAAAAGTCAAGGAAGTACACTTAGAGAAGGGTTCCAGAGTGTGGAAGAATAATAAATGTACTTAGGTCCGTGGCAGGTTCTGACTCAGGGGTTGACAGAGAGTCAATGATGATGTATAGAGCAATAATCAGATCTATTATTAACTATGGATGGCTAACGGTTCGGTTGCTCCCACAATGATTACCAAAACTGCATATTGTGCGAGCTAAAACCCTGAGAATGTGTAGTGAGGCACAACTTCAATATCTGCCTTATTGATAGAAATGTTAGCGTTGCTTTTGCAGAGCAGATGAAATAAATTTGGAGTGAAATGCTCAATGAAAACATAAGGACGTGATGAAGGATTTCATGGTGCAACAATATGCCTGCTACATCAACACTGTAAGAGGAAAAAATGGCCAAAGAAAACTTTGGAAACACTTTGGAGAAAATTAGAACAAATAATATCAGTGCCTGTGGGTACGGATCAGTTGTACTGTTGTTGCTAAACCCAGACCCTCACGTTGATTTAAGTAGTAAGAATATTAACAAGAAAAAGGATTGAGGGGATATAGTGATTTATACGCTTGCGGGGATACACTGATTTAGACAGATGGAGCAAAGAACTTGGAGAGTGGGAAAAAGACAATTGCAGTTGTCTCTGAATTAAAAAGACATCAAATCTGATGACAGTGTTCATAGCAGAGGTGCTGGAAATATTGCAGGCATTCAAGTAGACAAAAAGAAACCAGACGTGTACAAATGAGTACATTCAGCAGCAGCAGCGTTCACTTCAGTAAGAAAATCATCTAATCCAAGGTTACCTTCATGTGCTGGCAAAGATTTATCAACATTATATATATTTCATGAAGGAAGGTGTGAGATCGAGGTTTTAATTAGAGATCATGTAGAGGTGGAAAAATAATACAGTACTGGAGAAATGAATGGAAATTTCCTCTAACCTTCATTAATAATAAAAATAAATCATCCATGTTGGTTCTACTGAACAGAAAACCTTGAAAAAATAAAAACAATAAAATATCTCGCCTACAAATGGAAAGACTTAGTTATGTATGTGAGTACATTTATGATTATATATGTATCAGTCTATAAATGTGCATTTGTATGCATATACATGCGCAGGTATACTCACTATCTATACCTGTACTGTTTGCAATAAAATATTAATGTAAATAAATTACTTCAAGCATCTGGAGAAACTAGACCTGGACAACAGAATTGAACTGATATTTATCCAGTTTTGTAAATACCACATTTACAAAACATGGTCCTATGAGCTCTACTAGTGTTCACAAGAGTCCTGCACTAATGAAGCTCCATGAAGGTTATGGTGATACATTCAAGTTAAAACCGTGTACCAAAAGTGGCAAAAGTGCTTCTGTTATTTTGACAGCCCCATTTTAGTTAGTGAGCTAGGCCTAATAATAGAATCTGCTTTGTGTTTAATTCAATACAATTTACCAGCACCACAAACTGCATCTTCCTAAATGAGCTTACAGTTACCATCTGCATTACGCTGTTTAATCATAAACTGACAATAAAAGTTATGAAAGGAGAAGTGGTAAGGTTAGAAATATATTTACAGAAGCAAAGATTATTGTACCTAATGAAGTGGCGGGGTGTAAAACATCATGGCAGAAATTAATGTTAGTGACAAACGGTAGGGGGCAGAAATGTCACGTCTGGTCTGACTACCCCCAGAGAAGAAGAAGAAGAAGAAGAAGAAGAAGAAGAAGAATCTACTTTTCCCATGATGCAGCGCGGCAGAGACCCGGCGCGGACATTCAAAACCATGGCGGAAGACTCGATTATAGTCATATCAAACTCGGAGGACACTGAAAATACGTCCCCAGATATCAGCGTAGACCCCGCGGTGAGACGGTGTCTCTCGTTTTCGTCGGAAAAAGATATTAGCACTGCGGGGGAACCGAAGAGGGCGTGTGAAATCCTGACGTTACAAAGTGTTCCCGACGCCCCGAGTCCACGTCCAGAATCTTTGGAAGTTTCTGAACAACAACTCACACCACCACCACTGGGTGTGAAGATATGTTTGAAGGCGAAAAATGCGATTAACTTAAAAGATGCCACCCCTAAAGAAAACGGTGTGAGTAATGTGGAAGACAAGGAAAACGCTGCCGTGCCCCCAATAACCATGACTCAAGGTAACTTCAGCCTTCACTCTTAATGATGATGGTGTACAATGTATTTATTGACTTGTATTTTTGTATTTTACTCTTATTATTTATTTATTGACAAACTTTGGGGAAAGGACTCTATCTACTCTTTATAGTTAGTTTGTAGACTTATTCTGGACCTTACAAATATCCATATAGTATCTATATATCTATATAATATTTGTATAGTAGGTCTACTCTATTCACCAGTCAGCCAGAACATTAAAACCACTGCCCGGAGAAGTTAATGACATTGATCATCTTGTGACAATACAGTGTTCTGCTGGAAAACTTTTGGACCTGGCATTGCTGTGGATGTTACTTAGATATGTACCCCCACCCCACAGCAATGACACATCTTGATTGCAGCACCCACCCCCAACAGGATCCAGCTTGACACAGGCGCATCACAAAACTGGTACAAAAACAAACAAAAAAAAAAACGTCAAATACAGCACAAGGTGTTGACCTGGCCTTCACGTTCACTAAATCCCAAACTGATTAAGGATCTGTGGGATGCACTGGAACAAGCCTGATCCACAGAGGCCCCAACCCATAGGACCCAAAGGCCCCCAGTAACAACAACAACAACAAAGTTGAAACAAAGGTCAAGGACTTGTTTCACACTCATCCAAAAGCTTCTATAACATTTGAAAAGTTATGAAAAGTTCGTTCACTTGATCTATTATGCACATGTTGCTGTTATTATTAATACTCGACATATATCCCTTTAAACTAGAAAAACTGGATTTGACTTATTCCTCCCACAACAGCCAGACATTAGCTATATGTCAGGAGAGTGAGCACAATTTCTTCATCAGAAAACCGGCCTTATTTAACATTTAACCAGCTGGCATTGAGTAAGACCGTCCCATTACTCTAATGACATTATTTCTACACAGATAACACACAAGAGGACAACACTTCTAGTCTGGGAGGTTTTCAAGACTCCAGTGCCAGTAAACAGAACACCGACGCAGAGGACCGAGACGCTGAGGTTTTGAGAAAAGCACAACAGGAGGGCCGTGTGAATGTGGTGTTCCCCGGCACCGTGACTCAGGAAGGCTGCTGCCGCTTCGTCAGCGAGATCCTCAAGTGCATTCTCTATCAGAGACAACAGCTACCCATGACGTACGACCAGCTGGTGTACTCCCAGAAGAAACAGCAAGCGTCAGTGCAGGTGAGGAGGAAATGTTATCGTAGAGCACTTCAGGTGTTCACAAATGAGGGAATTTCGCGGAGTGCTTGATGAACGCCTTTTGCTTGTCAGGATAAAGACACGGTGAGTCGGAGGCCGGTGCAGTCTACAGACGTGGAATCGCGCAAGTGTCAGCAGACCCTTCAGGAGCTGGAGGAGGTGCTGCAGCAGCTGGAGGTGCTGTTCTCCGTTAGCAGGGTGCCCCGTGTGCTACTGTTAATGGGCGGCTCCCTCATACTCCCCAAAGAGCTGTACGAGATCAACATGGAGGCGCTGGCGTTGGCCAGCGGAGATCGATGCCTGCGCGTGTCGTCGTGCCTGAGGCAACTCTTCCGCACTCTTTTCGTGGCCGACCTTTTGTCCGACACCAGACCCGTTCGCTTGATGCCCACCACGGTCTTGGCGCTGGCTCACAGGGATTGCGGCGTCGGCTGGTTCCGCCCTAAGCTGCAATTTAAAGTCCCAACTCGCGTAAAGAACCGAATCATCGCTCTGTCTACCGATCCCAGCATCTTTGTGGAACCAAGGGCAGAGGGCTCAGAGGGGCAGGATTATGTGTGGTTTCAAGCCCCCATGACTATTAAGGGCTTCAGCAACTGAACTGATGAAATTTGGGAATACTCTAGGACTGGAGCTCCCTTTTTAAAAAGCTTAAATTTTTAATTGAGCTGTACATATTTTAATTAAGAGTTACGTTTTTTCATATTTTTGATTCAATATCAGTTTATTGACCCAAGCAGTTTGTCTTTTTTTTTTTTTTTATTGTCTTCTGAATTACAGACAGAATACATTGTGGTCGCCAAGTGATGAAATCTATGAACACTGTGCTATTGATTATTTATAAAAAAATATTTCACTTATTACAACGCATCAACATGATATCAGTGCAATACATTTTTCTGAGCACAACTTGAAGCATTTAATCAACTATATTGCTTCATTTATTCTGAATGCATATAGGTGCTAGTATTAACTGTGCATGTTTACTTTCAAAACTCTGCAATAATCAAGCGACATGACGCATTGTAGTGTGGAGAAGATCCAAGCTACAAGGATCAACATGTATCCCATTTGGAATAATCAATAAAAAAAAGCAACTGTGCCATAAGTGCATCAAACGGTTCAGAACTTCTTCTCTACTTTCTTGACAAAATTTAAAATGTCGTTGGCTAACAGCTCGGGTTCTTCAAAGGCAGCGAAGTGGCCACCGCGCGGCATGAAAGTGTAGGTGTAGATGTCGTGATACTTAGGCCGCGCCCATGATTTCGGGCAATGCATCAGCTCTCCAGGGAAGGCAGCCAGTCCAGTAGGCACAAAAACTTTAGTCCTGAAACAAGAGATATATTTTTATCAATCATCCTCAGGTGAGAGGATCAAATTAAAGTTTTCAGATGTCCAAAATAATTAGAATGTACGAGCAGTCGGCACATACTTTGCATCCACTCTATTTTCAGGATCACTCTGTAAGTTTTCTTTGTAGAAGCGCATGGAGGACACTATGGAGCCTGTGGTCCAGTAGATCATGACATTTGTCAAGAGGTCATCCAGGCTGAATTTTCTGTTCAAAAACCACATTTTTATTTTTTTATTAATTACAACCAGAAACAATCACAAAAAACACGAATGTAATTGTTATGTCAGGTATAATTCTTGTACCTTTCCAGTCCGCCATCCTCCAGTTCTCTGTTCTTCAGCTCGGTCCAGGTGGAAAACTTTTCCAGGATGTAGGCTGCCAAACCTACAGGTGAGTCATTCACTCCACAGCCTGCAAACACGATTTAGGATGAAGAAATACTCGGCAGTTGGCTTGTTCGAGGTTGATTTGCTTCAGTTCTGACGAACGGTGAATTTGTCTTTGACTGTGACTATAATTACAATGGACACTGGTTTTAGAATGAGAATCAGCTTTACTGGCCAAGTATGTGTACAAATAGAAGGAATATGAATCCTGTCTCTTTGCTCATTGGTACAACGCAAATTAATTAAATAAGCTTAACCTTAAATAAACCATAAATTACCACCTCAGACTCACCCGAGAAGAAGGAATGTATCAGCATTTAAGGTTTTATTGTGACAAGTTTCCAGGGAGGACACAGTGCGGTTGAAAAATAAGTTGGTAAACATGCCACATCAAGCAAAACCTGTTTGGCCGTGTTTAAGTAGTTACTCATAGATTCTTCTGGTTAAACCAGTTAAAAGTTAGAGTTCCTGATCAATGATTTCAATCAGATTGAAGAAACATTGTCTCAGTGATTGTAATCTATAGATTTTTTTTGGTCAGAGTTAGTGTGGTGGTTTACTCGCTGTGTGTGTTTGTTCCCAACCTGCAGTGTCTGGTTTAGTTCCCTGAATGTGCATGTAGCCCGTTTCCTTCAGTATTTCCCAGACATTCTTCTGAAAGAAGGGGAACAAGCGGCGAACGTCCTCCCGAGTGAAGCCCACCAGGAAGGGCAGATATGGACCAATTATGAGGGACAACAGCATTTTGAAACCTCTCTTTGCCAGGATCATGTTTATGTGGAGACCTTTCACACACCTAGAAAACGGACAGAAAAAAAAGTGTCAATATAACCAAGATTACAGGTTGTAAAAGAGTTTAATCTGCATCAAATGTGGATTTATAGCTATACAGAATAGAGACACCCCCACAAACGAACATTTTCACCTTCTCTCTCATATAGGGGACAGTTCTGTGGTCCTTCAAGTCTTCTGTCATAGTACCCGTGTCAAAACACTCAAATGCATCCACGCTGAATGTCTTCGGGCCTGTGACACTAACATCAGTTGCGATGTAGTGCCTCAAAAGGCTGATTCATCACCATAAACTCTGTGGTTTCAGACACAGTGGAGACCCCCCCACACACACACAAACACACACATTCACACTTTGCTTTCTGCTCCAACAGATCAGTGGATGACGCAGTGGCCCCTGGCAATCCACACTGTCCGTATGCTCTTCCTGGAATACAGCTCCACACAGCTTTTAGGCTTTTTAGCCTTTAAACCCATCCGGCATCCAATGAGGCCGATTGTGAAGCTGGCAGATCTCGGAATCCCAACACCCACCTGTAATTGGATTTTGGATTCACTTATAGACAGACCACAGGTGGTGAAGATGGGGAAACGAGGTCTCTCCAAAGGCTGCTGCCTCAGCCCTAAACTCCCTCGGCCCTGTACGCCTACGATTGTGTCTCGGCTCACAATAACAATGTCCCCATCGAATGTGCACACGACACAATCATCCTGGGTCTCGTCCAACATGGGGACGAGACATTCACATGTCAGCAGACCTGAGGTTTTACTTCATCAGACCGCTGAACAAGGCCACAATCATCCTGGGTCTCATCAATTGATGGAAACGCCGTAAAGGCAGAGGGAAAAGCCCTTCAACGAGTCGTCAAGACTGCAGAGAAGATCATCGGCTCTGATCTCCCCTCCATGGACACGCTTAACACACATCGCTGCAGACCCAGAGCATCATCAGGGACCAACAGCGCATCCAGCGCACTCTCCGCTCAGGTGGAAGGACGCAGGACATGAGACACCACAGGCCAGAGAGCATCAGCAGACCAGCCACGATAGCGGAGTTGACCAAGGATGGAAGAAAACGCCATATGTCCACACCTCGTTCATACTTCACTTATCACCGCTCTACAAACAAATCACATCACACACTTCACAGACTGGACTGTCACTCTCTCCGCTGCCTCAATCACCCCCTCCCTCTATGAGTCTCCGCATGCAATCATTTCAGTGCAATGACCTTATGTGCGTTTTTACAAAGTGTGCATATTCAGTAATAAAAGTCTGTGTGTTTAGTATAGATTTCTTATTTACTCTGCTGCTACTTAATATGTTTACCTTAGTTTTTCCCTTTTTATATATATATATATATACATATATGTATATATATATAATTGTAGAAACATTTTATATATATGTATATATTATATAAAAAAAGCTTATCTCTGCAATGGGAACTTTGCACAAATACTCCAGTGTGGTTTCTTGCACCTGTGCAAAAGGCGATAAAGTCTATTCTGTTCAATTTCTTCTCCATTTATCAGGAATTTGCATTGTCATGGGTATTTGCTAATCTGTGTGCACACTGCAAGCACTGTTACGCACTGAGCATGTCCCAATGTTTAACAACTGGGTGGTGGAAATTCCACCCCAGTGAAAACTTGGAACTTCTGTAAGGGCTTTGTTTAGTGCTTACTGGGGCTTCATCTGTGCCATGTTGGTGGTGATGAGGGAGCCCCAGTCTCCTCCCTGCAGATAGAACTGTGAGAACCCCAAACGCTCCATCAGTGTCAGGAAAATCCTGGCGGCAGCGAGGCTGTCGAACCCTGAAAAGGAAGCACGTTCCGCTTCAACATCTGCTGCTCAGGCCGGAACGCACGGCTTTGATTTGAATGACCTACCTTGTTTATGAGGAGCTTCAGAGAAGCCGTAGCCAGGGATGGACGGGCATATGACCTCAAATGCAATGCCGTCGTGGCTCTGTGTGAGAAGTGGGAGAATCTTGTAGAACTCGTAGAAGGAGCCCGGCCAGCCATGGACGAGCATGAGAGGCAGAACCTTCTGATTCTCGCGTTGAGGTGGGCGCACGTGGATGAAGTGGACATCCAGTCCTGCATTATGGCAAAGGCAGTGATGTTAGAGAACACAAGGCCAGACACTGAAATTACCAGAAAACACTGTAGATTGAAATTGTGGAGCTGTGTGCACCTTCTATTTTGGTTTTGAAGTGTGGATACTCATTGAGCACTGCCACCTGCTTCTTCCAATCAAACTCATGTCTCCAGTAGGAAACCACTTTCTTGAGATAAGTGGAATTGAAGCCATAGTGGAAGCCACTATCTTCTAAGGGATCAGTGTAACGGGTTCTGTCAATGCGCTCATGGAGGTCCTGTTCAATAAGAGCACCGCTGATTACTTCACACAAATGTTTTAATCCTGTTAAACGTCATCAAAGGTTTGAGCCTACCCGAATCTCTTTATCTGACGTTTGCACTTTGAAGGGATATATTGCATCGTCCTCTGAATGTGGCTTTCTCCCCGCTCCCCACCATCCTTCACCAAGAGGAATGGTTTTCACTTTTGTCCTGTTGTGCACCAAGTATGCCAGTATTCCGCCAGCTGCCACTGCGGACCCGATAAGAAGCCGCTGCTGGAAAACATCCAAGCCATGGAAAGTTTCCCTTAAAGGCGTGGGGGGGAATAAATATCACATCAGTCAAATTGACGTCTCTCACATTAATGTCTGGATACAGTTCTCAAATAACAAAACATGCTGCATAAGTTTTTTTTTTTCTTACTTCAAAACCTGCAGTCTTTGCATCGCGGCCACTCCAAAGGTTGACACGCACTGGGTCAGAGGTCGAGAATATTTATTTTTCCTCAAAACGGGCAGAAAGATTCGTGCGCTAAACTTCAGCCAGCGTGCGCATCAGAAGTCTACCCGGCGTTTGTTTGGAGCGCCCCGTTAATTACCTCAAAAACAAAATAACCACGCAATTAAATACTCGCCGTGAGGAAGTGCAGAGAATTGGAGACTAAGTCCAAAGTAGACAGTGGGTGTATTGTGCCGATTGTTGATTGGCTGCCTGGGTCTGCCACTCCCGAGTGCGCAGGCGGTCGTGACGTTGCTCTTATATAACAGCAAGGCAGCGTTTCCAGTGGTATTGTTGTTGTTGTTGTTTTGAGTCTAGAAGCTGCAACCACCGAGAGACGCGATGTGGAAGATTGTTTTCCCTGTTCTCGCGGCCGTCTTCGCCGTAGGGTACGGCGGACTGATCGGCGGCTTCAGAGACGCTGATATCCACGACCCAGGCGTGCAAAACGCCCTGGTCTTCGCCGTGAACGAGCACAACAGTCGCACCAACGACATGTACCTGAGCAGAGTGATGGAGGTGGTGAGCGCTCAGACTCAGGTGAGAAACGTTTTACACTTGGAAGTGGTACCACTCTGCTAGACGCTACGGTGTTGTGGATGGAAAGTCCACCTAGTAAAACGAGGAGCGCTCCAACTCGTTAAAATGGTGGCCCTTTGTGGGTTACCAGCCATTACTACGAGGCCTGGTGCGCCCTCGCTCGATACTTCTTGTTTTGTCTCCTATGTCACTATTGTATGATTTTAATTCTTCAATTATATATCCGTCTTTCTATCTGTGTGCTGATCCTCACTGAGCCGATGGCATTGGCACACATTAACACTGATTTGGTCCGTTGTAAACAAGCTGCGTAATCCTGTCTCATCCTGTCCAGTCAAGGTTAAGCTGTCAACTTAATACACTTGTGTTGAAGAAACTGCTGAAAAAAAATAAAAATAAAAAATGAGTTGCACTTAACACAACCGTAAAAAAAAAAAAAAAAAAGGGAAGCTGTAAAGTACTTATTTGCTTTCTCACTGGGTGATATATAGCCAAGTCATTTTTCTTCTTTTTTGTAACAGGATTGCCTGAGCTGCTTTAACCATAACCATGATCATAGATTGTTTTTTGTTTTGTTTGTTTTTTTACTGCAAGCATCAGTGTTTAGAGTGTGTGTTAATTTGCATTGAAACTGGCCACTTGCTTTATTTTTAAAGTTTAAATGTGTATTTCTGTCTGTCACCTTTTTCTTCTTTCCAGGTGGTTGCAGGCATAAAGTACGTCATAACTGTCAAGCTGGGAAGGACCGCCTGCAGAAAGTCCGCCGTTGGTGAGCAGTGTGAAGTCCACACGGACCTGGAGAAGGCTCGGGTAATGACTTCCCCCTCTTCAAGACATTAAACTTGTGGCATACGTTGACAGAAAAGCTGAAACTCATCATACTATCTTAAAACCTGCTGCGGTTTCGGTGTTTAATCTTATTCTGTACTTTGTCTTTCAGCCCTACCAGTGCACATTCACAGTGTGGAGCCGCCCCTGGTTAAATGACGTCAGGTTGATCGATGAGAAGTGTTAGAAAGAGAACAACTCCGGGGAGTCTTCTGAATTGGCATTGATTGCCATATAACCTAAACTTCCAAGTGGAATCTCATCCTCCCCTCAAAGGAATCACAAAAGCTATTAGCTCTATTTTCTGTCTGCAACCACTTCATCATATTCTAGGTAGAATAAACTTGTTACAAACTTACTGATATAGAGGTGCAATAATATGGAGATGTGTTGGCTTTTTAGAACTTTTCAATACCTAATCACTAATACAAGCTAATAACAAGTTTTCCACATGTAATGACTTTTAAAAACTGTTTTAATAAAAGTTGCATGTTGAATTTATTGGATTTGTGTTTTTTTGTGATTTATGATTTTTTTTTTTTTTTTGATTTCCATACTATTACGAAAATACATTGACTTTTTTTTTTTTACTGCTTATGTTTTACTGTTTAGGTTTTTGGTTCATTTAGTGATGTCCAACATTACTTCTGCATTTTAATAATACACAGTGTAATTGAAAACTAGCGGGAAGTTGGAGTGGGGAACTTTATAAAAAAAAAAATTATAGCACTTGACTTCAGGTTTTGTCTTGATAATTCAAATCCGATGCTTTTGCTGCCTTTCAACTGCACATAACTGGAGATTAAACCTCTGTAATCTGTCGGTTTTGCGACGGTAAAAAGCTTTTATTTTAAAAGTTCAGACAGGAAGTCTCGTTATTCGCTTGCGAGACGTACAGACATGGATCGACTGTCAATAATTTATAAAACCCGAGCCATTTCACTGGGACAGGCGGTTTAATCAACAGACAGCATTTAAACTTTTGCCAAACATGAAGGTCCTGAACAAAGACGAGCTTCAGATCGCCGAGGGAGTTCTGCAGAAACACTTTCCGAAGAGTTATAAGGTACGCGGCTGCTGGATGTTTAAAATGCATTACTCTGCACGTCGACATATAATCGGCGCATCATTGCATTTTGAAACCACAGCAGCTTCGATTTATTTTCCTAGACATACGGCTTCATATATGGGATAAACCGGAACAAGCCAACTACACTGGAGGTGGTCGTGGACACGTGGCCTGATTTTAAGGTCATCATTTGCCGACCCAACCTCAAGGTGAGTTCTGGATACTCGAAATTTGCCAGATAATTATGTAATCCGTTATTGCGAAACTTTGTGTATACTCCACAGAATAAGCGTGCGGCATTGTTCACGAACAAGGTGTCATATTACAGTATGGATGATCGGGCTTTGGAGAAAATGCTGAAAGAAGGGGATGCTTTTCTCTGGAGCACTAACTTCTGCGTAGGAGGTGAGTTCAGAAAACTGCAGTAACACATCCAGTAGGCTACATCCAGTATGCTGAGTGTGCATAACGTGATTCGGGATTCTTGAACTGGTGTAGCACATTCTTCTTCTTGCATTAAATACTTTCCCCTTTTTATGTGCATGCCTCATCTGGAGTTCATTATCTCGTGGTGACAACATAGATCATATACACAAGATGTTTGTTGTTCAAGTGGTAACGTTCAGTTCAATTCAGTTCAATTTAATTTGTATAGCGTCAGTAACAATACAGATTGTCTCAAAACGCTTTACAAAAACACATCATAAAAACACAACGCATCAACTGACAGCGTCCGAAAACCACTGAAGCTTGAAGCTGAGGACACACTTAAAGATTTTTATTTTATTTTATTATATTTTATTTTTATTTATTTATTTATTGTCAAAGTCTGTGCCAGTCTGCACCATCTTTAAAATTCTTTAAAAGTTTTTTTTTTTTGTGGAAAAGGGGAATATGGTGAAAATGAAGTCTGATACTATCCAAAGCACAGACAGTATAATGATTGACTGCTCCTCTGAAGTGAAGCCAAACTGAGTAGAGCTCCCCCTGGTGACTGGCTGCAGTATAGGTCATAAGCTCCACCTCTTTCATATTAGTGGATGGGATTTGAGCCAAACTAAAGCACTAAAATACATGTAAAATATTTTTAAGGATGGTTTTAGTCATTTTATATAGTTAATTTAATGTTGATGCATCTTCAAGTGTCATTGTTTGTTTGTTGTGCGTACTAGTTGCCATGCTAACTGCTCCATAAAACATCCAGCTGGAGAGTTGTAAAAAACAAATCAATAAATAAGCGTATAATCCAACAATTCTTTGGAACTGGCAGAAGTAGAGCAGAGCACAGTATGTGCCTGTATAGCATCAATTTGACCAGTGATAGGAAGTGGTGACAGGTTGTCCATATTTAGACAATCTATGTGCTGCACTAGTTTGGGGAGTGTCAGCATGGATAGTAGGCACAAAAGTCTGTTACTGTGTGAGGGGATGAGGATGCAAATCTACAAGTGTGAGTCATCATTTGTCCTTCGTTTTTAAGACCGTTGACATAAGTTCTTACAAAAGTTGTGAATTTTTCCAGGTGTCTTCTCCAGCCTCTCGTTCCTGTGCTCCCTGGATTTTGTGCCACGTATGAGGGCAGCTATCCAGAATTAATGCACATATTTTTGATGTTGCTCTTTTATTGAGTGAATTCACATTAATTACTGAATGCTGTAGGTCTTTAGAGGGTGGAAATGGATATCCTTGGAAATTTTTAGAGGCAAAACGTCAAACCTGGAGATATCTGAAGTAATGAGACTGAAGTAAAGTCTGTTTTTCACATGTTTGACTTTTTTGAACCAAGTCTGGACAAAATCCAGTTGTGTGAACTGACTACTGACCAACTGCAAAACACATCTTGCCAGCATCTGTTGAAAAAGAGAGGGTGGGACACTGGAAGGAAAGATTAATCAAGCTGTGGCAGGAGAACAAGTGTCCTTTATAATGTTGGTTGTTGCAGCGCATACAACAACTGTCGCCCTCTCAAGAGTTTACTGAGTTTTGTGTGTTCAGTCAGGTTTCTCAAGAACTCTGACCTTTCCAAAAATCTCAAACCTCAAAATTATTAAGTTGTGGACCTATCTAAGAGGAGATTGTGCATGCATTTTTAAAAAAATCAAAAGTATGGATATGAACTCCACTCCTGTTGTAACCTCTTTCAAAGTGAAATAATCATTTTTGACCTTCAGGATTGGACACGGCTCATTTACCCATGCTCAAAGAAGCTTCTTCTCACCGAAAAGTCACCTACAGAGCCTACACTCTTGTGCATCTTCTGTATTTGCCAGACCCCAACCACCTGCTCATGCCATCGATTGACAGGTACAGTCAGAAAATTAAAGAAAACAAACAAACAAAAAAAAACTTTAATATTCATCTAAAAAACAACTAATTCAAATCTGCAAAGTAAAAAAAGGAAAGAAGAAAATGATATTGTGTTGCCATTTCTTTCACAGTGAGCTCGAATCAAGGATTTCATGTCTGAACCTCTCACACGTCGAATTGGTGAATAAAACCTGGAAGTTTGGAGGGAACGAAAAAAGTTACAATATCATTGAAAACCTAATCAGCAACTTCCTAACATGCTGCATCATGAATGACAAGGGAGAGCCAGTGTCCTGGATCCTGCTGTATGATTACTGTGCCATGGGCATATTGTACACTCTGCCAGAGCACAGACATAAAGGCTACGCCAAAGTGCTGATCGGCACCATGGCCAAGAAACTCTACGCTGAAGGTTACCCTCTATACTGCTACATAGAGGAGGACAACACGGTATCCTACAAACTCTTTAAAAGCATGGGCTTCTTTGAGGACGTGAATTACCGAGCAGCATGGTACGAGTTCAACGTTTGACTGGGTTTGAAGACTTTTTAAAAACGTAGATAACATTTAATCAAAATAACTCAACCAAATGTATTTATGCTTTAAAAATAAATCCAAATTGAAGGCTTTTTTTTTAAGTTTAATTTAAAGACATTTTAAACTAAAAGCAATCACTCTTGTTGTATTTTTCTGTTTTCTACTATACATACAGTACTGTAGTCGCCATAGAAATCATATAGAGTATAGTGTACATTTTATAAGTTCCCCAAATCTAAACTGGTCTGGACTGTAGAAATTTAAGTGAAAGAGGCATTGAATGATTACCATACATAATATGATCACCCTATTTACAGGAGGGATCCAAATTAAATTTAGCTGTAATTATTCACACTTTGCTTTCTGTAAGCACTGAATAAGATAAGAAGTAACAGTGAGTAAGAAGCAGTAATTTTCCTAAAAAAAATTATAGCATGGCCATGTAATTTTTTTTTTTTTTTACATATATTATGTACATGTACAACTTTTTGTGGTCATCATTTGTATAAAAAATAAACACAACTGTAATGTACAGCGATGTAATGTGAGCAATGTACAAGTTTTTACTGATCATAACTCTCTATCATAAATTTATGATTTCAGATTTATCTGAAATAAAGTTGCAACAAGTTGAGCTGTTTGTTGGAGTAGTAGTGGTGCTCAACATACCCGTGTAATGATCGCAAGGTACCTACTGCCTGAAGAAACACTTTTTTGTGATCTTTCAAACTATTTGGTTTTCCATTGCCGCCATGTTGGACTTATGGAACAAGACGGGAACGCCACAACTATGAGGGAACGCCCACACGCCGTCGACCTGTCAATCAGGAACTAACCACGCCCCCCTGAAGCGTACTCTCAATTTTCCGCTATTTTTCTGTAAATAAGCTCAAAATTAACAAAAATGACCGCAAAGCTGCACTGGCTTCATTGTTAGGGCTAACGAAATGTATAAAACTAGCGTCTGGCCATAGAGCATAACACATCAGGGCAGTGTTTACTGAGATCACATCAAATAAAAGCTACTTTCTCACAGATTTCTAATTTCTACGGAGGAATGAGATCCCCCAGCCCATTCCCTTAGTCTGACCCGGAGTAGGTTTAAGTCAGTTCTTAAACTTTACTGGGTTAATTTGTCCAGAACCGCACTGGAAGATAACGTTTTCTTTTTAAAAGTTAAGACCGCCCAGTCGACATTAGATCCTCTCCACATACCACATATTCCCACATATTCCCACAGAGCCGGCTCTGCTTCGATACAGCTTCTTATAAATCCGAGAGGAAAACACAATCAAAAAAAAATACCATGGAGTTGACGGAAGATCAGCAGAAAACAGCTGAGATTGAAGTGAAAAGATATTTACCCCGGTCACAGCAGGTGTGTACAGTCGGATTTAATGCATAGCGAGTTATTAGGATTTTATTATAGGGTTCTGTGTAATATGTATTTCAACTTTCTTTCATTTTTCAGGTCTACGGTTATTTGATGCTCAAAAACAGAGTCAGATCAGACCCTGTTAAGATCTTAGTGGATAGATGGCCACAGTTCAACGTCATTGTCTGCAAACCACAGTGGGAGGAGGTACAGTTTACTGCACGCATGTTGACAGTAACTTGGTAAAACATTGTGCATCCAGTGTCTTCACGTCTCATTATTCTTACAGAGGGGTGATCACTTCAAAGACATGATCATTTTTGCAAAAGATGGAGCCGCTCTTGAAGAAATAATAAGGAAATCTTCTGTTATTGACTGGACCCAGAACAACTGCTTTGGTAATAGCAACACATTCTTTCCATTGTGGTTGAACAATAAATAAGTCAGCATGTGTGAATGCTTCATTCTCCTGCACATAAAGGCGCTAAAAGGTCAACGAAATGTGTTTTTTAATTTACTGATCTTCCATACATCACTCACGACAGAGTAATAGAGGATGTTACACAACACCTGCTATTCTGCTGAATCAGGTCCACTTATGCTCTTGTGACTTATGACCTTAAAGAGGGGATTTGGCTGTGTTTTGAATTTTATTATCTTTCATTGTGTTCAAAGTCCTCCTATTGCTACGGCATACCATTTATTGATACTGAAGGAATGAGGATAAAGATCAGTACCACAGTGACATTATGTTGAACAGTTTTAGGAAGAGAAACAGAAAAACCAACTTTTAATTTTATTTAATCTTCCACATACATCATTTTCACATGTATGAAATGAGGTTAGAACTTTTGATTGCTTTTATTCAAGGAACCAGTCTTCCCCACATGGAGATAATCAAAGCACTGGCAGCAGAAAAAAATGTGCCCATTGAAAAACTAGCAGTGTGTCACATGATGATACTGGAAGACATACATCACCTTCCTTCTATAGAAAGGTATAAAGCACACAGTGACGTGTTAATCATAAATAATAGTTTCAGACGTCATTCTCAAACATTTTCTCTGTTCCGCATCAGCTCAGGAATCTCACTGAGCTCTCTGGATGAATCGCATGTCGCCTTGGTGAATCAGATGTGGAAGTTTGGAAAGGATGAGGAGGCGGTGAGGATGATCCGGAACATGGTCACAAACTTCCCCTCCTGCTGCGTGCTGGGTGCTGATGGACAGCCAGTGTCCTGGATGCTGACCTATGCGTCGTGTGCCATGGGAATGTTGTATACTCTACCAGAGCACAGAGGGAAAGGCTACGCTAAAGTACTGATCAGCTGCATGGCTAAGAGACACCACGCTCAGGGTTATCCAGTGTATTGCTTTGTAGAAGAGGAGAATGTCGTCTCCTACAGGCTCCTCAAAAACATGGGCTTCACTGAAGATCCCTCGTACAGGGAAACATGGTGCAGAATAAATCAACCATAAACATTTACCTGCTGATATTCTAGTTAAAACGAAAATATTCAACTGAAAATGTAAGTCATGAATGGTTACGTGAAGCTAATGCTTTTAGGCCTTCTTCACTTAAGATTATGTTGTATTATTTATATTATCCTTGCACGTCTCATCTCTTTTCTGAAGAAGCACTTGACGCTTGACTGGATCTGAAATGGAAAAAATACGTAAAGTGAACAATGGGCATATACACCCACTTGCCAAAACATTAAGCATACTAGTGAAAACAAATTGCAATTACAACAGGCCTGCACTAAATCTCTGTTAGCAGTATAGCAATATATTATATTACATTATATTTTATTATATAGCTACCATCGCAAACACAGTCAGCTGCTGTCTGCAGACTGCCACTTCATTAATCTATCAGCAGTTTGATTCGATTTTTTGTTAATCATTAGTTTCCCCAGTTTATAAAGACAAATGATATGAGGTATATACGTGAGATATTAAAAACGAAGTTACTTCAGAAGGAATAAAACGTTGTGACAGCTTTACCTATGTTCTGTGAATTCTTCCAGGCGTAGCAACCAAGTTTTCCAGTACTCCAAAATCAGCTCTGAGTTGATTTGGTGAGCATGGGCAGGCGAACCGTCCTTGTAGGCTACGACAATGAGGCCATTTTCAACCTGCGATTAGAAGAGATCAGTGGCTGTCACAGTGTGGACGACTTATTATTAAGATTGGATATTTCCAAGTAATGGATACGAGTCATGAGATAGAGATAGGGCTGTCGTGGTGACAATAATAGTGGTATTAAAAAAAAATGAAATTTCAATACTGCATGCACAAATTCACATATGACAATATCATGTAAATGATCCAGTGACAGTTGAACACTGTTTGTGTTTCACATCTGCTCCTGTTTTTTTCTGTTCTTCATCTCCCAAGAGAGAGAAAACGACTTCCATAAAGTTAAAGGTGCACTTTCTGTATTTTGCCATCGTTATTTACATTTTTGTTGATGTTGTGATAATATCACATTTTTTATCCACAATAATCGCGAACTGTAAATCTGATATCCTGACAGCTCATAGTCACGGAAGAAAAGCAGAAAGTAACAAACTCATCACATCATTCATTTGTATAGATCACCTGATATTTGTAGTGGCTATCGCCGTTCAAAGCCCCAGCATAGGCTGCCACTTGAATGGGGTTGTCGTACGTGTTGCTCAGGAATGGTTTGGGCTTTTCTGAAGTCTTCCAGTCAATAACACAGAGCACACCCCTGCAGACAAAACCAGCGTCTCAAGTTTGGTGTGAGATAAAAAACTAATTCTTCACATCGGGATTTTTCATTCATTATTTTACCTGTAGCGAGCGACACAATCCACAATCCCCGTGTAGTTCAGCGTGTCATGCTGTACAGTGCTTTCAATAGCTCTCACATCACTGACATCCTCCAGTATGTGAGAGACGCTCTCGATGTATCCCTGAGCCTCAGGCGGATACTCTGGCGTCTCTGAACAGCTTTCGCTCTTCTGCGTTGCACCCGACATCAGAATGTCCTCCACAGCTGAATGGAAAAGCTTCCCTTGTCTGAACAAATCTGTTGGAGAGCAACAACTGTGAGTTTCACAATCTGAAGTTGACATGGATGTGTCAGTAGGATTTTACAAAATCTTACTCTTGCTGTATTCTTTGAAGCCTTCCTCTCCCAACTCTTCCACCATCTTCCTCTTCCACCTCTCCAGGTAGAAGAGTTGCTCCGGGGAAAGTGTCTGCTGAAGAATCCGGGTCACACTCGGAGTGGAAGACCTCCCCTTTCCTCTGTTTAATGAAATCCGGAGTGGAGGTCCTGGCTCCAGCTGCTCTTCTGTTTCTAGAGTCTCTTTACAGTCTAAGAAAGGGTGGAAATTTTTAGGTTCCCTCTTCTCTGGTCTTGCGGGCGTCTGAGCTTTGACAACAGGTCCGTAAATGTAATCGTCTTCCGCCTGAAGGGTTTCAGGGGACTGGGAAGTGATCCTGACAGACATGACAGACTTCACAAGAGACGAGTAGCGCTCACTGTCCACGGAGCTGTACGGACTTCTCTTTTTAGGCGACCTTAGGCACTGACATGCGGAGAAGTGACTCACAGACAGGGAGGTGCTTTCGGGGACCATGGTGCCTCCGACGGACAAAACACGCTTAAGAATGAACATTGTGGCGATTAAAACACAACAAGCTTAGACTATAACCTTTTAGCCACTTAACTACACATAAATACCGATGTTTTTGACGTTTTAACGTGCATTTAACAAGTTTGTCTTCATTTCACCGCCAGTACTTGCCCCAACACGTTCCTCTCAGCTAAACTCATACAAAACACGGTTGTTTCTGAACGGCGCGCCTTTTTGGTTGCACGCGTTTCCGTAGCTGGGAATTGAAGTTCCACGTAGAATCTCGCGAGCGCGTTTAGGGGCAGAAAAAAACTACATTACCCACAAGGCGGAGCGTATCACTGAAATACCTCCGTGTGGTTAACTCGGCGGCACCGTTGAATGTGGGCGGGACTCTGTTGTTTCTTTCATTTAGTTTTTTCCATTCATAATTCTTCATTTGTCCGTAACTCAATAACGTGCAACGTCGGTGCTTAAAAAGAAGTTATCGTCAAGTTTGTTGTATTTCAATGCACAGGCACGCGAAGAGTTACGTGATTGATTTGGTGAGAAACCAATCGCAGCTTTAGTAAACTCGACCCTGTCCAGTCATGTGCACTTAAGGCGGGATTTAATCTTTCATCGTTGGGATGGGGGCGAAAAAGCGATTTGACAGCTCGTCAGGCAGCTAACCAGCAGCCACCGGGGAGAGACAGCTTCCTGCATATAGTTTTGTTATTTGGTTTGGCCTCCTTTTCTTTGCCATTCCGTCGACTGAAGACGAAACATGACCTCCATAGACGAGAGCAATAAAGAAAAGGTAAGTTTAAACGGGTTGTAAATTTCCCATAAAGTCAGCACTGAGATAGCTAACGTCAAGGGTTGGTTTTCTGGCTAAGTTATTGAGTTGTTTTCGGTCTGCATAAAGCTAGCCCCTGGCTAAAGCTAGCCAGCTTTTTTTTTTTAACGGGATAAAGCTAGCAAGAAGCGCTGTGTCAAGCAGCTTAGGAAAAAAAAGTTTTGTTTACTAATGTTACACCATTCACTGAACACGTCGAGACACGCAGCGGTTAAAGCTAAGTGTTTATTTTAACACATAAAAGTTTCATAGCGGCTTTATGTCTGTGTCTTGTGCGTTTGCATGACATAAAAATGTTATTTTTCCAAACATGAATGAGGGGCCACCATTTGAATTATGTCATATTGTTTTTTTTTATATGGATCATCTAGGCTCACTTGTTTCACACACTATTAATGTCATGTTATTGTTCGGTAAATGTCAAATTAATACTAAATGGAGAAGCTGCAAGCTTCCTTTCACTGGTTTTGCCAACAGCTTTTAAGTTATTTTATTTTTCTCTTTAAAAGCTAGATAGCAAATATGACAAGATAATAAGTCTGCCATTTTAAAATATATCCGTCATTTCATTTATTATTAAGCTGCTTCGTTTTATGTCATTTTAAAGTGTATTGTATCCTGTTGTTTTCACGCCTTATCTGACATTGTCTGATAATATTTGGTGTTGTTTTACTTTTACTTTCTGCCTTTCTTCATGACTCTCTTAAATATTTGGTTCTTATTTTTATTATCCTCTTTGAGAGTCTGTATTTTCTGTTATTCAGTTAAAAGAATGTACGTTCTTGCAGCGTTAAATGACTGTGTGTGGGAGCTGTGCAGCATGCTGCCTTGTTGCATCGTAGTCAACTATAATAAC
Organism: Mugil cephalus; assembly: GCF_022458985.1. NCBI lineage: Eukaryota > Metazoa > Chordata > Actinopteri > Mugiliformes > Mugilidae > Mugil > Mugil cephalus. The sequence goes on from NC_061782.1 coordinate 9,705,072, forward strand.
CGGCATTTAAAACAAATATTGGTTAAGTACTGTTTTGGTTTCTCGATGAGAAACTGTTCTCAACTGAGCACAAATATAAATTAAATACTCCAACAGACAGAACACAAGCTGAAGTTAGCCCCTTTCATAAATGTAGGAATTTAAGAAAGATGTTACGCATTGTTTCACCAGCATGTAAACAGTCAACTATGATTATTCTTATATAGAGCAACATCAACATTTGTGTGGACCACATCTTTAAGTCCTAGCTGGACCTGAGCATGTGCCATTGGTTAGGTACTAACAACTTCCAGGCTTTTTACAACAAACTCCTGCTGCTGAATTCAAGGAAGAAATGTTTGCAGTCTGGTGCATGTCTGAGTTACGAGGTCGTTGTGCAAGTTGGAGCAAAAGCCAATATGGATTGAGACTGGTTCCGGTCTGACGCGTTTTCTGTGTTTTTGATCTAGATTCGTTGGTGTTGAATCAGATAGAGGCAGATGGCTTTGGGCTGTCAACATTGTAGCAGACTGTTTTATGTATTGTCAAGATAGTAAATGCTCCGGATGCAGAGGAATTTATAGAGAGCTGCTTTACTGACTAAGATTTTGCTGATATTGTTGCATCGGACAAATTTCAGACAAATAGTGAGCAAAAGAGACGAAAAGACTTAAGTCAGTGAAGGAAAAGTACATTGTATACACAGTTAAAGACAGAGCTTTGAGGTGTGTAATGCTTTAACATGAATGTTGAATGAGACCAGTAGAGCTAAAATAATGCCTGTTTCCTGTCTATTGCAGGTGAAGTTGCAATCTTATATGACACATATGAATTTGTGTCGCTTATTATTAGTGCTATTAGCCAGTATTCAAAATGCAGAACTTATAATGGACTCTAACTTCATGCAGTTCCACTTTTTTATAGTTTGAATCCACAATACCCCTTTGTGATGTCAGAGAAATTGTAAACAACATTGTGGAAGTAAATCAAACTAAAATTAAATTCATGAAGTGCTATTTATGGTATGGTAAAAATTATGGTGAAGTCCAGAAGTTGAATAGTTCTCACAACGAACGGAGGTCATGTGTATTTGTTTTGATGGCCTTGGCTTTTTTTTTCCCCCATAGTTGCGCTCCGTATCTGTGGACTTAAACAGTGATGCCTCTCTACTCATTGACATTCCTGACGCACTCTGTGAAAGGGACAAAGTCAAGTTTACGGTCCATACAAAGGTAAATGTGACAACATCAGCATTGACGGATTTTCACGCGTGAACTCTGCTGATATGACGATTGCGTTATTTAAAAAGTACTTTTGCATGTATGTCTTCCTTAGACCACACTTAGCTCTTTCCAGAAGCCAGACTTCTCCGTTCCCAGGCAGCATGAGGATTTCATCTGGTTACACGACGCTCTGGTTGAGACTGAGGACTATGCCGGCTTAATTGTGAGTGTTTGTACATATACATATACTGACATATCACAGTTTATCTTTGGAGCCTGTATGCTTTGTTGATTTGTTGGGTGTACATTCCTCCCAAACTACAGCAGTTCTCCTTTTTGACATACTGTGAGATGAATCTTTTTCCTCATTCATAGATTCCACCAGCACCCCCAAAGCCCGACTTTGAGAGCCCAAGAGAGAAAATGCACAAACTGGGTGAAGGTGAATCCACCATGACCAAGGAGGAGTACACTAAGATGAAGCAAGAACTGGAAGCGTGAGTGTGACTGTCAAACAAAACACCACGTTATACTGCACTGGTATCGTATCATATCCTTGGCAAAATATTGTGTTCTAAAACTTATTCTGTTTTTTTTTTCTTACTTTCCAGAGAGTACCTGGCTGTGTTTAAGAAAACTGTCCAAGTGCACGAGGTCTTCCTGCAGAGATTGTCCTCTCATCCGATTTTAAGCAAAGACAGAAACTTCCAGATTTTCTTAGAGTACGACCAGGATGTGAGTTCCTCTTAATGCTGACTTGCTTTCCTGAGTTGTCCGTTGGAGAGAGAGGAAGTAGAGTTTACTGGATATTTGTGACACATGGCTTGCATCCTGCTGTGATCAGCAGTTACACTTATCTGTGCAGTCAGTGGGAGTAGTGTTTGCTAACAGAAGTTGGTTGCGAGTTAAGCACTTTACATGCTTTAGTGCTGTGACACATAATCATTCATTGCTCAGTCGCTACTTAATTCTCTCCGCAACATATATAAAAAGCTTTGCCTGTTGTAGATTTAATCCACATCCATTCTTTATTGTGTCATTTTAGCTCAGCGTGAGGAGGAAGAATGCAAAAGAGTTTTTTGGAGGGTTCTTTAAGAACATGGTCAAGTCTGCTGACGAGGTCCTTATCTCAGGAATAAAGGTGAGGCCGCTGGCTGGTTACTGCTTATAAAATTCATGACACCATTACAGCTGCAGTGTCATTGCCACCTCTTCACTTCACTTCACCTTTCTGTGTGTGTTTTTTTTTGCTTCCCACACAGGAAGTCGATGAGTTTTTCGAGCAGGAGAAGACGTTCCTCCTCGACTACTACAGCAAAATAAAAGATTCCACGGCCAAGGCGGAGAAAATGACCCGTTCGCACAAAAGTAATGGAGCAGTTCAACATCACAATATTAAATTTGTCTTTGATTGGTACAAAGCAGTTGGGTAAATGTTTGGAAGTTGACTGTTAATTTCTCCTACTACAGATATTGCAGATGATTACATCCACATCTCTGCCACTCTGAACACTCTCAGTGCTGATGACAGCACAGCAAATAAGAAGTGAGTGGAATGCTTAATTTAGTGGTTTTCATGCATATTTGATGTTGACGATTGTAGGCCGTCTGTTTTGATGATAACTGTGTAAAGATCCATAACGGTAGTGTTTTTTGTTTTTTTTTATTCTCAGGAACCTGGAGAAATTGTCAGACCTGTTTGAGAAGCTCAGAGTAAGTGGAACCTCTTCTACCTGACAAACAAAGACACATAACAACGTGGAAGCTTTTCTATCTTTTTCTCTGTGTGTGTCTGCAGAAAGTGGAGGGAAGAGTTGCATCTGACCAGGAACTGAAACTGACAGAACTGCTAAGATACTACATGAGAGACATCCAGGCTGCTAAGGTGACATTTTATATTCTGCTGTCATGCAAGAGGCCCATATTTACAAATGCATTACTAAGAATCCCACATTCTCACACAGCATTTTAAACAGGCAGAAAAATACTGATGAAAGCACTGAACAAGATTTGTACTTCTGTGCTCGTTAGCAGGGCGGTATGACCAAAAATGTATATCACGGTATTTGTCAAGACTCTGACTATATCATAGCATTTTTTTCCATGCATAATCACATATTCACTTCATTTACTACAGGTTGAGAGAGGAATTAATGCAGTCGATTGACTAAGGATGGACTATTTTACTGTGATGATGAGTAAATATTGTAGAATAATCCCACACTAGTTGTAAAACAGGTTTGCATGGTTTTGTTAGGTTTCCCTGTATTAGCACTGCCTGCTGATGTGGAAATCCGGGGACATTTACAGCTTGGAGATAAAAAAAAAGAAAAGAAGAAGAATTAAATCTTATCAAGATGTAATGAAGAAACCAGGACAATTACGTTTTCTTTTATTTTGACTTATTTTATTCATGTTTAAACTGTGCTATTGCAGCCGTAATAACTGTAGTCTACGCCAACATCTTTTCCCTCATTCATAAAAAGCTTAAATTGGGGACATTTTCAGGGACAGCTTTAACCGGGGGACAGGTCATCCAAAACGGGGACTGTCCCGTGAAATCGGGGACGTGTGGTCACCCTAAAAAAAAAAAACTCCCAACAACTGCCACAGCACCTTCTTTTTGACACAAGTCGTTTCATTCCTTTCATTCCTTTCAATCTTCACCACACTTCGCAGTGACACAGTCGCACCATGCGTGTTTAGAAGCTGTACATTGAAAATGATCCGTTCTGAAACAGTGTCTCATGGCGCAGAGTATTCATGACATACCAGTATTCGGTATGAACCAGTATACCGTCCAGCCCTACTCGTTGGCTCCATATCTTCCGTCATAGAGGGTATGCACTGACGTCACTGCCGCCTTGTGCCACGCCCCCCTGAGTGGCAAAACCACAGTGAAATGCATTGGTGAATACAGGGACACTGGGAAAAATGTGGATTATCAGATCAAATTAAGAACAACTGGACTCAACAATGATCCATATGAACTAGTATGGAATCGGAAAAGTGAATTAGCCTCAGTTTCAGTTGGTTTAATTTTATCTGACAGCCGTCCAGAACGCAACTTAAGGTATGACTTCATCAAAAAATACAGCATAAATTAATATTACCTGACACACAATGTGAACACCAGGTTTCTGGGCCTGGATTCCAGATATTTCTTCTTAATACAGTGATGCATTTACTTCTCTTTTCTTTAGCAGTAAAATCTGTATAAATATATCTGTGACTGCTTTTCATATCTGTTGGTTCAGTCTTTCTGAATTCATTTTACAATTTAGACGCTATTAAAGCCTATGATTCAATCTACTGCTGCTTATCTCCGTGCTCAACTGTCACTTTTTGCCACTCAGTGGCCGTAACCACGGAGACTTGGCTTTCTGTGATGTCACTGCATAACCTTTGAGTCTATGCTGAAGCCTCATGTGCAGCTCCACAGAAATATAACTAAACAGAGTCCAGAACAGCTGTAATTGCCTCGAAACGCACTTGGGGACTATCTACTGAGACAATTTCCATTGTTTGAAATACATACACGGTTGATTAGACGCCCACTTTAGAGGTTTAATTACACTACCATTCCAACACGGGGTAATATAAACCAAGCTTTAATATTCATTACCCTTCATCAGTCAACAAGACTGACAGATATATCAGTCAGCTGATATTATCTTCTAATATTTGCCACAATGCTCACGTCTCAAGTCTTTGTTCATTTATCCCTTTTGTTAAACTACTAAATGTTGCTTGTTAGGACCTGCTGTACAGGCGAGCCCGGGCGTTAGCCGACTACGAGAACTCAAACAAAGCTTTGGACAAGGCTCGACTGAAGAGCAAGGACATTCCCCAGGCGGAGGAACATCAGCAGCACTGCCTGCAGAAATTTGACAAGCTCTCCGAATCTGGGAAGAAAGGTTTGTGCATTCATGTGTTAAAGATAAAGACTTGTTCTGTCCTTGTTTACTTGTGAGCGTCTCTTTCAGTTATTTTTTTCGTAACTGCACAATGTAATCCTCTCAGAGCTCACCAGTTTCAAGGGCAGACGTGTTGTGGCCTTCAGGAAGAACCTCATAGAGATGTCTGAGCTTGAGATAAAACACGCCAAGGTGAGCAGCACAACAAAAGCCGACTTTGTGTCGCAGTTTTATTTTCTGGTGTGGTTATAGTGATGCTAATGAAAAGTAGTACCACAATCTCATAGTAATATACACAGATAACCACTGATATGTGAAGTACAGACGGAGAGCAGAGTACACCGATCAGCCACAACATTAAAACCACATTCATAATATTGTGTAGGCCTCCAAAACAGTTGTGGGTGTCCTGTGTTGTGTGGCAACAGGATGTTGTTAGTGTGGGTCTTTGGGTCCAACGCGTTGAGCAGAGGGGCCTCTGTGGATCATCTCACAGATACATGATCAGTTTGGGACCTAGTGAATTTGGAGGCCGGGTCATCACCTTGTGCTATTTTCTAGGCTGTTTTTGTATGTGTGTGTGTGTGCGTGTGTGTGCCTGTGTCAGGTTGCATCCTGCTGGAGATGGCTGCTGCCATCAAGGAGTGTCATTGCTATGGGGTGGGGGTACCTGGTCTGGTCTAGATGGGTGATACATGTCTAAATAACATCCACAGTATTGCCAGGTCCAAAACCTTCCCAGCAGTTATTTACTTCTCCTGTCGGTGGTCATAATGTTGTGGCTGATCTGTGTATAATTATTTATTATCATGAGGAATTTAAATTGGAGGTTGATGGTGTATTGAGGCTTATTACTAGTATTACTAGTATAGAGGTGAACCCTCTCCAGGCATGTGATATTCTCTCAATGTGAGTCACAATGAAAGTTCTCATGGCTTCAGATAAAATAGTCTCTGTTATTCAGGAATAACCATACAAGTTACTGTTGTCTCCACAGAACAACGTGGCTCTATTGCAGGGATGCATTGAGCTGCTTAAGAGCAACTGATGCGTTGTCAAGTGCCCCTGTCCCACCATCACCAAGTGACCAGTCATAGCAAATGGAAACCTGGCGTCGCTGGGGGCCTTGCAAGGACATGACTCCAAGCCCTATCTCTGCTTCCACCTGGGTCTGATGCCACTTTAAAAACCCTGCTGCCAGAGAAATTGTAAGCACAGTGTCTTCATGTTTACAGAGTCCCTGTCCTCTGGTCTGCGGTCCATCCTTTTTCCATTGTCTATGGATTTTCAGCTCAATGTGAATGGCTCCCGAGAATGCCAACTTTATTGTCTTCCGTATTTTTACTACGCCAATAGATGCAATTTTTCTTGATTCCTCTTTCTTTATATTACACAGATAATGTAGTATACTTCTTTTTTTTTTTTTGGATCCTACGTATGCCTCTATTCTTTAACCACCTTCCTCATATGCATTTTTAAATAACTCTTTCAAAGGCTGAAATGCTAGTGTGTGTGCGCACAATGTGCTAGTTTGGTCGGGCTTTTTTTGTTTTGCTAATGGATCCGTTTTACAGAAGCAAAATGAGTGCCTGGAAAAAACATCCTCATGCTCTGCATTCCTGGGTTCTGAGATTAGTGTACAGATGAACCAACCCTGTATTAAGGAGACTCATGACCGACTTAGAAGACGAGACAGATCATCTTCAAGTGTTCAAAAATAGCCGCGCTTCACCTCAGGAATTGGACGCTTGGATTGGGTCTCTGCATTCTTGCTTGCAAGAAGTTTGCAAGAAATCCCACAGTTATCAAAGATGCACATTAGTTTTGTAAACACGGATGTATCCCCGATGATTTGCGATTTGCGAGAGGAGTGGGTGAAACGGTAGACTGCTGGAACATGTAGTAATTTTACAAAATGTAATCTAATGTAACATTAGTAATGAGTGTTATTTTGGTTTTGTTTGAAGACACTGACAGCTACGTGTGTTATTTCCACAGCAGCTCATTCACCCTCTCCTTTTCTGTATCTTACCATTCTTTTTATCCCCCCCTCCCTTTTGTTATCAATGGAGTCTTATGATGTATTACCCTAGACCCTCTAGGCAGTTTGTTTAACTCAAACAAACTCTTGAAAAGATGCACTAAGAAGATAAGAAATACTTTACAATCATGACCTGGCTCAGCGCAGTGTTATAGTTTTATAAGAAAGAAGTGAATGTATTTCTAATGGATTCCCACTGCGAGATTTCCCTTACAAAAGTTGCTTTTCTGATGGATCAACAGCGTTTTATAAATTTGTAATAATGGCGTTAAATAAATCCTACTTTCCCAAGTTTGATCTGTGCCATTCTGTATTTGTTCCACAGCTTATTTCTTCAGTGAAAAGTTCGTCAATTCATTGTTCTCAGTTGTTAAAGGGAAACAATAGATATGCATTTCAATGACCCAGTCACCATACCACTAGGTGGCAGTATCCAGCTACCCTCTGTACTCTGTTGCCACTTAAGACTGTAGGTATGGGGGGGCTTGAATTTAAACACAGCTGTGCGCATGTTTGTGTTAAATCCATTGACCACTGTGAATCCTGGAATGAGGCTGTGTGGTGCATTAGGTAAGCTCAGAGGAAATGCCAGGGGGCTCATGGGAATTGCCAGCACCAAAATATACACTGCATGTTGCACTCTGTGAGTAGTGGTCAACAATACGAGTTTAAAGAGAATGAACCGTATGTTTTTTGCGAACCAGGTGAAACACTTTGTGCTTTTATAGAAAACCCAACAAATCGCTCTTTAGAAAATTACTATAAACCAGCACACATGTCAGTCAAAGGTTGCGCCTGAGTGAGATGAGGAGAAGCTGTAGAGGATACTGTACCTGACGGTTTTGTCAATATTGACCACCCCAGTCATGTAGTCACAGTGACCCGTGGGGTTTGGTCTGCTCGCCGATTGGATGAAACTCCGCGCTGCAGCCAATGAGGGTGCAACAGGTAATCAGGACAAACAAATGAGTTTGCCAGCTGTGGTCAGAGCAAACAGTGCTCAGAAGCGCAGCATTAAAAGAATTACCAAAGAGCAAGGCCTCTCTTTGAAGCAGGATGTAGTAAGGCTGACATATTAACCTGAGCTGCCTCTTTTGAGTTGCCACAGACTCGAGCAAAGCTTATTTAAACTGATCTGAGTCTATTAGTTGTAAACAGCCAAGTATCAGGCCTAGATTTAGTCTTTTCGTGTTCTCCTTGTGTGGCTGTGGTGTTGTGATAAAGCATGTCCTCAGCTCTTGCTCTAATCTCAGTGACAAAACGTATGAGGTAACAATGAGTGAAATTTCCCTTTATAGACTGATGTAAAGGAACAAGTGTGCTTGTTTCAGATTCCCTTATCACCCCGTAGGCACACTTCGATGGTTTACTCACTCTTCATGGTGAGATAAGGAATAAGATTTCACACATTTTCACACTTTCAGAAAGATTATCAAAGATTTACTGTTAATAATTAATTCAACATCATTTTTATAATCCTTTTTTTTTACTATCAGTCTGCCATTGTTGTTTTTAAAAATGCACAATGAAAAGCTAAAAAAAAAAAAAAAAAACAGACATCACTTCACATCTTTGGTTTTCTGCTGTGTCACCTATTTGAAGTGTTCCTGAGCCCGTTCACGCTCAGGTGAGCTGAAACATCACTGTATGCTGACTGAGCCCCCGAAAGCACCTGACTCACGTTGCACACCTCTTCACTGTTCACCTGAAAAGCTATGATGAATGCAGACATAAGCCTCGGAGCAGGACGTGGAGGCATGACGCATGAAAGTCTCCTCAAATAGAAACCGTGTCCTCTGAAGGAGCTCACTACTTAAAAAAAAAAAAAAAAAAAAGAAAAGAAACAAAAGTGCACCTGCAGAGCTTGCTGACGTAAGTAAATTGTTGTGAAACCCAACAGGAGGCTACTTCCTGGTGCCTGTAAAGTAAAATTTGCACATGAGCTTTGAAAGTTTGCATGCACTAAATGTAAAGACCTGAGGTTCTAGGCCAGTTTAAGTCTCTTAGCGCTGGCAACCTTCCTATCTCAAGACCCACAGCACACATTTTTCTTCTTAAGTCTGACCAAAAGGACCATGTAAAGGATGATGCCTTTTTCCTCCCACAGTAAAGGCCACGTCACTAACGCAACGCCACAAGGCTCAGAGGACCAAGTCGCATGTTTTGGCAGGGTTAGAGCACCCTGCCCCCAGCCTTTTGCGCAAACAATACTAACACGTCATCTCAACTTCTAAATATTCGCTGCACACTACAAGAAGTATAGTGCCGTGAAAAAGTGTTGGCGTCTTCCTGATCTCCAATGTTTTTGTATGTTTGTCACACTTAAATGTTACAGATTATCAAACAAATTTAAATATTAGTCAAAGGTAACGCAAGTAAACACAAAATGCAGTTTTTAAATGAAGGTTTTGATTATTAAGGGGAAAACAAAATCCAAACCTTCATGCTCCTATGTGTAAAAGTGACTGCTCCCTAAACCGAAAAACTGGTTAGGCCACCCTTACCAGTAACAACTGCAATCGAGTGTTTGCGATAACTTGCAGTGAGTCTTTTACAGCACTGTGGAGGAATTTTGGCCCATTCATCCTTGTAGAATTGTTGTAATTCAGCCACTTTGGGTTTTCCAGCATGAAGCTCCTTTATAAGGTCATGTCACATCATCTCAAAAGGATTCAGGTCAGGACTTGGACTGGGCCACTCCAAAGTCTTCATTTAGTTTTTCTTCATCCATTCAGACCTGGACCTGCAATGTTGAATCATTGTCCTGCTGCAGAACCCAAGTTCTCTTCGGCTTGAGGTCACAAACAGATGGTCGGATGTTCTCCTTCAGGATTTTCCTTCAGGAATTCATTGTTCCATTCATCACAGCAAGTCTTCCAAGTCCTGAAGCAGCAAAACAGCCCCAGACCATCACACTACCACCGAGAACCAGATTTTACTGTTGGTGTGATGTGGACACCAGATGTAACGGGACACGAACCTTCCAAAAAGTTCAACTTTTGTTTCGTCAGAGTATTTTTCCAAAACATCATCATCAAGATGTTTTCTGGCAAAACTGAGACAAGCCTTTATATTTCTTTTGCTCAGCAGTGGTTTTGGTCTTTGAACAATGCCATGCAGGCCATTGTAGCCGTGTCTCTTTCTTATGGTGCAGTCATGAACACTGATCTTAACTGAGGCAAGTGAGGCCTACAGTTCTTTGGATGTTGTTGTGGGGTCTTTTGTGACCTTTTGGATGAGTCGTCTCTGCTCTCTTGGAGTAATATTGGTTGACCGGCCACTGATGGGAAGGTTCAGCACTGTTCCATGTTTTCAGCATTTGTGGATTATGGCTCTCACCGTGGTTCACTGGAGTCCCAAAGCTTTATAAATGGCTTCATAATCTTTTTCAGACTGATAGATCAATGACTTTATTTCTCATTTGTTTCTGGATCTCTTTGGATCTCGGCAGGATATCTAGCCTTTTCAGGATCTTTTGGTCTACTTCACTTTGTCACGCAAGTCGTACTGAAATGATCTCTTGATTGGTAATCAGGCCTGGGTGTGGCTAGAGAAATTGAGCTCAGGTGTGATAAGCCGCAGTTAAGTTATGTTTTAACTAACACAGCAACTTGTGCTACTTTGTGTGAGTAGAAGTGTAGTTATCGTCTGCTATCCAAAGGCCTCTGAGAGCTTTAGTGAGCACATCTGGCCAAGACTTATCTTTCGGTAGCTGTGTGAGTAAAGGGAGTGAAAATGCCACGCATCAGATAGAGCAGAAATGCAAATCAACGAAAACTGTCTGTAGGTTGTGATACTCTTGTGGCCCAGATAAAGGCTATACTTTGTAACTGTAGGTTGTATCTATCTGAAAAATGACTTTATTAAGTACTTATTGGAAGGTGCTAAGAGTCTTCCCTTTTTTATTTCCCCCAAATGTTTGATCTATTTTATTGTTTGTTTGTTTTTTGTTTTTTTCTTGAGTAATGCAATGTTCTGTTTGCAGAAAGCTGACAAGAACAATCTCAAGAAGAGCCTCCATTTAAACTGTATAATTAAGCAGCTCGAGGAGAGGTTGTGGAAAGGAACCTTATACAAACGACGTTTTCAGTTGGCTAACCCGGAGTGTGGGCAGACAAAATGTTCCTTTGCTGGTGCAGTGAAACAACTTTGAACTGACGACCATGATCTCACAGTAATGAATTAATAATATACAGTGGCACATTCAAGCCTTGATATTGTACAAGGCATCGTATTAATTCTGTATCATTTTGGGTGTTGAAACAAAAGAAGGTGCGGTGAATGAGATTTCCAAAAGTGATTGTAAGACTCTGAACGTCACTATGTGCTAACAATGTTATCCGGCACCTTGTAGGTGTTGCTGCACATTTAGCAGGTGTGGCGGCTGATGATAACTTCTGGGAGATGCCCGTATCATTGCTTGTAAAAAATAAAAAACAATCCTTGTATTGTTTTCGCATTTGGGCATCAGAGATAAAAAATGCTATTTCGAGTTTGCACCATGCAAGAAGTATTGCCCGACCACTACTACGACACTTGAGAGGAAATAAAGCAGTTTCCAAAGTGACCACACACAGTCACTTATCAGTTTGCTAGGTGCACCGCTGAAAACTTATGCATTATAACATAACAATCCAGCATTAAATCTTAGCTTTGTGAATGTTGTGGGACTCAACGTTCGCTTAAAAGTTTGCTTCTATTATTTTCATCATTTTAGGGCTGTAGGCTACATTACAGAAAATAACAAGAAGATAAAATCATGCTGTTTCAGCATAAACTGAATATTATCCCATTCATGAAGTGGGGATTTAGTGCAGGGTTCTCTTATTAGGATGCATGTTTCGTCTTGTGTATATAATGTAGCAGTAGGATAAAATTAGGAGAAATGTGGGAAATGCTGCAGATGTGAGTATTCATTTTTCCATGTAACAGAACAGTGCAGTCACAATAAAATATTTCTCTGTCTAAAAAAATCATTCAGCTCCAAAGAGGCAGTGCAAAACAAGGTAATATAACGTTAAATATATGTATATATTTTACAATATCAATAAAAACACCTTGTACTTGCTATTTTTTTTTTCTTGTTTTCCAAACACGTTCAAATATGACTAACCGTAATATTATTATATGGTACTAGTAGACGTTGTGAAATAATCTGATTTTGAACCGAATAAAGGGAAAAACTAATGATGGTTGTAGTTTTGTGCTAAAAGTACTCCCTGTACGTGCAACAACGAAAAAAAAAATATTGCCTTTGAAATTTATAACGTCACTCATGAGCACACTTAAACACATTTATATCAGTTCTTTGGTTTATTAAAAGTTCTTAGTAGGTCTCCGTGTCAAACAAATCGCTTTTGTTTCACTGAGAACTGTCCAGCTGTACTTCCGAACCTCGAAGAAGACTACAACCCCCAGCAACCCCACTTCCGGCTTTTGCGCCGTCCAGCCAATCAGAAGGCTCCTGGGTTTATGGCAGCTATGTGGGGCACGGGGCCAGCACGTCTAGCCAGCTCGAAGTGCCACGACTTCAGACCACGGATCCTCCAGCGGAGTGAGGGGGAGAGCACTGGAAAAAAGCGACTTAGCCAGATATCTGGATATATAGGAAGCTTCGCAAAAGAGTCATTTCATCTGTAACTCATAGCTTTTTTTTTCTTTGGACTCAGTCCATCCATTTTCACGCAAGCAGACGCAGCTTTTTATCAGCAGCGGGGTAAGTAAATGTGGGATTCTCGGATTTCTTTTTTTATTCATTGAGCCAACGGTAGCTAGCATCGGGAAGCTATCTACCGCTACCCCCTGAGGGAACTACTAGTACAGAAAGACACCCGTTAAAGTTATCCAAAAAAACATTTTGACATTTTTCCTCGCCTGTCATGTAAGTTGCGGTTTCATTTCAGGTTTTTGTAGCCGCGGACTGTGACTTAGTGAGCAGGACGTTAGCCAAGTTCATTGATTCACAGTATTAGCAGTAATGCTAGCTGGGAAGTTATGATAAAAAGCACATAACTTAAAATGTTATTAAGCGTCGAACCGCATTTGATTGATTATGATCGTTTTTGATTAATACATTTTTTTATTCTATTTTTAATTTCTTGTGAACCTTGAAGCTTTTCTTCTCTTGTGGTCACGGTGTGGTTTTACCGTTATCTTCCTATGGAATAAACTGTCTTGGTGGAAAAAAAAAAAGTTATTGGAAACAATGCGTTCATGAAAGAGCCAAGTATAAACCGGGTGATTTGGCTTTCACTTCAACTAATAAAAAAAGTATTTGTTTTCTCTAAACCTTTACAACTTTTTTATAACCTTCGTGGCCTTATAAAATTCAGACCTTTGTTTTAGCTGAAGACTACTTTAATGTCCGTCCCACTGCAGGAATTCCCATGTCCACGTATGATATTTTAAACGTCGCTGATATACAGTTTATTACGGCCACACTCCAGTAAGTTTCCTCTTATAGTCGGATCTTTTATGGACCTTGAGAAGCACTTTCATCCCCAGAAAGTCTCCACGAGTTTGTTTCTTTTTTTTTTCTACTTGAGGTCCTCCTCTTAAGTCTGAGTGGAGATGCACTGACGTGTGACATCTCAGATTTGGAGGCAGGGCAATCTCTTCCCCTGTTCCTCCCTAGCTTTTAGACCCTGCAATGAACAAGGACTCTGGACTTTTGATTTGATTACAGCAAAATAGCCCAGCAGTTTCCTGCCACCATGTCACATTTATTGTTGTTTTTAAACTATAAACCTCCACAGTGTTTTCCATTTATATATTTTCCTGATATGCATTCTAAATAAAGTATAACTCAGTGCTGCGAGAATAAATCAAAGACAGTGCTTGTGCGTCCCTAAGCTACGGTCTGCTTTCAGCCAACTTTCCGACCCTGCAGGCTAAACACACTGGTTTGTGACACGGCTGGAAGAGCTTTAGAGAGATAGTTGAAATACCCTTTAAGGGATGTTTTTCCAGGGCAGGAAATTAACACTAACCACCAGCCGGTTTCTGTGTATTTTATCTATTCTTGCCCCTAACCACTTTTACCTCTGGGGTTTGGGCTACTTTAAATTCTTAAGAATTAAACAGCGTTGTAGGTGTATTTTTAAAATAGTTTTAATAGTAACAATGTATTGTTTCAGAAATATTTTTAGTGCGTTTGCTTTTCATTTGTAACTCATTCTTGACTGTTTTTTTTCTTTCGGTGGCAAAAAAAAAAAAAAGATTTTCATAATGTTATCCAAAGTTATTCAAGCACATTTGTTTTTGCCCGAGGATGAGACATATGTATAAACTGTATCACAACTGGGTCTGGGGCAAATTTTTGCCCCACAGTATGTAGCCAACCTCAATTTTAGGGAGAACAGTGACACCTTGAGGCGACTGAAGGCAAAAGCTCCTTGCGGCATAAATCACAATTCAGTCACATCAGCTGCTGTGGTAATCCAGCTGTGGCCAGTTATCTTTTGCTGTGCACAGAGAAAAACTGTTAGCATTACAGTGTGGGTCTATTCTGATTAATAGTATGAACTTCAGCATGGTTCGAGGTTAAGAAAAAAAATATTTGTGTAGTTTGCGTGCTGACAAACTCTATTCTCTCTGTAGATTCACTAAGATTCAACAATGGATATCTACGACCCCCAGACCCTAGGAATTATGGTGTTTGGTGGATTCATGGTAATCTCCGCTGTCGGGATTGCCCTTGTCTCCACCTTCTCCATGAAGGAGACCTCTTACGAGGAGGCCCTGGCCAAACAACGCAGAGAGTTGGGTAAGATGCAGTCTGTGCGCTCTGACAAAAAGAAGAAGGACAAAGTGTCTGAGAAGAAGAGCCGTGGAAAGAAGAAAGAAGAGAAGCCCAATGGAAAGATCCCGGAGCAGGAGAAAACTGAAGAGGCTGCTGACGCTGAAGTTGACACAGTTATTGAGCCTGCCGCTGCCCCAGTTGTAGCCGCTGCTCCTGCTCCAGTTCCCGACCCTGTTCCTGAGGTTAAATCAACTGCAGCTCCGGTGGCGGCAGAGCCGCAGCCCAAGACTGCTGCTGAACCGAGCCCCGTTGCAGAGCCCTCTCCTGCACCCTCACCTAAGGACAAGAAGAAGAAGAAGGTGGCGAAGGTTGAGCCGGCCTCTTCCCGGCCTGCTCCACCTGCGTCTGCTCCTGCACCCGTCAAGTCCTCTGCAGCTCCTCCAGTGACCCAGGCTCCTGTGGCCGCCCCAACTAAAGCAGCCGCCCCATCCCCTGCACCTGCCCCGGTCAAGTCTGCCCCTGCCTCCGCTAAGTCTGCCCCTGCCTCCGCTAAGTCTGCTCCTGCCCCAGCGTCAGCTAAGTCTGCTAATGCTGCCACCAAATCTGCCCCTGCTGCTGCTCCTGCATCAGCTAAGTCTGCGACTGCTGCATCCAAATCTGCCCCTGCACCAGCCAAATCTGCTCCTGCACCAGCCAAGTCGGGCCCCGCACCAGCCAAGTCTGCCCCTGCACCAGCCAAGTCGGCTCCAGCCAAGTCCAAGACTACCCCAGTCTTGGAGGCTGTCACTAAAGATGTCCCAGTCATGGCCGTGCCTCCAGTGGGATCTCAGCAGGCCCCTGCTGCTGCAGCGAAAGCACAAGAGCCCAAGAAGAAAGCTTCCAAGAAAAAGGCCGAGCCTGGTAAGCAGGGATGAGAAACATATCAACAGAATACATGTGTTTATTATTTTCATTTTTTTATAGTTTGGAAATGGTTATTAAAAGCAAAATTTGTAAATCTGCAAACAATCTCACATGTGAAGAGAGTAATGCATCTCCTGTGCTTGGCCTGCAGTTTCAAGTGTGACCACTACGCCACAAAACCAGACCACAGCTCTACGCCGTAGTTGCTTATCTGTCTGCACGTCAGCATTTTTTTTTTTTTTTTTTTACTGTTGGTTAAACTAAAAAAGATGATGAAGCCAATTCTTTATTTTTGTTAATCGCTTTGACACAGATATATCCTTGGACTGCCATTATGCATGACACGCAGTCGGCCTGATAAACCACCCTCATCAAAGATCAGAAGCCATTGCTAAAATTAGCCTTCTCCTTTGAACTAATGTAAATAGTTTTCCAGGGCAGGAACTGCATTAGCCATAACACTGATGTCTGAATTCAGACTTTGAAAGTGGGAATGAAGGCATGTCTGCACAGTTGCATTACACACACTCTCACAGTCTAAGGCAGGAATAACTTGTCAGTACTGATGAACTTCTAGCTGTGTTCCCGTGGAAAGTAGTGCCAATGGCAGCGGTGGGTAATGTCTGGCACTCTGCTCCGGAGGGCATAGAGCACGCCAGCTTGTCCAAACACTGTTGCCCTGTTTTGTTAGCTGACAAAGCCTCTCAGTGCCACTGACAATGAGTAGATAGGGAGAGGAGGGGAGGCTTTCTCCGTGGCCTGAGGCTTGTCTCCGCCTGGTGCCGCAATGCCCCTTAATTTTGCCATCTGAAACTGCCCGGGGCCCCGGACCCAAAGGGGTCTAGAGTCACAACCTCATCCAGGATGTGAGGATTCAATCATCTCAGTCAAACTTTCACAACTGCCTGATTTTGTTTTAAACAATGTAGTAAATTCAAAACGCTTGTTCTCACTCCACTGTATTATGTTATGTTTTGCCTCTTCAGTGGTGGTCGTGGATTCTGCCGATGCTCCGCTCTACCTGCCGTACAAGTCTCTGGTGTCCACCATCAAAAGCATGGTGTTCAGTGAGGGAGAAGCTCACAGGCTCATCGAGATTCTGTCTGAGAAAGTTGGCATCATTCAGGACACCTGGCATATGGTATGAGACGCTGCAGTCAGTGATGGGGAAAAAAAATGACACGGGGACCTGTAGTTCTCTAAGACTTGAGAAGAGATTCATTCTTTTTTTTTTTCCCCTTCTTTGTGTTTTTAGGCCACTCAAAAAGGAGACCCAGTTGCAATGCTGAAGAAACAGCTGGAGGAGAGGGAGAAACAGCTGGCGACAGAACAAGAGGACGCTTCAATTGTGAAGAACCGTCTGAGGGACCTCACAAAGGTTAGACACGTCTCAAAAACTGTGTCAAATCTGCCACAGCACATTCTCCTCTATAGCCCTGAGAGACTCTAACATGCTTTACGTGGATGAGAATCAATTTTCCTTACTTTCTGTGAGGCAGAAATTATAACAGAGATAAACCTCGTAACAACACAAACACGTAAATTTGCTGATGCTATAAAGTGGAACCTGTCACGTCGTAATGAAAGCTGGGTCACCCTGATGGCACTAGATGTAAAGTCAAAACATCCTCAGATAAAGGATGGAGATATTTCACTCTGAAGCGACTGTTTGGCCGCAAACACTTTACATTGAGGGTGAATTTAGTCTCTGACTGCACTGTCTGTCTGATTTATTTTTTTTTGTTTTTTTTTTTAAATCAGGAGCTGTCTGCTGAGAAGTCCAAGGTGGCCAGCGTGGAGACGAGACTGAGTTCTCAGCTGAGTAAGAGAGAACAAGAAATGATTGCTCTGCAGGCTCGCATGCAGGCCAGCTACCAGGACCATGTGGCCCAGACCCAGAGGCTCAATGCTAAGGTCGGTTCTACAAGTAATTAAAATCAGCATTGTCCCCAACATTCGCTTGGAAGTGAACACACATTTGTTTTACACAGTAATACAGTATTCTTGAGCGTTGTGTAACCATCAGTCAGAGGTACAATTGCGAGTTTATTCATGACAACATTTTAAAATGATTCCAGATACTGAGCCTGCAGGACCAACTGGAAAAAGGCCCCAATGCCCAACTTGCTCGTCTACAGCAGGAAAACACCATCCTGCGCGATGCTCTCAACCAAGCTACTAGTCAAGCTGAGAGCAAGTGAGTCTTTGTCCATGATACAGTACCAAGCATCCACAATGACAGTTTAAAATCAGTATGATGTGGAGTGTTGGCATTTGTTTGTGGACCCTATATCCTGACTTTTTATCCCCTTGTCTTACATTCTCTCTTTCATTGTCAGACAAAATGCCGAACTGGCCAAGCTGCGTCAGGAATGTGCAAAGTTAACCAAGGAGCTGGGAGAGAAGACAGAAAGTCTGCATGCTGATGAGCACGTCAGGAAGGGCCTGGAGGCAAAGGTCTCCGCTACTGAGAAGCAGCTTGCACTGCTACAGGTCCGCCTGCCGTTTTGGGACACCTCCACTATGTTTTTATCTATATATATATATATATATATATATATATAATATTTAAATTTAAGATAAATATATTATAAATTTATATAACTATATTTATATGAATATGTACATTAATGATAGTTCCAAGTGGAGCTGAACTCATTCTAGCCCATAAAAACATTTCTTTTGTTCCAGCAGCTGGTTGGTTGCACAGAATGCAAGCCTAGACCTTTCCCACCTATCCCCCTACCCTCTAATGGTATGGGTAGTTTTAATTGCCTTGTAATCACAGAGCCCAGGGCTAGGCTGGAATGCAGCCACACAATAATAGGGCTGCAGGGAAAAAAGCTTCTCAGCACCAGCTGGAATGTGTACGTGTCCAAGCATCTCTCCTCCGCAGCCTGCTGTAATTGGCAGTAAAAATACAGGAACCGTCTGACGCTATTTACGACACGTGACTTTGAGACAGGAAGCAGTTCTTTCTCTGCCTCGCAGTGTTAAGCTGCTGCTATCGTGTGCTATCGGACCACACAGATTCCCACTAATGGAATGCTGTTGGTCTGAACTAATTTTGGAAATGTGGAGCAAGTGAGTCATCACTTCAAAATCAAGTGCTCAGTCGGTTTAATCATTTACTTACATTCTTCCCAGCAGCAACATGTTATGCAATGGCTGGGCCCGTAAATCAGCCTACTGTAGACCAGCTGGGAGATGTTTTTCTCTCATCATCACCAGCATTCGTATTCTTTTATTAAATTCATCATTTAGACACAGGTGGGCTCATCAGCTTAAAATCGCCTCAAGTTCAAAAGCAGTTCCTACAAGACACTTCCTTAAAAAGATTTGATCGTGATTATAAAAATATCTGTTTTCTTGTTGTCCCATAGGTGGGTTGTCTTTGAATATTCTTTCATTTTTGTCTCTAATTGTGCAGAATCTGAGGCACAGCTTGTGCCTTTCCAAGTTTGATAATTGCGCAAGGCTTTGCTGCCCCCTGCTGTTCTCACATTTTGTATTTTGATCGATTTCTTTCTCAGACCAGCCACGCAGAGAGCGAGCAGGCGCTGCAGAGGAGACTGGAGGAGGTGTGTGAGGAGCTGAGAACGACGCAGAGCAGAAACGGGAACCTGCAGGCCACTCTGGACAAGGCCCAACAGGACAGCAGCACAGCCACAGGTCAGAATGGGTGAACGAGGTCTTAATGGTGAACGGATGCATTTTGATACGAAAACATTTAAATGTGAATTGCAACTGAGACTGCGATGGCGTTTTTCTGGCAGACTTCCAAGTGCACATTGGGAAATTGGAAGCTGAGATCAAGGAGCGCTCGGCTCAGGTGGACGCACTCACCAAGCAGCTGGAGGAGACACAGGCAGAGAAAGGCCAGCTTGTCCAGCAAGTGGCATCCATCAACTCACTGTTGGAGGCCAGTCAGAACAAAAAGGAGGATAACGACCAACAGGTAAAACATTTGTCTCCAGTTTGACTTGTCTGAAATTGAAAACTTGTCTCGTATATCCGCCCCTAAGGATGTTTGCTCTTTGTGATTCACCAGGCGAATACTGCTGAGCTGGAACATCTTAAGCTCAGGTGAGTTAGTTTGATCATCCTTTCTTGAGAAACAGTTTGTAGACCCTGATCCATTTCATTTACTTATGTAAATACTGTGCCATCTTTTTGCAGCCTCCAGGAGAAAGACAGCCAGCTGAGCACACTTCACGAGGAACTGAAGCAGCTGCAGGCAAAGCAGGAATCTGCTGTAAGTCTTCATAAATCTGTCACCAAATAGTATCACCTTTCAGTTATCCAAGAAGACTTAAGCAAAAAATGTCCTTACAGTGATGAAAACTAATCTGTTGTTCCAACAGGAGAACACTATTCTTGAGCTCGAGCAAAGGAACAAGAGGTATGATGCCTTTTACGATCCACCTCCTCTGCTCTAATCTTGGAGTCTTGCTTCACGCGTCCTAATTATTTATACCATCTTGTTTCTAAATGATCCTTTAGCGAGGATGCCGGCGTTATCACTTCGCTTCAGGATGAACTCAAAAGCCTCAAAGAAGAAATGGTGCAACTTAAGAACACACCAGTAAGCATCCACCTTTATTTGTCGATGTGCATGATTGTACTTGCAGAGCAGCGCCTGCAGATTAAAAAAACATTGCCTCAGTGACATATTTGCATGCACTTTCTATTTCAGCAGCTAGATGGCTCCACGGAACTCGCACAACTACAGACCAGGTAATAGACTGCACATTCATCCCCGAAGCTAATACATAATTTACTGGCGGTCCAGGTAAATGAACCTGGCATATGAAATATCATACATGATCAGGTTTGTCATTCGGGTCTCTGTTTTGTCGTTTTGTTGTGGTCGTTGCTAGTGTGACTGAGAAGGATGCCTTGGTCACATCACTACAAGAGGAACTCAGAGAAGCAAAAGAAAAGACGGCCACTGATGCAGTAAGAGTCTTTTTACGCGCAAGTGGCTTATCAGTAGAGACCACTTTCCTGTTAATCGCCTTATTGATTATGTCACCCGTTGCCTTAACAGAAGTCTTTGGCTGCTTTTCAAACTGAAACCAAAGAAACTCTCCAGACACTCTTCCCACAGATACCTGTAGAGACAGAGCAGGTAAGGGGAAAAAAACGGGGATTTCACAAGAGGAGGAGTGAATTATTACTTATTCTGACTGTAATTAAAAAAAATGAATCATTCCTCTCTGCTTTTCTCCTCGTTTAGTCCAACTGGTTACAAATATTTACGCAGAAAGCTCAGGGGGCCCTCAGCCAGGAGAGCCAGCAGTCTCCGTCAAGCACAGTAAGACACAGTTTTATTTTATTACACGACACTGGTTCGAATTATCTTGGCAGAAGAAGGCCTGAGTGGGTTTGTTTTGTTTCAGGAGCTGCTCGAGAAGCTGAAGGAAGCGGAGGAGAGCCATGGCTCTCTGCAGGCTGAATGTGAACAGTACAGATCGGTTCTAGCCGAAACGGTAAGCGACGGAAATAACAGTAGGGTTGTAGATTATGGGGTTAGTTTACACATTTCCATCTGCTTCCATTTTCTTTTAGGAAGGAATGCTGAAACATCTGCAGAAGAGCGTGGAGGAGGAAGAGCTGGTATGGAAAGCCAAGATGGCTAACACGGAGGAGCAGCTGAAGGAGGTAAGTTATACTTAAAGTCTGGGGAATCGCTTTAAACTGTTGTCACCAGGTTCCCTTATAGTCGTTACAAAACTCTTGTCATGTTTCCAGGCTTTGCAGAAAGTCAGCGAGCTGGAGACAGAAAACCAAAGTGTAGGACAGGTGGGGATATTTCTCACTCTCGCATACAACCATCTCTCAGGGAACGCTCTCAGGTTAAAATGTTTTTGTTTCCCCCCTTGTTCTTCTTCTTCCTCCCTGCAGATGAAGGAGCAGATGATGCTTCTGGAAGCCCAGCTGGAGAAGCAGTCAGACAACCATTTGGCCTCAGAGGAGCTGGAGCAGGTACACAAGCAGCGCAAATCTACAGCAGGCTCAATACAGTTTAGTTTGTTGTGTTAGATTTTAACATCAAGTGATACTTAACTCTCTTTGTTATATTTGTTTGCCATGAATGATATTGCTACATTGCATAAATCGGTGGTTTATGTTTGTTGTGCTTTTCATTTGCTGTGTTTCGCCTTTGAGAATGGAGATTAACAATTCATCCTGGGGCACATTTCTAGCTTTCTATACTGATTGAGTTAGCAAAGTTTGCATCCCACAAAGAATACAACACTGCTTTTATGTGTTCTGCATAAAATCCTTGAAAGATATTGTATGTATTTTAGGACTGCTTTTTTTTAGACTTCCTTGTCCAACATCTGTTTCTTCTTATGTCGTGCTGTGTGTTCAGCTGAAGCTGCAGCTGTCTGAGCGTCAGAGCCAGCTGGATGCGGCCCAGGAGGAGGCCAAGGCCCTCAAGGAGGAGCTCGAACAGGTGACTTTACAGACACAACCCACTTTACCCAGCTTCCAAACAGTAATACGCACAGAGCGACTCAGGTGTGCGGGAGGGATGACTTTTCATGACATTGTTGTATGACAAGGAATTTGTGAAAATCCCTTCGGTAACACGTACTGAACCAGCTTGGCGAGGTGGCCGTGACGTGTGAACACAAAAGGGATTCGTGGACGGTAGTTGCATAACCAGTGACTGGCGACGGCTTCCTGTTTCAGGTCAGAGAGCAGCTGGGCGAGATCACGGTGCGGGCTCAGCGAGAACAGAATGGCCCAGCTGAGGCCCAACCCAGTCAGGTCAGGGTGCAGAGGTCGTAGGGCACCCTTCACTTCCTCTCGGAGAGCACTGGACAGTCTGTGTGGGACACGTCCATCCTTTTATTACCATATATTTTTAATTAATTCTCAATCGAGCACACAGAAGATACATTTAAGTTTATTTTGATCTGGCACATCTGGTTCCATCCACGTTCTTAACTGAAAGGATGTGGCCACAGAACACGGATACCGGGATGACTCTGTTAAAGGAGTGTCATATTTCCAGTCTGTCCAGGTCTCCTCCGACAGAGCGGCTGTTTATGCTAACCACTGTTTGCATTGACTGCGCGGTCCTAACTCTTACCACTGCTGTTTCTCAAGTTAGTCAGCATGCTCACCTCCCCTTTGTTCATAGAGATTTGTTTGTACGATTCCTAACAGCCTAGAAACTTTGTGCCCTTTCACCTGAAATCGAGCGAGAGGAAACTAACTGCACAGGTCAAGCAGCTTCTGTTTGTGTGTGAGAGAGAGAGAGAGAGCGGGTGGGTGTGTGCTCATCGCCGCTGCTTTGACAGAACCCTGTTTGCATACACACGTACATGATAGCCATTAGTCCGCGTGTGTGTGTATGCGTATTCATAATGTGTGTGTTTGTTTTTTTCCCCTGATGTCAGGTCCAGAAAGAGTTTATTCAAACAACAGAGAATTTGCACGGGGAGGTGGCTCAAAGGCAGCAGCTCACAGAAGAGATCGAGCAGGTAGCAGCCATTATCTCTGCACTCTGTGTATTCTTTTCACATCATTGGGTTACTAAGTGGATAACGTGTGTGTGTGTGTGTGTGTGTTTGGTTTGTCACCTTCCAGGCGCAGAGCACTATTGCAGAACTTCAAGCTCAGCTGGATCTTTTAAAGGAATCTGCAGAGACTCCGCAGTCTGACAATGAAGATGTAACTGAGCTCAAGGTGTGTTAAGATAACAGTGTTTGCAGTGCAATTTAGTAAGGAAAAGTTAAATGGACACAGTACATTGTATATAAATAAACAAGAATTATCTATTTAAAATAGTTGACACCTTAAAAGCTTATTTTTTTCCCAAACTGTGGAATTAGAGTAGGTTAGAGTTTCGATTCAGTTTAATTTATTTCACATTGTCCTTTTTCTCCGGTCCGTGGGGGACTATTGACACCGTGGGGGGAAAAATAAACTTTAAAGACCAAAAAATGTGAGGAAAAAAAAACAGCTGTCTTCCACATCTGTCCTAAGACCGTCCCATCTGACAGGCACAGGCAAATATGCACAAGCTTCAGGCTCCATCATCCCCACTGTGACTGTTGTTCCTCTGTTATTATTTACCCGAAGCATGAAAATAACTGTCCATCTTTGCCTGAAGTGAGAAGAATGCGATTTTAACACGGCATTATACTGTATATAAAACTTGAATATCTTTCATATCGGCAAATGTTTCTATGTGATGAAGCTACTAGACGCCGAATGTCCTTCGGGATAAATAAAATATCCATCTATTCAGTAACAATGAGTCATTCACTTAGTTTGTGTTTGATTTTTCTCTAAAAAAAAAAACAAAACAAAAAAAAACGTTTCCATACAGACTTTAGTAGTTATTAGTTGTTGCTTTTTGTAACAGGAGCGCCTGGAGAAGGAGAAGAAGCTGTCCAATGACCTGGGCCAGGCGGCCACCAAGCTCCAGCAGCTTCTTAAAGCCACTCAGGAGCAGCTGACCAAAGAGAGAGACACAGTGAGAACACTACAGGAGCACCTGGATGGCAAGGTGAGACAGCTGACGCATACCTAATCTCAGATGATTTTAACGAGCTTCATTATTTTGACACTAATTTCTATCATATTTCTCTTTTTCTTTTTTTAAGGGAGAGTACGTTGAACTGAAGGAAGGGACGTCCGTCTGAGAAGGACTTCACTACAGACACTACACAAAAAAACTGCCAAATATGCCTTATGATTACCATACTTATGCATTCCCAAATTATTTTTTTTTTCCTTGTAGTTGATTGCATTTCTTGCAACTGTAGGACTTGAGTATTATGAACATTTCAAACTATGATTAGAGGAGGGAGTTCTGCTGCGATCTTTACTGAAACCCACATTCCATCAACGATTCTGGCTATGTCAGAAGTTATTTATCTCCCCTGCCTTATATTCCAAACATTTCCTCATAGTTCAGTGTTAAAAGGGAAACCGATTGTACGTCAAACGTACATCAGCCTGTGCAATTACTTTGTTTTGTTGTCTTTTCTATGTGGTTGAATGATGGGAACATTTTTATGGTTAATGGATTCAGTTCCTTCAGGGCCTGCTTTCCTCTGTAGCCAGCTGCCAACAACACACAACAAATATGAATTTGTATGAATGAATAAACTACAGTGTGTAGCATTACGTGGTCCTGTTCACTTTGTGCGTCGCTATAACGGCAAAAAAAACTGCATCCAGGAAGCAAAGTAAATTTGGCTGTTGTATTTTGACATGGTTTCGGATCCGGTGTGAGTCACACTCTCATGTCTCATGACTTAACACAGTTGGCTCACGACTATTACCCAGTTGAACACATGAACCATTCTGCGAGGGTGAAACGCTGTTTTAAAAAAAAAAAAGGCACATTTCTGCTGTGTGGAACAGTCCTGCCCTCGAACAGGAAGTATTGCGACACGGTGACATCCTCACAGTGGAGGCTCTCGTACAGCAAAATGGAGGACATTTAGTTCGCACTGCATTTTCTTAAAGCTCCGCTTGCATCAGTAGTTACCGTAGAGCAGAAAGGCACCAGGAAATGTATTGCAAGATGAAATCAGATTGTGAGATGACTCAAATGCAATGCATGGGTCTGTCTCTGGACTCATCTCTACCTGCCATACAAAGACAAAATACAGAGGCCACTTGAAAAAAACAATTAAAAAAACAAAGCAATTTATTTAAATTGAATTAGTGTAACTTGCTATATGAAACAAAGCCTTTCTGTTGTGGGCGCATTTAGATTTTGATCCTTTATTGTTTCATTGGCTGAGGTTTGAAACACATTTCTGAGAGACGGAAGTGACGCACACGGATAGTGTGATCTTCCTCAAATCGTAGTGGGAGGAGTCGTCGCTGCAAAATATCTGTGTGGTTCCTTATTTGGTCAGAATCTTAAGAGCATAAATTACCCGCTCTGACGCTGTGCTCTTGGCCTCATTTGGTAACTATAGCCTGGGTTAGGTTATGTGGTGCATATGCACAGCTTTCTAAAGGGCTTCCTGCTTTTGGAATAATTTTAACCGGCAGTAGATTGTATTATGTAACATGAAGACAAGTTGCCAAAGAAAAGGTTACCAATGAACTGGAAAATTAGTGCACAAACATTCAATTAAATTTAATTAGATGAGACATAGACATTCTTGCTTTGGAAGAATTGTGTTATAAGCAGCAGCACAAAACAGTACAGAAATAGTTTCAACACCAAAACTTTGTTGGTGAAAGCTAATGTAAGCTACAGTTAGCTGTGGATTCGGCTAGATTTCATCTTTTTCTCTGAAGGCAACAAACCCTCCTAACCAACAAGTTTAAACTCTAATTGTTCTTTGTGTTTGTTTGTTTTTTTCGTTTTATGTCTTTATCGCCATTAAATTACTTAGCGTCCACAGGTTGCCTAGGAACAAGCTGTCGCTCCCTTTGGACAATGAACGGGATTTGTCGTGGGATCTCGCGATAAGCTAGCGGCTCCGCAAAGGAAAAGGCTAGCCGTGTTGTGTCCTAGCTTTAAAGTCATACTAAGCAGACGCTTATTTAAACGTCGTATTACCATTAAGAGTTGTTGGTTTGCTGTAGTTTGTACGTCAGTAAGTATTTGGTGTAAAATGTTTAGCCATTTAAGGAGAGTAGCAGTCTGTAGGCGGGTTTGCTTGTGGCCCCATGTGTCATTGAGTCCATAAATAACGTGTTGCCAGAGTTACCTGTATGAATGCAGACTAACTTGGTCACGGTGCAGTTAACTACATTTCTACATGTTTGTGATGAACAGCAACACCTGCATCTGATTTCAAAAACAAAACTCAACCAAATCAAAATGTCAGGCTTAAAAACATGTCAAAACTGATCAACAATTAATTAATGTCACCCAGCTAGGACACGGAGTGCTTCCAATTACATTAACCAAGTAAACCGACACCATTTCACTACACTAGTAAAATCACAAGGAAAGACAAAAAACAGCACGGAACTGGTTGCATTGGATTTATTTGACAATAAACTGCCGCAGTTTAAGTGAAACTTTTGCTGTTGTTTTTTCTTTGGTAAAAAGAACCTCCTATACTCTTAGGTGTTGATAAAGTTGAAAACATGCTCAGAAGAACCTGCTATTTTGAGCTAGTAAACTCAGGTAAGGCATTGTTTTGGTTATTTTACAGTATGACAGTTATGTACATGAACAGATATCACTACCGATTTGAGAAATTTAAATGTCAAATGAAAGAGCATAATCTGAGCCAGATGTGACTACAGAATCTAGCATGGCACAGATATTAGAGGATTGATTTATAGAAGTCTAATTTCATCCAGAGCCCATCCCTTTCCCTGAAGCTTTGTTGAACCAATCCAAAAAAAGAAAACAACAAACTCTACATGGAAGCGTTGTCATCATCCATTTTGAATCCATTGAAATTTAGCATAACTGAACAGGGAAAAGACGGTTTGCTTGTTGCTCAATTCATCATGAACGTGACACGTCCACGCCTTCCACTCTGATTACGCCTTTCCCCATTCTCTCTGCAAAAGCTTCCCTGGTGCCGTAATCCGATAGGTCAGTCATCTGCAGCTCGTGTTTGATGCCTGTTGAAGACACGAGGGGAAATCTTTGAGCACAAACTCTAGACTGTCTAGAAAAGTCTCCCCCCAAAATGAAAGCAGTATAAAGATGGGTGTGTGTCAATGTGTTTTAAAGAATTAAAAGTTCCAGTAAAAAAAAAAAAAAAAAAAAAAAAAAAGTCAAGAATCTGCCATTGAACCTACCTGACAAGACCTTCTTAAGAGAGTCTTTCGAGCTAGCGTACTGCATTTTTTCTTTGATGGTTGCAGATTCATGAGCCCTAAAGGAAAAGGGGAATTACAGAAACAGCTCAATATAATGCATTTATTTCCACACACAGAAGACCTATGGCTCTTAAACCATTTTACTAGGAGTGTGCATGCACAAGTGTGGACGAGGACCTACCACATCACAAAGACCAGTTCTTCTTTTTTGCTGGCTTCCTTGGTTTCAAAGTGGCAGTCGTACAGCAAGTAGCAGCACGATTTAGGAGCCAGCTTGCTCAGGAAGAACTTGTAGACGTCTGTCTCATCTTTCAGGTCCTTTTCCCGGAAAATCTGGTCGTTCTCCACATTGATTAGGCCGTCGCTGATTTTAAATATCACCACTCTTATTCTCTCGTTCTGGTCAGCATCGCTCTTCACGACTTTCATTTCGTTGATGATATCCTTCACCTTGTCGCTCACTTTTACTCCGGATGCCTGTAGAGAAAATGTCACGAACCCATGTTTAGAACAAGTAAGAAAAAAAAAAAAAAAAAAAAAACGAGACAAACCTCTTTTCTATGACAAAAATCAGATAGGTCAGATATTATTTCATCGGAATTGGATTTGTTAAGTTCAGCACAAAGCGTAATCCATTTCCCTCCAAATTGAGGAAATATTGCAGTTTGAGCGTTTAAAAGAAAAAAAAAAAGATTTGGGCCTTGGCTCATATTTCAGCAGCCATTCTGCACTTGTACTTTGGTTCTGGATGAAAAGGAGAACTAAATAATGAAGAAACAGGAAGCTGTTCAAAACTAAACTGATGTGAAGGACTGCTCAGGCAGTAAAATGTTTAAATATTCAACTCGCTTTTTAAGTAGTAACAAACCACGGGTGTTGCTTCCTGATAAGTTTTCAAGGCCTCAGTTCTGTCACATTCCAGTCATTGTGGAACAAGTTAGCACAAGAAAGGCCGCCCCGAGGGATTCTTTCTCTGCAAGTTTGAAGCACGAACAAAGCTGCCACCATTTTGGAGGCAAAACCACACCTTGAACAAACCCATTCACCAAACTTTACTTTCAATTCAGCAAAGCCTTTTCTCAAAGAAATATCGACTGAAAGTCTTACGTGCACATTAGGCAAACAAAATTCACAAAGCTTACACATTTCCTTATAGAATTATTGTTGGAATAAGGAAGTGGCACTTAACAAAAAAAAAAAAAAACTAAGATCATTTCTTACTAGACGTCTCCTGTGCAGCACATAAAGCGCACATGACTTGTTAGGTGACAGAGCACAAGCAGATCCAGCAGAAATTCTTTGTGAAAGCTACTCACCATTTTGCTTCTGATGTGTGAGGGATACAGGCGGCAGAGAAAAAATGGCAGCAGTAGTTATAATGCTGAAGGGTCATAAGGAAGGAGAGCAGGTTGACTCATGGAGGAGGAGCAGTGGTAGATGAGCACACCTCCAAAATCAGGCCCGCCCCTCCCCTCTCCTCTTCCCAGGTGTAACACAGTTTCATCTGCAACCTCAGCATTTGCATTTAATCATATTACACGTGAAATCACAATGGATATACGTGCTTCATTGTCGTACACAGCACAAACATGTCTTCTTTTCCTGTTTTCATCTGCTTTAGTTTGGCTGGTTTACCTCAACAGCTTGAGCTCTTCCTTCCCAGGTGAAATTCCAGGTGTCATCAGTGGGAGCGGCACATGATACCCTTATATGGAGAACAAACCTGTCCACATTTTTCACCCATCTGTCTCTGAGGTGCAGATTACTGGCCTTATAAGGTAAAAGGTACAACGAGTGCACAGATATGTCAGGACAAACATAAGGGTGGTTGGTTTAGCTCGACTGCATTTAACAGACGTAACATGTTTTGATTTAGATTTTACCCTCTAATTACCCTTAGGACGACCAATGTGGATGACGTACCATTTTTTTTCTGATCTGTTTTCTTCCAATTCTTCTGGGAATTCATGTGGATATTATTTAGACATGTACAGCCCACCTAGACCAAACCAGGCACCCCCACCCCCAGAGCAATGACACTCCTTGATGGCAGCAGATACACACACCTACACACACAGACACACAAACAGTTTAGGAACAAATTAAAACAATAAAATCTCTGGGATGCACTGGAACAAGCCTGATCCACACCCAAGGTCACAACCTATTATGACCTATACGTCATAAAACACAAGAGTGATAAGACACCCTATATATAGTAATTCAGTTATGCTTTTCCTGGTTTATAGCACCCTTAATCATTAATAGATATTAAAAAAAAAGAAAAGATCTACCCATCTTTCAATTCAATTCAATTTTATTTAGCAAAAACAACAACAACAACAACAAAACAGCATGCCATTTAGTAACAACAGACTTCAAAATCAAGCATGGGTGTACATGAAGGGTGTTAACATAGAACGGGCTTATGGAATTAAATTCCTAGGGGTAATGATTGATGGCAAAACTAGCTGGGAATCTCACATGAATCATATGCATATTAAACTGTCAAAAAGTATTTTTGTCATTTTCTGAATTACAGGTCTCTCCACATCCATCCTATGCTATTTACTAATGTTGCCATATTTAATCTATTGCTTAGAGGTTCAGGGTAACACCTACATTGGTTCTTTACAGCCATTATATGCTACAGAAACCACACCAGTCCATTATTTGGAAAATCTACTTAAGCTTCATGACATTGTGCATCTTCAATCAGGAATATTTGCGTACAAAGCAAGAAACAACCTATTACAATACAACATATAGAAAATGTTTCAGGGAAGAGAAGGAGGGTGCAACTTAGGAAGAAAACAAGGGTTTAAACTAAAAAACAAAAAACAAAAACAAATTCTCTGTATCAGCTACTGGGGTAAAACGGTGGAACTGTCTGAATACAGAGTTTAAACAATGTCCAAACAGGAATCACTTCAAATACAAGTTTATTTTCACAAAATACAGGGACTTGACATTGATCAGTCATATCTTTTTGGGTTGTTTTTTTTTTTTTGGGAATTCCATAACTATGGGTCAGTTAGCAAGGGGGTAGGACCACATAAGTCTTTAGTTCTTCCTACTCCTGTTTGAACATCAGCTTGTAAAAAAGCATTTTTTTTTATAATCACGTATCTTTTATTTTATTCTCTTTATTATAACACTAACATGTTCAAAAAAGGAGTTATCAGATCAAATCAAAATTATATGGCTTCAATAACAATTCAAATGGTCTCAGGCCAAAAAAGGAGACCAACAGCTCCTTCCGAACGTCATAAAAGACAAGAGTGATAAGACACCCCATATATAGTAATTCAGATATGCTTTTCCTGGTTGATAGCACCCTTAATCATTAATAGATATTAAAAAAAAAAGAAAAGATCTACCCATCATTCAATTCAATTCAATTTTATTTAGCAAAAACAACAACAACAACAACAACAACAACAACAAAACAGCATGCCATTTAGTAACAACAGACTTCAAAATCAAGCATGGGTGTACATGAAGGGTGTTAACATAGAACGGGCTTATGGAATTAAATTCCTAGGGGTAATGATTGATGGCAAAACTAGCTGGGAATCTCACATGAATCATATGCATATTAAACTGTCAAAAAGTATTTTTGTCATTTTCTGAATTACAGGTCTCTCCACGTCCATCCTATGCTGTTTACTAATGTTGCCATATTTAATCTATTGCTTAGAGGTTCGTGGAAACACCTACATTGGTTCTTTACAGCCATTATATGCTACAGAAACCACACCAGTCCATTATTTCGAAAATCTACTTAAGCCTCATGACATTGTGCATCTTCAATCAGGAATATTCACGTACAAAGCAAGAAACAACCTATTACAATACAACATATAGAAAATGTTTCAGGGAAGAGAAGGAGGGTGCAACTTAGGAAGAAAACAAGGGTTTAAACTAAAAAACAAAAAACAAATTATCTGTATCAGCTACTGGGGTAAAACGGTGGAACCGTCTGAATACAGAGTTTAAACAATGTCCAAACAGGAATCACTTCAAATACAAGTTTATTTTCACAATGTACAGGGACTTGACATTGATCAGTCATATCTTTTTGGGTTGTTTTTTTGGAATTCCATAACTATGGGTCAGTTAGCAAGGGGGTAGGACCACATAAGTATTTAGTTCTTCCTACTCCTGTTTGAACATCAGCTTGCAAAAAAGCATTTTTTTAAATTTTAATTTTATTCTCTTTATTTTCACTAACATGTTCAAAATAGGAGTTATCAGATCAAATTAAATTTATATGGCTTCAATAACAATTCAAATGGTCTCAGGCCAAAAAAGGAGACCAACAGCTCCTTCCGAACGTCATAAAAGACAAGAGTGATAAGACACCCCATATATAGTAATTCAGATATGCTTTTCCTGGTTGATAGCACCCTTAATCATTAATAGATATTAAAAAAAAAAGAAAAGATCTACCCATCATTCAATTCAATTCAATTTTATTTAGCAAAAACAACAACAACAACAACAACAACAAAACAGCATGCCATTTAGTAACAACAGACTTCAAAATCAAGCATGGGTGTACATGAAGGGTGTTAACATAGAACGGGCTTATGGAATTAAATTCCTAGGGGTAATGATTGATGGCAAAACTAG
The DNA here is from genome assembly GCF_022458985.1 of Mugil cephalus. Taxonomy (NCBI): domain Eukaryota; kingdom Metazoa; phylum Chordata; class Actinopteri; order Mugiliformes; family Mugilidae; genus Mugil; species Mugil cephalus. Next base: position 9,737,289 of record NC_061782.1, read on the forward strand.
CTGGGAATCTCACATGAATCATATGCATATTAAACTGTCAAAAAGTATTTTTGTCATTTTCTGAATTACAGGTCTCTCCACGTCCATCCTATGCTGTTTACTAATGTTGCCATATTTAATCTATTGCTTAGAGGTTCGTGGAAACACCTACATTGGTTCTTTACAGCCATTATATGCTACAGAAACCACACCAGTCCATTATTTCGAAAATCTACTTAAGCCTCATGACATTGTGCATCTTCAATCAGGAATATTCACGTACAAAGCAAGAAACAACCTATTACAATACAACATATAGAAAATGTTTCAGGGAAGAGAAGGAGGGTGCAACTTAGGAAGAAAACAAGGGTTTAAACTAAAAAACAAAAAACAAATTATCTGTATCAGCTACTGGGGTAAAACGGTGGAACCGTCTGAATACAGAGTTTAAACAATGTCCAAACAGGAATCACTTCAAATACAAGTTTATTTTCACAATGTACAGGGACTTGACATTGATCAGTCATATCTTTTTGGGTTGTTTTTTTGGAATTCCATAACTATGGGTCAGTTAGCAAGGGGGTAGGACCACATAAGTATTTAGTTCTTCCTACTCCTGTTTGAACATCAGCTTGCAAAAAAGCATTTTTTTAAATTTTAATTTTATTCTCTTTATTTTCACTAACATGTTCAAAATAGGAGTTATCAGATCAAATCAAATTTATATGGCTTCAATAACAATTCAAATGGTCTCAGGCCAAAAAAGGGGACCAACAGCTCCTTCCGAACGTCATAAAACACACGAGTGATAAAACACCCCATATATAGTAATTTCGTTATGCCTTTCCTGGTTGATAGCACCCTTAATCATTAATAGATATCTAAAACAAAAAAAAAGTCCACCCATCTCAGGACACTCTACAAAGTCCGGGCTGAAACCTCCAGAGCAGCCTGAAGGTGACGGGGGCAAAGGAAAAACTCCCTTTTAACAGGAAGAGAGCAGAAACCCAGCTCATCTGGAGGAACGCATGTGCGCAAGGCCAGCCACGCAGAGACAGACAAGAGACAAGAGATGAACAGGAGAAACAAGATAAACATGCGTTTGTCATAGATACATACGTCTGACTAAGGTTTGCATGTAAGAATCTGATGATGATACAAATACAAGATGCAAGATGTAGCTTGTGACAGTTCGGTACAACTCCTCCACCACGGAGACTATTTTTAAATACAGACATTCTGCTTCAGCGTCAGAGCTTTTGCTTCCTTAACGTGGATTCGGGGCTTGCAGAGACACGGAGTCCCCGCCCAACATCCGGACTAGCGTCTGTTCCAGAAAGGCAGGGTGTTTGATGCTGTACTTTACCCGCACCAGAACTACTACACCAGAATCATTTGAATCTGTCACATCTGTAGGTCCCACGGCTTGAACAGCAGAAATGTGAGTTAGTGGGGAAACAGTTTTTGATGGTTGCTTTTTAGGCTCGTCATCTTAACTGTGACTTCCTTAACCGTCACTTAAGACATGGCTACCAGAGCTAATGGCTGTCAGCAGCAGCAGCAGCAGCAGCTTTCAGTTGTGAAAAGGGGAAATGCAACTGCGAACCACACAGGGCAGGAAATGGCTGCTGCATAGCTCTCTCTGTGAGATGAAAACTTCATGCTGCTGCAAGCACTTTGGGATTTTGGCCACCACCCAGTTGGTGATGTCAGAGCAGATGAAACCCAAATCTACGAGAACTGTGACATCTGCTGGCAGAGAGTGTCATCACTGTCCGTCACCGAACACCGGGGCTAGTGAGCGTTGTCTAGTGAGTAAGTTATGTCTATCAACAGAAAGGAAGAAAGGACATTTTCAAATAAAACTTTTTAAGGATGTGTTTCATTTTTGTTGGTTTGTTTGTTTTACCTTGACACCTATTTACTTTGTTTTGATCATATTAAAAAAAAAAAAATCCACGGGAAGTTCTTACCATAAACCCATCAGCCATTACATTATGACCAGGTGAGGTGAATAAAACTGACCATCTCGTGACAATACAGTGTTCTGCTGGGAAACGTTTGGCCCTGACATTAATGTGGATGTTACTAAGACATGTGAGACTCCCCTAGACCAGACCAGGAAGCCTCACCCCATAGCAACGACACCTCAAAAAAACAAAACAAACAAAACAAAAAAAAAAAGATGTTGGCCTGGGCTCCAAATTCACTAGATCCCAAACTGATCAAGTATCAGTGGGATGCACCGGAACAAGCCTGATACACAGAGGAAGCCCTCAGAAGGCCCATTCTCTCATGAGTCAGAATGGTTTTGAGCTGCTTGATATTACAGATGTGTCTTGATATTGCATGTGCTGCTGTCTGATACATGTATTGTGCTGTGCTGCTAGAGAGTGAGTGTGCTGTATGAAATAGCTTCTGCTTGCGCATTGTGCCGTACAGCACGTGATTGTGGTTCTGGCGCTGCTGGCTCTGAGAGCCAACTCCGTGTTTAATGCATGATTTCCTTTCTGTGTTGATTTTTAGATGTGACTTGCATTGCATTTGTAAATTCCTGCTGCTTTTTAAAAAATAATTTTTATTCCTTTCTTTCCCCTTTTTATGTTGATACAACCTTGTATTGTATTCCATTTTTAGGATGCCCTTTACCACCTGGCCGGGGACTACAGCTGGAAGTTAGCTTTATTAGCTAAAGCTGCCCTATTTACTGACACTTTGTGCAGGAGAATAATAGTGACTGTCCATGTCACAATAAACTAATAAAGTAAAGCAAAGAAAGAACTGCTTTGGAGGCACAACAGAGGCCTACACAATATTATGAAGGCGGTCATAATGTTATGCCTGTAATACTGATATAGCCAAGGTTACTATCCATAAACTGAATGTTGACCCACATACAGCAGGATTTTACAACAAGTATGAGACAATATAAATCACACTTACATTTTCCTAAAGTTGCATTTAGCTTCTTTTTAAAACCCTACCTTTTACTTTTAAATGTTGTCACTTCAAGTCAAAGTATGATCCTTGTTACTTAAAAAGTTGTTTACATGTTGTGAAAGTTGTGAACCGTGTCAATTAATCCTTCGCACAGATCCGGTTTAGCGTGTAAAAAGCAACTTTACACCCGTTCTGGACAAAAAAACATTGTGGCTGCGACCTCGGTTCAAGTTTCCAGTCGGATGTGTTGCACCTCTGTTTGCTGGGCGGGGTCCGAACTTTGGCTGCATCCAGTTAATCCCGCCGCTTCATCTCATGCTTTGTTGATGTTAAAAGTTTAAATGAGGTGACGACCGAAGCAAATTGAGGAAATGCTACTTAATTGCGTGGAATTTCCAAGACCGCGTTGTCTTGATCATAGATTTCACCAGCAGGTTGTAGTAAAATTCTACAGAAAATACAGGATATTCTCGTGTCCGTACGGTAATTATGAAGCAGCCACATGAGGTTTGTTACATTAGTTTGGCATCAAATCTGAAATAATTCCATTTCTCGGTGGAAAATTAAAACCATCTGCCCACCACTGCTAACTTTTAATTTGTTTCACACATACAAACGGCAGGAGAGGCGAGAGATATTTTCTCACAACTTTGTTTCGAATTTGGAGATATTTCCCAAAATTTTAGGTTAAGATTTGAAAGAACAGAGGCAGCAAAATGGCAGAAATCCTCAAAATATTGTTCTCAGACATACATACTCTACTAAATTGATACTTTTTTTTAATCAGTAATGAATGAACACATTCTTATTTGTGGTAGATTGTGATTTTACGTTAAGTTCTTGCTCAAATACACTGATTAAGTTGTTATATACCAACACATTGACACGCACACACACACACATTGTAAGAACTAACAAAAGAGTAAACAAATGTTCAGAAATGACTCTGCAGCACACGTCTGAATTCTTCGGCAGTCATTCTTCGTCTACACCATCGACAGGTTCAACCACTGTGGAGGAAAACAGAGACACGGCTTACTGTGTGATGCATCCATCCGTCTTTTTGTTTCATAATAACGGGCGGTCCCTTACCTCCATGAAGTTCAGCTCTATTTCACCAGATCCGTCCTTGTCCAGGGTCTTGAAGGTGTCTGTTTTGGATTAAAGTAAACGGGAGAATTTTTTTTACGTAATGTCCGTGTGACGGTGGTACGGAAATGTGTTGTTAAGGCCAGTGACTCACTGAAGAGCGACTCTAAGCGAATCAGGGCGCCCACAAAGTTGTCAAAGTCAATGGTGAGGTTTGGCTCACTGTAGCGGGCCACAATTATCTGATGCAGAGAGTTGTTGAGCGAGAAACCTGCCAAAAGAAGTGCGCACAATGGTGGAAAGGACAAAGGCAAAGAAAACCATTAATGTAAAACATTTCCTCAGTTTTACTCAAATATCATTCTCCTGCATCCTCATAACCTCCTGAGACCCGAGTTTTTATTCGGTATGCGTTTTTATAATTTCTCCATGGTGTTTGTGATCAGTAGAACCTAAGATGTATAAAAACTCTGCATCATCCTTGAATAGGAAGTTGTAGTTTTTGAAAAAAATATATATATATATAAATATATAAATATATGTTCTCATATGTGGACACTGGGATTATTTCATTACCTATATTATAAAGATAGTTTGACAAAATATAAAACTGTTGGCTGTGCAATGACAGAATTGCAAACAATGAAGTCCCAACGTCCTCAAATGAGTACTTGCTAATTAGCAAAAATTGCTAATTTGTTAAATTTGCGCATCATATCAAACTAGAAACGTTAATAGGCATAAATAAATAAGTCTTAACCTTTTCTACCACTAAATGGCAGACTAAAGCATCTGCTAATGAGGAAAATAAGTTTAAATGAAAAATGTAACGTCCCCATATGAGGACGCAGGGTCTCAGGAGGTTAATGAAATCCATTTCTCACCGGCAGCGTCAACAGCCATGCGCATCTCAGAGGAGCTCATACAGCCACTTTGGTCGGTGTCCCTCTCTTTGTACAGATCCTAATGTAAAAAAATAAAAAATAAAAAAATCATCACATGCGAGTCTTCTAAAATAAAAATATGTTACAATACAGATAAAGAACCCACCAGGAGCTTCTCAATCTTGGTCCACAAGATCTTAAATTCCACCAGTCCGAGCTTCCCGCTTCCATCTTTCTTTAAAAACAATGTCAAGGATATTTGCAACCTGATGAGTAATGCGTAGCATCAGCTAAGACTGGAACATGCAATACAGAAAATATTGTCAGACAGCAAGGATTAAAAATGTTTTTATGGCAAATGAAGCAATAAAGCTCCATAATGACATTAAAGTGGGCACCGGATAGACATTTATTCAACTGAGAGAACTTGGGAATTTAAAAAGGATATTTATTGGTATTATTCCTGCTAGATCAGTAAGTAACTAGAAATCCACCTATTTATTAACACAGCTGGATATTTTACTCTGGATTTATAACAGCAGTGAGATCAGGGCCGTTGTTTTAGATCATTATGGGATATGGGCGGCGCCCTCTTGCGTCTTTGGAGCCAGAGCCTGGCCACATACTCTGCAATAAAATACAGACATGAGATTTGAGATTTGGCCTGATCTCATCCAGCTTTAAACGAGAATGCAAACGCTATTCAGTTCATTCTCTAAAAGCAGATAACGAGGTGTTAAGAGGTTAATTGCTTTATGAAGTCTCCTGACACATCTTTGCTTCAAACAGGAAGGATACGTCCAGGAGATTGACCATGTTGCGGCAAGTCATCAGGCTGAACCCACTGGTCTTGATGTCGCTTCCTGAAAAAAAAAAAAGATAAAACAAGTTAATTTGCAGTGACCGCACGCGCTGTGCATGCTTGAACGACAAGAAAGAATTAACTTCTTACTCCTTGTCACCACTTTGTTGAGGATTCTCTGCAGCTCAAACGCAGAGATCTCTACATCCTAAGAGGCATGAGACACAGACACTTTGTTGGTCATAAGGGCGAAAAGAACAGAGAAGATGATGCACCAGACCTTTAGCTTACTTACGTCTCCAGCAAGCTGCCCGAACAGCCTCTTGAATCTGTCACTGATGTCGTCTTCATCGATATGAATCTGAAGAAGGCAAAAAAGAAAAAGAAAAATGCTTAAATATAGAAAGCATCTTACATCTTTTCTTTATATATTTGTATTTATTTAGACTTTTATTGAGCCAGGACAAATGCATCAAACATTATTTCATATAAATACAAAACAGATGTCATGCATACTGGTTATCTAGTCAGAGCTAATTTGTAACCCCTTTCTAAAACTTCCAGATCAACAGACATGATTTTACCTGCTCGACATGGCAGTCTACGGGATCATCAATCTCTCTGCAAGCAGTGTCAAGTCATAGTTAATTATCATTTTAAATATTGTTATGCAATATTAAATATGTTGGCTATAAAGGCAACAAAAGTAAAAAAGCAACATTAAATAAAAGCGATTAGATTGAAATAAAATAAATAAATAAATATTATCTAGTAAAATAAAATAAACAGTGTAATCAAAAAATTTTACAGATTTAGTATTACTCGCTCAAGAGGTTTCATAGCAATAGAGGAACATTACTGAGCTGGTTGAAAGAACAAGAACAGTGGAGGCCAAGAGGAATGCCACACCCAGAGACCCAGACAAAAAGAGGGAGACAATGCGGGCCAGGAGACACAAGTCAAAAGAAAGCGCCGCAAACACAAAGGCATGAACAGGAGGCACTGCTGTGACATTGTCGTTATGAAACTGTGCATATTTCTGGCAGGAACGTACTGGAAGTCGGCCTGTTTCTCCGAGAACACCCGCACATAGAAGTCTCCATTCTTGTTGGGCTCAAACGTGGAGGGGACGATGAGGTACTCTCCGGGAGGAAGACAGAAGCGGTTGCAGACTTCTCGTAGGTTGATGAACGTCTCGGATCGCGCTGCCGAGCAGCTGTACAGGAAGAAGTTTTTCTTCAAGTGCACTTGCCTTTGGCCAGAGTACTGCGAAATGAAAAAAACAACAACAACAAAAAAAAGACATGCTGAATGGTCACACAGGGACGGCCTGAACCTTCTATTTTGAATATGACGTACAAATATCTATAAGGTACATTTCCAGAACTGAAAATCTACAACTCATACTTTGAGAAAGGTGCAGACACTTTGTCTTACATACCTCTTCAGGCAGCTGGAAAAAGACAAAAAACAATCGTAAGAACAAGATCCAAACGTTGAATATTCAACCTCTGCTCTTCACTAGGAATCCATCTCGGAGGCAGCTCCTTACCTCGTAGATGGCAAACCCGATGGTCTCCATGTCCTCGCCCATCTTCCTCCTACGCCGCTTGTCCTTCTGCATCAGACCAACGATGACGGTGCAGCCCTCCTCACCATCATCAGGGTCGTCATCCACCTCATCCAGTTTAATAACAAACTGGGGGTTCATCCAGAAGGTGTCTGAAGAAGAAAAGAAGCAGGAGCAATCAGGGAGCGAGTCAACAGCATTACGGCACTGACTTTACAGTCACGTCGGGTCGTACTTGGATAGTTTCTGCAGCCTCCAGCGGACACGCCGCTTCTCCACGTGTCTTCAAACTCCGCCTCTGCCCATTTCTTGTAATCGTCTCCCGATAGAGCGTCTGGGGTGAGGTTGCAGATCTCAAGCTGGGAATACTGGCGCAGGAAGTCAGAAAACGACATCCTGTGGAAGAAGCAGCCATGGAAGTTTCTCTCGCAGTCTAAGAATGCACGTAACATTTTTGTTTGCCGGACACCTTTGAGCTTCAAACCTTCTGATGTGATGTTGTTGCTGAATTTGTTCTTTGTACTTTTAAAGAAGGCCACAGTTTGGTTGTTTACATTATTTTCTTTAAAAATAACACAGCTTAGCACAAAGCATCTATAACTGGGCACAATTAATACATGTGACGCTTGTAGTGAAATTTACCAGAACTCTCCGTCCTCAGAGCGGTTCGTCATCCTCTCCCGGTCATCGTCACTCACATATCTCCATTCGCGTGAACTAGAAAATAGAAACTTGGGATATTAGAAAGATTTATTTGCGTAATGCTTTGCACACATATGCAGACTCGCAGTCACAAGTGGTTATTAGTGCAACTGCCAGAGGGCATGTCATACATGCTCCACCCACACCATAACCACAAAAACCAAAGTCAGTGAAACAGCCTTTTAAACAACAGGATTTACCAGCCTGGTAAATCCTGTTGGGTGTGTGTGTGTGTGTTGTATGCATGTTGGAAAAAAACAAGTTTCAATTAGTCTGTGTCATCACATCAACACAGGAGGCACAATGTCAAGGAAATGAGAAAAGCCATCTGTTAGGAGCAGTTTAAGTGAAGTTGACAGTCGTGTTCTTAAGCCGTGTCGTTTTGACATTTGTGAAACTCCGAATCTCGAGATTATGTTTCTAAAGAGGTATTTTTTCATGTTTTGGTCACAGGATTATCTAAATAAATAAAGGAACCTGCTCTTAATGGCGTGTGAGGCTCAGTGAGCCTACTATGTATGCTAATAGCACTGTTGCTAGCATGCTCATAAACATTGACCTCAAAGACATTGACAAGTTAAAGCTGCTAGATCTTGAGGCTGGACATAAATGTTGGAAACTTCATAGCGATACATAAAATAGTCCTGCAGGCATTTCCCTCTAAGACACAAATCTGCTTCTGGCAGTTGAGAAGATCACCAGATCTGTTAAGGCGTGTAATCTGAGGAACAAACGAAGTGACTAAAAAAAAAATGATCAGAGCATAGCGGTTTCCCTTGCGACTCACTTGTCACTCCAAGCTCCAGTCCACTCCACCTGACCCCACGGGTTTCTAATCCTGATCAGCTGCACCATTTCTCCTCTATACTCCACCTGACACAGATGCAGAAAGATGACTCAGTAATTAACATCAGTAACATCTACGACGATGTGCAGAATAAAATAAAACCTCTGCAGCTTCACTCAGTGGCCGACGTGGCAGAGGAGACTTCCTTACCTGCTCCGCTCCTGTCACGGAGTAAGCGTGGCCTTTCACCAGCTTGCGGTGTGTGATGGCCTCTGAGTCAGCCGCGCTGGTGATCTAAGACGGGAAAAGGAGAATCTTCTGAGTTGAAACAATCTCATAATAACACAAAGATAACTGCCACGCTGCAGTGAGACGAGAAGCTCAAACAAACATCAATGGAGCATCCCAGCAGGGAGCCTCTGCTCAAGGCCTTCTTGATGATTTTGAAGAGATGGGGGTCTGGATTGCTCAGGTCATGCCTCTCGGCAATGCCTCCAGTGAAGTCCTCAAATCCCTCTGTGGTGCTGCCCCCAGAAAGCGCCTCGTAGCATCCATTTAGCCTAAAGAGATAAGAAGTAACGAAGGACTTAGCCTTGAAAACAGACACGGAAACAAACTGAGGGATATTAGCTGTTCCGTACTTAGCATAGGCCTTCTCCAGCAAGGCGCTCCAAAACTCCGAGCCCTCCTCAGAGTGAACGAACAGCAGCTCTCCGTTTCTTGTGGGCAAACGATCATCCACCACCACGTCCACCCACTCGCCAAACTGCCAGAACTGGGAACAAGCAGCGGGTCAAATCAGACCGGTTTGCGCCGCTGTAACGGCAAATAAATACAAACTGACTCCAAAAGAGGCGGCGTGTCGTACCTCAAAGTGAAAGATGCCGGCGTAGTTTTCCTCAAAGCTCTGGTCGTGTGGCACAACACGAGACAGAACCTGTTTGTTGAGAGTCAGGGAGGCGATGGCTGCCAGAAGCCAACAGTCACCTGAACACAAGTTAACAGGATAAAGTGAGCTGTAAATCTAATTGAACACTGAGAAAATGTCCCTTATTCACAGCTAGGTTCTTTGCGCAAAAACCTCAGTTGTGCAAACGCGTGGCTGTTAGTCCCATCTCTCAAACCGGCTCATCCACACCCACATGGATTTTGCCTGCGTGTGGACAGAGAAGACTAAAAGAGGTGTTGTGTTTTGTGTGAAAGCTGGTATCAGCGTCTAGGTGACATATTATTGGTGAATAGATCGAACAAATTTAAGCAAAAGACATGAGATGAAACTAGGGAAGAGAACCGAACAACATCGACAGATGCTGCTGTGTTATGTTCAGATATTTGGAAGTTTAAGATAGGCATGCAAATTTCATAAAGTATGTAAAACATGTTTCATTCCTAAGAGTTTTATTGCGCCAGCGCCGCTCATGTGATTCACTGGATAAACACAAGGCGGTCTTAAAATTTGAATTTTTTAAAAACAGACATTGCTGCACGGATGGATGATTTTGCATGTTGGTGTGTGTGTGTATGTGTGTGTGTGAGCGTGCGTGTCTCACCAAGTGCACCCTGACAGATATCAGTCCTGGTGGCACTTTCAACTATGAATTTTGGATCGGAGCACAATTCCTGAGGGAAAATAAATAAATAAACACATCACATTAACACACAAAGATATAATATATTATCAGTTTTAGCTTGTTAAGGACATAGAAGCTTTAAAAATAAAATAAAAATATTCAATATGCAGAGTGGGATTCGTATCGTATTCGTTTTTTTTTTTTTTTTTTTTTAGCACAACGGTTGTTGAGATCACGCTGAAATCTTAAGAATTTCTTATGTGGATAAGCAGAAATGAGCTTACATCACCAAATGGCTACCTGTGACTTCTCACATGGAAGTATGCAACAAAATTACTAAAGCGGTCTAACTTTTTTCCCTTCTCTTTTTTGTTTTTTTTCCCCCTACATTTGTATGGTTTATTGAGATGTTATACTGCGTATTGAATCATGGAAGGTGAAAATAATGACCGATATAAAAAATGAAATGAAAACTATTACTTACACAAGGCTCAAAATAACATGCAAACACACACAGAAAGCTGCAGAAAGTTCTTAGCTTTGCCTTCCAGATAATAACATAGCTCGACAATGGGAGGGGGATTACTTTTCTCAGGATGAATAGTAACTGCAGCCTCTATTCTCTGTCCTTTCTACTCATGTTTCTGCTGCACCCACCGTAGGCCTCTTCCAGGTGATCCCCCGAACTTTGTGGGAGTTTGGTCCAAGTTCGTCGTAGCCCAGGGATGTGACCACAGGCTCGAAGCAGTCATCCTCAAACAGCTGACCCCTCTCCAGACAGCTCTTCCGCAGCTCTTCAAAGTCCTGGTTCAGGTATTTCACCGCGTGGTCATTGGATCCAATGCCGTGCGACTTCTCTCTCATGTGCTGAAGCTTTGCTGCAATGCCCGACATCTTTGGAAGGGTTTGAGATTTTCTGCCTGTCTGCGGCTTCCCTCTCGGTCCGTGTGTGCGGTTTGACAGGCTCTGTCATACATGCACATCCACCGTCTCCACACCCTTTATTGTTCAAGGCAGGCAGCTTGGACTGGCTCACCTGTTAAGGCCAGCCCCTCCTGCCTCATCTTATTGATGTGGCCCACATGCAGACACATAAACAGGTGGAAAATATTTGAATAAAGCCTCAGATGTATTTATACCTTATTTGACTTTCTTTGTCCCTATAATTATTAGCATCATTTGTGCTTCTTTACTAATTCTTACAAACAGAAAAGCTAAAATGGAGAGCAAAGGCTATCTATTCTAATTATGTAAACATCTGATTTGTAAAATTGGCACTACAATTTAGAAACAGAAAGGTTCAAGAGCCCTAGTTTCTTACTTTCTTTCTTTCTTTTATTTATTTTTTTAATCATTTGACAGAAGCTGCAAAAGCCCAAGAGTTAAAAAACAAAAACAAAACAAAACAAATTTCTTGATTTCACATTTCAACAAGTGACCTAAAATATTCCCAGATATTGTTACAATCACACATTTTAAGGGCTTGGGAATTATCGTCTTAAGCGTTCTTAAGCGTTATGTGAATCGTCTTGTCGGAAGGGGTCCTTGCTCGTGTCGTCTTCGGAGCTAGTAGATCGCCAGGCACAGCCACTGCAAGAGGAAAACACAATTACACAACCGTCTTTCTAAATCAGGACTGCCGGCAAATCTGTGGCTTCAGGTATGTATTTTCTCACACACACCTGCTGCAAATCCAGCTCAATCTTCCCCGAGTCACCTCTTTCCAGGGTCTTAAACATTTCTGGTAGGGAGAGGGATAAAGAAATGAGCCTCCTGGCGATGTAAAAACTGTTTCAGTTTAGAAAATGCGGGGTGAGCTGACACTTACTGAAGAGCATTTCCAGTTTAATGAGACAGCCTACGAAACTGTCAAAGTCTATGGCGTACTGAGCATCGGCGTAACGGCTGACAATGGCCTGCAGCACCGCGCTGTTGACGATGAAGCCTACAGAATTAAAATAAGCCACGTTATCATCGTTTCCTATCAGAGTGCGTGGCTCACGCTGGTTGTTTCAGATCCTCGGGAGAGTGTCGTTTTTTTTTGTTTTTGTTTTTTTTAAACACGTCAGATGTTAGCAGGGTGATTACTGGAAGACTTAATGTTGCGCAGCCTCGCCCGTGTATGTTTTGTTCATGTGGAAACTTATAAATGTATGATGTGTATGTGCAAGGGCGGGAGTCCTCTAACTGGCTTATCTAGTCTGTCAGTAACCCATCCACACAGGCACAGATGCACACATAATGTCACAATGGGCCTTCTTCCTGTAGCGCCCATTGTTTAGGTGCAATTTAAACCCGGAAAAATGTGCCACGCCGTTTGCAGTGCTGTGTTCAAAGTGAATGCATCCCAGCTGTCCCTGGGGCGAGAGGCGGGATACACCCCAGACTGGTCACCAGTCTATCAGGGCCAGTTTAAAGTTCACCAATCTAAGTGTGTAATTTAGATTCTTTTAAAGCACCTAAACTGCGGTTAGTTTTAAATCACCTAAATCACAGGTCGCAAAATCTTTGGTTTATTAGGTATTTTTATATTTGTCTTTTTAAATTTTGCCCCACAGATTTAAATTTCATTCAGTTCATCCTTGGTCTGAAGACCCCTGCTCTAAATGGCCCCTTGTTCTAGGTTAATGTAGATATTTGGTGGATTCTTGAGACTTCTCAACACGGCTGCGGCACGTCACCTGCTTCAGTGGCGGCTTCTCTCATCTCATGGGAGCTCATGGTGCCGGAGTGGTCTTTGTCGTGAGTCCTGAAGATCTCCTGCATGACCCGCACAGACGCGTGTTAGCTCCAGCACAGCCTGGGTTATTTTAAAAACCACACCGGTCACGTCTTACCAGGTATTTCTTGATTTTGGTCCAAAGCATGTGGAATTCCATCAGTCCCAATGTGGCACTTTCATCTTTCTGGAGAACGTTAAGATTCATAAAATAACTTCGGGCATATTTGGAGCACGACACTCTACAGAATCTGTGTTTTTTATGTTTGCAGAGGATACATCCAGCAGACTGATAATAAGGCGACAGGTTTCAAGGCTGAATCCATCCGTCTTGATGTCAGACCCTGCAAGAAAACAACAACACGGTACAGAGCAACACCACGTCAATGTCAGTACAAAGGGGCTGAGTTTATATGAATCCGATTTAGTTCCACTTACGGGCAGAGACGACGTTGTTCAGGATTCCAACCAGTTCAAACGCTGACACCTCCATGTCCTGTGTGAAACGTGCTTATTATTATTTGAATTTTAATCGTAATACCCACCTCAGGAACGTGTAAATGTTTGATTTACTGTCATTTTTCCCGTTACTCAACCTACATCGCCAGAAATCTGCTTGAAGAGATGCTTGAAATGAGGATCCACGTCACTTTTAGATATCTTCTTCTGTGAGAGATGAATGAAATGAAAAAAAAAGGTTTGAGGCATACAGCTGACTTTAGTATATTAAGCATTTGAAGTTTAATCTGACATTTATTTTATTCATAACACAAAAGTGGAAAGAATATATATATATAAAAAGTTATTTACAAGCACGTTTTTACCTCCTCTAATACAGCATCAATGTCCTCCTCTAGTCGACTAAAATAAACAAGAATGCACAGATTGAAAAATCAGACACACCCTGAAAGGCTCTATACAGAGTTTTAAGAGAACCTGGACCATACAAAGTCCACTACAACCAAGTGACGCTGTTTGTTTGCTTGTTTGTTTGTTTGTTTGTGGTCTATGCAGTTGTTTTTTTTTTACTGGCTACTTTTGCACTGCATTTTGAGTTATTTTCTGCTACATTTACGGGATAGGCTGGCTAAGGGTGGGCATGAGGGAGGGAGTTCTGTTTGGGTTCTTTGAGTATTTGTGATGTGTAACTATATTGAATCTTCAAGAAAATCAATTAAAAATGTTAAACAAACAAAAACAATGCACAGATTGGGCACAGCTTGTTGTAGTGTATGAAAATAACATGTACACCAAGTTTTGTTGAGCATGAATTGTCACACACAATAAAAAACAAGCTGGATTTTGAGCTTTGACCACTAGGTGGCAGCATCAACTAAAAAGTCTGAACCGCAGATACCTGGTTTGAGCCTTCTTCTCTGAGAACACCCTGAGAATGAAACGTCCATTCCTGTGAGGCTTGAAGGTTGAAGGAATAATGGCGTATTCTCCTGGAGGGAGCTTGAAGCGGCCGCACACTTCACGCGAGTTGATGAAGGTGTCACTCATGGCCACAGCTCTCTGTCGCAGCAGGACGTCGGGACCTAGGCGGACGTTGCTGCGGCCCTTGTACTGAAGATTAACGAGAGTTTCAGTGCTGGGAAATCAAACAGCTGCAGAAATTCACAGTGCAGTCAAGCAACGTGACACCCGTTTTGCATTTCAGTAAAGAAAAGGAGACAAACCTCATCCGGGACCTGTAAAAAAGGAAAATATTTTAGTATTCAGTCATTTTTCTTTAGTCAATAATTTCATGTGAAATATTAAATTATTCAAAGACACCTTATAAATGGCAAAGCCGATGGTCTCAAGATTTCGGTCAATTCTCCTCATTTGACGTCCGTCCTTTTGCATCAGCCCCACCAGAAAGGTGCATCCGTCCTCTCCATCTAGGGGATCATCATCCACGTCCTCCAGACTCACCATAAACTGAGGATTGGATGGGAACGTGGCTGGAACAGACACACAAAAATATGTCTTCTTTAACAAGAGGTAGCTTAGTGGGGCTGCTCGACCTGCAGGATTTGTATCATCATTTCTTTATTTTTTTATCTACCTCGGTTATTAATGCAGCCACCAGCAGTGGAGCCGACCCTCCACATCCCTTCAAACTGGTAATACTTCCAGTAGCCCACGTCATCGTTCGTGAGTGTATCTGGGGTCATGTTGCAGATTTCCAGCCTGGAGAACTGTCCGAGGAAGTCTGAATAAGGCAACCTAGGGAGAGGAAAGCATTGCTCACCTCAGTCTCAGCAGCGATGGTGATTATAAAGCTTAGAGTCCAAATGAAGTGTAAAATACTGTTACCAAAACTCTCCATCTTCACCCACGTGGTTCAGTTTTGCTTTATCATCTGGACTCACGTGCTTCCACTCCATGGATCTATTTTTGATAAGATGTGTTTTGTTGTGTAGTCTTGACATTAACCACTTGCAATTGATGGTTTATGGATACATAATATTAAAATGTACCCATCACTCCAAGGCCCTGTCCACTCCACCTTTCCCCATGGGTTCCTGACGCGGACCAGCTCAACCAGCTTGCCTTGAAAATTAACCTAGGAGGAGAAAGCAAGGCTTTGTAATTGAAAGTAATTCGTTTGCAGTATCATGGAAAACAGGGCAGCACAGCGGCTCGGTGGTTGGCACTTGGTCTTTCTGAGCGGAGTTTGCATGTACCTCCCTGTGTCTGATAGACTAATTGGTGACTCTAAATTGACCCTAGGTGTAAGTGTGAGTGTGAATGGTTGTTTGTTTTTGTGTTAGCCCTGCGATAGATTGACCTGTCCAGGGGTTACAGCTGGGATAGGCTCCAGCAACCCCCCGCCCATGACCCTAGTGAGTTTATGCGGTAGTAGAAGATGAGATGAGATCATGGAAAAAGATATTTCACATACCTCCTCTGCACCCGTCAGTGAGTACGCATGTCCTTTTACAAGTTTCAGGGCTGTGACCATCTCTGTGTCATAGGCACTGGAGACCTGAAAGTTACATTTTCAAATCATTCTTGTTGGGAGTTTGTTTGCAACGACTGTCACGTAAATCCCTACGAAAATAAGACTTACCTCAATAGAGCAACCCAGCAGTGAACCGAGCCTCAGGGCCTTCTTGATGATTTGAAAGAGGTTCGGCGGGGCCTTGCCTAGGTTGTAAATTTCTGCGATTCCTCCGGTGAAATCCTCAAATCCCTCTATCGCGTTTCCTCCCGACAGGGCCTCATAGCAGCCGTTGACTCTGCAGGACACAGAGGGATGTGAATAGACCGGCTGTATCAGCACTGTGCATTTACCGCGAATTGAGGTTTGGATGATACAATATATATATAAATATATAAGTGGAATAATCCTTACTTAGCATAGGCCTTTTCCAGCAGAGCACTCCAAAACTCAGAGCCTTCTGCTGAGTGAACGAACAGCAGCTTTCCATCTCTGGTGGGCAGACGGTCATCAACCACCACGTCCACCCACTCACCGAACTGCCAGAACTGAACAGAAGACACTTCTGTCAGCGAAAGTCAGTGTCACTGAATCCTCTGCAGTCATTCAGCTGATGTCCTTGGGTTGTATGTTTTACTCCAGCTGCAGCTTTCACTTTCACTTGTCTTAAAAATCATCATGACCTTTTCTTTTATCTGCCATATGGAGGGCAGGTATCACCAGAGCAAGAAGTTACAGAGCAAAAGTTGTTAAGCGGTTTCTCAGATCAGTACCTTGCAGGTTTTTTTCATTCACTCAGCTTTTGCATTAAACAAGTCATTTTCGGGTATTAGAGGTCCAACGAGAAGGCTCTCTGTCTGACCTGGAAGTGAAATATTCCAGCATAATCTTCGGTGAAACTCTGTCCAGGAGGCACCACGCGGGCCAGGATCCTCTGGTCCAGAGTCAGAGAGGCTATGGCAGCCAGAAGCCAGCAGTCACCTGGTAAACAGGTAAACAAGGGCAGATACAGTACATGACCATATCTACTGATATTAGATACAACTGGGGTAACAACAACAAACTTCTTCTTTCGATTTTTAAATATACTGAATATTTGAACCTGTGTATTATTTGAACAGTTTAATGTAGAATATGGAAGGTGGGCGTCCCTCCTTAACCTCTCCATCAGTTTGAGGGTCCTTGGTCTGAAAAACGTTGAAGACACCTGCTCTACTGGAACGTTTGTGACTGTATCCATCCTCTTTCCTCGCACTTACCCAGTTCACCTTGACAAATATCTGTCCTTGTGGCTCCATCATCAATGAACTTTGGGTTGGAACACAGCTCCTATATATTAAAGATAAAAAGTTGAGCACTTTTGATAAATTTCCATAGATGAAATAGTCTAAATGTGGAACAAACTGTATTCATCTTCTTACCGTTGGCCTCTTCCAAACAACCCCCTTGGCCTTTGATGAGTATGGCCCTAACTCTTTGTAGCCCAGAGATGTGCCCCCAGCCGGAAAGCAGTTGTCCTCAAACAGGCGTCCCCTCTCCAGACACTGCTGCAGCAACGTCTCATAATCCTGCTGGGAGAACTTCACTGCATTCTCGTTGGTCCCGATTCCTTCTTTCCTCTCCTGCTGACGGGCCAGTCGATCTGCCGTGGAAGTCATCCTCACCTCTCAGTTGTGGATTATTTTCGACTTTCTGGATGGATTGGATTTCTCTCTTTATGAGCTGAGCTGAGCTGGGCTGACCTGTGAGCTGCTCTTCCACCGGGATCCAGTGCGATCCAGTCCTTCCTTTGTTTCCTTTATAGCTGCAGCAGGTGTTGTGATGTTGAACCAGGGAGAGGGAGGGGCATCCAGTGAACAGGTAAGATGAACCCGAGCAGACAACAGCCACCATAGGCAAATCCGCATTGAAATGGCCGTGACCACAACTGAAACACAAACACAGACACACCTAAAGGTAATTTGAAGCCCCGGTGACATTGCCCCATTTCAAAGTTAAGTGTCTCTGTGGTGGGAAATGCGCCACATTTATTGTCTTTTGCATTGATAATAAACTATAAAAGTGCTATAAGATAAATAATAAAAAAGAAGGTATTTTCTGACAACAAAGGTTTACAAGAAGAAATTATACATGTGATATATGTAAAGAAACAGCTGTCTGGATTTGAGGCAGATCAAGGATGGGACATAAGTGACAGCACATCTTGGGATGCAGCCAGCAAGTTTGACTTCACATCCCTATTCTGTGCTCACATGCTTTATCCTCAATACAGCAAAGCTGAGCCTTAATCAAACACGTCTTAAAGAAACTTTGGTCAACAGTTACACCGTGGGAAAAAGTCTTTGATATCATGTTTAGTTTACAAGTACAAGATTGACATATAAATATCAGAAGTAGAAATATGTATTGTATTACTTCACACACCATCTAGTTACACCCAGCATGACGAGAGACACTAACAACATTTATATAAAAAAAAATTAAAATAACACAGCCGTCACCTATGTAGAATATTTGTATAATTTCCATATCAGTGATGACAGATCTACAGATATGGTATGTGGTGGAAGCACAAAGACAGTAATGTCCAAGTTGTGTTCTGCATTTGGTCTGACAACAGACTGTAAAACCCTCCCTTGGTTTAACAGCTAATTCCTATTAGAGATGCATGATGATCAGCCAAAACATTAAAACCACTGACAGGACAAGTAAATTAACACTGAGCATCTTTTGACAATACAGTATCCTGCTGGGAATCATAAAACACGGGCCACATCATCAGTAGTGTGCACTTTGAATAATGACTTCCTAGGTCTTTTAACAGCCTGATGGTAGAATAAATCACAAATCCAGAATAGATTTTTGCATTCCATCCTCATTGTTGTGCATCTGCAGCCAGTTCTGTGTAAAACCATTTTTTTTTCTTTTTTTTATATTTTTTTTTGTTGCAGTCATAGGCCTCTTCAACTGAATTCTCCCACGGGACTCTGAGCTCTGTGATGTAGACTTCCTTCAGTGAAGGTGACAAGAGTGCCAGGTCTGGTCTGAGGGTGGTAGCTGCAAACTCCAGTGGGCCTTGATAGAATTAGATGCTATCTCAGGGGCAAGGAGTTGGTCGTACTCCTCTTGCTGTCAAGAGCTGCTGCCAGGCTCTTGAGGACATGGTTATGCCTCCAGGTCCTCAAGTGTGAGGCTGGTCTTACACCCGGTCAAAAGGGCGCAGGTTGGGTCTTCACTGTTGGGTTTTTAGGGGTTAATAAGGCCTTCAGCCTATGTATAACCTCGGGAAGAATCAGGAAGAATGTTACATACGCTATCTCACCATATAAGGAGTTGTTTTTCGCTTTGCTACAGCTTGCTCACAGATTAGGACACATCACATCCTGATATCTCACATGCTGCAAACCATATAAAGCTAATTGAGTACACATAGAAACTCACTGACACATGAGAGGCAGTACTCCTCCCCATTGTCTTACGGGCGGGTAGAATAAAGTCACTGTACGTCCCTGAAGTGGGGCTTTTGGTTCATTTTACCCCCAAGGTGAACTGACCGAAGCCTCAGCACTGAAATCAATTTCTATTCTCTGTGTACCAAATAAATATCCAAAACGTGAGAAATTGTCGCGGGATTTGTGCGTAGGTGAACTACCCTTTCCAAACGGTATAAAGATCCTGGGAAAATATCCTCCTTCGACATCGCCATACCACTGGTTGAGTTTTTTTGGAGATGGCAGCACATCATCGGTAGCTCTGATAATAAAGCTGATGTTTTTTGCCTCCATTTCCAGCTGAGCTTTCTCCTCTCCGGGCCTTCCCACCACTTCCATTGGCCCTGCTTAGCGAGAGAAGCAGCTTTTGCACTTCTTGCAACCTCCTCCTGACGGCGTCTCTGATGTTGAGGCCTTACGCCAAGTTTCTTTGATTACTGGAAGGCCAAAGCCGCGTCTTGCCAGCTGGACTCGCCCCAAAATGCCCCAGGGCTGATGTAGCCTGCTGCACAGCATTAGATGGTATTCATTTCCGTCCTGTAACCAGGTGTGGTGCAACTTTGGGACATTCGTGTGGATGTCATGTACCACCCACCTACCAGAGCAAACACCACCACCCCATAGCAATGACTCTCCTTGATGGCAGCAGCCATCCCCAGCCACAAATGGTAATGGTATGATCCACAGAAGCCCCTCCCCTCAACCCATAGTACCCAAAGCCCCCACTAACTAACTGTTTTGGACACAAGGGAGACCTACAGAACATTAGGAAGGTGGTCATAATGTTATGCCTGACTGGTGATTTTTTCCACAGTCACTTTACAACTTTCACTTTACGTCTTCTTATATAAGAACATTCAGTTTGACCACACAGTAGCAACACATCACTGTGTTTACTATTGGAAAAAGGGTGTGTCTTAAGGACCGCAGTGTTGTGTGTGTATACATACTTTTTCTGTAAACATGACAGATGACATTCATGAATAACCGCAACCCACAGAGAATACATATCTCCACAGAACGCATCTACCCTTGACTCGGTCTACAGTTAGTCAACTGGTTCTAACTATTATGAACTAAACATTTTGCATCATGAGAGCCGAATATGACACAAAAAACTACATGTGTTATATGGAAAAATAACACTAAAAACAAAGGCAGCAGGACTTAGTTAGTTCAGCCTTTTCGTAGGAATATCTGTGTGTGTGTGTGTGTGGGGGGGGGCTACACCTGAGACTTACATGACTAGGGTCTGTTAACAAGCAGACACTCACCTGCAATTAGAGGGTCGCTTGATAACCACTAATTGTTAAAAAACAAAGAAAACAACAACTTCCTGTGATTGCAGAAGTGTATTCGGTTGTTAACAGACATGCGTGGGTGCCACCGACTGATGTTCCAAATACCTAAACCCAAACTCTCTACCAGTTGAAAGAAGAAACCACTTGGATGAGTTGTGAAAGAAAAGAAGATCCCTTGGCTTTGTTTTTGGATATACAGTGACACGATGAATGCTGACAGATACACATATAATGCGATGATATAATAATAATAACGTAATTTTAAAGACAGAACACAAATGAACGAAATCCATTCTACGGTCTATCTGCTCACATTAGTAGTTTCTCCATTATGGATAGATATAAAATGATCTCCGCATTGGTAATATCTATTACTGACAAATTATTAATTATACTGTACATGTACTGTTATCTGCGGGAGCCCTAAGTGGCCATGCATTCATACACATTGTTTTCTCTATTTTCCAGTGATAATGAGTTACTTTCCTCGGTTTTGAACGCATGGCTGCTTAGGGCTTCCGTAGTTATCTAGACTAAACCAGCTAATAGACATCGCCAGTGTCATTGCAAAAGTATATTTCCCCCTTGATTCAATTAGTGTCACTATGTTTGTAATACATGTGTCTGGTTAAAGATAGGTCCTATGTATATTTTCAGGTTAACAAGTAAATCAGGATCTGTGTTCACGTCACTTGTTGGTATCAATGCTCAAGAGCTTCCAGTCCTGAAAAGACGGGTCAGTGGTGAAACCCACGTGACACAGATACAGGACACTTAAAAAAAGCACTCAAAAGCCTCTGACTGCATTCTGCATATTCATTTTATACACTGTTATATATAAAAAAATATTGATTGGAAAGCCCCTGAAAATGTCTAGAATTCCTTTTTAACACTAGGTGTGGCCTGATGATTGACAGCAACGAAAAACAACCCACCAAGAGTTGCAAAATCTTGTCTGTAGTGCACACATGCACCACAACATATTTTCAGTCTGCTCTCCACCCACCTCAAATGAGCACGAAGAGACATAATTTTCCCGTGGAATAACCAAAAGTAACCTGAATCTGTCTGGAAATGGGTGTGTATTCATGTACATACGTCACACGTCGAGTTGGCCTCTTGGAGCAATGTTCAAGCCTTCACTTCACTTCTTATTTAGAGCCTTATTCTGTATAATTCATAACGCTCAAGGCAGATTCACTAGAACAGGAACTCCGAGAACACAAATCTAATATTTAACACATATTTAAAGACTCACTTTCTGAAAGAAGTAGCGCCACTTTCCTCCTTTCGTGTTGATTAAAAAAAAATGGTTGGTTTCCGAAAACTCCTCAACCATTCAACAAACATCACATGACATAGTGAGGCATAAACCCTCGGCTTCCTCAGAACCTAACAAGGGATCGTGCTCTATTATCTTTGACTTTTAACCTTTGCAGCCCTTCATTTACTATATCTCTCAGGTGATACACAAACATTGTGCATTATCATCCTTTAACAAGAGCAAGGTTTATCAAGAGCACTAACAGTTGAAGTGAATTTGACCTACCTGACGATTTTATGTTAGCTTATCATTAACGTTTATGATGAGGATAGGTTTTATTTGAGCGTTCCCCTTTCGGTTTTCCCAAACAAGTGCGTGAACTAAAGAGAAATAACCCATTTGGCATTAATTTTCTTATGATGGCAGGTTTGATTTAAGTTTCAGTGAATCTGTTTTATTTAATATTATGTAGCCTGCATTTAAACATGTTGATATAAGATATTATTACCTGATTTAAGTATCACTCAGGTCTGAGGCGGGAGGGGCGCTCGCTTCTGATTTGTCGCAAGGACAAAGTTGAAGCTCTGAGGAGGTTGTGGTTTTGTGGTTGCAGCTGCAGCCTCTTCAGACTCTGGAACAGTTTGTCACTGCGTGTTAGGTAGCCTCAGACACTGCCTGTTTTTAAATAAAAAAATCTTAAAACTCATCTCTGTTCTTTGGTGTTTTAATTCTGCCGTCTTTTTGTTGACCGTGTGTTTAATTGTTTGTACAATACATTGGTCAATGTGTCAAATAGACACATGTTTATTCTCAATAGCTCAAAAGCTTATAGTGGTTGTGTCAACTTTGTATATCTTATTGTGTGGCAGAATTCAAATGAATGACTTCTTACAGCTTTAAACTTCTCTATAATTTCAGTGTTGTAGCATAAACATTTTCTCTGAATAGTATTTGGAGGTTTTTGGGTTTGATTACAGGCAGGACTTCCTGGTCCTCAAGAGAGTGTGTGGCTATATAAAAACAATGCATTATTATTTATTTTTTAAGAGACTCGCCTCCCAAACCTGCATGACGTTTATACCCCGGACACTCCCTCTACTGCCACCAGGCTGGGGTTTCCACTGTCTGAAGACACAGACACAAGAGGCTGAGGAAGGATTTTTATCCCCATGTCATATGTCTGCTTTGCAATATTGTAAATTGCATGTATATATGAGAAACCACCTTTTAAGTTCACATTTCAAGTTTACAGTTTATATTTTATTTCTCGGTTATACATTTATTTCTATTTTTTTTTTTTTACCTTGTGTGCTGTTCAGAATTATTATTTGTACTGTAGTATTTTTTTATTACTTGTTGCAGGTACAACAATACTTTTCACTGTGCATTGTACTATGTATGTACTATGTATTCATGTGATGAATAAAATCTTATCTTATTTTCTTTTCACTCGTTTTGGGGACATGTATGTGAAATTATGGTTCTGCTGTATTTATTTATTTTTAAAATTTTTAATGGTATTGGCTGTCCATTTTTGTATTTATCATTTCTGTTTTATTTTCTCATATTGTTCGGAATAAATCATAGTTTCCAGTTGTCTTTCTTTGGCGCCTCTAGCGGTGAGATGCGGTAGTGGCGGTGAGCCGTGGCCCCGCCTCCTCCATGAGCTGCTGTCTTTCTACTGTGTGAGCGTGAGCACCACTAAGGCAGCACCAGACAGAAAGCTGGATCATTGGGGCTGGGATCTGCACCCCTACCTACCAAAGCCCACCCTCCGCCACAGATTTCACAGATATCCGCAAATCAACCTGCGATTTACTCTGAAAGAGTTGCGAGTTTCCTCCCGAGCGGTGGTGAGTGCAGTCGTCCTGCTCGTTTTTTTTTTTTTTTTGTCAATGGATCCTTTCACGTAGACAGCTTGAGGTTAACGGTTTTGGTTGCAGTGCGGGCCACGGTGGTTGGATTTATCATAGCGCACCCCGTGCCTTTAATAATACAGGTCACAGCTGTCAGATTCAGACCCGTAGACTTAAATCAGCTGTTACATTCAAAGGAGTGTGATCTGAAATCTCTGAAGCAGACTGCAGGCCGGTGCGCTTTATACACGGGCCTACTTGTACTTTAGAGCAGGTGCTGTAAGCTGACTGACAGACTCTGAGAGTAACAGGCCTGTGAATTTGCAGAGGAGTTTGCACAACCTTACTTTGGTTTGTGCTGCATTAACTTACTCTTCAGCAGAGCAAAACACAGAAGATATTTGACAAAGAAGATTTTTAAGAGGATTGTTTTGAGGTTGCAGTCCTGCATTATGACCGCATCATCCCAATATTGCATAGTTCAGCCTTTCTCTGTCCATTGGGGGGGGGGGGGAATAGAGATATCCCTTTAGTCTCCTCTATGTGACAGAGCCGAGGGACATTCCTGCAGACTATGAGGGGCCTCAGAGTCTAGAGGGGGGCTGTCCCTGCCAACAATGTCCTCGCCTGTGGAGCCTTTTCTGTCAAAAGCGTGGCTTGTTATAAACACCAGCACATTCTCCAACTGAACCATTTATTTTTTCTCCGTATCCCTCATATCCCCCCTTCACCATTCAAGTTTCACCCCTCCTGCTTTTAGTGCCTGCTCTGTTTATCAAATCATTTATCATGAGGACTCTACTTTACAGTGGACAAAAGAGCCTCACAGTTTTTTTTAAG
This sequence comes from Mugil cephalus, assembly GCF_022458985.1. NCBI lineage: Eukaryota > Metazoa > Chordata > Actinopteri > Mugiliformes > Mugilidae > Mugil > Mugil cephalus. The sequence goes on from NC_061782.1 coordinate 9,762,016, forward strand.
TTTTTTGTTTTTCCAGCAGAGATTCAAAGAGGTTAAAGCCAAGAATCTAGGTTGTTTTTAACTGAAAAGAAAGTGCATATACACAGAATAAAAAAGGGTAGATTGCAGTGACTGCATGAGACTCCAAATGCTTTGAATCCACTTTGTCTTTAGCCAACGATGCGAACACATCAATAAATGACCCTTTTCTCTCTCTTTATTTTTCTCTCATTCTCCCTCTCAGCCAGCCAATACAGACCAGGTATCCTATTTCTAACTCCTCTTTTGTTGTTCCCAGGTTTGTTGTGTTCGTCGTGGTGGTTACCGTCTCGCATTACTCCATAATCACTTTTATTTTCTTTACATTCATTCTGTATGTCAGTGATTTTTCTTTCTATTTTATTTTTTATGTTTTATATTTATTTTATTTATTTTTACTTCTGTTGAAGAGATAAGTAAAGCTTACTGGGTTATTAAAAGTATTGTCATGGCCTAAAATATTAATATTTTCAAGGTTGTCTTTTTGCTGGACTCTACCCCGGACTGTGAACATACTGAGGTCAGGATCCTTTCACCATAATTCACCGATAAAATAAGTGAATCACCGAATTATTTAGTCATTCAGCAAAATTGCTGAATCATCTATCATTTTTATTATTGTGTGGCCTGAAAGAGACATATTACGTGTCAAAATGTGAATCATGAAATGCGGTGATTTAATCCAAACTTTGAAAAAAAAAAAAGAAGCAAGAATAGAATAGAAAGGACTTGACCTCGGTTATTCAGTGTCCACAGCCTTGGCTTTGCACTACTCGCAGTCTAACAGCGTAACACAGAATCCATGTCTTGTCAAACATGGGGTTACCAATTAATCTTTTTTTTTCTAAACACACTCCCGCCCCTGATTGCTGAGCTGTTAGACTCTTTAGACAACAGTGTGCCACCGATTAGCGTGCCGCTATTTATAGACAGCACCGTGCATACCCACCCACCGGCTCCATATTTTTATCTCGCACCAGTATGCATCTAGCTGGAGGGATATCTGCGAGTATATACGCCAACAGGCTCCGGGCAGAAGGCATGGGCTCCAACCACCAAGCTGTGCCCTTCGCCAACCAGGACTACGAGGCACTGAAGCAAGAGTGCGTGGAGTCCGGGTGCCTGTTCGAGGACCCCTGCTTCCCCGCGGAGCCTCCATCTCTGGGCTTCAAGGAACTCGCCCCCTACTCCTCTAAAACTCAGGATGTGGAGTGGATGAGGCCCACGGTGAGAGAAACAGATGGATGGAAATAGATTAATTGTGATTTTGAATGCTACTTAAGGAATATTTTCAGGCTGCTATGTTGTTATGACTGTAGCCGTTGATGTCTGGAACTTATCATATAAATAAACATATCCGTGACACATTTCACGTCTGCAAACTCAAGACGGCTCGGGCAGAATAGGGCAAGTAGAGGCAGGAACTTCTCAGACCGCTGCAGCTGTTGCCATCTCATGGCATATTCTGTCCCCTCCCTCCCTTCTTTGCTGTGACATATGTTTACGCTGGAAGTCAACATGTGCACGCAACGGTCTGAAAGACGTGACATCTCAGAGCGGATTGTGAAATACCTCAAATTGTCTGAATTCTAAAAAGATCAAACTCCTCCACAGGATCTGACGGGTGACCCTCAGTTCATTGTGGGCGGTGCGACCAGGACGGACATCTGTCAGGGAGCGCTGGGTGAGGCCTCAACGTTAAACCTAAACGGAAAGACAGAAGGGAAACGAATGCGGACTCAGGTTGTTGAAAGGCTTCCTCTTTCTCACAGGCGACTGCTGGCTCTTGGCGGCCATCGGCTCTCTGACCCTGAACGAGAGGCTCCTTCATCGGGTCGTGCCCCACGGCCAGTCCTTCCAGGACGACTACGCTGGAATCTTCCACTTTCAGGTTCTGCAAAATCATGATCTGCTCTTTTTTTGTGCAGTATAAATAAACTGAGATCCCTGATTATCGCTCTGTGCTGCAGTTCTGGCAGTTTGGCGAGTGGGTGGACGTCGTGATTGACGACCGGCTCCCTGTCAAAGACGGGGAGCTCATGTTTGTCCATTCAGCCGAGGGCAATGAATTCTGGAGTGCGCTCCTGGAGAAAGCTTACGCTAAGTATGTGCCTGTCCAGAGTACTACATTATTGAGTAGTTCATATTCACTCATACTTGCTGCTGTTCACGGCCATCGATGTGAAGTGTGGTTTATGCACTGTCAGGCTGAACGGCTCCTACGAGGCCCTGTCGGGAGGAAGCACCACCGAGGGGTTCGAGGACTTCACTGGGGGCGTGTCCGAGATGTACGAGCTCCGCAGCGCCCCTAAAGACCTGTACAGGATCATCGGAAAGGCCCTGGACAGGGGCTCCCTGCTGGGCTGCTCGATCGATGTGAGCGCTCGACACACTCAGATCAATACTGCAACATCTTCAGAGGGCTAGTTAGATTAAAACTTCTGTTTATTGTCTGCGCAATTCAATTCATACTTTCGATGAAGTAATCAAGGTTTCGCGTGAATGCAGATCACCAGTGCCTTCGACATGGAGGCCGTCACGTTCAAGAAGCTGGTGAAGGGCCACGCCTACTCTGTGACTGGTCTGAAAGAGGTCTGACTCGGTTGTCTTTCTTCGGGTATAGTTATGCCGTAATGTGACAGATGTGGTTCTAAATTTCCTGTCACTACGCCGGCACGTAGGTGGACTTCCGGGGCAGCACGGTGCGCCTGATCCGAGTACGTAACCCCTGGGGCCAGGTGGAGTGGACTGGTGCCTGGAGCGACAAGTGAGTGTGACGTTAACATCTTTATTTATTTTCCATCTACTGCTTCTCACCGTTCTTTTTGTCCCGGCATTTTTAGTTCTTCCGAGTGGGATGAGATTGACCCGTCGCAACGCGAAGACTTGCATCTGCAAATGGAGGATGGGGAGTTTTGGTGAGATGTTACAGAATGGGAATTGCGCATACTACAAGGACTAGCTGGACGGGTAGAGAAAGATCAAGAGAGAAGTTACCTCCTATGTGATTAAAGGAAGACAGCATAAAAAAAACACAGTACATTAAACACTGAATGAATGAAAAGTTCATTTTGAATATGTAAATAAGAAAAATAAATGTTAAAAAATGCAAATATATCAAAATTTAAATAAGACTATTATACAAGCATACATAGTTGTAGAAAATAATAATTAGCAAAATGCAAAATAACAATTTAATATTCTAAAAATTTAATTTAATTTACATAATTGAAAAAGAGTGGATGGAAGTAAAAAAAAAAGAAAAAAATTATTAAATCCCACACCTCTTCCTTAAATTATTAATTAATGATAGTTATAATTTGCTTCCTGTCTTCTCTATAAAATAAACAGTACATAAAAATACTATTTTTAATATTTTTATTAATATAAATCTAAATGTGTAAGTTAGGTTATTATTATTTATATGATTATTTGTATTTATCACATGTTGCACATTGAAACTGCACCATGGTTTTCACAGACCAGACTCTCAAGCATTTGGCTCCTTTAGGCTTTCATGTAAAAACTGTTAATGAGTCTTAACGCTATAGTGCTCTAGCACGGTCCCAGACGTAACTGGAACATCATTTTCAAAAACGTTGTGTCCACATCCTCCAGGATGTCCTTCAGCGAATTCACGAGGCAGTTTTCCCGACTGGAGATCTGTAACTTGACTGCAGACGCTCTGAGCGATGAAAGCGTGAGCCACTGGAACACCATGAAGTTCTACGGCGCGTGGAGGAGAGGCAGCACGGCGGGGGGCTGCAGGAACCATCCCAGTGAGTCCCAGCTCCATTGATGTTGGCAATAAAAAGAGATTGTGACTTGGCCATGAAATGGGCTAACGCAAGTGTGTGTGTATGTGCGCAGACACGTTTTGGATCAACCCTCAGTACAAGATCACGTTGCTGGAGGAGGACGACGACCCGGAGGACGACGAGGAAGCGTGCAGTTTCTTGGTGGCCCTCATGCAGAAGGACCGGCGCAAGTATCGCCGCCAGGGTCAGGACATGCATACCATTGGTTTTGCAATCTACGAGGTGAAAAAATATTTTTTATTTGACCTCTTTATGGTTTATTCAATACACATACATATTTTTAAAAAATAATTAGCCTCAGCTAATTTATTGTTTTTTGCCCCGTTATTTTCCAGATTCCAGAAGAAGTAAGTGGAGCATCACTTTCTGCCACCGTCTATTTAAGCCAAAGGACTTTGATTGGATATATGACCCATAAGTCACATATAAAATAGATATAGAATTTATAAATAATATGTTATCGCCACTTATGTTTAACTTGTTTCCAGCTGGCCTTTGGTTCCTGTAAATTTAGATTTTCACATTTAACGAATGAAAGTTGGTGAAGTCAATATTACTGAACTAAACTATCTTCATTATCCAAAAAAGGATATTATATAGGTATATATATATATATTTTTTTTTTATTTTATTTATTTATTTTTATTTCCATCCCATTTTAATGTCAGTTTCCATTGAAGTACTTTGTAAAATGATTGGCAGCGTTGTAAAGTATAAATCTAAACCCACGTGCTCTTTGCTGCCTCCTGCAGTTCAAAGGCTGCCAGAATGTGCATTTAAAGAAAGATTTCTTCCTGAGACATTCATCGTGCGCCCGCTCCGAGACCTTCATTAACCTGCGGGAGGTGAGCACGCGTCTGCGCCTCCCCCCCGGCGAGTACCTCATCGTCCCCTCCACCTTCGAGCCCGCGAAGGAGGCCGACTTCGTCCTCAGAGTCTTCACCGAAAAGCTGTCGGAAACAGAGTATGTGACACATCACACGATTATTTGCTGCTAAATGTCTGTTTAATATTTTGTGTCCTAAACAACTGTAAGTCGCAAAAAAAGCGAATCTCACATTAGGATGTCTTTGTCCGCTGCAGAGAGCTGGATGATGAAGTCTCTGCTGATTTCGGAGAAGATGTATGTAGCACTTTTCTTTTTTTTTTTTTTAAATCTACAGTATGCATTGAATTAAATATATATTCTGATATTCACACTACGGCTGTTAATTTGTTTATATGCAGGAGGAAATAACTGAAGATGACATTGATGACTCCTTTAAGGCCATGTTTGCCCAACTAGCAGGAGAGGTAGGTTTGTCTTACTCATTTGTATCTTTGTGTATTAATGTAATGTCCAACATTATATTATTGGTGGTGACATTTGCTTGTAATGTTTTAAACAATAGGTAGAATAACCTCCTTGTTATAGGACAAAAGCAAGTCAATAAAAAAATGTTCAATTAGAAACGTTCTCTGCTTTTCCAGGACATGGAGATTTCTATTCGCGAGCTGAGGACCATTCTCAACAGAGTCATCGCCCGTCGTGAGTTTTCTGTTTACTTTTAGTACAATTTAAAGCTGCCAGAAGGTTTGCATATTACACATGCATCTCCACTGCAGAGTGTTGCCCATCTGAGTTCACAATTCGTTCACAGCACAAAGCAGTGCACTTGTCTTTCCTGTGACTGTGTCGTTGAGTGCTTTTTTTACCGTTTCAGACCAAGATCTGAAGACTGACGGCTTCAGTGTGGAATCATGCAGGACCATGGTCAACCTAATGGACGTATCCTCCTGAGCTCAACAACCTTGTTAAACTCATTATATTGAGAAAAAAAAAAAACAAACAAAAAAAAACACAACGTGCATTTAGCAATGACTGTTTGTTGTTTCACACCTTGACACGACGTTTACCAGAAAGACGGCAGTGCCCGTCTAGGTCTGGTGGAGTTTCAGATCCTCTGGAACAAGATCCGGAAGTGGCTGGTGAGTAAAATCTTGACAGTGGAAGTGGAACATTAGACTCAGACTCTCCACACTTACGTTTATGTCTTTATCTCTCAGGGCACTTTCAGACAGTTTGACCTCGACAAGTCAGGGGCCATGAGCTCGTATGAGATGCGACTTGCTGTAGAGGCAGCAGGTATGGTTACCTTGAAGGCGATGTACACGCCGATCAGCCATAACATTATGACCACCTTCCTAATATTATGTAGGTCTCCCTTGTGCCTCCAAAACCGTTGTGGCTCGTCAGGAGATGGACATGGTTCTTCTGAGGGTGTCCTGTGGTGTCTGGAAACAGGATGTTGTTGTTAGTGGGGGGGTCTTTGGGTCCTGTGGGTTGAAGGGAGGGGCCTCCCACAGATACTTGATCAGTTTAGTATCTAGTGAATTCGGAGGCCAGGTTAACACCTTGTGCTGTTTTTCATGTTTTTTTTTAAAACTGTTTTTGTGTGTGTGTGTGTCAGACTGCATCCTGTGTGGGGAGTGTCATTGCTATGGAGGGGGGGGGGTCTGGTCTGGTCTAGGTGGGTGGTTCATGTCTAGGTAACATCCACAGAATTGTCAGGTCCAACAGTTTCTCAGCAGAACATTGCGTTGTCACAAGACGTTCAATGTTATTCTCTTGTCCTGTCGGTGGTCATAATGTTAATGGCTGATCGGTGTGTATGCACAGCACTCACACTCACAAACGACAACTACAGCCTCGTTAAACTAAAAATAACTTTTGTCCCTGTGTAGGTTTCAAACTGAATAACAGACTGAACCAGATTCTGGTAGCCCGCTATGCAGAGAATGAGATGATCGACTTCGACAACTTCATCTGCTGCTTGGTCAAACTTGAAGCCATGTTTAGTGAGTAATGTTACTCTGTGTGATATTAGAATATTATAACGCATGTTTCCACGTCACAATTAATTCAAAATCTTGCTTTTGACAGGGTCTTTCCAGCAGTTCGACAGGGACAGTTCAGGAGTGGCTGAGATGAACCTCACAGAGGTGAGTTTTGTTGTTGAAGATATCTTTGTATACATTTCTGTCGCTGTTTTCGGCTCGTCTGACTTCCTTTCCCGTGTCGCCAGTGGCTTTATATGACAATGTGCGGTTGAAGAGGACCATCTTCCTTGGAGGAGGGTAGAGTGTGCGTGCAGACTTGCTGTAAACCCTTTGCTCAGAGGACCCGTCAGCCTTAGTAACCTGTTGAACATTTTAACACGTCCCACCTCAATAAATGGTTAAAGTAGCAAAAGAGCAGTATAGCAGGAAACCAAAGTCCAACAAAGCCAAGTGTGTCCTGGTCATATTTTAGATACTATGCAAACCTACAGCATGAAGCAGTCACTCTGCACCATAAACATGTCATCACTGTAAAAATAGCATGAGCCTGGGCATGATGAGAATCACTAGCTGTAACGTTCATTGCATAATGATTTTACATTAGTTTGTTGTGTGTAGGAATGTCGGTTGATTTATTATAATAATAATAATAATAATTTTAAGGATGTTTTAAAATCTCACTAAAGCTGTCTGAAGTGTTATTTCTTACTGCGGTATTTGAAGTCTTATAGTTTTCTCTCTTTTTTTTAATATAACAGTCAACAGCGTTGAGTTTGTCGTTTCGTTCCTGCACCTCTAGGTGGCAGTACAGACCCATTCTGATGTCGATGTTGAACTACTTGGCCATTTTGTACTGAACTTTAACCTGTTTGAGAATGTATTAATATTTTTATTGAGTTTAAGTGAAACAAATGCGCTTTATGCAATTTCATTTTTATTTTTATTATTGTTTTTGCACAGGGTTTTTAGCTTAATCTGCTAGTGAAGTTGCCTCACATTAATAACGAATACTGTGTTTGAGTTCATTCACATGACATTTACAGGAGTCACAGAGCTGAATGCCTTATACGTGATGCCATGGTGTTATGGACGGCTTTTTAAAAACAAATGTGCCAGTCATGTGTTTTGTGTTGTGAATGTATATTGTGCCTTCAATAAATATTCCCCTTAGGGTTCAAGCTTTTTCTTTGTCCATTGTGTTCATAACAATATAAAGTAACACTTAAACTGACTTAACGCTAGATTTTTGCCTTAGAATTACTCAAAACATTACAGGATTTTCACATAGGTCCTGGCAGTAGAAAAAGAGAACCCAATCAAACAAATGAAACAAAAATATTGTTTTCAACCTCTTATCATTCCAGCGGTTGTCAAGAAAAAAAAAAACGCCTATTTAGGACGTACCCAAAGTAAAGTGAATGCTGTTAATGAACATTTTGGAGCTCATACATGGTCTTGGTCTCTTTTGAAAGTCAAGTCTCTGAAGTTTCTGTCACAAACGTCAGAATTACTCTAAGTGGTATTGTTCTTAAGTAATCAAAGTTGGCACACAGTTAAAAAACAAAAAAAGTGGTTGGGTACGCCTAATTTTTTTTTATTTTGAAAAACTGTGTTTGTTGAATCCAATGAGTTTTATCAATGACATCAGAAGAAAATTACATTTTTCATGCAGCATTTACTGTACAGTGTTCTGATTGGTCCAAAAAGATACTGCTGTCCCTTATACGATCTAGCATAATGTGAAAGAGTGCAATTTTTTTTTTTTTTTTTTTCAGGATAAGGAGCCACTTTTTCATATCTGAGTTGCAAAATTAAGTGCACCACAAGTTAATTTCAAAACCAAAACTGGGCCAGGATAGCTTACTATCGTGGAAGAATTCTGAATTATTCCAGCAAACTCTAAAAGAAATTGTCAGGAGATGAATCTTAAGAAAAACTGGGTCATGAATAGAATAGTTCAGGAACAAAATTAATGTTCGGAAATGCACAAGTATAGTATTTCACTTTAATTTGTTTGATTGTGTTTTCTTTGTCTACTTTCAAGATTTCAGCAATTTTTTTTAGTCATTTTTATGCAGAAATGTAAAAATAAATAAGTTAACATGGTAAGCTTGACCCACATTTGTGTGTCCAAACTGTACCAGGAAGCCTTATGCATTCAATGTAAAGGTCATATTTATTGTAAGCATAAAGAGGCCTCAGTAAAATGCCAGACATGTTGACAAATACTTGATTCCATCCCCACATCCATATGTTAAGAAACGAACTGCAACAGGCAACAGGTTCCTTTAAAGTTTATTGAAAACTATATTAACAAGCATGAATGAAGTCATTAGACAAATGCACTGGCAACTGCCAACACCTTAGAGTAATCTCCCTCCATTTGACGAAGATGTGTGGGTATGGGGACCTTAATCCTGGTTCCTGTGGGGTTCCCATTGTCCTCTATGAGAACGACATTGTTCGAGTCAAAGCGCGGGGTCATGCGTTCTCCAGGCATTTTGTGTCCAACGATGAGAGCTTTCTTCTTCTGGCCTTTGATGGCAAGCAACACTTTGTCACCAACTTTTCCAACGCCATTCTTGGTGTAGACATGGATCACTCTTGGTGGACGGTGATACGGTGTGTTTCCAAGAGGGCTGTTGTCAACTACACGCACCCTTGTCATCTTCTGAATGGCCGCAGCAGCAGCAGATACACTGAGACAAGACAAAAAAGAAATTAGTCAACAGGAATCCTGTTAGCAGAGTAATTGCAAATATTCCAGATTAGATCTGAAATTAAAATTTGAAATATGACATTGTAACTACTAACTAGAGACTGTAGTGTTTAGATCGGATATGGAGCAAAATACCAAAACTGTTTCATAGTCAGTCGGGTGATTAAAGGCAACCCAAGCTGAATGATTTGATAATATGACTCAATCAGAAAATTAAATTATATGATATCTGTGAAGACAAAATTCCACTGTTATTGAAAAATCGAATAAAAGCATAATGTAAATGAAATAGTTTGTCTTCACTTCAATTCAATAACCAGGAAATATTTTTACATCCTTGCCCTAAGACCAGAGCTAACATAGCTCCAAACCACATCATAGTAGTACTAAGATGATGTTCATAAGCATGGCCTAATTCATATTTATCTATATGTATATATAGATGCTTCCCTTTTAATTAATTCTCAACCACTTGTGTAATCACTGAATCGTGTGAGATGCTAAGTTGGCTATTAGCAGAAAAAAAAATCTCTTACCTAAAAGTCCTCGTACAAATTATGGACGACGAGTCAACGAGGAGTCCACTGAGGGTTCTTGCAAGCTGAGTTAGAGCCATGACTGCAGCAAATATTATGTCAGTCTACAGAGAGAAGTCTAGACACAGAAACAGAACATGGTTAGCAGCTAACATGCTAAGTCTGCTATCGCTAGTATCTGATACTATTCACATGCTGGGCAGACAAGCGCTAACAATGGAGAACAATTATTATCCTTTTTCTAGTACGCCCCCAAAAGGTACCTCAAATTAAATATTCGTGTTATTAGAAAGCTTCAAAATTTAATATATACATATATATATTCTGTCTAAGTTACCCTTCTGTCACGCTCCATTCCAATGTCAAAAGTCTGGCGTCATCTGCATGCGACTATAGCCGAGCTAGCTGATAAACATAACATGCATTATTACATAATAGACAAATATTCCTCACCGTATTTAAGGAGATGTGCTTTTATGTGATACTTAATACTGAATGCCAATGACTAAACTATCCAAATAACCCGCAATAATACTGTACCTCCCTCATTTAGAGTATTTGTTGCTATTCCTACGTCATAAAGACGCGCTGGGCGAAAATGTAGAACTACAAGAACATAGAAGCTACTGGTGTTGGGAAGTTAGGAATTCTTTCCTGAGAGGCGACTCTTTCTCCCTGGCCCCCACGACACTTAATTTGGTCGTCAAAGACAAAATTAGCTTTATCGTCACATTCTTCACATGTACCAGACATACAAAGGAATCTAAGAAATCTTTCTCACTATCCCACGGTGAAGAGGTGAAGTGCACAGGCACATCAGGTAGACAGACATATTATAACATTAAAGTAAACAGTAACTAAAGTGCACAGCGGATGAAAACATTCATTAGTATTAAAAAAGGACTTCACAGTCTATATGTAGAAGAAGCAGCAAAAAGTCTTAGCATCATTTATAGCCTAATATCTAGCCCAACACAACAAATACATATGCTTTGTGTGTTGATAAGCCCTTTTAGCATTCGATGTTTGTATGAGAAGCCTAATAATTCTTTAATATTGTGCAACTATTCTCTTGTTCACAAATGAACAAACTGCAATCAAATCCATAGAAGCAAAAACAGAACCAAACTCAGTAAAAACAGTAAAAAAAAAAATAAATAATAAAGAATGGTACGTTCTTGTGCAGGTTTGTGGTGGAACCTGCTCTTATTATTTTTATTTTGCAGTGAAGACACTCTGCTCTGCCATCCCTGATGTCTATATTTAATAAATGATCCATAAAAAAAAACAACAACATTTCTTAAGAAAAATAGTTGTAATTTGGGCATGTTGCTGTCTGCTGTTTAGTCTTGGGTCTCTTCTGTCCACTTCTCTAAATAAAAAATAAAAAAGCGGACAAATTACAAATAGCTGTTATTTTCATTGAAACTGCAGTCTTCTACATTTCTTTAAAAGTAAAATTCACCACCACCAAGCAGCCTGTCAGATGGTCAAATCTGGCCCCTAGCATGAATTTGCAAAGTGTGAAATTTGCATAGAAAACGATAACATATAGGAGGCTACAGAAGCCCTAAGCGTTCATGCACTCACGCATATTATTTCCTGTGATAATACGTTCGTGTCTTCTGTTCCTCAAGATCTTGAGTTATTTATCTCATTATCTCATACTGTGTCTTCTCTTGATATACTTAATTTGAGGGAGAGAGAGACCTGCCATGCTGACTCATGGATGGCCTTAACACTAATATAAGTAATAATGTAGTAACAATACCAACAACAACAACAACAAAAATAATAATAATAGCCTGATGTAAAATGCCTTCTATAAGATGAGCCATTTTTTTGTGCTTTAATATTTTCTAGATAATGTTTCTTGAATTTCTAGAGATCTAATAATGAGATAAAAAAAAAAAACTCAGGATCTCGGGAAAACAAAGGAAACTAACCCATTATCACGGGAAAACGGAGATAAAAATAAAGGAATGCATGACCGCTTTGGGCTTCCGTAAAAGACTGCAATTTTTCAATTACAATAACTGCTAGCCCTAAATTTTCCCACTGTTTTATTCAGCAAAGTCGACAGAACACAACATTGAGACACAAGACTAAACAGCAGACAGCAAAATGCCCAATGTGCACTTAATTTTCATAAGAAATTCCATTTTTTTGGAGGATAGATTATTAAATGTAAACATTCTTCTAATTGACTTGTTCTTCTTTGCACTGAAAAAAAAAATGGAGAGAAAAAAAAATGTGGAACTGTCTTTTCCTTATAGGTTATTATGCTAATTTAGTGCTGCTCCGGCCCATTTGAGATCTAATTTAGCTGTATGTGGACACCACTTGCCTAAAAATGACCGCATCTATGGCTCTACGGAGACGCTAAAGACGTATCGCCTCTCTATGCGATCTACTTCTGCAGACGTCATTCTTTAAACCGGAGTGACTTCGCCTCCCGTTGGACTGGTCAGGTTAGCGATAGTTGTTCAACCGGCTCACAGTTGGTTGTGTGTGCGCCAGCACCTACAGCTAGCCGGACAATTTGACTAACTAGCTCTAGCTCGCCAGCTTCTGCGTTGTTAATCCACAGTCGTTTGGTTTAGTTTAGCCGAAAGTCACTCTCCAGCCTCCACCTGTGTTGTTGGCCACATCGAGGGGCTGAGTTAGCCAACGTTACAGCCGACTGCTAGCTCACGTTAGCAGCTTGTTTTAGTTTGTGCCCTGCTGTTGCAAGGTAAGTTGTTTTTTTAAAAAAAATTTGTTTATGTGTGTATTTCGCGACAGCCGTGCTACGCTGTCCTTAATTACTTTAGCATTAGGCTTCACTGGGCTAAACTCCCAATGTAAGCCAGTGGTTTACGTTGTAGACGGGAGCTAGTGGGATCAAACACAAGTCCGTGTGTTTGTAGTTTGGATTGTAGTATTGTTTAAAAAATAAGTGCGACATTCGCGATTCCTTTCTTACCACGGACACAGTTGAACAGGCCAACTACTTGGCGCACGGATATTTGCTTCCCTGTTATTAATAACCCTTTTATCGGGCAACTCATTGAAATACTTGGATTTTCTCAATTTCAACCCCAGCGTGTTATCGTAGGGCCTCTCGGTACCTTTTTTACTTTTCAAATCCTTTTCTTATTTTCATGGAGAAAACGCACCATATATGGTTCCTTTGCCCTTAAATTGTAAACAAACGTAAACATGTATTCAGCCACTTGTTAACGCACACATTATCATCAGGACCCTTCTTCGTGGCACATAATAATGATTAATCAGAGTTCGTGCAGAGGTTGCAGATCATATTTAACATGGATTTGACCGGAGGAGGGTGGTTTCTCCTTTCCTTCTTTGGCTGGCTGAGTGAAAACCACATGCTACTAAACTACAGTGAGAGGGCACTATTTAAAAAGTACGCTGAAGTCATCATATGTGATTTCTTTCCCCCATCAGTGGTTAAGGATATTCTTGGATATCAATGGCAGAATACTTTTTTTTTTTATTTGTTTGGGGGGGGATACAAATGGTTGTGTATCTCCTTATGGTATGGCTCACTGGAGATAGCTTGTGCATGGACACAAGGAGAGATTTCAGACAATGCAGCTATAGATTAAAGTCTGCCTATGTAGCTGAGGGCAGTATTTTGACATGCCTTTAGATAACCAGTGGAAGATCAGCAATTCGTACGATTTCCCTGATAGCTAACGAACTGGCTACTGCCGTGTTGCTGGAACTACTTCATGGCAGTGACAGATTAAAAGAGGGTTGACTTGTAGGCATGAGCTCGAATGTGGACTGATGACTAACCGCAGGTTGCCTGTGATAGTTAATGCTCTAAGTGTTTTCCGTGTGCATAGCCCATAAAAGGATAAACACGGTTTGTATGTTAGCAGTCTCACCATTTTGTTCACGAGCTGTGCCGTGGAACAGCGAAATGAATAAATAACGACTGAAAACCTTCTTCCAGAAACGACTTCCTCTGCTATCGGTTTCATGCAAGCTGAAAAGCAAAGATTGACTCCTTATTGGATTACTTAATAAATACTTTATCTGATGTAATTAGGAATTATTTTGCATCGGACCACGCCGAACGCCAGTGTTTACTTGCGATGAAAGCATGACACAAGCAGAATGTGAATGGATACCTTCAAATTTAAAACTCCAACTCGCTCCCCGGTCTTGAATTAATAATGACGCTGAAAGTGATAACCTTCACCCTACATTCAGGAGGCTGTCGCTACACAACCACACACCTTTTTAGAAAACAAAGCTAAATAGATACAACCGATTGTTGTATTATAGATTTTATTCAGCACTTTGCCATAAAAGACGTGGTGGTGAACTTTACTTTTAAAGAAATGTTGCTCTGGGCTTTTATCACTTAGACTCAGCTGTATTTGTTTGTCCAATGAATATTTTATGCTACAATCTAATCTCTTTGGTCTGAGTAATGACATTCCCATTTCCATGTCATCACACACTGATATATGGAGACACGACCTTCCACCATAAGGAGAAGATATCTGATTTGAAATCGAACGTTTAACTTTTCCACTATGTTCCCTGCTGTGTGGTTTTTACGTAATGCTTTGACTATTATGAAATCACGCTCTATCTGACATCATCAGACTCTGTGATAATCAAAGCTCAGGCACCAAGTTGTTGTTAATGATTTACACGCTAATACCAACAAAGCTCATATGTACAAATGTGCATTATCTGCAAAGGTGCACCGTTGGGGAATTCAGGGAAGGGTAGATATAATTTTGGAGCAGAATGCCTATGCTTTAATACACAAAGCGGGTTTTTAGTTTTATAAAGGGATATGTTGTTTATACTCTGACATGGAAGCGTTGGTTTCTGCCGAACAATAACATGTGGGAATTTGTTGGTTACATACTTCAGGCTTTATGTCTTTGGCACTCTCCTCATGGGGCGTGCGCTAATTCTTTGTTTCTTGTTTTCACATTGCTGATAAGTTTATCAGCAAGCCCTTAAAAGGCAGTGATGAAAACCTGATCAGGGTGACATGTATGACAGAGACATTATGTCCTGTACTGTAGATGTTCTTGCTATGTATGTTGGGAAACTGAACGTATTGGCACTGTTAAAGGAAGAGGAACCTAAAAGAAAAAAACACCTCTCTACTTGAATTATCCAGCCGAAGAATTGGAACAAAACAAGTTCAGCTTACCTCTGGCATCAACTGGGTTTATAGGTGTTACATTTGGCTTTATTTAGCTGAGAAAGTAAGTCAGTGTTGCTTTCACACTATTCTCATTCATAACCCACTGTTTTAAGCGTTGAGCAAAGCCTTTTCAGACATTTGAATGGGACCTATTATGCTCATTCGCACTTCTGTATGTTAATTCAGGGACTCTGCCAGAGAAACTTTGCATGATTAACAGTTTGCAAAATCAAAAAGTCATCATCTTTATTTTAAGTCTTTATTTTTAGATCATCCACTGTTTGAAACAGGCTGTTTTAGCTCATGGCTCTTTTAAGGACGCCCTCTCCATAAAAGCCTGCTTTCTTCTAATGGGCAGGCTTTGTGGTTAAACCTTTGCTTTTTTGTCCATTTAACATAGAAACTACATCCATAACATTGTGAGGGAAGTTCTGGATGCACAGTATGAACATGTTTCTCGGGCAGAATCGGAAACTCCTAAAAAATGCACATGTGCATGTTTGTGCCTGACTCTGATTTGGAATATAAAAGTAGGCCAACAAGTTCATTTTGGAGCAACACAAATACAGCAGGACTTCTCAGTTTAATAAATATTATGCTTGTGATATTCCTGCTTGTTTTGTTACGTAACAGTGGTTCTTTGTATGCTGGCGTACATTTTAAGAAAACACAATGCTTATTGTGAACATTTGACATTGTAACATTATACATACATGTACAGTATATACCACAGAAAAGGGAAGTTTTACCATGTTCAGTTTAGCACAGGAGGATGAAATTAATGATACACATAGTTGTCCAAACACATTTAAATGCTCTTTAATAGCATTAGTGTTGTGTAGTTTCCTGCGTGGATCAAGATGAATGCTACACTTAAAAATAAAAAGGTTTGCATCTGTATTATCGGCAACTAATGAGCTCGCAGGTGCACGGGTTTGAGTGAGGCGCTCTATTGTATTGTGCATTGTTTCATTTGTCCTGATGGACGTGTTGCGCGGATGCTGTTTGTCTAACTGAACATAAATATATGTTGTCCCAGGCAATTAGACGAATCTCATTGTTTTGCCTGAAGCAAACTCGCTCTGGGCCGAGTTTCAAACGGACAAGCATGGGATTTTCTTTCCCACTGCTTTCGTCCCCTTGATGTTTATTTGTATTTTGAGAATGCGTGCCAGGCTGAAGGTGCCATAGCAACCAGCATCAGGTGGAAAAGGTTGCACAGTATTTCTGTGTTGCTGCTGACTCATGCTATGTCACGCAGCGCCACTGCTGTTAAGTCTTTTTGAGGCATTCACAAGACAAAGAATAAGATCAACATTAGTCTTTGTCTGCTTACCTAATGTAACGGTACAAAACATTTGGTATTTAATGTTACTTATGCGTAGATGCTTATAGCAAATCTCAGCACAGTTGAGTTAGATTAAATAAGAGGATATTGAGTACAGTTTATTAATGTCTCGTTCGCTATTCCTTCTGCCTAAATTATACTCGATTGCTGTCATGACTTGCAGTTCAAAATTACATTAATGGCTTCCCGTTTCAGAGCATAATTATATTTTTTCCGACTTTTCAGACCTGGTGAGAATCAGGAAATGTGGCCTATAAATGCCCACAAAGCAATTAAAGTCCAACAACAGTATATAAAAAAAAAATCAAAATAACCATTAAGGGGAACATCAGATGTCGAGACGAGATTTCGAAGACAAAGTGCAAACGCAAAACTGTCATGTGACTATTAAAGAGAAAGGGGAATTTTTTTTGGAAATAAGTGCTGATAAGAGCTTTTGATGAAAATAACTCCTTACTGTTGTTCATGAGGGTGGAAATATTCTGCTTTGGTGATTTTGTGTGTGGGTTACGGGAAGAATGTATCTCAGCAAATTCTATGTAACACAAGGCATCAGTGAAGTGAAACTGAAACATCTGACTTTTATAACAGGTCAATGACCCTTAACATGCCGTGAGCTAAACACAGGTCGGACCTTTTACTGTCCCGTGACTTGAATGTGCTTGAAATATCTCTGGATGTAACATAAATAAACAAACCCTGATCTAAAAATCTTAAAAAGTCTACTTGCAAAGTTGCGACACCGCAGTCAATGCACAATGAGTTTTCGGCAACAAATATTTAAAGTAAAAACAGGGCACTTTCAAAGGCGGACAAATGACAAAGACAGTATATTTATGGAAAATATTACGACACAATATCATAAAAGATGTAATGCCATCCTATATCCTGCTTTCACTATGACTAACCAAATGTTTACTTCAGAGTTATGCATCATCATTACTCATTAATTCTTGAATCATGACGTCTACAGACGATTGCACCGCTCAAGAGATAACACAGCATTTGACTTGTTTTACGTCTTTATGGCTTCGGCACTGCAGTTAAAATGTGGGGTGACCATATGAAACATCTGTGTTTTAGTTATTAGGTTAAGTTTGTTTTTTTTTTTTTTTTGTTTGTTTTTTAAAGTCCTTTTCAAGATGTTGGTGCTGAATGCTAAGCAGGCTCAACTGTTGCGACGGGTCTACGATGTGCAGCAGTGTTGTTGGAAGGCACAGGGGGGTATGTTGTGTCCTCCTTGGGTTGAGACCGGTCCATTTGAACCCAGTGGTCTCTATCGGCTTATTGTTCAGCACTGGCTGCGTCCCTCTCCACTGATGTCACAGCATTCCAGGGAGCGGATAAATGAGTTAGTGTTAGGGCAGATGAGCAGCATTGTGGACGGTGCTGATAATAGTGGGCAGAAGGGCGCAAGTGTCGCGGTGCGAGTGTGAATAAAGCACTCGCCAGCTCTCACCAGAACACCTACGAGTCTTCAAGCCATTTGGTCAGTCTGTGTGAAATGATCAACCCTTTAAATGTACATTTTTTTTATGGACGGAGATGTTTTAAGCCATCTCGTGCTTTGCATCTTTCCTATTTGCACAATAGGGACCCTTTCAACTTCAGGAGGCATTTGTGGTCATGTCTCATAAGATCGCTGCTGATACTGACTGGATGGATCGTGTTTTATGTTGACTACACTTTTGCCCCGTCCCTCATATGTGCTGTCCTGACTAAGAGCATCCCTGTCTGGGTCGGTGAATGTTGAGCTTTGTTAATGGCCTTAGTGGCGTAAGCTGGGGGATCTTAGTGTTAGGAAGTCTGGAATAAGCTTTAGAGATATAGAGAATCAAACTTCACTTGAGCTCTGTATCAGGTTTATAGTTTAATACCGAGGTTTCGCTCCGATCCGGGTGTTATAAGGATGCATTTTCTACACGCAAACTGTGAGAAACTTTATAAAGTTAGCAGGGTATGTATTAAAAACCACTACACTGCTCAGCATTAAGAGTCTGTGAGATCCAAGTTGGTTTCGTTAGTCTAAGTCACGTAAGGTATTCCGGTAATAGGTCACAAACTGTCCCTGTGGTCTCTCTTCTCTCGAGGCAAGTGAAAAATGGTCACCAAGTCATAAGCAAGTGAATATCTGGATATTTTGCTGGATCACTCCTCAACTTCTAAGCCACGCGTGCCGTTCAATGTAAAAGTTAAAACTGGTATTATATTTGTGAACTGCTTTTCTATGTAATGCAAAAAGGAATCAACTTTTGTTTTTTTTTTTAATTTGCGTTGGACTGTGGTGACCTTCTTCTACCTGTCTCACAGGTTGACATGCTTGTCTGACATGCATGACGATTTGTGAAGCTTTGACTCGCCGCTGTTAGTCGTATACCCAGCAGGATGGCATGCGCCGGTCTCCCATGGGTTCTGGCAGCACAATACTATCAGCATTCTCAGGAATTTGTTGTGCTTGCTTTAATGCTCACGAGGAAATTGAAACGTGTTATAATCACAACACAAATGAAAGCACAGAGAGAGGATTTCTTATGAAATTTATATTCACTGTTCTCAATAAACCTGTTTTACATGATCGATTAAATTCCTCTTGAAATGCTGAGTTTCTGTATTTTAGTTGTTTTAATTTGTGTTTAATACACACACCTAGTTGCTCAGAGTTTATATTTTCCCCGACAGCTTTTCCTTCAGTTCAGTACAAAGGTGACTAAATGACATTGACATGTGAATTGTGGCCATAAACGAGGAATAGAAAGCGCATCACGGTTTTAAACAAGCATGCGTCAGTTGCTATGCGTATGGTCGAAAACTACAACACAACATGTGACAAATGACGCGACGGGCAGACGGTCACATGCCGAATTCTCCTCATTTCTCCAAATCTGCACCGGGTGAATTCTGAGTACGTTTCTAGAAGGTGTCTGTAATAAACACAGAGCATGTGCGGGTGTAGTAACAATCTAGCGCGGGGCTGAAAAAAAAAACAAAAAACGTATCTCTTTCTTTACAGGTTGTCAACATGCTGCAGTGAGTGATGCACCGAGCCTTGAT
The DNA here is from genome assembly GCF_022458985.1 of Mugil cephalus. Lineage (NCBI taxonomy): Eukaryota > Metazoa > Chordata > Actinopteri > Mugiliformes > Mugilidae > Mugil > Mugil cephalus. Next base: position 9,781,511 of record NC_061782.1, read on the forward strand.
ATTTACGATGGCCATCTTGGGGGTGCAGGGGTGCCCCGACTCGGAGAGCTGCACGACGCCTTCGCCCAACGTGAGCTCCAAGGAGTACTGTTACACTGCTCGAATTCGCAGTACCGTACTCCAGGGTTTGCCTTTCGGAGGGGTGCCCACTGTCCTCGCCCTCGACTTTATGTGCTTCTTGGTGAGTAACTTCCAGCTTCTTTACACCCCCAAAACCGTGTTGGAAATACTTTCAGGAATACCTTGAAGCGCTGACACAACTTTCATTGAGTGGATTTCTGTATTGTAAACAAAGGGCTCAGGGGTGTTGATGCGCTCTGTTTGTTTTGTTCTTCTAGGCGCTGCTGTTTGTGTTCTCCATCTTAAGGAAAGTAGCATGGGACTACGGACGTCTTGCTTTGGTGACTGACGCTGAAAGGTAATTAGAGCTTAGATGAGGTGTACCAATATATTAGCCATTTTTTAAAATTTGTTTTGCTGAGATCATTTTCATTCCTTTAACGAGTTCTAATGGTTAATATGTTACGAATCCAAAAAGACCACAGGGTCCCCAAATTAACTTCTAAATATGTTTTTACCATCTGAAATAATTAATTATACGGTTTTCTTAGAAATGTCCCCTTTATGTATTAACTGACAAATTGTTGTGTGCAAAAGAGGAGACTCTTAACGCAGTGTTTTTAAATCCTGATCAAACACCCTCCCGTGTTGTTTGAGTAGTGGCAAACTGTTGCAGGAGAAGTGAGAGGGTTTTGGCAGTAGTTGTTATAGAGCAGGTTTAGCAGGCAGCAATTCAAATACCTGACGGGTACAAAGGCATTAGGCACTGAATGTCTTCGCAGGGTCTGAAGCCTCATATCACAGGTTGCTTATGTGTCTCTCAGAATATATTATCGACTGTGGCTGAGTGGTATATAGCGTTGAATTCCATTGTGAGCCAAGAAGTGCAGAGAGTTCGGAGATATCCACAGTTTAGTTTGTGAATAGCACTGACTAATATGAAGACCATGGAATATATTCTATTTTTAGACTGAAGCTTATTATGGCTGTAAATGATCATTAATCATTAACACTAGTGCTGGCAGTTCTATTTATTTACATAAAAACAAATATAATTGAGAAAGTGTGATTTATAAAGTCACAATAATATGATATGTGACATAAAACACTTGTTATTGAGCTTGAAACGGCTGCTGGGGTTTGAACCAGCGTTATTAGAAGAGGCCCCGTTTGAGACTTGCTTTCCGAATACATGGCGAGATGATAGCGGGGTGGCCACCTTTGATATGGTGAGAAAGGTACGTTGTGGGCACAGATAGCTGGATCTGTTTTGCAACAGATCCACTCGGCAGTTTATCTGACTTTAGAAGTCTGGCCAATTTCCAAATGCCTTGATGTTTCACCCCCGTCACAGTTTCCTCATTTTGTGGGGACATCAGACCGGGCTCGTGATTATTCTGTGTTACTTTACAAACCGTGGGTCATACTTCTCATTCTTTTAACCTCAATGACACAGGGCCACTGCGCTGATGAGAGCTCAACTAATCGTAGATTTATGTATTGTAAATTAATATCAAGAAGACTTTTATTTTTAGGAAATTATTTATCTTTTATCAGCCAGACCTGCTGGTACATTTATTTTTGTATCCTCCAAGAATAAACGTTACTAGCATTTGACAACTGCTGATCGTTCATAGTAGATGCTAGTTGAAGATAAACTCTGTTTTTTTTGCAAGGATGGTACCTCAGACGAGGAAGTCAGCAGTTTTTCTTGTGATGGCAACATCGCGCTCAGACATTGTCATGCTGTGTTTCTTGATGCATGGTTTGTTGTTGTGATGGAACATAGAAAAATGGTTAGGAGTTATTATAAATTAAAATTCCTCTTGGATCCTTCCTTTTTAATCCCAGCGGCCCATAGTTCCCCGTTATTATATAACGACATGCAGTGGGATATTTTGGGAGAGAATGAGACGGATGTCTGCGCATTGACTTAACAACGAGAACAGTTGTGGAAGCAGCCAAAGTGACGCCCGTCAACCGGGGCTGATTGAGTTAGTGAGCGGCGGAGATCTGACACCGCTGCAGACGTCTTAGACTGTGAACCCTCAAAAGTACAAAAGTGCTCCAGTACCTACATCCTCCTACTGCGTTTGTGTGATGTTACAGCTACATTATTTTTTCAGCTGCATTCGAGCGGAGGATGGGGTTGAAGCTCGGAGGGAGGATGGGAGGGGGTGGCCGCATGGGACGCTTTTGTAACGGACAGGAAATGTAGTTTGCTGTCTCATGACACCGTGCTGACTTGAGATCATTGTCTTTTCAATGTCTATAACTTCTGTAAAGTGGATGCAACCCTGCTAAGACAATCAAAACAGATGTTAATTTTGTTGCAATAGCTCAAGAAGCCATGTCACTTATAAATATAACAAATGGTTAGAAATGCATTCATATAGCTGGATAAATCTGGTTTACCAGAATGTGAATCTCCAGAACTTATTTGAACCACTGCTCTTAATAACCAACAACGGGGTACATTTCATTTCCACTACTAAGCTGAATAGCATTGTTTTGCTTTTTTTTTTTTTTTCCCCCTTTATCAGAAGAATGGATCAGCGGTACAGTCGCCTGGATGAACGGGAATTGTATGTTATCTCTCCATATCACCGACTCACTGCCTCTTTCTTCTTTCCGTTTCCCCCTCTATAGCTAACCTGACTCATAACACTGTCCATTCTGACCAGGCTGCCGTGGGTTTTTGAGGCTCTTCCATTCTCGATGGGTTTTTTTTTTTTTTTATTTCTTCCTTCAGGCATCCAAGTGCCAGGCTCCTAATGATTCTCCCTCTCCTTATCTATCGTGTACTGCTGCTGTTGGCTGTCTCTGTCCTCTCTCACCGTCCTAATCAGATCTGTGTGTGCTAATCTCTGTGTTGACCTCTTTATGAAGCCTGGACTTCTTCTGTGTGAGCGAAACGCATGAGCCACACAGAGGGGACGCTCACGGGGATAGGTAATGCCTCTCTGATGTCTGGTTGTTTGTAGACAGGCCCTAACATGGCACACCTGCATCATATCCTGTCTCCTAAAGTTGAGATGAGCCATTCCTACCTCTCTAAGGAATTTGGGAGACGGCCTCAGGCTTTCTCCTCATTCCATTAGGGATCTCTTAGAGCCCTGGGTGACGTCATCCTTTTATGCTGTAATAAACATCGAATCAGTCTTGGAATTTCAGCAGAGCCAGGGTCCTCATCATATTTCTACAGATATGTATGAGTTGAACTGTTGTAACCTCCTGGAGTCAAATACGTGTACAGTAAATATTAAGCTCTTAATGCCTGGTTACATTCTAGAAAACCCATGGCTCTGCTGGAGAAACTCCATGAATATGATATCCAATCGTCGCTGTGTTTCTGTTTTCCCTCGTGAATGCTCTTTTGTGTAGACATTTACCTTCTAATGTTTTATTGCAACCTTTCCTCTGACAGTGGTGGTGGTGGTGTACTCAAACCCGTTTATAGTGGGCTCCCTAACTCCCTAAGGCTGCATGAAATGTGGCTGCAGAGATTCTTCCCGTGGTTGTTTACCAACCCAACACCTGTGTGTGTGGCCCACGGGGGTGAATCTCTTCAGTCCATTTCAGGGCGTGTGTTTATCGTCTCTGTCTGTGTGTGCGTGTCTCTTACCTTTCCCGTGCCGAAGGTAAACCCGCTCTCCTGAGACCCAGAGAACTAACATCCTGCTATGGTATGTGGTGATGTCGGGTAGTTATGTAACCGTGTGCTCTGTGTTCTCTTCGCTACGTGCAGCGTGGGATCCAATATGACGTCCAACGAGACGCACGAACGCTATGAGCGCCTCACCTCAGTGTCCAGCTCTGTCGACTTTGAGCAAAGAGACAATGTAAGTGTGCAGCTGTCGTGGTAGGAGTGAAATAGGAGCGTCTCCAAACAATACATGGATTCACTTCTGTGCTCTCTTGTTTTGTAGGGTTTCTGCTCCTGGCTAACTGCTATCTTCCGCATCAAGTGAGTCAACCTACTAGCAGCCGGTTGGAAATGAGGACTTTTTTCTGAGTTCACAAAATCTTGTTACATTACTCACTGCAAACTCGATCAGCTGTCCAAAAATGACTGTGCATGGTAGATGCATTGATGGAGAAGTTTTAAGTGAAGAGTTTTAAGTGCTAACCTCACTGACAACACACTTCTTATGAATGCTCCGTAATAAAAATCAGTGAAATGGTTTTAATGTGAAGCTAGAGCAGTGGGAAATGTCAGCAGCAGCGAACAGGCTGGATGACGTCAGCATTAGTTGGCATTTTCTTTCATGTCTAGACATGTTTTTATAGAGATGATCAGAAGTATTAAAAATATTAAAACACAGCAACACATTAGGCTCATCCTCCATTGTCTTTGCAGTAGTTTATCTATTTATTTAAATACAAATGTTTGAAATTGTCACTTCAAGTAGTTGACTTAATTGCCGTGTTCCTTCTGAAGGGATGAAGAGATAAGGGAGAAGTGTGGCGAGGACGCGGTGCATTACTTGTCCTTCCAGCGCCACATCATTGGGCTGCTGGTGGTGGTGGGGGTGCTCTCCGTGGGCATCATCCTGCCCGTTAACTTCTCTGGAAACCTTCTAGGTAAGATGATGAGATTTAGTCTGGGGGGGGGGGGGATCTCTGGTAATTTAATGTTGCTCAATTTTGAAGTCAAGTATAATTTTCCTGCCTTTTCTTTTCGTGGCAGCAGCCGTAGCCTCGGGTTGGGGGACTGGTTAGTCACATTTTCGTGAACCAGAAACCTCAGGCCCAAAATGCTTTTCTGAGTTCTTAGAAAACCGTGACAAAACTGAACTCTAATGTTTAATCCGGTTTTATATTTTGCTGGAGGTTTGCTGAACTTGGTTATATAACTATGGTTATTCATTTATCATGGGGATACTCAAATAACAGTGACTGTAGCTGTAACCAATAAATGACAATATTTTTGGTTAAATGCCAAGCACATTATAGAACACCTTAACCTTAAACTGTTGCTGGAATTATTTGTTTAACGTGAAATTAATCATCAAATATAACTTCGCTCCGGCCTGTGGTGTAGTTAATGGGAAATTATTTTACCAGATGATCCTTTTATTGTTTCAACCATTCCAAGCTGCATTGTGTTCTTTCCAGTTTTTCAAAGTAGTGATTGTCTAGTTTCTTTTACAGAAAACAATGCCTATAGTTTTGGCCGCACCACTATAGCAAATCTTAATGCAGAGTGAGTATTCATTATACAATCCCTTCATTTATTCATTCATTTAGAAGACTGAGAGTATATTGACTTTCATTTTTTTTTTCAAACACTATAAGTAAATCCTTCACTTTTATTTCCCAAGTAACACACTACTATGGCTGCACACCACCTTCGCATTTCTCTACTTGTTACTGACGGTGTACAGCATGAGGCGGCACACGTCCAAGATGCACTACAAGGAGGACGACCTGGTGGGTGGCATGTTTCCAAAAAAATAAATAAAAAAAAAAGTCTCTTCAGACACGTACTTCTAAGCTGCTAGCTCTGTATGTTAATGTGTTTTTGTCGTTTAATTCCCACGCAGGTGAAACGCACATTATTTGTGAACGGAATCTCCAAATACGCGGAGGAGTCCGAGATAAAGCAACACTTTGAGTGAGCGTTCCCTTATCTCTTGGCTGCACGGTCAACATCTCACACTTCTTAAATTTGTCTGCCTGCTAAAATGTTACACTGGTCTGCCAGCGTGGCCATAAGCCGCCTGGTAACTGTATTAAGGTGTATGAGAGCCATGCCTTTTCTTGTTAAAACAGCTGCCCTGTCATGGTCCTTATGACTGGGATCAGACAATGGCAGGCCTATATGTGTAATCGTCCTTAATCGAAGCCAGATGAGCACAATTAAGCAAGTCATGTGTCGAGCTGGTCTAAGACTAAAAAGGGCATCTTTAGCCCGACTTCCGTGATGTGACATTTCCTCTTGTACTGCAGGAAGGCTTGAGTACAATCTAAAAAGAAAAAAAAAAAGAAATGAGAAAAGATATACTATAAACACACTTAGCTGTTGTTTATGAAGTTATACTGTATATGTCTGCGTTTGTGTACTTATAAAAATGTTCTCCTCTCTCCTGTCCCACCTATTTCCCAGGACTGCATATGAAAACTGTGTTGTGCTGGAAGCTCGTTCCTGTTACGACGTAGCCAAGCTCATGAATCTCGGCTCAGAAAGGTACGCGTGCCAGCGTGTCGGCCATTGTCGTTGCATTTTGAAGCGTACTCTGGGAGTGTCAGATTTTTTTTTTTTCCCGTCTAACACAGTGGATGTTTTGTATACAGGAAGAAGGCAGAGCGCAGCAAGAAATTCTTTCTCGACCTAAAGAACAAGGAGCATGTTGACACCATGATCAACCCGAAGCCCTGTGGACACCTCTGCTGTTGCATCATTAAAGGCTGCGAGCAGGTCAGAGTGACAAACCTTAACGTTATCTGACAGCAACACTCTCTGCGTTCTTGTTTACAAGCTGATACATGTAACAGTTCGAGGATGATGATAAGAACCGCTTGTACTGGATTTTAAAGCTGAAGTAGAGAAACAGGAAAAGCGTAACCAGTTTTAATGCCTGTATAATACGGTCATTATCATTAAACTACTGTCGGCTGTGACGGGAAAACTAAATTCATTATTGCATTGCTGAACGATGACAATGATGACCATTTAGTTCATATTTAATAGCAGGCCCATGTGACACGGTAAATGGTTGAATGAGAAAACTGGATTAGTGTGATATATGGTACATAAATGGAGACTGCATTTTTGCATTTTTGAGCTCATGGTTGTTGTTTTTAAATCTGATTCGATTTAATTTTTATAACATGCATTGGTTCTGCTAGACAGTGAGTGTATATATTGGAAGCAAATAAAATATGAGCGTAAAAATGTCTCAGACTGACTAATTCTTTGTCCCGCACAGGAAGAGGCAGTGGCCTACTACACCAAGCTGGAGTCCCAATTAAGGGATGATTACAGGAAGGAGCGAGAGAAGGTTAACAGGAAACCTTTGGGAATGGCCTTCGTTACCTTCCAGAACGAGTCCATAACTGCCATGTACGTATAACGCCTTTGCGTGGAGTAAAACCTGTGAACATAAACAAGTTGTGAGTTGTGTCTGTAATGTAAGTTCTGCGTCCGTCCTCAGAATTTTAAAGGACTTCAATGCTTGCAAGTGTCAGGGCTGTCACTGCCGCCGCGAGCCCAAGGTGTCTCAGTTCAGCAGCAAGCTGCACACGCACAACTGGACGGTCAGCTACGCTCCCGATCCACAAAATGTCTACTGGTAAGAACACATTCGACGCTTACTGAGAACTTTGGCTGCATTTTGCCAGAACAAAAGTGCCACAAACCAACTGGATTGTTATTTGTAGCGCTCTAAATGTAACATGCAGGAAGGAATAATTAGTCTTGTCGATGTCGAAGAGATTTACTCTCTCCAGACGATATATTGGTATTTGAGCTGCGGTATCGGCTTACTGGCCAGCTGTGTCCATAACTGCAGGTCATCTCGGAGTGTATGTCTAACCGTTGCATAACCTTTATCCCACAGGGAGCATCTGTCAGTGGGTGGAATCTCCTGGTGGCTCCGCTGCTTGATAATCAACATTGTCCTCTTCCTCCTCCTCTTCTTCCTCACCACCCCGGCCATCATCATCACCACTATGGACAAGTTCAATGTTACCAAGCCAGTGGAGTACCTAAATGTGAGTGTTCACACTCCACTCCACATTCCTTTTTTGTGTGTTATTACTGGGATCTTTGCAAGTGAGACAAAAGGAGAAACAATAAGCAATCACATCACAAGAGGCACGGGAATCAATCTTGACACAAACTTGTGTGTTTCTCTGATCTGTTCTCCAGAATCCAATTATCACCCAGTTCTTCCCCACCCTCCTCCTGTGGTCATTCTCCGCCTTACTTCCCACCATCGTCTACTACTCTGCCTTCTTCGAAGCCCACTGGACCCGGTATAGTTTGCATTTTCTTTAGTCAATTGTAAAATTTTTTTGTTCATTCCTGTTGGATGTTTATGTGGTTTTAATATTGCGCATTCATTTTGTAATATGTGTCAATGTTTAATTTGATCGTGCAGGTCAGGAGAGAACAGGACTACAATGCATAAATGCTACACTTTCTTGATCTTTATGGTCCTGTTGCTGCCCTCCCTGGGACTCACCAGGTATAACATGTTTTTGATTTACACCTGGTAATACGATGAAATGTAAAGCAATCAGTCGATCTTAATATGTGTCTTTCTGTCGTTGGATTTTTGCAGTTTGGATGTTTTCTTCCGGTGGCTTTTTGACAAAAGATTCTTGGCGGACGCTGCAGTGAGATTTGAGTAAGTACTGACAATCTGGTTTAGATCGTAAGTAGCAGCCGTTAATTTCATCCATTAATCTGACTTTTGACTTCCGTCTTCAGTGATTCTGACCTTTTCTTTTGCTCTTTAGGTGTGTGTTCCTACCTGACAATGGAGCCTTCTTTGTCAACTATGTCATCGCGTCTGCGTTCATCGGTAATGCCAACGACCTGCTGAGGATCCCTGGGTTACTCATGTACATGATCCGCCTCTGCCTGGCTCGCTCTGCGGCTGAGCGCAAGAACGTCAAAAGGGTTAGTGCGGCCTTCAATGGAAGTAGTATGGAAGTAGCATATAGTCACATGTCTGCCGGTGTCAGACCATCGGTCTGCGTTCGTGACCCTAGTTTTTGCAGAGTGTGACACTCTTTAAGAGACACCACCTTATTGAGCCATTGCTCAACAGAAGAGAAATGATGACAAAACAAAACAGCGATGTTCAGTTGGTAAACAGGTTCCTCTTTTCTTTACATCTTCGTCTCATCGGAACATTCAAATGCATAAATACTTTTGCAGCAGCGTGATCACCTAGAATGTATAAACTGAAGACCGACTGATCTGCGTGATTCAGGAGAGGCCAGGGGTAGCTCTGCTGGTTTCACTTTAATATTGACAAATGCAGATTGCTGCCATTTGTGGATCCGATAAGAAGTTATTTGCTTTTGGCTGAAGTGTTTGCGGTGTGTTCAAGTGCAAATTTTTGGTCCAGGCAAGGGCAGTGAGAGGCGACGTCACAGTCGATTTGATATCAGTTCATACCTTTAAGCGTCACGTTGGGCACTGGTAGCAGGATTTATTACTTCTGTTAAGTGAACTACTACTTACAAGAGATAATATTAATTCATTAATCTGATGCCTGTTCTCAGGGCTCTTGATCTTTTTGTAATTGTGGGTCCAAATGTTTCGTTGTATTATTGTTTGTTTCGATATTGTCTGCCTGCGTATTTTTTGGTTTGTTTTGTCTGCATGATTGTATGATTTGTAGTTGTGAGGTCTTAAAGTCTTCTGTGTTTGTGTTGTGTAAGTATCTGCGGGACTATGACTGAAATTTAGCGCTTGTGCTAAGTTTGTCGCATTTACACTGATGCCTAATGCACCAGCATTGATTCGTGTGCATCGTCTCAATTCAATAAATTAATAAATTAAATTAAATATGTTGCTCATTATGTTGTTTCTCTATAGCACCAAGCCTATGAGTTCCAGTTCGGGGCTGCCTATGCCTGGATGATGTGTGTCTTCACTGTGGTCATGACCTACAGCATCACCTGCCCAATCATTGTCCCTTTTGGTGAGTTCTGCTGTTCAATAACCCTGTTAGGTTACTGAGATAGTGTACTGATTGAATGACCGCAGGAAAAACATGCAGAGGGCAGGCAGCGTTCAGTGGCTCTGTTCTTCATACACAAGCTTATCGGACATAATTGGATTAGTTCCACTGATGGTTTTGCCTCTCTTCTCTGTGCAGGCCTGATGTACATGTTGCTCAAACACCTGGCAGACAGATACAACATGTACTATGCCTACCTGCCATCCAAACTGGACAAGAAGATCCACTCTGGGGCCGTGAACCAAGTGGTGGCTGCTCCTATCCTCTGCCTTTTCTGGCTTCTTTTCTTCTCCACTGTTCGCTCGGGTAAGAAGAGGACTCCATCTACAGGCCACGAATGTCCTAACACAGTCGTATGAGTTATAGTGTCTGGTTATACATTAAGCAAATATCTCCCCCCTTTCTTTCCCTCAGGGTTTACAGCTGCGACGTCCATGTTTACATTTGTGGTTTTGATCATTACAATCATCATTTGCCTCTCTCACGTCTGCTTTGGACATTTTAAATATCTCAGTGCGCACAACTACAAGGTACAACCATCACCAGCCTTTTTCTGCTCTTCTGATTTATATTTTCTGTGGCGTAAAGTATTTCAGACCATCTTTTTATTTAAATATGTGTATGTTAAATACGTGCTTTCTGTTCAAGATTGACCCCCAGATGGATATATCGGACGAAGAACGTCAAGCAGGCCCTGCTGTTTCTACCAAGGCAGCTGTATGTATTAAGCAATTTTTATTTTGTATCGCTCTGGGCCTCAGGGTCAAAATGAACATAGTCAACATTTACAAACTTTAGCAATACATCCTGACTATGACAGTTGTACATAGGAGGAACTGTGGTGAACTCTGGTCTGGAGAACTACCATATTTCCATGTGCACAATAAAACTGTTTCTATTAAGATCAAAGCTGAGAAAATGTAAATAAAGCACAAAACGCTAGATAAAGAGATGAAGAATGCTGTAGTTTTACTACTAAAAAATATAACTTGAGGAGGATTTATTAGCATTTTGAACAGGCTTCGGTTTATGCACTTCAGCAAAGTGATTAAAATATATTTTTCTCAGCTGTAGAAAGTTTTTGCAAAAAAAGTAGGGATGTCCGATAATATCGGCCAACCGATAATCTCGGCCGATATTAGCCTATTTTTGTAATATCTGTTCATATCGTTATCGGTTTAACCACCGATAATGTAAACAGATAACACAATGCCCAGGTTCTGCTGCTGCTGCCTGTGGGGTCCTGAAACATTTACCGGCGCGTGATTGATGACCTCATCAAACTGCATCCGTAGCCAAAACAACAACAACACAGTATCTAGTGTGGCTAACAGGTTGCTTGCTACCTAAAATTAGTCCCGGCGAAAAAAACAAACAAACGCCTGCATATATCGGTATACCATATCGGTTGATATCGGAATTGGAAATTAAGAATTTGGACAATATCTGCAAAAAGTCAATATTGGACACCCCTAAAGAAAAAAAAAAAAAGTTATTTTGTTTTCAGTGGCATTAAATGCGACCTCCAGAATCAGAAAATACTTTATTGCCAAGTATATTTGTACATACAAGGAAATTGCCTTGGTGTTCGTTGCATAAAAAATATAAAATTAGATGAAATAAATAAATCGTAAACATATAAAAAAAAATATATTCATTGTACAATGCAACAAGAGGAACATTTACAGTGGGACGGTGGTGGGTTTCATGTGTTCTTCAGACTTTGACATTCTGCTATCTTTCTTATTCTTCCCCCACAGCAAATGTACATCGCTCAGATACTTCAGGATCCAAATTCGGAGGAAGCGGGTTCAGGCAGTGGCGAGGATGACGGCCAGGGGTCCTCGCAGGACGAGGAAATAATCAGTGTGGAAAATGGCCTGAATGAGGACTTCCAGTCTGGTGAGGACAGCCTCATTGACAATGAAGTGCGGCAATGATGCTGCCTGAAGCTTAACTTGAGGAGTGCACTGAATATGTGAATTACACAAGGAACTGAACCAACAGTTCTCCAAAGCATCTCAACCTCCATCGAGGGACTTAACACTAACTTAAAGCACACTGTCTACTAAGGATTAAACGGATTGTGGCAAAAAGGACTCTTGCATTACCTTCATTGGGTCTCACCAAACTACGTCTTCTGTATAACTGCAGAGGGAGTCTACACTGACAATGCGAGGGGCAGCAACATCTCTCGCTCCGACATAGCTGAGGCACGCCCCAAATTACTGCACAAGGACCAATGAAAGAGGACACTAATGCACATATGAAGAATTGTATGCCTTGTCTCGTGAGGGGGAATGCTTTTCTGTCTGTGTTTCCTTAACATTATTGCACTTGAACAAGAGGACCCGTAAGCTCAAGGTACTGCAGTGTGGCATGAAAATTCAAAAGGTTGGGGGACGGGGGGGGGTTTCCCACAATCCTTTGCCAGTGTTTCTGCTCTTGTCTGCACTAGATGCTTCCCCCTGCATAATCAGCTTATGAGAGAGACGAGCAAGAGGGTAGTTTCCATGCCAACGGTTAGCCGAGTCTGTGCAGGTGTGCAGATGTGATTATTTCTAATTGTTCTTCCAATTCCATAGAAGCCTTTACAAATAAATTTTAAAAAAAAAAAAAGGAAAGTTTTTGCTACTAACACTCCTGGAAGCTTTGACACTACACACTTACAAACCTCTGGATTTGTAATTTAACTATTTTTTTTTTTTTTTGACATGGTATTTATTTATAGGCATTTATAGAAATACCCCTGAAACTGTGGAAGAAGATAATTATTATCTTGGCACACTACATTGAAAAGGATCTCATTAAAGTTCAGTCTCTGAGCCTGAGTTGGGACTGCTGCTACTGATGCTGCCCCCAGAAGGGGAAAATCTTTGCACAGCTGCGTGCAGGAGGCCTGTGGAAATTTTGTGTGTTTGGTTCAGAGGAAGGAGAGCTAGGCCTTTTTATTTTTATTTTTTAAGGTGTTCCTGGGTCAAATAACACCCACTGTGACTGGTTCTTTATTTGTTGTTTTCATTTGTATCTTTTTTTGTTTTGTTTATATGTTTACGTCTTTTTGTAGAGATTTTGAAATTTAGCGTTCGGTTTAGGTCGCTATGGATGACGTCTCTCCGTCAGTGTTTGGTAGACATCGTACAGGTATATTGAGCATTGTTACAGTTCCACAAATCTCGGGTTCGGCTGCATGAGAGGGTTTTTTACCAGTTACAGGGGATCAGGTCCAAATCTATACATACATCTACTATGCCGCTTCCTGTGTTGCTACGAATTTAGTCAAGCTTAAGGCCACAGTTGTACATTCCAGGTGTAGATCCGGCTCTGTCAGGCCTCCACCGTAACAACTCTTGCATACTAAAAACACGCAGATTAAATGTTCCTAACATATCCCTGACCTGCCTCAGCCATACGACAAATACATGTACGTAAAGATAACACTAAAGTTAAAGTGAAATGCAGTGATCTTACTCAGGATTTATCTTGCAAAGTACCACTACTGTTATTATCGGAGCATAACATGATAAAATGTATTATCCAGCTATGGGAAATGTGCACTAATCCTTCTTTCACTTATATGACTGACAGGGAAGGGCACACTCCCCGTTGGTGTGATGACGACAATGGTGAACATAAACTGTTAACGTAGTTTGTCCATCGGTATGTTAGCGACACTTCTGGGTATATTATCATGGTACTAAGAGAATTGTTTGACACCATTGAGTCTGGAGCTCTTCTAGTCATGATAAGGTGATTTTATTTTTATTTTTTTTTTATACCTCTTCATTTTTTATACCTCTGAGATGTCTTGAAATCTCTGAATGTGTCCTGTCCAAATAACATACACTGTCCAACCTTGAGGGAGATGCTTCAAATCTCTGCTTGTCTAACTCCATTTTTTTAAAAGCTCTGAATGTAGATTAATTCCTGACCTTTAGCTAAAGCAAAAATGGCCTGAGTCATAAGAGTGACTGCTGTATTAAAAGAAGCTCAGTTGCTAACCAGATATTGAATGGTTTTATACTGTTAAAAAACAAAACAAACAAAAAAAAAACTTACTGATGTCCCGTCTAATGTCACGGCATTTCATTTGAGGATAGATTTGTCAGTCTGATGGCTGCAATGATTTCTAATAGTCTTTTTGCTAATTCCATGTGTCCGTGATGATTTATTTTATTCTAGATTATCTTTATAAGATCTGTATAGACAGCCAGACTCACTGGAAATGAATGGATTGTTTTCTGTTAAACAGCCATGCTCTACTAGAAGTTCTCAGCTTGTTCCTACCATGTATTCAGAATGGGTAGTAAAACGTCTCTGCGCCTCAAAACTGTGCACAACTAGAATGTGTTTTTTCTGTGCTTTGCCTTTTTTTTCTTTTCTTTTTTTTTTTAGGTTTAGCTTTTTCTAGATAAGGACAGTAACTTTAGCAGAACATTTTTATTTTATTTTGTTTTTGTTTTTGCAAAGGGCCATGTGTACAACAGGTATGTATTGTGTATATCTGTGTTTCTCTGGAGCTCTTTCAACAATAAATCCGTATTTAATCAAGCTGGTTGACAGTAAGAGTTTCTGTTTAACAATATTGTGATGATCAGCTGATGACAGATCAGCCGCAACATTAAAACCACCGACAGGAGAAGTTAGTAACATTGATCATCTTGTGACAATGCAACGTTATGCTGGGAAACTTTTGAACTTCATATTCATGAGCCTGTTACTACCACCCACCTACACCCCCCAACGCAAAACAATGACACTCTTTGACGGCAGCAGGATGCAGCCTGACACATGTGCACACACAAAACCGGTTTAAGAACAACTAAAAAATAAACACGCACACACATGAAAAACATCACAAGGTGTTGAGCTAACGTCTAAATTCACTAGATCCAAAATTGATCGAGTACCTGTGGGGTGCACTGGAGCAAGTGTGATCTACAGAGGCTCCTCCCCTTAACCCATAGGACCCAAAAACCTCCCATTAAACAACATTTTGTTGCCAGACACCACAGGACAACCCTCAGAAGGCCCATGTCCATTGTCTGATGAGTCACAACTGTTTTGGAGGCACAAGGAAGACTTGCACAATATTAGGAAGCTGGTCATAATGTTATGCCTGATCAACGAGCTCGCAGGATTATCAAGCAACATAAAGTAGCAGCGTCCAATCTAGTATGACCAGTATGCTGATTCATAATTTCCCTTCAGGGATGAATAAAGCCATCCATCCATCCATCCATCCATCCATCCATCCATCCATCCATCCATCCATCCGATTTTAGACTTGTTCTAAACTCACCCTTGAAAACAATTCCTCACACTATAAAATATACAAATAAATAGGTTGGCAAACAGGGGAAAACTCTGGAATTGTTTTCTCAAACACGTGGCTGTTTCCCAAAGGTAATTGAGGAAAGTCCCAAAAAAAAAAAAAAAAGTTTACCAAAGGTTCCTGTTGTTAGGGTTAGTTTACTAAATGGGTGGTGCACAGAAATAGTATATTTCACAATTCTGCTTGGTATGTTCAGTGGCAGAGGATGGCTAGTGCTAGCAATGCTACTACATTAGGTGTAAATAGACATTTCTGAGTATGTGATGTGACATTATAACCAACACTCGTGCCTCCCTGACACAGTGTTGTAGTATTTGTATTAATTCTGTGACTGTGGTCATAACGTGCACTGCCCAAGTGCAACAGAGAGAAAGCAGTGTACCAGGTTAACCATTAGCCAGGTTAGCACGCTGGGGCTAATTTTGTACCATATAGACCAGGGGTGTCAAACTCATTTTAGTTCAGGGGTCACATACAGCAAAGTATGTAATGAACAACTGGACACGTCTCAAGAAAAAGAAGTGCAGTTTCTGTACAGTTCTATGTCTCAGTGTTATGTCCACAACCCTTACTAAAACTGTGAACCCTTTGGAAAAGCTATTACTTTTAATGGAAAAATTGCAGATAATAGCTTCAGTGTAATTTTAGCACTTTACACATACATCCCTTAGGCCAGACTAGACCTTCTGGCGGGCCACTTACAGACTAAATACTATATCTATGGTCCAAGCAGCACCTTTCAACAAATAAGAGCACGTACGTCGGGGGAATGTTTCACAGACGTTCAGGGAACATTCCCTGGAAGTTTCTTGAAGGATACTATCTTCCAGATCAGTGCTCGTCAAAACAAACAGTTCTTTTAACAATTTCATATCAGTGAACTGTCAGTGAAATGTCTGTCGGATATCGTTCAATCTGCTACTCCAGATGACAGATCGCTTTTGTGCATTACGCTGTGAAGGAATGTGTCTATAAAAAGCCCAGTGACCATATTTAGTCCGGCCACACATACACATTTTTTTTTTTTTTTTTAACTGGGAACACGCTTCATAGTCAAGTTGAATTTTGCTCAGACTTGTCATCCCTCATTACTGCACTGCATTTACCTTTTTTATTGTCAGGGCCTAAGGATGTATAGGTGTTTACTAGATTAAATTTCAACAGCATAAATTTTTTTTTCCCCTTGTTCGGTCACGTGACATGTTTTTTTTATAAGAAGTTTTTTTTTTAAACGCATGAGTTTAAACTGGTGTGTGGTTTATTCATTTTGGAGGCGGCGGCGGGGGTGTGTGGAGGGTGCAGTTCCCGGTGTCTGCCACTAGGTGGTGCTCGGGAGGTGGGGTTCCGCCGCGGTGCAAAAGAGGAGGGAGACCGAGGTGCGACGTGGAAAGGCACTCGTGTCTTTTACAATAAACAAGTGACACCCAGCCGCACAATGAGCACAGCCTACCCGCTCTCAGGAGGTACTAACGCCGAGATGCAGCGCGACGTGAAACCGGACCTCCTGTTGTGTTAGGAAGAAGTCGTCGCCATGGAGGGGGGGTTGACTATCACTTTTATATCCGTGGCGATGTTTGTAGGTTCCTTTTTACTTGGATTCTTCCCGCTGTTGTTCAAGTTCTCACAGGTAAGTCTTTTAGACTCGATTTCTCAAAGACTTTACGGTCAGCGGTGTTTATCTTTATGTGCGCCTGACTTTCTGTCTTGGAATTTGGTCTCACGATCCCCGGTATATTAGTGTGTACTGTGTGTGTGTGTGTGTGTGTGTGTGTGTGTGTGTGGGATTTCACCCATCATCAGCTGATCTCACATGTTCGTCCGCAGAAAAGCCTTCAGTTCGTCTCCATCCTGGGGGCCGGTCTGCTGTGCGGGACAGCACTTGCCATCACCATCCCGGAGGGGGTGGGCTTGCTGGAGGAGTCTTGGAAAGGTGAGTAAACTCCAGACTCTCACTAGGGGGGGAATGAACAGAGAGGGTCACGACCTCCCAGACCTCTTTCACTGGTTGCCTTGGCAACACATCAGACGCAGTCCACCTAAGTAGCACCTGAGTGTTTGTTTGTGCCCCTCTCCGCATGATTAATGAGGCACATGCGGATGAAAAGCAGAGTGAGTGATGTAAATATATGCTGCCTGGCCTATTTTATTTGTGTGTGTTTGTGTGTGTGTGTGGATTTGATTAAAAGCTGTTTCATCTTCCCTCCTCCAGCGTCCTCCTCCTCCTCTGATGTGCCACCTGGTGTGAATGCCAGCGACAAAAGTTCCACAGAGACGAGCGCCCCACCCAGGTTCTACATTGGCGTGGCTTTGACGTTCGGCTTCACCTTCATGTTTGTCGTTGACCAGATCGGGAGTTACTTTTCCACGAGGGGCAAGTTGGCACAACTCCCGCACCAGCTCCAGTTTTTCCTTTCTTTATTTTTTGATTTATTTCTGGCACACCCACAGACATGTTCTCGTTAATCACCTTGCCGCGTGCGACGTTTCGTTTCAGACCAAACCAGCAGCTCGTATAACAGCGTCCACATAACCGCCACGTTGGGCCTGGTTATTCATGCTGCAGGTACACTTACACATCCACATGTTTGCTTGAGACACATATAGAAAATAGCTGAAGGTGTTCCTGCCCTCATGTGACTCAGCATGTGATTCCCTCCCCTCCCTGCTTTAGCCCTTTGTGTTTCAGCTTTAGTTTGTGTAGCATAGCCTTGAGCTCTTGTCCCAAATTTTTGCACACAACCCGCTAAATTAATATAACGTTAAATTGCCTGAACATTTGCACACAGAAGTCAATCAGGTTGTTGTGATGGTTAATGAGACTTTTGACTGCTCACAGCTGATGGGTTCGCTCTGGGAGCTGCCGTATCCACGGGTCAAGTGACGGTACAGATCATCGTGTTTTTCGCTGTGATTTTACACAAGGTGAGGAGACGCTTCAGTGAAGCCTCAAACAGTTTTTGATGGAGCTGAAGCTAACATCTCTCTCGTCTCCTGTAGGCGCCGGCGGCTTTTGGTTTGGTCTCCTTCCTGATGCACTCGGGCCTCGAAAAGAAGCACATTCAAGGACATTTGCTGGCCTTCTCAGCTGCAGCACCTATAGTTGCCATCACCACTTACTTCATATTACACGCAGTAAGAAAGCCGCCCTGTATCCATCTGAAAGAAGTCGCATTATATCCTAATTATATGGAGTATTACAGTATTATTTGACGTCACGCGTGTCCTGTCCACAGTCTGGTGGTTCATCTCAGAACCAGCTCAGCGCCACGGGAGTTGGGATGCTCTTCTCAGCCGGGACCTTCCTCTACGTGGCCACGGTTCACGTCCTCCCCGAGATCAGCAACAACAGGTCAGGCCACCCCCCCTCTGACCTGCAGCAGTTCGCTGGACCCGAGGGGCACCAGCACCGACACCTGGGGCTCCTGGAGAGCCTCACTCTCATCCTCGGCGTGGGCTTTCCCATGCTGTTGGCTCTCGGGCTGCACGACGACTAAAATTTCGAACTTTGTGCAAAAATTATAGAAGATTCCCGAGCACTTGTCTGATGCTTTGCTGCACCACCGGGTGAACACCTGTATGACACTTAGAAGCTTAGAAGAAAAGAAATGTGCCTTGGAAGGACATTTTTTTCTTAGAGCTTAGAGTTTCAGTGAAAGCGCGGCTATTGTTTGTGTGTCAGCAGCTTTCTAGAGGGTGTAAAGAATCGGGTGGCCAATGTGTTGTCCTCAGGAGGCTTAGTTTGCATTTCAAGAAACCAAAAAGGGTGTCATTCGCTTTCATGGTCCTTTGTGTTCAAGGTGAAAACTGGATAGATTTACAGGAACAACCAAAAAATTTTTAAAAAAAACACTCCTTCTTAGATTATGAGAGATCTGGGTCGTACACGTTACCCAGCCGTGTTTGTTCAGTCAGGAGTCCAAAAGCAGGCTCAGATTTTCTGTTTGCTCTTGTGTCACAGTGGAATTTACCAGGAGATAAGATGTGAAATTAGTATTAGGTTTCTTTTGAAGGCGAAAGGTTTTGTAACATTGCATCTGGAAAAGCATTATTCAAGGAAATGCATTTTAATATAAAAGTTCAGCACCAAGTCTTTACTTGGTGAAGGTTGTGACATTCAGCACTTTTTTCACAATTTAAAATAGAAAGACAAAGAGCGAGAGCTGCTTATTTAACCGTGTCTTCATTTTGTTGTTGTGTTTTGTTGCACTGTTGAAATCTATTGTGTTATACTGACACTTGTTGCTATGATTTTGACAACCCTGTTTTAGTCAGTTGGCTAGATGTTAGTGTTTAATTCAGTGCAGTTTAACAGCACCAACAGCACAGTTTCAACATAAACTGAACATTATGAGGGTCATTGAGGAAGATTTAGTGCATGACCGTTGTGTTAGAAAGTATTAGTCTTCACAGGTGTACCTAACAAAGTGAGGTACAGTGAGAACAAATCCAGCTTTACCGCATGTTTCAAGTGTCAGACGGTAGGTACTTTATGTCACCACGGGGTCATCATAGTGGGTTATTACGGACTTAACGAACTAAGGTCACGTAACGTCGAATGACTCCTGCTGTTTTTCCTTCAGTTCCCTTCTATAGAGTTCTTAAAATATAAAATATATTAAATTAAAACATGTCTTACTGTCTTGCTCTTTTTCTCCACACGACACAGCATTAAAACCGTCCGATTCAGATTTTGCGATTTGCGTTAATTACGAAAAACAAAAAGTAATTTTACACTTAAAGTAGATTTATTAATTCATTTGTAATAAAACATACACAAATATGGGAAGGCAAGCAAATACATAATTTGAAACTAAATTCAACACTTGTTACAGTGGTCTTGCTTTAATTTCCCGTCTCATTTACTTTGGCCAGGTGTCATGTTAGGAGACAGTGACAAGACTAGTCAGGTGACGAGAAAAAAAAAACAGAATGTTGGTCAGCTACACATTAACCAGCAATGGGGCCTATTAACGCCATTACAGCTCATTCAGATTCTTGCAGTTTGGCCTCTCATTTGAACTTCCTGCTGGCGGCTGTGATGTCAGCGTTCAAGCATCTGATGGTTTTTAACCCTTCGCTCTCTGGTCTGCAGCCTTCACCTGCACCACAGGCTTAAAACTAATCTGTCACAGTTTACCATGCAACTCATAGCTCACCATTAGGTTGAGGCCGTAGTTCTACTTTGTGCGGTGTTGGATCACGCACTGGAAATGGGCTGAGTGAAACAAACAAAAGTTTTGGTTATATCACACAGCAGTGGTTGTCGGCTTAAAGGTCAGCCCTCCTCGAGAGGTCTAAACTAAAGATGTATTACCAGGATATGAGTTCTTGAACACTGTTTACAACATGTATCCTGACGGAGGACAGAGGATGGGACCACATTTTATAGGATCACAATAAAAAATAAACTTTTTTAATGTTTTGTCCCAGTCGCTAAACTGTACTACGTAGTTTACTTTGACGCTTTTATACATTTAAATGCCATTGTACACATATAACATGCAAAACAATAGGGCACAATCACACTGAGTCTGACAGTACAAGTCATTAAACTCTTAAAAAGCCAATTAACATTCTGTTTGTGACCTCACAACGGTTCTGACTTCCTAATAATCTGCCTGTTTCTCTCCTTCACCTTTTTAACCCTTTCTTCTGATATTCACAATTATCCAACTAGAAGAAGAAATTATCTCCATCTTCCATTCTGTCGTACATCCAAACAAAATTGCATCACCTTTGAATATCCCAAACTTTCCCTCATTTAAAGATGAGCTTAAAAAAGATTTCCATTATGTTTCCTTATTATTCTTTTTCATGTTTTTGAACTGTATTGTACCTTATCATTGGATTTCCCCGCCGTCTGATTAACTATTAATGTTCATTCTCAGATCTCCCAGCACCGTATTGTAAACTATTCACTGTTTGTGCTTTTTTTTAAAAAATATATTGTACAAAAAAATAAACTGGACTAAAACTAATCCCAACATTAAACATGATCCTCCCCTTTTAGCTAGACTTGCTCACAAACTTTTATGGAAAGTGCAGATAGTAGGAATGTTTTCCTATATTCCTCTAAGACCTTCACTTAATTTAATTTTATTTGCTGGTCATTTTTTAGCAGCTCTTGAGGGTTTTCAATAAAGCCTGAATTGTATTTAACACAGTGGGAGGATACGAGCATGTTGAGAGTCTTTCAGAAGGCAGACCTCGGGGGGTTAATCATTTCTTTCACAGTTTCATGCGGCCTATGGAGGCAGTCAGCTGAGCCTCCAGAGCCATCTGATGAAAGGTCCGGCTTTGTGTCTGCTGCCTCACTCGCTCCCTCATGTGAAAGGAGGCCCGGGCCAGCCTCTGCGCCTCCTCCTGTATCTGCTCTCGCTGCCTTCTCAGCCTCTCTCTCTTCCAGTCCTTCATGGAGACGGAGCTCTCCCTGACCCTCCTCATAGCCTCCTCTTCTCTCTGTATCTTCTCCCTGAGCCTCTGGTGACTGACCTGCCTGTGTCTGTTGTGCTGCTGTGTCTGCTGAGCTCGGCTCCTGCGCTGGGCCGAGGCGTGCAGGGCGGCCCGCTCCATGCGACGCTGGCTCAGTTGGACCAGGATCTGTTTGTGCGTGAGCCACTGGGTGCTTTGCTGCTTGGCCCTCTGCTGCGCCCTCTGGATCTGCTCCTCCTCCATTGCCGCCCGCTCCTGAAGCTCCCTCAGCCGTGCCTCGACGCCCCGGGCCCGTTTCTCACAGGAGTGGTGCAGCTTCTTTTCCAGTGCGCTCCTCATCTGTTGCTCCTCTTCCTCCACCTGTTGCTCCACCTGGCGTTTCAAAAGGACGTGTCGTAGAAGCTCCCTGCGGTTTTCCTCCTGCAGCTTCTTGCGCTCCTTCTTCTTCTGCAGCCCTTTGCTCCTCCGGGCCTTCTCCTCCTTCTCCACTGCGACCCGTCTCTCCTTCTCTCGCTCCCATTCCTGCGCCTCCTCTTTCTCCCTCAGCAGCTTCTCCTGGCAGTGTTTTCGCTCCTCTGCCTCCTTCTGTGCACGCTCCATCTTTTCCCTGCGCTGAACCTCCACCTCCTCTTTCAACCTCCTCCGGCGGTCTTCCTCCAGCAGCACCTCCTGCTCGAGCTGCTCCGCCCTCTCTTTCTCCTGAGACTCCCTCAGCCTCCTGCGGGCCTCCAGCTCCCTGTTCCAGCGTTTCAAACTCTGCTTCAGCTTCCTCCGCCTCCGCTTTTCCGCTTCAGCGTGCTCTGCCTCCTGTTGTCTGAGGGCCTCCTGTCTTTTTTGCTCCTCCTGCTGGCAGAGGCTCAGGCGATCCTGCTCCTCCTGATGCTTCACAAGCATGAGGGCAGCTATCTTGCAGTCTCTCTCTGACACAGTGATGCACATGTCCTTTTTAATGCCCTTGGTCAGCCTCTGCAGCTCCATCTCAGTAGCTGGGGAGTGTCGGAGGTCTCCCAGGTTGAAGCTGCTGACTGTGCTCCTGTCTGGGTCTCTTTTACCAGCGAGAGAGTTGGAGGACTTGCAAACAGATTTCCTTTTAAAACAGAGATCTGCATAGGCGATGGGCCCTGTTGTCAGGCTGTGATCCTTTAGTTTGGCGTCTGGCAGCACTTCCAAGCCTGGGGCTTTATTGCTACCTGGCCGCCTGTCCCCTGTCGCCTGGATAATCCTCTCTCGCTCCTCTCGGCACATTTGCAGAAGTTTCATTCTTTCCTTTTCGTAGGAGTCATGCATGACTCTCATCGCCTCGAAAGGCAATGCATTTTGTTCAGCCATCAACTCGTTTAATGATTTAATTAAAAGCTGGACCGGCTTTATTCCGAGACGAGCGCAGGACTCCAGTGAGCGGGGGCTGGTTAAAACATGCCGACACCTCCCCGCTCCAGGCGACTCAAAGTTGTCCAGGTCCAAACAGAGAACCGGAGACCTCGACTTCCGCTTCTCCATGATGAAAATAAATAAACAAATTACCTGAATGCTACGTGCATGTGCACAGAAGCGCGTCTGCACAATCTTCTTCCAGCCTGGACAGGTCAGGAGGGGATTAGTCGCGTCCTTCCGGACAATCGACGATTAATTGCTTTTCTACTTCAGCTGCCTGTAAGACCTGATGCACAGAAAAAGAAAATAATAATACAATAATAGTGAAAAGAAAAAGAAATTAAAGGAAAAAATGTTTAATTATTTTTGTTAGATTTCTGCTCGTAGCCAAAATGGGACATTGATATAGCCCACATGTTAAAAGCTATATTATACCCTTTACCACACTAATCAAACATTTAACAATAATAATAGACGAGCTTAAAACAAAAATAACAGCCTCATAGTAAACTCCCGCTGGGGGAAAGGACCAATAACTTTTGTCAGCTTAACTCTCAGAAAACGTTTTTAGTTGAAGTACATAAATTACACTAATAATAAAGAGAAAGAAACCTATTTTTCCAGACCTGTGAAGGTTGTGAAGAAATCACTGAAATAAGGTTAACAGCTGTGCTGGGCAGACAGATGGGAGTGGCGGCTGAGACGCTTCTGGTTACCGTGACAACGCCATAGTCCAACTGAACAACAGTGTGGCCTTAACAGGTGGGACGCTCTGGGGCGTCATCTACCGGTGAGAATATGTACAACAACAGGTTGACTGATAGAATAGAAATATAAATAGCATATAAATACAAATACTCGGTTAACAAATGGAAAAGCTCTGCTGGGTACAACGCTTTAACTGGAGGCGATGGGACAGAGGTGAAAGGACGGAACAAATCATAACAAGCCTCTTATGAAAGAGGTGATAAATGGGCAACTCAAATAAGAAAGAAAGCACAAGAAGAAGACTGATATACGCTAAGTATCGCTGCAAATGTACTTCCCTGAAGATGTTTATGTACAGCCAAATACTTACAGAGAATTATTGGATTGCCTCCAGTCCAGTTGGTGGCGCTAATGGCTACGAAAACTGACAACCCAATCAAAAGAAGAAACCATTTTTTTCTAACTTCGTAAGACTGCCTTTTCTGTGTTTACCTCGCAGGTACGTGGAACTAATACATGTAAAACAGCTATATCTTGATATTGCAATGTGTTTCCTTTGAGTTTGATGCTTGCTTTGGCAGAAGAAGAACCAGATGTGTTGCCGTTCAGCTATGCTAAGTTGCAAACACAGCCGCCTTTACAAGCTAACGTAGGCTAATGTTAGCACAGACCAAAACAGATGACTAAAACGGTTCAGAGAGTTGGCTTTTCAGCTGCCTCCTCGGTCGGAGTTTGTTCTTAGTTTGAATTAGCGATTGGGCGGATGAAACATTGTCAAGCTTTTTCCTGATTGTATCGAAAAAAGACTCAAAGCTTAAACCTCAAAAGACAGACCCCTACCAGTGACATCTAGGGGCCGTGTACAATTATAGCAGCCACCAACTTCCACATGAGTCAAGTCACTCTCATGAAATGTAATTGACTTCTTACTTAAAACTTGATTTAGATGTTACATATTTTGTTTTAGTGTGAAATGATATGACAAGTATTTCAACATCAGTGTTTTGAAAATATGAATGGAGGTTTCGTTGGAAACTGCTCAAAATGGTAATGATCATAAGGGCATCCCTGTGTTTGGATACCTTTTCCTGATTGTCATTAAGAGAACATGGTTATAATGTAAGACATGGTGTGAAAAGATTCAAATTAAACACTGTTAGAGATACCAATTTGGGAATGATTCTGAAAGACTTCCTTGTGGCAGTGTGAAAGTAAAGTGAATATAGTTTCCTGTTATATGTATAGTATGTACGGTGTGTCTGTACATTGCTGCTGCAATGGTGAAATTTCCAAATTTGGGATTAATAAAGCATCTATCTATCTATCTATCTATCTATCTATCTATCTATCTATCTATCTATCTATCTATCTGTCTATCTGCGCATGAGAGGATGCATGTGGTTCGGTTTGTGGTTGTGCAACGCTCTTTTACAAGTTTTTACTTATGAACAAATGTGCTGATTGGTGCTTGGCTTCAACCGGCTTTTTCTCTGGCTGACTATTTCACCAGCCTTTGAAAAAAAAATCCTCTCACAGGGGACTGAGGATCGTTTTCTTCTGGTTGCATTGTGCATTATTTTTCTCGTAACGCTATTAAACAGGAAGGGAACATCGTCTATTTCCTTTTAATAAATGAAGAGGTGCGAAAGCTTAGAGGCAGTCACCCACTTCCTGTATTTTATTTTGACATATAGGCTTCAAACATCGTCAGTCATGTGATCACAGCCTCGAACACTGTTTTGAACCGGTCTGTTTTCGGTAGAGTGAAACAGGCTTCGGAGCATCAGTGTCAATCGTCCCATCTCTAGTTTGAATAGATAATATTTCCGTTTACGTGCCCGTAATGTAACTGATTGTAGACGGTGAACATCAAGTAGCAACCATTTCCATTAGCAACGTTAGCTATCCAAGTTTATTACATGGTAGAATGTATAATAGCATTTTATACTCGAAATCAGACACAAATACAAAACCAGTGCTGGCCTGTTTTGCATCAACTCATGTCCTCCACAGCTCGTCCACTCAGTGACTCAAGATGAAGAGAGCCAGAGGTGGCGGTGACGACGAAGCTCCCCGGCAGAATGGCAGCGCTGGCCGGAGGAGAGGAGAGAGGCATCAGAGTGATGGGGACGAAGCCGGGGGTGACATCGGCCCAACAGACCTGCAAGACAACGACAACGACCCGGGCCTCAGGAGAGAAATACGGAGCAAGTACAGAGACCTCATCAGCTCAGTGCAACGTGAGTTGTTCCGGACAGACAGGAGGATGTGTTAGGCTGAAGCAGTTGTCGTTTATTTCCGTGCAGTCTTTGACGTGCACGCTACTTCCACATTTGTTTTTCAGAGAATCGGGAAGATATGCTGAGTCTCAACAACAATAAACTCACGGAAGTTTTAGAGGAAGCAAATAAACTTTTTAAAGATGGTAAGTCCCGTGCCTGCCTTGTTTAACCTAATTTCTCTAGTTTCTTCTCACTATCAATAGACATCTAAATTGCACAGTTAATTAGTTACCCTTGTCTGACCCTCAGTTTGGTGAAACTCTGTCCTTTTTTCAGTCCGGCAGGCGAGAGAAGCGGCGCTGGATGCCCAGCTCCTTGTTGTGGCCACAGACCTGGGAAAAGAGAAAGCCAGCCAAATGTTTTCTGAAGGGACCGCTTTCGATCACAGTGTTTTTACAGAGCACCTTGTGAGTGTTTTTATAGTGTATTATGTGTATGTACACAGTGGCAAATCCATAAGAATTGTTGTTTATTTAATTACCCAAATCACCACCAGATTTGAAAAAGTAGAAAGACAGAAACACATACAATAAGTTAGTCCGGTTTTCCTCACACAGCCAGTTTGCTTTGGGTCCTTCCACAACATTTATGATGGATCTATGTCATTAAATGGATCATTTAAAAGCAGAAATGCATTCTGTGGGAAAAAAATCGTGAGATATTGTTTTTTGAATCGTAGACGCTGCATCTAATTACCCATTTAATGTTTGTATGGAGATGATGACTCACTTAATCCTTGTATATAGACGATTTTTAAGACATTTGCTTCTAATGCAGCTGTGCTGTACGTTGCAGTGGTCATGTTGGGATGTCTCTTCTCTGACAGTTGTCCTTCATGGGCCTAAACCGACTAGAAGACGGGGAGGATGAGCAGCACAATGGAGGCACCGTTGACGGCTACCTGCCCCACGATGCCTGGCACAGACTCGCCAGGAGAGCGGAGTTCTGTTTCAGAACGGCACCGTCTTTCCACTACATGTGAGTGAAATCCTCTATGCACCAGCGCTGACTTAAATGAGGGGAAACACGTTTGAACTCCTGAAACAGTGGCTGCAGAGTAGTAAGGCTGAATACTGAAACGTTTAATTGACATTTGGCAGTGAATTTAAATAAAAATAGATCTGTCACATGGAATAGTTTGGTATATCCTGACTGGTCTACAGCAGTGTCTCTTTTTCTCTTTTTTATTGATGTCTGTGGTGTCACCATGCCAACAAAGACGTTCAGTAAATTAGCTTATGGATGAGTCTGGGGGAGAATGATCAGATTTTTTTTTTTTTTTTTTTCAAATAAATAGCTCCACAGTTAGGAAAAGCCATCTATGTAATTCAGTCCCACAGTAGAGCATTTGCTACAGAAAGAAGTCTCCAAGAACCCTAAATCTGCAGGTAACTTTGCATGCATCTACAGTCAGAAAGAGGCTGAACAAATTTGACCTGCATGTGAGAGAAAGATGCTTTTGTTGTTTAAGATGAGAGCAAAACTACGGTTTGCCTGTGAACATAAAGGAAAACAACGGGTTATTTGGAACAAAAAAAAAGATGACACAATACCCTCTCTCTGTACAAGAAGATAATGACCCTAAGCACACTTATAAATAAATCCACCAAAGAACATGACCCACAGAGAAGAAACAGGGTTACTTGTCCCACATCTTTTAAAAAGCTACTTGCAGGTGTTCATTTCTACTGTTCTGTTTATTATTGCATTTCGATTATTTACAATCCCCTTCAGTATCTTATGTCTCTGAATTATTTTCATTCTTTGGATTTTTTTTTCTTTAGGATGGGGTCATTTCATGCAGAGCCACCTCCTCCAAAGCAAAGGATAGAGCGGCAAAGGAAGGCACCCAGCAAGGAAGCCAAAAGGATAATGCCTACTCAGGTTATACCCCAGTTATCTAATTGCATGTCATTGTGGCTTTGCAGGCAGTTACAAGTAGGACATTGATAATTAAGCACATGAAATACAACCCAACTGTTGTTTTACTTTACTTCCAGTACTTTGTATCTAGAAACCTGCAAGTTATTTATCACCCAGTAAATGCTGGTTTATTTCCATGCTCCCTCATTTGTCATTTTAAAATCCGAGACTGTTTGAATATGTTGTGATTCAGTGGATTTTCATGTCCCACGTACTCACTGGATCATGTTAATGTCGTTCATCAGTTGAAGAAAATGGAAGAGTCTCATCAAGAGGCGACAGAGAAAGAGGTGGAAAGGATCCTGGGGTGTTTGAAAAGTTATTACCAAGATGATCGTAAGTTTGAAGTCGACTATGGCCACATGTCGTCAACGTGCTTCATCAGAATCAGAATGACTTTATTAATCCCAGAGGGAAATTACTTAAAAATGATCATGATCATTGTCTAAACGTGCGTCTGTCTCTATCACAGCAACTTCACCGATCTCGTATTATGAGTTTGTCATTGACCCCGACTCGTTTTCACGGACGGTGGAGAACATTTTCCACACGTCTTTTCTGATCAGGGTGAGGCCCGTGCATGTATTAATTCATGTATTTATTTACAAAAATTGAGCTTGTGCGCCCCCTAGTGACCGTAAGCAGGTGTGACAGCAGTGTTTGTGTTTCAGGATGGTTTGGCACGGATGTATCTGGATGATGACAGATTGCCTTGTATAGGTAAGAAGATGCAGCGTTTTGTTTTTTTATTCTCTCTGGAGAATAACAAAGGATGATCATTTATCTGGCGTCGTGTGTTTTTGTGTCTCAGCGCCTGTAGAAGAAGGGGAGGTGGAAGCTGGAGGTTCATGCAGTCGGAAACAGTGCATCATCTCCATCAGCCCAAAGACGTGGAAGGTTTGGAACAAACGTGCAAAATACTAACAAAAATACCAGAGCTGCTATAAACAACATTTGTTTCATCATGATTTTATATTCTGTTTCCTTCCCAGGAGCTCATAGATGTGTTTGAGATCAAAGAAAGTATGATTCCCTCTCCGAACTCTGAGTGATGGACCGGTGCTGCCTCCACATCTGAAAAACTGTTCAGTGAATTTTTAATTTTTTTTAATATTTGCCAATTTTGATTTATTGTGCTTATTGCTAATGTCAATTTTATTCTGTAAAAAGTCTCAATATTTCATATTTCTGATACTGACCTTTGATATATTAAATATTTAAAAGCAATTTGAACTGTGTGTGTGTGCATATTCAGCCTGTGCAGGTTTTAGCAGACGCTACAGTCGGTAGCCGTAAAATGATGCGTGAAATGTGTCAAATTTCTTTCTTTCTTTCTTTCTGATCCCCATTACTCACTGCCTCAGCAGCGACTATTCTTCCTGAGTTCATATGAAAAAACACCTAGAAAACAACAATTATAGTGCAGATAAAATTAACAAATTCATATAAATTGACAAATAATAGTGTCTCCTTATAATAATTATGTTAAAGATTTCTCTCTAACTAAAAAGAAACAAGTTTGCTTTGACTTCTAAAAAAAAAAAAAAAACACACAGAACCCAAGCTACATCCTCAAGTTAATATTTCGTGTCTGATGGTGGATTAGATCCTCTGGTATCGATGACGCCAGTCTTGTGCTGATTTGAAGAGAGATACATCGCACAATTACTTTCATCAGCTGTTTCCTTGAAGGCTTTTGTTGCTCTTCGCTGAACTGTAAATTTCTCCGTAGTTATTCTAGGACACAGTCATCTCTTTCTTATTATTATTTGAGATACTTGTCTTGCTGGAAATGCCTGTCAATCTTTTTGCGGCTAGGAATCATCTTTTTTTTCAGAATTTTAAAACAAATTCTATTAGTGTTATGTCATACAGAATGGGGGGCACTATCTATTGCATATGGCCAGACCAACTTTTACGTATCTGAGTTTAAATTTATTAAATTTTATTAAATTTAATTTTAGTTTCATCAGAGCAAAGAACGCGCTGACTTTGTTCCAAATACTCTCCGAGCTTCTTTTCCCGTTCTTTGGTTTCATTGTGAAGTTTTCTGAGAAACTGAGTCAGATGCACAGTGACCGGACCACAGCTTCAGTAAAATGTGCTCAACCCAAGATTTTATTTTAATATTTGTATTTTAATTTACATTTTCTGTTGATCATGGTGGGCCTAAGTCCAGATCTCACAAGCCACAATAATACACAGTTAGTGAATGGTCACAGTTGGAGAATGCTTCATTTCCTGTTGTTACAAACTACAGAGGCTGCAGATTTAACCACAGAGTTAAGGGCCGTCATGAATTAGCTTTGGCCGTATTACGTGTGAATTCAGAAATGTGCCTTTTAAGCTTTAATCTAATCTTTCTCGGTTTCTCTAAGGTGCAGGAAATTAGTCATCAGTTTAATTATTTGAGCTTCTAATTCATGACACATGTTAAGAGGAAATTAAAAAAAAAAAATCATGTTGAGGCACATTGCAAGACACTGTACTGTGGGGATTTCTATTACAGTTTAGTGTTTCCTCTTGCTCTGTTTTAGCTGAGTGAACCTAACTATGATCAGATTATGCGGTTGAACACACTGGTATCGCCTGTGCGTCTTCGTCATAGTGACGCGCCGCCGTCGTCCTCGCCGTCTCCTGGGTCTTTTAAAGGCACAGGCGCGCTTCATGCTGCCTCCCATCTCTTCCTCCTCTTCCTCTCTGACCTTTTTTTTTTCCCTCCGAAGCAGAGCCTCGCTCTGCAGTGATGTGAAGCTGAGCAGCACAGAGGCTGCAAACAGTGGCCCCCCCCCCCCTCTCGTGTGATTGGCTTGGATTCCTTATGTAATGCAGGTTTCTGTATGACTTGAGAATATATGTCATAGGCGCAGCATGGGGAAAGCAGTGCAGAGCGTTTATTAGTCACTCAGGCACACACACACACACACACACACACACACACTCCCACACTCGGTAGCTCATGCAGAGATTTGCCCGCTCTGGCAATGCTGAGTCTGACTGATAACGATGCAGTTCTGCAGAAAGGTGCTCTGCCAGCCGTGTAGTGCCAGAGTCACTTCACCAGAGGAGGACATGGAATACAAGATGGGGAGCTGCATCGGAATCGCGCACACTCAGGTAAACGGGGGGAGAGGTGGCATGCAGGGAGCAGCAGAGGATGTCTGCAGCGTAGCGCCAACGCCTGATTCACTGAGCAGCAGGGAGAGCGTTCCAGGAGGAGGAGGAGGAGGAGGAGGAGGAGGAGGAGAAGGTTTTACTGCTCAACTGCTCAGTCTTTTATTCAGGCAAAGGCAGGGGGGGGGAGAAGGTGTCTCCTCACGTTGGAGGAGGGGCGAATTCAGCACTGAAGAGATGGAGAGCAGGCAGCGAGTACAAGAGTGAGAGATGCTGAATCGTAGAGGACTGACGAATCTCAAAGAAAATAGAGAATGCATGTGTGTGTGAGAGAGAGAGACAGGAGAAGCTTGTGAGGCAGTATCAGATCTGGTCTGCATTTTCTGAGTGTGCTGTGGTGTCAGGGCTGATCAGATCACTGTTATTTATAGGGATGATTATAAGTCAGCTGTCTCCTCGGGCTGAGCACTCAGCTGAAAATGGTCTTCAGGGATTGCAGGCAACAAAGGATCCAAAGTACGTATCAGATGTTCCCCTCAGATGTCAAAATCTAGAACTCTGGCTTTTGGCGCGAGGGGATAAATAGAAAGACAGGAGCGCCACTATGCTGAACATGAGATGATGCATAAATAAGGTTGCAGCTCAAAGCTACAGGTGGTGCGACTGCTGTAACGTGACCTGTCAGGAAGGGGAGCTACGAGTTCACACACCTCCCGTCCTCCCGTCCAGCGTGCTCGTTTGTTTACAGTCCACCCGCCCAATAGGCAGACATGGCCTCCCCCGGCTCCATTTCGGTCTCCTCCCTCCCCACTCCCTCCCTCCCTCCCTCCCCCAGATCCCGTCCCCACCTCTGTCCCAGTCCTGTGTCCAGGTCAAAAAATAGCAACAGAGAAACCGGGGCTCCTCAGAAGACGGGGCAAAAAACACCGGCCTTCGGTCCGACAGTAAACACAGATCGAGAGCTGGGGCCAGACACTGTGTGTGGAAAACTCTTTTATTTGCGCCGGTGAGTAGGTTGTTGTGGGCGAGTTGCAGCTGTGGTACAGATTTAGATGATCGGTTGTGTTAATAGAAGGCCTTCGGAGTGTGAGAGCGAAAGGATAAATGGAGGTTATGTTTACATCTTAAATTAGCGACTTCTTTTGCTTTAATTCCTTCATCTGGATTGGCCAGGTTTGTGAGCATGGTTTTAGCCACAGTCTCTAAACTTGTGGATATATATATAATATATGCATATTACCTAAGAAAGTCCGTGTTAACTTTTATCAAGTTATATTGGAAAGTCAACATTCGGTTTGTTTTCCTGCTGCGTTTCCGTGCCGCTGCAGGGGTCAGGTACGGGTCAGGAAACTCTGACTGTGTGTGTGGGAAAGAGGACGTATGGTGCTCACCCAAGAGCTCAAAAGAGTGATTGACAGGCCATGGTGAGAGGAGAAGAAACCTGACATCAGCCTAATCATATGATTTCCCCTCAGCGCCCTCCTGGCTGCCAAAAAAAAAGCCCCTGGAACACTGACGCCTGTTAAAGCGCACGGCGCGAGTCGGTGTGGGGGCTGAAATTACACCCCATTCACGCAAACAGCAAACAGGCAAGCGTGGCAGATGAGCTGCACGTAAGTGACAATTAACACGTGGGAAGATCCCATGGGATAATTATAGGTGATGTGCCGGATAAAATAAGTATTTAGTGTCGGAGATGGCACCAATATAGCACAAAACGCTGGAATATAAACCTTCCACACTGTGTTTGGAAATGAAGCGTGACTGACATATTGTGAATAAGAGTGGAACAAAGTCTAACAGCAGTGAACAAGGGGGCTGATATCTATTTATAAAGTCTTGCATATCCAGGTCAGTGGTTTCCGACTAAACACCGAGCTACCATACAGTCCCTGCGGTCACAGGAGGCAAGTGCAAACAACCTTTCGGTGGCACGTGTTTACGACTCAGCTGCAACACAAAGAAACGTTCTTGTTAGAGGAGGTTGTGCAGAGGATATATTCAATGTATTTATTGAACTTTCATTTGCATTTACGATGCCCATACAGTCCATAACTTAAACTGTTGTGTACTGGATCCGGCGTGCTCCTGAAAACCTTCCACACCTTCTGTAACAGACTGAACGCTGCTGGGTGCCGAGAGACGCCACAATCTGTTATTTACCGCATGAGGATTATCTTACAGTCACGGTGTCTGTAACGTCACATGCACAAGTGACAGACTCTTCGTCTATGAGTCAGTGCCATTTAGCTGAAATCGTTAGTATCTGATTGTAGTTACCTAATCTGAATCAGGTGATTAAACCTGATAGCACATGACAGTCACACCTTCGATAATGGTTTTATGTCTACGTGAGCAGAGGCATAGTCTGCACTTTGGTCGTGGTGGAAGGCATGCATCAGAGGCCACTAATCTCTACAACAACACTTACAATTTTTCTCTCACCCTGTGCAAGTACAACCCCATACCAAAGGCCTCTAATCCCGTGGAGTCTGAGACTAACGAGGGACAGAGCAGATCCCCTGTGCACTCTGTCTCTCTTCTATCGACCGCGCTGTAGGAGTACCCCTACGCTTACGGCCTTTTCCGACGCTGGTGTCTTTCAGCCAGCGGATGCCAGAGGCTGCCGGTCTGGGCAGGTGTGGCCCCGCAGCTGGCTGAGCCATGGGGAACGAGAACAGCACCGCCGAGGCGTTGGTAAGGGCGAGCTCGCTGACACTGAATGGCTGGGATTGCTACTTGCTGCCCCCGCGCTGTTATACCTCTTTCAAACACGGAGGACTAACAAAACTAACCCTTGGATGCATGATTACTAACTTCTGGCTGCAGTAATCAGTAATACACATGGGATGCCTGTGGAGGAGAAGGCTTGTCTAATGAGCATTCAGATAACACGCCGTGTTCCCTTTTCCAGCTGTAAAGCAGATAAACGAATAATACAATAGATAGATAGTGTAATGCTGCGATCGCTGTTTGATGATACATATCGTGACTCCTCCAGGCTTGTTGTCATGCTGCTTATGAAATCCATCACTCCTGATGGATTGTTGCAGTGTGCATGTAGACACATTTTGCAGTGTTGTAATTATGTAGGAAATTTTTTTTATAGAAAAACAGTCGATTCCACATGTGACTGGAGGACCTCAACTGTGGAATTCGGGATTATCCTAATAGGATTAACATAAACATTTGTCTCATGACCTATAGGCTCAAACCATGCACACTAAACTGCATTTCTGCGTTGCATTGCAGTGGCGGCGTTGTGTTTTCTTAAAACAAAAATACATACTGTGCTGCAAGTGTTTTCATTGCAAATCTCTCGTTGAATGATTTCATTCCTCATTGCAGCCAGAAGAGGGCACTCCAGAAAATATTGTTCTGTTTCCACCTCAGGAAAATCAAAATGACTCCGTACAGGTACAATTCTTGTTTGTGCATGTGGACGTCTTAGAAATTTTTTGGCTTTTGTGTGTGCTTTGGCAGTAGTTATGAAACACATGTTAATCAACATTCATCATTACAAATTTTTAAAACTGCACCTGACTTTTAAAGCTGCATACAGATATTATTTCCTTTTTATACCATAGTTAAATGTGGATGACGTTGAAGCTTGTGATTAGTTCATTCCTCACTCCACTTGTCTACCTCTGTGACAGCGTTCCACAGTTTAGTTAGTTCTTCTTCTCCCAAATCAAAACACAAAGTTTGCCCCCCGAAAAATATTGAGTTTCCTGATGCAGTCTACCCATAGTGAAGCTGTTTAAAAACGTTGAGGCCTAACTCACGTTGATGATGATGGTGAGGATGTAGCACCTTAACATCTCTGAGAGGTCAGAGTTGAACAAGGAAGGAGCTTTCTTAAGGCATCGGCGCCTCTCTCGGTGTATGTGCCCGTGTAACCGAAGCTTCTTGGACTGCAACCTGATCCTCTCTCGGGGGGTCACTGCAGGCCCGACCCTTGGCCTAATTCCCAACGCTCACCTGCAGAGGCACTGTCAGTCAGTGCGTGCTGCACGAAGACAGGGCAGCGAGAGGAGGGAGTGCAGAGCGGAGGTGGGTAGGGAAGGGGGGAAGAAAGAAAGGAAGGAGGGAATTGAAAGGGAGCTGAGTGGAAGGAGTTTACAGTAGAGGGGGAGGAGAATGCTCGGCACTTCCCCGTGGGCCAGCCCAGTCAAGTCAAGTCAGTCAGTCTCAGCAGCAACCGGCCGGCGCTCTGTTTGTCAGTGCATGACAGTGTAGTGTTTCTGGAGTGCACACGCGCGCACTGCAAGAAACACAGGAAGCTCGTGGAAATTTAACAGGGGAGCGGCAGCAGCTGAGGAGAGGACATCGGGACTGTGGGGAGGAGGAGGAGGAGGAGGAGGAGGTTAGCTGAGTCAGTACAGGAGAAGGGAGGGAGCGTCAGCAGCATGTGTTGCAGCATGTTTGTGTCGTCGTCTGCCCCTATCAAAACACAGAGCCCTGCAGAGGCAGCCCGCTCAGTGGGCATGGTACAAGGGTAGCAGAGGAGCTGCACTGCACTGTAGAGTCACCTTCAGGCAGCACGCTGGAGCACGCCGCTGGGTAAGTGCAACACAGACTTTAAACGGGATGAAACTTATAACCGGAGGAGATAGGTGTAGTGTTTTCTGCTCGGGATAGCTGATCTGCTTCTTGTCTGTGTGACTAGGAGAGGGCCTGTTTCTGCTTTAGCCCTCCGCTGTTTACAGCAGTCATGTGTAAGGCATTAAAGTTCTGTCAGCACATGGGCACTGACACACTGAATTAACAGTTAGTGTTAGTTACTGGCTGTCGGACAAGCAGCAGTTTCCAGGCAACCTCTACTTGCTTTTCTGTTGTGTTCCTGCGGGTTAATTAATAACAGGCAGTGCTCTCTGCGTGGGGGTCAGACCAACTGAAGTAACGGGTGAGATTTTCCACCCCACTGAGCTTCCACATGGTCACCCCCACTGGTAATGGCCCTTTAAAGAGCCAGTAAGATCCTCAATGAGTGCCGTAGTAAACGCGGACGCGCGCTGCCAACTGGTGCTCTTCCTTTGGAGCTTATATCAATGGAGAGGTTGAGTGTCATCATACCTTCACAGTTTCCACTCTGACATTTATGGGTCTTGATCACAAAGGTTAGAGATTTCAGACAGGAAACAGGAAACCCAAAAGGCTCGTCAACACGTATGTACAAACCTCCTCTTCATACGTGACTGTTATGGTGCGGAGAAGTTCAGTACTGAGATGAGGGGCTTTTTTTTTCAGAGTTACGTGCAGTTCTTTTTTTGGGTTCGGTTTATTTTTTCTCTGCGGTTCCTTAGCGTTTTATGTTCGCAACATGGCGTGAGTAATCTAAATTAGAGCATTTAAAAATAGCCTGATATGGCACGCCACCATTCTTGTGAAATCCGTATCAAAGGCCTGTTACGCTCAAGACTTTAACGCTTTATGTCTGCGCAAATAAGAGAGAAAGGAAATCGTCCATTTGGATTGAATGTGACGCACAATGGAGGGGTTTGTAGTGGTGACACAGGTGAGGCCAGTGACGCAGACTCCAGTGTCAAGGAAACTAGGACAAGGGGTGGTCTTTTGTAGTTTTGGAAGAGTAGAATGTTTTCATTTAATCCACATATGTTTGCTCCATTAATGTGATAATATCCAGCGAATACCAGGTAAAGTCAGTGTTTTTCAAGTGTTGATTTCCCCTTCATTTCTCCTTGCCACGAGAAACCTCACCTCTACTTGTGTGCAGGCATGCTGTCTACTACTGGTTCATAAATAATTGAATGAAGTTCTTCAATCCTGAATCTCAGCACATCCTCAGAGGACGCCGCGGTATCACAGCCTCGTTATACTCACACAACAAATAAAGAAACGCGAATTCGGGTTCTCGCTAAATGTTCAAAAGGCACGTATTTGCACACGCCCTGTGCACAGTGCACATTTGACTGCACCTGCACGCCTCACTTCATGTCAGTTAGTGGAGTAAATGGAAACTTTCCGTCAGCTGAACAGTTTGTGCGGGAGAAACTCTGCAGGTATAGTGGCTCGACGGTTGAGCGTTGTGTGCAGTGAGGCCTGTGTGGCGACAAACCGCGGCAAAGTGTTGCGGTGTGTGGCTGTGGTTTCATTAGAGGCAAGGAAGGAAGACAGATGACGAGATGGGTATTAAGGAAAGCGACTGGCTGACATCAAGAGACACCTTAATTATTTTCTCAGGATGAACCACATGCGTCGCGAAGCGTATCGCCATCCAGCAAAACTGGTTCTTCTTTATGTCTGTTTCAGGTTATTTGTTTTTGACACCCTGAGAGAAAAAAAAACATACTGTTCACACTGGTCATAACAATGGTCATACAATGTAATTAGCGTGTACACAAAGTTGGAGAGATTAACAGTGAATAGTGCAAGAAAACATTAGAAGGTAACGAGAGAATTAGTCGCGGTGAGAATTCCTTTGCCTGTAATGATGCGGCCATTTTAATTAAAGGCCCAACCCAGATTTAAAATCTAAAAAATTTCAGAACAGCTTAGTCCTGGTTCGAATCTTGCCACACCTGCAACTATAACATCAGCTAGTCGTTACTGAACTTGTTTTGCACTGTTTGTTTCCTTGCTTCTAGCAGGCTGCCGCTTTAATGGTACGTAAACAGGCGACACCTTAATAGATGCAAGGAGGTTTGTTTGCAGACAGGACGTTAGAGGGAAATGGATGGAGGGATGAAAGAGGCATGAGGAATGCGTGGATGGACCACGGTCTTCAGATGCAGAGGAACCAAGGGAATGAGACATAAGGCTTCCTGTGATGAAAGATGGAAGAGAGGGATGCGGAGGGTGGGGGTTAAGTCACACACTTGATGAAAGTGGGAAATAGAGTGACGTGTTCCTGAGCTTAAGTTATGATACACTTTCAAGAAGAAGTCTAGTGTTGGAGATTAGCTTTGGTTACACACACGCACGTTCTGCTTCTGAATGTTTTTGACTTCAAGCATTTTAAAAAATCAAGTTGAGAGACAAAGATTAGATGTCTTACTCGGGGGGGACCCCTTTGGCCTTTACCTTAAACAAATAACAATTTACTTAATAGTTTAACACAAGGGTGGAGCTGTTTGTTTATGTGATGTTTGGCTTTGAGCATTAATCTGTGGGTGTTGCTGTGTTTACCTGCAGCATGCTCACACTTGTTTAAATACAAGCCGGAGTCCAGCTGCCTACAGACAGCTCTGACTGTGACTGACTGTTCACTTCACTGCCCCGCAGACCGGAACACGGAGTGAGACCGAGAGAGACGACGCAACGCTGCTGACAGAAGCGTCCACCAGCCAGCGCGGCATCCCGTCCCTGCCGCTGCTCCCGGACGTCCCAGTCGTCACCGGAGTGGAGGAGAGCGTAGGTGGAGCAGCAGCAGACCAGGAGGACAAGGAGGAGCTGGAGTTTCCTCACGACCTGCTGCCCAGTTTAGATTTCAGCAGCGAGTTCAACATCTGGGAGTCCTCACTCGGGTGAGTTCACAGAGGACACACACATGTTTCTGTCACATTACACCGACTCCTCGCCTAACTTGAAAACTTCCCTAATATTAAATCCCAAACACGGAACCATTTACATTCATATGACTTGCATATTAATATGTGAGGGAGGTGAATTCCCACATTCTAATATCGTGCAACAGTATCATCGTATTTTGCCAATTTAAATGTAATCTCTTCTCTTCTGACTAAAGGATAAATCAAAGTCAGCTACTTTGATTTATTAATCAGATGGTGATGATCTGCTGTTATACGAGGAACCCTAATTCTACTTTTCTTCAGCAAACATGTAGAAAATGTGTGAACCACGGGGCTTCAGCAGTCTCCATGTTGGGCTGAGAAACAGCAGTAACTGTGTTGTGATTTGGATTGTTTCACAAATACGTAAAAAGTGTCTTGTAGGGTCAGGATAAAATATAACTTAATATAACAAAAAGCAGAAAGACAAGTTATTTTGCTTAGCTTTTAGTTAAAGAAATGAGTATCATGTAAATAACGGCAGATACTTGCTTTGCTTTTCTCCTCCGTGATAAAAGTTCTGTGTTTTTGTCTCTTTGCATAAGATGCACAATAAATTCACACAGAAATATTAGGTGGAAGATGCGACTCATGATCATATTTCTGTATTACTGTATAATGAAGTACAGGACATGACTTTTTCTTCATTTATGGGCATTAATTCATTCTCTCAAGATGGAAGCTAATCTGATTTGCTCGAATGTGTGTTTGCATTTCTGTGTGTGTGTGTGTCTGTGTTAGCAGAACTCACTTTAGCTCAGGTGAGGGAAAATGTGAGCAGGTGAACCCCCTGCTGGCGGGCCTGCAGCATCACATGGAAGTCAGTGGACCACCGGTGGTCCCTGACCCAAGGTACCACGTAGCGTCAGCATGATGGGGGGGTCGATAGCGTACTGGATGATTCTGAGTAAAATCATGGAGCATGGAGTGTAACGAGAAGAACGCGGATTGATCTAACGCTTTTAACTTGTGTGTAGAGTGTGATGGATACGACTGCTGTGGTGTTGCCCGTCGGAGCAGACTTGGTTTGACGTGTGGTAATTTGCTTTCTTATGCTCAGATGAATTATCTGTTCTGTCTCAGAGGTTGCCTGGCAGCCTGCTTTGCCTTTGTGTAGGCTCTGGAGTTAATTGCACTAATTTGTGTTCTTGAAGGCTCCATACACACTGCAGCGGTATAATTATTTTTTGCTCGACGCGAAACTATAAATTAGAATAAGTATTGTGCAGACTTTTGCTGAAGGTGGAGGCAACCACTGCAGAGTAACAGGACTAGACACAAAACTGTCAGTTCCACTTCAGGTAACAGTAGCTGGAAGCAGGCAAGAGACTGTTGCATTGCAAAACTCGCCAGCTGTGAAAGTCTGCTTTTCTTCTTCACCCTGTAGCAGGGGTTTATGTGGGCGGAGGCTGGGTTTAGAAGGAATTTGCAAAGCATTTGTGAACCAAACACATTCTCACTTCATTTGTGTAAGATCTTTTAGAAAGGATGACATATTTTTCTTAGGCCGTGATACCAGGGGACGATGTGAGAGTGAGTGTAGGCTATTGTATATTTAAATAGGTCAGATGGATCTTTATAATTAAATAATGATGATGGATCTATACTCTCAGACAGGCTGAAGATCCAGATGATATCACAGCATCTTACTGTAAAGCCAGGTAATGGCTAAGGAGTGACTCAGCAAGTTGCAGCTGAATGACAGCGTGCAAACCCAACAGTCCTGTTAGTTCTGCACTTGAGGGAGTGTTTTGCAGGGCGGGGTCACATTTGACTTCACAGGAGCATCTGCAATTATTTTGTTTGTTAAAAAAAAAAAACTTAATATAGTTTGATCAGCCAAAACATTGTGACAGGAGAAGTAAATAACATTGACCATCTTGTGACAATTCAATGTTCTGCTGAGAAACATTTGGACCTGGCATTCATGTGGATGTTACTTAGACATGTACAACCCACCTAGACCAGACCAGGTACCCTCACCCATAGCAATGACACTCCTCGATGGCAGCAGCCATCAAGGAGAAACAACTCAAAAAAACATGAAAAACAGCACAAGGTGTTGACCTGGCCTCCAAATTCACCAAATCCCAAACTGACCAAGTATTTGTGGGGTCCACTGGAACAAGCCTGATCTGCAGAGGCCCCTCCCCTCAACCCAGAGGATCCAAAGGCCCCCACTAACCACATTCTTGCCAGACACCATGAGGCACAAAGGACATCTACACAATATTAGGAAGGTGGTCTTAATGTTATGCCTGATCGGTGGATGTAGCATTTAGTCATAATAGTCACTGTGCTTGGCATAAAAGCTGTTTTTAAGATTGACTAAAAAATGATTAAGAAGTATGAAGGCAATAGTTCATCATTTAATATATTAAATCAAATTTAAGTCTTTGAAAAATAACTACTGCCGGACAGTCACAGCAAACTAGTGAAATCCTCTTTTGTCATATTTTAAGGCTTAAAAAGTTATCAATAAATGCTGAAATATGCTGAAAAATGCTGCCTAGTGTAAAGCCTACATAAACAGTGTGTGTGTGTGTTTTGGTGTGTATGAGCAGATTTGCACAAACAGCTGATAATTACTCTCAGACCAGCCTGTGTGTGGTTGAGCGTGCGCATTTCTGAGCGCTGTGCCTGTGCATGGGCTCTGTGGCATCATGGAATGAACAGCTGTCCGCCTGCCGAGTCCTAACTGTCACCCAACCCTCGCCCCAGGCCTCATGGCTGCGACCCAGTTATCACAGATGTCCAGCCTTCACCTCGGCCCACTGCCACACCTTACCCGGGCGGCCGACCCCTGACCCCTTCCTCATCCGTCGTCTTAGACCTGGAACTCCAAGAGGCCTTTAAGGAATGTGAAGAACAAATGGCATCACTGGGCATGCTCACTCCCACGGAGCGCCACAGCCCAACTATGTCTGAGACGGTTAACGATGCAGGGAAGACGGCTGGAGAAGGGACGGTTAATGAGTCTAGTGAGTCATCGTCAGTGCCTCCAATCACGGTCCAGCCAGGGCATAGCAACGGGGGCCATGGAAACGAGAGTACACATGGAAACAGTGAGGCAGCAAACAGTCAGAAGGATACAGTTGTGTTTAGTTTCAGGAATTACATACTGGGCACTGAGGATAGAGCAGGGACAGAAGAGACAGGCGGGGAAACAAAAGCAACTCAGAGTCTGGTTGAATGTGCAGAGACTGAGCCAGAGAAAGAAACGGAGACGGATGAACCGAAGCAAACGCCCCCGTGCACACAATTAGAAATAGCAACAGATTCATGTAAAGAAACGTCCAAACATGCTGCGTTCAGTGAACAGGGAAAGGATCTAAGGGAGGATCATGTTGATGCAGCTACTGAGGAGTGGAAAACAGTGGCTAGGGAGAAAGGCACCGAGGCGAACGTAACGAAGGAAAGTGATGAGATTAACATTTGTACAGTTGAAACCAATACCGATAATTCAGTTATAGGTTCGTCAGAGTGCAGCGCTCAGTTAAAGGGTAAAGACACATTATTAGAGCTGCGGTCAGAGGCACAGGCCCCAACAGACGAACACGCGGAGAAGAAGGGGTCAGAGTCAGAAGCTGCGAAACAGACGAGTTCAAAGAGCGACAAACAGACCGAGCAAAATAAAGAGGCAAAGAAAAAGAAACACAGGAAAAAGAAGAAGACGGAGAAGAGCGCTGCAAAGTCTGAAAATCAAGAGCAGCCTGCGTCGCTCCTAAATACAGGAAATCACACAGATCCTCTAGTATGTGATGAATCAGTGTCAGAGGCACAGGATGTGAGATGTGGGGAACAGCCTGATAATAGCATTGATTGCCAGCAGCAGCCGAGTCCTGAGGGAAAACCCATATCCAGCCCCCCACTATCATCCTCTCACAGCGGGTCGGATCATCTTACACCCCCAGCCTCTTCACCTGTGTCCAACCCCGCTCTTTCACAGAGGCCTCATCAGTCACACAACCAGGACACACCAAGTTATTATATGCATCAAGTGGAGCCACATGTAACTGATAATCAAAAGACACCCACAACATTCGTCCAAACTGCAGTCATCGATCCAGCTGCTTCCAGTGATCAGATATCAGGTGCACAAACGGAGGAGGCTGTAGTTACCACAGGCACAGAAATACTCACTCGGGAGGATCAGAGCCCACTCTCCGGCAGCACAAGTTGTGTGGGAGAGAGTAGCGTGGAAAGCGCCCTTGAAGAGGCTTTAGTGGTGGTTGCTGCGTTGCCACTGACAACACCCACACTGCCAGCAGTGATAGAAAGCAAGAGAGAGGGAGAAAGCGCGAGGCGTGATTCACTGAAGAGAGAGGCTAGTGAAGCGATTGCAGAGAGTGAGAAAGAAGTAGGAGAAAAACAATTCATAGGAATAGAAAAGTGCCTCAGCGCTGCCGATGGAGACGGAGGCGAACTCCTGGGCAGCTCTCCTCAGCTCCCGTTAATCGGTTCACAGGGAAAATGCTCACTTGCATTCTCAGCCAAAGAGGGACAGGCTGCCTGTGAGAAAAGCTGCAGCAGCAAAATGCCACACAACTCTTCAGAGGCTGAAAATAAGGGACCGACGGACACGACGGTGCACGTTTCAGACACGGAGATCTCGCCAGCCGAGGAGGGAGAAGCAGAGAGGGAGCCACTCCGGTTAGAGGCATTCATCAATACTTCTCCCCTTGGGCTACTCACTGGTCCTGGTTGTCAGGATCACAGAGCTGCCGGATCGGAGAAAGCAGGGGAGGGAGGAGGAGGAGGAGGAGAGGAGGTGGGAGAGAAAGGAGGGCTGGCTAGAGTGCACAGTTCATTCAGCCAGCCACAAGGCTCTGCTACTGGGGTGTCATCAGACAAGACTGAAACGTGTCCGCCCACCGATGTTGCCGAGTCACAGCTGAAGTCACAGAGCGAGCCGACGGTTACCATCACTGAGAGCATCAGCACAGAACAGGACCGTCTCCTTCACCCCTGCCAGGAGCAGAGTAGCGCAGCAATTGCACCTCTCCCCACTCCCACTGAGCAGAGCTCCAGCAGCAGCACGAACGGAGGAGGAATAAGGGCTGATCTCAAACTGAACTTGATTTCGGAGGAAGCGTCGTCTCTGGGACGCACTTGTGAGGAGTCACCCGTCGTGGAAACAAACTACAGCCAAGTCTCCCTGCCTTCAATCTCACCTCAGCCTTTGACTACTTCACAACAAATCCCAGTCAAGCAACAAGAAAGCAACAATCAACAAGTTCAGCCTAGTAGCACAACAGAAGTAAGGACCGCCGAAAGTGCAGCTGAGTTCCAAGTCGAAGCTCATATCCAGAGCAACAGCGACAGCCCTGCTATGTCTGGAGTGGGTGTGTATTTATGTGACAGCACTAGAGGTAACAACAGAGTTCACTTTGCAGACAATGTGAAGGGAAAGGGCAGTTCTTCTGTGGACCACAGGAACATGTCAGGGGCGACTTTGGACTGCGCCTCTTTGCCACCGCTGACTGTTCACGAGAGTTTGCGGTATCCTGTTGTTGAGGCTAGCTACACCTTTTCAGACTATCTCAGCCCAAAGAAGCCAGAAGTCCCCACAAAGCCAGCTCCTACCAAGGATGACACAGCAATACGGAGCTCAGCCGATTCTCCAAAGCCACACACTGATGTGCAGTTGGATAAAGGTGATATGGGAAATAAAGATACGGAGGAGAACTCTGCTATAGATCACTCAGGTAATGACAGCTTGGAGACCAACACTGTAGATGTACAGTCGGTGACCGAGGCCAGCGCAAAACAGCTTCCACGTCCCACTGAGAACAATCAGACTGGTGATGGAGAGTTCTCTGAGCTTTTACAAACACCAGGAAGTGTCATTTCTCAGACCCATCATCCAGCAGTTGAAGCAGTGACAGCAAAGGTGACAGAGCAAGAAGAGACGGACGCAGGTGCTGTATGTCAGCGTTTACCTGAGGATAAGGAAACCACTGTGTTAACTGCAGATTCTAAAGACGCAGTCAAAAATGAACTGTCCCACGAGTCACCTTTAATAAGTGATATCCCAATCAATGTGGAAGAAAAAGAAGGGACGCAGCATGATGTTTCGTCTAGTTTTGTGCTTCCAGTTGACGATGTTTCCCGCGAGCCTTTAACTGATGTCTCTGCTGAGCTCTCTGTCGGGCAGCTTCCTGCTGATCATGACCCCACTTCAAAACCTGAACCTGTGACCTTGACCTGTGCAACCTACTCTGCTCCCAGTCGTCCACCTCTCACCCAGTTAGACGAGACACCTCCTAGTGGACTAGTTAACACAAATGCCATTGACCAGCCCAAGTCCACAATTGACTCAGCTAATCTGACAAAGGATGAATCACTGACTTCAGAAGAGACAACCT
Source organism: Mugil cephalus (assembly GCF_022458985.1). Taxonomy (NCBI): domain Eukaryota; kingdom Metazoa; phylum Chordata; class Actinopteri; order Mugiliformes; family Mugilidae; genus Mugil; species Mugil cephalus. The sequence goes on from NC_061782.1 coordinate 9,826,340, forward strand.
CTGACCAATCAAGTTCTGTCACTAATCCTGCTTTTGTGCTGCAGCCTCCTGGCCCAATGTTGAGTCATTTGGAGTTCATTAGTGACAGTGATGTATCCCTTCCTGGGCAGACAGATAACAACAGTACTGGTGGTGACAGCACCAGCGTCTCCGGAGAGGTGGACGGCAGTCAGCGCAGAGAAGTGACACAAGTGTGTTTAGCACATGATCTGGAGTGCAGTGATGTTAAAGCAGATGAGATTTGTCCAATCATGGAGGATAGAAATGATGCTAAGGAGTCTGTAGCGGGGAATTCTGTTACCAATAATCTTGTAACTCCCTTTTCACAAGTGGAAAATCTGCCTCCTCCGTCTGTGCCTCCTGGTGCGGATGATGTTCAGGCAATGGGTGAATCTGATAAAGTAATTTCCCTAACTCATGCTGAGCCAGACTCTACTGGCATTAAACCTGTTATCTGTGAAGCATCCATTAGGGATGACCTCTTAAATGCTAGCTGCCCACTCAGCCCTGACTTGCCTACCGATGAGGCTTATAGTAAAACTGCCCAAGAAAATGTGAAAGAAGAACACAAAGTGGGCGATGAGACCTCGGTGCTATTTGAAGAGAAAAAGAAACAAGCTGGTGAGGAAACAATGGATAATCAAAAGGAAGCAGCAGAGAGCAACAAGCTGCACACAGGAAACAATGGCACAACACCACAACAGAGTAATGGAACAGATAAAGAGGCTGTGGAGAAAATTGCAGCCCCGCAGCCACCACTTAAACATAAAGTACAAAAGACTGAGTCACCATTAAGTGAAACGTTTTCCTTATCTACCAGCACACCTGCATCTGAAGAAGTGCTACGCACTGACTCAAGCGCTGAACCTCAGACTGTTTATGACCAGAATTTGCACCAAACTCTGGCAGCGACACTGGAATGCAGCTCTGACTCTGCACCAGATTCAAGCGTAGCTCTTGGCCAATCGCAGTCCGCACCCGAACCCGACTGTTTTGCTCGGCAACAGGAGCAACAGCAGCAGCAACGGCGGCTGGGGTCCAGACATCCCACAGAAGAATTGCCAGGTGGCTGTCTAGAGAGGGGAGAAAAGACAGACAGCGAGACCCAAGCAGTGGTTCGGGGAGTGAAAGGGGCGACAGAGGAAGCAGATGTGCCTGTTGGGAGTTTGTGTCAGTTGGGAGGCAAAGAAGAGCTGGTGGGCGATGACAGTATTGGTAGTGAAGGAGTGATGGGTGCAGATAAAGGTGAGGCAGTGTTACCAGGGGTTGAAGGGGCAAATGTGCCATCTCAACTTGATTTAAATGAGACAGGTAGGACGGCTGAGAGAAATACCTCATGTGACACAGAGACAGTAACAACTTCCTCTCACGTAGGTGATACAACACAGGAGATAGATGAAAAGGAAAGCTCTGGGTTAGGGGGAGGTGGGTCAGATGCAGATTTAGTGCCTGACACCGCATTTGTGAGTGATCTGGATGGTAAAGGTCAGCAAAAAAGTCACGTATCAGCCGCCTGTCAAGACCAATATGTTGAACCTGGAACGTCAAAGAACAAAGCTGTATCTGTTCGGTCTGCGTCACAGCAGCATGAGACCTCTCCTCCCCAAACTTCTGTCTCATCAAAGGCCGGCACAGATAGTGAGGACATTGATACACCCGTAATTCCAAGTGCAAAGCAGGCTGAAGAAATTCATGCAAAGGTATTCAGTGCTCTGCCAGATCCTACTGGGCAACCAGGAAGTGGGGAAAATGCTTTCAGCGCTGCCACGGCCGTGAACGGCAACAGTAGTGAAAGTGGGGAGTGTGAAATTCAGGATACAGTGTGCGTGCCCCTTGAGCAGCAGAGCTCCAATAAAACTTTAGCCACACAAAGAAGCCCAGTAGTACAAACGCCCATAAAAGGCTCTGAGGTGATCACAAAAGAAGATAAAGCAGCTTTGGACGGAGAGAAAGTTAACAGCCAGGGAGAGGAACAAAGTGAGATTAAAATAAGGGACAGTGAAGGAATGGAGAAGCAGGGGGCTGTAAATTTAACCGGGAACGCTAAAGAAGACAGTGGCTCGGGGTCGGTCAAAGCTGCAGGCCCCTTTCAAAGTGGGGTGTCAAGCAGCTCTGAAACATCTGTTTGTCCCTCTGAAGGGAGCGTTGGTGCTCCTAAGGCAGCAGAAATAGACAATGATCAAACAGATTTCACATCTGTTGTTTTGTCAAAGTGTCAGGAAGACTTTTCATCAACCTCCACTGTGGCCCCGATACCGGATGACCAGGTGTCACTGTCAAAGCCCCACAGTGATATTGTGGAAACCCCCATTGTCACTGCTCCTGAGCGTGAAACAGAATCTCCTGAAAAAGCTCCTGCCTGCAGTCCTCCTGTTGAACAAGTGTCTGTGAACATAGAGGCTGTTGATGTGTCAGAGCGTCCCGCTCCTGGACTAACGGTCCAGGAACCAGATACAAACTGGATAAAGGCGCTAAAAGAAGCCGCCTCCCACTCTCAGAGTGAACAAGTGAACAGACTGGAGACCTCAAGGTAAACACAAAAGCATGTGTGAGTTTGAAGTCTTTTACATGAGCAACATATCTTACGGCTGATAGAAATATGTAAAACATCTGAGGAGGTAATTATGGAAACGGCTTAATGTGTACACGACGTAGCGTGTTAGCGCGCAGTCACTTGTGATCTACTTAAGCTCATGACAAAGATAAACGATAGGGAGAAAGGCAGAAGAGAGGAAAGGATTATGAATTGGCCACAGAGAGATATCTTAGCATTCTGGTAACGCCATGTTCATTTGGAGTGTTATTTCGAGGAGCAGTGTGACAGTGAATATGAATGAGGAGGTAAACACAGAGCTGCACTTTGTATTAACTGGAGCTCGGGTCAGATGACTGCGTCTGCTGAACTCTGATGGGTGTAATGCAGCCTTTTATAGTCAAAGGGTGACATCAGCTGTGACATCGTGCCTGGTCTCCAGGGCAAGAATGAGCCGCTTTCTCCCACAAAACACACTGCAACACACCACAACAACAACAACGCAAGCATACCTCCAGTACTTCTGCTGCACACATACTCCCTCTTGTAGTGACGCATGCTACCGCTGAACACACACATTTGCGATTTGTCATTCACTCCTTGAGCATGTGCTGTAAACTAACCAACAAATCCACCAACCCCCCCTCTTCTTATTGTTTTTTTCCAGACCCCTCCCATCTCTGGAGTCTCCACAGCTAGAGTTTCTCACTCCCACTGAAGACTGTGCTCCTCCGAGACAAGAGGAGATCCCACCAGAGGTTCAGGCGGCAGAGGAGACGACAGAAATCCCATCTTTAAACCTTCCGAAGAAGCCAGTAGACCTTCCTTTGCCTTTGAAAAAGGCAGCAGATCTACCAGAACCAACACGGAAAGCAGCAGAGCTTCACGAACCAGAGCAAAGCACAAAAGTAGAGCTCCCAGAAGTGGAGATAAAAACCGAGCTTTCAGGGGCAAACGAGAAAGAAGAAGAGCCTCCAGAAGAGTTTAAAGAGCCAGTAAGTTCTACAGAAGCATCAGAGGAGCAGGCGGAGGTCTTCGAACCAACGAAAAGGACAGAAGAGATCCCAGAGCCGACAGAAAATGAGATAGAATCCCTAGAAGAACCAACAAAGGATGAAGAACCAGAAGCAGCAAAGACAACAACAGAGCCCCCGCAACCAGAGAACAAGCTGGTCAGTGAGCTGCCAGAGGAGCTAGTGGAAATACCAGCACAGATCCCACCTGTGGAGCCATTTCAAGTCCCAGCTGAGAAAACTGCAGTGACAGAAACAGTTGAGATTCCTACTGCAGAGCCACAGGACAGTTGGTGAGTGTCCTTGTAAAATCAACAATAATTATTTCCTTTTGTTGTTCTGAAACTTTTGTTTTTATTAAGGTGTAAATGACCTGAAAGCCTATTTTACCAGTTTATATGCACCATAAAGTTTCGCTAGAAGGCTCCTACCAACTTTTAGAGCATTTACGAAATCATGTCCTTATAATCCCTAACTGACTGAAAGTTTTTTTGTGGTTAAGTGACTTTCCAACAGGAAACCACATCAGAGTGATTTGCAATCCACGATTTAGACCTGATCCCTTTTCTAAAATTTATCACAACATTTCCTTTTCAGTGATGCATCAGAGACAATTTTCATTTCAGTAAACGTATTTGAAAAAATCTCAGGGGGGACATGTGGTTTAGAGCTCACACACACACACACACACACACACTGCCCTGTCCATCACAAATTTAAAATGGATTTCCATGCGCTTGGAGAGAGTTCCCCTCGGTGGCTTTGTTTGGCTTTCAGGCACTTGGAGGTCGTCTGGCGGGTTGTTTCTGTCTGCAGCGGTTTAACGGTGTCTGATTGGACGAATGAGCCGGGGGTCCCACAGACTTGTAGTGGTTGATGTAATGGCGGTGAACCCTTTATGTTGTTAAAATTTCTGGCTACTATAAATACATAATAAACTTGTGTGTCGTCTGGTTCCCCCTCCAGGCGGAGTACTTTTACCAACGAAAACATGCATACACTGAAGCATTTAATCTCGTTTAACTCTTGTCATGCGTTTTCACTAATTTAAATCGTGGCCCTATGATTTCCATTCATTGCCTTCTCCCCGATATCTCGCGTTTTTGTCACCCTCTCCTGCTGCATGCCGAGGAGCCATCCTGCATGCCACAGTAGCACTTGCCGCCTGTCAGTCTCAACACTTGCCCCGTCACTGCTGTCGGAGACATGCAGCTTGGTTCAGAGCACGAAAGAGGAAGAACAACATCGGTATTCCCTCCTGGTTTCATCAAATGATAAAGTTACCCCTCCACGCATGTGGCAGAGGCAGAGAATGGGACGGCACAGCCGAAGATATGTGTGTGTACATGTGTTTCCTTTTTTTTTTTTTTTTTGCCTCCGCCCCCAGAGGCTGTCCTAGCTGTCAGTCCTACTCAGTCTGTGCGGCTTTATGCACTGAAGCTTGTAGTGGGAGGAATTTGGGCAGGCACTCAGCCCCACTGAAGTCATTTACACAGACCAGACAGAGTGGAACAAAAGCCAGAGTTCAGGGAAACACTTGAGCATGTGCTGCGGCGTGAGTGCGCATGACAGAGTCGGCAAGAGAGCCGCAGACAAGAGGAGAGAAGGACTGTTTTGGACTACGGTATAACTCGTGGAAGATTCAGTTGTTGATTGTAGTTCCCTCTGAAGTCGTGTGATGGGTTCATCCATGGCTGAAATCCGGGTGAGTTGTCAGAAAGTAGCTGCCCAGTTTTGTTTTGTTTTTTTCTCAGCGCGTGTGCGTCTACTGTAAATGTTTGTGTGCAGTAAGTCCTTCCAGGTGCTTGCAGCAGATGGTCCGTAGGTAACTCGCGCTAATTACGCTCTGCCTCTGCTGACCTCACCAGATGGGTGGAGGGGAGGGACGAGCAGAAAGACGAAAGGACAGGAGCCTTTTCCTGAACAAAGTTGCGACATAAACAGTGTTCCTCCTCCCATTGAAAAAAAAATGTTACAGGTTAGAGCATGTTGTGCTTCCTTCTCTGGAGCTAATGATTCCCACTGCCTGTGAATTTTCCAATAAAAATCCAGTATGAATGACAGACTTAACGTGAGAGTTAATAAATGATTTTGGTCCTTCGACACAACATGAAGACAGTCATACTGTCTTACTGTATTATATATATATTAACAGTTAGTTTTAATTAAACATTTTTTCCATTTCCTCTCAAACTTGAGAACAGCTGTGACTGTTTAGCTCCTTACGCTGTAGGATATTCCTCATCCATATTTTTGGAGTAAAAATGAGGTAGGATGTGCCATAGCCCACATTGTACTGTAAATAGACTAGTCGCCATGGTGACTGTAGGTTAATTTGCTTTTTCCCGGCACGAGTGAAGAGGTTGACATCATATATTCTAGCATACTTCTCAATAATAGTTTAATCAATGCCAAAGTGACGGCAGAAGAGATTTATAAAGTATGCATTCATAGTTTAAACAGGGTCTCTGTTGTGTGTGTTCATGTGAGGACAGTCTGAGCTAGCGGGTTGGCTTCAGGACTGAGAATGGTCCTCCCATCATTGCAGCACTTAAAAAAACATTTTCTCCATACCTTCAGCTGGTTTCGTTTACAGCCCTCCGATTGGCATTAAACCTGGACGTTAGAGTCCAGCTGTTTCTCGTAGATTACGTAAAATTCGTATGTGTGTGGCATGAGCACGGCACAGTAGCTTCTCTTCATAAATACATACCTGGAGGTTTTATATATTTTAATAGGATTATTATACTTACTACCTACTAGTACCAAATCTCGGGTTTACCTCCAGCTGTCTGTGAGGTGTCCTTGAGTAATGCCATGCACACAGCTGAATTACTAACGTGACAGAACTGTGCTGGACAGCCTCCAGATGTTAATACCTGCAGTAAAAGAAAACTGTTGTTGCTGTAATTTCATGCTCATCGTTTCCGGAAGCAGCACTCAGCTGAAAATGCCCCTATAAAAGGTAATGTCAGTAAATACAGTTCACCGGTGCCCTTGAGTGGAATCTCATTTCCTGACAGTCGTATCTTCTTGATTACTTTTTTCTTTTTGCTCCAAAAATTGTTATTTTCTTCACTTTGGAGGCAGGAGCCAGTCTTATGACAGTATATTGTGACCGGCTTGTTTCTATTTCCAGGCTGCGTGTGCCAAGTTGGCCACAGACGCTGACACATGTATGGCGTTGGCTGTAGCGCCGGTGTAAGTTTCTGACCAAATAAAAATTCCTGTACGGAGCCGTATGCAGACGCCCGGCATCAATTAGAAAAAAATTCACTACTTTCTGTAATGGATGGGAACCACACCAGAGTCGAGATGTAAACCGTAGCTCGCTGCGCCCTTAAGAATAGCACACGCACCCTCATTAAACGTTATTAAATTCTGACTTTACTGGGCAGAGGTGGGGAATAACAGGGCTCTGTTTCAGAAGCTCCTAAAAAGTGCAGCTCGGTACACGGTTGACGTGAGCGCTGTAAATGTCCTTTAGTAGATGGAGGTATTGTGAAGCTCTGTTTTGTAGAAGAACCTACTGGGATATTTTTAGAGCTAAAACAGAAGGCATGCCCCAAGTGGGGAACAGCTGCATGGGCGTCCATCGCATTGCCTGTCAGATTAGAGATTCTACCACTCCTGATAAGACTGGCCTGGATCCGGTCCAAATCCACTCCACCAGGTGGCCACTGATGACAGAGGCTCCCTCCAAGAAGCTGCTCCTCTGCAGAAGCAGGCAGAGCAAGCATGGGCTGTCATGCCACGGGGCGGCTGAGAGCAGTTGAGAAAGCGTTCTTAGGATGGTTGGAGTGAGCTTTTTATTTTTCAAGTCACTTCTAGGCTTAGATGACGGCACAGAGCAGAGCGCTCCGTCCGCTTTGAGGTGAGTCCGGGGGTTTCGGGGTTTCGTGCCGAAACGTGACGGAAAATGCGCTCCAAAAACGTCGCACCTGTAGATGTTTTTTACTTGATTGTTTTGTGTTCCCTCCCCTGCAGGCCCTCCCTCGCTGAGCAGTCAGAGAGGGGTCACCCTGCCCCTGCCTCTCCCCCACCTCCCGCCTCCGAGCACCACCCTCCGTCTGCCCACCCTCCTCACCTCCCAACTCCAACACCACAGGAGAGTCACGCACTTGAAGCTCTAACGACCCCGCCTGCCTCCCCCCTCCTCCCTCCCCCAGCCCCTGCCTCCCCTCCTGCGCCTTCTGACTGTGAGGACCATCACCCTGCCTCTGCGCCCTGCCCTGTCCCACTAAGGTACGAGCATGTCGCCGTTTCTCAGTGTGCTTGTGAGATTGTTTATCGTTTCACTGCGAGGCTCTAAATGTCGCACTCACGTTTAGATCTTCCGAATGTGACATTAGTGTGTTTGTCTTCCTTCAGTCCTCACGGTAGATTTGACCGGTGCTGACACTAGTCTCTTTAGCCTGCTTCACGAAAAGCAGCTATGCCCTTATCCCTGCCGACAAATCAGGTCAAATTACAGCATTAAACTGACAGCTGGCACATTGAACTATCTTTAAGATCCTGATTCTCACAGCTGCTCCAAATGCTCTTATCCACTCTGTTTCGTCATTTTTACTTAGTAGTGGAGTCGTGTGGGAAGACTGACACCGTTCACACGTCCGCTCTGTAAATACGAATGCACTTGAGGATGACACATCGCTATCTGCAGAAATAGTTCTTGCCTATTTTAGCCCACTGCCGCAGCACAAAAAAGCGTGGGTTTTTTTCCAACGCTAGTGCAGTAATAAATTATCGCTCGCCTATGTCAACACAATGCAACAGCAGAAACTCTAACAAAATGTTTGGATCTGATTTTCCTTCCACATGCTTTTTTGGAAGAGATATCCTGGGAAAGTGTAAATCTGAGCCGAAGCAAGTTAAGTTCTGTGAGAAACCCTTTGTGTTTGGTGAGAATCTTTTATAGAGGCTTGTGAAAGATGGTTCACATCTTTAGGGTGGGGGGACTATAAGGCAAGAGAAATTCTTCCACTTGAGTGGATGAACTCTGGTCCTTCCACTAGTCTCCTAAAGGGCTGGGGCAGTGGTAAAAATTAATCCTATCTGTGTGTAGTCTCTCCTAAATGTCTCTGCCCTAGACGGTCTAGACTCGAATCAGGTGTAGCTGTCCCAGAGATTACAAGCCCACGCTTGCATTTGCTGGATGGTTTCTTTTCTGGTTTTCTGGCACTTATTTCCTGCAGTCTCTTGCTTCCTGAGAACTCGCCTGTTCTCAAGAATCAGACTAAACAAGCAAGTTCTAATGCTTTCATTCCTGGTGATAGTAGGTGGACTTTATTACCTTCGTTTTTTGGAGCCGAGCTGTCGCTTCCTGTTTCGTTAGGCTGCGTTAGGCTTAACAGATGGTAACAGACGCTTCTTCCAGATGAAATCTTCAAATCTGACGCTGAGCAAGAAACGATCCCTAGAAGAAAATGTGAAGTAGACAGTCCAGAGATCCGCACATAGAAAGATTACACACGTGATCATTGCTATTTTCAAAGGGAAATCCAGAGCAAATTTTGTCTGCTAAGTCAACAACTGATCTTATTACCCCACTCACTAAATTACAGTATGGCATCGCTATGCACTCCTACCACATGAATTCAAAGGAAGCGGGATTTGCTAATGTGAACTTAGCGGTCATGGAAACTCAGATGCCTACTGTATAATTGTGGCTTGTTAACGGTGGATATAGAAAAGGGACAAGGGCCAAATGTATACATGGATATTTTAAACACACCACGCAAAATGCACACCAGAAGCCGTCCATGCATCATGGATGAGTCACTGCGTAGCCCCACAGTGATCACTGAAAGCCGCAGCTTCAACACAGAACACTTTCATTTTCGTTGTGAGCACAGATTCCCCGTTGATAGCACTAAACATTCTTCTGCAGATCTTCTTGGCTTCGAGATTTATTTCACAGACTTTATCTCATTAGGAGGAGTGACTCAGCCGCTTTCATGGTGCTGCGTCACTTTACAGCCAGCAGAGGGTGTCTTCCCTTAGCAGAGTCCAGTCTTCACGCCGCGCTGCCAGTCTGTGTCTGCACTCTGCTGTCTGAATGCTGCAGTCACCTGGCGGCGCATCCAGGGCTGAACACAGGGAGACACCAGCTCTCAGTTGGAAAAGGGACTGAAATGTATTTTTGTTTGTGGACCAACACTTTTATTTGCTTATGGCGTATGTGAGCTGTATCATTTAGCTTCGTAGACACAAACCCTCACAGAATTTTGAGAATGCCAGCCTAGTGTAGTGCCGTTCGTAGATTATTTATGATATTTGAGAGGTCTGTGAGACATCTCCGGAGACTGTGTGGAGCACTAAGACAGGGACTGAATAGTCTGACAGGATGCAACAGATTGTCCGTTTTGCCTGCAGACACACGCCATCTGTACCAGCGTGCCTAGGTATAAACTACACTTACTGTAACAGGCCCCGCAGCGACTGGGCAACTCTCTCAGAGCCGCAAGACATTTATTATCATTCTCGAAGACAGCTGGACAACTGCAGCTTTAAACCTGTTTGTTCCAGTTGATGAAAACCGTCTTCTTTCATGGTGAGATAAGGGGTCTTCAGGCCAAAGACCCGCAAACTGACGTAGAGATTTAGTACAAAGAGATTAAGTAGGGACCCCCCTATCTACTATACGTGTTATATGTTAATCTAGTGCTACTTATAAATATACATTATTATTATCATTTTACATTCAATAGTAAGCTATTCAAATAATACACAGGTTCAAATATTATTATTTTTTTATTTCAATCTTAGCCTCTTGTGCCCAGTAGGCTCCGCCCCCTATCGCTACTCTGCCTATCACAACACTGTATATTACATGCCATAATTATTTTCTTGACAGCTTTAACTTTAAACATAGCTTAATACTAACATACTAAAATATGTTGGATCTTTGTTAATGTGTGTTTAAAGAAATTTAAATTTGCACTATTAAGACGAAGTGAGGAATCTCAGGCTTGTTTTTGTTTTTTCAGCTCCTCTCATGCTATTAGAATAATTTGACAATAATCTGAGATTATAATAAAAGCCCTCACTTCCTTTTATGTGAGACTGTAAACGAAGCCAGATGTAAAGCACTGCATTTTGGAGGCTTGAGATTTTAAACAGCTGATGTTCGTCACCCTTATCTTGTGCAACACACGTCAGCTATCGAGATAGTGGCTTGATGGATGTCTGAGCCTTATTTTCTTCTTTCTAAGGTTCCCTAATAAATCCCCTCCTTCTGTCATTTACTTATTACATGACACCCAGCCACTGAAATCCCAACATGTGCTGTGGGAAGATAAACTGTGTAAGCGCACGCTCCACCCCCCAAAGTGACGTGTTCACGACAGCGGTTCAGCTTTTCACGGCGTGCGAAACACAAAACCCCAGACTCGAGCCCGCGGCTCTTTACAAAAAGGAAAACATCAGCGTTCGATATCATCGCTCACGTCACACTGTCAGAACACTGCTCTGTTGTGTTTGACAGCACGCCAAGACGAATTTGAGCATTTGAGCCATTTTAGAGCACGCCGGCGGCGATCTTATCCGTCCTCTAAATTCAGAGTTAGTGTCCCAGTGTGTCATCGGTGATGTATATTTATATGAAAGGATGACACATTTCCAGTTAAATGTCCGCAGATGTGCAGTCTGTTACTGGATGATGTATTCATCAGAAACTCTCCATCTTTACACTTTACACACATTTTTTATTTGCTATTTTGTTATCATCCACTGAGTCAGCAAGGCCTTGAAACCTCGACGGAAGTGCAAATTTTCAACAGCCATCTACGGTGTATTGATACATGCATGCAAGGACTTGCCGTCTGCATTTAATCCACCCGAGTGAACACATTGCCTGCGTGCTCTCACTTCTATTCATATTTAATTCCAGTTTGTCTGTTTTAGATTTTTAATGCAGCTAAGACTCAGAGGTACGAACAGGTTATTTTTGTCTGCCTCTACGTCCTCAGCCAGTGAAAGTATGTTTTAACCCTTTCCCGCTAAAACACAAATTGTCCTGCACCGTCGCAGCCTGCTTCGCAGCAGATACTATTATTGCCTTTAAAACCCTCGAGCAGACCGGCGTGTGTGAATCGTAACGACCCTGATTCTTCCTGGATGCCTTTATAAATCTTTCAGAAAAAACTGCCACGTCCGCATCTTCCAGCTCCTGAGTTTGTTAAATTTTTTATTTTCTGCAGTTGAGGCTGAGCTGCGAGACCAGACTCTTAAGGCAGCAACAAAAATCCCTTGAATATAAGCTTGCGTTTCACACATCCGTACACGTTTTCTGCTCCAGATACATCTTTGGACTTGTATCGGGAGTGGCAGCGTCAATCAATAGTTTTTGCTTTAGCAGGGTTCTGTGTTGGGATTTGTGAGTGGGGCCAGGGTCTGTGTTGGGAGTTGTGAGTGGGCCAGCGATTTTACATGCCCCCCTCGGGCTGTGAAGCATCGACCACAGGCCTCATATAGAATTACATCAACAAATTCAGTGAACGTCGGTTCATGGACGTGTTCATATCCAAATGCTATCCTTTTTTCCTTTTTAAAACGCGGGTTTGGATGCGAACACCTGCTTTTGTGCTACGTGTTGCGCCACAGAACTGGAGATTTCTCACTCAGCTTCAGTTTTTCACACTCGCATGCAAAAAGATGACACCTGAAACCCCGATACGGCGGCTCTCTCTCTCCGGGTCCCGAAGGCTCAGGCTATTGTAGTGAGCCCTCAGCTCCTCACCCTTTCCCATGAGTGCACAATAGATTTATTCATCTCACATTTCCACTGCCTGTCATTCCCGCTGCGCCTTCATAGTTAGTGGGAAAATTCAGTTTGTGCTCAGATTTCCATCCCACAGGACACATTTTTGGGGACATGTCATGTATGGTGGAGAACACAGGATGCAGTTCAGTGTTTGGTCAGTAAATTAGATCAGCAGCTCAATCTGCCGCCCAGGGAGGCAGTATTGTGAGAGATTTTGATGCTCATATTTCAGGAAGCACATCTCTTTGTCTCTTTTCCCACACAGCTATTGCATTTTGCATTTAAAAAAAAAAAAAAAATTACTTGACATATTTCTTAAATTTGACCTTTCTTTGTTTTGTTGACGTGTGCTATGTGAGATCCTGACAGGCTTGAAGAGCGGAGAATATAATCAGGTCAGAATTCAATAACATACACAGCTTCTCCAGCCCATTGTTTACCTCTGGGTTCCCTCTGGTTGGCTGAGCCGAGTGTTGGAAGCTTCCACTGTGTGAAAAGGAGGTGCAAAAAAATGACACTTTTTGCTTTGCAGATCACTGGGTGAGAACAGGGAGGGGGATCCTGGTAGGGGGGAGACAGATTCTGGAGGTGCACTTTACTGTGGGTGGGTGGGTGGTTGGATGGGAGGAAGGAGGGGGAAGGACATAGTGATGGAGAAAGCGCCTGTGACACACAGAGGTTTGGGGGGTTCTCTATTGTTTGGCTCTCCTTGCGCAGGAGCAGACAAGAAAAAAAAAAAAGCTGCTTGTCTTTTTAAAGGCGCAGGAGGCTGCTGTCAGGGGAGAGAGTGGATGAAAGAGGGGGGAGGAGGCAGTGAGAGCAGGAACACAGCTCAGCGATATCAGCAAGCAAACAGAGAGGAGGCACCTCAGATGCTCATGCAAGAAAGCAGGATTGTTATTTTACCTACTTTTTGCTTTGGATTATTCTCTCCTTTACATTCTGCTCTTGGACATTTTATTCCCCCCTGGTGTTGCATCATTTCTCCACCAAATGAGAGGCAGGAATATTCCACATCAACACAGGCGCAGACATTCGGGGATGCTGTGCGTAAAGTGAGGAGCCCTTAATCATCCGCTGCCTTGCTCCTGATGCGAGCAGAACTCGCTCATCCTCTGCACTGCAGCACAGAAGCTCAGCCAGCGCTCGCCTCCTCCGACACAGGCTGCCCGCCCGCTCTGGATCAGCATCACAGCCGAGGAGGAGAGGGGCTAGCGGGTGGATGTGGAGGGTGGCTGGGGAACAGAAGCAGCCAGGGGGGGCAGGGGTGGCAGATCTAGCTGAGGATGGGAGCCAACGAGTCCATGGAGCAAGGACAGACCCGCTGTCCCTCTCAGGAACACATGTGAGTCTGAATGAATCTGCATCCCTGCTCAGAGCTCAGCGGGTAAAAAAGGAGGACAAAATCAAGAGAGATGTTATTTATTCAAAAGCTGGAGGACTGTCGTGTGATGGTTTTTATTTATTCATGCCTTTGCATTGGTCCTTAATGCATCATGGTTTAACATGCACCATACATTTAACTTTAGTGCACTGACCATTGCACTGACCATTTTGGTGACGTTTGTGTTGTTTATGTTGAGACGCGAAGGCTGAAGAAAACCACCACGAGTCTTTGTTTTGTTTCCTTTCTTTTGTTGTGCCATCGTATATGTGTCACAGACTATAACACGTCGACGCAATCACCCAAGCATGCGTGCATTGTTGCTTTTGTGATGTAAATACGGATTGGGAAAATGAGAGCACGTGCACAGGCACATGTGCATCGGCGCGCTCAGACTACAGCGCGTACAGTGTGGACGAGACGTGATGGCTCTTTCATGGGAGCCCACGGAAACCAGGATACAGTAGAGCAGGTGCCGCTGGGAGGCTGGTGGGGTGATGTTTTCGTCCTGTGGGAAGGAGGCCGAGACCGCCGCTCTGTGGAGCAGGAGCCGGTGACCGTGCCGAAATAGAGCACGCAAGATAAGAGAGTTAGAGACGGAGCAAAGAGTGCTCCACTTTGCTTTGTTTTATTTATATCTCAGATGCACCACTGCTCAAAGGGGAGAAGGACCCGGGGAGGAAAATGAACTTGTGCATATGTGCTCCGTGTAATGAATGATTTATGGCATAACATAGTCATTCGTTCTCTCGAAGCTCTGCAAAGTTTAGATCTAGGAGGACTGAACACTCGAAGATATTTGCAAGTATCAGCCTTTTACTGCTGTTGAGTTAGCAGCTGTTGCAGGTGCGCTAAACCAAAACACAGTCCCCGTCATTAATAAGACAGAATTAATGCATCAAAGAACTGCGTGGTGGGAGCTTTAAGAAATCTAAAATGACAGTCCCAGGTGTATTGTTTTCTTCCTTGCCAGCATTAGTCTGAAAGAAACCCTAGCACCTGATCTCAGAGCCCATGTATTTCTCCATTGCCGCTCTCACCGTGACTTGTTGTCTCCTAATGCGCCATCTGCTTTCTGTGAGTGACTCAGATTAGGCTAGGAAAGGTATTACTCTTGGAGATTATCTTCGTCTGACACTCTTTTGTCTTAATAGCCTCTTTGTTTTGAGATTGAGTGGACCCCGTGGACAAAGGGAAGCCAGACTCCAGAGGAGAGGTCTTTAACAGAGGACATCTGCTCTTTTAGAGGAATAAAATGTTTGCTACAGGTTGTGTTTGTGTGACCTGCAGGGAGGGAGGGAGGGAGGGAGGGATTCTCTATAATATTTCATTTCCTGATGTTGACAAATCCCTTGCAGGAGACATACGGTATAGTCTGTGTGCACGTGTCCTACTGTAAAGCTTCCACATGCTGCTGTGTACAGACACTAGCCATATGAAAATATGTTGTTGTAGTTTTTCACATGGTGTGCAGTGGGTATGATGTAATACTTTATTTCCAGTGGCTTATTCATCAGAGGGTTTAAAGCACAGCAGCTCCCTCTGTTGGTGTGTGTTTCTACCTCAGGGGACTGACAACTGAAATCATATTTTTAATATCATACACTTTTTTTTCTGTCCTCTTTAGGACCATGAAACAGAACAAATACGGCATTTAACCTCATCATGCAGTTAAAATGTGCTTGTTCGTTCATTTTTTTCTTATTCATTCAACATTGTTTCTTATAGACATTTGCTAATGCAAATCATGCAACAGATTTATATTCTGCTGGAGCGTCACTTTATGCTGACTACGATGCAGTTTTTCCCCCGTTGCTCGGAGATACAAGAAGCAAATTTTTTGCACAATGGATGAAACTGAAAAAAATATAGAGGAACATGAAGGAAAGATTATGAAGCATAGAAACGAAGGGAATGACCAGGACAGTCGAGAGAGATGATGGAGGGACTGCGAGGCTGCTAATCCGTGGAGGCTAATCACACAGCTGCCTTGAGAGCAGCAGCCCGCCTCCATTCATCCCTCCCTCTTCTTCATCCTTTTCCCTTCCCTTTTAATCTAATCACTGTTACCTTTTTAATGGCAGTCTTCAGTGAGTGGTGGAGCCCAATTTAGCTAATTTCTTGTCTACATGCCGGTGTATCCAATTTCCCCATGGGCCCCACAAGCGCTGCGAGAGCTGTTTAGACAGACCAGACTGAGGTGGGTTTGGCTGGAAGCAGAGGCACGTCTGGCTGTCTGAGACGCACCATCTCCCTGCCTCACGCTGCAGAGTCTCTGTCTCCGGGCAGTAAACTCAGCCTGCGAGAGGCTGCTGGTAACTGCCGCTCTCTTTGTTTCTATTCGCCTCCATCTTTTTTTTTTTTTTTTTTATGTTCAGCCCTGCCGCTAAAAGCTGCTGAAGACGTGATTGCGTTACTGCCGAAGAGATTCCCATGTGACGTTTATCCACCTAATATTGGATTCATAAGCCCATTTAATCACAGCTCTCCTTCGGTGCTTATTTCAGGTTTATTAGATGTCACTTCCTTAATTGTGAGTAAAATAACAATAATAGTCAGTCCTGCAGGGATAGCGGTGTAAAATGTTTTTTCTTTTGTTTTTCATTCAACCCACTTCATTGGCCACGAGCAAAATGATGCTGATTGCCTCATGTATCTATAATGTGCCTTTATTTTGCTTCCGTATCCTATAAAAGACTAATTTAAAGCCTGTTAGATAGTTAAATTGCATTGAGTGTGTGTGGTGTGTATCCCGCCACCTTGTTACCCCCCCTCTCTTCCTCCATCATACTGGAACATATGGCTGGATCAACCTCCAGTTGCCATAGAGACACAGTGTTTGCACTGGCATGAAAAATGTTCTCTGCAAGGACATAAACGGAGCAGTGAAATGAATCCCTAATTACCTTATTTCTTCCTTTTTTGACTTGACTCCACAGCTGTTGACTGCCATATTTCACCATATTTAGTGTTTATAGGCAGCTAAGTATCCTGCTGAATTCGGGGAGAACACTTTTCTTTCCACGTGTCAAACTTGAGCGGGTCCCTTCCCTCGGAGCTGTCTGTGCCGCTGCCTGTCTGACCGTCTGACAACATGATCCTGGTTCCCAGTGATTGATGCAGATGGATTTCTAGGCAGACCAGTCTTATCCTGCTGGGACACACCGGGCCCACACAGAGATTAGGGCTCTGGCTCCCGTCTCGACCATGTGCCGTCTCATCTGGCATCGCAATCACTGTAGCCCTTTTAATAAGTATTGAGTTGAGCTGTTACCATTTATCATTTTATACCCTGTTGGGACTTTAACATGCCGTCAAGTACAGGATGAGGAATTGTTTGGATTTGTCAGTGGAGCACGTTGTGGTGCAAGTGAAATATTATGTCAATATTACACGGCTAAAACAGCATTACTAGAAAGAAGCAAAATATTCTTATATTTAATCAAATCTGCCAATGGGTTAAGGTTTTTTTGCTTGACAAAAATCTTGTTTCTTGAACTCTGCTGTGATGTGACCTGGCAGATTAGCTGGATCAAGATACTGCCCTGAGAGAAGCAGTGTTCAATTTTGTCATAATTCTGGCAGAGAATGGCATAAAGGTAAACGGGTATCGTGAACTTGAGAGATACACTGGTGTTTCAAATAATGACAAGCAGCTTCTTTAGAAGTGGTTTGGCTGCTGGGCGGTGTAGACCCTTTCTTTGTGAATTCACGAGTAGCAGAAAGAGAGGTACGTGCAGAGAGAGAGAGAGACAGTAATAGAGTATCGCAGGAGGTGGGCTACAGCAGGCGGTCTCATTTAGATTTAGAGACACCGTTTCCTACTGGGGAGGAGTGGAGACGGACGTCGCGGATGACAAAGAGGAGCAACGCAAAACGGCTGCAGAAACAAAGAGATCTGGGTATTTGATCATCGAGAAAAGGGAGAGAAGAAAGAAAAAGGAAAGGTTGGATCCAGAGGTTTGAGTTCATCGTATTAGGAAGAAGCTGTGGCCGCGTACCTGAGAGTCAGGCAGCAGCATTGTGGTGAGGAGAGGTGCAGCCCACACCGGCAGCCATGGCAGTGAGTGCGTGGCAGGCTCTGTCTCCACTGCAGTGGGCTCGCTGGGGCTGGGACACGCTGCTGGGTGGGGCAGGAGATGCCGACAGCCCGGACTCAGACCCAGCTCTGGGGCTCCTCCGGCGTCTCTCCTGGAGCTCCCGTCATGACAGCATGATCAGGGGACCGGTCAGACAGAGGTGAGACAGGACGGGAGGCTGGAGACAGATACAGTCAGATTAAATGCACTGATCGACAGAGCGTGGAGCCGGGTATCCGGGATGTCTGCAAGCTTTGTGTTAAATGTGTAAGATAATGAAAGAGGTCTATACGTTCAGAATGATAATGTATTGATTTTCTTTGCAGCCTATTGTCATGGTAGCATCCCCCCCCCCGCCATGTCTGTTTTATGACTGTCACATCTTTAGGTCTCATGGCGGTGTGGTGTGTGTGTCTGTTGTGATGGGGTTATACTGTGTCTCAGGCGTGTCGTTATCTGTCACCTCTCTGCAGATTCAGCGTTTTCATTTGAAGCCATTAAAGTCCACTACAAATGAAGGCAGAAACACATAGTGGCCTGGGGCTTATTTGTTTTAGCCAATACACATTTCAAGGAACAGGAAATTGCTGCGTTTCTTAGGTGATAATCTGCCTGTTGTTTGCAAAATGCTGCTCTTTAAATCAGTAAATGGATTTATGATTTAGATTTCCCTAAAGAATGATTTCATTAGCTTACTTGGAAAATATTTTTTTGCAGCTCGCGTGATATGAATCTGATTGATAGCAGCCTTCGATTAATATTTCCTCTTGTCTTTTGTTGTAGGAGCTCAGACTCTGATGGAGCTTTTGAAACCCCTGAATCTACAACTCCAGTAAAGGCTGTTTCTCCCGCTGAACCCCAGAGAGAACAACTTCATGACAAAGGTAGAGCAGGAGGATTATTCCATGGTGTGTGGTTAACTCTCATTATACAGGTACAGGCTCTGTTACACTGTGGTATTTGTATTTAAAGTGTTATTACACCATCTAGTGGATTAAGGCCGTATTTCACCTCTAGGAGTCCATTCAGTCTTTCTCTCACAATATTTATTGAAATTACCTTGTCAAAGTAGCGCAGAATTAGGTACAAAATATATACAAAAAATAGTGAAAGACGGTATCAAATTTGAAATAATGTACAAAATATACAAGAATATACAGCAGTGTGTCAGTTTTATACAGTGTGGGAAGGGAATTTCAAAAAATGCTTAAAAAAATTGGAATAAAATAAAATATGGAATAAAAGTATCAGTGAACGTGGATATTGTGGTAATTAGTGCAAGATAGGCAGTGCAAAAAAGCAGATTACTGTGCAGAAGAATATGTAAAAAGGACAAATCTGGTCACAAAGACAGTCTCGGTTGTGAGTTATTGTTAACTCAGGCTGGTGTTGTACAGCCTGATGGCAGTTGGGATGAAGGATGGAGGACCTCCTTCTTCATCTGGGTCTTTCATGACTCCAGCTGAGAGATTTGTGAATTATTAACACCACATTCATTTCGGGATGTGTCAAACATCAGCTGCTATCCGGATCTCCATGTGGCTATCTTGATAACACCTGCAGCACACCCACAGATCAGTCGTAATATATGATGATCTTTATTTTTATTTTATTTTTTTAAATGTTGATTGGATGTTGGGCAAATGAAATATTTGTCGTAACTCCTCGTATCCGTTTCGTCGCAGACACCTTGGATGGTGTTCCTGCCGCTGGGTTGACCACAGGTGATCCGCCCGGTCTTTCTTCGTCCAGTGCTTTCGATGAGGACAAGCCCATTGCTGCCAGTGGTGCATATAACATTGAAGTTTTTGCCACAGAGGCCACAAGTCACACTCTGACCCGTTCTCTCAGCCTCCAAGGGGCAGACCTTGATAGTTCTAGTCTGCTGGATGGATCGCTGTCTGGGGGTTACCGTCCACATTCTGAATCCTTCAGCGTAGGCACTGAGAGTGCCCCGGGGACGCTCCGCAGGCCCAAGAAAGTTCGCCCTGGATCTTTAAAGAAGAAGCCTCTCCTCAGACAGAACTCCAATCCGGAGAGTGCAAGCCCAGCCTCATCCAGCAGCACCCCAGAAATCAAGAAGCGGGCAAAGCCTCTGACTGCCAGCCCTCTCCCAGCTCAGGAGGAAACAGAAGGAGGCTCTGCGACGCCAAGCCCTGGAGGAACTCTCCGAAAAACCAGGAAAAGCCGCGTGCAGACTCCTCCTCCTCTGCCCGAGGAGACCAGTCATATCAGTCAAGAGGAGCGCAGTGTTGTGCCAGCCTTACCCTTGTGCCAGGAGGAGGTCCCTCTCCCTGGTAGTCTGACAAACGAAGAAGACTCCCCAATCCCGCCCAGTGCATCCTATCAATGGGATCCAGAGAACTTTGAGAACATCGACCCTTTCAAAACTGGAGGAAGTAAAATTGCCAATTCCCCTGATCTGGGTCGTAAAGCTCCTGTGTGTGGCCCTATTCCCACCCCTCCAGAGAGTCCCCCTGTTCCTGCTGTGGAACAACGTCTCCCCCATTCCCCCGTTCCCCCCAAAGAGCCAGTCACCAACCCTGAGGAGCAGCCCATTATTCCCAAGCGCCAGCCAGTAAGACTGGAGTTTGACTACTCCGAGGAGGGCTCTGAGGCGTCACATCAGGCCTCTCCTCCGCTCAAAAAGGTGGGAAAGAAGCCCGGTGCCAAGATGCCTCTGAGGAAACCAAAGCTGGGGCTGAAAAAGGCACCTCCGCCAACAACGGAGCCGCTAGACAACACCCCTCAGGCACAACACAATGGCAATGAGGATGAGATCCCTGTTCCTAAAGCAGCTTACAACTTTGAGCCTGACAAATGGGACGACCCAAACTTCAATCCATTTAGTTCAAAGAAAGGTATCGCCAATTCTCCAAAACTACCCCGGCCGTCTTATACCTTTGACCCCAATAACTTTGATGACTCCATAGACCCTTTCAAATCCTCCAGCAATATAAGTAACTCCCCGCCGAAGGCATCAGCGTCCTATGAGCTGTCATCCAATGACAACGATAATGAAAATGACAATGACAACGTCGGGGAACTGGAGGACCAAAACCAGAACAAACCGGCCAAGAAGAAGAAAACGCCTATCAAATCGTAAGTTCACATAGTTGCACCAGAGGATAGTGAAGCGCCCACACTCCCTTTCAGAACATATGCAGGAATATTTAGCTTTAGTCTGTGTTTGTATGTGGTTCATGAGTCTACTGTGCCAGTGTCCTCTGTCTGTCTCTCTGTCACCTGTGTCTGTGTATTCTCATATGTCACAGGAAGTCCAGGGGTGTGTCTTCTCTATGTTGTCTGTTGTAAGTACAGGGACAACAATCCACCCTTTCTGACCCTTAATTCCACGAGCCTCTCCTTTTAAAGCAGCATGTTGTCCCTCCTCCTATTAACAGAAACATTGCAAACCCTTGTACACACATCCAACAAATCCATTAAAACTTTTTCTTTTAATCCTGCCCTTTTAAACTGGAGAATACCAAATATATTTTAAAAGCTCTTTAAAAAGAAGAAAAATGTAGGTAGTTTAGAAGACCAAAACAAAAATATGGTAACATATTATATTAGATAGTAAATGTATCCCTTTTAACTGAAGCTGACAAAATACCTTTCTTCCACTGTGTTCATTGATTTTTGTGTAACAGGAGGTGTGACTGCTCCCTCTTGCGTTTATTTTTGGCCATTGCCACTGCCTCTGCATTATACACTGATCAGCCACAACATTAAAACCACTGACAGGAGAGGTAAATAACACTGATCATCTTGTGGCAATTCAGTGTTCCGCTGGGAAAAATTTGAACCTGGCGTTCATGTGGATGTTACTTAGACATGTACCACCCACCTAGACCAGACCTGACACCCCCACCCCAGAGCAATGACACTCCTTGATGGCAGCAGGCATCTCCAGCACTGAAAAACATGAAAAGCAGCACAAACTAACCACATTCATTCTCTGATGAGTCTCAGATGTTTTGGAGACACAAAGGAGACCTACACAGCATTAGGAAGGTGGTTTTAATGATGTGGCTGATTGGTGTATGGCCTAACAATTACTGTGTTCTTATAAAGTAAAATAAATCAAAGTTGCTTAATGCCAGTTTATATTATTTACCATTTAATCTAGTCACCATTTACTTTTATCTGTATGGAGAAATGCTCCCCACTGAATGAAGCATTAGCTCACGGCTCTGTTTTACATTAAATTCACTGGCTTAAATGGGATGATTTATTCAGAAGGTGCTGCACTTTTCTTACAGTTCGATACAGTCATTTTAAAATCACCTACATTATGTGTCTTTTTAGAAGGAGGTGTGGAAAGCTGAAATAAATAAAAGTGAAACCTACCACTAACAGTTTAATCTGCATCAATATCTCAACCACTCGACTATATTATCAAATACATTCCTGCCTCAGGTCCGTACTACTTGTTGATATATGAATGAAAAGAAAAGTACTCAATATTAATTCGTCATTATTCTTCAATGTGCCATTACTAACTATAAATTCAACCCCGTCACAAACATTTCACTGTTCTGTTCATTTCCGTCACCTACACTAAGTAGTGCTGTTGCACATGTGCCTCTATGCAAATTGTGTTGCCATTTCATGCAAAAAGCAGATGCACCCAGTCAGCAAATAGACAACACTAGCAGTTAAATGGGAAATGTGAGATCTAACGAAGAGCTGAATGGTTTCGGCGACTCTGGATATTGACGAGTTTTCATTTGTTTCTCAGTAACACTTTCAGAGTGAAGAGGTCACCAAAGAAATCTCCGCTGTCTGACACATCCCAGGTGCGTGTGCTCCACATTTCTACATTTCTCTCGCTTTTGTGCGATTCTCCGTCGCTCCATCTGATTTTTTGTCTCATGTCTCTCTGCGTTGTGCTGCAGGATCCTGCGGATGAGCTTCACTCACAGGAAGACCACGCCACAGACGAGGAGAAGCTGGCCTCCTCCACCAATCATAAGTGGGCAGCCCTCCACGACATGGACTCAGATTTGAACTCAGACCAGCAAGACTTCCCTCAGCCATGTGACCTTACTTCTTTTGTTAACGAGAACAGTCTTCCTCAGGAGACTCCAGGTGAGGAGCCACCTGTGCCCCAAAAACTGCTCAGATACACCAAAGCACACCACAGACAGGCAGAGCTTGAGGGAAATATGAAGCTTATGTTTGTATTAACTTATTCAGGGCAATCAGCAACTTTATTCACATAACTGTGTCATTGATTCAGTTTCTGTGGCCCAGTTCTCTACTACCCTCTGACCTCCAGAGGAGCCACCTCTTCCCAGAGGCTGTCTGGCTCTACCTCATGTGGGTCAGAGATGAAACAGAGATCAGACAGCCCTGCCTCAGCCTCTGATCCCATCAGATCGGACACACTACACTCGTGTCTCTCCATTTTTATCTTTTGTATTTAAATGCTTTGTTTATCTCTTTCTGTCCCAGTGCAAGACTATGAAATTGAGTACATGGAGAAGATTGGCTCTGCTTCGCCGGTGAGTGTTTGATGCTGTTCAGTGAATTTGTCTGACTTTGTTATTTTACGGTACGCATGATATGATATTTTGTACGTAAACGCAGTGAAAAGGTTTTCATCTTATTTTATCTTGCGTGTTTTGCAGCCACTGTCTGTGAAGAAGCCTTCTTTGTACTTAAAGTTGGACTCGGTATCCGACAACTTAACCAAAAATACACATGGATCTGAACCCAGCTCCCCCTGCACAGGGTAAAACATACTTTACATGCTCCACTCTTATGCTTCTTATATATTTTTCTGTATGTGCAACATTACATGAATAATTGCATGAATGGATTTAGTTATGCAACTTCCTTGCAACTTTTTTTTTTTTACTCCTTGTGCTAAATGTAAATACAGCTGCTTCAGCAGTGTTTTTATTAACGCTCTCATCCATCACATACGGTACGTTATGTCCCATTGCCCCCCTCCCACTCCTGCGCTTTCTCCCATTCTTTGCAGGAGTTTTGAGGAGATGGAGGCCCAGATAACAGCCGGCATGAAGACGCCGGTGCTGAGTTCCCGGCCTGGTCCCGAGGGCTCTGCTGGGGGGGACAAGGGCAGGAAGAGGGAGAGCGAGGCGCTCAGCCGAACACAGAGCACAGAGAGGGAAGAGCAGGTGAGTCTTCATGAACATTTAAACTCAGCGGGTAGTTATCGTGTACGTTGTGTGGGGGGGAGAATAAATAAATAAAAAGTATGTGTGTAGTCACCATCATGTAAGAAAAACCAGTCATTTTTGATTTTGTTACATTTACACCATGTTATGTCACAAGGGGGAGACAGAGTACCACACTGCAGGTGGTTTATCACAGGCTGTGACTCAGTCCTCCGACATCAGTCTGAGCGGATCTCATTATAGCCTTGTCACTGATAAGAAATAGCCGGTCCGCCACATTAGGTTCCCAGCTTGAGTTCAGTGAATCGGCTCCCAGTGCTGCCACTCAAACACTCAGCGCTTGCTTTGCCATGCTGTCCCCCCCCTGCCTTCCTCCCCGCCCTCTGCCTACTCCTCCCGGTGCCCTTGTAGCCCCCTAGCCAGGGCCCTGTGGAGGCCCCTGCTCCAGCCACGGCCATGCCCCTGTTAGACAGGCTGTCTGAGTGTGATGACCCCCTGCAGTACCTGGAGCCTGACCTGGCTGAGACCAACCCCACCGCATTCGCCCAAAAACTACAGGTGTGTTGACAGACCACGCGTGACCCTTCTCGACAAACCTCACAGGTTCTGGTAGTCCATTTGTGGCCTTGATATGTGACTGTGTGTGTATTTCTGTACGAACATTATTCCCATTGTGTCACCTTATTACATCCTGCCATTTCATTATCCCATTTGTTCCTCCTCTTTCCTAAGTTGCTGTTTATAGCTTGCTGCGTGCAATAGATTACTGGTGCGTAAACTGTGGACGGCAGGGGAGTGTGTGCGCTCTTCTCAAGTCTCTATATGTTTTCCCTTTGCTCTCTCATCCTTGGGCGGCAACCCTCCTCCCTTTACCCCTGAAATTCGGCCCCCATGTGTGCGGCCAAGGAGGAGCTGGTTCTTGCTGCCCTGAGGATAGAGGCTCTGCAGGTAGCCAAAAACATCTCTCAGTGCCCCTCCCTCTCCACTGTAACCCCCCAGGTACTGCGCTGAGTCAGCCTGCACCTGCTGTACGCCAGTGTGTGTGTGTGTGTGTGTGTGTGTGCGTGTGTGTGTGGAGGGGTGCGTGGGAGAAAAGATGCATCCTGAGTGAGTGAATTAGGAAAAGCAGGTGTGCGTGACCATAGTGTGGTGCATGAGTGTGCCTCAGCCTGCCGACCCTTCCCCTCACACACACCATTTCGTGTGTGACTGTGAAACCCATGACCTTGTCAACATGGTGGCTGTACATCCATGGTCCCGCCACCTCCTGCGTCCCCACATACGAAATCTCTAACATGGCTTATTGCGTCCAGCTCCCACCCCGACTAGCAGCAAACTCCTCCGGGTTGAGTCCTCTGGACCAGAGTGTCTTTTGTTGTGCATGTTGGGCAACGTGCATGTTGCCTGTCCATGTGAGGCTTACATCAGCATGAATGTGACTGGGAATGTCTCGCACAAGACGTCATACCAGCAGCTGAGGAGTACGTAAGGCTCCTTAAATGTATTTGTTGATGTTTTTGCTACCGTTGCCCCCACCCCTCCCAAATCCCAGTCACATTCTTGTTTTGTGATTTGGTCCTTTTCCCCAGACTAACAGCACTAACAAACGCTTCCATCAGGTAGGTGTCAGCGTTCACCGAGGCGGAAGTTTAGGTTGGGAATTTTTCTGAGAGTTGTAGCAAGGCAGGGCGCCGTCCCCCGGTCCTCTTCCCTTCCCACGTCTCATGTTGTTGTCCCACACGTTTTACAGTCTCGACTCAAGAAAGCCAGCACTCGTCGGTGGAATATCAACGGTTCACCCTTATTGAAAGTAAGAGTAACGTGGTGCCCCTGAGATCTGTCCTCGCCTTAAACCACCTATAGTGCAGTCTAAATATTTGGTCATTTTTCAGTCGTTACAGCCTTCAAAATGACAATGTACTGACTTTTAGCTCTAAAGATGCTTGAACGTTTTCACATCTTCACTGTTGAACGATGTAGAATCACGGCCCTTTAATACATACTAGTCTTTGTACAGGGTAAATATCTACACTGTTTACCCGATTTGGATGTAAATGTCGTTCAATTAAAGCTGAGCTTCAGCATTTTACCCTCATAATTCTGGACCACAGTGCCACAACCATTGTCCAAATACTTACAGACTGCTATAGTTTAGCTCCAGTAGACCCCAGAAGTCCAAGATCCAGAGAGTCAAATAACATTTTTAAGGTTTCCCTATACTTGCAACTACTAAAGGTGCACCCATTTGTGCGAGAATCTAGTATCTCTTTTGTAGTTTTTGTAACTAATACTAGTTGTTGTTCTTTGTTTTTCTGTGTTTCACATAGTGTTTGTCTTGTAGTTTGTGTGTCTTCAGTTTTTCACTTTTTGCTCACGATCCTACCATGTACTTCTTAGGGAGTTTTCTCATAGTAAGTTATATTTACTTACATTCAGGGTTCTCCCCCTCTGAGATTTAACAAAGATGATGAAGGCATTTCCTTACTCGTAAAACATTTGATTGTTTTCCAATTCTTAAAAGTTTCATTACCACATTAGGGTTAGGGTTAGGGTTAGGCTCTAACCTCTGCACTTGCATAAGACAGTAACATCCACAGAAAGACTGCCAAGGGTAGCATTAGTTTAAATGTTTGGTGACTACTCACTGACACTAAAATGGTTGCAGTTTAGCTGACATGTGATCCAGGATGATTTAGTACTTTTTTTTTGTATAAGGATTTCTCTCTGTCTCTCAGGGAGTCGTAACAGGTCACGATTTATTTTCCTGAAATTTTTTAAAAGATCCACCGTTACCTCAGCTTGACCGGTCTTTACATCCAGCTGAATAATGGAATTAGAGCTCCAGCCAGCCTCTTTTCCGCATATTATTAGATCTCCGTCTCTTTGTCCCCTGTGAGCCCCCACCATTTCACCAAATCCCCCCGTAATCCAGCTCTACCAAGGATGACTAAATCCCTCTCAGAGCAGAGTTTAAGGGGACCAAAAGTGGTACTAGAGCAAGGATTGCTTTTGCATTTTGATATGATGTTTTATGCGAGAGCATCTCACATCGTGGTCTTCGTAGCCGAAAGGTTGGGTAAATGTTACGGTGAGCAGTGTGATTATGGCCACATCGGGTAAAACCTGCCCCCTATGTCGGAACATGCTTTGACATGACACTAACATTTATTTTCCTTGCTGCCCAGTCCGCTCCCCTATCCTCCCTCTCCTGTTTATGATCAGCTGCTGCCCTCCTTCCCCTCTCTTTCTTGCCTGGACCCAATCACATTCAAGCTACTGCAATGAGCAGGTGATCATGACCACTCAGCCGGGGCCAGCATCGGCGAATAACATGGCTAATACCGTGACAATGAAGACTGTTCCATCCAATCATGTGGCGGCTGACCACCAAGTCTTCGGGAACATCACTAGCTTGCCTCATTTACATACTGATTTTGCTGTGTGGTACACTTTGATAAGAGTTTGATGCTGCCTTGCGGTTTGGTTCAGGAATCCCGTAGAGAATGTGTGTGTGATGCCCCGAAGGCGTGCCCCGTCTGGGAGCTGTGTAACCGGCCATGCTTCCATTCATTTCCCTCCTCTCCTTTGGTTCCTGGAAGCAGCACAGAGACGTGGCGTCCTCGGCAGAAAGTGCCGTGTCGATGAACTCGCTCTACGCCAGGACCGCCGCCACCAGCTACATCGAAGGGGAGAGTCCCCACCTGCCCAGAGAGCTGGACCACTCACTGGGAATTGCGCGAGAGGAGGTGCTCCCATCATATTTCATTCCATTCTTTTACACACAAATGTTAATTAAGTGTTTTTTTTTTTAACCAACGCTTTAATCATCCTCCTTAGATTGTGACAAAGGAGAAAGAAGTGCTTGAGTGGCAGAGGAAGTATGAAGGCAGTCGACAAGAGGTGGTGGAGATGAGGTAAGACTCCTTGGGTTGTTATCACTTGTGTCCCACCTCGACATTACACCAGGGATTCAGCACCTGTCAGTGTTGCTGTTAACTGGCGGCGTGTCATGATGCCTGGAGCTTTTAGACTCGCACCCATTACGACCATTTTACCAGTCAAGAGGTTAATCTTACTTAAACTGTCAAACAAAGCCTCAGTTAACTGCAGAGCGGAGAGCCAGTTAAAGGAGTCTATGTGAGTCTTAGCCCCATTACAAGTGTTGAGAAATGGAGGAATAGATAAGGGGGCCGATTTGATACGTTTAAGTTTGTGATCAAATAAATGAAATAAGTATAAATAATTACAACTTGGCAACAGCTCAAGACTGTCATTGACTATACTCGTCTACATGTGACTCAAACAGGACATATTCAGACCTGAAACCTTATTCTTTTTCAGCAGGGGGTGGCTGTGAGCCGGCTGCTGCTCAGTTAACATGGATAAGACAAGAGCTTATTCATTTGACTGATTGGTCGGACTGGATAAGGAGGGGCTAAGAAGCCAAGGGTTAGCCATAGCTTATCAATCCTCTTACATGTGCCAACCTGCTCATACCAACACAAAGCTTCCTATTGGGTCATCGTCCGTGGGGCTTTTAGACCACAAGACTTTAGGGGGATGATGTAGAAAAATGTTTTGGGCACTTAAATCTTGTATAAACCATGTTTATAATTCTGATTATATAGTTTTTATTATAATTCAGGATAAATCTTGTTTGTTTGTCTGTTACTTTAATTCGAACAAAATATCCAATTATAGCAGCTTTCCATTTGACTCGGACAAAGCGGTCCAAGACCAAAATTAGAAAGAGTTGGCGGTGTTTCCAGATCCACAGCTTTTTCACTGATATTTTTAGGTTTTAAATTAGCCATCTTATTAAGTACAAACAGTCCTCTTTTTCCACTGGCTGAGACAAATAAATAAACTTCATAAAATTACTTTAAAAACGTGTACACTTAAAAGTAGTATGGGGACATACTGTACACCTAAAATTAATTGCAACATGTTACAATCCTCTCATCCACAGGAGAATTGTTGCCGAGTATGAGAAGACAATTGCCCAGATGATCGGTGAGTTCAACGTTTAATATAATTTTTCGGACCCTAGCTCTGTCTCTACCTTTTGCACATGTTTATTTGCAAAATAAAATAAAATAAAATAAAAATCTGCAAAGTATTTGTGAGCCCTTATCCATTGCCACTGATATTTTTATCCACAACAAGCAACCAATGTAATTTTCACGCCGTAAATTTTAATACTGTTGTGCTCTTCCTGTGCTATGTAACCCAGTGTTAATGCCGCATAAGAAAAATAAACCTCAATCTGATCTGATTCCTGTTGTCAATGGAAGGGGAACTGCTCACCTTTGCCAGATCGTGTCCAGCTTCTCTGGCCTCATTAATTTTCACTGCAAGCTCACTTTCTTGCATTATTCCTGCTCTCACCTACATCGTTTTTGCCACCTCTGGACATTTCTGAAGATTTGATTTTTTTTTCTTTTTTTTTTTTTCCTGCTGCGGTCTAAATTTAATTTCTAACCCTCATTAAGGCACTGTCACAAAAAGGAACAATCTGTCTCTGCTCATTTCTAACACTCGGCTCTCTCACGTGTCTTGCCCTCCCAGCTTGACTTAACACAGTCCCTTCTTTTCTGTTCTGCTTCCCATCTTTGTCCCTTACTGTTTGATAAACCCTGACAGGCATGCCAGGTGAGTAATGCGGAAACCGTCCTTCACCTGTGTGTCTCAGCCCACACGTCTCCATTCGTACGTCGAGAGAGGGGAGCGCATGCGCTCACTTTCTTCATCTCATCCAGTGGCATTTGTTTCGTTGAATTCCATCCTGTTGGCTGGGACATTTTCTTATTTTTTTTATTGTTAACGGGCACTATTGGGAGACTATTTCAGCTTATTTTTAAAATCGCATACTCTCGCACATGTGAATTTTATCATATATATAGCTTTAGAGAGTTTGGTGGGTTGCTCATCTAAGCTTGTGAGAGGAAAGGAACAGGGAAGGTTTGAGGGAGCTGATGTGCTGAAGGTTAGAAAGGTCTCACAACGCAAACCAGCTACCAGTTCTGTCTATATACAGGTCTCTTTTTGATTTTTTTTCCCCATTGTTCAGTGTTTTTGTTTGCATGCTAAACTGGTTTCAAAGTTTAAAATACTCACATAATGTAGTGGAATATATATTAAAATCATACTAATCCACAAATCCATTTTGACGTATTGTCAAAAAAAACGTTTTGTGTACCTGTTAATGTGTCCGTCTTTAAACACATGTCCGCTGAGGCAGACTCTTCGGTGGATAGACTCACAATCTGTTGCGTGTTTATGTGTGTCAACCAGAGGATGACCAGAAGGAGAAATCTCTCTCCCACCATACCATCCAGCAGCTCATCCTGGAGAAGGACCAGGCCTTGGCCGACCTCAACTCTGTGGAAAAGTCCCTGGCCGACCTTTTCCGTCGCTATGAGAAGATGAAAGATGTGCTGGAGGGTTTCCGCAAGGTAGCGCACGTTTATTATTCCAGACTAATGAGTTTTTTTTTTTCCTGTTTATTTTATTTATTTATTTCCAGCTTGTAAGTCGTTTCAAACACCCTTGTGGCAAGTAATTAAAATATTTCTCGTTCCGCTCAGAACGAAGAGGTATTGAAGAAATGCGCTCAGGAGTATCTGTCCAGGGTCCGCAAGGAGGAACAGAGATATCAAGCCCTGAAGATTCACGCGGAGGAGAAATTAGACAGGTGAGTCCGAGCACATTCTCATTCTGTCACGTTTATTCTCCTGTGACTGCGTTACTTTCCCTAAAGGGAGGACACCACAATGCACTGACTACACAGTAACTCAAAGCGCAGCAGAAATGTGTTTGGACATAGGCCAACATAATTAAGTGTTTCTATAGATTACATATACTCCATCTGTAGGAAATTTCTAAAGATTAATCCCGTGCCGGCTTTGCTGAAGCGAGGTTTTCCATTCATAAGAGTTTGTAGAATTACAGCGGATATGCAGAGGTGACTTGGTTCTTATTGAATCCCTCCTGTGTTATCAGGGCCAACGCAGAGATAGCTCAGGTGCGGGCCAAGGCCAAGCAGGAGCAAGCTGCCCACCAGGCCAGTCTGAGGAAGGAGCAGATGAAGGTGGACTCCCTGGAGCGCACGTTGGAGCAAAAGGTCAGCGGTGGCATGCGGAAAAGATGTGACATCAATAAATTATCTCTGCACAGCCGAGTGTGTGAATTGCAATTTTTTTTCATCGGCAGAACAAAGAGATCGAGGAGCTGACGAAGATCTGCGACGAGCTGATTGCCAAGATGGGGAAAAGTTAGCGGCCGCACTACGACCGGCCAAAAAGGAAGCGGATCACTCTTCCGAGGACTGACGGACGCCTAAACCCCAAAGTGGTCTTTTATTTCCTACTGACTTTGTGTATACAGGATCCACAGGAATGGCTTCCTCTTAATTAATCTGTACATTTTTGATGTGTCAGTGTATCGTACTGTATCAGGGGTCTGATTTAAAGTTTTAGCAAATCTATCATATCACTTATGAGTGCGTTTGCGTGTGTGTGAGAGAGCGAGTGTATGATAATGAGAAAGTACAAGCGTTGTTTGTGGGTTAAATGATCTATTATGATGTTGCCATGACAGCCACTGAGGGAGAAGACTGTTTACCCGCTCCTGTTATCGTCTCCTCTTACAACAAGAGAAAGATAGGTTTTGGAAGAAAAGAAAAAAAAAGAAAAAAAAGCGTTGCTTAGATTTATTCATGAAATGTTGAATTACTAAGAGAACACCCGCTATCACACTAGCAACTTGCATGTGAGAGACAAAGAAAGAAAAATAAATCTTGTAATGTCTAATGTTTGTATATACTGCAGTAAAGTGTGAAAAAGACTCATTTTTGATAGTCACGCCGTCATCCACAGCCCGCCGCCCCTCATGTAACCGTGTAGATATTTGTCATACTTGTCATAGCTTTTTTCGATAAAATGGTGGAATTTTATTTTTGGGGATTTTATTTTGATATAAAGCAAACTAATCGTGACTGTATTCAGTTGTGACCCGGAGTAATTTAATTTTGGATGGATATGTTCTAGTCCTGCAATGGTCGTATGTCACACTGAGGAATAACTTCTCTGCACAGCTACTGTACAGCATCTGCTTACAAAGTGCAATAAAAGATGGCAATACAGCATCCTGGGATTGTCTGGTTTTACTCCTCCATATGTTTTCAGTTGACATGAATTTGACAATATCCTGTTCCCAGTTAGTATTTGAGGCAATGAGATGCACAGGGACGGGTGCACTTCCCAGTGTGTAAAAGATGCATTGATGGTGCTTTTTCGCGCAGGTTTCACTTTTGCAGATTTTTTTTTGAAGAGTCCATTATAATTGTCTACAAATTGTCACAGTGAAAGAAACAACTAAGGAAATTCGGTAGAAGCCATCAACCAAGACATGAAAGGCTTTTCTGTCAGTGAAGTTGTCAGCAGTATGAAAACAAATTTCCACAAGTCTTGTATGTTATATTAAAAAAAACAAAAATGTAATCTTATCACAAAAAAATCTAAAAGAAAAAAAACTGCTCGGATCTAGCTTTAGTGTTGAATACAGTTTTTGATAAATGCAGCAATATTGGGCCAGATGGGAGCCTACTTCAAATGATTTATTGCACTTTTTAGAACTGTAATATACAATCTCTGATTCCACTGCAAGTTCATTTTTACAAAAATGTGCAATTAATGTAGCAGCAGTGTTTATATCAAAGCTGTCCCCAGTGGAATAACAGTAAATACGCAGTTAATGCATTAATGTCGCACGGACAAAGATGCATCGCAGGACAACAACCTGAGCCAAGTGAACCTGGCACTGATGTAACAGCTAGGTAAAGGAGGAGGTGACACCAACTATAGCAACAGCAGGTATAAAAAGGTTCTTATGTGTAACGGTTGCCTCGCTGAAAACAGTAGTATCCTACCCAGCAACTACCAACTGGTTGTGTGTATCCAATAAATGCACCACCCATTTAGACCAGACCAGGCACCCGACTAACAACATCCAGTTTCCAGATGCCACAGGACACCTTCAAAATGCCCACATCCATTTTCTGATGACTCACAACTGTTTTGGAGGCACAAGGGAGACCTGCACAATATTAGGAAGGTGGTCATAATGTTATTCCTGCATAACAAATAAAACACCTTATTTATGCCTGTTTAAATTGAATTGTTGAATATATTGTAACATGTTCTTGCATTACACCCCAGATGCAACATAATGAGTTAAAATTTACGTTATTTATGAGTCAGACTCAGTCATTATTAGACTATGCAATTACTCTACTGTCATTTTAAAGTCAAACGTAAATATATAGTGAAGGAGGTTTCAATGAATACACAAATGAAAATGGCCCTTCTGTTGGGACGCCAGAGCAGGTCCATTAAATTCACTTTCCAAGCAACGGCCTAACACAGGAGGAAAAGCGTCCCTCCGCTTTTCTAATAAACAACCACTTATTGACGGTGACCGCAGAGCTGTGGTCCTGAGTGGAGGGACTGGTAGTAATCTTCCAGCCAGTGTAAGGACGCTACATTAGCTCCTCTGATAGCCTGGATTAAGCTCAGGGGGTTTTAGGAACAAACAACCTGCTTTTCAGTGTGCGGTCAGGACGGACGAGGACAACCAGCACCATGAGGGCCGTTCAGTTTTGTCTGCTGCCCCTGCTTTCCCTGGTCCTGCTGTCATCCACCAGTAAGAACCGTATTTTTTCCTACACCTCTTGATCCTTTCCTCCCAGTAGATCACCTCTCATGTCATGTGAACCTTTCTGGAGCCTCTCCTCAGCTACTACTCGCCCTTGCCTTTGAGTTTCCTTTGTTATGTCTCTATTTTTTGTCTCCACCTGAGAGGTAGGTAGCTATTATCCAAAGTGGCTCCGTATTGTGACACAAGGCTTATATATTTTGGTATATTTTCAATGTTGTTCAGTATTTAGTGCTTTGTCTTATAAATCTCATGTTTTAAAACTACTTTACGGCAATCAGACTTTAGAAGGACCCTTCGTTTGTGTCATGTGTGCCGTTTGTTTACATTTTTTTCTGCTTGTCCTCTTGAGTTTTGCTTCCCGCTGTCAGTCCACCATCCTCGGTAGTAACTAGCAGGCAATCCTGACGGCTAATCTCTTAATAGGCCTGGAGGCTAATGCTTAATGCATGTGTGTAGAGCGGCTGTGCGTTAGGGATAGATTGGGGTCAACTACAAACAGCAGGGGGCATTTGTACACCATGTCAACACACAGAAGAACACAGAAGAAGAAAATTTTCTTTTGTACCTTTTGTTTTTTTTATAGTTGTTTTATCAAATTTGTGATTGTTGTCTGACATATGATTCTTATTCTTATTAAGCTGGTGGTTTGAAAACACCTCTTCCCTGGTCTATACCTCCAGGGCAACAAGCCTGTCTGAAGAGCTAGCAATTTTTTTATATCCTCTTGCCATCAAAACTGAATGATGACAGACACATCTGGGGTTGGAGGAGATTATTTTCAAGGCCGTCGCGAGAGACGCGCTGCCTCGAAGAATGTTTGAAGCTCGCGGTGACTCCAGCTCTGATCCTCTTAGGAAGCAGCATTAAAGGCTGTTTGCGCAGGGCCAGTGCAGAATTTAGGAGAGGCACGGAGGGTTTCAAAAGGAAGCGTTTAAGCAATATTTCAAAAAGGTCAGTTAGTTCTCAAACAACTGCTCCTTCCTCGGGAGAGCTTTGGAGGGACGTTTAAGTGTTTTATCTGCTGCAGTGGGCTCCAGAGGCATTAGCGGAGGTTTCTTAAAAACGCGTTGTTAAATATTAGGGCCCGGATGTAACTCTTCGGCTGATTCGAGGAGATTTGCCGTGAATTAAGTGATTAATTAGTGCTCCCTCTCTTGACTTTGGCCTCAGTGCGACGGCACACAACCCTTGCATGTGCGTGCTCATCAAACCCACACGTCCAGTTTTAATAAAGGATGAAAATAGCCAGAGTTGAGGGCCTTGTAGACACTCGCTCAATCACCCATCTGCTCCTGCTTCACGGCCGGTACTCATTTCCTGCGGGCTGTACAGGTTCTGGGGCAGGCCCTTGTAGATATTGCATGAGCTTGACTAATAAAGGAACTGAGATCATGAGAAAAGAGACTGGGTTGGCTTGAGCACACCATATTGCAGACTTCGGCATGCCAGCTTTAGTAAGAATAAGTTAGCTAATAGGATAGCTCTGGCATTTGAAAACAGTTGTATTTCAATCTTTGATGCTACATAGCCTTAAACTACATGCAACCAGATACATTTGTAAATTTCCTCAGTCAGCTTGTGCATATATTTAAAACAGAGCTAAAACAAAGGCAGCTGGAGTTGTCTGGGTTTCCTTAAAGAGGTTTCACCATCGTCCAAGTGGTTTCTTCACTTCCCGGTGAAGTTAAGGTTTTTATTTGAAACATCTCTGTGTGCGCTGGCACCAATAAAAAGAGGTTAGCATATCAACCTGGGTGGCTACTACTTTCCTCTATTAAGGGTACTCTAACAACACTTTCATAGTCATCAACGGGTCACTTTATTGGCATGTGCTGTAACACATTTTTTTCCTTTGTGTTCCTTACAGCCGAGGCTTTGCAGTGTTACACATGCATGGGCTCCAACAACGCCGACTGCAACCGACAAGGCTCCAAATCCTGTCCTAGCTACTCTGATGCCTGCGCCATAGTGCTGGGCCATGACAGTGAGTCCAACGCTGACAGTGTGGTAGCCTTTTCTTTTGACTAGTTTTCTTTCCACCTTTTTGTTTCTGCCAAAAATACAATAAGCTATTTATATTTTTGCGTGTTTAACAGAGAACAGGCTGCTGTCTGGAGACACAGCTCAGTCGATAGGGGGCTGAGGCTTTTAAGGGAATGAAGAGCTTTGCTACTCCTACTCGATGAATATCCTTAATTAGGACACCATGTGTTCATGGCACAGAGACAGAGTTATAAAGCCAATGGCTCATTTTGTAGTTTAGCGCTAGCTTGGAGATTTCTGTTTAACTGATTTCACTAATGATTCAGACTAAATTCATAAAGCTGGCATGTTTTCCTCCGCTGTCAGGATGCCTTGAGGGAGTAATTTACTCAGTTACTGTGCATAAACTTCCATGGGCTGTTTTTGGGACACAAGTTCTCAGCAAAAACAAAAATAAATGGGAACAAATAAAAACCTCGCCAGCCAAGACAATTTGTTTTTTGTAACACATTTCTATCAGTTCTAACCAAATCAGTGTAACCGACTTCTGTTTCTGCCTCTCTGTTAGGTGGCGTGATGAAGTCATGCTCCTACAAGTCTTTCTGCAGCCAGGCCAACAGCCAGGGCTACAGAGCACCGGGTGTCAGAGTTCACTGCTGCTACAGTGATGACTGCAACGTAACAAGCTTCGCCTCCAGGCTTCCTGCCCTCAGCTATTTGCTGCTGTTATTTACATTATTGTTCCCCTGCTTTTTCAAGTAACTGCACAGCTCAGCTCGATCTTGCTGACGACTATCCATCCTCCAACACAAATGCCAACTACTTTGCCAAATGCCTCTTTTCACACTACATTACTTACTCTCATGCTCATATTTACTACCATTCCACTTCACTTTTTAGTTGTCTAAACACAATCCCAGACATCAGGGAGATGCTTCACACTGTAGAGCTTAAGGGTCTAGGTGAGGCTGTGTGGATTATATGCACCATGTTGGATTGAATCCATTAAGAAGTACTGAAGTAGATGCGTCTTTCAATGGATTTCACTAAGCCAGTAAGTGGAGGATCCTGAGGGAAGTGCTGAAATAACAAACAGAGATAATTTATTATTTTCTTGCTGTGTGTTAAAGAACAAGAGATTCAGTTTGAATTCATCAGCTTCCCTGACTGGGTCTGATGCTCACCACACAATATGTGAATCCTATGGGAACTAGACTATTTCTTTGTGGTTTCACTCGTGATTTTCCAAAATATGTCTTGCCTGTTATGCACTGAAGTGTTTCAACATAACTTGTGTCGCAGCAGATGTCGCTCTGGCTAAATATGGGGCTTAGAAACATCCAAGTTGGTGTGTTGGTACATCATTAGCCTTCTACCTGTCAGTCACATAACTGATAGTTTTGATACACTGCCTGAAAATAATGTACACTTTAGCCTTCTCCAGCACATCCCAAAGATTCTCAATGGGGGAACAGGGTAAACTTGAACTCATCAGTCCACATGATGTTTTTCCATTGCATTGTCCAATCTTTATGCTCCATAGCAAAATGAAGCCTTTTTGTCTGGTTAGCCTCACTGATTAGTGTTTTTCTTAAGGCTACACAGCTGTTCAGTCCCAACCCCTTGACTTCCCTTCTCATTGTACATGTTAAAATGCTCTTACTTCCACTATTAAACATAGCCCTGAGTTCTACTGTTTTCTTCTATTTTATTTCACCAAACATCAATCAGGATTCTTTTCCGACCACATTTCTTCCTTGAAGACGATGGTTCCCCACTATCCTTCCGGTTTTTAATAATGCGTTCAGTTCTTAACCCAGTTTCAGTAGTTTCTGCTTCAGTCTCCTTAGAAGTTTTCTCTTCTTGATGCATGCCAATGATTTGATACTTCTCAAACAGACTGACATCTTTTCCACAACCACAGAATGCACCTTTGACATGGTTGTTTAAGAAATGAGAAGCTACTCATTGCATCAGTTGAGGTTAAATAACTTGTTTCCAACTGAAAGATAATCAGTATTTAGCAGTAATTATCCAATAGGAGGCTCCTACCTTTATGCTTAGTTAGATCCAGGTGGTGACTTTTTTTTTTTTTTTTTTGGCCAGCCAGTGTATTTTCAAAGGCAGCGGTAAAACACTTCTCATACATTATAAATCCATATAAGTCTTTTGCATGCAAGGGTTCGATACAGTGATGAGGTTAATCCATCCTCACTAGGCGATGGCTGGTAGTATGTATGAATAATATCTGGGTGACTGCACACTATTATGTCATTTCTTTTCATTAATATCATTTTGTACATTAACCTGCAACTATGCATTTTTGTCCAAAAAACAAGACTAAAGTATAAATAACTGGACTTTACCTTGAAAACGTCTTGCCGTTCATTTCACCTCCTGAACCTTCTGAGCTGAGCAGCAATGCATCTTTAAGAAAACCCAACAAGTCATCTTGTCTTTGTTGTAGCATTTTTATTTTGGGATATACTATGACTTGGATGACAGAGAACCTCAAAAGTATATACATTTTTGGTTTAATCATTAATTTGAATGTCTAAGTAATAAATTGCATTATACTGTGTTATAATAAATCCTTGCCTGATTTACACTACGCTGCAAACTCAAATCATTCTTTTACATTTTTTTTTTTATTAAAATGTAAATTAATCTTTCTGAATTGCATTGCATTTCTGGAATACTATTCTGAACACAATGGAGTGATGGCTGAATGTACAGTCAAAATCATCATAAACCTGTGTGAATACAGCCAATATAAAAGTCCTTGACTGACTGAGTCACTGTCTTTAAAAGCGGTAAACAGCAATAACCAGTAATTAGCAGTACATCTCTGTATCTGCAAATTTCTTTGCAGAAAAAGAAACCAGGATTCATCATAAATGACTTGATATGTATGCTCTTTGCTCTCAATAAAACAACCCCTCCATGCCACACTACGTGTTTGTCACACTCCATTATAAATAATTATTGTAACTTAAAATTAATAAGACTTTCAAAAATCTGCAAAGGTCACATTATATTGGCAGTTTTCAGATGGTATTCAGAAACTGGCGGAAACTTTAATTCGCTTAATTTCTCCATTTTTCATTTACGAATAGAACATTGGAATAAAATAAATGTAATGTAACCAACTAATTAAAGAAAGAAAATGAACAGAGTATAATTCTTTTTTTTAAAAAAAGGATGCATACTTGTGTGATGTGACTTCAGAACCGAACCGCCCACGTTGTGAAAGCTGAAGGTACAGTATCAATAAAGGAAGAGAGACTTCCAACGTTACAGAGCAAAAAATGTAAAACAATTGTAAATGTTAGGCAGATGATTGTCAAACAATGTGAAATCATGTTTTATTTCAACATGAAGCACAAATGAATAATAATATTAATAACAATAACAATAATAATAAAATCCAGCCTCCAGTATCTAAATTTGCTCAGTGAATATGTTTATGTGTGCATGAACACATGCGAGGAACTGATATATGTATGAGCTGGTGCATTGGTATGTGTATCGACTCAATCCTTCACAACCAATCTTTCCATCAGTCTTTCCATACATTTCATTATAACCAGTGTCAGGGCTACAGGCTGGTAATCATTCAGCCCTGCAATGCAGGATTAGGGAATTGGATAATTATAATTTCATTTTATTACAATTTATGATTTCGTTTTATTGTGTTCAATCACCGTTTCTCCTATCTTTTTGACTCACAGCGGCAGCTGCTGTTCAATACATTTTCACATTATCACTTACTCTGTATACTACATGAAACATAGTTTTAGACGCTACTCTCACTGTCACCCATTTACATGC
The DNA here is from genome assembly GCF_022458985.1 of Mugil cephalus. Lineage (NCBI taxonomy): Eukaryota > Metazoa > Chordata > Actinopteri > Mugiliformes > Mugilidae > Mugil > Mugil cephalus. The sequence continues at coordinate 9,865,793 of NC_061782.1, forward strand.
TGTTCATATTAAGTAAATATCGTGTTACTTGGTATGGACTGCACATTCACTGTGTAAAACACATACTGCATTTACTTAAGCAACTGTGCATGTACTGGATATAACACCATTCGACTAATACTTTTAGTTCCATAAATACCTGTAAGTGATAACGTCTTTGCTCATCTAATTACGTGCTAACTGCGTTTCATTGTTACATCTCTAAATCTGCACTGAATAAAATTGAATCTAATCTAACCCGATACTGCAAATGGTCTGCTCTTGTAGTTCTCTCGGCTTCCACTGTGAGGCAGTCTAGCCACACTTGAGACTTCAGCAGACGCCATCAAAATTCGCAAGAGTTTTGCAATGCATATTGACCAACCACGCCTCATGGGTACTGCTGAGATTGACTTGAGCCAATACTAGTAATATTAATTTAAACTGTTTCATGGGGTTTGTTCTTTATTTATAAACTGTGGAGACACTTTCCTTCGGCTCCTTACTTTGAAGCAGAGTCCTGCTCTCTCTCGTGATGTCCCGCTGCTCTCTCCTTTGACAGGCAGGTGTGAGAGTGTGAACACATTGCCCCGGAGGGGGATAGACACTGACCCCAAACCGCGAGTCTCCAGTCCTGGTTGGCCCGGTGCTCACTGCCAAAGACGGCCAAAAGACCGGCCCCCACGCCAGGCCCCATTAGCTTTATTTGAAAGATTTCTTTCATTTGCGCTTAAATTAGGACGGGAGGTGAAGCTTTGCCTAAACTTGATGGTCTAACGGAGGGTCGACGGGTCAGGGTGCAGGTGGGGGTGTTTAAAGTTTGTCTGGTGGCACTCAAAGTTTAATTCAGTGGGTTCAACAGTGTGACAGTTGTGATTTCCTTTTCATGGCAGACGTTTTTTTTTGTGCACTGTGCGGCTTCTTTGCTTGCGCGCCTTTCACTGAAATGTCACCTGTGCTATTCACCAGCAGACATCTTGTCGGACAGAGTTTATGACTTCGATGGAGGATTTGAAAGTGCAATCACGGCCAAAGCCCCTGCTGCATTTGGAACGTCTCCGGACAATAACACCAGTCACTATTCCCCGCATGTATGCCATCGGAGCTAAAACTGAAGGTCATTGCCATGGCAACTTTGCTGTTTAAATTGGAGTATGTTTAATCCCAATCCTCTAGCACCTGAAGACATTATCACTGCAAATCCCACTGTCAGTCATCAAAAGGGATGAGCCGACTGCCCTTTAAGAGAGGCTGTGCGAAAGTAACAGGGCTGTAGAAAAGTCGTGTCTACAGTTTCTAAAGTAAACCAGACAGGTTTCACTTCTCCAGAACGCCTGTGAATGTCCCACACACTGACATATCCGTGATTATTTCTTTTTTTTTTTTTTTCGTGAGTGTGGGGTTTGTTGTGTGTGTTTTGCATTTACCAGAGAAGATTTATCAGTTGCTGAGTGTGTTTTGATTTGGCTATGCCCTGGAAAGATTGACGTCTTTCTGAGAAACTCGCCGGGTGTCAAAAACACTGCTTTTTTTTTTTCTTCTTATTTTTATATTTATTTACCTGGTGCATTGATTGCATGACCTGTTTGTAACGACAAACATTGCAGGCTGCAGCAGAACTGATTGGATGTGTCAATACAAACATAAAATCTGTACATATCTTGGGGAAGCAGTTGTATTTTCCAATAATAGTCAGATTCTTCTTCTGCATTAATTAGGTTGATGACAGGCTGATGGTTTGGTTGGAGTCTCAATGAAACAATGAAAGTGAAACAATGACATGAACTTGTGAACCACTGGTGGAATCCAGGTCTTGCCCGCATAGGCACACCATCTAGGACAGTTCCCCCTCTGTGCAAATAACAAATAATTTGAGTCGTCCCAGGATGGGTCAGCCTGACTTGGCAACACCGAGGTTTGGATGCAGCCCCTCAAATTAACTATACTTAATGAGGTTTGTGTCCATGGCAGCAGTCTACCTATAAATCATTGATCAGCAACAGCCGACATCACAGACTTGGAAGACCTGTCGCCCAGTGGTTTCAAAAACAAACAAACACATTGAAGCTAAAAGCGCACACTACTCGACATCAAATGCTCGTGCTATTGTGGGGAGGGAACAAAAGCTTTCGGGGGGGATGAGAGAGTGTGAGATGATGGCTGTGTTTACAAGTGCCCGGGTCTTGGCTGGCCTGCCCGGGTTCACTAAACGGTCACTGGTTCCGAGGTCTCCGGGTCTCTTTAAAAAAAAAAAAAAAAAAAAAAGATCTGTGAAGCAGAATTAAAGTGATCTACCTCCGGACCCCGGACGGAGGAGCATAAGCGCTGTTGGTCTGTGAAAAAGGAAATGGGAAGGATACAAAGAGTGAGAGGGGGACAGTGGGGCGACCAAAGAGGCACCAGGGTGAAAGAGGAGAAGGAGAATTGTGCGTAATGAGTGTGTTTACCTCTGCCCGAGCTACTTTGAAATGTGACTAAGTGGTCCTCCTTCCTTCCGCGAGGCCGGTTCCTGGCTTGAAGACTACGAGGAGCCCGCCGAGAGAACTTGAAGCTGACAGGAAGCAATGCGGAGACTCCAGAAGGCGCACAGCTCATCTAGACTTAGACTGGATAATGTTTCATCTGATAAAGCTTTCTATGAAATTTTAAACAGATATTAGCGTGGAAATAATGTACCTGACATAAAATAAAAGTACGCCTCTCTATAAACTAATCCCTACCACCTTGATGTCTAGCAGTGAAACAGTTTCTATCGTTTTGCCTTAAACTATTTACATTAATCCACTCAGTTCACACCCTGAAAAACCGACAGTTATTACGTCAAGCGCAGCGATAAACAAATAAATAATGTCGCACCAAAAAAATAAGTTCTTCTGAAAACAGATTTCATGAGCAATATGCAGAGTGTTTCACAACATAAACAACATATTTCAGATGTCATGGCTGCTCATTAGTGGATAAATTCCAAGTAAAAAAAAGCTTTGAGCCAATATACAGCATCTAGACTTCCCACCATATGTTCTCTGCAGTTTTCACCTCCTTCCCCGTTTCCTCTCATGAGAAGACGGTGTTTGCACAATTTCTGTTTCAGCTACAGCCGTGTGTTCTGGCTGTCTATTTTTGTTACCCCCCCCCCCCACAGGACGAACAAAGGAGCCGGATTATATAGAGAGAAGGTTCCTGTGATGAGCTTTCTGTAGAATTAGCACAGTTTGGCTAATTCTGCGCGTCTTACATGAGGAACGACATCCGAATCTGTGTGCGCAGGCTTTGAGCTGCTAGTGCGAAAATAGATAATGCAAGCATGACAAGCCATCATGAGTGATTTAAAAATGACAAAGAGGATGAATTATATTACAGGGAACTGTGGAAAAGGATTGCAACTGTTTTGAAAGAGTGTTGGGGGAAACGGTAACAAAAGAGAGGAGAGGAAAGCAGACCTTGGAGCCAAAACCAAATCACATCAGTAACCGCTGCGCCCTGGGGTGAGGGCAGGCTCAGTCAGCCGTACCATGCAACTGGGATAATTAGTTTTGGAAAGGAATATCAACTGATATAATTGAGCATTCTCCACTAATGAAGATCCTCTGTGTTGTCGCTATTGAGGCGCTAATTGACGGGAGAGGGATGTGTGGGGTGGGTGCAGGGAGGAGGGTGAAGGGCTGTGCAGGATATGATGGCGGAGGTGGTGCCTATGCTGGCAACCAAGTTTTTCAGGTTGGCTGATCTCTATTAGGCAGGTTTTATTTAGTAGTGAGTGACTCACTGTCTGCTTTCATTCACACAAACGCCTGCTAGAGTGTGCATGGCGCTAATTCAACACACCGGTTTTGCTTTCCACCAAAGGCTCGAAAGAAGATGAAAGAAAACTCGAGTTTAGGCAGATAAGAGTGGTGGTGGTGGTGGTGGTGGTGGTGGGGAAAAATCACAGGAGTCCAAAGGATGGGGGTGGTGGGAGTTTTGGGGTTGCACAGGTCGTGTTGGGAGTTTTCGATTGAGGGAAGCAGAGGGTCGAGGATTTGTAGAGGGAGGGCTGTGCAGAGGGGTCATGGTGAAATCAGTTGAGGGAATAATAGGAAAGCAAATTGGTTTTGACAAGTTTGGGGAGCTGGAAGTAATGCAGTCCTTTTAAAGGAGAGAATATCCAGCAAAACTATGAGATAATCAGGGGTACCATTCAGGAGCGGGGTGAGGGGAAGGACCCAAGCCAAAACACGGGGCCTGCTGATGACCCCGAAGGGCCCACGAAACAGGGTCAGAACGCACGTACCACCTACAGGGGGCGACAGGTCGGAAGTGAGAGACGAATGTCTTAATGGAAAAGTGAAAGTTGTGTTGAAGCTTTCACAGTCTGTGTAATCTTCCTCGGTGAACTCCTTAGATGACATTTCCCATAATCTCCAGTCTTCAAAATCTTTCAGGAGATTGATTAAGAACACATTAAGCCGTGAATAAATCCATTAAAGAAAAGTTTCACGAATGAAAAAAGGTTCTTATTAAGATGTTTAAGTCGCCCTTGATCAGACAGAGAGTCAGACGGGATGAGACGCCGAGAAGAAGACGCTCACAGTAAGACATTCAGGCATTTAGAGAGAGACAGGAAGGCAGGCAGCAGGGCAGACAGACAATAAGATCCACTATCCACTGTCACACATCTCTGAAATCAGGCGTCGTCCCCAACAGCAGGCTGCCTGCCAGATCAGCTCCACTGGCAGCCAACGGGACAGACGGCTCTCAGCAGCCAGTATGGAGACAGACTGACGCAGAGTAACCGGCTAAGGTGTTTGAACACAAACAGAGGATTAGCCGAGTTCTGGGCATTGAGGTGACGGTAAATACAACACCATACAGGCCCACTCCACAGGACGGCAGGTCCAAACAGACAAATGATTTCACACTCATATCAAATTAATCTTCGACGGTAATGGAGCCGTGGTTTGGCTTTATGCTGTCCAATTCGCCGGAACTGGTTAAAAAATCAAAAGCAAGGCCAGTTATATATCGTACTTTCCGCGGCTACACATCAAAGGCAGCGGAAGATCTATTGTTGGGTTGAAATTGAATTCCTGATGGTGTCAACACAGAAGTAAATGGTTGAGATAGAGTCAAATATGCTTCCTGTGCCTGCTGACATCTGCATTGCTTGATCTCTTTCTCATCAGATATCATCACATATATACATACGGCAAGAAAAAAGAAGACGCGCGGACTTGATGTAAGAAACCGCCGCTAACCCTACAAGACCCGGAATGCAATTTGCTGTTGTTGTCAGCCCTGACAGCTCCAGGATGCAAATGAAAAACACGGGATTCACACACACACATACACATCTTTAACATACTGCTTCATCTTCACCTTTCAGATTACAGCCAGGTATTTGACAAAAGTGTCAGTATTTATATAGACTCAACAACAATCCAAATTGTCTAAGAAGATTTACAGAACTCGGTGAAGCCACTAGAGCAGGCGCTAAGCCGACGGCGGCGAGGAAAAACTCACTTTTAACAGGAAGAAGCCTTGAGAAGGACCCAAGGACCCACCCAAGGACCCATCTGCCTGAGGCTGGCTGGGTGGAGAGACAGAAGAGAGAGTAGAAAAGAGCCGCAGGTGGAAGAAGATTAACTCATGTATCTGAATAAAGTATGCGAGCGGCTTGTAAACATTATTCAAACGAGAGTACAAGATGTTGGCGATGCGTGTTACATGAAAAAATTGAATAAAAAAGAATGGATGAGCTCGCATTCAAAATATTGATTGTAGAAAAGCTATGTGGGCGTACAGTGTGCTCATAAAGTTACCGTTGTAGGAATAAATATCAGATGTGTGAAGGCAAAGCATCTGGACAGCTCCTACTCAGCCAGTCGATCGGTCTTTATGTGGAGTGACCTGGAACAAAAGCACGGGGCAACATGAAATCCAATGCACCAGCTCAGCATCTTAAATCTTAAATACTGTATTTTCTTATTTAGTTACAGTCAGTCTGATCATGTTTATTTGATCATGTTTGAACCTGGTTTATTTTACTCTCAACCATCCTGATTTGTCGGTTCTTGAAGAGGGCCTACAGTGAATTCGGTTGCTCCCTCTCCACGTTTTCCATGTCACTCCACACCGCTTCACATTATCGCAGCCCGCCACAAAGTAGCTGCAAGAATCAGCATGCGGTCATGGGGGGGGGAGAAAAAAAAAAGAGGGGTAGAGAGAGAAAATATTTAAGGCCTTGCTCCCCCTGTCAGCTTTCACCTCCTTTCCCTCCTTGTTCTTGTTTTCACAGGCTTTAATCCGGGCGGCTCCAGCGCGGGGCGGTCACAGGTTTTGACAGCAGACTGTAATGACCTAAGCTGTTCTCTGTGGGGGGTGAGGAGGGCAGTTGGGGTAAGTAGTTGGGAGGGGTGTGGCAGGATGGGAGGAATGTTGAGGGAGAGGTCATCTATTTTCAGGTGTGATGCAGTTTCACATCTTGGCCACCGGGGGCTGAGTAGATAAAAAAAACGATATTTGAAGCAAAGCTATGCAACTGACTTGCTGTTAGATTATATATGAAAGTATGGAACCTCAAATTGAGTAATATTCCTCTACAAAGCTGCTGGAAGACTGCATTAGAAATGCAATCATTGCAATATGAGGTTTAGGATTAACTGAACCTGTGACACACTGAGCAGCAGTGAGAGGAAGGGGCGGAGCAGACCTGTCCCATTAAGCATAACATTGGAAAGGAACTTTACAGAAAACACAAAGTAAATCCATAAATCGTATTAGCAACAGGAATATACTTACTACAATGTCAAACGTCCTTGCATGTGAACGTCAATGCTCGCTGCTGTGGTAAAATTGCTGGTTTGCATTAAGATAAGGATTTTGTAATTCCAATTGACCTCTCAAAATTAAGAACCCAGCAGAATATAATGCATCAGATTCCTTTTATTACCACTTGTGAGGCCACCGTTGCCCCTGCTCAGCAACATGGTAAATGTGTTCAGACCATTAAAAGCTCCACTGTGTTACCTTTAAGCTCATCTGGTTTTATCTGCACATTGAAATCACAAGTCGTTCAGTGATTCGGATCACACTCCTAACTTCAACAGTCAACTAACTTCACACACATAAAACATAAAACGGGTAAGATGATTCTTTGTTGTTCAGCTCATTCGCTCCGTTGCAGGTCCACATCTTTGCATTCTGTTTGGGCAAAAAAGCTTAGGTAAGCAGAGCACACAAAGTTAATACCTCAGCTCCCAATTATTTACAACACAGTAATTAAAAATGACAGAATAGAGAGTAATTAAAAAATAGAAACTTAGAGACTTTCATGGTCTTAAATAAATATGCTTTAAAAAATGGTGTCCTCAATACTAAGGACCTGTTGTGATTCTGGCTGGTGATTGGTGAATCAGTAAAGTTAGATGATGTTGAAAAGAAATTGTTAAATGATCCATTTTTAACAAGCAGGTAGAGTGGGATAATTTTACCTTTTTTTAAAAAAAGAAAAAATTTGTGGCTTGTGAATATACTGACGATGAGCCACAGTCAACAAATATAGCAAATATAAATTATCTAATAACTTGGGAATTCATTCTCAAAGGGGTTGGCATTAATATTAGCAGCACATTTATACACAGTTACTGTTTTACTGTTTTGTGTATACTGCCAGCAGTGGGCTAAAGGTTATCGTATGCAAGTGGTTGTTAAAATATCAGCAGTTTTAATTAAATATTATCATCAATGATCCTGTTGAATAAGAAGTTTCTGCTGTGATGATATCTGTAATTTGGAAAAATTACTTTCTGCTGTGGATGCAGCCGGGAAAGTAACATGTTTAAAAGCTGGAGAGAGCAGTGGTACAGCACTAGTCCCTTATGGGAGTTAACATCTGTTTAACCTTTAAAGTTTAACCTTTAAATTACTCACCAAGACTCACCGAAGTGCAGCTTTTTTCCCCCATGTGTCTCTATTGTAATGTTACAGTGTTCTTGAACTGGAGGTTGCAGCAAAGTTATCTGTGGTTTTCAGTGGATCAACCTGTAAGGCTGGCAGTCCATTTTGTGTAGTTGTGAAATAATAATTAGTTATTTTGATTTTGATGGTTTCATATTATCTATTCCGATGTGATGTTTACATGTACCACTACTTTTAATTGGAACGAGCATTTTACAGGCATGTGACATGCGCAGATCAATGAGCGCAGATCTCCTGTGACTGACACTTTTATTCTCATACAACAGCTTGATTCAGAAAGTTTGTGGGGTCATATCCGCTTTTGTGTTGCCTTTTGTGTTAGCCTTGTAGCAGTCTTCAAGGTTTTCCAGCGGTACCGAAATTATTCCACGCTTCGGTCTATCTTAGGTCAATTCAGTTTTGGATTTTTGATGGACCGTTCAATGTTCAATGCTTTCATTTTTTTCTGTCGTCTTAGCGTGCGATAATGTCTAGTTCTTTCAGAGGAGCCGTAGACCAGTTTAGGAAACGTCGCTCGAAAGTCACTGCACATTTATGTCAAGACAGAGCATGCTGATTGAAGTGTTTATATGGAGCATTGTCATTCGGTTTGGGCTTCTAAACCAGAATATATGGCTCAATGTAAACCCAACTAGTGTTTACAGCTTGTTTTGCATCTCCCAAGTCACCATATTTTACTTTTTTAATATTGGTTAGGGTTAGGGATAGTGTTAGTCACTAAGTAGGGTGAAGGTTGTGTCACTAACAAAGACCATCTCATTAGAGATGCAACACATAAGGATGGAAAATGGATGAGATGAGATGGAGGCGATGTAGGGAGAAGAAGCCAAGAGTGTCACATTAGTGTGTCTGAAAGCACTTTTAGGAAACTGTGGGACCTAGATGACTGTGTGACTATTGACTTAAACACACATAGCCTATGCCAGTGCAACCCATTTATACTTGTGTGCTCGTCAGTTTGGCTTGCTCTGTAGCAACGCTACTTCGTGCTTCACTTTCAACAAAGGCAACTGAATCTTATGTCGAAATTTCACGAACGCCAGTCATCTGAATCTTTGTATCTCCAAACCTCGTCAGTTAACCTTAACGATTATTTATTGATCCAAAGCAAACAATTGAAAAATTGCGGAGATAGAGAAGTAGTTACATTTCGGCGTCAGCTACGGCCCTAGTCTTTGCGTAGGGTCTGCGTAGGTGTCTGGGTTATTGCCTTGGCCTCCGCGTCAACTTAGGAGTAAAACTTCAAAGTCAAAACTGAAGAATATACAGTATTAGACAGCTGAGAGGTGAAGAGAGCAGGTTGGGTAACACATGACCTTCATTAGCGAGAGCAGAAAACACCTTGTGAAAAGTTGTGTGTGGCTCTGCAGCAATGTTCATGTGTGGTGAATCCTTAAGAGCAGGAGGATTGAAGGGTGTGTGATTGAGTTGTGGAAACGGTTAACAGAAAAAATATTTTGTGCTACAGTTAAAAGGAATATTTCTGGAGTTGAACATTTGGCTCTTTTTGAATGTCAAAGTGAAGCTCGCTGAAAATGGTTGATAGTGGATAGTGGAGAAGCACTTTGCTGTGGTATGTGGATTATGGAATTCAAAATGGATGGCTATGACTGGCTGCGGTATTCGAAAAAAAGCGGGAATGGATAAAGGCCTCTGAAAATAGCAGATGTAAAACAGGGCGCTCTCTGATGGGTTTAACTCAGAATCCATGGCCAGTCATGAAGGTTTATGTCTGAATAGAAAAAGTAAGTTTGCACCTTTTTCTTCACTGTAGATTTAAATTGATTGGAATAAATTATTTTGCCATGATCTATTAAGTAAAATAGATTAGGGTGGAATTTAGAGAAACATGAGCACCAGCACCTGCAGTCCAGTGACAACCTGTCCTGCACAATTTTGTGAATCAACCCACCGACAAACCCTGAGAATGGAGCCAGTAAGTGGTGACATTTGATGCATATTTCCTAGCAGTGCTTAAAGTCTCAAACAGAAAAAAATGCCTCATATCCTGGCCCGAACATGTATTCCAATATTGAAATTCTGCGCTGTTCAGCTTCAAAAGATTTGTTCTTTACTGCTGTTAGTGTAATTGCTTTCTGCCCCAAGCCACTGAAATAAAATGTCCAGGGTAATAAGGCTTACTTTTCTTCCCTAGTGTTCTAGTCTGGCTGTACTGTGATTCAGCCCCTGACGGGCGCAATGTTGGATTATTTCTTCCCACAGACGAAAATATAAGAATCTTTATCAGGTGTGAGTTGCTCTTTTTTTTCTTTTTTTTTTGTTTATTATTTTCATTCTGCCTTCCGATCCTCAGGTTCAATCCTTATTCCTTCCTCTGTTTTGTAAACCTCATCTAATTACTTTTCTTCCCTTTCCCTCTGCAGGACATCTAGCTGTGTAACCTTCTTATTATTAAGCCTCTATCTTACACACCTATGCAAACTATAGCGCTCAGTGGGCCTTATGCTCAGATTATAAAAAGACCTATTCCCTTGGGGCTGGGTCACTCAAGTCCCAGTATGAGATAGAGAATTGCAGACTTGACCCCGTCCCTCTTTAAATACCAATCAAGTAGATAAATAAAGCTTTAATTAAGAAATGCTCTTCAATGGGGTTATAGGGATGGGGGGTTGGTGACTGAGTGGGGGAGAGGGATATGAAAGGCACTTAGGACATGAAAGGTAATACTTGAGCTTCGCCTATGGAATAAAGCACAATAAAGGAGCATTTATTAAATATCAGGGAGCCTAAAGGCTATTGAACATCGCAGACAACATAGGGCATTGGTAATGGAAAAAAAAAACTCCATTAAAAAGAGCAAACCATTACAGCTTGGTCATTACAAAAATATAAATGAATCAATTCAATTATTTTGCATTTTATCACTTCTTCCAAAGAGCAGAATGGATCTTATAGGTGACGCATCAAGATTAATTGCTGTGGAAATTAATTTAGAGAGTAATTCTCATCATAAACAAAATTACATTTCGCTTTATCAGGATGAGTCAGAGCAGCGGTGTTTGTTGTGCGGACGTCCTCTCTACTCTGCTCTCTCAGACAGAATCCAATCTGTTTTAAGCTTTCTATTAATTTGAACGTTTTTGAAATGCCTGGATGAAAAATTCATGTCAGTCATGTGCATTTAATGAAAATTGCAAAGAGGGAAACAAACTTATGGAATAAAATTACATTTATATAATGTCTATGAATTGTAAACACACGAAAGGAAATGGAGGAAACAAATCACAGTAAGAGAAATGAATCACATTCAGTATGTTTTATAACTGCTTGAACATCCGCTAGGTAATTCAGACTGTATCTGTGTTGTTTTCCTTAAAGAAAACCACTTTACCACAAATATATCCACCTGGGAAACTACAGACACCTGATATCTCCTGATATCAGCTTCTGCAAATTATTATCCTTATAAAGCTTCGTAGGTTTATGCAATACCAAAGTGTACTTTCTTTAGAATTTGTGTTGTTTTAAATGGAGACTAGTCACAGCAAACATCTACTATATTTTCTGTTAATTGCACATTGTATGAACTCAACAGTATTTATTTATTTATTCTTTTTAATCGTCCCCACTTTTGTAGCATATTAGCAGTACAGTGTTTTGGTTAGTAGTAAAAATAAAATAATAGCATCCTTGTATTGATGATGAACCTTTATATTGTACAAAAAGCAAAATACATTGTCCACTAAATTTATTTTTGACTTCTGGTCAACACATCTGGAGGTTTCTCACAATTTTCAAATGCTGATCATTCAAAAGTTACATTCTACTTTGGTTGGTCCCCTTTCACTTCTTTTTATTGTCTTTTTGGTTAGTTCTTGATTCAAGCTGATTCAGCAACAGCAAAGTCCCCCATACTAAGACAGACTAACCTCATACTTCACGGTTGGGACGGTGATCATGATACTATTATATTCCATATAAATAGCATCCCTCTCCAAGCATATTGTGCTGCTTGTGTCACATATATTTCAAATCATATGTGAGGTGATTAGGGCTACAGTCAGGACTCTGGGTTCTTTCATTGAGACCACACTGCGTGACATGACACTTGAAAACCAAAATGCATTGCATCATTAATCCATGACTTCAAGCTGTTGAGTTGAGTTGTCGAGTGACTGATTCTGGTTCCAACAAATTTGTTTGTCAAATTCAGTGAATATTTCCGTGTGGTCTAATTGAACAAAGCCTTAGTTCTGACAGGTCATGTTGTCAAGTGTAAATTAAAGGTTAACAGCAATCAGCTGATGACTCACCTGACCTCCTCACAGCCTCCTATTGGTCTATTGCTTTCAGCGCGCCCTATTTAAATACGCCCTATCTTGGCCTCTTTCTCTCCTCTGCTTGCCTTTGAGGAACCCACCTGCTCTCCAGCTCCTCGGTTGTGCTAGTACTATGCCTATGTGTTATCATTACCTTTTGATTCTACACATTTGCTTTAGTCAGATGTACATAACTATGACAGATGTATGTTTAGTTTCTCATGCTGTTCTCTACCCAGCTGACCTCAGGCAGATGCGTCCCTTAATATGAGCCGGGTTCTACTCAAGGTTTCTGCCTGTTCCTGCTCTGAAGGTTCAGGTCTTTTTCTTGTAAAGCATCTCGTAACAATTTGTATTATTGGAACTGTTTAAGTATAATTGAACAGAATCTCTGCCTATCTGGTTCTGTCAGGTTGTTCTTTGCTGATGTGGACCCTGCTGTAGCCTTTCATGATGGCTCGTGAAGGGCAGGAAGGTGGCTCTTCCCACCTCAGACCTCCAGAACCTCCCAGAACAGAACCATACTGCCAAAGATAACTTGTGCAAATAAAGTTTAATTTTGACAAAGCGATCCTGACTGGACTGTCAGTCGCTGAAATAAATATCTAGCATGAACAGATCCCTGGATTTTTTGTTAATCTGGGAAGAATAAGCCTGAGTATTTGGCACATGCTATGTACACCAGATAGAAAAGATGAAAAGACAGACAGAGAAGTACAATGACCGAGTGTTGTGTTAAGATCGAAGAGGCTGTCCAAGGGTAGAGAGACCTTGGAGATCTGAAAGGCACGAAGCTGAACGCAGAGGTTGCTTTGTTTCTGCTTGACAGGTTCCATATTTCTACTTGAATGAATTATAACCCTACGTCACTGTTGCTGCGATGTCCGCTATGACAGTTGTAAATATTACTGCCACATGGTTGACTTTGTTTGTCTTCAGATTAGTAATGGAATCTCTAGCCACAACCGCAGTATTACAAGGTTCAAAAGAGAAATCGGTCCCAGGTTCGAGTGAGTAGGAGAGTGGTGGTGGACAGACGAGATCCAGGGTGTTCTGGTGTTCTGAACAGATCCTCCAGAGTCTGATCTGCTGGCTGCCACGAGGGAAATCTGTAGCACAGGGAAAAGAAAATTGCCAACTGGCAAGCGAACACAAGAAAACTAGAGACCGGCGTGACATGCGCTACCCAAAAGGTGACAGTAATATCTGGGGGTGAGTAGAAGGAAGAAGTGATGAAAGAAGGTGTGCCAGCCACCAGTCCCTGGAGAGGGAGGAGTTGACCCGAGCTGACCTCACACACTCAAACTGAGGCAATCACACAGGGGAAAAGAGAAAAAGAGTAGAAGGAGCAAGGCAGGAGCTTAAATGTTGTTGTTTGCTCTCATTTTAGTCGCTACAGCCTTAACAATGCACTGTCATCATGACTTTAGAGGCTTAGCTTCGGAAGGAGCTCTGGAGGGGGAGGGTGTATTCGTGGGGAGGTGTGTGTACAAACATCAACAGATTTCTTGAGAATTGCTAACTCCACCTTTAAGTCTAAAGGCGCTCCCAGGACTCTATAGGCTTATCCATATTGCTTACATATTCACTTAGATTTTCTTTTTTCATGTGAGTGCGTACAATAAGGTTTCCTGATGAGAGGGCCTCGCTTTCACCTTGAGCTTTAAACCTGTGCGTGATGGTGCCAGCTGTACAGAGCCTTGTGGAACATGAAAAAGTCTTGGAAACATATTTTTGGTGTTATGAAATAGTTTTTTTCTCTCTTCTCTCTCTTCTTAAGGCTCTTTTACAGTACTGCGGGACTTAGAAGCTGTAACTTACAGCTTGCACTCATCAGTCTGGCTCTCTCTCTCTAACAACACCACCCAAACAATGGTCGACGCTGTGTCTTTTTTCCCAGTTGGGTTATTTTTTGTTTCTACTTCCTGATTCACTTTCAGCAATGGCAATGGAAACTTTGGGCGATATTTTGAACATGTCCTCCTCCTCCGCACTAGGTTGGCGATATGTGTCTTTCCAGCAGGTTAATACCATGTTAATACAGGCCCCCTTCCAGTTAACCGAATACGTCATATCTTAAACAAGAGTCGTTCATGCGGCAGACCAGCATTTCAAACAGCAACAACATGGATAACAGTACAGCTTTTTTAATCTCGTACACAATGTACACACTACTTATGGTGCAGATAAGATGCGTGCTGTCCTTCAGGTGGTTCTTCTACAGGCTATGTTTACCTTCTTCTTCTGCGACCGTCTTTCTTGGATGTTTTCTTTCTTCAGATTTTGAACACCACATTTGATGTGCAGCTATATCACATAGCACAGTACATGTAACAGCTGAAGAAAATTCTCCGTCGTTCTGCAGCAATATAGTTAGAGGCTGTATAATTACAACATAGTCATAATGTAATAATCAGAAATGCAAAAAAACATTAGAAAACATTTATAAATATTCTTTAGGTCCAAATGTGTTTTTATCGCATTGAATATATAACACACAGTAGTTTAGCTTTTTAAGTTTAAGTTTTATTCTATAAAACTGTGCAGTATGTGGATTTTATTTATTTAACTTTTACCTCCATGAGGGTTAGCATGGCAACCATCTTATCAAAACTTAATGGCAGACTTCACCAACCTCTCTGCCATTATACAGTACTTTCCATAAGTGGAGGCTTTCTGCTCCATTGTGCACAGTGATTACAGTGCCTGTGCAGTGATGTTCAGTTGGAGTGATGTAGTTCTTTTCTACTGATTTAACTACTGACTAGTTTGCTTTAAACTGCGACCGTTCTTTCAAATGCCATTGCCTTTTTCTTTTTTTCTTCTTCAAATATAGACAAGAACATGTGTGTCAGAAGTCTGATCTGTTACAGATCCATCTTTGTATCCAAGGTGAGAATAAAGTCCTCTTGCATCATCACACATCCAATCACCCATTTCCAATCTGGCAGCTTTTTGAAAATAGAACCTGAGTGAACCCAGAGGTGACAGTACAAGACAAGTAAAATGGTGTAGCCATGCTTGCTAATGCACTCACACCTTGTATGCCGCCTGTCTGTCACGTTCTGTGGTCCTCCATATCTCTAGCACACTCTCGGTCACACACACACACACACACACACACACACACACACACACACACACACCGCCGTGCATTCAGTCACTCAAATGAGTATTGTGTGGTCAGATCCCTGCTGTGTGTCACGCAGTTTATGAGCCTGCTAGCTTTTAAGTGGCCTTTTAAGATGTTCTGCTGAGCCATTAGTAGCACTTCACTATAAAACTACATCATTTAGGGAGCTGGATTGCTGAATTGTGCCTGCGCCCTCAAAGACTGAGGTTGCCCGGTAGGACTTAAAGTACATCTGTCCTTTGAAAAGTGAATTTGTGCCTTTGCATGCTTAGTTGTCTATGCATCTATCTCTTATCTCTCTCTTTCCCTCTATATATGTATGTCTAAGTGTGAGTGAGCAAACATAGGGATAAAGTTTAGTTATTTATTTATTTAAGAGACGTGGAAGTGAACAAAAGGCATGGCCGGCCTTTGCCTGAGGTAACCATGGACCTCCATATGTAGCAAGTCCATCTCCTGGCCCTCAGTCCCCGCATCATCTCCACCAGGGGCCCCTGGGGTCCAACTGACCCACCTCCATCCTCCACGCTCAGTCCCTCCATCTCCGTCCACAGTCACACTGCGCATAGCACAATCCCGCCCGAGGCCACGGCTGACTTTCTCCGCAGTTTGCCATGATGTAGCACGCACTGTAGACAAGCCCTCTACTCCGTCCCCTCAGAGAGGTGAGTGCGCTAAGGTTGACCGATTTAACAGCTGCTGGGTAATACACGGAAAGTCATTTGTTAAAATCTAATTGATCGCCCCATTTCCACCTCTACACTTGGTGGATGCTCCGTCCGCTGTGCAAGCGTCGTTGAACAACAGATGCTGTCTTTCCTGTGGAGGCGGGGAAAAGGATCACATAAGGGGTGGAAAGGCTGAGCTTGAAATAAAACGTTATAATCTTGTGTGCCTTTGTAACATTCAGCATGAACGTGCTTATATCAATGCAGCTTGTTGAACAGCTTGTAACAAACAAGACTACTCAATGAAACGAGCACATCAGGGTGATTGGACTCACTTCTGAAGTTTGCGGTTTTATCCTTAGCTTAAATTTCTTCTTTTACACCATTCACTGACATTGAAGGGGCAGTTCTCTCAGAGATTGGGTAAGTGCCCTTGCTAACCTTTCCCAGAGAGACCTTTTCTCCCTGTTTCATTTTCACCTTCTAGCCGGGCCGTGCCTTATCATCTGGAGACATTACCTAGAGACGCATCCAGCAGCTGGGTTCTCACTCCCTATAACACACGTAAATACTAACAGCTACACCTGCCCCGAGCCCCCTCGGACTCTCGGGGAGCCGGTGGGATGCAGCATAGGCCAGCCTAAGCCTGGTTGGACCATGTGAGAATGAGACTGGGTCCATGCCTGCGGTCCGTGCACCTCGGAGCGGAGCCACTTTAAATCCAATCATTTCACATCAAAGCAATCAGTCACCGCCCCCAGGCACAATTCTCACCCGCTGGGCAGTGCGATGGCGAGCGCTATCTACACATGTTCGCAACCCCACTCACCTCCCGCCCTCGCTTCGCTCCAGCATGTTATTGTGACCTCAGTCAACATATACTATACACCTACACATTATCATCAGAGGTGACTTGTTCATGGTGAGTGCCACCCAACCGTAGATGCTCAGGAGTAGGCTGTGTCTCCCCGTACATTAGTGGCAGAACGCGAGCAGCTAATTATAAAACCACTCTGGGTGCCTGGTTGTTCCTAGGCATTGCTGCTGTGCTGCTTCATGCAGAGTGGGGAAAATGAGCCTGTCAGTCCAGTCCCAAGTTGCCGTGATGAGTGCAAATGAGGTAAGGCCCCGGGATCCTCTTGGGGAGCTCCGTGTAGGAAGGTAGCACTGGAGGGTGTGTAAATACACATAGACACATGCATACACGAAGCGCGTAGACTGACGGCTCTGATTTGCAAGCTGTCAGGCAAAGTGGGTCAATATGTGACAAACAAGAGGGACTTTCAGATCCCCGTGCCAGCCAGAACTGTGTGATCGACCCGCAGGTCTGTGGCACGCTGGGGCCGAGTTCAGACACACAAATACCCGCAGAACATTAAGTTGTTCCAGGTTGTAATGAGATATTGTTCCCGCTTTGTACAAAATGTGTGATATTGACCTCCTTGCCGAACGCTGCCTGTGTGCTAATGTTAAAAAGGGAGGCGTCTCTGAAGGGAGCTGATGAAAACACAATCCAGCACTTTGTCTGACTTGCTGCGTGAGCCCTGCTGTGTAATGACAGTCAGGTGCAGCTTGCCATTATGAAAATACACAGGAAGGCACAACACTGGCCTGAGGAGGCAGAGAGGCAGCAAGTGGTGACGAGGAGTGGCCTGGCCGTTCCTGTCATTAACTCCCATCAGAATCTGAGCTTCTTTCATACTGGCTGTCTGAGCACCCGCCATGATCACAGCCTCACACGTGCACAGTCCAGCCGGCTTTGATTCCTCACTGCTTTCATTTATTCTTTCTATACTTTCCTTTTTTCCCCCATCTCTCCTCATCTACATTCCTCCACTCCCTCTCTCCCTCCCCCCTCCCTCCCTCCGGCGAGGTATTATTAGCGGCCGTACAGAATTATTTATTTCATTTTGATGATTGACAGCCAAGACGATACCTTCCTTTCATTTGCATATTATGCCGTTTACTCTTTATACCTGCCACTAATGGCGGTGATTCCCAGACTGCTGCTCCTGAATTAGTATGCTCCAACCTGGGATTCGGGGCTGCTAATCAGAGGCTGCGGTGAGCGGAGAAGGATGGCTTCAAATTACATCCTTCACAGTCAACAGGAGGTGCACATGAAAGTGCGACGTCCTGCCGCTTTTCTCCGAGCAGAGGAAGTTTGCAGATCGTCAGTGACAGCACCCCGCTTACCTCTGAGACACCCACCAGAGCATCTCCAATTAAAAGCCTCCTATGATTTCCTCTATTAATAATAAATGCTCCTGAGCTCAGCAGAGCTGGGATTCTTATCATGTCCGTGAGGTTTCTTAGTGCATACACACATTTGTGCGATTAGCATGTGGCGCTCACCGCTGTGGTTCCAAGTGCTCATGTG
Organism: Mugil cephalus; assembly: GCF_022458985.1. Taxonomy (NCBI): domain Eukaryota; kingdom Metazoa; phylum Chordata; class Actinopteri; order Mugiliformes; family Mugilidae; genus Mugil; species Mugil cephalus. The sequence goes on from NC_061782.1 coordinate 9,884,189, forward strand.
TCTTTTCGTTTTATTTATTTATTTATTTATTTCCTCTCAAGACAAGTCCATGCGCTGTAACCCCTTTCATGTACATTCACTGTGGTGTTTAGTTTCCCGTGGTCTCCACCTCCTCTCTGTGGTGGTGGTTACCTCATAATCACAAGTGAAAAGCCGTAACGCGCCTCTCTGGAAACTGAAGATGCCACATTGAATTTCAGCAGGAAATACGAAGAGGTGCCTGTCTCTTCACTGCTGAGGTAGATGCCGGGAAGCCAGAGACAGTTTTCCAGGAAAAATGTGTTGCTGCGAACGCCGTCTGTCCCCGGGACTTCTGCACAAACACTGATCATGTTTCAGAACACCTGGAGTGCTGCAGCTCTTTATTAAGTGCGCGACTGCACTATTGTCGGCGTGATTACAGATTAGGGGCTTCATGACTACCTAGTAGTAAATAAAAGCAGAATCATACAGTAGGTTGCTCCAATAGCTGCGACACCACTCCTCATTACTGTGACAGTGATTGAAAAGATGCTGACTGACATCTAGGTGGAGCCATTTTTGGCGGATAAAAAACTTTCCCATAAATAAGTCTGGAGAGTGTTTACACAGAGGACAATGAGGCAGTCTAGGGAGGGCATGACTCCAAAATAACACGTGCACCCGATTGCACTTTCTCTCATTTAACAAACATAGTTCATCACAGTGGTGTATCATCGCCGCTCAGGCTGAAGCTAATGCCTTCTGATTGCTGGTTTATTTACATGTCCTATCACCACAGCACAACCCTTTGTATTAAAATATCTTTAAATGCCTTTCAGTCACAGTATTTACTCCACCTCTTCATTCTGCGGATTCAACTGATTTCGCTAATGCCTCCAGGACTTAATCAATATGCATGACTTAAGGTGTCAGTTATCAACACACGAGTGTTTTTTTCAGGAAATATTATCCCCCCCACCCTCCAGTTCCTGATGTTTTTACCAGAATAGTGTTGTCTGTGGATCGGCGGTAAGTGCATGTGGCTGGTAATCATCACACATTCACCGTGGCTGTCACAAACAAACACACAATGCACTTTCATGACCATAGCGTACTAAAGGGCAACAAGGACAACTGTGACAAACATACATGATAAATGGAGAGGGTGTGACCTTGAAGGGCAGTATTTTTGTCTTGGCTATTCTCCTCACCTGCTCTCATTTGACAACCCCTCCTTTTCTTTTTTCTTTTTTTCTCTATCCCTCAAACATGTCACTTTTCAGTGTAATGGCCAGAAGAAAAATGTCGCCACCGTTTCCGCACACTGCAATTTCCATTTCTTTTGCTTTAAATCAAATGAATACCTTACAGAAAAAAATTGCCAATATCCACAATCAGTCCTTCTCAGCAACGACAAAATGTGACTTTCCAGACGTTAGTCGCAGGCAGATGTTATTAGAGGAGGCTGGTATAAACAAGGAAGCGAATAAATAGCGTATCAGGCTGCTGCTGTTTGTGTTTATTACCAGGCCGTGTAGATATAGACGGACAGAATTAATCTCTAGTGTCACTGTTGACCTGTGTTAACAAGAAAAATCACTCTTAGCAGCGTGATTCCACAGACAGCTGGGATCTTTGTCTGTGTTGGGTCAGACCGGTCTGGTCAAACTGCAATATGTGGACATAAGGTTGTAGCTGTATTGTGACATGGATTGCAACAAGAGAGGATGCTGATGCAACTGAAGCAGCAGCATGAGGGATACATATTAAAACGTTATGTTACATATGATGGAAACTGTTAAAGCATTTCTACAATTGTGCTTAAGGCTTTGTCACACATATTAGATCAAAGCGACATGTCTTCTTTAATGTCACTCTTGTAGACTTTCAAATGAATCACGACTTTGATGACCACTAGCTAATTATCACTGATTAGTTGACAAACTAGAAGGAGAGCATGTAGAAGATGTAGCTTTGCTTTAAGATGTTGCCGGTAATCTGAATTGCACGGTTTAACATTAGCGTGAGCATGAGCTTTCAGGTTTAGATGACTCTGCATGAGCAAGCCGCTGCAATACATTTTCTGAACAGACAGAGCCTCGGCAGACCAGACACAATACAGCCACCGGACATAATCAGGCCACGACTCTCGCAGATGCTCTTAAAATGAAAACATTTTCCTTTCACCTACAACAGTTGTGCTGAATGCATCGGGTTCATGCTTCGCTGTCAGGAGAGTAGAGTTCACTGAACTTAGGAAATAATGAGGATAATACGAGTGTTCTTCTTGTATGATTTGCCTCTGCAAGAAAGAAAGAAAAGAATCACAGAGGTCAGACTTCATTTCAAAGTTAAACCACAAAAATATATCACCACACACACAGGATGACACACCTCCTTGACTGAGCATTCACAGTGCTTTGCCAGAAGCCACAACACTTTAATTAAATCCATTTTGCCTCTTAATTGGCTTCATTTTTCTCTCTGGCCTGATAAAGTAAAATTTGAATGTCAAAAATGAAAGTCCTCGGACTAATCTGTTCTGGGTAACACGCTAAAATGTTGCCGACCGTTAATGTTTGTTCATTAACACCATGTCAGTTTGGCACCTTTATATATATGATGTAACACTGACAGTAAACACATGACATATAATGATGAAGCAGATAACTCCTTTTTTAGAAATAAATACATACACAATGAGCACAACTGATTACAGTGTATTCCGTTGTGAATTCACGATTATTGCATGCATACATACGAATATTAACAATTTTAACTATGTTTATCTAACTAATTAATTAAAGTGATTATGCACAGCTTTTGTCCTCCCCCTTCTGGTCATGAGAGCAATTATGCATTCCCAGCCACTTATTGTATTCCTACAATGAGGAAGAGCCACACTAGCTGTAATGCATAGAAATCAGGGTACATTTGTAACTCTTGTCACTCCGCCATAGCTCTGCTATACTCCTAGTTGCTGTAGGCTACTCTGTCTTCGCCGCTAGAACAAAATATTAAACAGTCCGTCTTGTCAATCAGTCAATTTCCTAGTTCATGCAATTTTTCAGGCAATGCCCAGCAGTTCTTATTTTGGTTTAATGTTTTCAGTAAATTTCAGTGTCCTGTCCACAGGATTGATACCTCGTGGTGAGATTAGGTGTGTGTAATCAGTGTCATCGAAGGTCGAATACCTCGATGTCTGAGAGCAGTCAATTTCAAAGTGTTTTCGTGAAGCACTTCACATAAAAATTTCCAGAGGTTTCCCAATCTAGCTACGTTTTTCCAGAAAAATAAAAGAAATATTTAAAAAAAAAAAAGAAAAATATTAAAATCCAAGTAAAGCAATATAACAAGCATTTGTAAAAAATAAATATACCAGGAAGATTTAGTTATCATTTAGTGAACCACACAGGAAGAGGAAGTGAGTAGTCTTTAATCGTTTCAGTTGCTGTAGCACAAGCCTTTATGTCTGCAGGACTCAGCGTGGAGATAACTTGCTGTGAATTTGGTATGACAGCGTGTAGTATAATAAAAGTGTCCGCTCTTGCGGCCCTTGTTAGATGAAGAATGGTCCCATCCACACAGAGCCCTTTGCCATCTTTTTGTCTGCAGGAGAGTAGTATGATGTGACCTTTAATGGCTGGCAGGCCAGAGCAGAGCACAGGACTTATAAGAAATGGCATATCTGCAGCTGACCTTTAAAAAAAAAACTCATATTGCATTAAGACCCTTTGATCACTTGGATTATCCACTGCTGTCTGGGACCTCACTGGATCATTTTTATCAGCCGGTCTATGTGAAGGTGCTTGGAAAATAAAATTACACACACCATAAAGAGGGCACAAGCCTTGGCACAAACGAGCAAAACCGCAATTTACTGTATACTGTGTACTGTGCTTGCTCCTGTGATGCCCTTTTAAACATGACATCATATAATCACCAAGACATACACTGTCAGGCGCATCAGCAACGTAATGCATGTATTGTGACAGTTATAAAGCTTTTTTGCCATTCCTTCTGGCTATTTCAAGACGTTTTTATGTATGTCTCTGTTCACATGAGTCATTTTAAATTTTGACGGTTGACAGATGATCCCGTCTGATCACATTAAAAAAAAAAATCACAGCTGTCTGAGCACTGTCAGAGCTTCTGAGAAGATAATAGACTATTATGTAAAAACAAAGTTTAAGGTCATTCTCAGTGACTTTCATGTCAGCCACTCAGCTTTCATATAATCAATTAACTTGAAATCTGCCCAAACCCCTTTCATTAGGAGAGAATATGTCAGCCTTGTCACTCTGCATCATTTGGCACACCGAAATTTATCACATAGATAACATTTAAGTACCTAAACAATTTCTTCTTAATACACAGGGAAATATAATGATTTGATGCAAATGGCTGTAATTACTGTTACAATCCTGGGACTGTTTGTTGTGCGTGATCAAACATGACATATCTTTTAAAGCAACAAGATGTTAAGTGGGTGAAAGCCTTTTCATCCTTTCATCAATTCACTTCAGACTATAATTCCATTTAAATACCATTCAGTAGTTATTTTGTCAGCTCTTGTAGTTCCTCCTGACTTACGTGCTTTTTGCTCTGTTTGAGCAAAATTTGAATTTTGCAATAAGGCAGGCCTGTTTGTTACTACTGGTGAATGAAACGATACGATATGATACGACATGATACAGTACGATACATACGATACAGTATCATATGATATTATACAGTACGATAAGACACAATACTTTACGATACACGATATGGTGCGATACAATACAGTACGATATGACACGATACAGTACGATATGACATGATACGGTATGATATGATACAGAACGATACAGTATGATACGATACAGTACGATATGACACGATACGGTATGATATGATACAGAACGATACAGTACAATACGATATGATTCAGTACAATACAATACAGAACAATGCGATACAATGCGATACGATGCAGTACAATACTATACAGTATTTTTTTACTTCATCCTCACATCTTCTGACAATGTTATGCCCGAATGACATCGATTTGACCAATGTACAGATCCGTTTCACCTCACACGAGCTTATGTGATATCCCTTTTATAAATTACTGCGAGAAACATGTAGCCAGCAAATCGTCTGTCTCATAATTAAATATGTGTAAAAATCACATCATTCGCTCTTTTATCTTTGTTTCTTTTACTAAGAATTACCTATTTCAGTGCCATGCCTTGCGGCTAAACTCACGTTCAGATATTGCAACAAAATAAAATGAGTCTTTTGTGTGCGCCGCCCAAGATTACTTGTCCCAGAACGATAATGAGTGCAGACAGAACATTGTTCATTGCTTACATAGGGCTGTGGTGAAAGGTCTGGCAACATCAGATTATGCTGTGACTAAAAGAGCTGTAACAGTCAACCAAAGACAATTCCCTGAAAATATTAGTAACTCCTTTCATATTATATTACACATCACATATAACAGTCTCATCTCATTATTTTATTATTGATTACTGCCACCCCAATCAAAAGCATTAAAGTAGGACTAAAACTGACCTATTCAGTTTAATTGCTATGCAAACATTATGTCATAACACTTGAACTGAGCCCTCTTGAGCAATATTCAAATATTTTTTCTTTCCCCATTGTTTTGTGTCATTATGCTGTATCTTAAAAAAAAGTCAGAATAACATAAATCAGGAGCATAATGTTTCTATGACACTGTAGCATATGAAAATAACACATTACAGGTAGGTGTTTTTGAACTGGCAGATCCAACTGTGTTTTCAGAGGTGCTATCATGTGAATATGATGCTAATTAGGAGAATCCCGAGAGATGTCAGCAGTCATTCTTGGACCAGGTGCTCCATCTTCCATCTCATCTCAACTTGCTATCGCTGCCAAAGCTATTGCAACATGCGAAACCATGAATCAGAGTCAGTCAGGTGTTCGTAAGTGTAGCCTTAAGGGACACTGGGTAGCAGGGGGAGGCCCCTTTGATATGGCCCGTTCACTCTCAGCTCCACCCATCTTTGGTCTCCAAATGACTGCTGTCCCATATGGACATGGTAATTGAGTTGGTGATTTAAACCAACCCGACCACCTCCGTTCTCTGCATGCGTCTTGAAGATAAAACGTAAAAGATCATTCTGTTAATCTGTTCGCAGCCCTCCTCCCCGTCACTGTAGAAATCCAGTGACCCGTCAGCAATTCTATATTACCGTAATGTGAAAATCTTTCTATCTGCCATAATTACCATGTTACAAAGGGCTGTCTTAAATTACTTCAGGGATAATGGCTTTGTGAAAGAAGAACTGGAGCCAGCCACTTGTCTATGTGTGAATGTGCGTGTTGCTGTTGCCACAGGCAAGACTATATATAGAGAGATGTATAAAATGATTAGTTTATAATAATATTGTAGGTGTTTGGATGGTTTCAGTGTTTGAAAAAGAAAGCTGCATATTTGGATAGTCATTGTTTATTGTGTTATAATATTCAAAGAAAGAAAATAAAAGTGATTTACTGGCATGAGAAGCTAAGTTATATTTAGTGCATGCACATACTCATTGCAATCATGAGACGGAATACAAAAGCTCAAAAAACACAGTAAACAAGATTATAATTTCTCTACATTTTTTAAATCTGATCAACAACATAGCTAACGTGCAATTTCTGAAAATACCACATCCTGACAACTTACCAGAGTCCCGTAAATGGTACTCAGATATGTCATTGTTTGCGTGACAGTCGGACAGACAGGAAGATGGACAGATGATGCGCTGATTCACAACTGTCCATTTCATGATGGGCGAACAATGAGGTTTGTCAGCTATGATGGGCAGCAAGGCATATGTTGAAAATACAAAATTAAGAAAACCTTAAGTCTCATTAATAACCCTGCCTTTTAACAGCAGAAGAATGTCATCTGCCATTCATCTCTGTCTAATTTTAATAAAACTCAATTCTACAGTTGAATGCCTGCGATTACAAGGTCCCTGACTGCCGTTCATGTTCTTTCGTTGATTTATGTGCTCCCCATTTAATTGCAGGTTTGGGAAATGCCCGGTGCTTGTGGCAATTGGCATATTCTGACCTGGACAGAAATTACGGCCATTCAAAATCCATGAATTTCAATCACCTTTCTTGTCTGCTCTGTAGATTGGCTCCACGTCAAACTGTCATTAGGCTCACCTAAATATTTCACAAAATGTGAGCGGTGACATCATTCACATGCATTCAATTATTTAGTGCATGTTGAAATTGAACAGGGGCACAGATGCGAACTTGGACATGATTTTTCTGGGGAGACAAAGAAACTAACTAGTAGTAGTTTATGTATTCATGCACTTCTATGCGAACATAACTAAAAAACACAACTCTATAATATATTCAGATTAAACAGACATGTGTTTATGCTATTATTTGACACAAGATTAGATATAAAAAGCATCATCAGGTTTTGAAGTGAAAGTCAATTTATGTACAGTAAAGATTGCTAAGGCTGATGAATGAATGATGGATTTGTCTTGGATGTTGTGGATATTATATCATAGGAATACAAAATTTTGCCTGAGCTGGCTTTGGTTGGATGTAAGTCAAAAACTGGTCTGGAGAACAAAAGAGGAAAAACACTCCTCCATACCCAGTCAATAGGAAAGTTACACACAGTATTTGTCAAGTAAATACCTTTGGGCAATGACACGACAAGCCAAATGGTTGGCCATTTGCTGGTGTCAGGTTTTCTGTGGTCCTATTTTCCTATTCTATTTTATACTTTTAGCAGGATCCCGACTACAGAACTTTGGGATGTCTGCACAGCCATAAAGGTACAAAAGCCCTGAAGTACAACTTAACACACGACCCTACAAATACTTCGTCAACATGATCTAGTGTGAATGAGGAGACTAGCTATGAACAACAGTTCGTCCTCCAAGCTTCCTAGTGTCTCCTTTTCAATGATAAATGCAAGCTGATCATGTCTGTGGTGTTTATGGGCAATTTTGTGGTCCAGGCACTTCTCACACAAGGCAACATCTAGGACTGGGTACCAAACTTTGATACATTTCTAGTGCCGACTGAAATACTCTGATCCTATTGAATATCAAAAAATAAATTATCTTTCGGGGACAAATTCTGATATCCAAGAAAGTAAATCTTAGCCTTCGCAACCTAATAATCATCAATAATCATACTTGTGTCAAGATCTAAAGTCGCTGATGTAACATGGAGTTGGCGGGAAGCTTAGCCACGAGTGCTAGTAGCATAGCGTCAACATTAATAAACTTGCAGGGAAGGTGACGAAGAGAAGGCATTTCCACACGTTGCACTTGTATAACAAAAATATAAAAAGCATATAAAGCCAGGTCTCATTGCACATTCGATAATCCCAAATAATAAAATGCTGGTGGTTTGTAGCCTTCACCAGTTTCCACACTACTGAAATTAAAAGCCAAGAGACGGATGGAAAAGTCACGCATGCTGTATGTTCACTGAAATCAAGGGAGGCGCCACCTTGTGGCGTAAACTGGTAATTGCTCTGTGTAATACTGGTTACACTGGTGACTGTCCTTCAAGTTGTGTTGGCATGTAGTGATATGTTTATGTAATGTTAATTTCTGATTTGAAATCACAAGTAAAATGGAAAATAAATGTTTTGTGCTATAATGCCGGTGTATTTTTGGAACCGTTATTGAAACCAAGGTATCTCTATGATGGTTTAAGTGTGTCCAACACAAACAGTTAAGAGAATATATTCTGTCTATTTATGAAGAGGTCCTGCTGGTGAGACAGGAATCTTCTCTTGGGTATCCGTTTTCTGAAAGCTAATTCTTTTAAAGAGGCATCAGCCAGTCGGTTGCCAGATTGGTGGCCTAATACTTTGACACCACACCTACATATTTCCAGCAGTTTGAACACACTCCAACAAATGTAATTTCTGAAACAATAAAACTTAAAGTAACTTTAAAACAAAAAAATAGACAATCTTAAATTGAGTGCTGTAAAAAAACTGATTATAGTAGCTTCACTGATAATGGAAACAGCTCCAAGCGACCACAGAAACATGCTGTGTTTTGATTACTTAATGTAGTCTCGCAGCTTTACTCATACTGTGCTATCTTTATCACTTCGGTCATTATTCTTTCTACGTAAACATTCAGCACCAGCTGTTGTGTATCTATATCCTGCAGTAGAGTGTGAGAAAAATGTCTGCTCAGTTAGGAACCCTAGTTCATAAAAGCACTTTGTTTTATCTGAACAATAAAAAAAAAGGTTCTCCTTTTAACAGAAGTTTTAGATTACAGTGAGTAGAAATCAGGATGCTGTGATGCCTTTGTTTCCATGACAACGTATTGATATGTCCAGCATCATTGTGGTATTGTGTACAGTTGTTTACACTAAGTTGAATATGCATTTACAGCTTTAGATCTCTCCACTGGGCTTCCAGCCAGTAAGGTGTCAAGCCTCGAGAAGAAAAGGACAGCCTGGCTGCTTCTAACTTCTAGTTTATGTGTTGTTTATGCTGCTCCCCCTCCACCCCATCCCACCCCCCCACCTGTGAGATCCTGACAAACACGGCAGAATAAAGCCGCCTCTAAGCTCTTAATATATGTCCCTCTTGCTCACAGATCCGTCTGGAAAGCATGACCTCCATTGCACGGTGGGCAGTAAACCCAGGAGAAAATCTCTGCCTCGACTGTTAATGGCACGGCTCAGATCAAACCCCAATGGATCACCGTATTTTTCTCCTTCATTCCTTCAGTCTGTGTTCCTGTCTTCCTTTTATCCCTTTCTCGTCCCCGATTCTTTATCTATCTCTTGGAACGCATTACAAAAATGTGTTCCAACTGCAAATGTGCTGTTAACCTGCACTGTCCTTATTTGCTGCTTGCAGTTCCTTACAATCACACAGCGTCTATCTCCAGACAAATCGAATGGGCCTGCTTGTCTCTTTGACTGTGTGCAGCGCTGGTCGATCGATGGGCATCGCAGTTAATACCCTCTCTTGTTTTTGTTGAGTTGTGGAATGTTTGTTGCTGATGGACACTCCCATCGGCTGCTTTCCCCTCCATCGCGTCAAGGCTTCGCTCTGCCTGCGGACGGCTTGTCGATCCCAAGCTGTTCAAAGTGATCAGAGTCCCCGTCCGTGGAATCAATAGGCTTCTCCTGCTCCCCCCTCCCTGCTTCTCCATTTACTCGCTCCTTACGAGACTGGACAAAGTTTTCCTGTATGTCTTAGTGGAAAGGACATTGGATGGATCAATAAGTGAAATAGTCAATGGGCTCAGTGGGAGATGCACGTAATAGCCCAGTGGAGCTCAAGGGTCAGGTTCTGTGTCTGGAAAGGCCTCAGGACGGCGGGTCATGACGGATAACGAGCTCGGATTAGTTTTTACTTGTTCAATTATTTTAACAACTCCAAAAAGAGGAGAAACCTCGAACAAAACATGCCGATGGGAGGGTGACACTCTAAACTCTAAACTCCACAGCTTCCTGTAAATATTTGACAAAAGCTCTTTCCAGGATATTAATTATTTTTCCTCATCCCTTTGCTTGTGTAGTTGTTGACAGTGTTTGACACACCGAGACTAGAACACACACAATCCTCTGTATGGTTACGGGGCCAAAGAAGCTTTGAGGCACGGCAAAATCACACAAAGTGATACCAAATGGGCAGATGTAGCGTGGCCTCCTGTGTTCCCTGTGGCCTGGCAGCAGGAAATCTCCTGGACTGTCTGCAGAGGTGGCTTCTTCTGTTTTTTCTCTATTAACAATTAAGTGACTGGTTTCAAATACCATACATAGTCCAGCAGTTGAATGCACAACAATATATTCCAAGTGTTTACAGTAAACCACTGCCACCGCAACACTTTGCATCACATTTCTTGTGAAGGCCCAAACCATGTACTAATCTGTACATATCTGTTGTAAATATCAGAGAAGGTTGAATTGAATTAAGACACTTAAGGTAGGAACGCACTGAATCTTACGGACTCCAGGCCCACGAGGAATTAGCATCAGGCACGTGTGGCGACCACTGTCAAGATTAACTAAGTTGCTTTTCCAGTGCAAGAACCTTTAATAAAGCCCTAATAAAGAGCCCCATTAGGAACTGAAAGCTTCCCAATCAATAGGCCTGCACATTTAGGCCTTTGGTGAAGCACTCAGTTGTCATCATGGGGGGGAGGGGGGAGCGGGAGCCCAGCAGTGACAAGAAAAGCTATTTTTCACTCTGAGGAAGGAAAGTGTTGTGTTTTACAGAGACTTTGAGCACCACAGCTTAGCCTCTCAAAAGGTACCTTGAAACTGGGGCAAACTCAGATCAAAAAAAGGGTTTTATAGACCTGTTAACAAGACTAAAGCATAAAGCAACCACTAGAGGCTGCAGTGTCTTTATAGTTTGACCTTAGAATGGTTGCAACTTGTATTTATTATATGCACTAGGATGAACGTCGTCAATGATTGTAATTTAGTCAGAAGTCTTTGCTTGTAACAGCATCCACAGACATCAGGAGTTTTCTAAATGTCCAAACTCCCTCTCACACCCCCTCACTAATGATACAAAAATATACATACGTATTGCTGTCCGAACAGATGTACAGCAAGTACACAGGAAGTTGTCTGGCTCAATAGGCCTCATTAAAGTAATCAATATCTAGGCCACTTCCATGTGCCGTAAAATAGGCAGCCCTTAAAATTTCTCAGTTCACTTATTGTGATGGCCCACTGTCTGTACGCTGCCATGCTCTCTGTCTCTGGCTGCGCTCCATTTGGCTGTGCTCGTGTACTTGTTAGGTAACAACCGGGGGCGATGAAACCCCCGTTAAATGAAGAGCATGCGGCAGCTGATAATCAGACAGCAGCGGGTGGTAGAAGCGTTGTAAAGTTAATTCCATCTTCTCACAGCTTCTAAGTGCTGAAGACGTCTGTGACAACGCACGCATTTTCTGTTCCTGGTAGCCCCAGTTTGTGCCTTTATGATATCCGTATGTTGATTTATTTTTTTTTATTTTTTTTACTTCAAAAGCGTGATGCAATTTGTGCATGTCATTATATTAAATGAGCTAAGAAGATTTATCGACACGAGAAATGTAATTCAATTTCTGCACAAGCACAAGTGTTGATTGATACTTATCCAGATAGCTAGGAGTAATCACAGAACAGTGTGGTAAGACAATACATGAGAGGAACACACTGAGTCTGTTGTTATGTGTTTACAATACAGTCATATTTTGTGGTATTTTGATTGACACCTTCCTGTGACAAATTACACTTGTTCTCACCTTTGACATCTCCCTGCTAATGGTCCCTACATGGAAAACGATACCTCACCAGATGCACGAGTTAATTATTCATCGGTACTCATGTAGTGTGGCGTGTAAGTCTCTTGTAAGCTCCATGTGGAGTGCGCGCGCCACTTATCTGCTTACTTGTTTTGTTCGGTGCATGGCAGATTACATTAAGAGAATTGAGGTGCTGTAATGTAAAGGTCTGGATGTAAGAAGTCTTATAAGTCTGTGCGGGCTGACAACAACAAACGGCTTCTGTGTCCTTATTAGAACGAAGCAAGGATCACTAATGCATCAGATTAAAGAAGCCAGTGGAGCTTGCAAATGCTCAGGGATTTAGGACACACACTCAACTTCACTTTGCAAAAAAACAGCGTTACACCTCTGCAAACAACATCACCCACATCAGTCTTTCCCGCTGGATTCACCCTGGTAATCCTTTCATCTCTTTATTGGACTTTAACATCCGAGCAACTTTGTTCGCAGCGTTTGAAAAAAAATAAATAAATAAAAAATCCATCTATGGAGTTTTGGTCGTGAAAAGTAATATGGCTCACGCTCACGCAGCTTACCTTGCCGCTACCTTTTCAATAATAAAACATTACTCACGCTAAAAGCAGCTTAGAGAAATTAAATCACCATGTGTCCTGACAGCTCAATAGATTTGCGTCTCCACTTGGATACACAAGAAGACACGATTAATCCTCTGGTGTTTGGGCGCAGCGCGGAACTCTAAATCACAGTAATTACTATCATCTGTGCCAATTTGCACCACATGATAATAGAAATCAACATATACACAAAAAAAAACATACCTAAAAAACTCAAGTAATTACACAATGGTCCTGTCATGCACTCTAGCCTGGTTGCATTCTTATTATTTGTGTTTGTCTACAGCCACTTCTGCTGGTGCCTGTGATGTGTGTCGGTTCATGTGTTTCTTCTGTGTGGTCAGTCACCGTCCCTTAGTGCCATTCTCAGTGTCACTGCTGTAGTCATTCTGGCTACAGGCATCCTGTCGCTGCGGTGGATTTACTGGCAACATGCCCCCCCCTCCTTCTCCAGCCAGCTCTTTAATTACCCTGGCCTATTGATCCTTCCCGGGACACGGCACTCTGGAGCTGAAGCTGGGCCTGCACCAGTTAATGACTGATTATTCTTCCGTGGGCCCTTGGGAGCAACCCGACGGCATGGGGACCGAAGGAGCCCGAGAGCACGGGCCCTGCTCCACAGTAGCATTCACACTTCACTGGCTCACCTGATTGAAGCAGTGGCTCAAAATAGCATTTTCTACTTAGTACTTTGCAAGCTTGAGCATTTTGCTAAAGAGGACAACGAGTTTAGGAAAGTTTAGACAATTATAGGAACAGATTTGGTATTCTGATAACTTTTTTTTTTTTAAATGTATGTTACAAATAAAAAAAATAGGTTACAAATAATTTAATATAGTAAATATTTACCAGTCCACTAACTATGTTTAATTAGAATTAACCATATTTAATATATGCTAGAATATAAGACAAGAACATTATATAATTTACAGTGAATTTTTAAGACAACTCTGAATAACTTTTTGCAGCACTAATGTAAAGAAACAGACACACTTGCGTTTCCGTTGCACTCCTACCAGCACACAAGTGATAGAGAAAGACATGGAAGCTAATGATGTCAGTAAGGAAGGAGAGAATGTTGTGAGAAAGCGAGGTGTGGATTCAAACGTATAGACTCCTATGGGACCATATCGCCAATTTACTTTTTCCCGACAATCATCTCGCGCTGTATTCACGCCCCGACACCTTCGTCACTCTTGCCTCCCATCGTTCAGACTACATCCGAACACATCTGAAACCAGACAGAGAACTAATCATTGGGACCAACTGTAATGCTCACGGCTATTAGAGGCCTTCACTTTAAGTTCGATTACTTGCCCATTTTCTGCTCTTGACGAGTCGTATTAGGTTGATGACTGCAGAAATAGGAATGAGATGGAGTGGCAAAATGAAAGGACGGGAGCTTTCCTGGTTCTATTTAATGAGAGTTGATGATGAGTGGTCGATGGGGCTCTGTGTCACTTTGAACCATGTCCTCGGAGGAGACAGTTATTGGATGAAGTTCTGTCTTTGTAGAAGAACCAGTGAGTGACGTCTTTCCGACATATGGCTCTAGACAATAAAATCCCTTCCCTTTTCCTCTTTTCATTTTCTGCTCCTCTCGGCTCTCCCTTTTCCCTTTTCCCTCAGAGGCCAACAGATTTCTCTATTTCTCGACTTACTGTTTTTCCCACACCTGGGGGGAAATAAGGAGGTGTTCATGAGGAGTGATCGTTACCCATCAATCCTCTGGGACTGACACATGAGTCGGAGAGATGAAGGGATGAGTGCTGAATATTTTAGAGGAGAAGAAAGAGAGACTGAGTGTGGTATGATGAGCCTGTGGGCTGACCTGATCCCATTCTTTTTAACCTCTGCCATTATTACAATACCAGGGACTTGAATTCCTGAATGTTAAAACCTAGATACCAGTTTTAGAGCCTGCATTGTAATATTTCTTTGTCACATCCAAAACTATGATCCATTGATGTGCTCTATTCGTGTTTTGCATTTCAATGGCCAAATGAAATTACCTTAATTATTAGGAAAGCTCTTTATCTTTGAACCCATTTGGTCAAAAGCGTTGAAGGCCAAACAGGCAATTGTAATTTAAATTTTTCTGCAGAGATAGCAGCCTCCACATTAGAGTGGACTCTGAATATTTGGTATGGAAGGCCTGGTACAATATCAAGAAGTTTGTATGGTTTTGCCATTAAACAAAGTTTGCAGCAGGTTCAACAAAGTTCAAGCGCAAAAGTTTACACCACACAACGACTACACAAAACTGACCCCCACTGCATGGGAGTTTCATTATTTCCCCCAGGCACAAATTCATCAGCACTCTAGAGCTGGAATGCTTAGTTGATTAATTAATTAGTCGATGGACAGAAAAAATAAATAATTTGGCATCAAATTCCCTTTACTCATCATAAATCTACTGCTTTATGTTAAACCGTCTGACAGGATTTTCTGACCAACAGATATCCAGGAATTCAGAAACCACTGATACACCCTCCAACAAACTAGTGGATTTAGACTGTATCACCAAATCCTCAAATCCAGAAGTTTGGTAAACTAAACCTTGACAAAAACCCAACCTTTACCAACTCAACAACTCCTCCATAAGATACAATAACCTACAGTGTTCTCTTTTGACATAGAGTTTAACAGTGGATTTATGATGGATTTATAACTTATGATACTGTGACTGTAGGTCACTGAAGTTACATCCAGGTGACTTGTAATTATGTACTCACTCCTCGTTCAGGTTTTACGTGTTTTGTATTTTTATGTATTCGTGTTCATGTGGTATGTCCCTCTCACAGACAGCTTCAATGCAACTGTCTTGAAGAGGGATTAGTAACCTGTGAATGCAAATACAAAGATCTAGCCAAATGTATATTAAGCAGAAAAATTACAGGATTATCTGCTTCTTTGAGATTCGATAGTGTGACGTTTTGCTATCATGTTGCGCCAATCTGAGTAGGTTTTGAATTAGAATGGGCTGTCACAGAAAAATGTGAATATTACAAATCATCAAACACTTTGCTAATCCATGACAAACAGACTCTTATTGTCTCTAACTGTCTGTCTTATGAATTTGAGAGAAAAACAGAGAACTGTAACCAGCAAGATATCATCAGTGTGTTGAGTGTCCATCTTGCCAAGAAGCAACAGTGCTGTTTTATTTAAGACACAACAAATAGAGCCCACTGCAATGTTTTCCTGGGGTTTGGTTTGCCTGAAAATGTCTTTTTGTCCTGAAATTAACCTAGTTAACCCAGTAAGAGTTAATCAGGGACCTAGGATAACTTCAAGGAATTTCAAGAAAGCCGTAACAGTTATTTTTTATTTTTACTCCTGAAAATAAGCAATCCTATCAAGCCTGCTTGGCTGGTGACTCTCTTTGATGGTGGGGGTTCTACTCTCCTGTCGGGAGTTATTATTATTATTATTTTATAATCACAGGCTCTCTCTATATATTATCCATTACATAGAATGTGACAGTTCTTTGATCATTTAAGCTACAACTGGAATTAAATGATGCCCATCTGATGTATCTGTGCCTCTGTGATAGTAACAGCCATGTTTCACTGGTCAAGGTCACGGCGAATTTGCAAAACATGTTGTTTTTAGCCACAAATCAAATCTCAAGAATGACACAAGGGAATGTTCTCAGAATTGGCATAAACATTTATCAGGAATCCTTGGTTCATTTATTTTTCTAAGGTCATTGTATCTTAACTCAACAAATCATTCTTTAGTTACAGTAGAATTTGACTTAAATTTCTAATATGATAAAATTATGTAGACGTGTCATTAATGTATCACTGTTCTCTCAGCTCTCAGTAAAGTGATGGAGAGAATAATTCACTCACAAATACAGGATTATTTGGACTGTAACAGCCTGAAAACAAGTTTTCAGCATGCTTACAGATATAACCATTCAACTTGTTCCCTTCTTACAGAAATGACAGATGACTGGCTCAAGGATAACTCCAAACACAACGAGTTCAGTATAACTTGATTTTAGTGCATATACCACAATCTGCTCATGAGTAAACTAAAATGCTGTGAGTTTTGTCCAACTGCCATCACATTTATGAAGAGCTGTCTCACAGGTAGGACACAAAGGGTTTTTTACAATGGCAGCTGGTCTCACTCTAAGGTCTTGGACTGTGGTGTCCTGCAAGGGAGCTGCCTGGGACCACTTCTATACACCACATTCAGAAACGACTAACCGTCAGTTTTGTGTAAAGCAACTGTACAAATGTATGCCGATGATGCCACATTGTATTATTCTGCAAAAACTGTCGGTGAACTGGACAATGTTTTATCAGCTGAGTTAAATATGGTCTTTGATTGGATAAAATGGAGTGAGCTGGTACTGAACATCTCGATAACTAAATCAATTATCTTGGGATTGAGTCAGAAACACCATCTCCCCCAAAAAATGAGTTTGAACTTTTCTGGGGAACCCATAGAACAGGTAAATAAAGTAAAATTACTGGGCACAATAATTGATAGCCAGCTGTCATGGGAAGAACACATTGATACCATAGTGAATAAGATGGGTAGTGGGATCTCCATGGTGAGGAAATGTCTTTCTTGTGTCCCTAGATACACAGGTGGCTAAATCTTTAATTTTATGTGACATGGATTATTGTGTAATCTATATTGTCCTCTACATCCATAGGTCAAGTGAAGAAACTGCAAGCAGCCCGGAACAGCGCTGCCAGGTTAGTCTTACATCGTTCCATAAGAACACCGCCAACTCTCATGGTTAACGGTAGAGAAAATGCTGTTTTTCAACACGGTTACATTTTTCAGGAACACTGCATTTCCATCTCAATCTGTTTACTTATACAAACAAATCCTCAGATGCAGTCAAGTTCATTCTCATTTCACCAGGTCAGCGGATGAAAGCCAGATTATGTTACCACGTCCAAGATTGAACGCTTTAAAGAGGACATCATTCATTGGAATAACTACTCATTGAATAGTAAATTGTCTTTCAAGTAGCACCTAAGAATGCACTGCTGTTATATGTGAGCAAATACTGTTCACGCTTGGGAGTGGAAATACCTACTTGTAGCAATGAAAGACACACATTAGACATGAATGCAATAACTTTTTCTGAAAATGTTTTGATGTTTATAATATAATAATGTTTTACTGCTTTTATATTATCAATGTTAAGTGAACCGTAATTGTCATATGTGTTTCATGTATTGTTGTTTTGTGTTTCGTGTGTTTCATGTTTTTGTGTGAACCCCAGGAAGACTAGCTTGTCACTTTGGTTGCAGAGAGGTAAGAAGCAGGGGCTGTCACTTTGAGGCATTTCTGCTTCATCTGGGTTGACTGTTCATTTCATGGGGGCCACAACGCAACTTGTGTACGAATGTAAGCGTCACCAACTAGCCAGCTAGTTGCTGACTTTGTATGCTGCCGCCCTTGTTCTGTTGCACCTCTGCTTATCTGTGACTAAAAAGCAAAAGTAAAGCAGGCGTAGCAGCCCGGCGGCACAAGAACATTTTGCAAACACATGAATATGATTAATATCCCCACACATATCATCCATCCCTGTATGTTATATTCCCCCCCTCAAAAAAAACAAAAAAAACAAGGCCTCACAAGATGGAGCATTCTGCAGAGGAAATACATCTTTGGGTCGTAAACTGGTAGAATACTATTAGAGTAAAGAATTAACAAGCTTTAATAATTACTTAAGCTATGATTCACAACTTTTTTTCATTTAGTCATAATGCATAAGGTAATGGAGTGCATGTTCTTTTCATCAGCCAGCACAGTTTGTTTCCAGTATATTGGGTAGCAATGTGAATTATGCGATAAGCAAACAGTGGTTTGCTGTGCTGCTAATTGTTGATTACAAGATATATGCTGCTGCGTTAATACAGTTTGTTTGCGCCCATGTCTATGAATTTGTAATTATTGCGCGCTATTCCTAATTATCATTAGTCACAAACAACAATAGAGATTAAATAATTGGCTGTCTAATCTGGCTTTTCTTCTCTATCTCCTGCTTTAAATACCTCGCTTTTATACTCACACACATATAACGTATTCATCACAACAATGTACTCCACTGTCAGTTCAGCCAGAGAATTCAGATGTTTATTCTCACGGCCTCCCTTAATATCGTAACGGATTAATTTAGCCGTGACAGGAAAGTGAATAAAAGAGTCGGCGAATTGAAAGGATGCAGATCAACTTGTCGTGACATGTTGGACTTGATGACTCTGAAAGTCATCTGCAAGTATGAAATAGAAAAGGTGTCGTGCTTCTTCATTTCTAGACGTGTGTCCACCTGGCACTGCTGCAAAGATGAAGAAAGACAAGAAAATAAATGTGTGTGCAGCTTTGACGTACATCCAGCAAATTAGGTGCAATGGGCGTGTTTAAACAGAATGTAAAAATAAATTCTCTAATCACAAATCGTTACTAATTAAAACATGACATTGACAGAATGAAAGAATTTTCACACTTACAAGGAGTTTAATCCACTATATTTTCAGAGCTGGTGCAGCGGTATGTTTATCTCTTTACTGTTGTCTTGTCTTTCTCTCCCTCCTCGGTGATTCACGGTGACCCATGAGGAAACCAATAGACAGTCAGTGCAGATGGATGGACTTTTAACAGTGCTGCCTGAGAGGTGATGTGCAGCTTGACAGCGTGCACGGACGACCTTACTGAGGCTAACTGGACTGGCATGAGACACAACATATGTCGGCTCTCCAACAGCTGTCAGCCTTTAGTAGAGCAACCAGCAGTGTAAAGTTAAAATGCAGCATAAGTTGAGGTGATATGTATTTCATTTTGAGGCCTGTAATCTGAACAAATATCTGTTAAATCACCATCTCGCACAACAAGTTAAGGCAATTTTGACTGAGCCTGGGGTGTGTGTGTGTGTGTGTGAGAGCGAGAGACGACGTTCCCAGAACAGTGTTGTATTATGTTACTGCTAATTTAATCTCTGTAAACAGATATTTGGATATTAATGCAGAATGTTAACGTGTCATCAGACAATAACAGATGTGTTCAGAGATTGCTGCTAATGTAAATTACTGCTGCTGCGGCTTCACATTAAGAGCATTTAACTGGGAAAACACAAGTTGATTTTTATTATATAGGCTGTTAGTGGCAGGAAGTACATTATATTTTGCCAGTAACCTAGTGTTCATCGAAAACACTGTATTTTTGTGACAATTTGTTTTTAAGGAGTAATAGCAAAAAGGAGCACCCTCAGGGAGCCGTTAGATGAGGAGCTGCATTCGATATTCCTCCAACATCTCAGCAAGGTAACCAACACACCAACAACTTCCACTGTGCCCTGCTGTTCACATGCTAGGGCCACGTGCAGCAGATGAGAAGTCCTCACAGAATCCAGAACTGAAGTTAAGTTTTTTTATTCTGCCCCTAGATACTTCAAAGCGTTTCCAGTCAGCACCAGTGACTGCATGAGTCACCAAATCAAACAGCACAGAAATGTTTGAGGTGGCTACTTAACTTAAACATGCGACAAGGGCATGCATTATAGTATATATAGTCTCCTACGCTTGCACACACTCGGTCCCTAGATGGTAAACCCTGCACCTGTGCTGCCGTCATCAAAATAGTGACGAAAGGCATTCAGCCGGTGAAAACTTTTTACATACTTTTCCCTTGCACAAACGTACACAACTATATAAATGCAATATAACATAAATAATTAAACAAAATGTTATATTTTGTAAGGTGGGACAATACATAGGTATCTAAATATATGTGTTATTCACAACACCGACTGGTCATAGCAGAAAGAAGCTGTTGCTACTGATACTAACAATAGCTTTGCTCTATTAGAGTACTATAACATAATCAGAATTTTGGCAATATAGAAGCTAAATCCTCTCATTTATATTATTAATGACACCTGTGAGTCTTCAAAATGTCTTATATGAAACGAAAAAGCTAAGATTTAGCCCATTATCGTCTATTGTTCCGTATGTCCTTGTATAGTAAAGTTTAACAAATACTAATAGGGTAATAAATATTTTAAAAAAGTAGAAAATAAATAGTTAAAAAGTACATATTGAGGGAGTATATCACAGTATATAGTCTAAAACTGTTTACCTTTATTAGATATTGTATTTTCTTTTATTACTTTATTTATATCTTATATAACTTTTCATATAAAAAGTTAAACACAAAGATTTTAGTTCATTCGTGAAATCATGATCAACTACATTTCCAGTGTAGCAGATATAAATACCAAAGCTAACAAAAACTGGAACGTCATAGCTGGGTACAAAGAAATTAATAATAATAATAATAAAAAGAAATTCAACAGTGGAAGGGGTTGGTATTTACTTTTGCTTTTGTGATATAAATCTCATATAGAGTAGTCAGGTACTTTCTTCTCAGGATCCCATTATGAATATTTACACTGCAGGACCATATTATACAGAGATGATCATAAACAGATGATGAGAATTACATGGATTAATGGATTGAACATAATAATAGAAATACCACATGAATAATTAAATGATAATTTCAAAGACAAGAATCAAATTACATTCCGTTGAATGGCGCTCAGCAAAAACCACTACTCGGAAAAGAAGAATGAGTTACTAATAGTCTTTGAAAAGAGGATAATAACTGTCTTGAAAACAGAACTATGGCTGAGCTGTCACAGCTTGAAACTCACAAAAAGAATAGACATTTAACAAGACAGTTGCTGAAACATCCTGCCGCCTCAGATATAATCGCAGTATTAAATAAACACTGCTGTGACACGGAGCTCGTATTTTCTGACAAAGCCGCAGTTGGAAAATCGCTGCATTGAAGGACAGCAAATAAATACATGCAACCTGCTGTAAAGCTGGACCCTGAGCAACCGAGAGAGGCAATATCATCTAATGAGTCATCTTTCACCCTCTTTATATTCTGAAGAAAGCTAAATGACGCTTTTAAAGCACAGTGTCTGTTGCCGATAGTTAAACATGGCAGCCGAGCTGTAATGGTAGGGGCAGCCGTCTACTGGGGATCATTACGTCTGATGATTGCTTTGCATGATTGCATAACAGCCAAGGAATATGAAGCTATTTTACGCAGCCAAGTGCACCCTGTGGTGTAAATGCTGTTGCCTTGTGATGTTCCCGCATACCGAGATGATAATGCCACGATGCACGCTGCTAAATAAATTAAAAAGTTGTTCCAGAGACACCGGGAGGAAGACACACATATCTTTATTTAAATAAATCTAAACATCACCCAACCAGAGAGCAGTGTTTAAAAGGAGATTTTTTTATTTTGTTTCAGGAGCGTTTCATGCACATATTGTTTATCTACCACCTATATGTCAGAGGCATGTTGTATGGTTTAGTCCATTACTGAGCTATAGTAGCTTATTCCACTAACAGCAGTATTCTTATGCTTCCACAGTGTATGTCTGCCCCCAGAGTCTAAATATGAGTAGGTACCTGTCTGCTGTAGGTGCATGATTTATGATAGCAAAGTCTCATTTGTGCTCTCTATGCAGAACAGGTGCGTTTTGTTTGTTGCGCTATACTTCCCTAGACTTGTCACTCGGCTGTTCTGTCTTTTCCCTATTTTTCTATTAAGCTGACACTCTGCTAATGGAAAGCTGCAACTTACAGAGGCAATTCATATTTCTGCTCTCTGTTTCTCTGGCTGCCGGGAGCGAGAAGTCTCCATTTCTTCTTTAAACCGCGATTAATTAAACTCAGCCGACTCTGTATTTGATTTTTACGGACATTCCTCACTGACAACCAGTGGTGTGCAATCTTTATAGATAAATGTTTAAAAGTGATTAGCTGCATCTGAAGGGTAAATATGTGTCTCAGCATCGACTCAGTTGTCCTACTGTTTCCATTTGGCAGTGAATTATGTGCAAAAAAAAAAAAGCCATCAAATCAATGAGGAGTGTCAAGCACAATCACTGCTTGTCTCAGAGTTTTATACCTTTTTTTCTAGAAAGTGCCCAATATTACATTTGGATGGTTATTACTCAATCAGCTTCTATTGTAAAAGCTGGCATTGTTCTAGATGTTTGTTAATATTATTTGGACGTGATATCCATGCTTTACATCCGTTTAGAGTCCTGTCTAGACTTTGCATTAACAAGTGGCCCTCTCGTAGTACAAGTATGAACATTCCTTGGACATTAATTCTTCGTTCATTCATTCCTTGTAGCTGTTAACTTACCTAATAATAAACAAATCTAAGCATGATTGACACTGTGTGTGTCATTAAAAACGTATCGGCATGTGGCCAATTATTGATGCGATCATGTTGATGTATTCGAAACCCAGTGGAGTTAAGTTATTTGAATTATTTCTTCTTTTTTTTTTCTGTCACGGTCTTAAACAGCACAGCGGTAAAATTATGGCAAAAGACTGTGCTGATATCCAAACTAACATCAGAGCGGAGATAAATAATAATCTGAGAATAACTTAACTTGTGGTTTTAGTGTGTGTGTGTGAGAAGAGGAATTTACAGCTTGTTCCAAAATATGGAAGTCATGACGCACACAATGTTCATGGTTCTGAGACAATGGTACAACCCAAATTGTATTGATGTTTATTTGCATACTGAGAGCAAACTGAGATCAGATCTGAAGGGATGGCTCGGGACTCATGTGAAGATGCTTTGTATCCTCCTGAGATCCAGGGTCCTCAAATGGGGACGTTAAGTTGTAGGTTTTATTGAAGCTTATTCTACTTCCTTTAAACCTGTTGTTCTTAGTGGACACTTTAGTTTGCCATCTAGTGGTAGCAAAGGGTCAATACACTAGTCAGTAAAAACGCGATTTCATCTGTATTTCATCGGATTCATTCTCACGGGACAAAAGTGGATGCAGAATAAAATGCCATCAAATTGTGCTGTTAAACTTATTTATTTATGTGTATTCACATTTGTAGTTCGACATGACCTGCACATTTAGCAAATTTTATCAATAGCAATGAGCTACAACATCGCTAATTAGCAAGTACTCATTTGAGGACTTTGGGACTTCATTGTTTGCAATTTGTCAGTTTTGCTCAGGCATGTTCAGGTATTAAAACAACCAGTTTTATATTTTGTCACACATTGGGTGACTTTATTATAATATGAATAATTAAATCATCCCAGTGTCCACATATGAGGATTATATTATTTTTTTCAAAAACTACTGCCAGTTGGAAGATGATGCTTAGTTTTATAGTTCTTGGGTCCTACTGATCCAAAATACCTTGGAGAAATTAAAAATGCATAGCAAACAAAATCTCATGGCTCAGGAGGTTAATGGTAGGTATGAACACAGGGTAACTGGCAATCAGAATCAGAGCCTAGATGTCATTAACCTGCCTGGTAAAAATGAACTTTCATGGTAAAATCAGTACATACAATTGGGGTACAGTCTATATGTGATGAACATGAGTGTTTATTTTAATAAATGTGTATTATTAAAAAAAAACTATTAAAGAAAAATAACAAAGTGACTTGGTGCTGTGGTTTTTCAGAAAAGTTTTGTATGAGTTTTAACTCCTATTAATAGAAATAAAGCAGAACTTTGTAATGAAGCAGATGTTACAACAAAAAGTATTTTGACAAAAAAAAATAAAAAATGATATGAATTTAATTACTTAGATGAATAGACGGTCAAAGCAAACTGTCTTTTTTTGATGAAATTAAGTGAAAGCACACTTGTCAAGCTCAGTGTTATAACTGAATATACCTTCAGTTTCTCAGGTTTCAAACAACATAAAAACATCAGAACAACAACAGAAATGCAGTTAAAGCGTGATGATATATTTGGACGGTTGATGGTGGCTTTGTTAAAAGCAACATACAGTGTTTTAATGTCTAGTTTGCCTTTATTTAGCTTGCAGAATTCTTTCTGTAGCAAATGAGGTGAAACATTTCAGTTTATCCAGACTAGAGCATCGAAGAGACACATTTTTTTCCACTATGAAATTCCTCCCTTTCTTTCTTTCTTTCTTTGGGTTTGCTAAATCAAAATTCCTCTGTTCACTTCAGAGTTCACAAGTTCACCTAGACCACTGTGAGAAAAACAGCCCCAGACTCTGGCATTCCCACCGTGCTGCTTTGCAACACCTTTGTGTGGTCTGATTGGAATTCTTTTCCTGGATTTCTCCATGAAGACCTTTACTTGCCGTTATGTGCTTCAGTCTGCTCATGCTCTGTCTGGGCATACCCTTCTCCTCTCATACCTCTATTTATGAACTTTTTAACCATATAACCACGTTTTCGTGGCTAATCTGATGGTATGGTATTCTTTGTGCCAACAAACAATTATTGACCTTTTCTCTGAGCACGCCTCACTTGTCTGCCCATTTTTGCTGTGGCTCATAACCAACCAGTTCCAAGGAGATATACAAAATATATGTAAAATGTAGTAACGTGGTTACGCTTAAAGTCACACGGCTGTCTACCACAGAGTAAACCCACTTTGTTTACATGAATATAGATAAAAATAGATTATCTGTCTTTCTCCTTAAGCAGCTAGAATATATTTTACCGGATTGTATGAGATAATTTAAACTCCTAAATGTTGAATTTTGACACATAACTTTGCATTTTAGCTTTGTGATAACTGTTAATAAACAGGGAACACCTTCACAGCCTTGCTGTCCTGGCACCTCAGGCTGTTTTGAAAGATGGTCTATTTTTTGAAGGTGTCTGCTGCTGCACTTTGCAGGGGGCGCGGGCTCTACCAAGGCATAGCTGCTGCTTAACAGGAACATATCATGTTCAGACAAAGTGCAGCTGACAGGCAGTTCGGGGTTTAGCGGCATCCTTGCTGTGCCAGGTCCCCCCTGGGGTATTTCATCAATGCCTCCCATAGAGACACCCAGCTCCGACGTGGCCAATCCCGTGCGCCGATGATTCTGCACGCTGCTTTCTGATTGGCTGAGGGGAGGCTGAGGTGAGCTTGCCAAGGTTTAAGATAGAGCAGTGTGGGCGCAGTATGGGGTTTATACGGGGAGAAGGGGGGTGGTGGGTGATGTTAGGAGTGGGCATAATTAGACTGCTGGGAGCCATGGTGATAATGGCCATGCTCAGAGCAAGAGAGCTCAGGGAAAGCACTTTAATTGAGATATAAAAGACTTGGTTCCAAGGGCACTTCACAGGGAAAGAGATGCCAGCTACAAATGCTTGCTCAGTGTAAACACTAAACAATGACGCACAACCCTTTGGTCTGTTTTTAGAACACCGCTTATAAGACACTATGTAATTAATTCCTAATTGATGTTAACAGGAAAATGCATACTGTCTTAATGCCCCAAAAGCAACGAAAAAAACAAAAAGCAAGATCCATCGAAGGTCGTTTCAGTGAGTAGATTTGCCTTTATTTTCTACCAAAATGGCCGCTGCCAGCTGCGCTTCCAGCAGAAATTGTGAATATAACATTGAGCACGAACAGTGAGCAAATCAAATGTAATTTCACTCTGTTTCCTTCGTCTAGGTGTTGAGGTGGCAGATGGACTGTGCACAGGACAGCCTGACAGCAGGTGGGGAGTGGCACAAAGAACGATGCGAGCATGTCCCATTTTTCTCCCCCCGGACACGACTGCACTCACTGACAATGAGCTGTGATGTGTCGAAGCAACCTGAGCAAACTCAAGCCAGGTGAATCTGCAAGC
Source organism: Mugil cephalus (assembly GCF_022458985.1). NCBI lineage: Eukaryota > Metazoa > Chordata > Actinopteri > Mugiliformes > Mugilidae > Mugil > Mugil cephalus. Next base: position 9,910,703 of record NC_061782.1, read on the forward strand.
TCAGTTAATCTGTGATTCAAAATACATTCAAATGAAATGAGCTTGCAAATACTAATGACAAAGATTTGCTTGTTTAGTTAGAGGTTTTTTGCATTTGTCTTTAGGCAGAGTGAGAGAGAATCATTAGTGTGTCCCTCTTTAGCATTTTACACCAGTGTGGTTTTGTTTTTCTGAATTTCCATACAAATATTATTCTCTCCTGCCCGGGCACAGTTTTTGTTAATCAAAGCCTAATATTACTTAATTCCAGAAATGAATGTGCGTTGTCTAATGTGTTCCAGCTGACTTAATTTGGATATCAAAACACATCACACAAATACAGCTGATTATAGCTGACATAAATTTACATAGAGTGCACATGTTGCTTAGATACAAACACAGAGGTTTGGAACATTTCCAAGTCAACTTTACAAGATCAAATCTCAAAGACAATCTCTGCTTCTTCCTGCACCTGTTTTTCTTTCTATACATCTGCACATCCCTAATGCCTTTTTGATTTTACATGCATTAACACTTGCAATCACACACTCTCTCCTCCTCCCTGTCTGTCTTTCTCTTTCACACACATGCATACAAGCTTACTCTCTTTTCTATAACCGTGCACTCACACTAGGACCAGTTGTTCCATACCTGTCCCCCACTGGCACACATTCACATTACACCAAACCAAGCGGGCTGAGGCATGGTTACCTCCAATATATCACGTTGATATATGACATACGGATGGTGCGACTTTATCAGGAAGTGACTGTTGTTTATACGCGGTTACAGCAGCGAAGAGTGAACCCGACAACATGGCTGCAATGACTTTTTGTCCTTTATAAACTATCTTCAAATAGTCAGCCCTCTTCCTCTGACCATTGTGAACCCTTTGCCACCGACAATGTTATTGCAATTAAGTTTTGTGCATACTTCACCCTTTATAACGGCTTGCGGCCTTTGTATTACTGTAACTCACAAATGTTAGCGCTATTAACAAAATTCAAAGTGTTGTTGAACACTAGGAAGTTTACTTTTGTCTGGAAGATTAATCTCAAGGGTATAACTACCTTCGTTTTTACCAACAAATTCCTCCAAACAACTAACTCTTCCTGGATCTCCTTGGTCTTGCGTTGCTCCCCAACCTGCAACTTACAGCAGCGCTGTGTCATCATTACCGTAATGGCAGATTTTTTTTTTTTTTCTTTCCAGAAAGCGCAACTTCCCAGTGTTCAGTCACTTTGAATTTTGTCCATTGGTGAGTTACAGTAATTCAAATAATCACAAGCTGTTTTTTGTTTTTATCCGCAGATGTTTTGGTCTTAAAGGGTTAACAGTGCTTATGCGTGACCAACCGTACCGTGCCAGGGAAGCATACCATACTCAGGCACGGGACGGTTGGACTCACACTAGTCATAGAATCTGGACTTTAGGGGGCAAACGTAGTTGGCTATGGAACAATTGCCTAGCATGAGTGCGCCCTAAGTCATTATGGTTCAGGACTTTTTTATTCCATTGATTGAACAAGGCCATCAATAGCTTTCAAATACAGCCACCTGTCTGAAGAGGAGCTATGGAGCATGAACAGCGGCACCTCAATAGATTTCCTGCTAATACTGTCCTTCCCTGGATACCGAAGGCGCTCTGCTATTATTTCCAGCTTTTTGCCTCTGGCGCTTTCTCTCTGTTCTGAGGTGAGAGGGCTTTGTCGCCACAAGAACGCAAAGCCACCAAGACACCTTGCAAAGTCAAGGTAGAAATGTTTCCATGGTACCCAGCTCAAGGTCATCTGGACAACAATATAAAATTAGCCCTCCTGGGAGTGAACCTCCTCTGACACCTCCGCTTACGAGTCCCATTTTGCCACCACTGCTCTTTCACATCTCTGTCCCACTCTCACGCACACAAACGAGGTTGACTGCATGGATTTTTTTTTTTTTTCTGTCCGTGCTCCAGTGGGACCTGGCTGAGCAGAAGAGCTGGCACCTGCAGGGCTAAGAGAGGAAGGTGGGGGGACAGGGTGTGCAGAGTAGTTCGAAGCTTGAAGGAGAATGGAGCAACTTGGCAGTGGCGGCTGCACGGGGCTCCCAGGTTCGGTCTGATGGCCCCACATGGCCCAACCTACTGGCTGTGGTCAGATGGGCTGCTCTACTGCGAGACAGCAGGCCACGGGGGCACGCTTTCACATTCACTTCAGCCTGTCTTCGTCAAAGACTCTCAATGACTTTCCAAAAATAGGCAAGTGGGAATTCAACAGAGGGGGTGCAGAGCATAAAATAAGGGGAAAAGGGTGCAATAAAAGCCAGTCTTAAGTGCAGAGGTGCAACGAGCAGCATATGTTGTTTAAACGCTCTCATTACTGGGCCCCTTTTCACTTCACAATGCCCTCAGATGGATCCTAGAATTTACAAAAAGCTCAGAAATGAGACAAAGAGGTCCGCTTTTACGTACACTTTAAGCAGCAGCATCGGTGAGCGGCGTTGTGGCCAAGGATGCAGAATGAAACAAAAGGAGATAAGCAGCAGGGTATTCTTAAGCCAGTCACATGAAACAAAATAGGCAATGGCTCATCTAAAACTGTGTTTTTTTTACCGGAGCATCTGAGACATCTGATGTTTTGTAATACATTTGCCTGGCAGGCGCTGTTTATCTCTATGTGACAGACCGGTGTTTAAGATAGAGACATTATCCATGTGACAACCAGGCCCTCGCTGGCCCCTCCGCTGCCTCAAGACCTCCTGTCCCCATCAGTCCCTCATCCCAGGAGTACAAGGCTGATAATTGTTAGAATTCCCAGCAGGCAATGATGGTTGTTTAATCTAGTGTGGGTGTAGTCCTCGTGCTATATCTGGTAGCGAAAGGCCCTCGTGTTACCTGCAGAACCCCAGAGCTTTTACAAAAGAAAAAAAGGAAAAAGGCTTTTACGTGTGAATCCACTTTGTGGCATGTGAAGAAAGCACGGTGGTAAATAACAGAAAATGAGGGGCTACAGTGATATGCAGAACTGCTGAAAATGAGGATACATATTTTGCCCGAGGGTATGGGAGATGGTATTTGACCTGAGTTAACTACATATTCCCTTTGGCTCGGAGACAAGCCTCCCCAGGCTCTGCCCTGAGGGCTGGATAAATGTAGGCTTTTGTGAGCTGCGCTGATAGAATTATCTTGGGTATCTCCAGATTTTGACTTGTTAGAATAGTTGCGCGTGTTCCTAATCTTCTGCCAAATATTTTTTTTTTCTTTTCACTTGGATCCGCATGCATACACAAGCACCACCGTCAGTGTGTCTGCTTCCTTCGGCAGTCAAACTCAGTTAGCGTTAACAAGCACGTAGCAACACATCTCCGCTCCCTTCAATCTCATTCTACAACTGGAGCGCTTTATTTAAATGACCGGGTTTTCACTGGCCGCGATTTAGTATCTGTTACAACCTGTTTTCCTTGCTGACCTTCAAATCTCCAGTGGAGACCATGCACCATCACTGTGACAGTGTGGGCAGGCTTTAGTTGGACTCTTTCCTGGATCCCGCTTCTCTAATGAGGTATATCAGCACTTTGGCACAGCTTACTGGCACCATGCATAACAGTGGACGGGAATGGGTTGCAGCCCATCACAATTGTCCCACAGTCCTGATCCAAAAAAAATGGTGCCCAGAGGGATTGGGTGGCATTATAAAATTTTAAAATATGCCCATTATTTTGCAGGTATATTTAATCCAAAAGCACTTTAGGGATTCTGGTTATATATTGATAATAGTTGTTTGCAGGAAGTTTTTTTTTTTTTTTTTTGTCACAGTATGAGGTTCATACCAATTTCTGTCCACTTTTTATCCTCAAACAGCCTCTTACGGCTGTTTGGCATGATCACATCTAAAACAGAGGTGCCTTTGAAAGGACTTCTGGAGTCGCGGTCCATGGTGAATCTTAAGAAACAATACCGAAACACTCCTTCACAGAAAAGATACACAAGGATAATGCACCCGTGGGGGATATTTTCAGGGGTGCTGTAGACTCATTATCTTGTCACGTATCATAAAAAAGACAGCGAGGGCTGACATCAGGGGGCTACTGCGAATGTGCATCCATACTCCCCTGGCTCTGCCTCAGCTAGACTCAGCAGCAGCCTCCCTTGTGGCGCATAACGAGAGAGGGCTGTAGCGGCACACCTTGGTGAGCAGTATTGATTGTCTCCCCAGCACCTTCTGCTGAGAGGTCTCATTCTGTCTGTCACACTCCCACACAGGCGAAGTGCGCGCGCACGCACACGGGCGCACGCAGACAAACACAGACGTGCACACCCTTAACTTAGACAACACATGCCACCCCGGAGAGCCTGGCCGTTTGACATCTCGCTCACCGGTTGCTCAATTAAAGAGTGAAAGTGTGGCGTTAATGCCTTAAACCATTAATAACACGAGATCCTGTCAGTGAAGAATCACCTCACAAACCCCCGCTCTCTGTCCTCCCTGACTTTGTGACTTTCTATCAGGCCTCTCAGGTGCCCAATCTTTGTCAACACCGAGCTGAGAGGCAGTAAAACACCATAGATTTACTGGTCTCTGCCACTCAGGGCGAGAGCTAAATATTCCCCTGTTAAATAGGAAAGAATGGAGATGATGGAAAGTTTACCACCCGTTTTCTCTCTCTCTCATTTCATTGGTCACGGTTCCGTGCATATGCGTATGGGCGCTCTCAACTGACGACAACTGAATCAGGGAGAATATTTCTTTTATTAAATCTTCATTTCACCATTGAGCTTTCTTATAGCGTTCAGCTGCCAACGGTGTAACCTCTCAAATTAAGCTTTTACTGCCTTTGTGGCTTCATAATTTTAAAGCATGTCATGCTGAATAATTGTGAAACCCCACGCCCCCCCACACACACCCTTCCCTTTGTCTGATTTCTCATATCTATTTTCCGCTAATATATACTTAAGAAATCGTGGAAGGGAAAGAAATTAACACCTTTCTGAACCAATATAGAACGGTGCAACTTAAACATGTGCATGCAGATCCAAACACGCGTGGGGGGAAAAGTGTTAATTGACCAACCTGCCAGACAATTATTCTCGGTTGACCTCATAACCAAAATGTGTTTCCGATTATCATGCCTCAGAAGGTCTGTTGTCAAGGTAGCTATGTTTTAAATTGTTTAGACAGCACCTTCTACAGTCCACAGGGGACTTTTTCCTCCATCAAGCAAAAATGTAATCTAAGCGTCAAACTAATGAAAAATGAAAATGAATATTTCTAATGTTACTTTACTATTTGAATTTGATTACCATATTCTAATTATATAAAGCTCAGGGAATGAAATGCTGATTTGCATGTAAGCAAATCATCTGCCTAGTGGGCCGCGCAAGTTGCGCGGACTCAAAAAGATCACCTTCAGATTCTTATGCAGAACATTTCCACAACTGTGAGCTGATTATTGAGTTTTTCACAAGTCCGCGTAAATGTCCAAACAGCAGTGTGATAAAAGTGAGTGAGATATGACTCAATCAAGGAGTAAAACTGATTTATCTTTATGTTTTGTGAGTCAATTTGTCCCTGGTGTAAATGTTTTTTCTGTGGTGGGTGGGGAGCGGCAGCGGCTCCGCGGCGTGAGCAGCAACGTCGGGCGGCCAGATAGGCAGGGGCTGAGCTTTGTGAGATGAAGATAGCTCCGGCAGAGCAGAGGGGGTGAGGTGACACTGTGTTTGTCCAGGAGATTATTATCCACAGACACACTCCCCAGGGATAAACACAGCGGTGACAGCGCTCTAATAATGTTTCACTTTTATCAGGAGGCACAAATGTGCACTTTGTGTCCGTTTGGTTTCCTAAAGCACAAGTCACACCACAAACGAAGACAAACATCAAGTGGTGCAGTAAATTAGAAATTCTTTTTTTTTTTTCCCCCATATCTAAATCCTTTGAATTCTCCAGGTCCCCAAAGTAATTAGAGTCTCAGGCGAGTGGGGCTCACAGGGGGCGCCCGCAGTCCCTCTGCTCAAATAGAGGGAATGCCCTGTGCCTGGCCATAAGAAAATGATGTCCCAGCCCTTCTCCATCAATTACCCCCTCACAACTCAAATTTACATTACGTGTCGTTCACTGCAGGGGAAATTTGCCTTCGGGCTTTCTACCAACTCAACAAAACACATGCTTGTATATTTTAAGATCAACCTCAGTTTGCAGATAGGTTAAATTTCCTATAAGCAATATTTTCGTCCTGGGTGTGCATGCGCCGGTGATAAGCCTCAAACATTTGCAGGCTGTGAAATCTGTCCAGGATGGGAACGGGAACGGAAAAAAAAACACGATGGCCGCAGGGTGCGTGTTATCAGTGGGGCAGTAGATGTGTGTTTAACAGGACCCCGATAGCCTGTCCTCACCTGGCCTCAGGCGCAGTATCAAACTCCCTGTCAAGGAAAGATGAAGTCAACGCTGGCAGTCTGTCTTGGGTTAATAGCACTAAAAGTAAGGGTCAGGACTTCTATTATGGACTAGTGCCTTATCAAACTCAGACCAGTCATCTGTCAATCACCTGACTCACCTGCTGTCCGTCTGACCGAGTCTTCAATTAATAATGACACATGTGTACAAAGGAACACTGTATCTGAGAAGTGCAGCAGCGCAGTCATTTTTTTCTACAGATGCAACAGTGCAGGGCTAAGCTGACAAGCGCATTTGGGGGAGCGAGATTCGATCAACCTCATCAGGACCTCATCAGGAAGGAACATGCCCAAAATAAAAAAAAATAAAAAAATCAGAATTATTTTATTTTTCTCCGGATCCCGTTCTCCACTCAGGCCTCTGCCCCTTCACCCCTCCCTCAAGCCCCCCCTTTCCTCTATAGATCAATCTCTTATTAACTTATTGTTAGTGCCTTTTGGTCTCTTACACCCTCATGTGTCTTATTATCCCCAGCTGCTCCGTCTCTCTATAAGAAAAAGCTCAATGTACACTCAAGTGGACCGTGAGCGTATTTGCTTTTTTTTTTTTACGGCCCATTCATTCATCTCCCAATCTGTGAACCCACCCTTCACTCCGCTGCCTCTTTGTTCTTGTTTTCAATTCTTTCCTGGCCCCATCCCTCTTTTCCTATTTTTTCTGCCAATGGACTGATTTCTTTTTATCCAGGAGCGCTGCAGATTAACAGATATTGTATCATGGCCAAGACAGGCAAAGCCCCTCTCTGTCCCTGACATCTAATTAATGGTAATCCTTTAATCTGCTGCTTGTAGTGCAGACCCCTCGGTCGTTGTCCCATTTGCAGCAACAGAAGAGAGTCTGAAGAAGGGAAAGAGATAGAGTGGGAAGAGAGCGGGTTTGCTCACTCAGCAGGTCGAACCGGGCCGCCTCGGACAAAGACGCACAAAGAGAGATAATGTCTTTTTCATTTCGAGGGATTACACATATTTCATTCGTACTGTATAACTCAGCACCTGTCTGTGCCTACTGCCGTTGTGCAAAGTGAGAAGTATTTAAAGAGATATTTTACACCGTTTACCAAATGTACATTGTGCACCATATACTTGATCATTACTTGCACGTACACCCCCGTACAGGCATGCACGTGCAAACACACACTGAGCTTAATCTCTAGCATTGGCTCTGCAGCGATGACATCTGTATTTATGGCATCAGCGCCGTGCTGTAGACACAAATGTAATTAACAACAGGAGAGAGGGAAGCAAATCCTGTCATCTTAATTAACTTAATTAATAGATATAAATAATCACCTTCAGAGTGTCTTCATTTGTTAAGCAATAAAACCGGGTATTAAAACCTCATCTTGGTTCTGTCATAAACAATATGCATCCTCTCTCTTTCCCTCTCCCTATCTCTATCTCTCATGGTGACACCACAGATGGCGTTTGGATGTCATCTAATGAATTTGTAGCGTAGCCTTAGAGCACTTTCTTTGCCTGCCAAAAGAAGACGCTGGAGCTCGCAACAGCCATGTGACAAACTTATGTATGGCCAGACTGTAATGAGTAATCAGCAACAGAAAAGTTTCTTAACAAAGCAAATATAGCACACTTGGACCATCTGTATTGTATTATACACTTGCAAGCCTTTTCAGATGCAACGCAGTTTTTTTTTTTTTTTTGATGTTTCCTCATTATCGGCAACGTCAGATTAATCAATGAACATCAGAAAGTAGTGATCAGCAGCAGGATTTGTGTTTGTGCCAGGTTTGTGAAGTGCATTTCGCTGGCAGAGCCTCAAAGGTTGTGAAGCAAGGGCGGACAATATCACCTTCCCCGACGCGGATGCACACATGTATAACGATACAAAGACTGTTCTGTAGGTGTGTCTGTATGCACAAAAAAAACACACACACACACTGTTTGCACACATACACACACAGCAGCAGAGAGGGTTCAGATACCCGCAGTCAGCGGCTGTGATTAATGCATCGGGCGCAGGGTCCTGCTGTAGGAGGTGTCTGTGTCTTAATCACTCTCTCAGTGTGTTTCATTAGCTTCTGATGGTGCTCTGATGAATGGACTGGCCCTGAGCGACCCAGCATCTCTGGTGGCGATGTCACCCAACAGGCTCCGCGTCTGAGGTGCTAATCAATGCCACCCCCCTCCTCGCCCATAATCTCCCCGCGGAGAGCCCCCCACACCCCCCACACCCCCACCCTCCGCCCCAAACTGGCAGGTGTGTCTGTCACGTTGTTAAGGATATGATGCTTATGAGCATGGACTTGCTGCTGAATTCATTAACCTACATTTGAAGGATAATTCAAGCACCGGTCGTTGGCCATATGTGCTTTGATTGCTGGATTCTTTCCCACTGTTGGGATTTCGCGCCAGGCGATGGGCAGTTTAATAACACATGCAGATGGGATGGCCTCTGCTGGGTCTTCTTTCTTGCTACTAGTCTCTTATCCTCATCCGAGTACGCACTGAACTCGTGTTGCCCTCTTAAGATGCTGCACTTCACTTTTAATATACTGTAAATCCCTACAACTATGGCCCCAGATATTCTAATGAAGCTGCACGTCCAATTATACAGCTGGTCGTCCTCCTTCCTTCCCATTATGCTGTTATGTAATCTCCTTGATTTGCCTAACGCGTAAAGATAATAGTTTCGAGGGGTGAAACACACATATTTTTTCGAATCTCGTTCCACCTGGCAGGCTGCGTCCCTGTATAATATCTCTTTCCTTTCTCTGCCTGATTGTAAACATGACACCTGAGGACTTTGGAGGCTGCGTCAGCTAAAACACCACATATGGACCCGGGGCCACTGCTCCAGCAGCGGAGACTTGTAGCAGCCGAGTGCTATTCTGAAACCTGGAGGAAGACAGACAGACAGAGATGTCGAACTGTTGAGCATTCAAATGTGCCTACATTATCGGAATAAATGCCGCGTCAGGATATGTTGTGGGCTATTACCTCCTGTTCTAAATGCTGTTGCAGAGATTGTTGCTGAGGCAGGCATTGCAGGGTTGGGGCTTGGTGTTGGCACGTGGGGCACAGAGTTTGCCAACTCCCTTGCCACTCTCTCTGTGCATCCTGGGGATGAGAGCAGACAGTGCAGGGAGGGAGAAGGGAAGCCGCCAGCTTGGGCTCCTGGAGGCTGTCTGGACTCTTAAGCTTCCAACATGTTTCAAATTAACCCTGCACCACTTGGAGTAGAGCGGCGCCATGCATGCCACCATCCTTCGTCACTCTAGCCTGAAACTAATTTTGACTAATATGAAACACACAGTTGTGAGCTCATCATCTCAAAGGAGCTTCCTTTTATTTTAACATTAAGGACAGAACAGATAGATGAATTCAGACTTGGAAAATTGGATGATTGTGTGTAGTTTTATTAGAAAAGCATACAAATAATGACCTCCTTAATCATAATGAAGTGATTTAGCTTCAGGTGTAGCTGTAACATAACTATAAATGTTTCGATGTTATAAAGGAGTTGGAGCATAACTAGCATGAATGTACTCCAAGGGCTGGTTAGAGGCTGCAACGCCGCACCTTGCCTCTAATTTGTCCCACAGGTCACTCTCAGCATCACAGTGAAAAAAGCCCAAATAGAGAGACAACAAATGTCAAATGTCAAACTACTGTGTTTCGCTCTTACTGTCATGAATTTATAAATCTGAGGAGGTTTCATGTTTATAAAACTTGTCCAGGGAGTCTAGAAAACTTTTATTTTTGCAAGGATCTTTTTTGGCTCACGTGCCACATGAGTCCCACATCCACTTCTTCAGCAAGTTTACATCTATAATAAAAGATATTCTCAATATCAGCTTTACTGTGCAAAATAAATAAATAAATAAAAGAACCTATAGTAGTTATATCTTCAACTTAGAAAATGTGAAAAACCCTCTCCATAGCCACTGCTTTGGTTTGTCCATTCCGGGCTACTGTAGAAACACGGGGCCTGCTCCTTATGAAGACATTCAGGGCACATTCTCAGATAATGAAGATATGATAATTCGTAGTTACAGGTGATTACACACTAATAAATTCATCATTACGAATACTATATTCAGTCTCTGCTAATAGACCCTCATAAATCTTACACACTGGACCTTTAAGCAGAATATATTTGCAGCCTGTCCTCAGTGCAGAGGTTATTATGCAGATTTGTGTTTGAGTTTGTTGTTTCGGTCATCATGTACCATGCTTTGATCATTAACTGCACTGAGGAGAAGTGTTTAAAATCTCTCTTTGTTTATCTCATTCACTTGACTAACATTAATATTAATAAGCTCTACTTATAGGCAAGTCTCACCACTCTGCAGCCATCTTGGTAGTGTTTCTAGCCACTTATTTCAGGCCCATATCCACATGAATGTATGGGAAGGCAAAACGGCTGTTTCCTAAACTGTCAATAATAATCAATAATTGTACAATTGCCATCTTGTGTCATGTATAGTGTCAAGGGAGGGGGACCCAAATGCCAGACACTATGAGGAGGCAGGAGCAGGCAACACCATGACTTTAATAAAAAGAACTGAAAGCGCTGCAGGGATGGGAGGGTAATCCAAGGACAAACATACAGGAAGTAAATCAAGACAACGAACACCAACGAAGAACAAAATAAAAAAAATTGGAAAGACAAGCAAACCCAAACAGGGTCACAGAAAACATTCAAAATCTGTCCCAGACACATGGTGCATATTTCTATTCAGCCTTTAACTGGGGTCTTGCATCGTCCCATTGAACTATGTGGTTGCAGTAACACAACAATCTGTCAACAAAGACGCCGAGGAGCAAGTAAACAGTCGTTTTGTGCTAAAGCCAAATGTGTTTTCATGTAATTTCTTATATAATAATAGGTATGTGAATGCGCTCTATTTTCAAATCTTGACTGAGAAGCATTTGAAACCGACCCAGTGATTATGTCAGAAGGCCTCTGAAAGTCTTTAATTTCAACGCCATTAAAATCTAAAAGGATACATGAATGAAAGAACAAGAGGCGAGGAGAGGAAGGGAGAGGACGATTATACCTTAGAGCACAGTTGGGTACCGGTGATTAAATAGTCTTGTAAAAAGTCTGTACCTCGCCACTACCGTGCGTCTCCTCCATCTTCTTGCCTCCTCCCATGCATTTCATGTTCTCCCCTGCTCTCTCGGCCCCAGCACTCCTCCTCCTCCTCCTCCTCCTCCTCCTCCTCCTCCTCCTCCTCCACCTTCTCCTCCTCCTCCTCTCTCTGCTCATTTGCTTTCTCCTCCTCCCCTCCCTTTGCCTCTGTTCCCTTCACAGTCTGTGCGCTCTCAGCTTCTTAGAGTCTCACCAATCCCTCGTGTTGTTTCACACCAGACTGTGTAGGAAATACTAAAAATATATGTGTTTGGTCTTGGCCATCCCAAAAGGCAACTTTATAGAGAACAAAGGAGATAGCGCGGCAGCTCAAATAACTCATGGGTAGAGAGACGACGCTGCTCTTGGTGCTCTGTTGCCCCACTGAAGAACATTATTACTGGATTATTGATTTACAGCACAAAATGGATGGAACATAAGTAGGGTTAAGCTCATTAATCCCTCTGCCGTCTCTTTTATGAAAATGGGCTTGTTATCAGTGATTATTCTAATGGATTGTTATAATTCAACACTTGCCGCAACGTCCGCCGGCTGCCTGAGCGAAAAACAAGCGAGGGCAGGGAGAGCCGGGGTGACGTTTGGGGATGTGCAGACTGCGTGGTGGAGGCAGGGACGGGGCGAATGGAGGTATCTGCTAAAGTGAATGCACCAAAATAAAAGTACAGATCGCAGGCGGTGGAATTGCTGACATTCTAGTGACATTTGGTGCGCCAGTGGCATTTCACATGACATACGAACGAGCAGTTCGTTTCTAGCGTGAGACGGCACCGCACGCCCCCATAAGATGATCAACCTGCGGCAGGGAGGTGCACAATTAAATTTATTTTTGTCTCTTTTGGCGCGAAATGTCCACTGTTTTGATTTGACCTTTTCTTTTATAAGTAGCCTAATTCACAGTAATGAAATCTGTACGACACCCTAACCTCAATCTCTGTCTTCCCGAGTCTCCCTCCCTGCCTCTCTCCTCTCCAGCTCCGTGTACATCCATCAGGGAGTGCTCCAGTGGAGCACGGTGGGTCCGACGATTGTCCTCATAAATTGTCTGTGTGTCGGGGTGCAGAGGGGCTAAGTGAGCAGTAAATAACAAAGGGCCCTGCCGCCATCCGTTCACCATCTCCGCGTTTCCGGCCACGCAAGATTACCCAGGATGCCCCTGGAGGGGTGTCTTCTTCCTCTGTGTGATGAATGGACAAGAGGAGGGCGGAACACGCCTCCACCACCCAGCGTCTGACAGAGAAAAGGTGAGGTCCAGGAACCCCGCTGATTTAAATTGATGAGTGTCTTTATTTCGCTGTAAAATAAGAAAGAAGCTGTTTGTCTCCCTCGTTCTGTAATAACAGATCACTTGGCAGATATCGTTAACTGCCTCCATTCTTCACTGTCAGTCCCTTTTTTCTCTGTTCCACTCACTTTCTCCTGCTCTCTTCTGCCCTTTTTCGATTTTTCCTCCCCTGCCTATTCTCCGTCTCTCTATTGACTGTGCATTCATAACCGCCTCTGGTCACTTATTTCTACTCTGCGTCCCCGGGCCTTTCTGCATCCTCAGACTATTTTCCATTCCTGGTCACTCCTGCGATGTTCCTCTCAACTTCTCTGCACTATAATGGTCCGAGAAGCTATCAAAAACACCATCAGAGCCGAGAGTGGCACTTACGGTTTTCTTATTCACCCCTTGTAGTTCTAAAGATAAAATCCTCTTTTTCACCTTTTGAAAAAAGTAATTGTTTCTCCGGTTCGGTTTCTCTGTATTTTTGTTCTCAGCCACTTATCCCAAGTAAAGCCACTTTATTCTGGCACATCTATAATCATAAACCGACTTTTTCCTGACACCTGCGGTTCTTATTTGCCTCACCTTGCCTTTTTGTCTACATGCTGTACTGTACACTCCAATAGTCGCTATCACTACATCCATCTGTCTTGGTCAACTCCACCCGCTTCCTTTTATCTCCTATTTGCCACCCATTTTACACCTGGCAAACTGAAATCTGTGTCCACAGCGACACTTGCTTTCCCTTTTTTTTTTTTTTTTTTTTAATTTCCCAGCTAAAACAGATTGTGACAGGTTTATTGTACATTCTGTGACTGTGTAGCAGCTGCTCCATTTAGCTGAAAGACATTCGGCTGGTGTGTGTGGGGAAAAAAAAAAGTTAATGTTAGGTTTCGAGATAGTTGGGTTTGATCAGCGAGGAGAGGAGTTTTCTCTTCAAACGTTGACAAGCGCAAGAAAGAAGATTGAGAGTGTTTGGAAATGGGATGTTGAGCCTGTTTTGAGAGGCATTCATAACATCGCTTATGTAAGCCGCGTGTTATAGGTAGCCCCATTAAACGATGCCTTCCCTGTTGCTGTTGCTGTCGCGTGGTGGAGACCATCATGTCAAACATCATGCCAGAAACGTTAGATTGTCAAATTTTGGCACAGAGTTTGACAGCATGTTGTCAAAAGAAAAACCGTAAAAAAAAAAACAGTTTTCCTCTTTCCCACAATCTCGCCATGTGATACTAACAGGTCAAAATAATGAGAAATATTTCCCGCGACTGCGCTATTGGACAGGGATAACATATCTATAGATTTCTACATAAGCAGGACTATTTGCATATGGATCGATGAAGTATTTAATAGTTTGACGTGTAACCTTTTTAAGAATATCGATTCGTGCAGCGTTCTGCATGAGGGCTCAATTTGGAGCGTATTGACTGTGGTGTTGTTGTGATATGGAGAGAGAGGGCCTCGGGCTCCGAGCAGACGCTCTCAACGCCACAGTTATTGACCCTCTTGACCTTCTCCCTACAAAGGCAATATATACATGTCTGTGTGGTCCCAGTATATTGTATCAAAAACTGCAGAGGACTAGTCGGCCTACTCTTATTAGAACAAAGAATACTTTTAATGTTCCTCTCTGATGGCGTTCCCATTAGAGTTGCGTATTGAGCCTCATACTTTTTGGGTAACTGATACACTATTTATGTGGCTCCGAGTATTTAAAACTGCTTGGTTCCATTATATCAGATGTTTTTTTCATTCTCATTGTTTGTATTTGTCATCATAACGGAGCCTGGTACATGTAAACCATGGCCTCATTTTAGTAATTGCATGCTGCTAAAAATTCCAACACAACATGTCACAACAGACGGTTTAAAACGCCGACTGAAATTACAGACAAAGCTTCTGTAAATCCGCAAGCAGCGCGCGTCAAAACAGACCCCATTTTCCTCTTTCTGTATGCCCCAACACTGCCGGTGGTAAGGCGTCATCCCGCGACACTTCACGCCATTGTCCTATTTCCTGCCTCTGAGAAAATGTATTCTTTTTTCACTTTCTGTCACGCCCTGCCTGTACGTCCCAGCTCCCGTGGCAGCTCTTCTACTCTCCTGCTCCTGTGGCAGTTCCACCTCCTCAGCTCTTGCACGGTGTTTCATCAGTTGCAGAGACGACCCACAGTCTTCGCCTGGCAAGTTCTGGGGACGAGCTCTCCAGGTAAAGAGCGTCTCTGTGGCGGCTGACAAATTAAGCTAGCTATCAGTTTCTCCACAAGTTTGCAAGCTGCAACGAGCAGCTCACGCGTGGACTTTTCTTGTGGCCTGATGCTTCTCCGGTGACGCTCTGATGTCTGAAGAGAGAAAGAGAGCTTCATACGGCGAACTGAAACGACATGATATGCATCCACTCCCGCTCAGTCCACAAACTAATCCGAAGAACTCCTGATATGAACACGTGTTTTGTTTGCTTTAAGATGTTTGCTCTCAGACCAACCAAGGACAATGAACACAACATGGAAATCAGGATCTGCATCTTTATTCTGTGTCTATAACAGAGCAAGGGGCAGTCAGTGCAGGAACAGCAGTGAGCTCTATCTAGCTCCCAGTACAGGTGGTGCATTGTTATTATTTATTATTTTTCGGTACCGGAAATTAACAACAGCGCATCATGTGCATTCTAGGCGTGTCTTACTAATTAAAGCCCTGGTACTATACATTTATGGGAAAAATCTTTACCTAAAATGTACAATAACTAAATAAAATAAAAATATTCAATATAATGTGGTTTTGAGGATGTTCCTACGCATGATAAACTGACTTGATTTTGAGGCGCTGCTATGTTTTTTTCTCCAATGCTCGATAAAGCCCGCACACCTTTTATTTAAGTATTTA
Organism: Mugil cephalus; assembly: GCF_022458985.1. Classification (NCBI taxonomy): domain Eukaryota; kingdom Metazoa; phylum Chordata; class Actinopteri; order Mugiliformes; family Mugilidae; genus Mugil; species Mugil cephalus. The sequence continues at coordinate 9,926,382 of NC_061782.1, forward strand.
TGCAATGCTACTTAGTGCTCAGATAAATGGTGACGGTTTAATAAATTGTGGACATATATGGGAATAGTATTGATCTTCTTATCTCACCCTCAGTAGGCGAACAAAGACAAATATCGAACTGTGTCGTTGAGTAAAATAAATATTTATTTTCTGGGGGGTAAAAAGGGAGCGATGGAAATCTCAGATAATTCCGCGTAACGTTTTGAAACTATATTATAGGATTTTATTGCCGATATCCTTAAAAGGAAAGCCTTGCGACTAAGATTGTAGTACATGTTGGGTGAAATATCCAGACGTCCAGAGGTTTTCGATGTGTTGTCCATTATTTAACAGATACTTCATTGTAATTCAGCTTGACATTTTAATGCCTTTAAGCACCCTGTCTCGTTTAAAATGCAGTTCAGCGGGTCTTGTCCGTACGACATAAAGCTGTAATAATGTTCCCACCAAGACGTCCATGGTTGAGGAGTGAAATTTCTTCTTTTATTTCACCAGCGTAGTCTGTTTAAGCTGTTACAGCTGTGAAGCCCCATAACAATTACTTCTAAGGGGATGACCAGCTGGATCAGGTCGGAGGGGTGAGCAATATCATATCTCTTGAACCATCGTATCCCCTCTCCTCCCATCTCCTCCTCCTCCTCTGTCCGTCAGCCTTCACGTCCTCCCTCCATCCTCCCACTGCTGACTTGGGCATCGCTGCAGACGTAGGCAGCCTCCCTTGGCTGGAGGTGACCCCCTGGACCCTATTAACATCACACACACTCTGAGCGGCCAAAACACACTCCCTAAATGAACTCTCCTCTCCCCCTCGGCCACCATCATTGCCAGAGCCCACCGCTGGGTGAATTAGATTGCTGGCTTTTTAATATGGCTCTTAATGGTTTATAAATTGCACGTAATGATTCCTCCTTCCCCTTCTCTCTTGCAGAGCTTTTTTTATGGCCCCTTGACTTTCCAAGGGAGTGGGTGGGATTTAATATATGGTGCAGGAGGCAGAATGTGGAGGTGAAACTAGACCTGCACGGCTCTCTGCCTGCCCTTAACGCTTCCCCTGGCTACGGAACGGGAGTCTCGGAAATAATGCTGGACACTGATACAATCTGGCTGTAGCATGTGACCGCTGGGACATGACAATACCGTATGATGCACCAGAGACGGAAATAATCAGGAGTTGTGTTTGGTGGAAGGCAGGGAACATGATGAAAGGTGCGATTTGTGGGAGAGGCCTCACCTCAGGGAAAGACAAAAAAGAGGTGCACATCCCAACCAGACGCAGGACCAAAATATGAAAGAGGAAGAATTACACTCAGAATATCACCCCAGTGTAAATGATAATGCATTTTAACACCCTGCCAGGGCAGTCTAGACATTTCCTGAATGTAATCAGCCAATGCTACAAAGTCATCTTTCACCGTGCACCTTCTCCTCAAGTGATGTACGTGTAACCAACTCCCTCTCGTGCTGAGGTGGAACAGAGAATGTGTTCCAGCTTCACTTTTTTTTTTTCCCAACAACATTTTTTTCTTCTGGGTTCTGTATTTTTTTTTTCTATTACAGCACTGAACTATTGGTGTTGCAAGAGAAATGATGTGGCGTACGCACCTAAAACTCCATGTGCTATCAAGATATTAGAAGAAAGAAAGAAAGAAAGAAAACCTGCAGAACAAAACGCGGAGATCACAGTACACAGAATAATTATGTTGTGATGCATTTAAATAAATGAAATAATGACGCTGCTTATTAAATCAGACGGCTCCTTCTAATTGTTAAATTCATCTCGATGTTTCTTTCCTCCGCCAACCTGCACCTCCCAAACTGTCTAGAGACTGGTAATTAGATCCGAGTGGAATGTTTTCAATTCCTAATGCAACACAATATGAACAGCAGCCAGCACAAACCCAGTGCCGTTCTTGATGGTTCGTTGGCGCTAAGTGAAATTCCAATTAACTGACCCAAATGTCTGCAGGGAGTGTTTGTCAGAGTGTGGTGAGAATGCAATTATATTCCATCTTGCGTGTGGATGTCATCTGTGTAGTGAGGAGCGGCAGCAGCTAGTAGCGGCTCCATTTTATTTTTATTTTTTTTCGAAGAGTTGTTTTGTAAAGCATTACCTTTCCCTTCTCCTCTCTCCCACTGTAGACGCCCGAAATGTGATTCATTACTTGTTTCCAGTGTTCCGCCGGACAGCAGAACTGAGGGGAGCACAAGTGAGAAATCATTTACATTGTGTGCAGTGAAGCTCTTACGCTAGCAGAGCTCAGCTAGACTCCCTGTTACGGCCATTGTCATATTGAGGTGCAGTGTTTGTAAAAAATGACTTCTACCCAACTGAAAATCTCTCAGGAAGCAAAGCGCTGCAGGTAGTGACGGGAAAAAAAGTGGGAGAAAAAATCAAACCTCTCCATCCAACTGAGAACAGGTGGGGAAGCAAAGCTCTGTAACTGGCCCCGCTGTGCTTTAAAGAACAGTTCAAAAATTTTTACTTTGTCAAAGAGGGACTCCTGCCCTACTTACTCTAGCTCTCTGAGAATCTTTAGTTATTCCCTGCGCTGCCCTCCAGAACTTTACTAGGATGAGAGCCCCAGGGACTTAAATTTGTCTGTATAAATAAATACCTGGGTGTTTAAATACCCTGTTGGATGGACTTTTTGGGTTAAAAGGCATAAACTGGATAATACCTCCGCACTGTTGCGATTATTCAGGCAAGGAGGAAAGAAAGAAGAGGAAACATAGCAGCATCAAGGAAAGGGAAAAGGTGCAGTAAGACCAAGGGGGGGGGGGGGAATACGAAATAAGAAAATGCAGTTACACACACACCGAAGTACAAAGAGATAAGGAGCAGTGAAAGAAACTGCTGATCCATGGTCCCTGTCTGGGAAGGCAAAAACAGAACATTGATTCTGCAAGATCCACAAATGAAAAATCCATGGGGGTAAGGAGCTCTTTGGTCCTGCGGCGGAGACAGGGCACCAGCGGTCAGGCTCTCGTATCGCGAGTGACACCGAGCCCGGGCATCTCGCTCTCTCTGGGTGGCGTTAGGCAGCTCTGGATCAGCTGGACCGGGCCCAAAACTAACCCAACGAGAGGGAAGCTCTCTGAGACGGTGGAAGGGAGGAGAACTTAATTTTGGATTTTCGGAGAAATAAAAACACTGTTTGGTTTGTTGGAATAACACCAAATAGATCAAATGATATACGGGAAAAATAAAAATACGCACTATAAAAATACTGTTATTTTTTATTCCTCTTTTGGTTTGGTATTTGGATTCTATTAATCTCCAACTTGTCGTCTGACCATTGTGCCTAAAATTGAAGAAAACATGTCACTCCCTCTACCTGTAAAGAGGAGATAAAGAGGTCCCGCGTCTCTATCTGCGGTTCCATTTGAACTCCCTCTGTTAAGCCAGGGGTTGGGATTCATTCTGGGGGGAGGGAGGTCCTCTTTTTTTTCCTATTACCAACCTCTGTCAGCGCATGTACACGCCGCAGAAGCACTAATCTGTACCCCTGATATGCTAATCTCTCCAACCACCACCACCGCCCCCACTCCTCCCTCCCCAACTCTATTTAGATGGCAGCCACACCTAAATGCACAGAGAGGGGAAAGGGAGAGGAAGTCATTAAAGCGTGCCCTGCAGGAGCCTGCCTGGGCCTGGCCGGGACGAGATGGGACGGCGGCGGCACTTTGGGTGTGTGTGGGCTGTTGGAAGAGAAAAGGAGTCCCTACGGAGCGGCAGATCGGTTTAGTGGCTCTACTCTGGTTCCCCCTCGGGTAGGCCCGGTTCCCAGCAGACAGGATAGCAATCAGACATGCAGGGTGTGGTGCAAAAATAAATAAAAATAAAAAGAGATATTGCAGCAGTGGTGGCGGTGTAAGTAAGCATTTGTGCGCACGTGCGTGTGTGTTCGTACGCGGCTTTGGTCGATTAAAGGTGACAAGTCGTTCCTTTGCGTAGACCTGCTCACCTGCCACAATCTGTCAGTAACCAAAGGCGCTCAGTGAAGCGTAGCGCCACCTGTCATCTGTGAGTGTGTGTCACTGAGTTTGCATGGGCGCGCACGTCTCGCTGTCATTTCTTCTGCATTCGTATTGATAGATGGATGCTCCCAGCAGAGGCGGCGGCAGTGGCGGTGTAACTTTTTGGAAATGGTGTGCGTGCGTGAGTGCAACCGCTTCAATTGATACAAGAGTTTGGGAGCACGTCACGACCTGCAGACTCACATTGTTTTGAGCACGTTCTGATTGGTAATAAATGAGCGCTCATTCAGACACACAACGCGCACTCCCATTTATATGTGCCCATTCTTTCCTCCCATCTTTAAAAACTTCAATTACAATAACTGAAAATATATAAGTACATCTGTTTTCTGAGTAGGAGTCCAAAGTGTGAGAGATGGAGAGAAGAAAAAGGGGAAAGAGACAGACAGACAGACAGCGCTTTTCTGCCTGAAGCATTTTAACTGATCATATATGTCTCCTATCAAAAGCTATGAGCTGTTTAACAGTTTGAATATAACCTCTTCATTTGTCACAGGCAATAATCACATTGTAACTGTGCTTTAATGGCGATGTGCAAAGCCATAATGTGAAATCATACCGGTTACTGTGTGTATGTGTGCGCGTGTGCAAGCGCGTGTGTGCGCGACCACGGTTGGGTGGGTGGATTTCTGTGAGACAAGGATCTCTGCACATCCCTTATTAAAGCTGGATATTATGACAACTCGGCTTTTTGACACAAATTAAAGACTGTATCTCATCTTAAAAGCCCCTCATGTTTTCGGCATTTTTTTATTTATTTTATTTTATTTTTTATTTTTTTTATCTCTGCGCTGTTACTAAGAGAAGAGTCGGGGATGTTCAAAATTGGGAGTCGTGAAGACAAACGGAAAAATAAGTTCAGATGAAAGCTGTGCAATACATTTTAATGAGCTAACAGGAGATGAGCACTGCATTTATATGCCCGGTGCATTCACATCCGTGCCTCATAACTGGATTTGTTGTAAATAAATATGAGCAATCAGCTAAGAACCGCAATAAAGGGCCCGTAAAGAGCAGTAAATACTGAGATGGGAGGAAATTGCGTTTCTGCACAGAAAGACGGACTGACAGATGTCGACAGAAGAGGGAAGATATAAAAAAAAAAAGATGAAGGGGAAGAGCTACAATCTTTTCCTTTGCACCTCCATAGCTAAAGACTGGGTGGAAGGTCAGGTAAAAATAAAAAGGTCATGGTATTTAGACCACTTCAGCACAACCCCGGTAACAAAGCGCTAACAACAGGAAGCAGTGGTGGTCCTGGAAACACAGAAAAAGAGAGTCAAAGAAAGGTTAAAAAGAAGTGTTGTATCCTCGGCTCCCTCAGCCCTGCGGCGTGGGGTCACCTCGGAGACAGGAGACTGAATTACCCAGCAGCCCCGGCCGCTCGCAGGATCAGGCGGACAAGGGGAGAGGACGAGAGGAGTTAATGAAGGGAAGAGACAGTTCAGGTCCCCCGAGGGCCTCGAGGCACCTGCCTGGCAAGCTCCCGCTGCCCAGCCTGCTCTGATTGGCTAATTATCAGCATGGATTTAGCCCACAGTCAAATCACTGATTGATTGGAGTGTTTTCAATCTGTCTTTGGTCTCTCGCTGTCTCCACTTTTTATCGCGCTCTCTCAGTGTGAAAACTCTCGGCCGCTGGAGTCCCACTGAGGAGACTCGTGCAGCACAGCGGCGGCACAGCGGCAGCAGGTGACCGCTCCTTCTGCACAGTGTTGACACGCGGCCTCAGCTGTGGCGATTTTGTCCCTCGGTGGACACGTAATTAATTTGTTAAGAGACGGTTTGACTCTACAGATAATTACTAATTACAACCCGATAACATTTTTCAAAGGGAAGCAAGGGAAGAAAGGCCGTGCACTCATTCATATTAGGTCAACACAATTCCAGTAATAGATGTTATTTGCCATTACCATGGAGGCTCTGGAGGTGTGATTAAATAAGGTGGCTATGTTTGCTTATATTCATTCATCAGCGATTAAGTAGCTCCTGGTCCAGTAGGATTCTTGTGTCTGGTTCATTAGACTTTACATTAAAAGCCAAAGGGAATTAATGCTGTGCAGCTTATGCCTGTTAACATTACTCATGGTTGTTAACGTGACTTGTGTTTCCCTTTAAAAACCTTTTATTTTCTTTCCCATATATCCAAGGGAATTTGCAGGATCAGTGTACTTAATCTGTGGCTAATATGACTTTAAGTGTTTCCTCTTTTATTTTTATTTAAAAACAGTTTAAAGCAATCGCTTCCCACTACATGAGAAGTTGTAGTTCTAAGGGAAGAGCATAAAATAAAATGTTAAGTTTGTTTTTCTGTAGATTTTGGGGAAGAATTCAAATCAGCATAAGAAGCGCTCCCCTTTTTTGTTTAGTTCCTCTGCCTCCCGGTTCAGACTGAGTGCACGAGATGTCATGTTACGCCACTGAAGGAACAAGAGATGAAGCAGTAGCTAAAACAGGCTGAGCACATGTTGCTTTTAAAAGCACGCAAGTAGCAACGTCTCTCTGATTCTCTATGCACCCATGCGCATCAGTCAGAAGCCACCCTCTCACGTCTCGGGGTAAAAACAAGAAGGCGCGCAGAGTCTGGATGTTTCTCAGTGGGATGGAAACACTTTGCCTGCACACAACTCCAGCTGAGATCTTCACAGGGAAGCTAGGATCCCAAATCCCAACCTACATTAGCAAAAAAAAAAAAAAAAAAGAAGAAGAAGAACAAAGAGAAGTCTCAGAAGAGAGCAGATTTAGCTCCATGGTGGCAGTCCGCTCGGCTGTTTGGGATGTCTCCCTCTATTTAGCTGCAGTGCATCCTGGGACAGGACATCTATAGCAGACCCAGGAAGGCCCAGGGGAGGCTGGGGGATTAGCACTGCCCTATCTCTTTAGAGCTGGGAATTAATTAAGTAATTATGAAAGCCAAGCAACGGGGGATGAATTATGCATGAGCTCTGATTGGGACGTTTGTGATTGTGTAATCTAATTTCAACCATCTAACCATCCCTGTCAGGCAGGTACGACTCACAGCCCACACACACACACACACACACACACATGCGTGCACTCATCCTGCAACGATGCTTTTGGGGTACACAAAACATAACCAAAGATCACATTCACTGTTGGCAGAACGGATATTTGGAGTGTCTCATTATGTTAATTAAAATGAGGTAATCAGTGTGGATTAATCACCACAGTAATGAGGATTGAACAGCAGATTATGTCCTTTTACCTAATCCATATAATTGTATTTGTAGAAGCATGAGATTAATATGCTAGCATCCAATTAATGATAAAGTGATTGATTAGACGCGCGTTTCTCTTTGGAATTCTCGTCTGAGTGCGAAAAGTGGACTTTTGTCTTTTTGTCTTTTTGCTTTTTCTGTTGTTGTTAGGCGTCTGTGGATCCCACTAAGGCTTTCTGATGCACTGCTGTATCTCTACCGGTTTCTCTCTCCCTTTATTGATGGACTTCAATGCCTGTTTGCAGCAAGGAGCTCTCCCTGTTCTCCTGGAAAATACTTCCTGCAGAAGACTTAAAAGAGTCGATAGCGAACAGGAGATCAGTGGCGGCGAGATGCACCACAAGAAAAGGCTGTCACATTCTCAATGTACATGTGCACCACGACCGAGCAGTAGGTTTTAAAGATACCCAATAACGTACACGCAATGCAAACGCACACACACAAGGGACAACAGGGCTCCCATTTCCTCTCGGTCACCTGAAAGTTTATCGACCCACGTACATCCTCCTTTCCTTTCATTTATTTTGCGCTTTCTTTCTTTCACATATTGATTTGTACGTCGGAGTATTTTATAGTGCTGGAATATCATATTCTAGGTTTGTCCATTTGTGTCCTTTTGCATCCATTTTCCCGGCCTTTAATAGCCTCATCTTAAGCTTTTCACGCCTCGCTATATGCTCTGCCTCGCCGGAGCACTGCAGTGGGAACCTCCAGTATTTAAACTGGTCCCCAGTGTTTGAACTCTGCTCAGAAAGCAGAACATAAAGCTGAGAGATGAGAGGATAGATACAGAGAGGGGAGCTGAGATGAAAGGCTGTGGTGTGCCCTCCAAAGGGAATGCGAGAGCCCGGGAGCACGCTCGCTCACAGTGTTAGTTAGTTGTATGATTGTTCCTTTGTCTCTTTAGTTGCTGAAGGATCCGTTTTAAAGCCTGAACGCAGGAAATGTGACAGGAGAAGGGTTGAAGCTCTGATGTTTCAAGTCCGGATCCTTGCTGCTCTTCACATCGTTGGATTTCTTTTTTTTTTTCTTTTTTTTTTTCTCGCTTATACAGTACATCATTGAACTTTGGAAGACTGCACTACAGGGGAGGTCAGAATGCAAGGAGAGGGAGATTTTGTCCATCTCACACCATCGCCCTTTGCGATGCTTCAAATAACAAGCGTGTGGACGATGAGAAGAGCAGGTGTCTCTCAGACATCAAATGTCCACCTTTCCCAACCCCTGTCTGTCTATAAGCAGGTGCAATACTTGCTCATTAATTCCATCTGGGGTTACGACCTACCTCAGTGCAGTGGTGCCCTAGTTACGTGTCTGCCTTCAGCACCATCGCTTTAGAGGACCAGGAAAAAAAACTTGAATTTAAGTTTCAATTTTCTGTCATTTTTCTGAGATAGTTTATAATATTACACCCCGTTGTGCCTTTCTGATACTTTGTCTTCAACTTGTTATTGTGATGTTGCATAAGAAATGGTCCATTGTTCATTTATATACTTTTCAATTCTTATCTTTCTTGTGTTGTTATTTTTTTTTTCTAAAGGCCAACTTTGTTATTTTCACTAGCCATTATTATTATTATAGCTCCAGGCAAATGGATTTTCACTGAAATCCCAGATGAAATGACTAAAGTGACTGAAAAGTTTGTGCTTTAAAACACGCAACTTAACCACTACAGCAACACGACCTCCTTGTTCCATGCAACATAAGCCCCACTTCGTGATTTGAGGCTTCTGTGGATTCAGCCTCCGCTGACTGCTTTGCATGCATTTGACTAGCAACAACAGAAGGATTTGCATGCCTTGAAAAAAAAATACGTCTCAACTGCTGGAGCACAAAGGTCAGCGAAAAAAAAAAAAAAAAAAAAGACAAGGAAACAAAATAAACTCGTCCCTGTAGCCTCTTGTTACCACGCCGATACATTGATTATCCCCATTTGCAGACGTCCAATGCAATTTGCCACTGTTCTCAAGTGCACAAACCTTATAGGGAGGTTCTGGTAAAAGCTCTGGAACCCGGTTTAAATTTCACTCCACGACCAACCTGACATGTATTATCACTGTCAATTGCAGTCATGTTCATTAGAAATGTTGCACGGAGTGGATTTAGTGCTGGATAAACGCTACAATCTCCCCCTCACTCTGCCTCTAGCCCCCACCCTCTCCTCCCCATCATGGGCTGGCTACCACCTACAGAAATAAGGGGATATTGATGTGATGGGAGACCGTATGCAGGCAAACAAAGCGCGCCCACACCTGAGCTTTTTATAGGCTAATAAGATGACCGCTGAATGTCTGTACTGCAGGGTCAGCCCCTGAGTTATCCATCGTCTGTCTGCAGAAATCCACCCTATTATTATCAGCCTGATTGGCCATCTAGTCAGACACCTAATAATAGAGTCCATTCAGCTTGCATGAGGAATGTGGAAATATTGTCACCCGGCTGCTCTGATTTTCTCCCCCCTTTTTCTTTCTGCCTGGAAAAGGTAAATTGTGATATTAAATCCGTTTGACTGGTTGGTTCTGTGCTGTAAGATGCCACCCCGCCGTGCTGCTGTGTTGTTTCATGGGCTGCCACCGAGTCTTGTCCAGGCGAGCCACACGCAGCATGGGGCGAATCAAATATTTCATCATGCACTCGGTCGAAAAATCCCCACAATTCATTGTTGTCAAACTTGAACAGGGGTGATATTTCCTGTCACTGCGTTTTGCCATTCCCCCTCCCTCGAAAGTGTGAAGCGCGGGTTTTGTTTTTTGTGCGGCGGCTGAAAAAAAGTGTTCAGATGTGTCGGGCGAAGCTCAGTTGTTTCATGTCGAAATCCCGAAGACAGCTTTATGAATCTGGATGTAATTGAAAGCAGAATGTGCTGATACGCAGTCTTCGCTGAGTTGTGACAACGCTGTCACATCCTGAATCAAATATTTCTTTTTTTTGCAAATCTCACGCCTCTAATATGTTTGATATTAAGTAATTCTAATATAACACGGTAACTGTATTCTGCCCTGTCTCGACAACAAAAGGCAATTATGTTAATCGGAAATGCGCGCACGTATAAAGCCAACATTGTTTTTTTTTTTGTTTTTTTTCACCGCCCACTCTTTACAGCAGAAAGAAATGTGCTTGCGGCAACTCTTGAGTATTACCTCCATCCAGAGCTGTCAGTGTTTCCCACCAGATCAAGGCTGTGATTAATAAAATGGGCCTCCCGGTCCCCTCCAGTCTATTCTCACCTTCTCCCTTTACGCTGCTTTCGTAGCACGCGCTTGTCTCTTAGTGTCTGCGCCTCTGTCATATGCTCTCCTTATTCTCATTCTCTCCTCCCAGACAACGCTTATGCTCCCATTCAGCCTCCCTACCTACATGAATACAGAATTCCCCCCCTTACCTCCCTCCCCCTTTTTTTTTCTTTCTTTTTACTGCTCTCCATTGCAGCCTCTCTGGAGCCCCTGGTAAATGATGCATGGTCGGCTCACAGCCGCCGAGCAATCATTAGTGAGGTGGCACAGGTGAACAGGAGCGATAGATGATGAAGAGAGAGAGGGATAGAGGGAGTAACAGAGGACAGCAAAAGTCATGTTTCCACCCTCAGGCGTTTCCCTATATCGTCACAAAACTAGAAGTTGTTTGTGTAAAACACTAGTCGGTGGCATTTCTTATGCCAGTGGTCATTAATCTAAACGCATAAACACACAAGCACACACACAGGCCCATGCAGGAATGAAGCCATAATGTTGCTCTCGCAGATGAAGCCCTGACTTACAGTGTCCTAAAGCCCGATGCTACCATAAAACAGCAAGTGAGGACTAGACTAGCATAGCGATTGTGCTGAGCAGCCAATATTATGAAGTGTACATAATGCTTCCCTCCTGAAATATCATTACTCAACAATGCCCCGACGCCCCTCATCATAAACAAAATTTGGGTTTATAGTTCATATCAGGGCTAATAAACTGAGACATTACCTGACAAAGGCCCATAGTGGGTAAGAAACTCCTACATACGGTGGAAAGATTCAGAGCACAGGATACACTTCCCCCCCCCCGCTCCTCCGATCAATAAATAAAAATGTTCTTTGCTTGATATAGTGCGGCAATAATATTGTGCTTTTCTAATAGCCCTTGATTTGATTGTTGGTCTCTGCTCCAAACAGATGCTAAGTTTAATTAGTGTTCGCACCTACTCCACAGCTCCGAGTCTCAGCACCTCGCAGCAACACATTTACATAATTTGCACACGTCTTTCCGCTTCTCCCTCTCTGACAACTTATATTGTATAAACACAGCCTTTCAAACACTTTTTTCCCTTGTGTGCGTCTCAGCAGAGCTTTTTCACACCGGATAGTCATAGCAGGGGAAGCAAAAGACAGAATGGTTTGATTATAAAGAGGCGCGTTGCATTTAGTGAAGCTGGTCTTCGGGGGGTCTTGGTGGTGGCTTACTTAGGACGCTTGGTGGAAATGAGCCAAGCCCTTTTTCATTGAGTAGGTGGTCTATTATGATGTGCGTACATATGCAATTGAACTGTTTCCTTTGTTTCCATCACTCACTTTTTAATGTAGGATCCGTCAGCTGTTCACATTATAGTTGCATCCCCCCATCATCTCAATGTGGAGATATGAATCAGATGTACTCTCCTCTGTCTCTCTCTTTTTTACGCCCATGCCCAAGTGCACAAACAGCCTTGTTTCTCCTCGGTCCGCTGTTTACTAATGATGCATGAGCACGGCTGAGGGGAGAGCTCAATCGGATCATGGCCATTAGAGAATAAGATGAGCATTAAGCTTGCAACCTTTTCCTGAATATCAGCGGGATATTTGTGACTGGTGAATTGATTTTAGGACCTGTGGTGAGGTTCTGTGAATTGATCTATAATTAAATCTGTTTTCCTAAGTTTAAATAAACCAGAGTAAAAAGTTTTAAAGTCACTGGGCAGTGAGTGAACTGACCTCCCTGTGCATATGAAGACCATTTCCATTTGTTTGCTAAGGTGCTGTTTCTGTACATCGTTAGGACAGAGTTCGGATGGAGTCTCTAATTTTTTCCACGTTGTTCTGTCACCTTTAATTGTATTAACTTTTTTTTCTCTCTTTGCCCAGAAGCAAATGAAAGGCAGAGTTTCTAGGGCAACAATCAGTGTAATTGTCCTAAGTCTGACACATGCAATCTGCTAAAAGCCCTGAAGCCCGAAGGCCCAGGTGTACCCTGGGATTACAACGGTGGAGGACAGGTGAAGTCGATGCATGCTGACAGGGGCACATACACACAGTCAGTCTTTTTCCCAAACGCACACATCATCAACACGACCAAATTAACATGAACACAAAACCTGTGAAGCATCAGAACTGATGAGTATTATTTTGAGGTGTAAGGCTCATCTGGAAAAATACATGCAGATAATTCACATACATAAATATACTACTGGAGAAGAAGAAGCCTCAAATTCTAATTCTTTCTTTTTTCTTTTTTTACTCCAGTAGAGGTACACAAGTACCATTAGGGTAAAGTACTTACAGTCAAATGTAATTACAGTTGTCATATGGCACATACTTTATATAATTTAATATTCAACAGCTCGTAGCAATGCATAATATTTCCATATGTTACACATGTTTTCATATGTCCTGTGCGAAACCATTAATATGCAAATTAACACGCGGCTGTCGCATAAAGCGAAGCCGTGTAGTGCAGTGGAGAAATTAGAAAATACCAAACGGGATTACAATATTAAGTACAGCGCAGGTGGATGAAAACTGTACTTAAACAGAAACTTTCCACTGCACAGATCTAGGGAATCTAGGACATTGCTCCCTGAAACGACAGAGGACACCACACTCTGGAAGTGCAGTAAGATAAATTCGTGATCATTCCCCAAGCTAAACTCTAATGATGGGCATTATTCATTTTTCCACAGATACTGTTTTCTTGGTCAGCAGAAAAACCTGAAGATTGCCTGCTTTATTTTCCCTTATTCACTGCTACCAAAATCTATTAAACAAGTCCTCCGCTGGCCTGCAAGAAATAATTAGTCTGCTGGATAGGTCAACTTAATCATTCCTGAAAATAATATTCAATTATCTCCACAGCAACTTCTAGAGCATGTCTCCTATTTTTAGACCCCCTCTGTTTTACAGAGATAGGCAGTTTGATCCTTTTTATGTCAAGCCTGTAACACAAAGCAGCGGAGAGCCAGCGGTGCTAAACAGTCCTGGACGGATAACCTATTATGCCTTAATAATAGCCCCAGCTTTCGTATTGTCTCGTCCTCTGCGTGCTGCACCACATATGATCCCGCTCGATTGTGCATCCACCCAGCTTCCCTTTCCGGTTTTCCACGGTGTGCCCTTGACTTCTATTCTTCAATTAGTCTTAGCAGAAGGACATAACGAAATAATAACTAACGCCACGTTCAATTAAGTCATCATCTCCAACATAATTGGGGGATGTTTTGGGAAAAAAAACAACAACAAAAAAAAGAACAAGGGGACAAATTGTCTAATTACAGCTTGCAACATACTAGCATCCAGCGTGACCTCACCGAGTTCGGAAGTGTGTCACCAAATTCAGCCGTATAAAAACCGCCGAACGGGCTCCTCACCTCGGTGCCATGAGTCACCGCTAAGTGATGAGAAAATGAAAGGGCAGCGTCGTACACTCAGTGCAGCCACAATGCAGAGCGCAGAGATATTATACAGAAGAACAGAGGTGAAAAAGTAGCAGAAAAACACAATCAGTATCTTCGACATGCACAGGCATGTAAACAGAAAATACATTTGCAGCTCGGCAAGTGGAGTGTGCCTCAAACGCATCCTGGAAAACCTCATTTCATGCATAACCTCTCTTTCTCTCGCTGGTCTCTGTCGGTGTCTCTTTTCTTTCTCTCCATGCCTGTCTATGTCGCATCAGTCTCAATAAAGAGAAAAATGGAGACTAAATAAATAACACAGACTGTATTCCGTGCTCCAAGAAACTGGATAATTGTCATCTGAGGGAGAGAGGCGGTGGGAGTCATCACTTGTCCAGACAGATTATGACCTTTGAAGTCGGATTTGAGCAAAGTACAGCAGTGATGCTCTGTTGCCAGCTACTGTCACATCTTAGGGGACGGCCTTGCTTTGGGCTCGGCATCGTGTCAGCCTCCAACCACGTTAGACATTCTGCGCTTCACTTTGATACTCTTATGTACCTTATTTAATCTTTCCGTGTTTAATCTCAAGGTACAAGTCATGGAAGGATAAACCCTCCCCTCACTGACCACCAGTGTGAGTCAGAGCAGAAGGAAAGAATATTAGCCAGACAGTGATATTGCACATTGGGAGTAATGCTGGGCAGTGTAATAATGTGTGACATTTTCAGAGGGATAAATGCATTTTTTTTTTTTTATACTTTTCTATTTTATTCTCGTTAATTCCAAATCAAATAGCAGATGGGTAACAAATTTAAAGAAAATGCCAACACTGAGTTTGAAGAACATCTTCAGAGGATCTTAAGGCCTGCGGAGCTCTTCGTGACGGATGAACACTGTCCTTCCTAAAGCTTTTCACGTGGGTTGAGATCTGGTGACGGTGAAGACCGCAGAGTGCGATTTACGTCACCGTCACCGCCATCAAACTATTTAATGAGGTCTCATGTGCTGTAGGGAAGCGTCCGTGCTTAAATGATTCTCCGCTCAACAATTAAGGGGTTTCTCTTCTCTTCTCTTCAGCGTGTCCCCATGTGCACCTCATGTGCTCACTTAGCGGTAGCCTTTACAAAGAGCAGCTGTTCTAAAATCCAATGCTGTGCAGGTATCTCGCTGGAACATCTTGAGGGCCAATGAACTGACGTCTTTGAAGCATTTGTTGTGTTTTGGAGAACTAGAAGTTAGCATGGTGACCATCTCCAGGGCAGAAGAGGCAGAAAAATTAAGGTCAACTTAAAAAACTTCGGCGACCCCTCCTCACCAATGCAACAATTCCTCCTTCGTTTGTTGCCTAGTCGGTCACCGCTTTGACAAAACAACATTACAACACTTCTCAACGCCAAAGCCGTGCTTGCCTCCCTCTTCATCCCCCTCCTCCCATGTTGTTCACACCAGACACTAAAGGCGCCAAACAGGAAACGGGTTTCAGGATGAAGTGTGTTGCAGAAGATCCATGCCAGTTCCCGTCCTGGTTGCAGATGATCTCATTTATGAAAGGCTGCTCTCTTGTGGCCGCTGAGAGTAAAATGTGACCCAGGGATGCGGGAAGGCTGGATTGACAGGAAATAATATGCTCTCATAAAGAGAAGACTGTGCTTCTTTTATAGACTCAAGACAGATTATGTCCATATTAGATAGGAGCGGCAAGGGAAGGGGTTAGCGATGTCTGGTATGTTCTTACATCATTTATTTGATGTTCACTGGTAGAGATAGACTGATAGACAGACTGATAGGCAGACAGACAGACAGACAGACAGATAGATAGATAGATAGATAGATAGATAGATAGATAGATAGATAGATAGATAGATAGATAGATAGATAGATAGATAGATAGAATTCACAAGCTCAACCCTGCTCTGCAGTAAAACGCGTTTCCTACTAAATCCAGAGTGGATCTGTGCGCTCTGGGGTCCGGGTTTTCCTTCTCTCCCCTCCCATCTATTTCCTCCTTCACTTGCTCCTAGTTTACCTTCACTTGTTCAGTCTTCACACTGAGAGAAGGAGGAGGATGATACGTGATTGGCCAGGCGGGGACTGGTAGTCCGGAGGCTGGCATTGTGAGGCTGGCGTTGATCCCCGTGTTCATGTTTACACCTTGCGGACGGGGACGAGTCCAGATAGTCAGGGGTCCAGAGCGAACTCGGGAGTCCGGTTTTTGGTATTCGTGGCCACCTGACAGCATCACCCACTGGCACTTGTTTTTGTTTTTTTCTTTTCGTTCTTTACGGCAACAAACCAAGTTTGTATTTACCGGGACACGGACCCTGACGTTTTAATTGTACCTCTCAGTTCAGAGCAGCTATGCGTCAAACTTTTTGGTGACTCTCGTTGCGCCTCTGCGCGTACGGCTCCCGGTGAAGTGGAGCTGGAAATGAAGTCTATCAGGAATAGTTCACACGGCGTGATATCTGCGGATCTCCTCAAACTTTGACTACGGAAGGAAATTACGCCCGTTCAATCACTTCTCAGACCTCCACAAGCCGCTGTGATGGATGTGTTTTGACCGTGGTGGTTGGCGTTAAGAGTAAAGAGTCAACTATTAAACAAAACAGCGGCGCCCCAACTCCATTATTCAGTTGCTGGACTCGTCGGCGACTGTCCGAGAAATCACCCAGGACTTGGCTGGACGAGATCCACTTGGTGTGTATCGAAAGCTCCAGAGGTCGCGCTGCGTGGACAAACCGGGACGTTTCGCGACGGCGTAGCCGGAGAAGATGCACTCTGTTCGGACGCAGCGTGACCAAGGTCTCGGTCCTCTGGTTCTTCTCCTCCTTGTCGGGGGGTATGTCGTGTCTGGCACGGGTAAGTTTAATTAAATATTAATTTGATGTCTAGGCATTAAAAGTGCTTTTTGTTTTTGTTATTTTGTACACATACAGTCAAATGAAATATCCAGACTTTCAACATTTTACTAAACTGTCCAACCTTAGAGCTGCGTTCACACTAGAGATTCAGGTCTATGGGAATTTAACTTAAAAAAAAAAAAAAAAAAGGAGTCTAAGGTGATGTTGTATTGCTGGATCACTGCAGATGTCTGGTGTTGCCTGCTGACCAGCACTTTTTATTCACCCACAGCAAAGTCTTCAGTCTTACAGTAGACCTGTGCTCAGAGCTTTCTTTTCTACTTGGAGTGGAAAAATCAAACTCCCCTGGTGCGCAGGGAGTAATTAAGGTTTTGCTCCATGCCTTCTTGGCCTCTCTGAAAAAGAAAAAGCAAAGCCTTGTGAAAACTAAGAGAGAACACTTGAAGTGCTTTGGGGAAATAGATTTTTTCTTCCCACCCTTCACCCCCCATTGCAATCTACATTCTAAATTTAGGGACACTTGTTTTAAGCCTGGGTGTACACGCTGCTTTTGAAATGCTGAGCTCTTCACCATAAACCATTTATACCTTTTTAATCATTATTTTATTAGAGACAGAATTTCAGTCTGGGGGAAAGCGCGCTTTGATCGGGGCAGAGCAGACTTTTATCAGTGGATTGCCCGGTGTTAATGCCATCAAAGCCAGCCGCCAGCTCTCATGGAGATGAAATTGCTTGGCACACGGGGCAGGTCACTGTTGGTGAGCTGATGGGACAAGACCTGGACACCAAGGTGACACTCCCTGTCTGCAGTGTTAGATTAATGATTTCTTTCAGTGCAGCCTAGTGCTGTGCAAGTCTCAACCTTTCCTGCCCTCCCTTTGCCAGATCTGATTGAAATACAAGGAATATGAGGGTTTAGTGGATTGTGGATTAAGCTCGGTTTACAGTAGGCAAAAAAGAACAATGCGGACAACAACAAGACCTCCTAAAAGACCGGTGTGAGAAATAAATATGACCCCCTTGTGAAGACCCTCGTCTTTTAAACTCAGTGGCAGCAGTAATCTTCTGGAGGATACACTGACTGTGTGCCAAGAATGCGAACATGTCTTTGAACGCCAGTAAGAACCCCCGGCGTACCTCCCGAGGTCCTCGTGTGTGTTATTCCCTGAACAGGCGAGGCAGAAAAGCAGCTTAGGTTTATTAAAATTGTGGACGACTCTGAAATCCTCGCATGAGAAATGAGAAATGTTGATATAAACAGTTAAGGACCGCAGTGAGGTCCTCTGAGGGGAGCCGGGGAGCCAGGAGGAGGGGGACACCGGGGCACAATAGCACAGTGTGCCCCAGTAAAGTTTCTGTCTAGGAGAGAGGACAGCAGGGATATATTTAGGGAAAGCATGGTGGGACAGACAGATTGCATTTATCTTCTCTCGCTTTGTGTGTAAACCTTCTCCTCGGTCGCCTCCCTCTGAAAATCCCTCCTGTCTCGGTTTTTGCCGGTGTTGTGGATGTGCTGAGCTCACATTTCTGCTGTGGTGCTCCTCTTTCTGTGTTGACACACACATTAATTACCCCGCCTGCCAGGAACACTTGTCTGGAGTAACTACCCTGCTGTCCACTGCCTCACTCCGTGCGTGTCATTATTAATGACTTCATCAGAATTAGAAAACCGGCCGTACTGTGTGCGATCCGGAGAAGACCAGGTGATCAGCAGGCCCTCGGGAGGCGGCGGGAGTTGGGGGGGGTCTTGAGACTGGGGGGGGGTCAAGACAGGAGGTGAGCGAGCCTGAGGTTAGCGAAGAAGCAAAGGGGGAAGTCGTGTGTTCAGAGTTAGGGAGCGTAGCATGTCAGACACTCCCATAGCGCCGGGGATGAATGGTGACACTAAATAGAATCCTCTGTCTCATTTGTGTCGAGTGCGGGAATCCTCTTGAAGTCTGACATTCTTCAGCGTGATATGCGAGCTAGTAAAAAGCTTCTGAAATATTTGCTGCCCCGTTTTACAGTTCGGTCAAAAGAATTCTGCAATTTTCTGACGGCGAGGGTGTGATTTGGGATGCACGGAGAAGAAAGGAATGTGACAACAAAGCTAACCTCAGACAAACACCAAAAGCAGATTTGGCTTCAAAGACGCTCAACAGATTGAGATGTCAGATTAGATTAAAGTGTCTCTGAAACATGTAGTCATAACAAAAGTGCTGCCAGGCTGTTGCATCTGCAGCGATTTGGACAGGTGGTTGGACACCGTGATAAATAAACAGACTGACAGCTTTCGCTATCTTTTTTTGGGTGGGTGGGGGGCGGGGGGACAGGTTATGGGATAGACTAGTTCCACAGACAAGTCCTGCTTGCAGATCAGACCAGACCACATTCTGTCCCGAGGCAGTGCATTAGTTTTATGGCCCTCAGGCGGCAGGGGATGGGATCGCTGGCCGGCCGCTGCCCTCTCTGCTGTATTATTCATACGTGCAAAGTGGTCTTTGTTAATATTTAAAATGTGCTTATGATGCTCAAACCCTCGACATCAGAGACGGCAAAAGGGGAAAGAAGTGGGAGGGGAACAGCTGCTCGGCTCCCATTGGTGTAACTGACCCTGATGTCTACAGGAGGCTGTGAAGGATTTTAGGGCACCGATCGGCATTTATGGACAAGATAAAAGAGTGGCAGTTCGTGCAAGCGTGCGAATTGCAGCTGGGAGCGGTTGCGGATGACGCGTGTGAACCAAACAAGAGCCGGGTTACGGAGGGTAATGCTATCCGTCTGAAAGTGAAGAGGAGAAAAAAAAGGAAAAAACGGAAAGAAGAGATGGAAGAGAAATGAATCCGTGAGAGACACATTGAGATGGATTGATCTCAGGGCATGGCTTTTAGATATCCTTTATGAGAAGAAAACTCCATAGCTGTGGCATTCAAGCATCATTAAACCCCTGGCACAAAGCAGACAATGAGGTTGTGAGTGGGGGCAAAAAAACAAAAAAATAGGTGGAAAAGTCTGAGAGCAAAGGAAGAGATGTGCACCAGGACCAGGTTAGCAAAGCGCTGGATGACATTGTCGAGGAAGGGAGGTGGAGGACTGGAAGCGAAGAGAGACTCACAAATCCACTAGGGGGATGTTTTTATTAAGGCTCTTATCGATGGAGAGAGCTCGCAGTATTAAGAGTAGACATGTTTAATGCTTTGCCAATACTGCGCATGTTAGACCAGACCGTAAATCTGCAGCTAACAGCAATGGTGCTGTAGGAGGGCAAAAACAGAGAGGTAAATGGAGGATGGAGCTGACAATAAAGAGCGAGGAGATGAATTAGTGGCAGAGGAAAGTTTCGAGCAGAGATTGGCAGACTTGAGATGAATATAGTTTTAAGCACGGGTCATTATTTTCTTCTGCAAAGACAATATGTTCTCAGACTATTTGAAGTCTGGGCTGATAACGAACGAATCAATATTGGCGGAGCCTGCCAACTTCTTCGAGATGTGTTCTTGAAAAAAAGCGCACAAAAAATACTGTAAATAATTATCAGCAGCTGAAGGTATTGGAATATTTCATGACATTGTTTTAAAATTGTTTACCTCACAGCAGATGGCCTCTCAATGAAAAATGGGAAGTGCTTCAATTAAGTCCGAACGTTTAAACCAAATGTTGGATTCTTAAAAAAAATAAATATGTTTTTGACTGAGCTGATTAATCCAAGGACATTTTTTTTTTTTTTAGATAAAAATGAATATTTTATCACTGATCTCTGAAGGTTATGCTGTGGAAAATACACCGTTCTTGAAATAGCCAACAAGTGGAGTTAAAAAAAGAAAAAAGAAAAAAAAAAAGAGCCTGGAGTGTGAGAGGGGGATGGATGGATGGATGGATGAACCTGGTGTGGAGGAGGGAGAGTTTCGCTGGCAGATGCGAGCTGAGTTTCTGCTCTGCCGGCAGGACAGGGTACCCCCTGCCCTTCCATCCTGCCCTGTGGGGGGAGATGGGTGGAGCAGACAGGGAAACAGGAAGAAAACCTCTGTGGGGTTCCATTGTGCTTTAGATGAATAGGAGACTCCAGAAAGCTTTTTGTGCCCCTTTGTGTGGGGTAAAGGGGGACAGCAAGAGAACACACACACACACACACTCATTCACAACTTCAGCGGGACCTATAATACATGCGTGAATGTGCACTTCAGAGGTGCGTTACTCTTACGTAACCGCTCGTGCAAATGAACACACACCTGTTTGTGCGCTGAAATCACGCTCTGATTAGATATGCTCTGTGACACCTAACATCAAAAAGACAGCACCCCCCCTCCCACTCCCCCGCCCACCCCAGCCCACACACGCACACACCCACTCATGCAAATCAGAGCCGCATCCTCCTGATGAGGAGGTAGCGTTTTATGTGTATAATAGTGGAGGACCTGCAGGGTCACTTGGGAGGAGTGAGTGAGTTAGTGCAGGAATTTTCATTTAAGCATCTCAGCAGCGCTCTGAGCGTCGTGACCAATAGGATCAGGATTCTCCACGGGGGGTAATGCCAGATCCAGAGCAACCCCCTTACCCTGAGATAGACGCGCGAACATACACACACGCGCGCACAAACACACACACATACACGATAGAAGTTGTTTCACTGAGGTCCATAGATCAGAGGCAGTGTCAGCATTTGATTGGCTGTGCTGTGGTCCTGCACTCTGCGTGTGTCCTCGTCCAAAAAGGGAGTTTTTTTTTTTCACACTATGTAGATTCCCATCATCTTAGAAGAGGCTTTTTTTTTTTTTTTTTTTTTTTTAGTTGTTGTTGTTTTCAAAAGGCGCCTGAGCCAAGTCCACTCCGAGCTTAGAGCACAGCCAATCTGTTAACGCTTGTGTTTGTGTCTGTTTGTGTCTGCGTGTGTCATGTGGGCCTGGCTGACTGGAAGAGAATTCTTCTTAAAGCGCGCTAATAACACGCTTTCCGTCAGGAGAGGAAATGTGCTCCATTAGAGGAGGCAGTGGCAGTTAGTGTTGGTTCTTTAATGAATTTGGCATACAAAGCCACATTCCTCAACATCCACATTAATGAATTGCTGTCGCACGTCCCCATTTCCCCTTCCCATCCCTTCAGTTTCTTGATAGTCTCATCAGGCGTATTTATAGCTTTATAGTCTCACATATACGAAACCTCTGTCATCCATATCTCTCCCACTCCATCATTTTTTTTTTCTACCCAGCTCCCTGGCAGAGTTTGGGAATTGCTCTTTCGGAGGCAGTGTGAAAAATCCCATTTCTCTGAGTGTAACGCTTATTAGGGTCCCATCTGCCCTCAAGGTACTTATGAATGTGGAGGGGGGGTGCTGTTTGGGTTGTCAAGGGTGGGTGAGGGAGGGGAACGAAGGGAGCTTTGTCATGCCTGCGCGTTAGTGGATGTGGGTGCCATTGGGGGGCTTGCGCGAGGTGGGAAGGGGCTCTTAACACTGCAGAGCACACACCGAGCAGCTGGTGTGTCTAAAGTAGGGGAATGACACACAGACCTCCCCGGAGAGACGGGCGTATTGAGCGTACGTGTGCAAATCTCTGGCTGAGAAAGGGAACGGAAATGATCCCGCATCCTTCTGTCTGCATGGCAGGCAGCTAGGCAACAGCAGGACTTTCAAACAACTTACAGTTTTTATCCCCCCCTCCCTCCCCATCCCCACTCCTCCTCCTTTCTATTTTAAATCAAGGCGAATGGTGCTTAATGACAGTATTTGTAAATGTGCGTGTGTGCGTGCCGAGGATGATGGGTTTTTTTGTGTGATTGGCAGCATGTCAGCAGCGTGCTGCTGTGTTATTTAATGCAGTGACTGTTGTGGAGTTAAAGCATCATGTTTGTCTCTTAAGCTCATTGCCCTTGTCAGTATTGGCGCCGTGATGGGCCACTTAATCACAGTCAGTCACCTTTCCTTCCCCTCTTTCCCCTTTAATTTCTCCATTTGTTTTTAATTACCACTTTGTGTTTTATTCGTCACTTCCTTACTTTTTACCCTGCACCTTTCCCTTCTCTTTAAAGTTTAAAGGTCACGCTGTTGGGAAAGGATCTGGCTTCGTCCTGAAAACATATGCGGCCACATACAAACAGCCACATTGGCCTCAATAATCCCTGTTTCTGCTTAGGCTCTTGGATCGCAACCACAGCGGAGAAAAAGAATGAGATCTGGCCTCATCCACTCTTTAATTCCTCAACCCGTCTTCAGCTCCGAGACTTAATTCTTACTTCTTCTCCAGAGGCTTTGACTGGGAGCCTCCAAACACACAGCACAGATTCTGTTCTCGCCTTGGATGCGGGTCTTAATCAAGCGCTGACAGGCACATCTTGGCTCGGTTTGCCGTTTTCTGTCTTTGTGCGTGTGTGTGTGGGATGGTTGCACACTGATGGGGTACCAACTGTAGGTATTACTCCCTCTTCTGCATGGGTCAAAGTGGGGTCACCCTTCCAGTCTCAATCACTACACAGCTCGCGCTCACGCCCAATCCCTCTTGCTCTGGCAGCCATTCTGATTGCACAGAAGGGAAACTTGGTTGATTCTCCCGGCACATTCACTGCAGCAGGTGCTGCGCGAGGTGCCCTGCTGCAAAAAAAAAAAAAAATAAAAAAATCGCGGTAGCAGGCATAGCAAGAGTTAGGAATCGTTTTAAAATGAGCGCTATGTGCGACGGGGATGGACGAGATGTGGGCTAATGTGGCAGATGTACCTGCATGTAATTAAGGTTAGATTTAAGTGTGTGAGCTCACACACGCATCAAGTGTGTCAGCGGGTGTGTGTTGCAAGCCTCTTACCTGCTGCTGACCAGATGGGCTCGGCAGCTGACCTCGCGCTCACCTCCCTCCGCCGCTCCCTTAGATTAGCTGGTGGGCCGAGCTAACGCACACGGGCTTTATAGTGGACATATGAACCCCCCCCACCCGGTCAGCAAAACACACAATCCTATACGCACGCACACAAATAAAGCCCATGCACGGACCTCATTCATCACGTAGGCTATTTAGGATGACAATATGCTGTGTGTGTGTGTGTGTGTGTGTGTGTGCGTGTGTTTGTGTGTGTCTGTGTGTGTCTGGCTGGTTGGGCAGCGCCCGTGGCCTGCTGTTTATGGGGATTATGAAAGCAGATGGACAGCCATGCTGACTGGTGAGGGTTCATTAACTCTGGGTGTCTCTGTTCTGACTCTGCTGCTGCTGTTGTTGCTGCTGCTGCTGCTGCTGCTGCTGCTGCTGCTGCTTGCCTTCACTTGTCTCCAATCCTCACAGCAACAAGACCTGGCGTGCGTGTTGCTGTTTGTGGCAAAGGAAGCTGTATAGATGTTTATTGATCGGGGGGGGAGGTGGAGATGCGGAGCCTGAAATTTCTGCTTGATAAGTTCAAGTGGAAGTGGCTGACACTTCTCTGTTTTGAGCTCTCTGATGCCGTCGTGTTAAACAGCGTCTTGGATTTAAGAAATGCGAAACGGAGCATTTCACTGTGTTTGTGTGTTTGTTCACTTTCATGCATGAAAGGTGACACGGGATTTAGCACGATGCAGGACTATTTCCTTGACATTTCCCGGCTCTCCTGGTGGAGATGAATAGGTGTAGTTATAGTGGATCATTAACTCAGAGCAGTGTCGCTCTCTGTCTATAGTTTCAACCTTCACGCCGCAACCAGCCCCTGACATCCTCTTCTGTGGCTTAATAAGAGAAACATGCATCACGTAGGGACTGACAGGCATACCTGTGGAGAGCCAGACAGACAGCCAGACGGATCGGCAGATTCCTGGACAGATGGGTTGTTTGGAGCCCATCAGGGGCCTCAGTGCCTTCAGACACACGGAGAATTTAAGATGTACTGGAAATGAGAGGATACAAGGAAAACATTTTAAAAACCACAAGAACATAGTGAATAATAATTGTTTTTGTCTAGCGCTTTAGTAATGTGGTTGTCTATTAAATATCAGAATTGAATAATGGTGGGGTTTTTTTTAAATTGCTTGTATTTCCCAAATAGGAATCCAATTCCAAAGATGTTCAGTGTAAGATGACACAAAACAATAAAGAATAAATACAATTGTTGTTAATATCCTAGAAAATTCACCTATTTGCTCTCTTGACTAAAGTTAAATAAAAGGACTGGCACCACTCTTATGTCCTTACAGTACTGCAGAACTAAAGCTAGAAGTAGAAAAGAAAATACATATATGTTTTATGCTTAGTTTATTTTGAAGGATTAAATAAAGCCAGGTGAGCTGAGTTGTGATGACAGTTTTCTCATTTGACTTTCAGCAGGAAACAAAACATGTTATTTTCTTAGATCCCTCGCTTATCCCTACTGTTCCTTTAAATCTTTATCAACTTATTGTTGCTTAACTCAGTGTTGATCACCTGAGGGAGAGAAAAATTAGCACCCTTCAGAGTGCCATATTTTGTTTTTATCCCTCCATTCTGTGTCTTCTGGCATATCATTTGCTCCCAGCTGCTTGATTCAGTAACAGTTACCTCTCCTGTGTTTGACCCTCTGCGCCCTCGAGAGTAAATAATCCCCTTAATGGAACAATATTGCACTTTTACAACGAAGCAGTGACAGACCGTAACTTCGCGGCTGCTTTTAAGGCCTTCGTGGAGCCGTGAGGGTAAGACGCTGCGAATGGTGGAAGGAAAAAAAAATATAAAACATTTGTGTGCGCTCGCGAACGTCCGCCCACGCAGAGCGAGCGCGTCCGCGTGGGCTCGTGAGAACCGTGTGCCGAGACGCTGTCGCTCACGGCCTTTGCTCTTGTGCGTGTGAGTTTGTGAGTGACGGTTACACGGTGGTGTGGAGGGTGTAAATCTCCTTCCCTTTACGGCTCTCAGCAGTGGGCCTTACATTAGCACAACAATTTACACATCTGCCCTGAGGCAGAGATCAGACGACTGTGAGAAGAGTGAAACCTCAGTCAAAGAGAGAAGTATGTGCGTGAGAGTGAGACAGACAGAGGGAGAACATGGGGAGATGTGCTGGTAGAGACTCTGTAAACAAGAGACTGAGGTTTATTAAAACCCCAACACCACTCACCATCCTTTTGTCCTTCTATTCTCTGTGTCCCTCACCTCTTCTCCCCCTCTTTCAGCCAAGGGAGCGATTACATGCCTGTGTCTCTCTTGTCTTTCATCTCTCTCTGTGAAGAGGAGAGGAATGAAGGTCTTCTGTGGCGTGTAATTACACAGAGACATCCTGGATGAGGGCGTCTGTCTTCACAAACAAAAAAAGCAACCCCCTCTTCCCTTTAAATACCTCTTGATAGCGGGAGATCTAAAAAGAGACATTTAGCTGCCTTTGATCCACCGCAGGGTCCCTGTCTTTACCTGCCACTTATGAAGGCCTAATAAGTATTATCATAAGTCTATTTATTTCATTAGGATCCCCGACACTAACATGCGTGGCTCAGCTCCAGCACCGTGGGAATGAATTGCCGGCTCCCCGATTCATTTTAAGTGCAGAGTCATAATCGTGACACATTTAAAGGCCGGTGTTCCAATCTTGCCCATGAGTCATATTGTTGAATGATTATGGAAGGGTGGATTTTTATGGGCTTACATTGGTATTGGCTCAACCTCTAATTGGCCCAAAGCACATTTGCATTCTGGGAAGGTAATAACGGGGCTCTTTGGAGGCACTTTAAATGAGAAAGTCACTGCACTCTGCCTTAATTCTGCTCATAGAAGCGCTGATGCCTCCAGATGGCTTTTTTACTGAGTGTGATATGGCCATTTTGTGTGCATGATCATACACTTAGCCACTACTTTGGGAGCTGCTAACTTGCTAGCATCTCCATTGGCCTCCATTTTTGTACCGTAATGTTTTATTAGATCCTTGGAACCGAAGATAAATTCAAGACAATCCAACTGATATCACGCACTAACAAGTTCTTCCTTGTGAATGCTGTGATTTTTCATTTTCTGTCAAGTTTTACCACATCCTCTTTCATCTAAAGGTACACTTGAGTGTTGCTTGATTGAAGCAAACAGAGGTCGTACAGTGCGGTTTTAATGCTCCGCAAAGGTCACCGGGGTCAAGCAGCTCTCTGTTTGAGCCCCGGAGTGTGTTTATGTGTCTTTTTGCTTGTGTGAGTCCGCCCCTATTCACAGAGACTTAACTGTTTCTCTGAACTCACAGGGAGATGAAGTGAGCGTTCCTTTTGCAGCTCAAACAGACTCAGCGTCAGACAATAGGCCGAGGTCCTACGTTGCACTTAGCAGAAGCTGCTCAATAGACTCGGAGTGGTGTAGCCCATGCAGCTGCCGGACAATAGCGCGCTCAGCAGAAAAGGCAGCCGGTGACCTCGAGGTGTGCCCTTGCCCCCGTGCGCTCTGATCCCTGAACTCTCTCCACACAGAGTCAGCGCAGAGAAAGCCTCCGCAGAGAGCCCACAGCAGCGAACTGGGCAAATCCACTAAAATCACAGTATTGAGCTGTAAATATGGTTGTGCGCTGTGGATACTTGTGGTTTGCGTAAAAGAAAAAAGAAATACGCTTGGAAAAGTCAACTGGTGCCTGTAAAGCAATTATCTGATTATTCCATGTATCAGCAAGCAGAAATTATTTAAAGAGAAAGATTTAATTCATATCCGAATATGAGTGTGGTAACATGATATTTTGATATTGTTATATTATTATTATCAACAGATTACTGTAAATTCAGATGACGTGTGTGGCTGTTACATTTCTGTAAATTCCTGCATACGGCACAAAGCACAGATCTGCTCGGGCATAATGAGTTCCCAATGGAGCCAACGGCTCAACAACAGCTTTCTATCACTAAACATTTTGTGGGCGGGAGAAGTGGGGGCTGGTTTCCAGGCTACATTCAGTATGTTTGCAAACATGTTTACATGCATGTGGAAAAAAAACAAATTATTGCCTTAATCCGACTTTAACTGGACAACTTGAGCGCATGTAAACGCGTTACTCTGACTAAAATCGTAGGTCTCCTTATCCGATTAGGACACCCAGATAATGCGATTGGAATTCGATTTTCCCCGGGATGTATACACCTTAATAGAACTTTAACTGGATGACATGTGTGCGCATGCTCCACAACTGCAGTGCTGGTGTATGACCCCGGAACAAGAACACTGAAGATGAAGATGAAGGAGAAGAAGAGGAAGAAGTTAAACAGAGACGATAGAAGAGCCACCTGAGGGATAGCGCACATCTTATCTGCACCATAAGTAGCGCACACATTATGTACGAGATGAAAAAAGCTGAACTATTATTCATCTCGTTGTTTGAAATGCCGGTCTGCCGCATGAATGACTTTTGTTGATAATATGACGTAATAGGTCATATGGAAAGGGGACCGTATTAACCCACTGAAAAGACACATATTGCCACCTAGTTTTGAGGAGCAGGACAAATTCCCGTCAGTTATTCGATTTTTCTCCGTTGTAAACTGGGGCAAGGACCGCATTCAGAAAGTTGAATTTCAAGAATAGCTCGATCAAGCTGTGCATGTGAACGCAGCAACTGACTCATCTTGTCATTATCGTTGCCATTGTCAGGCGCTCAACGCCTTTTTCAACGTGTCAAAAATTCCTTTGATTTTTTTTTTAGTTTAGCTGGACTTTCTGGAAGTTCCTCATCCTCTTTTATGGTCATGAAACCAGTTTATTGTATGAGCTTAGATGCTACTGTTCGCTCTAATTTCCCTTTTTCATTGTTTCATTTTCAAAGAGACTTATGAGGCTGATGTGTTTTTTTTCCCCAATGAAAGAATCAGGATTGCATTTAGACATAATTTCACTCAGTTCAGCTTCTTGACAGAGAATGCTCAACAATCCATATCATTGAGAGAGTCTTTCTTTGTTTGAGAAGGCAATGGGAAGCCTTTTATTGCACTTTAATAATAGCAACTCTCTGAGCCTCAGACACACTGTTGTTCCTCAAAATAAACACCATCATTGCTGTTACATCCCAAATCAAACACAACTCCGCACAAATACCACCACCAGGAATAAAAAACATCCACACACAGGAGATGAAGCTCCCTCCCCGGTATTTGATCACGCGCCGCCGCCCCTCCTCCCCATTTTGTGTTTATTCTGGGGATTATTTTGACCTAATCTCTTTAGAGCATAATTCAGATTAGATTTTGTGTTATTATTATTGCTATGTCCATTCCCTACTGTCCTGCTGGGATTTCCTGACTAGCGTAGTGCTCCCGTGTTTGGAAAATTGATTAAAACTGCTGACCACTGCCCTAGATAGCTCAGGCTCTGGAAAATAGATGAGAAAAAATAAAAGCAAACACTCTGCATTTTCTAAAAACATGTACACTCTAATGGAAGAGCGGCAGTACATGCTATGTTCGGCGGCAGCCATTTATGCTGCATCCTACATTAAAAAGCATTATTCATGAATGTGTTACATTGGCAAGTCAGCAACACAGAATTTACTTTTAACTTTAACAACCAGAAAGAGAACAAAAAAAAAAAAAAAACAGAATTCTTACAGTTCCCCAAAACAAGGCTTTGTTGGTGCAGTTAAAACTAGGGCTCCATCTGTATTTGAGCTGCCATATTGGCCCAGAAATTTTCAGATGTCATGTGTGTTTTAGTCTTCATTTTCAAGCCGGTGTTTAAACACCATCTGCCTTTTACCTCTGTCTCTGAGCCGGGGAGTCTTAACCAGAAAAGCCTTGAGTAAATAAATTTCCATGAGTTCAGACAATATAAATATATTCCCTGTCCTTCATTATATCTGCAGTGGTGAGGATCTAATTGTTGTTTTTAAAATATTGCATGCAATTTCAATAAATTATCTGCATTTATTTGGAGGATGGTGCGTGGATTTTTACTCTGGTAAGCGCTTGCATAACCTTGCATACGTACCTTTACGCTGACACTAAACATACACTAGGTCCCCCAGTCCCTAAAATACCTGACCTGAACTTTACATCCTCCCTCTACATGCTTGTTTTTCTCAATTAAGATGAATTATAGAATTGCACCGGGGAACAGGGACGTGGAGCGCTTATTGTGATGTTACCCGCAGGCGGTCAGTCAATGAGTTGGAGAGAGAAACAAAGTGCTGTGGATATTTAAGTCTCAGCGCCTCGCAACCCTCCAATTCCTAATGGACCGTGCGCAACTTTAGCCAAATATACGAGAGCGGGCGGCGGATGAAGAGGAGAGGGAAGGAAGAGTTGGATTTATTGCTCATATATGAAGGTGGAAGGAGATGAAGGGAGTCAGACAAGGGGAGGCATGGGGCCGTGTTTGTGCTAGCTGTTGGGGACTTAAAGACAGGCCGGGCTGCAGTGTACATTTCATTACTCTGCTCTCCTCTTGAGGCCCAGGTGTGTGTCGTGGCTCCTTTTGTGGGCAGCTGAGCGCCAGATGATTAGATGAGCTGCTCCTCAGTAAATGGATGCTATTGATCTCCACACCTTGTTAAATGGAACACCTCAGAACATGATGAGTCTAAGACAAGATGGCGCGATGAATCTCACGCTGGCCAAAATTGCCTCTTCTGCTCAGCTAACTTTCTTTTTCATCTTCACACTCCTTAAGTACACGGGAAGCCTCACTTCATTCCATTCACTTTGCCTCCCCGTGTCTCTCTGTCTCTGTTCCTTCCTTTTTTTTATTTGCTTCACTGATTGCTTTCAGTGTCTCTGCAGCCATTAAAAAGATTGGAGACTGTGTAATGTATATTAATGTGCTGGTACTTTTGGAGTAGTTTAGCTGTGCATGCTATAATATTTCATGGGGAGAAAACACGGTAGCGGGGCCTCTGTGCCGAGTAATTAAAACGAGATTGTGATCTGCTGTTTTTCTACATGCACAATAGTTGAGCTCTCGCTAGATCTGAGTGGGGAGAGGTCAAGGGTCACAGGAAGGTGAGGCCACGGCACACATACTGAGACCTTTAGTCGGAAGCGCTGATTGCTTTGCGTGTTTTATCAGTGTAACGTGATGTCTGTGTTGCAGAACCATTAAATATTGAGCGTAGAGGAATGGGGTTATGGTGTTAGGCTCTGACCTCTGACCTACACATTTGCACTGATAATTTGCAGTTCAGGGGCACCGGCGTTCGCCACGGTAACCCCTACGTGAATACTGAATTGCATTATGTAGCCTCAGCTCGCTGTAGAGTTGCTAACGCTGTGGCGTCTGCAGAAGTCATTCCCATCAGTCATTTGCTTCTTGGTAGCAGGTTAGACGTGTGCATATGACGCTGTTGGAAAAAAAAAAAAAAAACAGAATGTAGGCTCGCACATTTTTTTTAAAATCTCATTTGGCACCCATACCCATACATCACCTGCGTGTCCCCCCCTGCACATCCTATATAGTGACAGCCACACATGCCACAACCTGGCTCTTTGTTGTCAGAAATGGAACTTGTGAGGGCAGTCATGCTGAATAGATTGTAAATTGTGGGAAAAATATGAACACCTTTATGCTCGCAGACTGCCATTGTGCTTCACAAATGACCCGACTGACCGCCGCCATATGAGGGTCAAGCTGTTCCATTATTACGTCTTCCAGGTGCAGTGTGGCTATTCAAGTGCTGTTGTTGCTCTCGGGCCAAGAAAAAAAAAAAAAAAAGGCCGGACCGAGGGACATGTCGGTGTCGAAATGAGAAAGTTTAGAAGTGATACTGTTGCAACTTCTGAAGGCTTGATTTAAAGCTGCCATAGTCGGTACGTTGGGGAACGGTGGATCAATGACTCCATAATGTATAATATAAAAGGAATCACCTGTGATGGTCCATCTACAAAAAATAATCGATACACTCTGCAGTTCCCTTCTGCATCTTGGATTGCGACTTAACTGTTTTGACACTAACTGCCCTCATCAGCACGACTTCCAGCTGCAGCAGGTAGCTGTCTTCAGCGGAAAGTGCTTTAAACCCACTGTACGGTGCCGTCTATCTGCCAAATGTCCCGTAGGCAAAGTTAAGTAAGCTAAAGAAACACCTAAAGAGTTTGCAAGAAACAAAACAAAATTCATATACTTACAAATTCAGCAGGTGACACCAGGCAGGAGCTAAGAAGCTCACTGTTGTGTTCATAGCTCTGCACTGCCTCCAAACATCTATTTAAAATGTATTTATGTGAAAACAGTCTGTTAAGAGAACACACAAAGGAACAGACGTGGGTCATAATGGTGATTTACTGACTACCTGCAGTATTACACTAGATAACTTCTGTTCTTAATAACTGTCTTTATCAATTTTGGACTGAGGCGCTATGAGGCGCGCCTCATATTTCCTTCGTATCTCGTGAATGCTGAATGTGTGTGCTTCCGAGGGAAAGAACGCTTTTTGGAAAGAAGGTTTATCTGCTACCTGTGTTTCATTTTATCTTTGGGTGGCGTCAGCGCTTTAAGCTCAAAATTCTCCAAAGCGATTATACAGAGTTAATCTACGTGAGGCAGAATAATCCAGACTACGGGCCTCTCGGTTGTGTATGCGGGTTTGTGTGGCGACAAGCCGCCATGCATGACACGTTCGTCTTTATCTCACATAGTATCTTACACGTTCCGTAGATTGTCCCTTAAAACAGAGCGAAATCTCATCAGATCATTTATTCTCCCATATGCTCGCACGCCTGCTCCTCTTAACGCTCCGTGAATCCAGTCTACACACGCTCTCTTCCACTATCTACCTGTCATACTTTTAAAACCTAGCATTGCATTTGCTTTTCCTTCCATCTTGTTAGTTTTAAGGGAAAACAGCTACAGTATTTATATTCTGCTCCTGGTGCCTGCGAGCACATCTGTCTAGTCTATAAGCGCGGTCCTTTCTTAGCCTTTTCATCCCTAAGTAATCAATACTGGTCCTGCGAATCCAGGTCATCTTGGCTCCTGTGCCTCGTCCGTCTCCTCCTCTTTCGCCCACTCTCCGTCTTTATCAATCCCTGTCTCCCGCTCCCACTTTTCCCCTCTCACTTTTTCTCCATCTTTGTCTTCTTCTCTGGTCCTGTCTCCATTTTTTTTCTCCCCCTATCCTTGCACTCTGTCTTCTTCGTCCTGCTCGCTACGTCCTGAAAAATGACTTTGCCCATCTGGACGGAGCCCTGCTCGGCCCTCGCGCTATTAGTCCTCATGTGGATGTGAATAAAAATAGACCAGAGTCAGAATTAGTCAAGACTTTTCACTTCTTCTGAAGCCTCTCCTTGCCTCCTCCGCCTCATACTTAAACTCGGTTGCCTGGAAATGGATGGAAAATTGGAAGTAAAAAGTTAGTAACAAGTCTTAGCCTTTTTTTTCCCTCAGCTCAGAGTCTGTGTGTGTGTCTTTTGTGTGAGCGGCAGTGAGTGCTGCCAGTGGACCTCTTCGCTGGGTGCTGCCTCACGTCGAGCGGTGTGTTTGAGAGGCTTGTCGAGGTAAAGCTCCTGTCAACGCCTGGCCTGAGGGAGTGTGCTGATGAAAGGCCTCTTCATCATCCTAATGGGATACACAAACCTCTTAACCAGCAGTGCTGCCTCGGCTTCGACTGGGTGAAGCCAAAGCGAGACGAGGAGAGAGGGAAAGAAGGGGAAAGAGAGCCCAGAGTGACTAGCTGGGCCACACACACACACACACACACACACACAGACGTAAAGGACCACACTGAAATCATACACCAGTGCACAGGTCAAAAAATGTACAGTGTAAACAAAACAATGCTGCTGGGAGTCAGTTGTCGAGGAGTTGTGACCCTGGGCGGCCTTGTGCTTGTGTGAGGTTCAGTGGGCCAGGATGATGAGGATCTGGGACAGAGGGCTAATGCCCTGCTGTCCACTGGAACTACAACCATGTGCCCCCTGTCTCCTCTGGCATCGACCCAGAGCCAGTGGGCGAGGACGAGAAATATCTCAATTTAATTGGTCGTTTCAATCCAAACGATTTCTTGGCAACTTCCAAAGTCGAAAACTTCTACACCTAAATGTTAGAGAAACACTCCTTGACTTGGATTTTTTTTTCTTTCTGTTTCAAAGAGTAGATATTCGACAATAGCCTCCTCACATCTATAAACAATAAAACCTCTATCTGCTCTGCTGACCTCGGAGCAGCTCCGCTGGAGCAACAGAGGGATGAAGGTTTTTGTGAGAGTGGTGTAAGTCCTGCTCTTTCACATTTCCCACCAGGATTTTTCTTGCTAGTTCAGGTATGGGAGCCAACTTTTCTAACCTTTGGATGATTGCAGTTCTGATTTCAAGGGGCAACGTCAGTGAGTCTGTCAGTTTACTGCAAACTAAAATATTTTCTGAAACTGCTGGATGGATGGGTATCGAATAGATCGTTAGGAAATGTTGTATCAGTCAGGATTTTCAGTTACATGTGGCAACCGCTATGGGATAGATTCCCACAGAACACAGGAATGAATCTCAGTTGCACCAACTAATGATATTTGTGGCTTTGAGTGAAACCTCCCAACAACTGTTGGATAAATCCTTCAAACGATGGATGGTGTATATGATAACATTCCCCTGACTTTTCATTTGGGCCATGACCAGGTCCATTTGTTTATGAGCTAAGATAGTAGCACACTGGATTATGGTACGAGGTGGACATTTTACCCGCTGAACATCATCACGTGAATATTCACTTGTTACTCTCACATCTCATTCACCTCTGACCACTGTTTAGCCTCAGCATATCGTCTAAAAACTACCGGCATTAGTCTTGTAATCTAAACGATAATATGCTGGAAACTGTTGTGTTTCTGTCCAATTCTGACCATGACTGAATATGGACAATGTGCCGCCACTGATAGGCCAAACTGATATTAGGGACACAGGCAGCGACATCGACTTTGGACTATGATTTTGACCCATGGAGTGGACAACACTGTGATGACAAGTATAGCTCCTCCTGCTATCAAAGGAGGATATTTTCCTTTCCTTCAGCCCAGGATCTTTATACCTTTTGGAAAGGATTTTCCACCTATGCACAATGTACATGACAATTTCTCACGTTTAGGTTATTTATTTGGTACACAGAGAATAGAGAATAGGCTTTGTGTATACAGAATATTGATTCAGCGCTGAGACTTCAGCCTATCCACCTTAAGGATAGAAAAAAAATGAAGCCCTCATCCAAGCAGACACAGTGACCTTGTTCTACTTAGGCTCTGCCCATACAAAAGGGAGGAGCCTGGCCTCTCGTGTGTCAGTGAATTTCCATGTGTAGCCGATTGGCTTTATCTAGTTTCCAACGTGTGAAATATTGGGGTGTGATGTATCCTAGTCTGTGAGCAAGCTGCAGCAAAGTGGAAAACAACTCCTTATATGGTGAGATAGCGAAAGTAACATTTTTCCTAATTTTTCCCAGTGTTATACACAGGCTGAAGGCCTTACTTAACCCCTTTAAACCCAATACTGCTGACTGCCTCCACTTCTTTTATTGTAGCAGATGGTCACATATTTTTTTTTTTTTTCCAAGGATGGTTTCTGTCATTTAAGGTACTTATGAATAATAATGTTGATGCATGTTCAAGTGTCAATTGTTTAGATGTGACAACATATGGTGACTACCTGTTGCCATGCCGACCAGTCTGTAAAACAGTCCCGTGGGACAGTGAGAAATGTAGTATTATTAAACAAAACACAAGAGATTCTGGTGGAAGTGTGGCCGTGGATCCACTCTCAGATGTATCCCCATGGTTTTGAACCCCAAACCTGGCCAACCACATAATTCCATCAGTTTTCAAAATAACAGTGCTAGATTTATTATTTTTTTAATACCTTCTGCACTCTGATGTAAAAAATAATCAGACTTCCACATAAGGATGCAGGGGTTTGCAGGATCACTCGACCATTTGCGTGCCATTTGCGCTTTGACCCAGGCCAAGAGGAGGACACGTTGTCAGGGTGTG
The DNA here is from genome assembly GCF_022458985.1 of Mugil cephalus. Classification (NCBI taxonomy): domain Eukaryota; kingdom Metazoa; phylum Chordata; class Actinopteri; order Mugiliformes; family Mugilidae; genus Mugil; species Mugil cephalus. The sequence continues at coordinate 9,961,948 of NC_061782.1, forward strand.
GATCAAAACCCCGAGGCAGGGAAGACATAAGGACGTGCGAGCAAGAGAACCACGAGAGAAGATCAAGTCAGAGCGATCGGGAAAGCGTCTCTCATCATCATTGTCACTGTGTCACACACTCTGGCCACTCAGTGTCACCATCAGTCTGCGCTGGCCCTGGGCGTCTGGCGGGTGACACTCAGCCTTCTCCATCCGCCCATTCATCTCTCCCTCTTTTGCCTTCCGCACACATACACAAAACGTCCTCTCCTATTCGCAGTCGCCGACTTTATTTATCTATGCCAAGGGGATTTTGGTCACGCTCTCTTCATCCCCTCTCTCCATCACCGTCCACTCCCGCCAGTTCCAGTCATAGTGGCCGTGGCTCGAGGCTCCGGGATGTCCTCTATTCCTGCTCCTGCCTGTTCACAATCCCCGTTTTCTTGGGTCAAGGACGTGTACGCCATAGCTGCGGTGAAGAGTAGCGAAAAACTTTGACATCAGACAGGAACCAGCGTCTCATGAATGATTGATTACCCAAACGCTGACTCATCGCACTGGGGGGAAGGAAAACCAATATTTTGACCTGAAACATAACCAGATTTACATTTGTAGAATAGATGCACGCTGGCCGTCCAGGTTGCGGGGATGTTTCCCGTTCCCTTGGTGCAATGCAGAGTTATCAGTTCCCACTGTTTTCACAAGCTGTTTGCAACAGAGATCGCCAGATATGGAAAGGTTGGTGTGGCAAAAAAAGCGATCAACTGTGAGATGCTTGTGCTTTAGTTATTACTTTTATGTTTTGGTGCTGCACTGCGCTGAGATTACCTGGCAGTCAAATAGTGTGGAGTGTTTTCCCTTCCTATCTTAAACCGCACATTTCCTTGTTTGACTTCCTCTGGGTTTAGGTTTTTTATTATTATGTTTTTTTTTTTTTTTTTGCTTGCTGTTGGGTCGGAAAAACAAAAAGAACTACAATAGCGACAGAAGGAAATAAAATGCAGTATGAACCTTTTATTTTTGAATATGTGAGGAATAATGGCTCCGGATGAAAACGGAATAGCAGGCATGCACACACATTTCGTTCCCCTAAAGAGGTTTGGGTGAAGATCTCTCTTTTTTTCCCTCCTTCTTCCTTTTGGCCTGGTTTGAGCGAACATGTCCGAGCCGAGGCGGGGAGGGAAATTTATTTTGAGAGAATGATGAAGCGAGTTATAAAGGGAATGAAGGGAAAAGATCAAAAGGATAAAACAGCCATTAGCTTCTGCACAGGACTACTTTTGCTCACAAGACCCTGACATTCTGCAGAGTGAGGAGATTGAATCTCACCTCTATCTTCTGCCTCTCCATTTGTCCTCCCCGCTATCACCACATCACCTCTCGTCATCTGTCTCCTCCAGCATGGATTTTCTGCCTATTAGTGCCCTAATCTTCACCGCTCCTTGTCTAACTTTCACTCTCTCTTCGTTATTTGTCTATTTCCGTCTGTATCTTTTTCACTTTAATTTCCATATCTTGCCAGAATCAGACTCTGCGTGTACGCGCCCCTCAAAATTACGCTATCCAGGTCTTTCTTATTCATTTAACCAGCAGTTGGATACCATCATCTGTAATTTTCATCAGCCCTCAAGGAAGTTTTATTAATACATTTCCCAGATTTAATGCCAAATTTGCTCACAAACTACATTCGCCTCACACACACGCTCACACATCCACACGCAAACTCTGTCCTACAGCTTGTTGTGCGCTGCATATCTAGGGATTTCACTGATGCAAGGGGACGCAATGGAGGAACAGTGTGACGCCAGTCCTGCTGTGTTTGTGCGGGGTGTGATCGTGCTCCCGTGCACGCACATGTTTTTTTTTTTTTTTGTTTTCTCCGTGTTTGTCCGTGTGTCGCCTCCTCTGTCACACTTACTCGGTGGCTGTTTGCTCGCGAGTGGAAATTTCTGCGTCATGTTGCTCTACACGCGCTCGTGACAGCGGGGCCGGCGCTCCCCTTACTCGCAGACCCTCTGTTTCTCTGGGTTGGCGTGCGGGGCCGTGCGCGAGAGGTCATGCGCGCGGCCCCACCGATGATTCGCTGTCAATCCGGCTCATCTCCTCATCTGTTCATTAGCATGACAGAGGAGCTCTCCTGCCAAAGCAGTTAGTCACAAGAATCAGCCCCTGTCACAACGCATTACGGCAGCGGGCATCTTTAATAGCGCCGGCAATCCTGGCAACCATAGCCAATGCCCACAGTACGTACACACCCTCGGACGCACTCACACCAATCAAAAGCTCCACCCAGGAAATGTGTCCGTGTCCCATTTCTTCCTGCTGATGCTCTGTCCAGCCTCATATCCTTCCTTCCTTCTATCCTTAGCTACCCACTCACAGCCTCGCCATCAATCCCCTCCCCTTTGTCCCTCCTTTCTCACCTTTTCCTCCTCTCACTGCCTCCCATTAGCGAGGCTACCTGTACTTACCCGCCTCCCCCGTTTCTCTTGTCCCTTTCCTGAAGTTCCCTGACAGACTGGCTCTATTTCTGTCTCCCTTCCTTCTGCTCTCCGTCTTCATAACGCTTCAAGAGATCGAGACTTTTCATTTTTAATCCGCCCGTCTTCCATCCCTGTGATGTTTTAGTCCGTTCCCTCTCCCCGGCTCTCTCTCTCTCTCTGTAAGCCCCCCCACCCCCCACCCAACGCCTCTCCTCTCCCTTCATTATCACCTGCTCATGGTGTCGGATGTGATTTGTACAGGAAGTTTGATCAGGGCCGTCTTCCTGTCTCCGGGGAGCCGAGTTGTCGCGTCAGATAATAAGAAACGCATATGTTGTGATGCGTCTTGCCGACCCGTCTCACGATCGCCGCCCGCGCCTTTTGACTCGGCACACTTAACGTGACAGGACCTCAAGACGATATCTCAAACATGAACAGAATTTTTCATTTTTTAAGAAAACGGCACCGTGGGAATTTTTGGGGGGAGCTCTAATACACAAAGCCTAAATCTGTGGTGATTATGTAGTTTAAGACAAATGAAAGGGATTCCCACTGTTGGTTGGTGCAACAATTACCAGCGTTTGGGTGAGGGACGTGTAATTTGACTGTCTCCAGTCTTGTGATAATCACTGACTGACTGGGGTGGACTTACTGCTTTGTGTACGCGTGAGGTCATGAGCACAACCCCTCCCTTGCTCTGTGCGTGTGTGTTTGTGTGAGACAAAAAAAAAAAATAGGGTTAAACCGACAGAGCCGGCAATTACCTGAGAGACAGGACTCGTCTTGTCTCGAGGAGTGGCCATCAACACTGACGGACTGGCATTTGACAGAAACCCCCGACTGCCCACACGCTGATAGTAGTGTGTAGAAGCAGTGTCATGACTTTTGATGTGAAGTGCGTTGTTTATATTCATAATGCAGGAACCCGTCTCCTTTTTTAATTAAAAGAAAAGATTCATAAGATGCATAATTTAATGGTCTCCGAGTAGGGGGGGAAAAAAAGTAGCGAAGGCTGTGTGGCACTATATTCATGATGCCACATCTGCTGTTTGTCCTGTGAGTGGTCTCTGAGTGCGCGTGTGAGGAGTAATCAGTTGGAGGAGCCGCGAGAGAGGACGGAAGAGTGACCCGGTGGGAGGAAGGGGAGGTGGAGTGCTGCAGAAAGTTGAGAGAGAGGTGGATCAGAGGACAGGGGGCGGCCGCTCCGAGGAGGCAGCGCATGTACAGTGGGATTCAGGGTGAAGCACGGGGTTGGGGAGGGTGGGCAGGATAGGGTGGGTAATTACAGGGGCCTGGAGAGGAGAGGCCTGTAATCAGCTTGCCCTCAGGAAGGAATGCAGCTCATCTTCTCATGTAATTACGGCCATTTAAACGGCCCCAGCTTCCAAACACTCATCCCACTGTACTGCTCACCTATTCACTCTACCTACACACACGCTCGCATGCACAGTCGGCGACAGAGAAGGACGCGTTTTTTCGACGAGACTTCCAAGCGGTGGAAGTGAGGTGGCAAGGCAAAGAGCGGTGGAGACGCGGGCTACAGACAATGTGCGTTAAGTGTGTGTGTGTGTAGCTGCAATGTGTGCACCAGAGTTAATGGCTGTGTAGACTGCAGGCCTCTAGAGGAGACGGCTCCATGTGAATACCCACCATGGCAACCAGCCACTCTGGGTAGATTTGCGCAACTCTCATCAAGCAGCTGCGCAGTGGTGGAGCAGACAGGCAGTGGCGCCTTACGCTCAGCACATACAGTTATGTCTACTCACAGTCACACATATACACACACACACACACGCGCGCGCGGGACGGGAAGACTCTCATTCCGCCATATGAGTTTGACCTCCAAGTAATAGTTGTGACATTGGTCTGTAATTTCGAGAGGATAATAGGAAAACAGCACCCACTCTTGTCTCCCTCCCTGCCTCTCCGTCTCCCAATGTCCTCACCCCTCTCCGAACCGCTCTCCCCCCTCCACCTCTGATGGTGATTGATGGCGTTGCTTGTGTACGCCCGTGTTCCCATGCGGTAGGTGGTCGTCGGGGCGCGCACAAACAGCGCAGGGCCACTTGTTTTGATGGGCCGTGATTAATGAGCTCCGTGGGGGGTGGCGCCCCCTAGCTGCGAGAGAGAGAGAGGGAGAGAGCACCCGTTCAGCCAGGATGTAGCCATCGCCGCTGCCTCCCCTCCACCACCACCACCACCACCCTAACCCTCTCTGTCTATTCAAATGCACCAGTAGCAGCAGCAGTGGGTTCGCAGCCACAACACAAGCGCAAATCCTCTTAGCGCTCCCACTCTCGCAGTCACACTCACCCACACGTTCAAAAGCACAGTCACAGGATCTCGCTCGGAGTAGGCCGCCCGTTGCATAAACAGCGGGTAAATATAATCCATAGTTTCTTGCAAACACGTCCGCCCTACCTCTCTCTCAAACGCACACTTTGAACGTAGCGTGGGTCTCGAAGCGGCCACAGAATTCTCCATTGTTCACGCAGTTATCGGAAAAAAACACAGCTGACTGCTTCGATTTTATTGGGCCTCCACGTTTACCGCCTTACAGTTAGAAAACATGTTAACATGTGTGCGTGTGTGTGTGTCCCTGGCATACCTTGAGATGTATGAGGGGGAAGAAAAAGAGACAGAAGGTGAGTCCTTTGAAAAGGGGCATGTCACACTTCATTTGCAATTAACAGAGTTGTAGTGCAACACAGCTTGCAGCTAAGAGTGTGGGGTGACCCTCCTCTATTTCCAAGCAGATCTGCAAACGAGATCTCGCCAGCCTTCGCATTTGTTTTTCTGTGCGTTTGTGTATGCTTGTGTGCCACCGTGTCCTCCGGCTTGCTCTTTCTCCTCCTGCCACCCGGACACGCCGGACGGACAAGCGAAGCATTTCTGTCACTATGCATCCTCGTCACCTGCTCGGCTCTCCCCCTCTGCCAATCTGCTTTCCAGCCTCCTGCCACCTACCTCTCACTCACGGACGCACCCGTTCTGTTTCTTCTTCGAGCCTTTACCTGCCTTACGCAGATCCCATCATTCACTTGCGCGCGCACATTGCACAGTTAATTACACACTTGCTCTCGTATACCCCGATGAAACTGAAGGCTTCACACCTCACAGAAATAGCCTCTCCGCAGGTGTCCTCATTAGCATGTTGGAACCAATCAAAAGTGCGACATTTTCACTGCTGTCACGAACTTTTAGGCTCGTTGCGTAGCAAAGCTATAATAAAACATGTTCCAGCATTTAAAGTACAGCGTCATTACGTTGTGTTCGAAGTCGGTGAGTCAGTAATATCACAGCAGAGTCCATTGAATTAAATTAGGGACTTAGTTGTGCTTAGTTGTGAAAGAGACTTTGACCAAACTAATTCTGTCATCTGTATTTGTGTTTCTGGAATATTTTACCCCTAGATGGCGGATCTTTTGAATGACTTTGCTTTTTTATTATTTATTCGCTGTTTCGCTGTTGTCACAACAGCGAAACACACTAAGTCACACTAAATCCAAAATGCTGCCACACACCAGCGCTCAGGCCTCATAATGCTGTCAAACTTTTCGGACCTCCCTCACACGTGGACTAATCTTGCTGTGCTGTCTGCGAGACTAGAAATAGTATCAACGAGGTTTCTGATGAGAATATGCAGGAAAAGATGTGTAAAAACTCACTGCACAGGGTTTACAAAATCAATATGGGATCTTCATCTATTGGAACTGGAGGAGTTTTTCTTAACTTGGCACCTATTCTGAAAGCTGTCTTATTTATCAAATTGTGCATTTAATTCACATTAAAGCAAAGCAGACTGTGGAGAAAAGAAAAAAGACTAGACACCTCGTTTGTCCTAATCAATCTCCTACTTAGAAGTCTTAAAATTAAAAATATGTAAATTTTGCAGGAGACTTAAAGAGATACACGTGAGGGGGAAAAAAAAAATAGAATGGCAAATAAGAATCCTGGAGACCCCGAAGAGAAGAGAATGTGTGTGCCTGCTGCTTTGAGAGACGGGGTCTGTTAGTTAGAGAGTCACCATGGTGAGTACAAAGAAATGGCCGCAGAGCCACGTGAAGCCACCACAGGTGCACGTCTTGGTGGCGGTATCAAAATACCCAAACAAGGACTTTGAAGACGGCCGTCTCGGAGGCTTGGATCCGCGCCGCTCCTAGCGGGACGTCAAATCCTGCTTCCTGCCTCCTGTTGCCTCGCAGCCATCATGATGAAATGAAAATAATGCCGTGTCTGTTGGTCGCTGGTGAATTAATGACGTTTCCTATTAAAAGTTGACCAATTTTGTCCCCGGCGTGCGCTCCGAACGGCTGCTTGTGGTTTTGGGCGAGTGTGTGCGTGCGCCCCGTCAGATGGGTGAACTGCATGACTCCTCTCGCTCCGTCTGCCTTTGTTGATGTGAGAAGTGGTGCTGTGTCGCTCCAACCTGCGCTCATGTCGCCTCATGCCCTGCCTGATGCACACACCATGACTGTCCCGCTCACACGTTCACCGTTTTTTTTTATTTCCCATCAGAACCTTCGTATAAACCCCGACACTTGTTTTATTTTTTCCCAGTCTTCACGTCTCTTCACTTCCTCCTGTCCCTCTTTTTTTGATTCTTTTTTTTTTCAGGCTGATGAGGATGAGGTCAGTCTGAATATCAATCACTCAGTGTAATTGTCCTTTAAGGAAGGCAAGGAGAGACTGTCTCCCTCCATCCATCTCTGTCTCCTTCGACCTGCCTCTGTGTGCGTGCAGCTCGTACCTCGGGGGGGCTTCCTCGCTAGAATGAAGATAATGAGGTAGATGGGGTGAGGATGATGTATGCGGTCAGCTAGTCGATGTTACATAATGGCTGTTGATCACTATATTAATTGGCCTTGTTTCCCCCGTCACCGGCAGCGTTGTCATATTTGACTGTCTGTCCTCACATCTGTTTGTCCTTAGCGGCCTCAGCGACTCCGTGGCTGTGGGCTACCTCGACATGTTTGCGTTTAAGCCTTGTAGGATGTCATTTGAAGTCGGCTGGAGCTGCACAAAGTGCTTTGAATCCGCCAGGCAGGAGGGAAGGAGGACCGGAGTCAGGGGAGGGCAGACTGAAAAGCACTCCTATGTCATACGTTCGACTGAAAAGCGGAAGGGAGGAGGTGGGATGCTGTGTTGTTTGTTTTTGACCTTATAGGATGCCCCCCCTCCCCCCCAAAAAAAATAAAATAAAAAAAATCCTGTTCTTGCCAAACACAACTTGACCCTTTGCCTTTTATAGCGTTTCTCTGTTGTTTGGCTTCTTCAAAGTATTCCTCTCCCTCTGCCTCTTTCCTCTTTTTTTTTTTTTTTTTTAATGCTTTGCCCCCCCACTTCTGAGTGCAGTGTTGGGATAGTGAGGGCACTGGAGGGGACGGTAATGACTAACTCTGTAAAGGTAATGATAAAGCACAGGCGCTTTAGACTCCACTCTGGCTAGAGGCGCTGGGGCTAAGAAAATTACAGTCATCCGTGTGTGTGTGTGAGAGAGAGAGAGGGAGAAAGAGAGAGAATGAGAATGAGAGGCAAAAGAAAAAGGGAGGGTGGAGAAAGACAGAGGGCAGAAAGAACAACAGACAGTCTCACAGTCAGGCTGAGACAAAGATTGACATTGCTGTGATTCATTTTCCTTGCCAGTTATTATAGCAGGCCAGTGCTGGGTATGTGTGTGTGTGTGAGAGACAGAGAGAGAGAGAGAGAGGATGTGTAGTTCATTGTCTCTCCTCTCCACTTGCCTTCAAGTGTCTCTTGTCTTGTCTTTGGCCGGCTCTCATGTCTTCCCCATCCCGCCACCTCTGCCCAGATTCCGTCTCGGTTACACCGTGCAGAAACTCTGAGCGCCGCCGCACAAAAGGAAACGGGGACCCCTTCTGCTGCGGTCGGGTTTAGCATACATGAATAAGAGTGGGTGAGAGCGTACTGTATAAGCATAGGTTGTCATCCAGTGTGTGGATCTACGTGTGTGTGTGTGAGAGAGTGTGCGTTCGCGCGACTGTGTGCCGGAGAAAAGAATACTCAGAAGCCTGTGTTTGCTGTCTAGCTGTCTGCTGTCTGTCATTAGAGTAATAAAAGACTTGCTGCGCTGCACGCCGAGGAGTTCTTCTCTTTAAGGCTCCTCCATTCCGCGCAAATTGCCGGCTGCTGAGCTCTGATGGATGTTTGTATGCTGGCCCCAAAAACACAGGTTCCACTTTAAACCAACCGGCTCCATTATCCCAGAGAAAGATGATGGAGGGAGGGTGGGGGGGGGCTGTCTGTCTCCTACCTCTGTCATCCAAAAGTGTTTTAATTAAACTGTGCCTCTCTTTGCAGGCCTCAAAACGCGCACACACTGCACAGAGAGGGAGGTTTATCTGAATACCCGATTCTGTCTCCGTCTCAACCGCCGCCACCGCCGCCGCCGTCGTCTCACTCTGTTTGTCTTTCAGTTGCCATCTTTTTTTTTTTTTCCTGCCTTCCTACTTCTCTCTGCGTACACCCCCTCTCGTTGCGCCTCAAGATTGACAGGCTGTGCTTTCAGCCGATGTTTGAACACCGACCGATCAATGCCGGACAAAGGGAAAGTGCGGGGGTGAGGGGCGGGGAGGGGGCAACACAATTGGTTATTGACAGAGAATTCAAAGTCTGAAAGACTGAAGGCGACAGCTTAGTAGGCCGAGAGCCGAGGAGAGGATTCGGAGAGAGAGAGGCGCGACAATGAAAGGGATTTGCGTTCTTGGTTAAACATCACTTTGAGATGTGTTAACTTTCATTAATCGGATTTGTCACCTGCGCGTAAACTTGCAACTGAAGCGCATATGAGTTCTGTGGAGCATGGACCACTCCTGTGGTGTAACAAGGGGGTTGCAGAGACAGAGTGTGTGTTGTGCGTGTATGTGTGTGTGTGTGTGTGTATAACTTCTTTAGGAAATGGCAAAACCTAATTTCACTGACAACTCAGTGAAAGATGGGCGGGATATGTAAAAAGTTCTCCAAACTCTTCCATCCACCACGGACACAAATCTGACAACCTCTGAGTCTGATGTTCTTAATGAACCCGAATGAAATCAAAAAAAAGATAAACGGGGGGTTCAGTTTAGGTCACAGGTTGGCAGAGGAGCCAGGGAGAAGCTTCGGGACGTGCTCGTGGGACAGGGCCGAGGAAGACAGAGGCTGATGCAGGATGACAGGTCCATCCGCGATGGCCTGGAGCAGCTGTTGCCCTTTCCGCCCTGTCCTCCGGCCGTGGCACAGTCAAGTCTTTGAGCCGCGGGCAACGCCGCTTCAGTCTCTTTTAGCCCTGTCGGCCTCTTTTTATCGCCGAGGAGATTTGGGTCAAGTGGGGGCAGCATTCCCGTACATGAAAACGCTACAGCTTCTTGAATCCCATGAGTACTTGTTGGACGTCGTTTGAGTCCTGCCGCTTTTTCTTCCCCGTCTTTGCTTCCCCTAATGCCTCGGACAGAATCTGTCAAGAGAATCAGTGGGATGGGAGTGCTCACCCTCCTAAAATAGGAGACGGTATCTTTCTAAGTAGATTCTCTTGTTCTCTGTTTGAGGAATAACTGATCACATACACTGCAAATTTGCCTGCTTTAAATCCCATTATCTAAAAGCTGCTGTGTTTGCTCTCAAACCTCACTCCATATCCACCGGATCCAGAGAATGAGCTTTAAGGACTGTGAGACTGCTGTGAAAGAAAGACACGGTTGCCCATGAGCTATTCCTACATGCCTCTTTGTGTGTGTGAGTGTGTGCATCTGAATGTGTCAAGGGCATATCCACAGAGCTGGATGTGCCAGTAGCTTTTCTGGATTCTCCTGACTGGAGCCAACATTGTCATTCCTCTGCACTCCGCTCCAGTCTTCCACTCAAATCTTATTGAATTTAGATTATTTTTCAGAAGGAGAACAAAGTTTTCTCCTGGAACGTCAGAATCATTTACAATTTATGAGCACCAGAGTTACCCATAAGGTGTAAAGATAGATGGTAAAAGAAGACAATGTTGAGATACTGCCCAAAGTAGAGAATATTTCTGGCGCCACCTGATTTATGCCGCGTTCCATTTACCTCAGAAATCGTAAGTTGGAACTGGGAATGACGGCGTTCCAGTTACAGAAGTAGGAAAACAAGATGGCCACGTCCACAAAAGTGCTTGTCCTGTCCAAATATAACTTGGTGTGTTCAATATTTACATTTTTTGAGTGCAAAGAGAAATTAAAGTTGATATTAACTAACATTATTACTATAATATTAAATTAAATTAAGACTTTTTAAATAAATTGAAGTAAATTGAAAAAAATAACTTGAATCAACTCGAGTTTCATACTCATTTGCAGTAATGAAATCTACAAGAACACACGAAACACTGTTTCAGTTTTACCAGGCTATTGTTTTTAGCCATTGTTAGCGCAACATAGGTTTGTAGTTCCCATATAACGCATGAAAACCACAAAATTACACTATAATTTATGGTTTAACAGCATTTAGACATATGTATGTTGAAAAATGCTGCCTGTACGATCAATTTAGTGCAACAGAAACTAATCAGAAGTTCTAATAAATGGATACCTAACTACTGTGTAGACACGGGGCAGCCATCTTGGTAAGTGGAGTCAGTAGTGAGGATTCTCCAACTTTTCGAGTAGGAAATCCAACTTTGGGGGCATTCCTGTTTAAAATTCCCACTACAAATGGAACGCACCAATTTTGTACATTTTGAAATATGACCCTAAACCATGATGTACAGTTGTGTAAGTGCTATGTTTTTTGTCTCAGTTTTCAAACTTTCTGGTGGATTTTATTTGTGTTGACCCCATCACAAATTTGCCTGTAATAACTTATAATATCAGTAAAAGAAAATAACAGGTCGACCCTCGACATGTTTAAGTCGGTAATGTCGCGACGTTGATATACTGTCTGAAATCAACCCATCATTATTGGAGTAACAAGTACAAGTGGAGGGGTCAGAAATACTGCGTCCTTCCTGCCAAGAGAAGCTCTTGGCAGCGTCGCCACGAGGGATGTGTCACGACGAAAATGTCAGGAGATAATGTGCGATCACCACAGCCTATCAGTGCAAGGTCAGCTGCTCTCCTCTCCAGCTGAGAAGCATAGTGAGACCAGAGCGGGAGGCCTGCATTGACCAGATTACTGGTCATATAGGGAGGCAGAAATGTCACTAACAGTGGGAACTGTCAACACCTTAAATGTCTTGAAAATACAGTAACAGGGTTGAGTTAATACCCTGAAGCTGGTTTGAGACACACATGACAAGCTGTCACACACCGACGTGTTCCAAGTTTGTGATAGCTTATTGATCCTCAAGGGACAAATTTGTCACTTTGCTTATTTCTTACTTTTGGGGCGTCTCAGATCTTCCACAACCATCCCAGCGCTGATGGAGACTCGCTCGCAAGTCTTTTTGCCCGAAGGACAGTCGTCTTAATCTCCTCTGTGTCCCGTGTTTTCAGAGACTACCGACTACAGCGAGACCGAGGTTCTCCCCGACTCCTTCCCGTCGGCACCGGCGGAACCGCTCCCAGAATTCCTGCTGGAACCGGAGGACGCTTTCATCGTAAAGAACCGGCCGGTCCAGCTGCGCTGCCGGGCTTCACCTGCCACACAGATCTACTTCAAATGTAACGGAGAATGGGTCAACCAGAACGACCACGTCACCAGAGAGAGCCTGGACCAGATCACAGGTGACAAACGCAACCGCACACAAACGCACACCGTGGTGTCACCTTGTATTTTACAGACATAAACATCATGCTCAATTACTAACATCATTTTCAACTACATAATCCATTATCTCCTATAGGATTTTATGGGCACGTTAACTACCTTTGGCCTGCACCCAGTGCATTATTTATATGCGAAGTGGAAAAACACGCCTCGCTAATCGTCCCCTCTTCCCTCCTCTCTCTGTCTGCACAGGCCTGGTGGTGCGGGAGGTGGACATCTCGGTGTCGAGGACGCAGGTGGAGGAGCTGTTCGGGCTGGAGGACTACTGGTGCCAGTGCGTGGCCTGGAGCTCGGCTGGCACCACCAAGAGCAACCGTGCCTACGTTCGCATCGCATGTCAGTATCAAGGCTGTGTGTGTGTGTTTGTGTTTGTGTGTGCGAGGCGGAAAGACGAGCAGCAGAAGGGCAAATGTTTCCGACTCTTCGCTTGTCGTACGCGTCAGCTTAAGCATATATGCAAATAGATTTGCTGTTACACTCCATCTGAGTCCCCCCCTGTGGAGATGTGTGGGCTAGTGTGATTGACACGTTGAATGTTTATGAGGGCATGGCGGGGGGAAAGGCGACGACGTGACAGGGGCTTTGCAGCGTTTTTGCCTGGTGTGTGCGGGTGTGTGTATATACATGTGTGTGTGTGTTTGTGACAGCCAGTGTCACTGAGATAAACAGGGTGTCACTCGGCTGTCATGGGACGGCCTTCACTAACTGCCGACTGCATGTGTGTCTCCCCCCGCAGACCTGAGGAAGAACTTTGAGCAGGAGCCTCTGGGACGGGAGGTGCGTCTCGAGCAGGAGGTGCTGCTGCAGTGTCGCCCCCCAGAGGGCATGCCCGCCGCTGAGGTAAACACAGCGTTTCTCGAAGCCTCCAATTCTGGGGTCAAATCTGTAATCTTGACGGTAATATATGGTTCAGATCTATCTATGTTTGCAGTTTGAACCCCCTCACATTCTGCCTGCGTATATATTAGAGCGCCAGCAAAGCAGACATCTACTTAATCAGTCACACTAATTTATACACTACAGTCTGCAACAGCGTAAAACAAAAAGGGATGAAAGCAAAGGGCAGGCCACTGACATTTTGACACCGTCAATAAAATTCTCATTTAAACACATAAACATCACTGGATATATTCTCTGTTGTTTGAGCAACAACAGCTCGAAAGGCTTAAATCCACTTTTGTGTCACGTTTTAACGCCGAGCTGTTTATATTTCTCATAAAACACGCAACAATGCACTAAAAAAAAGGAGGCAAATTATTCATGAACGCGGATTTTTATTAGTCGAGTGAATATTAATGTTTTGCCCAGCTCTGTTGTTTACTCTTGAGCAGCTTAATAACATGGCAGTAATGTAGCATAAATAAAAAAAAAATAAACATGTAGCATGAAGGGATCATAAAGATGTTTATATGAAAAGTACACATTATGTGATTGCATGAGAGTTAATAATAATAAATCCCATCGTATCGTTTCATTTAGACGGCTATGATACAGATATATGATACAGTATTATCCCCTTTAGGAGCATAAGGAGGATGTGTTAATAATAAATGTGAGATGTTTTTTTTTCTCAGGAGAAAACTGTAGAAAATAGTGTTTTTTGTTTTTTTTTTCCTCTGTGGAAATGGCTCAAATTTTGCCTGTTTGATCAATACCACGTGCACCGGCTTAAAGCTGTGCAGGTTTGGAGTGTTTACTGAATAGCTCTGAGCTCTGTGCTGACTCATGTTTATGCATACGCACCTGGTGATTTGTACGACGGTTTGTGTGGAGGAGACAGTCAAAACGGAAGTGAACACAGACGACTCGAACCGTGGGAGAGCTGAATTATTTGGTTTTATGTTAACCGCGTCTTTGCGGTGGTAGTGCATTTCCTCGTTTAGCGATGTCCTTGTTTACCTTCGTTACAAGAGATCGGTGCGTGTAGAAGCTTCCAGGGGTTGAAGTTGCAATTTATGTGCATGTCTAACTAACTTAAGGGTGGAGAACGTGTGCCCCCACGTCATGACACGGACACATAAAACACCACTGTTTGATGATGGGGGTTTGGGATCGGGTCTGGAAATGCGTGTTAATGCCAGGTCTGAACACATGTACCTAAAAATAGCCACTTGCCATGGGATAGTCCAGATCAGAGAAGATGTTGAGATCTGATAAAAAAACAAAAAAAAACAAAAGAAGATTTAGGACTAAACTCATGGAGTGTATCTGTGAAAGGAATCAGTTTATGGAACAATGTGCACAAATAAACCAAAGAATCCAAACCAAAATGAACATTTAAAAGAACAATTAAAGCCAATATGTTAAGGAAATATAATGAAATATGTTAGTTTGATTGTCCTACCCATTGTGTAGTCATGAAAGTTCATTTTTTTTTGTTTTGTTTGAATGGTGTAATTGTATCTTTGGAACTAAAATGGGAACATCACAGTCACTGTTGGCTGGAAAGGGGCAGATTATATAAGCTTATTCTTCTCTCTGCTCTGCCTTTCATTCGGATCGTTTGTGTTTATACTGAATTGCTTTGTTTTAATCAATGAATGAAATAAAAAACTAAAGTTAATGCAAGGTCTGCTTCTCTCCAGGTGGACTGGCTGAAGAACGAGGACGTCATAGATCCATCGCAGGACTCCAACTTCCTGATCACCATCGATCACGATCTGATCATCAAACAGGCCAGGCTCTCGGACACCGCCAACTACACCTGTGTGGCCCGTAACGTGGTGGCAAAGAGACGCAGCAGCACTGCTACTCTGATCGTTTACGGTAACGTATACATTTTTCCTCTTTTCTGCCTCTCTGATGCTTCAGACATGAGAATGGACTTCATTAGCTCAGATTTTGTACTTTGATGTTTTTCACTCGCTGAGCAGCGGGCCTTCGAGGGTGTTCCTCTCTTCTCATTACTGATGAATTGATAACTTTCTCCGTGTGTCTCTCTGTTAGTGAGCGGCGGTTGGTCTTCGTGGACTGAATGGTCGGAGTGTAACGCTCGGTGCGGGCGGGGCTGGCAGCGTCGGACGCGCAGCTGCACTAATCCTGCCCCCCTGAATGGAGGAGCCTTCTGTGAAGGCCCGCCCGTCCAGAGAGTAACCTGCACCACGCTGTGCCCAGGTGAAGATGCCTACTGCTCGTGTGTTACTCAGAACACCTTTAGAGGAAATAGTCATGCGTTGGAATGTAAAGAAATTTCCCAAATGGACCATTTAGCTGGAGGCGCCAGAAAGAACTTGTGCAGGGAAACAGCCAACTTCCTCTTGTTTAACTGAAAATCAACCCCATCCAACTAGAACAGAATAGCATTTGCTTTTGTAACTGCTCTGACTTCATTGTTCTGAGGTGTCTGCGTCAGAAAGACGGCGCTACAGTGGTTATTTTTGCTTCGCCATGCGTTTCAGACCACTCTGGCTCCGAAGTCATTTAAAGCACGCCACAGAATGCCTTCTGCAAATTGCAAAATGATGCACTTCGGGCCATTACATATGCATCGCGCCGCATTAGAACGTCACGGCCGATTTCCCTCCACCTGGAGAGACGGAAGTGTGTTGTTGTCGCCGTCGGTCTGCTCTTAAATGTCTCGCATGTCTGTTGCCATTCCAGTGGATGGAGGCTGGACGGAGTGGGCAAAGTGGTCCGCCTGTGGGACAGAGTGCACCCACTGGCGGAGCCGTGAGTGCCAAGCCCCCCCACCCATAAACGGAGGAAAGCACTGCAGCGGGAGCATGATGGAGAGCAAAAACTGCACAGAGGGGCTGTGTGCACGAAGTAAGTCTCCGAATAGTTTGGACTGGTGCAGTTGTTAAATGTCAAAAAAAACAGTAAATATTTGGTTTATGTATATTTCTGCCTTCTGCCCCTTAATGCAAATCAGCCTCTGTTGAATTCAGTGCTCCACTGCCAATCGGTCAAGTGTCTAAAATAAGAAGAACATTTTTTTTTATGTATCTGTAGGAGTCAGTTCCCTAGGAGCACATTCTGCTTCAGGTGTTTATTGAATTGATAATTGAAACTCCTGCAGGCAGTGATTTCTTTGCTCATAGCTCACAGTTTCATGAAGTGTGTTACATTTCCGAGGTATATAGAACCGACTTCCCAAGGTGTTTGGCCATTGCGGCATGGCGAGATTGCAAATGTGAAAACGGCTAAATCGCAGACGGATGCTTCTTGGGGGAATCGTTACTTTCATGAAACGAGAAGGAGCACATCTAAGATAATACAGAGGGAGAAAGAGAAAAGAAACGTAGAGCAAGTGCGGGCTAAGAGAGCGGAGAGGAGTGGGAAGAGAGCATGACGCGGCCAAGTCGAAAAATTAGCGAAAAAAAAAGGAGCATATGAGAGTGAGTCAGACTCACACTGACACCCAATGTGCAGCCCGTGATGAGCTGGGAGGAATCCAGCTGACAGCGCATTAGAATCTTTGAGATACACATCCACAAAGGCACGCTAAAAAAAAACACACACACTAACACACACAGAGAAGACACGGAATGCAGACGAACCTCCTGAACGCACGTGCAGTGGGAGGATGATACGCGGAGCTTCACCTCTGTTAGACATACACCCGAGTCCTGACATAAACAAGCTTCGTGTGAGCCGCCAGATTAGACAAATGCGTTGTCTGATTTGATTGAACAGAGCCAAGCGTTCTCAGGGGGCCATCGGGAAAACAAGCGTTCAAGTGACAAAGGGTGGTGGTGGGGGGGGGGGGGTGGGGGGGGGCGCTAAGCTCTATGTAAAATCTGTAAATCTGTCACTTGGCAGGATTTTGACTGACTTATTTGTTGAGCCAGCGCATACATACATAGATACGAGTATTCTGCGGCCACAGACTCAACTGTCGAAATGAACGCGCCGTGCCTTCTTCGCTCCCGCTGCCCGCTAGCTCGAGGATTGGCTCAATACCCTAATCATAAATGTAAAATGCACCGAGACACCGCAGACCATCATCTTCATCGCACCCTTTTAGTTCTAATTGCCATCGGGCGAATGGCAGCGACGGGGAAGCCATTTTTTTTTTTAGTCGAGCTACGGAGAGGAGGTTATTTGATTTGAGATCTAGTAACCGACACAATTCTGAAAGATGGCTTCGATATTCCTCAAATCGCTTAGTGATGATTCACGTTGGTGTTATCTTGGAAATGACTGTTTCCCGTCAGGAGAGTTTTTTTTTTTTTTTCTTTTCTCCCCTCCTTCATAGGATGGAGGCGATAACGCACCCTGCGGGGTGTATGAAGCTGCGGTTTCAATCTACATTGTCTCCCTCATGCGCCACACAAACACCAGTGTCCTTGTCCTCGTTCGCTTGCGAAGCGGCCCTTAACTTCGCCACTCTCATCCGAACGCTGCTAATCTCTTTTCACAGTCACGCCTTATACGTTTTTTTTTTTCTTGTATATTATAGAAGCTGTTTGACAATGCCCTTCACTCACGCTCGTTTCTCTAATGGGGAGGGGGGGTTATTATTTTCTGGATGAGAAGTATGTTTCCTTGTTTACATCTTGTGTTTACATTTCTATTTTCATTTTGATGAGCTATTGTGCGCAGCCCTGTTGTTGCTTTGCATTATGTTGTTGCATTGTTCATTTGATAACAACTAGTCCATCCATTTTTATGTTTTTGTGCTTTTGTTTCCTTTTCTTCTTCTCTTGTGTTTTTTTTTTCTCCTGTTCAAACAGATAAAAAGATTTCTATTGAACATGCAAGCCATCGTAAGTTCACCTTCCCATAACTGTCCTCTTTTGCTGCTTCACACTGTTTGTCTTCGTAGTGTGTGTGTGTGTGTGTGTGTGTGTGTGTGCGGTCCAGGTTAGTGGTCCTAAATCATCTGTGTTAACACGTGGTGTCGAGTGCATGTGTCAGTCCCGTCCATCCATGCTCACGTGTCATCTCAGATCACGTTCAGGGCATGAAGGCCTCACCTTCATGTCCAAGTTGCTCATGAGCGTTGTTGTCCTCTCTTGTCTGGTGTGTGATGTGTTGCGTAGCTTTCACAACTGACCCCGAATTAGCACATTGCCTCACTTGCACAACCGCTTGCTGCAACTGTAGATCGTAGGAAAGGATACAGTCAGAACAAGCAGATTAATAAAACGTTGGCTTAATTAAGCAAACTGCCCAGAATGCTTCAGCTCGTGCTAACCCGTCGCGACAACTGTGCAGGCTCTGCTGTGGACTTAGCAAATGCCTCCAAGCTAAGACTCTTTGATCCACAGGCTGTGAGGTAGAGGCAGTGCCCCTTGCTGCAGAAATACATTTGATTTCTGTTTGACTCTCAGTTAATCTGTAATATAGTGTACATTTGAAGTGACGGTAATTCCTCCAGCTCAATGTGATGTGGACTCAGGGGAGAGCGGCCACAGTAATGCACCTAATTCGCTATTGTTCCGTTTCTGGTAATAAGTGCGGACGGCTGTCGGATTCGGTTCCATCGCGCCACGTGAGCACGGGAGCTCTCCTCTGCCAGCCCGTCTCCGCCTCCGGCTTTGCTCTCCTCCACCCTCTCTTCCACTCTCATTGCCGCTCACCAGTGCCTGTGCTTTCTCCTCTCTCCTCAAGCACCGCCATCCTTATCTCCCCTCCCCTTCTCAACACACGTATAATCCCTCTGTCCTCTCAACAAATCACAACCTTATCTCTAACTCCTTCCTGTCCCTTTTGCCAAATTGCCTCTCATCTAGCTCTGTCCTCCCGTGTATATCCAGCCTGTCGTCTCCTTCTTCATTTTTGCTCTTCTTTGTCTCCCGCCAACTTTGCTACTTGTCTTCACTTCTTCTGCTGTGGTGTGACTGGCTCACGTGTCCGTGTTGGGTCTGGCTCTGCCAGCGTTGAGGAGTCAGGGCTGTTGTGGGCCTGCTGACCAGTCAAAACCAATCACCCAGCAGGAGAAAAGGGAGGGAGCTCAATGGGGTGCAGGTGAAGTTAAGGCCAACCACCCCCTCACCTCACTTCTACCCATACTTACTTTGGGTAAGTATGGATAGATGCATCTTAGTCTGCAGACACACTGCAGACTGAGGCTCTATTAATGAAGCTTTCTGGACTGATGTCAGTGAACTATAGACCTTTAATCTGAACACTGCATCATTTCAACAGAGTTAAAGAACGCAGTTTTAAGTCTAACTCGAGGGACTGAATCTAGACGAAGAAAGAGTGACTTTTCATAAATTCTCCTGTCCACACCGACTGTGTCGTGTTCCCTTCCCTAATGCATTCGCGGTGTAACAGATGGGAAACAAAATCCACAGCCTTTGTTCTGTGCAAACATTCATTTGAAGTTTCAGGGTCGCGATGGTTAATCTGCCTGTTTTTCTAGGAATGTGCAAATCCATATTTTTCTCTCTCTCGGTGCCAATGCTAATACCTCGGCTCGGTGCATCCGCAGATGCTCTTTGTCCCTGATTATTGCATCGCTGCATGGAACTCTTGTGTGAGAAATTTTCGTGCGAGGTGTCATGAAGGCAGTGTAACCCAGCCAGTGAGTCCCTGTGACTGAATTAATGTCACCCACAGCGGAAACGCACTGACAAAGACACTGCGTTTAATGTGGATTGGTCACATCGCAGCTGTCACCTGATCCACTTAGCCGGCATCGGTGCACTGATTTACCGAATCGTATGTGTCCCATTTCTGTGAGTTCCAGTCATTTTCAGTCTTCTTTTTCTGTTTCCTGGAAGGTGATTCATTGCTGAGCTGAAAAAAAAATGCAGGGAATAAAGCACTAAAATGACTAAAACTTTAGAGGATACAAATTTAATTTAACTCGCTCTGAGTGCTTAAGCCTCGTAGCAACTGTATTTTTTAAGGATTTCTGCAGGGTGAAAATGTGCTGGGGAACGGCGTGCAGCGAGGGTCCAACTGGTTGGCCCGGAGTCAAAGCAAGGACTCTGCTGGCCGTGTTTGCCCATGTGGTGGCCATTGGGTCGCTCCACAGACTGGGGATTTTAACCCCCATCTGTTAAACTGTAACAGAATTTGTGTCCAGTATAGACAAGTGGGAGCGTTGTACCCGCAGTATGACTGGGCCAGTGTTGTTTTAAGACTTCTCAGTCTGGAAACAATGACTTCAGAAATGTGCGTTTTCGTAGATTACAGATAATTTTTGATTAATGGCGTTAATAGGTTATATTTTATACCGTCAAGCTTTCAATTACAGTTCCCCAGATTTCAGGGAGGCCTCGTCATTGATGGTTGTGTCAGAAAGAAACTCAATGATCTTCTCACGGTTTAGTAGCGAAAGATTATTTCATCATCAGGACTCTCGTTTATAGTCTGTCGGCAAATGAACTGCGAATTTCAGCAACATGTTGGGCCACAATAATTAAACTCTTACTTTTTGTAATTTAAGAATGTGCTGCATTCCAGATTATTTCTCCCCTCTTGTGTTTCCCTCACTGTCGTAACTGTGTGTGTGTTCACACGTGTCGCCTTATGCTGTCCTAACCACCTGACTCTCTGTCCCTCTCCAGCCCTGGCCCCAGGTATGGGCATAGCCGTCTACGCTGGCCTGGTGGTGGCCCTGCTGCTCAGCGTGATGGTCCTGTGCGTGGGAGTCCTCGCATACCGCCGCAGATGCCGCCATCTCCACGGAGACATCACCGACTCCTCGTCGGCGCTCACCGCCGCTTTCCACCCTGGCAACTACAAGCCCCCCAGACAGGGTGAGTTCACACCGTCGCGCGGAATTCGGCCAATCATTGTTTTGTTGTTTTTCGCAGCTATTCCTGTTTGGACCGATTTTCTTCTAAGCACTTTGTCGCCGTTCATTTCATTATCACGTTGCTATTTATATCATCCCATAAATTAATTCTCTTATACCATTATCTCCTCTCACTCAGCTTCTCCGTTCTGTGCGGCATTACATTCCATTTTTTACATTTTAAGCATTTGTCATGGTGTCCTTTCTTTTGCTCTGGCCATCAAATATTAATTAGCGACATTAATCCATTTCACTTGCGTCTCTTTTAGCACTCCCTGCCTGTGTCATTTCTGGTTGATAAGAGAGCAACTCCTCTCTTCTCCTGTGCCCACAGATAACCCTCACCCTCTGCATCCCTCGGCTCCTCCGGATCTGACAGCCACGGCGGGGGCTTTCCGCGGGCCCCTCTTCTCCCTGCAGCAGGGGGTCAACGACAGCCCCCACAAGATCCCGATGACCACCTCTCCCTTGCTGGACCCCCTGCCCAGCCTCAAGATCAAGGTGTATAACTCCTCCACACTTTCATCCCTGGAACTGCCCACCGACATGGTTTCAGTGGACGGAGAAATCCTCAGTTTGAAGTCTGTGGGTACTGTGGGCAGAGAGCGAGACTACCACAGCCACACCCTGTCCAGAGAGCCCGGGCTGAGCACCAGCGCCACCCTCGGAAATCTGGGAGGCCGCCTTACCATCCCCAACACAGGTGATAGACGCTGCCTGAGCTCGTGTCTTTTCGCACATGATTAAAATCAGATTTCTAAGTTGATTACACATAAGACAACACAAGTGATAAAACCCTCTCCCTCAGGTGTGAGCCTGCTGGTCCCGCCTGGCACAATCCCCCAGGGGAAGTTCTACGAGATGTACCTCATTATCAACAAGTGGGACAAAACAACGTGAGTGCCCTTCATCTTTATTCCTTCATTTCTTTCATCTCCTTTGCACCCTCAAGGCAGAATAGACCTCGTTCTCACCTCAATCAGAAACGTTTCTAATGCAAGTCACACCTACTGTGAGCTGCTTCTGTCACTTTTTTCCCCCCTAAGGATAAAAAATAAAAACATCCTGTCTCAGCTTTTACCCTAAAATCAGAGCCGATTCATTTCTAACCAATTTTATGGGGGCTTGATATTCAGTTTGCCTCAAATACGTCAACATCAGCGTGTTCTTGCAAATATATATATATGTGTGTGTGTGTGTGTGGGATATTCACAGGTTACCCTCTGAAGGCAGCCAGACCGTACTAAGTCCTGTGGTGAGCTGTGGTCCATCTGGAATGCTGCTGAATCGTCCAGTCGTCCTTACTTTGCCTCACTGTGCTCAACTGGACACACCAACCCCTGACTGGACGCTCACACTCAAGACGCAAACGCACCAGGGGGCGTGGGAGGTGAGACACCCCCGCACTTAAAACCACGCCTAATACCGTGTAATGAAGGGAAGATAGGGGTGGATTATGCAGAGAAACTGCATAGGGGCACGTCTCATGCACATGTTGGCAGATCACTGAGCTCCCCTTCTGTCTTTGTTTAGGAGGTGCTGACAGTAGGGGAGGAGACTTTGTCTTCCCCGTGCTACCTGCAGCTGGAGGAGGAGTGCTGTCATGTTCTCATGGAGCAGCTAGGAACATACGGCCTCGTGGGTCAGTCGTGTCCCCCGCAACCCGCCTGCAAACGCCTGCAGCTGGCGCTCTTCGCCCCCCGTGCACCGTGCCTCTCACTGGACTACAGCCTGCGGATCTACTGTATCCATGACACCCCGCATGCACTCAAGGTGCGGCTCGCGCATCCGTCTTCTTTTATCCGTTTCGTGGGCGGAAGTCAATGTCTCTGAACCTCGTTCACTTCGTCCAGCTTCTTATCTTTCTTTATTCCGATAAGGTTATAACTCCAAGCAGAGACAAAGATATCTTCCACGTACCAAACGCATATGCACTGGCTAATGTTTGTATACTTAGATTATTTTTTAAATCTTCCCTCATGTCAGTTCTCATCGTACATAATAATACCGTAACACTGAGTGATTAGGTTTCATTGTGCCACTAACAAATGGAAAAATAACGGAAAACCTAAACTCACCATAAATCCTGCATTAAACTTAAAAGTATGACATGGAAAAATAAAAAAAAGCTAAAAATAGAATAAAACACAGACACAGTGTTTGGGTTATGTCACGGAATAATAACATTAAAAGTTAATATAACTTATTTCCAGAGTACCATCCCCTCTCGACCCCGTGGGTCCACCTGGCGTCTCCAAATTAAATTTTGCCGCGACAAATTGAATCTTCATGTCCCACAAGAAGCAGCGACCCGAAATAGTAAAGCATAATACTAAACCCCATACTAAACTCCAGGCAAGATCTCCATCCGGTTAAAGCAGGACTCAGTGACGATATAATATAAATATTTTTCCTCTCATTCCCTTTCGCATAAAGCGCTCACGGACCAGCATGGATAGTAAACACGAGCATGCTGTATGCAGTTTACTGCCGTCGCATTACACCATTTCTGGCAGCTGAAGTTCAAACAGCCTCGCACGCTGTTAGCTCTAGCACATTTCCAATTGGAGACACCAGCATGGAGAACGCGCAGCACATTTTAATTAAGTATTTTTTTTGGAAGCATCAGCCTGAAATGTGTTGAAAATGATGAGCTCTTTTTTAAAAAAGAAAAAAAAAAAAGATCAAATAAATATGCTCTTAATCTCGATTTCTCTGTTCCTCTGCGCAGGAGGTGCTGGATTTGGAGAGGAGCCTAGGGGGAGTTTTGTTGGAGGATCCCAAGCCACTGCTCTTCAAAGATAGCTACCACAATCTACGCCTGTCCATCCACGACATTCCTCACACTCACTGGAGGAGCAAACTTCTGGCCAAGTACCAGGTGACGTAACGCAAATACTGTGTACTACTTCTGTATAGTCTTATTTTTCTCTATTATAGATATATATATATATATATATATATTTATGCATGCATACATGTCAGTTCACACCATTAGTACTGCTGTCAGGGGCAGGCAGTAGTGACAAGGAAACAACATCTTAATAAATACCAGAGGTGCCAGCACATTGCTTTCCTTAGTTGTAGCAATTAGTCTGACGCTGTCAGGACTAAATTATCTGTGGGCATTAAAATCGAGGTGTTTGTCACTATTTGAATAGAGGACAAATTATCAGACGCTTAAATGATAAAACTATGGCAAGATTGTTTGTGTTGCTTATAAACTAATGAGCAATAGCACAAAAGCGGCGGAAAGCCCATTATTTCCTCTCCACATCCATTGGACTTTATACATTTGCTGCTGCTGTAAACATCTCTCCTGCATTCTCTGCAGCTGCAGGGACGAGACTGCAGTCTGGACTCTTTCTGAATAAACAAACAGAGAATCTGATAGTGGTCCTAATTTATGGACGGCACGCTTTGGAAATAAATTGTGCTCTGGTGCACGGAGTGGCTGCGGATGGTGGAAACGCGCAGTATCAAATATCAAAACTGGAGCCTACTGCACACTAGATTATTCCTAGATCGCGCGGCCCAGGATGAAGCCGCTTTATTCACAGTGTAGATACCCCTTTTGTCTAACTTTTTTTTTTTTTTTTCTTTGCGGGACAGGAGATACCGTTCTATCACATCTGGAGCGGCAGTCAGAGACCCCTGCACTGCACCTTCAGCCTGGAGAGAGGCAGCCTGGCCGTGTCGCAGCTCGCCTGTAAGATCTGCGTCCGACAGGTGGAAGGGGAGGGACAGATATTCCAGCTGCACACGGACATCCAGGAGGTAACGACCATAATGAGGATTTTTGCACAGACAAGATGGGGATGCGACTCAGTCAGCCCCCCTCCCAGAATGCAAACATTGCCTCAGTGGTTCTCAATTTCTTTCCCCCATCCAGACTCTACCGCCGCACTCGCCCCTCCCCTCGGGTGGCACGTGCCTGCCTTCGTCTCAAGTGGGACCCTATGCCTTTCGTTTGCCTGACTCCATCCGCCAGAAGATCTGTGCCAGTCTGGACGCACCCAGCGCTCGAGGCTGTGACTGGAGGCTGCTTGCGCGCAGCCTGGGCTTTGACAGGTCAGATCCACCTCACATGTTGATGAGCGAAAGGCAACTTGGTCACGCTTTGGTCGCCAACTCTCATGTTTATACTCGGTTTTCCTTGTTGCTACTGCCGAATGATAAACTCAGAATTGTGTAAAACGTGCCATGTCGATACTCACTGTCTGGCGTTAGATCTATGGAGTTGTCATTTAAGTGCTCATTTACGGATCGGCTCCAAGTGAATTTAATTCAGACAGACAACTGTGAAAATATCGAGTTTTATCTTCCCCATGCTGGATGTGGAACACATGACTAGAAAATTAAAAAAATAAGACTCAGTCATGCATATTAAACATTTCTAAAAGAACCCAGAGCATGTTTCATCTTTGTAATTAGGTAACTCTTCTTTGTGAAATATGATAGTTAAGTGGGCATCAATATTGGACCGTCTAAA
The DNA here is from genome assembly GCF_022458985.1 of Mugil cephalus. Taxonomy (NCBI): domain Eukaryota; kingdom Metazoa; phylum Chordata; class Actinopteri; order Mugiliformes; family Mugilidae; genus Mugil; species Mugil cephalus. Next base: position 9,987,332 of record NC_061782.1, read on the forward strand.
TAAAGTTTTACCAGCAGAATTAATGACTTGATATTTCTTCTAACAGCTTGCCTCGTCTTTTTTTCTCCTCAGGTATTTGAACTACTTCGCCACAAAGCCTAGCCCCACAGGTGTTCTCCTGGATTTATGGGAAGCTTGTCACCAAGGTGACGCAGACCTGGTCTCTCTGGCGACCGCGCTGGAAGATATGGGCAAAAGTGAGGTGCTGGTTGTCATGACAACAGATGGCGATTGCTGATTGGTCAAAGAACAAGAAAGAGCGAGACCCTTTTTTTTTTTTTTTTCTTTCCCCACCGCCGGGATGAAAAGAATACCTGCCTATGAATATATGAATATGCACACCCTGGCACCAATCATGAACCCACAGAGCGTTTTTGGTTGCTCCACATGTGCTGTTTTACCTCTGCCTCATCTCCCCGGTCACTGGCCCATGATCAGCCACTGTAGCTACACGGCCACCATAACCCATTTCCACACAGGCCATCCTACTGCTAGCCTGATTCAGCTTGAATCCTCCAAAGCAATGTTGCATCTGCAAGATGTGAAACCAATTTGAGAGTACCAAGGCGTAAAATGGGTGTAAAGTCATCTGTCAGATGTGGTGTTGACTGTCTTCAAATCCTGAAAGTGACTTGTATATAAATAACAGTGCTTTGGGACTAAAAAAAAAAAATAATAAAATAAATCCATGTATTCAGCACACTAAAGGATGCACAATAACACGAACGCTAACGTGGGATTTCCCAAGTTTCAGTAGCAGCATGAAAGTGCATGATATAACACCATCTCACCTCATGGCTCCATTGTCATTCCGTGTGTGCGGTGAATGACGGGCAGCGCCGACCTTACCTGCAGCCCCTCCAGACTACACACACACACACACACACAAACACACACACACGCACACACACTCACACACACACATACACACACGGACAAAGTGGTCATTAATTGCCTATGAATCACACAGACGGGGCGAGGATTTCTTGACTAACCGCTTTAAGGACCGAACCCGCGAGGTTTGAGTCATATCACTTTGGTCTGAAAAAAAAAAGGAAAAGAAAAGAAAAAAAAGCTGCCTCTTCTTTTTTCATGGTGGGAGGGTGAACTGCAGTCGCGTTTCTTTCAGAAATTGGCGGACGACGAGACTGACTCCTTATATTGTACCAACAAATGCCTCAAAGCCTTGGCATATCATTCCGACTCACAGGGGTGTTTCTCTTTCATCTCTCCTTGCATTCCTCTATCGCTCCACCACACTCATATCTGCTGAGAATAAACTGCAGGAGAGCTTTCTGGTTACCCCTTAAAAGTTTCCTCTGGGGAACGCCCTTTAATTTATTATCCATATTTGTGGATTGCTTTTTTTTTTTTTTTCCCATTGTCATTGATGTTATGATCATATAGAACCTGTTTTCATTATTTGTGCTTGTTTCGGCCCCTCATCTGCTGCGTATTGTTTTTGGTCCTAGGTGCAAGGTGGATATCTCCGTTACAGAATCTCATAACAGACCCGTGTTTGTGTTATTTTTGATAACGCGCATGGATTTCGAAATGTACGACTTAATTACAGATGGTCAAAGGTCCTGTAGGATTTACTGCATTTTGGAGGCATTTTGCTTTCACTCTAACGGGAGGCAGTTTCCACACTTCAGAGACGATTATACAACAAATTAGCCTTGCATTGAATTGACTAGGCAGCAAGGGGCTGTAACATTTACCTCAACACTAACTGAATTATGTTGCAATCTGTTCTCTGGTCACCACTTATCTGTGCGTCCATATGTCCACACAACAGCGTTCTGTAACTGTTTCTCTTCAAGCTATTATCTTCGTCGTTACTTAATTTCTGTTACTGAGTTTTTCTCTCCCTCAAGCAAAAAAAAAAAAAAAGAAAAAAGTGTTCATATACCACAATAACCAAAACACAGGCAGTATCCCTCCTCTTCAGCAGTGAGTCACTGTTTGTGTGAATGAAATGAATGCGTGCGTGCGTGTGTGAGTGACTGTGTGAGTGGGTATGTGTGGGCAGGTGGGTGTGCACGTAGCAGTATGTGCACATTCTTAAGATCTGTCATTTCTCTTTGTAAGTGCTATGCAAGTACAAAAGAAAAGTGAAGCATTTCGACTTCTTTTGTTTCCTGGAAGAGTAATTCTATTTTTTCAGATCAGGACACTGACAGGGTTTTAATTTTGTATCCTAAAGTGGTTTGAGAGTGGTTTCACAGTTTTTGATGATGCTAGCCTGTGTGGGAATTCTCCATCTGGATCGGAAGAGCCAGGAACCTTCTACTGATAAAGCACGCGCGGGAAAACATAACAAAGCGGTGCATCGGCTACAAGTACAAGCTGTGACTAACTATCATGAACTTGAGCCCTGCGGGTCTTTGCTGTGAAGAAATCATCTGAAAACAACCAGTTCGGTACTTTGGATCCCTGAACAACTGCAGGACGTTTTTCTTTTCTCGGTTCTTGTTACAGAGACTGTCGAGCAGTAGATTACAGTGTTTATTCGTCCAGATTTCTCATGTGTCTGCTGGATCTGTGGCCATATCTCTGGATATTTTATGCTGGAGCTAGACTGGAATGGAACTTGCTCCCGTCAAAAAGGAAACTTCAGCCTTTGTTTGAGAAGTCAGACATTTTTACAAAAAAACAAAAAAAACAAACCTAAATGGATTCAGTGACATTATTTTATCTCTGTAAAGTACCAATTGTATATAAATGTCTAGCCTTCTTACCTGTAACTAAATATAATTTTTATGCAATAAATTATATTTCTTAGTTTAACAACAGTGTCTGTCTGTGTGTTATGGTTTTTATTGAATTAAAACTATTGTCAAACCAGGGCACTTGCAGTTTTACATAAATATCCATAAAGCTAATCATTGGAGCTTAATGCTCAGTTTGGTTGCACAGAATTACTGTTGGCATCTGTGTGTTTTTGTCAATTAGTGCACATTTTCACAGAAAATGCAGAGCTACTCAACCTGCCCCACTTTACCTCACACCTCGCTGGAAAATTCCCTTTAGGTCCATTTAGCTTTGAAAGCTTTTAACTGGCAGTCTGTCTGGTCTTCACATTAACAAGGTCTTAGAGACTCTGATAGTGGCCTTTAAGGACGTAATGGGCGTTTAGATCGAGGGGTCTAAACTCAGTTTTTTTATGACTGGGGAATTGTTGAGGCTCTTATATCAAAACCAAATATCCCAGTGAGTCATCTGAAGTGATTGTGTGCTGCAGTATGGTCTTAATGGCAGGCAACACTTTGCACCTGTTTCATTAAATGCACTCTTAATTGAGGACAGATACACCCGCCTTTAGTGCAGGAGTTAACCGAACCTTTTATAATGTGCAAAATGGTGGTATAAAAGCTCACTGACTCCTTCTTCAACCCAGCCTCTTCACCGCCACACTTGATGATTTAAGTGAATGAAGGACAGTGAAGATAATACTACTGAGGCCATACTGCAGGCCCATGTGCACGCACGCACATAGCATTAGTAAGGCTGTTCATCTGAACAGAAATGAAAATTCTTCAGGTGTATTTAATGAGCCATTTTAAACCCATACCTAAAAAATAAGAGGATGACTGAGAACCCTTGAAAACAATGCGATTGCTGCTTGGTGTTTGGCTATAGTCTGCAGATTAAGAACAAATAGGTGAGATGTGGTTTTAGGCTCACTGTATATCATTTGGACAAACTGACCCTGCTCCTTGTTGCCAGAGGAGAAACAGCTGTTTATCAACTATGAGTTGGATAGGCTCCGAATTTGGTCAGTGATTCATTTGATTGTGAGTTTAGTCGAGTGGTATCTGCTCATGGTGATCCAAGAGTCTACAGGTTTTTCCCCCCGAGCCAATAACCCCAAATCATCACCTGTTGTTCCATTTGATTGAGAAGAGAGCTTCCAGTCTTTTTATTTCTTGCAGGTGCCGTAATTGGTTTCACCTCCAACAGAGACGCAACAGCACATCAGTGATCCTACAGTGCCCTCTACTGCCTAACCCAATATACTCAGTATACTGCTCACTAGCCACTGCAGTACAGTTAAATGAAACCTGACTCTGACTTATTATTATTATTATTATTATTATTATTTTTAAATTGTCATAGAAATTAATCCGTTAAAAGAAAGTTTCTGTGTCTTTTATTGGGTCATTAAATTTAACATTTGCCGTGACCAGTAAACTAAAACACACGGCTGGCATTGTGTCATTTTCTTTTAATTGTATGGATTCAAAGTTTGATATTAATGTTTAATACTTTGTCATCATATTTGTCATTGAAATTCAAGCATTCCCCGTAAAATGTTTGTCAATGAGTATGTGTTGACGTTTGTATTGGTTAACATCTATTTGTACATTGTTGCATGTTTGGCGTCACATTCATGAGAAATGTAAATAAATTCGGCGATTAGTTTTTGTTATTATTTTGAAGCAACTCTCGTATCTGGCATGGAATTACAGGTCTTCCGGTATGTGTGTGGAAGAGTCAGAATAAAAGCGTGGATTGCCCGAATGTTTTCCCTCGTTGAATGATTTGCATTTGATTTTCGAAATGCTACTACCCTATTAAGTAACTATTAAGTAAATCTATTACTTGGATATTTTAGATATATTTGACAAAAATATAAGTTCAGGTTTAGTTTGATTCAGACTTAAAAAACAAAACCGCTTTAAGTGTGAAGGATCCATGCCGGAAGTTTCATTGTTGTCAGCCTACCAGGAAAAGAAGTTACTGTGAAATGGATTTCAGTGTCGGTGCAGTACTTCTGGCAACAACACAAATCGCGACGGAGTCGTAAGGCGTGAGGTAAGATGATATTTTATTTAAATATTTAAACATTACGCACGGCTCGTGTAGGGTAGTTAAGTTGCAGGCATTTCTTCAATGCTCGGCTAGCCTGTTAGCTTGCCCAATATTGTCGGCTGATTAATACCCGCGCACAGATTAAAAAAAATAAATAAAATAAAAACAGTTGAAGACAACGACAGAGGAAGTGACAAAATTGTGCAATCAGTTTTGAAAGAGAGCAGTGGGGACAAAAACAGCTGCTAACGGCACGCTTTTTTCAGACAGACTGCTTGTGTGCAGTCTGAGGTTTGAGGTATCTTATTTGTTTTTTTCATGTGTAAGCATCATGTGAATTCTAGTTCCTCATTAGTGTCTCACATTGAGCTTTAAGGTGCTAAGTCAGCCTTCCTTTAGCCCCCCCTTAAAACAGTGATGACCTCTCATGAATCAGGGACGTAATCCCAGCAAAAGCCTGTTTTGTCGGGTTTTATTTATTTCTTTATTTCTCTCTGTGGCATTCATACACCACATCTCTCTGCAAACTCATGACTGCTCCTGCACACGTAATTCACCAGTTAAGTTTGATCATGTGGTTTTGGGGAGGAAAAAAAAAAACCCACATGTGATTTAAAAATTATAGTGATTTCTTTAACTTGCTGCAGTAAGGTAATGAGGTGTACTTAAATATAAAAAAAAAAAGAAAAATAAAGTGTGGAAAATGCAATGAGCTGCTTGCTGCCAAAACAATAATAATGCACGGGCCCATGGGACGATATGTTCCTGTGACATTCCACATCCAAATCATAAAGGGCTGACTGACAGTGTGTTTCCTTGGACTTTAAATGTGATGTGTTGATCAGCAGTTTTAAATCAGTCTTGTTTCGCTGCAGCATCAAAAAGCCTGAGACACTTGACCGATCTCCACCGGCTTCATTGCAGAGGCACCTCCAGACTATGGCTTCCCGACCAACACGGTTGTTTTTTTCCTTTGTGGACATGCACAAATAAAAGTAAGTTTCATCTGAATTTATTTAATATTTTTACTGTTTGCCAATGTGATTTTTCTCCTCATGTTTCTCTTCTTCTCCTTTACAGCTTTCCATTTTAGACTTCCTGCTTTATTGTTCCATACTGCCTCTTCCTCTCAGTCTTTGCGTTGTGAGTATCCCGGATCCTGAGTGACAATGGACAGCGCAGAGCCGGTGCAGCCCAGTCTCAACTCGGCTTATCAGCCAACCATGTTTGGCAACCGTGACGTATCTGATGATGAGGAGAGTGACGACTGTGGTCCCTCCGAGTCTCTTCTGCCCAAACATTCCCCCGCGCCCCTGGCTGTGCGCTACAGTCCCGACGACTCATACTTTTTAGTTTACGTCATCTTTTTTCTGATGGGTATCGGCTCCCTTCTGCCCTGGAACTTCTTCATCACAGCCAAACACTACTGGCTGTATAAACTTAGCAACAACACCCAGCGCAGCGGCAATGAAGAGCAACACTCAGACCTCATTGTAAGTGAGAGAACTTCTAAATTCAATTGCAGAGTGTGTGTTATGCACTGTGTGTGTGTGTGTGTGTGTGTGTGTGTGTGTGTGTGTGTGTGTGTGCACAAGAAGATGCACATTTGTGCTATTCTACATTTTTCTGACATGAAGAACGGCACGACTGATTGTCAGGGGGCCATGTCACAGGAATCTGTTGCAGCACAGTAATGCATTCAGAAATGCTTGTTAAATTGAAAAAGAGACAGAGAAGGGTTCAAGCTGCAAGCAATGATCGGCTATTCTTTCTGTGTTCATACACACAAGCAAAAGCTGCCTGTCTACCAGAGTTGAGACAAGGTAGCCAGTTAGCCATGTTAAATATGTGAAACGGTGCCTGACCTCTGTGCAGTTCTACTTTCCTGAGATGAATGCTTTATTTTATTTGCACAAGAAATCATGGAAACCAAAAAGAAGGAAATCGTTTCATTATTTTTTGCATCTTTCTTCTCCTCTCACTTCCTTTTATTGTTTGTGAGTCATCAGTGACGGCTCGTTGATGCTGATCCTTTAACAGAAATGTTTTCTGTATCTGTCCACAGGACTACTTTGAAAGCTATCTGGCCATTGCCTCCACGGTGCCCTCGGTCCTGTGTCTGATTCTCAACTATGTCCTTGTTAACAGGTTGATTCCCCATACACGCACACACTCTCTGGATGTTTTGCTGGTACAAGGACACATTTGTCCTGTGTAGGGGCCTTGGAGGCCTAAGTTGAAGTAATCTAATTGCTGTGTGTCTCTTTACACTCTCTCTGTCCTTTGTTCAGCTCTGTTTATTATTGATGTGGATAATTAAAACCTCACTCTCTCACATTTGTTTGTTGTGCACAGACTGTGACCAAACAATTTCTGGCTTGTTCCTGCACCACAACAAGAAACATCTGTTCCATGCTTCGTGTTGATCAATGGGTCCTTGATAAACTCCCAGCCTAAACTCATTGCTTCTCATGTGTGTACGTTGTGTTCGCAGGTTGTCTTCAAACACTCGAATCCTTTCATCCCTTATTGTGATTCTGGTGGTGTTTGTGGTGACCACGGTGCTGGTGAAGGTGGACGTGTCGGACCACAGGACGGAGTTCTTTACAGGCACCCTGATCAGCGTGGCAATCGTCAGCGGAGCCTCCAACCTCTTCTCTGGAAGTGTGTTCGGAATAAGTGGACATTTTCCCATGAGGATCTCCCAGGCCCTCATATCAGGTCTAGTTTATTTGCGCTACGTTTGATTTTGTTTTTTACAAAAATATATTTAAAGTTACACTCATCAGGCGTAACAGTATGCAGATGATGTAAATAACATTGACCATCTTGACAACTCGGTGTTCTGTTGGGAAACTTGTGGACCTGGCATTAATGTGGGCGTTGCTTAGACATGCAGCACCCAACCAGACCAGACCAGGCACCATCACCACATAGCAATGACATTCCTTGATGGCAGCACCCATCCCAGGCAGGGTGCAGCCTGACATAGACACAGAAAACACACAAAAACAGTTTAGGAGCAACTCAAAAAAACATATCTTTGGGATGCACTGGAACAAGCCTGATCCACAGAGGCCCCTCCCCTCAACCCATAGGACCTTATTATTCCTCTTGTTGGAGAATGAAGAGATAAGGAAATTAAAAAAAAAAAAACTAAACTCTATCCCTCATTTTTTTGTTGTGTTTTTGAAACATTTTGTACATTTAATGTTCCAGTGTGGTGAATGTGATTACACAGCTCAGGACCTTTATCATTCGTTTATTTCTTGTCTCAGGCCAGGCTATGGGAGGCACACTCAGTGCAATAGCGTCAATAGTGGACCTTGCTGCGGCTGATGATGTGACAGACAGCGCTCTGGCCTATTTCCTGACAGCTGATATCTTCATTCTGCTCTGCATCGGAACATATTTGCTGTTGCCCAGGCTGGCATACTCAAGGTCAGTAGCAGGTGGTTATAAAACCTGTGATAGCATTCAACTGCATTTCATATGATTGGATACTGTGGGTTATCGGGTGTAATTCACAGTACGGTCACTAGATGGCGCCAGAGTTGCTTGTTTGTCATGAATATCTTCAAGGGCACAGCAGCACATTTTAAAAGTAGTTCAACCTGCTAATAAATATATATATACACGCTCTCTTCTCCCTAGACACTACATGCTGGCAGCAACATGCACCGGTCCAGAAGAGCAGAGTGAAGATGGTGGTGCTTCTCACATAGTTCCACCCCTGCACCCCATCCTAAAGAAGATATGGGTACTTGGCCTGAGTGTCTTCTACGTCTTCTTTATTTCCATCATGGTGTTCCCTGCTTTATCCTCAGGGATCCAGTCTGTTGACAAGGACAGTGGCAGCCCCTGGACAAACACTTACTTCGTACCCTTCACCAGTTTCCTCCTGTACAACGTAGCAGACTTCTGTGGTAGACAGGCCACAGCCTGGCTGCAGGTTCCCGGTCCCACGAGTCGAGTCCTACCGGCGCTGGTGCTGTGTCGCACCGTCATGGTGCCACTACTCATGTTCTGCAATTACCAGCCAAGGGGCCACATCCAAACAGTACTGTTCAACCACGACGTGTACCCTGTGATCTTTAACTGCCTGCTCGGTCTCTCCAATGGCTACCTGGGCACGTTGCCCATGATCTATGGCCCTAAGGTGGTACCTCGGGAGCTGGCAGAGGCTACAGGAGTGGTCATGTCTTTCTTTCTCACATTGGGACTAGCTATTGGATCTGCATTCTCTGTGCTTCTTGTGCACTGTATCTGATTTAAACAAACAAACAAAAAAAAAAAAAAACGTATGTTGAGGTATAGTGGAGCAAGACCGTAGAGTCTGATGAGCACCAGAACATTAAAACACCAGTAAAGCCAAATTAATGCTTTCAGTGAAAGTGCCAACAAGCCTCAACTCCTTTATACCTCTATTTAATGTTTACATTACACGATGAAGCTAGTAAATGTGGAGATGATAAAGAAGCATTACACTGTAAAATACTGATAGAAAAGCTGAGCTGATGAACACGTGGGTCTTGTTTCTGGTGGCTGTAAGCATTTTATATTCAGTTTTGCAACACAAATACAAACTTGTAAATGTCCTAGAGGTGGTTTAAAGTGCAACCGTTTGTATTTTTCTTTAATCTTGTTACATTGATTAAACCTAATGTGTGGAGGGAGAAATTAATCTTGGGACTTGGTGTATGTTGTAATGTTTTAAGAACAGTTAAAATTTAAGTACAGTCGTTATTTTATTATCACATTAAACATTTAAAATAAGAAAAAGTACTTTAAAAAGCCAGAAGGGTTACGTTAATGCTAAATTCAGTTTACTGCACAGGAGGAGAAACAAACAGCAACAAAAAAAGACTGAGTGGATTGGGATCACTTTAATTGTTAAAAAGTTTTACAGATCAGTTGACAGTTGGCCACAGGTTTAAAGCAGACATTTCAATCTGACGTATTTTCTGTCATTAGTCACACTGATTTACAAACAGTAGGAAGGTGCAAACAATTGAAGGACTCATAAAAACAAGAACACCAACATCTTCTGTCTACAGAATATAAACTTGTTCGAGGATCAGACATACTGCTAAAAGTGATGCCAGTCATCAATACACTGCATTCTCACCCGTTTTATTAAGACCAGCTCCTCCAGGGACAAGGAATCAAATCTGGCTGTGAGAGTGTGTCAATTTTATCCAAAATGTGAAACTGAATTGGTATTCTTTCACCACACCCAGCAAGCAGCACAAGTAATACAGCTCAAACTACAAAAAAGCCCAGTGGAGAAGTTTCATAACTTCTGCTCTGTGAAGAAGTAAGAGGCTGAATTGCAGGATGTTATTTAATCACTCCTCCCCTGCCCAACACGCAGACCCAACCCACCCAAAGAATATACAAACATCCGGTCCCTTTCCACCTTTCATCGTCATTCAGAAAGTTAATTTAAACATAATTGAAGTTGTCTAATTCTATTTAAAAAAAAGAAAAACAGGACAAAACTTAAAAGTGGGAAGCAGCACTACAGTATTTTTCTTTTAATTCCCTACAGGTCAGTATGTGGTAGTCTTCCTCTATACCCACACATGGCGTTTGCAGTGAGCCACAGCCTGGAAGACAGAAACAAGTGTTAGACAGGCGTCTTCAAGGCAAACTTGACTGCACAAAAAGCGAGTTAATGACAACAGCTTAATGTTAATATATACACACACATACTGATCAGCAACATCATTATGACCAATCTGTCAATGGGTGGAATATATTATGCAGGTCCAAGTGAACAATTTGGTCCCAAAGCAACAGGAAAAATAGGCAAGTGGTAAGACTTCAGCAATTTTGACATGTCCAACTTGTGGCTACGTCAGCGCATCTCTCAAATCTGCCACTCCTGTGAAGTGCCCAAACTGCAGCAGTCAGTACCAGTTTAAGGTGGTCCAAGGAGGAAAAGGCATCAAACCTGCGTCAATTGAATGGGCAACCCAGGTTCACTGATGGATGTAAAGTACGAAGGTTGGCCTATGGGGTCAGATCCAACAGATCTGTAGCTCAGAATCATGAAAACTTAATACTGGTTCTGATAGGAAGGTGTCAGAAGTGCACATCTGATGCAGAAGTGTACAACAGTCTAACTTGTACTTGGCAACGTAACACAGACCAGTCCACTGCGGAAAGAGAGAGTCTACAATGTGCATGTGAGCATCAGAACTGGACCATGGAGCAGAGGAAGAAGGCGGCCTGGTCCCCTCGCCAATGCAGTACGCAACGATCGTCATGGTCTTAGACCCGCGATCCCGAAAAACATTGTAACAACATCAACGTTCTTTACGGGTTATAATGTTGTGGCTGATCAGTAAAAATATATTTATACTTTATATGACTTAAATACTCACATTGCACCGAGTTGCTGTCTCCATGTTCTTGCACCAGAATGCAGGTCCCCAGCTGCATTGCTCTGTTCCCAGAAGTCTGTGCAAAGCTGATGGACAGGCTCCCATTTTCTGTTACATACACATAGAAACACGTGTCAGATAATAAAGTGGACTGCAGGTCTGAGGAGCAAGTCAATTATCCCATCTGCTGTCACAATCTCAAACATCTCAGTTTGTAATAAATTGACTTTACCATGCACACAAAGTCTGGGTCGAGCATCTGGAGCAGAAGTTGGACAAGCATTGGCTCATACTGTTGAACCATCTGGTCACACTGCAGAGACACACGGGTGGTGATGTGTGAGGCGGTCACATGAAGAAAGATTAAAAAGTTACACAATGTAAGAAATCCCAAGTACTCACCTCGCTCTGGAAAGAGGGAGGCAGGAAGCTGCAGACTTTCCTCACAGCCTCCTCGATCTGAGTCTCTGTAGCGTTTTGCTCCAAAATGCCATCAATGTATTTAACGGCCATCTTGCACACCTCACAGTAGTCGCCAGCCTGGAAGCGAGTCTGGTCGAGTTGAACTGTGAGGAAATATTGACGTCAGAACCCATATGTGGAAATACAAGTTCTTTGCGTGAGACAAAAAGACAGACCTATTTTAACCTGGCAGCTGATTAAAGTTGACAGTTGTGACAGAAAAGTGTCTAATCTTGCAAAGTGCCAACATCACCCTTTCCTGTATGACTTGGCTTTGCGACAGAAATCGTTTAAATTCCTATCGCTTTCCAAACCCAAACCCTGCTTTCGAGAGTGAACACTTACCAACATATGCACGACTGGCCTGATTGCAAAGTGCCAGCACTGTGCAGACAGTCTTGGGGTCGGCCTCCTGCACCAGCAGCTCAATGATGGCCTGGCCGTAAGTCTCGATCAGGTCCTTGCACTGGCCGGACAGAGAGGAGGGCAGGAGAGTGCAAACCTTCTCCACAGCTTGAATAACCTCCGCCTGACACAAAACAGACAGGTCAGTACATCTGAAGCTAATTTCTATGTTTGTACTGGATGAATCTAGAGGCACAGCACCCACCTCTGTTGTGTGGTCCTGCAGCATAGACTCCAACTCTTTCATCACATACTCGCAGATGGCACATGTTGGGGAGTCACGGACGCGCACCATGGGCTAGAACACAAAAAAAGGTGACGTCTCATGAGCTCCTACTCCGCTGGGTAACACCACATTTGTGTCTAGTCATAACAAGTAGTCATGAGAATCTGCATTAAAAAAAATTGGCCCATTATGACTTACAGTAGCAGACTTCTCCACAGTGGCGGCAGGGAAAAGCTTGGCGGCAGGCACAGTCTTGGCAGCCAGGAGCTTCATCATAGGAACGGACTTCGTAGCCGTACAGAAGCCAGCGTGGACGCAGATGTCCTTGGGTTGCTGAGGACAGAAGCAAGAGATTACTTTAGGATACAAAGACCAGAGAGGAAGAAAACTAAAAATATTGCATGCTGTTTGCATAATGTGTGTTTATAATCTGCATAGAATTCCACATTAGCACCCATGCAATATGCATATGATTCAGAATATATAATAAAAAAATAAAAAAAAAACCTAATGCAGCCATCTTTTACCATTACCAAACACACTGGAACACACACCCATAGTGGCAAAGTGTTTACATGTGCAGTGCTGACTGTAGCATCCAACAAGGTCATCCACATTCATTACAAAAAACTCTCTTAGGGCCGTGACACACCAAGCAGATGGTTGGCCATTTTCCTGGTGTCTAGTGTCTGGGACTGGTAGTTGGACCCCTGTCTGTACATTATACTACACACCAATAATGTATATTATTATTATTATTATACTGCAGACCAAATGTTAAGGAATTAGCTGACGTTTACTTTTACACAGATGCAAACCTATGCGCTAGCTGGCGCTTGGCTAAAGTCTTTGCGATGTGTTCAAGTGCAACTTAATGGCCAAAATACAGACGACGTGATCCACATTGTTATTTGATGCTGGCTTGGTGTGTCCGTACCTTTAGTTTACTCGTTTGCGTAAATTTAGTTGTGAGGTTCAAGCGCACATCGTCCAGTCAGAGCATACTATGAATGACAGCATGCTCGTTTGATGTGAAGCAACAGTAGAAGTTCTTACTGTAGCCTTTAAGTGTTTCCGTAAAATGCCTTGTCCCAGTGTTAAGTCATTAGCCAAACAAGCGTGTTCAAGAAAGTAGCCTTTCTTACAATTAGATCCCCATTCACAATTCACATGCGTCTCTACTGAGTCAGGTGGGTAGTGCTAGGAGTGGACAGCACAAGAAGCAAGAGCTAAGGGTTAAAAAGCTACAGGCTGAACAGAGAGTGACCTACCTGTTCCTGGGGAGCGGCATACAAAACCCAGAGCAGGAGAAAACAGAGCAGAATGACATGGATGGAGAGGAGAAAAGTAAAGGAACACAAGCGGGAAAAAAAGTCAGAAGAATAAATTGAAAGAAAAAAAAAAAGAGAGAAGTAAGCAATTGAAAGCTTTGAGTTAACTGAAGTCAGCAGGCCAGGTGGCGCTTTGGGACTGAACATGGGCTTAGCACAACCAGTGTGTACACATTAGTTCTGATGGCAGTCACTGAGTATTAGATCATAATGACTATTCAAATGTGCAAACAAAAGGCTTTCCTTCTTTGAATCAGTGAAGCACATAATGTGGGGGTGTCAGAAGACTTACCATGGACATGAGCTGCTCAATAACGAGGGTACCATACTGGCCAACATACTGCTTGCACTGCAATGAAATTAAACACAGTTAATATATAGCATAGGCTGGAAAACCAACACTTAATCCATGCAGGACGCTCACCATGTCAGACATGCCTGGCCCCAACAGGTCACACTGGCTCTCAATGTTTGCAATAAGAGTGTTGATGAATGTGGAGTTGGCCTTGGCTTCGGCTTGAGCGTCGGTCAGAAACTTGATGCAGTCCTGGCAGACTGTATCACTTCCCTACAAGTGAGAGGTGTAAGATTCAGAGCCAAACATAGACATAGACAATACCAAACAGGAGGCGGAGAACAAGATGCTGTTCACTAGGGGGAATAAACAGCGTACCTGCAGTGGAGTCTCTTGTTTGGGGGTCTCCTGCTTGGGGGCCTCCTGCTTGGTGGACTCCTGGGGATAAAGGAGCTCAGGAATATTGAGGAGGAAGGGAGACACTTGCTGGGAGAGGTCAACCAGAGGGATTTCATTTGACACGAGCTGCTCCTCGGCATGAACCGCAGCCAGGGCCGCCTGCTGAGATGTGCACAGACCCATAGCTCCACACACCACACCAGGATCCTCCTGGAAAAAAAAAAAAAAAAAAAAAAAAAAGAAAAACACAAAACATTAAGTTACTTTGAAATGCCCTCTCTTCAACTTCCCCATTTGGATGAGGAAAGTCTTCTGTATACAGGGTGTTGGTCGCAATCAGACGTAAAAAAAAAAAAAAAAAAAAACTCAACAGGCTGCAAGCTTCTAAGTGAGGTAAGCAATCCTTTCATTGTGTTACTTTAAATTTACGCAGTAATCAATCAGAATTATTTATTTATTTTTATATGTATATGTATATATATATATATATGTGTGTGTGTGTGTGTGTGTTTTTAAAAAATTAAGTTTTGTTCATACAGAGTTTATCAAGAATTGTCTTTCATTTTCACAGTTGCTGTAGCTGGTGAGAGCTTAGACAAAGACAACTAAACCAAAGGTTCCCAGTCATGAGGTTTAGTATTACACAATACCTTCTCTGTTCCCATCTAGACTTAAACTCACTTCCCCATCAATAGCCCTATTTGAGCGCATTTGCACTTTGCTCACACAGCCACTTCTGTTTTACCCGGTTTTCAAGCCAAGAGGAAGATTGGCCGTTTACTTAACATTCTCAGATGAAAGAGAGGAATAAACTGACAGACAAACCGAACTACATCATGCTTTACTCAGACTTCTGGTGGCCTCGGTGTTTTGTTAAATATGACAACCCAGAGCAATCACCACCGTGTTTCCATCTATATTTAAATAAGTTAAAGGTGCTCACCAATTCTCCAGTGATGATTCCAATGATGACGGGAAAGTAGTCATCCACAATCTCCTTGCACTGTGCACTCAAACTTTGTTCAGGGAGGAGCTGGCAGGCCTTCTCCAGATACCCCAGAACCTCAGACTGCATTAACACAGATATGTAGAGCTCAGTCCGGGCAAGGCGGAAAGCAAGACGTTTATCAAGGATCAACTCAGAATTTTCTTTTCCCCGTCTTACCTCAGTTGCATTTTCCTTAAGTATTCTCTCCACCACCATCAGCACCTCTTTACACAGGTCACATGGCACTGATTTCTGAGGCCAGACAAAATTTAAATAATGTACATGTAAGTGTACAGAATGCAAATAAGAAACTCATGCTTTTTTCTTTTTTGAATGGCAATGAATAAAAGAAAAATCCAAACTCACCATCTGTGGCTTGTTCCACACGTTCTGCTGGCAGTGAGTGACGGCCCCGCACAGAGAAGCGGTCTTTACATTCTGACACCAATAGGGGGGGCCACGAGCACACTGCTCCGTGCCCAGCAGAGGGGTTGCAACAGCTGAGAAGAAGACAAAAAAAAAAAGATTTCATAAATGATACCGTTTTAGTGTAACAGCACAAATGGAAATGGGAAACTGGGACTTCTGCATTTGTTTCTCCATCATCAGAAAACCAGTAAACAGTAACTTTCTCTTATCTTGTAGTTCTGGAAAGGCTAGTTTAGTGGAAGTTAATTTTTTTTTTTCATCGTGCCTTGTGATTCTTCCCCTAGAAGTGTATATTAAAGATTGGCTTCCTCAAAACAAAAAGGGAGGAAGTTGATGACAAGCTGATAGAGATCATCAGGTTTAATTTTAACAACACTGGTGAGAAAGAAGACAGAGCGTCAATCTAAAGTCTGTCAGCGGAGTTTCAAGAAGCCTTTAATATTTAATAAAGGTTTATTTTCATGTTTCAGTAAAGGCATTGACTTGTCAATCACCCCTCAGTCAGTCATAGTCATCTCTTACACCAGCTTTGACCTGACAAGTCAGCCTAATAAAGTGGTTCCTGACACTTCAAGTCGTGACCCCTTCATCCTTGTGAAACATCCCAGAAAAGAGGTTTCTTTTTGCCCTTAGGTGCAACTGGCTAGATCGCTTCAAACATGATTGCTAAGAAGCATTTGCATATGCCTTTGAATTAGGTTTGGTCATCAGTACATACCAATCTGTAACTGTAAACTGTATATGAAAGGGGAAGTTGTTATTTGCATAGGGACCACGATTGCAGAAGTGAGCATTAGTAAGTAGAATAAATATATTTATTTCTTTTGGGTCCAAGAGGACATTCAGTTGTTCTCTTTTAGTGAAGTGAAATAAAGAGATGTGGGAAAGTACCCAGCAGACTGAAGCAATGCTTTCGTTTTTCTCTGTTAATCTTTGATTAAGAGACTGCTACAGATCTCTTCACATATCTAAAAAGAAAAAAAATAATAAATAAATACAACACTATAAAAACTATAATGGCAGTGACAGGTTGGGTTGCCGCCTCTGTCCTGTTCCACAGGCAGGTTGAGGAGATTTCAGGCCATAAGACAACGCCTCCCTGTGAGTAACCAGCTGGACTGTGGTCATTGCTGATACTACTGTGTCTTTGTGTGTGTGTGTGTGTGTGTGTGTGTGTTTATAATAACTTAAATATCTTTCATATTGGTTCCTAAGTGATGAAGCTACTGGATACTGAATTTCCCTAGGGACAAATAAAATATCTATCTATTAATAATCTTATATATGCATAAACAGGCTACGTTATTAAGGATATTAACTGTTCAAGATACAAGAGTCACCCGAGGCCTGTGTATGGACTTTGGTGATAACATCCAAGGAACCTTCAGCCGCCCTCCGTAGCTCACTCCCACCCTCTACATGAGTCACATGAGCAGTCTGACAAAATAACAAGCTGTTCCCATGAAGACAGACTGTTCCAGCGAGGGCTGACGTCTCTGCACACGGTTTTAAAGAACGCAGTAGTGCAGTGTGTTTACAGCCAACAACACACCACAGCTTCAAACTGTTGTAAAAATTTCCAACAGACAAAGAGTTGTTCGAAAACAGGAAAATGGTTTTCCTTGAACTCAGACAAATTCATTCTACGCGTCTCCGCTGACTCACTTTTCTATGACTGTAGTCATCAAAAACTGAGTGATCAACATCATCACATGACAAAGTGAAGCACAGACCTATTTAAATGACATTCAGCCTAGATTGGTCAGCATCAGCAGATGAGGGATGTGCAACATTTTAATTTTATCAAGCTCCACATTACTAGAAAGCACACGTTGAACAATGTGACTTAACTTGTGGCTGAGGAAAAATCTTCAAACTAATGCATGCAATTGTGTGGAAATGCAAAGAAGTCATTACCTCAAATACGGTTTTAATCAGAAGCCTGAGGGAAGCTAAGCACTAAATACACAAAACACAAACGGCACATTATGAAGGAAAACACATTTCTAAAGGGCTACCAGATAGCACGGCTGCCCTCCCTGATAAGAAGTAAACAAATGACATGCACGTCTGATCCATATTCCAAATGCCACAAGACCAAGCCAACAATATGTAACAGTATAAATAGACAAGTGGTGTGTGAGCTATGCATATCTCCATGAGGGCAGAGATAACCAGTAGATTTCACTGACCCAGTTTGGTTTAAACATGAAACCCTAAAACAGGGCCATAAAACCACTTCGTGATAACAGTCAGCAAGGAGACAAATGCATGTTCAATTATAAAAAATATACAGTCCGATGACATGCTGAAATGAAAACGGGTCATCGTGATTAAAACTAACGTTATACAACTACAGCAAAAGGTCAGCATCATAAACGGGGAAACATGTCCGATTAGAAAACACTAACCGAAACCGATATGTAAATTAGCTAACGTCGGTTAGCTCGTTTAGGGACTGTCCGGCTAACTTTTGTAGGTTCTTGTTGATTGCCAAGAATTACAATTACGAGAACAAAGTGTTTATCTTGGGCTAACGCAGTAGTAAATACATATTTAGTGAAGTTGGTCAACTTGTGTCGGGTAGCTTTAGCCGAGCCGTTACTAAGGCCAACGGGCCAACAATAACGCCTCTAAACCACAACGCCACACGGTTAATAGCAGACTAAATACTGCCTGTATTTAGCGTTAACATCATTTCAACAAAACACTACGACCAAACGATTTATTTTTTATGATCAAACAGTAGATAGAAACCTGCGACCACCATTAAAAGTGGACTTGTTTACCAAAGCTAGCGCCACTTGAAACGCTTCCGCTTCCCGATGTTGAAACGCAGTTCGTTACACAACCAAATAGCTCCTCAGCGTGAAAACAACAACCTGTCCTAACCACGTTCAAAATCATGTAAAACGCATTTTTTTATTTTGTGCTTCTTTCGAGAGCCGACGTTACCTGTAGACACGAAAAGGAGAGTTAGGAGCATCATGACTCCGCTGTTTTCCGGCTGGTCTGTTTGGGTGAAGCTGATCTGAGACTAGAGCACTGCAATGCAGAACGAGGGCGTGTTGAGCCTTTATGGTGGCTCACAGTCAGGTGACTCCTCCACCAGACATGTGACTGCTGCTCAGTCAGCAGGGCAGCAGGGGTCACTACTTCCAAAGAGGAGAAGATCAAGAGCACACACATGTTCATATAACAATAATATATCTTACAAATTTCATACACCATTTATACTTGCAGTTAGCGTCAAACCAGAAGTGTATTAAGCAGTAAGTGCACGTAGCATAAATACTGTATAGGTATATAAGCAGTATAGTACAGGTTGTTTTTCGTAGCATTTGGATTTACAGGAGAGTGAGCAAAATATACACAATGATTGGCTGAGGTTCTATGAATAATATATATATCTGGATTTGCGCGTGAAAAGGAAGTAGACTATGAACAGGAATTGTAACATAGAAAATGTGGATAAAGTGAGCATTAAACAGTGCATGAATAATGACCAGTAGCTACCTAATGTTAGTAAACTAGGGCAATATTTGTTATGCAACAAATTATAATAAGTATAATATAAGTAAGTATAATATATAAGTGTGTGTGGTTTACTTCTACGTACTCCTTTTTTGAACAGATGGGCTGTGTCTCTGTTAATGTTTTTTTGTTTTTGTTAGTTTTATAATCATATTTTCTTTTGTATGTATAATGTTCATAAAGTTCGACATAAATTTAATTTATTCATATGCTTACGTGTTTAATTTATACATATATATTGTGAATATGCAGATATCTATACATTTATTTTTTATTTTTTTACTTTTTGTTTACTCGTGATTCCCCTTTCTATGTAAAGATGCTACTGGATCACCAATGCCAACAACTTTTGTAAATTTGTTCATAATGATAATTATGTACATATGTTGATTACACTGTTTTCCATTTTATTTTACTAGTATGTTAAAATAATATTTGTATAGTAATCCTTATTTTTTTATACTTATTTTTTCATTCTAATTTTAATCTAATCTTATTTTCTTTCACCTTTATTTTTACTTGTGGATTTTAAGAGTGGTTCTTTTATGTGCAACTGTGACCAAGTAATTTCCCTTGTGGCTCATTAAAGTATCTGTCTATCTATCCAAGTGCTATGCATAGTAATCTGTGAGTTTTTAAGTGATGATATCCGAAGTGGATTCGTTATGTATGGTATGCCGAGTGCTTGTGCATTGCTGCTGCAACAGTGAAATTCCCTACTCAAAAATTAAAAAGTATCTAAGTGCCATGAACATCCAGTGGTGCTAATATAACTCTAAATAAAATGTATAGTTATCTTAAAAGGCACTAAGAATAAATAGTGCTTTCTAAACACTGAAATAAAACAGTTAAATTGTCCATAAAAGCACAGATTACCTCTATGTTGAGATTAAACCTGACCCAGACAAAGCTGAATTACTCAACATACAACGTGAAGGCATTTATGCTGTGTAAGGTAAAGACAACTAACAAAGGTCACCAGTACTAAGAAAGTTCCCAATAAACGTAAGTTAACGTTGGATCTGTTAAAACCACGTAAAAAAAAAAGGTCATAAGTGCAAAACCTACGACCGGAATAAAGGAATAAAATAGGGAACTAAAATTTTCTCCTCACATGATTGAACATCACGTGGAACATAATGTCATAAATCTTAACAATGAAAAATCAAAGACATTTACAATAGAAAAAAGTAGTTTATTGTGACATATGACATTTAAATTTAGGCCAACCACTGTAGAAAAGGTCAAGAGAGGAAGAATCACAATCTTCTGGATACGAGCAGTGAAAGTCTGTAAAACAAAAGGGAAGAAACATGACACACGGTTAAGTACACTCAGTACAGTGTGTTCCCATTAACAGAAGTTGAAGGACGCAGAGTTGTTACATTTTTATCAAATTTATATAACTATTGTATTAAACAGTTATATCAATATTTGATTTTTTTTTTAAAATGCTGTACTTCACTAATAATTTTTTTCATAAAGACCAAAAGTATTTCTGCCAAAAATGTGTAGATTTGTATTGTATTCCAACAGACAGACATGTGTTTCAGGTTGGTATAAAACAGTCACACTTGATTTAAAAAAAGGGCGTGTGGGGAAGCAAGCATTTTAAAAGGGAAAGCTGAGATTGATTTTAAGAGTTAGTTTCACAGTTATTCAAAAAAAATGTTGGCTTTAAACATTTTGGGGGAAAAAAAACACTTTTGGACTAGATGATTACAGCTGATGTTGGTAATGAAAATTATGCAAAATTTTACGAGCCACAAATCTCGCTTGTGCACGCAAGTGAAACGTGGTATTTTACCATGACATTAGCAAACAGGATGTGATACTGAAAAATCTTCTGGTAAAAATACTGCAAGTCTTTCTCCAGATTTATACTTTTAATGTGCCTGTCACTGAATCACCAAGTCCATTCATTTTTTCAATTCAACAGATATTGCAGCCTATATTACTCTCCGTAATACACATTAACAGTTTTTCATCACAAAGAGACTATAACATTTTACCATTATTTACATTACTTCTACTACCTGTGGTCATAATCTTAAACCTAAAACACCTAAGCAGTTCAATAATTTCTTCCCAAAGCAGCCTTTGATTGAGACGAGCGTATCCATCCACACTGACAGGGAGATTTTTCAAGTTTTATTTTACCCATCAGTGATATTTAGCAGTACAACAGAAAAGTTGCAGTGTATTAAAGCTACAGTAAAGAACTTTTGTCCCCCCTTCTGGCCGTGAGAGCCATTACACAAACTGTTTACGCGTGTTGTATGATGTCTAGCTCCAACAATGGCAAGAAGCCACACCTGCCTTTGGGGTAATCCATCCTCTGAATTGAAAGTTTGATTTTAGCTGTGGCATCAGAAACAAGGTTTCTATTCCATTGCTCCTGACCAGCAACCCAAGTTACATTAGTAACTCTTCAAGTATTCTCTTCACGCACCTAATCGATGAAACTCTCCATGCATTTACAGTTTAATTAAGCATGATCTTAATTAAACTATTGGTCAAATACCTGGTGAACATAATTAGTTTTATGTCGTAGATTAAAATGCTGTATATTTTGGACTTAAATCATCAGTTTGATATTTGCCTTCAATTATAACAGGTGTGTCTTTGGTTGTCTATTTCACTAAAGAATCTTAGTAGTTTACAGCAGCACAACAGCACCGTGTGGTTTAATTTACTGATGACACCTGGTCCATTCCTTACATTGAGTCAGTGTTGGGGGCCACAGCATTTTCTATCGGGGACCTGGTCGTCCTTCTTCAGCACGGTGGGCCTCACCACGTCGATATCACGGTGAAGGTGATCCTGTAGCTCAATGAGGATATTGGGAGCCGAGTAGAAGTCAATCAAAAAGTAGGCCCCTCTGGTGTGCCTCTCGTTGTGTTTGGTCATCTTGTAGGGCAGCTGTCTCTCTCCAAGGTTCTCCAGGTTTCTCACAACGGCGCCCCGCTCCATTAAAGTCTCCACTGTCCGCCGCAGACAAGCCGCCATCTCCGGCCGCTGCATCGCCTTCAAGATGAGGGCCAGCTCGTACCGAGGCATAGCTCTGGTGAAGTGATCCCAAACACACGCTTTCAAGTTACCTATCAGTAGGTTGTCATTGCCACTGTGCTCAGTTCAAAGGCGGCCATGTTATTATACCACGAGGGACAGAGACGATGACGTAAAAATCAAGCGCCGGACTTGTCAACAATAACTTTGACTAAATGCGAAAAATAAAAGAACGACGAATACATCTGAGAAACCGAAGCAGTAAATAAATCTAATTTAATCACCGTAATATTTTATTTATTATTTAATTTTATACGTGATGCGTAAATCCGTATATATATACACGAGCTGCCGCATTCAGGCTTGTCAGACACGTCAGCGCAGCCGCCATCTTGAGCAGGGATTCTGACCAGCGGTCAGGTCGCAGTCAATGCATTTGACTGACAAAGATGTCATACTTTTATACTGTTTACGGATGTTTCCGTGAAAGAAACACCCATACCAAGCAACAAAAAACATTCTACAAGTGACAAGATTTTTTAAATATGCTGCCCCGCGCAAGAAATACAGTAAATGTATTATTATCAGCCTAAATCCTAACAAGGTGCGTGTGCGCCTCCAAGATTACTAGATTTTTATGCTACATTGAGGCTAATCTTTAGAATCAGAATCAGAAAAAAAAATATTTATCCCCTAAGGGCAATTAAGAGGGCGAAGAGAGGTACATAAAAATAAGAGGAAGAGAGCGGCGGTACGGTGGTAAACGCAAATTCATCCCAGCGAGAAGGCTCGGGTTCGAGTCAAGCTCGAACCTTGTTAGGATGTACCCTGATAATGATACATTTCTACTCCGGTTTAATTATTATGTTGACGTGTTTGATAAATACAAATCTGACGTGAACTGCTGCAAAAGTAAGTGCACTTCCGGGATTACTACATTATCATGCTACATTGAGGCTAATCGTGTACAACTTGTACTGCCACAACATTCCACTTCAGTATTTTTTGTACATCTTAACGAGTTTCGAGTCAAACCTTAATAATAACAATAATAAACTTTAATGATACATTTTACTCCGGTTTAATTATTATGTTGACGTGTTTGATAAGTACAAGAAAGAAATCTGACTTCCGGGATTACTACATTATCACGCTACATTGAGGCTAATCTTGTACAATTTATACTGCCACAATATTCAATATTTCAGGATTTATGGTATTTACTGTGATTCTGGTACGGGCGGCACAGCGGCATGGTGGTTAGCACCAATGCCACCCAGCGAGAGAGTCCGGGTTCGAGTCCAGGTCGAACCGACGGGTTTATCTCATATGCGGGTGGAGTTTGCATGTTCTCCCTGTGTCTGCGTGGGTTTCTCCCGGATACTCCGGTTTCCTCCCACACCTCAAAGACATGTTGTTAGGGAAAAGTAAAATAAAACTTTTTTTTTTTAATTATTTATTTACTTGACCACTTGACAGATGTGTTGCAAAAGTATGTGCACCTACAGGATTACTACATTTTTATGCTACATTGAGGCTAATCTTGTACACAACAGCCTCCCAGCCAGAAGGTCCGAGTTCGAGTCCAGCTCGGGCGGCATCCCCGAACCGTGTTAGGATGTACGCTGATAATAATACATTTTACTCTCGTTTAATTATTATGTTGATGTCTTTGATAAATACAAGAAAGAAATCTGACGCGAACTGCTGCAGAAGTAAGTGCACTTCCGGGATTACTACATTATCATGCTAGATTGAGGCTAATCTTGTACGCGCGCAAACACACACACACACACACACACACACACACACACACAGTATGTTCATCAATGTGAATATAAAAACGATTAATCAAATCAGTTAAATGTAAACGTTAGTGCTCTTTATTCAGAAAACCTTCATGTCACATCTACATTTCAGGGTCTGGTTATTATTGACACAGATTAAATGTTAAATATAAATATTTCAAAACATATCACCACAGTAACAGTGTATAGACGCGTGTACGCGTTTAGACGTGAATGTGTACACGCGTGTACATGCGAGATACATCAAATTAAACACGTTCATAACAGTTAAATAATATATAAATAATATATATATATTATTTAACTGTTTTATATATACATTATTGTTATTATTTAACTGTTATATATACTATTTAACTGTTATGAACGTGTTGAATTTGATGTATCTCTAAAGCTAACTAAAGCTAATATACATTAAAGCTAATATGCATTAAACTACCTTATCTTATTACAAGCTTATAAGCTTGATAAGAAAACAATGAATGTATGTATATACATCAGCTCACTTGTGGAATGTTTTTTGTTGCTTGGTATGAGTGTTTCTTTAACGGGAGCGTCGGTATGAGGCATAAAAGTCTGGCATCTTAGTCAGTCAGACGCATTGACTTGAGTCAATCCCTGCCCAAGATGGCGGCCGCGTTGACGTGTCTGACGAGACTGAATGCGGCATCTAGACAGATAGATAGATACATCTAGTGTATATATCTATGGGTTTAGGCATTACGTATAAAATAATCAAATTAAATAATAAGTAAAATATTACGGTGATTAAATTAGATTTATTTACTAGTTCGGTTTCTCAAAGTCATTCGTCGTTCTTTATTTTTCGCATATAATTATTTACAAGTTATTATTGACAAGTCCGGCGCATGATTTTTACGTCTTGTATATATGTCTATGCGTAAACCAATAAGTCCGGAAAATATGCTAGCTACAGAGGTCTCACTCTAACCCAATTTCCAGGAACCAAAATATTTTCTAAATCCAAAGCTATAACATTTATAAATGATCTTTTAATTATAATGCTCATTCTCATTATATTGCTTTGTAATAATACATTTGGGTATTAACTTTACAGTAAATTAAATGATGAGTTCAGTTCAGGGCGTCTGTGATATTTTTTTTTCCCAAAGTGGAGTGAACTATCTTATGCTGGGTGTATATTTTCACCTCGTTTTTTTGAGGCGCCTGCGCACTTGTCCACAAGATCCGGAAACCTCCTTCCCTCTCAGAGCGAGCGTGGTGAAGATGGCGGAGCAAAAGTCTGTTCCCAGTGATCTGTACAAATCCGTTTATTCGTTTTTGCTTGAAAACAAGTTCACCAAGGCTGCCCAGCAGTTCCTGAAACAGACGAAAGTCGTAAGTAGCCCGCGTTGTCACTCGTAGGTGTTGTTCGCTACCCGGTGCTTTGACGCGAAGTTAAGACCGACTGCATGAGGGTTAAATACCTATAGCAACGCTATGGAGAGCGTCCAGTGAGGTCAGCACGTGTGTCGCACACGTTGATAAGAGCTGCCACATATACTGGACCAATGAATGCTCTGAATTATGATTGAGAATCATTCAACTCTTGCCTGTAAACGTGGTCACAAGTAGCTATTAAATTGTGTTAATACTCTTTAAATGTGCTGAGAGAAAAATGGTGAAGTTATTTGTTCACGTGTGTCTCTACAGAATCCACAAGACCAAAATGAAGAGAGCCTCGTCAACATCTACAACTTCTGGATGAAGTGAGTTATTTCGATTTAATTTCTTTTAATTTTGTTTACCCCACTATGACTAAACATAAAAATAGCTTTTGTCCTAAATTTTGCCACTCTGTCATTTAATTGTTGCTCTATTCTACATTCAAAACCTGGACCTAAGTCTTCTTGTTGGTGAAAACGTTAGCATATTGTGAACATGGTTAAGCCTCTTGGGGTATATTTGTGTCAATGGGAATGTGTGAATGAAACTCACTTGACTCAAACAGATCTCCCGAAGCCAAGAAACGAAAAGCACCCGCTAAAGCTACAAATGGACCATCAGCCAAGAAAGCGAAAACTAGCAAGGAGAGCTCCAGCAGCGAAGATTCAAGCAGTGAGGATGAGGAGTCTGGTGCGAAACAAACAACTAAAGTTCCTGCAGGTAACACCGGCATAGATCACATAAAGTGTTTGTTGAATTTAGCCAGTAACAGACTGGATTACATTTGTCTATAATCTCCGTTCTAGCTGTCAAAACGCCACCTGCTAAAGCAGCGGCAGCTAAAGCTGAATCCAGCAGCAGTGAAGACTCCAGTGACTCTGAGGAGGAGAAGGCTCCTGCAAAGAGTCCTGCAAAGGTAGGACTCAAAGATGCCTGATGTTAATGTTCTCGCAAGGCTTGGCTTGTTGTGTTGATGTTAAAATGCAGTTTCTCTGTGTAGGCGCCTGTGAAACAACCTGTTGTTGCTGCTGCAGACAGCACTAGGAAAAAGGACAGCAGCTCTAGCAGTGAAGAATCTGACTCTGAGGATGAAAAGCCTGCCAAAGCTCCCGCACCGAGTGAGTTTACAGCCAGGACTCATTAACCTTTTATCATTTCCAGGGCGTATATTTAGGACGTACCCAGAGGAAATTGAATGCTGCTGATGAACATCTTGGAGCTCATGCATGGTTTTGGTTACTTCTGAAAGCCAAGGCTCTGAAGTTTCTATCACAAAAGTCAGAATCACTCTTAGTGGTAATGTTCTTGAGTAATCAAAGTTGGCGCACAGTTTACAAAAAAAAAAGAAAAAACAAGAAGTTGTTGTTGGATTCGACTGTTTTATTTTGTTTTGAAAAAATGTGTTGGTTGAATCCTACCGTGAATTACATCAGTGTAATCAGAAGAAAATGACGTATTTCGTGCAGCATTTACTCAAACACAACTAGTGTACAGAGTTCAGATTGGTTAAAAAAAACTGCTCTCCCGTATACGGCCCACTGAATGTTAAATGATTAATACTGTTATATTTTAACCGTACTAGTTAAAATAAAGCCCCTCCTGGAAATGTACCCATTGTCTAATTAATTATATTCATTGATGAATAATAGAAGCCACAGCAGCAAAAGCGGCTGTTCCTGCCAAAGGTGCAGCTCAGAAGAAGCAGGAGAGCAGCAGCAGTGAAGACAGCTCCTCGGATTCTGAAGATGAAAAACCAGCCAAGGTAAACCAGAGAATTACATAAAACTGACAGCCTTTTTTTCCCACAGTTTATTATAACGTAGAGCAAACTGATTTACGCGTCAGCTGTAATGGTAGCAGAAATACATACTGCTGGCATTGACAATTTGCTTCATGTGTCACACCAGGCCCCAGTCAAACCGGCTCCGGTGAAGAAAGCAGCAGCAGCACCAGCAGCTGCTGCTGAATCAAGTAGTGAAGACTCCTCATCTGAAGATGAAGCTCCTCCAAGCAAAAAAACCAAAGCTGGTGTGTTTTTGTTTTCTATTTACAAAAATTATTGAATGCCCTATTGCCTAGTAGTAAAAAAAAAAATGTGAGGCACATGGAACCTCAGAGAACAAGCATTGTCGTTTATTTTGGAGGACATCTGCTTTGCTCAGACTAATGGTAAAACCAATTTATTGGTTTGCTGTGGTCACAATGAAGGCAAAGCTGCATTTTAAATTGTCTTGTTTTGGTTGGATCCTTTAAGCTTTGCCCGTATAGAAGCCTCGTGTGTGACCTAGCTTAAGACAAAATAAGGCCTGATAACATCTGATTTAGTGGTCCACTTCAGACTGGAACAGTCTGTGGTTTAAAATATTGCTCATCCGCTACATTTGTCATGTCAGGACCATACAGCGCAGTCCCTCCTCCTGCTTCAATGCAGAAAGCTGCAGCCAAGCCAGCAGCCACCAAGGCAAAGGAAAGTGACTCTTCAGACAGCAGCGATGACAGCAGTGATGAGGATGAGAAGAAGAAAGTAGCAGGTAAGAGTTTGCCAAGGTTCTCAGTTTTGAAAACGTGGTGTTTTTTAATTTCAAGGCTAATAACGTTGTAATCCTCACAGCAAAACCTGCACCTGTAAAGGCGGCCCCTGCCAAACCTGCTGTGTCCAAACCTGCTGCAAAGAAGCAAGAATCCAGCTCAGACAGCTCTGGTAATTATCAGGGAGTTTGGTCAGCCCTTTTTTTTTTTTTTGCCTTCGTGAAGCGATGCTGGATGTGAGACAAATGTTCTTTTTCGTGCTCGTGTCATCCTAGATTCAAGCTCAGATGAAGAGGAGGCCAAGAAGCCTGCAGCTAAAGTCACACCTGCTAAAGCAGCTCCAGTTAAAGCCGCCCCAGCTAAGGCTGCACCTGCTAAAGCAGATGACTCGGATGAAGACTCGTCTAGTTCAGAGGAGGAAGAGGAGGCGAAGAAACCTGCAGCAAAAGTGACTCCGGCTAAGGCCACTCCAGCTAAATCGACACCTGCCAAGACTACCCCAGCTCAGAAAGCCAAGAAAGATGAATCCTCTAGCTCAGGTAGGAAATACCAGATTGTGATTTGTTTTAATTCAACTGTCCCTGTCTGTTTGACTGAGGCTAATACTCACCAAGAACGATCAGTTATGATTATTAACCCTGTCTCATGCTCTTGTCTGTGTTGGTCTTTCATCCCAGATTCAGACAGCAGCTCTGAAGACGAGGCTCCAGCGAAACCTTCCACTAAAGCTGCCGCCCCTCCGAAGCCTGCTGCTGCTTCTAAACCTCCGGCCAAGGCAGCAGAGAGCAGCTCTGACTCCGAGGACTCCTCTGAAGATGAGGACAAAGCAGCAAAAGCTAAGCCAGCAGCTAAAACGGCTACTCCAGCTTCAAAACCCGCTACCCCTGCTGCAAAGCCCCCAGCAGCGGCAGAGAGCAGCTCCGACTCTGACTCCTCGTCTGAAGACGAAGAGCCAGCCAAGAAAGCACCGGCTAAAGTTGCATCAAAGCCTGCAGCCAAACCTGCAGCCAAACCTGCAGCTAAGCCAGCCGCTGCAGAAGAGAGTAGCTCTGACTCTGATAGCTCATCTGATGAAGAGCCAGCTGAAGCCAAGAAAACGCCGGCTAAAGCTGCTACTCCAGCTTCAAAGCCTGCAGCTAAACCAGCCGCTGCAAAAGAGAGTAGCTCTGATTCCGACTCTTCGTCCGAAGACGAGGAGCCAGCAAAAGCAAAGAAGACACCGGTTAAAGCTGCCACTCCAGCTTCAAAGCCGGCTACTCCTGCAGCTAAACCTGCAGCTAAACCAGCCGCCGCAGAAGAGAGTAGTTCCGACTCAGACTCTTCATCTGAAGACGAGGAGCCAGCTAAAGCAAAGAAGACACCGGTTAAAGCTGCCACTCCAGCTTCAAAGCCGGCTACTCCTGCAGCTAAACCCGCCGCTGCAGAAGAGAGCAGCAGCTCCGAGTCCTCCTCCGAGGATGAGGAAGCACCAGCGAAAGCTAAGCCGGCAGCGACACCTAAACCCGCCACACCAGCTTCGAAGCCCGGTACTCCTGCAGCGAAGGCCAACGCAGCAGCAGAAAGCAGCTCTGACTCCGACAGCTCAGACTCTGAAGATGAGGCAGCCAAGCCTGCCGTGAAGAAGCCAACCCCGGCGGCAGCCAAGAAGCCTGCAACCGCTAGCGCCGCTAAGCCTCCCGCAGACTCCAGTGACGACAGCTCCAGCGACGAGGAGGAGGAACCCAAGAAGGCAGCGCCAGCATCAGCATCCAAGCCTGCAGCCAAAAAGGCGGCCGCAGCCCCGGCAAAGAAGGCTAAGGAGAGCAGCTCAGACTCCTCGGATAGCTCCGATTCAGAGGCAGAGGCTCCCCCCGCAAAGCCCGCACTCACCAACGGCAAGGCAGCTACTCCCAAGGCGGGTGCCGCAAAGCCAGCAGAGTCTTCATCATCCAGTGATAGCAGCTCCGAAGAGGAGGAAAAAGCCAGTAAAAGTACATCCAAACCTGCCACACCAGCTGCAACCCCTAAGACAACTTCAGCGGCTAAACCTAAAGAGAGCAGCAGCTCCTCCTCAGACAGTTCATCAGATGAGGAGGAAGCAGCGCCGCGCAGAGCAGCCACTGCACCCTCCACCCCCACAGCAAACAGTAAGTCTAAGACACACTCGTCACATCTAATTTCATGCAAATTGGGTTCAGAATTGTAACTGTTTAATCTCATTTTTGCCTCAGGTACTAATGGAAAGAGAAAAAGAGATGAAGAATCATCAGAAGAGGACGAGGAAGAAGTAAAGACGCCAAAAAACAAGAAAGAGGTTAA
Organism: Mugil cephalus; assembly: GCF_022458985.1. NCBI lineage: Eukaryota > Metazoa > Chordata > Actinopteri > Mugiliformes > Mugilidae > Mugil > Mugil cephalus. Next base: position 10,017,656 of record NC_061782.1, read on the forward strand.
GACGCCGCAGACTTTCCCTAAAGCCAATAAGAAGGTGAGACTGGAACTATGTCACAGTGTGAGGAAAGTTACAGCTCCTGGATGGAGTCACTCAGCTTTTTCGAGCTATGCTTAAAATTTAACTCTGTGAATGCGGCCCTTATCCCAGTTTACATGCAACGGAGAACATCGAATAACAGACGAGAACATGTCCTCCTCCTCCACACTAGGTGGCGATAGGCGTCTAGTCAGTGGGTTAATACCATGTTAATACGGCCCCCTTTCCTTTGACCTATTACGTCATATAATAAAAAAAAAAAGTAATTCATACATCAGACCAGCATTTCTAACAACAACTAGAATGGTAATAGTTCAGCTTCTTTGTATCTCGTATGTAATGTGCGCGCTAGTTATGGTGCAGATAAGATGACGCTATCCCTCCGGAGGTTCTTTTCCTGGCTCTGTTTACCTTCTTCTTCTGCGACTGGCTTTCTTGGACGTTTTTGTTCCGGGGTCATACACCAGTTAAAATCTGATTAAGTGTACACATGTCAAAAAAATCAGTTTCCAGTTGCATTATCTGGGTGTCTTCATCGGATAAGGAGAACTCAGATTTTAGTCAGAGTAACGTGTTTATATGCACTTAAGTTAAAGTCGGATTAAGGCAACAATTCTTTCTTTTTTTTCCACAGATTAGAAATAACTTTGTGCCTTTTTGTCTTGCAGTCTTCCAACGTACCCTTCCGCAGAATAGAAGAGGAGAAGGTGGAAGTGGATCCCCGTCTCGCGGACAATTCTTTCGACGCCAAGGTACGTTCCATAACCGAGCAGCACCGTTCTCCTGGACCGCCTTCTGTCAACCCTAACAATTTACCGTCAAACTTTTTCATTTCCAGTACGGAGCCAACGGCGACTGGGGCCAGAAAGCCAACGACGTCCTCAAGTTCACAAAAGGCAAATCGTTCCGCCACGAAAAGACGAAGAAGAAGAGGGGAAGCTACCGCGGCGGAGCCATCTCTACCTCGGTCAACTCCATTAAGTTCGACAGCGACTGAGGACCTGTCCCGCTCCCTCCCACCCGAACTGCACGGTACCTGTGTGATCAGGGATGTCGGTTATCGGCCCCTCCAACCCTCCTGTAAATAACCCCCCACCGCCCAGCAGAGCGCATTAACAGAAGACCTGTCGAGCTGAGCTGGATCTTTCAATTTAACTCTCCTTTAGTCCGTTATCCAATCAGTTTGTCCAATTTCTCATCTAAAGTAACAGTTTAGTGGATCTGTGGCAGCAGGGAGGACGTGACTGTGACATCACACTGCTCTGGTCGACATCCATGTGACGTTATTGCTTATAGCCACTGGGTGGCTGCAGGCCAGCAGATGATGGTAGAAAGCCAGTGTGCCTGTTGGGCCTTTTTGCTCGTTTTGACCTAAATGGGGAACGTCCCGTCATTATTTTGTAATTTTTTCATTTAGCTATGGAGAACAGCCATCCACGTTCAGATTCTTTGTGTTTAACTAATGGAAACCTGAAGTTTATCCATTTTCTTTTTTTTGGCCACATGTAAAAGTGGAGAGGGTGTTTGTTTTGGGCTTTACTTTCTCTTTACATTTCAAGAAACCATCAAGTAGAACAGTTTTATACCATGTATTTATTATGTTTTATTCCATTTCAACCTTTAGGACCTTGAATCATTTTTCCATGTTGATTTCAATAAATTTTGCTTTGCAAAATCTTTTCTTCTGACATTAGGATGCCCTTTTCATCTCTTTGTTTGTCAGTGGTATTCAATTAGTTGTTCGCAGACATAACTCTGAGCCATAGTAGCTTCCATTTACTGTATGATTTCTCCTGTGTACCACTGTGATTTTTATTCTTGTAACTGTAATTAAAGACCTAACAGTTTGAATGTGGGTGGGATCAGTTTCTTGACTTCGATAACATGCGCAGAAACGAGAAGGTCTGCGTTTTAATAAGCGTCCATGAATACCAAGCTGCTGCACGCTGATAGGAAACCAGCTAATAGAACTGGAAAGGCATCCACTCCATTATGTATTCCATCCACTCTGAGCTGAATAGTATCGGGCTGAATAGCAGCGAGAGGAAGCAGACTTGACATGTACCCACACCCTCAGAAAATTGATTCGCCAAATCCACTAGGTGGCAGTGGAGGACCTCTGTAGTCTTCTCACTCTTTCAATTAGCATACTGCTGAGAACACTTCTTTTTTTAGTTTTCAGAGTTGAAATAGGTTCATTAAACAGTTTTCCGTTGCACTAACAGAGCTGAGGCTCATCAGGGGATAAGCCACTAAATTAGAGCTGAAAGTTTAACATTTTGACTCCTCGGCCCTTATGTCCAAGCTCAGATGACACAATCTGGATCCATTTTCACATTTTCTACAAGATCCCCAAAGTTCACTCATCACTTAGAGCTCCAGCCCCCCCTCCCTCAACCCTCCAGAGGACAAGCAGTTACAGAAAATGAATAAATTTGAACTTAAGTCATGGTACATCCAAAAGAAAAGTGTTTAAAGAAGCAACTGGGACCTGGATGACTGGTATCCTAGTATCGCCAAAACATTTCCTTAATATATGACTAACCATTCTCATCGGGGTCTTTATTAACCTGCAAACATATTTCACACGTATGTCCGTTCCCCCTAAAACCTGCGAGTCCAGGCCTCTCGCCATCTGCGCCGCTGACTCCTGGGTGCTTCTGAACCTTTTAGAGTACGCCGCTGATGACACATTTTAATCAGCGCCCGTCACTCACAGGCCCAGTGAAGCGTTATTTGGCAGTCGTCTTTTAGCGTCGGCAGCAAAAAAAAAAGAAAGAAAAAAAACGTGGAGGATCTTGGATGTGAAAGGAAAGATTGGCGGATTGTATCAGAAAATTGCTACGTTACAAGTTGAGCCGGGGGCTGAGCCTGAGCGGGCCTCGGTGAAAAGCCGGTTGCTTGCATTTAGGCCGCCGCAGCTTTGACTGGCAGATGCAGCCTCGGTTTAAACTTTTTATCCCCTCGACTCCGAGCGCTCGAGTAGGCGGGCGGTGTGGTTCGGAGGGCGAATAATGGGGATGCACCATAGAGCAGGCGAGCCCTCTCTTTTTACCCTCGAAGAACAGCACTGTCCGTGAAGTTCGTGCGTGTGCACACGGCAGGGGGGGGAAAACATTTCCATGATTGTGCATGAACTGATTACACATGAGGAGCTGTTGACTTAGGGAGGAGAAGGGGGGGGGGGGAGCTCTGCAGTCAGGGCAAATAAAGCCTTAACTGTTAACCATTGAGCGTTGCTTCAGTGCTCGCTGAGCAGATACAGCCGACAGAGCGTGATTGCTTGAGGTTCACATGGAAGAGCTGCTGAGAAGCTGGAAGGAAGGAAGGAAGGAAGGGAGGGGAGGGGGGGCAACTGTAGACCTGTTACTGGGCAGAACTGTTGAGAGATGCGTGCTTTAGCCGAGAGAGGAGTCTTAGAAAGCAGTGGAAACAACTGTTTTGCTCTGTTGCAAGAGGTTAATTGACTAATTGTTTTATTGATTTAGGGTTGCAGCTGGCAAATAACTTGGTCTGAATGAAACTTTCAGGGGAAAAGGAACAGCAGCACCGGCAACTGAAATGTGCACGTTTGATTGTTTTCTCTGTTTTATGATATCAATAACGTTTCTTTGGGATATTGGGTTCTAACTGAAATCGGAAATCATAATGGGCTGTAAAACCGCTGCCGGGATAAACATTAGATTAGATGGTTCCTTCTCCAGAATAAATCAATGAAAACACACAAGGCTGCACACGGTGCTGCTTTTCTTAGCTAATGAAGCTAAGAAGAGGATCTGATGAACGGAGCTGATGTTTTGGGTTTTGGGGGATGTGGGGACGGCCTTCCTGTTTAATTGGCGCGCTCAACGTTCAAGCGAGCCTGGATGCAACGATAAAAAGCATTTTGATTTGGATGCCAGACGTTCGCTCCGGAATGGACACGGGCGAGGAATACCGATGAGAGGCCCTTCAACCTCATCTCCTGGCGAGCAATCGCTCCCGAGCGCCACATCCGTCTGTCAGTCAGTAATATGTGCAGGGGGGGGGGAGAGCGAGCCGGCTCGTCTCGGGCCGACGCGGCGCAGCGCCGTGCGCGGAGCGGCTGCAGGACAATCTCATAATGGGAAGCAGAGGCCGAGGCCTGCCCATCCGTTCCATTTCAATTAGACAAAACTGCTGAGCACTCGTGCACGTGCACACGCTGCCATCATATTATTCCTCCTGGCGCACGCTCAAACCCAATACAGTCAGCCGTGCATTCCTTTATTTTTTTTGGCTAAATTACACTGCATTTCATTACATGTGACAAATGACGTCCTCGGAGCCTCATAGATTAGTCTCAGTAACCCACCGTTGTGCTTTTTTTTGGAGTGAGAATGAGAACACAGCGGGATAAAAATCTAAATCTAAAACTAACAAGCACCATCATTAAAAAAAAAAAACAACCATAATCAGTTTTACATTATTAAAACATCTTTAATAGAGCACTTCTTTTAACATCCATTTTATGTAAAGTGTTTCAGTGAGCAGAAATAACTGGAAGAATACACACTTTGAACAGTACAGCGTAGAGCGGGGCGAGCATCATCCACCTTTTATGAGGCAAAATGTTGAGGATAAAGACGCAGCCTGAATGAAGCTGAACTGTGAACAATATTCCAGACTTCTCCTCCGTCCAACTTAAACTAACTAACTAAGGGTCTGCTGTCAGTACAGAACAGACGCAGGCAGCACTTATGCAGCTGAAGGTCGCATAAGATTGATTCCTCCTCTTGTCTCGCCTTTTGCTGTGAAGTGTTAAATAAAAAATATCAAAGTGCTGTTTTTAGCGTTGGCCGAACACAGTTAAAGGGCTGACGGTGCGTTCTTTCCTTATCGAATATGGGAAAAAAAATAAACATTGTACACAAACTTTATATGCATATTTCAAAATATATATAATTAATTACCCATGATGCCTTACAAAGACTGGCTCGAGAACCTTTGAAGACTGCACTGCGTCAGGATGCTTCAGCCACTATATCGACAGCTTGAGCTGCAGCAACATGCGTTAATGATTGATGGTGCGCCTCGGAGTTGCAGTGTTAATGAGTTTAATGCATTAATTGTCTAGTTAAAAACCTGTCGGAGGAGGACGCCTTTTGATCGCGCGTGTCGTCTTTCGCTCTATTGTGTCTTTGGTGTGGCGAAGTCCCAGGCGGTGTCCTGGGCGCACTTCCACATGGCCCGCACCAGCCGAGTGAAGCCCATGTCCTTGGGTTTCTCCAGCCCACGCATCAGCCGCTGCTTCATGATGGCTATAAACTCCTTATTACTGAGCTCCCCGTTCCCTGAGGAAGAGAGGGGCGAGGGAAGACGGGACGGACAAGAGGAAGGATGATGAAATAATAGAGGCGGAGGGAGTAAGAGGAGGAGACGACTTCCATTTATTGACGATCTCCACCTCTAGTGGCACCATTTGCCTTCCATAAATATTTACAGCGATGAGCCCGACAGCTACTTACCGTCACAGTCGAACAGAGCGAACACCACGTCGCACACGTGATCCGACAGCTCCACTTTGGCTACGGTGCGGGCCACCTGCTTCATGGTGACTGAGAGGAAGAGAGGGAGGGGATCAGATTCAGAGGTGTGGAGTGGACTCGCAGCCACGCGAGCCAGCTCATAAATTGCCCATGTGGAGAACACTGTGTGCGAGTCAAAATGCTTTCGGATCAATAAAAGGCAGGGTTTCCATTCAGCAGGGGGACTATCTGATGGACACGAGCGGGAGAAGGGTCTGAGAGGAGAAGCAGCATCTGAACATCCAGCAGAGAGGGGGAGCGGAGGAAAAGATGGAGGACGTGAGGCGAACAAAGGAAAATGGAAGAATTATTAGGATAAAACGATATTTTAGAGTCTTTTCTATTTTTGAACTAAAACTGAGATGAACTAAATCACATCTGACAAAATCCTCCCTGCGAGTGAGCCCAATCTAACCACCAACAATGCCCCCTTTTCTACCTTTAAGAAAGACCGTGTGAAGCTCCAGATTAAACACCCACACACGAGAGACTGCACTAAAAGGGCGTGAAACCATCAGACGTGAGAGCGAGATGAAAAAATAAGAAAGAAAAACTATAACAGAGCTCCTGAAGGCCTGAAAGGAGGGGTTTGTGTGGACGTGGATAATTTGCAGACGCACGCCTGGCACACGTACATGACTCGTTACCGCGTTGACACGCAGCTGAAACGAAGCGCACCTCTTACCAGACCCTCCACTCCCTCAATGCAGCAGCAGCAGCTGCTTCATCACTGAATAAGAGCTAATAGATGTGCACACAGCAAACATATGGAGGCCCACCGAAGCAATGAATCAAGGCGGTAAGTGATGGAAGCTTGGATTCATCAAACAATTGGCTTCTTGGAAAAGCTACAGGTCTGCTCTCACATTAAACTGACTTTCATTGTTACGATCTGATGGATGAATTCAGTAATAACAAGTGTCGGGGCAGTTAAAAGAAATGCGAGTAATATAATGACTGATTTCAGACTACGCGGTTAGTCTTCTTGAGAAATTGTAAAACCGTTTTTTTTTTTTCCAGCAGCACAACCAGCCGACTCTCTGTTATATGTGAAGTCTCAGCACACGAAGGTCTGTTAAACCCTGTTTATGTCATTTTACGCTGTAAACAAGGAGTAACCAGCCCGTTTTGACCCCCCGGTAACAAACTCTCTAATGTGTCCCATTATTGCGAGGCAAAATACAGACACGGGTTCGTATGGCGCAACGGAAAAATGCCAATTACTAACACGGTGAACACGGTGTTGTATTTCTGATGAAATTGTTGCAATTAACGCCCGCTGTAGCGTGTTGCTGTTACCCTGGCAACCTTAGGTGACACCATATCAGCCGGGTCTGAACTGGGGAGGATTACAATTTTAATACCAGTCTTACTTTGGAAATCAACGTTATAATGTTGTACTTGTATTGGTATGGCTGCTGCCATTAAGGAGTGTCGTTGCTATGTGGTGGGGGTGCCTGGTCTGGTCTAAGTAACATCCACATGAACGAAAGCCAGGTCCAAAAGTTTCCCAGCAGAACACTGAACTGTCCCAAGATGCTCAGCGTCATTCCCTTCTCCCGTCATAATGTTGTGGCTGATCGGTGTACGTCATTCCGATTAAGATAAAAATAACATACGGGCACGCGCTACGTGCAATAAGCAGGGCCGAGCTAGTCCACCATCTCTTTCGGTCTCCCTCACACACGTGCAGCAGAGGGTGCAGCTATTAATAATCTGCATTACTGAAGTATGAAGCGAACATCCACCCTTCACAATCATTTAGCTGCTCTGAGGCAGGTGATGTGACTGAAGACTGAGCTGCACTAACTGCATCGCGCTCATCCGCTACATCGTTTGAGGTAATGTAACTGCAAATGACCCCGCTCACAGTGTATTGTGAGAATATTTACTACTCGTCATTACTCCACGTTTTTACACAGTAATTAAAAGACAGTGTAGAAGAAAACTAAGATAATTGGAAAAGACAGGGGTTTTGACCATTAACGCACATTTGTGCTCAGTGGCTGGTGCACATCAGCTCTCACAGTGGGAGCGGACGTTAAAAATCCCTGACCCACGCACCATTACAGCCTTCTGATAAAACACACCTTCCCGGGTACTTAAGAGGGTAGGAGAAACCATTTAATGTCGGGTCAGTCCAGCCCTAACGGCGACGGCTCTGCCGCGTGTCAGCGGGCATCAGTAGGCTGCACCGTTGGTAGGAAGTGACCCGTCATGTGTGCATAAGTGGTTCGTGATTTAAATATGCACGATTCTGCGGGCCTGAGGGCGGGAGTGGAAGCTGAATGAATGGATGGATGGACAAACAGATGATAAATGGCTGCGCTAGGATTGGGAGCAAAGCCAGGCATAAAAAAAAAAAAGATGTGGGAAGCAGATCTGGCTGGCTGAGCGCTAACGGCTCTGAGAGGCAGAGGATGGGAGCGACAACAGTTAAGTCCAAAGGGGAGTAATTAAGGAGATGGAGAGAATGTCAAAGGAAAAGGGCGACTGTGGGTGTACCTTTATCTATCGAGGCTCCAGCCATGTGGTAGAAACTCAGCGCTGTGTCCACGTCATTCACGTTCTTCAGGAAAGTAAAGAAGTTCTCCACCTCCTCGAATGTAATGCCCTGCATAAGATGGGGGGGGGGGGGGACGAAACGACAGGGTGAAAAAAAACAAAAAAAAAAACACAATCTGTGAAATATCAGGAACAAATCATTCCTGTAGTTTTACCAGGGCCATTAGAGCTTTGGAGTCCGGTGAAAAATAACACAAATATTGTCACGACAAGAACTGCGACTGCACAATTGGATTTTAGGGGGGCAGGACAGCAGTGAGACACAAATGACGAGAGGAAGCGGGCAGAAGCTTTGGACACACATGGATGAACAGCGGACGACGGACGGACAGGGGAACAGACGGTCTAAAACACACACGCATATACAAACACACAGCTCCCACAGCTGTCACACCGTGTGCGGTTTTATTCGCAAAGAAAAGAGAGCAGCTGGTCTCGGGCGGTGAATAACTCTTTTCTCAATTACATTACAGGTTAAGACAACACGGAGGCAGGAGAAGAGCAGGTAAACGGGTGAGAGTGGGAAAGACGGTGAGTGATGATACTGCAGTTTCGTTCCTAAGAGAGACACAACTCTGGCAGCATCCAGCCTCGTCTATTTCTCATGACTGGCAGGAACAACCTCTTCCCTGCTTTCCCTTTCTTTACTTTGCTAAATGCCGTATTTAACTATCAAACATATCTTATCGCTGCCCTGCCTGGCGTCAGCGATGCTTTAATGTCTAATAACAAATCGCTCCATGACAGCCGCAATCTTTAAATTTAAAAAAAATGAAATGGGACATATTGATCCGCAACACCTCAGGGGATATCACATATACGGGCGTAACTTCGCTCATTTGACTGATCGGGCGGATTTAGCACGAAACTAGTGTTTCAAAGAGGAGACTAATATGCATCTGCTGAAGCCGACTTCACATCTCGAATCTTTTTTACATTTTCCAACAATTTTAGTGTGTCCCAGCGGAGCCACTTTAACGCTGACATCAGTGCGGCTGCTCTTGGCGGCGTGGAGAGAAGGTAAAAACTTATAAACTTTTAAAAATTAAACTATTCTTCCTGACTGATGGGAGAACAAATGAGGGGGAAGAACAAAGGCTGGAACCGAAGGGGGGAAGGAAGAAGGACTGACTAAAGTGTTTCCGCTGAGCTGTGGCTTCTCCGTGTTTGGCCATCGCCAAAACAGAGATAGCGGTGATGGAAGAAAGTAAGTGTCGGTCAGGTGGATAACATCAGGCAATGAATGTGCTGGCCACTCTCAGTGAGTTATTATCCGTCATTCTGTCTTTTACAAACGCTCACAGCGTCTAAGCACAATCCCCCTTTTCCCTCGAGCGCACGCTTGTCTGTCACCCTTCCTCCCATGTCGGCCAGGTAGCTGAAACATTCTCACCGGCTCATCTAGCGCCACGCAGCCACACCGACCGCTTATCTCATACTTCCATTCAGGCGCGAATATAAACGCACTGATATATCTACCTGTGCATCCTTAAACATTTTCTTCAAGCCCCTCTGCATCTGAGTGAGTTTACGGGACTGGACGCCGCTGTAGGCCAGCAGCATACCCCCGAACTGTCTCTCGGTGATTCTGCCGTCCACAGGATCGTTCCTCTCGAACTGGAGGGGGAGAGAATAGACAGGGAGAGAGAGAGAGACAGAGATTGACGGCTTTGCAGTGGAACAAACAAATTAATATGAGAGGGAGAGTGTGGGGAGATAGGAAACAGTAAATACTGGTGTCAGGCTTCAAGTTGAATCATGCTTGGTGCTGGCATCGGTGACATTAAATCTGCATGCGCATTTTCTTTTTTTACTATGTCCACTGGAGGAAGGCTTAACAACAGTAGGCTTCGGCTGTGTCAGGTCAATATAGTGGATTTACGTTGGGAGGTATTTTGACAGCCTCAAGGCTCACACCTCTCTCCCCTCTCTGAATGCGCCAACCTCTCTAAAGGTTAGTTTGACGCACTTGACAGACAGCGCGTGACTAACCCAAGATAAACCTGACACGGAAATTTCAGGGGTAATATGACTGTTTATGCACCTATCAAGGCATATCCACTCAGCCTTTTTTTGGGTTCAAAATACCATAAATGAAGGTAGATCCGAGTCTTGGCTTATGTGGAATGGAAATAAAGGTCAAAAACTGACAGTATATTTCCTCCCAGACGGCAAATTTATCAACTTAGACTATAGGGCAGGTACGTACAAAAAGGAATATTCAGTAGGTGAAGGATCCTGCATAAACTCTGGTTACAGATGGGGAAATAGAGCCCAGTGTGAGCTGCATCCTCAGCAGTTAAAGAAAGAAATCTTCAAGACTATGATTATCTGCATTAAAAAGATGTCACTGTTATCTGTGCTGTTTTGATTTCACTCTCTGAACACCGTGGCATCATTAAGACTTGACAGACAGAGCTTTGTTTCTGGGAGATGCTCAGATCAGAGGGCTATTCTTGGAGCTTCAGATAATGCAGCGCATTATGATCGAGTGTAGGCACTGCCCACGCTAATTAACAGCATAACCACATGCTCTACAACTCTGATCGGATTATGATTAGTTTAGGGGCATCGTGTCACTCTGAGGAGACGGAGGATGCATTTTATATTTAACAATCAAAAGCTTTGGAAGAATGACACTGACCAGTTCTGACATTCAATCCACATGGGGTATTTGTCACCACCAGGCGTCCTTTTCATTTGTTTAATAGGAAACACTCACATGTCGCTGCTCCGTTGATTCTCCCTCGACTAAAACATTTTTAATAATAATAATAATAATAATTATTCCTTTATTGATCCCTCATGGGGAAATTCTCTTTCTGCATTTGATTCATCCATTTGTTCACATAGTAACATGTACAGCTGGAGCAGTGGGCTGCAGCCTCAGATAGGCCGCGAATTGGGGAGAAAATTGGGGATTGTTCAGGGTACCACAGCCGTAAACAGAGCGGGAGGCGAACCTGTGCCCAATCCTACATATATTACATTAAAATCCTCCACATGTTCATACATTACCTCTAGTTTGAGCACGTCGTGCTGAAGTTTCCTCTGAAACTCCAGGAAGCTGCCAATGGTGAGTTTCCCCTTTAGGTCTTCTCCAAAGAAGTAGGTGGTGAGAGCGGAGCTGCAGCCGGCGGTCTTCAGGGTGTTTCCTGTGGTGGAGCGGTCACGGTGTCGCATGCCCATACTGGTCTGGGAACGAATGATGCTTTGGACCTATAGATAGAAAAGATAGAATATATAAAAAGATTTTATAAGATAAAAGATATAAACTTTAATCTTAAGTACCATTTTTATGTTCTAATAATCTATTATCTGTTATGTTTATTATGTACATCAGGCATTTCTTCATGTATGTGTATTCACAGAGTATTAAAGATATATTTTCTGTGTAAGATTTAAATCCACTTTTTGAATAATACAGCTCATGTGTGACTGTAAATGATAAACACAATGTCACACATGTTTAACCTCCCGTCAATATATCTTACTGGTTACTGCGATACAATGAGAAGCTAATACGAATATTAAAACACAATCCAAACACGTGGGTTGGCTCTTTTGAGCTTCTGTCTCCTTTAAAATGCTGATTTTGTGTAGGACTGTGTGTGTGTCTGCTGCACGTGGGTTGTGCTGTCTGACCTGTTCGAACTCCTCCAGGTCCACCTCCCCGTCCCCGTTCAAATCAAACATCTTGAAAGCAATCTCGAAGTTCCTCTGGGGAGCTGAATACCACAGCACGCAAACACACACACAAAAAAAGAGACACATTGGCAAATCAATTCATCACAATACAAAAAAACAACAGTAACGCTAGATCGACCCAGACAACAGTTTAAAAGTTCAATACTGACTCAGCCGTTACACATCGACTGTGAAGCATTTTCAATCTTCACTTTACTGGGGTGGAGATTAAGGCCTCAAACAGGGAAAATGACCATAAGACCTTATAAGGATCAAAGCACAAAGCGAACAGTGAGGCTGCTAGCACAGACTGTGCAGTGCGTCTTTTTTTAAGCTAATCTGGAGTACAACACTGGCATCAGTCAGATTTGAATACACATTTTTCTACTGTCTCTTTACACTTTCTGAAAATCCTTTGCTAAACACAGACGACAGCAACTGCTTACTTTAGATAAAAACAGGACCTAGGTCAGTACAGTTTGTTTTTGTGATGCAACCCCTCCGTCCATACACATATCAGCACTTACAAATTACACACTCATTTATATATTAGGGTTTCTGGTACATTTTCACTTAATAAATAAACATGTGTTTGCTTAATTAATAGCATCTAGATAGAAAATCACTCAATTTAAATGGGATTATTTATGTAAATGCTACACACCAATGAGACAAGGCCCTCATATGCCAAGACAACTGCTCCGAGCAGCTGAGGCGTGGACTCTAAAAAGACCTGATAAGGTCTGAGGTATCTGGTGCAAGCATGCAGCCGCTCCTTCAGCTACTGCAAAGTGCCATCACAGCCAAACCAAGTCACTCAATTGCGGGTTTAGTGGGTACTCACCACTGCTGATAGAGAGCACGCGACAAGACTTCCCATTTCAGAGAGACTCTGACCCGTCACATTCATATTTGTCCTTTGTTTGCCTTTATTACACCAAGATATTAATTACATAACCATAAATAAGTATAAGCCATTACTGCTTCAAACACCCAACTCCTTACATCAAACAATTCATATTAATCTCAGCAAAGACCTCTTAGAGGTGGTAAATATTTATTGCTACGGGGCATAAAACCAACACATCTTGGCTGTTGTGTTTCTGAGGTAATGTTAAATAGATAAGCATAAGGCATGTTCCGCTTAAAAACATTGTCCTTGAAAATTTCCCCTGAGACTTTCTCCGTGTGGATGGATTATAATAAACGATCTAGCTAAGCTGGGGATAAAAGTTTAGTAGTTGCTGGAGAGGATGGAGCCGAGCGTCATTTTCCTTACGATGCGCTTTGACACAGCCAGAGCGGATGTGCATTTATGTGCAATCTACTCCTTTGTACCTGCCATCAAATGAGATCAGTGCTCGATGCAGCTAAAACAAACACAACAAAGAAGCTGGCTTGAAGGGCTTAACTGCCTTAAATGGTGGAGTAAGAAAGCAGAGAACACACATAAGAGATCTAAACCGTCTAAAGCATAGACTTTTAACAGGGGGTCCGCAGAGGTACTGCAGGGGGAGTCGCAAATCAACTTTGGTTGATTAGACATTTTTCATTTATTTATTTTTTTTAAATTTCCCCCACAAATTTAAATTTCTTTAAATACACATTAACATGAATCTAACATATTTTAGTGAAGGGATAAGTGGAGGCAGAAGACGTTATCTTTCAGTCAACACTTCGCTCATTCGGTGATACAACAGCTGTCTAAACAGCTCACCGTTTCACACAAAGCGCCACACTTGTTCAGTCAATCTAAGCCAACCTGTGCACAGTAAGCTACGCCTCTATCGCTGCTGAGTCAATCACGAGGCAGCATATTACATGCTGACTCTGACAGGTTCCCCGAGATAGGTCCTATTCAGTCCCCAGGTGAAACCTAGATGCACGCTGCAATGTTGTCTATATTCTAATATTTTATATTTTATATACCTTTATGTCAGGTATATTTACAGCAGTTGCATGGTCAACCTAGTGTTGCACATGTTTGACACAAAGAAAGATTATTTGAACCTATTGGAATAGCTTAATATTGAGGGCAAAATGAGTTTAATATAGAACACATATAGTAGGTAAGGGGTCCCTACTTAATCTCTCCATCAGTTTGAGGGTCCTTGGCCTGGAAAAGACTCCTGGTCTAACGGATATTTGATTGAATGTGAAGACCATATGGGCAATTTCATTTCTAGGCAGTGCTCATAGCTGGATGAAGTACTTACTGGACAGCACAGTGGTGAGGAAGATGTAGTCAGAGAAGGAGATAAGGCCACATTCTCCCAGTGTGTAAAATATGCTGTCCTCATCTGCAAACCTCTCCCTTTCCTGGGCAATCTTCTGCTCATTCCAATCAGGACACAAAGAGGAGGGGGAAAAAAAGTTATATTAAAAACCCTTCTCATTATTCAGCACACACCTGATGCCCTCTACAACCAGGTGTGATGTCGTGTGTGCGTGTGTACACAAGAAAGTATGTGCGTGTCTGAAGATGAAGCTCAATCAGAGACTGACGCTCACTTCAAACACAAAATATACACATACTCGTCTTCCGCACACTCGCACACCAAACGGTGACAATGCAAAAGGATGACGACGCTATTTATAGACAGGTTAACACTATAAGAGTCATGCAAGTGCTGCATACACATGAAGCCGTACAGGCAGGTGAGGATGGCAGTGAGGAACAATTAGTCTGTGGTCAGTTTGAGTACAAAACACATTATCCACCAGAGGCTGTACTCACGGTGCGAAACAGACATAAAGAGAAGGAAAACATCACGAGAGACTGGAGCACAAACACACACACTATTGATTAACCACATCTGTAACACGACCCAGTGTTTTAATCATTAAAAAACAAAGTGACATTAGCTCTCTCTCCCGCTCTCTCACACTCACTCAGTTAACGATGGCCGTTTTGTTTTTCTCTGTGATCATGTGTATATTTACAGCATTGCATGAAAGCGTAACTTAATCACATGCACACTACACACTCAGCAATAGAGACTTGAAAGACAGCGTCCGAGTAGTAGGACTCTCCACCAAAACAGAGGGACAGAGCATGCCTAAAGAAGGAGGGGAGGGGAGGGGAGGAGAGGGGAGGTGACGACCGGGCAGCGCTGTGCCCATGTGGAGTTACCTCCGTCTGTAAAGAGGTCCATTTCAGAGGAGGAGGAGGGAGGAGAAACAACTGTTAGAGAACATCGTAGCCTCTGCTGCCTTTTAGCAGGGCCTTGAATGACAAAAGACACACGTGTGCATTCGCAGTGCGGCGCGCAGCACATACATACAAACAAACAAACAAACACACACACAGAAACCATCTTGCTCCAAACAAGATAATTTGGGGGGGATGCCACTCAAAATTAAGAATTCAATTATGTCTCGCGGTATCGAAAAGTCTGCAATTACAATTTGCATGCATGAACAACAATGCCTGCCAAAATGAGAGGGAATTAGGAAAAGGCTGTGATTTACTACGCTGTTAATATCAAATTAAATGAACTGACTTTGGCAGCTCCCCTAACAAGGTTACGAAGATCATTTACACCTAGTACATGTCTCCTCCTTCAGTCGTTCTTAAGCAATATTGCTAGAGCTGTGGGACGAGTGCACTGCAAATGAAAGCTACTCCCATATCCTCACTAAACATACATGAACAAAAAACTTTGGTGGCACCCCTTCCATAGCATAACAATTCATTTAAATTCCCCATGAACCAACTCCCTCCTCATAAGCTGAGGACACTATAATGGCTGCTTTAAGCTCGTAAAATGTATCACTATTCCCAATTTGGCTCTAAAAATTCAGTGATGCATAGATAGATAGCACTCGAACAGCGGTTTCCACTGTGACATTTATCATTGATGGTATCTGCATTAACAGACAGTATAAGAGGAGAAGGGAGTGGGGGTGAGAGGAGGAGCTCAGAGAGGTGGAGGGGGGGGAAAAAAGGTTATTTTTGGAGCGGTGCTATCGGTGGAAAGAAAAACCAGATAAAAAACGCTTGCATGTGTATAGGTGTGAGAGCGTATAGAAGGATGAACGAGGAAAAGGTGAAAGTGAGAGGGGTGAGGGAGGTTGGTGCTGAACCCTTGGTCGAGCGCACGCAGAGAAACCCTTTGGGTGTGAGGTGAGTCCCAACGCCAGCGGGCAAAGACAGAAATGACACACACGAGTGTGTATTTCAGTGGGCAAACACGGGCTCACGCCCCCCCACACACACAGACAGCTACACACAAGAGACATAAACACACTGGGCCTCATTATAATGATCACAACGGAGGCACAGAGCACATTAGGGATAATAACCCGCATTTCTTTCAGTGCCCTGAGTCAAGGACAAAGACAGACCCACAGAAAAGCCGACATGGCATTGAAGGAAAACGAATCCAGATGCATTAACCGAGGAGGAGAATCAAATGGCAATGTCATTTGAAACAAATGAGATCTAACAAAGTGCAACCGCACTTTAAAAATACAGCTTTTCATCTGCTATGATGTAGTGTGTGTTCCAGTCGGGAGAGAACGTAACTCTTTGTTTTATGATCCACTACCCGACATCCAAAAACATCCCTGCTGACAGTACGGCTGTCTTCCTCTCTCACATACACGGTGTACTATTATACTGTGCATCTCACCGACAAACATGATGCAACACCATGCACTCCCTTAAGATAAGACGGCGTGGATATCAATGACTGTGGTTCAGTAGGGAGGAAGATCATCCCTTCATCGTCTGTCTTTATGTCACCGGTAAAAACCTCAGCCTCAACCTTAACACAATACTAGCTTAACAAGTAATTCAACAATACAGAAATATATGTCCAATGTAGCCTTTCATCCGTTTTGATTTAGCAACCTGCATCATGCCTGTAAGCTTCGCTGCGTCAATCGCTAAAAGGATTGTTATTTAACCCTCACTGTAGATTTTCCCCAAAGCGCTACTCTTTAAATGACAATAAACGTAATGGCTGCGGCACTCAAGTTAATTAACAGCAAACACTTCATTTATCTGTTGATCAGTGTCATCAGCTTTGTGGGGTGTCTGAGTGTAGCGACTGTGAGCAGGATTTACTTTTTTTTTTATGAGCTCTAGTCCGAGCCTGATCACGCGTTCATACATGTCTTCGCGTGTCAGCTCTGTGGCAGCGCGTCCACCGGCTGTGTGCAGATGACGGCCCAACTGGCCTGTGAGCTGAGGCAGAAACGAAGTGTTGACAGAGCCGCTGCCGGCTGGGCTGTGCCGGCGGCGTGCCACTCAAACGAGGTTAAAGGTTTGGTCGGGGCTCAACTCTCCGATGCATTAGGCCGGAGAGCAGCCTAATAACTCCTCCGGCCAAATTTCAAACAGCCTAGTTTCAAGAAACCATCAAATGAGACCCATCCAAGTGAAGCGTAGCCAGAGGGCAGCATGCACAAGCTGAATCTCTTTCGGCTCTTTTAACATGAAGGAGAAGAAGAAGCACTTTGTAAGCACATAGAAGCACTAAGTTAAAAACTTAGCCTGCATAAGAAGTTCCTGAGATGGTGTGTATATATATATATATATATACAAAAAATGCTTGCTTGTAGCAATTTAGTTTAATCTCACTGACTCAACTCATGACCAAAGATTTAATAAATGATCTCCACTTGTTAGCTTCCTCTAAATTCCAGACACAAATATTCACAATATGACACGTTTTACATGTTCCAATCAGCCACATGGCTCTGTTGTTTTGATGGGTTCAATTAAATCACAGCTGTGCTGAGAAGTCTCGCATTTCCAACATAATCATGTCATAATAAAAGAAAACAGGCGGCAGCCGAAGTGACTAAGCGATTGCAATAACACACCTATGTATCATTCTGCGAGCTTCAATCGAATCTTTTCGGTTATACGATGACTGGGAGGCACCTGGCTTAAGGCACCTGAAGATTGAGCCGTCTTTAATAACACAGCAGTGTCTTGCTATTGATAAGATCTGTGACCCTCTCCAACACTGTCCCTGCACACGTCCTAATACCAGTGAAATGATGAAAGAACAGGACATCGGCCACTAAGTCTGCAATCAGATTTTACAATATTATCACGCCAATGATACAATGGCTTCTCGAAGATACTGTCTCATCTGAGTGTCACAGCAAAGAGATGAATTTATGGGTAAGGGCTGTGATCTGCCTCTGAAGGTGAAGGGTGTGTGTGTGTGTGTGTGTGTGTGTGTGTGTGTGTGTGTGTGTGTGTGTGTGTGTGTGTGTGTGTGTGTATGCACTTGAATGATGCCTGTCCCAGAGTAACCTCTCTCGTTTTGCACAGGTGAGTTTCAATAGAACTGTATCTACTGAAGCAGGGATACTGATAAGAAAATGAGGGTGACAGACAGCGCAGAATGAGTGAAAGAGAGGGGGAGGGCGGACTACAAATGCATTAAAAATGAATTAGTACCTTTGTGTCCTTTGTGTCCTATGTGCCGATGCGGCAGCTCTGGGGTTACTGTCACTTTGGCAGGTACAATAAAAGACATGAGTTTCAGGGGGAAAGGGAATTCACGATGACTTGGTTGAGGGTTAAGTCGAACCCAAGTCTGAGCTCGGCACTGAAAGTGCTGACAGTCAGGGCACAGTTCAATATCAAACCCCAAAGGAAGCCACATACACAACATGGTCCTGTGTACATAGACAGAGATACATGTCCGCGGCCATCAGAGCAGTGTTGTGTGTGTGAGTGTGTGTGTGAGTGTGTGTGTGAGTGGGTGTGTGAGTGTGTGGGTGTGTGTGGGTGAGGAGAACATTAAGTTATTAGCTCTCCCCCTCCAAGTCCCAGGTGTGACTGCAAGCAGGTGTACGGTTAGTAACTCATAATTATGTTGGCAGCACATTCAGAATAATGAGTCTTGTGTGGAACACTCAATCAACAAATTTAGTTCCCTTAGGAAAAGCAGCTGTCTCATAAAAAGAGGGTGAACTGCATTAGCTGACCAGGGCTGCAGACAACCCAACCTCAGATAGTAAAGAGAAAGAAAAAGAAAGAGAGAGAGAGTGATTTGTAGTGGTTTGATGTCTGTGTGTGTGCTTATGTGCAGCGTTAACAAACATCAAAATGGACACAGTCGGAAGACAACATGAAAAGTGACCGTCCAAACAGCGACTCCGAGGAGCTTCCTGTGAAATCAGAAAGGGGTGAACATGACAACAGTTGGTGTGACAAGTCGCTTGTTTCCATTGGAGCAGCCTCCTCCACAATCGCCCTGAGTGACAGGCGTCACCTTCCAGTCAGCAGCAGGTCACACATAAGACACAGCATGTAGGGAACAGTTTCAATACATTTTCCATGTACAGACCAAGTCCTGCCTTGAGTAAACCATGCTCTACAAAAAATCATGCAGCACTGACATCTGGACGATCCAGAGGATGGATTTGTGAAGGCTATCAAGCACATCAATACAGCCTTGAGAATAGCTAACGGAGCCATTTTTTTTTTTTTTTTTTTTTTTGGGTCCAAAACCACCCTGTGATGCCACCATGCGCAGAGAGGGGGCGCCACCACCAGCTAGTTGTCTTTGAGACGCAGGCAAAAGAGCAGTGCATGCTGGGGAAAAAGGCTAGAGCGCCAAAGCAAATGGAAAGCTGTATCTGAAATTTCTGAGGAGAAATGAAAAAATGAGGAGACATTGTATGTTTGTAAAGCAAGACAGAGGGAGTGCAGGGGAACAGAAGAGCTGGAATTTGACTGTGACCAATAGAAATTACTCATTTTGGTGCTCTTTGCATCTCAGCTTTGCAAGACTACACAATCTCCATAAATTTTTTAGCGTATGTGAACTTTACTTTGGGGGAGCTGACTTGTATAGCGTAAACTATGTAGCAGTGCAGCAGCGTTATAATGACAATAATCTTTATTGAGGCTTTACTTTTAATAATTCAGCAGGGGAGGCACGGCGCACAGCTGTCTCAAAGACAATATATAAAGGGCATTGGGAAAGCCTCTAATACAATGTCCAATAACAATGTTTGCATATTTGAGATAAGTGTACACACGGCGGGGCGTGTGCCCACTTCAGTTCAGGACACTCCTCATATTTCTGAAGTCAACAGGCTGTTACCTGCCCTTTGCTGCACTTATCTTCACATTATCGTGACTGACTGAGGCATTTAGACCTGCTTACAGGTCGAATCATTTAGCAGATTAAGCTGCTTGGGCTCATTTACCTACACAAATTAACATAAATGTGTATAGGTTTGTCCAGTGCCGTTTGGGGGAAATAAACATTGTGGAGATGAAAAACTATGGCGCAGCTAACGAACAAATCCACACACATTTATGATGTAAGCAGCTTCAGTGTCCTGAAATTAACCGGCACGGCAGAGGTGGAGAACACCGTGGCAACAGGTGGAAAAGGCGTACGACAACATCTTGGGAGTGTATTGCTGTGCTTATACCACGGCCACTTAAACACAGGCACATATGCATTCACAGGAACAACAATGAAACAGACCTATCGCCTGCTTGTGCGCTTGTAGTTAAAGTTGATACTTGCCAATCGGTAAGGATAACTTTATGTGACCACGGTAAAAATCTGCTTATTATTATACAGTGAACTCAGTGGTGGAGCATTATTCTACGTCGACCCACCACTGCGTCGACTTCACCCTTCTGGTTGTGTACACAAACCTACAAGAGGTTAAAAGAGTGACGTAAATTCAATAATTTACTAGCAGTGTCCAGTGACTTGTTATTTGAAAACATAAATATATGAATTCGCAGTTTGGCTGCTGCCGTTGTATCCGTACTAATCGCAACGTAAGACTCACGCACACTTGCTGAAGCTGAGATGTGGTAAATACAGAAAAGGCTTCTTATTTGGCCGTTCCCCTGAACTAACAACTTTGTATAGGTACGCCCTCCATATCACTACAGAGGAGTGAAAGAGTAAATAGTACAAAGATAGAAAAATTAGAAAGACATCAGAGGGAGAAGAGGACAAGGAGGGAGTAGGTAGGTAGTGACTACAAAGTGCAGTTTTTTCATTCAGGTGCACACATGCTTCTCGGCACACACCCCATACCTGCCAGAAGTCCTGCAGAGAGGGAGGGGCATAACGAGGAGGGAGACAGAAGAAGAAGAAGAGGAGGAGGAGGAGGAGGAGGAGGAGGAAGGGGAGGAGGGGGAGAGGAGGGAGGGGGAGTTTTGTGGGTGGAGAATGGGGATCAGAAGACGAGAAAAAGCGGGGGGGCGTTGGGAGATGGGGAGTCGAGGTTGATGGTTATTCACGAGGAAGGGGAGAAAGAGAAAATGGAGGGATTACTTGTTATGTAAATGGGAGGATGGTCGATAAGAGCACGAGAGAATAATCAACAGTTAACAATGGCAATGTCAGGTCACATGAACATAAGATCACGGCAGCTGAGAGCATGCCCACATGATTAGGGGTAGGAGGGGGTAAAAAAAAAAAAAATCACGGTGAAGTAAAAATGGAAGGTGCGATGTCACAATTTGTGGGGCAAACACAAGCAAGTCCATTTTAAGACTCGTAAGTTAGACGGTGTTTCCACGTCAGGAAAAAAAAACAAACAGGTTGAGTCAATATGAACAACAGATGTTAAACAACTATTTAAGACGTGTAATGTTTGAACACATTAGTGTCAGCAGGGGAGGACAGAGAGGTGGATGCAGTGACAGGTTTACAATGCCTACACATTATTCAAATCAACTGTGGCCAAACGTATATATGACACATTAGTTGGCTCGGCTATTTTTAAACTGAACCATGGGAAATATGAGACACGGGGGTCTTCTTAAAGAGCTCTCATTAGATTCTCACGTAATGCTGCACTCCTCACTGCCGATGACTCCGTTTTTTCACGGTATTACCCAACCCCCCAGCTGAAAGGCTCCCTTTGTACTTCACCACACCCTCTTTCAACTTCATGATTTACACACTACAGAGATTGCACCACTATGCACGCAGCCGCCATTTCATCTAGGTCTAATTTACTGCATTTTTTTTTTTTTTCTTTTTTCACAGCTTCGTGTGAACTAGATTTCATTGCTTCTTGGCAGGAAACACTGGTGGTCTTTTTCTCGTCCAACTAGCTAGAGGTGCCCATTAAACCAATGAGGCAGAGGCACGTGTTTCTGGGTGAAAAAAAAAAAAAAAAAAGGGTGTGTGCAGAGCCAGGAAGGGAGGGCAGCTCGCTGGCCACTCTGGCTGTGAAAGACAAAATCTCAAAGGAGAACCAAAGCTAAATAGAGTATCAGAGAAAAAGCAGTGTCCAGAGATTTGCCTGGCAAATAAAAAGAAGCACGGCGCCCAGAGATAGGGACGACATTTACATAAGCAGATATGGGCCATGAATGGAGAGTGCTCCATTTTGATTTCGGGCTGCCACAGAATAGCCCATTTACTTTTGATAAAACTTGTGTCTTTCACTTAATGCACTTTGAAATATCTGTGAGTGAAAGTTCTGGCGAAACCATCACCAAAACACAAGGCTCGTTTAAAGTGAAGTGCAAAGGGAGCTGAAGAAGAAGAAAATGAAGAAACTTATTACAAAGAGCCGGGCTCCCGTCTCCTTTTAGCTGCACTGACTTGATGTGGTTCACCTGACTGCACTAAGGAGATGAGCTACAGACTCGCACCAGCCGCGGGGACTGATGATTTTTCAAAATAGGTTAGACACCACCATCATCACACTGATAATTTGCGGGAAGTGAAATAATGCCTGGCTATTGGGTGAGACAGATGCTCACTGGAATATATATGAGAAGGCAGTAATGGTCACGATCAATATGAAGGAAATCATTTATTAAAAGAAAAATATGACACTAGCGATTTATAGTTATTCATTC
Organism: Mugil cephalus; assembly: GCF_022458985.1. Taxonomy (NCBI): domain Eukaryota; kingdom Metazoa; phylum Chordata; class Actinopteri; order Mugiliformes; family Mugilidae; genus Mugil; species Mugil cephalus. The sequence goes on from NC_061782.1 coordinate 10,040,316, forward strand.
TATTTTTGTGAGCAGAGGCATGTGATAATTAAAACTCAAACTGTGGACGACCACTTTATACATATTACAGTTCCTCTTAAATCAGGAGGTAGTCTGTTAAAGAGCTAGGTTTTAAATAATTTAACATGATTTCATTCAAGTCATTCTGATGAGCTGATGGTTCAGAAGTAGACAAATATATATAATTAAGAATTAAGAAAAATGAAGTATACTGAGTCCTTTACTCAATGTGAGAGTACTGCTGCGTATTTTACAGCAAAGTTATTTCTGTGTCTCTCAGCTGTTGTTTCTCTTCATACATAACACTATTTATCCATTTCCTTAAATGCCATTCCAGTCAGATAGGTAAATTAGAGGCAGCTGTTCTTTGATTTTTCTTTTTTACTGCACTAACAGAAATATTTCATTATGCTGTTATATAACATTTTCACTTCTGAGATTCAGAAAAAAGGTAAAATATCATCTTTTAAGACTCCTTTAAATCTTTTAAAGCTCTGTTGAATCCTTTAAATTTCATAAATAATAATAAACTGATGCCCTGACTTAAAGATACGTTGTTCACTAATATGGTGTAAATCTATTTCATTTTATTACTACCTTTTTTTTTTGCTTTGTGTTTCGTATTCAACTTGTACAGCACTTTGATGTAAAGCACTTTATACATAGATTATTATCATTATTATTATTGATGAATTTACATGTACGCACAGACTAACATGTGTTGATGGAGCCTTTTACACAATTTAACCTGTGAGTTTATCCGAATTGTTTTTTCTTCTGCGGTAACATGTTTAACTTTTATTTCATTTCATACTATTACACTAAAATCAGCCCATACTTGGTAAATTCTTTTAATTAATTCTCTGTCCGTGCATATTTCATGCACCCAAAGTCACAAAATGATAAATTATCAAGAGCAGAAGTCATTTGCTTTATTTTTATGTATGAAAATGAAGTCCTTCCTATAACTTCACTAAAAAGCATTAAAGTATTAATTTGAGCATTTTTCCTGAATATTGAGTTTACTTGTAGTTACTTCCTACTAAAGTCTATACTAGGGCACAATTTCTCAGTTTTTCCAAAAATATTTTACAGTGTTTTTAGATACATACCTCCATTGTGAGAGCAGACTCGGAATATGAAAACAAATGTATCTGCTTGGCCAGACAGAACAATAGGGGAATTGAAGTGGGTGAGAAAATTAGTTCTTTTTATTTTTTTTGGAGGAGCTCGTTCTTGGAGCCGTTTTTCAAATTGGTCATTTTAGGGAATAAAGCCCCCCGGTTGACTGGAAAGCTGTGCGTTGGGAGAAGAAATAAACTCTAATAATATATTATTAGAACACAGTGCATTTACAAAATTGCATGGCAGTTATTTTAAAGTGTATTTATGAAGCAGACATTAAACTAAAACAAAATTACAGTCCATCCTGCTGCTGACCTTAACGATGCCTAAGTTGATTGTCTAACCTCTTTACAACCGACACGCTCCCTTCTTACCTTTCCATCGTAGCGCTTCACAATGAACTGATCCAGGCCTAGATCTGAAAGAGAGAGGGGAATAAACACAGATATGCCGATTAGAACATAAATATACAAGTAACAAACTAAATATCATGGAAACTAGTTCCACACAACACAGAGGAGATTTATGTCTAGCATGAAACAGAGCATTTACATTTACTCAGTGTCATTACAGAACCTCTGGTAATCAATGACATGCGCTTGAGATTAATAAGGGTCATTAACAACCTATTTCCATTCAGGCTGTTGTTTAAAATAAACAATCTTCCGCATTCAGACTCCCATTATTATCAGTTATGACACAGTTCTTACGCTTATTTTATAGATCCACAAACCAAGGTCCACGGTTTTTTATATTTATGTTCAGTTTAAACTTGTTATGTCTAGGTGATTACGTAAATTGAAAATCAATCTCACTGTACCACAATAAAAAAATCACTTTAGTGAAGCACATGGCGCTTAAGCCTGTGATACACTGATAATATATTTCATGTCTGTATCTCCATACAAATGTGTGACTATATAGTCGTAAATGCAATTCTGCTCCCTGCAAGGATGATGTGAAATTTGAGTTTCATCGCTTTTTATGAATTTAATCAAATATGTCTTGAAAAATGAGTAAGACATTATTCATAAAAAAAAAAGAGAAAATGAAAAATTTGATAGTTTGGTATGAAGCATCGCAGACACCGAGCCATATCTATTTCTGCAAATAGTCTATCAGCGTCTATTGATTTAACCAGAGGTCTAATATCGCCATTAACTCAAATTTGCAACTAAAGGGTTGAATATGACCAATGTTAAAGGGCAACATCCTAGTCATGTACATTTCACTCTATTTTATTTAGACAGCACGGCAGATAGACGTGGGGGGGTCGGAGATAAGGGGTTAGGTATGTAGCAAAGGGTACCTGCTCCATTATATACAATGATGAGGAACACTTGGAAGCACCATTAGTATTGTTCTATGTCAGACCAGCCTGTCAGATTTGGGTATTTCATTATGACCGTGCCCTCCTGAGGTTTCACTTTTCGAATTGGGGCACAGCGTTCAATTCATCCTGTCTCTTTACCTCAAGGCCCCATCCAAGGGTGGTGGAAACGATCACGTAAGACATTTATCAAGTGCTCTGGGTAATTCATCACCTATAGCCCAGAAAATCTGCCGAGCATCAAAACAATAAAACCAGACTAATGCATCAGTTTGTCATCAGCGACTGCCAGCCTGCCATAATTGATCTGGGAGCCTGTCGGTTAGGCCGACTTGGGCGGAGTGCGGTGTTTCTTGACCTTTTCATCTGCTTCGTGGAACCTTCTCTTTTAATCAACAGCTCATCGTTACTTCAAGTCCAGTTTTCAGAGAGCCGAAGGCAAGGTGAAGGGAGGAAGAGCCGGGAATACACGACATGGGAAGTAAAGACACGGCGTCTAAGAATAGCAGACCAACAGAGTCGTGAACATGACTGACAGATGGAAGTGCTGAGGTCAGCGTGAGAGGCAGCAGGCCCAGATAAGTCCTTGTTAAGTGTTAACCGCAAGTGTGACTCCTTTACTGGTCTGATCTGATGTAATACCACACAAACCAAACAGAGACTTGGACTTGTTGAATAATTATGCAACAAAGCTGATGATAAAACATGTGTCTACTAAGTTAAGATCCCTGGATTCACAACCCTCCTGTGGCTGGAGATCAAATAACTCGCACTGGCTCCATGTGTGACACCTAAGATGTGCGCTGGTTTGAACGCGTTAATTGATACACCAACTGCTGTGTTGTGAATCCTTCAGCTCAGCGTGATCCAACATCCCCGTCAGCCCACCCCCTAATACGCGATAGTCACTGGTATCCCTACGCAATTAGCTGCCATTAAGTCCGGGACTGCCAAGCGTACGTTAAACGTCTCTGTGCTCCATCCAGAGGGGAGGAATTTACTGGGTAATGCACAACCAGTAGTTTGATCTATGATACGATCTCAGGAATTCTAACTGGAAACATCTTACCCTGGATAGTTTTCCCCATAAACAACCTACATGTACAGTATGTACCGTCGCATACGCGAAATCTCAATGCCGTGTATCAGGCTTAAACTCAAGATGAGGAGCAAGATCAGACGCACGCTTGCTTTAATCTGCAGTGCCAGGCTCGATTGGATAAAAAAGGGTGTAAAATCCCTGATAATATTTGGAGCATGCCTGTGGGTACATGAGAAGGCGGCGGAAGGAAATGGAAGGGAACTCACTCTCAGGCTGCTTCTCATTCGGTGTGATGGAGCGTATGAAGTCCTGGGGCGTCATGTAAACCTCGGCGTCTCCATGCTCGCCGATGACCTTCAGCGTCGCGAAGTAGCGGAATATCTTGTCTGGAGTGGAGTAGGCCCTTATCCTGTTCTCGTACTCCATCACCTGCCACCCACACAGGGAGAATAATGAATGGTAAATGGTCTGCACAAATAGCACTTTTCTACTTTACATTTTTTTATTATTATTCGCTGTCGCATGTCGGGTGCTTGCCTGCCAATGGGGGAAATTTGGGGTTCATGTACTGCCCTAAGAAGACTTCAACTAGACTTTAAATGGCTTGGGACTGAACCAGCTACCTTATCATTAGTGGACAACCTGCTCAACCACTCGAGCCACACCCACACACAATGACACAAATACTTTGAAAGAACAAGTAACCACCTTCCTACAAACTGTGTTGGTTCCTCTTTTGATGCCCAAACAGTTGTGACTCATCAGAGAATGGGGCTTCTGAGGGCGCCCTGTGGTGTCTGGGCAGGATGTTGTTAGTGTGGGCCTCTGTGCCCTATTTGTTGAGAGGAGGGGCCTTTGTGGCTCAGGTATGTTCTTTTTTTTCAGTCTATCCCACAGATATTTGATCAGTTTGGGAGGCCATGTCAACACCTTGTGCTGTCGTTCATGTTTTTCTAGTTCTAAACTGTTTTCGTGTGTGTGTGAGTCACTGCAATGGTACACATTTTAGATCAAATCTACATGAATGCCTGGGCCAAGTGTTTCCTAACAGAACATTGCACTGTTACTGCAAGGTTCCTTACTTTGTTTTAACGCTGTGGCTGATAGGTGCATATAACCCTGCAGGAGTATTAAGAGAGTGTACAGGAAGTGAAGGGGGTGTCCACAGTAACAAAACAGGTGGCAGCAAGAAAGCCGTCAGGCGACCAGAACGTATATTACTCTCTTGACTCAACAACCACATACTCAAATCAGGAAACAAAGTCGAGCAATTCTGAGCGACAGGCTTGGTAGAAGGCAGAGTTATGACACATAGCGATACTGAGTGTCGTGCTGATTTTGGTAAATTCAAAACGAATTCCTTCAGCTCTGTTAAACACATTAGCCAAGCCGATGTTCGTTTTGACAATGCAATCTGAACTTCAGCAGAATATTTCAAGCAGATGGGGCACAGCTGAGAAACTGACGGAGCACTGTGCGTTTAGAAGATGTGTTCAGCTGGATCCCACAAAGGTGATTTTACGGGACACTGAACAACTCCCTGTGGACAAACACATTTGCAGCTTTAACTCTTTGAAGCTATTGTGAAGTTAACAGAAGAAAGTGTGTGTGAGGGAGCTACACAGACTCCAACGTGCAACTACGATTCCATGCATCAGCGTTTGTTCCTCCTTTTAGCAGACCCTTTGGGGAAATCCCTAGAAGCATATCCCCAGCAGAGGCGGCCATCCATGTGTGACTGGAAGGTTATAGGACTGCTGTGTGGAAACGCCAGAGAAGCTGACTGACGGAAAGCCTGAGACGCACCGTCTGGCTTTCATCTAGATTTACAGCCTACTGATCTCAGCATCGGCCGCAGACAGAGATTCAGGTTTGTTTTTTTTTGTTTTTTTTTTTATATATCTTTTATCTCTATCTCCTCTACAAAAATGCACATACACAACTGGGGAAGTGAAATTCAAGTTAAACCAGCTATTTTTCTCTGAAATTTGTTAAAAAACAACAACAACAAAAAAAAACACCTGACACCAAAGTGAGAAACAGTTTTGTAACTAAGGAAGTGAAAGTGCTGAATTTAACGGACCCATTATCTACAGCATAATTTTGCTTTTGAGTCGATACTAGGCAGAAGGTTCTTATCACCTTTAAAATATACTGGAAAACACAAACACAAAAATATGCAATTCTAAAGAAAAGCAAGTTTCATGATTAAGCACTTTCCCTGCAAGTACTGTAAAACTCTGAACTCACAATGAACTTCTGTTGTTGAAAGTCCTTCCCCTTTTGTCTTCCCAATACACTGAGCTACAGGCAGTGTTTATTTGGGATGCTACCAGAGTCCCTTTTCCTCTTCAGTTTGTCTATTGTATTCTGCGGTCTAATTAACAGCAATAAAAATCACAGAAGTGGCACATTTCCATTGTTTATGACACCAGAACTGCATGCTGATTACCTCTGTCCTTCTCCGTAAATGTGTCTGTCTCAGAACATCCTAGCATTCGCATATTGGACATTGACTACGAGGATTTCGAAACACCATTCTGGAGATGAATGAATGAAAGAGAAGGACCGAATGGCCGAATGTCTATTGTTTATTGATTACCTTGCGGTCACGGAATCCGGAGCGTGGCTTCTTCTTTTTCCCGTCCCCACCGTCGTCCTTTGAATCCTCATCTCCACTGCAGGATTCCACTGATTTCTCAGAGTTTGCATCCGGGTCTGTGCCGTTCGCAAAATCTGCCTCACCTCCAGCTGGTTGCTCAGAGTGTCGAACAGAAGGTCCCGCATCTGCATATGCTCTGGTTTTGGAGAGAAATTGAAACAAATCAAAACCTGAACAGCAGCGGCTGCATTTGCATTGCAGTTGTTCTCAAAATAAAAGCCAAATGTCTGAAATTACAATGACAAGTACAATTGCGCTTTGTACGCATTTCCATTGAAAGGTGTTTGCAATACACTTTTATATCGATATGTCTGAGCAAAAGAAGACCTCATGAGTTTTTGCAATATTTGAGTATTTCTGAAATGTAGGCGATTCCATTGCCATTTTTTTTTAGCGATATCTAGGTTTTGCACATTTCTAGGACGAATGGAAACGCAGCAAATTATATATTATATGACAAGACAGAAGCATGGATCTCTAGCCATGGTGCTGAACAAAGTTAAAACACAGAGAGGGAATGAGAGAGAGATTACAGTGTGTTCTCCTCTTCTGTGCAATGCAGAGAGTTTTCCATGGCAAACTCTCACTTGACCATTTTTCTGACTAAATCGAAAATTGGAATAGTAATAATAAATAGCTGGATCTGGCTGGAGCAGGCTGAATAATTCAGTTTAATGAGACACAAGGAGAATGAAGCCTGGGGTGAAGGCCTGGAACAGTCTCGTCCCATCAGTCTGTAATACCCTAAGGCACCATCCATCACTCTGCCTCCTGTAGCCCAGTCATTCTGTCCCCGTAGAGCTCTCACCTCAACACTCTCTCTACCGCTCTCCCTTAACTACACACCACCCTCCTTAGTAGTGGATAGCAATTAAAACATTGTAAATTGAGGAATCGAATTTTGGCACGCGCTCAAACATTAAGCTGCCTTTGAATTCTGCAGCGCAAGCAAATCCGGGTTTACTCAGCGCATATCACGTTCTTTTCATTTAATGTCGAACTACACCAAACAGAGGTGCTTCCAACTCATGGTGTAAGACACGAGATGAGCCACAGCAAAGAGAAGTGTGTCATTCAACACGAATACTTCTGATGTGACATACAAGCAATAAAGATGAAGCCCTGAAAGCATGAAAAATGAATAGCAAGTCAAGTGACACTGTGGTAAGAGACTAAACTGTAACTGACATCTGGGGTCAAGCTTCAATGGCTTAAAGGGGAAATGAAATGTACATGTGTCGGTCTTTGTGCTGCAAACTGACATAACACTTCTGCTAAAGTCAAATACTAAAAAACTGCTATAACGCTAGCTGGTCTGCTAGGGAGTCAGCATTTTTAAGTGACACAAATCAAATATGTCACGGGGTTAGTTGGATCGAGGATGAAATGGAAAGAGATCTTGAGCTCGGTGTAAGATCCTACTGGATACGACTCTGAGCCGATACGGCGTGGAAACTAAGCAGTGGTGCCACTAAGAACGGAAGAAGTAGTGAAAGCGGTGGTTTGGGGAAGAGAGCGTGTTGGCAGCACTACTTGGTGTCAGTGTGGCTATTGTACAACAACGTCCACTGTTTCAGAGTCCATCTGCTGGACCATTTAATCGGCGATCTGTCCACAGTGCACACTTTCCACATTATATGCCAGGCAGTGGACGTGAAGGAAATGTCAATGTTTTTACAGAAAACACGAGACACGAGCAGAAACACTGCAACGCCCCGTTTGTAGCATGTAAGCCAAGATAGCTGTAACTACAAGAACACGCTACGTGTATCTGACTAAAACGATCTATCTTTAGCTATCAATAACTAACCCCATAACGTCATGGGTCACAGTACGGCAAGATGGCGGCGCCCATGCTAAAAAACACATAACAGCCGCAATATTTTCTCCTCATATGTTGCTTGCTGCATATGAACTTGTCAGTAGTGTTACATATTAAAGAGTGGAACTCCGTCTACAAAATATGGTTGATTTGACTGAGTGCTTCATTTCCCCTTTAATTCAAATTGCCAATGGGGAGAGAAATTGAAATTAACCATAACAAGGCTATAATTATCTACTAAGGTGTATCAAAGGACCCAGCCTTACCTCTTCCAGAGCAGTCCAGCGCTAGCAGACGCGCCAGTCACTCCAACCAGAGCTGCCAGCATCAGCCGCCTCCGCCCAGACCCTCGCACTGCCCCGCTGTGATAGCGCCGGGACAACTGCGCCAGCCCCACCGTAACTGCGGACAATGCCCGCAAGCGGAACATCCTGCAGTGAGAAGAGAGCAAAAGCGGTGAGACGGAGACAGATGACACAAAATTGTTTATATGCAAAGAACACAAGGACATAACATGCACACCGGCCTGATTATTAATTATTTTGGGTTAAAACGCATGGTGTGATGGAGTCACAGTGCTGATGGAAGTTGAGGTTTACTCACCATTTAAGGCTATGTAAGGGCTAATTTACCAAGTGATGAAGTGGTGGTTTCAAATGCGATTTACACTAAAACATCATCTAAAAAATCATCATGCTGCTACACAGCTACCTTCCTTCTTTAACCAAAAAAACAAATCAATGCTCATATGAAGAGGGAAAGATTAGAACAATGGCAGCTTACTCATGAGATCTAACGTCATATTGCACTATTGACAAAAATGTACCATCAGACAATTCGTTAATGTCCTAGAATCCTCATCCACCCGAAAGAATAAACTATGAAATTAATTGGCAGCAGAGCAGCTAAGCTCCAGAACTTAATTTCCAACCGTACTTGTGCTTAATTCATCAGTGTCACGGAAAGATGATTAACAATTACGAAAGGGGCTACTGGTGTGTATCTGTAGTTCCCAAGTGTGCACTTTTCAGACTACATGATAGAAGGGTTCACCCCATTGAGGCCTAGAGCTACCACCTGTCAATATCCTATTAACAATTCAGGCAGCGACTGTCAAATGGATTCAACAGAAAAAAAAAGAAAGAGGAAGTGCCATATGCTAATTGGCGTGTTTAGTAGCCCATGACAGAGGGACTGAGGGGAAGAGTGAGCATGCATGCACATTATTTCTCTGAATGTGCCCAGGAGACAGACTGATGCTAAAGGATTGGTACCAAAGACTCCATGGAAACTCCCAAGACTACAGCAGTGCAATAAAACGACACAAGTTGAGCCAAAGTTTATGGTATTGTGGACATATCTGTGATAACACAAGAGTCTAGACTGTAGCTGCCTCCAGTACCATCTAATACTAATAGGTTTGACATGTTATGCTGGAATGAAATTATCCAGATCTATGATATGTTGTACAGCAATTAGACTGAATATTAGATGGTATCTAATATCAATGGTAAAGAGCTTTTTAAGCATGACACACACGTAACCAATGAGCCACAATGAGAAACAAGATGCAAAAGAAGGACGAACACAGATTTGAGTAATTCATGTCTAGATCTGAAAATTAACTATGTCTGCTTATTTAAAAATGAATCCTTCTTTTATTACTTATTCTATTTTGGGTTTGGGGCGTATAAGTTTAAATCCTACACTGAATGCCCATTACAGTAGTCTGTGGTCCTGTATTGAATTAAAGACAAACTGGTTATTTAATGTAGTCCACTGACCAAAACGTACTAGTCAAAATAATGAGAACATATACTGGTACAATGCAATACAACTCAATAGTTCAACAAACCAGAGCCTCCAAGTCACGTATCCAGAGCTTCATTGATAATTCAAAAGTGTGCATGATGCTTGCAAATAAAATATTTTTTTCTTATTCAGTGCACCTCAGTCTTTTGTGTTCAACTTATTGGTTTTACAGAAGGCTAATATCTTTAATACCAATGATGATGAAAAAGTGATTGATCTGTCATCACTCAAATCAGATGCATGAGAACATACATCTGCAATTGGTTCAGGGTCATGTAGGATCTCCGATTCTTTTAGAACAAAAGGCAAACAGGAACAATCTAGATGATTGGATGGTTTGATCATCCACTGAAGTCACTCCACTGAACACATCAAACTAAGTGTTATTATTTTATAAATCCAATACTACCCTTCTCATTGAACAAAGCACGTAGCAGTGCTTGGTGTGCGCACATCTCGACTGTATCCCCTTGTGTGTAAATACAATAATTTAGAAGAAAGAAGTTGAGTCTACCATGTCAAAGAATTAGCCTTTTAAATCTGTTGAGAAGCTACTGGGGACATAGGATTGACCATGTACCTGGCAAAACAATATTAGACCTCATAATCATGATGGAAAGAAAAAAAAAAAGGACAGCGCTGCGTTACCTAAACAGCCTGGAGTGCTATATAATTTATGTTTTATGTCCTTAGCCGACACCATTCCTCTCTGCTAAAGTTGGTAGAAAGTTTACTGTTGATCTGGTTCCTTTGTTGATCTGGGATATGTTTTGCCTCCAAGCAAAAAGCATAAATTGAGAAGGGATTATTGTCAGAAGTACTAAAGAGGGCTGACAAACAAAAGTTTGCTCCGTACTTTATGAAACCCCTTGTCACTACAAACTTCCATATCTTTGGGCACGTTTTTACCTTGGTTACTTTTCAATCTGACAAGCAAAAAAAAAAATAATCTCAAAGATCATTTATTGTTTGGGACCGTGTCCTGAGAAGGACAAACACACAACAACAATCAAAGGATGGCCATTTCGACGCTGTGATGACTGACAAGATCGCTAGACATTTCTCTTTGCCCAACTGGAAAATCTACTTCAACACAACTGATAAAGTGTGGGAACTTCAGCCGAAGGGCCAAGAAGAGGTCAAGCTAAGAAAAGTTGCGCCAATGTTTAAACCAGCAGAATTACAATGCAATATCCTGAACAGATCTGGCAACTGAGTTTCAACAGATCAGACCCCACGACTTCCCAAAAAGGCTGTTCAAAGACTCTTTAGTTCAAAGACCCAGCAAGTTAATATAATCGCCAAATAACATAAAGGAAGGATTATTTTCAGCAGAGATAACACACCAGTAGTTTATTTAAGAATAATGCTCATGTAGTCTCCTACTTGTCACTTGCGTACCTAACCCAAACAAAACATGATGCATGAGGAACCTTTCATTTTATTTTATTTTATTTAGCCTTTATTTAACCAGGAGAAGTCCCACTGAGATTAAAATCCCTTTTGCAAGAGACACCTGGCCAAGACAGGCAGATGTGCATTCCTAAACACAAAGTTTATCACAAACAGAGAAATGACAAAAAAACACACGTAACATACAACAGGGACACAATTTACACACACTTGGTGACGATGCTGAACAGACCTTCAACATGTGTTTAAAGACGTCAAATGAGACCCGCTCCTTAAGTTTTAGATTATATTGCAACATATTCCAGGCCCCAGGAGACAAATAACTTAAAGCCATTTTAACTTTTCCCTGTTCTAACTTTAGGAGCGGTTAGTTGATGTAATGTCACCTCTAAGAATAGTTTCCAGTACTTTCTTTTATCAAACGTGGATACAGAGGTACGAGAGAAGTGCCCTGTAAATATTTTGGTTTCCCACGAAAAAGCCCACGAGTGGGGAATGCAGACCAACCAACCCGATCGTACAGGGTGCAGTGATGAGAATGGGAGTTGGTGATGAATCTCAATGCACCGTGATAAACGGTGTTAATGGCATTTACCTGAAGATAACCACTTCTTTTTATTGTGAGGCGTGGCTGCCATGATCATGTCCCCCAACTCTGACCTGAGGTTCTCAACATTTCACCTCGCTATTAACAGCTGGTTAGCATTAACAGATATACACTAGCGGTTCAAAAACATAATAAAGCAATGTTAGTTTTATGAGAGAAACCCCTCTAATGCTGTTCCCATGATGCAAAGGGACCCCAATGTTTTGTTTTTAGCCGCAAGTTAACTTCGTCGACACGATTCTGCAGTGACTCAATGCTACATGCTAACCTATGAGCTAACCAACATGTTTTCAACGTCATTCGTGTGTAATATACATTGTTTTAGTGTTAGTGCTTAGCCGTAGAGGCCATTAATTAGATAATTTATCGCAGCGTAGCTGCCGCTAGCTAGCTGGCTGGCTAGCTGGCTAGTTAGTTGTGGTTACATGTCAGATAGCAGCTAACGTGTGCAGCTTTTTTTTTTTTTTATAGCTATTAAGCGAGATTGTTACTCACATTAACGACGATCAAAAAAACCCGCCAGTCAGTCAAAATGGTAATGTCTTCTGCGGTTCAGTGTAGCCCGTCTCTCCCCTGTCTCTCTGTCTCCCTGTCTGTCTATAGAGATGGAGCAGTTCCGTGTTGACCAGCAGGGCGGGGCGACATCTGCGCACCCAGCTCCACGCAGCTCAGTAACAGTAAACAGGTACGCTACAGACTCACATTTTGCAATTTACATCGAACATAACAGGGAAATTGTGAAATAAGATGCAAACAGACGTTGTAGGGGTGGCTTTGAACACAGTGTCAGAGAGGAGGAGGAGAATTTCGGCAAAAGTGAAAACCATCCTTGACACCTCCTCCCACCCACCCCACAACAAGGGGAAACTTGAGCCATTTGCAAGTTAAAATGTGTAAAAAGTACATTTTCCTTGTTTCTATGGGTACAAGGCAAAGGAAGTTTATTTATGTAGCACAATTCAGACACAATGCAACTCAAAGTGCATTAATAACAAGATACAATTACATTAGAATGATATTAAAAGAAAGAACGCAACACAAAGCAATTTCAGCATTGCAATTTGTAATAAGTAAAGCGATAAAAGAAGGGACAATAGATAATAGTTCATTTGAATGGGGGAGACAGTGATTGATTGTTAATGCCTGTTTCACTGTTCAGGGAGAAGCATGTGATGACTGAGAGAAGCAAACATGAAATGATACGAGTCTCTTTTGTCAGTCATGCTTGCCTGTGACAGACACTCCAGCTTAAAATGCAAAATATATATAAATGACCTCTTGACATTGAGCCTGCTGTAACTACCCCCTTGAATATGAATCAACTTAGCTGAATGCATAATGTGAAAGGAAACACTGGGGTAGATGCAGAGATGCTTTTGTCTCAAACCTCTTCATGATGTGACCCCGCATTGAAACTTATGATGTTATGTTTAAACTGGAGATGGACAGAATACAGAGATGTGATACTGAGTCTTTACACCAGTTAGGTCCTTGACAAAATGCCAGGAAATCTCAGAATAGACACACCACTAGACATCCACACAATGAAATGCCTTTGAAATATATTATATTTCTCAGATATAATGATGCTGTTCTGCGGTTGTATTGTCATTAGTCAGACGTAACTTAATAAAAAGCTCTTAGCTAAGGGAAATGACCAGACAGATGTACGTACAGTACATGTAAGTAGGCCAACTTCTTTAGAAGCTCTCACAGAGCTGCTGGGATGCCTCTTCTTTGTGTACTGTGCTTCAAACTGTAGCATGCACAGTAGTTCAGAAAAGTGCATTACTTCATATTACTTAATATCATTGTGCTAGAATAACATATCTTAACTCACGCTGTGAACTCTCCAAAACCAGACTTACTCATTTGTGTCAGATCAGGTGTGGCCCTTAAAAAGGCTTAAAAGGCCTTAGATTGATTCATAAATTAGAGGTGTGATCCAAATGTTGTTCTTCAGGGATTCATAAGGAGAATACGAGACAATGCATTCATAGATGGGACACTAGCCTCACAAGTGGAGTCAGAATCTGAGTGACTTTTCAATAAATTGTTTAATTAATACAAATATTACAGTAACAAACAGACCTGGGGTCAAAAAGATCAGGCAGCATTAGGTTAACAATTGTTCTATGGCACGCATAAGTTCATATTATCAGTAAAGTTTGTTAAATGTTGAGGTAATTATTGTCTAAAGAGACAATAACTATAATATTAAATACACACAGAAAGTAATAGCACTGCTTACTATCCATACACGTTATTATCTACACTAATCTCTTGGTTTATTCCCACAAGCTTTAGTTAAAGCCATTTTGAGTCCTTCTCTTCCTCCCTTCTGTGTTCAGTCCTTTTTAATAAAGGAGGCTTCTTGCCTGAAGTGCTCCACTGCAAGCGAGCTATTTATCACGGGGACCCCACAAAGTGTAACTGTCAGCTATTGAAATTTAAACAACAATAACCTCAGCATGGCCAAAGGCATCCACATTGTCAGTGTGTGTTTCTCCAATTCAGAGACATTCATCTCCAATTAATCTCATCAATTTCATAAACGTGCATAATGCAATGAATTTTTTTTTTTTAATTCTCCAAAAGACATACAGTTTGGACAGTGGCATGGGCAGTTGTCATCAAATGCAATAGTGCAATGTCTATAACTTCTAGCTAACATATAGGCTGCCTGGCCAGTTGGTGTCTTTTTTATTTTGGTACACATTCCATTATTATGACTCAGTCCAGATCGAAAAATAAGCATGTCACGTAACAGGGGCATGCGAGGTGTTTACTTTCCTAACACAGCAACTGTATTTGATTAATAAAACATTCTTGGCTTCTCGTGTTTGGTTTGCGATGCCTCTCCACGCATGCTTTATTAAGAGCACACATGTAAATCTATTAAGGGGTGTTGATTTACTCCAACTGCAGCAGATTTTGTGCCCGCATGACAGTTCTGATGAAATGACAACTACGGTGAAACTTGACCCACAAAGTGTGCCCCTGTGCAATGGTGAAGCAGGGCTCGGGCAAAGACTTGTAGACAAAAACTGGCTCCAGTTACACAGCAAACTAAATGCTGTGTGGTGTATGCGAGCCTTTATGGGAGCATGAGAAGGGCTGCATACCCTGCCTAGTTAGGCCTGTGTTTATATCATGGAGCACCTGATTGGCGGTGTGATGCAATAGAAGTCACACAGCCATGCCAGCTTGTTTCAGGCATTGCCTTTTCTGTATAACCATGGGTGGGGCTGTTCCACACTGCTAGGTAACATTTCATCCTTGTACAGACATGTGTGCACACACAAGCATGCATACACACCTCTTTCTGCATTGTTCTCAGCTCATCCATCTCATCATAACCTCGGCACACAATGTGTAACTGTCAGATGGCGTTTAAAAGTAGCACTGGGAGAGTTTTTGGTTTAGCAGGAGAAGGACAACTGTGGAAAAACAAAAGAAAAAGATTAATGTCAGCGGAGATTACATTTGAATTGCATTAATCTAAATTTGTGCAGACTCACCATGTCTGATTCTGAGCAGTAAGGCCTTTGAAATTTGAATTTATGAGGCATAGGTTGGCACTCTAATCAGTGTCTGACTGAAATTAACTCTGGACTTCAATTGTGAATTTATTACACCTTAGAGTTGGACTGCTACAAGTACAAGATCAGATACCAAGGTCTGATATCCAATATATACATGCAAATGATGTTTATAGCTTTCATTGTTAGCCTTCTTTTATTATTATTATCATTAATTTGATTACACTGACTTAACAGTTTGAACACAATCCAAAGACCAAACAAAATTACGCACATGTCTCACATGACCCGAAAGACTGAATGAAACCTTATACCTGCGGCTATTTCCACTTTAATGTGACTTCTTTTGTTTACACTCCTCGCACACCATGTGCAGTGGCGTACTGGCACGATAAAATTACGCCATCCGTGTAAAGATTCATGCGAGCCTGTGCCCCATGGTATTTGGCACCACACAAAGATTCTCTCTGTGAATCGATGCAGCCTTGAGGCCGTGAGCTGGTCCTTGTCTGTGGCTGAGAATTTGCATTTAAATTGCATCGCCCACACAATCTGGAGCAGTGCACCTGAAGAAGTACAGAAGGAACCGGTATGACTACAGGAGCAGTGACATACTACTACTATATTTCACAAACAAACAGAAGACAAGCATAATGCACAACAAAACACCCAGTTCATTATTTACTTTTTATCTTATTTATTGTGTTCTTGTTCCCTGTGAAGCCATGAATCACCACACTGAAAGCTCCAATATGCATTTTTCCTTGTGGTATGTTATCTGGTTTCTCCCTCAACCAATACAGGTGTGGCAGATGGTGTATTTTACGACAGGCATGGTCAAAGATTAAGGGGAAAAGATTACATTCTGCCGAGGGGAGTCTCCTTGACATTCATTGGCCACACAGACCCATTACCGCTCCTATTACCTGAATTTGAAATGGGTGAGTGACTCTGGAGGAAACAAAACACAGGACACTTTCCTGCATGCCCTTATGCTCTGCCATTTAGGGTTAGAAGCCCTGAAAGTCACTGAAACGGAGGAAGCAGCCCGTGTTGTTTAAAAGATCAGTTTAATTAGATTGGATCGCGTTGGTTTGCCTTTTGGGACATAGTCGTGTGTGACTGAAGGACGAGCTAATATTAGACACAGCTGCAGAGGAACGGTGGCCAGCAACAGCAGACATCCAGACTATACCTTCCCTGCCTCTTTCAAGACAGCTGCAAATCTCCAAGTGACCGTCAGCTCTGCATAAAGTGCAAATCTTTGAGTAGTATTGGCTAGGAAAGTGGTTCTATAGCTTGGGCATGATCTCGATACCTTTACGCATTCTGGTGATAGCATTTTTTACTGTAAAGCCGTAACAAATATTAGATAAACTATATATCTAAAGAGAACAGGTAGGTGTAGGTGAGATGCATGATGAGTCATGATATTTATGATATGTCCTGTGTTTTCTGGACTTGTTGTGGGCGAGTCTGTGAGTGGTGCCCACTCGTGTCTCACATGGCTCGGGCCTGTAGCTGTATAGGGTCTGTATATATGCGACTCGGAGAGTGGCAAACCATGCCACCAAATCCAGTTGCTTTTGTTTCAGGTTTGTGTTTTTGCCCTGGAGTACTGATAGCCTTCACAGAATATAGTCTTCAAGTGTGTTGCAAGATGGTGAATGAATTCATGATTTATTTATTTATTAAAATCTCCTTTTGTATTAGTTATTGCCAAGTACCTGTGCAGGTCTTAGATTCGAGATGTACATTTTAGGTTCAACACAGATTGTGTGCATTGGTGTATAAACAGTGTGCAGTACATTTAAAGCTGCTTAAAGTTAAGCAAAAGTTTAATTCTGAATGCAGTAACACAACTGAACAAATGACTGATCATAATGTGTTAGTTGGATATGTGTGGTGGCGTGTAAATGGTGGTTAAATTGTTGTTATGGGAGGGTACGTGGCATATGCTACATGTGTTTGTTTTGTGAATGGTGTGTTTATATTCTGTATGGACTGTGGAAACACATTTCCTGTGAAGGACGAATAAAAGCATATCTATCTATCTTGTTATGGTGATGCTGTTCTATGTGGATTACAGCAACTGGGCCACTGTTCGGCGGATGTTTTGCAGGTAAAGCGAAATGCAGCTGCCCTGAATTACTCCCCACAAAAAGTGTTTTATGTTTGCACACTGGTGCAACACTGGGCATGTGTATGAAGCCGTATAGTCCAGCCCCGCAAACCCGCCCACCTCCCCTCCCTCTTCCCCTTCGGTGCGTCTCGGTCCGCCCGCAGCAGTCTCCTTCTCGGCGAGGTTTCACTACAGAGATGGCTGCGAAAGTGTGCAGATCGGTACTCCTGTTTTCCCGGAGCAGCGGACCGGTGGCCGGCAGCCTCTCCGCACTTGTTGTGTCCTCACAGCGACACCATCAGCACATAGGACCGGTAAGTCCCAGGACGCGCGAGCGTCAAAGCGAGAGGTGTGGGACCCGGGCGGCCGGAGAGGAGAGGAGAGGCAGGCTGGACGGGAGAGAAGGGAGCGGGCTAAGGAAGTAGAGCTAACTAGCCTAAAGATTTTACGTGCATGCCTTTTCTTGAGATTGCGGTTAGCGGAGAGAGGTGAGACACGAGATGAGTCACGATATGTACCCCGTCCCGGTGTCGTGTTTGTTGTAATCCACAGTGGGACGCAGGGCTTTGACAGAGGCAATGCAGTTTTTTTTTTTTTTTTTTTTTTTTTTTTTTTTGGAGCACTTGGTGAATCCAATCGACAGCCCACTGCCGCTGCCCCACCGTTTACTGTTACCAGCCTCGGCTTTTTTAAACACGCTGCTTCATATCATTCCTCCCGCGTCCTTCAACTTTATAAGCGGATCTCTCTCTTTTTTCTACATCTGATCGCTGAATGCGAGACTGAAGCTTGTGGTTTTGGAGGATCTGCAGTGGGGCTGGCTTGATCGTGGCCTCCCGCCGATGGGGTGTCTTATTTTTGTGCTGCTTTGCAACAAGGGTGTTTGGCGTGAGAAGGGTTTGCTGATGGGTGCCTTCATCTCCCTTCTTATCCGCGGTGTGTGTGTGTGTGTGTGTGTGTGTGCGTGTGTGCGAGAAAGCTGCAGCGTCTCTGAGGTGCAGCAGAAAGTCAGAATAATGAATATCTGTCCAGAGCTGGAGTTGTGCGTAAGTGTGTGTGTGTGCGCCTTAGAGAGTGACTCACACACTCTTTATGCATGCACACACATATGAGCCAGAAACATGGAAGCCCTTGCTCTTGAATGATGTCAGACTCTCCAGCCAGCCCTCCTTCTCCTACTCTCCCCTCCCTGCGGGTGTTTCCCCATACAGCTGGGAGATCCTGGGTTTTCCTGCAGGCTGATGCAGGGTCCTTCTTTGCATCCGTAGCGATATAGGCAGCCGAGAAAAAAAAAAAAAGAAAAAAGAAGAAGCTCACAGTAACAGGATGCAGCACAATTAGTGGCCCAGCTTCTTCCTGCTTCTGTGACCCTCTCCCCTCAGCTGAGTCGTTTTACAGCTGCTGCCTGACGTTCAGGTGAGGCACTGACTTGAATACAAAAGAATGAGGAAGTGAAGTCAGTGCAACTCCACGCAAAAACACCCCACTCTACGGCGGCCCGGCCGTGAACATTGCTGTGATATTCTGCACCACTCACACCTCCTCTGCCATTCTTTTTCCTACATTTCCCTTCGAGATCTTCTTCCTCGTGTTTTTCTGTCGTCGCTCCTCCCTACTGTAAACAACTCAGAGAAATGCCACCGACCTAGAGAAACCAAACAAGGCTTTCCTTCCTGGCCCGACCCAGAGGTTAAGTAGTTGTCACAAGGGGTGCGCTCAGACCATATCTCTGCGCCCGATCCCATTGGTGTTGCCCACTGTGAGCTATTACAAACGAAGAAATTTGAGTGTGTGGATAAGTAATATGCTGCCCTCTTCTAAAATAAGCAGGCCTAAGTGATTTCACAGGGGGAGTTGCAGCTCCCGTGTCTCGCCTAATAAGTTCTCATTTTACTGTATTTCGGTCTCCTCAGATTGTGGTTTAGCTTGTCTCCTGTCATATTTTGACTTTGTTCGTTGAAGCATTGCTGCCACGGCTCCTAATGTGAGGTCTGTCACTTTATGACAGCCAATCCTTCGTATTCATTTGTGAGTTTTCCACTGCAGTTAGGAAACTCTTGTTTCTGTGCTCGGGCTAAAAAGCTGCAGTGAGTTCCCGTACACGTACAGGTGCCACGAGGAATGCAGATATGCCTAGAGCCCACTTTCAGCTGGTGAGGAAAGTAATGGCTCTGACCGGTGGTTCTGTAATGCGCTGCAGTCATGATGGGTCAACTACACAGGGATGCAAAGCAGGCTGTGGGCTCCAGGGACTCACATTTAACCTACACTAGATTACTATTGAGTCAACTGTCATATAAAATGCGGCTATCCTGAAGTGTGGCAGGGGAGTTGAGTCACTGCGAATAAATGGTCCTTATAAGTGGCTTATAAATCACCGTTGGTTTTCTGTGGTATGAGCAAATTGGGTCAATTTTTTTCCATATAGTGCTTTTACAATGCAGGGATTCACAAAAACTTGGAGGTGCCAAAGATCAGATTTTATTTAGTTATTCATTTCCATTTAAGCTGACATGTTCATTAAAGCTGAACTGCAGGTGGATGCTGCATTAGGGGCCACGGGGTCGAGGCCCACTGCCGACTTTTAATCCAATCAGTGTAGGAGTAACCTAATTTATCCCAGCTGCCTTCACGGACTGAGTGCTGAACTTATCCGGATTAGTGAGATAAGGGAGTGACTCTAAGACTGTGGCTGTGCTAAAGGTGACACGATAGTTGAATGATTGATAAAGTCATCCAGCTAGGCAGTCGCATTCATGTCATTTGACTGTTAATGGGCAAAGTGGATTCTGACTCTCGTTTGTTGTCTCATATTTGTGTGTGGAAGAAAAAGGGGTTAGTGCATGGAAGAAGAAACATTTCGTTGCAAGATGATGATGGATTGTCAGAGTAGCTGACATTTATCTGCGCGGAATAATCATTCTTCACTTTGAAGTCTCGCGATTGACAGCTGCATTGCCCCTTTTTTGCATGGAACGTAATCAATGTCACTCCACTGCTGAAGCTGGATCGCCCGTTTATCACAGCATCGTTTCAGGATGATGATCTGTATGTATGTTCTCAGATCGCATCATGCTCCTGCTGGAAAGGAATCCTCACGATCTCCGATCAGCACGGCCAATATTGGATTGCTGTCTGCACACAGGAGCAGTTTTAATGGGCACGGAGAGCAATTCAAAGGGTTTTCTTTAGTGGGTTAGGAAACCGATTTGAGTTTTCTCGCAGGGTTTTTGCACACTCACTGGGCTACATGAGGCAAAGTCAAGAGATAGAATTTCAGTCAGGGGTTAGTTGTAGTTACAAAATCATTGATTTGTCGAACGGATATTCCATATCTACCATATATACCATCCCATGTTCTTGCTGTGGATCGTTACATGCAGACAGTTTCCACATATGTCATTACGTGGCTTGGCTAAATTACAATCTATACCAAACTAGCTCTATGGATACACTGCTTCATTCCACATTAAACTGTCCGAAAAACCGTAGGGAAGTGTTTGAAGATCCTCTTTTCAGATTATCTATCACATAGAACGTATTAAAAAGCTGAAAGCTGGCCCCGCTAAACAATTGAAAAACTGTATAGTTCCTCAGCCCACTACAGACTGCCCACTCTTCAGAGTATGAATTAGCTTTAGATAGAGAGAGGGCTGCAGCCTACGGAGCGGTGGACAGGAAATGCAAAGACGACCAATCTTGTATTGCCAGGCGAGCCGGTTAGTTCGCTCTGCCTCTTATCTTAGCTAGAGCAAGGTCCTGAGACAGAACGAGTGCATTTGTCCTTCTGGAGGACTTTGATACAAAAACTGAAAAGAAAATGTGCCGCAAGCTGTGGCCCAGGTATGTCACTAAATCGTGAAGTACGAGGAAGATGTCGCTGCACTGTGCTTCACACCGTAGCAGTGTCATGTCGGCCAACACAACTTTACTGCCATTCCTGATTTATATGTAAAAACAGTGTAGAAACTGATTCCCAGATAATAGACTTCCCCATACCAAAGATTGAATTAAAGTGGCCAATATCTGGTATCTATTGCAGTTATCTACTGCTGCTTTTACAAGCAATATAATAGTTATTGATATGTGTCCAGGTTTTACTGTAACTGAGATAAGTAACTTGCCAGTCCATTAGGTACACTAGTAAAAAAAAAATCTTTCTAATGTAACAGCCGTGCACTGAAGCTTCATGAAGATCATAGTATTCTTTTTTTTTTTTTTTTTTTTAATTTTGGAGGCTTTGATTTGTAGGACTGGTGAATTTTATTATGTTGTACTATGATTTTGACAACCCCACCCCAGTCAGCGGGCTAGGCAACAACACAGTTTAACAGTACCACAAACTTACCGCCTTTCTGATGCTGTTTCAACGTACACCGATCGGACATGACATTGTGACCACCGTCCTATTGTTTTGTAGGTCTCCCGAAACGGGTGTGACTCATCAGTGTTTTTTTTTTAGTTGTTCCTAAACTGTTGTTTGTGTGTGTGCCTGTGTTCTGTGGTCAACGTAATTTTTAACGACTTCCTCTGCCAGTGGTTTTAATGTTGTGGCCAATCGTTGTATGTGGAAGATTATGTCAGCTATAAAGGGGGATTTACTGCAGGGCTGTTCTATTAGCGTGCATTAATTTTCATCGGTGTATCAAATGAATTGCCAAGTGGGTGTATATGAGGTGGGTACTATATTAGCACCTCCAAATATAATGTGTACAGTACCACATCATCAGTAACCATAGCTTATTCTAGATGGTCAAACGTACAGTTCCCTGATTGAACTGAATTAAAACCGTGATGGCAATGTAAGAAAAAAAGGGACGCATCTTAAAATAAATATGCTGTGTTCGAGGTTGTGGGATAGATTGCACAAGAGTACCTTATAATAAAGTGGAGTCAGGGGAGTATGCCATGCTCATTGTCATTTGCCACTCGAATCTACCTTAGTGATTAGTTCTTTAGAAGCTGACTTGATGAATGCATCATACTGTTTGAGCTCGTCTAGCTTGAGGTAACAATGCCTAATACCGATGCCCTTACTTAACCCTCACTAAAACATGAGACATGTTTGCACGTTAAGCTCTTATCTAGCTCTATCTACTTGTTTGAATAGTGACTGGGACTAGTCAGGCTGAGTATTTAGACCTAACGAGACTCGATGCCCATTGCAAGTGGGTGTTGTCGTCTTAGAGCGGTGATGAAATGCTGATGGCTTCACTAGCCGTGCTCCTGACAGAGCTCCTGTCGGCTCAGGTGCCGATCACCCTGGAGAGCTGTAGCCAGAGTCATTTCCAATATCTGTTGTGGAGCTGTATGGCTGACTGGGCAGGCGTACTGTACTGAAACTGTGTATTAGTTCAGCTGCACCTCTTTTTTTTTTGGATGCGCGGAGTTCCTCACTGTATCCGTTACTATTAGGCTGACAGGTTTGTGGAGAGGCCTTGAGCTTAAACCCGAGATTGACTTTCTCAGAGTTCAGAGGGATCTTGGTAAACTTAAGCAAGTGCAAATGTAAAGAAACTAAAGAAGTAACTACTCCTCGCTGATTAAAGTGGGTCGTTGACTGCACTTTCTGCACGGTTTGTAGTCATGTCATGTTGTTTTTAAAGATTCTGGTTAATTGCTTAAAAATGCTTCCACTGCAGGTAAGTCCCGTTAGACCAAACATGATAAGCAGCCCTCCACTGTGAGCATTTCTTGCACATATTCCAGTGAACAGCTGTGATTTTCATAACCATTACTGCATAATCTTGTTCAAAAAGGTCTTTTCAGCCCATTCATTGGCATAGAGGGATAAAAAAAAAACTTTTTTCCTTCTCCCTCTTAGGCTCTGCTAGCTCTCTAAACATATGCCAGTGCGTGTCCTGTTTCCCCAAGTGCTTTCTTCTTCTAGTAATTTCCCTGAGCACCAACCTGGCACGCAAGCCTCGCTCATGCCAACCAGCTGTTTGCTCCGAGGTCAAAAGAACTGTCCTGTTAGGTTCAGTGGTTTAGTATTAGGCACTTACTAAGAAAATTGTTATGTATTAAGCGTAGCTGCTGCTGCACCCCTCCATCTGTCTTCTTGTTTGTACACAGTGCAGTTATTATTTTAATAGTGCAGCTCCTCACTACGCTGTGGAGGTACATGTTATCTGCTCATTAGCTCGATGCTGCAGCCTCGTAATGGATCAGACTATTGTGATGGACAAAGTCCTCATTAGGACACTGGATGGGATTTCACCCTCGAAGCGTTGAATGACTGGTGAACCTTCGCCGTTGGCATAGACTAATTAGCTGCTTCCCATGTTTCTGTGTGGCCCAGTGTGTCTCCAGTCAAGTCTGAAAAGGACATTAAACTAGGCCAACGTGTGTAATGTGATGATGGATGGAGGCGACGCTTGGTTACCCCCCCCTCTCATCGCAGATGAGGAGCTGGTGGCTTCCTCTGCCAGGAGGGCAGGTGAGGCGGCTGTTAGAAGCTGAAGGTCATCAGCAGCCCCGCCTCCCGTGCCATTAGATTTGGGATTGGGTTCATTATTGTGACAAATCTGTCAGGTCCAAATGAGCAGTGTAAATTAGACCGTGCAGAATTCGCTTTTGTGAAGGTCAGCGGTAACCCAAATTTGTCAAAAAAGATGTGACAGTTATGTGAAAACATTTCCACAGTAGGACGATGTGAACACACGCTTTGGCTATTGCTTTGTTTGTTGCGATGCTGTAAATGCTAAACGTGATTGATTTGTGTTGTTAAATTCTTCGTTTGACCCGAACAGGGCATCTGGCTTTACACAGAATTTTAGAATTTCCACATGGGCAGCAAGAGTACATCGGGTTACTTTCGGTCCTTGCGGGTCACAGAACCTTGAAAACGGTGAGTTGTCGTCATGTGAGCGTGCTCATGCCTTACCTGCTTGTCATGCATTTGAATCCTGTCGGGAATTGATCCCACTTTGCTTCCTTCAGAGTTCAGGAGAACTCTGCCCCGCAAAATATCAAGACTCCCAGCTAATTAGCGAGGGAGAGAGGTGGGGTCGACCTCTCCTTCAGGACCTATTGATCGATTATACTCTTGTTTATACACATCCATGGTGAAATAATTCCTGCAGCAGAGTAGGACACAGGCCGAGTCAGTATAGAGGCTTTTGACGGTGAGTAGTCACAAAGTGTGTAATTTTCAACTTGTGAGAATTCAGGTCTGTTTACTCGCTTGCTCAGGAGTAAGCTCCTCCCTCTCAGTGGTAAAGCTCTCCTTATTTGCATGTAACGCCACAATATAAACACCTCTGGGCCGCACACACACAAGATCAGATAGGTGTCACAGATACTGGATATTATATGTAGAGTTTCACCATTCCCACAATATATTCTCTGTTCTCCTTCCGCCCCACATTTTTGTGACACTCCAACTTACTTCTACACTGGTTTATTGACGCTGGTCTATCTGCAGCTCACAGTTGTTCCTTTGAAAAGAAGCAAACATATCGGGACAGGGCAGAAAGATGAACATCATCACTGTAAGAAAGGAAGACACTTGCTCAGCTGTCAACGCCGGGGCAGCTCTTACTTGCAACTGGAAACATTATGCATGAATGAGTCCTGCTTTACTGATGGACTAATGGCTGGAAAGTTTCTCAGAGGAATGTTTGGATTCTGTGATGTTCGGATTTCCTCGGCCCCAGACTCACCTCTGCCACTGAACAGAAATTGGCTGCTTCTCATTATAACCTTCCCATCTTGCTGCCAGCAGAACTGAAGGGATTATTGCGTGCAAATCAAGAAGTTTTCACTTAATTTTACTGTTTCCAGAAAAAAACAGCAGATGGGGTGGGGGGGTAAGGGGGATCATCAAGATTTGATTGTGTTTGCTTGATAGCACTGCTGCTCCAAACGCGAGGACAGCAGTAAATATCGGCATCCTTCAAAACGTAATTAGCACAGGTTTTTAGGCATCTTCACGCTACGATGTGTTTATATTCTGATTAATTGTCAACATGGCTGACAAGAAAGAAAAAAAGAAAAAGGTAATTCTATTTCCAAATCAAATCCACATAGGGGGAGGTTTTGAGAAACGATTCGAAACAGATTGCGACGGATCTGTCTCACTTTGTGGCCCTCAGATGAGATTTCTAACTTTGCATTACACTGAATCCGTCAAATCCAGAGTTATGGCGATGCTCAGTGGAATCCTAGTTGCTCCAAGCACAGCGATATGGAGTGAAACGTGAAGAATGTTGGTCTGTTGACAGACGCCAAAATGAATTGTCTGGTGGTGCTTTCGGTGGGGTCGACTTCACAGGCAAAGCTGTAAGAAAGCTTGGAAAGCTGCATCACTAGCAAACAATAGGACAGTCCTTCCTAAATATATGTTTTGAGAAACAAATGTGATGTGCCTGCACTCTAATTAATGTCTTCATGTTGGTAAAGCGACACATTTGAAATCCTTACAACCTGCTTGAGAATAATTACTCTGTAAATTATTTATACTCATAACCAAGTCTCTTTATAAACTCTTTTGGAAGGATAGGTAAGACATTACTTGGCATTCACTCTGCTCCATTAGGCTACAGTTTAACTAAAATGGAATACACAACATGCTTTAGATTTTGGAGTTCACAGTTCACTTTTTCTGTGGGATCTATATAAACTTAAACGAAGCTGATAGCGCTCTAATATCCCTCTGCACACAGGCTCATGTGCAGTCCTTCTGTTCCTGCTGGATCGATTCACTGGGTTAATGGCAAGAGGGCTTGACATTTTCGAGTTCGTTACACCTTTTGTGTCCCGGTGACTTGAGAGCATGGGCCGGTGTCTCCTCTGATAAAGCCAGGCGATCTGTGAGGCGCAGATGCACAGATGAGGCAGCTGTGCTGGAGGGAGTTCTGCATACATTTGTGAGTTTATCTGCATGGCGAAACACACTCGTGTTGGGTTGCCAGGGTGTAATAAGGGCTTTGCTGGGTGCACAAAGAGCTGTGACACCGTGCCTGCGTTTGAGGTCGTTGCTACAGGGAGCGGGTTACCTCTCCATGGTGACTTAGTGGAGAACGATGCCAAGAAGGCTGCTGTTTGTTGTCACTTCTTTAGTGTTGGATCACTTAGCCCTTTTTATACAGGATGGCCGGCACATATTAACTACAGCTGCCAGAATCGTGTGTTTATTTTGTTTTTTTTTATTTTAAACTTGCATGCATAGCATTGCATGTATAGTGCTGCTTCATGCTTTGTGCCAACATCAACACAAAGAAGGAAGCAGATTTGACACGTCTCCAGGAAGAGTATTTTAGCAAGTATGCGATCATGATCTGCAAACACGAGGTTTTTCAGCTATCCCAGCAGGATGCACACACACAAAAACGGCTTAGGAACAACTGAAAAAACATGATAAACAGCACAAGGTGTTGACCTGACCTCCACATTTTCTAGATCCCAAAGTATCTATGGGATGCGCTAGAACAAGTGTGATCCACAGAGGTCCCTCCACTCATGTATGCAGTCACTTTATTCTGCTATAAACTGGTTCTTCTTTTTTTGTGAAAAACTCCTCTCCTTGTTGTGTTTCTTTTCTCCCGAGCCTTTTATGCTGACTTGCTGTCTTGTCTTGTGCTTCCACAAAACCAGCCGACGCGCTGTCTGAAATGAACTGTCTGAATTTTGTGCATGATGCTTGTGACAACCTCTCTATGCAACCAGAAGTCAAGAAGTGAGACTTAACCAAGATTGATCAGGCTCTGAGCACATCCAGGGAGTCAATGAGCCCCAGAATGGAGGACTCTCCGTTCGGGCCTGGCGCCCAGTTTGTTTGCACTCTAATTATCCAGATTGTAGCGGTGCCATGGTAGACAAAAGCACACACAGGGCATTCACCATGGAGAAAAAAAACAAACACAAATGCATACCACTGTCAAATAATGGACTCCAAACCGTCAGGTCCCATTGTATTATTTTGTAATGATCAGCTGGAACAGCGAGACAAGCGTTACATGTCAGGGACGACTTGCTCAGTCGTATCAATAGGGTCAGATTTTGGATGCACATGTAGTTTCTAACCGTTCTGCAAGGCCTGGTCCTAACAGATGTGCTATTGATAGGAACCCTGTCTTCCCTGCCAATGTAACTGCAACATTTAAATTTATTTCGGGGTTTGGACTTTGAGCCTTGTCTCGTTTAATTAGCTTCAGTATCGGCACAATAGGATCAATGGCTGCAAACACACGTGGAATAAGCATGCCTGACCTAGAGAGTTGAGAAGAGATGGGGTGGGTTTAAGTGTGCGGTATGGGGGGTTGTGTTGGAAGTGGTTATTTTTTGCTGTCTTAGCACTTTAGAGTCTCATTTTAGCCAACCAGTCATTTTAATGGTATTCTTTATTTCTATTTCAACCCTACGGTGCACGTGTTACTAGGCCTGGGAAATATGTTAATGTATATATTATATGTATGTATATATGTTAATGCAGAGCCGACTGACTATTCTGCTTTACACATCCACCGATCAGCCACAACATTAAAACCACTGACAGGAGAAGTGAAAAACATTCATCATTTTGTGACAATGCAGCATTCTGCTGGGAAATGTTGGGACCTGGCATTCGTGTGGATGTTACTAAGACGTGTATCACCCACCTAGACCTAGAAATGAAGAACAGCACAAGGTGTTGACCTGGTCTCTAAAATCCCTAGATCCCAAACTGATAAAGTATCTGTGGGAAGATCCACAGAGGCCCCTCCCCTCAACCCATATGACCCAAAGCCCCCCATGAACAACATTATGTTACCAGACACCACAGGACACCCTGAGAAGACCCATGTCCATTCTCTGATGAGTCACAACTGTTTTGGAGGCACCTACACAATATGAGGAAGGTGTTCATTTACTATTAAACTGTAATACATTTTTGGTTTGTGTGTCACAGTTAAGCATCTGCACAGAAATAGTGTTCAATAATAGTTATTCATTTTAGAATTACTAAAAGTTGACTTGCAGTCATCTATCTACTGTCCTGCTGCGAAGTGAATAGTTCATTTTATTGTAGAAGTAGTTTCAACTATAAAATCACCTGTCACTTTATGAGCAATGCTGCAAGTGTGATATTGATTTACCATAATAAATGTATTGGAATGTTCTGTAGGCAGTCCTATCTATATAACATGAAAGTGTTTGGCACTGCTGCAAAATCCTGATCAATATAATGTTTTCATAAAGCAGTTTTGGCCCTTGTTTTGACTCAAATGACCAAAAAACTTGGTACATTTATCCATTTTTTTTTTTTTTGTCATTTGATCATTATCTATTCTAAAAAAAAAAAAAAATGTGGTTTTCCATTTCCTACATGTTAAAGTCAATGAGGACTTGCAGGGGACAGTGTGTGGGAGATACAATCTTGCCTCTGCTCAAAGTCACCCCTGGGACGCGGGGAAGTAAATAAATTGCTTATGTAAATAGCTGTGCTGCTATAATCCATTGTTGATGAGGTCACTGATGGGAGGCCCGGTTTTTAAAGTCCTTTCTTCTTTGCACGACAAGACCCCTGAAATTCCTACCGAATTAAAAATAAAAATCATATTTAACATTTTCTCTTGCAGTACAGTATATGCCACGCACACTCAACACTGACAATTAAAAAAAAAAAATGTTGATGACTCATCCTGCACACTACTAATATTATGTGCAATGAAATGCTTTCTAAGATGTCCTTACCCCCCCCACCCCCCACCCCAGCTGTTCAAGCTGTATTTTTACAGAACACACATAAATATTTAAAGTTGCACTCCACTAGCGACTTTATAGGAACTTGACCTCTAGAATCGCAGCATTACCAGGGTATTCGTTTAAGAAAAGATAGATACAGATAAAGTACAGCTTAAATGAAACAATCCGGTCCAGCATTCTTGCTAGCCAACATTACGAGTGTTTTGTCAATAAAAAAATGCAGATTGTTGTTCTCGGTCATGGTTTGAAGGAGCGTTTTGTAGGAGTTCGTCTTTATTGTGCAGCTGCTCTATGTTATTAATAAGCCTGACATTTGTGTAGGCTAATGCTAATTAGCATTATCAGCACGACTGGGCAGGACTATTCCCTGGAGCTCTGGTGGTGTATTCAGGCTGAGGTTGTTTAATGCACTGATGCAGCGGTCCTGCTGCTGCTCGCTTAATAGGTTCAGGACACGCTGTAGGTTTGTTATCGATATTCTGCCCCCGTGTTTGTAGCGCTGACAGACATTTGAGAGGTATCTGTGTCTGTTTATCCGTCGTTGGAATGCTTGTGCATGTACGCGCATGCCTGTAACGGTGTTCCTTGAGGGAGAATCTGCTGACCTCTAAAACGCCGGTGGATGTCTCGTCCTCGTTCCACACACGGAGGTCAAAAAGCAACAGGGTGCGAGCTCCGCAGCCCTCCTGTCAGTGAAGGTTAGCGATGACCCCGCGCGTATGTGTATGCCGCATACCCTACTGGACTTCCGTCACACAGCTTGAAATGCGCACAAGCTTCTCTCGGCTTCACACACTACAAACCTGCTTTTCTCTCGTGACGCCGGGGATTGTTAGTCAGCTGTTTGTTGCGAACGCTTGCTCGAAGCCCTTTGATTTGAAATGAAGCTGTCGGGAATGAAACAGGCGGCGCAGAGCGAGCGCAGATACTAGACATTTCCATATAATGTTACTCATCCTTTGCCAGCTAGCTTGTGGCCTGCCATTCTATTAATAGGAGTGGGGAGATGGTGGAGAGGAGACATTGTTGAAAAATGCATTTCCGTGGAGTTTTCATTGGGTTTCGGCTTCATGATTAGCGAGCCATTGTGGACGACTGTATTCTGTGCTAGTTTTGGTAAAAGTATGTATTTACATTCCATGTCTAGTTGTCAGGACATTGTCATAGCGGTCTGGGGAAAGTCAAATTAAAACAAGCTTGTTCCTCTCTGCTGGCTGCGGATACCGCCGCAGCAGTGCCCTCATTTTCCCGGGGAAGCAACGTGTGGCAGACTCTAGCAGACCATTTTATTTGTAAAGTTTATTTGACCCTGCCTCACACACGCAGAGGGAGCATGCAAAACCAAAACAGAACCACTCCCTACACTCCTACATGCAAAGCATATCCCGTGGACACTGAGACAAATCTTATTTTCAGTCTCCTTGAGAAGGAGCATCTGAGGCTTTTGTAGATTGCCTGAATCTCCTGGCAGCTTGTGTGAGACACGTGGATGTGTTTTCCTCGGTGTAATAGTGCTCCATTATGTTGCTCTTAAGGTATTTAAGCGCGGTCACATGTCCAGCGTGTGGCTGCTATATTAAATTATTTGAATTGTATTGCTTCAGCTGTTTCCTTGTTCAGCTGTTGTCCCTGGGGCATTGATCTAAGTGTGGGTGGGGCTCGCTCTCCCTGCATGGAAAACTCAGCTCATGCATTTGCCTCCCTCACAGTGTTATTTGTGGTGTTTTGCCTGTTGTGTTGCCCGGCTGGAACAGAGACGCATGGCATCCCTATTATATGCAGGGTGCAGGACAATTGTCTACCTGTCAAAGAAAGATCATTGAGTTGTCTGATGCTTGTCAGTCATCCAGATAGTGAGTAGGTATCAGCCAAGAGTGTGGCTTTCCCAGGGAAAGTGGTTAAGCAGTGAGGAGGCAGAAGAGCTGAGCTTAGCATCTGTCAGTGGTGCCCCATCAGCTGAGCTTTCAAACTTTTCAACCAGACCCCCTTACGAACCTGGGTCCTGAGGCGAACTCTGGGGAAATCCCGGCCCATGCGTGAACTTGAGGGAGGGAGAAGAAAAAAGGGGAAGGTTGGGAGTCTCTCTATGATAGGCAGGAGAAACTCAGGATAGGGGCCATTTCCGCCTTAGGCAGCGCTTCTAGAGTTACAACGTTTTGAGCTGGCTTGTAAATCCGAGTATTTTACACCGGCATGTGAGGAGTATGTGAGGGGAAAAAAAATAAAAAATACAACCACAAAGTTCACGTGACTAACAGAGACTGATTCTGAGGTCACAACAGAATCAAATAGCAAATGTGCAGGTTCACGGACCTATTCAACAGTCCCGGTGCTGCTGTTGCCTGGGTAACACCGTGCACTGTGAAAATGTTCCTTTTCCAACGGAGAATTGAAGGTTATCCATCCCACAGTCCTCTGTTGGCTCCTACCGATGACAAATGATGTACCCATTCTTAATATCACCTCGTCTGGGAAGATATAGTGCGCCGTTTATCTGTGCAGACAGTGCAGAGTCTAATTTATTACAATTTGGTTCGAAAATTAAATCCTAACTATTCAGCTGACATTTTACTACAAAATATATATATTTTTTTTATATCTCAACCAGCAGTAGCAGTAGGTCAGGCTCAGCAGTCAGTTTCCTCAGAAGACTGCAGTTCATTGATTACAATCATGACTGCTGTGTTTTCTAGTCTCTAATGGAGCAAAAGGTTTCCAGCCCCTGCTGCTATGAAAATATAGAAGGAGAAGGAAGTTGTTATAGTTTTATCACACGTGGGTGTCCGCATAGGTGACATTGTAAGAAGAGTTTGAGTGTCACCAAGTAGCTGTTGCCCACATTCCTTCATCGTGTCCTAAAATCTTCTTTTATCGTTCCAACATTAACGACTAAAACGAGATCTGGACCGGTTTCGTTAACGCGCCTTCCAGTAGCTCCTTCACATTAAAAGCTTTGCAGCCGTGCTAATGAGAAATAACGCGGCGTGGATGAGAGAAACAAAGTGTTGAGTTCGCATTCGGGATGTCTAACACCGGCCATCGGTTGTGTAGCAAGATGTGCTGCGATAATGATACAGAAGCTCGCCTCGCATAGCCGTGACTAGTCTGCTATAATGAGTCGAAGGACACGCTGTACCGCAGGTGAGAACACAAGCCTTTCAGTCAAGTGGCGTGGGTGGGAAGCAGTGGGTGATGTGGTAGCTCTTTAACCCTTAAAAACATATAACTTTTGCCTTTAGAACGTCAGTGATTTACACAGCCAGACCATTATTGTCCTGAGAACTAGATGTCATCCTCGCGGCTTCGAGCATAGCGTTTAGAATTCACTGGTCAGTGAGGACAAAGGTGGGGGTATACAGGAGTAGTCCAGGTATGTAACACGGTTATAATTATCGCCGACTGGTTCTGTTTCTGCGTGGGTGTGGCCATTTGGTTAAAGAGCCAGGATAAATGGCTTCTTGTGCGCCGGTCATGTAGCAGTGCCTCGTTTGTGGGAACTTGTCCTGTGGGGAATCCCGCTAAACCGATCATATGTGAGCCTCAGTTTCAACGGAGACAAATGACAGGCCTGTAAAATTTGGATTGATGGAGCTGACTGGAGTCACAGCACGGGCTCAGCTTCTAGTTAAACCTGAGCCGCCGTGATGCCTTGATGCCAAAATAAGAAGTGTTACAAAAGGAGTAGGGGAAAGGCTCAGTGGCCTGAGCGAGTACAGAGAGACAACCTGCAGTCAAATTTGAGCAAAAAACTGTTTTTACTGGCTCCCTGTGTTAGTGCATCTTTTTATTCACCAACCAACACTGTGTGTGAGCCACATTTTACTTAATATATGCAATATCTGCCCGTGCTACTTGCGTTTATTCCTAAATAGTGAATGTTACTATCGACTGCTGCTCTTAAAGACGACTGAAAACGTGGCCCAGTATTATAATTTAACACAGCTATTCATGTGACACAGTTCCAGTAGGTGGTTCTTGCTATTTGCGGATTTCACTGATGCTAAGAATGAGAGCTTTGTAACGATCACACACAAACACAGACTCGCAGACATCCATGGAAACGCACATGGACGGAATCTTTCTCCTTCACAGTTCCTCCTTTTCTCTCTGGTGCCTGTTTGCCCAGTCTCACTCTCACTCTCACTTGTGCCTGCGTTTCCTCCCCCTCACGCCCACGCTTCCACTCACTGCTGCTGATCATCAGCTTTATCTCCGTGGCTAGGAGGATTCGAGTGTCTTTTAGTACGGCATAAAACAAACAGCACATCCCGTGCATCATTTTCGGTTCCGCCTGAATCCTCCCCTCTTTGCGGGACCTTAAATCCTCCTTTTAAAAGTTAGCGGGGGACAGCAAGAGATGTGAGAGCGCGATAAAGTCAGCAGTGTTCCTCCTGACATTTCCAGGCCATTCTGGCTTTCCTGCGCAACTGGCGATGTTATGGTGTTGCTCTCTCAGCCCTTCTAAGCTTTATTTGGGTAACACCTGAGGCAATAAATCAGAAAAATAGTTTAGATATTCTGTCCTACAGCGTTCCTGTGTTCCTTTCTTAGTCGGCTCTTGCAGTCCTCAAGACACCTGGGGATGAAGCTGCTTTGTTGCCGTGTTCCATTATGAATGAAGGCAGTTTTCAGCCCACCCATTCATCTCTGCTGCAGCAGGAGATGCTAAGCTGTCAAGCTCACTTTATGCAAACCCCGTCTCCATGACCTGCTTAGGCATATATGTGTATATTCCATGTGAACCGTGAACAAATGGCTGAGGCGTAGGAGTGTTGGTGTTTGCTGAGCATGCAGGTGCGAGTGTGTCTTTGGGTGATAAATGGTGAAGGCAGACACTGACCCTGCAGCCTTCTCTGCTTCTGTCAGGTTTATATTATTTCGTAGGGACCCTGCGGCATGGCTCTGGTAATTCCTTTGTCCAGCCCTGCAGCAACACCCGCACAACCACACACATATGTGCTTCCACACCCAAATCCCTGTGCGTCCTTCATAGAAGAGGCCGACAGTCCGGTTCAGCTGGTATGTGTCTTTGCCTATGAACTGGTTAGTTTCAGGTCCTTTGCACCGCCTCTGTTTACCTGGACAGGCAATTTTCTCTCCACCCTGGAGCTCTTTTCTCTCTATCTCTGCTTATTATCAGGTAACATCCAGGGAACCCCTGTTACTCGATCAATTCTCCCATTTATATAAGCCACTCATTGGCCAGCAGTCACTCAGCGGCCACCACCCCTCTTTACCCTGGTCTAGCAGGGTGTGCTTAATGTGTTGGAAATTTCATTTAACTCTCCTCTTCTCCTCTGCTATCTCGATATATTCATCTTCCCTTTCCGTGGCCTGTGATTGCATGCAGTGGAAAGCCAGCCAGCCCTTTCCCCTAGGGCTGACTGGCTTTCCACTACTACTGCTGCTGGAGATACAGAGAGGGTGAATGAACCAGGCGGGAAGAAGAGAGAGAAAGATAAGGGAACGGGAGAGAAGGCCAGATCTGAGCCTGAATCAGTTAAACTATTGGTGCAGCCTCTCTGAAACGTTGCTGTCTCCAATGTCAACAACAGTATTTCCCATACAGCAGTAAGATAAAGCACAGAGATAATCACTCGTGTCATTCTCTGTATGCCCTCGGCATGCAATATTAAGTAGGACAAGCAAATATGATTTAGGTTAAAATGGCCACCGTGTTTCTTGAGTGTCTCTTTTTTTCTGAAAGTATCTTGTATTTATGTCTACTGTAGCTGTTTCCTTGCTTAAATGGGAACATATAACCTTCCCATTCATTCATTCATTAATTTTTTTCTGCCGCTTCCGTCTTCCTCTGGGAACATGATCCGCTGTGTGAAAACACACACCATATTCTAACATCTGCATGACCCATGTTTCCTGTAATTGCATTAACTGGCCAGTCCATTAAAGCCATGCTTAGGGTCCAAATACCATGTACTGACTTGTCATCGAGGAACTAGATGGCTTGTTTGTGACGTTACGTATAATAAAAATAAGGAAAATTTGAAATTCTTATTTGTACTGTATGTTTTTTCTCATCCCACGTGTATTGTCTCTGTTATATTAAGAGTATCAAGCCTCGTTATAATTGCACTCTGCAGTGATTTGATCGGCGTAAATGGCAAGGTTATATACAGCATTGCCAACTGTTTCCCTGTAGATGATTATTTTTGAGAAACTACTTGTAGGGACTAATTGGCTGTTGGGCAGACGGTGAAAACACGCAGTCTACACGGCAGCCCTCTTAACCTAGCATCCGTGACATCTAAGAATAACCATTAGCCGGTCTGAACTGTGAGATATCTCGCATAAGGAGACATCTGAGTCTTCTGGATGCTTGCTGATGAGTCGTTTCCAGTAATTAAAGCTGTTACAGATCACAGTCAGTTCATGCATGGGGAATGCGCAGAGGTGACAGAATGCCAGAGTCTGGCCTTGGCTCAGCATTCACGCAGGCACCCCCCTCCCACCCGGTATGAGTCGCTGCAGATCAGATTAACGCTCAGGTGGCGTCAAACTAATGCATCCGAGGAACATGTGAAATGGTCTAGTTTGTCTCTTTAGATGGAGTTTGGCTCTGTGGCAGGGTTTGTGATTGACAGGGCTCTGATCACTGGAGATTGGTCCCGGAGCTGCACCGTGCTCATAACACCCCCTGACATAATTCAGTCAGCAAATCAATAAATGTCGGGGAGTGTGAACTTATTTTCTCACCGTGACGAGGAGTGTGAAGCATGTGTCTGTCTTGAGTATGTAATGTGGTGTGGATGTTACTTAACGTAATCTAATATCATCTAACGTCTGATTATATTGGGACCTTGTGATGATAAAGGACATTCTTGCAGTTTTATACCGTCAGGTTTTGCTGTAAAACCATCGTCAGGGGTGCAAAGTAAATCGGGAACTATACCTCAACAATATTTAAGATAAATCTCCTAGACCAGGGTAAATCTCTTTGTTTTTATATAATACAAAAAGCGAATCAATAGTCTAATACTTTGAGAAGACACAATTGTCCCTTTGAAAAAATACCTTTCACTGGAAAAGTTCTGTTTTGTAACTGGGACTAAATATGGTGCTAATTATTGTTTCGGGTTTATTTCTTTGCTCTTCGTCAAGCAGTTCAGAACTACGTAAACATGTCTCACTCAAGTATGCAGTCAAAACATGAAAATCCTCTTTTCAACTGGCTGAGTCACAATATGTTATGGTCTCATTTCTGTTGCTGCTTCATAAGCAAGAAAACAAGTCTTTTTTCCCCACTTGTTTGTTGGTTATTGTGTTTTATCCAGGAGTTGCGCTGCAGTCAGTTGGGACTTAACCAGCTGGAGACTTTTCTATCAGGAGGACGAAGTGGTGTGTTTTGAGACTGCATATATTCTGCGTGATCCTACACGGTTTGTTATACGTAGTATCTAGAGAGTGCAGCTGTCGTCCTCTGTGGCAATCTAATCAACAGAAATAGATGGAGCCCTCCCTCTTTGAGCCGTGGGCCTTGTGGAGCAGAGAGGTCACGGCAACTGTTTTCAGCAACGCCCTGTAAAGGTGCATGTAGAACTGGAGTCCTCAGGAAAAAACAATAAAAAAAGTCACATTTTAAATTAGAGCAATTTGCGTGTAAGTTAACTTTTTTAAAATACTTTTTTTTACATTCATGTCTAGTTGTGTCTAAAGCAGTGACTGTTTAAAGATCCCCCAGCCTTCTGTTGCGATACCCACTTGAGTGTGGTGACTCATGCTGTTGCCATCTTGGCAACTCTGCTTAGCTCCCAGCTAACCCACGTGTCTCTAGAAAGATAAATGAATTCAACTTGTTGTCATGAATTGGTAATGTAATTATAGATCCCGCAACTGTTTTTTGTTTTGTACCAGGCACTCATATTTATTTTTTCCATAAAGTTGAACATTTTAGATTCTAGATGCAAGGACATTGACTCGCATTTTGAGTCAGAATCAAGTGGCCATTTTAGGAACTACAGCAACTTTTGTCACGTTGGCTTAATTTTACAGCCCTAGAGGTTGCCACTTGGTCTGAAGCTTTAAAGGGATATGAGCCCGTACAATCTCTCAAGCATGGATTGATGCTACATTTGTAGATACGTGCCCATCCATTTTTCTAGTTCAAGTCATACTTATAACCAGTCTGCATCTGATATAGCATCGTCACCCAGGGGAGTCTGTCTTTAGGTCTTCCAGTCCTGTACTATCCAAATTCACACCAATCTGGAACCATAAATTGACCGTAAAATGAACTTAAATTGCTCGGTTTCCCTCCATCATTTTAGTTATTAAGCTCCGATCATATTAAATTAGAATCATAGTCTTCAAAGAATACCTGCAGCGCATTAGTCAATTTTATGTGAATATTAATATAGCGTGAAAAAGGGGTTAAATTCACTGTTGTTGTATTTATTTTCTATGGTTTGGTTGAGTTATTGCACAATAAGTTAAATGTAGTAGTGTCTTATTTTAGCCTACTAACGAATATAGCCATATTACTCAGTAACTGTAAGCTGCAGCTCCACTTCACTGCCAGAATGAGTCAGTTTGGGTTGCTTGGCAAAGGCCTATGCTTCAGTGAATATCCTACATTGAATCGCCAAGTCTTCAACGAATGCTGTTCCTCCTCCTCACTAACAGACTAGAGGGCACTTTTCATAGTCACTGGAGTCTTGGATACTGGCCCCTCCCATTAATTGACGCCACATGTCTGACTTGTGGTAGATAAGAAAAAGGCAATAATCGTGTTATAAAATGCTATCTTGGTACCAAGGTCCATTGCCTATTGCCTATCTTAATGTTGAGGACACTGTGTTTGAAAGTCCCGCTGTGATATTGCCCTTTGCCAAATCTCTATTGCCTGTTACTCGGTGGGAGTATGTGTGTGTCCGGTTGTTGAAATTGGACTCCTTAGGGGGCTAATAGTCAGCTCCAGATTGCGTTGAAAAGAAGATGTCAAGCACAGTCATGAACAATGGAAAGTCTCTCTCATTAACTCTCATCGACAATCCTTTCATCAAGATTTAATTCTGCTTGTTTGCGGTTGTAGAAACAGAGAGCTGCAGGAGGAAAAATTTGTCGCCAGTGCTGGTTATCACAGCACCTCTCCAGGGTGGCTAATGTTTGACCTCGACTGGTCATGAAACTCTGCAGGTTTGCATGCAGCGAAGTAAGGATTTCCCACCAATTACAGTCATACTTATTTTGTGGAATGTATCCATCTTAAAGAAAATAGTTTCCCTGTGTAAATATATATTTAACCGTTACCTTGGCAGAGACTCAAATGGGCAAGATCCAAGCCCTGTCCTTGCTAGTCATTTGTAATTTACCAAGGAGTGAGGGTGCTTAAAGGAAAGGTAATTGTGTGTGTAATAACATGCAGAGAGATGCGGTGTTAAGCAGACATCCACTCGTCGATTGGAGCTCTGATAGCGGAAAGGACATAGTAAATATGTCTTTGGAGAATTACCGCAACACCACGGCATCTCGTGCCAGCCTTCTGATTGGGGTCTAGTAGATTACCGGTGATTAATTAATGATACTGCTTGAATTTATTGGCAGTGAGATGGCTGTGTGGTTAGCTGTGTCTCCTCCTCACAGCTGGAACAGAGCTGTCGTGTTGTCATGTCCAAACACAGATGACTGGTGAAATTGTCGATGGTGTCGTTATGAGTGTTGTGTGAACGTGTTAGTCCTGTGATAGCGCCATTCTAACCCTGGTGTCACCTGTCCTTGGTGTACAACACCTCTTGGCCATCGCATACTGGGAAAGATTCCAGCCTTGTTTCGCCCTGAGGAGGAGAAGCAATCTTGAGAGTGAGCTCAGGGATACTTAGATTTATGACAGGATCCGAAAGGTCTGGTGAATTTGCCTATTTACTGTTTTGCATTGCGTTTGACGGGAAGATTGATACCACTATCAGGTTTGTGCAGTAACTATAAAACTACCACCAGCACCCGGTCACTTTAAGGTTTCCAGGTAACGGAGGGCGACTACAGGTAGCCACTAATCCCCAGTCGAGTAATAGTGGCACGAAACCCCCATAAAACTCCTTTTATGGTTTAGTTTTTGTGTTAAAAACCTTCACAGGAGCTGGAAAGTGGATTTTGTTTCCTTTGGTCATAACCAGGATAACTGCTTCCTCTGGGGATGTCCTGATCAGTATCGGGCCAATCAAGGCATTTAAAAGAAAAATGGATTGTGAGCATATAACCAAGCCCATCTTTTTTTTGTATTTGTCTTACAGCTGCTGGCAAACCAATTAAAATGTGAAAGAATGTGACTAAACTGCTGTGTGGAAATACTTAACAGGACTGACTCTGTTGCATACTTTTATAAAGCTGGTTTGACAAGAACTTTTGTATTCATTGTGACAGTTTGAAAATCCAAGTTAAGTTTTGCATCACATAGCTAGATAATTATATTTGTTTGCTGGTTATATATTTATTAAATATTAAAACTATCCAGCTCAAGTTTGTACTGTAGAGATATTCAACTGTCAAGCATTTAGACCAATGTTGAGTTGATACCACTGTCTCAATCTTGATATGTTCAATTTGATAAGTATATTTCTCAAGTATTCGCTTCCTTTTAAATATAGATATAATCTTTCTTGTAGCTCTCTCTCATGATTGCACTTGCAAGTTTTAAAGAAACGTTTAAAACAAAACCTTCACTTGTCTATGAGATACAATATTATTAGAAATACTAATGTAGGTTAAAAAAAAATGTGAATATGCTTTATTCGGTGCACCGGGATCTGAGTAAATTAGTTTCATTATTAGCAACTTTGCCTCATAACTGCTAGGCTTGAAAATATAATCCTTATGCCTGACCTTTCCTATTGTAAACGCATAATGGAGAAAGCCATAAACAGGTTAGTGAAGTGTTTCAGTACTAAGCGGTCTGTGTTGATAATTTCCCTGTGATCAGGTCCCCTGAGACTAAACAAATCCACATACATGGGTCTAAGGTGAGCAGTAAACGGGGTGCACTGCCTGTGTGCATTGTCAAGGTGCTCTTAGTGTTTATAAACCACTTTATCTCCATCTAATCTTTCCTCACTGCTGGGAGACAGGGAGCGTCTGAGAGCATACCTTGAAGGTGAAAGTATTTTGGTCTTTCCAGTCTACCATGACTCTCTGTTATACACTTGATTCTACACTCGCATATAAACTGTTTCTATCTTTGAAAGGACTTTCTATTGACATAATGCCTTTCCAACCACAACCCTAACCCCTAACAATCTTAAGTGCCTCTCACACTAATTGTGTAATGTGACTTTTACCTTCCAACCAAGTCTTGTTGTGTTTTAACCCTCAAATGTTGAAGGTCCAGTGAAATGGCCTCACAACGTGTTCCTAGCGTGTGGTCCCCACATCTTAATCATCTTAATACAAATGAGAATACGAACACACTCATGTTTCCGCTTCTGTTGGTCTCTCTCATAACCTAAACCTTAAAATCAAGTATTCATTGAAAACAGACCTTTGAAGATCTGTCCAAAAGTGAGGACTGGCCAAAATGTCATTCCAGAAATTCCCTTACTCACAGATTCGGCCTTTGCAAAGATCGACACACACAGTAAAAAAAAAAAAAAAACAGATGAAGTGAAAAATCTTTCTTTCTTCCCAAACCAGCACATAAACCTTATATCCGTACTCACCAGAGCTAGCATATTTCTTGATTTCCCTTAAATACAGTAACAGTAAACTCGTAAGCAACTCAAGAGATGGCAGAAAATGAACTCTCTGCTAATCCCGGTTTAAGTGCAGCTGCAGGCCAGTGAGCTCTTTCATCTCCGGCTGTCTGTTGCAGCAGCAGGAACTGCCCTACGCGCTTTCCAAAAGCCTATGCAGGAAGTTTCACATGGTATTTCCACCACCTCACATCCACTGTTCTCTGTAAGAATGAAATCGACCTGGCCTGTGATGGGAATAGAAAATAAAACACAACTACCACTTTCACGCCTCATTATTTTAAGCCCCTTTGTAGCTGATAGCAATTTAGATGCTGATGGTGGCTGTTTTGAAAATAGCATACGGTTTCCACTTGTGTTTATCGCAAAGATACAGTTTGAGCTTCCCAACTTGACATTTGTGTCCTTTCTTCAGCAGGAGGTACTGTCTGCTCCTTTCACCCATCAGACTGTCAGGAGAGCACATGGCCTACGGTCAGCAGCCCACTCCACACTCTTCGCCCAGAGACTGCCCTGTCTCCACAGGTTAG
Source organism: Mugil cephalus (assembly GCF_022458985.1). Lineage (NCBI taxonomy): Eukaryota > Metazoa > Chordata > Actinopteri > Mugiliformes > Mugilidae > Mugil > Mugil cephalus. Next base: position 10,081,710 of record NC_061782.1, read on the forward strand.
TGAGCCTTGTTTCTTTCTATTGTAAATCACATGAAAATAGTACATTGTCTCATTTTCCTCGTCTCATTATTGATTTCCTTGCCACGCTGCCTTAAGAACAAATCCATACTTCATCCATATTACAGTAGGTTAGTTGTGTGTTTGCGTCTGCCTTATTGATGTGAGCAGCACTTGACAGCAGCTAGCATCAGCACTTTCTGACACCTTTATCACCCATTGCAGGTGATTTGAAAAGGTCAATCAGGAAATTGTTGCGTTATTATGCATCCGAGATTTCAGATTGTTGTGGATATTGGATCAATTCTGGCCAACTGAGTATTGGCAGTCATTGTATAGACTGAGTCATCCAGCATTCAGTAGGTGCCAACTGTAATACGAATTTCAGTAGCGGAGGTTTGTTTAGTCTCCTGTGATCTTTTAAATGCTGAAAGAAACACCGTGTTTCTTATGTTGGCAACCATGGGGAAGATTTATTTTTGGATTTACATTCATCCAAGCCCCCAAAAAAACCCTTACCACTTGTCACTGTTTTGTCTAGGAGTTTATTATTTTCATTTTACCAGTAATTAAGACAACAAGGGCTTTTTAGCAGAGAAGCTTTTGATGGTGGATGAGGTTGGTGGACGGCAGCCTTTTGATAGATCTATTACCAGGGTGTTATCTATTCAAATGTATTCCCCACTGTTCAAAGAAACCTCCTTGTGACGGTGTCTTGACTCAGTGCTGCTGACACGAAGCAGAAGCAGTGTGTGCTGTCATATGAAGCAAAAAGTTGCTACGCTCTGCAAATGATCACTTTGACAAATATATGTTTAGATCCTAAACAAAGATTTGCAAATGCAATGCGGCATGTAGCAGGAGACGTAGCTGTGATATCTGAGGTAGATGTGAAAGCAGAAGTATCAGAAGTAAATGTAGTTTTGTTGCAACACTGCACACTGAGAAACATAGATGTTGTGTTATTCTGAACAATTTTGAAATATCACAATGGACTTAAATGATATGCAGATGACTGATGCACTTCTCATACCGTGATACTGGTGAGGCTCGTGTCTGTTTTTGTGCAGACTAATTTCTTCCACAGTTGTATAGTATATTCAACAAGCTACATGCCATGTGTTTTTTTAGACCACATTGTAGTGCAATTTAATAAAAGTTTACTTTATCACATCAGGAGTCCAGAGTACTTGTAAATCTTGCTGACTTAACCAAAACAGGACAATGGAGAATACAATTCTTCTCTTGATTAAATACATTTAATAACCATTCATGTACTTTTAATTGTACCATGCAACTTTAATTATAAGGTTGGATGTTTGGCTGATTGGATGAATATGTCGGTTATGACGATTGAGTCTACCATCAGTTCTTTTTTTTCTAATTTGTATTTTGCTTCTAGTGAGTAAATTACCAAGAATAAGAATAATTATGCTGTTTTGACCATGGATTAAAAAAAAAAAAAAAGCCAATACCCATGCTGTTCAGGCACCTCTGCAAATGTATCGGCAATTGCAGGACTGAATTTGGCCCAACCTGACTTTATCTGCAAATTAAGTTTGCTTAGTTGTCACGGATTTTTTTTCTGAACACTTAAAGCATCTGTTGTCCCCCTGATAATTTTTTCATAAGCTAACGCTGTAATTGCTGAGTAGATTCGAAGTAAGCGTTCACCAATGTCAGAGTCTGCATGTCTGACGTATTACGTGTTAATTAAGTCTGTTCTTACATTGTATCACTGGAGGATTAGCACAACCTTTTGAGCTGAGGACAATGTTCTCAGCACAAGGTGTCATATCGGTGTCCTCCCAGAAGAACATGACGGAGAGTCATAAGATCCGGCAAAGGGACTTCTCAGTGTTTCCGCTTTGTCCTCTGTCTCATCTCCAACTTGGCTCGGCCCGACCACAACTCTTTGGTATTCTTGTGTGTTCCAGCTAGAATCCAATAAAGCATTATGTTAAAAAGATCAGCTCAAGGTTAAGTGTGTATATTTTTTCCCAGCAAATGTGCTCGGTCCACCAACCAGCTTGCATGGAATAAAAATTTTATGATGAGAACAGGATATTTGTTCTTTGAGTGCTTGCAATCCCGTGCGCTATGGATAGCGGTGCATTAGCTCATCTTCCTTTTCTTTCTGTGCTCGGTGCAGTTACTTGGGTGGTGAGTGAGTGTATGTCTAGTGTGCTTTGTGTTGGTGTCTGCGTATTTACTGTATCGGACTATACGGAATGGAGAAGGCACGCTGGGGTTTGCACAAGCTGGGAGTGGTTGTAGCTTGAAAAATGAGTAGAGGCTTTCCTCGGTCCGTGTTTATATGCAGCTGGCCGCTCTGAAAGGCAGTGGGGGGAGGTTGGGGATGGAGAACAGAGGATATGTTTACATTACTTACGCTGCTGGAAAGTGAAAACGTTAGCCATGGGTCGTCCTAGCAAAGCCTTGTTCGCCGCAGGATGAAACAACTGTCAACTGTGCTGATAGGGAGCTGGGAGCTAGTCGTCAGTCCCGAGTGTCCCTCCTCTTACTGTGTTTCCTCCAGAGAGTGATCTGTTTGTTCTGGAGGGCAGGGGAGGGAGGAGACACCGGAGGCTCAGCAGGGAGTGTTTGCCAGGTCTTGTCGGCTCCGCTTGGTGGAGCCGAGGTGATACTGTCAGAAGGGCAGCAAAACAGTGACACTCTTCTTCAAAGTACACAACAAAAATCATGCAAACACCACGCAAACACCAGCTCTGAGCCCGTCCACCACATCTTCTAGCACCCTGCATCGTTATCAATCAACTCCCCCCCACCTCCTTGCATTTTCTCTGTTGTCATTTCATTGATATCCCTCCTGCCCTGCTTCTGCATTGCTGCAGTACAGGCACTTGCTCCCTCCCTCCCCTCCCGTCCTCCCTCTGTCGCTCTTTGGCATCCCTCACTTTAGCTGCAGCTTCCCATGAGGCCTGATGGGTCATGACTGCACACACTCACTCTTTCTCTCTCTTTCTTTCTCTCTCACACGCTCATATGCATGGACCTATCAACCCATCTGCAGCTCGGCCCCCAACAGGCGGGAGCCGTGACAGTTAGGCAAAGTTGTCAAATGTCAAACCGACACGTGATGGGTGTGAGAAGTCTATATGAGGACCTCGCAGGTTTCGGTTCTACACTGGAACCTAGCCAGCGCACTTCATGTCACTCCCCGTGTAGGAGTTTAAATTGGAGGGCATGCTGCTGGATGGGCTGAAAATAAAACGGAATATGAAAATCAGCCGCGACTGTCAGGTTGTAGCAGAGGGGAAGTGCAGTGGAGGTAGATTTGCAATGCAATGTGCAAAGCGCTTGAACAATTTGCGTTTGTCAGGCAGTTGGGATCTGTTGGTGACACGTGTCTTCGCCAAATCCCACATCTAAAGGATCTCTCACTTTTTCTTAAAAACATCCTCCTTGTCTGGTAACATTCCCCATGAAAGATGGGGACATATATCAGCTAAAGTGGCATTGTCATATCAAGGTATTATTGCTGTTTCCTATCACTTTAAAGGAGGAAGTAGGCAGCAATCTACACTGACTTAGGGAATTTGGACTCACTGGTGTAGTTCAAGGGCACGAGCAGCTATTTTCCATGGAAAACTCGATGTACAGGCTCGCATCAGTGCGGTGCGGAGTTTCGGACTCGCCAGTAACTGAGAACAATGGTTGCTGTTTTCTCTAGACAGGGTTGTTATGAAGGGAGCCATAAAACAGTTTGTCACTCTATTTGAGTGATACATGGAACTGCCCTTGCAGGGGTTGCAAACACTATTTCCTCTTTCATACACACCGTTTCATTCTTTTCAGGTTGCATCCATCTCTGTGTGATGTTTCCATCACTTCCTCTCCTTTTATGGCATGAGTTCCACAAGCGTTTGTGCAACACCACGCATTACCCCATAAACCCTTTGTCCAAACCTGTGACTCATCACCCAGCCAGTTGGTGTCAGAAAGGGATTTAGTTTGAACGGTGCTGGGACGTGTTAAACCCTTCCTTGTTCCTACTCGTACACTGTGGCTAAAACATTTCTTAAGAAAACCCATGAGGGCTTTGGTTGTAGGGTTCCACATATGCGCTCCAAGCAAATCAACAATCCGTTTTCATCCGTTTTCAACCCAGAGGCTTTGGGATGAGGAAATAACGAGGTTATTAAATGTGTCAGTGGAAACATTTGCCTGAAAAAGTTATTTTTGACCCGCTGCCCAGTGACAGCGCGTGGAATGAAGACGGAGGGCCCGTGTGAAGGGGTGTGTACACGTTATCTAGAGAGGCTAATAAACTCAAAAGATTGATTGGACTGGATTTTGCTGACTTTACCCGCAGCTCAGGAGGAGGAGTGAGCTAGCACACAAAGATCGGATGAGGCATATATCCCTTTAAGTATACCTTTAGTAGCTTTAGAGCCGGTGGGACGTGAGCGCTTTTTATATTATGTTGCTTCACAGGGACCGTGTGTTAAATCTATAATTTTGAGGCTTTTACTTTGGCAGCGAAGAATCTGAAATGAACGGATATATAAATGTCGAGGCAGCTGTCACAGACATCTGTGACTGGTTCCCATATGTATTTGCATCTCGGAGTTTAAAACGTAACCATTTTCGAAAATTGCACCCACGAGTAATCCTCCAATCGACCTGAACACCTTCCAGCTTTGTTCAGCTTTAATTAACTCTGCACTTAATTAGTGTGGTGTTGAGTCCGTCCGTGCATATCTGTCAGCTTTGAGTGTTACTACGCGGTGAGTCAAGAGTCATCGAGGCTTTCATCAGATTTCAAGAGTCATCCGTCGGCAGATTTTTAGAAAAATGAAAAGTTCAAGTTGAGTTTAATATTCCTTGATTGCTCCTTGCCAGTGGCGCGAGTGGAGGAGCAGAACATAAAAATTTTCTTAGCCCGTTGCCTTCAAATCAAATGGATTTCTCCATCATGGCACACAGATAGCGATCAGCTTAGCAAAGGCTTAGACTACCTGTAAGTCTCAGATACCGTCAGTGTGTCTAATTACATTATTGATCTATTTGCGCTGGTGATTTAGTACCTTCTGCACATATTCGCATGTAAAATTGCTGCAAAATGAGATTTCGGTTTATGTAGAGCACCCTCACTCCGCTCAAATTTTCAGACAGCTGCTCTGCAGACTAAAGGCAAATAAAAGGCACTCCAAATATCGCTAAGTATTAGTACACACTGCACAGAAGGGTTGATATAAAAGATGCTGGTCCCAAATGGTCCCTGTAATCGGGAAGAAGTATTTTTGCATGGTTACAACCTTATCTTGGACATCTCTGATTGATCACAACATCAGTATGAAGAATTTTAAGAAGAAGATTAATTTCACCTTTATTCTGACATTTTCTGCCATATCCTCAGTTATTTATTTGAACAAATATATTAGACTTTCACCTTAAGCTTCCATTGATGCATCAAGTAGAGATGGGCAACAACTGTAGGGTTAATAATTTAGTTAGTTAACTATTCTTTACAACTATGTGTATTAAGTATTATGTAAAGAGATTGGAATTAAGTGAATTTGCGCAACAAATCCAAACTAAATCCATGAATTCAGACTTCCTTTCTTCATGTTTTCCACACCATATTGTTGTCGCTGCAGTATCTCAGTTACTGTCAGTATTCTCAAGTGCTGGCTAACTTTGAAACCTTGTCATATGCCTTTATGGGGAAATGTCAGATGTAGTATCGAAATCCTTTGCTCTTTTCACCAGGGATTTCCTTTGAACACACCTTACATTTTTGCCAAAGTTCTGTCTTTTCCAGACACCTGGTACAACTGTCTGTCCGGTGAAACATTTGAACTTATTTTAGAAACTTCCTTGTGAGACCACCGTATAACGTTTTATATAACGAAAAAACAGTCAATGACAGATGGATAGGAGCAACATTAACAAAGATGATATAAGGGGCTACAGAATGTAGTTTCATCTGCACTCACTCACTCATTGGCAGAAAGGGGTTCTTTATTTCAATAAAATCTATCTATTTTACTTTACTAGTCTGGTTCTTTTCTGTAATTGCATAATTAATAACATATTACAGTTCACAAAAGCCATTATATCTGTTTTATTAACATTTACATATTTTTTTCACATCAATCAAAGGTTTTTATTGCTCTGTAAGGCTTTGTTACATTGTTAAAGGAGAAATTAATCTCTCATTGTAACGGCGGCCACCACATTGACAATAGCTGCTACTCCAATCTGTATCTGAAAGCCTGCGTGTCTTCTGGTGTCGAGTGCAAATGATCTTATGTGTCAGCCATGTAGCCAAAACAATGTATTCATTGCTGCTCCGTCTTACCTGTATATTATATACACCGATCAGCCACAACATTAAAACCACTGACAGGTGAAGTAAAAAAGATCTTGTTCCGCCGGGACACTTTTGTATCCGGCATTCTTATGGATTTTAGATAGACATGTACCACCCACCTGGACCAGACCAAGCACACACACCCCATAGCAATGACACTCCTTGAGGGCAGCAGCCACCCCAGCAGGATGCAGCCTGACACAGGCGCGCAGACAAAAACGATTGAGCATCAACTCAAAAAACAATGTGTTGGCCTGGCCTCTAAATGCACCAGATCCCAAACTGATCAAGTATCTCTCGGATGCACTGGAACAAGCCTGATTCATGGAGGCTCCTCCCCTCAACCCATAGGATCCAAAGTCCCCCCATTAACAACATTCTGTTACCAGACACCACAGGACACCCTCAGAAGACCCATGTCCATTCTCTGATGTTTCGGAGGCACAAGGGAGACCTACACAATATTAGGAAGGTGGTCATAATGTTATGCCTGATCGATTTACACTGTTTATTACCTTGATTGCATTATTTACGTGTGTAAAAATGTCGTGTTACTGTTATCATTTTGCCTCAGTGGATTATAAACCAGGATAAAGCTGTTTAAAAACGCGTTTGGCTCAGGAGTGAATGGTCGAGTGTGGACTGCAGTTCATTTCAGTTAACACCAGTGATGAAGCCGAGGCCGTACTACGTCTGGCAGCTTGCCAAGGATGACACAGAAAGACACTCCTCATGGATCGCGCTGAAGCTGTTCCACCTCTATTTTGTAATAATGGCAGCTCTTGGAAATTAACTTTACATACTCATTGTTAAAACCTGTTACCGACAGGATGATGTTTAGCTTGAAGGTCCCTGAGTCACTTGAATAATATTGGGATCATCCTTGGGGAGAAAGCAGAGCTGTAACAGTTATTCCCCCTGTGGGAGTTAATGTGATGAGGAGACTTGGATGCCCTTGCCCGTTCGCCAACATCCAAGCGAGACTGAATCCTGCAGTGAGGATAAGGGCAAAGTGGGTAAGAACAATATTAGTGGGAGGCGGAGCAGTGGATCAGGCACTGGAGAAAGATGGAGATTGGAATCGTATTCAAGCCGGAGGGAATGGAGAAAGAGGCGCAGTACGCTGATGACGAGGATTAAGATTGTGAATGGGAACATGAGGGTAGAGATATATTAGGGCGGGTGTCAGGCTCACTTTGATTTTAGGTCATGATGGAGGATGAACGGAGAGCAGGGGCAGGAGGGCGGATGAGAGGAAAGGGACAATCTTTTTATCAGCTGACTTTAATAGACCCTTTTATCAGCGTTGTCTGGTGTATGTGAGCCGGTGTGATGAGTCCGTCATGACTCCCAGAGCTCCTGGGGAAGGGGCCGCCGCATCACATGCAGGCGGGATGACATGAGCCGCTGCCCATCACCCCTTCAGGATCTGAAAGCTGTGCTGTCTGCTTGCTTGACTGGTGCGACTTCCTCCCCCCGAACCCAACGGGCGGGCAGGATGAGAGACGGTTCCCAGAAACCAGACCATTTTCCACCGACTGTACAAAGTGTGTTCGGGAGCAGGCTGCTCCCCACAGCACAGGGTCTGTGAATGTTTGATGCTTGTTGTGAATGGCCCGGAGTGAAGCTTTTGTTGTTATCAGCAATGTGAGAAATGTGATCCCAACTGAATACCTATCCTTTCAACAATCGGTTACAGATTAGCATTATTTAATTTTAATTGTGACATGATTTCTTATTAACTGGGTCTGGATAGTTCTGCTACCTAAGCCATAGACATTGGTCACATCAGAGAGACAGCTAAATTAATCAGCGTGTCCTTAAAAGGTGACACCGTGATCTCAGCTTCAGTAACGAATAGTGAAGAGGGAGTTAGACTTTCTATCTGCACTGATGACTTTATTGAGTATTTAAACCTGAAGTCTAGTAACTCTGCTCTGTAAGCTGCCATAAATATACCTTTTTTTTTCTTTTTACTACTGCTGTGTGACACAGATCTGTAAATACTGATTTAACGTTGCTGTGGAAGCATATTTATACTGCTGCAGTCTTGACTTCCACTTTTCACTCGCTCACTTATTTCAAAACAGTAGGCACTGGTTCAGCTTAATTTATTTTATTCTCCGCGAGGGGAAGCATTATTGTCCTTCACCATTCACGCGCATAGTAAAGTTGACATATTCCTGTGGATGCTGAAACTAGGGTTGAGATTACAGAAGGGATCCTTCCGGCTTGAACAACCAGTGTTGATGCCGAGATACATCAAACAGACATGAAAGAACCAGCAAGAATGAAAGCCGACTGTGGCTTAATGTACCACAACGACTACAGCCTACTGGCAGCTAACACATATATTATCTATCGAATAACTCTTCATGCTGGCGAGGCATCATTCAAATAAGGAAGCTGGAAAATCCAGGACTGTGAATATACGAAACGCTGGACAGAGCTGACATGTTGCGAGTCTTGCTCATGTTAAATCCACCTTTTGTGAATTGTCCATTAAATATATCAGCCAGTCGGAGTGATCTTTCTCGCCATGATCAACATGCTCTAGTGTACAAAAAGCTGCAGACAGCGGTCTGACTGCACAACACAAAAACTAGAGCCAACGATGCTCACTAATTATCCATTGACCAGCGACCGTCTGTTGGTTTTGTGTGTGTTACGTTCTTCTCTTAAAAGTCCCTGCTGCCTAAGGATCTAAGGCAGTGGTGTACACGGAGCAGACATAACATTATCACCACTTTCCTAATATTGTGCAGGTCTCCCTTGTCCCTCCAAAATGACTCATCGGAAAATGGATATGGACCTTCTGAGTGCTGGGTCTGGTCTAGGTGGCTGTCTCAGTAATATCCACACGAATGCCAGGTCCAAAAGTTACCTAACAGAACATTGCATTGTCACAAGATGGTCAATGTTATTTACTTATCCTGTCAGAGGCTTTTATGTTGTGGCTGATCGGTGTACACCCTCTCTAGGCCTATAAGAGGGTCGGTTTGCAAAAGTGGCTCGGGAACGAAGTAGAAACTGGCACAAAACTAGCCTGAAGAATGAGTCCATCTAAATTATATTTTCTACACGGCTTGAAAAACATCATCATAGCTAGAAAACATTGGGGTAATCAATTGGAACGCTGAATGTCCACATGAGTTGAACCTTGCATTACTATGTCCTGCACGAGTCAGTTGTTGTGCTGCTGCTTCCCCTAAGCTCCTTGGGCGATAGCTGGCTCAGTCTGTGTGAGAGTGGCATTCATTAGCCCATTTTTCTGGCAAATATGCATGCCATATGCCCATGTGGACTGCAGAAAAATAAAACTCGAGCACAATCGCTTACACAGCCAAGAGAACCCAATTTGTTTTTCCAAACTTTCTAGCGCTCAACATGGATTATCCTCTGATGAGGCTCGACAGCCAATCCTGCAGAATGATAACTCAAGACTCAGCTGTTTAGGACCAAGCACCGGTAATCCGGCCATTTTTAGCAGCTTTCTTTTTTTTCTTTTTGGACTAAGTTCCTTCGCAGTCATGTTCAAGCCACGGAAACAGCCAGAGGAAGACACTCGCTGAGGGAGTCTGCTGTCAAAGTTCCTCGCAAGGAGCCTTCCCAGGCTTTGCTCCATAAATAACAAATGCGTCTTTAGGAGGAATTCCTAGCAGTCTGCGAGGCCCTGTATTCTGCCCTGAATGTCACCTCATGACCTTGAATGCTCTGGGAGAGCAGAGACCGCAACATTCAAGGCCGTTTCTCCATCCAGGGAATATTAGAAAAATATACACTCTACTTGCTTTTCACCATTTATGGTAAAAGCTGCCATATTCAGTAATAATATACCAGGCAAGTTATCAAGACTATCTCAGATCATGTCGTAAATATATAAGAAGAGACTGTTATTAAAAATGATATCATATATTTTGCCACAAACATTTTACCCTTCCTTCCATCCCCTTGGTTGACTAGGTTGAGGGTTGATGTGTCTACTGGTTAACGCACCCATGTATCCCATTAGTCAAACAATACTGCAAACTTTAATAGATTGAAGAACCAAAGAATAAAACCAAGCACCCTTGGTCGAGATTAATAGCCACCTGGCTGCCTTGAAATTTAAATTTGACATTTTCATTGTTGAGTTTCGCTGCAAGTTTTGTCTCCGCTGACATTTAATTAGTCCCTCAACGGAACAAGCCTGGCGAGAGCTTAGTACCGCTTTTACCTTTTCAAACACTCAAGACTTAAGAGCTGAATGGGCACATCGTTGATTGGCGTTTTTCTGACTCCCTTAGAAAGGAGTTTGGAGATTTAGAGCTGTTACATAAAAATGTTTAAATAATCATTTCTAATGTGCAGATTTTTGGGATGTTGGAGTTTTAAAACTGTGAGGCACCCTCCCAAGGCACAGGGGAGAGCTGAAGGGAGGCAGAGAAGAAAAACTAAGATACCGCGTGGTGAAAGCAAGCAAGCTGTTGTTGAGTGAAGTGTGTCTCTCTGCTCAACCACAGACTGTATTACACAGCTCCTAGAGGATAATAAAGTACTGCATTTTAATATTGTGCGCCAAAATGTGTACTGCTCCTGGACTCGTACCTCAAATGTGAACACATAGACATGATCCATATATTTATAGGTTCGCCAAGACAGCAATACTCCGAGGATAGAATTGCCTTATGAATAAACATCTTCAAAATCACTTTGAATTCATAAAAAGGAGATGCTTCTTGCAACTTCAGAAGCTGCCTGAGAATTGTCAGGCTTTTAAATTGGTACAGTAGCCTGTCTGTACAAGGATGAGTACCCTGCAGACTGTGCCTATTGCTACCTGAATTGTGACCTCCCCGGTGTGATGTTTAAATTTGTTTTGCATCTTGCCTTACTGTTAATTTACGAGTGAAAAGGTGCAAAGTTTATGTGTCTCACTATTTGGTGAAAACACAACTCGAGGGTCAGATTATGAGAGGAAGGCGAGAGATGAAGGAAAAAGGGAAAGTGGAGCATGTTGTGCCCCTAAGCATCACTGATGAGAGATAAATTGCTGGTGACCTAGTACTAATGCAGGCTCTGAACATGATATTTTATTCAATGTTGGTTTTGATAAAAGTGACGGTGAACTTTGTCCCGGGGGAGAATTTTTTTGATACAGAAAACTCTGTTTGCTGCTACAGACTTAGAGTCTTTGAAGACTTTTTTGACGGAGAAATCTTTTCACCCACTAAACCTACAGTTAAAGGTCATATAATTCAAGAACACTGATGAAATGGAAAGTTGAGTTTCCAGTCATTTATTGAACTAAAGAAAATTATCAATGTAATATTATTATACATTTGGTGCTGGAGGCTACTTCTCATAAGTTTTACACATGTTTCTGACACTGACTTGCTGAATTCTTTTGCAATTTCACTTGCAAGATGTTTGATGTTGTTTGTGTGTGAGACCTGGTGTTGAAATTTGGACTTCTCTTGTGAGTAGAAAACGTCCCTTCTTTATGAGACATTCCTTATATGGCTGTACGATAAATCGATAAAAAATCGCAATCTCGATTCACACGTGATCTCATTTCGAGACGCAACGATCCTTAAGCATTTTATTTCATGAGCTGCATCACCAACAAATGCTCCCATTTTTTCAGGCGCCCCTAAAGGCAGCACTGCCGCTGACTCCTCCCTCGACCCTTTGCTACACATGATTCCGTGCCAAAGAATCGTGATGTCAATTCTAAGCAAAAAAATCGCGATTCACATTTTTTCTCGAATCTTGCAGCCCTAATTCCTTAGTAGATTTACTGGTGTGCTCATTATCATTCTCCTGTTGAAACTCGTCTTTGGCATGATGCAGAATTCAAAAGCTGAATCAGTGACTAATAGCTCCCCAGTCTCTAATATATTCACTGGAGAACTGTTTGATGTTGTTTGGGGATATAACAAGGCTTCAGGGCTCACCAAGCAGGTCGAATTTGCGTCAGAAATTGACTGTTGTGCCTAGTCCTGGACAAATTGGTGACATTTTTATTTCAGATAATTTGGGGAGAATTCTTTGCAGCATTTTTTTTTCCCCCTGAAGGCCTTAGAGAGCTCTTAAGATGTTAAAATGATGATACCACACACTTCAGTAGCAAAGACATTCATTATTTCCTAATCTAGAAACCCTGATTGTAATTGTAATAAATGTGGTCATGTGCTGATTTTCTTAAATAAAATTACAGCAAATTGTCAGTTTATGTATCATCATCAGTGGGAAGATGCTGAGTCTCCACTGCCCAAAGCATCTTTTCCAGGAACAATCAGTGTAGTGGTCACAGAAGAGCGCTGATGCTGTCCTCGAAAGAGCAAATATAAGGTTCAAAACGTGTTTCATCTTCTTTGCTTTAATTGATACATCGGTAGGTAATGCTGGTGCAAAATGTTGCGCCACTCTCAGAGGATACCACCATCACGTTGGGAAGCGTAGATGGAAATGGAGGATGGAGGTGATGTGAAGAGAGGAAAAGGGATGATAATAAGGAGGGAACGGTGCTTATTCAGCAGCATTGATTCATGTGTGATGTGTGTGAAGTGACGGATCCTAAGACCTTTGAGGCTTAATCGGGCTGATGTGGGATCGGGGGCCGGTGTGGGGATATTGTGCATGTTCAGGGCTGGATTCGCCTACATAGTCTGTGTATCCCAGGGGGGCCTGAATTACTTTGAAGAGCAGAAAAATATGTTTATAGGAGAACAAAGGAAACAATAAGAGCCCAAGGAGAAATGCCATTGGTTTGTGTGGTACAGTATGTAAGTGGTCGAGGGTTGCGTGACTGAAGTCAACATGGACACAAGCAGCTAGTGCCATCTGGTGTATGAGCAATCAAAGAGGGTCCTACTGCGCTTGCAGGCACACGCAAATGCCTACCGTCTCTTGCTATATATAAATGTATGTGCATATGTGTGTTATATATGTACACTACTTTCAATTTCTGCACTGCTCTCATCTCATGAGTGTCCCAAGGAGAATGCAGATGCTGCTTCTCAGCTGGATGCAACCCTTTGAGGAGCAGCAGCTCTAGAGCACAATGGCCAGAAACGCTGCCCGCCTTCTAAGCACAGGCGTGAAAGCATGCACCGCTCTTTAATAATGCATCAGGTTCCAGTGTTGTTGGACTGAAGGGGGGGGGGGGGGGGGGGGGGGGGGGGGGGGAGTGGGAGTGATGTGGGTAAGATGGTCAAACTGGCCGACGTGTCAAGAAACGTTCACAGCTGAGGACGTATCCCAGCCTTCATGGAATAAATCGATTAGAATCAAAGCATGTTGAAGAAGACGTTTACTGAAATGGAATGAATGATCCATCTAGAATTATACTTCGTTACTGGTTTGTGTTCTTGAGGCTCAAAATAGCCCAATCAAGGGAGGGTTGTTTCCACTATCAACTCTGCATTGCAGTGGAGCGATCCGATTGATACGGGCTTCTGTGGGGCACGCCGTCCCCCCTCACGGTTTCCCCTCTCAGTGCATGAGAGGAGATTACTTAATACTGAAGCCTTCAATAATGTGACTGCTGATTTCATATCTGCTAATAGCTTTTACCAGACAAGGAACGCAGTCCAGAGAAAAGGCAGCGCTTTCTTCCCTTACATAAGCTCGTCGGCGCTGAGGCGGAAAAAAAAAAACGACACTGATTACTGTCACACTGTCCCCAAATCCACTTTCTTCTGTTGCAAACACAGAGTGACAGTCTTATCCAGGTGTATGCGCTCTTTTGTCTGTATTTCTGAGCGGATTGCGAACGTGTGCGTGCAGGGGATTGCGAGCGCTTCGGAGCAGGCGCAGCTGTGCTTCTCAGCTTGTTAACCCCACATCGGGGAAATGTGCAGGGCTGCAGGGAGCTGAGTGGACGGGACCTCTCATCTGGTGCAGAATAGATAGAGCAGAGGTGAGACAGAAACTGGCCACATCAGCTATACTGCACCCACTGTATGACCTTTTCACACCAGATGTAGAATCTATACGACATGAGACAGCAGTTTAACTCTTTTTTCCTGCAGTGTGGAATTCAGGCCTTTAGTTTAGTAACTGTTGCCTCAGTAAACAGAAAAAACAATTAATAATGATATAATAATGAATTAATCTGGATTTGTGAAAATAAAGTTTTCTTCAAACTTGTAAAAGAAAGGCGGATATGCAATTTTTTTTTATATCATTGCAAATTAATTATCATATGCAAATATTGACCATCCGTCCATGACATGATCCACTGGCTTCCTGAGGAGAGGTTTTTTAAGCTCAGTGTAGTGGCTCTGGTTGGGGCCATCTTGGCAAAGTCTGACACCTTCTAACTCTCAGCTAGTTAAAAAGTGAAAGTCAAAGAAGCGGAGCTTATTGGGGGAAGGTGACGCCACGTCAGACAACCTGTGAGATCACCCAATCAGAGCAGCCCTGCCTTTTTTTAAGTTTTATAAAAATGGGGCTCCATACTTTGGTCATGAATGTGGAAGTTTAAAATAGTTTTTGTACCAGGCTGGAACATTGCGAAGTGTATAATTAAATCAATCAGTGAAGAGGTTTCACAAGCCACATGATTTTCTGTATTAAAGTTTTATTTCTTTATATTAAAACTTAACTTTGACTAGACAGGAACACAAAACAAAACAAATGACCAGAACCGCATCTGAGTGTCTAAATTTAAAACTGTAGCAATAAAATAAAAGCTCTAACCGATGCTGTTTTCGCATAATTTAGTTGACGTTTAATTATTTTCTAGAGGCAATAAAAACACTGCGCATTGCCGGAAATGAGAGCAAGAGAGAGTTTTGAAACTGTCACAGTCAGCAGGCTCTTAATGCGCTATAAAAGTGAAATAAAACCCGAAACGCAATGTACAATAAAAAGAGAGAAGAATCAAAGGTAACACCCTGGCTTAATGAATGAGATCAGCGTTCATGTGCATTCCTTCCAGCGGTGAAATAAGATAGAGGACGTGGTGCATTTTCAATTTAATAGCTCGTAAACCTCGCTTGCCTCTCTCTAACAAGGCGCGTGGAAACAATCCTAAAATTTGAGTCAGCAGGAGGGGGGCTCAGCTGATTGTTGGTGATATCCTACAAACTGAAGCATTGTCTGCGGTGGCTCATTGATACTGGGTCGTCATCCCCTCGTACGGCTCTCAGTGACACGGACCTTTGCCTTCACCTCTCGGGTAAAAGCAGGATCCCTGTCCTGTCCTCTAGACTGGCCTCATATCGATTTGTCCCCAAGTAGTTTCTTCTTCTGCATACACTGACCTCTCGCTGACCCCGTCTTAACCATGCACCGTCTGTCATGGCCGCCTGACGGTGCCCCCTCACCCTTTGACCCTTGCCTTGACCGTCAAGCAATAAATAAAAGATTTTAAGTACACCTGAAATACGGGCGCTATATTAAATGACAACCTTGACGCATTTGTGCCCAGGATGAGTGCGTCGTATGTGCTCCATATATAACGTGCAGGTGAGGCTCAGATTAACCGGTGTATCCATGCGTGGATTCACGAACGTCCACGTTAACCAGCCCTCGGGGCCGCGACCCGGTGCAGCACATTACCACGTAGATGGATGCGGTCATTGTGCAGACAAATGGCAACAAAGGTTTGCGCCGTCCCCTCCCCCTGAAGGGCAGCGTGTAATGGGAATTATGTCAGAGGCATTTTTCTTCTGGGCTGGTGACACACACACAGGCACACTTCAAGCCATTGTCGGCTATTGTTGTCGGCCCCTGGTGTGAAAAGGATGCGCTCGGAGAAGAAGACGGTTTTAAACTGCTGCGTCATTTTGTGTTGAGGTTCAGCAATAACGTCAAAGAAGAAGCAGAAGATGAGGCAGTCCACACTTGTCCTGTTGGTTCAACGAGGGGAGGAGGGGGCAGGGTTCTGTATCCGTGGTGTATGTGGAAACATCCTTATATTTAGACACTCAGATTTCACTGTAGTAGTGAGCGAGCTTAAAACGGAAAGATGAATGAAGTTTTGGCAGGACGACGAAGCGCGTGCCGCTGATGTACCGTATAAAAACGACAAGACATCGCGCGTTTTGTCACTTTGCACAGAACTCCTAAAATAACCCAGTTTCTTTGTTTTGGCTGCAGAACAACCACCGTCACAGCAGATCTGCCAACAGTTTATGAATCTGTGCGACTGTGCAGGAGGAGGAGGAGGAGGAGGAGAACTAATAAATCTTGCAAATTCCTGCACATGCATAATCTGCAGTGAAAATGAGAATATCACCATGTAGCTGGAATTTAACACAACAAATGGAAATCCCTGCACATTGGGGGGGATATTGATAACAGGGCTAACAGAGCTGTGGAAAACCTTATACACTCAACACTTCTACACAGTTTTATTTTTTTCCTGAACGGTGCCACATCTGTGTGAGGCTGTTACAGTCATCCCGTATGAGGATGATTAATTTTCACTGCGGATCGATATCGTGCCTCATGCATGTGTTATGAGGGAACAGGGGAGGGGCAAAGATTTTCTTCAGCATAATAATATTTTTCAATCTTCCAGAGTGTGTGTAATATAATCGAGCGTGCGTGCGTTTACTGCTCTGAAATTGAGAAGAGTTTTTTTTTTTTTTTTTTTGGTTGTTTGTTTTGTAATTGATGGAGAATGCACACGAGCCCACGTGGGACATGATGAAATGCAGCGGAAGTTAAAGCGCAGTGCAGGGGAGAATTGAAAGGAGATCAAAAGCCGCACATCAGGATCCGGTGCGAGTTAGCCAAAGATGGAGGGAGGAGGGAGGGTGAATTCGAAGGGGCAACCCCCCTTTCTAGACGAGGGATTCCTATACTGCAGTGATCAGCAGTCCTCCCCGCCCGCCCTCCGCCCTCCCACCCTCCCCACGCCTCCTTTCCCCGCTCCCCCTCTCAGTCACAGCTTTCTCTTTGCATCTCCCTCCCTCTCCCTTTTCCTTCCACCGTGCCTCACTTTGCCTTCCTCCCTTTCTTCACCTTCTCGCTGCACACGCACCGAGTACAGTCACGTTCCAGCGGGGAGGGATCGTCTGCTGCAGGGTACAGTATATGCAGCACATGGTCTGGAAAAACGCAAGCGCACCCGTGACTCACGCCGTTTTACTCCAGCCTTCATTTATCTCTATCGCTCCCCTGCTGCTCCTCCATTTATCGGCGCTTCGTCCTCCTCTATCCCCCCCCACACACACACCTCCCCACCCCTCTTTCTCCCTCCAAGCTCATCTGTCCATCTCCTCAGCCGTCCTCGGCGCCCGCTCCTTTGTTTCTCTGTGCCTCTCTCGGGCCGTGTGACATTGATTCCAAGGTTGCTGTGCTATTGACTGCTGCTACACTGTTAAATATTTCAGGCAGCATTTCAATGGCTGTGTGCCGAGGGAGGGAGGGAGGGAGGGAGGGGTGGGTTTGGGGTGAGAGGAGGAAGGGGGGGTCTTCGCTCAGCCGTTCTGCAACTACCGCTGACAAGCAGGCTGGTGAGCAGACGGGTCGACACACATGCACACACGCCACCTGCAAATGCGCAGAGGCGCATTTTACACGAACACGTCGCTCCACAGATGGACGGGCCGCATGTGCCAGTGCCCCATTTGCATATGTTTGTGATGCTGCCTGGTGTCAGGGTGCGTGGGCTGCCGATGTTGTGAGTGTCGTGATAAAATCTTTCCTCCTGGCTTCAAACAGACGAAGTTAATGAATGAGTGAGGCCGCGCTGGGCCGCTGTCTGCAGCCTGTGCAGATATATTCCAGACCGGCCAAAACCCCTTTCTCAGCGTGTCATCTGATCAACAGCCTTAATCACTGTTTGGGCTCTACTTGGTGCGGTGTGAAGGCGAATGGTGTTCTCGCACACACACACAAACACACAAACACAAACACACAGAAGAGGTCCTGCATTATTGCTGCAGTGCTGGCATTTACTTTCACAGATGTTTTAGGACTAATTTAACTTCATCCTACTGTGAAATTACCAAAGTTGGAAAAGTAGGAAAAGGAAGTTGAGGCCTTATTTGGTCTTTGACGATGTGACAAGAAGAGCACCGGTACACTTAGCGGGGGCCTGCGTCGGTGGACCCTCGCTGCGCCCCTGATATGTGCCTGAACGGTGTTGTGTTGCGTCGCAGTGCGTCTGGGGACCTCTTTTAAATTCCGAAGTTCAAGTACAGGTTAGCGCTTAATCGCCAATTAACATCACTCATGTTCTGCTACCGAAACCTGGTTCTGTTGGTTTCCCCGAAGCATTGTCGGCACTTGTACCTCCAGTGGCCCGTCTTGTTTGCACCGCCTGACTTAAAGCTTCGTCCGTCTGGATTAGACAACTGTGGAGACTGATCGGCCGTCACATTTCTTGATTGACGGCGGGATGCTCGAATCGGCAGCTCTGTCGGGGGCCTCTGTGTCGCCGTCTGATCCTGGGTTTGCAGGTAGCCGCGACGCAGGCTCTCACTGCTGCTGACAGGAAACTCTTTGTGAGTTTAGTTCTGTCAGTCACAAGAAACTTTATAACACGGGCTTTCTCTGACAAACCTGACAAACAGATTATATAAAGCTGGAAAATACAGAGAAATCAGCAGAACTGTGTAGTGTGAGACCTCTATCAGAGTTGGCCGGCATATCTGTAATGCTCACTAATTAAAAACAGGCCGTGGCATTCATACTCGCTGTAGCAGCGACACGGAAATACTCCACTTGAGATGTCTTTTTTTTTTGCTTCCAATAGTGGAGCCATGAATGAGAAGCTGCGAGAACTTTGGATCTCTGTTGTGGTTCGGCTCAGTAAGGGTCAAGAGAGTGTGGGCACATGGTAGATCTGATATTACAAGAGTTGCACACAGAGTGAGTGTAACTGCTGTAAGCTGAAAGGCGTGTCTGCTGAAAGCTCAACATTGTCCACATTTGCTTAGGCACTAATATTCTACCAATAAATCATTATCGCAAACGCCCCGTAACCGCTCCATCATATCCGACGGTCCCGATCAGAAGGAGCCTTCCATCGGACGGATCGACCGACTCCGCTGATCCGTTCAGGAGGAACGCTTGAACCAATCATCCGTCTCTGGGCGCGTTGACCAGCGTCTGCCTGTGTACGATGGGTTTCCAGGAGGGACAGGGACACGGTGGCAGGGAAACAACAAGTTGTCAAAACAAGTGTTTGAAGGATGGAAAGAAAAGCCAGGATTGATGCGGGCACTGGCCGGTGGGTCTGTTTGGTCCCATTTTTCTGTTGAATGAATTCAGTTATAAAGTTGGAGCAGACAAAACAGATTCCACACCAGCAGAACCATTTTGCACATGTCAAAAATGTTAATGTTCCTGTCCACAGTTACGCTGGAATCTCTAATAAAAATCAGTTCGAAGAAGTAATGTCTGCATCGGGGCCAAGGACCCCGAAACTGATGGAGAGATTAAGTCGGGACTTCCTACTATATGTGTTCTATATTAAACGCAGCCTAGTACTATTTATAAATACACATTATTATTATCATTTTGCATTCAATATTAAGCTATCCCATATTTCTTTATTCCTTTATCCCTCATCTCTTTACTAAAATATGTCAGTTATGTTATGTGTATTTGAAGAAATTTGTATTTGTTGAATATAATACTGTCTGTAGCCCAGACATTGAATGTGTCATGTACTGCACTGTCCTGATCCTCACCGATCCAATCTGCAGTTATTGAATACAATGTACAAATAAAAACAAAAGACCAAGACTAAATCTTCAATGGAAAAATAAAAGTCATGGTTATCCCCCGGGCGCTTTCTCTCGCTTGATTTCTCATCTTCACCTCCGCTCTTTCTGTTTTAAGTGTGAGAAGCTCTGACAGCTCGCCTGATGCCCTGTGGGCCCGATCACGGCTTCCCAGAAAACATGATGCGCTCTATAATTTAAATCACATGCTGCTCGGTTAGATGGACACTCCTCTCTTAACTGTGCGCGGCAGCAGCGACAGAAAAGACGAGGATTTCCCCTAAACCCTGCCCGTGTGTTCATCGTCCCCCAGTCTGGGACACTACATTGTTGTTTTTCATTTGACCGCCTCCTCTCTCCCGCTGTGGTGTTGTCCTCAAAGAGGTGGTTTCTGTGTCTGGATGCTTGTGTGTTTATATGGGATGTGAGCTGCTGTTGTGTGCACTTTAATGCCTCGTCCTTTTTTCTGTGGAATATTTCTGTGACTGCGAAGCGGCAGTTAGACATGTGCCATTCTTTGGGTGTGGCTGCAAAGAGGGAGCATTTTTCGAAACTGGAGCAGGAGACGCCATTTTGTTACACAATCCTCTAGGAAAAAGCAATTAGCAGACTAAATGGAATAGGTTAGGGTTGTGTCATGTTTCAACAGCACCTCTTGTTACTAGAAAGAACAGCGTGTACATGAAATTGCAGAGAGTTGAATAACCAGTTTTCTCTTCCTGTCGGCAGGTTTGGAAGGGCGCCCCCTCATGGCAAGGCCAGAGACTGTTGTGTTCCTCTGCTGCTCCAGAGGGTAAGTCTTCACCTCGCCTAATGTCATTCAACTTACTTTGCCTGCTACAAATCCAGATTGTCCTGCTGGTCTTGGAGGAGTTAATTTTCTGCAGAGGTTCCCCTGTTTAAAGGAAACCCCTCAACCCGGCGTCTGCTCTCTGCCCAAGACAAATGAGATCCGCACAAAAGAGAAATTCTGCATTGATCAGACAGCAGAGGCTCATTTGGAGTTAACAGCCAGTAGTCATTAATATGGAATCCGTCTCGGGGTAGCATCTGCTCGTCTGTTTGAGAGGCATGAGAGACGGAGAGCGCGAACAGAAGGAGGAGGAGAAGGGCCGGGGTGGCAGCAGCATTGCAGAATGGGCTGATTTGATTTTTAAAGTGAGTTTGTAGTCACACACGATCCTCACACTTTACTGGGTAGCAGAGGACAAAGAGAACAGATGCAGAGGGAGCAGCTCGGATACTTTGGGAGAAGGTCTTGCCGTAATAAAGAAATAGCTGTGTAAATGAAACTTCTGAGCCTTTGCGCCTCTGAACGTGGCCCGGACAGAGCTGCCTGTGCCAGCTGATGCTGCTTCACTTAAAAGATGTGCTGATTCACTGCAGTGGCCCTGAGCAGGAGGCAGAGGTTGGTGGGTGCAGCAGCAGCAGCAGCAGCAGCAGCAGCAACAAGGCATCCTGGATCGTCTCTTCTTTGGGCTGGCAGCCCTCTGCGTTGATTCATAGCTCTGTCATTAGAGGCCACTCTGCATGATAATGGTATAAGCTGTGCAAGCTCATTATAACCCTACTTTGGTTATGGACCAATAAAGCCGCATTACAAACTGTTATTAGTATTCCAGAAAGTACCACTGAGCAGATCGCAGGCTCAGCTGTTAGGAATAAAAATTACTATTCTTATCGTCATGCTTTTTTTTTTTTTGTTTTAAATAAGTAGCTTGCACTTCTAACAGACAAAATCACAAATGTGAACTTGCAACTGGGAGTACATTCTGTTCGCCCCAGGAGCCCTGAATTATTCCGTCTTCTTTTTTTGCAGCTAGTAAAAAGCCAAAACCTTTGAGGGAGGGGGATAAACTGCGACGTGTACCTTGAGGTATTTTTCATTGGCAGTCCCGCCACGGCATCAAGGCTCCGTGAGAAGTCTTTTGAGCTTTTCTATGCGGACAGGAAATATCAATAGCTGGCATCTACGTATCGACAATGCTCCTGTGAGGGAAAGGGTAGCAGTATTAATGCTGCATTGATGCTCAAGAGCTCCTAATCTTGCAAGGGCTTATTTTGTCAAAACAGCAGTTGGCGGCGTTTTTCAGTGACTGCCTGTCACCACTAATACGTAATCTCTTCATCGCAGTTATTTGACGCTGTTTCCATTCTCCTGCGTACAAGCAGCTGGATAAAGCTAAAAGAAATGAGATGTTTCAACCTTTAACAGCTTGACCTTTGATAGGCGCTGTCTAGTTGCGTCTTCTTCTTCTTCTGTGGTTTAATGGCACCCAAGGGCCTGCACTGTAGGCAGTGACATTCATTTTCCGTAACCACTTGTCCTGAAGAGGGCCGTGTGGGGGAGGGAGGGAGGGGCTATTCCAGTTGTCATTGGTAAAGAGGTGCCCCTGTACAGATTAGCCAAAGACATGCAGATGTTTAATATGCATTTAAAGAAGTGTAGTATAAAGACAATTAGATGAAATATATATTGTTCTTAGAGTGTTTGATGGCATGCTGTTACATTGATGAGTCTTGTACAGTTTTTTGTTGCATTCATCCAACCTGTGGACTTTCTTTTGTACTGCCCCCTGCTGGTTGTAAAAAAAAAAAATCACCCTCTACTTTTTAGAGACAAGTTCACTTAAAGTTGGAACAATTGAAATCGACACTTCACTGCATTGGCTGACCCTTGTTTTCTTTTGCATTGACCCCTTCAGAGGTGACGGTGGTGTATCAGAACGGGCTGCCGGTGATCTCGGTCAGCTTGCCGTCCAGACGAGAGCGCTGCCAGTTCACCCTCAAGCCTCTCAGTGACTGTGTGGGAGTGTTCCTGCAGCAGCTCCAGGCGGAGGACAGAGGCATCGACCGGGTAGCCATCTACTCCATGGGTACGCTCACGGGCGCAAGCACAAACACGATATCCGTTCACTCCGGAGGGATTCACATATCCTCGCTGGCTTTTCAAGTGTTGTATTTTTTTTTTTTATTGGCTTTTAAGTGTTGCAGCTGTGGCTTTGCGTCAGAATTTAATACCACTGCATGCGTCTCTGAAAAGATTTTTTTTTTTTTTAGTCCCCACTCTGCTTGAGGGGTTTATTACAGCAGAAACAACTGGTACTTGAAATCTCACTCTTAGTGTGTAAGTGCCTCTGGTTTTACCTCTCACAGTAATCAGAGAGCAACATGCCTGATTATCAAGAGAGGAGAATAGAGATTGAAGTGGATACCCATCGGCGTTCCATGTTTCTCACTCCCTCCCTCCCCATTTGTTTTCCTCTCCAGATGGAGCGAGGGTTGCCTCCTCCACGGGTATAGACATCTTGCTGCTGGATGATTTCAAGCTCGTCATAAATGACACCACACACCTCGTGCGGCCACCGAGGAGAGGTGAGGAATGGCGAAGGAGGCCCTTTGGCTCCTTTTTATTCGTCGTGGTTTTATCGCCAATATGTGCGCATCTTATTGCAACTATTCGTTTGCGTTTCGTGCGTGTCCCTCAGAGATGCTTCCCCACGAGGAGGCAGAGCGGCTGAATGACGTCAAGTTTCTGGTGCAGCAGCTCTACACCACGCTGCGCATCGAGGAGCACCAGCTCAGCAAAGAGCGCGAGCTGATTGGACGACTGGAGGACCTCAACTCTCAACTCCGCCCCCTAGAAAAGGTCTGACCCGCTCGACACGTTTGGCAGCACTGACGTCTTTGTCGTTGATCTTAGTTTTTTTTACCCAGTGTTAGACAAATATTGTATCAAGTATAACATATACACACATTTTTCCACGCAGGAGCTGCGTGGAGCTTGTTGTGATGTGTTTCTGTTCATCCATTTAAAAATTACTGCACAGTAAAGCTCCTACTGATATGACTAAGAGGCTCTTATGGAGACCTTAACGAGATAATTAATTTGTGCGACCACAACAAAACAATTAATGTCATCCTAACTTAATATGGAAACTGGAATGGATAGGAACAGTGGATAATTATTATATATGTGTGTGTGTGTGTTTGTTTTCCATTTGACTTTCAATAAATATGAACCTTGTGAAGATACGACTGCTTTGCTAATATACTTTCCGTGCAGGTGAGGGAGGAGCTGAGTAAGAAGGCAGAGCGGCGCACCACCTGGGTGCTGTGGGGCGGCATGGCGTACATGGCCACCCAGTTTGGCATCCTGGCCAGGCTGACCTGGTGGGAGTACTCCTGGGATATCATGGAGCCTGTCACATACTTCATCACTTATGGCACTGCAATGGCCATGTATGCCTACTTCGTCCTTACACGTCAGGTAAGATCAGAATCAGAATTACTCAATTGATCTCAAGGGGAAATTACTTTTTGTTATAGCAGCTCCTACTCAAAGTGTACCATTGTTCAGAACACAAAGCAATGCGTGCAATAAGAATATGTAGAATATGTAGACAATTACGTATCAATATAAAAAATGTATATATGAAAAAATATGTACGATTGAATTCTGGGGCATTGCACAGCGGGAAATTTATTGCACAGTCCAATACAAATATAAAGAAATATGTAAACGTATATGACAAGGGAGTAAACATGAGTTATTGCACAATATCAGTATAAATGAGGGTTATTGCAGAAGTAGGAATCTATCCAACCAACTGACAAAACAGTTTAGAGGTAAACGAACATCTGCATAAGGTAATGTGTTTGAGTCAACGCTGAGGTCTTAGTTGATGAAAAAAAAAATCCCATCAACAATGTTTCTGATCATGGTTTATGACGTTTATTAAAGAAAGAGGCCTCCCTGTGGTGGAGAATTGAGGAGGGAATTTCACAGCCTGTAGAAAGACACTGCTTCAATATCAGATAATTCAGTAATTTATGCTGCTTTCTGAAATTGTTTTTCAAAGTGCAGGATGGCAACGTGTGATATTCATGACAAGTTTTCCGACATATTTATCGCTTAAATTATTCAAATGCTTCGTCTCAGCTTCCCACATGTAGACCAACCATGACGTGTGTTTTTGCTTCCTCTTTTCTAAAATCGACAATTGATTTTGTTCACATTAAGCAGTAGGTTGTTCTTCGCATTTAAAAATCCGCTGTGTCATCCGCTAGCTTAGGAATGGAGCTGTCTCCGTGTGATATAATAGATTTGCATGGTGAACGGATGTGGGCTGAGCACACAGCCCTGAGGTGCTCCAGTTTTGAGTGAAGGATGGTGAGTCGCAACCGGAATTGCCTAGGGTCTATTTTGAGGAAGTGTGTAGTTGTATACTCAAGCCTAGAGCATTGAGTTTGCCTGTCAGTTACATGGAGGGGATTTTACTTTATACTAATAAGTTAATTCTGTTAATGCTGTATACTGCCCACTTGTGGTGCAGCTATAGTAAGGCTACGTTTAACAGTGTTCCCAGCTTAGAGGCTGTTCTTAGGAATTTTATGTTTAGTTTTATGACCTGGTTGAAGAACTCAGAAAATTAAATTATCAAGACTCTAGCCATGCCTAGTGAGAGCAGTACCATGTACTTTTCCAGTCTTTGGAGACACAGGAGAGGGTGTTTTGTATGTCTTTTATACACTGATATTTTACATTTTTTTATCTTCATTTTATTTTTTTTTCTTGTTGCTGTTTGTGTTTGTCTCCTGTTGTATTTTATTATCATTATTATTATTTTCTCATATTGACCGATTTCCGTCTGAAATAAACATTGATTGATTATATTACTGTAAATTAACTGCAGGAAGTGATTTGTGGACTTAATTGTAGATTTTTTTTTTTTTGGTACTTTTGTTGGAAGGTCATTTATGGAAATTGCCCTTTTTAAAAATTATGCAGAAACTCTTTACAATAGAAAAAAAATGTTACAGTAATTACATTTTTTTTTTAAAAGGCTCATCCGGTGACCTTGTTATCCTTCAGAGTAGAATTCATAAATACATTTTTTTATTTTTTATTTTTTTTGCACCAAGAACATGGTGTCTATTTGATGTTGGATTTCCCACCAGCCTGGGGCTTAGAAAGCAGAACATGGACAATATCTCGTAAATGGGCTCCTTGCTAAAAGAAAAAACTGCCTCATCTGTGTTTGTCTGTAACCCGCAGGAGTACGTTTATCCCGATGCTAGAGACAGACAGTATCTGCTGTTCTTCCACAAGGGGGTGAAAAGGACACGCTTCGACATCGAGAAGTACAACAAGCTGAAGGATGATATTGCTGAGGTACAGCTGGAGGTTCTGTGATGTAAAACGCAGTCGCCATGGGAGATTCATATGTTTTCCAGCTCAGTTTCCGCACATTTTCATCCTCTCCTTCCCCCCCTCTCTGTGCAGGTGGAGTTGGACCTGAAACGCCTACGAGACCCTCTCCAGCTCCAGCTCCCAGTTCAGCAGCTCAACGCCAGTGAAAATTGATGGGAAGAGTGACTCCCTCCTCTCTCAGCTCCTGCAACCCCCTTTTGTCCTTCTTCCTTCCTGCCGTCCAACACCCCTCTCCTTCTACCCCAGCTATTTCCTCCTCCTTCTCCCCCTCCCTCCTCCCCCCATCCCTCCCACACCCAATATTCCCATCCCTTTCTTGACTGTGGGAGTTAGTTTTTTCTCCTTTTTTTTTTTTCCTGTTTCCTTTCCCGACGGAAATCTTCAGTTGGAATTGCAAGTGAAAACCTCTGCCTGATGAAAAAAAAAGGGATTGGTGAGAATACTGAGAACTGAAAACCTCTCACAGCCGAAGGATGGTGAGGATGATAAAACAGAAGATGATGATGATGATAGAATTGAATTGGGCACTGTGGATATGCCTCAAGACTCCGGTGGGACAGCTTACAGGTAACTCCAGGGGTTACGACACCTGTAGACACTCCAGGATGGGGAACACACAGAGGGGCAGCCATTTTTAGAGTGCGTGTGTGTGTATGTGTGCGAGTATGTGCGCGTCCTGGGACTTTCAGGCTACATCGGGACGCCGCCCCCTGGCCGCTCTGCGAGTCGACACAGCAGTGTAGCCCTGCTTCCTCTAGCGGCCAAACTGTCAACACACACACCTACTCTTGGTTGGTTCAGGCTCAAGGGACAAGTTTACAAGAAAGTTCTGACTGCAGCCACACCATCGGGGGAAACCTCCGTTTTCCTGTGGCTGAATCCCGCTGCCTCTCCCTCTCTGGGCCACGCCTCCTCCTGGTGACGGACAGCTGTCCTTCCCAGTGTGACCTTTGTCAGGAGCCCGTCTCCACGCGCCAGGATGCAGGAATGATGACGCCTCCTTTCCTCTTCCTGTTGATGTCCTGTAGCGGCCCGGCCTGCGCAAGTATCAAGAGTACTACCGACAACAACATCACTGTGTGTTCTTTTCCAAAAAAAAAATAAAAAAAAATATTTTGGCACTTTTTATTTTGAAAGCCATAGTATATTTGTTATGAAATATAAATATATATGTATACAATCAAATAAACAGACGACCAGAGGCTAGTTTTTTTTCCAGTGGGGGGAGGAGCTCGCTTAAAAAAAAAAAAGAAAAAGAAAACATCATTTCATGAGAAACTCATTTGCATCTCCCGCTAACACGCACACACACAAAGAGCATTACGCTGTATGCATCATTTACAGCCTGAACTTGTTTTTTTTTTTTTTTCTTTTTCTTGTTTGACAAGCGCACATAATGTATTTCACATTAACTATGTTTTTGTTGAGCTCCCGTGCGTGGCCACCGAAGACAAGAATCGAAGCTAAACCACGGGGGAAAATGACTTTCAATTGGAATTGATTGTTTTTTTTTTTGTTTTTTTTATCATCACAGGATATCGACGTGGATAATGCCACGCTTGACCTCTATAATCATCTCACAAATGCAAAGATTGCAGCGGAAACGCTTAATATAAAGAAAGGGTTAACAAACAGGCATGTCAAAATTTACTATGTTTGATGTATGAAAACCAAAATAAAAAGCAGCAGAGTTTATTAAATCGCCTGCAGCTCAGCATCTCACAGATGTTTTTTGTTTTTTATTTTTATTTTTTTTTGCCGTTCCAATTGAAATTTCAACATTATTTTTACTCAAGAACTAAAGACTGCATCTAATAATAAGCGTCATGGCTCCGGGGGGTTATAGAGGTTTCGCTGAGTTAAAGCCAGTTTTCTCCTCCCACTGCTGCTGTAATGACCCTCCCCACCCCCCTGCTCCCTCGATGGCAAGGCAGGGTAGACTGCATGCTGTGGTATGCCCTCAGTAGAAAAACTTGTGAATGTGTAGGAGAACTATTGCGATTTTTGTACTTAATTGGACTCATTTCTTTGCTGCATCTAGCTGAAGTCTCAAAGTCTCATCCATATCCGGCTGACGTCTCGCCCTTCCTTCCATTTTTTATTATTTTTTTTTTATATATCAAAAGTTCTACAAGCCATAACATTTGTGTTTGAATCAGCCTTTTCACTGCTTAACGCTGGTTTTCCGTTCGGGGGTGAGGACTGGCGGGCCAAGCTCTCTCCGGCCACACACATATCATTTCTCAGAAGCCAGTTATAGTCGCTCTGGCCTGCCGCAGAGCACCTCCGCGGAAAGGAGAGCACAGCCGGTCGACGCTCAAGATGCGTGTGAACAGTCGGGCCGAATCCTTCTGAGGAGATCGATGTGTTTAACTGCAGATTTTTATATTAAAATGCATGATTTTAGGACAAATCAGAAGTTAGCCATGCAGATCTCAGGACAGGATTTGGTCCGATCGGTCACGGTGTGTTGGTGTGTGTGTGTGTGTCAAATGGTGCCTTTTGGATCATAAGTTAAACTAGACGGGAAATGTGTCAGTTTGTCAAACACTGACTCCCGTTGGGAGAGGAAACGTGGAGGGTTAAACTTGGAAGGTTTGACGAGTGGAAATCAATTTCGCTGCATGTCTTGGGACATGAACGTTTGTTGAATCCGCATGATGCGGGTGCAAAGTGCAGATTGGCGTATTCATGAATTCTTTGCTCCTAATGGCTGCTCGTCAATAGCGGTGAAAATCTAATCATCTCACTTCATGGCAGTCGTCAGATTTAAATTCGTTTTTCCTGAATAGGCCGGCTTGTGCACACCGTGACACACACACACACACACAAACAGAGATGAAAACTGTGTTTCCTTGGAGATGCGCTGCGGAAGGTGGGAGAGTTCAGGCCACAGCTTGTAGTCCAGTCCCCCTCCCCCCAACCTCCCCCTGCTGTCTCTACACTTCTGTCCATCATCACCATCTCCTCCACCAGATTGTTGTGTAGCCCTGCTTCCTCCTCTCTCCTCTTTTTTTTTTAAATCACGCCATCCACCGTTTATTGCCTTCTTCTTTTCGTGTTTATTTTCAAAAAAAAAAAGTGAAATAAAATAACAGAATATATCAAATATAGGGAAACTTTATTCTAAAGAGGGTGTTGCATGAATGTATGTTTACATGGGAAATTATGTAAAAAAATAATAAAAGATGATTCATCAAAAATAACAGCGAAGATAATTTAAGAACGTCGTTTGTAGAGATTCCTAGTTATCAAGGGCTTTCGTCTTTAGAAGCCGCCCTGCCAAATCTGAAGCTGAATCCCAGCCAACCAACTGCTCGGACTCCAGTCACATCTTGGTCTTATTTGCCTCCATGATCCCTTCACTTTGTGTGCATTCATACTCCCCAATAAACGGGGAAAACGCCCTCCATCTCTAAGTGCACCTGTAAATGAGACTTTATGACCTCTTGTCTCCTGAAAGGTATCAGGCGCTCTCTTTTAGCTTTTCGGGGAAAATTCTTCTGACCTTATTTCTTTTTTTTTCTTTTCTTTTTTTTTCCATCAGCCTATTTTTCTCCAAAGACACCTTTATTACTCTACGTTTTGAATGTGTGTTAAGTTCCCAAATATCTCGTTTGTGTGCACTTACAGTAAGATATGTTTAAAAATGCCTAAAGAGTGAAGCAGAATATAGGATCGATCTTCATTCTGACCTCTTATCTTGTTTTTCTTTTTTTTTCTTTTTTTTTTCTTCTGTTGACATATGATGCTGTAATGTTGGCAAAAAAAAAAGAAAAGAAAATGTAAAATCCTGTATCATTTATGAAATATGTATAAAAGAGAAATGTAATTCAATTATCAATAAAATCCTTATCCAGTTTTTGGAGACAGTGGTCCCCGTTGGGAGGTTTTTGTTCTCTGCCGCTGCGGCCGGTGAAGTGATTAATGTGTCGCGCTGCAGATGTTTACAAGGAGCAAATTTTCAAGGTCTTGACTACTTCCTCATCTCTCCTTGGCCTCCAGCTCTTCCTGGACAGGACATCCTATGAGATAAAGCTGTAAAGCAACACATTCTGGTTGTTTGACAGTGTGTTGATAATACAGGTTTAAACTTCTTAAACTCTTGCTTGAAAGGGTAAAAGTACTCGAGTAACCCAAGAACCTCAACAAATGTGTCTTTGTGGCTCTGATTTGAATCTGCAACAAAATTGAGCTGCGTGCGATACCAAACATTTAAACTCACAAAGTTCAGCTGAGAACTGCTCCATTAGTCGTTTGCAAGGTACGAAACTAATTAAAAATTTGATGAGAAAAAGTTAAGGGATTATTACAGTCGATCCTCAGAGAAACTTGACTCGCGCGTTCTGAATTTCGCGAAACCTCCGTTCGGTTGCGGTCGAGTCATTTCATTAAATTCAGAAAGGTCAGAGTCAGCCGTGGCATCAACAATGCGATTAGACGTCGGTGTCAGGGGACCGTGAGCGCCCGCGTATAAATCCATTCTGTTGTTGAGATATTTCAGTCTGGACCAACGTGACTGACAGATCAACGCCTATAACCACTGATCAGGCGTAACATTATGACCACTGACAAGGAGAAGTAAATAACATTGACCATCTTGTGAGAATACAATGTTTGTGTGAAACTTTTGGACCTGGCGTTTGTATGGATGTTATTTAGACATGTGGCACCCACCCCATAGCAATGACACTCCTTGATGGCAGCAGCCTGACACAGACACAAAAACTGTTTAGATACAACTCAAAAAACATGAAAAAAAAAAAAAAAAACGGACCTGGCCTCCACATTCACTAGATCCCAAACTGATCAAGAATTGGTGGGGTGCACTGGAACAAGCCTGATCAACAGAGGCCCCTCCCCTCAACCCATAGGACCCAATGGCCCCCAACTACCCACATCATGTTGGCACCACAGGACACATGTCCATTCTCTGATGAGTCACAAGGGAGACCTACTCAATATTAGACAGGTGGTCATAGGCCTGACTGGTCCATCCACAGTATAGATTTAACTTAATGTTAAATAATGTAGTAGTGTGACCAATTCTTGATTCTCTGTGTATCTGTGTCACAGGTACCAGAACTAATCACAACAGTTGTGATTCATTTCTCCAAACTACCTCGCAGATTAACGTTTCCATTCATTTAATTACCCGTGTGAAAGAGGACAGGTTAGGTTGTGCAGCTTTTTCAGACTAAAAAGACCGGGCCCTCATTCGCCCGTCTGCACATAATAATGAAATAGACGAGAACATAACAACGTGCTGGTACAGCGTGTCCTCACCAAGGGTCCTCTACAGTAAACCCTGAGTGTGCAAAGCCTTCCATCACCTTGAAGTGAAAGATGCCTCGGCGCTCTAAACCGATTAAGCCGTTTAATGCCTCTATAGATTAGATCATATTTCTTAACGCTTTAAATCAGGAAGCATATGAAAGAAAAGATAAACATGTTAAGGAAGCCAACATAATACTACTTTTATGTTTGATGCATTTAAAGGGGACGTGTGTTGGGATGGAGGGTAAGAAGACTTTGAAACAATAGGAGGATGGTGCCGTCACTGGGTTCATGGTGAGAAATGATAATATAACCCAGATAAGAGGCGCCTTTTAAAGACAAACTTCCCCATATGATGAACCAGAAGAGCTACACACTTGTTTGTTTGCACTCAGACCTGAGTTTGGATTTTTTTTTCATTATCCAACAGTTATAAAAGTCATCATGATTTTTTTGGTAATTACCAGCCTGCTTCAGGAGGTTGTCACAGTGGCAGGTGTAGGTGAGTGTATCTCCCATTCTTTCTTTTCACATGTGTTGTGCATCTGGTTTGCTTTTTTTACTCCGTTTTCTCCCCAGTTTAAAATATGAGGTTGTCAGATCTTATAAAAACATGATATAAGTCCATTCCTCAGTACTCCAGATCATTCTAAACAGCTTGTCACACTCGGCCGACCACATTTATTGCTACTGACGATGTAAATATTTAAAAATGGTTTCTCGGGGACTATTTTCAGCTGCGGATTGACACACATAAGATGCTCTATTGAGAATATCAGTTTGTATAGTACTGACCTGAATTAAACTACAGTAGTTCATTGTGATGTGGGAACATGCCTTCCAGTGCAGCTGTGTGACATCTGGTTTAATAAGACAACATAAAAAGCAAAAAAGTATAATTGTTAGTAGGACCTTTTTTTTTTTTTTTTGTTGGTTTAGATTTTTATTTTTTTTTCCATGTGATTTGTTGCTGATACAAATAAAATATATATAAAATCTACTTCCAGCACAGTTGGTCTGACTCAGGTCTGGCGTGGACCCACGTTCCCTTAAAAGCCATATTAAGTTATTTGAGCCCCATCTGCAGGATTTAATGCCTCCATTAGCATACCCCAACGTGAGTCAGCTATGTCCTCTGCCCCTTTCCGTGCTGCTGGTGCTGGAACGCAGTCGGTCAGTCGTACATCTCCAAAAACTGTCGTTAACGCTGCCAGAGAGCCCGAGCTATAGATTGATCGCTCTGCTTTTATGGCGGCGGCGTAGTGACAAGATGGACTGTCCATTAGTGGATGGCAGCAGAAACAAATTCTGCAGGTGTGGTTTATGGTCCCAAATTAACTTATATCACGCAACAACATTTGCCCATAGCCTCTAGGAACTGTAACACAGTCTGTTAAATTGATTAACATAATTTGGAGAACGCGTGTTGTCATGTTTGTGCCTAAAACAGAGGGTGCAGTTATTGTTGCTGTAAATCTCCAATCAACCTTGTTAGACGTCGCACCGAAAGCACTTTTAGTAAACATGGATATTTGATGTCGGGCATCTCAGCCATACAAAGCCTAGAGCGCTGGTAATATCTGTGGTTACCGCTCTAGTAAAGAGCTGGTTGCCTGCTGTCATGTTTCATGGCTTTGGGCCTGTCACCGAAGCTGCTTCACAGCTGAGCTGATCAGCCTCCTGCTGTGTCCTCAGCCCCTGCTGATACTCAATTACCAACACTTACCCACATTGCCCACTCCCTCTCGCTGTCTCCTTTTGTTTTACGTCCGCCTCTTAATTACATCGTGGAGGGGGCATGAAAAAGGGAGAATATTGATTGTTTTGCTGCACTTTGTTTACCCTGCCCCATTCAGCTGTTCTCCCGATTCTGCACAAACGGACTGTGGGGAAAAGACTCACAACTGACAAAACTCGATGAATAAAGAGCCCTTTGTGGCAGCCCACTTGCCGACTTGTAGTTCAATTAGATCTGAATCTGTGTCACCGTTTGTCTTGATCTAACGGTTGGCTTCATGGTAACAAGTTTAGTCAAGTGGCACATAGGTGCACCACACAGGAGTGGATAAATTACATCTCTGTCCGTGTACCGTGCTGAGATTTGAACCTTTTTCGGGGTAATTAATAGTAGTAGCTTGAATAAACATCACTGCAAAAGGGTCACTGCACCAAGCACAGACAGAAAAAAAAAGACATTTTTGTGTTTCCTGCAGCCACAGTCGTGGCTTTGGTCACTGAATTTTCCATCTCCCACTTTAATACAGGTGAATAGAGTTTAATTTGAGAAGCTCAGTGCTCACAACTTTTGAAAATTATTATTTAAAATTACAGCTCAAACTGTGAGCGCTTTTTTATCAGAACCCTGAAGAATGAAAACCGTTGGTGTGAGGACCCCGCTATGAGTTTGTGATGGGCGTTTTCTGAATTTTTCTTGTTGAGAACCTAAATGCGAGAAGAGAGAGATGTGACTGGACTCATAAATAGAACTTTGCTCTGTTTCCTGTTGATTCAGAGACAGAAATCTGAGACACGCATATCTCAAAACCCGAGATTATATAAACTTTGCGTGGCGGCAAAGGAAAGTGGAGGAAAGTGAGTTTCCTTGGGGATCCGGACATTATATTGATGCATTCATGTCAAGTTTCAAAATGGCAGCCTACGTGGACAAAGACACTGGTCATGAGTTAAGTGTTGTTATTTTTCTTGTTAATTATGTTTTTGGGGGGAGGATTTGTCTTTGAAAATATTGTTCTTAAAGATAATTTTAAGTATTCATGTTAAAAAATGATGAATGACATAAGAAAAACTTTGATAAAAAGCTGTTAAATTGTCCAGACTGGGGTATAAAGACAGAGACAGTCACTCTCCTATATATTTATATTTTGTTGCCTTTACTCTGCAGATACTCACTTATATAAAGGTGATAAATCTTGATTACACTTCAATTAACTCTCAAATACGTATTACTGATTAATTCACCAGTGTACGTATGTTTTCAGGGAATTTCAGTCAGTACATTTTACAGTAGGCATACAAGAAAGAGAGAGGTGGCGTCTGTAGTTTTGCCACCTGATGCTTCATCTGATTCAGATAATGGAACCAGTTGATGAGGTGATGGTTAAATACAAAGGTAAGTATTTACCTAGCGAACCCAAAAAAACGGGTGTTCGAGATGTTTGCGCGAATCTGGCTTTGTGTATGACTCCATGGTTGACACAGGGAAACCTACATTTGATGGTGGTACTCAAACTCCACAGAAAGAGTTTGGCTTAGGTGAAAAGATTGTTCTGCAGCTGTGGAGGTGGAAAGAGGCAGCTTTGACTTTCACATTGGCAATGATGCAAAGTTCGCTGTGGTCAAATGGGCAGACAAGAAAATAATCACCTTAGTGAGCTCCTGTTGTATTGTTATAACTTTGTAAGCGAAACATGAAAGACTCCTTCGTGGCCTGCTTCACTGCGGCGTCACGATGTTAACTGGAGGCAAAACAGAGGGAAGCTTGAGGCGAACAGTGTTACTTTGAACCATGAAAATGTCGTCTTGCTGTATTGTTTGGTGCTAAACCCGAAAAATCAAAAACACTAACTTGAAGGTTCACATACCAGTCACTGCCAGTCGTAGACAACTTTGGTTTGGCTTTTGGCGATTAAAAGAACAGATTAGAGTGAGACAATCAACATCAGATAAGTTTAACATGATATACATCATCAGTTTCAGCCTGGAAAACATTATGGGTTATAATAAATTGTGACTGAAATTAAGTTAATGCTTGTTTAGGGGATTCTTGTTAAACGTTAATGCTAATGCTAACTGCGAGCTAACACAGCGTCACTTGTGTGTTCCAGGATTATCCAAGCAGAAGTTGCATTTACCCTCCACAGTGGTTCCACTTACTTCTTGTAATATCTTTGCTGGAGAGGCTGTATCTTCCTTTGGTCAAATCGTCGTTAATAAAGTCCACTCAGAGCCAAATTTTTAAAATAACACTCACGGTCTCGGAGAGAGAGCGTTTTCCTCTTTCATTCGTGCCAAAACAGTCCATTGAAACATGCTAACGAGATGTGTGGCATCCAGTTAAGCCCCGCCACTCAAAAAACGTCACATTTTTTACAAACCATGAAGGGGTCTATGAGTTGCCCATGATATGTTTTGGAAGTTAGCATATTAAATATTTGAGAAATGGACATTTTTAAATTTATACCCTAAAAGTGTAAATAAAAAAATAAAAATTGTTTAAATATGTATAAAAATGTATTGTTTTGCTGCCCTGTTCAGTTGTTCCCCTGATTCTGCACAACGGGCTGTGGGGAAAAGACTCACAACTGACAGAACTCGATGAATAAAGAGCCCTTTGTGGCAGCCCGCTTGCCGACTTGTAGTTCAATTAGATCTGAATCTGTGTCACCGTTTATCTTGATATAATGGTTGGCTTCATGGTAACAAGTTTAGTCAAGTGGCACATAGGTACACCACACAGGAGTGGATAAATTACATCTCTGTCCATGTACTGTGCTGAGATTTGAACCTTTTTTGGGGTAATTAATTGTATTAGCTTGAATAAACATCACTGCAAAAGGGTCACTGCATCAAGGACACAGAAAATAACAACAGATTTTTGTGTTTCTTGCAGCCTTAGCTGTAGCTTTGGATGCTGTCTCCCAATTTAATACCGGTGAACTGGCTTTCATCTGTGAAGCTCAGTGCTCACAACTTTGGAAAATTATTATTTAAAATCACAGCTCAAACCATGAGCACTTGGTGTGAGCACCCTGTTAGGAGTTTGTGATGGGTGTTTTCTGCCTTTCTTGTTGAGAAACTAAATGCAGGAAGAGAGAGATGTGGCTGGACTCACAATTAGAACTTTGCTCTGTTTCTTGTTGATTCAGAGACAGAAATCTCAGACGCACATAATCTCAAAACCTGAGACTATAAAAACCCGGCATAGTGGCACTGGAGGAAAGTGAGTTTAATTTTTCTAATATCATCAGACCCTTTGAAACTGAGGACTTAATTAAGCACACTAACAAATACATTTAATGCAGGACTGTTATAATGTCGTGCATTTTGTTTTTATTAGTGTACCTAGTGAAGTGGCATCAGCTTCTAGAGATATTTTACATAAGAAAACGATGCAATGCCACAGTTGACTTCTATAAAAAGGAAAAAGAAAAGTTCTGTAAAAGTACTAGGAGCAAGATGTGCTTTAGGTATTAAAAATAAAGGTACTTACAGTAATGTAATAAAACTGTGATTAGAGCCACCTTTATGATATCTGCAATAATTATTTTTCTGAACCGTCATAAAAAAAAGGTGTGACCAACACTATGACAATAATAAACCCACAATTCACTTTATATATTTCTGACAGCCTCTCACAAACACAAATAAAATTATACATCAGGACTAAAATTAAACTTATTCTACATGACAAAGTACTCAGTGAGTGTATGTATTACTACAGATCCATCAGTATTCATGCAGCTACTTTCACAGCATCCTCGGCATCCATGGACGGATCATATGTTTTATAAGTACAGTCGTGATATGGAGAGTAATTATGCCTAGAGCTGTGAAATAAATAAATAATTCAAATTTTAATCTCTAAGATCAAGTGCATTGAACATATAAAGTGGCATAAAACTGAAATACTCAGCCCACGCTCCTTGTCACTGAATCTTAATCATAAAGTGCATGAATATCATGTTCATCTTTCTTCCAATCATGTGCAAATTTTTTTTACCCCCTGCCACCCTCATACCCCAGCCCTGGACCCGTGCTCTGCCTACATCAGCTTGAACGAGCCCTGGAGGAACACAGACTACCACATCAACAAATCGTCCGGTGTTCCCCTGTGCGACAGCCACGTGTCTGGTGAATGGTACCGCTTCACTGGCATGGCCGGCGACGCCATGCCCACCTTCTGCGTCTCTGAGAACCACTGCGGCACGCACGCCCCCATTTGGCTCAACGGCAGCCACCCTCAGCTCCACGAAGGCGTCGTCACCCTGCCCGTCTGCGCCAGCTTCAACGACAACTGCTGCCAGTGGAACGGCAGCGTGGATGTGAAGGCCTGTCCTGGGGGATACTTTGTATACCTCCTGCCCAGACCCTCAGTCTGCTTTCATGTTTATTGTGGCCGTGAGTGAGAATAAATCCTTTATTTTTATTTATTTTTTATCTTGTATGAGTTGAGTTTCATTATCCTGGTGTTGTTTCATGTGTCTGTTGCACAGATTTCTATGACATCTGTGATGAGGTCGACTGCGCTGACCCCACATGTCCGGAGTCCGAGTGTCGCTGTGCGCCTGGAACCGTCCTGGGACCGGACAG
Organism: Mugil cephalus; assembly: GCF_022458985.1. Taxonomy (NCBI): domain Eukaryota; kingdom Metazoa; phylum Chordata; class Actinopteri; order Mugiliformes; family Mugilidae; genus Mugil; species Mugil cephalus. The sequence continues at coordinate 10,119,538 of NC_061782.1, forward strand.
ACAGACTTGCCTGGGTGAGACAGACAGACAGACAGACAGAGAGGGAGGAAGAATGGCAACAGATAAGTTGCGCAACAGACAGACAGAGATAAGCGAGGGGGGCGCGGAGGACGGATAAGCTGGAAATGGTATCTGAAAACAATAACAAGAAAAATCAATCAGACGGCCGCGACTGTTTCGACAAATGGGATACATTGTGAATAAAATGTTAGTGTTATCCAAATAGCCATGTTTACTTGATATTCTGAGTGTGTAGCAGAACTGGCATATTAAGTCTGAGTTTCTGTCATCAAGAGAATTCAAAAGTGGTTATCATAATGTTTTTGTTTGGACAGCCGCTCCACATTCATTCATGCTGAGAAGGGGATTATTAGGTTTAACAGCCTTTGTCATAACACAAATACCAATACACTGAAATGTAATTCATTATTTAACGTCACAGTGGCCTTGTATGAATACCCGTCTCCCTTGCGCCTCCAAAACAGTTCTGACTGTGGTACTCCTAAACCATTTCTTTGTGTGTGTGTCTGTGTCCGGCTGCATCCTGCTGGGGGTGGCCGCTGCCTTTGAGGAGTGTCATTGCTATGGTGTGGGGGGGCTTGGTCTGATCTAGGTGGGTGCTGCGCACCTAAGTAACATCCACGCAATAGCTAAGTAGTCACAAAAGTTTCCCACCAGAACACTGAATTTTCACATGATGTTATTCACTTCTCCTGTCAGTGGTCATAATGTTATGCCTGATCATTGTAGCTCACAGTGTAGCTTTTAGCTGCATTTCAATCTGCGATCGATTCAAATCACTTAAGTAAAAGTAACTTACCAATACAGCAACATGTAAAAGTTTTCCATTACAACTAGAAGTCTTGCATGGTCCATATATGGACTATAAATACTGAAGCATCAGTCTATAAGCAGCATTTGATGTAGTAGTTTATGCTACTTTATATATTCTTTTATCTAAAGAAACAGCAAATCTATGAGCTTTTTCCCACAACCTCAGCAGAGAGCCTGATGTTGTGAAGGGATTTGGGGGAGAGGAAAGAAAAAAACAACTTCTGATGCATAGATCTGTCTGGACTGTTTCTCCGCTCTTTGATTTTTGTTGACATGTTGGATGGTTTCCACATTTATTGAAATGATACATGTAAGGAGTTTGAAGTTCCACTGTTTGGTTGGGGATGTTAATAACTTATTGATACATGAGATGAAACTCCAACAGTACACTGCTTTTTTTTTTTACCAAAAATACCAGAAGTCAGAAAGGTCAGAAGCACCAATTTATCACACTATCAAATGTGTTTCATCTTTAAGTGAAACAGTAACTATGAAGCTGTCTAATTAATGACTGAAATGTAACACTTGGATTGGGATTCAAACGATAAACTTAGACAAGTCCTTTCTTGTGCTCTGGTTTCCGAATCGTTTTTTAATCTGGCACTTAGTAGTCTCAAAATTCAAATATCTATTACAATTTTAATGGAAATTAATCCATAACTATTAGCAACTTTTAAACCTCTCTGATCGTCAGCTAAATATAATAGTTTCATTGGATTGTTGAGAACTGCTGGGATACCTCCTGAGGAATGAGTGTGAGTACTTGTTTAGTTTGACGTTTATTTTATCCCAAACCAAAAAAAATGTTACTAGTTTAAAGGGTATTTTCGAAGGAATGAGTGCAAAGCCTGATGCAGGAAGCAGCAACAGAGACAGAGAGCTTGTGGTTTATATTTGCCGAAGGTGTAGGTGTGTGTATGTGTGCGTACCATGCTGACGCTTAATGATGGGTGACAGGTGTGCGGGAAGAATCTAGCCAGCCCGAAAACTGCCATTACCTCATCATTCACCCACCAACCAAATCAGCCTTTGCCTGTCTCAGAAATGATTTCTTCATCTCTCCATCCTCACTCACTGTCTGTCCTCACTCTGTTACATCTCTTCCATCTTCACTCCTTTACCAGTCACCTCAGTATTATGAAAGCGGTTTCCTCCGTAGCTGATTTATCATTCTCATCCCAGCTCAGTCACACTAACTGAATTGCCTTGAGGCGATACACAACGCCCATCTGGTACTTAGTCGATTAAAATGGAACTCATCTAGCAATAATATGTGACCCGGTGTGCTGTGTGTCCTACGTCCAGATGTAAATGAATGCGATAAGGGCAACGGTGGCTGCGCAGAAGTGTGTGTGAACACCAAAGGCTCCTGGCGTTGTGAGTGTGGCCGAGGCCGTGTCCTGGATGCGGATGGACGCAGCTGTAAAGGTATACACACTAGTTTATGTGACAGTGCCAGTCGACACACAGGTGCGCATAATGTTCTGAATGTTTTCTCCGTGTTGCCTCATGCAGAGATAGAAGGCTGTCACGTTAACAATGGAGGCTGCAGTCATGGCTGCTCCTCGCTGCAGGACTCCTACGAGTGCCACTGTCCCAGAGGGCTGGAGCTGGGAGAGGATGAACGCACATGTCAGGGTGTGTAAGGCAAGCTGAGACACAGATACATGAATTCATCTCTAAAGAGCCAGCTAGAGATTGGACAAAAAATAAAATGCTTTTCTAAAGGCCTTTGCTGATCTGTTTAACATTTCTGTGTGGGGTTGTTTTGTATTTACTATAATCGTATTAGCTGTGAATAACACGGGTTGGCCTTTTTCCCTGACCTTTTGTTTGAGAAACGAGACAAATTATAGTACAAACATATTACTTTCAACCCATTTTTCACAGCTTACTTTTAGACAACAACAAATGATTTATATATTTTTATTACAGCTTTTAATATATTAAATTACAAAAATAAGTCTGGCATATTTACAGTATGTGTTTATGGAGATGTCTTCAAACTACATGTTCTTTCAAACCAACAGACCACAACATGTTCAACTATGTTTTATAATAAGCTAATTATTAGTGATTACTCTCTCTGTGATCAATGATAATAATAATAATTACATGAATTTTTATAGCACCTTTTTAAAGTATCCAATGCGCTTTACATTCAGTCGATGAAATAATATTTATATTAAATTTATACTTTTACAGAATGTAAGTAAAATTATGATTTCAGTGTCCCAGAATGGAAGTTCATGTGTTCAGAAATCTTGTACTGTTTGGCCCACAGTCCTGAACTAAAAAGAAAAGGGGGTATCTATTATATTTTTTTTTACTAAACCAGTAAACGGTTGGTTGGGAAATTAATTAAAAATAGTTTACAATTTTTCAATTATTTTTTTTCAAAGGATAATACCGTTATCATTGCTGAGAGTTTCCAAAGTCAGAAACATTTTAAATGTATACCTCGCAGCGTACATTGATTAGGTGTAAGAATTTCAGATGTCTTGTTTTTCCGTCTAACACTAGCACGTCTAACACTCAATTCCATTAATTATTACACAGGATAAAATGTTACAATCCCTTGTGCCAAGATCTGAGGCAAAACACATTTAGAAGCCCAGTCAAATTGGAAAACCGACTAGCAGGCTAGCAGCTAGCAACTTACAAGAAGACATCAGCTAATTAGCCTAGCCAACAGCGGTGGCAATATGTGGCACATGATTGTGGTTTTCAAGTGGGCACCTTCCTTCACAGATGTTTCGTTAAGTCAGGCCTACGACACCCCAAGAAGACTTAACAGTGAGTTCCAGCGTCCTGGGGTCACCCCCCTCCATGCCGCCACCACACAACCATGTGTCAACCACCGAGAGATTAGTTTAGCCCTTTTTACTGCTATCCACCAGCATACACAGTTATGTCGGTTGGGTGTCTAAGTTACCCCTCTCCCCAGGAAGGGAAGAGTGGGATGTTGACACAAACCCTAGTTAAGGGTAGGGTAGGGGAGGGTGGGAGAATAAGGATGCAAACTCAGGTGAGGGTAGGTGATGGAGATTGAGGATACAGGACTGAACCACTGAACCATAACACGCACACCCAAAAACAAAGTCAAACTGCTAAATAGCCATTTACTTGCTCACTCTGCTGCCAGGGACATGTTTTCTGTTTTCTCCTGTGAATGCCCAGTTTATTATGCCTAATAGCTAGCTAACAGAACAGACACTAGCTAATTCCAACAGAAACAAGAAATTTTTAAAAAACAAACAAACAGAATTCTTCTCTATTTCTTTTTTACTGCTTTCCATGTCGCCAGGCCACAAGCAGATTGTGTGGTTTACATTCAAGCGACCACATGACTGTGGGATAATTTTAGGCTGCTCTTTGTTGTCTTATTCATGTACTGTCTCATGATTTTGGATCATCACTGTTGTGTTGTGTTTAATTCTTTCCCCTGCAGTGCCTGTCCAGTGTGACTCCAGTTCTATTACAGTGTCTGTTCCTAAGGACCTCGTCGGTGGACTGGACCTCTTTTTGTCCAACTCATCTTGTCGAGGCGTCTCCAATGGCACGCACATCAACCTCAGCTTCAGCCTCAAGACCTGCGGCACGGTGGTGGAGGTCAGATGAACCGGTGTTTAATCATTTGAGTTTAGTGTGTAAAGTTTAGAAAGATGTTAAAAGGACTGTGTAGGTTATTCGAGGTTATCAGTGACACACAAACACTATTAAAGTAAGGTAAATGTTCATCCTCAGGTCACGGATGACAAGATAGTGGGGACCAACCTTGTCACAGGTCTTCCCAGGAGCAACCCAGGCGGCAGCAGGGACTTAATAGTCCGCACCAGCAAATTAGTGCTCCCAGTGACCTGCGAGTTCCCCAGGGAATACCACGTATCAGACGGGTACCAGGCAAGCCTGCGCAGCTCAGACCTGGAGCTGGCAGGTCACAGTGAGGGAGTCTTCCGGTTCTCCCTGGAGCTATTCAAGAATGCAGAGTTCTCAGAGCCCTACCGCACCCCACCTCAGCTACGACTGCACGACTCCCTGTTCTTCGGGGTGGAGCCCAAGGAGAGGGTGGAGGGCCTGTCTGCCCTGGTGGAGAGCTGCTTCGCTACACCCGGGCCCAAAGCCGACCAGGCCCTAAAGTATTACCTCATCAAAGATGGGTGAATACTTTTGACAGTTTTAATGTCGCAACCTGAGCTGCAAGACATATAACACTTGGCATGAGCCGAAGCAGAAAATGGCGCCGTCCATTAAACCTCCCCTTTATCAGCCGGAGATGTAATATCACAATCTACAACCCAGTCATGATTAACTTTAAAGATGTCAAATAGGTCAACCAAGACATACTCATCTGCAACACACACACTCACACTGTGGCAGTGAAAAGCACAGTGTCACCAAGATTAAGATTTATTAAAGCACAGATTATCTGTATTTTCTGGCATGCCCATTCTCAGATAGTTTTGGTTTGATCTACATTAAAAGTTAAATTTCTCTTATCAACAAATTACTCTGATGACAAGTGTAATTTTGTTCGTGGCACTCACAGCTTTGGCAATTTCCAAAGTACTGTCATCTCATAACCATTGCTGCTCTGGGGGGAATCTCAGCGATAGATATTTTAAAATCTGGACAAAAAAAATCAGATTGTGATTGCATGGATAAATACTGCTAGGCATAATTTTTATTTTTATTTTTTTGAAACACTGCAGATCTCCCTCTTTTTAATAGTGTTTAAGAAATACATTTGTTCTTGCGGCCTAGTACTGTAAATGTCAGCTGTATCACACGCAGCTGCTGTCTTTCATAAAGGCCTTAGCGAAAGCTGCTTGACACTTACAAGACAGGAAGTCCCCACTCCTTCAAAGAAATGTCATATAAAAAAAAAAAACCACTAGCCTCTCACTCTGATTAATGTGTGGAAAAAACAACAAGAATGCTTTCGTTTTAAAAATAGAACTGCCTTATCCTCTGTGGGACACTTACTTTTTGTGTCTTCACCAAACCCAGAGAGAGTTTCCCTCTTTCTGCTCTACGGACAGCGCTATAATTTACTTTCATGATGTCCCATTAAAAAATATAGCCATGTTTCAGGAACCCCGGGGCTGATACCGTTTATGATGCAGCTTGTTAGAGATATATATGGATCACTTCAGGTATCAGCCTCAGGCATGACTCCCGTTTTCTCTCTTCGGCCTCCTACGCAGATGCATCTCTGATGAAACAGTGACACAGTACTCATGCAAAGACCAGCTCTCCAAGCACTACCAGGTCCCCGTCTTCAAGTTCATTGGCAAGGACAACCGAGTGAGTAAAAGATGCATGCTGGGAGCCAGCTGGCGAATGACTGCGGGCTTATGTCTGTGTAGCACAACACTGCGAGGACTGTATTATTAGAGTCTATATGAATCAAGAGTGCCAGGATGTCACTCTCATATTAAGCTTCTTCTGTTTGCAGGAAGTTTTCCTGCACTGCCAGGTGTTAGTGTGCAGGGCAGAAGACTCCCGCTGTGCTCAGCGTTGTCGGGGACGTGTCCGGCGCAACGTTCAGATGGGTGAACCTCAGGAGCAGCACACAATGAGCTCAGGGCCCATCTTCATCCTGCCTTAGTCGTGACGCTCACATAAAGCACAAACATTCAAAAAAATACCCTCATGAGCATGACATCAGTACAAACAAGGACCACAAACATCACATTTGCATTTAGGTTAAAGACAAACTGACCATTTCATTTTATTTGGTAGCGTTCCATTGAACTGTCCCTTTACAGTCCCACATATTGTATATATACTGTACATGTGCATTCCTCTTATTTACTATTTCCAGTGTTGTTCCCAGCACTGGAAATGCCTGGAATTCTTGTTAAGACTTGTTTGTTTGTCTTTGCCACTTTGCCCTGCAGCGCCGTTTACATGACATCACATTAAAGTGAATGACATTTCAATCAGAATCCACTCGAAAACTAGGTCACACATTTCTCAGTCTTGATTACAGCTCAGAGGTTTAGAGCATTTAGAAAAGTGGTTTATATTTCACGCCAGCGTCAGTGACTTGAATAAATACACGTCGCGACATCTACAGATGCATTCTGGCTCGTACTCTCAGAGTGATGGATGGCCGAGCGTGTCATCGGGGAGGAAAAGGGATGTCAGTACGCCGCGTCCGGAAATTGTGCGTATGCTCCGTCAGTCTGCTGATAATTAATCCAGTGATAATCATGTCAGTTAAACTGCAATTAGTCATGCATTTATTCATAAAAACAACACCAACAAAAAAAACAAAAAAAAAACAAATAACCGGCAAATAACTTACATCAAACATTAACATAGTAGCTGTAATAAGCAATAAATTTACATGACATTGACTTAAGGTTTGTGCGGTAATTAGTAATTATTTTGTGTCCTTCTACATAGAGGAAATGAATCCAACTGCAATATCCTTCCCATCAGGCACTGTGTTTGGAGTCATCAAGTAATTTATGGTAATGGAGTCATAGAGGCCCAAAACTGGCCTAAAAAATGAGAAGTGTGGAGAGTGTAATATGCATAAGCAATTAATTCTGAAAGTCGCGTTCAGACAAGTGATATTTTTTTTTTGTTCTTCCTATGAATAAATTGTAAACCTGAATTCCCTGTTCGTCTCTTTTTAATTCCTGGACTCTGAATCCTGAGAGGGAGGCTTGTGACACGTCACGTCCTTGACAAAAAAAACCCATAACTGTATCGCTTAATATGAAATATCCACGATATTCTCTGTCATTTGTTTGGAAAGGTATTCGCAGCTTGCCCACGGTGTTCTGTGTCACAGTTCGTCCCTCTCCTCTCCCTCGCAGATGCAAGCCGCCCTCTGGCTGTTCATGTAGGGCCTACAACCAAGAGTCCACACTGTGTTGTAGAGAGCGTCCGCCATTGATTCACAGGCTGTGGAGACAAGAGAGACACAGGAGGAGGTTATTATTAAGGAGTGTGTGAGGTGTTTCATGCTGCACAATCGGAAGAGGTAGATTCCTGCGCATATCTCACCTTGTACCCTCGACACGAAGCCCAGACTCTTCTTAAGGTCGGAGCAGATGTCATGCAGACACAGGCGAAACTTGGCGTCACAGTCGTACTTGCTCGTGCCGCATGTGTCATAGCAAACGTCGAGGTTGCTGCAGCACTGTGTCATAGCAGGGATCCCCATGTCAAGCTGTCGAAAGACAGAAATATGCATAGTGTCAGTAGTTTAATTTAAAGCCATTCTAGGTGTGATGATACACACTGTTGGTGGTATGGACCGGCCAACTACAGCAAAATTCACCTGAAGACCCAACAGGGATGAGCTGCACCCGTTGGGCTCTGGATGCCGGTAGCCGGGACGAGGTTCAGGAAGTTTTCCTGAGAAAACAAAAATGATTGAACTTATGTCATCCCGTACTCACAGCGGAGGATTTATAGTATCCGCTCTCAGGTGTGAGTCATTTCACGGGTAAGATGCCACTTCTACGTTGATTACGTAACTGTGGAGACATCTGCAGCCCAGACTGATAAACAAATGCACTCTGGCTAGAGAATCAGCAGCCTGTGTCCTAAGCATGCTATCTCCGATCAAGTAGATGATTGCATTAGAAAGTGTGCTAAGCAAATAAAGAACACTGGATGCTTGTCTCCCTGCAGGGACAGCAGCTTAGCCATCAACACGAACTCTGCTCAAACCATTAAAAGTATGTAAAAGAAAAACATTGTCAAGGTTTGTTCTTACCATATCTGCAGCGATACTGACACACGCCATCAGGTCCACCGACCAGCTCCACTAGGGAGTCAAAGTATCCGTGCACAGTCTGGAAGCTGCTTCTGATTGAGTTGAGGCTCCAACTGCTCTCATCTTCCTGTGCCAAGGCTCTGTTCAGGGACTCGTTTTTCTGGGCTGGTTTGATCTCATTTGCCTCCTCCTCAGAAGAAGGTTGGTTCTGGGCGACAGCGTCTTTCGTAAGAGCTGGGCTCTCTCCAGCAGGCCCATGCTCTGGCTTTTTGGCATCATCTGCCACATGGACATCCCCTTCAGGTCCGTCACCCTCTTGGTTGTTCACTCCAAGTATTTTAGATAGTAGTCTGTCCTCTACTTGGATTTCTGCAGCAGCTACACCTTCATTAGCGGCATCTACAGAATCACCAGCAACAGCGGAAGCGGCAGTCGAATCCACAGCTGCCTCCTCTTCCTTCTCTTGGTAAAAGCCCAAAGTGGCACACATACCCGAGGACACGCAGAGGACGAGCAGGACCACAGTCCGAAGCAGCATGGTGCCGAACGAATGACAGTTCAAGCAGAGGATGTTCAAAAGGGAAGGAGTTGTCACCCGAGTGGAAAGAACTTAGACAGTGAGGGACAAACACACTCTGTTCCTACTGACTCAGTCAGCCACAGAGCAGACTTTGGTCCCTGATTAGATTCTGGTGGACAGCAAGGCCTCGTCTCTTGTGTCAGGACCAAAGGTCACCTCTTATCAATGCAGAGAAAAGCTTCTATAATTCTTCTAATCTCCTCATTCTCTGTGATTCTTGAACGCATCAAATTAGTGTTTTCATCACAGTTTTGTGCAGTTATAATTGGATTTTCATGACTCAAGGAAACATAAGCCTAGATGTTACGGGCCTGTGTGTGGGGTTGAGCTCCTCATATTCCTTTTCAATCAGCAAATCTGAAGCTGGATTTTCCCTCTATGGCCTTTCTCCATACATCACAAACTTCTATTTTTTTTAAAATGGTCATAGAGTTACACTTCAGCTCTGGATAAGAACAGATAAGGTGTATTTTCAAATTCTTGTGACATGAAGTGGTGAACTGGTATGTAGACTACTTTTTATGTATATCTTTTCAAGGGAAGTTCCAAGGGTGAGAATAAAACAACAGTGGGTAGACAAAGCTCATTAAACAAATGCCTGCAAGAATATCTTGCTCTGGTTGGAGCCTTCTTTATTTACTCCTTCGTGCATCTTCTTTCTCGTATGCCTCTGATGCCCTCTTGTGTTTAAATAGTAGAATGCTCCCAATTCCAAGAAAAGGCTTCTTTGTTCAATATTTGTTCATTGAACCTTACTCCAGAAGCCAATAAGAGCCGATCCATTTTTTTCCACTCAATTACACAGGCAGAGAGAGAAAGATAGCCAATAATGAGATATGGTAACAGAAAAGAAACATTATTGCGGTTTAAAATGAGTGCATTGTTCAGGGAAGATTATTTATTGGAACAGATGTCTGTTTTACTAATGTCAGACATTGTTATGTTAATATGTTATTTCTTTTTTTTTTTTCACTCACGTGCCTCATTCATTCTGTATACATTAGTCTCCAGACAGACTGACTGCTAGTCCTGAGGCCATTCTTATTTTTCACTTAAGTGAAATATGAGGGCTTCAGGCCGCACACGACACAAGTTATAACATTTCTACCTTATGGTGGAACTTGCTCATGTTAACGAGAACAAATCGGATTTCCTCGGGGGAATGAGAACAACATATGTGACGTGTCAGATTTACTGCTGTTCTTCACTGTTGGATGACAGAAACTGTGAAATCTTGTATTCTCTGTTGTGGCATATCACATACTTGTGATCACTGTGTCTGAAGTGGTTTCTGTGGAATCACTCAAGCTGCAATCAAATGCAACATAATGTAGAGGCCTTTTCACCTCATGCTACTTTATACTTTTACCTCCCTACATTTCTGGGGGAAATATATTCTTTACTCCCCTACATTAATTATTGAATTTATTTTATTTTATTTTAAATTCAATTAATTTCATTATTATTATTATTATTATTATTATTATTATTTTAAACTATCTTCACCTATTCGAGTTCATATGTAAAATAAGGTTACAAAACATTCAAAACCCATGATCACCATTTAAAATGAGACATATTGTATTGTGTAACGAACCTTATGGCAGCAACTACAACATCAAAATACCGCAAATACATTGCATCAGTGCCAAAAACACAACCATATTAATTGTGTTTAAATATGTGTTGCTAATGAACATAACACTTTTTACTCTCACTCTGGATACTGGTTTCTACTGGATCATATTTATATTGTGTTGTAGCTTGCTTGCTGATAGTAATAGTTTAATCATATTTAATCTTTTTAATTTAATCTCTGTGAGATTAGAAATAAACTTAAGTCCAAGTGTAACAAGCACCAAGTAAGACTGAATAATTCTGGGTGATGCCACCAAACATCCAAGTAAATAAGCCACAGGATGACTTTAAATCAAGAAAATCTGCCTTAATTGCCAGAGCTGTGAATGTTTAATGGGTGTGATGATCAATAAGAAAGATGAGAACTAGTGCATGCATTACTGGCTTAAGTACATTGTCTATATGTGTGACTTGGATGAACTTAATAATGCATCAAACAGAAATAAAAAGGTTATCACGTAGTTTCTCGCTTGCAGTGAAATAAGTGAAAAATTAATTCTTAAAACTATTCGCTCTCTCCCGGTAGACCACCGTGGATTTTGTCCCACAGCAACCTGTGGTAAAAGACAGGAAAGCACATGTAAGCCAGAAAGGGTCACAGACTTGAAGTGTAATTTAAAAAATGTACAAAATACCACGTACTGTCTTGTGGCCTTGCTTGCCTTCTCTCTGTTTAGCATGACATTGATTTTGTTTTCCAGGTCCTTAAAAAACAAAAACATGAACAGTGATGTGACTATCACACAAAAAAGCATTTGAAATATGCTAAAAAGAAACCCTCTTGTACCTTGCTAACGGTCCTCAGACGTTCATTTGAGGCTATCAGTTTTATTATATCAGTCTGGAAGCAAACACATTTTATTTTTGAAACAGTGCAGAGGCAAAACTGATGATCAGTGTGATAAAGCTGAGGTGTGATCTTTATAAAATAAGCACCTTATTGTCTTTGATGCGTCTTTCAATTGCAGCGGTTGTAGTGGCGGACACCGTCTTCTCTTTAATCTCCTCCTCCAGCCGTTGGATCTCCTTCCAAACGCTCAACACCTGAAACCTCATGGACCGGACGCTGTCAGTGCAGTCGATGGCACAGTCACTGTCCTCCAGCTCTAACAGAGACACATCTGTCCACACACAGAAGAACCAAACATGAATGCAGGGATCTGTACTTGTGTATACACGGCCCTGCAGCCATTATAAGGCTGAGTCACTGCTGCTACAAACCCCCCTTTATCTCTGTTGGTATGACAAAGTGATTATTTGTTCAGCCTGTCCACACAAGAGACAGACGATGCTTAAAAGTTAGCTGATGCATACAGCAAATTTTTAGTCCTACAAACGCAGTCTTGAGACTTACTATTTCTGTAATTGTCCTCTAGGCCTGTAATAGCTGGAACGTTCTGTAATTCGCGTCGGACTCTGGGGTTAAAAAAAGAACACACATGCTCGGACTAATGAATGTACAATATACAAACACACTGCGTGAACTTTGCTTTTAGCGGCCATGTCCTTGCAGTACCGTTTATTCTCCTCTAGGGCTTTTCGGGCCTCCTGCTCCAGCCTGCGAACCTCTTCCTCTGCATCATCCAGCTCCATTTGTTTTACTTTGACATTGCTAAGATATTTGGGTGAAGTGTTCTTCGACTGTAAGGACAACAATTTAAAAAAAAAGAAAGAAGAAAACACGAAAAAGTACATTGGGCTTTATATACTAAGCAAAGCTAGTGGCTTCGTCTTTGTCTGTGGAAACATTTTCAAGCAGCTATACTCTTGCCAGTTTACTGAAAACTGCGTTTAAATAAAATAGTCCTGCTCTAAATGTTAGCTTCATGAAGGTTTGTTTAAAATAACCAACAATAACCCTTCATACAATTGTTTTTTTGTTTGTTTGTTTTTTTGAGGCTGTGATTTCTATTGCAGTTGAATTATATTGTGTTATATCAACACATATTCTGCTATTTTGTGTGCTTTATGTGCTTGTTTGTACAGTTCTCATCCAAAAAATGATAATATATCTGAATTACTGCCTTTTTTAAAATCCTGTTTCAACACAGACTGAACAGTTATGAAGGCGAAATGAGTGCAGGACTGTTGTATTACAATTAATTTCCACTTGTGTACCTAATAAACCGGCAAGAAAAAATAGATCCCAGAGTAACCTTTGACCCTTTCTACTGTGAATGCTGAACTATCTCAGGTCGTCTTACATCTATACCAAATAAATATTATACTTTACCTTGCTGTGATGTGTAGAGTAGGAATCCATCAAGTGGTTCACATACAAGTCATAATCTGTCTGGAAATAAAAGTTATGTCATGGAAATAATCATGCATCTCCTTTTTTTTTTTTTATTGCTTATGCATCATGGTCTTTTTTTAATCAAAAACGTAAAATAAAAAATGACACACATTAGAGATGTTGTGGGACCTGGAACCTCTCACCAACTTCTGGGTACCGAGCTTGAAACATATAGCTTGTAGTAAACTGATAATGGAGGTCCCCCAAAGGCATACCATGTTTGTGTCATAAAGGTTAACCAAGAGTATTCCTTCATGTAGCGCTGCATGAACATGCTGCACTCATTACAACATAAATAATAAATGTCCAGTAATAATCACACTGATCTGTCTAAAAGTTTTGTTCATGAGCAAATGCACATAATAACGTAGCATGTGCAGTGCAAAATTATAAACCTGTAAAGCAGTTTTACACAACCTGTAAGCAGACATGTTGTGCACAAAACCAAAACTTTCACGGCCCATGCACATTTCTTGTGAATGAGCAGAAGTGACCTCTGATGACCCGCTCATTGACGCATCACGACCAGGTTCCTGTAGTTGCTCCACTTGCGCTTGCTACACCAGGGACTCACACTCTCTTGGCTCAAATACATCTGACGACACATGCTAAAAATGTGCTAGCGGGTACAGAGGAAATGGAAAAACCTTAATTTCCCTCAGGATGCGTCCAAATACTGGCGAGCCTTCACATACATCATCAAAGACGTCACTGAACACCGCAAGGCGGTCTCTGCAGGGCCAGCTCTGTGCTGACAACTTACTCAACTCCTGTGTAGGACAGCAACACACACAGTATTAGCAAGTTAAAGCATGTGTTGCAGTCAGTGCATATTTGTTCATGCACTTAAACAACATATAAGAAAGACTAAAAAAATAAATTAAAATGCACAATTCGTTCTTGCTGTCAGGCTCTGTTTGACCATTCTCACCTTCTGTAGTTTCCTCTCGTGGACTTCTGCAACATTTATTCCAGCCCAGAGGTCTGACTTGGCTATGACTTCCCTGCCTAACCATTTTTTCACCTCTAGCTGGACGCCATTGCTCAAGCCTTCCTGGTCAGAATGGCTTGAGCAAACTTTTAGTTTCCCCTCCAAATCAGATGAAGAGTTAAACTCTGTCTGAGAAGAGGGTTTCAGATTCAGGATCGGCAAAGAGTCTGAGGAACAATGAACTATCTCTGGTAGTTTATCTTCTCTTCTTTCTGCATGTGATGAATGATCAGTGGTCTGATCTTGTTTTGACCCCAGGACCCCAGGCTCCACTGATGTGGCGCCAGAGGCCGACTCTTTAATTTCTTCCTTCTTTGCAGGGATCTTTGCCTTCGGCAGTCTCTTCAAGAGTGTCGGGAGGTTTGGGCTTTCTTCTTGGTTCTGAGACATCCTCCAGAAAACCCGCTTTGTCTCCGCATGAGGCTGACTCTGGCTCATGCTCCGTGGACTTAAATGACCTGAAGAGTAGGTCAGGATATCAGCCTTCTGACCAGCTTCAGCCGCCAGCAGCAGTCTGCGGAGTTCGCCCCTGGAGCTCCTAGGTTTGGACTTAAAGCTGCTCGACATGGCTGTTGGTTTAAAGATACAGAAAGGATAAATGACCTTACCTTAATGTAACACAAGATACTATATTGATCCCATTTAATGCTTCCAACCATAAACAGATTAAAAGCCCTGTATAAGTAAAAAAAAAAAAAAAAAAAAAAAAAAATGTTTTAAACTGTAAACACAGACACTGTACAAACAAATCAAAAGTTTCCACAATCCTGGGCCACCTGGCGAAGACCGAACAGATAATGCAGATGTTCATATTGAATCACACGAAGAAAAAAATAAAGGTACTTTAAATAATAGTCTAACCTGTTGGATTATTGTAGTTTGTAGGGATTCACGGCAAGAAACAAACTTTCTTCACGGCCTCAAACAGCCGCTGCCATGGTGCTTCACTCGGTTGCCAAGGAGACGGAAGCGCGTAATGCTTGCGTTGCGTTCAGTGTCTTGGAAATAGTCGGACCCGTGAGCTTTCAGGTGGCAAGACGTCATTTGCACTTCGTCAGGCAAACAGGTGAAGCTGAAGTAAATTACACAGACAACATGTAAAACCTTTAATGCAAAATAAAACATGTTTCATGCGGTAGGTGAGTTCAGGTTTATTTGGACAAGAATTAAAATAGCAAGCAGTTCGGTAAAGTAGCTTTCTAATCCCATAGCTAATAAAACGGCTGTGGATATTTATAAATTGATGACATGCTGAAAATAATTGTTGTGGTTGAATTATTTTGATTAATGAATTAAAAAGTTCAAAAGAAATGTATATAAGAAATTTGTGAAATCAAAGACTATGCAGTGCCTATATGTAGATGTGTTCTGAGTTTTCTTTTTCTTTTCTTTCATTTTAACCTTTTACTCTGCAAATGTGTGCTCTGCAAAATTCTTTTACAATGTAAGTGATGTACACAACCAATATGCCTCTTTTTACACATGATCTTATTTCGCGACACACCGTCCCACATGCACTCGACAAATTGTGTAAGCTTTACTTTTTGGAGGGGGGATGTGGTTTGTACAAAAATGCTTAAATCAAATTGTTATCTTAATTTAGTTGTTTGCAATAATT
This sequence comes from Mugil cephalus, assembly GCF_022458985.1. NCBI lineage: Eukaryota > Metazoa > Chordata > Actinopteri > Mugiliformes > Mugilidae > Mugil > Mugil cephalus. The sequence continues at coordinate 10,135,236 of NC_061782.1, forward strand.
GGGTTAATGTGTGCGAGTAAACACTGTTGAGAACAGAACGGAAAGTGCAAAAGAGAGGGGGAGGAGGATACGGAGGCTGAGCCTCAGGGCTCAAATGACCAGAATAGGAAAAGCACCCAGATGGCGAAGCTGAACATGAAGAAGCAATGTAATTTGTTATGATTCTTTGAAACATACGACAGAACTTACAGTCATTTGTATTCTTGTATTGCTCATTACAATTTGATGTAATGAGCAATAATGAATAAATTAATGCACAGATAAATACATGATGCGTTGATGAATGCTGCAGGTTACTGTGACTTCAGTCATTTAGTAATCGGTATCATTTAAATGACCAATGACTATCGGTCTAAATAGATTCACATGAGTCCACTGTCAAATAAATGAATAAATAATCCAAAAATCTCTTAACTAAATATGGAAAGAATAATTTTCTCTTCCTGTGTGAGTTTAAATTTGCCATTCAACCACAATCTTGCATACAAATTCACAAATTTTCAAGAATTGAAATTGTGAAAATTGTGAAATACTATTTTTTAAATTAGACAGCTGTCTTGCCAGTTAGTCCAACACAAAATCAAACCATTTTGTAGCAATTTGCCATTTACAACCAGTGACTATTTTACTTTGAATTTAAAACATCTGTCTAATAGTTGAACATCGGAGGCAACATTTCAGCATTTATGACGCCCAACACTGAATCTGTGCGAAATATGTAAGATGAACACAAAATAATGACAGAGATGCATTTTTTCAGATATTTAATAAAAGTCATTTGGGCTACTGCTCTTAAATTTACAGTTGAGACATTCCTCAGTTATCCTGGGTAACAGTAACATGTCTAGACTTCCTTTTTTTTTTTTTTTTTTAATTTATCTTAATGTTTACTTTGTACAAAACAAAAAGGCCAACATTATTTTTCTTTGTATAAAAAATATAAGTTAATTTAAATTTAACTCTAATTAAGAAAATAACAATAGTAATAATAGCAATAATAATAATAATAATAATAATAATAATAATAATGATAAAGATCATAAGCTAAACATAGTGCAGACAATGGGATATAACTGGTGCTGAAAAGTAGAAGGGACAGTGCAGTGACTTTACCATGTTGTCAGGTGGGGTTGGAGTGGGGAAAGCTTTCTCTCTCTTTCTCTCAGACTCGCATACACACACGTGCACACACACGCACACGGAAAGAAACACACCCAGTCAGAAAGTGCGCGACTGCCGTTCAGCTTAGCACCATCAGAGCATACGTCTCAGTCAGTACAAACTAATTCCTAGGTTGTACACAGTATACACCTATAATCGTATTATGCAAAAATTATATCTAATCTTCAGTTTCGGTGCATGCTAATTGTTGCTCTTGGTTGAAGCTTACTGGAAGCAGTTCTGGAAAGTAAGACGGAGCACACCGTGCAAAAAAAAACGATGGCGCACGTTCCACCACAGAGAATCCGCAGCCAACTAAACATTCATCAGAATGTACATTCACAACACCGGGGGGGGCCACAGTACCAGTCGCACAACAAATTATTTGAGCGGCAATGGAGGGACGTTGTCCACTGGAATGACAGTTTCAGACAAAATAGTTTTGTCGTTTTGGAAGATCCTGGAAACTCACTTGAAAGAGTCCAAATGTACCCCACCCCCTCTAGCGCGATGTTGGAGCATGAACGAAAAAGGGGGATAATTTATTTGCTTCGACAGGTTGATATTGGATATCAGGGGAAACTTCAGTCACGCACCAGCTAAAAGTCAGCACTCAACATTCTTGAGTTGCAATCCCAGAGAAAGACGTATTCTACTTTAGCTTAACAGGTTTGACGTTACAGGGAAATGAGAAGTCGTGCTGTTGTTTATTGTTGACTTCAGCGTCTTTAAACCCGCAAGAACACCAGAAAACAAGCCAGACGATCGGCTACTACGTCTTCCTGCCACCACCTTTTATTGAACTTGTTGAAAAAAATAATTTATGAAGTGATAGTGGTGTGAAAAACTTAAAAGTGTAAAATTAAAATAAGTAGTATGCAGTCTTGGCTTACTATAAATGACTAGAGCTGATGTATCTTGCTCTGTTTCTCCTCCCTACAAACACTATGACTGCTGACCCAAGGTCAGATCCTGTTGATGTTAATGCGGCAGGTTCCTAAATGCTTGGGGTTGAGGGGCTGTGGGGTCCACTTCAGGCTGGAGCATTGTGACTCTCTTGTGACTGTACTCACAAGTGTTGACATTATCTCCTCTCATCACAGTTCATTCATGTTTGTGGAATATGATGCGGGGGGGGGGGGGTATTTCTGAAATCTCCACATAGAATAGGCTGTATGTCTGTATTCAAGTACTGCAAAGGATTTTTGCTCAAAAAGTAATTAAAAACATTCTGATGTCCACCTTCTCAACGAGGTGGCATTACGCCATACATCTGCTCTACACATTCCTTCTGTCTCTGGGAATACCTTGCTGAAGTAGTGCGTGTACGATAAACCTACCACAGAAGGCTAACAGTACCATTTCAAAAAAAGCCTGAACTGATAACAAGATCTCATATATCATAGCCTGTGAAAGGTTCAGAGTAAGGCCTCTGCAAATACAAGACCATAATGGAATCAGCCAAATCAAGAAAAAAAAAAAAAAACATAAAATCACATAAAACAGCCAAAATAAAACAACCAAGTCCATTCTAACAAATGAATTCCCAAGCTGAGTGGACGCAGGGTGATGGGCTGAAGTCCCTCCCCAACGACTGTCTGTCAGTCTCTGGGATCGGTGAAACCGTCAGTGTTGACACCTCCGTCACCCAATGAGGTAACTGTGTGTTTTCAGAGTCGCCTTTAGCTAATCCGTCTCCCGCTCACACAGGACCTGGCTTTTTGCCCCTTTAAAGTTCCAGGTCCGCGGCAGGATTCAGGCTGTGTTCCTTTGGTGGGCCGGTGACCCCTTTGGTAGTCAGTTGTCCACCTTGACGGGGCCCGGATCACAAGGCCGACGGGGAACGACGTCCTCCACCTCTCCCCGTGCTATCTTCTCCCACTGGCCCAGGTTCTCCCTGCAAACACGAAGCGCCCGGATCAGCAAATATATACTAATATATAAAAAGAAATAACATAGCAATGAAAAGACAAAAAGGTTTGGTGATGTTTTTACATTTATTTTATAGAAAAACGACCTTTCTTTTGATGCAAATGACATGATTTGCAGTCTTTTAATTTGATAAAGACATAATCAGATGTGTATTTGTAACTTATCCAGAGCTGTTTGTTTAAGTGCTATGGCTGCAGTTAGCACATATTATGACACTCTCCTGCCACAAGGGTGTGCATCTAATGATATCAACGGCGTGCCTATAAAACTGTTAAACACATGCAGAACTAAAAACACACAGCTTACATTTTACATTGGCATTAAGGCAGAAATATTAGAGCACCAACATATTCGGATGATGATCTATATTGACAACAATTTCCAAAAATTGTGTAAAACTATTACAAATTATATTAAAGAAAAAATAATAAAAACATGAATGAATTTACATCCAGTTTATAAAAAATAAATAAATAAAAAAGGCTCGGCAGCGCCGGTGTAATTCATTAGTCATACACAGAAGTGGTCCCGTCGGTTCTCGTTGTCACGAGGGGTAACCTTTCACCCCGCGCTATAATTCAGCCTGACATGCGAGTGCAAATGTGCTGCCCTTTGCTGCCATTCTGCTCAATTAGCCAGCCTGATGCAGTTTACACGTCTTTGGCAGATCCCACAACAAGCAGTGGGGCTCCGCGGGGTCTAGGCCTGCTGCCCACCCAGAGCCCTGTGCTGACGTACGGCCGGGGCTTAAATACTACACTGCTCACTTTGTTTGCATTCCCCGCAGATCAAGGACACATTTTAAACGGCAGCAGAAGGGCGGGCGAACGTGTAACACGACCCCGTTCGAAAAAACCCGAAATAACGAACGTAAACACGCTGAGCGTGATGCCACAACGTCATGTCGCACACACACTGGTGCACCGAGTTAGGATGAGCAAGCTTCATTCAGGATATTCCGCTTTAGTCCAGTTTCTGCACAGCAGCACGTGTGTTATGTCTGTCTTTTCAGTTCAACACTTGGAATGTGCTCCTATGCATGTAATCCTTATCACCTCTAATCTTATTTGTCTGGCCAACAGCTGCTGGGCACTTGCTGCACTTCAACCTGTTAGTCAGTGAAGTTATTGATCCCACCACATGTAAAATGATTAAACTGCGTTTTGTTTTGTTTTTTTATACTTACTTGCAGGCTTTTAAAAGAGGACTTGACGGAGGGAAAAGCTTCGCTAGTGTGGTGTAACACGGAACTGCAACAGCATTGTAGAATCCCACCTTGAAAGACAGAGAAAGGGGTCCAGCTTGTATAAACAATTTCAGTTGCACAGATGAATGTAACACATTCGCGAGCAATCACACATATTCCCGTTTGATAAAAAATCTATTTTTGTAATAGGTGTTAACCTGACATGAATTCAGAAAGAATAATTTAGTTTTAACGGCCGTGCAAAAAGCCCTCTTCATACACGACGGTTTAATTGTACGCAGGAGAGAGTTATTTTAGGACTGTGTCTGCGATTTGAAATTTCACACGGGTACTTTTAACATCAAACAAAAAGACGCACAACTAAAGTAAACAGATGAGGTTACAACCTAAATGCGGTGAGCTGGTTTACTTTCTTGTCATGTGTGTGTGTGTGTGTTTTACCAGGTAACACAGATCTTACAAAATGTACAAAGGAGTCAAAACAGCACGAGGATTTCCTCTGCTGCCCAAACAAACAAAGACGTGCACACAAAACAGAGTCTTTGGTGGTTGGTGGTTGTGACACCTGCACTGAATCGAGGAGAGCACTTGCGACCCTGCGCTGCGTTCACTGTTCAGCTGGACTGCGACTAAGTTTATCTTGAAGTTCGTTTGGTATGCACCGGTGAACTGCACTAACAGAGCAGTCACACCAAAGTTTGTTTTAGTTAAGTCAAGTTTGCCAAGAGTGTGAACGCAGCCTAAAACTGAATTAATTGTCCATTAATTGAGCTTCTTAAATTGACCTGCAGGAACAGACAGGTGTTTCAGTTACTCTGGCTGACTACACCTCCAGTTAATTAGGCTGTAAATACTCATAGTGTTAATTTAAGGTAAGAAAAGCTTTGATAAAACACATTCACACTCAATAATTAGAATTACTGGTTATTGCACAGTTTTTAAAAATGTTTCCACTCCCTGTCAAGTTTTGCTTATTTTACTTCAGGATTTTTTCTTATGTGCTTCTTCCTGTACCTTTTTAAAGGACTACTAACTTCCCATAATAAAGTACATATATCAAACATCCTGAATGTGTCCGTAAATGTTCGGGCCTTACTTGGCCTTGGGGAACCTCGTCCTTCTTGTCTCTGTCCATCATTGGGATCGGCTGCAACCCGATCTTCTTCATCTCATCTCCCTGCACAGGAACAAAATAACAAACGAAAAAAACAAAAAACAAAACAAAAAAAAAAAAAACAAGATAACTTCTCTTTTCATTTTTGCTGTGGTAAATCTCGTGACCACTTGATAACACTATTTTGTGCCTGTGACAAATTCTAGGACATGAAAAGTCGCGGCACCATTTACAAGATATAATAGAGGTCTGACTGTTACACTGGAGGCATGATCATGACACTAAAACCGTTTAAGCTCTAACAGTATCCCACTGTACCTCAGCCCAGAACTCAGCATAAATGTCGTTGGCTGTGAGTCGTGTGATTTGCCATTGCTTGGTAACAGAACACAGGTCACATGCTGTCATCATCAGACCAATCACACGGTCCCTGGAGGGGAGCAAAGCCTTGTTACATCCATGTGGACAAAACTCAATGCGCCGCTTATGTGCGCCAGATGCAAATGTGTGCCATCATCTTTGACTTGACCTGCGCACCAGTGTGAATCGCGTCCTGACCTGTGCGAGTGGTTGTTTAAGTCCAGTGCACCCAAGGTCAGCAGCTCCGACAGCTGCTGGTGGTTGTTGAAGTACAGGGCGAGGTCCGTGGCTATGATTGCCTTCCGGATGATCTCAAGCACCTGCTCGTACTCGCTGGAATTCAGGTTGGAGAAAATATTGTGCCCTTCCAGCTATGAGAAACAAAGAGATCAATAAAAAAGCAAAAGCTCCACTTATGAGGCGTTCGGCTCAGCTAGACTACAACAGGTTATAGTCAGAAGTTCAGCGAATGGATCTGAGGTGATACAGAAGAGAGCAATCAGAACTAAACATTTAGACCCTTGAAATGTGTCAGTAAATGGCAAATTTAGTTTTGTGAAAATTAGATTTCATTTTGAGAAGTCACAAGTAGTTATGGGTACTTATGACCAAATAAAGTAACATGAATATCTGCATCTTTAACTGAATATTAAAGTAAAGTCAGGTTAGCGCTACCACCTCAAAGCGAGAGGTTTCTGGGCTCAAACCAACCAGCTGTGCAGAGTTTGCATGGTCTCCCTGTGACTGCGTGGGTTTCACCGCGGGCTCTGGATTCCTCCCATATTCCAAAGAAATGCTTGTTGTTGTTTCTAAATTAGCCGTAGGTTTTCATGCGAGCGTGAATGGTTGTTTGTCTTTCTGCGTTAGCCCTAATATACAGGGTGTCCAGGGTGCACCCCGCACCTTACCCGACAACTGCTGCAACATCGGCCAGCATCTCTAAACTAATAGCATCCATGTGCAACATAAATAAATATAAAATATTCTTGGGAAGAACTGGAAGAATGTTGGCTTGTGTAAGTGAAATTCCAAGTATTAGATTTGCGCTGTAACTCAAAGTTTTATTACTGTGTTCAAATTTAGTAATAATGTCTCCAGGCATAACCGTTATAGTGTCTCTGCTCTTATGGATAAACTTCTCTTTGTCGTTCCAGATGGGCAGGAGCAGCGACTAAATAAACGCATATCTGTTTACAGCTCGGTGCCATAAAAGGGTGCATTGAACATCTACAGTACATCAATACATTAGGAACTCCTCGTCATCGTTACTTAAATTAAATGTTACGCAAGAGTATTCAATTAATTTCTTGCTCAGAAACAACACAAATCCAAAGAGTTTACCCGTTGGGTGTAATCTTATTACGGTTCTGGCTGTTTCCGTAAAGCTTTATTTATTTATTTTTCGTTTAATGTTGGTGATTTTAATTTTAAAGCAAGACACTTGAAAACTAACATTTTGACAGCCTCAGTGACACTACATTTACTCAGTTACACTTGTGACATCAATTCTTTGGGCTTGAATGGAAAAGCAGAAGCAGTTTTCATTGTTGAAAGTAATGTTACAGTCGTTCCATATTCTTTTATATATCTCCTTATGCCTTGAAAAGCTTTAAACAGCAAACAATTTAGAAACTTTATATCACACAAATTGTGTCGAATATTATTTTACATTAATTCCTGAAGTTCTAAAAAACCTGAACTGCTGAATTATAGAAATGAAAATATTATTTTATCCAACATTTTCTCAAATCTAAATAAAAGTATTCAAACACATTGTGTTGACTTTAATTGTACAGCAATTTCTGCATATTGGAGATCTACCTGCAGGATGGAGACGGTCTGAGAGAAGTGGTGCTGCTCCATGGTGGAGGTGGAGTACAGAGCAGCCAGTGGATGATCAAACTTCTGCAGGTATGTATTGCTGTAGCCCCGATGGTCCAGATCATGGCACAGACACGCTATCAACAAACCCTTCTTCTGTTAAACAAAGTTGGCAAATAAAGAATCATTTGGTGAAACTTTCACAGTAACTTCAAATATTCGTTTACATTAATTGTAAGCAGACTCAACAAGAAGCAAACCTCTAGCTCTGTGAAGATCCCAGAGGTTTTCTGGAGGATAGCGTACATACAGTGCGCCACGGTCACAGCGTGCTTCCAGTTGTGGTATGGCACACGGCGGTAGTTCTTCCGTACGGACATGGTGAACCTGCAAAGCTTCTCCAGCTCAAAGCTACGATCGGAAAAACAAAAAACAAAACAAAACAAAAGATCAACCACTACTTCGATGAAGGTCCGTGTAGGTGTTGGTCGTTGGATTTTCCGTTCAGAAAATGAAAAAATAAATAAATAATACAATATCATTTACAAAATCATACAAAAAACATTTTTATTTTCTCTTTCTAAAAATAAAAGAATAAAATCGTTAGAAGAAATAAAAAAGCGCCCGTTTTTCACATTTTGTAACCGGAAGTTGCCGTTTTCAAAGTACTAGCACGTATGAGGACGGTACTGTGTTTCTGGCAAAAGCGCTCAAATAAAATAACTTCTATCTGTGGTTTCCCTAGCCCAGGTTCTGATGTGATTTGTGACATGAAAAAACAAGCTTGCAGTCTGCAGAAATCTCTGCACGCATATCAGCAATGTTAGCTACTAGCTAACTCTTCTCTAATTAACTTATATGTTGTTATTTTTAGTTTTCACCTGAAATATGCGGTTCAGCTTTCTGTCATGTCCTCTTCCCCGAGACACACTCTTTCATTGTTTCAAAAAATAACGTACTGATCAATGTCCATCAACTTGTCACACAGCGCCGTCCTCACACGTGCTTTTACTTTGAAAACAACAGCTTCCGGTCGCACAATATGAAAAAAGGTCGCTTTTTTTGTTTTTTCCTTCTAACGTAAAAGTGAGCGGTTTTTAACGTTTGTTTTATCCATTCTGCCTTGAATTTCAATTTTATCTTTTTTATTTATAATTTAAAAATGGAAATCAAATAACGACTCTTTTTTTTCCTTTTTATTTTCTTTAATATCCTTTTCTGAACGGAAAATTCAATGACCAAAACACACATGGACTGGTGAAGAACCATTCCTGACGTTTTCACGGTGCTATACTACCTGGTCTTTCCACAGGAGTTATGAACCATGTAGATAAAGACAGCAGGCCAGATCTCCTCAAAGGGATTAATGTCAAAGTGGAACCTGGAGGAGGGTGGGAGTAAGAGAGAAGAGGAAAGTCTTAAATTAGCGCATACAGCACACCTGAGACACGGAGAGCAGAGGCAGGTGAGGGGTCTTCTGGGGTCAGAACTGTTTGAACTGATAGGAAGACACGTAAAAGGCCCGCCCCGTCTAGCACTGTGCATGCCCCCCTCTTGCAGAGCGTCATAATCCAGCACTGGTCATCATCCGTTACACAGACATGTGGCCGTAGACCAACTACTCTCAAAGTCACAGTTCTGGTTTATCGTCAGGGGGAAGCACTGAGACTGAGCTCTCACGTTTCGATTTCTTTATAAATGGGTGCAGGGAGGTTGAGCTGGGTAAGGGTCTTCCATTCTTCAGACGTGCAGATGCTGTGATAAGACAGTTTTTCCATGGTCACCCTGTAAATGCATTCAGAGTGCCGGATCCTGTGGTACATCTGCAGAGACACATGGGAAAATCACAAAGAAGGAGTTAGTCAATAGACAAGCCAAACACACCAGCATTATAAATACCACAGAAATATTAGTAGTAAAATCTTTGTTAGATTCTTTGAGTGTCACTGCTGGAATTTCCAAAAGGGTCAAACAAGGTTATGTTTTCATGTGCGTGTCTCTAAAGAGTGTCTCCACATCTGGTTTGTATCCCTGTCCCCTTCCCAGACATGCAGGAGTATGGCGGTCAGGCACAAGTACCAGGCCTCACACCTTCCACCGTAAATCTCTATGAATCAGGAGCCGGCCAGACTGGGTTTTCCAAGAGACGTGAAACATAAATTACACGTAAACATAAATCCTGTCGCTGGACGGATGCGGACTGCCTGTCTTAAAATATTAACATCCCGCTTCAGTTTTAAAACGAACTTTGTGACGCCACTCCTGCGTAGGTTTGTCGCACAAGCCGACGGTGAGTCAGGCCCCACAGCGAGGACGAGATTTGACAGACGGACCACACAATGCATGATTCATGTAACGTCTGCGTTCCATGTAAGGGATAATCAGCGGTGTTTATTCATACTGTGGGGCGATAATTTAAATAAAAAGAGCACTATCATGGTCTTGGAGAAAATTACATTACTACGCCAGCAGACAGGGAAGCCTGCAGCCTATTAACAGCTAAACCAGGCCCCCCCAGCCACGAGTATGAATTTAAGATGATGATGAGGCCCCTACATCAGAGTTGCATCTGAAAATAAACCAGTCACACTCGGAGGATTGAAGTAGCAGTGACGTAGGATTACAATATATTCTTCACGGCTAGAATGGGTTAGTTTTTTTTTTTTTTTGCAAAATCAGTTAGTGTTGTTAGAATAAATAAATTAAGGCTTAACGAGTGCACTCACATTTGCACAGTGTAAGGCCAGAGCACAAAAGACAGCAAACATCTTAAAGTTGTTCTCATCTGTTTTAGTGAAGGCACTTCCGCTTAGCTTGTTAACCATCTGCACCACACCTATGACGGACCCCCTGCTCACGATGGGCATGCACAGGATGTTCCGTGTGGTGTAGCCAGTTTTGAGGTCCACCTCTCTATTAAGGAAGAAGGAAGACACACACAAACAAACATGAGACACAGTTTGATATGCCAGTTTTTGTCTTGTTCGTCCAGTATTACGGCATATAATGGGTGGCAGTTTGAGTTAACAGCACAACTTCAAGAATCCACATATAATGAAAAGGTATGAAAAGAGCCTCATCAAAAAGGCAGCTTACCGGTTGAACCGTGGGTCTGCATAGGCATCTGGGATATTTAAGACTTCCCCTGTCCGAGCCACTTGGCCGGCTATTCCCTTGTCTATCGAAAACCTACAAAGAAACGGGAGGGGAGTTAGTCTTCCTGGCTGAAAACCAAAAGCTGCTTTACAAAAATAGTATTGCACCAACGATATGAAAAACCATATTTGAAACATGAAGACAAAATATTGAGTAGATTAAAAAAGTGGCAACTTGAATTTTCACTGTTTTTCCAATGACTGTTTCTGAGCTGTCTTTGTATCAAGAGGACATGATGCCCCCCACCAGATATAAAAAACTTCCTGTATAAATTAAACTGTATATCAAATAATAACAGAGACGCGGTTGAAATAGAGCCAGTTTTGTAGCAGCGCACCGTTGGAAAAGGATCTTACACACCTAATTTCTTTGGTTTTCCTAAAGACAGGTTTGCCTTCCTTCTCCTCCCCAATGTCAAACAGGTCAGAGTACAGTTCTTTGTTGTTGTGATCTACCTGGAAGAGTGCGCACCTGTCTGCATTCACCAGGTTTTTTGCATATATCTGTAAAACAACAGCATGGACAGAAAAATTATCAGCAACACTGGGAACCAAAGAGGGGGATAATCACAGATCAGATATGCCTCTAATGTTTTAATTACTTTGAACGTAACAGTTAGTTGGAAAGGACTATAAACTAGGCTATAAAGGTCATTCCAGTTCTTTATAGTGTTTGAACCACACCATAATCACAAGGCAATCAAAAAACAGAAGTGCGTTTTAGAAAAAAAAAACAGGAGAATCATGTTTTACACTCATCCAGATCACATATTGCAAAGCACTGCCAAATCTATACATGCATCTGTTATATTTGTAATAGAAAATGATTATGGGAAGTAGTACAACTGCTATCTTTTAATAACATAGGAAATATTAGCAGTGTGAGTATTTGCATTACAGCAGCTACTCATTTAAACAAACATAATTTAACGCACACTCCCAGGATGTGTAGCCTTGAGGACAATGTGAATGAACACGTGCTTGCAGAAATCACACTCACCATAATATGTTCAAGTAGAGAATCTATTGCCACAATGTTATCAAAGTATGTTCTGCGCAAAAAGAAGAAATGGCGAATTGAGATGTTTGACAAATGGAAAGCTCCGATGACGTTCACATTCAAGACATGAAACCTCGCGTCAGAGTTCATTTCTCAATTTTGTTGCACTGAACTAAAAAACAAAAACAAATGGACGTTTAATCCGAGCTGGTTTAGTGTCGAGGAAACAGTGCGAGGGGCTGCCCTTACTTTGACACATCTAGAAGGAAGTCATTGAGTTCAGTCTGTTTGGCGAGGCCTCTGCACACCTAGCAACAAAGAAAAATAGGTCACGATCGGGCACACAGACGTATCAAACATTTTCCCACAGAGCACATTTAGCATCCTGTATGTACTGTAAACAGACCAACTTTGTTATCTACACACTTGGCTGTGAGCCACTTTGATGAGTTGCAGCCACTACAGGGTGTCTTAACCGTGAGCAGCGGAGCCAGGAGTGCAACGTGCTGCAGTGCTGTACCGCTCGCTGGGGCCCAGAGGACCACTGTGGCCAGTGCTGCAGTGGGACGCTGCTTCTCTGAGGTGTTATGCTATTTGTTCATATAAAAACAGCACTGGGGCATAATGATGTCCTTAGAGGGGCTGTTTGTTGAATCTATGGCTTAGTTGATTGGACTGGGCCCGGTGACAACCCAGTTCCTGCACACAGTGGATTTCCCCATTAACAACGCTAGTGCAGAACCAGAACAAACAAAGCCATCCAGGAGCAAAATAAGTGGGACGAGCGGGGTTCACCTTGTTACCAAAGAAGTCCTTGGTCGTGCACACAGTACAGTACGTCTGCTACAATGTGCCTCTTAATTTAGTGCATGCACGTTTGCTCACCTGTACTTGATGAATGGCAACTGATGCCCACGCTAAATTAGCTGTCGCAACCTAGAAAAGAAAGTGAATCTTAGCTTGATTTTACGGTAGAAAACAAAAAATGTCGCATTTAACGCACACTGACGTGGTACAGTGTGTACTTATCATGTTTCCACATTAACACTTTAAATATGAGCCTCACTATCACATATAGCCAGTTAGCCCATCATCAGCTCCACTCTAGGGACATAGACCCTGCAGCATCTGCATTGCGTATTAATATTTAGGCAATACAAAATGTAAGCTACGTGAATAGGTATTTTTAATCCAAAAAGGGGGGTTCAGTGTCTATGTATAATGTGAAAGAAGGCCTACCAAGAATGATCGCATAAGTCTGCAGGTCCCCTCAACTATGCAAAGCATTTTAGTGTCTTTCAGCTCATTAATTTAGTTTTTAGTTTTCAGCTTTAATGTCCACGAAAATATGCAGTGATAACACACCTTGCTCAGCTAGAGATAAAGTCGGTATGAGCAACACAGTGAAGCATTTATAGTCGGAAAGGTTGGATACTCATAGAATAATGTAACTTTAAATATGATGCTAACTTTTAACCCAAGATTTGAATTTGAATGTTCTTTTTCTTTAATGTTGTTCGTTGAAGCTTGTGCGACTTCAGTAAACTTTCTTTAACAACCTGCACATTTTCTAGCTCATTGCACAGGCATTTTACAGCGTGTATTTCATTAGTGCCTAATAGAGAGCCCTCGGAGAAAGAGAAACACACACCGTTATTAAGTATTTTCCACAATAAACTGAACCCCACAAAGCTAAGAGAGATCTCAAACAGATCCAGATTAAGTGTAATACCAGGCTAACTGTAGTTCTGTGAGCCTTGTTCCAGCCTCCCACTCTTGATGTGTTTTGTCTGGGTCAGACTGACCTCCTGGTGGCTGAGGTTGAAGGGCTCCTTGCCCCAGTGCCGATGAAGCTCCAGGATGGCAATGAGGTCCCCGACGGCAGTGAGGATGGGGAGGCACAGGACAGAGTGAACATGGATCCCTGAGTCCTGCCCTGTGCCGTTGGGGAATCGCTCGTCCTGCAACGCAGAGGCCAGTGAAGGTTGTTAGCGCCTGAACTGTATTAAACATGCATCTTGGTGATTCTTAACTTCTGTGACAACAATGGTATTAGTTTTGGCTTTTAGGTTTTAGAGCACCTTTGCTAATATTTACTTGAATTCAATGCATACTGTAATTTAATATGGTTCAGTATCCAGCTAGTTTTTAGTGGGCTAGCATGGTTTGATGACAGACTGATGGAAAAAAATACATCTGTAATCCGACACTATAAAAGTGCAGTTCAGTACAGTTTTAGATAAATCAGTTCTGATTGAAAAGACAACAGTCATACCCCCATGATGTCCTCTACTAGCAGTGTTTTGCGAGTCTTGGCAACATGAGCGGCAATGGTTGTCCCAAATGCGATGGGGCCAGAGGGGATGAGGCTTGGAGGACCATCCTTGGCGCCCGTTGGAGTGAATAAACATAAACTCTGGTGAGAAGCACAGACGTGAACAGGAAGTGAGGCAGAATCGGGAGAAAAAAACAAATGCCACGTATAAACAAATGCATTAGTGTGTAAAGCATATCCAGCAAATGTCCTGCGCACTCACATTGTTGCATTCTCCCAAGAAGTAAAGTGCAAATCCATCAGCTTTTGTTGCTGCGGACACAAGAGGCACACAGGTCAGCTCATGTCCATGATATACTCTCATGTGTACGACAATAAAAAGGCACATGAGAGGGAAATCTGTGGCAAGGATACATTAGTCCAGTTACAATCTAATAACAAACTATAAACAATGTCCTACATAACAACAATGGTACTCTGACCGAGGGCTTTGACTGTCATCCAGTTCATCTCATTCCCAGTCCTCCTTTCCAGTCCCATTTCACACTGAGATATAGGTCATCATGTTATTATACAATGTGGCAACAGAGCGGCCGGTGGAGCAAGCCATACACAAATGATCAAGAAGTTAATGAGTAGTGTGGTTTGGGTGAACTGATCCTATTTGAAAACAGAATATTAAACTCCGCCAGTCCTGGACATGTTCTCTCATTAAGATACAATCATATCAGCCCAAAGCATGCAACGGCTCAACCAATCAATCACTAAATCAATATTTTATGAACTATATAAATAAGCTACGCAGTTTCTGAGCCTCTTCGCCACAGAAATGCCACTCCTCTCCTTTAAGTTACCGCCATGGTATTTGGAGTATTTGACCCCAAGCTCATAGAGACATGTTTATTCATTAACATTTTTCATAATCAATTCATTTCGGGGGTTGTGGCACGAGCGTGACGAGGCTGGGCGAATCAGTGTTGGCGTGATCTCCGCCTGCTTTCACCTGTTTTGATGATGTTGCACAACTCATAGAGCAGGAGTTTGTTGTCTCCTCCAGTGTCCAAGCGCTGCTCCATGTAGCTGTTGAGTTCGTACACCACACCCTGCATATTTGTGTCCTGGTACTGCTGGACACAAGACACACAGAAAGTTGCAACTACACAGTCTCGCATAAACACAGGAGTTGAATTTCAAAATTCAGCAAATTCTTACAACAAAGGAAAAACCTGACAACAACCTGGATTCCGTTCCGCATCCGGTTTAGAGTTACTGCAGCAGAACGCTAACTCAATTTTTTTTTTTTTTTTTTTTTTGAATGAAACAGGATTATCTGCTTGCCATTCACAAAGTGCAAACCATTCATCATAACATTACCCTTACACTCCCCTTCACCGTTGCATTCTAGCTCAGGGATCCCCCTCAGCAGTCCCGAGAGGAGGCCACAGGAGCCCACAGTTCTGATTAGAGACCTGGCAAGCTCTGCTGCTCAGCCTCAGCTTAAAAGTGTGGTTATGTAAGAGGCAGACCTCCTGCCTTGTACGGGGCCAGAGAGCCGTCTATTTCTGCGCCTTCTGAGCGGGTGAGGACAGGACGGCAGGGAGAGTGGCGCACTAGAAATCTTCCCCCACGGGACGCGTTCTATCCTCCCACATCCTGTTTGCAAAGACATATGGACGACGCACTGAAGGGTCATCTGGACCTTTTTATTCCTGTGTGTAAGTCTCTACAACTCGGCTTCAGGGCCCTGCTGTGGGTTCAGACACCCGCCTTTACTAATGACGCGAATGACAAAGGTGTGAACAAGAATGTAGCAAGGGACGTCCACAATTTCCAGGCACTTTTCCCATTGGGTCACAAAACACATTTACAAGGGACATTACTGTCATCTGTATTATGTATCTATTTAATATTGGTGGGAACAGAGACCTGGCCTGGTTAACACGCTCGCAATTATCTCTACCTTCCTGCATCTTCCTGTAACCATTTCGTGCGTTATTAAAGAAAGACAGAAGCAGAGGCATCTACACTCCTTCATTCATTCTAAACACTTCCTCAGTTCTGACTGACTGGTGGGACTCCCAGGCTTGTTAACCTCCTCTTAAGGTCAAACTGAAGTCGCTGACCCACCTGCCCCCGTGTCAGTGGATAGAGTCACACTAGTCGACACGTCTATGTGCATTAGTCTAAATACTGCGTTGCACGTGGCTGCTGGTCATGTCCTTAACCACCCCATCTGTTTAGTGATGGACACTCCACACTGCAAAAACAGCATGACTAGAAAGAGGCAAACTATTCTGATATTCAATCCTATATTAAGAAAAAAAAAAACCTGCCAATAGGTTAAGGTTTTTTTGCTTGACAAAATTTTTTTAAAAAATCACAAAGTTCTTGTAAAGATATAAGTAATTTTTATAAGATGTATTTCTTTGATACAAGGATTTTTTGCTCTCTTGAAATTCCTTTTTTCGCAGTGCAGTCGGATAAACATGGCTTCCACGCCGTTTGTAGCTGCGAACTGAAGATGTCTTGTCATGTACAAATGAAATTAAGCAATTGGCACTTACCCTGCTGACTTCTTTAGCTGATGTGTCATCTGTAAAGAGAAAAATAACGACGTTACCTGATATTATTAACACTCCAGTATTTCTATCTTTTTTTTTTTATTGAAATGTGCAGTTTAATGTCTCATTTTACTCTGAAATGAAAGCACAGATCAATTAAACACCTGAAGTTTTAAGAAAAAATCACACAACCCAAAATATATGTTCTAAACCTTCAACTCACCAAAGTGACCATCTTAGGTTGATTTAACACAGTGCACACAGTTGTGACTTTCTAAAACGGAAATCAAATATTTTTCAGAGAAGTTCTTCCCAGTTTTTTGCAGAAGTCCCCAGAACTATGTGGCACTTGTAGGGTGCTTTGCTTTCACTCTTTCTGTCCAGTTCATTACAAACCAGCTCCACGGGGTTAAAGTCTAGAGACTGGTCCACTGGTCCGCTCCATGTTTTCAAGCTTTCCATCTTGTTTTTATCCTGAGGTAGTTCTGGTATAGCTTGGACTAAAGTTTTGGGTCATTATCTTGCTGTAGGATGAAGCCCTGAGCAACTACACCAGAGGATACTGTTGTTCTAAAACCGCTAGAGTAGATGAGCTCTGAAAAAATATGTTTATATTTTATTACAACAAATGCAGTGACCATGGGTGTAACATAATTTTGGCATTTATCATTAATTACCACTTGTGGGCACAGCGACGGCTAAAGTCACATACTACGGTGAACGGGATTTGATGTAGGCTTTGTTCATGAGCTTGTGGGAAATTAAGTGACGCCACTGCCCATGTAAACTCTGCGCACTCTTACGACCTTCTGCCACATCAAAATACAAAATAATCAAACGATCACACGGTAAACACGAGTTACTACGCAAATGTGAGGGCAATCATTGTTGAGCAACACAGAAATCTGTCCTGGCTGTTTGAAAACTGGGCGGACACTCGGCAGTGGATTCGCACATTGATGGATTATAAAGGGCCACAGCGGCAAATAAGCAAAACCATATGCTGTTCTCACACCAGTAGTATTGAAAAAAAAAAAAGTGGGGGGAAAAGACATATTTAAAGAATTAACACACATTACTTATAAATTATGGATGAATACCTCATTTGCTTGATGCAGGGAGACGTTTGCTTAAATTACGCCACTTGTAAAACAGAATTAAGAGACATATTCATTCAACTTGACAAGTGCAACATTTTGTGGCCTCGAGTGCAAATTCCTGGTGTGATTTCGGGCTGCTGGAGAGACAGCAGACATATGACTATTGTCTTTGGATGCAGGCACTGAAGTATGTGACAACAATAAAAGATCGAGCCAATCCTAGCAGTCTCTGGACTTACAGTCTCAGTCTGAGAGTGCTACTTGGGATGAAAATAAAGGCATTCACACAGCTCGAGCAACTTTTTTTTTTTTTTTTTTTTACACACGGGTCAACAGCGCACAAGGACAGTAAACACTCTGATCTCTTTGATAATTTTTCATGTGATCAAACCATGCAAAAAGCTGGGCCGGTTTTAGAAGCATTTGCTGAAATGCTGACTCGAGCCGGTCCTCCTTTGAAAACCGACCACTTTGAACAAGTGAAGAAAGAGATTACAGCCAGCAACATTGTTTGTTGTTTTAAACATTCCTCCAGTATGCTATGAGTTTCCTAACTTAGCCATGAGACCTATTTTAGAGTCAACCCCTGGTCGGGCGTGACGTCAATCAGAGGACAGAGAGCTGCACTTGAAAAAGACTTCAAACCTCCCTTGAAAAAAAAGGAAAAAGTACTACTTTCTTCAGACTTAATCTTTTTTTGTAATGACTTGTTGAGGCCTAAAATATTCAAACACAAATCTCTTTGAAGAGAAAAGTCGGTGGCAGTACTGCTTAGACAGGATTCGGCTGTTTGAGTACGACACCCCTAAACAGAAAAGACATAAACTAATCAGATTAGATTTATATCCATAAGTGTTGCTTTTAAAATGACTCCAGCAATGCTTACATATACGTACAGGCGTGGGAAAGAACCCCTATTCACACACACATAAAATGACTAATGTTAGCTTGCTTCTTAAAAACAGTTCAAAATCAATTAAATCTGTTGATTGATCTCATTAACACGATGACATAGGTTATTCCTCCGAGCAGGATCTGATGGTCCCCTGAAACTCAATCACCCTCAAAGAGGAAGTGGATATTATTGCACAAAATCTCTGCCAGCTTCTCATGTGCAGTAGCCCCAGAGGAGCCGCACTCAAAAATGCATAAGGAGCCAAACAGGAAGTAGTCGTTTGTACTTGCAGACTTAAGACTGTAAGGTGAAACGCAGAAGCTTCCTGTGCCTGGAAACCACAGACATACGAAAGCAAGGGCCTTTTTAAAATCTGTGCAGAACTAGTTGCCTGGCGGTTGGAGCGGTTCCAGAAGTTTCTTCAAAGTATGTATGCAGAGTCATACCCACCTTCAGCAGGTGCAGGCCCGGCATGACTCTCACATCCCAGTGTTTCCTAGAAACATGAAAGTAGCTTGAATTCACAGTAGTACGTGTTTGGTGACGATCTTTTTTTTTTTTTTTTTTTTGTTTATGTAAAGTGTTTATTTCAAAGAATTCGACCGTCGCGTTTTAACATCTTTGTTTCATCACATGTGCATCATGGGATTAACCTTAATTACTCCCTGGGGGGGTGAGAGGGAAGGTATTCAGGCTTCAGGTGTCTGTGTGTTGTATCACCACACAACGTCAGAAACCAGGAGTCTGTTAATACCATCCCATATTTTCGAGGACCCGCTGTGCTTTTAGTAAACACGAGAGGAGAGCGCGGACATGTTCTTAGAAAACATACAGCCACCTGGCTCTGCAGTGGTCACTAAACACAACTATCTAGAAACCCGTAAACCCAGCAGAGGCTGAGAGGAGCTCCTTTATCACTCTGTTTAAACTTCCTCTCAACTAGAACAACTTGAGCCAATAGATTGTAAAAGATACAGTTGACTAAACAGATATTATATTCATTGGCCACACCCCTATATAAAGGTGAAAATAGTGACACAAAAAATAAAAATAAATCAGCAACGGTAAAATTGACAGATCAGTGCGACGTTAGACGTTAGACCGCCCTCTCCTGAGGCCTGATTTCAAAAGTCATTCTTGTTATACACAATCATAACAGCAAGAAGCCTTTTCACACCACGTAAGAATAGCGCATTGATTTCACGGTGCGCAATTAAACCTTCCACTTGTTGCAGATTTATGGGTTCCATCATCGTTTAAGAGAATTGTTAGTTACACTTTTGAACATACTGACACATCATGACATTATTTATATCTGGATCTGGTTTAGCTCTTAAGATTCGGCTGAGTTGAAAGATTGAGCTGAGTTAGCTTCTGCCACTAGACGTCTCACTCTGGTTTAGAGAATTAGCTGCTATTTTTCTTGACCTGATATAAAACTATTTCCGGATTTGAACAGTGAAATTATATATTAGAATTATTTGCCGTGGATCGGATGAGAAAGTCTACCTTAGGAAGTAAGCTTTTCTAAAGAAAAAAAAAAAAGAGTGAGGAAAGTAATGTTTTAAAGGCTAAGATAGATAGATAGATAGATAGATAGATAGATAGATAGATAGATAGATAGATAGATAGATGCTCGTGGCAAAGGCCTTTCACAGGAAAAAATCTCTCAGTAAGCTGGGTCGAATGTGTACGATACTTGATGGGCGCTTTATTGATCTGCCGCCACAGATACACAGTCTCCCGCAGGACGGTCAGCTAGCAGTGACTCAGCGGTCAATATGTGTCGACCTAGTGGTTGTCCTGCATCGACCTGCTGCATGCAGGAAGTGCACCTGCCAAGAGCAGCAGCAGCCTTCGCCTGTGCCACGCCGCCCGTTTACCTACAGGCCAGTCCTCCGTTTGCCTTTTCATGTAGTTCTTTTAAATTTGGGACAGTTAACAACAACTCAGCAGACTTTTTTACTTTTTCAGACAATGAGACGTTTCTTCGGCATATTATTTTAGTTTTATATCATGCACCTTTCTTCAGCACTGAAGAGGAGGCCTCCTCCTCCTCCTTCCTCCTGATGGAAAGCCCTGCAGGTGAGACAGCTCTCTTATCACAGTGGTGGGGTATGAGGTTCTGCTACACAAGCACGGCATTGTCTGCTTGTGACTGGCCCTTTAAAACACATCTGAGAAACAGTATCAGCTGCTTAACAGCTCAGCCCAACTATTGCCCTCTGGAGTTCAGGCCCGAAAGGCCAGAGACACACACACTCTTCCACAAAAATCTCCATTACTAATCAGGCAGGCAGTCAGCATTGTCACGGATATTTTGCAGCGCTGAAGTGATGACTAGATTTATCAACAGAAGAAATTGATTAAGTTACTCTTTGATCAAAACACACTTTCTGTTAGCTGCTTTAGCAATGTAGTGGGAATGGAGTCAACTGAATACTTCTTTGGATAAAACAAATAATCTGAAAGGGTGATCTAGGTTCTATTGATATAGACTAGCAATTTGTCATAATTCATTGACTGCAAACTTAATTTAAAATGTGAAAAATCATCAAGTCAGCGAATGTAATCTACTTTTCGTTCACAACGGCTTCATTCAGACTTCCACTTGACTTGTCGAGGAGAACTTCCAGAACTACAAAAGCTTGGGCTAACAGAGGGAGTCTTTACATATGCAGTGTCTGCGTGTGTGTGTGCGACCGCACGAGACACTGCACTCGTCAGCAACGAGGGGCCTCTGGTTGGGCGCAGCAGAAGGTTTGGGATTTATTAATTAGCCTGTGACAGAGTGTGGTGTGAAGTAAACATTGGCAGTGTGACACTGGCCAAGAGAGGTGCGATGGTTAAATGACATCGGCAGCATTCTGGGAAAATGTTTTCAGTGAAACCGATCTCCTCCGAATGCACCGCCAGGACCCATCCGCCTCGAAAACTGAAGCTTGGGTTCGATACGTAAACACAAGACGTTCAGGAAATACAGTAATTAAAAATCAAAACAAGAGGACAGCACGATAAAGCTCTAATCCGATTGCCATGATAAGATACATTTGTGATATGACTTTAACTGAATAAGAAGTGTGAAGATGTGAAAGCTTTTGCCAGGAATTACAGGCTGTAATGCAGCCTCCGTACAATGAAACTCTCTCTCTCTCTCACACTCACACACACACACACACACTCGCGTGTACATCCACAGAATAACTGATTTATGTAATCCAATGTTGTCCATCACATGATAAGTGAGAACGAGTCTGGCTGCAGGGACTGCTTCCAGGAAGCGGTGGTTATCTCAGTGACAAGCACATGATGACAAATCCTGCTGCTGCTGCTGCTGCACTCATGAAAAATCTCAATCTGAGCAACAAAGAGTGTCACTGCAAAAAAAAATAAAAAAAATAATAGAAATTGAACTTTAGAATAAAAAACCTTCAATCGGGAACGGATTAGAGTCACTGTCCGTCTCATGGACCGAACCTGGATCATCATCTGCAACGCTGTGACTGTCATCCAGTCGGTGCGCTGAACCAGATATTAGCCCGTGCCTGTCATTTGAATGGACACAAGTCGCTGAAAGGAAAGTGGTGCCAAAGCGTCGGCTCACGGTGGCCTGACAGACGAATTGGACTTAGTGACATTACTGATGTGATGTACTGATCAACTCACAGAGAGAGACATGCGGCCCAATTAGAGAGCTGTCAGGCTGATGACCGACTGGTCCCCTCTCGCTCGGCGCAAGAGCTGTTGCATCAAAGTTATGAAAAAAAAAACAATAAATAGCTAAAGTATTTTGGGAAATTCGGCTCACTTACTCGGCTCACGTGACGCCATTTGAGGCAATTAATCACGCTGCATCTCGACACAAAGGGACGTATATAAATCTGTTTTACCCGCATGCAGTAGTACCCCTGAAGACCTGTTTGCATGTATACAGACCCTGTTGTGTAGCGGAGTTCCCCTACGAGTAGTCAATAAAGACTGCATTAAAGCAAACTGAAGCCACGCACACCTAAAGCAATATGTGCATGACTTGCACAACATGAACTACATTAAGAAGTACATTTCATAATCAACTCTGGGAAAAGTAAATGCAGAGTGTATTGACGGCCCGTGAATACGTATCATTTGCATGTTCGTAATAAATCACTAAATCAAAGTGCATAAAATAAGTAAGTCGAAAGATGATACGTGGGATCGATTTGGACGCCAAAAGCCTTTCAGTGAGAGGCATCTTAGAGAGTGACAGTCTAGACACTAGCAGCTATTGTCACTATGTAAAACAGTTTTATCACTCTAATTACCTCATGTAGCTGTGCCTTGTTGCGCTTGCTCCCCAATTGTGTTTCTCCATCCAAATAAACACTTTACCGGGAGTTTTGCACATACTAGAGGCAGTAATATACTTTGCATCACTTGTAACCCGTCTTCTTAGCATGCATTTCCGGAAGCCTGAAATTTGACCCTCGCAAATTAACGTTGTGATGAACATCAAGTCTGCTGTTTTCTTTGGTCAGATTTATATTATGTCTGCGTGGTAATGCAGCGCAGGCTTTCCAGATTAATCAGCGCTGAGTTTCTGCACAATTAGAACTTGATACGTGATTCAAGCGAGTTTCAATCTTTGTAAATTGATTTTCCTACTCGGCTGAAATAAATGGGGACCGGTGGCGAAATAGAAATGAGGTAAACACAAATCTTAAATGCTAAAACATGCTTTGAAAAAAAAAAGACGAAAACAGAGGTATTAAACAAAAAAACTTTAAAACAAAAAATTGCTCTTTACAGTTTATTCTCTTCTGAAAGCAACTGGAGTTGTCAATTATGAGCTGAAAAATTGGGATCTTTGTAATGAGGCAATTAAGCTTCATGACTGATGTGACAAGTGAAACCTGATTAAATATATGCACGGAAATGCGGAAAACTCAGAACCTCTGTGATCAAGTTTTGCAAAACAACATTCCGCTTTCCACGGGCGTCATAGCACCGAACAACATGGGTGAAATTAGTTATTCCTACTTGGCGCCAGCGGGATTTATTAACATGCCGGTCTGTATTTGATATCTGTCAAGCTGAACACGCACACACACACGTACTGTATATACTGCATACAGGAAACTGTTTCAAACACAGGCTCGGACTTGAGAAATTAACGTCTCTGCGTGGCAGCAACAAACACTGCTGTCTGCATACCTCATGGAGAAAGCAGCTCCAAAATGTGACAAATCCATCCTCTGCCAGTTTCCTCCTTCAACACACCCACACCCTGAGCCAGCACTACCCCCACCACCAGCACCACCACTACCACCATCATCCCCACCCCTCCCCTGGGCCCCCTTCAGCCGGCTGCATGTCTCTGGAGGTCGCCTCTGACGTCAGCAGCTCGACTGGGCAGAGTGCCAGCCCTGTGGGCCCTTGATGGATGCGGTTGGTCTGAGAAACAGTCCGCTGTGTGTGGAGTGCACGGCACGAACTCAAATCGGTTCGCTCAAACACATCTAATGACCCATAAAGACCCGGCAGGCCCGCTCTCTCCTTCGCCTTTCTTCTGTCTATCACACACACTGACGATTAAAGGAGACACATGTGAAGATGAGTGATTTGCGCTGCAAACGGCCAGAATAATAAATGCAACCCGCAGAAGCGCACTGCGACTCAGATCTGGTTATCCTATGGTCACTGAAAAAAAGGTTTTATTTATTTATTTTTTTTGTGCAATAAAAGGAAACTGACAAAATGACTGGCTGCAAGGCAGCTTGTGTTTGTGGTTTGCAAAACAGGAACTCATATGGAATGGTTTGAGTTAAAAAAAAAAAAAAAAGTAAAACTATTTAACTAAGGCAAACTTTTACGGAAATTACAACTCTGCGTCAGGACACTGAAATCTGCTGATCCAATCGTTATGTCACAGCGAGTTCCCGAGAGCCACGGCAGTGTCTGCGCGTTTGTTTGCGTGTGTGCTGGGGGTGGATACCTGCAGGCCTGCTGCTGGTCTTCCTCTTCAGCCATCTGTCCAACGTCTCTGCACTCACACTTTCCAACACGAAGTCGTCCAGCATCTGCGGGTGCAGCGAGAGGTAGGCCTTCACTTTCTCATCTGTCAAGCCTGGAGAGCGGAGACAAGAGACGCCTTTTTGGTTCGTCAAATTACACACTTCACTTTGCTCATGACTAAGCAAATCGTAAAAAAAAATCAAAAAAAGAAAAAAAAAAAACACTAGCGGCGAGACATGTTGCATAAAATTCTACAAAAAAAATATAGATGAGAGAGACTTAAGACATGAGATGAAGGTAATGTCTCACAGTGAAAGGTCACCCAGACAGACGCACAGACTAGACACAGCCGAAGGTCATTTCATTCTGTTAACTGTGAGGTGAGAGCGGCGGCAGCAGCAGCAGCAGCAGCAGCAGCAGCCTATGTTACAGCTAAAGCTCTCAGATAGCCGGGCTAGCTCACTTATGTTTACTGTAAAGCTGTATCTCCAGGGATAGGAGCCCCCAACAGAGGCAGCAGGATAAAGGAGGACTCGATTGTGCTTAATAGGCAATTAGGTTCTTGAGAGCTCGCTAAGTGCTGCTGTTTACTGTCTTTGTTGTCAGGGAAAAAAGCCATTTGCCAGACCATCGTTGAGGCAAAGTTGTTTTTAATACACCCGCTGGCGTCTGAGAGGCAGTCATGATGCACTAGGAAACCATCATGTTTAGGTTACAAATGGAGTGTGCGTCTAAAACAAAGACTTGTAGCTGCCTACGTTCAGCCAAGAGGCGTCACCTCGTCGTGAGCGAACTCGACGCTGAGATCAGACGCAACGGAAAGTAATAAATCCCGGGGAAGAAAAACAAACGGTCGTGCTGAATTTACATTTTACGGCAAGGCACACAGTTATTATACAGTATCTGCTATCAGATAATAGTGAAAAGAAAGGCCGCTGTATCCAGACAGCCCTGATCATTTTTACACTGCTCTCTCGCTAAATGTCTGGTTATCAGGAGCATCTGTGTAGACTCCCTTCAAGTATGAATCACAGGAGGACATGCAGCTGGGAGGCATGTGTTCTGGCACCAGATCCGCTCACATACACACACGCACACATACACACGGGGTATGAAAATATTACAAAGTGAGACGTCTGCCACATATCCTGTATGAACATCAGGGTAGTGAATGGCCACAGACGCTTGTGGACGACTCAACAGTAGGGGGGACAGACTAAATAAAACAAGATGCAAGAGATAAAACTGCACTTCAGGTGAAAAGAAAAAAAAGAAAAAGAAAATCTATTATCATTTAAATTTAGGATCACAGCTCTCCTGATAACCACAGCTACTCTTTTAGTCTATCACACCCCCCTCCCACCCCGATGTATGCGTGTACAGGTCGAGCAGGCTTGTGGTCGAAGGCAAATAAGGCAAACAGAGGTGGGGGTGAGGCGAAGGGATGGAGGACGCTGCGGTCTGACGCTGTCCAGACACGAGACACAGCTCTTCAGGAGAGGAACGCCTCACGAGACTCCTGGCCAGCTCTGACGCACATCGGCAGAATACAGCTTAATAAATCAGGGAAAGTTAAGGGGTGGTGGAGGGGTGGGGCGAGGAGAGCTGCAGGGGACACACAGAGAGGAGTAAAATAGAAGCCCTGCAAAAGACCCTCACAACGGCGTCCTATTTGGAACACAAAGACGGCACTGTGATTAGAGCCGCTACAAGAAGGAGAAAAAAAACATGATGCTGCATAAATTTATGAATACAAGTTTTGTGTGAAAGGAAAATTATTTAGCAATCATATGTGTGCACATGAACAAAAATAGTCAAATGTCCTATATCCATGGGGCAAGAACAAAGAGCAGAGATAAGAATTCTGCAACGGGCGTTTAACGGTTGACAGAGCCGTATTCTGGGCGCCTTTAAAACTGCTCACTGGCAGTAGTAGAAACCGTGAAAAGGGGAGCAAAGAAAGAGCAACCGGCGACTTTGTCGAGCAGCCGCTGTTTTTGTTTTTTTTTTCTCTCTCTTCTTCCTCAAACTCCATCATTAATCCTTTTCATCGCCTGATGGACTTTTGAGAAGAAGCATAAAAGAATGTGAAGGGAAACAGCGTGAACAGCGGGGAGCACCAAACAGAATATGTGTCAGCCAATCATTATCCAGCCAATATTTGCTTAAAGAACAATGCTCGCTATATTCTTCTCTATTTTTGTTCCTCTGCTCACGTCACTCGAAAAAAAAAAAACAAGAAGAAAATGAACCCTGTGTTAAACTTTTTGGCTCCCCTAGCGCGTCTGTGGCTGTCAACACAGGGCCCATTTGTTTCTACTGAAGACATAAATCTAAAAACAGGGCTAGAGCCTTACATATTTTTCAAAAATAAAATCCAATATAATTTTCCGAAATATCCTGACATTGCAGCTTTTAGAAAATATTA
Source organism: Mugil cephalus (assembly GCF_022458985.1). Classification (NCBI taxonomy): domain Eukaryota; kingdom Metazoa; phylum Chordata; class Actinopteri; order Mugiliformes; family Mugilidae; genus Mugil; species Mugil cephalus. Next base: position 10,162,236 of record NC_061782.1, read on the forward strand.
TTTATTCCGCGTTAATATTACTTTTGCCGAGGAACTATTTTCAGACGTGGATGAATACCCGCTGGATGCTGCAGCGTGTATTTCAGGCAGAAAGCAGGTGTTTCAGGGACATGGAGCAACGATGATGTTGTTTCTTCACAGAGGAATCACCTGAATCAGGCTTTGCATGATCACATAATGCACTCTTTAAAAGTTAGGGTAATTCATGTTTACAGAGAAGACATATGACCATATAATTCAATATTATGATGCATGAATTGAATGCAGCGTGCAGGACGGGACAGGAACCGCATCCCCCAGAGAAATGCAAGAACAAATATGTTTAAAACCTTTTGTTTTGTTGAAATTATTTTTAAAAAGAATTTGCTGGGCGGAAGCATTTTAAAGCAAGCTTGTGAATAAATTGCTACAGCACCAGTGAGGCACTGTCTGCATCTGCTCTAAGCATCAACCTAGACTCGTAATTATTACCTTCATGTGCATCAGTTCAGAAGAAACAAATCACTGCTTCGGTGCAAAAAGAAGTCAAAAACGCAAATATCGTCAATCTCTATTAGCGCGTTTTGGAAAAAGAGGTCGGAGGAATGACTGGTTTGTCCCAACAGCCACTATATTGCAGCTTGATGGTGATTGATGGCGCTTTTTTCTGAACATTCCTGCTCCTTTCTGTCGAACCTTAGAAGCTTTCCCTCTGATTCCCTCTGAAGTCTTTAGAGCCACAGCTCAACCTAATGTGACCGCAGTGACACTCGGAGCTGTGGGATATGCGTCAGTGTATCCCGGGCCTGCGACTACAGCGGCTAATCAAAAGGTGCAGCCAGATCTGTCCCACATGCTGTGGTCCGGAATGGTTAACCCCACTGGGAACCACATGAGCTCAGTCAATCAGAAGACAGAGAGAGACTGCTGTGGTAAAGGCGATGGCTTGGTCACTGGCTTTGACCAGTTTTAGTTTTAGTCTAGTTTTTTGTTTTCATTTTGTCAAACCTCAGAAAAAAAAATCCTTCTACTGGGGCCAAAGCTGCAGAAGACAATAATAGAAAAATATGCCTGACACATTAAACTATAAACCCCAAAATGAATGAAAATTACAAATCACTGTCTTCCTTTTTATTTCTTCTAAGGCCAGTCCATGTACTTTCTGCCAGAGTAGGTAGCTCTTCCTTATAGTTTGTATATTAATTCAGACATAACCATTAGTACCAATAGTACCACCATATGGAGGATGCTATCTTCGTCATCATATTTAGACAAAAGGGAAGATCTGGGGAGGACCGAGAGGTAGATACGACCCAGAAACTGAAGGTCACTCCAGACTAAACATGTCAACCAGGTATGCCTCCAGACATATGTCTCCTTCCTAATATCTACTTAACTATTACTTTCAACAGGATCAGAGGAAGAGAGGAGATTTAAAGGAGTAGCCTAGTGGTCATCAATGGTATTGCAACTTCTGTTTAACTTGCATTTTCATCCGTTTTTCCATGTAGAATAGTTTTATATTCACAACATTAGATTGTATAATGTCAATTGTGAGATGATTGTGGCAACAGTCTCTGCTTTTCATTTATTTTTTATTTATTTGTCTACTACCTGTTCTGGTCTTTTGTTTTTCACAATTTTTGTGTTTTTTTTTTTATCTGTTTTATTTTTTTTACTTTGCTTTCATTACATGCATGTTCGAAATAAAGACTATCAAATCAAAACTTGCCTTTACATATTAAATCTACTAATCTACGTCTACTCAGTTTTTAAGTCACTTCTTAAAACCCATCTCTTGTCCTTGGACCATGACATCCTGGAAGACGCTGACTTAATTTTATTTCAATTTATGTCTTTTATTTATTTAGATTCTGTAAAGTTTGGAGCAGGGGGTAACTTTGCATGCTTATGCTTTAAGAACAGTGGTGTACATATTCAGATATCGTACGCGTGTAACAATACCTGTAAAATACACATTGAAAGGAAGAATTTAAACTGTATTTATCCAGTTATCAATAATTTCCCCAATGCACACATGCAATCTTACTGCTGTCATATAGCTTGTGAGGCCATGTATGTAGTAAGATGGAAGAAAAAGCTTTTTTAGAGGTCTAAAGGGAAAATGTCACAGCATATTGTAAAGGGGCGTTTTAGTTTCAATGTGTCGCATGTTTTAATTTTTATGTAAAGTCTTGATTTTGTGTTGGATAAATCTGGTAAATAAAAATAGCAGTAGAGCACGTTTTAAGTCCTGAAAATGACATAAGTACAGCATTTAAGTATAAGGAACTGTCCCCTCTTCTGTTCTTAATATATTTGAGTCAATGGAAGTTGCTCATTCAGACAAACATATAGGCGGGAAGCAGTTTGTTGAGCAGCATGATTGTGAGTGGCTGAAGCCCAGTTGGCAGAGATATTGGTGACTGACTCAGACTTGGGCTTCCTGTGTAAAAACTGAGTACATGCAGTGAGGTATTGTTGCATAACACTTATCTCGACACCACACCCTGGGCCTGGAAAGGGAAGACCAAAACCAGTCACAGTCTGTCTGGCTCTCTGCACTCTCACATCCAAGTTTCATTCTGAACGTGCCCCCGTTTCACAGGAAGTTCATTTACAAATACCGTGAGCTGGACATTTTATATAGCGTCAGCACCAGTGTGGGGTATTAATGCAGAATTCCAGGCATCAAAACAGCCCGAAAAAGCTTCAAAACAATAAATCCTTGGGTGTTACAATTGGAGTTTATGAGCTCTTTTATTAAGGAAATCAATTTGGCATGCTCTGATTTTATATGGAAAAGTTAATGGCTTGTAGAGATGCCGTAAACTGTAATTCACTCCATCTTATAGTGAAATGCCCTTTCAGTAGGTATCAGTTCAGTAGATTTAAACTTCAAAGTATGGAAACGAGTATTGGTTGGAAAGAAACCTGACACAATGCGAGTTACATATGTCAGAAGTCATAATAGGATGCTTTGCAGGTCCACAGTGGCACACAGGAGGGGAGTGCATTTACACTCCTTTATCGAATAGGAAAAGAAACTCTTGTGAAGAAAGGCCACATTTCTCCCTCTGCATCCACAGCCATCTCTTTTTAAATTTAAATTTAGTTTGATTTGAAAATTCAGAGCCTCTCGCTGTCAACGTTTCAAATTAACACTCCATATCACCACTTCGCGTCATCCGAGAAGTGAGGATCAGAGCGCTGGATTGGCCTTTAGACTCTTAATACGGTTCTCTTTTTTTTTTTTTTAAACCAACTTCCACTGTTGGTCAATTTATTTTCCCTTTGTTTTTTTGGTCCAATAATTGTTCATTCAGCCTTTACAATTTTCTAGAAACCAATATGATGTAAGATTATTACAAAACCAAACAGTTTTTCAGTCTTGAAAGACTGAATCTGAATGCACCAAAATGTTTGGCCCAGTGGACTACAAAAAGTCAAAATGATTCCAACTGTAGTATTAGCATTAGAAGTCCTGATAATTAACCTTTTAATAATGCAATATTTAAAATGTGTACTGTAAAAACAATTGTTACGACAATTGAAATGGTTTGAAATTACAATTACTTTCAGTTCCGTTTAAGCACAAAAACGTCCAACATATGAGCATGCGAGCGGTTCGACGACACAAGGACACAGCTAGCTATAGTTTTTGAATTTTGAATTGAGACTTTTTGCCCTGAATTCAGCCCGTCAGGTTAATTCAATCCATCCCCACCACCACCAGAGCAGCCTGAGAACGTTTCAGGCAGAGATGGTTAAGCTTAAGGTGAAGCTTGCTGGAAGCAATAAACCTTACTAAACAAGAGGAAAGGGCTGTTTAACGAGGTTTACTCAGAGAGAGTTAATTGAAGGAAAGAGGCCACGGTAGTTAATCAGTGTTGATCAGTGTATAAATCAAATCAAATCAAATACAAATGAGGACTGGTTGGTGTATTCAAAATCCTGGCTACGTAAGATTTTCAATTCCTGAAAGGACCACCAAAGAAAAGGCATGAAACAATAAACTGACACATGCAGATAAAGGACTATTTACAGAGCTGCTAAAAACAATGACCAGCTCCACCCTGTCTCCATCCATCATCATAGTTTTTCCCACTATGAAGCAGTTAGATGTCCGTGCCATGTGACGGTGCCTGAGCGAGAACGAAAGTGTGTCTTCGCAACGTTGAGCAGCGTCAGCGTCAGCAGCAGAGGCCGACCCCGGCAGTGCAGATGTTTAGTGAGCAAGATGTTCCTCCTCTGCAACACATGGATGAAAAATGCACATGAGAGAAAAAGGGAAAAGACCACTTCTCTTGAAGCGCACTCCTTCTGGCAGAGAGTCAAGGGCAAGCTGCCAAGGTACTACTTTTCACTTTCCTGACATGAGGCTGAGGCAGGAAAGGGGAGGAGGGGGGTGCGTGCGTCAGCAGGTCCGCCTGGGACTCCCTTGCCAGGAGGTGGGAAGAGCATGTGGTTCTTATCTTATCTATGGGAGGGCTGGAGCACAGCGTCCAACACTGACATTCAGTGAGCGGCAAAGAGCGAACACTGAAAATGAAAATGCTTGGCCTCGTCTCCCACTGCTCACTCATTTATTCATTGAGCCTGTGCCTGTGAGCCCGGGCATGTGTGCGTACGCACGCAGGTGAACACACAGCATATACGCCCACCCCATCCCCTCGCATTCCACGGCAGCCAAGGGTGAGGTGACCGGTTAAGCTAAATCAATACGCCGGCGAGTGAAAGGGTGTCAAATTAAGAAAACGCTGTTTCACCACAGACCTTGACTGCAGTTCCATCACTTTCTGAGACACGCCCACACACGATGAAAACAAACTCTGTGCGCAAACATGCGAGCTCACACCTCACACCTGACAGAAACAAGAGAGGGAGATTTCCATGGAAATGTAATTTGCATTATTTCCACTTCTACGGCGCAGGTCGTTACACGTAAAGGGGAAAGGGCTATAAATGACCAACTGAGCTGCAGATAAAGCATGACGCTTGATCCAGAGAGCTAACAGCGGGGTGGCAGTCGAGCTCTGTGACTGCAGTCACAGACGGCAAAGCAGTTCAACCTTCAACTCAACTTACAAACTGAAAACATTTTTGTGCATTTTCTTGAGCGAACGGAAACTGAACGACAGCCAGAGGTGGTAGATCACACATCCTACAACGTCACTGATACTGAGCCTTAACAGTAAAGTTGCTGTCTTGGAGCGAACGCTGTGCCTGAATCACCGGTTTGATGTAGCGCTGCGTTCCCCCCAGAGCAACATCAGTAATCAGGGGTCATGTTCCCCACTCCACATCTGTTCTGATGCTGAACTCTGCAGCCGCTCTGCAGAGGGGCCAATGGGGACCCGGTAATGAGAACCACAGATCCTTGCATCTTCTCCAGCACCGTGTTCTTTTATGAGCCTTGACACAAGGACAAGTTGTAAAGAAATCTACATGCATGTGGCCTTTTCCCATACCAACACATGACAAGCTGACAAAGGGTCAATGGACGCCTTGAGGAGAATGTCATCTGTTTCACCGCTCAGATTGTGCACTGTGCCCTGGCACCGATCCAGTCCTGCACAGATCGTGATATAAAAAAGGGTTCAAACTGCATAACAAGCTAATTTTCTTTGGCTAGAATTTCCTAAGAGTTTAAATCAACACTGAAGACAAATCACAAAGAGGAACGTCTTGGCCCGCGCTCTGGCCCGTCTGGAATTATTTAATCATTCAAATTTCAATCAGACTTTCATTTTCATCTTCCAATCATATCAAGTGCTACATGTACTTATACTGTATGTTTAATGACCGCGCTGGGAGAAGTCCTCGCTGTGAGAGAGAAGGCATGCGGTGGGGCAGGAAATGTCCAGCGCGAGCACTTCCTGCCTGACAATGCAGCCTTCTTCAGTGAGTTAAGCAATTCATCGACAACCACTTTTGAACATGCCTGCGAGATCACATTAGGGCTGACCCTGACTAACCTCTGCCCAAATATATCCACAAACAATCCCTACAAACGCACACTCACACACACGCGCATGTATGTTTTCCCACAAAATAATATCTAATTGCTCAGATTTATACGAGCGACTAGGGAGGGAATGAGTCAACATGTTGTCTTGATAAGCTGGAGGCTGTTTCTTCAGGGTGGACAGTCCAGCAACCGGTGTCATTTCAGAAATGACAAGGATGGGAAGTTAAAAATGCCATAAGTTGCCAGATATAAAAAGTGCGTCACCGCTTCGTGCTGGACACACTTAAAGAGATCTATCACATGTCTGTTATTTGTAGAAAGCAGTCTATGTCAACAGTGCTCGAAAAGCATACGGCACATGACGCGCTCGTATTATGCTCCAGAAATTGCGCGCGTCTGTGTGTTTTTGTCAACGTCAAAATCTTTGGACGGAGTATAATGCAATGATTCCCCCAATCCCAAACTGGTCAAAAGTGAAACAATGCAGTGAGAGAGCAAACAGTGTGCCAAGTTTATCCTAGATTTAACCCAGACGTTTGAACGAGGGAGCAGAATAAACGTGGCGACCGGTACTCACAGAAACAGCCATGACGGACGTGGAAGTGGATAGCCCACACCGGACTTTTTTCTCACTCTCTTTTGTGAATGACTGGTGTATTAGAAACAGCATGCAGCTGCGTTCCCCAGCAGATATTACTTTCAGGTACTCGACTACGTCCACCCGTTTTTTGGGAAGCTTTGTGAAATCTAAAATTCTTGTCCTTTTTTGGTCAATGTGATGGCAGAATACCTCCATACCGTACCTCAATAATACATTCCATGACTGCAGTTTATTGCTATGTGTGTACTTTGGCATCATCCGGTATCCCAGGCCCCAAACTGCTAACTTGTTATTACAGGGTCGCCACTAAAGGTCACTCGAGGTGCCACTGAAACAACTGCAGTCACTGACATTATTCATGGGCCAAACACACAGTGTCAGCTACACAAAAAACAAAACAAAAAAACAGATACATCATGGTTATTCTGAAGCTGAAGCTCCTCCAGCACTATTACTAACATGAAAAAGTTTTTTTTTCTTTTTTTTCAAATAAATATATGTATATTTTCACTATATACAAAATAAACTGCAACAAAGACTCAGGGCTGCATGTAGGAGAACATTTACCGGAGAGACAGAAAACTAACACTTTAATCACTTATGTTTCTGCATGTTTTTTTTTCCTATCCTGGCAACAATTTCTAATCTATTTAAAATATTTAATCACAGCAGTGTTGAGGACACCTGTCTCTAACTTTAATAGTACATTTAAAAAAAGTGACTCAGAATTTATTTTAGTTTTACACACAATATAGAATCAGAATAATAATTCTGAGTGTTATATGAATATTAGTTATGAGTGCAATAATAATTTAATTATGATACTATAATCAAATGCAAGGGCACAATAAATCTGAACTCATACAAACTCATATACAACAATACAAGAATATATTTAAGATTTCTTTTCTGGTTGAGTAAACACTTTCTGTCCTGACTCATTCTCGAGCTGTAGACTTTTTTTTTTTTGTTGCCATGTCTTATTGCAGAACTGCTGACTGTCCCCCCCGCGACAGATCAACTGAGAACCGAGATGGGATTCGTAACCGCGCTCTGTGTCTTATTTAAAAAGTACGTACAGGCACAATTACTTCCTTCATTCAGTCCATCCAACTGAGCCCCCCAACTTTCCCGTTCAGCTATTAATCAGTCATTCATAAACTTCGGCATTCATATAGATAAATAACGTATACGCATGCAGCCCCAGTAGAAATAATTCATCCCAGATAAGCACATGTTTTGCGTTCTGCTGCACAGTTACTGGAAGTCAGCGCGGTTTCTACTTTTTGGTCAATTTCAGCTGTTTTATTATTATTATTTTTTTCTTTTACACGCTGGAAGTGCTAATAAAAAAAGACCTACTTGCGCCCAGGAAACAGTCCGTTAACCTTCTGAAACAGCTTGTTGAAGACGGACCATCTTCCATGTCGGATTGTGAGCGCAAAAGGAGAGAGGAGCCACGGGGAAAAGTGCGCCTCTGCAGCTGCAACTTGGTGCGTCTGGACGAAAACCAAAACTACTCCAGGACGCGTCGAGGTGATGGTGTCCTCAATGCTTGCGGCTGTGCACGGTTTAGGAAGGGTAAGGAGTGCGCTGTGCTGCCACCCCCCCTCCTCCACCAGCGCTATGACCCAGCACCGCTGGCCGAGGTGTAGCTACGATCGGTCCGCCTCCTCGGCGTGGTGGCTCCGCTGTGGATGTGCAGCAGCAGCAGACTGAGGGAGCGCAGACGTCGACGCATAGACACAGAGAAATGGGAGTAAACGCGATCACACACACACACACACACACACACACACACACACACACACACACACACTGAGAGACGAGAGCGCGCCACTGTCAATTCATGCACAGTTATCCTTTTTGTGTTTTCAAAATAAAAGCCCAGATGCAGAGTGCTGCAGGGATTTCCATCGTGAAAGATGTTTGAATAAACCCAGAAGGGTTTAATTCGGGTTTTATTTAGTATAAATATAATTAACTATTTAATTAAATTAAAATATATTTATCAGGAATGAAATTTCAACGTTCAGGTCTGTGTACATTTAGGCATATTTGGAATATGAGATAATCCTGCAACCTTTCAAAACGACCCCAATCACAATCGCAGAGCACAGTGTGTTATTATCCGAAAAAGAAAAAAAAAAGTCGTTATCAGTTTGTCCAATGAGTATTCGCGCTGAACCCTTTTTCCACGACTTATTAATTTGAAGGGTCACCCATACGTGTTTCCGGTATCTTCTGCGCAATTGACGTGTCTGGGAATCTTGACGCTGCTGAACTGCTGTTCCTGTTCCTGAATTTGGCTGCGTAAAAGGGGCCGAACCACATGCCCAGCGCTCTCCAGGGACACGCTGCTGTTTCCTGATCCACGACTCCGTGGTCAAGGAGGAGACGGCGACAACCTCCAAATTTACAGCATGGCAGGACAAAGCCATGGAGCGCTTACATACTGACTGAAAGGGGCGCAGCGTAGTGAGATCGCGGCTCTGCGCATCTTGCCCCGTCACCGAGGTGCCATTTAGCAAGGCACTGAAATCCTCCCCGCTCTCCAAGTCTTGAGGATTCTGACCTCTGACCTCACCAGCAGCGAGACAACACACAAGCATCAGTCTGCCGACTTACATCAGGTTTTAGTTTTAACAAACCATTTTTTTGTATGAATGCCTTATATCCAGAAAGCACCTCAATTCTGATCAGCATCCCACATCAGCCGGAGGAACGGGAAACACAAATAGAGCAAAGCAAACGCTCCATCTAAAAAAAAAAAATGTATGTCAAATATTTAAGAACACACATGGTGCGTGAGAAGAAAAGCTTAGTACCGAAAACAAAATCAAACCTTGATCATGCCCAGGTCTAATTTATTGATCCAGCCTGAGATCTTCCACAAGGTTCTTTAGTTTGTAATGAATTCTGTTTTGTGTCTTTGGGTGAATCACTGTTGATATTCCGGCTCCCAACTTCAAATATCTGCACAGACTTGCATTTACTAAAGCAGTGTATTCAATTGATTTATTTCACCAGGCTAACTCAGTTGTACATTTGCATAAATTATAATTGTAGATATCGCCTTGAATTTGCACAGTAAAATAAATCAATGTAACACGTTCCTTTATAGTGAAGGCCTAACTCTGCAAATCTCTGCAAGGGCTGCACATCTGCAGAGCCACTGAAATATTTAGACACACTCACCACAGTCCTGGAATGGAGTTATAATCCTATAATAATAATGACTGATCCCATAGTGAGAGTAATAAAAATTATCAAATTAACCTCAAAATCAGGTCGATACAATCTGGTGAAAAAAAAAAAGAAGAGAGAGAGCGAAATGGAGGTTCAGTACACAAGATAATTGTGAATAATGATTTGGCTATGAGGTAAAAATTAGAAATTGGCACAATTAAGACATTAAACCACAGAATAACATCTAAAATTATATAAATAAAATAAACACTGCTAGATCTTCAGCTTTGAGTTTGCTCTGACGGCTTTAAGGCCCCGCTCGGTTTCTGTTAACTATACAACTTTTGCCCTAAAGCTAGCCGAGGAATGCGCCACCGCTTGTGTTTAGATTTCCACTAATAACATCCATGTAGGAAGGAGACACATAACTCATTTGCAGGGCACCGTTAGAGCAAAACAATCCTGACATGGAACTAAATTTGCGCCACAAATTGACAAACTACCCATTCTTTAACGCATCAGCGTCAACAGTGATGCAACATGTGACGCAAATTATTAATGCTTTCAGCTGCTTAATCTGGGCCCGTTTCCGTGTGAGTGGTGGAGACGAGGACGCCGCATCAAGCCCCAAATGAAGTGGGCCTCCTATCTCCACAACCTTTTGCGGATGTGTGCCCGTGCTATCAGCGCTCAGAGCACCTAAACAGCTTTGACTCCGCAACATGATACAGCATAAAGTGTGCCGGGCTCCCACACGGCCACAGTGTTACATGCTGATCATATCGAGAGAGAGAGAGAGACGGAGAGGTGTGGGAGCTGTGGCAGGTTACGTCAGCATGCGCGCTATCAATCACTGGCATTCCTACACTCTGGAGCAGCTGGTCCATTCAGAGGTCACGTATAACATAATGGATTCTCTCTGACACATTCGCTCGCTTTTTTCCTCCACTTTAGCCTCACGAGACGAGCCTTTAAAACGCAGAGGCATCGGCTCGTCTCTGTTTGATTCGACGACTCTTTTTGAGAGGACGCAAATGGCATCCCTGCGTTTAAAATGCTGGTCTGATATGCTGTGAAATTTTTTGTAGGTAGAATGCAGGTGGTGCCGGAGACGGAGCCGTAAAATCAAACACTGAGAGAGGTTTTATTCTGAATAACACGCCATGTTAAACAAAGGAGGGTCAAAAGCAGTATGCCAATAAACAAAAGTCAAATGATGAGAAGAACATCTGAGCTGCTGAAACTCTGCGAGCTCTGTTGGCTCCTTCAGGGATCACCCCCGTGCATCCTCTTCAAGCACGGAAATTTAGATAGAAAACAAATGCTCGGAAATGTTCCCCCTGCAAAGTTCATGACTGGAGGTTTATGATCTTGCGCGAGATGGTTATGGATGGAGAACTTATAAAGGAGGCAGTAGATCACAAGGGATGCCACAACTCTGTCTATGACCCGCTGGTGAACCCCTGTCATCCGCAGCTCTCCAAAGTGGCAGAGCAACTATTTTTATGCTTGATGAATTATTACACGGCAGGAAGCAACTGACCAGCTTGACCTGTCAAAGCACACTCACGCTTCAACAGTGTTTAGATTAGTCTAATTGACACGAAATAAACAATCTCAGCGAAGTTACCTAAAGACACGGTCGCAAGCCAACGGGAGACAGGGAGTTGGATTCTGTTTTAATGCGTGCACACGGGAGACCCACGCACTGACCTGGAAAAAGACACAAAAGGCAAATCTGCATCTGTCAGATGTTTCTAACACTATTTTAAGTGCACAAAGTGATCTGCATTTTGTTAGGGACACGCTGCCAGTTGCCAGGGAGCCGCCTGGCATCTCTGCTGAGAAGGAGAAGGACTAGTTTACCCAATCCCCACTTTGACCCTGACATTTTCAGATTTTGCCCCATGATTTTTTTGTAATAATATTCCAACCACAGCATGGAAATATGCTACATGGCTGTTATGTTGATGTCAACAGGTTTTTACGACAGGGGTTCGTTTAAGCGAAGGTAACACTATGACACTGAAAAATCAACCTACACTGGTAAAAATATCTGGCTTCAGTTTTATTGTATAATGAATACACAATCAGTATAACATTGCTATAGGGAATGTTTTTTTTTTTTACTATGTTAAACCTGTAAAAATATAAATTTACTGTAGTTTATTTACTGTTTCCCTCAAGGCTTTTCATTTTCCCAATCTCCAAATTTATTCAAGGAAAATATGTATAATTCTCAAATTTTCTAAACTAATCTTATTATTGAATAAACTAATCAGCTAGTAGTAGTAGCAATAGTTGCTCTTCTATCGCTGCTGACAGAGCATACTGTATTTCCATTTCCATTTAAACACAGACATAAAATGTGGAACTTAAAATATGAGGTTGCACCGATGATCTTATAAAACACAGAAACTCATAGTAGCGAAAGGATGACATGGATTTAAAAGGTAAATCTGTTTTTATTAATTTGGTTACGAACTATAATTAATTAATTCAGCACACAGACCCCCACCTCCCCCTCCCAAAAAGGTCCCCTCAGTCTCTCCCCAGCTTGATCTGTATCAATTTGGACAGGGAGTGCTCACTCTTTTCCTCTGTCAACATCGCCCTGCCATCAAATCTCAGATCCATCTGCGAGTGTGTGTTACAGAACAAGAATTATGGAAATCAAAAAGGTGATGATGAAAGAAGCTGTAATCTGATCCATCTTAATGAGCGATGCGTGTGTCACATGCTGAAGGTTCCTATGGCTGCTGGCTTTACTATTGTCCGCTGGGGGATCAACAGCTGAGTGAAGAGTGAGTGGTCGGCAGCCATGCTTAACTGTTCTCCCCTCTCGGCTGTTTTTAGCAAACATCCTCCTGATGACTACGGCCTGTCTCCCAACATGAGAGCTGCACATCTTCAGACATGTGTGTTCTTGCTCTCACACACACGGCGTTACCCCCTACCCCACATTACAGCCCTCATCCACTTAAGCACATTTCTGATTCAAGGCACTGTACAAGCTTTTTGCACGCTGCACTCACACCGCACACACACACACACACACACACCGCACACACACGCCCCAGATGCAAGTGAAACATTTACAGATCACATGCAAGCACACGCAAACATGAACACACACGCAGGAGCATACTTACATCTACGCACAGGCGCACACACACACACACACACACACACACACACATCACATGCGGCAGAAACACACCACAGAGACTCCCAGTCCCCTCCCCCCAACTGAATAGTCTGTTCTGACAATCCACAGGACAGCCGGAGCATTGACGTCAGAGGCAGGCCCATGAAAATACAGGGTCCCTGGGGGGCTGAGGGAGTTATGCACATCTTCACAGCTTGGCTCGCAACTAGTTCAACAACCAAAGAGCATATTACTGCCTCTGTTTACTCTCATTTGTCAGAAAAAGCAATAATAAAAAAAAAAAAAAAAAAAAGGTCCACATTTACACAAAGCCCTGGCATTCACAAATTTGCATGCGACTGCAATGCGGCTCATCTCGAACGTGACGTCAATGGACGTCATTGCACTGGGATCCATTAGGACAAATGTGAGATAGGTGCATAATTTAGGTTAATGGAAATACAAATCACAGCGCACCATTACCTGCACTCTGTCGTCTTAATCACCGCCATTTTGAATAACTGCTGTCAGACTGTAGTATATTAGACGTACCCAGAGGGAAGGTTTGTTGCTCGCTCAGACATCCTCACAGTCCCCGGAGAAAAGATGACATCTTTGTTTATCGCTCAATGTTCTGAAAGTCGTTCTGTTTTTTTTTTTTGTTGTTTTTTTTCGCCCCCCTTCTTCTTCTAAGATATCATTAGGGCATCACAGCCATTAATCTCACTGTTCTCTCTCTTTCTCCTCCTCTCACCTTTTCTGAGGTTGTCATGGACATAGTTACTGTTTGCCTGTCTGCAACCAAATACAGCGCGTGTGTTGCTAAGTGTGTGCTTGTTAAAACAAAAAGGATTCGACTCAGATAAAAAAAAAAAAAAAAAAACTCTACGTAAACATGCTCTTTCTAAAATTAGTGATTAAGTGCAGAATCAACATGTACCTGTATGTGTGTGTGTATGGGCGCAGTGTGTTAAGATATCAGTAAAGCAAGGCGGCAGAGGATAAATGTTAAAAAATATACAAATACAATTTGAATACGAATACAACCATAAATATTATTCGATACAATATATTTGAATATTTATTCAAATGTTTTATTTAAATTCAACTCAATTTCTTCTGAAAACATGATTGTGCCTATCATGTTTGCCATTTAGCAGTTAAACAATACTTAAGATCATTAGCTAAATCCAAACGTTAGCCCATTGCCAAAAACAAAACACACCAAGCAACTAAGAACAAAATGGAGAATGTACGGGGCCTGCAGCCTGACTGCATGTATACATGTCATGGATGTAATACCATAATTTTCCTTTGGCTTTTGCACATGGCCATCCAGTGTGTAGGACATTGAACACAATTTTTATATTAAGTGAAATAATTTAGGTCTAATTACCAGCACCTGTCTGTATAGGTGCATCTAACCTCTCCTCAACCCTTTGGCTCAGTTTTCAAACCCTGCCACCTCCTTTACATTTTCATTCATTTGCCTCAATCTCACTCCCCAGTTTCCTGTATCGATGGGCCACGCACAGTCGTTTCCACATCACTCATCAGGTCATCTCCACGACCCCTTCATCCCTTCCCCTCAAAACCATTCATTCATTCCGTTCCGTCTCCTACCTTTCCCTCCCCTTTAACCTGATCGAATAAAACTATTCATACAACAATGCGTGGTCTTGTTAGTGAAAGTCGTGTTTTTCTTTATTGCGTAATCACCTTGAAATATGAATGAATGTGTCACGTCTGTGTTAGGAGCTGGTCCTCTTTCACTATTTCACACTCATCCTCTCAATTGGTGAAAAGCCTGGATATCCGTCAATTTAAATCATGACTATCTTTGGTCATGAATCTTTGTTGCGTGGGGTGTATGTCAACAACCACTGTTCTGGTTTGTCTTTCTAGACTACAGTAGGGATCAGTGAGCCCCATATAGAAAGTGAATGTAGCAGGTGGCTTATTCGTGTTAATCTCTAGTTTCAAAAAGGAAGGACTTTCTCTGTTTCTGTTTAACCAGATGAACCGAAACTCGTTTTTGATGGTTTACACGTTGGTGCAATGGATTTGAATCTGGATCTAGCGAGCTCCAAAAGTACACTTTGAAGAGCCAGGTACTTATGGCTGATCGCGCCACCTCCTTCCAGTGCTGCAGTGGACCTACATGAGAAATAGAGCAATAAAACCTGCTCTGTAGCTGCAGATGAATCAGGGTAAAGTCTGCACTGCGAGGAACATGAGGCTTAGCAGCAGTGCTGAAGCTCCATCTACTCCGGTCTGAGCTTAACACTGGAGCAACGACACAGTGAATTTGTATTCATTAGCAGAAGATACAGTACGTGGAGTAACTGTATCTTGGAAAGCTTCTTTCCTTTCATGGTGACAGGAAATTAAGAGTCAAGTGCAACGGAACTATTAAAGACAGGGGATTTTTGTCAATGCTGTGGCACAAATGGATGCACTAAATTGATAACACAGCAAAGATTACACACTCTGTCCCAAAAGGCGAGTGTCCACTAATATAACTTGATTCTTGAGCTGCCTGCAATCCCCCCTGAAAAGAGGCGCAATTCTGGCTTCTCAACAGGAAACAGGCTTTGGCTTTTATGGACTCATTGATATTAACCAAAGAAGACGAATGCCCTAATTTTCGTTTAGTGTGCACTTGATAAAAGACAGTCCTGCTCCTTCCATTATAGCTGCAATATACATGAGATTCGTCTGTCTGCTGTGCTTCATTGCCAGATGTCTTTGAGATGTGTTTCTCAAATGACAGTGCAGTCCACATGGGAGCATGAAGACTGGACGCTGGGGTCGTCAAACTGGAAGATGACGCTACCCTCTACCAGACTATGGTCTTAAATAAATTTACAGTGGGAAAATGATTGGGCAGACAAATCAGATCATGCAACCCATTTGGGCGCAGGCCAAATACTATTGAGGTTAGACACGGTTTCATTAGCCCCACCACCACAGTGTACATTTTGCACAGTTAATGGTAAATTGATATTCTTGAACAGCCACAAGGTGACGTTAAGACATTCTTTTTGTATTCTCCAGCTTTAATACAACACAATGCTTCACTTGTAAAGTTCCCCTGAATGACCAAGTAAGCCGGTGTTCCACATCAAACTTAACTCGGTTTGAAATAATTTTGGTACTCCATCAAGCGTTTTTGCACAGCCCCAGTAGTAGTAGTAGACAGTCGTCAATACAAACATAATCTCTAGTATATGAATCTGGACAATAAAGGTGAACGATCTTTGTTCTCTCTCTGCTCGATAGAGTCTTGCCGGTGGGTCTCGTGCTCACCAAAGCAATATTTAAGATCCCAAACAAAAGGAAAACAGCAACATGCCAAAGTGGAAAATGGATAGTTAGACAATCTGAGAGGTTTTTGACAGAGCTGGAATATGGCCAGACCACTCTTGATCCACAGGGGAAATTAATTGGTCATAGTAGCTTAGTTGTTACAAAAAGATGAGCTGTTGTGGATGGATGGATAGAGTTTGGCATAAAAGAAGTTGTGTAGCGTTCACTATTAGAGTGGAGCTGAATCAGTCCGTTGGAGAATGAGCCCCTCTGACCCTCTAGTGTTTGATGTAGCGGATGGGATGGATTGTCCATAATGGAGAGCAATTTGTCCAGTGTCCCTGACTGAGGCAAATGTCTCCAACTCCCTAACAATCACATGTCCAGCCTTTCGGATCAATTTGTTGATCCTACTGATGTTTTTTTGCTGGTACTACTCCTCCAATAAACAACAGCAAAGTACAGGGTACTCACTACAACAGACTCACTAGAAAGACTCTAGTAACTCACTGCACGCATTGAAAGACCACTACAGCCGGGCATGAGTAATGTTAATGTATAAACCAAAGAAGAAGTTGAAATAAAAATTATTTAAGCCATAGGTCTTCAACAGGGGGGTCCACAGAGGTACTGCAGGGGGGTCTTTGGTTGATTAGACATTTTTTATATGTTCTTTTAATTTCTCCTCCACAAATTAAAATTTCTTTAAATGCACATTAACATGAATTCAACATATTTTGGTTATATGGATAGATGGAGGCAGACAACGTTATCTTTCAGTCAGCACTTCACTCATTCAGTGATACAGGAGCTGCCTCAACCACACTAGACCTGCCAATCACGAGGCTGCATGTTACACGCTGACTCTGTCATGTTTACAGCCATTGGCCGAGAGCCTATTCAGTCCCCAGGTGAAACATACCTGACATGTTTATGCCAGGTATGTTTATGTTTACAGCGGTTGCATGGCCACCCTACTATTGCACGTTAGAAATAAAAGAAATTAATATTTGAAACTGTTTTTATTTGAACAGCTTGATACTGAATCCAAAATGATAATGTATATTTATAAATAGCACTAGGCCGAGTTTAATATAGAACACACATATTAGGTAGGGGGTCAATAATTAATCTCGAATCAGTTTGGGGGTCCTTGGCCTGGAAAACGTTTTAGACCCCTGATTTAAGCTGTGACATGCAATTATAAGCGAACTGTTCAAACCCCCCTCCCTAACAGGGAAGTATAGAAAAAATATAGCTCTTAATAATTGCATAATGACTGAATGTATTACTACTGTGATGATCAGTGCATCAGTACAAAGTACAAAGACCTCTCTATCCTTTATTTATTTATTTAAATTTCATGCCAGTTTTAATAGAATGATTCAAGCCCCACACATAACATTTCCCAGTTACCTACACAGAGGTCAGAGGTCCGGCACCCATCAGCTTCCAGGGGTGCCGACCTACGTCCTGCCTTCAGGTTGAATCAGTACAACCTTGAGGCAAAAAAAAAAAAAAAAAAAAAAAATATCAGAGAACATCCAAAAATTAGTGACGCAGGTTTTGAAAGGCAGCACTCTGAGCAGCAGACCGTACGCTGCCTGCAAAAATGAAGCTTTCGTAAATTCAGAGCACTGCCAGGATTCCTCTGCGTAAATTCAGAGTGTCTCACACACACACACACGCACACACACAGTTGGAAGACACCGTGAGCAGATCTCTCAAATATACAACAGCGGTCAAATGTTATAACGCGTTTGTATAACAATGTAGAAATATGGTCCAACTTTTAATTCACTACTATATGTACAAATTGAAGACAGACTAAAACAAAGATAATGCACCATGTTTCCTTTTCCCTCGTTTACATTTTCCACATTTGAATCTTGTTTTAGTTGGATTATGGTTTGTGTTTTTTGTAACTGTAACTGTAAATCTGACAGATTTAATTATTTTTTCGTCCAAATGTGAAAAAAAAAAAAAAATGAACCTTGAACAAAAAGCAGCCCGTAGTAAATACATACAATTCTGTTTATTTAAGGCTCACTACATAATCACACGGTGCAGTTGGGGGAGAAAACGTAATGGGGTGTTCCATGATGAATGCAATTCACTGCACATTTCAACAGTTTTAATGCAGCAGTTGAGTGAAACAGTGGAAGCCGTCTCCTGCGTTTGTGCCCCACGCTGACAAATTTAATGTGACCGTATAACACCTCTAATGCTCTCAGCAGCTCTCTTTGATTCAGACCTCGCATTGTACAATTAAATTCAAAAGCAAGGAGGATTAAGGTGGATGATATAGCAAGAAATAAATAAGAGAAACGTCGACAGGGTTCCCACCAATGTTCAAGAGGAAATAAGAGAAAGTGCGTTCGGGTGGGGGGGGGGGGGGGCTTACAACGGACAGGTGGTGGGGATATGTGATGTGGAGCTGTGTGTGGAGCGCTGCAGTGGAGAGAGCTGCAGAAGGCACATGAATCAAAAAAAAAAAAAAAAATTTAAATGGGTGAAAAAAAAACGTGATGAAAGAAGTGTGCACGAGTGGTGGTGGTTGAGTGGGGAGTGGGTGGGTGAGGGAGGGGGGCGGTGAGAGGTGGTGGTGGTGGTGGTGGCGGTGGGGGGGGGGTGCATGTGCGTCAGAGCTGGAGCCAATGAAGTCAGAGATGGGGCAGGCTAGAGCTGGAGACGCTGTTACTGCCACTCACAGCTCCCGCTTGGGCCTCATGTCCTCTACGTCACAGAGCTGGCACAAATTATGCCTGCTTGAACGTTTGTCACACACACACACACACACACACACAGTAAAATGTAATTTATGTGCACATGTCCTGCACGGTTCAATGACATTTAAATTACCGCACCAGCAGACATGTATTGTATTCCATTCAAATACGAATTAAAAGATATATATGTACACATACATACATATATATATTTTTTTACATTTACTTATAAGCTGCAAGAGTTTTCCATACATTATTCTTTGCACATTACGTAACACGTCAAGCTGTTCGACATCAAGCTTATGTTTATGTATTTAAGTAAATGCAGCACGTAGCCTGGTAGCTCTCCCAGAACCAAATGTCTTTCTTGTGTCTGTCTCAAAAAGGGGTATTGCTAATAGCACCTAAGGTCCAGGATTATATCATATATATTATATTAATGCCGTATTATCATCTTCAAATGCAATCTGAAGTGTAATTGATTCATTTGGCATTTTTAAAAAATGCACACCAGAAAGTGTAGCAAACAAAAAAGAGCCTAATTAATTGGACAGAGGTAGAAATGAATGAAACGTTATATATACTATATATTTTTTATGAATCATATTTACACACACACACACTTGTGCACATGCAAATCCTGGTTATTTGGATTAGCGGGCAGTGTTTGTTGGCACCACTTTTGACCCAGATTATCGCATCTGTAATTCTAGAGGATGATTAGGATGATGAGCATGTGGTCAGAGGTCTGTGTGTATGTGTGTGTGTGTGTGTGTGTGTGTGTGTGTGTGTGTGTGTGTGTGTGTGTGTGTGTGTGTGTGTGTGTGTGTGTTGAGGGGGGGGTTGGGGGGCACACACAAAACAAAACAAACAGTGCTTGTTGGCTCTGCTGACGTCACCCAGCCCGTGTAAAACGCTTCACTGTGCAATCCTGTAAAACTGCGGGCAACGTGCAGCGTCTTCAGACTTGCACACGAGAGCAGACACACGGGATTATTATGTGTTGAGCATGCACAAAATAAAAAAATATTAATTCTATTGTTTCAGCTTCTGGCCCTTTTTTTTTTTTTTCCACAAGTGAAAAACACTGGCCCCCCCAGACGGATTTTTATTTTTTTTTAATCAATGTGTAGGCTACAACAGGATTCAGAGTTGGGCTTTTTGTGCTTGTGAGACTATTGCAACAACCAGAGCAGCAGCTGCAGCTCTGCTGGCGGGAGTCACATCCTATAGGTGATGACGCAAGCAGGAGACATGAGCCATGACCTCATCGGCTCACTATCAAACCATCACTCCGCTCTCTACCTCACACACACACACGCATACACACTCACTGATGAGTTACTACTGGCTTTCCAAAAGGCAAACACCCTCCCTAGAGCTATACGATGCCACAGCTCTGCTTGTTGAACACACATACGCTGACCTGCTAACAATGTCCCGGCCTTTTAACAAACAAACTCACAGTCGGATCATTACTTACAGCTGAGTGATGTCACACAGCCTATCAATGTGTGTCCTCGTGGCAGTGTGTGTGTGTGTGTGTGTGTGTGAGTGTGTGTGTAAAGCGAGGCGCTGCCGACTGACTGTTTGACTGTGCTCCTTGAGCAAGCATTAGACATATAGACGCACTGAGATGGAAAAAAAAATACCACACCTTACAGCATTTAGAAAATAATATATATTACATTTTTATTTGATTTTACATTTCATTATTGTATTTTTTCTGTGCTTTTATATCACAAAGAAGAGGAATTATTTTAACAAAAAATTAGTTAATGGCACAGCTAATTTCAATTAAATTATTTTAAATCTATTTCATTGTTTTGCAATATTCATTTTTGTTCAGTTCTGTCCAGCATCAACAGAAGCTATGTTGTAAAAAAACACAATGCGGTGCCTGCTGCAGGAATAAAAGTATAAAATAAAAAATGTGGCAGACCTTATTTTCTCTGTGATTTGTTTGAGTTGATATAAATCAATTTTGTGACTCAGGGAAAAAAAAACAACACAACAATACTTTAAAAAAAGAAAAGAATTTGGGCAGCGGCCGGTGGACAGGGTGGAGGGGGTGAGTGGTGACTCTGTGCCTACAGCCCTCATCAGAAACCAAACAAAGTCTGTATGAATCATAGGTGAGAAATATGGGTGCTGACGTACAGGCCTGTCAATCTCGCTGCAATGCAGACATGGAGCAGCCAGGCGTCAGGTCTGCCTGTTTACTGATAACACATGGACACAGTCCATTCATGAACCAAACATGTGTACACACTAGCCTCGTCCCTTCCTCACACCAGTACAATATTATTACTCGACTGCTCGAGGGATGTAATATTTTTTTCTTATTATCCAAAGTTATAATAATGAATCTTAACATAGTTCGCCACAGGAATTAAATTATGTGACACTGCGCCCTCTTTTGAAAATCTGCTAAATTTAGATTTTTTTTGTGAAAACTTTAAGCAGAAATCCAGGGAATAATAATAAATGTAATAAATGAAATTATTACAGTTGAAAATAATTCAGGGTTACTGGGTGTCTGCTTCATGGTTTCATGATGAATTTGTCTGTTGCCGCTCCCTTCACTTCATCTTTATATTTTAGCCCCATCTAGTGTCTGCCCGTCTGTGGACGCAGATGGAAGCATTAACTAGCTGTTGTAAAGAAAGGGGGAAAACTTGAATTAACTAGTTACCAAATAGTTATAAGAAGTTCTAATATTGTGAAACAGAGAAATTTGGGACTCTTTTTCCCTGTTTAAGTGCATCATAATGACCTGCAATACAAATTAAAACCACTAAGTGGTATGATTGCACAAGTTGAGCGTGTTCCAAGTCATCTGCAAAGCCTGACTAAAAGAAAAAACAAAAAAAACTAAAAGAAGAAGAAGAAGCGTGAAATAGAATATCTGTAAAGACGTGTGTGAGACTGGATGTGGCTCATACACTACGTGCTCCGTGGCGTCGCAGGATGGCACACGGCCCCGCGAGCCTCTGCTGCACTTCCACAGTCTTTCATCGCTGTGGGCACAAAGCCAAGCTAAAGAGACACACATGGTGAGCTGCTGGAAAGCCACACCGGTGTATGACGCTGAGGAGCCGCCTCGGTTTTAATCAGCGAGGACAAAACCATAAGATCCATAAGATCTGGAACTATTCTCTCAGCCGTTAGAATATAAGAAACTCTAAATGGCCTCTTCTGCCCTGTTCCTGCGGAGTGAAGTGGAGGCCATTTTGTAATGTTCCTCATGACGTATTGGTAATGAGGTGGGAGAGCCATCATTGTTACAGTGGAGTGGATATGTGGCAACGCACTGCTGTAACGGCTGTGAGGCAGGAAAATACACCGATCAGCCACAACATTAAAACCACCGACAGGAGAAGTAAATGGCATTAACCATTTACAATGAAACGTTTTGACCTGGCATTATACTTACTTAGTAGCACCTACCTAGACAAGACTAAGCACCCCCACCCCATAGCAAGGATCTGTGGGATGCACTGGAACAAGCGTGATCCACAGAATCCCCTCCTCTCAACCCATAGCACCAAAA
Organism: Mugil cephalus; assembly: GCF_022458985.1. NCBI lineage: Eukaryota > Metazoa > Chordata > Actinopteri > Mugiliformes > Mugilidae > Mugil > Mugil cephalus. The sequence continues at coordinate 10,184,715 of NC_061782.1, forward strand.
GACCCCCACTAACAACAACAGGGCGCCCTCAGAAGCCACAATATTAGGTGGTTTTAATGTTGTGGCTGATTGGCGATGTGCAACTTCTAATATGTTCGCTCTGACAACATCATATGTCAATGTTTAGTTTGAAAGTTGCTCCACTGCGCCCAGTGATGCAGCATTAAATTAGCCACACATTTGCACAGCAGAAGTCTGTTAACCAGCTGTGGTGGAGGTTGGTAGGTGAGGGGGGCCGGAGTGGGCACCCAGGAGTGGCACCGTAATTGACAAGTCCAGGCTGCACACCAAGAGGCAAGACAAAAAAAGCTTTGTGGTCCTGATATGAATCTCAATGCCCCTGTTCCTACACCTCCTCTCCTGGCCTCGCCGTTGATATCTGAGCGAACAAAAACGATCTCCATGAGAAAATACAAGCTCGAGCACTCAGAGGGGACAGTGAATGGGGCAGCGACAGCAACAGCGTCACGGTGACCGGTGCCGGTTTTCAGGTTCTGTTCAAGATGCACCTGTGTATTATGGCTTTGTTGCTTTTGTCTGCTTTTTTTTTTTTTTTTTTTTGTTTTTTTTCCAGTAGCGACTATTTAGTTAGAACCAACAATCTAAAAACGTTCAGCTCATTATAAGAAGGTGTTTGATCTGACTGAATAGTTTAGATAGGACAGATAAAATGAGTGTACTATTAAGTATATTAACATTCAGCCCCTTGCTTTGTAAGTTTGGGTGAGTCTCTGTATGTCACAGTTTTAAATGTGGCAATGACCAGTTTGCCATAGCTGAAGTTCAGAGGAAGGACTACAGTCGGTGATGACCCTAGGTTCTAGGGGGCCCTTGGCAAAGACATACTGTCCAAGCCGGTGCAAATGCCTGGTTTGCCCACTGATGGTGCAGGTTGGTGTTGGTAAATTATTTGGAGTCGGCTATGGAAATTAACATTTGCTTTATATAAATTATGGTTTATTGTTTGGAACTATGGAAACGTGGGACGTGGAAATATGTCTGTGTTTTTGTAACTATTTCTGAACACAAGCCTGGAACTTTCCAGAGTTAGTAGGCCATCTTTACACATGTCTGAAGGGAGTTTGTGGAATTACTCTCACTGCCAGAAGGGGGAGACATACGCCACAAGGTGACACTTTAAACTCTTACAGTAAATGTCAGAACTTGAGAAGGATGCTCCACGTATTTGACCTGTTATTCTCTCCGAATAAATATAGTGAAAACATTTCAATTTGGTTTACATTTGCTCAAACAGGGTGCCTGTATTAGTTGTATCAAAACTGCTTCAAAGCCTTCAGCACGGCAAAATCCTGAGTGGGAGGTGTTCAGTGGGTGTGTACCCCCTAAGTAGTCACAGATGCCAGGCACAGTTGGGGAAGGAAGCGCCCGACTCTCCTTCTGTGTTAGCCAAGGGAAACTCTCTTTTGGGCGCGGGCCCAAAAAGCTACAGAGCCAAAGACTGCGTTGCAAGCAGGTCACATCTTCGAAAGAAACAAACAGATACGCAGGTTTGTAGGGTACTGAACTAGAGTTTATACCGACTTAACAAAAGGGCCCATTCACTCAAGATGCAAAAACCTACTCCATACAAGGTAAGTGAACTATATTTCGGTGCCTAAAGTGATCATTGTGTGGACATGACAGTACAAACTGGTCACATCAGAACTACTTTCTGTTGTTTCAGACTGACACTCCTCATGATTTGTCTTTTATACACTGGAGATAGTTTCTAGAAAAGTTAATGGTCACTTGCCAGTTTATTAGGTACACTAAGAAAAACTGTCCAGCACTAAATCTTAACTTCATAAAGGTTATGGTATTCAACAATAAAAGGATTTAGTGCAGGACAATTACATCACAATGCATTTATTTTCAGTAGGGTACCAAATGTTTTGGTGAGTGAGCACATATACACATATTTTCCAGCTTGTGTCTGAAAACAAATAAATTATTTGTACATCTTTATAGAGATGTGTATTTTTCAAATCTGAACATAACAAATGCAGCTTCAAGACCTTATATATACTGTGTGATCATGAATGTTAAACTTGAATAATATTATGGAAACACCGCACAGTTCTGGTCCTTATGAATGCCATTTCCATTACTACAGTAATATTAATGCAGGCAGGCACGACTCTCTGCTTGAAGGTGATGCTGTTCTTGGCCTTGAACTTACAACTCCTGTGCCAGCATAATGGCAGCGGCACTGCGGATGGAGGCTTAAAAAAAAAGCCACCTCTTGAAAAGAAGGATTGCTTGAATTTTGGATTGAAGGATAATCTGAAGCGGTGATTTCAACTATGTGAGATGCTTTGTGAGATGCAAGGTAAACGAGTTCACAAGCACTTTGGGGAAAGTAAACCATCGCAATCACAAACAGATTTTCATTAAAACTGGCTTTTCTTTACCAGTGATCACATTCACATTCATGCATGCTAAATCTCTGTGATCATCCCCATGACTGGATTAAGACTTCAACAACCACATGCCACATGGTGTTTTAATCTCAAAAGGACTTGACCTGTAACAACAGTTTGTTACAGTTAGAGTGAGTAGTGGGCTTGTTTGGTATCTGCTAATAACACTCAGTGAAGGGCTGAGCCAGAGAGGCACCTAGTAAGATATCAAGTGGGCCAGACTAGTAACATAATAGCATGTGCATTTACAAAACATTTTATGCGCAACTTTGAATTTCTGAACAAAATAAGTGCAATTTCATTATCTCCTGGACACCAGTTAATTACATTTAAAAATTGCAGTTAAAGTCTTTGCAAATTCATGCCAAGGGCCGTAGTACACTCTCCAGTGGGCCGTATGTTTGACACACATGGTGTCACATCATCAAAGACTCTCATGTTAAGGCATTGTTTGTTTTTTACGTACTGAAGGCACTGAAAGAGGGCTTGCTCTTGTCATATATAACCTGCATTTTGCAGATGAAAGGGAATAAGTCAGGAATATGCTTGTTTTCAATGAGTAGGTAATTGATGATTTTCCTGATTTAAAAGGCAGATGAGTGTAAATGAGAAGCATTACTTCAAAACTGAGTTACGTGATTGCAGTTATTGGAGACTATAATTAGTGTACAGGGTGAACAGCTGAAATTAAATGTATGTACTGAGTCAGAACAGTTGTTGCACTGACATCCAAAGGTGCAGAACTGAAAAAAAAAATGGCAACTCATCTACTGACACTGAGAAAAGTCTAAAACTAAACTCACACACCATCATGGACGTAGTATTGCTACCTCAGTCCTGTCGTTCAATGTAACATTTGTTAATTTACTCATTTAAAAAAGATTGTCTTATCATTGCAACAGTTGTCCTCCCTAAGACAGCTCATCATTATGTAGGTGTGGCAGATGGGCGTGCATCTTTTCACTGCAACAACTCTTCCTTTTTGATACGAACATGCATAGCAGGATAGAGTAACACTGTCACCAGAGGAAGTGTTGAGTTGTTGGTGTATCTGGTGTACTTTAAGGCTAATTCAAGCCACATAACCCAAGAGTCAATCTTCCTTTGTGCAACAGGTCCCTGGCAGGAGGAGAACCAGGAAGTAAAGTGAAGAAGCTGAAAGTTGATCAATGACCCAAAGAGAGAAAAAATGACTCCTCCACTAATGATGCTGTAGTATTTTTGGAAATTTACATTTCAACATAAAGAATACATGGAGTTATTGCTCTCAGTGGGTGCTGCTGATGCCATATTTAGGAAAAATTAATATAGCTACTTCCCTTTATTTTCAAAGGACTGTCTTACGTCCATCCAGATGGAAGACAAAGTCATGATTTTGCAACCTGAACTCACACAATGCATGTCACTCTGGGCAACCGTGATACCTCATTTTGTAAATGAAAGTCCTCCCTGCAGCCAACCCTAACGTCGCAGAAAGATAACTCCACTCGGGACTGATGGGAGATTAGAAAAACTAATCCACATCAGCACAGACTGTTTTCTAGGGACGGAAATGCTTTCTTTGGTCGAGATTTCATTGCAACATGGACAGGCCACTGTAAAGCTTTGAAACTAAGTGGCAGACTGGGTGACTGTGCATGCGTATAGTGCGACAAGTCACACTGCCTTGGCAAGTCTTGTTCCCTTTGACTTTGACAATGAAACTGCTCAACAATATGGTGTTTAAAGCATGTCAGCCCCCGAATACATCACATAGCGGCACCCTGTAAACTTTCATTCTGCCATTTCTGACCGTAACTCCTACCTTGGTCGCTACTTCCTGCAGACGGAGATTCCTCGAAGTCCTGGTCATCAGGACTTTTCCGTTTCTTCGACATTTGCTGCTCCCTGTTCCGATGATGGATCTATCCACCGCTGAATCGATATCTGCTGATAATTTGAGACACCTTCAACCGGCAGGATATAAAACACATATAACAGTCTGGGGGAGGCGAGAGGAGAAATGCGAATAAATCTCAGTCCCATTCATTCAGATCCTTTCTCTAAATGTGCCGTTTCCAACGTGCTGTGTGCGCAAAGTTACCATGTGGTGACCAGCCAAGCATCTGGAGGAGCAGCGAGGCATGGAGCCGGTCAGCTCTTGATTCCTGCCGTGTCCAGTAAAGATGCGACTCCACGGACAATCCGGATCTTATTTCTTTTGACAAATGAGAAATATTCGCAGCAGAAGTGATTTGTCAATCACGTGTGTGGCGGATTACGCCTGAGCCCCGCACAGATGGAAATTACGCACTGACGGCAACTTGTTGATCCTCGTCTTTATGTAAAAGTGTTTTCGTCATTCCGGATGTGTTTCGAAAAAAAAAAAATCATTTCGGATTTTCAAAAATGTATAATGCGTTTTGCTTGTATGGTGCTCAGCGACGTCAGACTACGAGTCTAATCAGGAATGGATGACGCACAGCCGACACAACTCGAACTCTTGGGTATCTTCAAGAGTAAAGGCCAGTGTAAACGGAGATTATCTAGACGCACTCTGCCTGCTAAACTACACCAGACTATGTGTCCCTTTGGTAACATTTGAGCTGCACTCTTCTAAGTTGCGGGTAGAAAATGCTCTCCGGCAACATCTGTCAAGAAGGGGAGGATTCCCCTGGAGCGTAAAATTGGAGACAGTGTAGTAAAAAAGTGATGAAGGGGGAGTGCGCGGTACAGTACCTTCCCCTTTACAACACCATCAGTCCAGCGACGAGTAGAAAACACTCTGTTTGTCTGGGACACGTCTTGCGCAAAACCTCCTAATCCAAGAGCCAGAGTAACATAAATCGAACAAACGCGCATTGTGTCGTGAGCGACCGGTCTTGGACGAACAGGTTTGCTTTCACTTGAGCGCGCGGCAGCCACAGAGCAATTTGAGAATAAGCCTGTGAATAAGGCAGCAGGGGAGTCGTGGTATTACGATAGAAGAGGCAATGACGCCACCAGTCTGGCTTTTACAAATTGCTTGATGGCAGTTTTCGCCTCCGGTCGACTTTGCCCTCAATGCCAGAGAATGGAAAAAAAATAAATATATAAATAAATAATGAATAATGAATTGAATAAAACTGCCTAGACCTCCACGTCACGGATTAACAGTGAATTCAACTTTCACACATTCATTTTCCTTTCAGGATGGGTGCCTGACACCAGTTGAGCAAAAGCCCCCCCTCCGTCATTCTCTCATTCTCTGATTTATTTATGAACACCCCCGGGTCAGTGGATCAAGTTGCATTAACTACATCTGGTTTAGATTTCCAGCGCGGCACCTATACTGTTTCCCCACAGTGTGCACGCGTGGATGTCAGAGCGAAATTCTCTGGAAAATTATAAAAGATAGGCTTGTTGCAAAGACGTACACTTGCAATCATGCCACTGACGCTGGTATTTCGTGGTATTTTCTGAAAGTAAACACGCCTCTCTCTCTCTATCTCTCTCTCTCTCTATCTCACACTCACTCTCTCTCTCTCTTTCTACTCCCCCCTCCCATCCCTCATTCACTGCAGCTACTGACGTCAAGACATGCTTGCGTCAATGCTCCCTGCTTTGACAGAGAGCTTTTTTTTTCACTGGAACCATAATGGGATTATTAGGCTTAGAGAAATACCCTGTCTTCATGGCTATATATATGTATATATATATATATATGCATTTGTTTTATATATATATACTATATCTTTTGTGGCTTTTTATAATAAACAAGACATATAATTGAGACAACAAGAACATTGACATCTTGCGGAAAGAGCTGAGCAATTGCATATCATTCATAAATATGATGATGCTGCTTTTAATTTGATTATTAAATGTATTATTCAGTGTGTAAGACTTTATACCAGCATTAGGTAAAAATACCTGTCTAAGCACAAAAATGGGGAAAAAGGCCCATTTTGGGTTTTGCATCACTAGTTACAAGTTATTGACCTTCTAAGCACTGTCTTATATAACACTGCAATGCACTGTTTTAGATATCTATCTACTCAGGCTACACTGATTGTAACGATGAGACCATCTCAGCCGTTTAGATGGGCTGATATATTTGGAGTCATGAGCGAATCAGTCCGTTCGTCAGATTATATGTCTGTTCCTTCCTGTCAGTGTGTGGTTGCCGCTTGTGCGAGGAAGGGGAGGATGTCATGATGTCATGGTGTCCTTACACGCTGCCCTTGATCTTCTGGACCGAACGGGCTCTTGTGCCTCTTGGCTGACCTAGCTTCACTACAGTCACAATGCCCCTTTTTTTCACACTCTCCCAGCTCTCTGGATCCCTCTGTATGAAAATTCAAAAGCCACAGCCTTTGCAGATATTAACAAAGTGGAGTGCCCTCTGTAAGCTAATCTTTTTTGTTGCAAAACAAAAATTACACACAGAGAGCTTAATCATGCCGTTGAAAAATTAATATGACAGGGATTGTATGAGCTGGAACATCTGAAAATAACTATTTGATTCACTTAAACTACACTTTATCACCTCTACCAGGAGACCAGACAGGTTTGCAGAGTCACATCAGATCAAAAAGGTCAGCCTTCAACAACACGGTGCGTGAAAAACTTCAGCATGATGTCCTTCCTACGGCAGCTGAGACAAGGCAATAGTTAAGTTTATCTATTACTTTATTAATATAATATTTTGCATATTTATGTAGAATCAATCAGAAACATTATGGGTGGGAACCTGACTGAAAAAAAAAAAAAAAGGAACCATGGAGCAAATAGCAAAGAGTCAGATGAGACAACATCTCAGCATGTGATGATGGTCTGATCTGGTTCAGAGACTGTCGTGTCACGAATCAACAGTCCACACTGTGTGCAGAGCTGTATGCAAATCCTCAACTTCAACTCCGTTTGGTGGTAATGTAGTTCGACGGTGGCTAAGACAATTAACAAGATTTTGGTTAGAATGGTTCAATTGTGGAGAAGAAAGCTGGGATTATATGTACCCTGAAAGGAAGAGTGCCTGTGAGAATCTTAAACTGTGGCGTCTGACCTCTAAAGATCAAACCATAGGAGCTCCCCATGTGATATCTGGAGGCTATGATCCAACATGATGGAAGATCAGCTCCTACAGCCTGTTTGTGCATAAAGGCGATGAATAAAGTGATTCACTGTCTGCGAGAAGTAGAAAACAGAAATTAAAATTAATTTCTGTTTAGATGATAATTTCTTAGAATGATCCATTTTTCTATGGAAAACTCTGAAATACGCATCTGAGGTTTCAGTGGAACAACACAGGTCAAACACAGGCGTCTTGTTGTGCTGTGGCCTGGGGTCATTTTCATGTCATGCCTGCACTGACGTGACTTAATATATTTTTCTAACCTAATTAACAAAACACATGTCTGGGCTTGCAGTGTGACAGAGTGGTGCTGAAATGCTTAGGAGGAAGGAAGAGAGAGCAGCATTTCTGCACGTTTAACAAATAGTTTTTTAAATAAAAAAAAACACGAATCTTATGCGTCATTAACTAAAGACTCTCAGTAATGTGATCTACCTTAGGCACATTATGAATATTAAATGGTCGCAGAGATATGTTTCTGCTGAATGGCTGAATTACAGTGTATGGATGCAAAAAATCAAATCAGAGTCAAATGTGTGAAGAACATGTCTTACCCAACATGGGGATACTCAGTAATATGGAGGGCATTACGCTTCAAGAGGTTAAAGTATTTATAGGCTGACACACTTTCCTCACAGTGTTCTAGACACAGGAGATGAACATGTGTAACCAAGCAAGCGGTCCAGACGAGAGATTTGAATGGAAACAGGGTGTGAGAGCAGTTCTCTGGGATTTCTCACCCGGACGTCCACGTTCAGTGTATGCATCAGTCGGACCCCCTCCCTCAAAAGTGCGCAGATGTAATTCCTCACCCTGTGTGCAAAACAATCCCTTGACACTGCAGAAGGAGCATGCAGAGGAGCTGAGTTACCTGACATTTATCCTGCAATTTTGAAGTTAACATAAGTGATTTCAATACTATTCAAACGCAGTGATAACCGATGCTGAAAGGAAAAGTAAAAAATATTGAGCAGCTCCACTCAGTTGTTTGTTCTTGTATAGGACTTGAAATGCAAAACTGCACATTACATTTCTGCAAACCGCCTTAATTTAAAGGATTGCTTGGGTTTCTTTGTAAAAGTGTGATTCCATCCAATGGTCCATTGAGAAAAACAGTCATTCTAACTTGCAGGACACAGAAGTTAATCTGTAGCTGTGAGGATCGGATGTTTTAATGTCTTTACACAGATCAATACGAATGCGTTTTGTGACCAAAACCGATAAAACTCACAAACTAATCGACTGAGGCAGAGGTAGACTCCTGCTATCTCTTTTGTTCTCCAAGGTAAAATGACTGATTTTGTGAATGGGGACTGGTAGCTTTGAAGAGAGCATATAGTAGCAGAGCTCTGAATTTTGTTTGTGCCCGACACATCACTGCGTGGTGCTTCCCTGGGATTTCTCATTGTTGAACAGGTATGCCTATTCATTTCTAAAAAATAAGTAGGACACTGACTTGAATGGAATGATACTTAAACAAAAAGAAGTTTGTACAATGAACAGTAGAAGTTAAACATATTTAAATGCTGGATATACAATATATGTTTTTTTTTTTTAATGACACGGAAAATTGGATACCGTATGCATAGCAAGATTAGACATTACATACTCCTTTTCGTTTAATCCGAAACTCACATCACACATAACTATTTCAAACTGTCATACTGTGGTACAAAAAGCTTCCTCCATCTATTTACAGTACATAGACTTGGCACGTATTCTCATTTACATTATAAACAATTTTAAAAAACCACTTAGCATTTATCAGCTGCACAGATTTTTTGCATACCGATGTGGATGTCTTAGAGTATTTGCTTAATATAAGCAGTTTAAAACAGATTTTGGTTCACAAAAATTTAAATACATCATGGAAAAATAAACCAAAGGGGGAAAACTAGCCTATTCAATTTACTTGCCATGAAGATGGCAAGTCAGTCAAACAAAGCGATTGTTTTGGGGTCTTGAGGCTCATAAGCTACCTTTTGGTTTATTTTACCATGACAACCATAAATCTCCTTTAGCCTATAAAGGCCCTGCAGTGCATCGACAATACACCACAACTCTTTCTCTCTCCTTCCCTCAGCTTGCAGAGATGCTTCCTTCAAAGGGACGGAGGTGTAACTGGGGTCCAGGCTGAAGGCAGCCGACCGTGGGGCGAGCTGTCGTACTGAGCAGGGTCGTGCACGTCTGTGGCACTGCTGGTGTCATACATGGGAGAGCCAGAGGAGGGCACTGTGACCGAGTGTGACAGGCCTGGGTAGTGGCTGCCGGACCCTCGAAGAAACTGGGAGCTGAGGCAGTTGTTTATGCCCCCGTTCTGGGACACTGGAGTCAGGGGTGAGTTACTCACAGACCACAGGCTGGTGTACTGACTGTACGGATGGACGTAAAGTAGGTCAGTGCAAAGTGCAAAGCATTTATAAGCCAATATTTACAGAAAGGGTAGTAAAAAAATAAATGCATTTAAGAGCAAAAAAATATATAGAAGCTGGAACACAATTGACCAGAAAGGTTAAACATAAAAGTTGAACTTATTTCCACAAATATCTGATTTTTACAAAGTTCTACAAAGAGAGATATCATGTTTGTTGATCACAACGTGCACTTGTGATCCTTATTTCTCATAATGTTATACTCTCACTCTCAATATCTGTTATTTACACCAGGAAATCCCCAAACACGATCTAATTTAAGATTAGATGAAATAAATAAATAAATAAAGATGAACAACACAAACCTGGAGTTGGTGCCAGAGGTGGAGTTGTGTGCCATGGGCATCATGCTCGAATGTCCTGGCATCTGAAGGCTGGACCAGTTGTCATGGCTGGACAGCATTGACAGACAGGGTGACGAGTTATCAGAGTAACCAGCTGCAACACAAAGACAGGATCGAGAAAAACATATTAAATGACTGGTCAGAAATCCATTATGTCACTGATCTTGCTGTATTTTCTTCCTATTCCTGGATTTGCATGTCTTAGTCGAAGTGATTAATCTTACACATTCCTCGTCTCAAACTGAACCCTTTACAACTGTGTGGCTCCACTCACACAAAAGCCAGAGGAATGCAAAACATTCCCTGCTCAGCGACGTTTGTTTGAGTTTCTTGTTAATAGTTGGGGGTGGAAGTGAAGTGGTGTGTGGATGTATGAAGGTAAAGGCTAAAGGAGGACACTCACTGGGCGAGTTGGTGCGATGGGCGTACGGGCTGGTGTAAGGGGCAGAGCGGTGGTTCCTAAGGGTGGAGTAACGCTCACAGCCATGGGACGGCGAGAGGGAAATGGGACTCCCAAACTGACTGTGGGGACTGGCAGGAGGGCAGAGGGAGCCTGTGCCAGGAATAAACCAGCTACCTACTGGATCCAAGGAGGAAAAAAGATGTGATGGAACCAGATGAGCACCATTAATCTGAGAGGAAATTAGAAATAAATAGCATGAGTGTATACTTACACTGAGAGTAACCCGATTGTTGATTTTCATTGGCATCTTCCCTCAGGTCTTTACTGTCACTCCTGCAAGAATAAAGATTGGTTTATTTCAACTGGTCATATTGTTGGACTGATTAGTTTCACATCAGTTAATATACAGTAAATGTTGTGTTTAAAATAAAAACTCTGCATGCTCTCTTACCTCTCTTTTGCATCCAGAAAGGCTTTGGCAAAAGGATTGTACTTTATTTTCAGGGCTGTTATCTAAAATCCAAACATGAGAAAATAATTGGGGTTTCGCGTCAGTAAAAATCACATATGATGATATAAAAGGCGTGCGTAAAAGCTGTGCGTAAATTACGCACGTGTTTTACGCGCATACACAAAGCTTTGCTGGCATCAATTTGATTTGATTCAGTTTGAATCTTTTTATTATCATATTGAAGAAAAAATAATAATAAAGAAAAGAAAAGCGTGCCGACCTCTTCGTTTTGATAAGCTGTCACTGCGATGAACTGTGTTTCTGGAAAGGAATGGCTGGTGATCATCCTCCGTGGGCCTCCAACCCGGACTATATGGATTCGTGGCTCGTATTTATGTAGAGAATTTAACATTACCTACAAAATAAATAAATACTTGAAAGGTGGTAATTTCTTACGTTTGAATCATATTTACGCGAATCGTTGGATATGGTCAAAAATAGTACAGGTAAAGGAATAAAAGAAAAATGAATCAACATCCCCTCACCTGACCTCCTCCGTTGAGTTTATTTGTGAGTTTGACTTTACTAAAGGAGACGGGAGCTTTCATCCAGTGTGCCCCAAAGTTTGGAGAATCTGGATGGATGTACACACAGCTGGGAGTCTGGGGTTCGGGTTTGCCTCCAGGCACCCACTCCCCATTCACATATTTCCACCTGTGGTTGTCGGCCGAAGAGAAGTCTAACAAAAACGAATACATGGCGTTCGGGTCCAAACCAGACACGTTCACTTTCAGCACGGGAAACATGCGCCTAGAAGAAAAAACACGATATAATTAATCGTTATTTTCGTGTTGAATTTCAGAGCTGTACGGATAAATGAACCTGACTGCTTGTTTCTTGCTGCTGGTATGCATCAAGCTCACCTGCCATTCTTCGTGACTATCATTTCATTTATCAGATCCTTAAATTTTTGCCACAGCTCGCTCTCATCCAACGACACCTTCAGCTCCCTCTCCGTGGGGTCCCCCTTCTCGCTGCCGGCCTGCAGCTCACTCTCCACCGCACTGAGAAGATGATCCACCCGATACTGAACGGCCTTGCTGACACAGTCGCCAGCGCCTGTCGCCATCCTCTCCAGCAGTTCCAGGGTTGAATCGTTGCGAACACGGGGCTTATTGTGGAACCTAAATCTGCCCCTTCCCTTCCCTCTTCTCATGTATTCACAAAGACAACTTCACTCTCACGGTGCCACAGCGAGCTCACATGAATATATAGGCCGAAGAGGAGCTCCATCTCGGGATGGGTGTTTGGAGCAGAGATGGTTGGCTCGACTCCTCTTTGATCTTTGCGCGCTGGTCACAGATTGGCTGAGAGCTGCCATATCATTGAGGCTCACAGGATGACAGCGTTTTTGAATGAAGCAGTTTAAGCTCCTTTATTACATCAACCTGTAAATATTGACACTTAGATCAAAGCCACACCTGCAGAAACCAAGCCACTGTAGGCTGACTATGGCTGGTCCTTAGTCCCTCAAGGCTCACACTAAGGTCCTGTTTTGTTTCTCTTACTTCTTTAACTTCTTACTTCTTTTATGAGAAATAATGTCAGATTTAATGTTTATTTAAATACTGATATGTCGATGCAAATTTGGTAAGATTTTTTAGTCAGTTTAGGACATTTTAAAACATTTTTAGTCTTTTGTTAATGCTTTAATGATATCCCAGCAAGGTGGGAGACAGAAGAATAATCTAAAGATAATATTATGGATGAATGAATTAATAAATGACTGATTACATGAAGGACAAACACATTTCAGAAATAATCACAAGTGCAACAAACTGTTTTCATCAAGAAAACCACATACGGTCTGTATTTATTATCAGTTTAATACATTTATAGTATAACTTTTATTTCAGAATAACACAAGTTTAGGAACACGTATTGTGTGATTTGGACCAAACACAAGGTTTTAAATCAAAGAAAGGGGAGTACAGGTGATCTCTACAAAACAAAATATATTAATTGATCCGAAAACTGTACCTATTGCTTTTCAAGAGGTGCTACAGTGTTGATATCTTCATTGATCGGAGTTTTCTATGTAGTTTCTCCACAACTTAATCCCACAGTCAATTATCTGAAGAGAGAGAGAGCAAATGTTTTATACACAAACAATATGATCAATTTAAAAAAAAAAAAAAAAAAAAAAAGATGAAAGAATCCACTTTGTGAAATTGTTTTACTTCTACACCCTTTTGTCGAAACACATCTTCAATGGATAAGGGATCAGGTGTTTTCCGACAGCTTGTTGCTGTGTCCCGAACCAGAGCCTCAAAACATTGATGGCTGCCAAGAAAATACCCACACATGCACAATACCAAGTGATTATAACTTTTGTTTGTTGGTCTTCACCAAACAACTACAGAGAAAGAAAAAAAAAATAAGATTTTGGTATTTGTTTTCTTCTACCTGGCCGAGGTCACTCTGCTTGGTGAACAGGAAGATCTGTGATTCTGGACACTTTTCGGTTGTATCATAGAACAGGGAGGGAGCTGGCTGCTTTGGTTTCTCTCCTTTTTGGATTCAATAGCTGGAAGGACCTAGGAAGTAACAGGAAAGGGAAAAAACACTGCGATTTAGAACTCATGACGTGATTTATATGAAGAGAAGCCTCATCATTCTGGTAATACTGTTGCTATAGAGGCTCCGAAAAAAACAAGGAATAAAAAACAAAACACTAAAAGCAGATGACAGCTACGTGCTAGCTTCCGTGGAGCTCTGTGGTGTTGTGTTGTGGCTGGTTTGTGTTACTAACCAAGTCTTGGACGCCTCCTTCCTCCTGCCAGCACAGTGAGTCTGTCTCTCTGTCCAGCAGTCTGGACCAGAGTTCACAGCAAGCAGAGAAAAACAAACCCAAAGAGCAGTTGAAAAAGACTTCTTTAATACACTGCTGATCTTCTGTCTTCTCATTGGTTCTGAATGTCAGTGAATAAAATATTAACATTAACCATTTATTGTTTCTGAATCACCAACCTTTGGGCAGATGCCATGTTGGATAAAGACAGCTCGTACATTTTTCTTAGGCGCCTCAAGTAAATCTCTGCCTTCCTGCTCTTCTCAGGAATCTCAGGTATTTTCTAGTTTGAGAAACAGTACTGAACAGTAACATCTACCTTGATTGTCCTGTGCTACACATTCTAACAAGGAGACAACACTAATTAATTAATCGCCGACTTACCAAATCAGGCATCTTGCTCTGGAAGTTCCTCATAAAGTTAGGCTGTAGGGTTGCAAATATGGGGGCTTTCATCTGTGGGTGGCACATTTTACATTTATGTATCATATCCCTGCCAATTAATCATTTTTTAATTTAAAAAAGATACATTCCCCTGAATAAGAGCTGAGGTAGCCGTGGCGTAAAAGTCAGAGGTGTCACGGCCAGCGTCATTTCCCACAGTCCTAGTGTCCCATTTGTCGCCTACTTTTTCTCATCCAACACCCCACCCAGCGCTAAGAGTCACACCAGGCCACTTCCTGCGGGTCTGCAGCACCGGGAATTAACATTATTGATCTATATGGTGCTATAGACCCCCCCACCCCAAAAAAAGGTTAAAATGCAGGTACAACTCAAATAAAGCTCAGAGAACACACTGGAGCTTGTATTGACTCAAAGCTTAAGGAACTTTAACTGTTGTCTATGTTTTAAACCATTTCTCTATAAATCACTGCTTCTCTTTCTTTCCCTTCTCTACCACTAGTTTCTATTTCACGCTGTCTGAAAATCAAGTTAAACAGACACAAACTTTCGAAAGTTAGGATAAAGCTGCACATTATTACTTTAAAAAATACCTTCCACTCAGCAACGAATTATCATTATTATCAGTATTTTCATTATGGTTTAATAGGGTACCATGAACAAGCTTCTCATGTGGTCACATAAAAAACTACATATAATTTGTAGTAAGTGAGCTACGAATATGGAAACATTTCATTTAATCTTAAAATATGGGGGATTAGAAAACGGAAAAACGTAAGCATACAATGTGTGATCCTTTTATAATTTATTTGTAACTGTTTACCCCTGTATATTGTGAATACTAGTGCAATATTTGTTTTTTTTATGCACTTGTCCTGGTATTTGATGTAGAACAGGTTTTCCTCCGGTTTTATTCAATCACTTTGTCATTGTCATTGCACAAAGAAATTGAAGTAGCAGTTCTTCATTTAAAAAGTGCTGTAGCTATAAATATAAAAACGAGATAAGAATACTATAAACAAAACAAACAAACAAAAACAATATGCAACAAGGTAGGAAAAATAATACACACTATGCTACTACTAACAAAATAAAGACACACAGAAATATTGTGCATAGTATTGTTTCCAGTGGCTACAGTTTATATATATTTTATATTACTTTTATTCTTTTTATATTTGACTCTGTCACGTTGCAGCTATCACTTAATAGAATGAACAGCAACAAAACAATTTATACGGTAAAATGTGTCTACCAATGGAAGTCTATCCATTGGACTAAATCGTATCAACACGTATTAACACAGCTGATACTCTCCAGCATGCAGTGGGTCTCAGTACCGAGCTGCGGTGAGAAACGCTCCCGCATGTCTGCTGACTTTGACCAGTCACTGTTTGCCTTCCGCCGCTCTCCCTCCAGCCAGCCTCATCCTCTGTTTGCATAGGCCCATTTTGACACAGAGGTGAGAGAAAAGATGAGTCCCTGCATGCTTGCCCGTATATGCTCATCCCCAGCACAGGAGCATAACCTCGTCTCCAGTGGTCCCACTTGCCCGAGTTTCTTAAGCAGCCATCTCTGTGAACAGTTGAAATGAAGTTCTCTGTCTCATCTAACTCCTGGTTGTTTTTATCTACCTTATTATGAAAAAAATATATATGTAACTTAATCAGTGAATTTATTTTTTTCTTTTGTGTGTGTGTGTGTGTGTGTGTTTGGAGGTAATGAGCATAAGATATGGAGCTATCAGAGGGTTAGCTTAGCTTAGCATAACGACACGGACACATGACAACATCATCCTACCTGCAAGCTCATGAATTACATTTGTTGTGTAGTCTTTTTTTAATCGATACACAAGCTAAAGTGTAAAATTATCAACTCTGAGTTTGTGTAAAGGTCTTTCCATTATACCTTGTGGTTGCCAGGCAGCCAGTGGATGCTCCCGGTTAAACCTAAATCTTAAATTCTGTGTCTAACCTAAGAAACCTAGCTGTATGATGAGGTTAGCTAAAACCTACTTCACAAATATAAAAGTGGTATCGTATTCTCTTCAAAACTTAGGAGTAACATGTCAAACTAGACCAGGGAATGGACATGAGTTCCCTCTCACCGGCCTCGTTAGGTGAGATTACCGCCTCTGTGTTCATCACACTAACCTTGAGAAAAGTTTGCTCAGGTTCATCCGTCTCCTGGCTGCCGTCAGAGATCAGCTCAGCCGAAGTCTCCTCAGCAGAAGACGCCTTCCCTAATAACCTAGACACACAGACATACAGTACATTTTAATGAGTCCATCCTGCACATAGCTGGAGGAGCTACGGGGAGCTGCTTTTACAAAGGTGCAAAAACATCTTTCAACATCGCCTGGTCAACTTGCTCTCTGTGATGTGTGACCTGCACACAAAATCTTGTGTTGTTAATATATTCCTAATGGTGTGCTAGTTCTCAAGGGTACGCATATGCGGAGCAGCTCACACCCGATAACACTGCACACTCGGGTGACAACACACTTTGTCTGCTGGGTGCAAACTGGCTCCGGGGAGGACTCCTGAGCAAGGCAGCGTTTACTCACAGGACAGTGCAGCAGCTAACAGATCTATACAAACCCCACAAGCTGCACAAGATACAGGTGGAGGAATGAGGATGCGGACCGGTGCACTTACACAGTATACGTACAACATCGGTGCTCATATGTCACATGTAGCAGAAGCAGCAGGTTCCTTCAAAATAAAGGCAACTACTCTGCTGTGTACATTTTCCACTCATTGAGGTCAGTTTATAGTAATAGACATGGTATGTTCTGGTCAATCTAATTTTGCAGACCTGTACTTGTGAAATTCAACATGTTGAAGAGACCATGACCAGAGGGCCACAAAGAGAGTAAGTTACTGCATCAACTGTCCAATAAATCATAGCAGTTAATAACAAACGTATAAATAACAGGTAGGATGATGAACTGGCGCATTATTTTAAAACATATCCACAGACTTTGTCGGCTCCATATTTTGCCTTTAGCTCTAATTGCTTTTATTTTGGGTATTTCTCATGCATGTGGGGAATGTGCCTATGGCACAGTCAGGCTGTGGGGGCAGGAGGGGGCCGCTGTCTCGCCATGTTTGTCTGTGGAGCGATGAGATTTCACACAGATGGAGAACTTGTCAGTTCAGCCCTTCACTCGCCTTCTTACCAGGCTCCTAATGTCCCCGAGCTAATGTGCCGTTTCACGGCGGCAGCCTCGTACTAACATCGTGCATGCTCCTACTAGACTGAGTTTGTCCCCAGTTAAGAACAAGGCTGACAGCAGCCGACACTCTTCTGTTATACGTTCACGACATGCCAACACAAAGGAGGCTGCGGGTAATGTGAGCAGGGTCGGAAATTCAAAATTAGATTCAGATTAATAGTTTAACAGTTTGCACTTCTGTGTGGTAAAAAGTTACAACAAGGAAAAGACATTTCTTATGTAAAATGTCATTGCTCTAAGTATATTCAAGACATTAGCACATCAAGGAATGATTGATTATTAGCTGCTTGTGTACTTGAGACATAAAATTAAAATGCCCAACTTTTTATTTTAATGTTAAACTTAGTTTAACAGCTTCAAATATGAAATGTGAGCTGACATTAGGAGAGGAAACAAGCTGGTAGTGTCAGGTGAATTGAAAGTCCAGATAGAATTTGTGCATAATTTTAAAAAGCAAAGAAAATCCAACCACGATCAGTTACTTTAAAAAAGTAGAGGATACAGAAGACGAGAAACGTCATCTACAGGATTAAAATGTGATTTGTGATGATAGGGTTAAAATGTATTCCTTAATTTTGAAATAGCAGTTAAAATCAAAGTGCTAAAATACTTTAAAATAAGTTTAAGGTGAAGTGAAAGTTCTCACATTTGAAAGATTAAAGTACGCAGTGTTTAAGCTAAAAGATAATGTGTTAGCTCAAGTGTGAGCAAAACCTTCAACGAGGTTTCTTCAAACTAAACTGTTACTTGTGTAGCTTTGAGTGGGGCCGCAGCACGATTTAAAGTCTAACAGGCTCTCAGATTATCTCTGCCACTTTCGTTAAATGGAGTGGTGTTTGCCTGGAAGCCCATAAAGCTTTAAAAGAGACGAAACTCTCCAAACAGCTCAACATCTGCTCGCTGTGCTGGCATGAAGTGACACCACCAGCCCAAGTGGTACATCGCTTTTGTAGTGGACATAATTACAACATTTTCCCCTGGATGATGTTTGTAGGAGCCGGGGCGGCCGTCAGAGGAGCAGAATTTCCACGGCGGAGGGGTCAGGCTGTGTTTGGTCATCTCACTTCTACGTGAGTAATCAGCTCTCTCCTCCAGGAGGGTCCATGCTAAACAAGCATCCAGCGGAGACGCTGTTTGTTCTTGAAGGTAGTGCAAACAAAGACCCAGCGTACTCTGTGCAGCTGGGGAACATCTCTCTCCGTCATAACACACGCTGTATCTTGGAAACATAAAACCTCACACATATTGGTCCTCAGCTATAGAAGGCACACTGTGAGCGCTGACGAATCATTTGCAGCAGCAGATAAATAAGATTAGGTAGTCTCGACCTGGAATGAGAAGCGGGATCCTCGTGTCTTTTCCCGAGATGGTTCTCTGACATCTTGAAGTGCGTCATGAGATCGGAGGCGGATTTGCTTTCGAGCACTGCAAACACACACAAACGGTCACATCTACCATTCTTTAATAACATATCTAGAAAGAAGAGGAGAAGTATTTATGTGAAAACAAAAGACTCAACTCTTTTTCCTGACCTCCAGTAGACTTTTCTGGAGCTGTGATGGGCAACTGTTGAACTTGATGCACCTGTAAAAGTCCTCTAAGTCGTGGTGGGTTTTCAGGTGCCCACACTTGGCCAACTGCTGCTGGATGTCATATATCTAAGAGAGGACGCAAATTAATCAAACTGTGTGTTAAACTTGTCACGAGGGGCGAAGAAGAAGAAGAGGAAGGATGACATTTGTCGTAATACTTTCTGTTTCTGCGCCGAACGCACCAGGTAGTAGCTGGTTTTGGGGAGGGACGTCAGGTGTGAGTCATTGCGCTGCAGCTCACAGGAGGCCGACTTCTTTTGTTTCTGAGCAAAGACAAGACAAGATGGAGGCAGACAGACAGTCAGAGAAGGACAGAGACGGAGAGTTGTGGGAATAAAGATTTAAAGTGAGACTCCCTTGTTTCAGGGGCTGGGAAACAGAGCACACAGAACAAATGAGAAGTAAACACGCAGCCACAGGAAGCCATTAACTGCTGCAGGGACCAATTAGGCCCCAGCAGGTGTTCTTGTCTTTGCCTGCTTTGGCCCGGCCTCACCTCCACGTCTGACAGAGCCTCGATCTAAGCTGAGGAAACAACGGGTAGTTTCATTTGCTCAGCAATTTGAAGCAAAAGGATTCTTATACTGGAGGGCCTCTAAAGTCCTTTATTGTGCTCTCTTTGCCCCCACCCCTCCCCTCCCTCAACCCAAGTGCAAGTCATTAGAGAAGACAATTACATCCTCCTCAAAAAGCTCAGCTTTTATGGGGTGGGGTGGGGATAAGACAGGATCTCTGCCTCTCTGAAGAGTATTGCTCTTTTCACACCCGGTCAGAAACGAGACGAGAGAGTCAAAATCAAAGTCAATCCTTGCAGCAACGGCTCACTGAAAATTTTATTTTATTTTTTTTTTGTGAAGGAATGTATTGAAGACAGGAAAGGACTCAAATATTATATTCAACAAAATTTGTAATATTAAATGTGAAAAGTCACTTAAAATGATTCTGGTGTTAAACTTCAAAGCCGAAAAAATTAGACATCAAAAATCAGGACAAAGATTTCTAACATTTCCAATAAATAAACCAAAGCACATGAATTAACTCATTCCACACACTTGCTAATTACCTATCGAATCTCCTAAAATATTAATTTATTCTGCACTTTTAGCATTTGAGTGACGCATGCTGGTGTAACAGCTCTCTACTTAACTGTGTTAGCTGACTAAACCAGTGTGCAGGATATTAAGACTTACAGGATCTGCTTGTTAACTGTAAGTATGTTAATGATATGCATGTCACTTCAAGGGTAAAAGAGAATGTGAAGGTGTTGTCGACAAAACACAGAGGCTTTGATTTAGCACTGTTGTGTATTAGGGCACAGACAGAGGGTGATGTAGTGGTGTAGGTGAGTGGTGGTGAATGGTAACAGCAAAAATGTTGAGTCCTTATAATAAAGTTTAGGTTTTCAGTGTCCCGGTTTAACACAAAAAAACTTTGAGCACTCTAAATATTTTAATGTAAATGTTTATGACATGCATCTTATTTATTAATTGCGTGTCTATGACGTGCATTTGTGAGACTTTGTAAGTCTGTTTAACACAAATAACTTTACAAATTCATTTTGGAAACAAGCAAACCGCATAATTACAACAGATACAAGTCAGAGGTTGCACTGTGTCTGTAAAACCACTGATGAAACAGTCTGGCCCATGGATGGAGGTTGTTGCTGACCCCTGCTGTTGAGTGTATATTATTTTTCAGTGACAGAAAATAATTTCATAGTGTTACCAGTTCACTACATTCGCTAAATATCAGCTAAACTTGTTCTGAATTATTGTCTGGTTTTGCTCGACTTTCTCTTGATTGTAGATAAGTCCTCTGTGAACACGGTGTCATGTGTGGTGTTCAATTATGGAATGGGTTACAGATAGATCTGAAGCAATGCAAATAAAAATATAATTCTTTATATGGATGAAACAGGAAGTATCACCCGAAATTAAGAATAACTGCCTCACCTTGTTGGTTGTTGTTGTGATTTTTGTTGAATCACTAAAGTAAAAACTGTTTTCCTTTTGTAAAATATGGAAGGATTCAAGTTAAACAATGGATGGAGAAGGGGTGGGACTTCCTTTTCGAATATGTTGCATGTTTCTTTTGAATATATTCAAAATAAATAAAGCTTTAATCTAAATAAACTACGTCAAATGATATTAGGATAGTTGGGTAGTTTAATTTCAGTCACATTGCCCCAAATTTATTTAGAGGAGACATCATGTTAACTCATTGGAAACAACTAAGAGAAAGAATAATCTTGAAAATGGAAGCAGAATGGTGGAAGAATATCAGGGACAGAAAGTTTATTGCATAAATTATATATATTATAATAAATAAACCTTTCTTTCATTTGAATTAGATGTGGACGTGAAGATGGAATGATTTACCTGTTTGGTATCATTCTCTGACTTTGCTCTGGCGGTTTCATTTCTCTGCTGCAGCTGCAGTCTCTGTGAATGGACCTTGTCTTTGAGCAAGGCAGCGTAGCGCTGGTACAGAGCATCTCTGAGTCGATGCATGTTCCTGTACGCCTCTAGATGGCGCTGTAGGACAAATAAATGAAAATGAAGGCCACCAACTAAAGGGAAATGTGTTCAAAAGTGGGTCACCTGAGCATGTGGGCAGGGATCACTTTTTCTTTTTTCTTTTTTTTTTTGCACTGACTACAATATATTGATCAAAGAACACACTCTGCAGACAGCAGATACGATAAGAAGTGTCTTGAAGATCACAGCATTGTTAGTACATTATTTATCAACCTTTTCCAGGAGTGCTTGACGCCAGGCGCTGGTCTCCGGGTCTGGGCCGCTGTCTTGAGCTGCCTTCCTCCTCCAGAGCTCTGCTTTGACTCCCTCCCCTGCCTGTCAACAGTGAAGACCTAATTTAGATGCTGTGGGAGTGAATCCGTCCTCTTGCCTGAAGATTAAAATAAGAATGCTTTTTTTTTTTTTGGTAATCCCTCTCAGCTGCCAAGAGCATCCTCCCACACATCAACCTGACATTGTGTGCTTGCAATGCACGCCCAGCAAATAAATAAATAAATAAAATGTGTGCAGGAGGAATGTGCCCACCTTCTCTCCTACAAAGCCTTCACCTTATTCTGGAGCATGCCTTCCAGAAAGCTGTTTGGTAAAGCTATGATCTGCTGTAAGTGTATATGGTTACTTCACTCTGGTCATAAAAGAAGCAAATGTTGCTCAGGGAAGTTTAAGGGTCAAATTTCAACAACTAAGAGTAACAGGAGAACATATAATATGAAAAGAATGTGAAATATGGTGCGTGATATGATATAAAAAGAAATGCAGCCTACACGCCAAAGTAGATTAGCTACACAGAAAAACAAAACAAGGAGCTCCCTTTTTATAACCTTTAAATAAAGAATAAAGCGTGCTTGAGCTTTAACGGGAGGGTTGCACTCTCTGATCTAAGTCTTCACTGCGAGGTCCATGTGTTCCTGGGAAATGCCTCGCTCTTCACCGGCCGCCACTGAATGACCGCGTTACTAAAGTTTATGGGCCGAGTCCGTTCAGGAAGTGTCTGCTTTGTCCTTTCTCACAAAAGCTGCTGGAGAGACACAGGATTTATCAGTTCCGTTGCCACAGCGATGCCGTTGCGGCGCGGCGGAGGGGCCTGCAGTTCTTGTTGCGTGCAAAGTGTCGGTGACGGCGCTAAGGCAGCGTCCATCTGTGCCTCCTGCCACTGTAAATCAGCTAAAGGATAATGAAGCCGCCCTGCTGTACGACGTCACTGATCTAAACTGGAGAGCCTGACTCTGCAGCGAGGTGGACGGGAGCCGGTTTTAGGCTCAGTCCAAAAAAGAAGGATGCCACTTGGATTAGTGTAAACAAACAAGAGCTGAGAAGAAAGACCAGCAGAGTGGTGGCGGACTTAACAACTCTTAATGACACAGGACAAATTGTTTCCATGTGTATCCAAGCCAACCGCAACAGCCAGATTATGCTTCTTTAAATTCCACTTTTCTTTTTTTTTTCTTCTGATGAATACAAGCATTTCAGCTACTACGGACTAATAAAGCCTCCATACCCCCCAGACACAGTCATGAATAGCTTGGATTCAGGCCTATGTCAGACAGCACACAGAGAGGCAACATGAACAAGGCCACAATTGAATCGACACAATAGAAGAGGATTACACAACTTTCAGTCACCGGGCCAGTTGATAATATCATTACAGGAGTCATGGAGAACCAAACGAGTCTTAGTACGCACTGTGTTACCTCAGCTGTGATCTCAGTCTGCACCACGCTGCAGTAAAGTCACTTATGACACGAAATTCTAACACCTATCCAGGATGAGATGCTTTACTTTGGCAGCTTGTTTTGTTCGCTTGCTTGACATAGATGAGAAAATCTGTAATGTCATGGAGCACAACATTTAATAACTTTCTCCTCGGACACGTATTTGGGACTCGGTTATTCAACCTTTAATCCATTCATGAGTGAAATGCCATATTAGACAACAGAGGCACAAAATGGCAAACTCTCCCTATCTCATCGTGTGCTTTAAAAATACCTGTGTGTGGTGCAGATGTTTGCACGCCGACCTCATGGCAGATCCACCATCCAGGCAACCTTTGGTGAAAACAGTTCAGTCACTTAAATTATCGACTACTCCCAGTACAGAAAAGATTAACTGAATAAAAGGATTCCAAAGAACACTCTTACCTGAAGATGTAAAGTAGAGGTGATTTTTAAAAATATATCTTACCGGTTATTGACGTCTGAGCCCTTCAGACACTCTCTACTGTCTTAAACCTATTCAGACAAACTTCACCGTCCAAATTTGTACTTGCAGCTTTAAAGTGCACCACACTCTATGAGTAAAACTTCGGTTACCAAGTTACAGAGAACAATAAAACCATTACTGCAAGCAACCACCACGCTGTTACACACAAACACACATTTTAAATATGTTTTTGACTATGCATAGATTTTGAATTTGTGTCCAAATCTTGCACGTGTTTGTTTTTTCGCATTAAAAACGTGGACAAGAGAAGTGAATAAAGACTTTATGGCCCAAATTCTTTTTGATGCCTATGTTTGGTTTATTGTGTCGTGTCTTTGGCTTCAATTGGTGCCATTCCCGGATTTTTATGCCTCAGCTGAACACATTAAAGCCAAATAAAAAACAAAACATTACTCTTGGTAGCTTAGCGAGTACCACAGGGGTATTGAAATATCAGGACTAACCTCTCCATTCAAAGTTAATCAAAGTTCAATCAATCAGATTAAGCAGTGTGGATGAAAATATTAAACTATCAAGCTCTTGCTGCTGCGTGCATTGTTTAATTTGATATGACAAAAGTAAAGTAGTCTGGAGGTAATTTCTGAAGGGATCATGCACCTGGCCCCTACACTGGTCAACCCTGCTTAACAGGAAATCTAAGAAGCTTATACACTAATGCCCAGTGGCCCCA
This sequence comes from Mugil cephalus, assembly GCF_022458985.1. Lineage (NCBI taxonomy): Eukaryota > Metazoa > Chordata > Actinopteri > Mugiliformes > Mugilidae > Mugil > Mugil cephalus. The sequence continues at coordinate 10,209,367 of NC_061782.1, forward strand.
GGTAGCTACAGTCAACAAAGAGCTTTTAAAATTCTGTCTGGGAAACAGAAATGTAACAGAAATCTAAGTGACTGCATCTCAGAAGCAACACGTAACCGAATTACTCAACAGAAATCAGCTTTTGAAGGATTTAAAATGTTCAGAGACACTTGCGTAATTAGAAAAAAAAACACGTTTTTACTTCAAATGGCTTCAAATCATCATTAGAGAAAACATTTGACAGTACAAATATTTAGTCATTGTTAAATACTGTACATCACTGATATATCCCTACAAATGATAGGACCCTCTTATTAGAGGAAAGGGATACACAATTCAGTTTGGTTTTTAGTAGCGGGCGCACAGAAAGCCCTGGTGTTGACAGTTTATTGTTCTCCAGCACAAAGGAACGGTTTCGCGTCCCTTTACGCAAACCCCTCTGCCAGCACACAGGCGCCACACTGAAAACAAAAACCATGTGCAAAGAACGAGAATATTAAGGTATTTAACTGAAACTTGGAAACATTAAATAGGCATTTCAGGATGAGGTTTCAGTTATGCTTTAAACTCTTAATTTTGTCGAGGCAAGTGAATGTCAAATTTTACCTTAATCCGATACAATTCACACATTTAACTTTCTTAAATAAGTGACATATTTATGCTAGTGACATCTTTATATATATATGTTCGCAATAAACTGACATTCCTCTGGAAACAAGCGGAATTCCTCGCCTCTTATGCAAACTTCGCATGACTCAAATTTAAGATGCCACTGCAGAAGGCCTACACATGTGCACACTTTACACCAGTCTCTCATTTGTTCAGTCCAAGTTTAAAAAATGAAGGTGTCAGCAGCCTTTAAGGTGCGGAAGTGCAGAAAGTTTGTCGACTTTTCCCAAAGCGGCGGCATTTTCGACCCCTTTCAGCCACTCTTTGCATTTCCTTACTACAGTCTCATCCACGTCTCCGTCCTCTTCCTCATACTCCACATCATCGTACTTGTACTGGTCATTCAGCAGAGATATTTTAACTATGGCCGTGATGTCCTGCTCGGCGCTCTCCGCTTTGACGGCAGAAGCGCAGCCCTTCGAGCCTCCGTGCGTCTTTTTGGATGGAAAAACTCGCCTGTGCCGAAAGTCCGCGGAGGCGCAACACTTCTGCTGCTTAGCCAGCATCTGCTTTTCTAGATTCCGCTTTTGGATGACAAGAATGGCTTCTGGTGTGAGACTGAGGGTAAACTGAATCTCCTTCTTTACATCGTCTTTTCCGTGGAGGTGTCTGGCGGAGTCCATGGAACTGGAGCGCCTGACTCCTTCGGAGGAATCCTGAGGTTTGGGTACCGCCAGCCAGGAACACTTTCCCTGAGTCTCTTGCACAGAACTTGGCTTCTGAGCTGGGCTTTTATTTTTCTCTTGCTGCGATTTCCGTCCCAGATTCCTTAAATTCGCGGATGCCCATGACGTGGAGTGTTTCTCCTTATCGGACCCCCCTTTTTCCCCGGAAGATTTTTGCTCTGTCTGAGGAGGCACTCCGTTGGCTTTCTTTTTCCCAAACAGTTCCCTGCCCGGCGAGGAGATCCGCTGGTGGAGGCTGATGGGTGGAAAAGGCATCTTTGTGGCTGGAAGTGATCAGGATCAGGATGAGGATCAGGATATAAAAACGTGCGGCTGAGGAATCCCTGCGCAAGGCCACGGGCGACGCTCTGCGGGCATTATCCTACAGCGAGGTGGACGCGGGGGACGGCTGCGGTGCACCTGTTGTCCGCACCGACTGGCTGAGTTCAACTGGTGCACACACGCAGAGCCTGGCTGCTTTATGACCGAGCTGGCAGGAAGGCGTGGCCAAGAGGAGCACCGAACAAAGCCATGAAAAAACCCGGTGATGTCATTTCATAATTTCCAACAACTTCCTTTAAGCGATGAGCCACATCCACCTCGTGTCCCATCAATTTCAACTCCCAGCGCCGCTAAGCACCGGTGCCCGGACAGAAAATAACCATTTCAATCAGATTTATCCCGATTTGTATGAATCATCTTCAGGGAAATGACGTCAAATAAGAGTGGAGTGACATGGTATTTTCAACAGTGTTTTGTTTCTTTCTAACAATTCAATTGTAGATTTAAACTAATAAATACACTGAAGATGACGCCAAGTAAATAATACATTTAAAACACAGTTTCCACCTAAGACACATTATACTTTTATACCATACACTGATCAGGTATAACATTATGACCACCTTCCCAATACTGTTAGTTGTTTGTAAACCATTTTTGTGTGTGAGTCTGTGTCAGTGCGTGGTACACGTTTAAGTAACATCCACACAAATGCCAGGTCTTAAAGTTTCCTAACAGGACATTGTATTGTCACAAGATGCTCAATGTTATTTAATTCTACTGTCAATGGTTTCCAACCCACTCACTTAATAGGATGAGTCGAACCAAAAAGGATAAAAAGGATAAAAACCTTCTACTTATATAATATGGTCACAAATGTTTGGTCCTTGATGCTCGAAATAACCCTGTCTGTCCTTGAACTAACAAAACATGTCACCGGCACAGTGACATGCCGTTTGATTTTATCCTTTCAGTCAGTCAATATAGTCTCAAATGTCAATTATCTGATACGTATAGATGCTCACATTTGAAAAGCATCTGGGGCAGTATACATACAAATAGCTGGCTGTATTGATTTGTCTTTGTTTCTGCTGCTATCTGCACTTTCACCCAGACAATTCTACAGTTCACTGGATGTGATTTCCCCCCTCGGTGTAAGGAAATCAATACTTACTTCAAAATCTGTAATTTATTTTATCTCTTTTTTTTTTCTTTCAAGTTTCTCATGGGATGGGTTATTTGATATTTCCCATAGATTGTCATTAAGTAATTTGACATATTTAGTTGCCTGTGAAATATACCGTCTTTTGTTCTTTTTAACCAAACCAAAATTGCCTTTAGGCCCAACGCTCCACTTATATACCCACTGTAGGAATCAATAAATTGCATGGAAATTGCCTGTGAAAAACACGAGCTAAGTCATCTACTCATGTTTACGATTTGATCTGTGTCATTTAAGCTGAGGGAGATGCCCAGACCAATTTCATTCCAGCGGTTGTTGTGGCGTGGGATCCCGCTTCCCTCTGACATAACAACGGATTAGAGGCAATGAAGAGGAAACAGTTGGAGCCCCAACAGATTGCAGAGGTCAGGCTACTTCCTCTTCATCCTACAACTTTGCTGTAATCCAAAAACGGCGGGCAAAGAAAACCGATCACAAAAACAACCTCCCATTCGAAGCAATCATTTTATCCCTTAGATTATCCAGAGAGGGATTTGCTTATTTTGTGTTAGTTCAACAAGTAAATCTAAAGTAAGACTTTATCTGTCCTGATCCAAAACTACCTTACAACAACAGTGAATAACTTTGTGGGCCCTGCACAACATCATTTAATCACACCAAGCAAAAAAAAACTTTGAGGCATGATCTTGAGCAAATACTGCAGCTGGTAGCAGAATGACATAATGCCTCGATCAAAAGCCGGCGAGAAATTCACACCTGATAGTCGGCCTCAAAGGCTCTACAAAATGAGACGCACCTTCTCGTCAGGATAATGTGAACATCTGCACCACGGATGGGGGTAGGCAGAGGTTATGAATCTTCGGAGGAGGTTGCCACGACAACCACATCCTCAAAGGCTATGGCATCCTCCCAAAGCAATATAGAGAACACGATGCAAGCTATACTTGGTTATTAGGTCACATCAAAATCACAATGCTCAGAAAAGCATAATTAACTGGGTCATTGCTGCATCTGGCAGGAAATCCCATTTAAAACAGAGAGGCTTTTTTTTTTTTTTTCCCCTTTTAATTTGATAAGCGGAGATGGGGGCAGGTGCGTTGAGATATGCACCGAAGGCCAACACACCAGACAGAAGCTGCTGCTTTTTAAAAACCTCATTAATTAAAGGAAAACCTCAAAAGAGCTGCGGATATATACGTATCCCCAGTGCATCATCTGTGAAGCGGTGACTAAATTGTGAGATGAAAAATAATCGCACGCAAACGCGGAATAGAATCTGAAAGCCTTTTTATACATCAGTGCGTCAAAAAGACAGAAAACAGAGATGATGCTTTAGTATTGCTTGCGTGCAAGAAACCAGAACGCCAATTAAAAATAAAAAAAATAAAAAAAATCAAGAAGAAAATCTTACACCGCTTAAGATATGAATTTGTGTTTAGTTAACAGATCTCTTCATACACAATATATCACGTTAAGGCACAACTTTTGAAGTCTACTCTGTATACCATAGTCAAAGTATTTTCCCTGCACTTACATGATATAAAAGCCTCAGACAATAAAGGAATATCTTTAAATATATTAAGCATTAACTGCATCCATGCCTCAAATCAAAAGCAAAAGGCTGACAGTGTTATGTGATAACCCTCAGAGTTAAAGACGTATAGCTAGACTTAAAAAAAGCAAAGATTCACAGTATGAAGCAGCCACAGTAAAAATTTGAAGATATAGTGTATGAACAATATATACGCTGAGTATATTTTACAAAGTCACCATTGTTGCAATTTGCATATTTGGACCAGTCTTCATTGGAAACTGTGGGCACTTCCTTTAACCTATGTCACGCAGGTTGTGAAGCACTTCATCACTGCATCCCTGTCGAAGAACAACAAAAAAAAGATATATTGTCTAAGAAACAGGCCAGCATTAGAAACAGTGAAATGAAGAAGATGGAGAGTGGAAGAAAACTAAACAAAGTCGCGTGGTATTCTAGACAAGATTCCGTCAAGTGTACCAAATTAAAAGCGACAAAAAAAGCACTTGCAGCCTTTGTTGGGGTGATTTGGGTGGGGCTGCTCATGAATAAGTGAGCGTGTTTTGGCGGGGAAGCACCACATGTTCGGAGCGACGGGGGCTCCCTTTCTCCAGGTACGCCGTGCTGAAGGATGATGCAATGAGAGCGATCACCATGGCAACCACAGATGGCTGCCTACTCCATTTCCCTTCACACAGTTTTTTCCTCTTGCCATCGGTGTGTTGCTATGCAGACTTCGCCTACGGCCACGGTCAAAATTCGATGGAGGAGGTGTGAAACCCGTCAAGGTTAAAAGGAGGGGGAGGAGGGGGGGCATAAGGAACTGAGAGGAAGGAGGGGAGGTCAGCGGATAGAGAGGAGACACGTGTCTCTAGACCCCCCCGTCCCCCAAAAAACACTCACCAAAATCCCCATATTCTTCCTCTCATTCACCTCAATTTTTTTTTAGTTTTGATGATGTTTTAAATATAAATTGAGGGATGGTGGTATTTTTGTTTCTCTAAAACCTGCATGAATACATAATCAGTCTCACAGGTTTCCACCCCCCATTTCTGATTAAATGTCAGAGCAACGGTAGTCTTAAAGCGCTGTGGGAAGTGCAAATGCAGCAGGTTTTAGTGCTCCACAGGCATGGGAGGTTATAAATAGGAAACAAGGTAAAATACATTAAAGGATCAAGTCCATTGGCCATGTGGTGTTGTGGCTAGCCAGGTGTCACAATTTATTTAGGTGAAGACTCTAGCCTAATGCTTTTTAACGTGTCAGCCAAAGGAACGAAGATCAAAATAAGCATCTGCTCTCTAACAACATAAACAATTGAGCTAAGTGATAAAATCTACGTTTAATGAAAAATGGATTAGAGTAAGAGGCTTAAGGAAATGGGACAATGATGTGTTAAAAAATAAAATATACAAAAAAAACAGATAAATCAGAGGAATGGTAAGTAAATTTGCTCATGAGGGTTTTAATTATCCAAATTTAGCTGTCAAATCTGCATTCCTCCAGAGGAATTTGGCGTTTGGGAGGGTGACACAGGAGAAGGTCTTTGTCTCAGCTTTGCATTGTTGTTAGCATTTGGGCTGGGGGAGGGGGCACACGGGTTGTTATAGGACATCTCTCAGCTGTCAGGATGGATTATAGGGTTGCCCAAACACACAAGACACTTAGAAAGGAAGGGGGCTGCATGGGGGGAACCAGACTCCTCAGCAAACGAGATATAACCCTGCTTAAAGCTGCACGGACAAAACATCACATCACACCTTGGGCTTGGAAAGCACTGAGGTGACACACTATTTGGGACAATTTGACGTGTGAGCACCTAAGAGTATTGGGAATTTGTCTTTGAATCAAAATTCCATTTAGAGGTACACTTGGGAAAAATATTCAATCAAAAAAAATTGTGTTGCGCTTTAATCCCATATAGCTTAACATAAGCTCATCACGTGCAATTTAAAAAAGCTACGTTGGGGAAGAAATGTTACAGTAAATCTGACTGAAAGAGCATTACTCCACAATAAGTCATTTCATTTTGATAATACGGACAAAACAACTGATGCCAGGGGGCTAAAGCACAGAGCTGTGTGAAACAACAAGCTGCCATTTGTTTGACACCGAGACCCTACAGTCGTCATAGCGGGGGATTACGGCCATATGGTGGAGGCAAACAGTGGCAAGAGGGAAATAAAAACATGTTTTCATTGAAGGGTCGCTCAGTGTGTTCCCGAGAGTCTTTTTGTGTGTGTAGCGTCATTATTGAAATATAAAAAGGGAGATAAAATTAATTAAGGTCTCATTAGAGTCCTCCTGATTTCCAGAAGTGATTCATGGCAAAGGTGCACCCTCACAAATAAAATGATTTCAGAGAGCAACGCACTCAGCAGATGGTAACAAAAAGGACCATAAACATAATGTAGACAAAATATATGAGACAAAATCCTGTCGTCTTACCTGGCAAATGGAATGTAAGAGATGCTGTACCTGAAAGAGAGAAACACACCAAAGGGTGAATATGTGTGGTTATGTTTGAGACAGAATCAAGACGACACCAACTATGAGTGTGAGGATGAGCCCAACAAGAAACAGTATATGTATAAAACAAAGATGGTTTCAAAGTTGACATTTATGATGATGTACTTTGGCTACTTCAGTGAGTCATGTACAGCCAAGTTGTTGAAATTTGGTGGTGATGGATTTTATGTTTTTTATAGTGTAATCTTGAATATTTTTAAAAAAGTGAGTTAACAAAAAACCTGTGATTAATTTTGTACTTAATCAGATAATAAAATAGCTACTTGTAACCAATATGTGTTACAATTTACCATCAAGTAGTGATCAGTGGACCAATGGATCTCTGATCAATCCCTTAATCAACAGGGATTAACAACACATGACTGTGAATGAATTGGATATACTTTAGTTTTTGCATTAATTGTTATGGATAGTTCAACAGAGCAAAGACCAACTAAAACATTGTGTTGGAAATTTCCAGAAACAGGAAAGTTCCACTTAAAAATCCCCTGATGAAACGAACACCCACTATATATTTAAAATATGTGAAGAATCTGGTACAGCAGCTGAATGATTAACTGGAGCCCAAGTCTCAGTGTGACGGCAAGAAAAATCCTCATGTGTCTTGTTAAGTGCAGAGCCGCAGCTATTATTACTGTACCGATTTATCAAGTGAATGTCCCATATGTCTGAACTACACAAGTGTATCTGCCACTGATGTTTTGCTGTCAAACGGCCCCCGCTCCATCCCCGAGTCTGTGTCAGTCTGTAGTGGTTCAGCGTCACATGGTCCCTTCGCCAGATCCAGCCTGGGGACTGGACTTTGCCCACATCTGTGCGGGTCAGTGGAGACGACGTATTAAGAGAACCACCCTCGCGCAGACGTCTGAGCGCAACGTGTGGGAGTGCACTATGCCCCCCCAGTCTGCTAAGAATGAGTTTGGGATGTGTGACTTGTGGTTGCCGTGGTGATGCCTTTGAGAACTCAGCCAGAGCGGAAATGAATGTGGTGCATGTAGGTGCAAAAGCAGGGTAGTTATGAGGGTGACACAGTCCTGCTCAGTGATGCACTGAAAATGTCCATTCTCTTCCTCCTGTGTTGCTGTGGGTTTGTTTCTCCGCACACTGAAAGTCTTTTGTTAGACCTGAGCAAATATGTTCAAATTAATGGACTGCTGACATGTCAATACACATCACTCACAGGTCACAGTATCACACTGCTGTAGTAAAGCTTAACCTTACTGACCTTGGAGCTGTGAAAACATGGTGGCCAGTCTCACTGTTAGATGCGTGTTTTTATCAATTAGCTAGTTAGCTTGTCGTCGCCAGAATTCAGAGACACATTCAGGTCACGGTTCAAAATATATATATATACACACAATGGGGCTACGACAAACTATATTACCAATTAAAATGAAAGCAACTAGAAAACATATGCCTCTGAAACCCACTCAAGTTACAATTTACTAATTAGACTCTATTAGACTTCTATGTGAAAGTTTGTCATAATCAGAATATGATATATTAAGACCAATAACCTGTTCTGTGAGGTCACACAGAACTTGAACTGTGACCCTAAAGAACCAAATTCTGGCAAGCCCATCTCCAAGTCCAAGGATTTGAGACTAATTTAAAGAAAGTTCTTTGATTGTGTTTTCACGAATGGGTCGGCCAAACAACCCAAAACATTTAAGTAAAAAAGAAATCCCCAACTAAGAGCCCAAATCCCAAATATGTTCCAGTTGTGTTCTCGTAAAACCATGAAAAGCAACCTTTAAGAATATCACATTAAGGGTTGAAACTAAATGAACACAAATATGACAAAGTCACGGTTCAACTGATCTTAGCAGGTTAAAGCTTTCAGGCAATGTTAAAAGATTTTTGGACACAAACTTTTGGTCAATGTTTTGTCAATCTAAGAGCTGCTTCCTTTCAATAAGTAAAAGGCATTTAAGATCGTCTTCGTCTGACATACTTAAGCGAACTAATGACTAACGAACACTGGATCATTCAACTGTGATTTTACTTCACCTAATGACCAGAGACAGCTGGCAGAGACTTCATCTTGCATGTAAACAATGCGAGTGTAAATACCCGTCTGTCTCTACTTGCCAAATCTCTGTATGTGGGTCCAAACGAGAAGCTCTTTACTAATCCTGGCGCTACCATTTCCTTTATAGGCCAAACATATACTAACCTACCATTACACCTGGCAACCTGCCTACCAGCTGCACTGACTCAACCCGTATTTCAAATAGATGTCACTGTCTTCTCTGGCGAACTAGGGCAGGGACATTTAAATTGTGTGCCGTTTACTATTTTGGTCCATTTTGAAAAAACTAAACCCCATTTTAAACACATTTACTGCTTTGACACAACCAAAAAATATGATAAAGTAGTGTAAACATCCGCCATGCAGGTCCCTGCAGATATAGGTAAGCTTAAACCTTTAGTGGTGTGATGGACCCAGTGACATTTAACACAAGTCGAAGCAGCAGCAGGTGGCTTCATCAGAATAGGTTTGAAGTTAGTTTCCTGTAACTGTGCGAGAACTTGATTGACTGGCTTGTCACACTTACCATGTCATTGCCAAAAACTGTATAATACAGAAGATGATAGCCAGTCCCTTTTTGTGCCACTGTAAAAAAACAAACAAACAAAAAAAAAAGCAGTTATTGGACTGGTTGAAAACTCATCCCTAAGACCAACTGTATTTGTATCTTTGTTACATACATACTTACCCAAAACACAGCACAAAGTGTTAAGACGAGACAGAGCTGGTAGAACAAGAAAATCATTAGTTAGCCATGTGTCTGGTTACAGGATGACATTTAGTATCAGATAATACATTTCATTGTTCGGAGAAACATCTAGAATACATCTACATAGCCAAACTACAATGCTTTGTGAGGATACGTTCCTTAATTTGTACTGGTGAGGATTATTACCAGATCTTAAAGTGAACTTGGCTTTTCTAATAAAAAAAATTTAAAATAATTCAGAAATCTCTGGGTATTACTGTAACAAAGTATCGATTGCAGTAAGTTAAACATCCAGTCAAAAATGTGGCTCTACTTCAAGTCGTCAAATACCACAGTAAAATACAAGAGTATTTACCAGCATAACAATGGTGGCTATGACTCGCGTTTTTTCAAACATGCGCTTCAGCTGCTTTACTGGTCCCATCAGGAAGCAGGTGCTTGAGATGAATCAAGAACAGAACACATTATGTTGAGAAATTATCCTTTTGTCTTCATATCAGGTGCTGGAGTGTATCCTTTTTTGTTGTTCCAGTGAGAAACATTGCAGCCATGACTGACGTGAATATGAGTCAATTAGTTTTCATACTACGTGTGTCATTCTTTGTCTTTTTAGGATACAGGCTCTTACTAATTCTAACTAACTAGGTCTGATAAGTATAAGTCTCATTATAATAACCAACCTTTATAAAATATTTTAGAACAAAACAAAAAAATGTATCTATTTCATTGTATTTTGTGAGTATATTCTTATAGAATAGTCCACTACTCTCTTCTGACATGTGACTACATCGCACAATAAGGGCTTACATATTTCAAGGCCAACACCATAACGACACATTTAGGACCTCGTACATGATGCGCATGTTACATCAGTGAATCTAGCAAGACAAAGGCTTTCCCCACTGACGAGGCATGAAGCTCTGGGCACAGCAGAGCCGAGTGGGTAGACGGAGTCTGTGGAGCGTCACATCTGTTAAATGAGACATGAGAGTAGTGTGATGACGTAGGCTCTCACTCCACTGGTCTGTTGGGAGGGATGGATCCTTTTTTGCTCACTGTGACAGAGACACTAATGACATCCACGCACAAGAAAATCTGTCGTCTGCACAGTGTAAGACTGGCTCTTCTGTACTAACAATCTATATTCTATACAGATATTTGGTGATATTTCAGGACAGTATTTTGATTGGAAGTGCATTTTTTCTTGATACATAATAAAACAAAATAATTGTTAGAATGAACTTAATTTGTCAAGTAATTGACAGGAACATATACAATGGCATTATCCTCTAAATTCTTTATTGAAATGATGTATGCAGTCAAAGTCTCATACAGATAAGAAGTACTTGAGGCTCCTTAAAATACGATCCTTCCTTGTACCGGATGGTTAACCGGGCTTATGAAGAAGGTGACCCGATTTCTTGTCCCATCTAAACCTTGTGGACATTTGATACCTGAAAACAGAGACTGCTCTGTCTGACAACAAACCCCTCATCCATGGTACACTGTCTGTCAGAAGTCAAAGATCTCATTAATAGATTTAGACCCAGGATTATCTTGATTAAATAATCCATAAAGTTGTCAAATCCAACATCCCTGCTGATATGTACGAAAGATAATATCTAATCTTATTTAAGCATTATACCAAGATAAAGTACGGCTGTGTCTCTGGGTAGAAATTAAGCCTGCATCCACCAAAACAGAGGAAAAAACAGTAGGACAAATTCACACAGTGTATTCTTATTGAAAACTTAAACTGCCAAATAATACAATAAGAAAAACAATGTAAGGAAATCATAATACAGATGGCTGCCCCATTCCCAGTGACCATTACCTTTCTACCACAAGTAACACACAATTAAGATGCATGACTACAGGTTAACTTGCATAATAATGACAAACTTATGGATATATATGAAACTTATATGTATATAAACATAGAATTTTATAAATTAAAATTTCTGTTCACTGTTAAGGATTCATACTAAACCTTTATCTCAGTCATATTTTTTCTTGGTTTAAGTGCAATCATTTCTGCTTATTATTAAATTATACTAATAAATAGTAATAATAAAACATCTGAATAAATATATATATATTCCCGACTATACTTTAGGTATCATCTTTAAATAAATCAAATGGAAACACCTCATGTTTCCTCAGGAACTGTGCTCCTAACACCGAGCAACAGGTGATGAGTGCGCAGAAGCAAATGGTGGTAAATTAATGACTACACGATGAATCTTTTGTCAAATTTGCCTTGCATCAAACTTGGGGGAAATACAAAGCTGTGCTGAGGATGATTGTAACAACGTGCAGCAATCATCGAGGAAAATTTATTTTGTATGACTATTCATCATCTGTTGTTTTCCTGGCGCTGTGTCATACAGGTGGGAAAATGTTCACATCAATATCAGACTGTGGCTGTTAGATTGTATTGGACTAAAGAGTCTTACCTGGAAAGAGCTGAGATATTCCCTAGTGTGTAGAAGACAGCGAAAAGCTTGATGCCATTTGGAAGGAACAGCAGCGCTGTGCCCTGATAAAGCAGCAAAACAGTCTCTGTCAGCTACAGTGAATAATCTCACCACACATCAATTAAAAAAAATAATAAGGAAAGAATCTAGCCATATCATGCAGGTAAAAAATATACCAGGCTTTAAAGTGACAGAAAGCTCTGATGTACAGTATGTTATTTTTTTTCCTTTCTGTTTGATGCCTTAAGGTTTACAGAGACATTGCTGGCTCCCCCTAGTGCTCAAATAAGACTGTGTTTAAGAATCACTGCTTGGATGACACTATAAAAAGATCAATTAATTAAACTTTAATATTTAGATCAACAGTTATTTTATTATTATGGCCATATGAAGGGTGAGTTTAGAGCACATTTATTGCATGTTTTCAATTATATGAAACTTTGACAGTACTTATAAGTCAGACAAAGAAAAAAACTGTACATATCTATAAGGAAATAATCTAATTAAGGGGCCCTTTAAAATACCAGTGGATGTGCAGTTTTTGTATGCAAGTGTAGATTTAATTCAGTCGTGGTTCGCAGCACTAACCATCCAAGTAAAGGCGAATATTTGAAAGATAACAACTGCATAATGTGTTTTTTTAACTGGTGCAGGTGAAGCTCAAATTACGATAATGTGAAAAAAGAAAGTCAAACTCATATATGATCTAGATTCATTACACAAAGTGAAATACCTCAAGCCTTTATTTCTTGTAATTTTGATGATCATGGCTTACAGATAATGAAAACTTTCAATGTTGGAAACTTGTTGTGTCATGCCCTAATCTGCTAATTAACTCAAAACACTTGCAAAAGTTTTCTGAGCCTTTACATCGTCTCTCAGTCTGGGTCACTAGGCTACACAATCATGGGGAAGACTGCTGACTGGAGAGATGTCCAGAAGACAGTCATTGACACACTCTGGACATGGACTACAAATGTTGCATTCCTCAAGTCAAGAAACTTCTGAACCACAGACAATGTCAGAAGTGTCTTAGATGGGCTGAGGAGAAAAGGAACTAGACTGTTGCTCAGTGGTCCAGTGTCCTCTCAGATGAAAGTGAACTTTTTCAAGTCATTTGGGAATCAAGGTCCCAACGTCTGGAGGACGTGGAGAGACACATAATTCACATTGCCAGTGTGAAGTTTCCACAGTCAATGATGATTTGGATTGCGATGTCATGTGCTGGTGGTGGTCCACTGTGTTCTCTGAAGTCCACAGTCAATGCAACCATCTACTGGGAAATTTTAGAGCACTTCACACTTCCTTCTGCTAACAAGCTTTAAGGAAATGCTGATTTCATTTTCCAGCAGGACTGGTTCAGTGAACATAGTGTTATTTTGCTTGTCTGGCCAGAAAATTTGCCTGAGCTGGACCCCATAAAGAATCTATGGGCTATGTCAAGAATAAGGTGAGAGACACTGGACTCTACAGTACAGATGACCTGAAGGCTGCTATCAAAGTAACCTGTGTTTCCATTACACCTCAGCAGTGCCACAGGTTGATCCCCTCCATGCCACGCTACACTGATGGAGCAATTCATGCAAAAGGAGGCTGTACCAAGTAGTGAGTGCATGGAAACGAACATACTTTTCAGAAGCCTGCCATAATATTCAAATTTTATGAGACACAGTTTAGGGTTTTCATTATCTGTAAGCCAGTCATCACAATTACAACAACAACAAAAAAGGGCTGATATGTTTCACTCTCTGTGTGTTAAATCTATATAATATAGGAGTTAGACTTTGAGCTGTGCCTGTAGATGTGAAAATATCTTTCAACAGCAAATGTAACTATAGAAATGTGGTTTTCTGAGCTAGCGTGAATTATCACAGTGACTTCAAGTCTTAAAGGCATGTATGGCTATGACTTCCTCTTATCTGCATAACTGCTAAAGTCACATTTTTGAGTGTCATTCTGAAACTTTTATGTGCTAATTAAATGCAACAGACAGAGGGGGACATGTTTGTTTGTGTGGGCAGACAGGGGCACTAATATTATCATAATAATACCATAATCATTTTAAGTGTAAGCAGCATAACACACATGTACACGCGTAAGCACAAATGTGGACTAATGTTTGTAGTGTTAACAGATGTGAATGCATTTCACGCTTTCTCTTTGTCGGCGTGAAGCCACACAGTTGATATTCAGAAGTGTTTTGAAAGAGTCACTCACCAGTATCGAGCACAGAATGCCTACAGCAAAGCATATGACAAACCACTTCACTCTGGTGCTGTAGCTGAGAGTGCTGGCATCAAGGACCTGTTGAGAACAATAGGAGGATGTCACAAGACAAACTTGCAGTAAGACCCCCTGACTTCCTACTGATGATTTGACCATGTTGGCTTGAGCTAAGCAGATAACACCCAGCTGCACCCTTATCTTACAACACACACAGGCACAGTAGTTGGGTAGTTACAGCAACCGATTTGTAATCTGCTAGCAAAGAGACATTTTTTCCTTAAAAAAAGGGGGGGGGGAGAAAAAGAAGTAGTTTTTAAAAAGTGAAATCACGTAGTATAAAACACCAATTTGGTAAGACCTTACCGTAGTTCCTCCTATTCGTGAACGCGTGCAAAAAGTACAAATACACAAACACAATTTATCAAAAGGTAAATGCTATGATGAAGACATGTGTACAGGCAGGACAAGTGTAAGTGGTACAATTAAAACACACACAGGAAACTTGCTTTATTGGCTAACATTAGCCAACTGCCCAACGTCTACGATAGCGAAATGTCAGTTAGTTACAGATCACGCGTAAATTAGCATCTTTTAATAACGACTATTATCTGATAATTTTATGAAAAAAACACAAATAAAACCACATTAACAGTATGTGAGCACTGGGAGAAGAGTTTCTGACAGGAAACACGGCTAGCAGGCTACATAGTGCTGTGTAACATTAAAGTGTATGAACTAAAACAAGGTTAGCATTAGTAGCGAGCTACCTGAGCTGTGAGACCCAGCTCCTCATTGTCGTCTCGTCCACTGAGCACACGACGAAGCTTGTCCATCTCTGTGGGGTAGCTGTGGCAAGAATTAAAAAACACGAAAGAAAACAACAACGACCTTCTGAAACTCTTATATTTCCTGCCGTTTCTGTCCACTAGTTCTCTCCGCAGCCGTTTGCGATAAAGTTGGACTTCCTGGACAGTGTTTTCTGAGTTGGGATCTGTTTGGTCGCAGCCTCAGTGAGCGCAGCTCGACGGGGAGGCGTTCCAAAAAACTGACCGCAGATCAGTCCCTGAATGCGCCCTGTCCGACGCCACTTCCTCCCAACTGTTAAGCCTAATTTATAGTACTACGCTGACCTACGCACGGACCTTACGCGCGTGGCCAACGCTGGCGTGACATCGCCGCCGAAACTCTAGTCAACTCTGTGTCTTTTCTGCCAGTTGGGTTAATTTAGTTTCCACTCCTTGGTTCACTTTCTACTTCCTGCTTCACAACAAATCTCAACCTAATTCTGACGAACATACAGACCTACAATACAAACGTCTGTATAATCAAACCTCCTTAACCTACCAATGACCACCATGACTGTTAGTACTGTGGTGGCATTTCTGGTGTCTTGATACAACATGATTAATTGGTATTATTTAAGAAACACTTAAGTCATACAAATGCTCAACAAACACTGACAAAATAACTTAAACTTGTTTTTCTGCGTCTCTGTCGCCACCCAGTGGACACAGGACGACAAGGTAGTTGGCACTTTCAATATCCTTTCAGTGCGGAGGAGTCACATTGCGATGGCACCACCATCCACTGCAGAATTAATTGCATAACCGTAACATTACGTATTCTATGCTCAAACATATTGGAGGTCAAACACATTTATGTCTAAACACATGCAATTCATGACACCACAATGGTCGTGAATGCGTTTTTTAACCTATAGCTTCATTAGTCACATAGGACTTAATTAGTTTTCAATTTCAGAATGTACTCGTTAGCAAGTGAAAACGTTTTTTTTTAACATTTTTTTTTTTTTATCAAAGTTATTTAACATTGCCATGCCTTTATCAACAGTGTAACTGGCGCCAGACGAGATACCGTTATGGGAGGCTTCTGACTTTGGGTCACACTGTCCTGAAGTACACGATCATTGGCTAAAGTCTTTATGTGTACACCAGAAGAAGTCTTGCTCTTAATTATCTTTAAATGCACTTAAATTACACACACACACACACACACACACACACACACACACACACACACACACACACACACAAAAGGATAGTGTGCAATCTGTGTTATATTTTCAAGTGAGGTCACACTGTGGTGTGATGTGGTCCACACACTAAACACGCAGCGGAAGTGCCCACTAACCATTACGGCGTCTTTGTATTCAGACAGCAGCCACAACGAGAATGTCGCTGTCGACACATTCCTGCTCCTGCCAGGTGTACCAGAAATGTTGCATACCAGGGGTATGCACGTGTTTCGTGCGTCCGAGGATCTGCCGCTGTTTCCCCACCGCGATCAGGTGCAACAATGTAACAGGGACAAAAGACTGTGCGTTCTGCCATGTTATGTTATTTTTACAGACTGTGCTTTTTTTCTTTTTCTCCTTATTTATTTATATTTTACAGCCGCTAACTAATCTGGTGAAATCATTGATATGCATATGCATATGCGCGTGTGTGTACACGCGTATATGGTTATGGTTCTGACACATAAGCGTATGCGCGCGTGTGTGTAAAACAGAAGAACCTTAATTATCTGTGAGGAAAATGTCGAGTTGCTAATACGGTCAAGGGAACAGTGCGTCCTCCCTTTCTATATGCTTTCCGGGAATCAGAGCCCAACCAGACTGTTGCAAGCCTTGAAGATGAGGAATCTTGACCCCCCCTCTGCTAAATCACAGAACTTTCAGTCTCCCTTGATAAGTGTCCGTGAACACCAAGGTTAGCAGCCTTGTGCACGTAAATACCACCGACACTCCAGGGACTTTCGGTTCTGACATATTAATAGTATATTTTAAATACTTTCTGTTTGTCTGAAACTTTTACTGAACAAAAGTTAATAATCTTGGTTTAGAAGAAATGCGGAATACAGTGACAAACCGTAAAGCTGTAATGCTATTTATAAATTTTATATAGATGAACTGTTTTAAATCTTGTTGCAGGAGAATATTTTTTTCCCACAATGCCTTGAGATCATTTGGTCAAGATGTCTCTAATTATGCATCCTCTTCATTTGCTTTTCCAGGTTTCTCTATCCCCTGTCTTTGCAAACAATTTCAAGCCATTCATTTGAGGATTTGAAATTTCTACTTCTAACATAACAGTGATGAGGCTTGAATTTAAACTAATCTGAAAAATGGATGCATTGTCAATTGAATGTACCATAATAGGAGTAGGACTCCTAAACTGAGTGCCACAATTCAACTGCTTCATTGCTTTGTTTCTGCATATGTTCAGTGAGATTTCTCAGAGTGTAACCCTGAAAACCATTGAGACACTGACTTTTAACAACCTGCCCAACCTCTCTGAAATGTGAGTCTATTTCTGTGATTCTCTGGTTCAATCATAGTCACAATCACCGTAGTGCAGCCGCTCAGCGTCGACTCATACTTTACATCTCAGTTCAATCGAAAACACAAGAAATCTGATGCACATCAACCGAGGGACCTTCAACAACCTCCCCAAACTTCGCTACTTGTGAGAACATTGACAATGATCTTCATTTTTAAAACTCCAACCTTAGACAGGAGCATGCAATTTGATTTTCGGCAAAGTTTCAATTTGGTTTATATTAATGTTCCTCAAAATATGACACCATTTTGCTTTTCTTGAAAGGAGCATCTCAAACACTGGCATAACAGTTTTTCCTGACATTACTTTGATCAATTTGCTTGAATCCGAGTTCATCTTGTAAGTACGTTTGTTATTAAAATCTTGGAAGGGAGAATAAAAACTAAACACAAATCATGACAAGCTTGCGTTGCTGTGGAGTCTTCATGGAACTTCTATAATTATTTGATTTCCAGGCATATATGTGACAACATTTATTTCCTAGAAGTTCCTCCGAACTCTTTCAGTGGCATGACAAAAGAATACATCACAATGTGAGTGACGCACACTTTTGCTATAAAGAGCTTTAGTTTTAGTAAGAAAGGAAAAGCGTGTTAACGAGTGTTAACCACAATCATAACGGGTCTGACGTTTGCAGGAACCTGTTCAACAATGGCATCAGAGAAATGGCTTCAGCAGGATGGAGATAGATAAGCTGTACTCAGCTGCATCATTCCTTTTTTTTTCTTTTTTTTTTTTTACTGTTTGTGAAACATTAAAGTTTTGCTCCTTAACCTGTTTTCTGTTGTGTTTAGGGTACTGAAGAATAATCGAAATCTTAGAGTGATCCACAGAGATGCTTTCAAAGGAGCCACTGGCCTCGGAGTCTTTTAAGTGACTATTTTAAAACCTTCTGTTTCTCACTTATCTGTAAATCTAAGCGATTTCTTGAGAATAGCAGAAGAAGGGAAAACTTCTGATGCTGTAGGTGTCATGTCTTCATAAATTGGTTTTATGTGCTTTCTAGTAATGACCAACATTGCTTCTGAAGTATTTCACACATACTACACTAAATTACTTAGAAACTGGCCACAAAGGTGATCTCGTATTGTTCTTGTTACCTCACAGGGATGTTTCTGCAACAGCTCTGACAGAGCTGCCATCACAGGGCCTGCAGTCACTTTTGGTGTTGTTTGCTCAGTCGGCGTATGCCTTGAAGAGTCTGCCTCTCCCATAGGGCCTGAGGAGCCTACAAGAGGCTCATCTCACCTACAACAGCCACTGCTGTGCATTGCTGAGCAGGAACGCTCACAGGTGACTTATACTGTGCAGTGATCAGGCAATGCTTGTGAATGAAATTTCGAGCGCCAGTGGTGAGGACACACCTTAGAGTCTGGGAGTAAATGTCTTGCGATGAGAGTGATCCATCAGCAAGGTAAAATATTTGCCTTTGTGGTTTTGAACTTGGTGTCTACAGACTTAATAAGGTTTTAGGAGCAGCAACGTCTTTGCTTTAACTGTTTTTCTCTTTGTAAAGCAGGATTCAGCCTGTGATTGGAGGGTCAGCAGCCACAACTCTGCCTGTAGACTGGCCATTTTTGTCTGAGGTTGACCTCTCCGTGGACGATGATGGCTTCAGTGATGTCAATTTCCATTATCCAGAGCTCGACTTCTGTTCCACCAGATCAACGTTAGTTTGCACACCTGAAGCAGATGCGTTCAATCCCTGTGAGGACATTGCAGGCTTCAGTTTTCCATTTGGCCATTTGGTTCATCAATATACTGGCTGTCACAGGTAACCTGACAGTGCTCCTGGTCTTCTTTACCAGCCGCAACAAGTTGACGGTGCCTCGCTTCCTCATGTGCCACATGACTGCAGACTTGCGAACACATGGACGCTACAGTCAACATGCTATTGAATGGCAGATGGGGCCTGGTTGTAGTGCAGCAGGCTTCCTGTCTGTGTTTGGTGGTGTGCTGTCAGTCTGCACACTTTCCACCATCACCCTGGAGCGCTGGCACATAATCACCAATGCTCTCCACGTAGAGCGCCACCTGGTTCTGACGCAGGCAGCTGGTATAATGGCAGCTGGTTGGCTCATCTGTCTGGGAATGGGGATGCTGCCTCTTGTTGGTGTGAGCAGTTACGCCAAAGTCAGCATGGACATAGAGACTCCTCTGGCACTCCTCTGGCACAGGCCTTTATCATTATCATCCTGCTCTTCAACGTGGACGCCCTCATTGTCGTCTTCGTTTGTTACGTGCTGATCTACCCGGCTGTAAAGAACCCAGAGGTCCCCGAGAGAAGTGCTGACACCAGGACTGCAAAGCGCATGGCTGTGCTCATCTTCACAGATTTTCTCTGCATGGCACCCATCTCCTTCTTTGCCATCTCTGCTGCCTTCAAGGTTCCCCTCATCACAGTGACAAACTCCAAGATCCTGCCGGTCCTCTTCTTCCCCATCAATTCCTGTGCCAATCCCTTCCTTTACGCAATCTTCACCAAGGCTTCATGAGCTCCATGGACTGCTGTAAGAGCGAGGCCAGCGTTTACCGCACGGAGGCCTGCTGTTCAGAAAATGCCATCAAAAGTAACTTGAGGTCCGTTTTATAAAGGATCCCAATCAGGAGTGAAACTAACTGACATGGCACCAAAGATCCCCCACCAGAGTGAGGACAGGAAGGTCACCAGAAAGAGAGAGACAAGACTTTTAATTTCAGATAAAAGACATCGACAGGACATTCATGTTGGATTTAAAGGAAATTATTGACTTGTAGGCATCTGTGACAACACATTAAATGACATGCTGCATATTATGTTAAATGTGTATAATGTGAAAAAAACATTGCATTGGATTGAATTTTAATGACAAATAAGCCTTTTTCACTGGAGATATGACAGATATGACTTATATCACTGATGACGGTTCTGTGGAGTCAGGTATCTCAGTGGATCCTGGGAATGGAACGAAGCCTTCATTCATCACTAGGGCGATATTTCTTTCTGCTTACCACATGTCAAAACAGGGTGTAAAAAAAATATGGCATTCACAGTGTGACGTGAATACCATTGAAAAGTTACTTTCAAGAATGAACTTTAAAAAAAATGTCAGTGTTTAAGTAAATGGACAAAAGGTTTCCTGTAACAGAAATGGGGAAGTCCAGAATCTAGTGATAAATATTAACTCACCACAGTCAATCTACCAAATGTGTGGTATGACTGAAACCAGCTGGAGGATGGAAGATTTCAAAGAGAAACGTTTCATTTGTTTCATTCTGGTTATTGTTAGCTTTAGTAAGATTGGATGCCAAAATGACCACATGGTGGAGGAGTTGGACAGATGAATCTCCTATTTATTTATTTATTTATTTGTTTATTTGTTTGACATCTTGAAGTAGAGATTAAAAGAGATCACCTGCTGTGCTTTCCTGTAGCACACATATACTATATGTACATAGCCTATTGTAATATTTGTATCTATCCTAAAAACAACGAGGAAAATTAGCTTTTAATGGGAGAAAATGAATAAAATAAATACATATACTGTACGCTTATAAAATACCAAGAGTTTTGTTTGTGTCTGTATTTTAATCTGTCAGATTTTTTACTACTGCGTGGAGTTTGTTTTTCAGTGTTTCCACTCTCGGTCCCGCCTTCGTGGGAACCCTGTGACGTCCTCCCACAGTAAACTTTTTTTTTTCTCCCCCTCTTGCTATGTGGAGTTGGGTCATCAGTTCTCCACACAAGCCTCGTGGAAGTCACTCGAGTTGGTTATGTTGCGCATTGTCGGAGTCGTATCCGAGCCCGCTGCGGAATAGTCCTCTGTCGTATAAACGTGGATGTTTTCAGACAGCAGCAGACAGAAGAGTTCACCATGACGAAGAAGCCATCTCCCCGCTGGTTTGGAGTTTTTCTCGCCACCGTTTTTATCTTTGTGGAGAGTCCAGTCAGCGGTAAGCCGTTTGTTTTGTTAAATGTTTTTACCTTTTACTAACTTCGTGTCAATTCGTTTAGAAGCTGTTTTCATCTCGGTCTAATTTAAAGCAGCGTAAATCTCCGCAGGGCAGACAGCAGCTGGAATAGATTTAAATACCAAGTAAATTCCTTTGCGTCGCCGTGAAGTCAATCAAAATTTAAAGTCCTTGAATCCAGACAGAAGACAACAACTTATACTTAAAGCAAACAATTAAATATAAAAAACAGACAACAACAAAATCAGCCCAGAATTTGTCTTCTTCGTCCTTAAAAACAAAACAAAACAAAAAAAAAAACAACAAAAAAAAAACAGAAAACAAACAAAAAAAAAACTTTGAAGTGTTTGTTTTTGTTATGTTTTTTTTTTCTTTAAAAATGGAATAAAATGTGGCTTCCCTCAATTGTATTTTTTGGTTGTTTCTAATCTGCTTTTCATTCTTCTGATGTTTTTGTCTTAATTTTACTCAATGTTCTTTGTTTTTACTAAATTTTAATGTGCAACATTTTCTCTTCTATCTATCTATCTATCTATCTATCTATCTATCTATCTATCTATCTATCTATCTATCTGTCTGTCTGTCTGTCTGTCTGTCTGTCTTTACAAAAGCATTATTATTTAATTATCTTACATGTAGAAATAAAGGTCACATTTCAGATGAAAACACGTTCCTTTTTTCCATCAGTTTGGATGTCGAGTCTGTTTTCTCAGATTTCAGCTCACTGGTGTTTTAAAGATTTGTTACAAAGATTAAATACTCTGTTGTCCTTTACACCATTAGATTTAGACTTAGATGGACTATAATGATCAAGTCACAAATGTTTAGTTTCACTAAAAAAAAGAAAAAAAAAGAAAAAGAAAAACACTAGTAAAAAAGAAGAAGTAATAATGAGGTTAAGTTAGATAAAGGTCAAAAGATTACACCAAGTACAACCTAAAAATGAAAAAAATCACAGTAGTGATACTAGTGACCTGCTGACACTCTCAGTATAACATAACCCAAGATCTCTCTCCTTAAACAGCCCAGCACTCGGGGAACCACTTTCACCGACAGACCAGGACCTCAGAGCCTCTGGTGATAGGAAGCCACAATCCCAGGGTTTACCTGAGCCCAGACCAGCTCCGACGGCTTCACTTCAAGCCCACTGTAGGCTCCCTCCTGTTGTCAGAAGGCCATGAGGCTAAGTTCAACTGCTCCATTGACATCCCCGATGCCAGGCTAGATCCCACCATCGTCTGGGTGAAGAATGGCCAGGAGCTGGCGGCTGCCACTCAGGTGGTGATCAACGAGCTCAGGACCAGCACGGATGGGATCACGACTCTCCTCTCCACTGCCATGTATGTAACACACGTTGGCGAAATGCGAGGAAAGACATGGAAGGCTGAATACTCAGACAGGTGTGTCCTTATGTGCTGTATTGCAGCATCAACCAGGTGCAGAGAGTGGATGCCGGGGAGTATCGATGCAGACTGATTATCAGCAATAAGATAGTAGAGTCTGGGCCAATCATTATCGAGGTAGAAGGTGAGTTTTAATACGATACGAGCAGCCAAAGCTGATTCATCCACGTGATTTTTGCCATTTATTTTTGCTTCTTTGATTCTTTCCTTAGGTCTGCCAACATTTATCAAGCACCCAGAGGAAATGAACATAACGAGAAACACCCCATTCATGTTGGCATGTGAGGCGGTGGGACCTCCAGACCCCGTTCAGATCCGCTGGCTTCGTAACGGATTACAAGATAGCGACCTTCATCCCTCTCCCAGCACCTACTCCGTGCCAGGTGGGACACCAACCACACAGTCGAATCAGCTTTATCTCACACATACAGAGAACATGCCTTTCACAGGGATTTACCTCTTAGCAGTTCCTTCTCTCTGCCTGTTCCTCTTGAGGAGTGAAAAGTGTCATTTCGCACTGTTCTGACACGCTGTCTAATGGAGGGTGAGAATGTGACTGCATAGTACTGAATGACACCTCATTTCAGAAAGAAGGAAGCTAAAGGTGTGTGTTAATGTCTCGTTTAATTTAAAAATACCACTTTAAAGTCTGATCCATCCGCATGGTGCTTTAAATTAACTTCTGGTTACAGGTTATTTTTCTTAGGCTAGTATATAAAGTCTTTAAAAGTAATACAATGGAAACCAATCAACTAATTTCAGTTCTGGCTTCCTCCTGTGACGGAACATTAAAACAACAATAATCAACCGCGCTGATAGGTCATTGACGGTAACTAAGCAGGTTTCCCTCAGCTATCATTGCTTCGCTGGTGGTTTCTATTCTGCCTCGTCCCTGCTGCCTCAGCACGTATGGTCCAATGAGACACCACGTCTAGTGTCACTCTGGCTGCAGGTTACTCGGCTGAATGGTTATGAGCGGTCACACAGCGTGCTAGCTCTCTTAGCTATCTGTTGTCTAGACAGTGGATACGATGAAGCTCTGGAGAATTAGCAACCTGTGCTGCTACAGTCGTCAATGCTAGCTAAACAAATTAAGTGCAAATATGCAACTGGAGTCACAGCTGTCTAGCTTAGCTTAAAATTAAAAAAAAAAAAAAATATTGCAACTGCATGTTAATTAGAGAGCTTACTTGTGAATGATTTTTTTTTTTTAACAACAATGACAAATGTAACTTTGTTTCTTTTAATTCAGTGTCAGATGATCAGGGAGAATGTAATTTAACCTGTCAAGTGTCAAAGAGTAGGTGTGTGTGCCTCAGTTAAAAAGAAAACAGTCGATGAGGAGGAAACATGCACTGTTGTTACTGTTAGTCTGGCAATACCCCATTGGAGAACGCTGTAGAAAGGACAAAGGGACAATAGACTTTTGACATGCGTCATTGGCTCATATCGTCAGTGTTTGTCTAATAATTTTTAATGTGGCAGAAGTAACTCAAGACTAAAAACATCAGTTCTGGATTATGTTTTATATTATGGTTTTATGTATATTTAATTTGTAAAATGCAAATTTTTTCCTATGTTCTTCTTATGCAAATATTTATTATTATAGGCATAACCTTTGCTCTGTATATTTTAGCCCTTCGTTTTCAGTGTGCCACAGGCTGAGCACTCCTGCTGCAGCCATTGCACGGTTATAAAGCCAGAAGCTGAGGGGGTTAAAGGTTCATAGCTGTGTTTTGGTCCAGCGTGTGCAAGGGCCCTGGCAGAGAGGAGATGGGGGACTGCAGAGGGAGCCTGTTCGGGGGTTGGCCACGGGGACAAAGGCCTCTTTCACAGGACGTCCCACTAGCCAGCAGGGAGGGGCTCCGAGAGCCTTGTGCATGACCAAATATTGGCTCAACAGAACAGCAAACCCACTTCTGTGCATGCTCACTTCATGCAAGCTATAAGTCCAGGGCCTCTTGTTCTTCAAATGTGGGACTTAGTGTTAGTTTGATTTCAGGGTGGGCATCAGCTCATTTACTGCTCAATGTTAGGCCAGTGTGTTCATAGAAAAACAAGCTCATCTGTGTCTCTGCTGAGCAGCGCAAAGCAGCACACGATCAAGTCTACAGTGCCAAAGTGGGCAACGGTTTGGCACGTAAGCTCTGAAAAAAGAAAAAAAAACGTTGAAACAGTTACAGTGGGCTTGCTACAGTAGTACGTTATAACCTTATAGAGTAGTTTGTAGATGGATCTGCTCCCTGAATATAAAATGGAAAAAACAACGGCTCTCAGGCAGCTCTGTGAGCTGGAGTAACCCCAAACCCGGTAATTAAAGGGTGCTCTATGCAAGCTGCACAACTTCCACATATTGCTATTCCAGCCCACGTTTCCATTTGAGTGGCCAGCAGTTACATATTTCTACTGTTGTTGTGCTTTGTTTTTGATTTACTTGTCAAGTAAAGTGAAAGCAGAAATGACCGTTCTTGACCTTTTATTCATTTCCCCTTTTTCAAGAAAATATGCGCTTTAAAATTAAATTGTGTTTTTATCCGGCCGTGATCTGAGACCGCTATGTTTTCGTAGATGTCTGTTGCTGCTGCTGCATAATCCATTACTCTACTTTATAATGGCACAGTATTTTGGAAACATGCATTGTTTCACCAAAAATATGGCTAAATCCATGCAAACACTTATTTCCATGTTGATTTCCCACACTCTCTGAAAGTAGCCTATGTAGCCATAGATGGAAAAAGAGCTTTTCTGCAGACAACAAACTACATGCAGCAATATCCAATCACAATTATCTGGGACTACAGTCCAACTTGCTTAGTATCAATTATACTCCAATGATATGCGTGCTTGCACATCTTGCACATCTTGACTGGTGATGTACTGATGAGCTTGCTTTTCTTATTGTGCAGTTGTGATTTGAGCAAGTTTTAATTATTTTCCACGTGAATGCAAAAAGTCATAGTGTTGATTCAGTCACGCCCAATAAAGGCTTTCTATTTTTGTGCAAACAAACTTACTTTAGTCAGTGTTTGGGTCTTTACCCTGATCCTCCTGACAAGAGGAAGGCAGAATATAAACAAAACATCCCAAGCTGCTTCCAGTCGTCACTCACAGACGACTCTGTGATTAGCTTTGTGGAAAGCTCTCGGATGCAGAGACGCTGGAAAACAGGACACAAAAGGGACATTATTTCACAGATGTCCCAGTCCTATTCTAACTGGGCATATCTGCTGCCGTTGAAAGACGGAAATTGTGTGTCCAGGAAAAGAGACCCAGCTAAAAATTTGCTTCCACCGTGCTTAATTTGAGCTTACCAGATGAGGGAGTTTTTAGGTATAACAAAGGAGTGAGTCATCCCCAATTGTGTCATTTTCTGACTTGCTTCTTCATTGAAGTTGTCATGGCACTTTTGTCCCAGATTCACTTTCGGCACAGAGAGATATCACTTAGTTTGTGTAGACGAAACAGAATGGTAACAGTGTGTCTGGGTGGACACTTCTGGAGTAATAATAACATTTGAGCTGAGGTTTAGTTGTCAAAATATTCAGGGCTATCATGACCTTGGGGGCTGGTTGTTTTCAGATCAGCAGAGACGTACTACATTGTCTATTCTAATGTCTCCATTGCAGGTGTGGACAAGTACACTCAGTTCAGCTGTGAAGCTCACAATGACAAGGGTGTTACCACGTCCCGAGAAGCAAGTGTCAACATCAAAGGTAAAACCTGAAGAACCTTCCGAGAGATGTTCATGCTCGACAAGCTGACTCCACGTTTGGGTGTTAGTGAGGTTTTCTATGCTGTTTTGCAGTTCTTCCCAGTCCTGTGTCTGATGT
Source organism: Mugil cephalus (assembly GCF_022458985.1). NCBI lineage: Eukaryota > Metazoa > Chordata > Actinopteri > Mugiliformes > Mugilidae > Mugil > Mugil cephalus. The sequence goes on from NC_061782.1 coordinate 10,236,192, forward strand.
TATTGTGACCAAGAGGCAGTCAAACAAGTTGACTTTGAGCTGGACACCTGGACATGATGGCTTCTCACCACTCACCAAGTGCCACGTCAGGGTGAGTCGCACGTCCGAACAAACAGCAGCGTCATTTCACTTGGTATCCGCAGACTGATCACACATTGGCTCTTTCACCTCAGGTCACAGAAGTGAGTCGGAGGAAAGGGGAGGTGATGACCACCAGATTCCACAACGTCACAGTGCCGCCTTTTCATTGTGAAGTACCCGGGCTGCAGGCTATGACGTGGTACAACTTGAGCGTTTCCTGCAACAACGAAGTGGGGGCGTCTCCCGTCACTATGTGGATCCAGAGCAACACCACAGAGGGAGGTGTGTCAATGCTCCTTGAATGAAAAACTGAATTTTTATTTTTGGGTGCAATAGGGAAGAATAATCCAAAATTGAATTAAATCCATCCCAGAATGTTACATTTACACTTCTCTTACACACTGTGTGTGTATTTGCTTTACAGAGCCTCTGTGTTATGTTCCTGCCCCCTCTCTTAGCTCCTGTTTAGGTTCCTGGATTGCAGTACTATGTAATTAGACTTCAATCTTGACATCCAAAATATGCTTAATATAACCCTCCCTGCAGCAGCAGCAGCAGCAGCTGCAGCACCTTGTAATAACTGGAATTTTCAAAAGTTTCCTAACTATGTGCTCTTCCCACAACAACTTCCCCTTCCAAAAAATGTGCTATCTACCAAATCTCTGTTGTTTTCCTGAAGGGTCACATAGGAAATAGGAGTGGTCTCACTGAGAAAACACAAAGTTCTTACTGGGTGGAGCTGCGTTCAATTTCCTTCCTAAAGCCACCACAGGGGATATTTTAGTTGAGAGATTTGATATGCCATGCCAGGAAGTGACCACATACCAAACCGTAATCAAAGATTTCAATGGGGGAGCAGACGTTTGGTTTCTTTTCTAGGCTGGCATTCTGTGTCCAGTTTAGCTTCTGTATGACATGTCGTTTATGTCCTAATCACCATTTCTCTTTTTTTTTTTTTTTTTTTTTGTCATATTCACAGTGCCATCAGTTTATCCCCGAAATGTCACAGTGCAGCTGAATGAGTCCTGGTTGGTGATCACATGGAAGCCTCCGCCAGATGATAAGATTAATGGCATCCTACGTGGTTACGATGTGATCGTCAGATATGGCACACAGGAGAGGAAGGTGGGCATGTCTGAATTTGGCTATTTAAGAATTACAATTTTATTTTTATCCCTTTTAATCACACTAGCTATCAAGACACAACTAGGAAAAGAGATAATGTACATTTAAAGTTTAAATCTGTCGTGGTTGATGTGGCAACACCTGCGGTTACTATGGCAACAACATGTGCAGGACAAATGTTTGCTTAAATTATATTTCCATCCTTAATCTCTGCTGTCAAAATATTCTGCTGTGGAGAACAAAAAAAAAAGTTTTGATACCAGAAGATTAGATACTGAATATAATGTGCTGACATGGACTTTTGTACCGATTGTGTCACTCAACCGTTCGCATCTGAAATTGAAACACGCACCAGGAATTGTGTAATAAAAACACCTCAGCGGAAGTTGACGGCAACACACCATTATCAAGTTATTTAATTGGAGAGAAATGTAGTGCCGTCGCATTTTCATACCGCTCGAAACTTCGATGACTAATACGCTGCCGTTTCAGTGGCTGCTTCACAATAAAAGCCACCCGGCAGAAGGAAATCATCGTTTTGCTCTCTGAATCACCAGTAAATTAAAGCTGCTCTGATGGGGAGCAAAAGGGTAAACGGTGATATATGTAATTATCAGAAACCTATTAACTAACTTACTAACTATGCAGCTATGCAGGCATCATTTTCTGCAAATCCCTGATCTACATGGAGGCAATTAAAATCAAGTGTAGTTTGCACGCAACATCGTACAGTGTGTGTTACTTGACATTTAACTACAGTATATATGGCACCAATCAACCACTGACTCATCGGAGAATGCACATGTGTCTATGGTTAGTGGGGGCCTTTGAGTCCTATGGGTTGCGGAGCCTTTGTTGTGGGGATCAGGCTTGTTCCAGTGTAACCCACAGATACTCGGTCAGTTTGGGATCTAGTGAATTTTGAGGCCAGGTCAACATCTTGTGCTGTTTTTTGTGTTTTTAAGAGTTGTTCCTAAACTGTTGGGATGGCTGCTGCCATCAAGGAGTGTGATTGCTATGGGGTGGGGGTGTCGGGTCTGGTCTAGGTAGGTGGTACATGTCTAAGTAGCATCCAAACAAATGCAAAGTACAAAAGCTTCCCAGCACAACATTGTATTGTCACAAGATGGTCATGGTACTTTACTTCTCCTGTCAGTGGTTTTAATATTGTAGCGGATCAGTGTATAACTTACACTTACACAGTATTGTATCAGAGAAAATATATTAAATATACATACAGTTTATGCACATACACATTCTGACAGTCCTCCACTTAATGACCACAATTCCTTCCCAAAGGAAAAATCTACAAAATCTAGTCATTCAACTGATTATTTTTGGAGGGTGTAGTTTATAGTGCACTTGCCCTGGATTATATTAAATGTTAAAGTGTTTCTGTTATTTATCCTAGCTCACTAAAAAAAAGTTGTCAATATAATAGAAACGTGTCAGTACAACACAACTACGAAACACAGCCTCCAAAATGGAAAAAAAAAGAGTTTTATGGAGCTAAGATTGAATGTTGCATTTGTTTTCACTTGTGTAACTGATCAAGTGTATGTACAAACACTGAAGTAACTGAAACATTTACACTACAACTGGAATCTAACTTATCCGACAGGTACCATACTGTGTCTACCGTATGTGTATTTGAAGTAACATGAACAATAACTTACTTCCATTATGCTTGTTGTTACTTTCTTTTTTCCCTCAGCATTCTCGATAACAATAACAAATGTATGACAAATATGAAAAGAATGAGTGTGTTGCAGACTGGGAATATTTGACCCTCGCTTTGTCCTGCCTACTCAACCAAAGGTCAGCTTCCTTTTTATCTATAAACGGTTTGGTCCACTTTCCTCCCAAAGAATCAACAAGCGAGGGAGGGTTCTTTAAAGATAAGTTTTTTTTTTGTTGTTTTTTTTTTAGATACACTCTCTAAGAAATTTAGTAGTTGGTTTTAATAGCCTCATTTGTGCCAAGGGCTCAGTGGATTAATGCGATGCTATTTGTGTGTAGTCATACTTCTGGCACTGCTGTAGTGCTCTCTAGTACAATAGTGTGTTTCCCGTCCTTCCCGTGTGTGTTGTGGTTACAGGAAGCTGATGGTGTGAACACTGGTCATCAGTATTTTTCTTGACTTTGCACATGGGATCTGAGTCACTAAAGAGTGAATAGGGCATGTATAGAATGAGATGTGCACCTTTAGCCCTTATACATTGTCCAGTGAGGTGTTGATGTAATTCCTCCTATAACAACGCTACAACAGCTTAAATAAACACATCAGGTTCAAATAAGAGGACTAAATTATTTTCTCATGGTTGTGGGTGTTTAGAAGAAGTCACAGTGGCAGTCTACCCTCTGTTTGATGACACAGGCGTCATAGACATTAATCATGGGTTCAGCGTCCTCCGTCAGCGCTTTGGTAAGGCTGTGCAGACCCAGATGCTACCATGTGCTGTTGTGAAATAAAGGGATGTGTCTGTCACATGCTGCGTTCCATATAGCACATGTCGCTATTCAGAAAGTGTAACTTCTTCCCTTTTTTCTGGGATGGAGTTTCATTATATACTCTAATCATTACTGTGCATTTCCTCAGGATTGTCCAAAAACATTTCACGTTGGAAGTGACTGCATGAAACAACAACTGTATGTGCTTTTACCATTTCCGCTTGTTTTAGTATATTATGTAAAGAAAGGAGAACAAACAAGAAGGACCGTATGGGCATGACTTGGCGCAAAGTTGCTGAGTTGGATACAAATGTTCCCCATCAAACTCAACCACCAAAAGTCCTGAAAATATTATCGAAATCTGCTTCCTCTTTAGGTTATTGACCTGCTTTACTTTATCATTAAAACTCCATTTAGCGCGCGACTGGTTAAACTTTTCTCCCCCACAAAACTAATGATTAACCTTAACGCGTGTTCTGAATCATAGAAGCTGAATCATAACACTGTTCACAATCTGTGTTATCTTTGTGCTTTATTTCAGGTCCACAGCAACACCACCACAGTCTCGGTAGCTGTTCAGGAATTCAACACAACTTACAGTGTGGAGGTGGCAGCGTGCACACAGGCAGGCAGCGGCATGATCAGCCCACGAGTCTGGTACTTTGTGCCCGGAGATAGTAAGATGCTTTACACATTTATGTCCTCACCCTATAATCAGATGATAAGTCTGTAAACTGTCCATTATGCATTATACTAACACACACACTGTATATTGTATATTAAGTGTACAGTATTTTTAACTAGTGTTGCCCAGCTTGTCAACAGCTTTGCTCCAAGATTCAAATCTCAACTCTTGGATAATTACCATGACATTTTAAGACATTCATAGCCTCCTACGATTGAACTACAGTAACTTTGTGACCATGTTAACAAGTTGATCTTGTGGCTTTGGATAAAGTATGCTAAGTAAGTAAGTCAATGGGTAGAAATTAAACACAGAAAGAGATTTAAAAATAAACCATAAATCTTAGAAAAAAATTCAGAAGTCTGTGCACATTACACATTGGGATATATTGGAGTTCACATTAAACAACTTACATATGATATTGCTGGAATTTATAGAAAAACAAAATTAAATAAAATATCCAAGTGGTTCTAATAACATCATTCAGATGATGTTTAATGGACAGCACAATTAGCAGAATGTATTTATTCTAATCTTTTGCCGTGCTTATCGTGTCTTCTCTTTGTCTCAGAATCAGTCGTATCGCCCTCGTCCAGCCCTGACACTGCGTCTACCCAGTCGGCCCTCGTTGTCGGGGCCGTGGCGTGCACCATCTGTCTTCTGCTGCTTATCCTCTGGGGGGCTATCTGTCTACGCAACAGGACATCTGGGTTTAGGTAAGCTGACAATTACAGACAAATAGGCAACATGTTTTCATCAACATGAGAAACTGAAAACGTCCGGTTTCTGTTAATAAACTGACTTTGCTTCCTCTTAATCATCATTGCCAGCGCAGGAGGCTTCTAATAACCAGGCAGCTGGATAGCTGGACAACAACCAGTTGTTAATTCTTTTGAATTGTGGGGTGAATGACTCACTCTTGCTACTCAGGATACGGATAGGAATGTGTCACAGGCTGCTTCTCAGATAGGAACAGTGTCAGACAACAAAGTCAGGAACAATGGAGCTTATAGGGGTATATCCACCTCTTTGGTTAAATATGTGTGTGTGTGTGTTGTTGCTGAATAAACTCTTGTACTAATTTTAACTAAGTATTAACTGCATTGCCTACTTTTTTCTCTTTTTTTCTCCCGTGCAGGCAGATGTTTAGAGGTGAAGAGAAGCTGCCACCTGTCATACAGTACACACCACAGAGATCGTACAATCGATCTCCCGTAGGAATCACACGTACGTTCTTGAATTAAACTATAGAGAAACTATCATGCGTTTTCTTGGCACATTTTCAAAATGTAAAAAAAAATGTCTCCTTGTCCACTTTCAGTTGGCAATCTTGGTATTAGTCATGAACTCCAGGTCAAACTTCACGATGTGATGGTCACGAGGAGCTTGCTTTCAGTGGGCAAAGTTCTTGGAGAGGGTGAGGGAATGCTTTTGTTTTTCCAAATATGCTGACATTCGTACATATATGCACCATTAAAACCACTTAGAGGGGAAGTAAACAACACTGACCGTTTTGTGACAATACGATGTTCTACTGGGAGACGTTTGCACTGCATAGCACTTCCACTCCTTGATGGCAGCAGCCATCCACAGAGGCCCCTCCCCTCAACCCATAGGACCCAAAGGCCCCCCACTAATAATTCGGTTGCCAGACACCACAGGGCACCCTCTGAAAGGTCCATTCTGTGATGAATCACAACTCTTTTGTGGCACAAGTGAGACCTACACAATATTAGGAAGGTGGTCATAATGTTAAGCCTGATCAGTGTATACACAGTACATATTACATGATCGTCGTGCAGCGTAGTGCATGTGTATGCATGTTTTTGATTCAGCTTGACATTTCACTAGGTGAGTTCGGCTCCGTGGTGGAAGGACATTTGAGAAGACCAGATGGCACCTCAGAAAAAGTTGCAGTGAAGACAATGAAATGTAGGTAAACCTACATTAAATGTTCTTTAAAACTTTAAAACAAGTGGAGATGATACATTTTTCACTTTCTTGTCAAACAGTGGATAGCTTCTCTCAAAGGGAGATTGAAGAGTTCCTGAATGAGGCAGCCTGCATGAAAGATTTCAACCACCCCAATGTCATCAAACTGCTCGGTAGGAGTTACCTCTTTAAAGTATAGTAGAATCACACGACTCTGTTCCCTTTTCACTTGTGCATCCTTACATTACCCGTGTTCACGTGTCCTCTTTAGGTGTGTGCTTGGAGGTAAGCTCAGCACATTTCCCCAAACCCATGGTCATCCTGCCATTCATGGAGCATGGAGATCTACATAGCTTCCTGCTGCGCTCACGCCTGGGAGACAGTCCGGTGGTGAGAGTTCATCTCAGCACAACATTAAAAAAACATAAATTACATTATATAATCAGACTAAACGATATAAACTTATAACTGTGACTGAATTGTGTTTTTTTAAAACAGTTGATGACCACTCAGACACTCTTGAAGTTCATGGTTGACATTGCTCTGGGTATGGAGTATCTCAGCGGTCGTAACTTTCTGCATCGTGACCTGGCGGCACGCAACTGCATGTAGGTTGCTTCCCCTGAATTAAACCAAAGAACTGAACCAACAGTCTTTTTTTTTCCGCCGTCATTTTGAGATTACATGAAAACTTTCCACTTCAAATAGAATGTGATCTATTACACGGAAAGTCTTCTCTGATTTTCTTTGTTAAATCCCCACTTTGTTTATCCTACAGGCTGCGTGATGACATGACGGTGTGTGTAGCGGACTTTGGGTTATCTAAGAAGATCTACAGTGGAGACTATTACAGACAGGGCAGAATAGCCAAAATGCCTGTGAAGTGGATTGCAGTGGAGAGTCTGGCTGACAGAGTTTTTACTGTAAAGAGTGATGTGGTACGTTCAAATTCTACGAACAATAGGAACGAGGAACAATAGTATCCATTAAAAGCTGTGCATTTACTGAAAGAAGAACTGACCCCTGGTTTGCACTCTCTGTTTCTCCTATCACTTTCTATTTTCTCTGGGATCTGCACAGAAGACAGAACTGTCTTCTGTCACAACAGTACCGCTATCTACTTTATATAGAGTTTTTCGACCTGTTTCCCTGCTTTGACAATTTTCTAAATCTAAAAGTAGTTGAATTTACTGGACTGCACATGAAGTAGAGATTATCCTTTACAATATTTCTCAATAGCAGAAAAAAAAAACAAATTTGTGGAATCAACTGCAAATTATTCACATAATGAAATGTGATCTGAAGTTGATATTTTTTTGTCACATAGTGGGCGTTTGGCGTCACCATGTGGGAAATTGCTACACGGGGCATGACGCCATACCCTGGAGTCCAGAACCACGAGATTTACGACCATCTTTCTGAGGGACACAGGCTGAAGCAGCCACCGGACTGTTTGGATGAACTGTGAGTGTTTGATGTTGGGCGCCGTCTATATGAACAAGTGGAATGGATTGGATAACGACACACCGAAGGGGCTGGCATTACCTTACACTTTGTAGTGAAGGGAAATGATCACATTTAAGTTATATTACTTATTTAAACTCATATTCTGGCCACTTCATATTGAAATTGTCTGTATTTTATTTGTAAAATAAATAAGTATTTAAAGTTTTAAGTATATTTCAAGGAGGCTTCAGCCCCCCAAAAATAGACATAACGACGCCAGTGGGCTCAACATGGAAACTTGGCATGTAACACTTATTGCTATTTATTGCAACCTTTTCATGGATATCTAGATCAGATAGGACTTCAGTTTGCCTTAAATGTTTCTTTTTGTTTGTATCAGAGCTTTGGTAGAACTATACAATCCTTGTTATATGTAGTATTTCTTTAATTTTCCCGTCTTCTAAATCAAGGAAGTTGTCAGTCGTCACATGCAAAATGTGCAAGTTGTTTTGCACTTGTACGGATGTGCAGCCAATATTTATTTATTTTTTCTGCTGCTGCTGAATTTGGCTTGAATCCAAGACAAATCTGCTAAATCCTTTTAGGCTCAATTGCTGTGTACGTCACTGCCATATACAATGAAATTAGTCAAGTGTGTTTTTAAAACTTCGAGATTTTTCTGAAATTAATGCCTCCAACAGTGTTAGCTGTGTCCTAAAACAAGGCTCTCAAAATCTTACTAACTTTATTACCTTTATTATTTTAGGTATGAGATCATGTACAGCTGCTGGAGGGCAGATCCCCTGGACCGGCCCTTGTTTCCCGAACTGCGAGAAATGTTGGAAAAGCTCACAGAAAAGTTTCCAGAGTCTTCCAGCAAGGGGGATATAATTTATATTAACACCAGCTTCCCCGAAGAGGACCCTGATGGAGAACTGTTTCGTGCACAGCATCTTCTGCTCAGCTCGTCTCCTTCCTGCAGCCGCCAGGCAGCAGAGAACACAGTAGTGACTGCAGACATTCACGGGAGCCTGGAGGACGATGACGATGAGGACAGTGGTCGCTATGTGGTGGTGATGTCCTCACATCCGTCTCTGAGATCTGCTACAGTGGACACTCCTCTTTTGTCAGGTGACACAAACATGGACGCCAACGTAACGGCGGCGGATCACAGCTCAAGTGACACCTCTCTCCTGCTATAACTACTGGTACCCTGCAGTCAAAGCTGTGACAGAACTCTTATCCTTATTCGTCTGTACTAATTGGTTTGCCTCGTTGCACCAGGAGCATCTTCACGTTTCCTCTTGTGGACTTCCTGTTGTATTGTTACTTAAGCAGTTTGTGCTTTCCGTGGCCAGTCTGCATGTCAGTGTTAATTATTGTATTATACATGCACATGTTCCATAAGCTTAAGACACACTGAACTGTGAAAGTGTTTACTGTATGTGGATTGCGATGTAAATATGGAAATGTATAGATCATTTATAAAATGGTATACTTTGAAAATAAATTGTTTATTGACTGCTTCAAAACCTGTTAAACTCACCAAGGGAAATATTAGTATGTTTAAAAAAAAAAAAAGTGTGAGGATATTTAAAAAACCTAAGCAATCGTGGGTTTTTGAGAAGTCAAATGTAGCATGGGATGATCTTATTCCAGCCAGGAAAACAAAATTATGTTCAAATAAAGTCGATAATGTATAGTTGCATGTATGAGATTTATGTTTTTTTGTTTGTTTTTTTTCCTCAGAACATTTTATGGTAGCTGAAAGGAGTAATAAGACATGCAAACCTTGGGAGCAGCAGATGCTTTGTTATTAGAAACAGCAGGAGATACAGGTAGATCGAGCTACCTCAAAGGCTCCTCCGCCCTGTGGTGCGTTCAGTAGGTGTACGATACCACTATTTTCCTTTTGTTCCGATACCAAGTAATACCAAGGCTAATAACCCGATACCGACATCGATACTTTTAGACGTCTACTTTTGTATATGAAAACGATGACTTTTGCAATGAAAATTTGTGAATATAATTATGATAAATGTATTTTATACGTCTGTATAACAATTAAACAAGCTGCCAAATATCAAACCTCTCTTTCATCAGAGCAATTAAAAAACAACCGGTGGAAACCAACAAGTTAACTGGAAATCTGAGCAAATCACATTTAAATAAATAAATAAACTCTCTCTCAAACATAAATGAAAATAAAAACCAGAAACGGAGGTCTTCCTTAGGTGTTGGTGACATTTCCCTGTCTCATAAAAGTGTATTGATATTTCTTGTGAGATCGGACTTGGTATCGAAATTTTGTTGGGGAGATCGATTTTAAATAACACACGCCTAGATTGGAAGTATCGATATTTCTGGATCGACGCATGCATCCCTAGTGCGTTCAGGGCGCCTCCCTCAGGACAGTGTTGTCCAAGCCCGAGACGAACATGGCTGCTGCACTCAGAGTGAGGACGTGGAGGTGTCCCACAAGAGGAGTTTTTTCTCTACTGACGGTCTTTTTTCTAATTCTAGTCAAAGCTGTAAATGAAGCGACTGCATCGCCAGAGAGGGGGTTTTGGAAAATCACAGTTGTTAATGTGAGTATCATCCTGGAGACCGGCAGCATCGTCCGCTAGCCCGGTAGCCACATTAGCCTTGTTATTGTAGCCCCGTTAACAGCTGTGGTGACTGTAGTGTAACTTCTCCTGCAGGAATGGTATTTCGTTAACCACTCCCATGCGCATCCATAACAGCTTCTTTAATAAAATGCGTTTGCCGAAAGAGTAGGGTTAGCGTAGTGGTTTCCTATCTAGCTCCTTCACCTCGGTGGTGGTGAATGGCTAATATGCATTTCAAGGTTAGCAGGCGGCTAACTACCTGGATCCAGCTGTATAGTTTAATAGCTCCAGAGGCTCTGCTGAGAGAAACTATAAATTAAAACCAATGAAAGGAGAAGTATGCGAAAGTGCACTGTTCTGCTCGGGAAACTTTTGGACCTGCCATTCGTGTGGATGTTACTTACACATGCACCACCCACCTAGTCCAGATCAGGCACCCCCACCCCATAAAAGGACACTCCTTGGTGGCAGCAGCCATCTCCTGCAGGATGCAGCCTCACACAGGCACACACACACACAAACTGTTAAGGAACAACTCAAAAAAAACGTGAAAAACGGCACAAGGTGTTGACATGGCCTCCCAATCCAAATTGTGGGATGCACTGGGAACAAGTCTGATCCACAGAGGCCCCACTGCTTTCAATAGGACCCAAAGCCCACTGCTAACAACCATAGGACACCCTCAGAAGGCCCAAGTCCATTTTCCGATGAGTCAAAACAGTTTTTGAGGCACAAGGGAGACCTGTTAGGATAATAACTTTTAATACCTGTGTTCTCAACCAGTAATTAAAATCCCACATCACAGTTTGGGCTGGTAAGGTTTATCCAGTGTGCCTGCACTCATGATATTTATATCCATAAGAACACACTCTCTAAAAGTGGATCTTTTTCAGCATTAAAGTAAAGTTCCTAGATGTAGTTCTTCAGAAGTGGAAGACCTTGATCAATAATTTAGGTACTGAGAAGTTTCAGATTACCTCAGTTGTTCTCTGTCCACTTGCAGTGTTGTGCGTTCAAAGAGGCAGGACAGAAATACAACCCGACACATACACGCAAACACACTCACACCTGGACAGTATGATTGATGTTTAAGTTTTTGCATCACCTTTCGGACAGTTTTTCTCGCATAACAAGAGCAGGAAAGGCCCACTTGAGTTTTAGTTCAAAGCCGTACTAGCCCTGAATGATTAAACAGTTCGCCGGACTTATTATATATTGATCAATGTGAAAAATAATCCCAGGTTGTGCAGAATCTCATAAACTCAATTTTCTCTTCTGTCAGACCTCAAGACCTCTACAGTTAAGGAAATCCATGTATAAAGACACGGATATTGAACTGAGTGGTAAGACTTGGAAAAAATGTGCTCAGGACGTGTCCCAAAAAAACGTTTCTGTCCCTCATGTTTATCACCGCTTGTTTTCATTGTTTAGTCTTTTCCTTCGACTGTCCCGAGATGGTGAACTTGACGATTCGCTGGTATTTAAAGCACTACCCCTGTCACAACGACTACAACAATATTGACGTAAGTACAAGTCCTTCATGAGACATTCATTTTCACGCCTGTGTAGAATTGCTTGTGCTGACTTCTGACTGTCACTGCCTGTAGGAAATATATGAAAAAACACATCAGAACTGGGGGGAGAGCCTGGATCCAAATCCCCTCGTACAAGGAGAGTACATCGAGCACCAGCACATTCCCATAACGTGTAGCGATGAACTGAACTCCTTTCCAATGCTAAGAGTAGGTTTGTTAAGTCTCCACATGCATGCTGATACCAAGTGTGAACAGGGCTATTGTCTCACACTTCTGTTCACGTTATATATTAGCACTCAACATCCTGCATGTGTCCTGTATGCTTTTTTCAGAAAGCCAAGGCAGATCCACGTCCACTCAATCTAGATGGCAACACTGACTTGCAGGTAAGAAAATATGTATTTGATTTCTTTAGAGTGGTTAAAGGGTAGATGTGCGAATAAATAATGATAATAATAATTTGTCTTCCCCATATGTAACAGAACAAGTATCATCAGTTAGGGTTGGGCAGTATACTGGTTCATACCGGAGTCCAGATGTTCCAGATTTCTGGGGACAGTCCCCGTTTTGGATGACCTGTCCCCCCGACTAAAGCTGTCCCCTAACATGTCTCCAAATTTTAGCTTTTTATGTATGAGGAAATAAAATGTTGCGCGCAGACTACAATTATTACGGTAGCCGCTCGCGCTGCTTTAAAGGCATAGCAGAAAATATGTTAAAATATGGATAAATATGTCAAAATAAATGAAACCGTAGTTGTCCCCGTTTCTTCATTTCATCTTCATAACATTTAATTCTTCCTCTTTTCTTTTTGTTTGATCTCCGTGCTATCAATGACCCCGGATTTCCATATCAGCAGGCAGTGTTAAAACGGCGCCATGCAAACCTGTTTTACTGCTAGTGTGGGATTATTCTATGATATTTACTCAGTAAAATAGTCCATCCTTAGTCAATCGACTGCATTAAATCCTCTCTTAACCTGTGAAAAATGCTGAGAACACGTGATTATGGATGGAAAAAATACCATCACAATGTGGTGTCACGGTAAAAAGTCATTTCTTTAAACTGTTTCTGCACACAGCATTTATCTTTGCAGAGTAATTAACACTGCATCGTTTCGCAGCTGCAGGATGGAAGTGACGCTAGATGGATTGCTGAGGAGTATGAAACTGCAAAGAACAGAAGTGGTGTGAATATCAGAGACAACGTCATTGCCACTACGTGGAAGGACGGGCCGTACCTGCTCGTTGTTAAGATTGTGTCTAGTAAACCAGACGCAAACTGGACTTTAACAGGTGAGACATTTTCATGCAACGAAGACACGGGAATATTATTACTGTTGTCTTAATTGAAAAGTCTGCTAAAGTGGTGCACTCAAGAATGCAAAGCTGCTTGCAGCAAGTGTGAGATTGCATAAGTTGTCGCCACCACAGAAAAATTTTTAATGCATTGAGAAACACGGACATGCGTCATTTGTCTCATGTTTGTTTTTCCAGTTAGAGTGGTGATGAAAGGCAGCCACGGCTACATTTCTGTCACAGACTGGCCTCTCATGATTGTAAGTAGTGGACTGTGTTGAAACATTATTACATATTTGTAAATTAAATAGATTAATAATATAGTTCTTACCCGTTTTATGGGTAGGGTTGGGTCTTGGTATGATTTCGTAAATGCCCACAAATGCCACTGTAGAGTCTTTTTAGGGGTCGGATCAGATTTTCATTATCAATCCCCAATTTTCTATACAAGTGGGAGCTGATGCATGAGTCTTTCATCATCTTGTGCGTTTCTACAGGATTCAGTTTCTTATAGGTCTTATTACTAAGAGTAAAATCTGATGTTATTATGATATTTGTACACGGCATTCCTGCAAAAAAAAATAATCCCTTGTTGTCTGCAAAGATAATTCAGAATATTGATGCCTTCACACTTACAGGCCTTACAAAGAGCATGGCTCTTGTCTTGCCATGAGAAATGAAGTTGTGGTTTAGACTGTTCCTCTTAGTGATGACTTGCAGTGACACACAAACATTTATCATAGTTTGTAACGTGTGAATGTCAGCAAAACATGCATCAGTTAAAGGAATTACCATATTTTCCGGACTATTAGCTGCTACTTTTTTTCCCCACGCTTTGAACCATGCGGCTTCTGCAAATATGCGGCTTTTCTGTGGATTTTTTTTTTTGCGATAAATCCTTCATAAAAAGATGAAGAAGATGACTTCATTGGTTTCAGTGCGTAGGAGGAGGATGAATAAACCAATCAATAACTTTTCTGTTTTTCAGGCACCGTTCGGAAACTGATCAGTTCAGTTATGTTCAGTTAAACTAATCAGTTCGGTAGATATCAGTGTACATTTCCATTTTTAAAAAAAAAACTTTGTGGGTGCGACTTATATTGAGGTGGCTCTATAGTCCGGAAAATACGGTATTTAATTATTTTATCTGATCTACAGCAAACATACAGTTCTAGCAACATCCCATAACTCATACATAAAAATTTTAGTTTCTTCTGGGTACACACATACATAAACTTCATTTGCAGTGGTGTTATTTTGGAAAGTTACCCCTGATCCTTCAATTGTGATATAAAATTTGAGTCAAGTTTTACAACACTGAAACGAGCTGCAGCTGACAGATGCAAACCCTGCTCATTGCGGTAAATTGTGAATCAAGATGTTTCCGGATAAACTTTGTCTCTGTAAAATCTGGTCTGTAGTTAATGAAGAACAAGCGCTTCCACATGTGATGTGTTTACAGACTAATCTCTCGCTGTGTGTTTGTAGTTCTACATGGTGATGTGCATAGTGTACATCCTGTACGCCCTGCTGTGGTTTATCTGGGCGGCCTGCTACTGGAAAGACCTGCTGAGGATCCAGTTCTGGATAGCTGGGGTCATTTTCCTGGGGATGTTGGAGAAAGCCGTCTTCTGTGCTGAATACGAAAACACCAACGCCGTCGGCTCCACCTGTGGGTGTCTGTAGGCTGTTGCGAAGAAATATTTTTTACTTTTTGTGTGTGTGTGTGTGTGTGTGTGTGTGAGAGAGTAAACCAGTAACGTGTCGAACATATGTTATCTACTTCAGCTCCGGGGCTTTTGATCTTTGCCGAGTTGATCTCTGCCCTCAAGAGGACTTTGGCTCGATTGCTTGTCATCATCGTCAGCCTCGGTTATGGCATTGTTAAGTATGTCAACACACAGCATCTCTGTACACACAGCTGCTTGTGCGATAGCTGTAAAAGCTATAGCTGTAACAGCTCTGCCTTTCTTTCTTTTTAGGCCTCGACTGGGGACCGTGATGCACAGAGTTGTGGGCCTCGGTGTCCTCTACTTTGCGTTCGCTAGCATTGAGGGTGTCCTGAGGATTACAGGGGTGAGTTATGCTTTCCGATAATAATTTTTTTTTAATTTAGATGAGTCCTCACAGGTGCATTCCTTCTGCTTATTTAACGTGACCAGCAGTCACCACCAAACCATTTGAATCAGTCAAGTTCTAGTGACGGTGAGAGATGATTCTGGTCAAAGCTTCTTGATTAAAATATGCTAATTACCACTGGCAGCATTAAAGCTTTGTAGTTTTTTTGTTTTCGATTGTCTTTTGGTGTTAAGTTGACGTCACACTGTGTATTTTCTTGATTTGTTGTGGTACCAAAAATCAAGGGTCAAGACAATGGCCCCGCGCTCATTACAGAAATAGTTCTGGCTGTGTTTGACTCCTGCATCGTCTGGTTCATATCCTTCCAGTGTGTACTCCTCAACGGCACGACAATCGACGGTTTTTGTACTGAAGCGTAGCGACAAGTCAACATATTTGTTAACGCACTGAGCTCGAGCAATTTTGAATATTCTTTCCTTTTGAGTTTCGCTTTCACACCCGGTGGATGGTTCTATATTTTATTTGCTCTGCTGCATTTATTTAAATCTCCCATCCTTTCTGTGATTTTTTTGCCCCCCCCCCTCCCCCACCACATCTTTCTCCTCTCCCTTGTGTTCTTTGCTCGTGCTCTGTTATCCCTTCTAGGCAAAAGACTCTGACTTGGCCCTGCTGGCCAACATTCCCCTGGCTCTGCTTGACTCTTCTTTATGCTGGTGGATATCCTTTTGTGCACCTACCACCTTTCCCTGCGTGGTTCCCCCCTCTGCTCCTCACCTCCTACACTCGAGCCCGTATTAGCTCAGGAGACTGTGATCTGCAGCCGCTCTATTCCTTCACCAAATGGCAGCTTGAAGGCATCCTGGCTCTCAGAAATGGCCTGACATTAATCACTTGTTCTGTACTGAAATTTAAATTAATTAATATTTATCATCTTCTTGATGAGTCGCCCATTTTCGCTGCTTCTTTTCTTTTCTTGCACAACACATGACATTCGCTCAGCGATACACCGTTACCATCTTTTGTTAGATTAAATTCAACTCACTTAGATTTGGGTATTGCTGATCAGACATGTTACACGAAAAAGGCATCATGTAACCACCACAACTGGAACACACTGGACCACTGAAGTTTGTTGTAAACTTTTGAGAATATGTAAAATATTCCCACCAGATAGCTCCGTGAACACATGAGTTTCTCTCTGGTTGGAATAAATTCATTATTTCTGCACATTTCTGCACACATGGACATGGCAAGAAAAGTTAGTTTGAGAAGATGAACAACAACTTAAATCATTATGTTTTTCTATTGAATCAATTCAGAAATTCGTAAATAATGCTGGAAAAAAAAACGTATCTGTGAATTACTATATTTCTGCCAGATTTCAGTTGAACTGCTTCATGCATTCCACAATAGATATATTCAATGTGATATAAAGGACTCACACAGCATCTACAACACTTAACGTTACATGTCTGTTAAGTAGTACTCAGTCTGAATTAGATGAGTTATTGTAACCACTGTACATTATCATCCTGCATGCATGAACTATAGGTATGTACATTATAAGCGAATATTATCTAATTTAGTGGTGTTTTTAGAATAAACTTACATGGGGAGGTTATAAGGACTAGTTCTTTTTTTTCTTTTTCTTTTTTAATGTGGTTTCTATGTAATTTCTGCCATGTGTTTCCCTTGACTGCCACTAACATCTTTGTCAGCTTGGCACAAACCATCAAGACACTGAAGCTGAGGAGAAACCCTATCAAGCTGTCTCTCTACAGGCACTTTACAAACACACTAATATTTGCTGTCATCGGTAAGTAAACTACACTAGGGAAACAAAACGCATTCTTCACAAGTGCTTGTGATTTATTTGTTTCCGTGAAAGCGCCAACGTTGAAAAGAATCGTAAGAAAAAGAAAAGTTTCCAAACTGAGTATTTTTCTTCCTTCAGCTTCCGTCATTTTCATGGGCTGGACGGTAAAGAAATTCCAGTTAACAAGTTGCCAGTCTGTGAGTACGGTTTGAGGCTTTTTATCGGTATTGCCAGAAAGAACTGACTTTTGGTTGTATTGACAAAGTGTTTTTTGTTTCAAGGATTGGGTTGAGGTGTGGGTGAAGGATGCATTCTGGCGCTTCCTGTTTTCCGTCATTCTGCTCGTCATTATGTTTTTATGGAGACCATCTGCAAACAATCAAAGGCAAGCGCTGAGCTGGGGCTGTTGGATCCGTCGTCGTGAGCCGAATCGGACACTTGAATAACCCCTTAATGTCCTCGTCCACAGGTATGCCTTCACGCCGCTCATCGACGACTCTGACGACGAGGAGATCGAGGAGTTCATCTCTTCGGCAAACCTCGGTATTGTGACATCACAGGAGCTCTACTTTTAGACAGAGCAGTGCAAACGTGGAGTGTTTTAAAGCATTCTTAAACTCATTTTATTTGTTTTTTCTTCCCATTTTACACACAGCAGATGGTATGAAGTTGAGAACTACTAATACAAGTGAGAGTAATGGTTCGGTGAAACCAGCAGAAACAAATCCAGTGAGTAACGCAACTTAAAAATTTGGTTGTTCTGCATGAATTTGTTCAATAACTAAAACGTGTATGAAAAGAGTGCGTGAAAAAATGGTAAAAACAACTGTCTTAATGTTACATTTCAGCAGGTGGCAGTATTAACCCAGTTTAATTTGCTTCATTTTTTTTTCTCCTTGTCCAGGATCAAGACTTGAAATGGGTGGAGGATAACATTCCTAGCTCCTTTAGCGATGTGTAGGTTTCCCATACATTGTATATTCACTGAGTAAGCATGCTGGTTTCATATCAGACATGTGTGATTCTAACACAAGTTTCTCTTTGTCATCGCTGGTCATTGCAGAGCTCTTCCAGTCCTCCTCGACTCCGATGAGGTAGGTATCGCATTGCAAAGAATTCACAGGTTGCAAATTCTGTATAAGTAAACTATTAGCAAACCCACTCCTCTTAACAGGGATTGTTCAGCTTTGCAATGCATCTGCAATGCATCAGCCTTTGCAATACCCTGCATTAATCTGCAGCCAGTCAAATAATTGGACCAGACATGCTAACTAGTGCTAAGTCAGCTAGTGGTGATCACACATTGGCAATGGCTAATGTGCAGCATTTCAGATATCCAAGCTAAGGCTCTTTTCTTTACAAACACTACATTTTAGCTTCCTTGATGACACGACACCACATTACATCAGTGCCGTAAAATAAGTGTTAGTGAGTGTAAGTAATAGTCTCACATCAACAAGGCATTTTTGTCCACACAACTGCCACTCAGTGGATATTTTCTCTTTTTCGAACCATTCTCTGTAAACCCTAGTGATGGTTGCACATGAAAATCCCAGTAGATCAGCAGTTTCTGAAATACTCAGACCAGCCCATCTGGCACCAACAACCACGTTCAAAGTCACTTAAATCCCCTTTCGTCCTCATTCTGATGCTCGGTTTGAACTAAAGCAAGTTGTCTTGATCACCTCTACATGACTAAATGCATTGAACTGCAGCCATGTGATTGGCTGATTAGCTATTTGTGTTAACAAGCAACTGAACAGGTGTTCCTAATAAAGTGGCAAGTGAGTGTAGATGAATAGCTTGGTGGGGAGGTGAGGTTCATTTTGCAGAGTGAATAACACCAGAAAATAGCAATGTTTTTTCTATCTGAAAGAAAACTTTTTTTTTTTTTTTTAATGTGCATGTTATTTTCCTCAGGAAATCATGACGACCAAGTATGAGATGTCAAAGCTGGAGTGAGGTGAAACCTTTCCAACCGTCTGCTGACAGAGAGGAAGGACATAGCAGCTATCCCTGACTCTGAAGCATGGGTTTCTACAGGATTTCCAGTCTGGTGACGGAGGAGTGCCATTTCATGTTTCAGAGGATCCTCCCGAGCAGTCGCTGTTTTTGCAGGGTGGTGCAGTTCTAAAGGGGACCTCTGCTAATTTCCCTTAAATTTTTTAAGGACTTTACAGAAGTAGAACTTTCTTTTCACTGAGCAACATTTTCACGATTTTCCCAGATCCGATCGCTATCTTTCCAAAGAGAACGTTTTATTTTATGTCGAGTGCTGTATTTATTTCTGTTGATATGAATTTATTTTATCAGAGAATTAACACTGGGCCTCATGCACAAACATACCCGGATACAGGTTAAATGTCTCTTTGAGAATATCTAGATATTGTTGCTGGGTTGTGATAAGTAACATAATTATATATGATGGGAAAAATATTTTTTTTTTCTTCAGTAAATAATTCATCGAATTATGTTTTTTTTCTGCCGGGACAGAGTTTGACCACAGTTTTCATTGTTTAATATCTAACAGGATATTTCTTTATATATATTTAAGTACAGAATTGGAAAGTTCACAGAACTTGAAGAATTGAGTGTTTTTCATGTTACTGTGATTGTCCAAAGCACGGTTTTGTTACCAGCATCAAAATCTGAGACAAAGACAACTTGGCAGATTCAAACACTGTAACAATGAATAGAATATTTGCTCTTATGCACTTTCTAAGATTGAGTCTGTGCCTACATGTTCTTTCTTATACGAGGCCTAATCTGTCCGGGGTTAGAATATGTATGAAAGAGTTTGTTCGTGTCTCAGATCTAAACTACGACGTCCTGGGTGTTGGTGAATGAGTGTGAGATGGTTAAAGCACACACACGAGTCATTTATATGATTTAAATTAGGCCGTAGTCTGTTCTAGTGTTTAGAAATTAGGGTTAGCATTTACGTTTTGGAAACTACTGTACGGGTGTGGGAGCTTCTGCGTCTTCTCGGATATCTACGTTAACGTGAGGTTAAGTGACTTCATTATTTATTTGTGTTTTAAGTGTACTTATAAGTTGTTTAAGTTTGTGTTTACCTTGTTTTCTCTGGGTGTGTTTACAATATGTGCTTCCAGTTTTTTTTAATGTTTTAATCCACGCACAAGCAAAACATAAAACACTTCAATTCGTTTTTTGTTTCTTTGCAATATTTGCCTTTTTTTTTTGCTGTTAAAATAATTGTTTCACAGACACCTTAATGATATTAATGTTATTTCAAATATGTCTTAATGTGTTTATTTTCTATTCCTGGTAATGGCTGTTTGTGTGTGGAGTTGGAACAGTTGTCATTGTGTGTGTTGTCTGGAGTAAATGTAGCATCAGTGGGTTTCGTTGTCCGTCTACGTCATCCCATTTTCCAATTTAACGAGATGAGTGATTAGTGCCAGCACAAGCCGGTCACCTGAATGCGTTTATATTTCTAATGCTTGGAAACCTGGAATAATTGTGCTTATGATGGCAAACTGTCCTTCTCTTACATAAAACTGCAGCCACCTGCGGTGGATCACGATTATTTGTACAGGTGGGTTTTGGATGATCCCTGGTATTTCATAATTCCACAGATGAAGAGGTGTCTGGATAATGTGACTCATAATTTTTTTTTTTTCTTTTTTGTCATGGGTATCATGAGGAACTGGGCTTGAAACTTTTCATACCAGTCATTTTTTTCCCTCCTCTCTTTTCCTTTCCAGGAAGAGTGTCCACAACGATTTAATATTTGAATTCAGGAAAATCGTTTGTTTTGTTTCCTGATCTTTGACCTGATTTGATTGTCAGTATTAATATGGCAATAAAAATACATATTTTACTTACGGCTGTGATTTTGTTGCATCAGTTTCAGCTGAAATGTTTCTTTTTGAGGCTGTTCTGCAAAAATGCTGGGACGCGGGAGAAGAAACCGTTGAATGAATGAGCTATTGTGTGGAAAATGATGATGAATGATAATGACTGAAATCCTGAGAGTGGATTACAGCTAATATAAACCTTGAATTTTCTCCAGGCTATTACAACTGTATAGAACCTAAGAGGACTGAATCACATATTAAAATGACCAGTCGCATTTTAGTGACCTAACTGATTTCACCTTCCTTGTAAATGAAAGTGCAGTTTGTGCTGGTTCTTGTTTAGCATTTGAGTTCAAAACATTGCGCTAATGAGAACTGATGTACATCAGCTGCAACTGCACAGCTGTGAAATCACCAGTAGATACAACAAGCAACAAGCTGAGTACAGCTTTTCACTTCTAAAGTGGTGAGACATGAAAGAAAAGTCTCATTCATTTATGGATTAGTTAGAAACATTTATCTTGTATAAAAAGGATCCACTTACGACACCTCTCCTCGACAGTGCCTCTTTATTCTGTGCTGACCGATAAGTAACAGAGAATATGTTGTTTCTTCTCTTGATGCAGATCAATTGACAAAGAGTTTGAATCCATCTATCCATACAGGTGTCTCTGTGGTTGCACTTTTTCTGTTGCACGAGACCAGCAGTGTTGCCACAGTTACCTTGAAAAAGTAATGAGATTATTGATTATCTCTATAGTTACTTTAGTTACTTTAGTAGTTACTGCCACATATGATGCATATGTGACCTGAAAGAACTAAACAAAAATATACGATTTTTACTCATGAAAATGGGAAAAATGGCAACGCACAGTGACTTGGATAATCTGATTACTGGTTTGGAAATGGTAACGAGTTAGATTACTCATTACTGAAACACGTTGTTACTTAGTTACTAAGTAACTAAGTTACCGGCATCACTGGCAACCAGGGACATCCGATACTGGTTCGGACTAAATACTGTAGCCGTTGGCAATGAGTGTCTACGCACCTTACACTTGGTTCTTTGCAGCCATGATTGCTTTAGGACCCTTTCACATCGAATGAAAAAACGGGGTTGTTTTTCATGCAACGTGAACAGTGGACCCGGCGATCGACCCGGCCTCAGCTCGGCTTCAAAGTGAACAGAAATGCCACGTCGACCCGCAAATTTACACGATGACGTTGTTGTAACTGCCTGTCACATTCTGATTTTGTCACCAGACGGCCTGCCAGAATGTGTCATTGTAGAAGCTCCAGGGCTGCGAGCAGCTCAAAAACAGAGCAAAGTTTTGGTCTACTCCCATAAGGGACCGATCTCTGAAGGGCAACAATTTTTTCGATCAAACAAATCAAAGGTGTTGTTACACGATCATTAATAGAAGCGCATATGTGAATTAGCCCTACGTCATGTTTGGGAAATCGCACTGGGACTCTTGATGTTAACGGCTGTGTTTATATACAGCTTGTGTAGCGATACGGGACACTCTTTTTTGTGGATTATGACAGCACACTGGCAAGGCCGTGAGATCCGCGAGCTGCTCTGCATCCAAGGATGATGTATGAGAGGGAGGAAAAAACAGGCATGCAGCTCTCACAGCGGGGAGGTCAGACCCGACTTCTGGCGATGTGAAACCGCAGCAAAGGCGAGTTGAACCGGATTTGAAAATCCAGTATTTTCAAGGCGAAACGGGGATCAGATTTTCCACAATTTAGCTGTTAATTGACCAGGAAAGCATTTGTAAAGAGAACTACTGACACAGATAAGTCCCCCCCCCCCACTTCAAAGACTGAAGAAACAAAGTAAAGAAACCATGGGTTGAAGCGACTAACCTTCAAGCTTCAAAAACTTTGCAGGCTGCTGTATCATTGTGTGCGTTTACTGTATTTAAGTTATTTTACCCACCCCCCGTGGAGGATGCCCTAAGCACAAAGAAGAAGAAAAGGAAGTCAACATATTTCTCTGACTCTTAATGTGAAACAAGTGTAAACAACCCCCTGTGCTGTTTTTCCCTCAAGGAGCTTCGCTGTGTATTTTTATCACTGTTCTCCGGTGTCTGACTTGCGTTATGTCGCCTAGATC
Organism: Mugil cephalus; assembly: GCF_022458985.1. Taxonomy (NCBI): domain Eukaryota; kingdom Metazoa; phylum Chordata; class Actinopteri; order Mugiliformes; family Mugilidae; genus Mugil; species Mugil cephalus. Next base: position 10,259,192 of record NC_061782.1, read on the forward strand.
GTTCCTCCACCTGAGTATGAATGAAACACATGAACATCAAACAGCCCGAATGAAACAAAGCCTGTAACGTGATCAGGAAATCATGTGCATTGTTATTTTCCAAGTAACAGCGGAGCGCTTGTTTTGATTCTCTCCATCCACTCCCGTCTGGAAGCATGAAGGCCCTTTCATTGCAACGTTAACCCTTGGATGTGAGAGGAAGAGAGAGCGAAGGGGGTTAAGAGAACACATGTGGTGAGCATTACTCTCCGCCAACACACACACACTCACACACTCTGACAAATAGACACACTGAGATGTGTTTTTATAATGTGACAGTTACTGCTCCTTCTATTAAAATCTAATAAAAACACTTCGAGACTCGAGTTCCTGAGAAATGTGGGAAAAGCTTCGACTTGTACTGCCTGTGAACTTCTGCTCCGGGGGTGCTGTTATTGGACACACATTCTTCTTCTTCTTCTTCTTCTTCTCCGAGACTTCAATCGCTCCATTCAGAAAAACCTTTCATAGCCATCCAGCCTTCATTTATCAAGTATGCGTAGGTTTTCTTTACAGTCATTAAAATTCACTCACGACACTTGCTGGATGAAAACAAACACCGCCGCAAGGGCATTCAATAGCCCGCTGCTCAGCATCAGGTTCACTAGTCCTAACAGATACTGAAATGTTGGACTGACTTTTATTTCGGTTATGTAGAGACAATTAAAATTCCACATAAATGGTGTAGTACATTGGCAGGCTTAGCAAATCGTCACTGATTTGGAATATAATGCGACGACATACAGAATATGAGAAATAGAGGAAAATAGACCAGGATGAGTACTGCAGCCACTGTTTTCAAAAAAAAAAAAAAAATCCCTTAGCATAATGAAGGTTGCCTTAAAAAGCAAGCTAGTATATATAAAAAAACAAATATACAGTATATGATTAGCATGTTGTACTGTAAAAACCAGCAACAATATTACCAATAAATTAGAGCCACAGGAGCACTAATGTCTTCTAGGGATTTATCATCAGTAAAGCGAGGGTAGTGCATGATCCCCAGGCCTGACCCTGAGCTACAGACATCATCTATAAAGGACAAACAAACACACACATAAAGCGACAGCAATTACTAAAACCACCCCTCCCAACCCATATTAACACTATTTAAAGAAGCATTTATCATGTGTTTTGTCATATATTGTTGGAATACAACTAATGTCAGATACGTTGGTCGGTTGGCCATTGAACAAATTGCAAGCTACGACTGCCCACTACTCTGATGAATTCATTTCTGAAGGGTGATGAGGAAACAGTTTCAGCTAAGTGCCCGTCACGCACTCATCCTCGTTCCTCTTCAGTTTTCAGTCTCCGGTTCCTAGAAGTTGTACGGCGAAACCAGGACGTGGACCCTGGCGGCGTGCTTGGCCTGAAAGGTGCGGTCGGTGTACTCGGACATGTCCACGTCGACGCTGATCTCCTGTGGCCCGCGCAGCTGCTGGACCAGTATCAGCTCGCCGGTCTGTCTGTCCGAGCGCTGCATGACGAACATCCCCTTGGAGTTTCCGCTCACTATGCCGAAGCGCAGGCTGTCCGGCCCGGTGCGGCCGGGGGCGGCGGCGGTCGCCATGCGGAAGAGCGTGGCAGGGGTCTGCAGGTTGGAGGGCAGGGGCAGGTAGTGGAAGGACACGGTCTTGGGAGCCAGATGGCAGGGGCGGCTGTCCATTGGGCAGGGGTTTCTCTCACACTGACTGCAGGACAGAATTATTGTAGGACAAAATGATATTAAATTTTAGTTTTTTTAATTCTTTGAGTGTTTGGCTGTTACATAATTAATCTATCTTTGTGGGAAAGTGTTCAAAACCTTGACTAAAGAGGGGCGACACACACATATATAGAATACCTATAGTATGAGATTAAGAGCACTTAGGTCTTGGATTATAGCAAGCTACGGATGTTTTTCCATGAACAGTGAAGCACGTACTGGAGCAGGAATGGAGAGAAACCTTGGCGAAGAATGCATTTGCCAGAAGAGAAGTATTTTCTAGAAATATAATACCGATAGTACATCCGATAAACTCAAAACATATTTAGCGCGTGGAGTGTGAGCGTGTGAATTGGGGAAGTCTCAGTCTGTTCCCTGATTTCTCCCTTGTTACAAGTATAATCCCAAACATTTATCCGTCCACTCCAGAGCAGTGTTGCACTGTGTTGATGGTTCAGTAGAAGTAGACAGAGCTTTCTTTCATTCTTTTAAATGAGCACAACCTGATGGTGACGAGTAAATATTAAGATGGAAAGGTAGTTATACTATCTCATTCTTGTTTTATTTTATTTTATTTTATGTTATTTTATTCTCATGTCTATGTCTGGTTCATATATGTTCTGTCTCATCTTGGACTCTTGGACAAATTAATTTCCCCGCGGGGATCAGTAAGGTGATCTTGAATTTTGAATCCTGTTGCCATCAAGTAGTGTCACTGCTATGGGATGGGTGCCTGGTCTGGCCTAGACTGATGGTACATGTCTAAGTAACATCCACATAAATGCCAGGTCCAAAAGCTTCCCAGTTGGAAACATGAAGGCCAATTAAAACATTTAGCTGTAGAAACACCTTAAACTAAACAAACATATGTATTTTTAGCTTTGTACTATGCAACCTGGGAGCAGTGGCTTGAATGACTACAGCTCCACACGTGAATCCCCCAAACATCGGTTTAACTTCTGCTTTTCTTGCTACTCCAAAATGTCCACCAGGAATCCATTGCTGCAGAACACTTAATATGCAAAAAGCCATTGGAAAGATGACAGCTTCTGAATAAAATGCGAAAGACGTAACCCCAGTGAACTAACTCGCTAAAACAAACGCATGACGGAGAAAACAAACAGGTCCCGCCGCGGCGTATCGACTTACAAGGGGGACGTCTTGACGTAGCTGATGTCCCCATGAGAACGTGGACACTCTGGGTTGACACACTGAAAGCCTCCCCCCGTGTTGATACAAGTTGTCCCCAGGCTGCAGTCGTGCTGCTGGCTTAAGCATTCATCCACATCTGGAAGACAAAACAGCAGAGGCATGTAAGAATGAGAAGCAGGGAGAGAGGCTTGCCAGACTGACTCCCTGCTTCCTGGTTACCGCAGTCTGAGCGGGGCGAGCTCTGCTCTTTATTTGGTTTTTTAGTTTATTCTCCCACTAACGCCTCATGTTCTAAGGTTCTGCTGGGAAGTGGTGAGGTCACTCATTCCACTGGGAAGTATCGTAACCTTCAGTGGTAAACATTTCAAGTAGCATTGAAGTTTTTGGGGCTGACAAACAACCTCCGCACAAGCTAAAATCTCTGCTGCTAAAAGTCTTTCTGAATCACAGGTATTCCTCCCCTGGTGCTACATGCAGCCAGGTCCCTGTGAATGAGCCTTTGTCCTCCGCTCCCCCTTGTCACTCACCCTCGCAGCTCCGCCCATCCGGGAGCAACTTGTAACCGCTGGGGCAAGAGCAGTGGTACGATCCGGGGACGTTCACACACTCGTGGACGCACAACTTTCCTCCTTGGTCCAGTCGGTACACTTCACACTCGTTCACATCTGCCAGGGAACAGAAAAATAAAGGCATAAAACATGCATCACATGGCCAGGCTAAGGCAGCCTGCACATAAAAACTACAGGAGACATTTCAAATGTAAGTATGAAAAACACTCAATTTAAAGTAATACTCAAGCAATTATAAGTTAAAAGTAACTAAGCTGCAACCTAAACTGATGCTAATCGGCTTGAAACCGCTCAAGAGGATTATAACGTTACAGGCCGGCCCCATTCTCATTTCCAACCGTATCAATCAGCAGTGAAAGATTCAGGTATTCTGGGATATTTTCAGCATTAAAGGCCCCGTTAACATCTACTCTTTGCCCTGCAGAGACGCTGTGGAGCGGGACACCAGTTTCGAGGGAACTGTAGCTGACCTTACCTCCATATGACGAGGAGCAGTGAGTGAAAGGAGAATATCCCCCCAGGGAGCAATTAAGTTAACTCATAATTACAGCTCACCCTGACAGATACTGTTGTCAGAGGTGCCACTCATGTGAAAGCCCGCATCGCAGCTGCAGTGCTGGGCTTGGTTCACTTGGGCGCAGTGAGGTCTCCGGGTGAACGCCGGGTCGTTCATGACGCTCCACTCGGGGGGTGCTGCACGAGGGAGGAAAACATGAGCGTTGGATTTGACACGTAGCAAGAGGTTAACTGGCAAACACACACAAACAAACCGAGAGACTCAGGCATCACTGACCTGTCTGGGTCTGGTGCTGGCAGTGGGAACCGCTCCAGTTTTGTGGGCACGTGCATTTGTACTGGTTGACACCTTCCACGCAGGTACCTCCGTTTTGACAAGGGTTACTGGCACACTCACTTATGTCTGTGGATGCAGGAGGTAATAATTTCAGTCTCATTTTCAGCATCAACAGCTGTGTGTTTGGACAGTCACTTTAGAGCTATTTCCTTCTCAGATACATATTCCTGAGATGAAAATGAAAGAAAAGAACTATTTGGTGACATCAGGTTTGACAATTCTTAGTATAATCCTTCCCCCTAGACTGAAGATTTTTATCTGTGCAGCTGTGTAAAGTGGTGACAGGTTTATTCAGCGACATCTTAATGGTCTGTCAGTGTGTTATGCCAGTGTTGACAGTGTACACGAACACGTGCATGTTAATGTTTCATAATGAAATCTATAGAATAATATCACACCAACTCAAAGAGTACAGTGGTAAGTCCTATTCGAGAGGCCCTACATAAGAGAGCGTCCACCCAGTTTGGTAACCTATACTTAAGACTGAGTACTGATATTGTCATTATGGGTACAACATGTCAACACAAAATCAGTGCTGCCCTTTTATTTGCTCCATTTGTGGGAAAGTACTGGATATAATCCAATAGAGATGATTGTTTGAGTGTCAGGCAATAAAATCTATCTGTAATGTTAGACAACATGTGCAAACTGGTGCCATTGTTTTGAAGGTTTGACATAATTCATTAGCACTTTCTCATTAGAGAAGATTTGTGCAAACTGGTATTAGTGTAAATGGCTGTGACTACAAGTAAGAGTAGATTAATGTCTTGAGGGGTCGATAGCACAACCACAATGTTACATTTATTGTTATTTGTGTGGGGAATAGATTCATTTATCATTAAACAGCAGCTATGATAATATATGTAACAATTCTGAGAATGATAGTGACACTGATAGTCATCTAATAGCGATACTGAATGTCTCTCAAAGTTAGAAGACAAGTGGACAAGCAGGTCATCGTACCAGAACCCTGAGGTCGCTCCTGAGAGCTGTGCAGATGCACAAATTGCCAAGCAGACCGCTGCCATGGCGGCAGTACACTAGATCACAACCGGCTCCTTTAATTTTTATTTGGCATCTACGGGGTTCACCACAGGTCCGTGACATGAAAAGGCCCACTGCACCCCTGCTAGATATTTTTAAACTCTCCGTAGCTTTAAGGCTTTTTGCGCTGTCAGTACCTCTTTTTGAACATGGCTAAATTTAGACCTCTTTATGCAGGGGCTGACACACATGAACAAGGATAATACTGTGCAGAGTCAAGCCCTCTCATGTTGTTCTAGCTGCGAATGTCAATAAACGTATGCACATGTTCAGCCGAGTTTGCCACTTGGAATTTTTGGAGGAGTGCCACCAGCGCAGGCCGAAGCGACTATCAATAGCATGCTTGGCATACTTGTGTGCTATCAGACCATAGTGCGGGGTATAATGCCTGGACCTAACCCCGTCCAGTGGGACTCCCGTCAAAGAACCAGTGGAAACATGAGCAAGGAGAGGGGGGTTTATCTTACAGTAGTCCACCCAGTGCTGTTAATGAGGAGTAGAAACCTGAAGGGGAAGGAACCCCACTGTGGAATGCGGTACAGGTGTTTTTCTGTGTTCACAGACATTTAATGCCATTTTAACGAGTGCTTCATTCAGTGCAGCGAGGAGCTTCAGACACTCCAGAGAATGACTCTTTTCTTCGCCTCTTATCTGTGTGATGCTTCCTCTTTCATGCTGCTATTCTGAGTCTCCACTAAACTCTATATAAGTGGCAGTGGATGTGTTTGCGTGCGGAGATCGCCACTCCTCTTTCTCAGCGAAGAGGAGACTCTCACCTTTACAGGCTGCACCGACGCCAGTCCAGGTGCCATTGTCCCGGCAGACTCGCGTGGCAGAGCCAATGAGATGGTATCCATGGGAACAAGTGAAATGCACCTCATGTCCGACGAGATGCTTTGAGCCAAACTTGGTTCCGTGAACGGGGGCTTCCAGGGAGGGGCAGGTGGTAGGAGCTGGGGGAGAAAGGAGGAGAGCACGAGAGGAAGGCCGGTCACATGTGGTATAAGCCTCCCGACATCCTCTGGCATTCTCTGCCTGGGGATATACACGTGTCACTGGGCAGCACAGAGCCTTCATGGGAAAGGACGTTTCAAATGCCTCATTTACAGTCAACCAGCGAAGAACCGGCCATTTTTATGAGTCACAATTGCACTTGCAGTCCAATATTATGCTATGGTGCATGCCCTGGAAACTTTAAAGCTTAATAACATCTAGTTACATTACATTAGACAGCATATGGATTACGTTTTTACGATTTTTATAAGACTTTTATGCGTCCTTGGAGCATTGGATGAGAACGTTTCCTCTCCACCTCAAGTAAAAACATTTCAGATACTGTTTAATAAGTAACATACGGTTTAGCTTCGCTTCAGTCCATTCCAGTTGTTTTGTTTCCTTGTGCCTTTTTTGTGTCAAATAAAAGGAACAGTTGACATTTTTACGCATCGACTTTTGGATTTGAAGGTTATCTGAGCATTTAAAACAGGTGATGCGATACTTTTTCTCTTGTCTTTTCACTTTATTGAGTTCTTGTTGCTGTAGAAGTAAAATACTTGCTTCTTCCTGCCAAAGACTCTCCGCAGAGTTATGGACTACGCTGGTCCATCCCTAACAAATTGGTCTCAGTGTCCGCTGCCAAACAACACAATTCCACAAATCCACTTCCCCAGTCAAGTGCCCAGCTCTGTAACTGAGATGGCCTCGCACTGCTGGATGAATACATAATCCCATGATACGAGGAGCCGCGTCTGGCTCTTCGTTGTCGCTCGTTGAGGAACAAAAATAGAGTTCAAAAATCAAACAAGTGAATGTTCCTAAAACGTTGTGGACTTGATACTTCGGAATCTTCCACTGCATTCAACTTTTTAGTTCTTCACTTAACAAACCCCAAGTTGGGTCACATATGAAACCAGCATGGTTTACAGAGAAATTAATTTAGTGAGCTGTAAAATGAATGCATGCATTACACGAATGGTGACCTTGCCTGTGGCGCAAAAAGTGGGTACGTGGTGGCGGAGGACCTCCTGCATTAGGTGCAGCTCTCTGCGAGGTTAGCTTCACCTGCAGTGCTGCGACTTCAAATGTTTCTTTAAATTCAATGTTGTGTTTTTGAAGCAAGACAGGACTTTGTCTCCAGCACAGAGTGTACAGTTAACATTGTTGGCTTTTGCTGGCACAAACTCAAAATAGTGGCGGTATTTCCAGCTAGAAGATGGCATCTCTCTTGCTCCATTGTTGATTACGTTTGTGTCCCCGCGTGAGTATTACACGTGAGTTGTCCCCCTGCTGAAAACGTGGCAGTGACGTCACTCCCCCAAGGAGAAATAAATAAATATCTCTTTACTCATGAAAATGGAGAAAAAATAGTAATGCACAGTGACTTGGATAAGTAACTTTAATCAGGTTACTGGTTTTGGATAAAGTGACGCGTTAGATTACTCGTTTGTGAAAAAGTGGTCAGATTACTAGTGTCACTGGTCATCATAATGGCACAACTTCCCAGTGTTCAGCCACACTTTGAATTTTGTCCATTGGTGTGTGTCGGTAATTCCAATAAAGTTAACTTTATTTTTTCCCGCGAGCGGATGTTATGGTCTTAAAGGGTTAAACTGTGTTTAATCACATAACATATACACGTGTGTACATGTACACACGTATGCGCATATGTCTACAGGTGGCAAGCGTGTGTGTGTGTACATGCATATACAGTGTTTTTAAATATGTCCTGGTTGTACCCTCAGATTTTGTCATTGACATCTTTATGAAATCTTTCTAGCTTCAATTTGGGATGGTGAGATTTTGACATTTTGACAAGTAATTTTGATGGGATATGGAAAGATCTGTGTGTGTACACACAGTGGCACTAGCTTAACACTGGCAATGAACAAAATGATGTCATTTAAAAAAGATTTTTATTCATTGTAGCCTACACTGTCTTTAGCCACCTACATAAAAACTGACCCAAACTCACCTTTTTTCTAGCCCTAAATAGTAGTTTTGCGTAGATCTACTAGATAAATAATGAAATCAGAATGCTGCCCCCTGTCTAGCTTTTCATGTTGGTGAGTGGTGGCTTCACAAATACACCTAGAATGACTGGATTCTCTAGTAAAGAGGCGCACAGCTGCATTGGCACTAACCACTGGCAATAGACAAATTGATATAATTTATCATTTTCAAAAGAGACCTACATGAAAACTGCCCAACACATTTTTCCAGGGCCAAAAAGTAGCTGAGGCTGAGTACCTTAGGCTAACCTACTACTAGCCTTTTTTCACTGGGCCTGTGAGACCAATATATAAATTTAAAAAAGAAAAAAGAAAAATGTCAGGCTGCCGGTCCAAATAGCAAGTCAGCCCACTGGGAAAACTCATGGTTCTCCTGTTGGCTAATCCGCCCTTGAAAAGGACCGAGGATAGAAGCAAATATTCCTTTTTTACTTAGGACATTTTTACATTTACCTGTACAAAAATGCACAGGTGAAATAATAAGATTAATTTTATATTTTGTGTTATATTTATATTTTTAAATTATATTTCTAAGATTTTTATATTGGTAGGCATTTGGGTGGACGGCAAAGGAAGAATTTCATTGTACAAGGGAACATGTTTCTATACTGTGCACGTGACAATAAACTCTTTGAATGTTGAATTTTCAGCATCAAGGTCCATGTATAGTTCATGCTTGTTCACTGTGCTGCTGTCGTGGCTGACTGGGATCCATGTATCTATTGACCTTTGTGTTATTTTTTCCTCATTAGTCAGAAGGTAGCGAGGATGATCATGATGAACATGATAAGTGGTGAGGGTTTTACTCACCAGCTGACTGGTCTGCTTGAGGCAATTTGGAGACAGAGTTCTGAAGCGTCGCCAGCTTTGACTTCATGATCCTGAGACCCTCTGTGAATCGCATCTCCTGGCCCTTCAGGAACTTCTCCATCTGACGGAGCACCCCGACCACCTGGTGCTTATCCATGCAAGTCTGTTAATGAAGCAAGAGCAGCATTAAGAGTTATGAAAGAGAGCCTTGGCGAGGCGATTAAAGGTTACCTCAGTTTGGTGGTCATAAAAATGTAAAACATGAGGGGTGAATAAAACATAACTGTGCAGCTGTGGAGAATGATGTAATTGAAACGAAAGTCTTGTTATTGGTGGGCACGTAGTCGTCATAGTTACGGAGCGTTTTCATTGATATTAAGTCCTACTAGTGGGACGTTTTATGTACTTGATGGTACGGGAACTCACCATAATTTATTTGACTTAAAACCAATGCTATCCAGTATTTTCCATTAGACTTCAGTGCACTTCTCTTCTCTCCCTCATCCGTTTTCACTCTTGCGACCACAACTCCAGTGGCAGACACAGCTGGACAAAAGCTGTCTGGCAGATGTCAGCGGGACCTAAGTCCAAAATGCTGTTCCTCTGTATATTTTGCATGGCAGTTGGAAGGCACATGCTCATTGGATAATCCTGAATGGGCAGACTCAAAATAGCATGGGTGCCACAGGTGGGGGGCTGGGGTGGGGTTGGGGGGGACGCTTGTCAAGCCGTTACAGAGTTCCTCAGAAAAAAAAAGTGCCTCTAATCCTTTCAGGAGGTTTTATTAATCACATGCTCATTGGAACAATTTCTCTGAGCAGCATGCCTTGAATTCCTGCGCTGGCATTGTGAGCGCTTTGTACAATAACAACCAGCTTCAATACATTAAAATCTACTGTGAACACAGTTTTGACCTTTGCAGTGGTAGGGGCTGTTTGTCTGCTCATTTTACCTGCCTCAGGCAAAGGGGAAATAACACCAGCTGACAAGACATGAGAGGATTCCTATCCAGATGCAACAATATTTTTTTAAGATTCAAAAGTACAAATTTCTCAAATGAAAACTGTAGACTGTGGTCACAAAACTGGCAACGCTTTGTATATGACACACAGCTCTGCACACTATGATGTAGACGCTGGTCAAAGTTTGGATAACAGGTTAAAGATATTAAAATAGTTTATTTGTTCGTCAGATCTATTAATATTTACATATCTGGACAGATTTGATACATTTGCACACCTATTTGAGGCACTTCGCACAGATGAGGACATATGCTTGAACAAAAGTGAAGTAAAACGTTCTTACCTGAACGGTGGCATGACCCAAACTCTGGACGGCTGTCAAGCATAACAAAAGCAAACACCTGCGTCGAAAAGAGAGTGCCATCTCCAAAAGTCACAAAGGTCAGTAGACTAATAGCTAAGTGATAAAGCTTTTTAGCTGCTGGTGATGTTCTCAAAATATTTACAATTCTTATTAAGGAACTTGGATAAAATCCCAGTGTGTATATTGGGAGGGTTCGTTCAGTCGTTTTCAAAAGTGTGGAAGATGCTCATCAGGTGTCTGAGACAGAGATGCGCTCCCGTCTCTGGATCTGCGCTCCTGGAAGGTTTAGCCTCTGAGCTCTGCACGCTACGCAGGTTTCCTACAGCAAGAATCCCTCCCACCGAGAAACTCCCAAACACTCCAAGATGTTCTTTACATCTTTCTGCAGCTGGGAGGGACATTTCTCACAATTATAATAATACATCAGGAATACCAATGCACAAATACTGTGATTTTTCGCATTGTCTTGATAATCTTTTCAAACTAAAACGTAGTTATATTCATTATATTCGCAAGGTACCAAAGCCTGAAACACCTGAAATAATATCTGTGGCATATCCCGAAAGTTGTTCTAACCTTTTTGTAGACTTATCTGTTGTTTATGTTTTATATAAACACCCTGCCGGACAGACAGTGTGTTTATTGTTGCTCTGTTCTCATTGACTGTACAACATGTGTATTGTTTTAGCTTTTAATTTGTAGAGTCAGACCGACCCCTGCTGGACAAATGACAGGGTCGCACGTGAAACCGAAGTCGTCCTACGCTCGTGCACGATATGCGTGTACGCGGGAGTCTGTAGCCGGAAAAAAAAAAAGCTACAACACAATACGCTGCAGCTAAAAAATCGGTAACGACAAATACCCAGCGTCGGTTCTTTTCCCCCTCAAATTAGCACGATGTCGGGTTGCTATAACAGACTAACGCACACAGTTACACGTTTAAACAAGGACAAATCTGAGCGTATTTATGCACTTCGTTGTTGCAGATGTTGAACTTGACGGACATCATTTTTAACCAATCGGAATCACAGCTTGCACGAGTCTTGTGATGTTTGACCAATGGGCGAACGGGGCTTTCTGTACCCAAGTTAGATAGATCCAGATGGTGGTATAAATACACGGAGAATACATTATCGGGGAATGTGCTGCAGAACTCAGAAGCCATTTTGAGATGATGTCCCTGTTGAGAAAGCCTATGAAGATGCTGAAATCAACGAACATGGTTACATTTCTGTCTGTTTCTCCCTCCGTCTCCTCTATCTCACCATGGCAGCTGTCAACCGACGGGACATTAGCAAAGCGGGGTATCAAGCTGCGCTCACAGAGTTAAAACGTCATTGATATGAAAGAGGAGAGTGTCTGTTTACTGTCTCTGTCGAGACATGTAACACCGTGAGTTTTTTCCAGTCTGAAATCTTCCAGCATCTCTCACAAAGCAGCGTCTCCTTGAGTGACTGAGTTAACTCACTCTTGTGCCGGAGAGAAGGGAGGCAGATCCGTTCTCCAATGGCTTCTGTGAGCCTTGTTTCCAGTCCCCCAGCCCCTGTTCTTGACAAAAACATGACAGACTCTGAGCTTGCAGGGGATGAAAGGTCGAGTAACATTCTTATGCAATTCTTAATACGCTCATCTGTGCGTTTCAGTGCTGTGGGTCTACATGCTTGTGTTACTTGTTTTCTCTTTTAACCACGAATTGCAAGGTGTAGAAACATTTCCACGGTTTTTTCCCCCCTATTTCTTTTATTTGCATGCCTCTTCGGTGCAGTTGGATAGCGCTGTTCAGGCAGCCTAGATTTTCACCTCACCGCGTCGATGAGACTCATTCATGATCATTTCCATGCAAGGTAGCAGAGCTCATCGTTTTGTTGTCGTGGTACTGGGATTCATGGCTTCATTGTTGCCATCTGCAGGAGACTATGCAAATGACTATGATGTAAACGCCACGCCCATCTTCGTACTGTTACTCCCCCCTGCCGGGCAGCTGGCGGTACTGCAAGAGACAGGGTTCACGCAGGGTTGAGGGAATGCGCTTCTGCTGGGTTTAGGCCAAGCCTGTGTCCTTGTAATCTGTCTGTAGTCCTGGCATGGCTGTTAGACCATGTGAGCAAAGAGAACTGCTCTGGTGTTCTGTCAAAAAGTACAGAAGAAGAAACACCAGCTGGTGCACAGCTTTGTTAGGGGATGGAAAAGGCTTGCTGGCTTACCTTCTGGGCGTCTGTTACCACTTACAGATTTAATTCAATTACATTTATTCATTTAAAGTTCTTAAAATGGGCTGAATGATCGTTAACAATTCCAATATGAATTTCAGATGTGATCAGAGTGTTCATGTTTGTGGGTACATGGTGTCACTTGGAAATACACTTTTCTGCAGATATTTGATTTTTTCCTCATAAGGATTATTATTCCAGCGTTGCTAGGATTTACCTCAGCCTTCAATTAGCCAAGTCATTGCAGTCAAAGGTGGAAATGGTAGATTTATGACATTTTAGAGTGTAAAGGTCTCTGCAGCTTTAACAGTGATTTTTACGTACAGTACTGTGGTGATATCTTACTGTATGTTGAAGCCTGGTCTGATCTTGTGTCTGCAAAAACTGAATCCATTTCATTGCATTTCTGTTTCCCACCTGCACCTTGTTTGTGAATCAGCAGAAATGGCTCGATATGAATATCAACACTGGCACATTTATACGAGTGGAAATTGTCCTACACAGTATTTTCTAAAAGGAATTACTTTGTGGGATATATTTCCACGCAAACGACTTATTCCCTATAATACAACATTTATTATATGATTCATGTTTTAAATATCTGAGGCAAAACAGGCATAAAAGCGCTACAAGAGCTGCTACTAAGTTTGGAAAATCTACATGCATGTGAAGTACTAACCTGGTCGCATGTTTCAGAAACACAAACTTGAGATTATTAGTGCTTCTTTAGACAAACAGAAAGAGAACCCCTGATGTAGTGAACTCAAATAAACATTAACTTCACTCTATTCCGGTGTCTAGCTTTGGATGTTTCCATAAAGATTTGCTGGTTTTTAAATGTTTTCAATCTGTGTAATTATTCTTTTAGAGAGTTCTTCAAGCCTTTCATCCACTTTCCAGTGTTGTATCAATAGTTCACTGTTACTTTTCATAAACACACACTGAATCATGTTTATTTGTGTCACCAGGCTGTCATTAGTGACTGAATTGACTCGTTCATAGAAATCAGGGGTTTTCATAAATCTGACTGAGCCTGAGGTTGAATTTAATTTGGATTTCATTAAGAAGCTTTTCTCTGGTTCAGAGAAATAACTTCAGTTATTGACAAATTGTTTGTATTACAGGAAAAGTTTAGGGCGTACTTGAAAATGATAGTTTTGAATAAACAGGAAAGATTATGATCATATAATTTATTATTCAAGCATGACTGCGGGGGATTCTTGGTGATTCACTCTTTAGATGATTTGCTGCTCATGTAATAAAAAAAAAAGTTTGTCTTTTATACTCAATGCGCTCATTGTTTTTCTCTTTTTAGAGAGGATGGCGAACTGGAAGATGGAGAAATCGATGACGAAGGCATCGGGATCGAAGAGGAGAACAAAGAGGCCACAGAGGTGAACGAGGACAAAGAGAGGGAGAAGGAAAGGGAGAAAGAAAAAGAGAAAGGCAAAGAGAAGGAAGAAAAGGCCCACAGACACTCGAGGAAAAGATACAAAAAAAACAGAGAGAAGAGGAGGTCCAAGAGAAGGAGGCGTGACAGACAGAAAGTAAGATGCTGCTATACTGTTACTGCAGTTAAAGCATAAAAGTCAGCTATGTAAACTAATTCGATGGTGTTTTCTTTATGCTCCTGATGTTTTACAGCACCACTCCCCCTCGAGCAGCTCCAGTTCAGACAGTTATGACTCTGACTACGACCGACAAGAAAGGCCCAAAAACAGGAAGGGTCAGGGCTCTAGTCGCGAGGCTGACGGCCAGTCC